>NC_133930.1:57840794-60719628 GCF_964199755.1 Larus michahellis
TTGTATCCAGGAGGCATTTTGAAGGTTTAAATAAACCAATATCTAAATCATTAGTCTCATTGAAGAAACAAACTTCAGACACTGGCATTTGGCAAACTGGTAGCTAGGTTTCTTTATGAATACTTTTGGACAGGTGAGTCTCTCTGTCCATGGGTCTGACATTGGTCTTTACTTGGAAACTGATTCTCTCTAGGACTGATGCCCTTCACTTGCTAATAGTGCTGATGCTTGCTAATAGAGTCCTTGCTAATAGTGCTGATTTGTTTGCATTTAGCAGATGGAGAGGAGTCAACTAATGCTTGATGTGGCAGTTCTCCCCAGTGGTAATGGAAGAAGAGCAGCTCCTGGCTTTCCCAGAAGCTGGAACTCTGTCTGAGCATAGCGAGACTCCCAATTGCAAAACTGGCTGTGATCCTGCCTAAGAGAACAATAGGAATATTCTCATTTTTCTATTAAGCTCTTTTAGGTTGGTGTAAGTTCTCAGCAACCTTACTTTCAAGGTTCTCTTTTCAAAAACAAAGAATAGGAGTTTATCATATATCCTTTGAGCTTGCTATTTTTGCCTTTTTGTTGTATATTGTTTGGTCATCCTCTTGCTTTTGAAAGCGGTATGTTGTAAAGATATGAGAAATCCCAATTTACCAAACCGGTGTTAGGATGACAATTTTGATGTTAACAGCAGAGAAGAGATTTGCTGGGTTGGACATGAATGCTTTACAGCAGCCTTAGCCAGATCTGCTGGCATTGGTTAATTTACACTGACAGGAGATTACGAATTTTAGACTGTGAGTGAATTTCATTTTGTTTGCTTCTTAATCAGATTTTAGTAATTGGGGTCAACAGCACTGCTTTCTTACAAGCTGTCATCACAATTACCTACCATTTGGTATTCTGAACAGTGGAGTAACAGACATTGTGCATATTTGTAGTACTGTGTAATTAAAAAATGAGGTCTTATAAGACTGAGTGCAAATACATTTGTGACATAGCATTCCTTACTCAAATCTCGTATTTTCTTTGTGTGTTACTATTCAGAAAACAAGAAAACATTTCAAATAAACAATGTATTGCTGAACTAATATGCATGCTCTTTCTGTGCTGCAGACCATAGCAGCACTTGGCATATGAGGCAGAAAATGTTACAACAGTTTAACAGTTTAGAAGTGTTTGCTTTGCTTACAAACATGTAATCAAAGTAACAAAAGCCACATCTGATGTCAAGTTCATATGATTTTGTCAAAGAAATCAGGTAAAGCTTAGATTTACTAATTTGCTACTGGTGTACTCATTCAATGAGGACTTACTCAATAGTGCCTCACAATTTTCAGTGAAAGGCATCTAACATAGCATCTTAACCTCCCTTTCTGAAAATGCTGGAAAATTGAAAGACTGTCTTGGTTGTCAATTAACTACAAATGCTTATTCACAAATAATTAAGCAGTGTTCTATGCCTTTTCCTAAAGGAAGTCCACTTTCAGACTTCTTCATCGCGCAGCTATTTGGACAGCTGTGTGCTCCCCTCCTCCTCTTCTAGTAATGCTTCAGTTACAAAATGTGGGTATCAAATCCGAGGACTCCATTATCTATCTCGCTGGATGGCAAAGGGTCAAACAACTACACCTGATCCAGTGCTATGGGCTGTCATATGTCTAGGCCAGGCAGCTGCTTCACTTCTGTGATTTTGGTCTTACAGAATGAGTCCCAAGGCTCCAATATACTGGTGAAGTTAAGTACTATTCCCCCGATAGAGTAGTTAGTTTGCCTAAATCTTTACTCCCTGTTTCAACAATATAATCTTCTCCATGTTATTACCCATATTTTTTTAAAACATACGGTTGCAACTATGACAGAACACAAAATTAAAATGAAATACTATCTACATTTGCTTCTCATAGGTCTGTCTGATAGGTCCACCTTGTACTTAGAATTTTTGAGGTCTTCATAGCTGTTTTATAGGCTATCCATATATTAAAAAACTAAGCTAAGTCTGAGAATGTTCTGACACATTAGCTCTGAACTGTCCATCCAGATAAATGGCTATAATGACCTCCAGTATATAGTTGTGGCCCGAGCCACTTAACTCTTTTTTATAATTCCTGTTTGAGTTTCAGGAACTAGGAAGGGCTAGGAACATTTCAAACGAGCACTTTGCTTACAGCCTTGTGTTTTGGAGACTGAATGATTTAACAGTATGTAGAAGATTTCCTTTATCAATTTGTTTTAGCATCAGATAACAACTGTGACTACATTTAAGCTAATGGTATAGACACCGTTGGTGGCAGTATGGTGGCCACAAAGCCAAACTGTAGACAACCCAGTGCCTCCTGCAGTACACCAGGTAAAAGCATTAAGAAACTAGGTAATATGCAAGAGAAGTTTGGCTTGGTTACAGTAGCCAAGCCAAAAAACAATCTGCAGCATTTTCTAAGTGACTAGCAAATAAATATACTTTGGGTTGAATAATTAATAACCTGGAGTATGAATCAGTGGCAAAGAGGATGTTTATGAAACAAGAACCACACTGTTACAAGAAGCTGCATCCTCTTTTTAAACAACTCCTCTTTACAAAATCGTGAAGTTTGGGGGGAAAAAAAGTGGAAATGGAAGCTGGCATTCTTATGGAATAAATCAGACGATGTTCACTACTTATTTCCTGTAATAAGGTAAAAAATAAAGGATAGCTACCTGCACTTAAATACTCAACTGGTATTAATTTTTAACATTTCATTAGGACAGAGTTTCTTTAACTGCTGCAGAATTGGGATTACCATTAATCAAGTAGAGTCACTCTAAGCAGTTTACATGAAGTGACTTTTTTTTTCTAAGGTGCATCAGTTTGGTTGTTTATTTCCTTTTAAATCAACACTATAATTACATTATAATTATAAAAGCCACCTTTTACTTTATGAATTACAACATGTGCTGTATGTATACTGTTGTATAATAGATGCATAGATGTCTGTCTATTCTTTGTTTAAACTAGGCTATATATTATATGGGAACGTCTGCTTAAAAAGCTAAGGAAAAAGTCTTTCAAGAAAACATACTTTGAAAAGAAAAAGCAAATCACCACTGGGTGCCACTGTTCTTCCTTACCAGCTATCTAGACTATCGCTGCAGAATGATGTTAGCAGTAAGGACATGATCCAGAGCCCATTCAGTCAGTGGCAAAGCTCACAAAGACTTCAACAGCACGTGATGAGAATCTAAAAGAACATGGCCCTTCAACAGAGATGTGCCTGTTACATAAATATTATAAAATATGGTAATTGCTTGTGCAACAAAAATTTCTGTAATTTTATTCCGTTGCGGTACATAAGTTTTCAGAGTAACAGCTTCTAAGAGATAAGTTGTCAAGCATTTGGTATATATATAAAAAAATAAATTTGTGTGCTGGTCCTGAATTCCTGAGAAGACCATGATAAATCTTCTGCTCACTTCAGCAGAATCATGGGCAGACTCTTAGAAACCAGTTTTTCCTATGTGTAGTGAAGCTATGAAGTCTCATTTCATCCAGAGAGATGTACATTTCAGAGCATCCACAAAAAGCTGTAATTCTGTTTTCTATTCCTTCTAAGCTGCATTATTTGCTGTGCAATAACACTACCCTCCCCTACAGGGAGGATGCACAGTGGCTGCAATTTAGTGATGCTGGCATTATTCTTCTCTTGGCTTCATTCTCCAGTGGTAATACTGTTGATTTATGAAAGACTCAGAGTACTTAGATAAGCTATTTCCTGGCTCTGTGCCTTCCCTTTCTCTGTCTCCACAGAGCCCCAGGTCATGAAAGGGAAAGGGAGAGCATTGTCCTAAGTTTTTAAAATTAGGTTAATGCTAAATGCCTTTGGCATTTGAGAGATGTTTTCTGGATCCGTATGTTATACAATATTATCTAAATGGTACAGAAAAGATAGAAATACAATGTTCAGAAGTACCTTAAGTAACTAAGGAATGTAAGGCCAGACTTGTAAAGATATTTAAATGTTAAAGAATCCAAACAGTAGGATTTTTAAGTGCTTTAAGGTTAATGGGAGGTAGATACATGCAGAACTTCCTGGGCATTGGCATGTTGAGCATTTGGGGATCCTGTGACTAAAGGAATTATCTGTCCCGAGCTAGATGTATAAACATCTGTGACACACATAGGAAGGAGCCCTTAACATAGAATGGGGTTCACAGAAGTCAGTAAACTGAGTAGAATGCTGCTTAAATACAGCTTTGGGAAATACTGATAAAAGCTCTCAGCTCTACAAAGTATGTGGGTGCCTCAATCCACTCAAGAATATCTGTTTATATAAATCAAGGTATTATTCTTATAGAACAAGTGTTCTTATTGCTGGGCTACTAACTGAATTTGCTGTAATTTGCATAAAAGGAATACTAAATGAAAAAGAGATCTTTCATATTCTCCTCTGTCCTGTCTCTCTTGCTTATTGAGGTTTAGAGCCAACAGCCTGGTGACATTGGATGTTTGGGAATTTTTGCACATTCCTGCCGAAACATATGGACACTAGAGTTAAAAGGGAAGTGGATTTCAAAGTTCTCCGTGGCGTCGTAATGTTGGACATAGCTATTCAATTCCATTTTAAAAATCTAAGATACTTTTTGAACCTAGCTTTTAGTATACAAAATATGGTTTAGGCATTCAAGGATTAGATTAAAAAAATTATTTTAGTGTATAACTTCACTCCTGTTGAAATCTGTGTCTGGGGAGTGTCTGGTTATTGGAGCCTATGTGTTTCATAAATTTTTGCAAAAGGGAATGCACTTTGGCATTTCTGAGAACGCCTTATGCGTACTTGCTCCTACCTTTCCCAGGACAAGTATCTCCTTAGTACTGCCTACATGCCAGTGTTTTAGATAGTTTCAAATTCAATTCAGATATAAATCTTTTTTATTTCATTGCCTCCTTTTTGTTATTCTTCATTTATTCCATCATGAAATCTACAGGAGCCAGGTTACTCCTTGCACTAAAACACTAGCTGAAGGCTTAGCTGTATTAATTTCAAGTTAGCCTGATACCATTTGCAAGTGTCCTCCTCCCTTCTCTTGAATGGAATAATAGATGCAGTTATGCAAAACTGATTCACTTAGAATATGGGGAGAAAGCAGCAATTATAAGGCAAAAATGAAAGGATTGTTCTAGGTTTGTAGAGTGAAAAAACTCTGATGAAACTATACATAATAGGGCTCATGTAAATAGGGTTAAATATTTTATATGTTGTTTATTTTGTAAGGCTAAACTATACTAGTGAGAAAGGACAAAAAAGATGAATCTCAAACAGCAGAACAGAACTGCATGTAATATTTATGCTTCTGCACTTAAAATTTCCAAGCACCACAGGAACAAAGTGGGTAGTTTTGTAATTTTATCATAATAAATAACCTGTAACCTAATTTCTGATACTTAGATCATTCAGTTAAATATTTTTTTAAAAAATACACATGTTGTTCCTGGATTTTCATAACAAAACATTCCTTTGTTTAGGTGGGTAAACTTACTTTCAGTTAGGCATAGTTTTTTGGTCGGTTTTTAATTAAAAAAAATTATCTGAGTGATTTAATCTGAAAGGATATTTGTTGAGTATTAATGTATTGAAATATACAGTGTTTCCAGTTGGAGCCAGAGAGAACCACTTGTCTTCGCCTTGCAATCCTTGGTGTCACTTGAACTGCTCATGTGACAACATTCTAATATGAAAAGAGACAATAGGCATTGTTGTTCTCGCATATTAATAAATAAGAGCCACAGTGTGTGCAAACAAAAGCTGCTTCCTGGTACATTGTGTCACAAGATTCCCAGGGTCAATCCTAATGGCTTTACTCTGATGAGAAGCTCTGTTGAAATCAATGAGCTTCATTCTCCTCACATTAATTTTACACCACTGTAGAGACATTACTATTACATAGTCCCAAATTCTGATCTCAGTTTTGTTAGTATAATTCAGATCAGAAATGACCTACTGATTAGAGAGTTATAGACGGTGTTACCCTTGGTGTCTCTAAAAAGGCTCATGTAAGCAGGGAAAACAGGCCCAGATGCCATTGGGCATCTTTGCAGAGCTGTAATTAGATAGTAAAATCTGTATTAGTCACAGCGGAAGTGGTGAGAGAAGAGCTCTTAAGGATTTTAAGCAAGTCTCCCATTTTTCCACTGAGCAGGGAATGAATGGAAAGAATAAGTACTATGTTACTTTGTCTGTAGGACTTAGAATCCCTGTACATTTTCTCTAAGCTCAGACTTACACTAAAGAAGAGTATTTTGCTTTCTTGCTTGTGTGCTTTTGAGTGCCCTTCTTGCCAGAATGCTCCACTTACTTTTTGGATTGCTAAATAATAAAAGATAAAAGGCTTGCATATAAAAGACATACAACCAGAAGCAGGAAAATTCTCGTAGAAACAACAGGCAAACTGAGGTTTGTACCCTTAACTGATACTTGTTACTTTCTAAACATTTCTAATATTTATTTTCTGGATAGCTGATATACACACATAAGTGTTATTCCTCAACAGAATTGTTAAAAGAAAGGTGTTTAATAGCATGCCTATTACCTAGGGAAACCTCCTATAATCTGGTTAACCAGTTTTTGTTCTTGTTGTGAGATTGGACTAGACAATCTTTGAAAGTCCATTCCAACCCAAACCATTCTGAAATTGTGGTTGGTGTGGGTGTGGGTGTGTACAATACTATACCGAAAACAGCTTTTAACCCCTCTGTATTATTCCCCTCTTCATTACTCATCCATACAGTTTGACTTCCTGTTATAACACTACCCTGTAACTTCGTTACAATATTTGGTTATGAATCTAGTACAGAGTTCAGCATTGTCTCATAAGGTATTTCCCACTTAAAAGCAATTTGGTGAGAAAAGTAGTTGGAGCCCTAATCTTGATGGACAACCTGAGGAGAAAAACAAAGGGAATATCTCTTTAGGAGTACATGTTACCAGAAAGAAGGAAGCCTGGAATAAACCAGTGCCTAGTCCTGAAATCCTTCTGGAGTTTTATACTCATAAAACTCTGTCAAATGTATAGTACAGGTTGTAACTAAAATACAACATGCTATTGTGTACAGCTGGTACTGACCGACCAGTACTTATTAATTCATTGATCTGGAGTCTGTTCACTTTTAGTTTACATTAAAGTTTATGAGAATGTCCAGACAATCAAATTAAAAGGGTTTGTTGTTTTGTTTTGTTGTGTCTTCTTTTTTTTTTTTTTTTAAAGTCAGTAATAATTCACCACTAGTTAGGACAAGAGAATAAAAAGAATGAGAGGAATGAGTTCTTACCAAGATTCTTATCTTCCTTCAGAATGACTAAATACCATCGGTTTCTGTCATTTACTTTGTTTCCAGACTCTGTCTCTAATGCATCTGAGCAAACTGTTCAAGTTCCAAGAAATTCTGTTGCTGTTGAGAGCCTCAGAAAGTACATCCAAGAAGGTTTGTTTCCTTTTGGTCTTTGACCACTGTGAAACAGACAAGATTAAGACTAAGAAAAGTAGCAATGGAATCTTCCTTATCTCTGATTTTGTCATGAATTTGGACATGCCTGTGTATGCATCAGACTCCTGAAGACTTTACCAAGGCCTTGGTACAAGGTAATAGATACAATGCGGTAATATCTACATGTGCAAATGTATGTAATTCATTAAAGGTTATCAATATGCCCACATACGTATATATTATCAGTACAATAACTATAGCCGGTGTTTATCTAGTTCTGCTTGTCTGCTGTGTCTTTTTCAACACAAGACTCTATCCTTGGAAAATTTTCTGTTTATTGCTAATACAAATGAATACAAACAGAAAGAATAGGAGAAAACTGTGTATTCACTAGTAATTTGAGAACTGCCTGATTTATGAGTTGTTCAATGGATTTTTCCCTCTGAATTATGTTGACTCCTCTGTCTGTGTCAGTACAAACAATGACGAAGTTCAAGGTCAAGTCCGCATTAACATTTGAGTAGAATCACGCCTCTCTCCTCTTTTGCTGATCTGAATTCATGACATAATTTTAGTTTTTAATAAAATAAAGATAATTAAAACAATAACAAGTTTATCTCCACATTTCAAACAGACTATCTATCTCCCAGACACTGTAGCTCTGTATGACAGTTCTTTCCAGGTGATTATGGAATCCATACAAATATAGACCAATCAGAATTTTAGTTAAATGCTGAAAGCCTAACACATTGTGCCATATTCCTATCCTTTGAACTACCCCTGAGTAGGGAGATTGCTGAGAATACCCTGGACATGTCATCAAATTGTGTAATGGTTCCATAATACTTGACATAAACAAAGATTTGTTCTTGGCTCTGGCGGTACCCTATTTAGGCCAGTGCCCATTTAGATGGTTTTCCCTCTATTTCTTTGTGAGTTCGGGTCTATAAAAGCAACACGGTATTTCAGCTGGTGCATTTCTAGGGGATTATTGTACTTGACGGGTGGTTAAACATCATTCGATGCATGCAATGATTGCCCAAATATGCAGTGCCTATTGTGTTTTAGTGTTTAAATAGAACACTGGATCTAATGCGGATAAGTTTGTTTGAAGTAAGGTAGTCTTAGCAGCAGTGTTTATATGTGAAAGTGCATAAACACTATTATTTCTGTAGAGTCAGAAGTTAAATTCCTTCTCTACAGCTAGTTCTGCCTGAACACGTGCTTAAATTTTGTGTCATACCCAGCTGATCACAGGATCACAAAATCATAATTATTAGTGACAGAGAAACCTATTAGGTAAGTCCCGTGGGGACCAGTACAGCACCACTGACATGGTAATCTCTCATAATAAATGTAGTCATACAGCTAATGCAAGTAATTGGAAATTTCTACCTCTCTATCCAGTTAATTCTGCCTGAATGCAGGCTTAAGGCCTGTGTTATACCCAGATGATCAGAGAATCTCAAAATCAGAATTATTAGTGATAGAAAAACCTATTATGTAAGTCTCCCAGGGAGCAGCATGGCATCACTGACACAGTAATCTCTCATGATAAATGCAGTTATACAGCTAATTTTAGTAACTGGGACTTTCTTCAAACAAATACATTACTTCTGAGGCCATTTGCATCTGATGTCACTACAAGAGAATTGTTCTGCAGCACGACTTCAGCTTTGTTAGTGAGGAAGGAACACGAACACTGGTACAGCAGTGCTGTATTTGGAGCAGCATGTTGGCTTAAAGAGAATGGCAAAGATATAACAAATCAGCTTTTGTTCTTGTTTTTCCAGGCAGGATGTTTGCCTCTGCTAACTAATTACATAACCGATGGCTTTGCTTAGTCTTAAATGTCATGCTTTCAGTGGCGTGAATGGTGCACACAGATACGCTTGTGCCTTCAACATACAGTATAGTTTGTGTTTCTTTCTCTTTTCCCATGGATTTTTCAGGTTGGAAAAGTAATTTATAACATCTTCCACCTGAAATTTTTCAGAGAGATGTGTATGTTGTATCTTTATTAGAAACTGGTGATAGCTAAAGTAACTGCCCATTCTGTATGTAGCAATTCAACATGCAGCAACAGAGCCACAGATAAATATAAGTATGTTGGTGTCATGCCCCTTGTACACATTGGCCTGTCTTTGGCTATGATCAGTAGAACAAGCAGCTTATCTCAGGGTTTCTAAAACAGTAAATCATTGTATTATTCCACATATTTCTGCAGAAGATGATGGACTAGCCTGCCTGCCAAATCAAGAGATTAAAGGAACAAATGTTCTGTATCAGAATGGCTCTGCTCCCAACAGCCAAAGGTATCTGAACTCCCACTGTGGAATGCCAGTTCCCCATGGCCCAAGTCAGTTTAGCTGGGAATAACATGAGCAAATAGGTCTTGCTTCTCTCAGTACAGAGGGTGACAACAGGTAGATAGAGGAAGGCACGCTACCTGCCTAAACAGGTATTTTCCTCCTCTCCTTGCTGAAAGGTGCCTGGCTGGAGACAATCAAACAAAAGGCTAAAGCTGACCCTCAGGCTGTATTTTTGACTGACTGAGTCTAGACTCTGCAAATCTGGTGTAACCTTGTTCTGTTAAATGCTTACCATGGGGATCTGTTCTTCTCTAAACAACTGGCAGCTGTTAAACTTTTAGGGAGCAATCATCTGATTGTGGCTCTGCCAAAAGGCTGCTATTAACACAGCTGTACCTGCTTGGTCTTTCTGGTACTGACCATGAAAGAGATCCCTGGGTTACAAGGACAAGCAAGGGAACTCCTTCTCTTGACTGGAGATGTGTGACAAACCTTTGAAGAAGCCCACATTGATCAAACTGTCAGGAATGGGCAGATTTGTATGGTGGCACCTGATCTCTTACAGGTGGCACCTATTGTCCTTGGCCTTTTCATCACCTCCGTGCATTGCCAGCTGGTTTGCTTGATCTTGTTACCAGATCCTGCTACCAGATCCTGCTACTCTGACACAACACTCTACAGCTTAGAGGTTTCCTGTGGGAGATTAAAGCCCTCATATCAGGCCACTGATGAACATAGATTCTGATGCAATCCTCCTTTAGATGTGAAAAAATAGATTCATCACTTTTTTATTGAGGCTGAAGTATCTTTCTATTTTACTTAATAACAGACTAAAGAGTGCAAGCAGAGAAACTGACAGCTGGAGATGGGACTGAAAATGGCAAAGTTCTGTATGAAGTTTAGGACTCTGCTAGCAAGGGCAGGGCTTGTCACAGCACCACAAGAGGGGAGGAACATGTGTTTGGGACCGTATACTTGGAGAATTTTATGGAAGGGCTGGGAGGAAAATTAGGTATCAGGTTTTGCAATTGTAGTGTCTGCACATTTTCACAGAGATTATCTTCTGTTATCAGTATTCAGGAAAGGTAATTTGAGGTCCGCCCTAGTCCTCAGGGCATGGTGGCTAAGTTGACAGAAATAATTTTAAGGTAAAAGGCTGCAGTAAAGACAGAATCATAAAAATACCAATCCATCCTCGTAACACCTGCAAGAATTAAATGTCACTTCACTGTGTGCAGTCAGCTGTTGCCTAATCTCAGTGTCATGTATGCTACACAATATCAACTGAAACATGCTAATAGAACTAATAGGGGAATTTTAGCGGATAGAATGAGACAGAATGAAGCTAGAACACCAGGATTTATGTACACGTATCTTACAGTGTTGAAAAACAACAATGAGACCTTAAATGTCCACAAATAACAAGAACCTTAGGTTTTTTGTTGGTCCGAAAGATGACCTGGAGCATAACATCCTATAATGCTTAACAAGTGGTGATTTAGCCTTAATTTCAGAATAATAACACTTTTTTGCTTGCATTGACTACCTTCAGTCACACACAAGTCCCACTCCAGATGTGTTAACATATCCACACATGGCCTAAATATGGACTAAAATGTAAGCCACAAACATGTGAGTCATACAGTGGAGTGACAAAAAAAAAAACCAAACTATCAGACACCTACCTGATCCATACAGATGAGCTTTAGCAAGTAAGTCTACCTTCATTTAGTCATCTATAAAAAAAAATAAATCTCGTTATATAAGCAAGTTTTATGAATTTTAAGAAAACAGGAAATCTGAATACAGTTTTTATAGGTTAAAAAAACCTGAATAATCCACAGAGAAACTGATTAATACAGTATCACCTAACTTTAGCAGCCTGAAAGGCAGATATTAGAGTTCATATTAGCTATGTAGGCTCCATCTCCAGTCAATAGAAAGATACAGATGGAACCAGAGGTCTGTAAAGCTTATTCTGCTTTCTGTGTCTAGGAACTGTCTTTGCTGGTTACAAACAGAGACAGAATTTGATTTTTAAACCAGGTAGTAACTGCTCATATGGCTCAAGTTAAGTGAGGAGAATCCCATGCTCAGATTCCAAAACTGGGATGACAGCAGAAGGCAGACAAATACTGTTAATTTTAATACCTACAATAAGAAGATACAGGATGAGGAGATGTAGTATTTTATAACTTGCAAAAAAATGCATACAGTATTTCAGACAGAGTATGCAGGTTCCTATAGCAAGCAGCTACATACTGGAGGAATGTTTCTCTAGGTTGTCTGATGTGAAGTAAAACATAATATAATGTGTGATAGAGAACCGCACCATTGAATCTTCTTATTCTAGCAATATTAATGCTTTTGAGCACGCTATCTTTTGGCCTGGTGCAAATTTAAGGTGTGTTTAGTGTCCAAAGTAAGAGATGGCTTTGTTTCCATGTGGCTGTGTTAGTGCACTTCAGGTAGATCTAATGCAGAGATACAGTATGCTTGAGCATGTAATGCAAATTTGCCACTGTCACCATTAAAAATACTTTGCCAAAAATGTTTTTCGTAATGAGAACCCTCTAGAGATTTCCATTCATAAAAGATAACATTTAAAACACAGAAGAGACCACCATGGAAGAAGAACATTTAGCAAAGAGGGCTGTGGGGGAGATAAAATGGAAAGTTGACAGGCAGTCAGAGCCTTTTATTTAATATAATATAAATAGTATATACTGTAATAAAAAAAGCCTTTATCTGAAAATATACAGAAAGAGAATAAATATAGAGAAAGATATACAGAAGATCTTGTCTTGACTGCATTGGTTTCTAGATCCTGACTTTTGGGATTCCTGATGCGGACATCCACTTGGAGTGATTAAAAGTTGTATTATGCCTCCCAAAGGGATAACTCAAAGGCTAGAAGATACTAAAATTATTTCCACAATGATTCTCTGGCTTGTTCAGGCACTAGCTAAAACACAGCCAATATTCAGCTATCAATGAAATTAAAGGAAACTCTGCCTGGCATGACAGCTTTTGATTAGATTGTACTTTGTCCTTTTTTACTGTGAAGCATTTTAATCTAAAACCTCAAGGAAATTAAAAACACCTTGCTGAGGAAAGAAAGTGATGAGGAAGACAAAGGGGAGGAAGGAAAGAAAAATTTTTTTGCTGTTTTCCTAAATTAGGCAAAACACTTAAACTAGTTTGACCAACTCTACATACTTCTGTGTCTGGAAATACCTGTTCTATGCAGGGGTTCAGACAGTATTTTAAAAATTCTTTTATTAGTTACGCTGCCAGCACCATGGGTAGTTACTGGTATAAGTCAACCCTGGATGAGACTTGTGAACTCTGTATGGTTTAGCTGAGACTTGTATTTGTCTCAAAAGTCATCTGCTCCCTGCCTGTGGTGTAACATCATCCAGACTTGCCTGGAGCCTTCCCTTTATCTGATTTTGAAGACAGTACAGATCACATTTTTGTCTGCCAACAAGTGAAGAAAATTATCAAAATTGGTTTATGAAATAAAAGGCAACTTGATATATAAATGTTCTTCTTTGTTCTTTAATGATTTGGTCCTTCTTCAGTACCTGAGGACATCTACAGACTCATACCACTGTGCAGATCACAGGGACTATAAATATTAAACAGCTTACCACATTAAGTTATAGTAATGTCTCCAAAATTAAAGGAAAAGCAGCTATGAGAAAGTATATTGTCTCTCATTTCTGAGCAACTTAATGTTTCATAGGCTAAGAAATGCAATCTTATTTATTTATTTATTTATTTATTTATCACTTTCCAGGTCAATTATTACAATTACTCTCAATTCAAAAACTTTTTGCATGGAGATGAATTGATATTCATCTTACTGTAGCACAAAGATTTATTTTAAGCTTAAGGAAACATGGAAATCAAATCCAAAATAGTGGCTGACCTTTTGTGAATTAAAGCTCAATTCCAGTAGGCCAATACACTCTTTAAGTCACAAAATTTATTAGATGTTGGTAAAATCCTCTTACAGCAAGGGCAGTCTAATTTTCTTAGCTTTTCAATGGCCCTAAACCAAATTCTACTTGGTTTGTCCCACTAAGTCAAAATTCCTGTAGAAGTCCTGTCTGAAGGTTGTTTTGCCCCGGAATGTTTTGAAAAATAAAAATAAAAAGGACAATTTAAAAATTATATGGATTATTATAACTTATAATTAGATGACACCAAACTGGTGTCACCAGTCAATATGCCTAATGGCAGGGCTGCCACTCAGAGAGTCCTAAGGAATGGGTATACAGGAACCTGGAGGAATGCTGGAGGAATGGGCATACAGGAACCTCATGAAATTCAACAAGAACAGGTGAGAAGTCCTGACCTGGGAGTGAATAACCCCTTGCAGTGATCCAGGCTGGCAACTGCCAGCTTGGGGAGCATCTCTGATGAAAAGGTCCTGGCGGTCTGGGTGGACAGCAAGCTGACCGTGAGCCAGCAGTGTGCTCTAGAAGGCACAAAGGCCAGCTGTGTCCTGGGCTGTATGAACAGGGACACAGCCAGTCAATTAATGGAGGAGACTCCTCATCTATTCAGCCCTCATTAGACCGCACTGAGATACTGTGTTTTGTTTTGGGCCCCCAGTCCCAGTATGGGAAAGACATAAACAAACTGCAGCAAGTTTGGCAGAGGATCACTGAGATTGCTGGGGCTGGAGCACTTGTCCTGTGAATGGAGGCTGAGGGGCCAGGTATGATTCAGCCTCAAGAAGGGCTGGCTTGGGGAGCACCTAATAGCTGCCTTTGGTGCCTGTGAGGGGCTACTGGGTAGATGGACCTGGGCATTTCTTGGTTGTAAGAATGCCTTTCCATTAGAAGGCCAGGCAAGCAGTGGCACAGATTCCCCAGGATGATTGTGCAGGCTCCCTCCCTCCTCAGAAGGTTGCTTATCCTGGATGAAGCCTGGATGAAGCCCTGAGCAACCTGGTCTGACCATGGCTGTGAGCATCATATTAGACCAGAGACCTCTGAAGCCTGAATTATTCTATTAGCCTGTATTCTGTGGCCCTATGATGATTTTATTTCTTAAACACATAAATATTCCTAAATAAATAAAATGTCTAAATATATTTTATCATTATATCTCTTTTTTTTAATATCTCACAAGCCTTGTAGTTGAATATCCTAATTATGAGTCACATATGACCTAGTTTTCCTTGATTATGCATAATATCCCAGTTCACTTATCTTGAGTGATATATGAAAGTAGCTTGGCACTGCCTGTGCAGGCTAAGAAACCCAAGGTTGTGCTCTTGTTTTCTCTCCCCATCTCTCATTGGATGTGAAGGTTTTATTAACTGCCCGACCTGCTGCTGTTAGTTAATATGCACCAAAACTGTTTTGATCGCAAGCCCCATGTAAAAGGAAAATTGCATTCACTGCAGCTTTTTCTGGTTCATCAGTTAAATCTGAGCCAAAGGAGCATGTTGCCTTTTCTCGCCCTGCTGTGTTCAGTGGCACTGGGCTACCATTAATCAAAATAGGCTGTCAGAACAAACTTACAAACTTCAGAGAAAACCAGCCTTGCAGCTGACAACAGCCTGACCTTACTAGGCCATACTAGGAAGCTGTTAATGGACTATGGAAAACTCTTAATAAAAAGGTGAAGAATTTGAAGCAGATACTGAGTGAGCAGACGGTCACACCACCAGTGGCGAGCTAAGCTGCCAAGCCTGAAACTCACTAGTCCAAGCCAGTTTTCACTTAATTTTCAGTTTTCATGAAAACATGACATCTGACTTCTGCATGCTGCTCAAGGGAACAGGAAGCTATTGCAACATCTATCTTACAGCAAAATCAGCAAGCAAAATCAGCTATGCACCTCAGGATTTGAGCTGCATCCCAGAGGAGCAAATAACGCCTTGCAAATAGTGGAAATTTTTTAAAAAGCCTAACAAGCATGTGCAAGGCCTGCCTCGAACCTCCCCTCCCCAGCAGATGGCACGGAGGGTTCTTCCCCTGCCTGAGGGCCTGCAGCTGAGGGAAGGCCGCTGCTGTTGGCCACAGGCTTGCGCCGGGCTCAGGCCTCCTGCCCACAGGCCCAGCTTGCCCAAGCCTGGGAAGCAGGACGAGGCTCTGCGAGCTAAGGTGGTCTTGTGAATCTCACCAAGATGCTCTGACAGATTTGCTGGGCAGCTGATGCCAAAGGCGGCTGAAGTCAGTGTTGCACTCACAGAGATGGACATTTTAGTGCCCAGCCATGCCTTCCTCCCCCCAGCTCCTTGCTAATCAGTGCCATGGAGCCACTGCCGCCTCCATGGCAGCGAGACCATGAGGTGAGGCCTGGGGATATCTGCCTCCGCCTGGCGCCTCCCTCCACTCAGCATTGCCACCGCCCCTTTGACGCCGCAATTTCCACAAGTTACCAGCTGTTAAAGACCACGTCTGTTTTATTTCGTTTGTTCACTGTTTATCGTGTGCAGCTTGTTGTGTTTTGTTCCTAGCCAAGGGGTCAGCTTGGCACCAGTGGAGGCCGCAGGCTCAGCTTGTCCTTGCTGGGAAGGATGGGAGGCCTCTGACAGGGCAGGGGGCTGAGCCCTCCCTGAGGGAACCTTCTGGAAGGCAGATGGGGGGAGCGGTGTGAGGAAATGACCAAGTGAGGAGTGAGGCCTCAGGGACAGCAAAGCTTGCCAACTCATGGGAAAGAGGAGGAAGTGGGTATGCAGCCAGGTACCTCAGAGGGGAGAGGAGATGGCCACCAAATCTGCCTCAACCCAGCCAGCCCCTGAGCTGCTGGGCTGGAAACCAGCTGGTAGGAAAGGACGTGACCTGGAAGGCAGGGTGAGAGAACTTGTTTACAGCCCTTTTACTTCTGTTTCCTCTGTGGTCAATAGCCTATAGGCGGGTGCGGGGTGCTTAGCCTACGGGTGAGATGGGGCACCCCAGCGTGAGAGCAGGCCCTGGCACCCTCCTCACTTTGGCTTCCACCACAAACAAGCTTCATGACAAAGTATGAAAGGCTACTTGAAAAGCCAATGTCCTCTAACCAACACTACATCCACTATCAATATACACAGAGCAGGATGTACATCTCCAGCAGGTTATGCGTACAGCATGTTTTCGTTTAAATAAAGAATATTTAGCAATTGCGTGGAGGCACCATCCCATGACAAACAGTGACAATTTTCATGAATACCCAAGACCTAATTTATAAAGTTTGACACCTTTGTCTGAGGAGTATGGATGAGGAGAAGCAGCTTGCTGGCCTCCAACAGCAACATCTCTAGGCCAAAATCTGTACAGGAATGACACAAATAAAAATTAACAAGCACAAAGCCAAGCCTAAGGTTAAAGTCAAAAAGTAGCATGTGGGAATCCTAAAACAGCAGGCTTAACATGGGGAAAATTGTAGTTGTCTGCGATTTTCTGTTCAAGAGTGAATCCACAGACAGCAGAGCAACAGAAATGGATCGTTCTGCAGCTGCACAAACCCTCAACCCTGTGGATGAGCAGAGGGGTCTGTGCTTATACCTCAGCTGACAGCATGTTTCGTGAAGGAATGGAGAGCTGCTTTTACAACCCAATAATTGTAGGCAAAAACAATTGCTGCCATATTTAAGTTCAAATAGATGCCCAGTGACTGTCTGCGTAGGTGCAAGCAATTAGCATATTCTCTGCATGGTGTGAATTGCTTTTATCACCAATGGCTGTAAAAGTGAGAAGTGAAGGCTGTGAAGGAGAGCTTACTTGAAAATCAGGTTTTTATGGGATGCACAATAGAACTGGGGCGGGGTGAGGGGTGTAGTCAACTCAAATGTTTAGCAGTTCAAATAAGCCTTAAATTTTAAGGAAAGTGTATGAGGGGAAAGAGGGAGCCTGTTATATTCGTTCTTTGTGCAGAACAGCCTGATTTCCAGTTTGCATTAATGGGATGTGATTTCAACAGATTTTAGAGGAAAACAAGTATCCTGAATGAAGTTCTTTTTTTTTAATTTTCCTTTAAAAAAATGCTTTGCAGAAAATTAAAATATCAATTATGTTTTTATCCTGCCAGCTCTAATAAGACAGAGCCATAGGACCAAGGATCAAAAAGAATATTTGGAAATAGCTACTGTTAAAGCAGAATCTTTGAAACAGTAATTTGTGCCAGAAACTAGATGTGTTACAGGATAGCTTAAGATACCAAGTTTTAAAAACCTCAAGAACTGTGAACAAACCTCATCTATGGTAGCTAAAGTAAAATAAAGAGATTTGTGCCAAATCCTTTTTGCCTAAGCTACATGTATTCATTTAAGGGCAGTATTGCAAAAACTAAATATTTATCTTCCTTGAGACTAGCTATGTGATATTTCCTGCAGAGCATTTGCACAAAGAATCTAAAGATCCAGTATGAACTGGAAAATGGTCTGACATCAATCCAACACATGCAGCTTTTTCACTCAGGAAAATTCTTTTAAAATGTTAAAGTAATATTTCATAGCTGCAGATGCAACTATTTAGTCAAGTTCCAAGGAAGACTAAATTAAGCACTAAAAAAAACCCCAACAACCATGCCTTTAAGCAGGGCTCACAACCTGGGAAAGATCATCAGGCCACATTTGAGAACAGATTAATTTATCCTTAGCTAATTACCCAGTAAGGTTCAGCTGAGCTGCCAGCACCACTAACAGTCAAGACATATCACAATGGATTGTTCTGTCTGTTTGATGAACTCATTCACTGAACACGTTGATTTCTGGCTGTGCATGTACAATAAAATCTAGCCAGTCAATAGTGCTGCTACTCTTCTCATTCAGATCATTTTCTGCCTTTTTGTTATGGCTTATTATTTCCAACCTACTTTTTGCATCATTCTTTCTAGTTTGAGGAGAAGTCTGGCAGTCAAGACCAGTATGTTCTAGTTCTTGCTCTGCTGCTTATTATTCTTATAGTTGTAGCAGCTCTGACTTCAGTTGGCCCATCTGCAAAACTGGAATAGTATTTAAATGTCTCTGGTGATCTTTTAAAGTATAAAGTAGTTCTCACAGTGCAGAGGGACGTAAAACTATAACCTTCAAGAAATAGACTGTGTTCATTTAATTGTAATGTGCCATGGCAAGTGTACAGTTTAATTTTGATCTGAAATATGTACAGACATAAAAGTCGTCATTCAGCAAGAAGTCAGTACTTTTTTCTTTTCAGTATATAAAGAGATTAAAAGAACTGAAAATTTCATGGAAACAGTTTGAAGATCATGTAAGTTTCCTTTCTTTGTTTAATTACCTGATGATGTACATATAAATATGAAAAATACTGAAGTCATTAAAGTTACTATAACTAAAGTAGGCCTTTTTTGAAGTAACTATGAATAAATCACACTCTTGCTAAAACTACTGCTTTCTGCAGAATCAGAGCCTGTTTTCATTGATATCAACCAGTCATTACTGTTGACATTAACGAGAACCAAATCAGGCCCTTCATAATGAAAACTTAACAGTGTGCTGACTCTTAGTCTAAATATGGAGACAGGTTGCTTTGAATTGAGGTACCTAACTAAATTTAACTGGGATGTTATTTCCTAAAAAGCCAGTCCTTAGATTCAGGGCAGCATAAAGTCTTTTCAATTTAATTTCTGTTTTTGTTAAACAATAAGGTAAAAATGAAAAACAATTTTTTTAAAATCTTAGATAAAATGTATCTTGCTACCCGTAGGATAAGAACAGGCAATGTACTCTCTGTTTAGGAGTGTAATAAAACTAGAAAGTAAACCAGCTTCACACTGTGAGCAAACAAAGAAGTACTGTTCATTAGATTACAGCAAAAAGGAAACTTCAGAGAACTTGACTAATCATGGCAGTTGGAGACTCTGAGAAGAGGCATGGGAACGTGACTTCCAATAACTAATGTCATGACTAGGACTATACATAGAAAAAACACATGCACATGAGAGAGAGTTTGAGAGAGATGTTTGTTTACTACAGCAACCTTTGGCTGTAAAGGGGAGATGGAAAAATTTTCCATATCATTAAAAGCACTTCAGCGGTTACAAAAGAATTTCCTCCACCACTTCCTCCTTTCTTCATTATCTTTTTTAAAAAAAACTTTCTAGTAGATAAAAATGTAGTATGACATGGAGTTGGAAGAGATCTCAAGAGGTATTACGTTATTGTCATTAAGTTTCTGGCCTATCATCACCCCTTGGTTTTCAACAAATGCAAGTTTAACAGAAGGGCATGTGATGTTAAATCTGGCAGTGCAAAGTCTTTCAAACATGCCCTGTTGGAACACTATAATACCATAGGTTTAATAGCATATATATTTCTCCAAAACTGGCATAAAAGAATTGGGAAAATAGTTGCGTATTTAACTGGCTGCATTCCCTGGAATATGACATTTGAAGAAAACCATCAAACCATCTAATTACTGTGAGGTGAAGTCTGCTCAGGCTACGTCAGTTTAAACTTGGAGGACTGCCATGGAAATCAGTGTAATAACTTGAGTGTCATATGGTGCAGAAAAGAGCAGAACTTGGTACATGAAGTACGTTTTTTTTGCCTTTCTGCAGGGACACCTATTTATAGCCTCATTTCCATCCAGCAGTCCTGGGTATCACTTTAGCCATCAATATCACTTAGTAAACATGTTTCCCCCGAGCAACCCAGCATTGTCTCCAAAGCTGAAAACAAAAAGAAATGTACAGACAAAATAGCTAGGCCTTTCTGGAGTCTTATTTTTAAATATTCTGAGTTTTATTCATGTGCAGTTGGCAGTTCAGGAAGAAAAAAAACACCCCCATAAAATTAAACCCCGTCTCCCTTGCCTGTAAGTACAGCAAAATCCTCGGGAAGCAAAGTGGCTTTTCATAACTATGTTGAGTTAAAAAAATACAACAGAACAAAGGCCAAGAAGCAGACACATCATATAGGCTATAGAAGGAACTCCTTCCTCACTGGATAAATCACCTAGAACTACTGGAAATTTCAAAACAAGGAAGATGATAAAATGATGACAAGAATCATACTATGTGCTGTTACTCCCTTTTCAGTCTGAAAACAGCCTTGATCGCTGCTATCTGAAAGTGCAAGTCCCTCAGTGTTGCAGATATTTCTGAAACGATAGGCTGAGGCTATTTGACTTCCTTAAATCATAGCAATTTCACAGTCATTTTCACTGCTTGGTATATGAGTGTTTTGCATATATATTATTATCTTGGCTTTGTACAGAGAGAATATTACACCCAAAAACTCAGTGACAGGAGGGTTTAGATTGCCAAGCTAGCAGGGCCAAGGGCACCTTTAGAGAAAGATATCCCTAGTTATATCCAAGCATATTCTTCCAACAAGGAAAAAGTCAGACTTGTGCACTTTCTCCTCCTTGCTAGCATTTGTATTATTGTGTCACTCTCTCCAAATACAGTTGTTCTATAGTTTACACAACAACACGACCTGTATAATTCAGTGTGATGTATTTTCAGCTTCCCCACTGACAAAATATACACGAGAAAGAGGCTGAGTTTTTAAAATAGTTGTCATACAAATTTACTTTCCTTGAAATATTGTTTTTTTCTGGAAATTTTAATTGTTCTGTAGCTCTTCTAATGATAAGGGCATAGGTGTACATCCTACTTTCTGGCTTTCACAGAATTTGTTACATATGTGACTTAAAACTAATGAACTGACCTAATCAAACAGGTGGATTATCATTCAAACTTTCTTTGGGCTTTTTTTTGATTTACTGCACTGTCTTCAAACAATCATTAGTCAGTTTTATATGATAGGTTCCAAAGCACTAACACTTTTTTCTTTTGTTCCGTATGTTGTAGTAGCTGTTCATATGGGAACAAAAGAAAAAAATCTTAACTGTCATTCGTTCCTGTCACATCCTTATTTCCATTTCCGACCATACTCTTGAATCAGTGATCAAATACCTCAATTAGACAATACTTAACCTAGTCAATACTTGATATGGTCAAGTATTCCATCTCTAATATGTAGTAAAATATTTGCTTATAGATACACAGTTGTTAACAATAATGTAGTTTTATGTTTTGGCTTTTTAATCTACATTAATGTGAAAAAGTATGTTCTAAATTAAATTCTTTAGTGTCAGAAAACTGCAACTGTAAAGCAGTACAGTTCTTTAACTGTTTATCCCCACGCAGTCTGGGGAATAAACATGATGAATTAGAGACATGCGTGCAGTTGCAGGGCGATGATCTCATTGGGATCATGGAGATGTGGTGGGATGGCTCCCGTGACTGGAATATTGGAGTGGAGGGATACAGGCTCTTTAGGAAGAACAGGAGGGAAAGAGAAGGGGGATTTGCCCTTTATATGAGTGTACACCTGAAGTGTATGGAGCTCTGGCTGGGGATGGAAAAGGAGCTGATGGACAGTTTATGGCTTATGATTAAAGAGAAGACAGGCAAAGGTGATAGTATAGTGGGTGTCTGCTATAGGCCACCCAACCACGAGGGCCCTGGTCCTCATAAGAACTTCAACCACACCAGTATCTTCTTGGGGGACAATACAGCAGGACATCAGCAATCCAGTAGGTTCCTGGAGCGCATTGACAATAAATTCCTCCTCCAAGTGATTGAGGAGCCAACAAAGAGAGGTGGCCTGCTGGACCTCATACTCACCAACAAGGAGGGGTTTATTGGAGATGTGAAGATCAAAGGCAGCCTTGGCTGCTTTGCCAATGAGATGGTGGAGTTCGGGACCCAGAGAGGAAGGACTGAGCAGAGCAAAAAGCAATATCACAACCCTGGACTTCAGGAGAGCAGACTTTGGCCTCTTCAGAGATCTGCTTGGAAGAGTCCTCTGGGTTAAGGCCCTAGAGGGAAGAAAAGCCCAAGAAAACTGGTTAATATTCAAGAATCATCTCCTCCAAGAAAACTCCATCCCAACAAATAAGGAGTCAGGCAAAAATGCCTGGAGTCCTGTGTGGATGAACAAGTAGCTCCTGGCCAAACTCAAACACAAAAATGGGAAGTCATACTTGACCAACTTGAAAAACTTATATGATGAAGTGACTGCCCTGGTAGTTGAGGGGAGAGGACTTCATTAAAGCCTTTGACATTGTCCTCCATAAGTTCCCCATAAGCAGATGGTGAGGTGGATGGGAAACTGGCTGAATGCCTGGGCCTTAGAGGGTGGTGATGAGCAGCACAAAGCCTAGTTGGAGGCCAATGACTAGCACTGTACCCCAGGGGTCAATACTGGGTCCAGACCTGTTTAGTATCTTCATTTATGAGCTGGATGATGGGTCAGAGGGTACCCTCAGCAAGTTTGCAGGTAACCCTGAACTGGGAGGAGAGGCTGATATGGCAGAGACTCATGCTACCATCCAGAAGGACCTTGACAGGCTGGGGAAATGGGCTGACAGGAACCCCATGAACTTCAACAAAGAGAAGTGCAGAGTCCTGCACCTGGGGAAGAACAACCCCTTGCACCAATATATGCTGGGGGCACCCATCTGGAAAGCAGCTTGTCAGAAAAGGGCCTGGATTCCTGGTGGACATCAGGTTGAACATGAGCGAATGTGTCCGTGCTGCAACGAAAAAGAATTGTATCAGTTGCATTAGCCGAAGTATTGCCAGCAAGTCGAGGGAGGTGATCCTTCCCCTTTATTCAGCTCTGATGAGGCCACACCTGGAGTGCTGTGTCCAGTTCTGGGCTCTGCAGTACAAGAGAGATATGGACATATTGGAGAGAGTTCAGTAAAGGGTCACAAAGATAATTAAGGGACAGAAGCACCTCACACATGAGGAAAGGCTGAGCAAGCTGAGGCTGTCCAGCCTGGAGAAGAGAAGGCTCAGGGGATTCTTATTAATTTATATAAATACCTGAAGGGGGGTTGTAAAGAAGACAGAACAAGGTTCATCCCAGCGATGCCCAGTGACAGAACCAGGGGCAATGGGCACCAAGTGAAACACAGGAGGTTCCATATGAAGATCGGGAAACACTTTTTTACTGTGAGGGTGACTGAGGACTGGAATAGATTACCCAGGGAGGCTGTGGCATCTCCATCCTTAGAGATATTCAATAACCATCTGGACACAGTCCTGGGCAAGTGGTTCTAGGTGGCCTTGCTGGAGTAGGGGGGTTGGAAAAGGAGACCTTGAGGAGAGGTCTCTTCCAACATCAAAAATTCTGTGGTTCTGTGATGCATAACCGATACAATTCCTTAACTTGTTTTAAAAAACAAAAATTTCTCTGTATTACAGACTGTAACTTGACTGCTGCTTGATAGCAGAATGACCATCAAACTCAGTATTTTGATTTGGGGCCATAGTGAAAAGAGTGGAGAAGTTAGAATCAGTAAGAATCAGCAGTAAGTGTGGAGCAGTAAGAGAATCCCCTAGCTGTACCCACCTACAATACACAGCAGTTTGGTTTACAAGTGTCTCTGGTATGCACAAACCCTGGATTCTTTTCAGAGGGACTTAAAATGTAAGCTGTGCTCAAGATGCAACCCAGTCTCTAATTGGGACATACAGATTCAAAGCAACAACTGTGGAATTTCGTGCAGCTTTGGGCTGTATGTGCAATGTCAATGTTAAGTTCGGTGGGGCAGAGTAAATTTAGTCTAAAGTAAAACCCCCCAAACTCCATCTTGTTGGGGGTCTTGGCAACAACAGCTTTGAGTTACTGGTTGATCTTGTTGCACCAGATTTCTCGCTAACTTAGACAGCAAAAAATACCAATGCTTATGGCTAGTCTCTCTAGTGTTATGGTAATACCACTCTTAAAAAATATATCGGATTTGTAACTGGGTTTAAAAGTCGTTGGTTTGGCTCAAATTATGGTGAGAGTCTTTTCAGAACACATTGCGCAAGGTTCTTGCCTTTATGTTGCTGGATGCTAGTGTTGGCTGTTTTGATATTTTCTTAAGTGCTGAATAGCATTGATTCATGGCATTACAGGACAGTAATAGCATTTAGTTAGCCTCTGGAACCACCATCCATTCTGTTGACATTATCTTTTGGCTATCTATAATTGATTTAAAATCAAACAACAGTGTTATATAACATGCACTTTATAACATTATTGTCTTGTTATTAAAGTTCTCAGCTGACCTTGTATGTGTAAGCAGTAACTATATAGCTGGTCTAGAATGAGTTCTCAGATGAAGCTTGCATCAAATTCTCAGGGGCTCTGACTTCATTGCTGCATTAATTCAGCTGATCTGCCATGGAGCTTGGAAATTTGTGGTCTGCCACATTGCAAAGTTGTATGGAAGTCACTGTGTCCTCAATGGAATTGTCATTACTGAGTTAGAACAAAAAATGTCTGCCCTCTAACGTATTACATGTTCATCTAGCCCTGTGTCCTATGTTCGGTAGTCACAACTTGTGATATTTGAGAAAAGTGTAACAGCATATTGTAGTCATACTTTTCCAATATTTACCAGCTACCAGTAATAGCCACTACAGGTGTCATTTGTTCAGATGCACCATAAAAGGTGGTATCTTTTAATTTAATAATCCTTAAGAGATATTTCCTCTCAATTTGTCTAATTTCTTTTAGACTAAATTTTTGGGGGAGAATGCACAACATCCCATGGCAATCATAGAATCATAGGATGTGTTGGGTTGGAAGGGACCTTTAAAGGTCATCTAGTCCAACCCCCCTGCAGTGAGCAGGGACGTCTTCAACTCGATCAGGTTGCTCAGAGCCTCATCAAGCCTGGCCTTGAATGTCTCCAGGGATGGGGCCTCCACCCCCTCTCTGGGCAACCTGTTCCAGTGCCTCACCACCCTCATTGTAAAGAACTTCTTCCTAATGTCTAATCTAAACCTACCCTGCTCTAGTTTAAAACCATTGATCCTCGTCCTATAGCTACACGCCCTTGCAAACAGCCTCTCCCCAGCTTTCATGTAGGCCCCCTTCAGGTAGTGGAAGGCCACTATAAGGTCTCCCCCGAGCCTTCTCTTCTCCAGGCTGAACAACCCCAGTTCTCTCAGCCACAGTTCAATTGCATGCTGTGTAAAAATACCACCTACTTATTTTTGACTAAATAGTTCACCATTGCATTTGTTTGCAATTTTTTTGTTTAATGCATGGCTTTATAGTCCTTAATTATATCTCTCCTCAGTCATTTGTTTGCCAAGCTGAGATATCCACATGGGAAAACTATTCCGTATCTTTGGTCATTCTTTTCCCATTTCTCCTTAATCTTTGGTTCTACTTTATCCTTTTAAGATGGGTGACATGTTAAAATCATAAGAAATGCACAAAGTATTCAAACTGTAGGTATTGTAATACTGTGTTATATATGGTAAAACAGTGAGATTTTCTGTTCTGTTCTCTGCTTTGTTTTTCTGTTATCAAGAACTGACGTAATGTTTTCACAGAACTAGATAAACTGTCATAAACTTAAAACCCTAATCCTGATTGTTATTACTCAACTTGCAGTCACTCGTTGTACATGTAAATTTAGGATTTTTTTCCTGTGCCTCACTTTGCTTTTATCTATACCGCACTTCCTCTCCTATTTTATTGCCCAGTCACCCTTTTCCTTCTTTGCTTCCTTATAGCTTGTTTTTACTGTAGTTTAAAGAGAAAACATTGTCAATTCAGTATCACTGTTTTTCTCAGATTTTCTCAGATAACTTATTAACATGCTGAACAGTCTGTCCCATGTCATCAGGACGTATTCCTTTTCTTCATAGGAGTATGAACTACATATAACTCTTTACCACTTTATTGTAGGATATTTCTCTGTTGTCATGAGCTCTCAGCCGTGGAAGGTACAGGAAATCTCTCATCACTGAGCAATTTACGTGGCAACATTGAGTGGTTACCAAACCTAGTGAAAGTTGCATCTGGTCCCAAACCAACATTTCTTCTTGATTTAAATTCTCCTTGTAATGCCCCTGAATTGTAAAGGAAGATTTGCAAGAGCTGAGGCCTTATCTAGCCACCATAATCTGTCATACTATCAGTATGACTCTGGGAATCAGCTTTGGCTATAAAAGATTGGCATACTTCAAACAGTCTCAAGTGTTGAAGTGTTTGGTACAAAACACACTTTGAAGTTTAATCATGACCATAAACACTTATTGCTTACTATATCTGTGTTCAAAGATCGGGTATTGTGTATGCAGTGGAATGGCACTGTATGAAAGGACTGGGACGACTTTTTCCTGACATTTTTATCTCATCTATATCCTGCAGAGATTTTCTGCTTCGATAGGGCATACTGATTTATTTTTGACTACCATAACCTTTAAAAGTAGAAACCTACCTTGTAATCTAGAAACCTTAGTGATCCTGGAAATGAAGAGCATAACAGGAGGCTACAGTAGATGGGGAGGACTGGAGAATCAAGCAAGTGGTCATTTGACAATAATTAGTTAAATACTTCAAAAAATTTTAAAACTTTTAGGTAGTTCAAATAAATTGTAATCACATTAATAATAAATGGTTAACACCATCGAATAATGATTTCAAAAGTTTTCTTTCAAATTTACATGGGCCTAATGCTGAAAATAATGATTTAAACTCAACACAAGAACTGCAAAAAGCTGGTTTCTCTCATACAGTCTGATGTAGCCTCTTACAAATTAGGGGTCTTTAAAAGTCATGTACACAGTGGAATTACATTTTCAACTTGAACTAAGTATTCAAATGCTTTTTACCTTTTATTCAGCTCTGTTGTGGTAAACAACTGGACTAAAACATTTCTAAAACATACAAGCAGAAGAAAAATCCAAATTTGTAAGCTTTTAATAAACCTAAAAAAGCATAAAATGAATTACCTATTCACAGCACTATATACTTGCTTATCTTTACAAAAAGGAGACATAGTTCAGGTCTCAGATTTGCAAGGTGAGAGGACAGGGTGCTTACAGACCAGTAAGGAGTGTATATAAACTAGCATATAAGACTAGAGAGGGGCTGACGTCTCTCTGGTTTCAGCAACATACTGATTTACAAGATACATCTTTAATCCTCTCACCTGTATTTGGTGTAGAAAACTAGAAATAACTCAAACTTCGTTTTTTCTCCTTCAAAAGGATGGTAGAATTTTCACACTGAATTTCACAGAGTCAAAGTTGACTGAGTCCTGAAAGATTTTTAAGAGCATACCTTTGGAGCTGGTTCTGATCTTGCTAGTAAAAGACAGAAGCAAACCCATTAAAATCAAATGGCAGCTTCAAATAGATGGCACTTAAATTACAGCATCTATTTCAGTGCCAAACAGTAGATTTTAGTTTCTTCATTCAAGGTGCTCAAATATGAAAAGCAAATTCTTATTCTCCCATATGAATGCCTTATATCTTAGCCTGAACATTTTGATAATTTAGGATTTGTATTTTTTGCTTAGAGTGTAGAATTATGCATATCTGTAGTTATCATATTATCATAATTGTAATAAAAGTCTAGGCATAATTTTATTTTTTAATATACAAGAAGTTAGAACTGGAATATTGAATTATTTTCTCTGTTTGTAATCTACAGTTACCTTTTTGTTTTAATATAAATACTGAGGACAGACTGACTATATGACTGCACACCATCCCAGAGTAATGAATTTTTGTTTCTGTTATATTCCATATTCTGAAGTTTCTCTTTCTGTATGGTTTTACACACACTAAACTGTTCTGTAAAGTGCATCACTGCTTTGCTGAAAACAGCAAACATTACAGAAATTGTAAACTAAACTGATTGGATGATAAGCCCAAGCCATCATATCTATTGGTATAATATGATGGTAGCACACACTTTTTAAATTCTATCATATAGAAATTCCTAAATGAAAAGAATCAAAGTCTGGATGCCAGGGCTTTTTAATACAAGCTATAAAGGTCGTCTCTGTTGTCCTCCTGAAAGGCAGGTAGTTACATCCTTTCATTTCCATGGGGTATTCATCCAGAAGATAAATGAAAGTATGCCATTCTGAGATATAAATGTAAGAAGTTTTTCACAGAATTTCTCACTTCAGAGATAGAAACATGTTCTGACTGAGAAGAATGACATTTTGATATACTTGTAGACTGTACCTGCATAGTCTTTTGTCACATCTAAAATTCCTTTGAGATCCTGAGGGCAAATTCCTCTTCTGTCTTACAAGGAAATGAACTTCACATTTTTCACTGAATATTCATTAAGGAGAACTGTAATAGGATTTCCAGAGTTGTGCAGGTCTGGAGCACAAATGACTGGGTTTGTATCAGAATGGTATCAAAACTGTCTTCTGAAAAATCCCCCAAACTGGTACTCTGTGTGGCTATTGCTCTTATTGCTACACTGCAATGACTTTTTGGCTTAACTATCATTGTGTGCCGCAGTATATTATAGAAGAGACAGGTGAGGAACATTACCTTACCACTAAAGAGAAGAATAGGAATATGTAGAATTTGAACTACTTTTTGCCAGAAGCACTGTAGAAGCTCACGCAGAGACAGAATAATATCAAACTGAAACAAAGCACCTTTGTTTCAGCAAACTTCCAGATTAGCAAATAAGACTTTTATCAGTGTAAAAAAGCCCCTAGCTCCACTATTGCTGCTGCTCCATCATTTCTACATCATTTCTGTCAAGTGGAAAGCTTAGACTTCCAGAATTGACTTTCAGAGAAAGAAGTCTTCTTTGCATCCACAAGTCTTTCTCACTTTTCCATATGATCTCTAGAGATCTGGATACTGCTTCAATGTTCTATAAATAACAATCTGTTTTGCCTGCATTAAATTTATTAGCAATGCATGTGAAAGTTTATATGCTAATAAGATGCAGATATCAGGTTCTTAGCAACCTGTCTTTCTCAACCCCTCTTCCATGAAGGATAAGTTTCTCTGCTGCCCTTTATATTTCTTCTGGGTTGGTGGTAAGGGAGGGGACTTCTAGCCTCTAACTCAAGTAGCAGTATGTGAAATCATTGCCATTCATTTTGGTTTCAAAAATGATAAAGAGCTTACAAATACATCCTTTTGTTTGCTTTAGCACATTTATGTACCATAGATTTTAGATTAATTTTCATATTGTAATGCTTTGCATAAATAATGTTAATGCCATGCCTTTGCTTTTTTAATGGGTGTGGCTAGTGCAAGTAAACCACTGCTCATCTGGTAACTTTATAGAGTGGAAAAAGTTTCTAACACCAAATGCTGCAGGCCCTGATGGACAGAATTGTCTGTCTCACTGATATCCACCAGAACATCATGAAATGGCCTGAAATTTTGGGCATTAATTATAAACTTGATTCAGTGGCAGCCAAATGAAATCTGCCCAGGGGGAAGTAAAAATTTTGCAGTGGGCTACTTGGGAAGAAGGGGAATGTTTCTTTTAGAACAGAGGGCCATTGAAACTGTGCCAATTAGAAGCCTGGCTTTTGCATTATTTTGTTTGCCTTAGTATGAGTATGGAGGGTGCTGAATGCAGGAGTGTATGTAAAGAATGCAAATAGAGGCTTTTCTCAGATAAAAACTAATTTAGATTGGACCAGACACCCTGAAAAAACTTTTTGTCCACTGATGAAATCTGTAAACTTTGCTTCCCTAATTTATGTAGGCAGCAGTAAGTGATTTTGTTTCTGCATTTGTGTGGTACCATAGGCATAGTCAAGGTTAAAGACTATTACTTCAATGTGCTATGATGGTAATAAGAAGAATAAAGACCAGTGTGGATATACAAACTGTGTTTTCAAACTGCTTTAGTTATCAGCCTGCTCTGATCAGGAACACATAGAATGTGGCAGTCAGAGCTATTGCTTGACTCTCAAAAGCCATGCTTGAGGGAGAGAAAACTTGATACCCACTTCATGTTTTTGTTACTTCACTTTAACCACATTTAAAACAAAGGGAAAGAAAACAAACTGCTTCCAAAACACGAATCAGACAAGGTAGGGAATGAATGCATCCTACAATCAAGTTTATATGTATGGGATTATCCTTCCATCCCACCATTTCCTGTCATCCATTAAGCATCAATATTGCTAAGACAAGCAAGAAAAATACAAAGAAAAATATTGGCATATTCCTTGGCAAAAGATACAAAGATCCTTACGGAAAAACTCTTCAACCTTTTTTTGTTCAAATTGTTTTAGCCTACAATGTAGGTCTGTAGTTTCCTAACCATCTATCTGTTTTTATCATTAGGCCATGCTGGGAGAGACTTAGGAATCCCTTTTCTCTTGAATGATCTCTGCAAAGAGCTCTCATGCAGACCTAAAGAGAGCCTTACATTTGCTATTGCTTGATGAGGTTCAAACGGTGATCTATTATGCAATTAGTAAATCAGTATTTATTTCTGGTTCTTTGCTCATTTCTCCAAGTTATTCTTTTTTTTCAATTATTGGAGTCTTTTGTAATTTAATTAGTAGAGTGCCAATACCACTGTCTTGCCAGAACAGTCATGCAGAAGGCTCAGGAGATGATTTAATTAAACATGTGCAGTGCTACATATAATTAATACTTTTCTATTGCCACTGGTCATTAGGCAAGTATATGAGGCAAAGGGACATATACAGTGCACTAGGCCACTTTCTATCTGGACTAACACTATCTGCAAATACCTTCAAAATATATGAATCCTCTCTTGACTTCAAAAATGTACATACTTATAGTGGAAGGGAAGCCTATGTAATTGATCAGCATGTTTTTAACGAATTTTCTTATGATGACATAGTTTATATGAATTACTAAAATCCACAAGGATTTTTCTGGATTTTTTTTAATGATTTTTTAGCATTGTCACTTTTACCTTGATGTAACTAGGCAATTTCAACATTATATCCAGTACAATATCCATATCAAATATTGAAGGGGTCTAACTATGTTGTGGCAAAAACTACAGCCTTATCTCCACAAGCTTTTTACGGAAGAGCTCAGGTAGCAGTCTTCCTGCCGTAAGAAGTACCTCTTTGGGAGGACAAGCAAAGTTTCAGTTTGTAGTAAGCTTATTGGAGAAAAAAGCATAGAATACAATGTAGTGCTAGGGGTTTTGATTCCAGGTTTTGGATGTGTGCTTCCCTTGTGTCTCACACACCCCCTTTTATGCTAGAGTTTGCTTAAGAAATTCTGTTTGTTTTCGTATGTGGAACTGTACCCCATGACTTGTTAAATATAAAGAGCTATGATGCTGTAACAAGGAAATTCCGAAGACTCTGGTTTGGCTGTTAGGATGTTGCCAAAGCCATTTCTGTGTTGCTTGAAGACAGAGGCATGCTATTGTAAAACACTCATATTACACATACTTGTAGCACTGCTGATATTTGATTTAAAGCAATGCTTTTGTTAGAGTTTGGAGGGGCTGTGTAGCACACAGCTTTCTCCAGCCCTCAGCCCTTCATCATCTGACACAGAGGGTATTGCAAATGCAACTTAATCACTGCGATAAATATGCACCTGTCTACTGGTGGGTGCTTGAGGCACTGGACTATGAATACTTGAATGTTTCAGTTATTCCAGGCAGCTACTACTTAGAAAATTTTGCGTAGCTGTAAATTACATGAAAGCCAAGCCTGTGTTACCAGATTATATACTTTCCCATAATGCATGTACATCACTGTCACATCTGCAGTACATGGTATAGATGTGCATGCTTTTGTAAGATGATTCTTTTACCTTTCTTTTGCAAATACCAGTCAGAGAAGTTTTTTGCTTTGTTGAAGAGAGAGAAACTGGGGGAAGGCACTGAAAATCTGTTGATCTGAACGATCTATCCTGCCTCTTTACTGCACATTTGTCTGAGTAAAGAAGAGTCTTACCACTGTATTACTATACAGCCAGTGAGAACAGTTAGCTCCATTTGCAATGCCACTTCACCTGGCTGTGAGATTTTTATTTGACAGTGGAAAGACAAAAGAGCAGGATCTCTGACAGTATCAATGGAATGAAGAAATTATTCCCATAGCCTCTTATTGGACCACTGATTACAATGACTATCTTGTTAACCAGCATCACAGCTGAGCAAACAGTGAGCAAGGTGAATAGTAGGAAATCTTTATCAAGCAACACCTTTAATCACTGTTTGATTCTGCCAGTGGAAGGAAGGAAGATGGTGGAGGGGAACAGCTGGCCACCTATAGCTGCTACAGATTTTGAAATGAAATTAATCTCTGTGCAGATATAGTGACACCTGCACTATTAAGGCCACTTCTCTGGGACTCCATATAGAACATATTTTGATTTATGTAAATGTGCGAACTTCACCTGCGGCAGGGGCAATGACCACTTTACAATGAAAAGCTAGAACTAAGAGGTATGTGATGGGGAGGAGACTGCAGGACAGGATGACGAAGTACTTGCGACCTTTACAGGTTCTTGCTTTTGAACAGCCCACTTGATCTTTTTTTATAACAACAAAAAAAAAACCCAAATATATATATATACAAAATATCAAGCAATCAAGCCAACTGCAGTTAATTACTAACTGTAAAGATAGCTAGAAATATTTTTATATGCATCACTAAACATAAGGGGATTCTGAGTTTTCAAAATTAATTTTGTGGGTGCAGGTGATTATTACAAACTGTAGCAAGGGAAGTCACAGTTAACATCTCCTTTAAGTGAGTTAATGTGCATAGCATTTGTGTGGGCAATTTCTTCCTGGTGGTAGCAAGGATGCTTTGCTGGATGATCCTACATCTCAGTCAGGTTCTTACAGTGTTACTACAATGTCTGACCTTCACTCTTTCTGCCTAAGTCTTACTCCAGCATTGTTTTTTCTGTGAAGTTTCTTCTTGTCAAATACTAAGTAGCATTGACAGAATCTCTGGAACAAATTAACAGCAACAAAATCATAGGAGCCAGCCTGAAATGATCAAGTGGTTTACGAGCACATGTAAAAAACCTCTGACATTTTAAGAAAGAGCTTGGCCCAGTTCCCTGAAATCACTAAGACTCTTCTGCTGTTTTCACTGAGATATTATTTGCCACCAGGAAGAGATCTTTAGCATTTATTTTTTTAAAAATTTGCCCAATTATTGAATCATGGACACCAGGACCCTTCTCTCCTTTTATCCTCCCATTTTTTCTTGATGGCCTAACAAGGCCTACAGGTTAGGCCAACTTAGTTCTCTAAGTCTTATTTTATAATTATTATATACTGGATTTTTTCTATTGTCCTTTTTCAGCACAGAGGACCATAACTTTGGGGATTATTTACTTAACAGTTCTTGTTTTCTATTTCTGTTTCTAAGTGTATGGGAGCTTGAGGAGGAATTTTTAATGTTGTTATACTAAATACTACTTGGATTGAAACCTTTTATTGCAAACAAAAATACGTCTATTCAACTTATAAATATCTTTTGCTGTGTGGTTTAAGTACATGATTTTTCCATTGTTGACTAAAGTGCAAGGTTAGAATTTTTGCTGTTTGAGACAACCATAACTTTTCCCTTTTTGCCAACATGACAAATAACGAACATCATCTTTACTCCAACAAAGCACTTGTGCATTTATGTCATCTGATGAATGCAAGTTCCACCAAATTAAACTATTTACATTCTTAAAGTGCTACACATGCTAAAGTGCTTTACTGGATTGGGCTGTGGTAATTACTTTTGATCGCTGCTAGCTTAAAGGAAGAAACTTCCATTCCAGAAAAGTATCCAATAAACTACCATCACTCTTGCTTTTGAAACTCTTTCTGTTTGCTCTTATTCCTCTGTTAGAAAAAAGTTCTTTAGCCTCAAAGAAAGCAGGAATAAATCAGATCAAAGCCCTTCTTGTCTTGTGACTTTAGACTTAAACTCTGTCACTGTCACAAATTATTACATGTCCTCATCTGCATCAGTTTCTACTATATGTAAAAGATTACATTCAAACTTTCAGAAATAGTCACTATGACAGGAATCTGCAATAAAATTGTGAAGAAAATGGGTACAATGGTAGTTTCTGTACCCTTCTGCTCAGTTCACTGTAACACAACCTGATTAAAGACGGACTTAAATGTAGAGACAGTAGTGCCTTTATGGAAGGTTTAGGGAAGTTGTTCTATATTTACATGCTTAGGGGATTTGTTAAATAAGATTAATAGTGCTTTATGTTTTCCTACTAACCAAAGACCATTATAAGATGGTTCGTTGCCACAGTAGAACACTGCAGTTGTTCCCCTACTCTATATCATACTGTATAATAAGACCCATCACATCAAAACAAAGCCAAATGACATCACAGTTTTTAATTAGCCATATTAATAGTAAAGTCTGGGTGTCGCAGACAAGCCACCTTAGACATGACTTCAGCACCATAGTTTAGTTTGTATTTATCATCCAATGAGGGGTTAGATTTAAATTCTTTGAGCCTTAACAAATTTTAAGATGCCATGTAGATAGAAAGGGTTACAAAGACAGATGGTAAGTAACCCTTCTGCTCCTGAAAATTTAATCACTGTAAAAGAATTAGGTGAGGCTAGAAGAACTTGTTTGGCAGCAAAGTATCATCAACACTGCCTGACTTGTTACTTTCCATGCTGGACCCAGACAAGCAGAGGTAGATCAAATCTTTCATTAGAACAGGAATGTACACAATTATGCAACAACCTTTGTGAGTGACCTGACCTTTTCTCTCTTCAGCTGAAAAGGCACTAGATATTTTAAAACATTAATTTAGTTGTGCCATTGTATTCTCATAGAGGGTCTTCGTGTCCTTTACCCTTTGCCTAATTAATGTGGTGTCCTAGCGATGGCCTGTGAGTATGGGCAGTTTGGGTGAAAAAGAGAAACAAAAAAGCACCAACTCTGAGGCTGGTCACAGTTTATTATGAACAGAAGAGATGAATTTATAGTAATTTCCTTTCCTTCTAACTGCTACAAAAATATAAAAAGTGTGACTGTAACAATAATTACAGATTAAACCATATGTAAATTCATTCTGGTTTTTTTTTCCCCCGACTCTTATCATTCACTGAACTACTTGGTAACATTTTGTTCAGCAAAACAGTTCAATGGTTCTTTGTTGTCTAAGCAAAACAGATTCAGCGCCCGTGTCCCAAACAGGTTGTAAGTACCTCCTGCAAACTTGTCTCTCTATTTTAACAGTTGGGAGTTTTTGACATGACAGCCCCTCTAACAGCGTTTCTCTTAGCTTGATCTAGATTCATATCCCTCAGGTAACAAAAAGAATGCTACTCAAGCAATTATGAGGCTGCTCATGAAGGGCCATGTGTTTCTCAGAAAGAAACACTAACCCCCTCATCATCATGAGAGGCTTTAAAAGTGAAACTTGCTCATGATGCCCCAGTTATGACCTGGAATAACTGACTTACATGTTAGGTGCTTTAAAATAACATACAAAATATTTTCGTAAGGTGGGAAAAGAGTATTTTTTGCTATCTGCATGCTCTAACTCTGTTTAAATCATAGTAGGAAAGAAGAGCTAAGTTGAGTGCTAACACTATGGAGGCCTTCATTCTCATTCACTACCTTTTGAGGCATTCCACAACAAATTCAGTAGGAATTTTCCTATTTGTGAAGAGTTGTAGAAGTGGCCAGAACATGTTATCATTGCAGCACAGTAGACAAATTGTCAGAAAAAGAAAAAATATTAACTATTCTAGTATTTGCAAAGTGCATTGGGTAGTTCCATGTTATATATTATCTGTTTTTTTATAGATCTTGCTATCAGTTACATTCCTACCCAGTATTATTCTTTATTCCAGCAACTTCTGTTTTCGTCATCATTTAATCAACTGTTAGCTTTATTGCTGCTTAATGACTACTTTGCTAGTGCTTAATGGTGGACTAAATTGAGGTTTCTCCAAAGGTGTGTAGTTCCTTCACAGCAAAATGCCTAAAGCTGATGCCAAGTTCAATATTCTGCATGGTTCAGTCTTTGGTTTGCCTCCTTATTCTCTCTCCTTCTTTAGTCCTGCAAACAAAACAACTGTCCTAAGACTGCATTAAATTAACGTGATATCATCCTGCAAGGACTTCCTGTGGAAAAAGCTCTTTCAGTAAAGTGGGAAAATGAGATCAATTTCTGAGAAAACACATACTTGTTAGTACCACTGGCTAAAGAGACCTCTAACCCTTGCAACACAAATGTCTCAGTCCATATTGTGTTCCAGCCTTAAGTAAGATGCCTGCTGAAGGGCCTTCCAGCATTGCGTAGGGAAGATCCTTGGTCTGAGTAGGTGATCTGGAAAAGTACTCAAAGGATCATCCAACCTAGGCACTGCTGAACTGGCAATGAGTTCTTGGGAAGGACACTTTGCAGACCAGCCCTTTCCAATTCAAGGTAAAGAAGCAATTAGTTCAAGTTGAAGTAGCTCATTTTGCATAATGAGTGAAGGTCATGCAGATGTCTTTCAGGTGATCAGAACAAAACCTGTTTTGTTTCATACACCTTGATTCAACCATGTATGCATGCTGTGCTAGTATTGGCTGGGACAGAGTTATTTTTCTTCATAGTAACTACTATGGCACTGTGTTTTGGATTTGCGCTGAAACCAGCGTTGATAACGCAGGGATGTGTTGGTTATTGCTGAGCAGTGCTTATACAGAGTCAAAGCCTTTACTGCTCCTCACACCACCCACCAACGAGCAGGCTGGGGGTGCACAAGAAATTGGGAAGGGACACAGCTGCAACAGCTGACCCCAGCTGACCAAAGGGATATTCCATACCATAGAATGGTATGGAATGCTCAGGGATAAAACGAGAGGGGAGGTTAGGGGGAGGGAGGGCACTGCTTGGGGACTGGCTGCACATCAGTTGGTTGGTGGTGAGTAACTGTTTTCATTTAATTTCAACTGTTTTCATTTTTCATTTTAATTTCAAAGACATTCACTTGTCTTTCTCGGGTTTTATTTTTCTGTTTGGTTTTGCGGTTTTTGTTTGGCCATACATAAGAATTTAAAGGAACATACATATTTCTACAACTAGTCCCCTTTTGACAAGCTTATGCAGACCTGAACATGTGGACGAGTTTCTGGGTTGTTTGTCTTCAAGCAAAAGTGAAGACAGCTGTCATAATGCCCCCAAAACATGTATCAGAGCTGCTATATTTTTACCTTACGGAGTATTACATGCTCTTCAGTTTTCATGCCGTAGGGGTGCATTTGCTTCAGAAATACCACATTTTCCTTGTCTTTACTGAAGAGCTAGAACACTAGCAATACTATAATGGGCTGAAACTCGAGCTGCATACTTGCTGATAATTCTCTTACAGACTTTTGCCCAGTACAGAGGGTCTGTCCCAAGGCTAAGTAATTGAGTTTCCCATGTGGGTGTGATGACTGAAACAGGTTTCAAAGCACTAAACATGACTTGTCTAAACTAGGTCTTTCCAGCTAACTATGCATTTACCCAATTCCTACTCCACTTAATAGTTGCTTGCCCCTCTAATGCTGCTGCTCAGTTTTTTAACCTAAGTTATTTTTTTGGTAGTTCTGAAGCCTCCAAACATAGTCTTCAATACCATTTACTATTTCTACTGTAGCAAGGCTTGGCAGCTCCTGTCATGCTTCAAATCTCAATAGTGCTTTACACAAAGACATTTCTACAGATAGCTCTTCTGCAGTAATTAGTGTACTGAATGGCAGTTCCTCCAACAAGCTTCTGATTTCACATACAAGAAATAAAAGTCATGACTTCATACCACTGTTGTGGAAGAGAAAATCAAGAAGACTCTCAGAAAGGGGACATGGGACAGAATCTTTCAGAGTCTTTGTGTATCATAAAACCTTCAACTGTGGCATATAAACTATTTTATTTTGCATGGTTGATGGTTAAGCTAAAAAGTGTGTGCCTGTGAGAGATTAAAAATTGTCTTAGTTTTGTGAGATGAGCTTTTGCAGAGTACACACAGAATTGTTGCTCTTTGTGTCTTTAATGTGTTGGGCAGCCAGTGGCCAAGCCAGTGTTCCCGTGTCTTTGTTTTCTTTATTGTTTTGTACAATGTTGTTCCAGCAGTGATTCTGTAGGCTGACTGAGTCAGCTGGTACCACAAATACAAAAAAATGGTGCAAAAGAGAAGAAAGGGCTCAAGAGTTGCCAGGCATGATGCTATCTTTTTGCACTTCTTGGGATAGATTAAAAAGACATGATACCTTTCTTTCCCTTGCTTATGAGTGGGTCTCTTGCTTTTGCTAGATATACCTTCAGAAGCCTCAGAAAACATTTTTTCCTAAGTGGAACATTTACTTTGGAAAGAAGCAAATGGGAGTATCTGCACAAGGTCTTTGCAATTTGGAGCTATCTTTATGTTTCATATTGTGCTAAATTCTTAGCTAATAAAATAATTAGAAAAATGGAGTATACTTAAACATACTCTTGAATCAAATTGTATAAGTAAATATACAGTGCTGCTCTTCATTATTACTTGTTTTTGCTTAGCTTACTTACATTAGAAAACTTACAAGGACAGGACAAATAGAAAGCAGAGTATATGGTTTAGGGTTTATGTTTTGTTTTTACCTGAAAACTTGAATAGCATTGCCATTGACCTCAAATGACACTAAAACATTTTTAACTTTGTCATTTTAGACTAACAGCAGGCTTGAATTCAAGTTTATTTGAATAATTTCTTAATTACTCTAAAGCATTTAAATTTTCAAAATGAAATATTGAAACAAAATGGCCTCAAAGCAGGAATTTGAATGGTCTACAAATTTCCCATACAGTTCCCATATGTTCCACCTAAAACGTTTACTTACAATGTAAAACACAGATTACATTTCTAGCATGTGTTGCAATTGTCAGTGAAGAGGGAAACATTTGATAAAGACACTTTATTTTTTTTTAATGTGACAGTTTTAACACGTATGACTTTTCTGCTTATGCTATTTCTTTTTCATTTGACACACTTATATAAAGGCTACCTCACCTAAACAACCCACTAATTAATGCCCTATGTTAATTAGATGTTGACTGAAATAGCCATTCTGAGTCATCTTTAGAATGTTAATAGCAACAGCTTCTTTTTTACTTTTTTTTTTTACTTTTTTTCATAAGAAGTCCTGCAGGGTGAATATACAGTTCCAAGGTTCTGGAGATCTTTATATTCTACCATCATTTTCCTAGTGCAACAGTAAACAATGCTGCTGTCACAGAAGCTACAATGAGTGAGGTGGAAGAGTAAATAAGATATAGTTGTGAAATTTCTTGAATATGACAGGGGCAGGTCCTACCATTCTACAGTATTTTCTCATCACAGCAAACCTCTTTGAATGTAAAAAGAACAAAAGAAGCCAGGAAAATTTCTTCACCAGTAGAAAGGCAAAAATGACCTCATAATAATTCTGTAGTTTGGAGAAAGAAAGAGCTCTCACTTCTCTCTCATATGCACACCCTCTACAAGTATGCTCTTATTAACTCTGATCTGATTTGAAGTTAATTTACCACAGAAACTTCAACGAAGATTTGAAGCATGCAGTTTCCAAAAAATTGCATCTTCATTTGGGTGAAACCTTATACAGCTGAAAAGCACCAACATTTTAAATTAGGCTTTAAGACTTTAAAGGGAAGGTTCATATATTTTATTCCCATCATTTTTGAAAATGGACAAATCTAGCTTTAAAGTTTGTAGTACTCTAAAACACACTTTTAACAAATGAGTGTAAGCCTCCTTATCAGTTGTTAGTCATCAGGCTAAAAATCTTGGGATTGTTTTTTGGCCTCACTTTCTTGATTTCCATTTTTAAACAGTGGTGGCCCACTGAGAAACCACTTAATTTAAAGAAATTTAATTTAAACCACTTAATTTAAACCACTTTAATTTAAACCACTTAATTTAAAACCACTTAATTTAAGAAACTGGCTTTGAATATTTAAGTATGTGATAATTAGTTTTGAGGGTTTGATCCACAAAGAGGGTAAAAGAAACAATACCGTTCTTAGATGAAGCTTCATTTTTTCAGCGTGCTTAATAAGATATAACAAGTCTCAATAGCCAAGTGGAAACAAACTTTATTTAGAAAAAAAAGAAAAGAAAAAATACCCCAAACCCTGTGTGTTTCTGCGAATGAAATTTAAGCTGATATGGGAAAGGATTCTACTGTACTTGTGCTGTTTGCTTTGGCTACTATTACAGAAAATATTCCAGCGGTGAAATCAAAGGTTAAATGCAACTGGCAGGAAGTTATAAAGGTGAATTGCGTAAGATGTTGCTGAATAACAGGAGTTTACAACTCCAGCTATTGCTTCTGTTCAGAGTGCTTTGACATGTTATACAATAATAGTACGTAAAAGATGGATTTTAGAGTTCAGTGTGATGTTTTTCAGAGATGCTACAGATGTACAGGAGTAAGTTTCAGTTAGAAATATAAAGACATTCCACCAGTTTGGACAATCAGGTGTTATACGTTGCTTTTTCTAGATTGGCATTTCTTTTGAGTCCCTCATGTTAAAGCAGTTTGGGAAACAACTGAAGGAACTTCTGTGTGGCTCTTAACACCTTGTTGCGACTGTAGAATGAAATAGCTAAAAAAATTCATTGATGCTACTACATCTTTGTAGTTTACTTAGTGAATATGTAGCAGCACCACTTCTTCATAGTCTTCTATGCAAAGCAGTCCAGAGTTCAGTCAAAACTAATTTAACTATTGAATTGTTGAAATATGAAAGATGCTATGAATATATTCTGAATCTTTGCTTTTATTATATAATGTGAGTACAGATAGAAGGCTTTTCTTCCACCATGGGCAACCCATATGCAACATACCTACTGTGCTAACACACTTGATATTTAATACATATCCTTGTTAAGATTTTTCTAAGTGTGTGCAGTTAAATTTCTTTTTTTCTGGTATGAGGCATGTCATATTCAGAATTGTGGCCTAATGTATGGGAAGAGGAATGGAACAGGGATAATCAGATCACACAACTTTGGAAAGGGCTAAGGTGCCGGGTTTTAGCATAGCACTGCCATTTCAAGAATGGACCGTCACTGTACAACTCACCTTTAACTGCAGTATAGTGCACCGCTGTTTTGCGACCTGGCTGGTCCATGTAACTCCACTCAGAGTTGGTTAGTGGATCACTGATCAGGCCACATTGCACATAGCTCTGTTGAAAGGAGGTCATCACTTATTGCTGGAGATGACTGAGCTAGCTGGTGAGCAGTGGTAAGCTGAAAAGCCACCTCTGTGAGTCTTACTCTCAGTGTGTGAGATATATTAAGCTTGTATGACAAAGTAATTTTAAAAATAGATGGCATCCAGAGGTCACAATGTTAAGAGGAATGCCTTTCTATGCTAGTGAATGCAAAATTGCACCTTGTGAGATATATGACAGTTATTCAACATCTTAGAAAAGTAAGGGAAGATTTTCCACTGAAACTGGTAGAAGGAATTTTATAAGCAAATTCAGCTGATTTACTAATCATCTGTAAAAATAAATAAATAAAAACAAATAATCACTCCTCACTATTAATGATAAGGATGTCATTTTAACTCTAATAAGTTTTATCACTTAGTTTAATTCCCACTATCATAGGCAGCTTTTATCTATCGTACTTAGCACCTTTTCAACACTACGATTTTTGCAGTTCTTACAGCAAAAGAGAGAGAGAACCCTTCATAGTGTAAGAGATCACACTGAAGTAGTCTTGAGATTAATTAGAGGTAACCATGCAGATATTACATTTCCTATGGTATTTTTCTTTCAAATTCTTGGCTTGGTGCATTTTTTACTTTGCCCAGAGACTAACTAACTCTGTGATTACAGTACAGCCATTTTACCAATGAGCAAGCCAAGGAAAATTTTAAAAAGGCTATACAGAAGTAATTGTAAATGAAATACAATGAAAGCTGTCAAGACATGGTTGTCTCCCAAATGTTAGTTGAAGTGCATCATAATTTTAAATACCCTTTGATGCATTCCTTTATATAAATTTCACATGGGCTGAATGAAACTGAGATTCCTGTCAGTTCCAGTGATGATACTAGACAGCTACACTGACAGGAATTTGAATTTCATTCAGCAAGCTCAGATTCCAGAGAGGACATTTCATTTAGAAGTGACATACTGGACACAATTTAATTCAGAACACCATGTTTGTCTCCTTATAGAATTATTTCCTACCCATTTCTTAAAAAAAAAAAAAAAAAAATCAAAACAAACACAACAAACAAAACCAAACAAAAACGCAGTCGTGAATTGTTGTACGGAATTTAAACACCTACATTACTGTATCAAAACATGACTGGCTGTAGACTGAGTACTGAAAGAAGGCCAGTGACACTAGACATTTTGTAATTAAAGAAACATACAGTGAAATAATTCTTAAGACTTAGTCATTGTCCATTTTTTTCCAGCTTACATATTCTGTATGTGCAATTAATTAAGCTAAATATGCCCAGATTTGTTCAGAACTGGCTTTGTCAACAGTCACTAACTAGAAGAGTTGGTTAATAAGTATTTACCATAAAGCAGCTTGCTTACGTAGCAAGGTGTGGCATATGAAAACATAATTTAGCTAGTCAAACAAAACTGGTATTTATCATACTATATGTTTAGTATACAAATCATATCTAAAATGTTTTTATTGTGTATTATAATTACAAAGGTTTGTTCTTTATTGTGTTTTATACCACTATTCACCAACAACTGCCTTTTAGTTTTATGTAAACTAATAGACCACTTTTTAAATGTGAAGCTGTGATACTACACATTTTTTTTCATTTAGCTCTCTAGGCAGTGTCAGGGAGAATAGCTTTCAAGCTCTTAATTAAATAGTGTCTGCTTATTACTATTTCTAATCTGGACCACAGCAACACAGAGAATCAGTTTTAGGAAGCACCTAGCAACATAATGTTTAAAACTACTCACTAAATTCTTGCCATGTTTACAGGACGAGTTAAAAGAAAGAACTGCAAATGAATTGTAAGTGTGCAGTATTTGTGCTATTTTCCACTTCAGCTTTTGATGAGCATAAGAGTTTATTTTACTTACTATAAAGGCAGGTCTGATAGGCCTTTCATCAAATAGAGATTCTGCATGGCTCTGTCCCTCTTTTTTACTGCTACTTTACGTACTGTTAAACATAGAGAAGTTGTAATCATGTTTCTGCATTTCAGATCATTCATCAACTGGACATTCTGCAACTGAATCTCCTTGAACCCATGTAAAATACCACCAATGTTGCACCGTTTGTTCTTTTTATTTTCTAGATTACTTCAGTGCATTCAAAACCTAAATAGAATTACTGTTCTGCAGTCCTTTTCAGATCAGGAAATCCCATTTGTACTTAAGTACTAAGCCTGCTTCTTTGGCACTAGGCTGTTACAGAGCATCTCTCTAACAGATTTATGGGAATGGAATAGCAACTCTTTTTTTTTTTTTTTTTTTTTTTTTTTTTTAGGAAAAAGTGTACCCCATTCATAAGATGATTTGGGGGAAAATGTGACAGAATTTGCTTCTTCAGGTATCTAATTCATAGAATGGTTTGGGTTAGAAGGAACCTTAAAGATCATCTAGTTCCAACTCCCTGCCATGAGCAGGGACACCTCCCACTAGACCAGGCGGCTCAAAGCCCCATCCAAGCCCCGGTCTTGAACACTTCCAGGGATGGGGCATTGACAACCTCCCTGGGCAACCTGTTCCAGTGCCTCACCACCCAGTAAAGAATTTCTTCCTAACACCTAATCTAAATCTCCCCTCTTTCAGTTTAAAACCATTACCCCTCGTCCTATTGCTACACTCCCTCATAAAGAGTCCCTCCCCATCTTTCTAGTAGGTAATGAAAGGCTGCTATAAGGTTTTCATTACCTTTAGCTAATGAAAGGCTGCTATAAGATCTCCCCAGAGCCTTCTCTTCTCCAGGCCGAACAACCGCAGCTCTCTCAGCCTGTCTTCATAGGAGACGAGCTCCAGCCCTCTCATCATCTTTGTGGCCCTCCTCTTGACCCACTCTAACAGGTCCATAGCATTTTTATGTTGGGGACTCCAAAGCTGGACATGGTACTCCTGGTGGGGTCTCGCAAGAGCAGAGCAGACGGACAGAATCACATCCCTCGACCTGCTGGCCGCACTTTTTTGATGCAGCCCAGGATGCAGATGACTTTCTGGGCTGTGAGCGCACATTGCTGCTCATGTTGAGCTTCTTATCCACCAACACCCCCAAGTCCTTTTCCTCAGGGCTGCTCTCAATCCATTCTCCACCTAACCTGTATTTGTGCTTGTGTATTTACGCTTTGTATTTTTTTAAGATATTCTACCAAAAGAGTGCACAGAATTTGAGCTTGTTTTGATGACTGATAATAGGAAAGGATGGTTCTGAATGATTCTGTATTTCAAAGGCTATAATTTAAACTGGATGATGGTGGCTGCACCGAGACCTTGGTGTTCAATAAAAGAAAACAGAATTGTAATTTGCATAGAGGTATTGGCTTGTATAGAATTATTGCTTGTGCTTTATTGCCTGCTATCAGTGAGTCTGTTTGCAGTGAAGAAAGATAAGGAATTGCCAACCATGCAGGTTTGGGGCATGAATCATCCCAAGTATAACAAAAAACAACTCAAGACAGAGAACCAGACAGAGGACGCAGGGGCTGGGAAGGAAAAGGCTGTGTAAATACAGGCCTGGGATAAAATCTGTCAGATGAAATTTTAGAGGAAAATTAATAAGTCTACATGGGTCTGAAGGAAACAGAAGCAAAATTAAAAACAGCATTAAAGGAATCTGAAGAAGGAAGACCAGGAATTTGAATTTGATGAGCAAAATGAGACACGTCCAGTTCTTGACTGGAATTCAGCATTCCTTTCCAGGTGTAATGTACTCTGATACTATTGCCTGAGGCTGTCTCAAGTGGAATTTATAAAACAGATATGAATTCTATCATACCACCATAGTAAATTCAAATTCAATTGACAGCTAAGAATCACTTGCCTGTTGCCCTTCTGCTTTTTATTTAAACTTTCCCAGTTTAAATCTCTCTCTCTTTTTTTAAATGTTATTTTTATATACTATACCTAGTCCTGTTGAGAGATGATATGATTTTCCACAGTGGAATTCCCCTACACTTCAGATGGAGAATATAGGATTTCCCATTTTCCACCTACGGATTTCCTGATTATCTGATGACTCCAGATGCACAAGTAAAAGCAGAAATTGGGAGTGTTTTATTCTGGGCACAAAGCCAGCGTGCTTTTCCAAATTTAGACAGTAATTTTTTGGCCTCTGTTATATGAAATGATTGGGGCACTAGTGGTAAGAGTCATCAAAGTTGTCTAAGATAACAATAAGTATCATAACAGTGATACTTAGATTCAGTGAGAGGTTTTGCATTCATGAAGGTTTTGCAGAACATTTTTCTGATTTGTCAGAAATGATGATGGCCTGAAAATTGTTTTTCACTCATGAATAATAGTTTTGGTGAGTTGTTGTGAATTGACCATTCATTTGGGCAAATACAAAGTAGAGCACACCAGTGAAGAGTTTATATACATGCCCATGTTAAAAATATAGAATTGATTGCATCTGTATACAATCCTGTAATTAAAGACTGTCTCAGTACATTTCCAAGCAGTAGGAAACATTCACTTCTACATTTGCTGACCTATAGTGTTTGAATGAAATCTTCTTGCTGTAGTGTTAACATTATGGACTTTTTCCTAGGAACGCTCATGCTGCTGAGAGGTGCTAAGGCCACCATGTTTTTGTTGTATACATTCATTGTTGATGCACACTACTAGACAATGTCATATATACGCCAAAAGTCCTTTTAGAAATATTTGTATTGTTAGAATGCAGCATTTTGATGTAAAGAATCAATTTCATAGTTCAGAAACCAGTTTTGCATCACTCAAAGCAACAAGTTTGTCTTCATATATGACAAATGCACATCTTCTTTGACAAAAGGTGAATTGTCACTGAAAACTGTGCAAGTACTTCTTTCTAAAAATTTCATTAACGATTTTCAGAAGGAACAAAGGTCTATGGAATAAAAATTAGTGGTGTTAATCTCGTGAATATAGCAGGATGAATGTGAGCTACAGAGAAAATATTTAAGAATAGCATTGCTCTTATTATATTTAGAAGACATTGCATCCGGCAGGCCTTGGAAGCGTACCAATTGTCCAAGGCTTTCTTCATCTCTGAAGACAAGTGTTGTATCACACACACCTCTTGCCCTGCAAACATGGACATGTGTGCTTTTCTGTCTTGTCACTTTAGTGTTCATTTCATGTCTTTCTTCTTTTTTAAAGAAACTGCAATGTGCAAAAAAAGTGAGAGTATAGTTCCACTGGCACAAAGCAAACAGGAAACTGACCTCACTGCTCTGTAGCTAAAAAAGCTAAAGACTCTATGATGGAAAGCAAACCCCTAGAGGTCAGTATAATCATAGTAACATTAGCACAGAGAAATCTAAGTTTAAGTTAAGAATAAAATAAACCAACTAGAGAAAGGAGCTTACACTTAGATTATGACCTATCCCTAAGTGACCTCTCTGAAGCCATGTCGAATGTCACTAATGATTCTTGGTAATACAAGCCATCATTGTACATCAGGACGCAATGTCAAAAGGTTGCCAAAGTAGAACTGAAGCTCTGAGAGTTGGTCATCTTTGTAGCCATGAGACAGGAATGGGATGAATTGATCAACTTGGAGGTGGAGTGCCTCCAAGGATAGGCTAGCTGCTGCAGCAGTGAGCTGTAAGGAGCATGCCAGCCCTTGTAAGGTAAGAAGGATAGTATGGAGGGAGTCAGCAACTGAGGTGAAAGCAAGCTGGCTGTGGACAAGGAAGCTAACCAGAAAATAAGCTAAAAAGAAACTGTGCTTGTCACAGTGATTTGGACAAGATGACAAAGTTTGCTAAATATAATGGACCTGCTATCCATATTAAATGGTTGAAGACTTTATATTAGTGACAGCTACAGAACAGACACTGCATTTTGTCTATGTATTGCAAACACTGTCTCAAAGGAAGCTTTCTCATACACTAAATGGAAACAGCTCACTTGGAAGCCCTTGCGTTCTGTAAGAGTAGGGCAAAACGCACTCCTAATATTCATAACAAATGATATAGCAAGGGTAAAGGAAGCATTAGATGAACTATATAGAACAAAAAAATATTTCATAGTATAAACCGAATTGTTCAGAATATTTCAATTTAATTTATAAACATTCTACACTAGATATGGTTGGGAAGCAGTTTATTATATGACTGTGCTTTAATCTTGCACATGTTGTTGAAACCAAAGCCTGCAATACCTACATCCAGCAACCGTATTAAAACCCAGATGAATTCACTACCAACCAATTCACCATGACATGAAACAGGAGCAACTTTGCAAATGTCACAGGGACTGTATCTAATTATGCAGTAGATGATTTAGACTTCTGGCTTTTACATGCTTCACTAAGGTTCCACAACATGGGAATGTGCTATAATTTGCCAGCCAAGAGAACAAAGCATGTGGTATAAAGGTGCTGGGACTTCACTATTCCCATGTTCATGCTTTGCAGACTATGCAAAATTCCCATTGAGCAGATTTTCCAAAATATGTTTGAAGCATTTAATAGGTGTGTCCTTTATTGACAAAGTGTAAAGCTAATTTTTTGTGGTGATGACTAAGTGACAGAATACAGACACTTAGGGCTTCATTCAATTGCCTTGGCAAAACTCTGTCATGTCATTTCAGACTCTGGAGAGTTTTCATAGGCCTGTCAGATATGATACCCCAAGAAAATAAGGAAGACTTATGCCTTTTCAGATTTGCATATGAATGCCATGTGGGAAATCCCAGGGCATCTTCAATGTCACTAGATGCCTGCATTTAGGCAACTGAATCAAACTTTCACTGTTCATATATTCCCTTAACACTGATGTTCACTGGCAGCATATGAAATAATTCATTTTTATCCCTTTTGCTGGTATGGACACAGTCTTACCTCATTACAGTAGTTCTTTGTGTTAACTTCATTGAGTTTTCAACACTACTTTTGAAAACAAGGAAAATTCCAAAACACATTGTATAAGAGCTTAGATAACAATGGCTTCAAAAGAGAGCATTAATCAAGACCTAGCCCCTGGTGCCTGAATAACTTTCAAAAGGAGACAAACAGTGTTTGTTTTGCTTTTTTTTCTCAGCTCAGACTGTCCAAACTGAACTTAAGCCTGGGGTAAAATGAGCTTAAGAAAAAAAAGAAAGCTGAAGCTGAGTTTAAAAAAAAAGAAGAAGAAAGAAGTAAAGAAGAAGAAGGTCTGTAATACTCACAGTCAAAAAGAGTAAGAAGGCCCACACCAGATCTCATCCCAGCTTTACTATGGTGTAATGACACTGACTTCTGTAAGATCGTGTTGATGCAATTGAGAGCAGAACTGATCCAGTGCGTGATACTGGAAAAGCCACGGAATTTACTTCAGAGAGATTTTTAAAATATAAAATTTTAAAATAACCTAATGCCCATTGTTGGAAATATGTTGTTATAAATGTATTTGAAAGGAGATTTTTGGTATTTAGAAACTTATTGTCCTCTTTCCCATTTTTGTGACAAGTAATCTTCTGTTTATGACATGACAGTCGTTTTGACAGCACCTCAGTAAGATGTCACTAAGGAGATGATCAACATCTGAACTAGGGAATAAACAGCTAGAAAGGAGGGAATAAAAATTGATTAGGCTGAAATGTTATTTGTACAGATGGAGTTATATTTTTGGAGAACAGATGTTATCAGTGAGACTGTAAACAGACATTAATGATTCAATTTATTTCTAAATATCTATTTCTTTTTCACTGTACAAGCAGGTGTTTGTTCTGAGTATTATATAAATCATTTGATTGAAAATGTATATTGTGCTTTCCTACACAAAGAGCAATAAGTGTCAGCAGGGTTTCTGTATATTCATCTGGCAAAAAATGATGTGCTGTAACAGCATGCTATACAGAATAACTCAACAACAGAGTAATTCACCTTTTTTGCCAACAGAGGCCACTTACTATATACAGACACTTATGCAGGGAAAGAGTGATTATTATTTTAGATCCTCTAGCTGGGCTACCTGGTAAAATGGAATGAAAGATATTGATTAAAAATTTAAATTCTTTATTCAGTATTTCAGTTATCGAAGAGTCCAGAAAATCTTTGTAAATGTCTGCCAGTAAATTGGTGCTATACATTACTAGCTAATATACTATAGGGTGCACTCTGAGAATTTATATATACAAAATTAAAATACATATAGTATTTTGTCAATGTAATACACACATTTTAAAAGAATCTCAAGTTTTTCACTGATACTTATAAATCACAGAGACCTCTGTTTCTTCCAGAAACACGAACACATTTTTTCTGAGAGCTAGCATTATATTGGTTCTACCTTCTTTATTTTTCCCAATAACTATTATAGTATATAATATTTTTTTATGTATTTAATTATTATTACCCCATTCTATTAGGAGAGGATTTAGAGTACAGCATGCAACTACAATGGCAATAGGAAATGATTCCAATGAACTACAAACTTCAATTTGTGCATAGATCTACCTGGCAAATGCAGAAGCCAACCTGTTCTAATATTGCAACACAAGAAACTGTGCACCAGGCAGTAGGGTCTGTGTCCCCATTATTTAGGTCCTGTCTTTTTCCAGGTGATTTGCACTTTACATGAAGCCCGTCTCCTTAGCAAGTCTCTGCCTATAACAATTTAGGTATGATCAGATTGCACAGACAGGGCAAGAAAGCAGGCAGACAACCTCTGTGTCACATTTGTTCATGGGTAGCCTGCAAGCTTACAGCTGAGACCCATTTGTAATCATCTACTTCCCCAAGTAGCTTCGGAATGCACACTTTTTTTTTTTTTTACATAGTTACATGAATACGGTTTTTCATAGATATGATTCTTGTAGGAATGCCTTTCTCCTGTGCGCGTCTCTCACATGTTTTGCCTTTATTATTTCGCAAGAGGTTTGCCCTCAAAAGAAGTAAATTGACTGAAAACAGATCAACTGAAAACAGATGTATGAAAACTTGGTTTGTTCCTTGCCCCTGTGAAGGTCAGTGACGATCATAGTGCCTGGGAGAGTAGATTCCCAGGCAGGCCATTGGGTGACATTTCTTCTGTGCACTTCTTTCCCACAGTTTATGGAGCTGATTTAAAGCTCATGGAATCACTGGGAATATTGTAGTTATCTCCTCTGTGTCTTAGGTCAAGTCCTCCAAGTCTCAAAAGAAAACCATTTCTGGCTGGTACAGGTTATTGCATTAGAACACTTGTGTGTCTTGTGAACTGGGAGAGTGGTTTTATTGATTCATACAGCATGATCCAGCAAACATGTGACAGTGGCAATGTGCCAGGAGGATTTTTCAGAAGCACCTGCTGCTCCTGCCACTTTTCCTGAGCTTGTGACCTCAGCTGTGACAAGGAGACAGCTGAGTGCCTCCTGCTCTGTTTATCCCTACCATTTCTTCTGTTTTCATGCCAGCTTGTTCTTAGTTAGATAATTTAAAAAATAGTTAGAATCTGTGTTCATTGTGTTTTTCCTGTAATTTTTGCCGTACTGCTCTAGCATCAGTAGAGCATTAGCCATATTGGGCAGGCTGTCATTTGTTTACTATTTGTATGGATCTACACTGTGGAAGATCGGCAAATCTGCCAGGAACGGTATCAGTGATCCACAGGCACTTTTCTCTCCTTCTTCTCAGCACTGATGATGCTGCTTAGACGGAAAGAGGAGAATTTCAGAAAATCCCTACTGGAGATTTTTCACGTCACTTTTCTGTAGCCACAGATACTGGAGGGGGAAAAAGTAAGAAATCAAGGCAGGAGAATTTTCTGTTTACCCTCAAATACAAATGTGTTTAATGCAAGTGCAGGTTCATGTTGTTAGTTTGCACTAACAGCTTTTTCTTCTTTAGGGGAAAGATAGAACTCTCCCTGGAGCACAAACGAAACAATTGGTTCGAATAACATCTATTTAGTAATACAGCTATTGTAGCCATCATGCTGTTAAAATTCGAGACAGAATAAAATTTCTAGGTAAGGTAGTGTCTTTATTAGACCAGCTAGTTAGTTCAGTTAGAAAAAGTATTCAAAGCCACACAGCTTTGAAACTGCAGTTTTACTTGAGTTCTTTTCTGTGTGCAGTATGCAAGAACTGCCCTTTGGCCACGCTGGTGTAGTCCTTGAATTTTAGAATATTTATATTTCCCATACTTCTGCTGTTTAATTTCCATTCAGTGACTAGTTCTGAAGGGCTATATAAGTTTACTCTCTGAAAGACAGATTTGATTATGTTGTATATTCAAAATAAAGCCCAGAAGTGGCATTATATCCATTTGAAGATACTGAGTCCAATTTTTGTTTGCTGAATTTCTTCTTGGGACTTTTACAGAGTTGAATGGTGTTAGAAATGGCTTCCTCTTGGGTGCAGTGTGTTCTTTTAATAGGTTCGGGAAGAAAATTCTCAGGTCTTAATTTTTTTATTATGTAGATATTTATCTGGACAGAAAATTCAGGTTTTTGGAGAGGACAGACTGTTCAGCTCAGAATGGTGGGGTATTTAGATAGACTAACAATGTAGGCGGGCAGAATGGTTCCCTCAGTCCCTGAACTAGACTGCTGGATGGTGCTGTGATTTTTTTTTTTCCCTGACAGTTTGCTTTTTGCTAAGGTAATCTGTTTTGTCTGGTACCTGTATTAAGCCAGAAGTTCTCTGCACTGGCTCAAAATCTCAAAAGTAAAAGTTATGCTGTTATACTGACTGTTACCTGCTCAGCTGCAGTTGAACTAGGAGAGAGAACAGGTGGGAGGGTGCAAGACATACAAGATTCTTGAGGTTGCTCTTCCTTATATTCTCTTAGAGTAGAAAAAACGTTATAGCTCTGCGTTTTTTAAAAAGAGACTTAATAGCTTGTTCTTGTTTTTCCAATTTTTGTAGGAACTCTCCCAGAGGAAAAGCGTGGGTTGTATCAAACTCCATCTGCCCCAGCTGTGATAACCGTCTTGCAGACACTTATGGCACAGAACAAGAGTTAGGGACTAAGACCTTAGGGAATGCATTTGAAATGCTGCCAATTTAGCCAGTTGCCTCCTACTCCTGAATTAAACTGCGAATCTTGTCAATCAAGAAGCTGGACAGTATGGCAGTGCAGTATAATGTGGTCTGGAAAAGAAGTGTTACCATGGAAAGAAACTGATTAATCTACGTTGGAGTATTTGTTTTGCATAGGGCAGCAATTCTTTTTGCTTACTTTATAGTGATGCTTTTACATAGGAACAGAGGGACTAATGATAGCTTTTGAGTCATCTGATCTAGTCCTCCAAAACAGTAATGAAAAAGGTAAAAGCACTGAACTTCACGGTTTGAGTATTGGTTCACACCAGAGAGTGGGATGAGTAGTAGGGAAGAGAGCTCTTCTCTTGAGTTAGAAATTTGACAGAGACAGTTAGACAAAGACAGAAGCTTGTAAGATTTTCAGGATTTCCTATGTTCAGCTGAAGCAGGAGAGAATTTTTTTCATGTGTGTTCCCATTTTTCCAAAGGCAATAGGAAACAAAGTTACCTTTCTCTTCTTTGAGTTTTAAATTAGCTGTGTCCTTTGAACTAGTTCTTGTTCAGGTTGGCTTTCATTTTAAAAGATCTGCTATTCCTTAGCAAATTCAATTTAAATCTGGAAAATATTCTCATCAATGTGAATATTTAATCAGAAAAAGGTTCATCTTCATGAGGTAGATTACACCAGCACCTGAAACTGAATTCTGTTTTTGAGAAGAAAGACAAAGGAAAATAATAATAATAATGCCTGCTTTTATTTGCTTTATAATAAATTGTAATAAAATAGACTATTGCAAGGAAAGAGGAAAGAAGCTAATGTAAGTATAAGATTGTCACAAGTGGAATTTGATAGAAATCCTCAGTTCTGTTTATCATCTAAGCAGGGAATCACAAATTTTTCTGCTAGGACATTTTAGATCTAGAAGTGCCATGTGAAAATCTGAACATTTTCACTGATTTTAATGAAAGAACTATAGGACTTTGGATGTGATTTAGGTATCTGTGTATCTTCCCTCTCACTTTGGTGAAGACAGGTCTAGTTCTTTTAAGTTCTTTTAACTTAAAGCAGGTTGTAACTGAAGCAGGTGGAGTTGCACCCATTTACAGCAATGTGGTTCTTGGCCTGTGATAACCATACCAGATAATAAGGTGAAAGCTGATAGAATCATGCATATTTACCTTTGGTATCCAGTAAATGCCAAGAACAATTCATAAAGTCCCTGTAAGAAAGTCAAGACCTAGAAGTAGTTAATCCAAATTATTCCATGAAAAAGAATTGTTTCCTTTATAAAAGAAATAAGGTGATTATGAGAAAGAATTGTCTGACATAGACCGAAAGAATTGCCTATCCAAGTTTCATATGTTGGCACTAAAACAGACAATGAAATAAACATATGAATTGCATGGGTTTTTTTTCAATAAAACAGGCATATAACTAAAGAAGACTCAACATAGGCTGCTATTTTGGTAGGGCAATGTTCTAAAAAGCATTACAGAATGAATGTATAAGCAGTGTAAGTCTAAAGCTTATATTTATGAATGGTAACTAAAAAATATGAACCTAGAAATCTTATATCCCAAGTCCTGGTCTCACTATAGGGTATAAGTCCAATTTAAAGGTACCTATGAAGTGCAAACATGGTCATATTAGCCATATTATAAGTTTTCGGTTCATATCTGAAATTCAGTACTTATTTTGAGCAGGCAAAAGCTATCAGTGATTAGGAGAACCAGTCACCAACTTTGAGGCATTGACCACGGTGAGAAAGGGTTAAGTGTGTTCTTCTGTCTGACAAAGACTGATAATACCTCACCCAATCCAAACAAAAGGGAGAAATGAGTAAAGAGGTGAGAAGAACAAACTTGGTGTGGTTTGAGCAGGCCTGAGACAAGAGCCCTAAGGGCATTTATGTCTTGCCATTGTTAATCATTTTTTTCAACAAAGGCAAGCCCCAGGGAAGGGCAAAGTGTTGACTCTAAGACTATGCATGTGACTTATGAATACACATACCTATTTCCCATTGATTCTAGTGGCATTTAAACAGATGCTTAAATGTTTCCTTTAATAGTGGTAATTTTCTAAAGCAGGCACTTTGGTTCCTATGCTTCAGGAACAGATGGGTAAGAAGGTAACAAGTACACTTTTGATGGAAAACAGCTTATAAGAAAACAAAAAGCAGACTTCCTCCTGACATTGAATTAAGGGATTAAATAGTTATTTTATTAATATTTGCTCCAGGAGAACTGGGTTGCATTTTTTAAGGTTACCTTGTCCTTGAGAAGCAGTAACATTTGCCAGAGTTATGACTGTTGCTGATTGAGCTCACAAGCACTGAGGAAAACTGAGTTCTGACCAACTTTTCTCTACCCAACAGGCACGAATGCAGTCAGCTGAAAAGTTTGTAGAGCAAGAGGGAGTCTGGGGTGAGTAGATGGCATGTGGACCGTCTGCTTATATCAAAGAACATAATCAAACCATGGAAACATACTTTTAATCAAGCTTTTATAGTAACCGTCAAAAAGACTTTTCTCGAGAAAAACAACTTTCTGTTGAGTACATCTTTTAGTTAGTTGGCCAAAAATCTTAGGGCAAGCCTGATTACTGCTGAACGTGATAAAGAAATACTGCTTGCTGCTGTGAAAGTAAACAGACAATAAGCTCCTAGAAAATGTCTGTCTCATGGACGTGCTGAGTGAACTTGAAGGTACTGCAGATACATGGTACCTGAGGTGTCCAGCTCAAGACTGGACACAGGAAAAATAACAGTCTTATCAGCAAAAAACTTATTCTTAGGATAAAAGTTCTCATAAACAGCAGAGATTTAACTAATGACTGTTTATCCAAACACTCTTGGGAACTGCTTTTTATATGTGAATGAAAAAATCAGATGGTAGCAGATGACTGTAAACAAACACAAATGCTCCCAAAACATAGTTGGAAATGATATTTTTCCATATTATGATTGAAAGTGTCCAAACAGCACTACTGCTGATGCTGAAAAAATTATGTCCTTGGTAAAGGTGATAAAATATTATAAGTTTTTTAAATCAAGCTTCATGTTGCCAAATTACATTTTTAAACTAGAATGTTTATAGACAATTATTCAGGAAAACAGCATCAAAAAAAGAACTACACTAGTAAAACCAATTAGGCTAACAGTGGATATAACAGACAAACTCTCATGTTGGTTACAGACAAAGAGCTTAGGAAGAGCTCAATTACAAAAGAAGATAGTGATTGTAGACTTTTTTTTTCTTCTGAGTCGTTGGAGATGGAGGAGTAAAGACCCTGACCTATCATTAAGGTCATTAAATAGCACTTGCTTTCTTTTAAAAGAGGAGTCTGAAAAAAAGCCAAACCTAAGTAGTTGAAATTATATTTAAAAAATGTAAGAGAACCCTGATTCTTTATATACATAGAAAAAACCCTGGTATGGTGGTAGCCAATAATACATGAATCTAAAGCTTTGACATTTGAACAAAAAGATTATCCTATTTTGAAGAGTCAGATCCTGAAGTCTCAATTTTCCCTAGAAATATGCATTGATGCCTTGGCATCCTAAGAGTAAAAAGTGGCGGGAGGAAGGGTGAAGAGAAGGAGCAGGAGAGGAGAGGAGAGGAGAGGAGAGGAGAGGAGCCAAGATTTGGGGTGAAATTGCATAAGTCTGTGGTTGACCTGTTACGGAATAGCAAACCTCATTCACTTCGGGTGGCCCATAAAGTTATCAAATACAATGAAGAAAATTAGGTGAAACTACTTGTTAAGTGCTTTTAAAGAGCAGACAGAAGTCATTAGTCTTTGCTTTACTTCAGTATTATTTCCCATATTGGCACAAGAGCCTATGTGAGTGGAAGAACAATTGGTAATTTCTAAATACTTAACTTTTCCCAGAAAAAGAAAAAGAGAGAGCAAGATAGGGAGGAAGTTTTAATCTCCAGTGATTTACAGAAAACATAATAGAGGGAAACATAAGATCCTATGTCCTTGGATCTGGATCTTGATAAGTATGATATGAAGATTAAAAAAAAAACCACAAAACAATTTATTTTGCACTTCCTTAAACAGTGTTTCTGAAGTCCTCTTTCATCTGTTTTCATTGACACACCCTGTTAGACTCCAACCTCCTAAAACTCGCCCCCTGAATTTATGAAATTTTATACCCTCAAAACACTCATCCTATTTGGCCGTGAGAGCTGCAAATGTTGTACCAGGTGCATGACACATGGTTAAGCTATCACACTTCATAGCATAACTTTTGTATATATGAAAACCCTTTATCTTAGCAAGGAAAAGGTGATAAGATTAAATGTCCTTCGCAGAGGTCTAGGAAAGGTGCTTTTTCTCAGTTTATGCAGTATTCCGTGACTTGGATTTTATGGCCTTAGGTATTCAGACAGTAATCATTTCTCTTTTGTTTGACTCTTTAACATAAAAGTTCTAGACAATAATTGAACGAAAGTATTTAGTTCTTGTATTCTCTAGCAGTTATGCAATTAATGACATGGTAGATACTGGTGTGATTCATAGCACACAATACTTGTTCACTAAATTAAAGCATCGCATGGGGTATGTTGATGCAGACTTTTAGTGAAGTTACCTCAAGATGTATTGTTTCAAAAAGTATTGACTTTAAAAGGAAAAGAGTATCTTGTTTCAGAGTAAAACAGTGTTATTGTTCTGGTTGTTTTTCTAGATGCCTGAGGCATATTGTGGCATATTTACTTTTGCCACAGGGACGGGCTGTCTATTCTGTGGACTACAGGCCTCTAGATTTTCATCTTAAAAGAAATGGAAACTATGCCTAGAATTTTACATTAGGAATGATTGTTCACATCAGTCAAACTGTTTTATTGCAGTGTACACCGTGTGACTGTGATTGCAAAATATACTCTTAAGGGCTTTTTCTTATTTCTAATTTGCTAACCACTGTACCATCATATGGATTATACATATGATTTATATAAACATATATACATACACACACACCCCTAAATATACAGGTATATATATCCAAATAATGCACTCACACAAGTATATAATTAATAAATTTTATGTTGTGTTTATATTACATATAATATGTATACTTTAAAATTACACAAACACACACATATATGTAATATTTTCAAATTGAAGGACCTAATCCAGTTGTCTTAATTGAAATAAAACTTGTTTTAGCCTGAGTACAAAAGGATGTTTTCCCTCAGGGAACACTAAAGAACTTCCAAGTCGCACAGATAATAAATATTTATTAAATGTGAATGTTAAAAGTAAGATACAATGCTTAGAGCATCCATAGCTCTACTATTCAAGGTGTTATGGAATCACTAAATGCAGTGAATGGAGGACCACCAAGAAAAACTGGCAGACTGGATTTTTGGAGGGCGTTTATTTCAGAAATTCTTATATGGTAAAAAGGTTTATGAATGGAATGGAAAGACTTTCTGGAATAGATTGTGCAAAGTTGTGAAAATTAAAGTTTCTTTGTCGTTACTTCAACTTTACTCCTAGTTAGATCTCAGTTTCCCCTTTTTGGAGATCCTTGATTAAGACTGACATAGGTGAAGATGCAGTCTGCATGAGGATGCACAACTTCCACAAAAAATTTAAGTGCTCTCCCCTCCTTGTATCTCATTGGCAGCCTTTTAGGAATCACGGCCATTCATGAGCACAACTTCTCTCCATCCCAAGAAACTGCTGTCCTTTGTCTATTATGGAGAATGATGCAACTGATTGAAAATTTTCCTATCCCAGATTTATACCGGCTGACTACCTTATTCACTTTGTTCTTAAAAATAATGCATTATTCATAATGGTGCTGTCAAATCTGCTTTAATCTCCATTTATGTGATGAAGTATATTCAGCTGTGAACAATGTTTCATTTAGCTTCAAAATAATCCAGCATTAGGCAATCGTTTACAGGGGTTTATTAACACAAGTTACAGATGATTTTGATCAAGATAATCTCTGTTAACAACTAGTCTGATTATTACACAGTATTTTGCCCTCCTGTAGTATGTTGTTTTCTTCTTTCTTTGCACCAGGTGCAGAAAATTGAATAAAAAGTACTTGCATGTGCTGTAAATACAAAACCCCCACACTTACTTTTCTTTATTAGTCTTCTTCCTCACCAGTACAACCTTATTTAAATACATGTATGATTTAGTTACAATCTTGCACTGTGAAATTTGCAGCATGGATTGTCTATATTGCTTTTTCATGTCATGTTAGTGCAATGTGAGAGTAATTCATGATTGAACATTCTTGATGTAAGTATATGCTAGAATTGAAGGGGTTTATGTTTGTTTTGGATTTGAACAACAGTGAATAAGATAAGACCCCATTAATTTAAAATATTCCTTGGTCCTGAAGAAACATCTGGGCTCCAGGGAGAATGCTATTAGATTTTTGCTTAAAAAATACATGAGTATATGCAAAAGACTACTAGTGATCAGTATATTATGGTATAACCAAAGGGTTTCATATGAAGGATGGGAAATCCTTTGAAGACTAAAGCTACTTAATAAGATGGTGCCCCACCTTACTGAATGTTATATTATTTGATAACTGTCTAATTATAATCTTTCCCCAAATCTGAGAGCATATTAGAAACGATGGATTTTATGGCTTCATCCATATATGAATGCATGGACATGCATGAAAAACATTTTAACCATTCATGATGTTCAGAAGACAGAGCATGCATTTTGGAGAAATATCTTAGCTTCCACTCTCTCTTCCTAAACCCTTGCTGAGACTGAACTTTTTGTGCTATGTTTCCAGTAAAAATAGCACTATAATATTTTCCTTGCCAAAAACCTAGAATAATACCCTTGTCTTCAACATTTTAACTTCATCTCTATTGCTACTTTCAAAAGTGAGCATTCTCATTTAATTGAACTGATACTTGCATGTATTGTATGCTCATGTTTTGCCAGTAATATTCTTTTTATTATGACTGGATTGAAATCTTCTATGAATTTGCCACGGTTTCCCAGTGGAAAATGATTCAGGATTTGTTTTTGAAAGTTTCTACTGCCTATAAAAACATTCCAGTATCAAACTGGAAAAGTTCATGTAGGGAAATGCTTGGCTAGTGCCTGAGTTGTAGCTTAGGTAATCATGCTGACTTTTCTATGAGTCGGGCTTCCCAACCTGACTTCACTCTTCATGATACCTGCTGGCCTTGAGACCACCAGCATCTTTTCCCCAGGAAGGAAGACTTCCGTGGAGATTCCTAGATGAAACCCAAGTTTTCTTTAGGAAAAAAGTGGGAATGTTCAACCTCTGAAATACAAATGGTATTTAGAACACCATAAGGGTTCCACATTAAAAAATACTGCTTTGGCATTTTCCACCCTAAACTGGAGATTTTCACTGAGGAGAAACAGGGAAAGAGAGAGGCGCATCATGTTCTGCCCCTGACAAATCAGCTGAGATAATATTATCACATTTTGTCTCCAGCAGCACTGCTAAACCAGGGGAATTTGGGGAGAATGAGTGATAGTCTTTTAGTTTTGGTCCATCACCTCCAAAACAGCCCGATAATTCCCATTACGTTCTGCAACAGTCAGTGTAGATGTTAGTCCCACGTCTTTGAGAGAACGTGCCAATCCCTGTTCCACTGCTTAGCCTATTTGAGAAGAAAGATAATTATCTGTCCTCTCAAGGGTCAAAGAAGAGTAAAGCATCAGCAGGTGAAGGTACTGGAGGGTCAACTAACAAACTTTTGGTTCATAAACAAAGACTGTGTGAGACAGGTTAAAGAGAAAGAATACAGACAGAAATCTCGAGTTTATTTTTTCCAAGATTTTAAGAGCAGAAGTCAGTAGTGAATGCTACCAGGTCATGTCCTATGTTTCTGTGACTAGGACTTAATCATGGCATCAAATTTATATTAAATCTCTAATCTGTGTACGCAGATGTGCCTGGTTTGAACACTCATGTGTGGTTACTGCCGTTCTCATACCTCTTAAACGCATATGAGGAAGAGCCAGGAACTCTGCCTGTGTTCCTTGAATTTTTTGCTTCAGGGATCTCCACAAGTGCTAGGGCTCATTTCAGTTCTGAGCTGGAGACTAACAGATGTTCAGCTATTTTAGGGCTGAGTAAAGGAAACTATGGTACTATGTTTGCTTTCCTCTGACATGTGCTAGTCGAGCTATTCAGTTAGCTATAGACGGACTGGCCACATGGCACTCAGGCATGATGCAGCCTGCATTATGCTGTAAGCATGCAAATGAAAGAGCAGTTCTTGCTTGTCAGATCCAGTTGCTCCAGATAGCTCATTTTTGATTAGTTTTGCTCTGCCCTGCTTTCGCCATCAGCTGGGTTAGTTATTCACATCAGCTGACTCAAGCAAACATTGCAGTTGTATTCCCCCCACACGCACACCTGAGAAGTTGGAGTCAAAAAAATTGGGGTAGCTCACTTACTAGCACAGATCCAGATTACATCTAGGCATTCGTGTTTAGAACGTTATTGCCTTAGCATTTTAGAGACATTCATCACTGTTGCTTTCTGATGGACCTGATATAGTCAATTTCCAATGTACAGAGTAGTGATCCCATTGGGAAGTACTACTGAATGCAAAATTATTAGAATAAGGTGTATATTTTTCAGGTGCCCAGTTTTGTCCAACTGAGTGCTTTTATCATTCTTTTTTTTTAATTTTTATTTTCAAACAGAAAGTTCTCTCCCATGCAATGGGAGACAAAAGTTCCTGGTAAAGTACTACCTCTTGTTCTGTGAGCAACAATTTTATCTGATCTTCTAACCTATGCTTCATGAGCAATAATGAGTAAAGTATCACATTTCTTTACAGTTCTGTCTGGACCACAGTGATAATGATCTCTTCTTGTGAAGATATCTCTTGCAAGGCAGCTGCTCTCCTTCACTGTGAAATCTGACATACACTCCTCTCCAATCATACATTCACTGTGTGATTAATAATATTTGATGCCTGGCCATAGATCCTACATTTTGGACATATACCCTTCTTACTGTCTTTCTTTGTTTAACACACCTTGGATAGTACTAGCAAAAATCTCAGTTTATTTTTTTACAATCTCTTGTGCTATTTACCTTAGAATCCACTTATAACATCACTTCCTTTTCCTTATGTTTTTGGAAAAAATTGTCTATGTGTTTCTTTTCTCTGCTTTCTTCTTTATACTACCTGCCAAGAGAAGACTCCTGATTCCGTTTTGGAAATTGCTTCCATTTCCAGTCAGTCCTTTATGTACCTTAAATAATATTTTTACTTTTTTATCATTATATATCCCTGTTTCATTCAACTTTTTCTGACTGCTAGCCCAGCCAGTTTTCCTTTTCAGTGACTTTTCTATCAACAAAATTAATATACAGTGGAAGTCCAGTACAGCCATTATCATACAGCAGCAGACGGTTGTTACTGAGGCATTAAAACCTGCCCATTACCACTTTACATTCAGTGTTTTCACTGAAGTCTCAGTTTTCTGGGGTTAAATGCCAAATGAAAATGTAAACTTTTATCTGCTGTATGTTCACAGCTATGAAAGAGAAGTTTGAAACATGACACATTATTGTAGAAGTAGAGTAGTCTGGAAAGAAGTAAAAAGACTTCATTTTTTTGTAATATCTTCATTTTTGGAGAACTCGGCATTTCTGAAGGTAACTGACAATACCGTATCCTTGACAGAGGATTCTGGAGGTCAGGTAGCAACCCAGCACAGTAGATGACTGTCTGTGACCGTTCCTGACACTGGTGCCCATGAACTTCAAAGAATAAAATATCAAGGTATGTAAATAAATCATAGGAGCCAAAGGTCTAGCTTAAATAAAAGAAAAAAAATGCAAAACCAAAAAACAAGAAAACCAAACGCAAAACTAAAGCCTTTTTCTTGTGAGTGACAGGGCCCTTTCACACTTCATCCTCCTGAATGCTTGTTTAAAAGAGCAGCTGGGCCTCAGAAACATACCATGTACTTTCCTTCCTTTCCCTTGTTCTTTATTAATGAAAATATTTGGATAAAAAGGGATCCTTGTTTCCCAACAGTTCATCTGCCTCTCCTGTTTATTCTCTACCTGGTGTCATAGTCCTCTGAGTTTTGGCAGTGTAATAATTTCCATAGCAGTCCTGCTGTGATGTCACAAACAGAGGATTAGGATTTCAGATTTTTAATAGGTAAAAAAAGAAAGATGAATACTTAAGCAAATACTCTGTCTTCAAGCAAATATCCTTAGTAATGTCCAATAAGGAAAGAAAAATAGGGGAAATCTCCAATACCTAGGCTGAACTGTGTAAGAACAGTAGAGCTTTTTCAAACTTTTCCACACGCTCCCAGATGGACTTCAGGAATGCCATTGCCTTTTGTCTTTATCCTCTGTTAGGAAACTGGTTCTGTATCTTTTGGGCAGAAGCAAGTCTTTGGCAAAGTTTCAGACTTGAATGAATTTTATTTTAATGACCTTTCTGTAATGTTAAATGGCAGGATCCCACCTTAAACAGAGGGCTGGATTCCCAAAATAAATAGTGCAGAGAGAATTTCTCTCAGATGGAGGCAGAGCAAGGTGGGTATGAGCTGGACTGGGGAGAGCCAGACAGTGCTGCTGCTCAGCATGTTTAGGGCTTGGGGCTGTGAAAAAAACATCAGATGTGGTTCTAAGGAGGCCATCAATTACAGTAGTCTTTAAACTTATTCTAATCTGCATTGTGGATCACATATTTCTCTAAAACAGATAGGTGGGACAGACAAATTGGGTGGGTTAGTCAAGCACATAAATAATTGAGCTTGTAGGATTTTAATTAAAAGCACTATAAAGCCTATGAAGCAATTAGAGTTTGAAACCATGAATACAAACCTCCAGGTGTAGCTTACATACTTCTGATGCAAGTTAAAAAAAATCACTAGGGGCCAGATTGTGCCATCAGTATTCCCATGGGGCAGTTGTTTATTCTCCAAGTAATCCCTTTGAAACTGAGGATGTTTAGAACAGCAAAATCTGTTCTAAATAGCTACCGGCAACTGACCAGGTGGCGAATAAGAACTCGCTGAAAAATTATTCTTCCATATTTTTCTCATAGTTGTGCTAAAACTAAAATAAGGCTTTAAGCAAGGTGTATTTTACTATTGCCATAATAATATTTCAATGTTTACTATTGCCAGAATAATATTTCAGTGTTAGCTATCCAAGTCATAGCATTTCACATGGCTTCATAGACAGGATGGTACAACTATAGCCCTTGGGAAATCTGCATTTGTTCCTGATTGAAGTTGTAACTTGCCTGAGACGAAAAAAGTACTGAAATAAGAAGCTAAACATGGGCCACTTTTAAGACCTGCAAAATATAATGTACTGTTTTCCATGGAACGTGAACAATACTGTGTTATCAGTAGGAACAGAATTTTTAAGCTTTGGGTAAAAGAACTAGTATAAAGCTTAAAAAGACTGGTATTTTAAGGAGTATATTTGATTTTCCAACAGTGATAATGTCTTACGTGAAACACTTCTCACCAAAGCAATGAATGGCTTACTCCAGACGGAGTTTTACATTTCAGATGGTCTGAGATAGGTTGATTATTTTCTTACTTACATTTGAGTAAAAGAAATCTGCCAAGCGTCTGCTCTAAGGGAAAACCGGGTCGTTGGTACTCGGTACCTTGCTGTGTGTGTGCAGTCTCCTACACAAGTTCAGTAGTCAGAGCAATGGATAAGGTCAACATACTCTGCTACTCTGGCTGCCCTCCATAGTTCTAGTCAGTCTTGTACCCAAAACATACTAGAAGTATGCTGTGTTGCCATATGTTGCTGGATGCAAGAGCTTCCAGGAACTCCTTCTTGTATCCTTCTGCATCACTGGGCCAAAGTTGCCTACCTACCTGTATGGCTTCTTTCTTATTTCCATTTTGGAATACAAGATGTACACACCAGATAACCTATCTGCTGCTAAGGAAATGAGGCCTAATTCTCTGAAAATAAAGCAAAAAAGGTAAAAGGTAACACTTGAGTGGACTGGATAAACAGTCTACTACCATCTAGTTCAAGTAGGTTTTCAGGACTGTATTTGCATTTCATGTATATATTACATGGACGAATTAGAATTACTGCGATGTGTTGACTTATGCATGCCTGTAGAAAGTTATTCTGTAATTTGCCCATACAGTGGTTTCGTCTGCATATACAATCATTACAATTATATTCGCAAATTATGTATGTATTCATGTACACGTGGGATAACTGCATACACCATTTTTTTTACTATTGGGACTATATTTTTTTTCAAGTGAACATTTATCTTATTCATTTATCCACCCAATTTGCATAAATCTTCCTTCTGGGTGAGAGCTATTGTAGCCTGCAAATTACTTTGTTCTTATCTAGACCAGAAAATATGTTTTCTGGCATTTGTACAGCTCTATCTATACCCCAAGTTGTATAATCTGGTAATGTGGAAACACTCACACCTTCTCTTCATTACACTTTCTATTCTTGATGGTTAGTGTGCAAAGCCCTCCACAGCTGAGATATTCCCTCTAGCAGTTTAGCTATGTCAGCATAGTCTAATCAACCAAACATTTCCACAGCTTCTGGGGTAGTTTTCTGGTTGATATTGAATTCTTTGTTACTGTAGGTGAATTTACAATGGTTAACATTACTAGTTGAAAGCTAGCCTGTTTTTCCCTACTCTGTGGCAATCATGATCCTGTAGATACATGCAAAGACAGCTAAGGAAGGACAAAAATGGAGAATTTAATGCCACTGGGGGCATATGGGGACTAGGCGGGGGGGGGGGTTGGGTGTTTTTCTTTTCTTCTCTTTTCTGAGAAATTCATTTCTTGGTATAAGATGCTGTGTCAAAGGCAAGGAGAGGAGGGTAAAAATGATAGCTGAGGTGAATGTTGAAGAAACATTAAGTTGTTTTCTCTGCTGTGTCAGAGTGGAAGAGTCTGTTGCTTGTAGATCCATTACATAGTGGCAAGTGGCAGCAGGTTGCAACTGCAGGTATGTGGCCTTAAGCCATGGGGTAAACCCCTCTGTACAGGCACCTGCTGTTAATGAGTCGTGTGCCACCATGGCTCCCATTTCCCTTACCAGCTCATCTTAGTGCCTGTTCCATATACATAACCAGTCTTGCTACTTAACATTTTCTGCTCAGGGAGTGGGAGCAGACTATGACAGGATGAAGTAAGAAGCACAAGCTCAGCAGAAAGGGAAAAGTTATTGAGGTATTTGTGTGGCAAGTAGATGGTTGAGGGTTATGAGACACATCCCAGATTGGGTGAAGCTAGAAAGGGACAAGAGGTTGAGAGTGTAAGAGAAGAATTAAGATGAATGGGCATGGTATTGGAGTAAGGAAGTGTGGTTGTTTGGAAAACAGATATGAGAAAAGAAAATTAACTTACATGCCTTTCTGTGTACTTGTGTTAACTAGTCAACTTTCAGGGACTGTAGGTGCATGACCACTCATAGCACGTAATCAAAGTATAATAGTATACTGACATATAGGCCCTGGTATAATAGTCCTTGAGGTTCTTTAATTGAAGGAACTTTGGTAAAGAACTTGGGAATTATTTGTTCACAGTAACCAAATTATGAGACGGCAGTAAATACTTCAAAGTCCCCAGTCTTTCAGAATCAGACTTGGGAAACAGGATATGGGATTTAGCGTGCTGAGTAGGGAAAAACACTACATTTATTTAGACAACATGAAAAATAACAGGAAAGTAAATTTCTCATAGTGCTGAGAATCCCTAAGGATTTAAAACAGGGATTGTCTTTCCACAATAACACATCTGCAGGTGCAGATGGAAAGGTCTTTGAGTAGGAGTCACAGAGTAGAATTTCTAAACTATTGACAATGCAAGAATACAAGTTTTAAAAGTCAGAAGGGCTCCCATATGATTTTTGGGTAGTCCTGGTTTGGATTAAATTGGATAGCCTGGTTGCACCAATTCCTATTTTAGCAGCATTCATTTAACTGTTTATTCCTGAAAGGTTAGACTTCAATAACTACTGCTTACATCTCATGTGGGGCTGAGGGGCTACATGGAACACAAAATCAGCTTAAATTACTTTTGCGGATGTGTACGGATATGTTGCAGGTTGGTGTGTTAATGATGTTTGAGCAGGGAAAACGGCTGCTGCAAACTGCGCTTCAAGACTCAATTTACACAGGGCCATTATGGGAATCAGTGCTCCCCAGAGAGGAGACACGTACAGTTTCACTGTCTTCCCTTTTGCTGTGGAAAGAGGGGGTGCCACAGAAACTGCTCCATCATTTCTGGGGCTTTCTGTTCATTCTTTATCTGAGCTTCAGAACAATATTCAAAGAAAAAGATAGGCTTTAGCCCAATGTAATTCCAAACATGTACTATGCATAGTGCCTCCCAAAAATCTTGAATATTGAGGATCTCCCTGCTCAGACTGGACTTCACAGATTTCAGAGGACTTTTTTGAAGAGGCAGATTTCCTTTTGAACCTTTGCCACAATATTGCCCCCATACATTACTGCTGCTTGCTCCCAAAGTAGCTGTATTACAGTGGTCCTGTTTGCAAAATTTTAAAACTCTTTCCGGATAAAATAGCTACACCAATATTAAAATGCATCTATTAGAAAATCTGGGAATTCTACAGCTTTGTAATGGTAATAGACCCATTAAATGGGACTTTGGCTATAGCTTCTGCTGAGGAATCAGACTGAGAAGTGTGCAGGCAGGGTGATTCAGAGAGCAGGAGTCTTTTTCTGGAAGGCAGAATGGAGTTGTTACGTTTGGCAAGGTTGGAGGTTCTTTATTTTCTGACTGAAGAATTAATCCTTGGATGACCAGAGGAGCTGGATTTAGGCTATGCATAGGTCTGACAGCTTGTTTTGGAACATCATCTTATCTTTTTTTAATTAACACAGATTAATGAGAAAAAAACCAGCCACAGCATCTGAGAACCCAGACATTAAAGGATCTGAAAGAAGAGAATTTATTTGTTTAAGAGATAGTGATGCTGTGGGTTTCTGACCTTGTATTTTTTCATCAGGCAGCTCCTCCTTCTCTCTCACCTTCATGAAGTCTCATATTGTGACTGTCTTGGAAATACAGTCCTGGTTCTGTAATGGTAGGGTTGCTTTCATGTCTTGCTTCTCTTTCATTGCTCTTACCTTTCATGAATTACTTTTACCATAACTTTGTCTGAGCATAATTGTGTGGGGGAAAAAAGTATTTGGGTCTAAAATTCAGAAGAATGTGGATCTTTATGATGCCAGGTTTGCTCTCTTTTAATTTAAGAGGAGAAAGTTCATTTGAAACTAGACGAATGAGAGAAAATCAGGGATCTTACATTTTTAGAACTTGATGAGGTCCTTTCACAGACAGTAAGTTAGTTTCTAGGAGACGCAAGTATTATTCATTTTCCAGTTGTTATCAAGTGTATTCAAGTAATCATCCAATTTAGTGTGTTTGCCGTAGGAAATAAATAGCCCTTCATTTGCCACTTCAAGCTTTCCTGAAAAAATATTGTTTGGACAAACTACAGATCAACAGAGAACCACTGTGAGCTGTTTGGTGAATTATTTTCATTGGTTTCAGTGTAAGTTTAAATGAGGTACTAAGAACAATTCCTGAATAGTTCTTAGCCTGAGATCTGTCTGACTTTCTTTCAATTTCAGAGTGCTTGCTGAATTTTCAGAACCTAAACCCCTTTTGGCTTGTAACTCATGGTCTTGGTCATAAGAAGTTCAAAATATATTCTTGCCTTTCAGTTTGCAACATTATGTTTTGAGGCATTTTTATAAAAATCTATCTATATCTCTGTATTTGTAGTCTGACCCGGCAGAGGAGATTCTTTAAGCCAGTGTGTAGCTGCTTTAAGCCTCTTGTAGCATCAAATTTTGAAAGAGCAAGAGCTAGCAAAGAAACATGTATTTCTAAACATGCATTAACTTCAATGAGGCCAAGACATTTAAAGTATCGTAACATATCTAACATAACCAATATGGTAATATTATAAAACTAACAAATGCTGTTCTAACTGTGGAAATAGCAGTGATTATAAATGTTTTTCTTTATCTTTTAATTTTAAAAGTTTGTTTTCACAAATTAGCACTCTGCATCTTTTATTTAAGAGAGAGAGAGAACTGCATGAATCAGGAAGTTGTATTTTAGCTTTCTAGCGGTTTGTTGCCAACAGAACTTTGCCTCTGAAAGTTCAGTTTTGTATTTTAAATCTCCTATAAACCATATATGATCATTTTTTTAATAACATCAGGTGAAAATGTAGTCACCTTAGTATATTTTCTATTAAAATCAAAGATAAATAGAAATATGTGAGCTAAATATTTTTATGAAAATATTTTCTGGCATTTCCTTTAGTGCAGACAATATGATTTTCAGCATTGTGCTGAAGAATAAGAATTAGAAAACAAATTTCAATTGTCTGTTTTCATTATTCAAGATGAAAGGAAAATCAAATCGCATAAATAAGAACAGTAGTTTTGTCTAACAGAACCACCAAACTATAGAAATAACTTCAATTTGCTGCATATGTTTTCTTTTTAATTATTCATTGTGGAAGATATTATAGCTTTTTTAGCGCTTATGAAATAGGTACTCTTCTGCAGACAGTCTTCTGAGCATACCTACTAAAATTAAGGGATTAAGTCATTGCTAAAACTGGTAAATCTTTTACCGCATAACTTTAAAAGCTTCACTTACACTTTCAATTAATTTGATTATTTGGACTACTATTTAATTAACTAACCAATCCAAACAATGTCAAGTGCTGTGCAGTCACAGAACTAAACACGATTCTGGTCCTTCAGAACTTGCAGTTTTACAAAGATACAAATTCAACAGTTGAGCCAAAATATGATGCATCTGAATTCTAAGGAAATGGATTGTTCTGCAAAATGCAAAATGAAATGTATTAATTGCATTTATGATTAGAATATTAGTGCATTTTAACAAGTTAGCCATATATCCAAACAGTTCAGAGTTTCACAATGTGATCAGCAGAAAAAAATGTAATGCCTTCAGTAACAAGAAATTTTGCACTATGGAAATGAATCATTTTATCAAAAGGAACCAGCAGGAGTACTAGACCTCTCAGGCTAGTCTTATTTTTAAGAGGTGAAGCATGTGTATCAGTAATTTACCTCAGAGTTGCCCACAGTAATGAAATTTTGAAAGTGTTTATTGTAAATTTGATGTGGAGAGACTGCAGAGGTTAGGCATGAATCAATGCGAATGACCTCTGTGTGCACCCTAACTTGCCTTATTGAGCAAGCTGTGATGGGGGACGGAACACTTCCTTAGCACTGTCGGCAGCCTAAATGAAACACCACATATTGCTTTATCGTCACCAGGAGACATGCTGCTGTATTTCTCTAGTACAATATGCTGTAGGAAGTTACCTACTTTCAAATCCAATACATGCAGTGATACCTGCAGAAAAACACTGATGTGCCTCCACTGCAAAAGGAAAAAAGGCTAAAGCAGTGGAAGCCAGACTGCTTAAGTGTTTGAGTAGTGTGGGTGCTAGTTTTTCAAGTTTCTTGGCAGTGTACAAGGCAAGATACTGAGAAATACAGAACCCTGCAGTAGTGACTCCATGGTGTCATGAACGAGGACTTGCTTTAAACATCAGGTGGAAATATTTTTCATAGTGCTCAAACTGCAGCTTTCACTGCCTTGATGTGTCACAAGGAAGGATTCCTACCTTATATTAATGCTATATTAATGCTATCTTACTCCGAAGAATATCCAGATGATAGCACTAGAGAACAAATAATGTTTCTATAATATCCATGAAGAACAAGATACCAAATCCACCACAGCATCAGGAAGAGAATTCCTTATATTGCCCTTTAATTTGGACTGTTAAACTCTTTTCGCTCATGTTTGCACAGTAATATTCCCATTGAAAATGTATTTTGTATCTCGGAACTCCTAGATGCTTTAATAACACAAGTCAAAGTATTATGAAGGAATACCCACAGTAATAATTCTCTAATTTATTATAAATATATAATTATTAATTATATATTATTAATTATATAAAATTATTAATTTATTTATAAAAGGTGGGAAAGGGCTCAGAGGCTATTTAACATCTTTAGCAGACAAAACCACTTTTCTGTATGCGACTGAAAGATTTTCTCTCTTTTTCATGCTAAATAGTACTTGTTTGTTAGTGATCATATTCAGATTTCTCTTAAAAGAAAGAGGGTTATGCATACTAAAGAACAATGTGGGATGTCAAAGACACTCAAGATGTCGTGGTACTTGAGAATACTGATAGATGTAAAATTGGACATGTGCCAGCAATGTGCACTTGCCGCCCAGAAAGCAAACTGTATCCTGGGCTGCATCAAAAGAAGCATGGCCAGCAGGTCAAGAGGGGTGATTCTGCCCCTCCATTTCCCTCTGGTGAGACCCCACCTGGAGTACTGTGTCCAACTCTGGAGCCCTCAGCACAGGAAGGACATGGAACTGTTGGAACGGGTCCAGCGGAGGGCTACAAAAATGATCAGAGGGCTGGAGCACCTCTCCTATGAAGACAGGCTGAGAGAGTTGGGGTTGTTCAGCCTGGAAAAGAGAAGGCTCCGGGGACATCTCAATACTTAAAGAGAGAGACTTTTTGCTAAGGCTGTAGTGACAGGATGAAGGGTAATGATTTTAAACAGAAAGAGGGTAAATTTAAACTGGGTATAGGGAAGAAATTTTTTTACAATGAGGGTTGTGAGACCCTGGAACAGGTTGCCCAGAGAAGTTGTGGATGCCCCATCATCATCCGATGTGTTCAATATTAGGTTGGAGGGGCCTTTGAGCCACCTGATCTAGTGAAAGATATCCCTGCCCATGGCAGGGGGGTTGGACTAGATGATCTCTAAAGGTCCCTTTTAACCCAAACCATTCGTTAGTTTTATTGTATGATACTTTTCTGCTTCTCCGTTCACAAAATTACAACCTGCTTCAGTTTGTTCCCTCATTGCTTTGTCTTGGGAAAATGGTTTGACCTGAAAAGTGTCAGATGAGTTACTGCTGCTGAGTTACAAGACGACTTGCCAGACTATGCTGCACAAAAGCACTTTCCTTATTTAATTCATTGATTGTCTGAATAATGAGAAGGCTGAAACAATCAAGTCTTTACTGAGCAGCATTGAACAATATGACCATTGAGTACATGTTTTCAATGTAAAATATCACCTGAAGATTCCTTGCCTTTTAACAAAACTGATCATAAATCACAAAACAAAAGACAATGCTTATTGACCTCAGAGAATGTTGAATTGCATGGTTGAAATAAAACATAGATTTGGCTTTCGTTTGAGACAATACTGAAACATGATATTACTCCAACCTTATGCTTTTGCACTTGCTGCTTAGATGAGAAGTGGCAGGCGAAGAAGAAAATTTCTAGCAGAGTTTATCACTACCTATGTAAACAGGAAATGTTAGCCACACAGGGGCACTGGTATGTTTACCGTAACAGCGCGAAGGACACAGATTTGCGACATGGAGAAAGATAGCTCTTTCTGTCAGGGCCTGGAGCTTTCTATGTGGAGAGTTTACATCACTGACCTTTATTTATGAAAATTTTGTTGTCTCATATACTCGGTGGTGAAATGTCCAGCATTTCTTATATGAAGCCCTGCTTCAAATGCTATGTAGGGAGAATACTTTACATAAACAGATAAATGTGGATTTTATTAAGCTTGAGTTTCCCCCTGAAGTTGATTTCAGCTGTAACTGTAGAGTTTTTTTCAGTTGGTATTAACAAAACCAAAGCAGTAGTGAACCGACTTTTTAAATAATAAACTGAAGTTTACTATAATTGAATTGTAGAGGTAATTGCATGTAGAAATATAAGAGGAAAATGTCTGGTAGACTGAGGGAAACTGTTTTTCTGTAGAATATGTTTGACGATATTGTCCCTTATTTCCATGCACCTATCCTAGTAGCCTGTGAACTCAAAAAGGAGTAGTAATCTGGGTTATGTTTTCTTGTCATTATTGGGATTTCCTGGTTTTATCTTCCCTGAGCATTTGCCTTTCTGCTATAGCTGAGTGACTAGACCAAATGTATGAACAGTCTTGTGGGTTGTCCAGTCCTGTTCTGGCTAACATAAACAGTAATTTCACATTTATTTGGGGGGTTCATAGGACACATAAATGTAGCACTAACTAGTTCCACCAGATTCACAGCATTCTTGTGCCCAGATACCAGCACGAGGCTCCTCCAAAGAGCCACAGAACCAGAACTGGTTTCTTGACTTTTCTTCAGGTAAGAAATAAAACAAAGTTGTTTAAAAATAAGCAGGGAAGTACAAAATTTAGAAATCCCCAGTCTCAAGGAATAAAAAAAACCTCAAAAAACTCGCTAGGATAACCTAAGTGGCCACTTTTCAAGGTGATTCAGAAGTTTCAGAGCAGGGGGGCAGACAAAAAATTGTGTTACTCCCATTGGTTTAGGTATTTAAATCCCTTTAAAAATCTGGCTTCAGTCATTTGTACTTGCAGCCATTATTTTTCAATCTACATTTTTTTCTGAATTTCTTTAGGATATACTGTGAATTGCTGTGAATTCTATACTTACCTCATTTCATACGCTTTCTTCCCACTGTCTTCATCCTTTTGTTCTATATTATTTTCAGGAACTGGGGAAAGGGGTGATTTTCAACAGTATGGAAAAAAGTCAGGTACTGGATTTGAAGATCTTAGAATTTGTCATTGTTTAAGAAGCTAATAAATCACCAGATATTCAAACTCATTCTACAGTGAGCCCCAGAGATCTTTCAAGCGCTATTCCAAATTCCTCTCTGTCAGTGTCACCATAGTTGTTATCTGTTTGCAGTAGCGATAACAAATCTGTCTTCACATACTTGGTATCAAAATATTCAGTGGTAAAAAATTCAGATAAAAAGGAATTTGAACTCTTCAGACACAGCTGGTGTAAGTTTAACTTCAGAAGTTTTCCAGCAGGAATCTATACTTAACAGCATCAATTGCAACAGTTTAACTGGTTTTTTTACTTTTCTAAGAATATTTGTAATAAAGTGACTAGAGTAAAAGGAAATTTCTCACTTACGTCAAGTGAAATTAAAATTGAACAGACCTTTTTTTAAAGTTTATTTTAAAGGAAAGCATGACAGAAGAGCCCTGTAGAGATCTCAGACCAGTGTGGGAGAGAGACACTATGCTTTGTTTGATTCTGGTGTCATCTACTCAAGTTTCACTGTAGCATGAGAAGATAAAGCAACTGGGATGAACTTCAGAGTAAAGTGAAAAGAAGATGCAGCAGCTGGTAGCAGATTTTAAGTCCAAGGCTATTCTGGTGCCTAAAATCTCTTAAAAGTATTTATCAAAAGTACCAAATGGTAAAAATGTCAGGATAAATCTTATGGAAACTTCTGAGAACTAGAACTTTCTTAATTGAAATTACTGAGTTTACAATGGGATGTCAAATCAGCTAACATCCACACAGTTCTCAGAAGCATAAGTACGATAGTATGTTTCCCAGCAATAGAGAGAACTTTTTCCTGATTTCATATATCATTTAGAAAGAAAAAAAAAAAAAAACAAACACAAATTTCAAAGCCAAATCATAAAAGGGAGCCTTCATGATAAGTTTAATCATATAATTAGCAAGGTATGAATAACCTTGGATGAGGGACACATGGTATCGGTTAAACTGGAAAGAATGCGGCAGTCACACTCATTAAAGAAAGCACTGAAAAATAAACAGAAAAACTAGAGTTCAAAGTTACGAAGCAACTGCATTTAAAGGAAGAAATGTCAAACTATGCATTTCTCTTTGGGAGTCCTAGTTATTGAACTGACTACAAAATTATTGCTAAGCAATAAATTAGCCTAGGAAGTTTCTTTAGATATTCTCTCAATTCCGTTGCTATTGCTTTTTATTTTTATCTGGAACACATTTAATTAACACTTAGTAAATGTTCATAACACTAAAAAAAGACAACCTAAAAAAACCTAAAAAAACTGTGGTGGGATAATTCCAGTCAAGTGGGCAAATTCCCTAGGGATGTTAGGATTACAAAACTACATGAGAAAGCATAAGATCCATACTTTCTCTCGTGTCTGTAGTTGACTAAAAAAGGAAATGGAAATGGCAATTAATGTTCCACCTTATTCAGACAACATGGTGGGAGTGATCCTTGGGGAGAGAATATTTTTTAAAAGGGAAAGAGAAATTTCAATAAATCTAGAACCACAATGTGTCTGACCCCTGTACAGAATGCCGACGAGCTGACCAACAGCCTTATGAATGTTATGGGTCGGTCAGAGTTGCAGTCTAAGCACTTTTCTTCTTCTCCCTCAGATGATTAAATCCCACAGGCTGGGCAGAGGTATGGTCCTGACCACACTTCATCAGCAGCTTAAGTTGGAGGAAAGGGGAGGCATGTTACTTCTTGCAAAGCAAGATCTTTTTATATATACACCAGTGGGCTCAGGGAAGACTTCTGATTCTTATACGATCTATTGTTTAGTGGCACAGTATAAAACATACTAAAATATGAAACCGTATTCATCCTCTGCGATGTAAGGATAATCCTTTTTCACAACAGCTTAAACGCAGTCTTTCTGCTACAAAGATTTCAGATAACCTAGAGTCTCTCCTACAGACTCTGCAATCTCTCCTACAGTCTCTCCTAGAGACTGATGTACAGTCTCTCTTAACTGCCACTCATTATTATACTCAAGTCTTTTTTCTAGGTCTATAGCTTCTTTAAGTACTGTAACTTATTTCATTTAGTGAACCATTTAATCACATTATGATGAAGAATGTTTAGGTAGACTTTGTATCATTTTAGGGCATGGAAAGTGAGCTGTATGAAGAAGGACATTAAGAGATATCAAACCACTGAATGGATCACTTTCATGTGGCAGTTTAATTTTGTCGCATGCCATGAGATGAGCTATCCATAACACCCCCTGGGCCCTCTGGACTTTGAGGCTGCTGCTACTGTATAGAATCAAACTTGGGGTTGGTAAAAAAAATATATATAATCAATTTTCCACTAGAGAAACCTGCTGTGAGAGAAACTTTGTTAGACAAATCACAGCAGTTTTGATCTAATATTTTTTTGTAAAAATAAAAATAAAAATTTGAAATGTTTAGAAAATATCCAAAGGCCCATTTTTGTATTTTAAATGTAAGTTTTATTGATAATTTCAAAATAATTATTTGCATTTGAAATTTCTTACAGTGTTTCGAATGAATTTGAAGTGCAAATGAATTTATCACATTTATTAAAGTAAAATACTTATGTTGATCCTGTTTGGTCTTTCCAGACATGACATTATTCATGATCTTGAAAGCCAACTTTCTGATAAGTGGTAACTAAGCTTGTGGTAGAAAATAAAAATTCATAAACTATAATAATTAGCAAGATTTATAATCTTGCATAAAACAGTGAGTAACTTCAGTTAGTCACAGAACAAACACCCTGTAGTCACGTAAGAATTTAGTAAATTCACAGGAAAGTAGAAGCTATTACAGAGTCAGCAAATCTCCTTCTGGAGTGATAAAGCATCGTTTTCAAAGACACTATCATCAAGTTATATGCACATACTCATATTAATGAAAGACTATAACCTGCAACTTCATTTCATGGATCTTGTATTGATTTCACTGGGAGTCTTGAATATCTATGATCCAAAGCAAGTGAAATGTACAGAGCAAACAGATCTTTACATTTCTACGTACTTTACAAAGACAAGCAAGCATTACAATTCTTATTTGGCAGATACAAAAGATTGTGACTTAAGTAAGGTTACAGAGGCAGACAGGCAGTTACAAGGCTGGGGAAAGAGCCCCGCTCTGACATGCTCTGAAAGCCCTGTCTTCCATGTTTCCCATCAGAAATTATCCAACTGTAGGAGAGTGGAGGTTCAGAACAGCCTCTGTCTACTTTTTGTACAGCATACCTATAAAAATCCTGCAGTGCAATATTTTAAATTTTTAGAACAACTGTACTATTGCCGATTATCACCCAGGTCCCGGAGCAAAGAGTTTAAGCATCATTGTTAAGCCCTTTGACTTCAATGAGCTTTGAGTCAGTTGCTTTTTTGTATGCATACCCTTTATTGTAAGTGTTTTCTGATGCAAAACAGAGTCTAAGCTGGTTGCATTGCCTACTTGCATACAAATCCTGGACTTGGTATTTTTTATGGTTAGTTACCAAATCCAGAATCATGGGACTTGTTCTAAGTATCAAAAGCAGCATCATATCAAACCGCTTATTAGCTAACATAATATATGTGATGATGTGATCCTGTGAGGAATTTGGTACCCTTAAACATCACTCCTTAAAAGTTAAGCTGAGCACTTCTGCAAGTCGACCACTATTTTATTTCACAGGCAAAAATAGACAAACACTAATATGAGGTTTTCTCTGTTTAGGATAAACAATTATTCTGATTGCACTCTACTCTTAATCATTTAGTTACTTTTTTATATCTTTTTGTTTCAGAAATGTTTAGTGTTGAGATGAGATCATCCCATACATACAGACATGCTAATGACTAGTATAAACACTTGCAGAAAGAAAATCTCAAATGAAAACATGGCACAAAAAGAAAAGGCTTTGGCAGTAGGTCTTAACTACGGCAATGTAGCTACAAATATATTTTGGGGGAAAAACCTGCTTTTCGTCAATACTTGGCTTATGATTGGAATGCTTTTCACATTAATTTCATTCCAAGTTGTTTACAAGGGAGTGCGAGTGAGAGTGAGAATGAGAGTGTTTTATCAGTGACCTGGGAAATAAATTAGAGTACTCATGACAACTATTTCTCCTGAATGAAACATAATAAAAAAGCACTATTTCTCAAAGATGTAACCAAATAAAGAGTATGTGGAGGGGATATATGGGAAAGGCAGTTGGGGGACACAAGCAAGTAGAAGAAATAGGGATGGTCTATGACACCCCGAAACTTAGAAGCTGCTGTCTGTGTTGAAAAATGAGCATTGTCATTAATATTAAAGTTGTAAAACAGGTTGTCAGATATGTCTGAGGACTATGGAGATAGTAAATGATTAAGCTTTTCCTAAACCTTGAATTAAAAAAATGTTAATTTTTAAAGAATGCGTCACTGAAAAGATATGTTTGTACAAGGATGCAAATAAATTTTCACTTCACTATGTTTTGGTTCCTTCTAAAGAAAAGTATAATGAGTATATATCAGTTATGAGAAAACAGAACAAAAGTAATACAGGAAGAAAAGACCTAATAATTGCACTGATGTGTGTAAAATGAATTGTTTGAATACAAAACACCACAAGCATATTGGTGGATTTCTGCTCACAACTGACAGTATGGATTGATTTACTATGTTATTTATTCATGTTTATGTATTTATATTAAAGGAAATGGGGCCTGATCCTCGGACTTTTGAAACTACTGTAAAGTGTTCCCTTTTCATTTTACATTCACTGTACGCATCTCATGGAGAATAAAAGAGCAATACTTGTATACATGGCTTATTGTAACAGATAACTATTGGGAGGGAGGACTTTTTTTGGTGGTGGTGGGGTTCAGTTTGCTGCACAGAGGACATGGGGCTTCAAAAGGAATTCTCATAAACCTGTCTAAAACAGGGAAAGGATTTGAAGCCTTCATTGCCCTGACCAGCCTCACCAGGCATCCAGCCTCCAAGATCTGCATCCATTGGCCCAGGAGCTCCATTTAAGCTCAGGCTCCTTACCTGACCTGTGGTCAGGTCTTTCCTGGACTTGCAGACTGGACTTGACAGGTTGATGTTTCCTTGCAGTTGTCTGATGATTTCTGGATTCTTGGTGGTCGCTCTTGTTGTCACTAGCTTGCCCTGCTCACCTTGCTCAGGTACGGTCAGACTGCAGCTTTTTTGGGACCTGTGGCTCCCATCTCACTGTCTGTTTTGGAGCAGCCCCATTCTTGCTGTTCCCTGGCATATAAGTCAGTCTGTAAATCTAGGGTGCAATATAATCTTTACAGCATGCCTTACAGAGAAAAAAGGAGTTATGAACATAATAACAGTATCATCTATTTGGCAGTTGTTTTTCCATAACTTATAATTCTTTATTCATGTGCCATGACATGTGAACACGGCATTGTGACAGTGAAAAAGGAGACTGCAATCAGAAGTCTTCTTCACCAGAAGAAGTGGGATGAGAGGTCAGGAGTCAGTCTTTGTGTCCATGTATGCCCATTATACCATGTGGCATACTGGTGCTCACTCAGAAGAAACAAGGCAACAAAGTCTCAAGGGAGACGATCATCCGGCTTGGAAACGGCATGGAAAAAGGAATATGTTTTTAAGGTGCCTTTATCTTCTTTGGTTAAGGGGATTGGATCTTAAATCTTTAGCCTTCCTTTGAAGTTATGGGTCATGAGAGGAGTACAGAACAAGGTAGTAGCCATCTTGGATAACAGAAACAAGACAGCCTTCATCTCAAAGGAGGGAATGTTCAGCTTACTCTAAGACAAAGATACATAAACTGAGGTGCTAAACAGAGAAGGAACTGCAAAACAGTATTTTTAAAGATCATATTGTTTTCTTCAAATCTTGCCTATCACCAAAGCTCACTGAGAAGTCTGGCACAAGAGCTAACATCTCATTTCCACAGGCATGCTGGAAATGAAAAACAGCAATACTGTGACCTCTAATCTAAACTGCCTCAGTGTATATGAAATGTAGAAAAAGCAGACCTTCATTCAAATTGCAGGGACTTGTTTGACGGCTGGAGAGAAAAAGGGCCTTGAATACAGGCTCTCTCCCAGACCATTTCCAATTTGGTTTAGGAGCTTGCATGCCCTTCTGCATGCAAGTGTTTGCAGTAATTTTCTGTAAGCATAGTCTCCTTGACGTTGTAAGTACAAACATAGGCATCTCTTGTGGAACTGCCAATGGAATAGCCAATGTAGTCGCTTGAACCACCCATACTTCAGCCAGCTGTATTGCTGTTTTTCCTTAAAGGCAATTATCACCTAGGGGTTAACAGTTTTTTCTTTAATTCATGAAAATAACTCAAGATGTGGATAGAAGCCTCAGTGGGACTTTCAAAAGCTGACATTTATCTTTAAACGAATTAGATATGCAGAGTTTTTTGCAAGTTCTGCACAGGAATGTAATCTTTAGGTGCCCTAATTCCTTTAAATACCAGAACCTTGAGGAATATCAATATAGGCTTTCAGGGACATCCTTCCAGTAAGTAATAAATCATCTTTGTAGAACAAAACTGATTTTTTTTCTGCTGTTTCTTTTATATACGTGCTTACTGATTTAAAGAACAAAGGGATAATATCAAGCTATAGAGAGGGGAAAACGAAGTGCTATAAACTCTAGCAGATTATGTAGAAAAGAAAAACTGTGTTTCAGAGGTGGTTTAACATCTAAGTACTTAAGCATGGCTAACAAATACAAATGATTAAAATGTGTATACTACCATTTCTTCAAATTAAAACAATGTGGCAATATATGCAGAACATATAGAATGATATTTAAGTTTTATTTTTTAACTCTTGCTAGAAGAAAAGCTCAGACTGACATTTTTGCCCAATATTTTGTATAGCTGTAGAATGGAAAGCTAACTAAATAAACAGCTCCCATCAAGTGAGAACTTTATTCCCGCTTGTCATCTTCGTGGGTCTGCAAAAATATTGCAACTTGCAGGCCATCTCGTCTCTCTGTAAACTTCTCCCCACATAATGTTCAAAAAGTTACGGTTTTGATATATTTCGTGTTTTAAACCTGCAAGTACTAATGGAATACTAACAGCACTTGGAATGAATGATCACTTCCCAGTTTACCCCTAGTACACTTGACACTATTTTCACTTCAGTCACTAGTGTCACGCAGTTCAATCACACACAGCAAGAGGTAAAGACACTCCCCTCTTGGCCTTCTTTTTCCTTCTTTGCCCAAAACACAGGAATTTCCATGCAGCTTCCATTCTCAAGAGACCACCCACCCTCAAGCGCTGACAACAGTTACTACATACTTGCTGTGCATTTCCCAATAAGGAATGAAGCCAAATTCTTTGACCTTTCATTTAGCTTTCACAGTAGTTTTGTTCCACGGACAATGCATAGTCCTGCCTAGCTATGTTCTGCAAGACTGGCTGTAAAACCAGTTTTAAGGGCAGGCATTTACAAACAGCATTGCCTACTCGCTCGTTAACCTCTCAAACAGTCAGAATCCAGAAAATGAGTGTGGTAGCTCTGAGTTTAAAAATAAACAATTTGGACTATTAGCATGGTCCCCCCGCCCCCTTCCCCTCTGCACCCTGCTTTCATGGAAAGCATCGTGGTGGCATGGCGTAAAGCCAGCAGCTGCCACATGCTGAATTCTGTATGTAGCTCTGAATGCTCCATATTGAAAAGCAGTAGGATAAGAAAAGGTTCACATAATCCCAGCAAAGCAGATGATCCACGAGCAGGAGTGGCATGGAGGAGGGAACACGTACACTGGAGGTCCTCGCTTTGGAAAAGGCTGAAAAGGATCCAGACAGCAGTCCCTAAAAATCGCTAGGGACAGGGAAAAGGCAAGTAAGCAATGACTGTTGATTGGCTCTTCAAATACAAGAATTAAGAAACATCTAACAAAACTACGGTCTGGCAGGTTCAGCTCAAACAAAAAGGAGGTAGGTTAGGTAACTTCTTACCACAGGAAGCGGGGAAAGATGAGAATTTTCATGTATTAAAAAAGTGAGCATACAAACAGTGGCAGAAAAATTAATCGAGGCCTATTAAATATGCTGGAGGAGTCCTCAGAGAGGCAGTTATGGGAGTCTGTGACTTTTCTGGGAAAGTATTATTACTAAGTGATGTTAGTATCCTCTGTTCTTATTTTAGGCACCCGATGTTGGTGGCCATTTCCTGCACACTCTTCACTACTCCAGTTGTTTTTGTGCTTCTTTGCAGATTTGAAAAGACAACACTGACACCGCTTGTTGCTGTGATTTTTTATTTAATTTCCGCAAGTATCACTGCATCTGTCATGGTGATTGCAGTGCTCCGTCACTGAAATTAAACTAGGTATCAAACTCTTTTCCAGACAGGAGGGATTCCCAACAGAGCAGGTTTGATTCACTCCAGCCTTTTGGCAATAGCTGTCCTTACCCCTCAGGATAACTGGGAAGTCCCCATTTTTCTCCCCCATTTTGCTACACTCCAGTGATACTCTGAATTTGACTGCTTTATGCTTATCTAGCAAAATCAGTGAGGCCAGCCTCTCAGACAAGAACTGTCAGTTACGTAATAGCTTCCCTTCACAATAAATCAAGTAGAATTTCTTTAGCATATTTACTCTTACACATTTCAGGGATTATTTAAAGGATTCCATGCAAGTAGCCATTTCTTTGTACGTACTACATAGCGGGTTTTCTCCCCTTTGCAGGTAGGGTGCAGCCAGAATTTGGCTTCTTGCTGGCAGCTTCCCTTCCTCACGGGCTGGAGGACTGCAGCTTGAGAGCCTACTGTGGAGTTCTGTCCGTTTAAAGTTGGTATTTATTGTGACCTTACTAATTTATTCTGCCAGGAAGGTTAAGTGAGCGGCTTTACAATGAGGTAGCATGTGTGCTAACCTGTCATATATGCAGTATTGTAGCCTAAGTGTATATATATTTGTATATATATAGTGACCTGAAAATTTTCTTGCCTGAAGAACAGTGCTTTGATCCTTTGGAACAGAAGTGGATCCTACATTTAACATTATGTAACTTTTGTGCAACTCCACAGTTGCTATGTTCCCATTTTTCAAATTTTCTTTGTCGTCTATGAACACGGTAATCAAGCTGATCACATAGTATTCACGCTTTTTGGTTCTCCTAAGGATATAAGGAAAAAATGCACCAGCTAACGGACTTAAAGAGTGAGCAATTCACTGTAGCTGCCAGGGGGAAAGTCAGAAAAGCCTCCTTAAACTTTTTTGGTTATGAAAGGGATGAATTACTTTTTCCACATTTCTGTAAGTAGAAAGTAGTAGCACTCCTCTCATTCATGTAATGCAAGGGGTACAAAGAGATTCCCAAAAGTCAGACTGAGGATATGTTCCAGAATTTTGACTTTGACCCTGCTCAAACTAACAGGAAACACTGAAAAGCTTTCTCACATACAGATTATTCTGTTCCTTTGATAAATAAATATATCTAACTATAACTAACTATAACTATATAACTTTAACTATATAAACATAAACATAAATAAATATCGTAAAACTTCACCACCATTTATAGGTGCAGTTTTGTGATTCCAAAAGTAGCTGCAAGCAGAGCCTCTAGAGCAGGCATATTCCCTACAGGGCCAAAGCAAAATTCCTATGGTGTGATCAGAAATTATCTTGTGCCTCAGAGTAACCTCCGCGGAACTCTTTTTTTCAGCCTTGCTCTGTTGTTGAGACACCCAGTCATGGGAAACGGCGATCAAAACCCTCCTCCTAACACATTATGGGAAGAGTCCTTTCAGTTGCTACCATGGCTACGAGATCTAAGCCAAGGTCATTGTTTGTTATGATTGTAGCTGTGCTGTGCTTGGTTTGTTTTTTTTTTTTTAATCAGCAGCTGTTGCATATCAGTGAAATTAAATCATGTTTGAGGCATATATAAAGTGTAGGATTTTTCTAAATCAGGTGAGTCACACTGATATTTCTGTCTTCTCTGTGGTCCAATCTCTGATCCTCACTGTCACCATACTTTAAACACAGATTAACACCTCTAATTCAAAAGGATATCAGAATGTGTACCTTCATATAGATAATTTGAAATAAACTGGTAGTTACTGAAGTAAGTCTCCTTGCTTGCAAACTTTGCCATGTTTTAGAGATGCATTTTCTAAAACTAATGACATTGCTGGCAATCTGTATTTGTGCTTTATTTAAGTCGTATTATCCCCTGAATTAATCAGATTTATCAGATTTATTCTGGGTAGATTTAGTATCAGCCATTCACAAGCAATTTCCAAAATAAGATCAACAAAGAGGCATGGTGTAAAAAAATAAGGACCCTTCTCTTTTTAACTGTAAGGTTGATTTGGCTATTTTTTATGATATTTTTAATTTAAAGAAGTTACTTTGAAGTATCTGGACTGTAAGAAAATCTGTCACGTATTTTAAATGAGGCCTCCATGCTAAGGACCACTTCCATATATCTGGTTAAACTGTCACGTAGGATGCGAGGAGCTGGTCCAATGCTACCTTCTTGTTTTTCAGCCCCATTCAGGCAGCAACAGAGGTAAACCCCAATTCCTAGGGTAAATTAAAGCAGATCCAGCATGGCTTTATTATATATGAACTGGGATTATTTCTTCAAGTAGCTCTCTAGTGACTTAATGCTTATAATGGTTAATATTGCTGTAGTAGTCTAGCAAGGGTTTGATACAGAGAAGAAGCCAAGGCAGTAAATGTGACATGGTGTGATATTAGATAAGACACTAACTTAATTGGGGTAGTATTTTCTAAACATAATACAGAGAACTAAAATATAAAAAGCACAATCAGGTAACATTTCGCATGTTATTTACTTTCTGTTTCTAAAAGCTGCTTTCATGAGTAACTTTACAAAATACATGATGATAGTTTTCACTATCAGGTATTTAGCACAGAAGAGGAATATTGCCAACAAGTATATTCCTCTTCAGAGAATCTTCCATACTTCTGCATTCTCCTTTAAAAATGGTGTAAAACAACATACTTGGGATCTCTGGATTAGTCTCTAAACATCCACTTCCTTAAAAAAAAAAGATATATATATACACACATATAATCAAAACTGTGTTTATCTTCCATTTCATGTGGACAGTCATCTACTACATGTTCTTAAATGCATCCATGACCTTAGTTAAACCTTACTATGCAGGCTTTTATTTTCCACCGTTTCCTTTCTGACAGTGTTGACAGTAAGCCAAGTGAGCAGAGAGGATTCCTATCTTGATACATACTGGAAGGTTCATTAAAGTACATCTCTTTTCCATGACTGAATTACTCAGTTTCAGAAAGGCATATGAAATAGAATACTTCAGAAAGAACATCTAAATATTTACTATCTCTTTACTCTCCAGCCTTAGCGTGTTGCAATATTTCTGAATGTAAACAGACTGAAGATTTGTTAGTAGGGAGAATACTGTATGACAAATTCTTGGGTAAAATTATTTACAGGAAGATAGGAAGTGAGTCAGGAGTCTCAGGAAAAAATAGCTATCTTACAAGCATCTGAAAAAATGTCCAAAACTTTTTTTTTTTTCAGATGGAGAAAGGAAGGGGAAATGTATCAATAGGACTTACAAATCACAAATTCCTAACTTCCTTCTTAGCTGCATTCCAGCTTTGTCTTAAACTTTTAGTGCTAGGCACCAATTGGTAAAACAGGCAAAGGAAAGAAATTGTTTGGCTTTATTCTGTGTATTTAATACTCCTTGATGTAGACGCTGAATAGAACTTGAATAAGTAATCTTCTCTGCTTCCAAAATTCTTTGGAAATATCAATAGAACTGCACTGAAAAGGTTTCTAAAAGCTGCTTCAGGAGCCTTTCATATGCTATGCAGAATGCATTTTCATATGCTAAGCAGAATAACAGAATAGTTGGTATGTAGTGACTACAGTTTTACACACTAGGAGGAATCCAAAAGGTTCATGAAAACAATATTTACTTATTTCTAGGTTTTATCTTGGTAGGAGCAAGTTTGAACACTAGAAAAAAGACAATTTTATACTCTTCCATTTGCTCTAAGGAAGGTATCAGGGCACACAGCCACTAAGTAACACAGTTTAAACTTAGATACTTCAAATAAATGGCTTTCTAGTTGAGGGAAAGAAGATTTAAAGACGATCATTAGGAACATTCTTTTGTGATGACCTGCCATTCACATGTGGCGGTACATGGGACGGATGTCTCCCTGTGTTCTCAACTATCTCCCTCTCCTTCGTGTCCAAGAGACACTAAAGAGGCTGTGAGACTCTTGCTAAGATAAGTGGGAAAAGTTACTTTCTAGTCAGAAATTTCAGGTGGGTGAAGGACAGAGGAATACTGAGGATACCTTTGATGGTGAATTTTTGCTTTGCTAAACAAGTGAGAGGAACTCTCACACTAAGACTCAAGTTTGCAGATGGCACCAAGTTGGGCGGGAGTGTTGATCTGCTTGAGGGTAGGATGGCTTTACAGAGGGACGTGGACAGGCTGGATCGACAGGCTGAGGCCAATTGTATGAGATTCAACAAGGCCAAGTGTCAGATCCTGCACTTGGGTCACAACAACCCCATACAATGCTACAGGCTTGGGGAAGAGTGGCTGGAGAACTGCACTGTGTAGAAGGACCTGGGGATGTTGGTCAAGAGCCGCCTGAATACAAGCTGGCAGTGTGCCCAGGTGGTCAAGGTGGCTGGTAGCATCCTGGTTTGTATCAGAAAGAGTGTGGCCAGCAGAACTAGGGAAGTGATCATCCCCCTGTACTTGGCACTGGTGAGGCTGCATCTCACCTACCGTATTCAGTTTTGGACATTGAGGTGCTGGATTGTGTCCAAAGATGACCAATGAAGTTGGTGAAGGGTCTAGAGCACAAGACTTCTGAGGAGCTGCTGAGGGAACTGGGTCTGTTTGGTGTGGAGAAAAGGAGGCCCAGGGGAGAACTGTTGTCTCCTCTTCCAAGTAACAGGTGACAGGAGAAGAGGAAACAGCTTCAAGTTGCACCAGAGCAGGTTTAGCTTAGATATTAGGAAAAATTTCTTCACTGAAAGGGCTGTCAAGCATTGGAACAGGCTGCCCAGGGAAGTGGTTGAGTCACCATCCCGGAGGTATTTAAAAGACATGTGGATGTGGAGCTTAGGGACATGGTTTAGTGGTGGAGTTGGCAGTGTTACGTTAATGGTTGGACTCAATGAACTTAAGATCTTTTCCAGACTAAATGATTCTATGAACATGAAAAAGAGAGAAAGGGCTTGTTTTTCCAGATAGTATAATTAAGTAACCCACACACACATTTAATAGGGGCAAGTTTCACTACTGGCATAGTGGCAGTAGAGTCGTTACTGCCCTACAGAAAAGTTTGTCAGTTCCTCCACGTAGAGGACCTTCCACGCTGCAGAGAGCAGCTGCTTTTAAGGCCTTTTCTCAGACTCAGAACATAGAAGGGGCGTGGATCTTTTTCAATTAAACTATTGCAATTCACTTTAAAAATCAGCCTTTTAACAGTAATTAGATCCAGCCTGACATCTTTATTTCCATTTTAGCAGGTCAGCTTGTAGTTCCACAGTTCACAAATGCACTCAATTAAATCAAATGGGGAACATCTCTTCCTCTTAGCCCCAACAGAGCGCATACATCCACAGCTCTAAACCATTGTTCTCAACAAAGCAAGCTCCTGGAAAAGGTAATGATTCCCTGACTACTCCAGTATCCAGAGAAATGGAGGTAGACAGCCTGACTGTCAGTTAATTCACACAGATTGAGAATGGATTGAGATATATTTGGAAAAAGAAGTACATGTCAATCAAATCCTAGTTATAGAGGCCTTTTTCCCCAGAGTACCTATAACTTGTTTTTATTGTAATCCTCAGATACACATATGTCAGCAGTAAAAAAGCCAGCTCAAATGGCAGTCAAGGCTTTAAAGAACAATGCATGCCTATATATTAAGAAAATGCATACACAGATTAGTAACAAAGTTTGGATTTTTTTTCAATACAGGCCTGCTTAGATTATATTACTAAGATTAAATTCACTGCTGCTCCCCAAAAGCAACATCAATAATTGAGGTATATGCATATTTAAATCCAGAGCTGCTCTTGCCTAAAATATCTCCAACTTTGATTGTGACAGAATAACTCTATTCCATTGTGCGATGGTCCCAGACTGTGATTTGGCAAAACAAGCACAAAATTACCTCATTGATTCTCTGTACTCTTCTTAGTTTATTTCAGACTTTTCAAAACTGCAGAAAATTATTTTAGGTGTGTAACCTATACATTAGATAGTATGTGTTCCCTTAGAAATATTATTCATTGAAAACAAGTATTTAAAGTATTTTCATATCAGAACAGCTGAATCCCTTCTTTTATAGTTCCCAGAACGGGTGATGATCACAAAATGAATAGCCAGCCAGTATTGATATGCTATCATTTGGTGCAAGACTTTGTGCATTATTTACTGCCCATTATTGAAATTATATTGTACATACAGAAAGATTAGTTTCCTCCTAGGTTTTCCTCCAGTGGTCTCATGATTTTAGGGCTTCTTTTAACATGATTTAATCCGCATCCAAGGTCCTGTGTCTATTTCCTCTTGCAAATTTTTAATATGCTATTTCATTCTTGGGTACTTATTATCATTAATGACTTGCCTCTTGGTTGTTTATAAATGTTGCTTAATAACATCCTGTGAAGATAGTTGGTAGTTTTCTAATTGGGGAGGGGGAGGAGATTAGGAAAACATTAAACCTAAAATTAATTCAGATTACACTGTTTTATAATGCTTAACAGGTAGGTTTTTTCAGAATGTTTAGCATGTAATAGATCATTGAAAAGTCAAACTCTTGACTTCAACTGCAACAACAATTCTCAAGTCTGCTGCAGATTGGATCCTACGTGTTTGAAATTTAGCTCCCAGAACGCAAGAAATGCACAGCATCTGGGAAAATATGACTTGACCAGCATTGCATACCATCTTATTATTCAAGGTGACATTCAAGTACCATGAATATGAAACTTTTTTTTTTTTTACTGGAATTTTTTTTTGCTTGATTTGTTATCCACCTTCGATTACATGCAGTTAAGTTACACAGTGAGACTCTAGATGTCTTATAACTTGAAAGATGGTACTAGCAATGTAACTTATGCATTATGCATTCTGGTACAGATTTACTATTTGTTGAGTAAACATTTCAGATTTTGGTCTTTTTAGCTTTGGATAAAACTTATAGATTAGTTCTGCTATTAGACTAGTTATTAATTATTGGAATGCATTTGAAAACTCAACGGCTCCCTATGGATTACTAGCAGTGTATGTTATTTTGATAACTGAGTTTGAATACGCTTACTTAAGCTTGCACCTCCAATTCTGTGATGTATGATTCCTGAATACTGAAAATGACTTAATGTGTATTTGTATGTACATCTGGACACAAATGCAATTGTATGGAGCCAAAGTCCTGGTCTCCAAAATACCTGTTTAAGCCAAGTATTTCACAAACTCTCCTCCTAAAATGAACGTAATGGATTATGCTGTTCTTTCAGCCATGTAGCTGAAACAACAGTAGGTCTCATTAATTAAGTAATGAGAAGGGAAAGAAAGAAAAGAATCAGCTTATCAGCAAATACATTCAAGAGTTTAATCATAATAAGGTGCTCTTACCACCTTGTGAACTTTCAGGATACAGGATTGAGCAAAATGAGTACAGCTTTCATTTCAAAGGTCAGTTGCTGTTGAAATTTCTCTTTCACAGAGAAAATAATTTATTTTACCCTCTGAATTCTCACCAGGCTGAAAATTGTCAGCCAAATCCAGTTCAACTCTGATTTTCAGGTCCTGATGGTCCAATATGTATGCCTTTTTAACTGTTGATTAGTGAGAAACTACAGAGTTTTAGAATCATTTATCTAAAGCTCCTTTGAAATTGGATAATTTCCATGTATAATCATATTTCAGTCTTAATTGCTCTAGGTGCCAGGCTCCTCTTTCCACCTTTGGATCAGGAGCATGCTCCATTATAATAGTTTAATTTAAAAGCCAGAAAGCCATTTAAGACAGATGATCATCCCAACAACTGTATACAGCTTGAAGATGGCGGTGAGGAGGGAAGGGGGAAGAGAGCTACATTGTAGTTTTAATTACATAAATAAGCACTAGCACAGTTTCCTGATTCATCTTTGCTTACGGCAGTGGGTTTTGAAATACCATAGGAGTATTTAGAGGACTTCAAGCAGGACTGAGTTCTTATTCTGTTACAATTGTGCAGACATAGTAAGAAACAGTCTGTCCACTGAAAAACCTCTGGTCTAACCTGAAACGATAGTAGAATCATGAAGACAAGATAAAAAGTCATAGCAAAAAATATGATATCTGATTTTTATATAGGCAGCTGTTGATTATCATAGTGTGTTTATATACTTGGGTTAATTTTTATTCATTGCATCTTTCTGTTGATATATAACAACCATATATGTGCGGACTCTTCCAATATGATAGCATACAGAAGCCCAGACTGCATCATCTATATTACAGAGTTGTTACAGACCTTCTCTTGTCAGCAACGACTGTCAAAGAAACTAAGCTCTTTTACAGATAACTAGTTAACACTAACATCCCATAACATCCTCACAGGTAAACTTAGGAAGTGTGAGTTAGATGAGTGGACAGTGAGGTAGACTGAGAACTGGCTGAATAGCAGAGCTCAGAGGGTTGTGATCAGCGGCGCAGAGTCCACTTGGAGGCCTGTAATCAGTGGTGTTCCCCAGGGGTCAGTACTGGGTCTAGTCTTGTCCAATATATTCATCAACGACCTGGATGAAGGGACAGAGTGTACCCTCAGTGAGTTTGCTGATCACACAAAACTGGGAGGGGTGATGACACAGCAGAAGGCTGTGCTGCCATTCAGCGAGGCCTGGACAGGCTAGACAGTTGGGCAGAGAGGAATCTAATGAAGTTCAACAAAGGCAAGTGTAGGGTGCTGCACCTGGGGAGGAATAACCCTGTACAGCAGTACAGGTTAGGGGTTTAGCTGCTGGAAATCAGCTCTGCAGAGAGGCACCTGGGAGTCCTGGTGAACAAGTTGACCACGAAGCAGCAATGTGCCCTTGCGGCCAAGTAGGCCAATGGTCTCCTGGGGTGCGTTAAAAAGAATGTGGCCAACAGTTCGAGGGAGGTCATCCTCTCTGTCTACTCTGCCCTGGTGAGGCCACATTTAGAGTACTGTGTCCAGTTCTGGGCTCCCCGGTTCAAGAAGGACAGGGAACTGCTGGAAAGAATCCAGTGGAGGGCTACAAGGGTGATCAAGGGAATGGAGCGTCTCTCTTGTGAGGAAAGGCTGAGAGACCTGGCTCTGTTTAGCCTGGAGAAGAGAAGACTGAGAGTGAATCTCATCAGTGCTTATCAATATCTAAAGGGCAGGTGTCAGCAGGATGGGGCCAGACTCTTTTCAGTGGTGCCTAGTGACAAGGGGTAACGGGCACAAACTGGAACACAGGAAGTTCCATCTCAACATAGGGGAAAACTTCTTTACTTTGAGGGTGGCAGAGCACTGGAACAGGCTGCCCAGAGAGGTGGTGGAGTCTCGTTCTCTGGAGACATTCGAAACCTGCCTCACATGGTCCTGTGGAACCTGCTCTAGGTGACCCTGCTCTGGCAGGGGGGTTGGACTAGATGATCTCCAAAGGTCCCTTCCAACCCTACCATTCTGTGACTCTGTGATCTGTGAAAAGATGTTTATCCCTGCTCGTTACAAAAAAAAAGCCTGAAAACATTCAAGGCAGGTTTAAAAGCTTATTTTAGTAAGAGTAGTAGTGTATGAATTCTGCAACATGTGTTAGCAGTTAACCCTCATGTTACTGCAGCAGATTGACTGGAGCATGAGAGTTTCATTTCTCATGTGAGTTAAACCAGGTAAATCTGTGCAGCTAGTAAAAACTACAAAAAATAGAAGTGAAAATCCCTTAGGTTCTCTTTGGCCTTCTGTCCATTTAAGGAGAAAGTAAATCTGGCAGCATGAATTTTCCACAGAATTAAGACAGCAAAATAAAGAGAATCCATGAGTCACAAAAGATGTAGCTTCATGTTTTATTATGCTTTCTTTTTCTCTCGGGACTACAAGGCATTGTGCTTCTGGAATTAAGATACTCTTGACTCAAAAAAGAAAATGTGATATTCTTCTTGACCCCCTGCACAGGAAGCTATTAGAATGGTATTTGTTTTCAGTGACTAAGCACTGGGTTAACCATGCCCTAGATTAGCAGAGCAAATCATCTGTTCTGGTTGAAAACGTTTGGCTTTTGCCTGTAAATAACCAAGCACATTTTCAACACACAAGAATCTTCAGTTGCACTAATTAATTCATGAGACAACACAGTTGAAGAAAATGTGTCCTGTTGATTAAGTTCTTGGATGGGAATCAATGGCTTCATTGCTTGGACGTATTAACTTTCTAAATATCATCACTGTGGGTTTCATTACAGAGGACACAATAGATTGCACATGGCTGAGTAAGATATACCCAGGAAGCCAGTCACTTAGAATTAATATACAGTCCTCCATGCATTAAGCTGTCCTGCTGGTGTTCTGCAGAAGGACATACTTGAAGGCCCTGATTCACAGCTGACATTCAGTCTGACCTCTCTTTCACGTCGCATGAAATAAATACGACAGGCTGGGTGTTTGTTTGGTTTTAGAATATATGCTACTGTGACAAACTGACAGGCAAGATGATCAGACCCAGGGGAGGAAATAAGGACGTGTGGTTTTTGTAGTTTTGGGAAAATCAGATGGTTTCACAAAAACTTTTTTCACTGACAAATGGGAGATTTTTGAAACTTAACTAGAAATGAGTTGTCAGCTATACTTTCCTCCTCTCTTTTTTTCTTTCTGTCTCATCATATTATTCTTTTTTCCCCACTGATAACAATGTAATGTAGTATTCAGGGCTTTTCTTTTCCCATTCCTATTTGAATCTTTTTCAAAGTGAGGAAAGTTTTCTGAAAGAAAAACAGATTACTTATATTTTTTCCTCTGATTTTCATATTTTTATAGCTCAGGAGTTACCTGTTCTGCCACACTCTGTTGCAAAAGAGAAAGAAAAACAGAGAAAACTTAATTTGCATTAAAATAATCAGAGCATTCTGGAATGAAAATCAGTAAATATTTTTACAAAAAACTCTTATCTTTTTTTTTAACCACTCCAGTTACAGGAGGTGTGGAGTTTCTAGAATACAACATAAGTATGAACTGTGCAAAATCTTGAGACACTCAACTTGAACTAAATGTTGCCTTCATTTACAAAAAGGAAGGCTCTTTGTTGGTGTCCCTAAACATGGTGATAACACTGATTGGAGCGCCTGTCAAGTGGGCTGTTATTGTGGAATTGCAGTGTGTTTGGGACACTCCAAAGCTACAGTGTGTTAGCGTATCACACTATCCTTTTTTGGCTTAGTGAGTCCCTTCCTTGGTTCTGTTTTTCTTTTCCTATCTGTTCTGTACCAAAAACTTAACTGCCTCAAATTTTTGTTCCTGTTTTCAGTGCTTTTCTTCTAAATTTTTGTTCTGTAAGGAGAAAAAAAAAAATCTTTCTGAAATAGAGATGAAATTGGTTGATAGTTACCATTCAGACAGACATGCCTGACTGTACAAATCACCTATGTAGCAGCTTCTGCCCTCCTATTTGGTATAAACTCGGGGACAAGAATGCTATGTAGTTTACTCTGGCAATGGCTTCAAATGACCATGCAGGGGCCTGCAGGCTCCTGAAATGTTCTCCAGAATGTCCTCTCTTGGCACACCACTATGTTAAAGTACAGACTCCCCTGGAGCTGAGCAACAGCCTACCTCCCTCAGATCTTCCCTCACCCTGTGGTGGGTACAGGACACAGCAGACCCCAAGCACTACCACTGCCTTAAAAATGTAAGCATTGCAAGCAGATTCTTTCCTCAGACACTCTGCAAGTCTACTGTACCTTTTTTACTGGTTTTTGTGTCAGAGTAAAAATTAGAACAGCAAAGATAACATTATATATTTCCTAAAGTATTTAAAATTCCTCTCCAAAGACTGCCATTTCTATAGCATCCTACATAGATTCCCATTTCCAGAGTTAGAAACAGTTCTTTCACTTGGCATTACTTGGTAGCTTGAATGGACACGCAGTCAAAAATTATTTTGCTCTAACTAACAGGGAGCTGGATTCCTGATGTTCAGAATATGAAGAGTGTTGAAAAGATAAATAACACTGCTCTACTAACATCTTAATGAACTTACTGAAAAGACCATCTGATGTCTTAAATCCACATTTCACATGTGCTCAACAGTTTTATGTTTCTTTTACATTCCTTTGAAGTCCTTACATGCAAAAGTTCATCACAGAATATTTTTTTTAAATCTCAAATATTAAGAGCAGTTGCATGTCTGACTCAAGGCATGTTACTGACTGCTGATATATGGCATATCAGAGAGAAAACAAAGTACCAGGCCTTTATCATAAACGCCACCTGCTTCAGAAACTGTCAGTCACCGGCCTTTTGAACTTCTTATTTCATTACAGACATGACATTGAGAAGGAGAAAAGGGAGCTGGGGAAGGACAGAAAGATTTCAAGGCAAAAGCTCCAAAAACAAACTGCAGTTTCCTTCCAGCCCAGGGAGTACACCAGAAATGTCCCTGCCTGAAACAAAGCGGAGGGAGGAAGGGTGAGGCCGAGTTTTGTGTTGTAAAGTCTATTTCAATTCCACACAAGCATTTATTATGTATCAGGCCTGAAACATAGCTATTTCTGCATCAGCACAGAAGAGAGCAACTTGTTTCAACATTTCCTTCATAAAATAGTTTTGCAGTTTTATAGGCACATGCTTAGATGGACCATTTGCATGGTCTGTTTAATTTGTGAGCCTTACAAAAATTATGAAGAAACTCAATTTTCAGTATAAGCCCCTTTGTCAGGGATTTTGGTAATACCTTAACAGGCTGGTTGGGAATTGAGTATTTAACTCAAATTTTTGAAAATTCTGTCCTTACATTGTAGTTTCAGGAACTGAATTCCAAACCCCATAACTCCATCAGGCTCACTGTTTAATAAAGTGAGATTGTTCAGAGAGGTTAATTATCTGTTAGATGATGTTAAAGAAATAGCTCATCCGTGATGTCAGTGTTTGTATCATGGTGTAGAAGGCTAGGAACAATTTTATGGAAATTTTATGTCATAACAAGAAGTTCTGTATCCTGGAAATATTAATACTGTGTATTGATATTTTTGTTCACAGAACTTCCCATGGGTCAAGCTTGAGAGCCATAAGCAATGTTGTTACTTACTCTTGATTTTTTCTGGGGCAACTTACGTGGTGTATGTAGTTTGAAATACTTCTCAGATAGTTTTTTGTCCTCTCATTCTGGTTATATGGATGCAGAGGCATATACTGAAGAGTCTTCAAAATAGGTCCCTATGAGCTGAGAGCAATATATGTACCTTCAGAAAGCTCAACGAACCAGGGTGCTAGGATTCTGGGAGAAGAAATAGGATTGATTTAATTGTTTGCATTGCTGTTGTCAATGTGCAAAGAAGCTTTCTGATTGAAGACTGTCATATCAGTAAGGTTTTTAATAAAATAGGAAATAGTATCTTAAGGACACTTGTGCTGTTTAAGGGAAAGTAAGTGTTGTAAGGCACGTTGGAGACCTTAAAAAGCAGCGTGGCTTGTGATGATTGTAGTTCATATTTACGTCACTTCGGTTGTCACAGACTCAGAAAAGCTAGACAAACTGAGTCATCCTGGATAATATCCAAAACCTCCCACATACAACCTGGAAAAAACCTGTCCTTTATAAGTATATACCTATATCTGTATCTTAAATATTCTACCCATTTTCTGGAGTTACTGCCTGATATCCTGTTGTCTTCATGTTGCAAGAGCCTAATTATGCATGGCAAATAATATACCATTTTCTACTGTTTTTCTAGTAAGAGCTTAAAATCCTTAAAACAGGTAGGAGGAACCTTCTTAATAACATACACATTACTGAGAAAACTAAGAAGTTCATAGGAAATCACCGCTGTTCTGGTACACGGAGCTCACATGTTTCTGTCAATTCTGGAATTCAGCTTCTGATATAAGCCTGAAGTGAATATGAATGAAATATTCTCGAAGTACTTAATACATGCCAGAACTGCCACTGAGCTACAACTGCACCTGACTGACAATTTCCCATCAGTAACTCCCATGAAAAGCGGGGACAGTTACACAGAATCAAGGCAAACTCTGAAAACCCTATGGACCTTCAGTATACATGACTTACAACTGCAGCAGGTCTTGAATCATACTAAAATAAAAGCATCATTTAGTTTTTTGCATCAGAGCTGTAGAACCCTATGCTCTGCTATGCCTTTACAATTCTTGGAAAAGCTGCTTTAGTCAATTTTTGCAGAATCAGGAATAGATGCCTTTTTTTTATGCTTCCCCTGTGCGTACCATGGATGATAAACCCTTCACTTGAAATCATCTCATAGATAGCTGATCTGTATAGTACGTAAGAGGGAGAGCTTTATAACTATACCCCTTATTGCTACCTCACTGGGTACTACTGACTGCCAGTCTAGCTTGTCACTAAAGGAATTTGAGTTGTTTAAATGTCATGATGTTTGGATTTCTTTTGTTGATGATCAAGAGGGTATTGTGTGCTCAGATGAAATATCGTGACCTTGGTAAAATTGTCACACCTAATGTTATCACCACTGCAACAAATTTCACATGTTGTTTCTGGTTCTAAACTCCAAATAAAATGTTCTTTTATGGTATCTAACAGACAATGGAGCCTCACGGCAGCTTATGAACTGCTGGATTCTTTTAAAAATTATGCTGGCAAATGTTTAAATGTGGAAAGTGCCCCTTTTAGAAACTTGTTTGCCCGCCTACTAGATTCTCATAATCTCCCTTTTAATTGCTGTATATTTATTGGATTCTGACAGAAAGTTGCAAAACATGCCTCTGATGATTGCATACATTCAAACACATTTAGATAGCACTTGCCTTAAGCAACCAGTGCTGTGAAAGCAATCCTTATGTAAAAGAGGCCAAAAAACCCTGTAAACTAAAAAAGAGAGGATGTTCTGTCATCTTCAGAAACACACAGTCAGTCAAACACTAATGCCAAGCATGCTAAAACAGTGGAAAAACCCCAAGCATTATACGTCAGCATTCCAGTGTCTTTCACAAATGGTTCTTGCAGCTTTATACTCATGCGACAAGAAGACACAAGACACCAATCTTCTCCCTAACTGTAACAATAAAATCATACGCCACTTGGAATACGTAATTTATTTTCTCTGTTTTATATGCAGGATAAATGTTTCCTCATGCATTAAAATGCTCTGAAATATAAGTGGAGCAGTGCAGTGAAAAAATCACTGGAATCATATCATAATCATACTGGTCTAAAGACAAGTGAGAAGTAAGGCATGTAAGGGTAGCTTTGTCTCTTATATTTTATTTAGCCAGCTGGAAAAAGATTTGCACAGAATGTTCTATCATCTAAACAGTTGACTTGACTGGTTTAACACATCATCATTTCCTTTTTTTCTACAAGATCATCGGCATTCACATATCACCTTGCCATAATAATTAATATTGGCACCTGGTTCCCTCTTACTCTAACAGTAGAAAGCAGAAGAGAAGTGCCAGTTATGCCAAGAGGAAAAGAAAGAGGGGAAGAAGTATAGCACAAATTATAATTTTAGGGAAAAGTGGTCATAAGCCACTAATATGATTAAAACAAGGAATTCCTTAACAAAAGAAAGTTCAGGGACCTGTTTCTCTCCTAAGTATTAATTATGACACTGGTGTGTCTCAAACAGAGCACTTCCAGTGCACGGCAGATTCTGCTTGCAAAATCCATTAAATAATAATACGAGAAAGTGTGTGACTGGCTACCCAGTAATTTGAACATGTGTGCCTTCTCTCCGCATGCTGGCACTGCCTCTTGCTCAAATTTAGTAATGCAGAAGATTAAAGCTGTCAGTTATATATAAGGGTTAAGAAGTCCAAAAGGATTTATGATCTCTGTGCAGTCTCCAGGGAGAATAAGCAGACTGTTCCCTGCCAAAACACTCCTGAGCTGCCCTGCAGTGAGGAGCGTTACAGGAAAAGTACCAGAGTTAGACAGGGGGAGGGGGAATAGCGAAGGAATAGGAAAAAGCAGCTCTTAGCATCTTACCTGCTATGTCTGCTCTCCATTCATACTTCAGTGTACCTCCTCTTTTCTTTCAGGAAATGTATTGCAAAATTGACTTAAATTTAATGTAAAGTTGACTTAATTCAAGTTCGAGAACATCAGTATATCTTTCGCTGCATATAGAAACTTCCTTAGAATAATGAACTTAAAAAAAATTTAATGAAATAATGAACTACTAAGAATAGTGAACTACTAAAGAAGGTTGCTCCTCTCTCTATTTGCGTGTTCATTGCCAGGAATCTAGCCTCAGCTAATACTTATAGTTTACAAGTCTATTGATGGCTGAGACAATTTTTTGGTGCTCTAGTGCTCTCCTGGAGAATAGTGCTTATCAGACTGTAATTAAAGATTACTGTCTTTCAGTGACTGAAAATCTGGAAATACAATTTGGTTTCGATTCCTATCCTTTAGGTATTAACTAAAGGAAAAACTTCTGGAATCATCACAGTCCAGTCTCTTGTCAAAACATAATCATATCATCTGCATCCCTCTCCTCCCCCTCAGTAACTTTTGCACAAATTTACCAGTCAGTAGAGGTCTTTCAATCACTATTTTTTTAAAGGCTTTGCGAATGGGTTGTTGAGAGGACAGAAACTGCAGCTGAGGTAAAAAAACTGTGATTTGACTACAGATCTGCAGTTGAGACAAACTGCTTATGTGCCCCAGCTGTGTGAAGCCTCCAGCTAGAGGAACACGTATCTTTTTAAACTTCAAAATCAAGCATCAACCATCCTATCGCTTGCTGAGCAGTTTGCTTTTCTACAGCTGCATTCAGATTGTGGCAAAGGTGAGGGTGATGATAAGGGTTTACAAGACCTTAAGCTCACCCATATGCTTATTTGCATGATTCGCGTCTTTTGGGTTAGCTCTTTAAAAGCTGTCCAGACAGCATCGAATCTGCTGCATACAAGCACGTTTGGTAGGGGTCAACCCAACCTTGAACGTGAAAGGGGGTGTTGTTTTTCATTGCACCGCTCATCCCCAGTAGTGATGGAAAAGCAGCATTTTGTCACTCCCAGAAGGAGAGGAAAACAAGCCAGAGGGAGGGTTTCACTATCTGGCGCAGGGAAGGGCCATGACGACTTCACTCGAATAGCCTTTTCAAGCATAACGTTGCATGTCCTCACTTGTGTAGCAATTTATATCTTGTTTGCATAAGGTGTGTGAATGAGATGCATCTTTCCTGTGAAACGGGAGCATTTCTGAACAGTTATGTAATAAAGGTATTAGTGTGCCCGTCTGCATGCATAATGCTGAAGGAGAATAGTGTCTGAAACGGTAGGGAACATGAAAAAGCTTAAAACTCATCTATAGCTCCAAATTAAATTTCTGTGCATCTTTGATAGGAAATTGCCAGTCTGGTGCAAGTTACGCACAAGCAATCTGACCGTGACTTTGAATATGCTATGCAGTCCTGAGTACTGCTAAAACTGGGTAGGCAGGGCAAGAATTCAACACCGCTGTATAATAGGTTGGCTCCAAAACACGCCTTAGTATATCTGTGAAGTAATTTTCTTGTAATTTCATTGGGTGTTTTAAGTAAATGAGCATCCATGTGTAACAAATCATAAACAGGAGAAAAAACCAGAATGACCACAGATTACCTAGAGATTCAGTCCTACCTGAACTGTTTAATTTGGCACAGTTTGTGTTAAAGTAACTGTCCAAATGGCTCATTGAATCTGGATCATTACATTGGAAAAGAACTGTTCTGGAAGGAAATTAATGACTTGAAGGTACAATCTAGCAAGCCCCAGGATACCGATAATTGTTCCAAGCAAATAGGCGGTTTCTTTATGGAACACATGTATTTTTGGATAGCACTAAGACAGTGCCATAAGGAACTGTAGGAGGATAGCAGATTACAAGCCAGTATCTCAGAGAAAGTCAGAGGCAGGAAACAAGCAGAAGAAGTCATGGTGAGTCTGTCTAGATCCAAAAGCCTCTTTGGAATGCCTCTGAAGTTAGGAACCGAGAATATACAGAAGAGAGACAAGCTAATATATTTTCAAATTATATGATGCTTTTATTGTTATCCCCATCCCTTCCATGCCAGAGGTAACAGCTTCATAAATTTTATGACTCTTTCTGTCAGGAAATGAACTGAAGCATCCCCTTTTTCTTTTAGTTCCAATGCTGAGCCCTGGTGTCAGTCCTGTCGTCCTTTGACACCTGACTTGGCTTCTCTTCCAGGCAATGCAGGATTTTTTAGCCTTGCCTGAATCCCTTGCCATCGTGGCTTCTCCTCCACGTGGGCCAAAAGTCCAAGGCAGATGGCAGTTGACTGCATTCTGCCTCTAGCCACTGACTGAAAATACATAAAATTCAAACGAAGAATAAATATATGAAATACAGTAAAGCCATCACAAAATTATCAAGAATACAGTTCCTCCCAGCACTTCACTGTTAGAAACTAAAATCAGAGTAAAGATAGCTGGAAAAAATCTTAATATTACTCCTTTCCTCAAGGACAGTCTAAGGATTTGTTGTTTAAATTATTTCTTTACTTTCGTAGTCTCAATCAGGTGACAGTAATTTCCCTGTATTCCCTGCCAAATTCTTCTACGGTTTTCCTGTTCTGGAGTATGTCATTTCTTGGGATTTCTTTCAACTAATTTCGCCTGTTAAATGTCTTGTATAAATTCAGCATCTATGTGACTTCTCTAATGGAAAGACAGGCACTTCCCGTCTATCTTAGATTTCTATCTTAAAGTGCCATGAATCATCCACTGGAGGTGCTTATCTCTCTCCATTAGTGTAGTGTGAGAATAGACAAATAATTTAAACTTGATGTTTAAATTTAGATGGACAAAGTTAGGGGTGATAATTCCCACCCTTGGAAACTTTAATAGCAGCTTAGTTGACACTTCTCTCTCTTATTTCCAAATGAGAACAGTTTAGGAGTATTTCTAATTGCTGATGCCATACAATTCTTGACGATGATCCCAAATCAATAGGATGTGAATCCAGTTTATAATTATCTGTTGAGAATAAAAAGAGCAAGCCAATTTTTTTTTTGTTCCGTGGAAGATTTTAGTGGCATTCATGGACAGAAGGGAAATTTGTTACTGATTTGGGGCAATTTCTTGTAAGAGAGGCAGATACTTTAATCTTCATTGGCATTGTTTTGTAGATTGAATCTCTTAACAAAATTTAGCACACCTGATTGCTATTTTACAGAAGAGGCCAGAGGCCATATTTTCAAGCTGCAGATACTAAATCTATGGTATCTTAGTGGTGAAGAAGCATGTGTTTAGAACTCAAATTTGCTGAAGTTAATTATGGGGGGGTGAGCCTAATTTCCAAACATATTATAATGTATTATCAGCAATTAAAATAAATCAGTCTGTAAGTGAATAGCTTTTGTGACCTCAAAAAAACCATTGTGGCCAAACATTGTTTCTTAAAGGTATTTATCATTAATTACATTAATGTCCAGAAGATGTTCAGAACACGTTCAGAACACACTAACTGACTTGACATTTTTGGTTTTTTTTCTGGTCAATATTAGGACAATTCTGCCTATATCAGTAAGGGTTAGAAAGGGGAATATAACAATTTTTCAATGACAGCTCTGTTTAATGGTAGTGCTTAGTCTGAGACACATGCCATTTAATTTTCTTATGTTGAGTTCTGATACTCCTACTGAAGTGCACAGGAGCCTCGATTATCACAGGAAAGTCAGTTCCTAGATATCTTTAATTGACTTTGCAGGAACAGGGAATGCTTTTGAAAGCTCTGATGTGAATGGTTATTTGAGGTTACCCTCAAAGACAGCAGCAAATCTAGGAACAAATCCTACTTATTCTCAATCTGCTGTTTCGAATATTTTTTCTGGTTTCTAGGATTGGCTTTCTACCACAAAATCAGAGCAATTATAATTACAAAATACCAAGATCCTGTGCCTTAAATGCAGTGTGTATTCAAGGGAGTCCTGGATCCATAGATGAAATTCCCAGAGAGATCCACAAATCGGTGCAATACTTGGTCTTGTTTACCTCCATAGTTCACACATTTTCTTCTTTTGCAAATCATTAACTTAAAGAATTAATTTCTTATGAATAATTAAAAAAAAAAAGCAAACATTATTTGATCATGACTTTGACTCATGACCTTGACTCATGACCCTGCTCAGGCAACAAAGCAAAAGCTGAGGGCTACATAACTAAATATGTACATAGAGAAAAGAAAGCTTCACGGAGTTATCATGCCTCTTTAGAAAGTGGCTGGCAGATAAAATTAATACAGAAGAGCTTCAGCAGTGAGTTCTGCAGTATGGCCTTTCAGGCCATCAAAAAGCATGTGCTTGACGCAGGTTTCCCTGCTTTTTGTAAGGCAAGGGCAAGAGAAAAGCTGATTCCTTGAACTTAGCTGATGCCGAGAGTGCAGCAATGTTTTTCTTCTTGTAGGTGGGAGAAAGCTTACCATCACTTGATCCCTAAAAGTGCACTTGGTGAGAAGCACTATAACATTTAGGAAATGTCCGTCCTTACAAATTCCAATTGTTTGTATTACTTTGGAGCTATCTGCCATCTTGCTAAAAAGTGATTTCATCTGAGAAACTTGCAACAAGTTACAGCCAAGTGTCAAAGAATGCAAACAGTAAGACAGAAAGCGTGGAAGTTTAATATTTACTTAGTGTTTTAAAATAGAACATCTATTCCCACATATGTAGGGTTTAGAAGCCATGGAAAAGGCAAAGCAGTCATCTGAGAATCAGTGCTCCATGCAGCTTCTTTTACTCTGTAGCTTTCCCCTTTCTGCTTTTCAGCTTTAATGAGATTTCACAAGCAATTATGTTTTCAGGTTCATTTACACATTGCCTTCTACTTGTATAAGTCCTTTTTTTTGTCTGGAATGTTATTGAGAGGAGAGATAACTGGAAGATGTGTGTAACTTCAAACACTTTCAGATTTGTACGCAGTTAAATAATTTATTTATGTTTCCCATGACTGACTGACAGAATTTGGAAAAGGGCCCAAATCAATACAGTTAAATATATGCATTGTGTAAATATGACCACATCCCAAAGAGAAACATTAATACGGAGGGCATTGGACACCAGATAGATAGGTTTTTGCTGATGTTTTGTACATCAGTACATCCTGTAAAAAAGAAAGATAACTATATAAGCAGGTACTTCTATGGCCTGTTTTTCACAAATTGGAAAACTAACAGTATGTTTCTAATTAATCTACTTGAGTGCAGGTTAGGCATTTGCTTTAGTCTTTTATTATTCAAAATCTTGCCCACAGATACTTAGAAACTGTTTTCTAAATACATGCCTTTATGTTCCAGGCTGCATTTCAGAATAAGGTTAGCCTACGCCTGTACCACAAACTCCAGGCAGTCCTGCAGGCACTGGCATTTCAGCCTTTCGCTGGGCGCAGAGGTTCCTACACACTACTTGGGAGATCTGGTTCTCAAAGAATGGCCTTTCAGAAGATAAAGCGAGCACAAGCTTGGAAGAAAAGCTTAGGAAGGGAATTTACTACTAACCTGATTCAGCCAGCTGATAGGCATGTGTCTTTCCCAAAATAATCAGCCTTCAAACCTTTCCTGGTGGTAGTAATCATTCAAGAAGCTTAGTTTGGATCTGCTAAACCCCCCTACCTATCACTTGCTCACACCAGCTTCTTCCCATGTATTCCTTAAGTTCCAGGTGTTTTCTGCATGAGTCCTCTGCTGTCTCTCACCTATTAGGGACCTGTCTTCTCTCATGATACTGTTATCAGGCATGTTGTAAGAATGCCAATGGTAAGGAAAGGCTGCCTGGGGCTCATGTTGTGAATAGTTCAACTGTGACACCCATAACGGTCTATCTCACATGGCCATATATGCTAGACTGAAAGCTCCCACCTAGTCCTAATCCTCAACTGTGCCAAGAACTATGTTATCGTGAGACCCAGCTGCACAGTCAGCCGCATCCAGTCCAGCCAACATCCAGCCTAAATCCATTGGAAGCTCTTGCCACCTGCCTTTAAAATCACAGAGCTCTTTCCTTTAGGCCCCTCCATGTGTTTTGTGGCGTCCAGCCTTTGTGAACATTTTGACAGATGGCTCATAACAAGAGGAAGATTGGCTTAGGAATTGTACATTTTCAGCCTAGATAAATAATCCACTTCGGGGGCCTTGGGACTTCTTGAAGTTGGGTTCTGCATAATGTTTTGGCCCTGGGGAGGCACACAGCATTTTCTAAATATGAAAAGGTAGAAAAACAAATGGTAGCGAACAGTCATCTGAGTAATTCTGAGGTTTTGTGCTGGACCAAGATGGGAATGAAACCTGAAATTGCTATCATAACTTGCATGTCAGCCTCTCTTCATCTTTCTTTTTATTAATTGTGTTTGTTCCAGTAATGACTAAAGAGTAAACACGAACAGGGCCTCACTTATCATTGTACAAAGTTAAATATGTAGAAATGTATACTGTTGCCTTTTTAGTACTTTATATCTAAAGTACCTTTGAAGGCTCTCTGAGGTACACGTTGTCCTGCTTGCAGCCAGCCAGTCAGTAAGACAAACAAGCATTCTGTGCTATGCAAAACTGCTGTTCTGATAACATTGCACCTCCTAATCATTAGACTGAAAGCAATTTATGAGTGTACAAACATGCATATCTTCAAAAAAGAAATATCTTGTAAATGTGGAAGTAAAATGATATGAAGATTGGGACAAACTCTAAATGACTAGAATCATTCTGCTCAACACAGGTCAGCATAACCCAAGTAAACTTAAAGTTTAAAAATGCTCGGCAACACCTTGCATGAAGTGATTCTCCAGATCCACCTTGTTCATATGAACACTTGATTGATCCTCCGGGGAAGGGTCCCTGGAACAGGAATAAAAAAACTGCTCACTTCTGCTCAGGCAAATTTTCAGAATACTTGCTTCTGCTTCACCTGTTAGTTTGTAGGGCTGTTGTGAGCATTTGGGTGACCCTGTCCATGCGCACGCAGTAAGAAGGGACTCATGGTGTTTGAAAAGCAAAGACAGTTGCACAGGTACAGAAATACTGGCAACAGGCTGCAAGGGAACCACCATCTGTCCAAGGGTGCAAGGCTCTAAGACCCTTTTATTGACAATGTCACTGTGAAAATACGAGTGTTGTTTCCAACTCGCCCACTATTGGACGCCTTCTGAATAGTTTATTACCTCTAATATCACTACACGTACAACTTCAAAAAACCTCAGCCTAAGGTACATTGTTTTGTCTCCCTCTGTAAATGTTTAATTACTGGCTTACAGCATAATGTCCAGTTGACACAAGCGTGTACACATCCTGGTGTCTACGTTTCCATTACCTTATAGTCACACAATATTTTATGAATGCTGTGTTAGAAGACATTTAAACATTTTGTATCACAGGAAAATCCATGTGCAGCATATTGGGTATTTTCACAAAGATATGCAAAAATCCATACAATTATCACAATCTTTTAGTGTATGATAATTAAAAGGCAATTTGATAATACTATAAAAATACTGATATGCATAGGAAAAATATAAAAAAACCAAATTCTCAGAATTCAGTGATCCCCTTTATATAAATTGGACACAGAGAAAAGATATTCCCACATTATAAAATATAACAATGCATGGAAATACTTATACTGCATTTACTTTAGACAATGTAACTCCAAGCTCTTCTGAAGTATATAACATTTTACCAAGATATGTCAAGTAAATTTTTCATTTTTGGATCACAGCAATACAGCAAATCTAACCCAATATTCAAAACACATCAGAATGCTTATAAAATCGTAACAATTATGCCTGACAGATATTTGTAAGTGGCTTGTTTGAATGTGAGATAGCGTGTTCCATTTTTAACATTTTTAGTAGAAAACAGGGTGAAAGAAAATGCGAAAGTGCTCATCAGTTCATGAACGTGTGGAAAAGATGGCACAGTCTCTGGCTCTGTTATTATTACAATCAGTGTTTCTGCATAGCCCCACTTAGACTCCTGCGCAGCAAAGTGCTTTAGCATATGCCAACATTTTTGCACCAAATAATTCTATTCCTGCTCACCAAAACATCCAGTCATTTCTAACAGAATTTAAATATGTATAAGAATTATAAGTTTAAATGTTTTGCTCAAAGCAGCTCTTCTGACGCAGAATTTTACGTTACCTGAATGGAAATGCCACGAATTAAACAGAAGCAGACTTCTTTCACTCTGGGGATTTTTTTGATAGATCGCTTTTAAATTAACTTTACTCATAGAGAACTTAGTTTGATGTTGCTCTACTGAAATTAATCAGTTTTGCTATCAATTACTCATGAAAGTTAGATTTATATTTTAAAATAAAATCATATTTCCATCCACTTCACAGTGAATGCCACACTAATAAAAACAGGTTTTGTCTGATGCAGATTTCTAACCTTTAACAATGTAGATGACAATGTTTTAACGCAATTTCCACCACAACTTAATAAGCAGCACATTCCAAACTCCAAGGAAAATCTTGTATTCCCTAAAGTGCAAGTTATCGAAGTACTTCGTAATGCTAATAATAGCCTTCTGGCATTAACTACCTAAAACGCAAATGACATCTGCTGGCTATTTGTTAATTATGTTTTTGAATTGCTTATGGCTACACTAGAGGATATATTCCAGGCTCTGATTTCTATTAATAGACGCCTGCTTTGGAAAGCATAAAAAACCCCTCTGTCCTACCTACCCTCTTTATAATTAAGACAGCAGGTCCCCTTCTTTTAGATCATTTACCCTGAACAAAATACAACAAATTGCTGCTCTCCCATAATATATACGGAATATCCACGTGAATGCAGAATGTGTAGTCCTCTAAGTTTTGTGAAACCATTCGTGAGCACTCAAGAAATGTGGAAGACTAATTAATTTGAGACGGCAGTTGTATTTAGTGCTTTCATAGACTTCAGTGTTCTGTAATCCTTCAGGAATAGGTTAGGTTCAGTTCAAAGGGATGTTTATCGTAGCTATCTAAATGCCTTAAGATTAGACTGGACTGTAAATAACATAAAGTGAACTTTCTTACTAGGCATCTATTAATTTCTCTTTTGATCACTCGGAAACAATTCAAGTGCAATCAGGGTCCGAGACAAAACCTGGAACTGTGGAGCTATAACATTTACATAACATTTTGATAATGACCATTGAATTTCAGAAAGTTCTGTCAAAAGCTCAGGTCTGCTTTTGTTTTACCTCTTCAGGTTTACTGAACTGACTGAGACAAAAGAAAGGCTATAGGTATATAAACTTTCATCCTGGTTTTAGGATCATTAAGAATGTAACAGCTAGTCCATATTACAGGAACTCAAATACTGTTCCACCATCACTGTTAAGTCCCCAACTCTTTCTACTCACAGGAGGAGGAAGAGAGATGATGAAGGGTTTCCAATAGAAAATGTAAGATATATTTGGAAAAGTAAGAAGATGTAAATGAGAATAACAACAATTTAATCCTGAAAATGCTGTAGAATGACCTCTTCAGGAGATGGAATATTGTTATTATAAAACCAGATATTTTAAAAGTTACAGTACTTATTCATAAACTATTATAACTATGTTGTAAGTAATATTATTAAATGAATTGTTCTTTTTGCATAACCAGGAGATAGCCTCTTAGAAGTCTTATCTTGTTTTTCCAAAAATGTCCTTGAAAAGTATATTCTCACTGCAGACACAAACATTTACATGTTGCAACTCGTGGTACAGATAAAAAAAATTCCACAAAAACATATTACGTATGTATTGACAAGTTGGATAAGAATGTAAAGACCGATCCAGGACCATGTATCTGCTACTTTTGGCACGGAATAAGCCTGACATTACACCTGCCCTGGCTAGGTGAAAGATTGTCTAGATATGAAAAGGCAGAACAAACACTAACAATGAAGCTTTCATGTGAGAAGCTGGAGAACTATGTGGTGTGAGGGTAGGGCAGATACAAACGTCTGTTCAAATGAGCTCTCCAAGGGCAGAGCATCAAAGCTAGTTAAACACCAGAAGAGAGTGAGCCGGTGGGAAGTCTACCGTTGCAGGTTTTATTAGCAGGTTAGGCAAACATACATCATGAAATGTCATTGGTGCAGGTGATTTATCTTACTCCAAAGCAACAATTACACACCTCAAAATCTATTTTCCTTCCTCCCTACCCTGCTTATTATTGTTCTCATGATCTTAGTCCACTGCATTTTTTTCTTGGTCAAATTTCTCTCTCTAGATCATCTTCAGCTGTTGAAACCCAGGGCTGCAGTAACTCTACTGCTTCCTTTTAAGAGAGAAAAAGAATCAAGAAGAAACCTGGACACACTGAATCCAGAGGCAAAGGTTTTATTCTCCAGTGGTAGAACCCTGTGTAAAACAGCTCTCTTCTCACAAACTGGTGACAAAAACCTGCCCTCTCCTATCCTTGCCTGACAGTCTCTGCCACCCTGAGTCTAGATGCAAGTACCAACATACCTCTTGGGTTTGTGTGACAGCTTCCTAATTTTACAAATTTTAAGAACTTAGTTGGCTTATCTGCTCTCCATAACCAGTAGAAGGAGCTAGGACCCCCCAGGGGGTGATTAGACCTTGGCTAGGCCAATTGCCTTCTAGAAGTGCTCTCCCCACCAATTTCAGGCTGACTCTGGGGAGACAAGGCACCTGAGCTGAATGGATTCATTCACTTCGTGTGAATTGACGCTTCTATGCACTAAAATAAAGGGATTTCCTCAGAGAATGGGATTGCAAAACTAAAGGTCTCTTGGAGTTAACCTTTAACTTGAATGGCTAATCCAGTGTTTTGTATACCGAGGATAGGCAAGTTCCTAGTGTTCCCATAAGAACAGGAGGAGAAGGCGTTTTGGCACAGTCAAGATGTAGGATGTTGGCATTGGGAGGCAGTTCAGATGGGAGGTCTGGAAGAGACTGTTCTGTTGCTGTCTTTGGGCAACTCTCGCTCAGAGTAGTCCTGCAATGCAGACTATCTGCAAGGAGAAATGAGGAACAGAAGCAGTAAATTTACACACTGAGAATGGCACTTTGCCTGCTGAAAGTTAGTTTATGCTAGAGACTTTGTAAGCCTGGTGTGGGGAGCAAAAAAAAAGACCTGGCCTTTAATGACTGTGGGGAGAGAGAGAGAGAGGAACCAAAGGAAGAAAAGGAACAGCCTTATCCCAGCAGGAAAAGAGTGGGGAGAGGGATGGGAAAGAATTTTCCCTGCATCTTTTTGCAAGTCATAACACCACTGAGGAACTGTCTGTTTGATTTAGTTCTCTGAAGGTCATTTGCACCCTGGAATCCTTGGCAATAATTTGATGGACAAGGTAGTTAGACCTGTATTTACAAGGTATGAAAACCAAAGTACAGCATTTCTTTTGTGAAATTAAGAAGATAACAAATGACTGAGACCTAATTAACCACATAACATTTTGGGCAAATACGTATGTGTACATATGTAATTTTCCAATACGGTACTGCCTAAATCAGAGTAACTGTCATACTTAATTCATATTTAACTAAAGAATCCCTACTTTCATGCGTAATAAATAATGAATCATTTTTTTCAGTTTGTATTTCCAGCAAAGTTTTAATGCAAAAATGCTGATGTTTTATTTATTTATCCATACTGCCTATGAGTTACTGGGATACATTTCAATTAGTGTATTGCTATGATGAACCGCTACAGCTATTTCTGAAAAATCACTACTTTGAAGAAATGCTAGTTCCTATTTAGAAAATAAATCTTAGGAAAATAAAGCTGGCATAAAGATATCATGTTACAGACCTACTAACCAAATTCAGAACAAAGCAAAAGGGTATCTACTACCAAACCAGTCTCCAAATCTGACAAGAATTTTAATAGAGGTTATAATATTTCACAGAAAGGGCAGGACTAAAGTAAACAGATTGATAATAAATTTTGACCTTAGATTTTGTGTTGGGTTTTTTTTTGTGTGTGTGTGGGTTTTTTTGTTTTTGTTTTTGTTTTTTATTAAATAATAAATTAGCCAAGGATTTTGGCATTATTCAATTTTTATCAATTGGATTAAAAAAAATAGCACAACATAATTGTAAGTTAGAATTGAAACAATCTCACTACAGAATAATGGAAAAATTAGCTAGCAGAATCTATGCTTTATCTCAGTACTGTGTTTGTCCCAATATCTGCAGAATGACTCCACTGGTAAAAAATAGTTCTGAAATTTGACCCATGTTCAATTCAGAATGCAGGTGAAGAAATCAAGAGTGCCTTCAATTGTGTGTGTGAAATGTTTAATGTTCAATATGACATTAGCCAGATTAAAAACATTAATTTTGGTACATCTGGATAGTACAGAAAGAGGGACAGCAACAGCTGCAAAAGTTTAAAATGTATTATGTACCGTAACTTTTTGTCCTGTATTTGTAAACTTTCTGCCTTTGGCCCTGACCTTTCCTTCCTGTGCATATTGTATAAACAAAAAACAAAATTCAAACTGCAGAACTCTCAGTGAATCATATTTGTATTTATAAATTATCTTAAAGGAATCTTCATTCAACCACCAAAAGAATATTATTTATCAAAAGAGTAACTTTTTTCCAGAAATATAAGGACTACCTTATGCAAAGTATTAATGGCTAATACAACCATTTTAATGTAAAATTGTTGTCTAATTTCATTTCCTCAGTGGTAAAATCATTACATTATATAATGTTTTAAAGTGACCCTGGTTTCTTTGAGAAAAGTCATCCCTTTTCTTTGGAAACTTGAAAAAAAACAACTGAAAAAAATTTAATGAAATATCATCAGAAATATGGTTGAAGAGAAGATGTCAATACATGCAAAATGATTAGATTATGAAATCAAAGTTGCAGTTTTCACAGAGCACTGCTCAATTTTCAGATAATCTTACTAGGGAAGGCCTTTCTAGTGTCTTCTATATATTTAATAAAGCCTGCACTTCCGTATGAAGATACCATGGTAACCTTTCATAAATTGACAAGACTGTTTATTTGTATACAGTTGCCAAATGCCTGACACGACTATACTTCATCAACCTATTGTCAGGGAATCAAGGAATGAGCGGAACGACAAGTGCTGCCTTCCAAAATGCCATATTCAGCATTCACCTGTTTGATTTGGTAAAACAAGAAAACACCTGCTTTCCTATTGGAACATGAAAATTGGCACATTAATATTCTACCTAAATATTGACAAATTAGCAAAGTAATGCTGGCATACATGTTCTAAGAGAAGTAGGAATTTTGAAAAAAAAAATTTTTTGGTCTAATATCATATTTCTGAAGTGTATATTCCCCTTCACACAAAATATGCTGTGTGTTATTTCCTGCCATATCTGTAATTAGAATTTAAAATTTAACAAGAGTATCCCCCAAATAATACGCAGAATATTTCCTTATACTTAACACAAGAACAAGCTACAGTGCCTATGGATGGACAGTTCTGTTACACATGATGGTGTATGTGTTCATCTGAGGAGCAGGAGTTGTAGGGTCAAGTAGAAAAACCCTGTATGAATCTTAAAAGAATCTTTTATGGAATTCATTGTCTGTGGCTCACAACTAGGCTCAGTTGATAGAAAATAAATCCAGGGAAATTCAATATAAGTGTCATTACTCAATTCTATTTCCAGTTTCTATTAAATACATTTCCGTACAAAAAAAAGAGCAACTAAATAAATAACCTCAGTGAAAACATTTAAACATGTCCGGTGAGAGGTGAAATATTTCAATCCGGAACTCTAAACCTCCTCATTAGCTTCCTTTTTTTTTTTTTTAATCTTTTTTTCCATGTACCAAACCACAAACTAATGTTCAATGAGGGATTTCTTTTAGCAATCTACGTCTGTTCGGCATGGCTCTTAAACAAACTGCTTGACCTTAGTGGACCTGGACAAGTTTAGTGCTGAATACGCTCTTCAGTGCCTTGCTGAATAGCAAAGGAGATAAACACAGGCTTGCATGATTTGCTAAGTAAGTTGGGCGTCTAGCTATGTATATAATATAGCTATTCAGTTGAATAGCTTTATTATACATCCATTTATTTCAATACAGTACAGGTCATTAAGCAGTTTTAAAAACTCAGTGGCCTCGAGGAGTACTGAAAACTACAATCTGGGATCCAATACCTTTCAGATTGCTAAAACCTAAGACAAAGCCCAAGAAGAAAGACAGAAGCAAAACAAGACAAGAAATTTTAAACAGAATACTAGCAATAGCTTTAGGAGAAACAATCAGATAGGGAGTCACATTTTCTCTTGTAAATGAGACAAGACAGTGACAGAATGGAGGCAAATTCTCTTCTAAGGTGTGTCTTTGCTATGGGAGGTAGCTTGTCACACAAAGAACAACCTTGTGAGGTTTGTCATTACGGGGCCAACCAGGAGGACAAAAGTAATGAAGAATCAGCTATCATTTCCATTACAAACCAAAAATATTTTTTTAAAAGATCATACCGTACAGGGAAGGAAGGAAAAACTACTGCTTACTGACAGAGCAAAGACACAAGAAGAAATACTGAGCAATGCAAAGAGACAAATTTAGATATTTTTGCATTTTGGCATTCTAGTTGAGAAGGATAACCAGATCTCACAATTAGAGGATGTGCAGAGACAGCTGCAGGAAAGTATTTCTACTGCATTTCCTTCCAGGCCATTCTGCAAGATTAAGGAGTGCTTATGATATTAATTCCCTTTGACATAAATGGGTGATGACAATAGACTGCAATGTGTGGGGGTGATGCTTGCCATATGTTTTTTGACACAGTTGAAGTAGCTATTTTTGAAGCTGGATAAAACAAATTTTACAATATGACATGCGGGATAGAAATGAGCTATAGTTACACTAGAAGTCTATAGTTACACTAGACCTCTTGGTCTAAATGAACTGTTTACAGAATGTTTTGAGAATATGAATTGGTTAACCAATCAAAGCAGGAGGAAGTTGGTATCTGTTCTGCTGGAATTTTATGTACCTTTTATCAAGGGGGAAGAAAATCAAAAGAGTAGATTCTCTTTTGAACATTCCTACCATAATTTTCATCAGATTTTGTGCCACCAGTTTAGTTTTCCAGAATTTATAAAGGTACCTGATGATCACTTTTGCCACCAGCTGCCTCTGAATCTCACTATATAAAGTGAGATAATGCAAACATCACCTGGAAACCTAGTCTCTAACAGTGATTAGGGCCAGAAGCAAGCATAAGGAAATTCAGAGCAACGATTAATACACTGATTTGGGGAGAAATTCTTCCTAATCCTTGTTAGAGTTCACTCATACTTTGACAGAAACTATTAATATCTGCAAAATTTTCCTCTCCCTGAAAACTGCTCCTGTTTCTATTGGTCATTTCAATGACTAGTCCTTTCTTCCCCCCTATTTAAGTCTATAGCATCTGCATCAACAAGTTAATTATGCTGTGTGTCATTACTTTTTAACTTAATTGATTGTCCCATCCCAGTAGAAAGATAGACTGTAGCTCCCTATTTTCCCTCTTCCATTGCTTTCCAGCATTTTGCACATATGTACCAAGCCTCTTTATATTTGACCTCTCTAAAGAACCACAGCCTTTTTAGTCTATTTCTCCACTTCTAAGTACTTTTATTCCTCTAAAATTGGAAACCTTAATCTATTGCTGGGTTTTTTTTACGCAGACTATTCAGACTTGTCTGTATGATTTCAAATGGAGATGAGTTACCTATCGAATATGATTATAGCATTTTACTGTGTTTTTATCCCTTTTTTAACTGCTGCTGCACTGTGGTAGGGGTTTTATTAAGCTTATGTTAACACAATTTAGATTTTTTTTATTTGAATCATTCATGTTTACTTAGAAGTACCATGTACATGCTACCTTTTCCACTGAATTTTCACCAACATGAAATTTCCTTAGCTGTCACAGGGACCATTCATTCAGTCATTGTGAACTTACCCTAGGAGAAAAATTCAAAAATATTTTTAAGGATAAGAAGCAAAATGTTTGGATTCTACCCTATATAAAGACATGGGGCTACATTGTATAAAACTCTGGTGTAATGATTTTCAGGGGTTAGTGATAAACTCTTTGAAAGGATGCATTTAAAGACTTCAAGAGCACATACAAAAATACACCAAGAAAAAGGAACACTTGACCACAGTATTTAGCATTGTTCAGGAATACAATAAATTATACAGCAACTTATCCTGCCAACATATCTTTAAAAAGCTACACAAAGGGCCTACAACTGATATCTGTAATGCAATCTGTAGTTCTAAGATAAGTTCTAAGACTGAAAGCAAGGGGAAAACAACTGCATTACTACAAACCTGTGTTTTCAGCTCCCACTACTTATAAGATTATAATGGATTTGACTGCCTTTGGTGTTAGTAATTTCCCAATGAATCTGTGGGTGGAACTAAAATGTGGAAATGAAAACTGAGAGGGTATTGTATGTTCAAAATATCCACCTCCACTCACACAGTAGATTTGATTCAAGCTGTCACCTTTCCATGCCTCAGTTTTCCCATTTGTAAAATGGTTCAAGTCAGAACATGGTCTTTTACCATTATTAAACTTCTTCTCCCCCCTTAGTTCCCTTGTATTCTCACATTAATTTCCTCTTCTGAAGATGAAAGGATAGAAATCATTATTAAAACTGCTTATGAGCAAGCTTACTTGATTCCCTCCCAATGGCCGTGCTCCTACGTGCTATCACTCCCAAGGCTGTACACATGCTGGGACATGAGTCCCCTATGCAGCCATCCTCAGTGATGCGGTAAGGTCTATCTTCCTTGACCCATCACCCAGGATCTTATCCTTTGATGCCCACCGAACATCATAAGCATCACAATTACGTATCATACCTTCCCAAGTATTTAAATATGAATTAATGTTAAATGAGTAAGAGAACATACTGGTGACATATGGGAGAAGTAATGTAATCTTCCTTTCCCATAACCTTAACTCCCTGGACACGTAAACTCTATAAACTCATAAAGCAACATGAAAAAATGTATAATGAGTGGATAAATAATATTTTATGCTGCTGGCATATGGGAGATGTTTAGTTTGTCATATCAGCAGTGGGTATAAGGATTTCCTTTAAAACAATTAGACTTCACCCTCCAGTCTTAACTACTCAGTTTTAAGCAGTTATTTTACTCTATTTTGTCGAATACCTTTATGGCACCAACCAGCAAGAGCCTGGAGTGAAATTATGTTTAGATTTCTACCCATCTTAAATAGCATCCTAGAATTAATTAGTACCCATGTTCCTGGCATAAATTTGGTAGTATAAAGGAATGAAAAATTCTTGCATTGCAGGAACACGTAGAACACATGAATCTCTTTGGCAGTGCCTACTCGGGTTCCCACTCTTGTTAAAATGCATGTTAGAACTTCTGTTGATGAGTGGTAGATCTCAAATCTAATTCAATTTGACTTAACGAAGATCGGCATACAAGACTTGGCAAGTTTAAGCTGCTGGACTGCTACATATAAGAATGATTCCACATGCAAAGAAAGTATCATTGAGACATGAATGGGATCAAATAACATCAGGCAGTAACCATGAAAAACTCCGTAAGAAACACTCAAGCTAGTAGTTACACATTACAGGCAAATCATGACAGTTTGGAACGTGAGAGGTAATAAAATCATTTGAACAGCCATGGTCAAAAAACAGTAAAATAAGTCTATACAAACCTGTCAGCATCACTTGGACTACAGAGGCTGTGAATGCAAAATGTCATCCTGTTGATTTCTGTACTTTCCATTAGTTCTGAATTATTGTTTACAAGTATAACCTTACTTTGGAATACTAGGATTTTCTTGTTTTCCTTTTTTGAGAATACTGCATTATAATCATCCAGATGTACAACAGCTGATCAATATTTAAATCATGTATTTGGCTTATTTTTGATCTGATAAAATACAAATCAAATCATTTCAGACAAAGGGGCATTGCTGCCCACGGCTGGGGGACATGCTGTGGGTACAGGGGAAGAGCAGCTTAGGGTCCCATAGGATTTATTATGGGATGTCTGGGGAGGAACCAAGGGTGGGAAAAGGGGGTTGAGGTCATCTGAGGAGGACCAGGAGTGTGAAAATCAGGGGCAAAGGGGCAAAAAGGGCCAGTGGCCAGTAAGTAGTTGGCTGTTGGGTACGCTGTCAGCCATGCCCTGCGCCTGGGCAGCACAGCCTGTCCCAGATCCTGGCTAGAGTCCTTCTGTCCTGAGTGGTGGCTCTATGTGTGCATGTGTGCGTGCACACATGTGTGCGTGTGCGTGTGTGAGCACACGTGTGCAGCACTCTGTTGCAGCAGTTGCTGTGGGGTTGCAGCCCTGGAGGCTTTATGTCCTGGTGCCAGCAACTGGGGAGACTGGGACCCCAGGGCAGCTGCTGGTCAGGCTGAGGGTCTGAGCCGGCTGCCAGAGGGACCCACCTTATCCACAAATGTCTTTGTGTTGTCACTCGTGGAGCCCCATCCTGCTCTGCTGGAGAGAGGAGCAGGATGAGACCCTTGGTGCTGCCTGTGTCCATGCGAGTGTTCTGTGTGTCTGTCTGATCCGTGTGTCCAGACACATGTATAGGTACATACGTGGTGTACACGTGTGCTCTGTGTGCGTCTGCCTGCTGGGAACGTGTCTCCAGCCTCGCTGCTGGTTGGAGCTGGGGACACGGAGCTGAGCAGCCTTCCCTCTCCCAGGCCCTTGGATCTGGCAGGATATATTTGCTCACATATTTTGTTTCCTACACTTTTTTTTAACTTCTGTCACTTCACCAACCAGTCGCTCAACAGTAACTACAAACAGTGCTGGGATATTTCTTGAAATTATTAGATGGTTTCCCATAAGAAAAGCTCAGAAAAAAATATTCTAAAATAATATATTATAATAAGGCAGAACAAAACCTAAAAGTTCTCCAAACACCGAATGAAGTAGGCAAGGTGAAAAAAACAAAAGCATGACTGCAGCAAAAATGATTGGTAACTTCCAGTCAATTTTGATAATGAGGGTTTATAGAACATGAAAAAAAGAATGGACTGACTGTCATAATACAAGGAGAATTAAATGAAAAGAACTAAAAATTAATTGTATGAGTAGAATGTGGTCAGCTGGCTTGAGCTTCTGGAAATATAGACATCTTCTCTGTGGGCACTGGTGGGCTGCTGGCCAATCCACTTCCTTAGGCTTCTTTACTTAGTGAATGTCTACTCCAAATCAGAAGCTAATGAATGGGATACAAAGGTATGGAAGTTATTTTACCTTCAAGAAACATGATTAAGCAACAAAAAAAGCCACGTCACTTTGAAAAGGAAAAATGAGAAACAGAAATCACTTAGATACACCCCTGAAGAGTAAACCAGGTCCTTATCCCTGTATTCTGTCTATCTCATCTCTATATCCAGAGAACAATCTCCAGAAGTTTAATGTTTGAGACAACTTCTTGCACACAGTTCTAAAGAGCAAAGAGATGAACAGAAGGAACAAAATCATGCAAAATGGACTTAGCTCCTGTAGAGGTGTTCTGGAAGGAAGTAGCAGAACAGGTTCCCAGCTCATGGAGAAATTAAACAGGAGGATCTCTGGTGAGAGAGACTGTGTGAGCTGTGTCCTGAGCTACTTGGCTGCAATCTGCATGCAAGGTTGGAATTAAAATTAGTACTCTGTGATACAGACTGAACAGTTACTGAGCAGTGATGAAATCCTTTCCTGTGAGGGTGGTGAGACACTGGCACAGGTTGCCCAGAGAAATTGTGGATGCCCCATCCCTGGAAGCTGGCTGGGTTGGATGGGGCTTTGAGTAACCTGGTGTAGTGGGAGGTGTCCTTGCCCATGGCAGGGGGGTTGGAACTAGATGATCTTTAAGGTCCCTTCCAACCCAAACCCTTCTTTGTGTTGGTCTGTCCACTTTAACATTTCAACAGCGCCTCAGTGCTACCCTACAGCTTCATCTACTATAAAATTCCTTAGAGACTGAGACACGTAGAAATGACTAAAACTAGAAACATAACAAAAAAATTCAGGAAGAGTATAATTTCGGTTTGAAGATACATTGGACTGCAAAAAAGCCCATTTGTTTTTTTGTTTATGTTTCCAGAATTGTTGCAATATGTTCATCTATATTCTCAAGATATTCTTGACGAACTGCCTCTAACCACAGCAGTTTAAGGTAACAATATCCATCTCCCCTTCTGCCTAACACATGTACATACAGACTCGATTTTCAAATACTGGGCAAAAAGAGAATGAGTCAGATGTTAAGTGCTCTGAATGATATGTGATAATTGAAGTCTATAATTATAAGGTCTTCACATTTAATCTCACTTGGTCACATGTAGACCTTGGCAATGGTTTCTAGAGCCCGTGGGGCTTTGCTGGTCTTGACTGGACTGATACAGGCACAGGATAAAAGGCAGTCTCTTCCATACTTACACAACCAGAACTTTAAAGATAAACCAGCACCCTAAAAGTAGACATGGAAACTCACAAACTCAGGGCAGGCAGCAGGTGCTCAGTCTCCTTCCTCCAGCTACCAAAAAAGCACAGCATCTTGCAAAAATTTCCATTTCTGGATGGAGATGAGATATAGCCTCCGCCTCACTCCTAGAGTAAGTATATTGCTAACATAGTATTAAAAACCGAAGTCCTTTGAAGAAGCTATCCAAAACCTATCTTGCGTGTCAGTCTTCAACCTGATAATGTTAGAAATACTCAAATACTAGAAATAACTAGACTCACTATGAAGGTACTCTTGTTACCACCCAGTCAATAAAAACAAGGCAGTGTTGTGTTAGGGCAGTGGAATTTTGAAGACACACACAGACACATCAAAAGCATGGTCAGAACAAGAAAGGCCCCTGAAACAGATTGTTCCACCAGCACATCCGGCTGCCAGCAAACGGGTTTAATTTCTGAGTGACTTAATCATAGGATTTATCTGGCAACCTTTCAGAAGTGTTGCTGCAATTACCTTTTTTTCTTGTAAGCTAGGATTAGTATAATACAAATACAGGTACGACACCACATGACAATACAGTATTTGTTAGGGGTTCATCCAGATTTCTGAGAAAAGAAAGACAGTATTACTTAAACACTGATTTGGATGAACACCTGTAGTAATTATAAAGAACACAATGAACAGCACAGTAGTAGAATACAAATATTAACTGTGCCTCTATTTGTTATCAAACAGGAAGGAAAAAAGAAGGAAGGAAGGAAAGAATAAAAAAGAAGAAACAAAGTGAGGAAAAGAAGGAAAGAAGAATCAGGCCAATTCCCAGTGCTGACTGGGAAAATGTGACATGGGATCACGATGCAGAAACAACACTTCTAGATGCTAACAATGACCATATCAAGGAGTAACGAGGTAAGTGGTAAACAAGAGGGGAAAAAACCCTCATTATGGTTTAAGCAGTGCACACACAGCACCTGTTCCAAAATTTTAGCACTGAAGAACTGCTTTGCAACAGTGACAATAGCTTGCCCTGCAGAAATAAAAGGTATGTAAACCCCCCAAATCCACCAGATCTATGCTGAACAACAAAAAATTACAAAATGAGTAAGCTGGTCAATGACAAAGCTGGAGAGGAGACCAAAAAGAGTTAGGTTCTTACAGGTGCTGACTGCTAAAAAATATAATTTTGGAGAGACAGAAAATTTATACCCCCAATCAACAGTGACTTGAGAAAAGTTGAGACGAAGCTGGTACCACTAAACAGCAGGAATAAGGCAAGTTACTAGAAGAAAGAAGTAATCCTTTGAAAAGCTGAAGTTGTTTCTAAATATATTAAATACAAAACAAAACAGATAATTAAGCATTACTGCCTGAACAGAATATGCAGAAAAAAATAAAAAATGAGTAAGAAATCATCCCTGACATGTATCCGGAACAGCAAGCCTATCAACAGTCTAAGGCCAATGGATAATGAAGATATAAAAAGAGCACTCAGAGAAGATAAGGCCCTATCAGGCAGGCAAAATGAGTTCTTGTCATCTGCCTGCACTGTGGAAGAAGCAGGAGATGTTCCCCTGCTGGAGCTCTTCTTTGCAAGGCATGAATAGGAGAGATCTGCCCAAACAGTAACAAGGCAACAGGTCCAAATGGCACTCAGCCCTAAGCTCTGGAGGAGTGCAAAGATGAAACCGCTCAATTATTAACTCTGATGCACAGCATCTTAAAACCAGCTTTGGGCCTGAGGACATGAACTTTGAAAATGAGATAACTATTTTTAATGATTTGAAGGGAGATCTGTGGATCTACAGGCTTATAAGTCTGATGCCTGTCATCAGACAAATCACGAGATACTGTAACAAAGCACAGAATCAGGGGACACATGGGCAAATACGATTTTTGGAGTGTTAGCACAGCTCTTGTACACTGGAAATATACCAGGGTTTTCTGAAGGCAATCACAAGCAAGTAGTTAAGATTTAGCTGAAACTATTTACATGGTTTTCTGAAATAATTTTGACAAGGTCTTTTGCCAAAGGCTTTTAAGCAAACTAAGGATCAATGAAATACGAGGGAAGGTCCGTGTTTTGATAAATAGCTGGTTTAAACACAGGAAATAGTTCTAAGTGGTGTGTTCACACACTAAAAGGAGATCCACAGTACACTCACAAGCTGAACGCTGTGTGCACATCTCAAAAAGGATCTGTTAGAACCAGAGAGGAGCAAGGATATGCGGAACAGTGTCCGCAGGAGCAAGGACTTAACTAGAATTCTGCTTGGAAAAAAGGCAAACAGGACAGAGATGTAGTCAAGGTCTAAATGTCCATGATAATCATAACACCACAAAGTGGATGCATTTTCCAGTGTTTTGTATTGAATATCAAATGAGCACTACAGAGTATCCAGTGAAGCTGGCAAACGGCAAATTCAAAGTAGAAAAAGGAAGCAGTTCTTCACACCATGGGGAAGTCCCTGCCACAGGACACGGGGGAAACTGCATAACGCCAGGAGGAAACCAAACAAGTCCATGGAAGAGAAAGCCCCTCTCGCTTGCTTAGCCAGGTCCTAACGGCAAAGTGTTGGAGGCTGGGAAAGTACTGGTATGACCTGTGCTTGCCCTGTTCTTACGTGGTCTTTCCTTTGTGGCCACTGCTACAGGCTGGGTACTGGACTAACTGAACGCTTCGTTTGACCCAGGACAGCTGTTCTGTTCTGATCTTCTTAGGTGGAGTTTCATACATGTTAAACTCATTTTACCAGTGCTGGCAGCCATTCTCACAGACCCTTCTGATGCCCTGCCGTGCCAAAAGGATATGTCTGGTGACGAAAGATACCGCTAATAAGTCAGCCATCGAGCCAACTGCATCTGATATTTTCTCCAGTAAGTATACATAAATATTAGTGTGTAAAGTGTAAATAAATATTAATCAAATGTATTGAAGTTTTGAAACTTCAAAATTTAAATTTAGAAAACCAAATTTAGAATTTTCAGTAGTGCTTTTGCATCTTTGACAGGACATTGAAACCCTCCACAACTCCTCCTTCCACACTTTGTAAAGAAAAAAAAAATTGTTATCGTTCTGTGGTAAACAATTTTAGCTAGAGTAATTTATTACTCACTTTTATTTAATATGTTATGTTTTTGATTTGCTCACTAATGACACCCAGATTCTACTGTGTTAATGTTTTAAGTAGTGGTAAGTCAGAAACCAGTTAACTAATTAAGAGCTTACAGTGAATATTCTTTTTGGTGTTTTTTTGTTCTTCAACATGTAGTTTTCAGTACCAATGGCATTTTACCTGGCAGTTAATGGGAGTTTGTGTGCCTTTTGTCTCCTTGACTGTTACAGATTCTCTTACCCTTCTCACATGAAGGCCATGTGAAGTCCCAGGACCTTTATGAAGACTTGGTTCATCTTCCTCTTATTCTTGTCAGTTTTCCATACAGTAGTATTTCTTAATCTCCCTGGTGCTTTTGGTTCTGAGAGGTGTACACTTTTCTCATCCATCTTCTTCTTATTCTTGGGTCCTCTATTTCCTTGTCTTTCATGGGGACTGTGGTAGCAGCCTCAATTCTTTGCTTTCTTCAAAGCCAGTATTTAGCATTATCTCACATTACATTAGATGGACGCACATCACAAAGTTTACTTGCTATGAATGCTAAACCTTGTCTTTTTCTTTCACTTCCGTAAGGTTTCGCCTTGTGTGGAATCATGTGCCCCTACTGTCTTTCCACTAGGATGATAGACTCTTCTCTCTTAGGGCTTCTCTATGCCCCATTTTCTTCCTATTAGTATATTCTTCCCATGCAGTTCCCTCTTCCTTTTTCTAAGAAGGAACCTCTTCTTGAAGTCTGAAGTGCAAGGATACTCCATCTGCCACCTCGGTATGAGCAAGGCCAATCCAATCACTGAGTCTGGGAATGCAGAACTGCACCACACGTTAAATGTTTGAGCATTGCATTCAAGTAACATAAACAAAGACAAAAGAAGAACTGACATGAGGCAGTGTGGGCTCCACAGGTGTAGCCAATACCTATCAAGCTGTACATATCGAATGCTGTTTGATTTAAAATGCTGTTTTGATTTAAAATAGTACAATCCCATCATCACCAACTGTATCATGAGTATGGGATTTCACAAGCTGCTTCACTCCTCTTTCCTGTTATTACTTATCTATGCAGGAAATGCACAGAAATAACCATTTTCAAATCTGTTGGTGGTGGACCATACTCAAAATGTATGGTGGTGGATTTTCTTTCGGCATCATTTGCCATTCTAGTGCTGTTTGCTTTCAATTCTGAACCACAGTCCTTTATTCTGAGTTGTTCTCTTTATAATCCACTGTTTTTCAAGTCCTTACTCCCTGACAAAAGTAAAAATTTTGCCGTGGTTTAATATTTTATTTTCCAGTTCACTCACAGATTTTTACTCTTTACACTCTAAAAATTTGCTGAATCATATCTTTTTTGATTTGTTACTCTTGGGAGTTTTGGAGTCCATCAAGGAATTTCTCAAACAACTTTGAAGTATATGATTTTTGTTCTAGAACAGTGTTTGAACAGGATCCCTGTACCCACCTTTTCAATCTACTAAAGTGTCCTCAGCTTTTTTACGCATGTACACATCCATTAAAATTGAAGTACTTCTTCCTTAACTGTTAAAAAAAAGCAAGCTTTGTTTTATAATTCCAGTCCTCTTCTGTTGGATTATGTCACCAAGTTTGTTGTTAATTTAAATAATAGAGATGTGGTGAGCAAAAGAATGGATGTTGGCGCTGAGAGTTTGCTAGACAGAGGGGAAAAATACACAAAATTGTACATCATTAGGAAAAAAGATTTGGAACAAAGAAGTACCAACCAAAAATGTTTTTGAAATAAAGAGATGCCATTGCTTGAAAGGACTTACTTAAGTGAATGTTTTCTTGATGCTTTTTAGCAACTCAGTAAGATAAAACTGTTTTGGCAACTGTTGCCCAACTCTCCTGCTATTCTGTGAACTACTACCTTCAAGTATAAAGACAATAAAAATACATCATGGAAAATTGTTGGTGGATCCCTTTCTAATTTCTTACTACGGAAGCAGAAGGATTTTACTGATGTCTGAGGTTTCTTTTTCACAGCCTCAGAACTAACCTCCCATACTTTAATGGATTATCCAGACACCTATGCTCCACTGAGAGGGGAGGCAAGAATGACTGCATTTTTTAAATTAAAGCACTGCTGGAGCGTGTCCAAAGAAGAGCAATGAAGCTGGTGAAGGGTCTAGAGCACAAGACTTACGAGGAGCAGCTGAGAGAACTGGGGTTGTTCAGCCTGCAGAAAAGGTTGAGGGGAGATCTTATCGCTCTCTACAACACCCTGAAAGGAGGTTGTAGCGAGGTAGGGGTTCGTCTTTCCTCCCAAGTAACAGGCAATAGAGCAAATGGAAATGGCCTCAAATTGCACCAAAGGTTTAGGATGGATATTAGGAAAAACTTCTTCACTGAAAGGGTTGCCAAACACTGGAACAGGCTGCCCTGGAAAGTGGTTGAGTCACCATCCCCGGAGGCGTTTAAATGACAGGTAGATGTAGCACATGACATGGTTTAGTGATGGACTTGGCCATGCTAGGTTAACGGTTGGACTTGATAATCTTAAAGGTCCCTTCCAACCTAGATGATTCAATGATTCTATGTATCCTTTGGGGGAAATAATGCAATTTATGAGAATAAGGGTGAAGAGCTGCAACACGGGACACAGAAAAAGACGTATCACTGACATTAGATCTACTATGAGAGTAGAAAATTACTTTTACAGCACACTCAGAAGAGATCTGGAGGCTGGAAGATTAACGTAGGGCTCAAACGACCGCCCAACTTCTGCTCTCCTTCAAGGTATCCGCGGGCAAACATTCCTGAAGATGCCGGGCATTTACCGGTCCTCGCTAACCCGCAGGTGCACATCTCCGCTGCGTGTTTACTCATCCAAGCAGCACATCCGGACCCTTTACATCCGGACAACGTTACAGAGAGCAACCAGCTGCCATGCGGCAAACATCAACACGAGGCGGCTCAAAGCGGGGCCGGGGGTTTTGCAGGGCTGTGAGCCGACGAAGGGCCGGCGGACCCAGATCTCCATCCAGGGCCACCTGGCCTCCATCCCGCGGACCGCCCCCCGCCCACGCAGCGCCGGGGGGCGAGGAAGAGTGCAGCACGCCGCTCCTCCTGCCGACCACCCGGGGGCCGCTGGGCTCCCGCCGCGATTGGGGCGAGGGGGACGACAGGCGGCCCGCGCATCCCCCGCCGCTCCTCTCGCGAGATGTGGCGGCGGCCGGCGGGCTGAAAGGCTCCGGCAGTCAGGCAAGGGCCGGGGCGCCGCGGCGCACCACCCCCCCCCCCCCTTCCCCGGGTCGCCGCGAGGCGGATGCCGCAGCCGCCATACTTTGAGCCAGTAGAAGCCGCCGCCCTCCCCACCAGCGCCGCCGGGGAGCCGCTCCCGTCGCCGCAACAGCAACCAAGAGCGGGCGGAGCCTGGGGAAGCAGGCGGCGCTGGCGGCCCCCCGCATCTCGCCTCCGCCCGAGCTGGGAAGCGAGGTGGCGCTGGCCGGTTAGCGCCCGAGTTCCTGCCTCCGCCGGGCGGGGATCAGGTGGACCGGTCGGAGGGCGGGCGCGGGCAGTCGGAAGACACCGGATGGTGGTGGGGAGGGCTGTTTCCTTAGCGGCTCCGCCGCCCCACACCGGCCGCGGCGCCGCTCCCTCCCGCTTGCAGCCGCGGGCGGCCTCGCCCCGTGCGGCCGCTCCTCCCCGGGCGGCGCTGTTAGAGCGGCGGGCGGCGCCTGGGCGTAGCGAGGGAGGCGGAGAAGCGTGAGAGCGGCCGGTGCGGGGCGGGAGGGCGGCGGCGGGGCCGGCTGCCGCTGAGGGGGCGCGCGGCGGGGCGGGGAGCGGCATCACCACCACCTAGCGCTGCAGCGGGGCGGGGCAGGGCGCGCGCGGGGCGACTGGCGTCGGCTGCCGCGAGCCGCAGCCCCGGGCGCTGGTTGGCGGCTTAAAGCGGCGGAGGCGCAGCCGCGAGGGGCGCTCAGAGCAGCCGGCGCCGCGCGCAGTGCTGGATCGGGCAGGCATGGAGGGCAGGCAGCAGCAGCCGCAGCAGCAGCGGGGGGAGCTGCTTCCGCCCGGCCCCGACGCCCCAGCGGCCGCGGGCTCAGAGCGGCGGCCGGAGGAGGAGGAGGAAGGCAAGGATGTGGCGGGCGGCGGTACGCTGGGCAGACCGCTGGGTCCCACGCCCAGCCAGAGCCGCTTCCAGGTGGACCTGGTGGCGGAGGGCGCCGGCCGGCCGGCCGAGGAGCCCCGCAAGGCGAGCGGGGACGGCGGCGCGGCGGGGAAGGGCAGCGAGGAAGCGAAGGGCAGGTTTAGGGTGAACTTCGTGGACCCGTCGGCCGGCGACGAGAGCCCCGGCGAGCCAGGGGGCGGCAGCTCGGAGGGCGGCAATGTCAGCTTCCAGAACGGCGGCGACACGGTGCTGAGCGAGGGCAGCCTGCACTCCGGCGGGCACCACCACTACTACTATGACACCCACACCAACACCTATTACCTGCGCACCTTCGGCCACAACACCATGGACGCCGTGCCCCGCATCGACCATTACCGCCACACGGCCGCCGACCTGGGCGAGAAGCTCATCCGGCCCAGCCTGGCCGAGCTGCACGATGAGCTGGACAAGGTGAGCGGCCGCTGCGCACCATCCACCCCCCACCCACCCCCCCACCTTCCCCGGCCGCCCCCTGGCGCCGGGCGGGCCGCGGTAGCGGCCCCGGCGTGTGTCCCCGGTGTCCGCCGGCTGTGGTGGGAGGAAAAAAGCCAGAAACTGGCTGAGCCTCGGGGAGGCGCAAACAGCGCGAATGCACCGGGTCGCTTGCGTCTTTCTCCCCCCCCCCCCCCCCTTATTTTTTTAATTTTCATGACGCAATGGGGGTTTTTGCCCCCCTCCCCCGTATTTTTGGGAGAAGGTCCCCGTGCTGAGAGGTAGTTACAGCTGTAGGTCCGCGGAGCAAATGGGTTTTCCGCAACCGAGGGAGGATTCGATAACAGGCGCAGCGGTTTTCCACCGCCGGTCCCTATCCCCTTCAGCACACAGGGAATTCGGGATCTGACAGAGGTGTTAGCCTGGGAAGGGGAATGAAAGCGTTTGGAAGAGGTGGTTAAAAAAAAAAAAATAAGAAGGATGTAGTCGCTCTCCGTAGTGGCAAGAGGCTTGTCGCCTAAGCCGCTGAAAACGCGTGCCCGTCCCTGCGCAGGCAGCGCCGGAGCAAACCGCCGCCTGGCGTGATGCTGAGGGCTGCACAGGCACAGCCCAGGCTCCTTCTCCTCCTTACGGAGCCCTTTCTGTCGTGCTGGGTAGCCCGGCGTGTGAGGGCGTCGTGATCGAGGCTTCAGAAATTAAGAAGCTGTGTGTGTGTGTCAAGCTTCTTCTGTTTTGGACTAGTCGGTATGTTACTGGAGACGAGTTACAGTGAAAGCTTATTTGCATCGTAGGCTGCCTTTATTAAAAGGCAAGCTTTAGCTGAACCTGGTATTAATTTGATGTATTTTTTTTTTTTTTTAGATAATGATTGAACGATCATGACTGAACTAAAGCCAGATCAAACTTGCAATGCTGTTTTCTTGCAGTCTGAAAATTGCCTCTTGGTGTTTGGCTGTGCTCTAAGTCCATGTTCTAGTGGTTTTTTTTTCTGTTGGGTTTACGGAAATAATGGAACACTTGTGCCATATCCTAATGAAGTGAAAAATATCCTGTTTCTAGAACTTTTTTCATCCTTGTAGGCGGAGTTCCCTGAGAAAATGTATGTTCTTTTGAGACTGTCCTGTTTCACACCATTACTAGGCAGCTTAGTGCGTCTGCACTGCTCTGTGGGGTTTTTTTGGGGGGTGTGGTGTTTTTGAAACTGACTTTTCATCTGTTCCGGTAGAAATAATTGTTTGGTCTGTTACAGAGGTACTCCCTTGCAGTGTCAGAGGTTAGATATAAAAACAATTACTAACCATAACAGCAAATTACTCTTGCCTTTCAGGTCCTCTCCTGATGGAGTTAAATTGTGTTCTGCAGTCTGATTCTAAGTTAGTATGGAATGAAAGTTGGCAATTACTGTCTTGTGCATGGAGTTAGGTATGCTAAAAATAAACCACGTAACATATGTGAAAACACTGGGGGAGGTTGGTGGGTTTTTTTTTTTTGTTTGTTTTTTTATTACGCCCATCCCTCCTGATTCTGACTCCTGGTCCGTGATGGGATGACCAGGTTCTTAGATTGTAAGATATGCTGTTCTGTAAACAGAACATTACTTGAATTTCTAAGCTTGGCAGATAGGTTTGTGTTAATTGCAGCAGTCAAGAAAGCTCTTAGTGACACCATTAAGACGTTTCAGTGCAGAATCTACCTTATTCTGGAACTATAGTTTCTCCAAGTGTAGTTTCTTCGTATTTCATTACAAAGCATGGCAAGCAATTTTCTGTGGTATGTTGTGGCATTGAGGAGCTGTAGACGACCTAATTACAGGATCATTATCAGAACAGTTTCATTGTGAGCATTAATTAACTCAGATTATTCGTTTCTCAAATGTCAGAAATTTGCTCTGCAGCATGGATAGGTATCTACATGAAGATTTTTTCTTTTTAAAGTGGTGTTCTGTTTGCTCTGCCCCTACCTCCCCACCCCTCCCAAAAAAAAGATGGGGGGTGGAATATGCTATTTCAGTTACATTTGATAGTATACCTCAGTATTAATTTTAAAACCTGCCGTGATATAAACTTCGGAAGTTGAGTTGATAGTAACTCTGCTGTTTTGTCAGAGTTATGTGTTAGCAAGCATTTAGGCTTGTATGAAGATGGGAAGCAATTATTTTTGCTTCAGACTTAGGGAAGCAGTTTGCAAGATAAAGTTGAGAACACAAAAGCTTTTAATAAGGATGTGTCATGCATACTAATAGTATTGGATAGCTACATTTTTCACAGTCTCTGGAGTGTAAAATATACCACATCTATGATTATGTACTTGATTTCTGGCCACAGAGTGCTGATAACTTTTTAAATCCTGGTGGCGCTGTACTTTTATATGAGAGATGTTCACAAAGCTATTGTGCTTTTTTCACTGTGTTTCAGGGGGCGTATTGTTTCCATTCCCAAAGTCACTTCAGTTCCTGCTGACTAACAGTAAGGGTCTCTAGCGCTGAACAATACTATGCATTAAAGAAGATATTCCAGTAACTTTGAAGAACTTGAAAGATTGTGCTTGCTTTTTAGCTGTGTTTTTTGTACTAACTTAACTTGTACAGCATGGATGTCAGACTTAGTAGGGCAGCTGGTATAAACGTCCTAGTACCATTACATAAAATTTGCACTACGTAAACCCCTGCTTCTTGACCCAGTGCATCAAGGTTCGCAGTTACTTTGTGTTACGACTGATACCAAAATTTGTTCACCGGCAATGTGGTTCATTGCTTTGGTGGTGGCATTTTCATCTTGCAGTTGAAGTTTGTGCTATTCTTTTTTTTCCTTCTAAGAGGTAAATAAATGTTGTGAGACAGTGTAATGTTTATGCTAGTGCCAATTATAGAACAGATTTTTTTTTTTTCCTTAGTTTTGTTTACAAGCTTCGTATGTCTAACTCTGGTACTGATTCTGTTCTCACATAAAAGCACTGTTGGAGGAAGATGCACTGTTTGAGGAGGATGCACTACACATACAGAAGGGGTACCTTTTGACAAGGGTTTTTCTTGCTTTCTCAGTAGGATAGGTGTCTAACCAGCTCAGGTTTCACGTGGTTGTTCCGACAGTGGCTTTCCTAGTAGTAAAGGAGTTGTTCCTGAGACCGGTTGTGGAAACACAGCTGGATCATGCTGCACTACCCTGAAGTAGATGAATTGTAGACTACTGATTTTGATCTACCATGTTAAATTTCAAGTGAGGGGTCTTGTCTCCATGTATCACTGGCTGCAGATAGCAAAGGTGATCAAACTGTTGCTTACCCAATTGGTGTGCATTAATCTTACTCTGCTTTAGAGGGAGGGAATTTGGGGATGCTGTTACAGTTGCTAATCTCACAGATATGGCGATGCTTTGCAGGAGCATTAGTCTCCAGAGATGTAGAGGTGAGAAGATGGTTATTAACAGGGCGGTGGGAGGGAGACAGCATACCATGAAATGTAGGGTTTTGTTGCAGTTGCAGCAGTGTCCCCTGCCCTCTTGAGGAGATCTGCCTTCAGGCAGTAGGAAGATTAAAAGTGTCCTAGCTTTTCTTATTTTTTTTTTCTATCTTACGGTTTAGGAATATTTGTTTTGCCTAGGTCAGCTACATCTCTAAGTAAAGGTATAGCCTGTAGAAGACATTCCATCTGCCTTTATGGCTTCCTCAGTGTAAAAATTACCATGCTGTAATGTCATAGACCTTATGATTCTGGAAGGTAAATACTTTTAAATTACTCAGAATTGGACTGTGATTTAGTAATCCACCACTGTGCATTAGTTTGTAATTCTTCTGTACAGTATTGCCTTAGTTGGAGAGCTTTTTTTTTTTTTGAAGAGTAAACTTCACAGTATGTGAGGGATTCTGGTTTGATATGTCTTTTGTGCAGTCATTTACAGCTGTGGTAAGTAGATGTTATGTGAACCAAGCCCTCTGCTGGTAGCTTTGTTCTGTTTGTTAGATACTCACTAAGAGTAATAGTTGGTTCCCTTGGCAGGATAGAAGATAGTGATCTCAAAGGAAGATCTTTACACCACCCCCCCTGCCAGCCCAAACTAAAAAAGCAAAACAAAAAACCTGTTTAAAAACACAAGTGTGCTTTGCGTCATCCTGCACAGAAAACCACACAGCTGTCCCCTACATATGGAGATAGGAGTAAGAAAGAAATTACTGATAGTCTTCATGCAGAATTGAGGGGGTTTTGTTTGTTTTTGCTCTAGTTGGATGACTGATTTTTATTTTTTTTAAACTATCTTTCTAGCTTTGGTTTTTATTTTCTTGAACATTGCAGTTTTTCCTCTTATGTGACAGCTTAAAATGTTTATCTTACAGAGCATTTTCACTGTGCTTATGGCACTGCTTTTTAACAGAGAATGTATTCTCTCTTGAAGAGAGAGACGGCTGCACCTCTAACGTTTGTTTGTATTTTTTTATTTTCAGTTCTTGGTTTGTGTCTGCCTAGCCTGTAAGGAAAACAGAGCTCAGCTAAAGATGCATAAAAGGCTAAAAGATGATTCTAGATGATTCTAGGGATCAAGTTAGATGGCCGTGTTATGTAAGGTATATCTCCAAACACTGCTTCCTCCCCGGTCCCTCTGCTGGGAGACTGAGACCCTCTTGCAGATAGTTTTTATTGTACTACCTTGCTGAATCTTGCTCACAGTCAATAAGTTTCTTAGTTCTTGAGTCATTGTGATTTATTTGGATAGCTTATTTTCCATCTTGCCCTCCTTTATATTTGTAAGCAGAACTTGAATTTTCTTTCTGAACTTCATTGAACTAAAATAAGAGAAGCTCTCTAGTGTTGGTGTCTGTGCTTTTGGAGACCCTAGAAGCCTGTGATTTGTAACTGTTCTCGTTCATCCCTGTTGAAGAACAGTGAGCTCAATGCATCTTTACTCAGATGAGGCTTTGCTAGCATCATGCAAAGTGATGGTTATATGCTTTTTCAATCTGTGTGGAGAATCCTCACTTTGCTTATCCTGATATCCTACGTAATTACCACCATCTTCATCAAGGGAAAAAAAAATTAATATACTGCTCCATTTGCAGCAGTAAATCATGTTAGTCCTTCAGTGTTTGTATTTTGTAAGGACCATGTGTATTTTGTAATTTTACGTTGCTTAATGCTTGAATCTCCCTTATCTTATCTCTGTGATGTTTTTAGTCCAAAACACCTATGGAATACTGAAACTCTGAACTGTCTTCAGCAAACTGCTAATATTGTTCTTACTACTTTGTTTTTGTTTTGTTCTAGAGAAGCTGGAAGTAACTGAGCACTGTTAATAGGTTATATAGTTCGACAGCACAAGTGTGGGCTGCTGCTGAAAGGGATAAACTTTTGTGATCTCTGTTGTGGTGATGTTTGTATTTTTGAGTTGGATCTGGGAGCTGATCTGGTTTACAGAAAGCAAACACCCCCTGCAACTGCAAAATTTTGCAGTGGGTGTGATTAGTTCCCTGATCCAGTACACCAGTGGTCTCCGCAATCTTTTGACAGCATGGTGGTATCAATAAACTATTTTCAGAAGAAAAGGCATTGTAATTTGCCAGAATAGTACAACTATGGAAGGAAGGAAGGAGGGAGTGCCTGTTAGGAGGAGCTTGGATGTTGTTGTTTGGTGGGTTTTTTGTTTGTTTGTTTTTTTAATAAACTGAGCTTAATTGACAGATTGTCAGTATCAGTGATTAGTTCAATACCGGTAACTGAAAGAAGAGCAATAACTTATCTCTAGCTAGGTAGATTTTCTTTCAGCAAAAACTATTTCAGAACTAGTTAAAGAGGAGGGTGCTGCAGAATTAATCTTGAGTTTAACTTTTTTGCCTTTTGGTATATTGCATTTGATTAAACCTCAGATGATTTTCATTCTTTAAGAACATTCTTCCAGATGAGGAGGTTGGCAAGATCAATATCTTGGAGTAATTCAAACCAGCATATTACGTCTTCTGTTGCAGCCTTTGGATTTTTTCCTAAAGCCGCATATAATATTTGTACATGAGCAACCACAAACCCATTTTACCCCCCTTTTTGATATAGGTAACAGCAATCGCAATGTGGTCACTTGTTCACTGCTGAGAACTTTTATAAATAGTTAACTTACACTTGTTTGCCTTTCAGTATTTTCGAAGCTATCCAGTTATTACAGCTTGAGTGCATGGAACATCTTTGATTTATTTCTACATTTCAGCATGCTGATTAGGCCTGATAAAGTTACTGAAATTTCTTCTTATGCATACAAACTAATGAACATGCATTGTTTGTGCCTGATAAACTTGCAATTATTTAAAAAAGTAAGAATTCCTAAAATTCCATTTTAACAAGGAAGCTTATCTCTTGCGTCTTCATCTTGCTAGTTAACTTTCTTTCTTCAAATAAACTGCTTTTATTTCAGATGATTCAGGTTTCTCTTTTTTTAATTCAAAGAAAACGGCAACATCTGTTTCAGCTGTAAAGAAACTGTGATGCTAGGTTAATGTTTCAGCTTACTCTGAGGGTAGAGACGGTAGAGAGACTCCTAAGACTACTCTGCCTAATACTGCTCTTGAGCTGTAAGCAGCTTGGCATCTTTGTTGTGAACATAGTGCTGTGCCACTACAAGTAAGTGCTGTGTTGCATGAATAGACCTTGGTGCTGGCTCAGGGGCTGTGCCTGTAGCTGTATCCAGCTCTTCCAGCCGTGACATTAAAAATTCGGGCACTGCTTAATTGATTTTCAAGATTATTTCATAGAACCATAGAATGGTTTGGGTTGGAAGGGACCTTAAAGATCACCTGTTTCCAACCCCCTGCCCTGGACAGGGACGTGACCCACTAGACCAGGTTGCTCAAAGCCCCATCCAACCTGGCCTTGAATACTTCCAGGAATCCACAGCTTCTCTGGCCAACCTATTCCACTGTTTCACCGCCCTCACAGTAAAGAATTTCTTCCTAATCCGTAATCTAAATCTCCCCTCTTTCAGTTTAAAACCATTACCCCTCATCCTATCACTACACTCCCTGATAAACAGTCCCTCTCCACCTTTCCTGCAGGCCCCCTTTAAGCACTGGAAGGCTGATGTAAGGTTTCCTTCTCCGGGCTGAACAACCCCAACTCTCTCAGCCTGTCTTCACAGGAGACGTGTTCCAGCCCCCTCATCATCTCCATGGCCTTCTCTGGACTCACTACAACAGGTCTATGTCCTTCTTATGATGGGGGTTTCAGAGCTGGTCACAGTACTCCAGGTGAGGGCTTACCAGAGTGGAGCAGAGGGGCAGAATCGCCTCCTTTGACATGCTGGCCACGCTTCTTTTGATGCAGCCCAGGATGCCGTTGACTTTCTGGGCTGTGAGTGCACCTTTCTGGGTTATGTTGAGTTTCTCATCAGTCACCACCCTCATGTCCTCCTCCTCAGGGCTGTTCTCAATCCATTCTCCGACCAGCCTGTACTTTTGCTTGGGATTGCCCCAATTCATGTGCAGGACCTTGCACTCGTTGAATTCCATAAGGTTCGCACAGGCCCACCTCTCAGGCTTGTCAAGGTCCTTCCTGATGGCATCCCTTCCCTCCAGTGTGTTGATGGCACCATGCAGCTTGGTGTTGTTGGCAAGCTTGTTGAGGGTGCTGACAGCTGTTCACGTTGCTGATAAAGATGTTAAACGGCACTGGTCTCAGTATCAAACCCTGAAGAAGGCTAATGAACAGCCCGCTTGAATGGGCTGTTTAGCCTATTGTAAGACAATAGGTTAAATGTAATTTTTCATGAACTTACTACACTTAGAATTAATTAAATTCCCTAATTAAAGTGGGCAGATTTATTAAGGTTACTTGCTTCCCCATCACCCACCTCTTAAATGGAAAGTGCATCTTTCTGTTTTGCAAAAGTAGATGAAAACTGAAAGGTGCTAAGAGCACGAATGCTTCAAATTATCAGTTTCTCTGGGGAGTATAGAAGACTTGGGAATTTGCTGTGTTTAAAACAAGTTCTTGAGCAAGACTGAAATGCATTCTTTTGTACTTTTTCTTTGAACACTGTATTTTTCAGACTATACTTGAATATGCAAGAGGCTTGCCAATAGGATTTAACTCAGCTCTTAAGCAATCAAATGCTGCATCTGCTTCATTCTGGATAACAAGAAAATTGTATGAAATGCTTAAAACGGCTCCAACCATTAGAGATGTATTGGGGTTATGTTTTTCAGATAATCAAGTGGAAACTACCCATGTTGAGAAGCTGGATCTGTTTTCCTGAGAAGTGTGATTTCTCTTTTCATGCCAGTGAATATCAAAATGAATATGATGGTGAATGCACAGTAATGAATAATTGCTTTGATAATCATTCACAGTACAATGGTTCTTCTGGAAAGGATCAAATACATTGGTGCAGTAGGGAAACTAGTAGTTTGGTTCTGGAGAGGGCGGGAGAGGACTGATCGATGAAAACCAGAACTGACATGTATTCTTGAGGAGTGAAGTAGACTGACTACATGTATTTCTTTTTCTTAAGCTGGATGGGTTGGTTGCCCCTACGTTTCTGCAGCAAGTCATGCCTACTTTTTTGTGAGTAGATGTTAATGGTGCAATTTCCTGTTAACTAGAAGAAGTGGAGGGACTAGCAAGGGAAGTTTGTATCTTTTTTTATGGTGGCAGACCACCTTGAGTGTTCCTTGACAGGAAGGCCTGCCTTTACCTACAATGTTTCTGGGAGTGCAGAGCATAAGCATTGTGGGTCTGTCATAGGGTAGCCTCACTGTATAGCTGCTGAACAGAGGTCTTTTCTCATTTGTCTCTAATTCTCCTGATCATCTTGCCTGGAGTATTCATAGTGTCCTGTGCTGAAGGAGGGATGTACAAATGAAGATGTAGAGAGTTTTCTTTATATTGCTGGTTTTGCAAAATGCTCTTGTTCTTTAAGTCATGTTTTTGGTATGGAGAAAAAACCCCAACTATTTATATTTCAGATAGGATACTGCTCTTGCATACCTGCAGGTGTCAACAAAACTACTCGAAAGGATTCCATTTGGTCACACCATTCAGGTTGCAGGCTTTCAAATGCCAGCCTTTGCATGGCTATCTAGACTTCAGTGCTTTCCTCTGGAATTTTTCTTATGTAAATAAGGCTAGTGCTTCTCTGTTAGGAATACAGAGATTTGAATATGAATTTCCTATGCGATGTTATGACAGCTAGATCAAATGGTGTTGGCACTTGCTGTTTCCAGAGGCACTGATTAATAATCTACCTTGATTTTGATGTGATGCTTAGGAAAGCATTGAAACTTTTTTTTTTTTGCTTATAAAGGGATGAAAAGTCAAAATTCCTGCTGATGCAGTAGAGAAAGCAGGTAGAGGAAGGGATGAGATCACCCTTGGAATATTATGCAATGTTCTAAGGCCTGGATTACTTAAGTGACATCACAGGTTAGTGGCTGTGGAATACTGCTGTGACAAGTTCATCAAGATCAGTCAAGGACCAGATTGTGTTTATTTTCACCACTTCAAGTAACTTGTTAAGTATGGGCAGTTTTGCTGTTGTTTCATTTCCAAATTGATTTCAAACCTTTTCCTTCAAGTGAAAGTCCTATCAGATTGCAGTTTGTATCCATTCTGTATTAGGAGGGGAAGATCATAATCACCTCCTTAAAGAGAGAAGTCCATAGCCTTCATGTAGTTAGTAAGCTTAGAGATAGGTCAAAAATTCGTATGCATGTAAGACATTAAGTGGTGGTGAGCTTTATAAACAAAGTTCCTATCTGTCCTTTGCAGACATGTTACCTTGCAAGAACAATTATTTACTCCTAAACTTAAATCAATTGCCTGAGTAAGCTTCTTGATTAATAGTCTTGCTAGCCTAGTTAATAGCTAATACCACTTGTAAGAGTTAGGAGGAAGGATGCATGATTTTCTATCACCTTAGAAGAATTAAAGTAAAAATGTCTTTTAAAATCAGAATATACACACACACACAATATTGCATAATATTTCTCTGTTAAAAGCAGTATTGAGTTGCAAGACACTGAAATACAAGGTGATGGCAGAGACATGTAGCTGGCTAACTCTTCAGTTGACATGTTAATTGTAACTATAAATTTCTTCTTTTTAAAATTGTTCCACTCTAATCAAAGTACAACAGACTTTAATTTCAGTTTAAGATAACATTAATGCTCTGTGTTTTAGTGCAATCTCTTTCAAAATCTCTGGAAGTGGATGCCAAAAGCATTTGCTGCTGTATTTTAAATTTGTAATTGTAGAGAAGGTAATATAGTCAAAAGCACTTAAGTTTTGGTCTCTTGGCTGCAAACTTGAAAAGGATTTCCTTTCAATGAGGCAAGTAACCAATGGTTGAAGCTGTTCATGCTTGATTCCAAGGGAATCCCGAGTTTTAAGAACGGATCATGTTTTATCTGGGTAACTTATCTCAGGTTGCTCTAGGTAACTGCTGGGTGCCATTTAATGGGTTAGTAGGCTTTTTTAGCTTATGACTGTAAAGATACTGGAAAGTAGCAGCATTTTATGTGTACTTCAAACAAGGAGTGGGAATTATAAATTCTATTAGCAAATTTGCTATAATTCATTCCTGGTTTAAAACCAAGCAGTAAAGCACCTAATAGGACTGCTGAATTTTCTGAACTGCTGTCAACAGCTCACCATTGCACAATAACTAGCAGTGTTCCCTGAAAGCATGTGGGTTTTGAGTTTGTTTTATAAAAAGAATGCTAAGAAGGTGTTTAGGCAGACTGAGACATCTTGAACTTGTGTACTACCATGTCTTCTTTTGCGTGTGCTACCTGACTGGGTTTTTCCACTGGTAGCAATACTAAGCACTGAAGCTTCCCATCTAACTCCTGAAAAATCTGAACACCTGAATCTGTTTTGCTAGTTTGGCAAATTTGTTTTTAAATAACCAATTATCAGAAATTTGTAAATTGTTCCAGGTGTCTGTGGAAGATACTCTGAGTAGCCATCTTTAAGTGAAATGTAACTGTGTTCACTTGGATTACCACTCTGTTGGAAGTACCAAAGATTTAGACTATTACATCTCTTGGTGACATGTAGATTAGTGATGTAATTAAGATGTAGAAAGTGGTGACCTGCTTTAGTTTTACAATTCGCAATTTCACTGCTTTTTCATCAGAGTGAGGGCTGTTACAGAGCATTAATTGAGAATTTGACACACTAGTTCTCAAGTTTCCATACTAACTCATTATGACCCTGTCATAATCCTTATGCCAGCTGAGGACTGGTGAGGAAGAAGCAGAACTGCAAGCAATATTTAAAGTCCAGGTGTATGACATTTATTTTTTTTTCTTGATGTGCTCATTACAGAATAATTTTTCTGGTTTTATAATCTTTTCTCTTTCAAGTGTTACTGTGTAATGCAGTGATAACTTTATGCAAGTATTTAGGCTAGGCCAGAAAGAGAATTCTTTTAAGGCTAGTGAGAGATGTAGACAGCATGTATTTTTTTTCCTTGTTACTTTGCTTTCATAGACATTGAGTTTCAGTTGTGTTAATTTCCAGTTCCTAGGTCTAACAGAATTGTTCTGCGTTGTTTGATAGGTCTAAATAGCAAATTGCCTTTCTTAATAAGTAACTATTTCACTCGGAGATTGATATTTTCTGGTGGATATTGATATTTACTGGATAATTCTGGGGTTTTAATGCGAAGGAGGCTTAGGTAAATTCATTTTGGCATAAATTAAAGCAATGAGGATATCTAACAAAGCTTTATAGTTAGCACTTCTGATAAAGATCAGTATAGGGAAGAAAATAGCTGTTTGTCAACAACAGTATTGCTGGTGTTACTAGCTTACAAAATAGACTGTTCCTGCCAGTACTGACTGTCCCTTAAGAGTGTGTTATGTAGAGTAAAATATTTTAAAATACTGTATTTATTTTAAAATACCTTTTTAGAGCTGTTTATTTCATTTGCAAAAAAAAACCCAAAAAACTTGGAAACTGTGAGAGCCGGCAGAGGTATTTTTCAAACTTGGTATAAAAACTTGCTGTGATTTTTTTTTTTTTGTTAGTCTACAGAGCAAAGTTAACAACAGTCTCTCAGCCATTTTGAACAGTGGTTGGTTGAAAAAATGGTTACAAACAATAGTCAGCATCACCAGATGAAGTCCAAGACTGGTAAGAACTTATTTTTCCTCGCATATTTAGGTACTGAAATACTTTGTGTTCTCAGTCAGACAACCAAATTTGAGACTTCTCTTGATAAAGTGTTAATCAAAGGACTCTCTTGTGTCCCTGGACAACAATATGCTTAAAACTATTCTATAGAGTTGTAAACATTTGGGAAAGGAAACTCACTGCTTTTGGTTTCTCTCACCACTGGTTAGATAAAAGTATTAAAACAAAAACAGCTTATCAAAGACCCTTAGGTACAAACTGTGAATATCATGACTGTGAACATTAGCATGCTGCAAAAGCAGTGTTTAAACAACAGATATGTTTGTTACAGTTTAGTGTCCTACAGTCAACATTTAATAGCTGGCTTATTCTGTGGTAGTACAGTATCACACTTAAATATATTTGTACCAGTGCAAACTGTTGTCAAAAGTTGTCACTGTCTCATCAGAGCCAAACACCTATGTCAGCAGGACTATTCTATGTATACGATACATCTACCACTTTTTAAACCTTTTATTCAGATCATTAGAAATGTCACAGGTGAGGTGGGAGGAAGAGTCTGAAAGTTCATTGCAGAAGGGAAAGTGGAAAGCTTGCTCATCCAAGAAAAGATACGTAGTCTTTAAAAATCATGGGAAATATTAGCATCTTCTGGGGTAAAACGTTTAGTAATTCTGCTGCTGTTTGATAACTTCCTTTAATCTGTCATTTTTATTTTATCCACACTTTGGCTAAAGTACATTTGAATTAGAAAAGCAAAAGCAAGTGTTCAGAAGCTTTTCCTCCATGTATGTTTTGAGCAGTGTTAACTCTGAAACCCTTCTGTACTGCCAAGTTTTGTACTTGAGTAGCTGTAATCTTAACTGTGTGCAGCGATGGAGTTGGGCTGTTTAGGAGTATAATCTCTGTGAGTACGATTCTTCCACTGTTGAGGCAGCTGGCATGCTACAGCTGGATCTATACATTTTACTGGTTGCTTCCTTCTGCAAAAAGGAATTTCTTAAAAATGGCAATGCCTATAAAGTTAACCTTTGTGAGTTGAAACAAGAAATGGTTATGGTGAGACGTAGTGAACAGCTTGGCAACGACACTGGAAGCCGCATTGAAGGAGCGCAGAAGGTGTGTGCAAGTCTCTAGCTTTTGTGAAGGAGGATTCCACTGTTCGTGATGATTGCTGCAACGCCTTTAACAACAAAGCTCCTGTCAGGTAAAAGCATGATCCTGTTGTTGTGGCTTCGACTGTAGCTGGTGAGAACAGAGATGTATTGCTGTACAGAATTGTTCTGTCAGTATCTCGGTTGGTGAAAGATGGTTCTCAGGCAGCTTCCCTTATTTTCTGTTCTCAGTAAGTGTTTTAAATGACGAGAGCACCATGCTCAATATCAGAATGTGTACGTACAAAGCAGTTTTAAATGTAAGGAGCTGTTCTCTTAAGTGTAGTGGAATGTCATTTTTATATTTTCTTGCAGAATTTGGAGCTTAAAAAGACTAGGCTCTTGATTTTCTTTAACATTTTGAACACTAGCTACTTAAACCAGCTTCAGTGCTGTAACTTACTAAGACAAGTAAAAGCTACTGTTGTGAACCCTTTCTATGGAATTTGCATGGGGAGAAGCCCATACTATATGGCATGTACCAAACCCATAAATGGTCAAACTTGAGAGATTGAAAAAGAGTCTAGTCTCGAATGCTTCTTTGGCCTCTTCTCTCTTCACAAGAGCAATGGCAATAGGGAGGATTAGCTAAAGAAGTTATTTACTACTTGGGACATGCCAAATCAGGCAGGCTGCAAAGAAAGCAGTCAGCCTGAAGGAGGGCTGTGGAATCTTAGATACAAACTTGCTGGTTATCATGCCCTTTACTTGGGGCTTCTGTGTTGTGGTACTTGAAATAAATACCTCATACGATTCAACATGGCCTAAGTATGTTGTCTTTACGATAGATAAGTTTACCACAAATAAATGTGCTGCATGACATACACCACTATTAAGAACTCTCAGTAAAACTAAATAGCCATTTTTACCAATGAGAATCTTTTCCATGAATCGGTGTATTTCAAACTGTGTGTGAAAAATCTCAGATCTCTTCTAGCTAACAAGTCTTTTCTCATTATTAATCCACTTCTAATAAATGTGGAGGCTATTCACAGTTGGCACAAATAACTTACTGTTATGATCCAGTACTGGAGATGAAGTAGTAGATTATCTGTGCTTTTCAGTGCACTAGTGTGATACAGCAATAGAAATTCCTGTGTAGGAACAGAATTTAACCGTTTCTTGGCTAAATTCCTATCAGTGTAAGATAGAATTGTCAGCATGCAAGTGTATCTTACTTTTTCTTTAACAGTGCAAGTGAACACCATAACTCTGAGTGTTCTTTGGACTGATTAGATAAAAGACCACATTTTGATTAAAAAATTGTGCTAATAAGAGCATTTCTGATCTGAAATGCTAAAACCTTCTCTTTTCTTTCCCCTTTTGTTACACCCCCTCCAAATCCACAGTGTGTTAGTGTTTTTTACTGTTTATGAAGATCTTATCGTACATGTATTGCTGTTCTAAAATAGTGCTAGTGTGGTTTTTTCCATTCAGTATGTGACTTGAGTAGAAGCATTGTTTTCTAATGAGCACAAGCATGAAAAATACTATGCCTGCTTTATTTACAGCTGAGACCACAGTGGTGCTTTCTTAATCTTGCATTAAAGGACTGAACTTGGAGCTTTGTGTAGTGGAATTCTTTTGTGCCCACACTCTGTAATATCTGTTCTCACTGGTACTTTATCGGGTACCCACTAGCACTGATAACCGGCAATAACCTTTCAGTTATTACACTTTACGTGTGCTTCAGAATATTTTCCTAAGAAATATTGCATAGTGTGGAGAGACAAGACATACAGAACAAAACTTTCTTGTGTTTGTAGTGTGCATGTCTTGGAGCTGATCTGGTAACTGATAACTCAAAATATCATTTGCGAGCCACTGTCTCCTTCCCAGAACACAACAGGCCGAGCTATGCGCTTTTTTGAGCACTGTAGTGAAATGTGTAGCTATCACATAATGGTTGAGGTTAGAAGTGACCTCTGGAGGTCATCTTGTTCATGGGTGCAGGTTCTAGCAATACCTGGCCAGCCATGGTCATATGCTGAAGTATATAATTGTCTGTTATGCTAGATACTAGGATATTCTCCACCTTCTCTTAAAACCTAAATGTGCAGTAAACAAAACCTAGCTTGTGGAAAAAAAAAAAGTGTTGTGACTCAGTATTGCAGCATTAATAGTTGCATATAATGTGTCAATATTTTAGGACATGAAGATACAGATTTCTTCCAGCTGTTCCTTGATCCTCCCTGACCAGTCTTTTCAAAGAACGATTTTATTGTTTTTTATTAGAGATATGGCATGCCTTTTTGTAAGACCAGAAGATGTTATCAAATGTTGGCAGTTTTTTTGGCCAAAGCATAAAAACTGCTTGGGTAATATAATTGTGACTCCCCTAATGCAACGTCATTAAATTGAGTTTGTTGCAAGTATAATGTGAAGCTTTTCTATGAGAAGTAAGAATGGATTTTATATGAAGGAATTGCAATATACAGTTACACTGTTGCATGCTTGACTGGAGGTTTTGTTGTCATGGTTGTGAATATTTATTAATCGGTCCCTTGTTTTAATGTTTTTGTTGTGGTTTTTTTTTCTTTTTTCCTCCCCACTTGTGAAGGTGGGTGGGGGAAAAGTGGGGAGAAACTTATGGTAAGTGCCGCTGGAAACAGCAGAATCTGATGAGGGAGACATTAATACCTAGAAGGATTTTGAGGTTTATTTCAGCATTTCTGGAAAGTTATCTGAAGGACAAGTACTCAAGGGTATCAGAACAGGGCGGTACGTCGGCTCATTATTTTCTGTCATGAGCTTCAAGTGCATCCGAGTTGGATGAGGAGCCTGATTAGAGGGCTTTCCATTTTCTTAGTTCCGGTTTAGGTAGGTCAGCATAGGCTCAGCCAATGAGTGGCTTCTGGCTGTGTGTTTTAAATTAAAACTAGTTAATTATTATTCTGCTTCTAGAATGATAGAATTAATTCTATGTAAAATCTTAAATGTAGCAGCATGGTAGTTCTCTTTTTTTTGATCCTTGCTGTTTTTCTTACCGCTCTAAATGGATCACACACCACTTCTTGCTTGATTTGGTTTGAGTGCCTGAATACATATAATCAGCAAATCAGTAGATTCATCTGGTCAAAGGCTGTGCAAATTTCTCAAGAAGTCACAGCCCTTAGTTCTCTTCTATTCAGAAGAGTTGCAGTTCAGCAAACTGGGTAATTCCCTGTTATGTTTCTTTTTGTTCTCTGTTTAATGTATATAATACATTATATACATATATATATATACACACAGACATATAAACAAATATATAACACATGTATCTACTTTTTTAATTCCTTCTGGAGACAAGAAAGCCTATTTAAGAAAGCTGTCTGTTAAAGGTAATGATCTGCAAACTGATCATGAGTCTGCCTGGTGGTGGAAAGCTTATGCCATAAAGGATCTCCAGATGTGTTGCACGTAGACCTGTTTTTATGATAATTTCATAATGCAGTGGGAGAAGCACTGGCAAGAGTCTGGGATAATGAACTTTGGATAAGGTTGATATAATCTGATTATTTTTTTTTAAATCTGTTTGCATGTTTACTGCTGATTGTAAAGGGCTATGTATAATACCCTTCCTAAGTGACAATGCTATAAATATTTCCTCTGGATTCCGTGCTGATGATATATTTGGTGTTATTGTATCAGGAGGAGGAAGAATTTAATAATGTATCTCACAATAAACTTTCTTACTGTGTTCAGAATGGGACATACTTCTTGAAAGCATAATTTGGGTCCAGTCTGTTTTGTGTTTTACTTAGCGGATGGGAGTTTTGCCCTTTACCTCATTGGGATTGAACCTCTAATTGCATAAATGTTTTCTAAGCCTTCTGGGATGCAGGCCGCTTCACAAATACTGCTTGAACTGTTTTGTTGAATAGTATTCTCTGAATGGTATTTGGGGTCTTTCTAGTATATTCGTTCTTTGTACTTGTTGCCTTGGATAACTAACACACTTTGCTTAAAGTGCTTTCCTGCAGGTTTCCTGCACCAAGTCTAGAAAACCTTTGAGTTGAAATGTTTAGGTGTTTGCCTGGCTTAGCAAAACAAAACTGTCTCTTGAAAAGCAAGCATGCAACAAGTATGTGTATATACACGTATACTTTTAACATATATCGAACAGTTGAGATTTCTGCATTGTAAGTCTGAGAGTTGAATTGTAAAGAAAAGCCACACATTGCTCTTTGTCCATGGGACTGATGTTTTCTGCATTTTTCATCCTTCCCTTTTGAACAGGGAAGAGACTTTTCTTCCCTCCTCCCTGAAATGACACTCTCCCACTCTCCTTTCTACCAGCATCATCTTGCAATGAATAGTAGAATAGTTTGCAGGGAAGTGAATAATTTATTTCCTGAAAAACTGATCAAATGACAGCTAAGTCTGAACTACAGAAAATGCTATAGCTGAGATCAGTAACGTGGTAGAAAAGTATATGCTTCAGATTAAGAAACAAAACTTCCTGTGCTGTAGAAGTTGCAGCATTTGAAGTCTTCTAACTCTTCTTGTAAAAGACCAGATATGTGTTTCTTAGGGCTGTAGAACTGATTCTTTAAAACACTTATTACTCTGACTGCTAACAGTTTGCTCTAACTGAAGCAGAATACCTAAGTGGTCTGTGTAAATTTTTTTTTTTTTGTTCCTTGAAGTCTGTGAGATGGTCCTCATGCAAGGAACATAAAGGAAAATCTTAAAACTTCTCCTGTGTCATTCTTTAATTTTTCTGTTTACACAAGTAGACTTTTTCTTTTTTTACAACGTATCAAATGCCCTTTCTACTCTGTTAATCACATAAAAGATCAATTTTTTTTTATTTCCCAGGAGCCTTTTGAAGATGGCTACGCAAATGGTGAGGAAGGGACACCAGCTGGAGAAGCAGCTGCCACTTATACACCTGATAGCAAAGGGGTGGTCAAGTTTGGCTGGATAAAAGGTGTACTGGTATGTTTGATGTATTGTACTTCAGTTTCTTAGAGATACAATCTTTCTAATAACCTTATTTTTTGAGAGGAATTGTGATACTGCTGTATAAGGAAAAGATATGTATGAGATGTGAAAAATGCCATAAATTTAGGAAGGGTTGCTCTTACTTGTACTGAATTTTAAGGATGCAACTACTTCAGGACTTCGGGATTTTAAGGGATCATGGTTTTATAGCACAGGTTTTACTGTTTTGAAGTTGCATAATTTCAAAGAAGGAAAAAATTATATAAGTATTCATACGTAATAGAAAAACTGCATATTAATCTTAAGTGACAAAGACAAATGCAAATGTAGAGAATACATTTAATGTGTGTTCACTTTCCATCTGTAAAGTTTTGGACTGAAGTGTTAGAAAGCTTGATTTTTATCTATTTATTTTTAGAGAAGCAAAAAATACTGAATTGAGGAGAGTACCTCCCTCTATATGGCAAAAGTTCACCAGGATTAAGTATTTAAATTTTGTTGAACTATTACAAAAAGTCATCATCTTCTAAGCTGTGTAAGTCTTAACACTAAATACAATATACTCACGGTGGAAAAAACTTGAGTCTGTCCTCATTTGCAGTTGTGAAAAATTAAGGGTGACATGGGGGATTTTATTACAAGTTTGTATTAATTTATTTTTGATATTTTGGAAACAAGAAAATGTGATTAATATGTACTCTCCAGAGCTCTTAAGAACTTAAAGTGGTGGCTGCAAGTGCAACACTTGGTTAAACTGTTCTGAGCATTCAGAATACCTGACTTTAGTTCTGCAAGCTGCCACTGTGTATTAGCAGCTTCCTTACAAGTCTTGAAGTAGCCATATTCTCTACCTTGAGGGAAGTCGGGTGCCTGTGGTAGCTGTGAAATGGGTATTACGGACTTCTACTGATGTACCCCAACCAAGGACAGCGTTGTTAATTTTAAAGCAGGTATGAAGCTGACTTTGAATTTTTTCCAAACCCAAATTCTGTATTGGACTATTTTTTGAAGCAACAGTGCAAAGTATTAAAGGGATAAAAATTGCTGATCACTTTCTTCCAAAGTCTGTTTAAAAGTTTCAAGAAGGATGATCTCCTTTTCAGTGATTTGAAAGTTGCAGTTAGCATTTCCTAGTAGGCTTGAGCCACCTTGGTGAATATTACCAGCTCAGGTGATCTGCATTTTACAAAAGCCTTTTTAAATCTCTGAAAACTTTTGATTTTTGCCCTTTGGAGAGGTGCTTGTCTCACTTCTAGTCCTAATGACCAGCTGAACCTTTTGTAAGTACTGTACTCTTTAGATAAGAGAGAGCCCTAAGCCCTTGTTGTGGTTTAGCCTCAGAAGGCAACAAAGAACCACATGGCTGCTCTCTCGAGCTTTCCCTGCCACAGGGAAGAACTGGGGAACCCCTTATTCCATACTATCTGCATCATGTCCAGATCTTACAGATTCTAATGAATTGCCACCACTTTCCCCTGTCTCTTATTTTTTATTTACATGTATTTTTATATATGTACATACATATATATGTGTATATATATGTACATATATAGTCATACAGATATAATGCCCTTAGTCTATGGGCCATCCCTTTAAAATGTCCTTTAGAACAGCTTCTCAGGGCAGGTGAGATAGTGTATGGTGCTGAAATGTTGCATGCTGTATTTTTGGATCTTGTGGCTGGTGTGCCCAGTGTGGCTCATGCCCATGGTCCATGGGCTGAAGGTGTAGATCTGAATGAAGCTGCTGGGCACCAGCTGCTGAGGTCAGTTCTGATCCCATCACCACTGCACTTTACTCGTTTTTTCATCAAAGTCCATCTGTCATCAATTTAGGTGATTCTTACTGTAGTACAACTGATAGCAATTATAGTAATGAGGACATACAGTGGCAGGGTTATTTAGCAATTAACATCACACAATTTGATTTATCGGCTGTTCTCATGCAAAATCAGATCCCCATGAGTACACATCGAGCTTCCTGATCTTTATACATCACCCACCACATGCCCCCAGGTCCTTGGGCAAAAGCAATCCCATGGATGGGTTTGCCTTTGCCTGAGGCAGGACTAACCCAGACTGTCTTCCCTAGCATATTCTTCATGTGCACTTTATCCCGTTCTATGGCACATAGCTCAATTAGTAGAGCCCCTGGTGTTAACTAGCCAGGTAGCTTTTGCTAAATGTGTATTCTAATGTTTTAAAAGGTGCACCACCCATTGCCCTCAGTGTACTTTTCAACAGTCTGTTGTATTGTTCTGTCGTCCCAGAGGTTGGTGCGTGATCGGGGATGTGATATACCCACTCGATACCATGCTCTTTGGCCCAGGTGTCTATGAGGCTGTTTCAGAAATGAGTCCCGTTGTCCGACTCATTTCTGTCTGGGGTGCCATGTCACCACAAGACTTGTTTTTCAAGGCCCAGGATAGTGTTCTGGGCAGTGGCATGGGGCACAGGGTGTGTTTCCAGCCAGCTGGTGGTTGCTTCCACCACTGTGAGCACATGTTGCTTGCCTCAGTGGGTTTGTTGCAGTGTGATATAATCAATCTGCCAGGCCTCCCCATATTTGTGTTTCAGCCATCGCCCTCCATACCAAAGAGGCTTTAACCTCTTGGCTTGCTTGACTGCAGCGCATGTCTCACATTCATGGATAACTTGTGCAATAGTGTCCATAGTCAAGTCCACCCTTGGTCATGAGCCCATCTATATGTCGCATCTCTCCCTTGGTGGCCTGAGATGTTGTGGGCCCATTGAGCTATGAATAGTTCACCCTTATGTTTCCAGTCCAGATCCACCTGACCCACTTCAATCCTAGCAGCCTGATCCACCTGCTGGTTGTTCTGATGTTCCTCAGTGGCCCTACTCTTGGGTACATGGGCATCTATGTGATGTACTTTCACAGCCAGATTCTCTATCACAGCAGCAATATCTTGTCACAGTTCAGCAACCCACATGCGTTTGCCTCTGCGCTGCCAGTTTACCTGCTTCCACTGCCACCATCCATGAATCAGTATAGAGATAAAGTAGTGGCTGTTTTTCTCGCTCGGTGATGTCCAAAGCCAGATGAATGTCTCTTACCTCTGCAAACTGGCTCGATTTACCTTGTCCTTCACAGGCTTCTGCAACTTGTCATGTAGGACACCACACAGCAGCCTTCCACTTCTGATGCTTTCATACAATCCAGCAGGACCCATCAGTGAACAGGGCATATTTCTTCTCATTTTCTAGCAGTTTATTATATGGTGGGGCCTCTTCCATGCATGTCACCTCCTCCTCCCACCCCGTCTCTATCCTGTTAGCGTGTAGCTGTGTTGTAAGATACAAAAGTTTTAGGAATGTTTTTTTTTCTTTAAAAAGAATAAATTATTTAGTAGGGTATTGCTTTAGCTCTTTTTTTTAGGGGAGATTTGTGGGAGAGCTGAACTAGGATTGTAGACCTCACAGTCTTACTTCTAGTCACGTGTTCTGTAGCATGAATTTTTCAATAGTAAATATTGGGGTCTACATTTTTTTTATTATTCTGTCTAGACGTACTACAGGTGTCAGATATTGAATTACTGTAACTTTACGTTAGTAACTTTTTAATCATATTTAGGTCCCTTTTTTTTTTAATCAAACCTATCTTGTCTAATTAAAAAAATCTATTGTCACGAAATAATTTGAGAAGTGGTGAGGAAAGACTGCAAGATGATTTCAACAGGATTAAAAACTGAAATGAAGAATTAGTGGAAATGACTGCAGGTGTAAGACCTAACCTATGTAAAATTTCTCATTTATCTTAGGTACGATGTATGTTAAATATTTGGGGTGTGATGCTGTTCATCAGACTATCATGGATTGTAGGACAAGCTGGGATAGGTATGTGTACTGATGCTGTAATTTTGTTTCAGTGACTTTTAAACATGATCCTAAAGACATGTTGATCCTGAGCTTACACTTTAAACAAGTAGAAAATGACCTTAATATTGCCAGTTTTTAAGGTAGCTTACCCGTATGAAAACTTTACGCAGTATGAAGTTACTTAGACTTTTTCATTTAGCTGTAAGGTATGTAACTTAAAATTGACATCTGTAAGTTTTTTTCAAAGGCTTAACTGCAGAAAATATCTCATCTGCAAAAGGCATGTGTTTCTTTAAAGCTCTAAGATGCAGCTTTTACCTTGCTGATTAAAGAGGACATTTATCCAGTTTTGTTTGTATCCTGTAAACTTCTCAGTACAAAAGGGGAGTGAAGAAGCCTTTTGCTTGAGTGTCTGGAACCACACACAGTAAATTTGTGTTGTATTTGCAAGACTAATTCTGTAAACCAAGTTAAGTTGAAGATTTGTACATTTTAATACTGCTTGACTTACACCTTTTTTCCCCTCTTTTTCCAAAAGGTCTGTCTGTTGTGGTTATTGGAATGGCCACTGTTGTGACAACTATTACAGGACTGTCTACTTCAGCAATAGCCACAAATGGGTTTGTAAGAGGAGGTAAACTTACTTTCATAAAGCTTTTAAAGCTTTCATTACTCTGAAGCATACACCTTAAGGATGGAACCTCTGACTTATTTTCTATTTTTTTTAGTAACAGGGAAAAAACAGTGTGGCTAAAATGTACAGAAGAGTTAGTTTTCTGAGAAGCAGAGTCTTCCCTGTGTTCTGTAATTGACTGAGCAGTCATAGAATTAATGAAACATCAATAATTAGCCTACTAATTTGATTTGACTAGTGGCTTTCTTTGTCACTGTGGAAGAAATGTTACCTTCTCTCAATTTTTGGAATGACAAACATTTTTAGAGAACGCATATCTGGAAATGAATATGGTCTTAATATGCATCTGCACTCGTTGTTTAAGAGTGTGCATGTGTGCTTGTATGTGTTCATGTCCTGAAATAAAACTTAGTAACGAAAAAACACATCTTTTATTTATATGAGAGCATACAAAGGGACATGTTCTTGTTCTATAGTGATTTTTTTTATTCAAGAAATCACTTAATTATCTCCAGCTTTCCTGAGGGTGGTGGTTTTCATTCTCTTTCATGGTTTATGTGCTGTTCGCAGCAATTCCTACAAAATAGTTTAAGTGGTTGGTGCCTTTGACATGCTCAGACTTCTTCAAAATATTACAAGACTGCTATTAGTAGAAAATGTGGTGGAATTAAACGAGAAGTTTATAAAGTTCTGTTGATTATAAGTGAAGAGAAAAAACCTCATTATCACAAACTAAACAGACCCAATGGGAAGGATCAGCTATGAATCTTAGCATTTTACCAAGTTTAGTTACCCTTTCTTTTTTTAAATTGCGTTATACAGATTGGATTTTCCTGTTCATATCAGAGCCTTTATTTTTTAGAGTCACTCTTGCAAAGTAATACTTCATTAGAAAATTTGAAGTGCTGAATGGGAAGAACTATAGAATAAAATCACAGTTGTTCTAAGAAAATCTTCTTACATTACAGTAATGTTTTTCTTATGTTAACATTCTCATTTGCACAGTGTGTCAAAGCTGTGTACCTATGTATGTTTTGCACAAGAACTGTAATACAGTGAAATTTAGGATTTCTTGTTAAAATTTTTAATGTGCACTCAGTTACTTCAGACTGGAGTTGGAGAACTTTGTTGCTTGGAAAAAGCTTACCCTTAAATTGGAGGAATGTGCCTTTCCTACATTTTTTTTTTAATTTTACTCTTAGCTAATGCTGTAGATACTCAGTTTTCCATTTGCCACATGTGGGCTTTGAGATGTTGTATTTGTCAAGCTCAAAAATAGAAAGAATAGGTTCTGAAAAAGAGTGTCCATGTGATTGTTTTGAGGGTCCCATTGTGGGGCAGAAAATTCCCCTAATAAGCAGAGCTTTAAGAAACAAGTCATGGAGGTTTGGAACTTGAGTGGGTTTATTAGACTGCTTTGCCAGTTTCTTGAGCTATAGCTAATGAAAGTATGTAATAGTAGAACTAGGTACAAATGCTTTGAATAGTTTGAAATAAAAACCCCAGTAATACTGCTGTTTGTGTTTTACAATTTGTTTTTTAACTATAGAACTGGTTGCACAGCTGAAAAATATGATATGGTGCATAAGTCAGGTGATTATTTCCAACTGGTGTCTTTTCTTAAAAACTTTAAGTGCATTTCTGAAACTTCAGCGTGCCTGTCCCTAAAATACTGAGTTTTAGGTTATTTTCCAGTACATCAAGGAAAATGCAAGAATAAATAGCATCTCGTTCATGCAAACTTCAGACTGCTGATGACCGTCTATTCTTAGTCTCTTTCACATAATTTTTTATTTCCTTTTTTTCTTTCAGGAGGAGCATATTACTTAATTTCCAGAAGTCTGGGGCCAGAGTTTGGTGGTGCTATAGGTCTGATTTTTGCATTTGCCAATGCTGTTGCAGTAGCAATGTATGTTGTTGGCTTTGCAGAGACAGTTGTGGAGCTGCTCAAGGTATATGGATGATAGTGGTTATGTTGATTACACCATCCTTTATTCAAGTTTGAGCTGTCATCTAATCATAGAATGGTTTGGGTTGGAAGGGGCCTTTAAAGGTCCAAACCCCCTGCAATGAGCGGGGGCATTTACTAGATCAGTTTGATCAAAGCCCTGCCCAACCTTGCCTTGAATGTCTCCAGGCATGGGGCCATCCCTGGAATGCCATCCAGGGACGCCATCCATGGGAAACCTGTTCTGGTGTTTCACTGCCCGGGTCGTAAAAAAATCTCTTCAGTATATTTAGTCTGAATCTTCATTCTTTTGGTTTAAAACCATTACCCCTTGTCCTATTGCTGCAGGCCCTACTAAAAAGTGTGTCCCCATCTTTCTTATAAGCCCCCTTTAAGCACTGGAAGGCTGCAATAAGGTCTCCCCGGAGCCTTCTGCTCTCTAGGCTGAACACCCACAATTCTCTCAGCCTGTCCTCATACGAGAGGTGCTCCAGCCCCCTGATGATCTTGATGTCCCTCCTCTAGACGCACTACAGCAGGTCCGTGTCCTTCCTGTGCTGAGGGCCCCAGAGCTGAACATAGTACTCCAGGTGGGGTCTCGCCAGAGCAGAGTAGAGGGGCAGAATCACCTCCCTCAACCTGCTGGCCACGGTTCTTTTTATGCAGCACAGGATACAGTTGGCTTTCTGGGCTGCAAGCACACATTGCTGGCTCATGTTTAGCTTTTCATCCATCAATATCCCGAAGTCCTTCTTGTTAGGGCTGCTCTCGATCCCTTCGTCCTCCAGCCTGTATCGATACTAGGGGTTGCCCTGACCAGTTCAAAGACACAGAATGAAGTACAAGATTACTAATGCTACATCAGTAAAATACTACTCTAATTTGGTAGCTTTTTGGTAAAAAAACAAATTATCATTGGTGTAAAATGGAAACTTCCCACACTGTTTATCTCCCTGAAAAAAAAAAAGTGTAACTTGTGGTGAAGTCCAAGACAGCAGTTGAGAAGAGTGGCAGTACAGATATAAGACAATGAATTGTAAGTTGTTAAAGCTGAGATTCCTATTAGTGAACTGTTTCTTGTAAGTGATAATTTATATGAAGTTTATACTAAGTTTATATTAAGCTCAGTTTCAAAGGAGTTCCGCTTATTAAAAACAATTCCTTAATTTAAACAGAACCATGTATTAGTTTTCTGATGGATGTTTTGATTAAATGTAATACTTGGATGAACTCAACCATACTTTTTGTAGATGGGAAGAAGTTTTGAATACATTAAAAGAAGTAAGAGTAGTATTAGAACAACAAGTAACATACATGTATAGGTGCAAGATGGTATCAATTGCCTTGCTTGATTAATTCTCTGTCAGTTGAAGACATGCTGTTCTCTCTGGGGATGGGCTACAAATGGAAATGATCACTTCCATTTAGATCATTATTTAGAACATTATTTAAAACAAGGCAGAAACCAAATTACTTGTGTCCATACAGGGAATTTAAAGTGAGTAAATTTGTGGTATAAAGGTTAACTCTAGTAATAAATTACAGCCAATATTCTGCAGTAGGGAAGATACGTTCTTGATAAAGTATATGACTGTGTATTTTTTTTCTTTGTTTTCCTAGGAAAATGGAACGTTGATGGTTGATGAAATGAATGATATCAGAATTATAGGAGCTATCACAGTTGTTATATTGCTGGGTATTTCCGTTGCTGGAATGGAGTGGGAGGCAAAAGTAAGGAACTATCACGTTTTCTTTTATTTGGTGCTTCATAATTTTCATTCCATTTTCTACCTCAGCTTTGTCATTTATTTTTAACATGTTTATTGCACTCTGTATTGCATGCACGACCTGGTAGAAGTCAGTCAGTGGGCAGTTTTTATGTAACAGCTCTCTGCCTAGCACTAGCATGTGCACGTCTGGACAGCATTTCAGACCTTAGGTCACTTACTTCCACTGGAAGCTCAAGCATCTATGAGAACATAAAATCCAGCATAATTTACTCCTGATGACACTGTTAAATACGTTAATGGTATTACCCTCTTCTGGGCAACTACAGCACAGTAAGAAAAGGTAAGAGCAGTAGCGCTGGAATCTTCCTCACTGGGAACTTCAAATGAGCTCTGTGGATGGAAAATACAGGGCTGGAGCTGAAGCCAGTCTAAAGTTGTATAGTTTCTGCTAACTCAAACCCCGTATTCTCACCTTCCCTTCCACTCCCTTCTGGTTTTGTTTTCACTTTGAAGCAGCTAGGGTGTGATGCAGTCACTAGGCCAAGCATTGAGGAGGGTTGTGAACATTGGTGGTGATGACTGACTCTGTAGGAGGAGTAACCTGCTTTCCTTACCTTGTGGCTGCACAGTCGTAGGTCAGCTCTTGATTGTGGAAACAAACACGTACAGATGCTAGGATACCTTAATACAGAGGTTACCTTATTAACTTTCTGCTCTGCATTACTAAGCAGTGTAGCTTGCTCACTGTTTTCTGTACCTGGTAGGGTTTTTCTGAATATCTGTCCATGGTATGCTCAAAAATAATTGAGAAGAGCCTCACTTGATCTCCCTTCCCGTTTGATATTTGGTTCAGAATAGCTCCCATTTCCTGCAGTGAGAGGCAACTGAAGAAGCATCTTCATGTAAGTGATAAAACAGGTTATTACGCTCCTGCATCAACATGGTGATGATATTCGTAATCGAAACGAGAGAGAGAGTTAGGGATTGTAGAAAAAGGAAATGAAGATCAAGTGCATTACTTGGATCTACTACAGGGAGAAAAGAATCTACAGAAATTGACTTTGGCTTGTACTTGTAAATTGAAGAGCACACTTCTGTAAAAATAAAAATGGTTTACCTTTCTCAGGTAGTCCTTCACTTTTTGTAAATTCAATTTGTAATGGTATATTTATGAACCTGACTTCCAAACAATACTGTCCATCTTAATCTCAACCATTTAGTTTTTCCTTTGAATGAATTAGTTGTTATTAACCCTCTGGCTGCTGTCACTTAAAATCATGAGAAGTATTTTTGTGCTTTTGCTCTGTAGCATGAGCAGTTCTGTAACAATAGATTGCATAGAAATACTCCTGTTATTTAATGTCAAACCTGAACTGTGGTATCACTGCAGCATCATCCTGATTAGGAAGTAGGTAGCTTTCAAAAATCCTGTGCTCAGTGCAAAAATCAAGGCTTGTTGGCTTGGTTTCTGCATCATCGAAGAAGACAAGTAGGAATGATGGTAAGCAACTGAACCTGTCAAACAAGCACTTCACGTGGGTTAACATACAGCTTAGCATAGCAAAACGCTAATACTTCCCTCTTGATTAAAGTATCTACGTCTCCTGTGTCTCCCCCATGACTTAGAGAATGCCTTGGAAAATGGGACGAGGGGAATCTATAATAATGCCTTTGAAGTGAGCTAAGAGAGACTGGGATTCCAGGGAAGCCTGCTTAAAAAGTGACTTTTCAGAGTTTGCGATCTCTTGCCACTCAGCTCCTTGTGTTGAAGTCTTAGAAGCCCATTCTTTGTCTGAGAGTTTGAATATAAGGAAGGTATTCAGAAAATGCTCTTAGCTTCAGGGAGAAGCCTGGATTTGTTAGTGGATAAATCCACTTGTGGCAAGTGTTTTGTGGTAACTTCATGTTGAATTCCATGGGCTTATTGAAGACTTCTGTAGGCACCCAGCTGCATCCTTACACCTTTCACCTATTCTCTTGGCTTGGCAAAGGAGAAATTAAATATGATGGACAAACTGGTTTCTTCAGGTTTTCTTCTAACTCTGCTCTTGGCTGTCATGCTCTTGTTTATCGCTCTACTACCCTGTTTTCTTGTGAGGCTATGAGAACTGAAAACTGTTTCGTAATAATCATCAGTGCCACAGTGCTATTGCATATTAAGTTCTGATCCTAAGCCTGAAAAAAACGGTCAAACTACAAATAGTTTCGCCATTAGCATATACCTTTATAAGGAATCAAATAATACAAAAGGTAACAGGGCAGTGTGGTTGCTCATTTAAATGTAAAAATTGAACCATCTCTTCAATGCCTGGATTCATCTTTACTCGTGCTTTCAAGGCCTTGGATGGTTTAAAGTACTTCTTGTTCCAAGTGTAGGGTTTTTAATGGTTTTATTGAACAGTGGATAAAAATCTAGGTTGTAATGAAAAAAAGTCTCAAGAAGACTAGAAATAAACAAGTAATTATGGTAGTCTGATATTTAATTTAATAAATAAGGGTTAAGAACATGAGAATGTAACAGTCTGTTGCATAAAATAGCAAAAAAAAGCTGTTTAATTCCTGATGTAATAAAATTCTTAGTAAAGTAAATATCACATACTAAAGTATAAGGCAAAGCATTATGATCATGGTTAACAAGGCAATACTCCTAGCATTTGTGTGCATTTAGCTGTTTTCTTGTGAATTTCTTCAGTCTCCTCAAATCCATTCCTTTTGGAAGGTGTATAGAGAAAATAGTTCCCTTAAGTATGTTGTTCTTAAAAATATAAATTTGAGAGGTATGGTTATAACAAATCCTCTTTTGAACGGTTGTTAAACTTAGAAGTTATTCATGTTCCTTTATTAGAAATCCTGGTACATGTTATCTCCAGATTGCCTTATTTATTTGTGGAAAACAAACTGAGAGGACTAAGCAGAATTTGGAATCCCGTAAATATTTACATTTTTGAACCACAACATTGAAGCTTGAAACTATGAAAAAGGGAAAGTTGTTCTGTGTAACTGCAATTATTATCTTTCAGGCCCAGATAGTCTTACTGGTGATCCTCGTACTTGCTATTGGAGACTTTGTCATAGGAACATTTATTCCTTTGGATAGCAAGAAGCCTAAAGGTTTCTTTGGTTATAAAGGTATGTTGGAACAGTTAGTAAGGTAACAATACTTTTGGAAAGAGGAGACATGTTATCTTAATTTAAACATCTAAAATAGCTTATAGTCCTATTTAACTATAGAGATATTTTTTCCTGATTCTTTCAACTTCTGCAGTTTTGCTCCTTAAAGCGGTTGGGCCAAAACTTGGTCCTGCCTGCTTAATAGAAATTATAATAAATTTTTAAAAGCTGGATGATACTGTAAGTACTTGTTCTGGTTTTAAAGGCTATTTAAGTTTACTGTGTTGACTTTTATTTTGCATCAAAGTGACGAATTAGGACTTAAATGTTCTACGCTTAATTTTCAAGAAGGCCATAGAGCTGTGACTTTCAGCTTTTTCACGGAATTAATAATGGCTGGAATGGACTAATACTGTAGCTTCTATATGAATATTGATAGACTTAAATCTTTTTCTACAGCTGAAATATTTATGGAGAATTTTGGACCAGATTTCCGACATGAGGAAACTTTCTTTTCTGTATTTGCTATTTTCTTCCCTGCTGCAACTGGTATACTTGCTGGTGCAAATATCTCAGGTGATCTTGCGGTGAGTATCGAATTAGCAAATCTTGTTCACAAATACTGACTGTACCTTTGTCTGTGTCATCACTGTCCACTGACATTTTTCTTTCAGGATCCTCAGTCAGCCATACCTAAAGGAACGTTGTTGGCCATCTTAATTACTACATTGGTTTACGCAGGAATTGCAGTATCTGTAGGTAAATAGAGAATGTTTTTAATTTTATCCTTTCACATTCATTCTGAGGGAGTGTTTTGATATGGTTTATGTAATTAATTATGTAAAGTTGTTATGTAATTGACTTTAATGCATGGGGACATAATTGCCAGAGGTTTCTAATTTTTATTGTTGGAGGTTCAATTTTCAGCTGTTTTTACAATTTCCTAAAATGAGTAATATTTTTCTAAGGCTAGTGACTGCTTCATACTACACATGACAAAAGACTTTGTAGGGACGTTCCCTCATCTGTTGCAGCTATTTATTATAATTTAGCAGTGGGATAATCCCTGGATTAGAAAAGTGTGTTTTCAGAAAATATTTGCTGAACAAACACTTGTGTTAGTTTGAGGATTATGGTAGTCAGCGACTTACCTGAAGTGAATTGTGGGATGATCAAACAGCTCTTTGGTGAGGATGCATGAGCAGTAGTTCTGCAGAGGGAGTAGTACCTTCATGTGACCAGCCCATTTTCCGAAGTGTTGCCATGTTCAGAAACATTTTCTGTAGTTTTGTTTTCATGTGGAAAGAGGAGAAACAATAGTAGACTGATCTGACTGAGTCTTGTATAACCTTTCTCTTCCTGGTCTTCCCCACCCCAAGGTGGTTTGAAATTCTCTGTAGAAAGTGCCTCAGGGCTTGATACTCTCTATATCAGTTTTACTCTAGAGCAGCAATGGTCAACCAGGTTTGTCACACCCATAAAATGATTCTATTCTAATAACCTTAAGAACATAAGATTGTAATCGTATTTCACCTATTTCTTGCCTATGATTGGAAATGTTCTTATTTGTGTCATGTAAATTAGCTTCTGGCAGTACTGATCAGTCTTCTTACATGAAAGACCTTGCCTTATCTTAGCTGTGCTGCCTTTTGAATTAAATTCTCATTTATAAAAGTACCATTGATCTTAGCACTAATGATAACTTCCTTTCCAAAGATACCAATCTCGCTAGTCTATTGGCTAACATTGTACTGTAGTTCTGCCAAATAGTTGCTCTGAAGTGAGTGTGCTTTATGCAGGATAATGACCTACACTTGTTTCCTAATTAGATTGACCACATAGACCTCTGCTACCAAATTTGAATACTTCAGAACTTGAACCCACATGAGATAAAAAAGCTCATTAATATTCATTTATTAATGGAATACTTTGATCATCTTTCATACATCAAAAACCTAATTTTTCCTATTGTGAAAGGAACAGTTGGCAAAATGGTGAAATTGTTTGATGCATCAGAAATGTCCTGCCTTAGTTGCATCTCATAAATTACACTCAGAATTTGGCTAGTTAGAAAAGGCCAGTGCTATTGCAGAAGTCAGAGATTATGACACAAGTGGAATTCAGCTATTTTAGAGGCAGTAGATCAGGAACTGGGCAAATACAAATACTTCTTTTCCTTTCCCCACTGTAAGTTTCCATAGTGGTGATAGGCAAGTCATTAAAACTTTGAAGGGGCTAGTAAATGGCACTGAGTAGTCACGTCTGGGGTACACGATGTTCTGAATTTAACTCAGTATTTGCATGCTCTGTAGCAAGTAAGAGGGTTAAGAAACTGAGTAGAGAAGGCTCAGAAGAGGAAAATTGCTAGTCCTACTGGTAGAGCTAGGCAGCCTATTTCAAAAAGATAACAGCTTTGAGGAGAAAGTTTTAGCAAGGGACTAATTCAGATTTGCAAGTGGCAGGATGAAGATTGCGTAAGCAACTTCTGTGTCAAAATTCTTGAAAGATGCATTTCAAAGAACTTCTATTGCTTTAAAACCAAGGGAAGCTCAAATAAAAAACCCCAAATGCCGAGTAGGGTTAATACACAGGGAAGTGAAACTAATTAGTGAGAGCCTAACTATAGCTGCTTGTAGCACCACAGAAAGTTAAGCACTCCCAACTGCAGTCTGAAGGACTCAGGGTAGTATCTCTGAGTTCTTGCTGGTTGCGTGTAGTTAGGTGATAATTTGGTACAAATGGTCTGTTAACCTTTCCAGGCTTATAGTGTGGCAAAACTACATTTGACTTTGGCAGGAATGTGCCTATGAAAAGGTGAAATCCTGTTTTTACAGGAAAGAAGACCTAGAGGTTCTTAGGGAAAATGTTGCCAGAATCTTATAAATAAAACTTTTCTGAATGAGGATTAAATAAAATGTCTGGATTCTTAGTTGCATCTAAGTATCTTCTGAGAATGGAGCCTGCACAGCTGGCTTCTGTTCTGTATTCTCTCGTAGTAAGGCTCAGATTAAGTTTGTTCATAGTGCCATTGTCCCTTACTGTCATACTTTGACTCCGTGTGTGAAGAGCTGCCAGCCAGTGGGATCTGAACTATGAGAAAGGGAATGAGGAAGAGGAGGACTGTCACAGTGCACTGTAGCTATTTAATGGGCTGCTCAACTGAATGGGTCTGACACTGCAATCTATTACTGACAAAATGGTATCTCCAAATGGTTCAGCTGTTGTCAGTATCTGTTGCATACTGCTTGAATGGCTGTGGTAAATACCTGCATAGTGGAAGAGAAGGAACTTTTTCTCATACAGAGCTTTTAATCCCATTTAAAAGAGAACAACAACAACAAAAAAAAAACCAGCCCCTCCACATACCCACAGGAAAAGCATAATACAAATGATCAATATAAAAATTTACTGAAATTGAAACAATTCGGCCTAATAAGTAACTGAAAAATAAATCTGAAAATTGGAAAAGACCAAATTAAGGGAATTCTACTAGCTACTGCTCTGTAGACTTACCTGTTCTCTTCCCCACTCCTTATTTAAGTCCTGTTCCTAGAAATATTTGCAGGTGTCCAAACAATTTGACTATTTCAACTATTAAACCATAGAATGTTAAGTAATACTTAGTCTGCTCTAGTTTGTTTTGTCCTTTTTGAGACAAAAAATCTTGAAGGAGAAGACATGTGGGCTTTTTAGTACTTTTTAGTTTTTCTTAGTACTTAAGGGCTGAAATGCCGTGTCTCCAGCATTTTCTTGACCAGTGAAATTATAAATAATCATAGATTAATTGAAGACAGCAGTTGAGGATAATTATAAAAAATGTGGTTGGAGTGGGACTGTTGGAATGGACTTTGTTTTCCGCCAAGAAACCAACTCACAATACCACAATCACATAGGAGGTGGCTTGTTTTAAGTATTGCAAAATGTCTTGCAACAGTCTTTCATGACAAACTAAATTTTTTTGAATGCCTGAGCCATATTGACTGGAGAAGAAGTAACCGCAATACTATGCGCACCGGTCTGTATGTATCTATACATAAACTACAAAAATGCATTCCTCTAGGAAAGTTGACAGAAAGAGAAGCTACCAAATCAAGTGATGGTGCATAATACTAACTTCAGTTAAAGACCTGTGTGGAAACTCATGATTCGGAGAAATAATATGTTGAGCTAAAATTGTGCTTTTAAACTTCTTGTAATTCTGTTGACATTGTTCTCCTCTGTGTTCAAACTTTCCTTTTCTTACTAGACTCAGATGTATTCAAAAGCTGAAGATCATCTCAGGCAAGAGAGCAGTTAGTTTGCTTGTTTGTATTTGTTCTTCATTGTGAAGATATGCTTAGTGCTGAAATGTATTAAAAATGTAAATGCCATATTTTAATGCTGCTCTGTGAGAATATGCTTAGATAAAAAGAGAATTGAGGTTGACACATGTACTTCAGTTTAGATTCAGTCTGTTAATACTTTTTTTTTTTGTGATTGTGTCCACTCTAGGTTCCTGTGTTGTGCGAGATGCCACAGGGAACGTTAATAACACCATTGTCAACGAGCTGACGAATTGCACTACTGCAGCTTGCAAATTAAACTATGATTTCTCATCCTGTCAGACAGGGTGTCAGTATGGGCTGATGAACAATTTCCAGGTATAAAACTTTTTCCTAAATCTGTTTGTTGGCTTTTGTGTTACTTCTTTTTTTTGAATTGCATATAAAGAAAAATCATAGTCTAAAAATGCCTGTCTCCATAAATACAAGGTTTATCTGGAATAGTGGTACACTCTAGCTAGTATGTGGAAGAACAACGTAACTATGCTAAAAACTTTAGGGTGTTTATACACAGGTGGTGTAAATATTTACTCTTCTTCTGAGTAAACTGCATAGGTTAGGTGGTGTGACTGCCAGTTTCTCTCTTCAGCTAACAATGTCCTCATTCAGTGATATGGATAGAAGTACTCTTCGTTCAATAGTGATGCATAGTAATCATAGGTAGCCTCTGTCAATAACTTGTTGCTTAACTTTTTAAGTTTCCTAGAAAATATGCTGACTTTTAAAGAATGTTTTCTGTATTTGCCACAGTATCCTCTTTTATGGTAAGAATCTTGTGAATTTTCATAAAACTTAATGTTAGTGTATTTAAAAATCCTCTAGAAGTCATGGGGTAATTCATAGTCTTCAACTTGTACTTCACAGGTAATTGGGATGTCCAAGAACTATTGGTAGGGGTTTTGAAGAAACCAAGGAAAACTTATTGCTGATTAACTTAAACTTGCTTTGGGGTAGTCCATCTTTGCCCTAAGTTTTTCTAATAGCCATGCAAGAAGTTGGCTAGAGATCAAGCTGAAATCCACTAATGAAAACGGTGTCTGGCTTGTGGGTTTTGATAAGAAGTACACGTGGTACACGTACTCCTTACATGAACAGCTCACACGTTAGGCTGACAGCCTTACCTGCAAGGCTGGGTGGAAAACTGGTTTTGTACATGCTGAAATAATGCAGGCCACTCTATTAGAGTAAAATACATTTTTATAGTGGAGTTATTTGAATATCTGTGTGGTGTTATTTTTTTCTGGTTTAGAGAAAGTGTGTATTTAGAAACACTTCAGAATTGCTCTTGTGGGAGTAGTTATTGTGCAAAATCTGATTACTTTCTTCATTTGTTTAAGCTCAAAAGAGCCCAGCAGGTGATCAAAGGTACAGCTGAGAATAGCATAGAACTGGTTTCCTCTGTTTGTTTCTTTTCTTTTAAGTCATAAGTTCAGTAAGGTGGCTTACCATAAATGTTGCTTGTACTTCTAATAAGTTAGTAATGTTCTAGTTTCTTACCGTTTGGTCTGAAGAGTACTTCTAGCTCCAAAATTATTATTGCTTCTCTTGGTGGAAAAAGTAATGTGTTCTTGATAGGAGAAGTCACTTTCAAGGCCAGGGGCTGCATAGAAAATGCAGTGCCCCTCACGCCCCACTTTTTGTTGGGGTTTTGAGAACTTTGTCATGAAGACTGAACAGCACCTCTGGGCAGCCTGCTGCAGTGCTTAGCCCCTTTCCCTGTGGAATTTTGTTTTTCTAATACTCAGTTGGACTTCCCTTGCTGTTTGTTTTTTCTCTCATCCTCGCAGCTTTTGCTATGCATCTCTGAGAAGAGCCTGATTCCGTCTTCTCAGAAGATGTCAGAAGGATATTATTTGCATGAGAGACTGCCTACCTATGGATAAACTGTTGTCCATTTTCTAACTGAACTGCCCTCCACGTAGTAGCTTTGATTGGTAGCTGTAAGGAGAGAGATTTCTTTTTTTCTTTTTAATATGCAAGGCACAGTGTGGGGGGGGGGGGCTACAAGCTTGTGTACCTCTCAGACCCTTCATGCAAACATGTAACTTCTTTCTGTAGGTTAAATAACTGAGAAGAAATACTTCACAAACATAAACGAAACCCTAAAAGATTGTTGTATTTATCTTGCAGCTTGTAAGCCAGCAGGTTCTGAGGCTGAAAGTGCCGGTTTACTCATGTGCACAGCCTGATGGCTTTATCCGTTTTGTACACTTTGTGCTGCATTCAGTTCTTCTGGCAACGAATTGGTTTGAAGTTAGTGCTTAGGCAGCTCAGGTTTTGGATGTGTTTGGGCAGCAAATCATAGAACCACAGAATGGTAGGGTTGGAAGGGACCTCTGTAGATCATCTAGTCCAAACCCCCTGCCAGAGCAGGGTCACCTAGAGCAGGTTGCACAGGAACGCGTCCAGGTGGGTTTTGAATGTCTCCAGAGACGGAGACCCCACCACCTCTCTGGGCAGCCTGTTCCAATGCTCTGCCACCCTCAAAGTGAAGAAGTTCCTCTTCATGTTTAGGTGGAATGATGACTGATGATTGACTTGTAGTATGATTTACCTGTGGAAAGCTTAGATGATGCTAAAATGTTAAGTTGTTGAGACAGGCTTAGTCAGACTTGCATAGAAAGACCATCTTTAGTTTCTGTTGCAGTCAGTGCAAATGAATTACAGGTCCTTGCGGGCTTCAAACATTTCTTTGCTCAGTCATTGACAGTCAATGACGTTTCTGTGCCCAGTGTGTCACCTGGTAGAAGAGTAACTTCAGAAACTTGTTTGGGGCTCTGTAGCTTCAGCCTGGAACTTCCTAGAGTAAGTTATAGCTTTGGATAATTTAAATGCAGAATTTGGCCAACTTTGGATGAAAAGTTGAAAGTACCATAAAGCTCCATTCCAGAAACAGTGTGAAAGTTCTGCTAAAACATTTCTCCTACAAAGGAAGGCATCTGTAAAGCATTTGTAAAAAGTTAGGGGGAGGGGGAGCTGAACAATGCTTTGTCCATATTCATTATGAAAATGTAACTTTAAAGGAGCTGCTGCTTGTTTTTTATGTGGAATTTTTTTCTTTCTGCACAATGGCTGGACCAAAGAACAGAAACTGTAGTCAAAATATGGTATTTCATTATCCCAAATGTTTGAAATTTAAGTAACTATCTAGACAGTAAATGCCAAGCAAACATAATGAGTCCCTTATCAGCAGGAACTATACGTCTGTCTCACTACACCAGTGCTAACAGGGCAATTCTTACTAGATATCTGTCCTTCCAGTTCTGTGTGTTCTTTCAAGGATGAAAAACCTCAGTAGGTTTGCAGATGACACCAGGCTGGGGGGTAGTGTTGATCTGCTTGAGGGTAGAAAGGCTCTGCAGAGGGATCTGGATAGGCTGGATCGGTGGGCCAAGGTTAAATGTATGAGGTTCAACAAGGCCAAGTGGCAGGTCCCAGGTAACAAGTGATAGGAGAAGAGGAAACAGCCTCAGGTTGTGCCAGGGGTGGTTTAGATTGGATGTTAGGAAAAATTTCTTCACCAAAAGGGTTGTCAAGCACTGAAACAGGCTGTCCAGGGAAGTGGTTGAGTCAGCATCCCTGGAGATATTTAAAAAACATGTATATGTAGAGCTGAGGGACTTGATTTAGTGGTAACTTGGCAGTCCTAGGTTGATGATCTTAAAGGTGTCTTCCAACCAAAACAATTATATGATTCTATGACTTGAGAATTACATGGTTGGACTATATGTTGTGTGAGAAGCCACCTTCGGTTGTTCTGAAATTAGGGTCCATTTATATCCTCTGATTTGTCCCTAGTTCATTCGTTGGTATGAATGCATGATACTTAAACAGCTGTTAAGTGGAGGCTACATAGTATTTTATTGATCTGGTTTTGTAGTTAATGTTGCCGTCCATTTGTATAGTACACTTTTTCATACTCTTTTTAAAAAAATAATTATTTTGCTTTCAGGTAATGAGCATGGTATCAGGATTTGCACCACTGATTTCTGCGGGTATTTTTTCAGCTACCCTGTCTTCTGCATTAGCATCTCTTGTGAGTGCACCCAAGATCTTCCAGGTAAGTATGGAAGCAAGCCCATAATCTTTTAAAGAATAATTTCAATTAACTTTTGAACCAGAATTTTTGGAAGGGGACTCTGACATGCTGCCATCATGATTCATACTCCTTGACATGAGTAGATTGATCTAATACTTGCCTGTTGCTTAGAATGGGAAAATACTGTGTTACTGTTCCTAAACGTAGCTAGGCTATAGTTTGCTCATGTGTTTTTGGTTAGTTTAGAGGTAAGTTATGGTATAACTAACATTATAGGAATCTACAAACTCCTTTAGATGTTTCTTGTTGTACATAACAGTGGAGTACATACAGAGATAACAGATTAGTTCACTTCTCAGAATAATCATAGAAGGAGACAGCATGAAGTAGAACCTGTAGCTGTGGAATCTTAATCCTCAGGCAGTACATTATCAAAATAATTATGTATCGGTTCTCATGTAAATCATTTACATTGATTTTGTGTGTGTGTGTTCCTGAATGCATTTTGCTTTACCTTCTTTTTTAGCCATTTAATCTCATTCTTTGTCTTGCAAGTTCTCTTTAATTGGGTAAAACTTTAGTGTCCTCAAATGACCTTCTTTCCCAGAAGTTCGGTGTAGAGTCAAACGTAGAAGGGGTTTTGTTGCAGAATAGAAGCACAAATATTGATGCAGAGAACTATTGTATACATTGGGCAAATTTTCCACTTTCTGAGTAAACATTGTCTCTAAAGAAAGACTCTTAGTGATCGTAAGACACCAGTAAAGTAAAAGAGTCAATTACTTACAGAAGAGCAAAGCTGCTTCTTACAGATAGAAATTACTGAAGGATAATAATAATATTGGAAATGTAAAATGTCAAGATACAAAGACAGTTGCAAATAGAATTAGTACATGGTGGCTGTAAACCTTCTACTTTCATGAAGATAGTATCCAGTGGAATATAGCATTTGTAAGCATTAGTAAGAATATGTTTTGATCAAAATGCATGCTGACTCTTGGATTTTATGTTTTCGTAGGCTTTGTGCAAGGACAACATTTATCCAGCATTTCAGATGTTTGCTAAAGGCTATGGGAAGAACAATGAACCACTGAGAGGATATCTTCTAACATTTTTAATTGCTCTTGGATTCATACTAATTGGTTAGTTTGAAATTATAATAAATCTCAATATCTTTGTCCTTTACAAAGCATTCTATTCCATGTCATGACTTGATGACAGTGTCCTAGAGGTCTAATGCACAGCTGAATTCTAAGCCGGCATTTTAAATCTGTTCATTCTGAGGGTTACTTTCTCTTGTCTTCTATATATAATTCTGTCTAGAACTGCAATAAATTTGAATTGAACAGCAGCAATACTGCACTTTTCTTAATAACTGCAAGGTAGATGCTATCAATCAATAAAAACACATCTTTTGCTTGTGGTAGGGAGATTTTGTATCTTGTAAATATGAAAGCTTATTTTCAGATTTTTAATAATTACAAACAACTCCAGTAAATGGCAAGCTTGCATGAACAATACTTTCAGTGTGGTTTTCTGTTAAGTCACACAGTAGAGATAAGCGCTGATTCTGCTATTGCTAAAGGTAGTCTAGGTAGAATTACACATGTTCTGTGTAGGCAGCAAACTAATTGTGCTCTGTCCGTCCATGAGTCCTGTACCAGTGCTTTTAAACTTCTTTTCACAGTTTGCTCTTTCATACTTCCCCCCAAGTCTGCTTAAGGCACAGGTATACCCATGATGTCCCTATTGCAGCATGCTGACTGGAAGCTTGATTACAACAGGTAGAAACTTGCAGAGTAACATGGCACATCATGTATTTTGATCACTTTTTTTTTTGTTGATGAGAGTACACATCTAAATGTTTTTTACCATGCTGCCTCAAGGAAGGGTTCTTCCATCTCTTTCACTAAAGAGGGTGTACTCGTTGCTGTTGTTGTGATATTCGTCTACAGTAATGCACTATACTAGTACCATTAATGCAACTTTTCATTTTAAATGCAGGCAGGTGAACGAACATGGTTGTCACATTACTCACACTAACTTTGCCTGCTATTGTCATTTACCATAGTTGATTGTCTCTTAAACTTAATAGTGCCCTGTTCTTTGCTGTTTGAGAATTGAGCTATACATACGGCAGATGTAGTAGTGCTGTCTGCTGTTTCTGACATTCTTCTGAACCCCAGTACTGGTGCACTGGTGTTTGAGCAAGCCATGGTAGGAAAGAAATTTTCTTGATGAATTAGTTTGAGAAAGTATGTAATGCTTCAAAAATGGCAGTCATGGAATACTTGGTAGGGTGGGAAAAATATAAATACTTCTGAAACTGAAAGTTACACTTCATGGCTCTTAGAAGATAGCTTAGTAAATAAAAGACCATTAGGATAACAACTCTGTCTGTTGAATAAAATAAACAAACTGCTTCTCCTTAGAGTATATCAGAAAACAAGGTTGTTTGTAGCATGTTTTTCACTCTGGAATTTACAAAGCCTTTGGATGATATCTTTCTTAACAGCCTGCTTTGTTTTTGATTTTACAGCTGAACTGAACGTCATTGCTCCAATTATTTCTAACTTCTTCTTGGCCTCATATGCCTTGATTAACTTCTCTGTATTCCATGCTTCTCTTGCAAAATCTCCAGGTAGGAACTACATTTTGTGGGTGAGAGTGTAGCCTGTAATTTCTTTATGCATAAATACAGTTTAAAAGGTATTAATATAAATTAATGTTTAGTTCATTTTAGTTACTAAGTATCTATTTGACTGTCATGGTGCATCTGAATTACAAGTGTAATATGGTGTGTACTTGGGTCTTCTGAAATTTTGAGGGCTGAGTGATCCAGTAGAACTTGGGAGCTACTGATTTTGTCATCTTTGCTGAGGGAACACAAGATACTCAGTGCTTATTCAGAAACTCTTGAAGAAACTTTTTTTGCTAATTCGATATCTGACATTCAAGAAACCATCCTTTTGCCTTCTTTGGATTTCTCTGTTAATATGTTTTTTCTCCCAGTCCAGAAGAAACTGGAATTGCAGGTGGCATTGCCACATTCTTACAGCCTTTGGTGTGGGAGGCTAGTTAGATTATAGGAATAAGCCAAAACCCAGATGATGTAGAACAGATGTAGATCATATGCAGTCCACTATGCAGTTGTACGGAAGTAGTACCCTTTACAGTTTCTTAAGTAGCTGAACTGAGTGGCTGAACTGGTAGATATTGTGATTTTGCCAGAGCATGTGCATCACTATTTACACAACAGTTCTACGTCTAATCTTTTTTTTCTAATCACTTTTTAATCTTGGGTGTGTTAGTGGTGATGTGTATGTGTATTTACCGGATTTTGGATAAACTTGTGGCAAACTAGAGTTGCATCCCGCTTCTACCAGTATGATGCCAGTACCAGTAATAGATGCTCAGAGCCAGAGGAAGGGTCGCAGGTCAACAGGAGAGCACCTGGAGTGCAGCAGAAATGCATACTAGCTACTCCAGTAAGTTAGCTTCATCAGAGGCCCAACTCAAATGCCTCTATGCAAACGCATGTAGCATGGGGAATAAACAGGAGGAGCTAGAGGCGCATGCCTGCAGGGCTATGATCTTATTGACATAATGGAGACATGGTGGGATGGCACCTGTGACTGGAGTGTTGGAATGGAAGGATACAGGCTCCTCAGGAAGGGCAGGCAGGGGAGAGGAGGAATGGGTGTTGCCCTCTATGTCAATGGCCAGATGGAGTGCATGAAGATGGACAAGGAGCCAAGAGCTTATGGGTCAGAATTAAAGGGAGGGCAGGGACAGGTGATGTTACAGTGGGGGTCTGCTACAGGCTACCCCACCAGGAAGACCAAGTGGATGAGGCCCTCTATAGACAGGTAGGAGCAGCCTCATATTCGCAAGCTCTAGTCTTCATGTGTTACTTCAGCCACCCTGGTGTCTGTTGGAGGGACAATACAGCAGGGCATAAGCAATCCAGGAGGTTTCTGGAGTGCATTGAACTTCCTTCTCCAAGTGGTAGAGGAGCCAATGAGGAAAGGTGCTAAGTTGGATGTTGTTCTCACCAACAAGGAGGGGCTGGTGGGGAACGTGAAGCTCAAGGGCAGCCTTGGCTACAGTGACCTTGAGATGGTGGAGTGCATGATCCTTAGGGCAGCAAGGGGGACATTCAGCAAGCTCCCTACCCTAGACTTCAGGAGAGCAGATTTTGGCCTCTTCAGCAATCTGCTTGGTAGAGTGCCATGGGATAAAGCCCTGGAGGGAAGAGGGGCCTATGAAAGCTGGTTAATATTAAAAGGATCACCTCCTCCAAGCTCCAGGGCAATGCATCCCAACTAAGAGGAAGTCGGGGAAGAAAGCCAGGAAGCTTGCATGGGTGAACAAGGAGCATCTGGAGAAACTCAAACTCAAAAAGGAAGCCTTTGGAGGGTGAAAGCAAGGACAGGTACCCTGGGAGGAATACAGAGAAATTGTCCAAGCAGCCAAGGATCAGGTTAGGAAAGGTAAAGCCCAGATGGAATTAAATCCCCCAAGGGACATGGGGGAACACAATGGGATTGAGTCTACCCTCAGCAAGTTTGACGATGACAACAAGCTCTGTGGTGCTCAACACGTTGGAGGGAAGGGATGCCATCGAGGGGGACCTGAGAGGTGGTCCCATGTGAACCTCATGAAATTCAACAAGGCCAAGTACAAGGTCCTGCATGTGGGTCAGGGCAATCCCAAGCACAAATACAGGCTAGGCAGAGAATAGATTGAGAGCAGCTCTGAGGAGGACATGAGGGTGTTGGTAGATGAGAAGCTCAATATGAGCCAGCAACGTGCGCTCACAGCCCAGAAAGTCAACAGCATCCTGGGCTGCATCAAAAGAAGCGTGGCCAGCATGTCAAAGGAGGCGATTCTGCCCCTCTGCTCCACTCTGGTAAGCCCTCACCTGAAGTACTGTGACCAGCTCTGAAACCCCCATCATAAGAAGGACATAGACCTGTTGTAGTGAGTCCAGAGAAGGCCATGGAGATGATGAGGGGGCTGGAACACGTCTCCTGTGAAGACAGGCTGAGAGAGTTGGGGTTGTTCAGCCCGGAGAAGGAAACCTTACATCAGCCTTCCAGTGCTTAAAGGGGGCCTGCAGGAAAGGTGGAGAGGGACTGTTTATCAGGGAGTGTAGTGATAGGATGAGGGGTAATGGTTTTAAACTGAAAGAGGGGAGATTTAGATTACGGATTAGGAAGAAATTCTTTACTGTGAGGGCGGTGAAACAGTGGAATAGGTTGGCCAGAGAAGCTGTGGATTCCTGGAAGTATTCAAGGCCAGGTTGGATGGGGCTTTGAGCAACCTGGTCTAGTGGGTCACGTCCCTGTCCAGGGCAGGGGGTTGGAAACAGGTGATCTTTAAGGTCCCTTCCAACCCAAACCATTCTATGGTTCTATGAAATAATCTTGAAAATCAATTAAGCAGTGCCCGAATTTTTAATGTCACGGCTGGAAGAGCTGGATACAGCTACAGGCACAGCCCCTGAGCCAGCACCAAGGTCTATTCATGCAACACAGCACTTACTTGTAGTGGCACAGCACTATGTTCACAACAAAGATGCCAAGCTGCTTACAGCTCAAGAGCAGTATTAGGCAGAGTAGTCTTAGGAGTCTCTCTACCGTCTCTACCCTCAGAGTATAAGCACATGAAACATTGACAGTTTTGACATATTGAGGTTCTACTTGGATATATCTGTCCTTTTGCTTTTCACGTGGTGAAAATTTCTGGCCAAATAGTAAAAATACATTACTAGAAACAGTAGTATGTGAGAGAGCAAGTCAAGAGCTGATGATTCATGTTATACTACTTTTGAAGGCAAAAATGAATTGTCAGGGGAGCTATTGCCAAAGGTTCCTGATTCAGTAGACGTATTGGCACAAGCATCTTCAAGCTTTCCTTTTGAGATTGCTTTTAGAGGGCAAAATTAGGAACATTTAGGTAACTATGTAAGGAAGATGCTAATTCATTTGAAAGCATAAATGTGCTAAAGTCATTATTTTGTGTATTAGTGAAACTATCACACGTTCAAATGAAATGTGATGCAGAACATTAGGGAAGGAAAAGAGGAACAGCGCCTTCCTTCTCTTTGAGTAGTGATTAATTAATTTCCCCCCCTCTTTTCTCTCTCCAAATTATATTTTGACTAGGTTGGCGCCCTGCTTTCAAATACTACAATATGTGGATTTCTCTTGTGGGAGCTATTCTGTGCTGCATTGTGATGTTTGTCATTAATTGGTGGGCAGCACTTCTAACATACGTCATAGTCCTTGGACTTTACATTTATGTCACTTACAAGAAACCGGGTATGTTCTGGTGTTTCTCTTGGTTGCGGTGGGGGAAGAGGGATGTAGAAGAAGGGAAGAAATTATGGCCTTTAGGGAAAAAAGAAAAAGATAACTTTTCTGTTTGGTGACTAGTTCAAACTTCTGTTTCATAATTTTTAGTTGTAATGAAATGTAATTATGCCTGTATAATCACTGCTGTTGTTGCCCTTCCTCACAAATTATTGAGATGCATGCCTTGTGCTTAGACATAAACATTTGAATGAAAATTGTAGGATAAGGTGCAGCAACAAAGGCACTAGGAAAGCATGTTATGTTTTGATAGGAAGTGAGAGAATGATGTTCCCTTACCTTTTCAAATTGAAAAAGGTTTTGAGTGGTGGTTGTTTTTCCAGTAAACCATTCCTATAGTGATAAACAACAACTTGTACACTTTGTTCCTTTTTCTAAGAGCACTGTATGATCGTAAGTGCAAGATGGAGTAAACTTAACCAACAAGTGTTCCTGAAGTTGAAAATAAGAAAAACCCTACATCCTGAGCTAAGAATATTATGAAGTACTTGGATGATAAATTAATTGTAGCTATCAAAAGATGTATATGGGAACAAATAGAGAAGATACTGGGATCTTTCCTTCCTTTTAGATTATTACTTTTATAAGGATGTGAAACTGATTATCTAGCAGTTTTTCACTGAAAATATTTGACTTCGGTTAGGCAATGTTTTGAGGTTACTTTTTCCTGTGTTGTGATACAACATGTTTTTTCCTGAAGTGTTGTTTTTTTGACTCTGAAGTTGTCAAAATCTTTGAAATGTTGGGGGGGAAAAAAATCTCAATTCTTTCTTCATATAACTGTACAATATCAAACTCTTAACTTGTTTGCTAAAACTTATACAGCAATGTTAACTTTAAACAGAATTGTCTATTTAGCTGTAGGGTTTGTTGACTAGTATAGCGTAGAATGTTCCAAGATGTAGCTTCTCTGTTTTCAGTTGGCATTCAACATTCATTTTGTGATCATGTAGTTTTACAATGAACAGCTTTAAATAAAATATTGAAACTTCAAATCTTCCAACAGATGTGAACTGGGGATCCTCAACACAAGCTTTAACTTACTTGAATGCACTACAGCATTCTATTCGGCTCTCAGGAGTGGAAGATCATGTGAAAAACTTCAGGTAACACTTAATATTAAAGACATAGGAAATTACTTCCATGTATTCAGTAGGGTGGTGTCATGATGTTTTCATGGTTTCCATTAAATGCCTGTTCATCTCCTGTGGGTTATAACAACTTTGATTTTCACCCCTCTGGACATACTATGTTAGGATTTTATTTCTGTCTAAGAGTGCATTTTAGAAGCAGGTCTGTGGATGATGCCTGCATATTCTTAGATGCCTAAACGGTTTGCACCATTGCATGTACCATTGCATTCCTCTTTGATGAAACTACATTGGAAGATATGCTCGAAAGTGCTAGTGAGCATTCAGTGCCCATACTTAAGAGAAAACTGATACAACCTAAAATCCCCAAGATGTGTATACTGTGGATGTTGTCCTCAACACCAGCTATTTCACATTAGACATATTCTCTCATTGCACTTCAGTACTGGCAAACAGGCTATAGTTGTCTGATTTGTTGTCAGCCAGCATGGCAACCCAGGAATGTCCTACTCAAGAAGGCAATTTTCTGTCCTATAGTATTTATGACACTTTCTGGAATAAGCTATTGTAGAAGAAAGATGCATCAAAAAATTTTAACAAAAGGTATTGACTTCAACTAATTCCTCCAAATAAATAGAATCATAGATTGAATGTGACTTTACCATGTGGTCTTGTCCAGTCCGAACTCGGCTGACTCACCGCAGATCTGGCTGCAAAGTTAGATCCAACTTTGATGTTACATCAAATTGCTCAGGGCTGTATCCAGCCAAGTTTTTAGTATTTCCAAGGATGGAGGTCATGTTGACCTGTCTCTTTTCAAATCGAGCAGTTATCTCCTACATGCTGCCTTTTTTGAACGAAAAGATCTATGGTATTACCTGTCAGTTGGAAAAATACTCTAATTCTGACTCCTGGCCTCTCTTTGAAGTGACTATATTTTCTTGAAGTAGTACAGGATAGGTACTTACAATGTCTATAGTGCATACATACAGACAGTTGAAATTAGATGTGTCAGCCAATTATGATAGGTACCAGCACAACCTTGAAGAATGTGACAGTAAAACTAAATTACAAGTGTATTAATATGAGTATTAATGGGCATTCCAATTCCAGACTAAAAAGGCTTGGCTGTTCATAGGTATAAACCGCAAAACTTGAAGTTTAATTATGAAACAGCTCTTCTTTCTGAAGTCCTAAGTCCTAATGTGATATTAAAATCCCTGATTTATTTAAAAACATTGTATAACAAAGATCAAGCTGTGTTGTTAACAGGAAAAGTAAGTCTACGTTCAGAAACTTGTTTGTTGCTTAAGTATCTCAAGAAGCAATTTTAAAACCTTCCCTAGTGCAAATCTAAAGGCTGGCATTAACTAACTGTGATTAGTGTGGCAACCTCATTTCTGTCTGCTGTTAGTCTATTTTGGGTTGCAAACTTTGATGTAGGAACAAGCTTTATAGGAAAATTCTTGCCAAGTGTAACTTCCTGCTTGTGCTGATACAGTAAAGAAAGGCTTTGCTGATCAGTATGTTTTTAGAATTGCATTGGAAGTACTTCAGCTCTTTTGTTTGGGAAGCTAGTATATAGATTTCTGAGCTTTAGACTTTGTTAATTGTTATTCAGAGGAGATACAGATCTTAATGTAAGCCACTTTTAAGCACAGTGGCTTTAGGAGAACTATTTTTGGCCTGCTATTAGTTTGTAACCTGTGGCAAAAAATACTTTGAGTTCTATATTCTAAACCAGAGCAGTTCAATATTTATTTATTTATATTATAAGTTTGCAGATGACACCAAGTTGGGTGGGAGTGTTGGTCTGCTTGAGGGTAGGATGGCTTTACAGAGGGGTCTGGACAGGCTGGATCAATGGGCCGAGGACAATTGTGTAAGATTCAACAAGGCCAAGTGCCAGATCCTGCACTTAGGTCACAACAACCCCATGCAGCGCTACAGGCTTGGGAAGGGTGGCTGGAGAGCTGCCTGGCAGCAAAGGACCTGGCGGTGTTGGTCAACAGCCAGCTGAGCATGAACTGACAGTGTGCCCAGGTGGCCAAGAAGGGCAATAGCATCCTGGCCTGTATCAGAAAAACAGTGTAGCAAGCAGGACTAGGGAAGTGACTGTCCTCCTGTACTTGGCACTGGTGAGGCCCTACCTTGAGTACTGCGTTCTGTTTTGAGCCCCTCGCTACAAGACAGACGTTCAGGTGCTGAGTGTGTCCAAAGAACACCAACGAAGCTGGTGAAGGGTGTAGAGCACAAGACTTATGAGGAGCAGCTGAGGGAACTGGGGTTGTTTAATCTGGAGAAAAGGAGGCTGAGGGGACACCTTGTCACTCTCTACAACTACCTGAAAGGAGGTTGTAGTGAGGTGGGTGTTTTTCTCTTCTTCCAAGTAACAGGTGATAGGAAAGAGGAAACAGCCTCCAGTTGTACCAGGGAGGTTTAGATTGGATAATTTCTTCATCGAAAGGGTTGTCAAGCATTGGAACAGGCTGAGTCATCTCCCCTGGAGGTATTTAAAAGACATGTAGATGCGGAGCTTCGGGACACGGTTTAGTGGTGGAGTTGGTAGTGCTAGGTTAACGGTTGGACTCGGTGATCTTAAGGGTCTTTTCCAACCTAATAATTCTATAATTCTATTCTGTGATTCTAATATGGAAAAGGAACTGGAACTGCTGTAGAGATCGAGACAGATGACTGTACGTGGTTTTTATGAAAAATTATTTCCTGATAAAAGTCTGGACACTTCATCTTTTAAAATTGCTTAGAAAGTTTTCTAGAATAACTTCCTTGCAGTTGTTTGGCTCTACCTTCTGAGTGATAGTAATTTTCACAAAAGCATGTGATTCCAGTTTTTCTATTGGGTATGGAAAAATCTTAACCTAGAAAATGCAAAGGGATGCGACTTAGCAATGGGTGAAGAAATTCATCCCTCTGACCTAGTCTTTTCTAAAATCTGTTTCTGATCTTGTTAAATGTGTAAATTTTCATATTTGGTGGGATTACTAAGTTTGGAACCAATTAATCATAGGTTTGATGACAGTCATGGAAAAATTGATCTTGTAGGTGAGGTTACTACCTCTCCAGCGACGATTATGTTCTTATTGCCAATATTTGGAAGAAACTTCTTTCTGTTAATAAAAAACCCCACAACTCCGGATGAAATGAATTCTCATCATCTTTTTTTTTTCCTCCTCATCTATTCACAAATCTAGACCTCAGTGCTTAATTATGACAGGTGCTCCAAATGCACGTCCAGCTTTGCTTCACCTTGTCCATGCTTTCACCAAGAATGTGGGCTTGATGATCTGTGGCCATGTGCATATGGTAAGTACTCTAGCTTTACTTCAAAGTTACCTTGTTTTATGTTTTGTTTGTTTGTTTTTTAACCTGTTTGCTTTTTGTTTGTTGTTCTTGCTTGTGTGGGGCATTATTAGACATGGAGAACTGCAAAAAGAGAGATTTACTGGTAGGATCCACTCGATGTATGGGTCATCACTATTCCAGTTAGGTATACTACAGGGGAAACTTTGCAAAATTAATACTTTTGATCATTTGATGCTTAAATGCTGAGGGAGGAGACTTTGTAGGAGTAAAGTGAACATGGGATTACAGCCTGCGTCAGTTTCTGTCCTTGTGTCATAGTCTCTTGTACTCAGGCTTTGGACAGAGCAGTTGGTCAAAATGATGCACAGTATACAGCTAGATTTCCTCTCAAGGGTCACTGTTTCAGGGAGATTGATTCCTGTGTAGATTTCTTATAAAGCCTGGTCTAAAACAAACCTCCTTGAGCAGTAAATTCAGTATCAGATTAGCCAATAGTTAAAAATTGCTCTTAACCTTTCAAGTAGTTTTTATTCCTTCAGTTACCAGATTCATTTCATCAGCAGGTGAAACAGTAATGTGAACAGATTTTTCCATTCCTGTCCCCTTTCTGACCAGCTTCACTAACTTCACTAACTTTCCCTGTTTTTTGCCAGGATATAAGGTGGTGGTTTTTGGGGGGATTGGGGATGTGTGAGGGCTATTCTGCAAGGACATAATTTCAACAGTTCTTATTTTTTTTAATTTTTTTTTAAGCAGTACCTTCTGTGGCAGACCTGTAGACATTTTGGTGTAGGGGGAAGGAAGCAAGCAAGCTTCAAGTAACTGTTCTTCAAAATCATGCTTGTTGTGAGTTGTGTTAACTGTGATATAAGGTGGCTGTCGTACTCTGATCTGTACCCAAACTTCAGTTAGCTACAGAGAGGCAATTGTGTTTCTGATAAACATTGGTAAATGCATTTTAGCATATAGGGCTTATATAGTTTAGCTTCATATTTTAAGGCCAAACTTTTTCTGTCACATCACTTAAGAACATTTAACAAGCATAATTTAAATACAAAGATTTATTACCCTTAAATATGTTTAAATTTAACACTCTTACTCAATATGATTTGCTTCTGCGCTAATGACAGATAAGAGCAAATCAAGTTAAGGCAATCCACAGAACATACATAAGAACATAAACAAATATTGACCAGTTCGTTCTTCAGAAACTTTAATTCTTTTAATTCCTGTCTATACAAACTTAAAATTTCAGTGAGTGCAAAGGACAGAAACTAGACAAGTAAGATACCACTGATGGAATTACAGTCTTTCAAAAGTAGGGCTGTGCTGAAAAGAATAAGATAGTGTCATCCTTGTAGGAAAGCAATTCTGATAAGAGATTTTCTGGGAGCATATCCTATCACTATTTAAAATCCCTTTCCTACAAGAAGGATGACACTACCTTAGTCTTCACCAACCCTGACCATCAGAATCTGTATCCTTCTGCAAAAACAGAGCTACTGTGTCCTTGACTGTCCTTTATTCTGCATTTTGATGTCTAGGGGGAACACAGTAATTCCTCCTGATGGAAGTAATAAAAAGAAAGTATTTAAAGAGGAGATGAGTTTGACTGCAACACAGAACTGCAGAAGTGACACTACTGTGACAAAGGCTTTCAGATAAGGATTATGTACACACAGAGGCACACTTGTACAGCTTGAAACAAATATTCCCATAAAGCCTAATATTAAGTCATCATGTATCTGTGTATGCTTCATTACAAATCCCTTTCCTTTTAAAACTCCGTTATTCTTTGAAGGATGAGCTTGTGCCGCCTGCTGGGGAAGTGGGTTGTACTCTGCAGGAACAAGATTGCTAAAGCTTGAACAGCTCTCTTCCTAACTATGGGAATCTGGTCTGCTCTTTGCTGCTGACAATGCCTGGTATTTTGTTATTTTGGGGTTTTTTGATTGTGTGGAAGAACGTTTTGAGGTTCTTCAAGTTTGAATTGTATTCTAGCAGTGAAATTAAAAAAAAAAGAAGGGGGAGGGGGATTTATTACTACTTACACTCATAATTCTTGTGTTCTTGTTCCCTCTCCTCTTTTTGTTTCCTTATTTTGAAAGGGTCCTCGGAGGCAAGCTATGAAGGAACTGTCAACTGATCTGGCTAAATATCAGCGATGGCTAATTAAAAACAAGATGAAAGCTTTCTATGCACCAGTGCATGCGGAGGACTTGAGGGATGGAGGACAATACTTAATGCAGGTATACCTCTCTCTCAAATTTTATTTTTTTAAATGAAAGTGGTGAAGATGAACATCAAAATTGGAAGCATTTTTATACTTTGAAATACTTTCATTTTGCAGTTATCTTAAAACTTTGATGAAAAATACTTTGTTTTCAGCTTAAGAAAATAGACCCTTCAGTTGTTACAAAGACATGGTTTTAAAAAAATAATTTTTGTTCTTCTTAGGCTGCTGGTCTGGGCAGAATGAGACCTAACACCCTTGTTGTTGGATTTAAGAAAGACTGGAGACAATGTGACATGAGAGATGTTGAAACCTATATCAATTTATTCCAGTAAGTAGAAAATGCGGAGGTGCAGCTCTTACGTTTCAGTTCAGTATGTTTGGTAATATGTCAAGAAGATCTTAGTTGCATGAAGTCTCTTTCAGGTAGACTGAGATTTTCCATATTGCTGATCCAGCAGTCTTCAATACCTTGGGTTTTTCTGATATGGAAATGAGTAAGCAAGTCTGTATAGTTTAAACAGGTTAGATTTCTATATAAGAACTCTTTCTGTGTCTAGAGGTGTGAGGTTCAAGAATTACGATCTTTAGAGATGGAACTAGTCTCTTATGTGCCAGTCTGCTGAATTCTTTGAAGCATAGCTTCTACTGAAAGCAGGATTTTTTGCACACTAGTTCTGTAGAGATTAAGTGTAGTAGAGAATGAATCAAATTTATCTGAAGTTCGATCTTCACTAAACCTTGCTCTCATATAGAAGAACTGTTTTACTTACTTTGGGTGTCAGTGCTGTGTATCTTACAATATCGTAGCCAAAAAGGAGATGGAAAAGGAAATCACAGGGTAATTTGACAGTACTGAAAGGCAGACCAATTCGCACTGAAAAATACAGTAGAATAACTCATGCTACAAACAATTAAGAAAACTTGCACTTAACACTGAGCATTTTTTGTTTTCCTTATGTGCTGCTTAACCCACTTCATTTGTGCTTTACACTTCTTATTTACTCTGCATTTAAAAGAAAGAGAGGATGGGGGATTACAGGCAGAGATTAGAAAAGGAAAAAAACCATACCCTCACACTCTCCCAGTTCCTTAAGACAAAAGCAGGAGCAGCAAATGCAGAGAAAAATAAGGAAACATGTTGGTTTGTTCTTGGTCTTTCTTTTTTTCCTATTTTATTTTGGAATGGTTTGTGCTGGAAGATCTGTCAAGGCCAACAAATCATGTGGTTCTCCACAACCCAAAAGAGAGACCTCTGGAGGTAATAACTGTAGGTCAAGCGTATTTCTGGAAAATTTCTGGAAAATTGAAAGTTTCTAAAGCACACAATAAAAACACACCTAATCTGTACACATTTCACAAATTAAATAATGAATTAAAAATGTTCACTAATGGACAAAACACTTTCTTCTTGAATCAATCTCAGTTTTTCTTGCATTTATTATAGAATATGTCGATACTTTGAATATTTCTAATCAAGTCTTACTGCTTCTAAAGAGAAGTTTTTAATGAGTGAAGTCTTGAGAAATTTCTGTCTGTGGAAATGACATGGGAGGGAGTTCTCTGATTTATGGTTGTTTTTAATGAAACAACTGATGATTAATGGCTAATGCAAACTGTATGCTATGGTTAAGTTCATTTTTATCTGCCTTATATCTTGTGGGGGGTTGCCGTTCATTCTACTTCACTTTTACTCAACAATTTATTCAAGGTTTTCACTTGTTCCTATAATAATGAAGTTTTCTGTGTTTATTTTTTAAAGGAACAAATGCCTTCCCCATCAGATATAATGAGAACAGGCATGTTATAGCTAACGTACAGCTGATTTGATTCTAAATTGCAGCTTCATAGATTTTTAATACCCAAATGTTTTGGAAAGATGTCAGAAATTTTTGGTTATCAGATCAAGGATATCTACTCAAAATAAATCCCTTTATTGTTGGGGAGATAAAAAATTAGATTTCTCAGAATATCTTGTCATCATCTGTGCAGAGCTTGACCGATCTGTTCATGTACTTTTACTTAATCTCTGTTTATGTAGGGGCAAGAGGGAGGAGACAGACCAGATATCCTTTCTATGTGTTGCTTTTCATGATATGGTGAATGGTTCACTGATGCAGTTGATGGTTTGGAATTGAAACTGAAATTGTAACACAAATTGATGATTTGGGATTTTAAATGACAGTGTTTAATCACTGGAATTTCTTCAAAGAGGGTGTGTCAAGTTGGTCCCTTGGGGAAGAAAAAGTTGTAAAATATTTCATTTTTGTTCGTTTTGTTTAGTGATGCCTTTGATGTTCAGTATGGTGTAGTTGTCATCCGTCTAAAGGAAGGCCTGGACATTTCTCACCTTCAGGGCCAAGGTAGGATTTGCTTTGTTTCATCTGGTGAACAGCTGTTGTAATTCCCTTTGAATACTGTTTTCTGAAAATCTTAAATGAAGATAAGTTATTAAAAAAACTAACAAACCAAAACACCACTCTTCTTGTAGAGCAAAAATCACTGAAATTAGCAAGACTGAAATGTAAAATAAGAATTACCCGTGTTCAGAACAGAACTTGGTTTTCTGCGTGTCTCAACTTTCTGTACTTGTAAGCTGTATATAGTTGCTTCCCAAGGATTTACTATTTTACTGAAAAACACTAAAGAAGCTACCAAATTGGTATCAAGTATTTGCGACCTAAGTCTAGAAATTGTGAAAATCACAACAAATGTTGCATGATCCAGGAATGCTATGTGTCTGGTGTGGGTTGCCAGTGCACCCCTATGCACACCAGTGTAGAGTCCTTAGCAGCAGTCTGTCTCAAGTTTGGAAAGGTTTTCTATTTTCAATGTAGAAGACTTGGTTATGCTTTGTAGGTAGTGTTCTGAAGCCAAATGGTGTAATTTTAGTTAAATTTTGAGCAGACTAATGGAGGAAGCACATGAGCTTTGGCAGCAACTGCCTACTGAGTTGATAATGTCTAATTTGCTTGTTGTTACAACATTGCTACAAGGGGGAAGAATGCTTGTGACACCAGCTCTGTAGTTGGGGGATCCTCCTGAAAGCGGGGAGAATTTTCCTGGAAACATATGAATGTCTGAGGATTTGGGGAGAGGCAGAGAGCCTGTCACTGTGTGCAGGAGGGCAGAGGAGTATGAGAAACAACTAAGAGTGAACCTGCACTGTGAAAACAACACTGCTGAGAAGACTAGGAAATAAAACTCCAAGGTGTCAGAAGAGTCTTAGTGACTCAGTGTGAGATTGCTTTAACTCTGACAGCTACCAAGTATCTCCACTGAAGCCAAATCTGTAAAAAAACCTAGGCTGTGAGACATACTTGGTCTAGACCTTGTCTAAAGCTCATCTGCGTCTTGGAGTTACAGTGGAAATGGAAAGCGTTTCACCAAGTAATTTTTTTCCCTCCTGGTTGTACTTCCTCAGTATTAGCTAACTCTCTTTTATGTTTATCCCATGGTAATGCAATCAACACGCAAAATCTGGGAAGGAAGTAGCAAGAAATTACAGCTCTGCTAGGAGGAGCAGCCTCTTTGTAGGCATTTCATAGAAGATTTCTTTGGTTGTTGTTTTTATTGCTTTTATTTATTTCTCCAACTGTGAACCATCACAGTATAGTCACATACCTCTCTTGATACCATTTGGAACAATTAAGTGGTTTATAATGTGTTTCTTTGCTTTCTTAAAGAAGAGTTACTGTCATCCCAAGAAAAATCTCCATGTGCCAAGGATGTCATAGTAAAAGTGGATTATAGCAAGAAGTCTGAGACAGACACTTCTATAGCTTTTGCTCCATCATCTAGCGAAAGAACTCCCACTCTACATAAAGGTAACTTGTTCGTTAGCAGTGAAACTTGAATTCTCAGTCTTTCTCTCTCTCATTCCCTCTTCAGTTCCTCTCTCCCCTCACCAAGGAATTATGTAAGGGATTTTTTTGTCTGCAGAACAGGTGTGTGTCATGCTTTTCCAGCCATTGATGTCTAATCACTTAAGTACTTTGGTTTAGAGCTTACCCGTATGTAAAATAAATCTTTCATGTCTAGTCCCCAGAATAAAACAGATAGTAGACAATGACCTACAATGGATTTTCTTTGTTAATGAGTTTGACAGGCATGAAAAATTGCTTGAGAATCGTGTCACACATGTAAGTGTGATTTTAAGGCTGCCAAATTTATGAAGGTTTTTTCAGTTCAGACTAGAATATTATATTCATGTTAACAGACACAAATCGTTAAGGATACTTCGACATGACAATAAACAACTTAACTACTCTTTTTAAATAAAAGCTTGGTGTGACTTGATAGTTAAGTGAGCAATGTATGCTTTTTTTTCTTTTTAAGGTGCAAATAGATGTCAGGGTCTTGTAGGCTGCATTTGTGTGCTTTTCTTTGTATGAAAATCCATTTCATTCTACATCTTTGTTTTCTAATTTTTTTTATACACACTAGTAGTGTTTTCATTAACATCATAAAGGAAATTAACCTTTTTATTTTGTATCTTTAAAAATCTTCCAGAGGAGGACGAGGATGGAAAGACTCCAACACAACCACTGTTGAAAAAAGGCAGGCATTTTCCATGTTTTTTGTGTTGAATCATTCTTTCGCATTGTTAATTTCAGTTTTCCTTTTGTACTCCTTTCTACATATATACATATGAGAAAGAGGAAAATACCAGCCATGCAATGTTAATTAGCTTCTTCATATCCGCTTTGGAATTGCTTCATCTTTAAGGATTAGGCTGTGGAAAAATGCAACTTTGTGGAAATTTCCCAGAACAAATTGCTACTGCAAAAGAATTGTGCATGTGTCTAAGATATGAATGTTGGATAATTGTTATTTTTTTAAAGCTTTTGTTCTTAAGTAACATTTGAAATGTGTTCAGGAGCTTGCTTAGTTCTCTTTGTCTCACGTTTCTGTCTAGATCCTTACTTGAATTAGGAGGAAGGGAAATGCTACCTAATGGTATAGTGGAAGTGCTCCATCAGACTATTCAGTAGATCTTCTAAAGCCATAGTTGTTGCTTTGTTATTTGGAATTGTTCAACAACTTGCAAATTAAGGCATAATACAGACACTCAATGAGATTAACACCTGAAATAACGTGAAGCATTTTGAGAGATGAATTGAGCAGTTTTCACTTCCTGGTTTATTTCAGACTTTTTTGAGTTAAGTAAAGATTTTTGCCTTAACTGAGATTCATCCTACCTTTTTTTTGGACATTTTCTTCATAATTTCAACAGCTAGAAGCTGTTATGTTTTAATAATGGAAAGCGAGATTACATCTTGAAGCACAAGATGGCAGTTTGGAAAAAGTCCCAATATGCAGTAAAGTAGTATATTAATGTAAATCAGTCACAGATGTACTCAAAATTTTAAAATTCCTAATAAAATAATGACTGAGATGAGTATAAAACTGCTGGCTTTTGTTCAAGCTGAGGTTTTAATTAAGAGAAAGGGGGTAGTTTTTTCTGTAGTTTTAAAAAAAATAAATTTACCTCTGTTAATCTAATTGAAAATGCCATTGTTGTCTTGGTCTCAGCCAAATCCAATAACTTTGTTACACAAAATAGTCTATATTGTGCTTCAGGGCCTTGCACATGTAAAACAGTACTTGTTACAAAAGACAGAATTACAATATGCAGAACTAGCTTTTATTTTCACCACATTTTTAAAGAAAAATGGACTTAAAGAGGGAATAAAAGTGCTTAGGACATGGCGTTTACACATACATTAGTATCTACATCTTTACATCTTTTTAGGGAAGTTTTGTCGTATGCAAGAGGTAGCAACAATGATCTGAAGTATGTATGCAAAGCTAAATTGTCCAGGCAAATGACTGTAAAAAGATCATACATATCTGTTATTTTCACGTGTCTGCCAAATGACTTAAGATTTAAAACTTTAAGTTCTGAAGTTGTGAATTTGCACACTCCCTAAATACAGCTCAGTTTATATCCATTTAATCGAGGTTTGGAATCGGGTCCGGGGAGAAGAAACAATTTTTATTTAAACCTAGAGATACCACAAAATATTAAGTTGCATTTGATGAATTTCAGGGTGATTAAGCAAAACACTTCAAAAATGAAATTTCCTCATCCTTTTTTCCAGATTCAAAGACCCCATCTTCTCCTTTAAATTTGGCTGACCAAAGACTTCTTGATGCTAGTACGCAGTTTCAGAAGAAACAAGGCAAAAGCAATATTGATGTCTGGTGGCTCTTTGATGATGGAGGTAATGTGTTTTCTACTTAAAAAACAAACATATAAAAAAATAATACTGAAGTGATTTTTAACTAATTGTTAATAGGTATGTTTCAGTTAGTTCATATATGGATTACAAATTTGTACTGTTAAACTCTAACATGATAATATGTTTTCTGAATGTTCCCAAATCCTGGTCAAAATGCAGGTTTGACACTGTTGATTCCGTATCTTATTACAACTAAGAAGAAGTGGAAAGACTGTAAGATCAGGGTGTTCATTGGTGGAAAAATAAACAGGATTGATCATGACAGAAGAGCGTAAGTTTACCTTTAAAAATTTTCATTTCAAATGCTAATAGAGCATGTTACATGGTAGATGACTTTCACTTCCTAGTAGCCTTCTTTCAGTTGTTCTTTGGTTGAGGTGTAATCATATTTGATTCTGTTTCTCCAAAAAAGTTCCATTTACCCCCAGATTATTTTGGATGGGATACCTCAAGTTAAACTAATTTATCTGCAGCATTGTCTGACACTAACATTTTCTTTTTCAAATATTTTCTGAACTTGTCTTTGAGGGAGAGCTCTTCTCTTAGTTTTCTGGTTTTAAAAATCTATTTTTTTTCCCAAAGCATGTTGTTTTATATCCATATGCCAGGTAAGTTGGATCAATTTTTTTCCTATCATATTTAAGTTCCTCTTTTTTATTAAACTAGTGTTTTTATTACCAAACACCTACCTGTTTACCCTGTGAAATAATTAAAAATCTGATGATGTGTAAAGGCTTGTTTTTCTGATACAGGATGGCTACTTTGCTCAGCAAATTTCGGATAGACTTCTCGGACATTATGGTTCTTGGGGATATTAATACTAAGCCAAAGAAAGAAAAGTAAGTCTCAAAAAAACCCAACTTGTTTGTTAGTTGAATTCTTGATGTCTTTCATGAATTTATAATAACCTCATTCTTTCCTACATAACAGTTTTGAAAGAGTATTTCCTATAACATCCAGTGTTTCATGAAAATGCAGGAAATAAATTAAGCAATAACTCCTACATCGAAGAACATAGAATTTTGTATTTTTTAAATCTCTGGCCCTTAGGCTGTAATACTAAATGTAGAAAAATACATTTTAAAAAATCCAATTTGTCTGGAACAATCTTCTTTAAAAAGAGAAATGCTCACAAAAACTTAAATGGTCTTTATCTGACTCGGAGTCTTAGTTTAATGTAACAAAGCTTGGTCTTCAAATAGCCTGATTTGTTTTTTCTTTTTTAAAAAATTGCTTGGACTTGTAATTTTCACAGGAATGATCATACGTGTGATGTTTCTGATTTTTGAGTTTAAAAAATATTAATTTTAGATGGCTTTCAGTACAAATTTATAACAGAATGTGTAAGATCTTAAAATAGTATCTTCCTTTCCCTTCAAGTCTTCTTTAGTACTTTGAAGTTGTAAAAATATTTTTTACATGGATATGCATGTATCTGAATAATTTGATAAGTCATGCAAATTAGGAAATGTTGTTTTACAACTTACATTTTTTGTACCCTGCTTTTTAATCACCTTTTCTTAAATGTATAGAATATATGAAGCAACTAAAACAGTAGAGTACTTCTGGAACTCTGATGCTTTTGGATGTCTTTGCTCCTGGGAGCCTGCTACTGAGAAATGTGTAAGCTTAGAGGTAGCAGGCATTTATGCATTAAAAAGTTGAGACTGTAGAATTACATGGAATTATTTTTATTTCATAGAATTGATCCATGAGTTATTTCTTCTGAGAGCATTTTTTCTATCTCTGTGGATATGTGTAAAGCCTTTTTAAGATATCAGTTGGCATTAACGATAGCTGTAAACTAAGTGGAGGAAGACAATTTATTTTTAACAATTGTTGTGCTGTATAATAGAATATTGTTAATACTTCTCCTTTTTGTTCAGCCAAAAAATAGCAGATCACATTTGATTGTTCCCTTTTGAGGAAGGTGAAGTCATTGTATCAACTGACTTCAGTAAAGACCACCAAGGGTGGAGAAAAAGATGGGTTTTTTAGTAGTGTGGGATTTTCCTGGAGGTAAATGGGCATGGGGGGAGTGTTTAACTATATGGAAGCTAACACATGACACATACTGATATTACAATATCAGTAATACATCCCAAGAGATATTCTTTAAAGTTTGTTAAACTTCCCATACTGTAATTTGCAACCACAGGAGATTGGCAATACCTTGCCATCTTTATAAAAAAGCTCATTCAAATAGCATCAAAATGCATTTATTTCATTGGATGTAAGGCATATATTTCAGTATGTTCTGCTAAAAATCTTGTTTATTTTTCTCACATCTCAAGGGCTGGGGCTATTCAAAGACAAGTTGTTTTCATAACTTGCGGCCATCTTAATGTGGGTAGAGAAGGAAGGGTCATGTAAGTTGTTTTTTCTAGTAGAAATGAATGCCTCTTTGGTCTTCAGAAGGTTTTCTTTTTAAGTTCTTGCTAAAGTTCAAGTACATTAAAATTAACATCTCATATTCTAAGTGCAACAGGAAGACTATACAAGATGGCTGTGGCTATTTGCATTTGAATGCGCTCTCGGAATGTATTGTAAAGATTAAAAAGAAACAAAATAAAAATATCAGAGCCAAAATCCTAGTGGTACTAGCATGAGACTTGATAGCTATTTTTTTTCAATGCGACATGTAAACTTCTTTTTCAAATTTAATTCAGACGAAGCTACTGTTAGTTACTATACATTCTCTAAGGTAGTACTCTTCAACTTTCTAACAGTTCCAGTAAAACTCTAGCAAAAGTTGGTTTTGTTTTTTTTTTTTTAAACTGGCTAAAATTTAAATGTAGTTACATGAGGAACAGGGAAAGCTACAGGTGTCCCTAATTGTTTATTGAATCATAATGTCTTTGTATACAAATAGCTGATTTGATGTTCTAACTGCAATTGGCAGTAAAAAAATTTCAGTTCACTTTAAATGGTAATAAAACTTACTTTCTGATATCATGAAAGTCATTGCTGACATACAGACGCGTATCTGTTCTAATATGGCTGTTCACTTAATCATTACAGTATTGCAGCATTTGAAGAAATGATAGAGCCCTTCCGACTTCATGAAGATGATAAAGAACAAGAAGTTGCAGATAAAATGAAGGAGGATGAACCATGGAGGATAACAGATAATGAACTTGAGCTTTACAAAACAAAGGTTCTGTATTCTTTAGGACTTCATGTTAAAAGTTGTTAAACTCTTTTCTCCTGCTGCATTTGTGGATATGATATAAATGAGTTCATTCTTGTTATTCTCCTTTTATAGCTGTTTTACGAATGGCTGATGGAAAGCAGCATCTGAAACCATTTAGATGGTTCACAAAAAAAAAAGAAATGTTCCAGCATTTGAGGGGGGTGGATTAAACTACTTTCCTACAGTATTTCAGCAGTTAATTTAAAATACCATTGTCTATATTCAGCTGCTTGTCTTTTTTGACCAAACTAACACTTTTGCTTCATTATTAAAAAAAAAAAAACACCACATGACATCTAATAGTGATGTTAAGGAGCAATTAAATGCTTGACATTTTTCACAAGCAGTTGTGTGGTGTAGAGATGCCAGAAGTATTCCTTCTCAAGTGCTTCTATGGAGAAGACTCAGGTAGCATCCTATAAGAGGATGCAGATACAGACCAGGACCTAAAGAAAGACTCGTTAAAGTTTCAGTGATCCTAAGTCCTTCAAGACGGTCCTGAGTATATTCCACCCTTATCTTCTTTTTCCTGCCTGAGTTTTTACAACTTCTGTGAGGATTTGCAGTAGAGAGGAAATGGGAATTGTAGGTCATTCTGCGCTGTAAGTGTGAAAAAGGCAGGAATCTATTCAATGGGTAGGTACAGCAGCTGCTGCTGAGATCTCTTAACAGCATATTACCAAGGGGCTAAGGGGGACGATTTTATAAAGTACAGTTACTTTATAGCTAAGGAACTGCTTGATGCCTTGATGTTCCTCATGTATACAAACACTGCCAAAATTCATTTCAGTGAGGTAACTGAAGTGATGTATTCTTTTGTCTGCTGATAGGTTAATTGTTTCTGCAGACACTAGCCTGCAGATTAACTAGACTTCATCTCATCTGAGAACAACAGAACTGTAAGAAATGGTTAACTCAAAATCTTTGCCAGAAAGTTAGTTGACATAAAAGAACTGAAAATTACTGAGGAAGCTACCTCAGACGTTAAGACAGGATAGGGTAGTAAAAAAAGGCCTATTATGAAGGTAGGCTTACCAAACAAAGATGGGGCTTTACTTCTGTAACACCTGCCCACTATGAGCTTCTAGGATATAGTTGAAAGAACCTTGAAGAGAATATAAGGGGCCCGTGCTTCTAGGAGCTACGGAGGATGGTATCATTATTAGAAGAACTGTCTTAAATTTAGCTTTCATAGTACTTACTTGGCTTATTTGCACATTTTAAGCTTGCTGCTTTCTTCTCTCCAGCCGGGCAACTGTAGGCATTTAGGAAAAACGAACAAGTTGCCAAACTGAGGTGGAAGTACATGCTTTCTATAAGTGACTCATACGAACTGATCTTAACTGGTTTTCATTTTTCCTTGCATAAAGGAACTTGGAGTTTTTTATAAAAGATCTTCCTAACTAGTTTCTTTTTAATTACAGACTTACCGCCAGATTAGACTAAATGAGTTGCTGAAAGAACATTCAAGTACAGCTAACATAATTGTCATGTAAGTAAATGATTTGTGCTCTTACCTTAATTGATACAGAACTGTAATTTGAAATACAAACATACATAAATGCAGGTTAGGAAAAAGGCTGTGCTTGGCATTAAAGTATAGAAATATCCAAGAAGGTTTCAGTGCTGAAAGTATTTATTAGAAGCATGGAGCTACTACACTGATGAATGAAGAATGTCCTGTGTAGTTCTGTGCTTCTGACACAATGTTTTAGGTGACTACCTCCACATTTGTAGTGTGGCTCAGGATTCTCACATTCCTTCTGCTCCCACATGCCAGGTACTCCCCTCTCTTTTGGGTCCTTCCTTTCAGTTATTTTTCTAGGAAATCTCTATAGGTAAGTTAGATCATCATCCTGACAACGAATTTCCATGGAATTACTTTGTAGGTTTCTTTGCTGTGTTTTTCTTCAGGAACCTGCTTCAGAACTCCGTGAAGTAGTACTACAAGTGAAGTTTGAGGAGGGCAAATAGACTTTAGTGTTTTCAAAAGAAAAGAGCAAGGCAGGTTTTAGGAAGGATTGTGAGAAGCAGTGTTAGACTGCACCACCCCTAGCATCCTAAGAAAAAGCTGTATTTTAAAATCTTGAAGAGTCTTTCAAGAAATTATCTCCAACTGAGGAGAATTCTTCATGAAACTACCTGAATTACAAAATGGTGGTAAGAGGCCAAAAGTGAGGGGTAAATAGATGTAAAGGACTGTGGTGCTAAAGATACGAATTCTCAACTCACGAACTGAATTCTGAGCAAAACCCAAAAACCAAAAAGGTTCCAAAATTTTACTTAATAGCTACCTCTTCGCAGAATCATACTTTTGTATTTATATGATATGACTTGTACTCCACCAGGTGTTTCTAATTGAATGCTTTTTTCTCTTGTGAATTATAGGAGTTTGCCAGTTGCACGAAAAGGTGCGGTTTCTAGTGCATTATACATGGCCTGGTTAGAAGCTCTTTCTAAAGATCTGCCACCAATTCTCCTTGTTCGTGGGAATCATCAGAGTGTTCTTACCTTCTATTCCTAAGAGTACTGCACATGGGACAGCTACGATGAAATGGTACTTCAGTGCCCAGGGGAGAGTGACTGACATGGTCTGTAGTTTATTAACATTACAAAGGCAAAAAGTGACTCTTCTTTCACTATTTCACTGACTTGAAAGCACACAAGGAAAGTCACTGTATTTCTAAAGTTGTGACATCTTCAGTTTTATTCTATATTTTCTGTAATTTAATCTTGCTTAATGGGGGAGGACTCCTTGTTAGACTGAAGAACAAGACAAGCTTTTTGTTTGCTATTTGAATAGCAGCAATAAAATGTTTTATTTTTGATCAATGAAAGGATTATAGATTTATAAAAGCCTTTTAGCCTTGAGGTGCCTTCTGAAATTAACCAAATCTCATCCATACATCCTATTTTGTGAATTTATATAGAATGTCAAAATCTGCCTTCAACTAATAGTTTAGATCAGACTTCTTTTAGTTTCTAGTCTCTTCCATATTACAATAAAAATGAATGCTGCTTTTCAGTCTTCCATTGAGCTATTAGTTTTTAGTACTGTATGTTTTCTATTGTCAGAAAGTTTTTGGTTTTTTATTATTTTATCTGTTAGATGTAAAGGTGAGAATTCGGGCAGGTCAGTTGAACTAAAACAAATTCCTGACGTTATTGTCAATAATTCATGCTACTAAATTTTGTAACATGTAAAATAAAACTAATTTTACCAGCAGAGAGGATCATTTTCTCACATCTGACAATGTATACTTTGGCACCAGTCTGAAATATACAGCTAATATCAGCTGCTTTGGCGAAGGATAGTGACCAGTCTCTGCTCTGTAGCTCTAATAGAAAATCAAATTCATCTTACTGGCTAAGGCTTTTTATCTTACTACAGATTTTATCTTACTAGAGACCTGTCCTAGTTCTTGGCCTATTATGTTTTGGTGTCACTTTCAACTTATTTTGAAACAAAACTCAACTTAAGGCTTGAATGGGGATAATATAAGCAATGTGATGCTATCTAACAGAAAACAGTAAACACTATGTGGAATCTTGCTATCCAATATGAAATGTAAAAGCTACAGTTCTCTCGCATTTTTCAACAAATGGTTAAAAGGACCACTAGTTACTAGGGGAGATGTTTTTAGGTCAATTCATTCAGTTGTCAGAAAATATATTCAGTCTTATTAAATAATACTCAGGTTTGATTGTCTAGCAGTTTAGATCTATTCCATACTTCCTACTTTATACATTTTCTATGTTCAATAAAAAAACTGCCAATCTTGTGTGCCCTTTCATTGTGTATTTTGAAAACTTCATAATTTAGTCTACTATGAACACCTACACAAGAAATTTCACTTGAGCCTTTGTATAAAGGTTAGTAATGTGAACTGTTTTTTAAATTCCTATTATATTTTGGATAGAAAGGATTGCCTAAAAACATTTCACAAGCTTTTGATATTAGCATAGGAGATGCTACTGGATCAGTTTACCAGTGCTTGAGTGACTTTCATTTAAGGATGCACAGAAAAGATGTATTTTTATGCTAAATACATAATCAAATTGAAATGTAACTGTTCCTTTTGAAGGACAAAGCATAATCATTGTGTGGCAAGGTAGAGCTTCGAGTTGTTGTGAATAAAGATAAAAACATTCTACACAGTGCAGTAGACACTTGTCAAGTTCTTGGTAAACTGCAGAAAACCTTTTTGCTGTTTCTGTCAATTGGATTTAAGACTATTGAATCATTTCACTTCCAAAAAAAAAAAAAAAAAAAGAAAAATAAACATGCATGTTTTGCTGCTAAGTGTGAGATAACTGATGCCAGCATGAACCCAGCTTGTTATGATAAACATTGTAAGACAAGACAGTTTGCAGTAAAAGTGCTGTTTCCTTCCAGGTGAGGGGGTGGTGATCAAACTTAGCAATGTATCGATTACAGGCTTTACAGTGTATTTTAGGGTATAAGGATGTCACATTGTGAATGTGTGGAATCATTGCCATGTTTCTTCTTGTTTTGTGGGTTACATTCTTTTGAACAGATGGACAGTAAGGCATGGACTTAGTGCTGCTATCTTAAAAATGTGCACAGGTACACTTATTTAAAAGGTTTTTTTGCCCATTCAGGAAAACATTGCTTGTGATCTGTAACACAGAAACCAAATGAAGTGTGTGTATACATGCATATATGTGTATAAAATTATATAAAATATATCTAAATATGCATATGGGGATAGTTAAGGTAATGTCTGTGAAATAACGTAGAATGCTTTTCACATGCACTCTCAGAAGTCCACTAACGCTAGGCATGAGGTCAAGTTTCATGATTATTTGCTACACTAAAATTTCAACAGCTAATGGTAATTGTTTGCAACAGATGTCAGTTAGTGGCAGTCACTCCAACTTCTGCTTTGATTTTGATGCCAAATTTAGTTACGTTCCAATCACTATTAATTACTTGAAAAATGAAATCACTTACACATGGCAATTCATACCTTCTATAGATTAGGTTTCTTTGTATGGGTTTAGAAAGACAGTAATAGCTGGTGAAAATCAATTATTTATTTGTTCACTTGTATTTAGGTTTCCTTTTACATACATTCTTTTTATATGCTTTTTCTGACATATTTAAAAATAACTGAAAATAATTTAAAGATTTGAGCATTAGTGGGTAATGGCCCACTTGGTTTGAAGATGTAAGATTTGATACTGTACTGTAACTGTCACACACAAATGCTTTTCTAATGTTTTAACGTAATTATTGCAGTTAATACTTTGTACCAGGGGGATGTCACTGCAATAAAAGGAAATGAGTTCAATACAACTGCCTTGTCTAACAAAGCCTTTTTTATCGGTGGGGGATAGGGAATGATGTTCCTATTTCAACAGATAATGCTGAAAATAGTTCCTGATATGTGAATAAGCTTATTGCATGCACCTGATGCTTACCTTTATTGTAGAATTTGCATAGGACCATGAGTAGAACTTAAAGCCATTCAGGTGTCTGGTACAAGGGGAATGTTTGCTGCTACTGGGCTAGGAACAGCAGTGGTTGCATAAGAAAAATAAACCTTCTTTTGCTGTCTAAAATTTGTCATGACTTGACAGACAATGCAGACCAGTCCGCAACACGTGGTATGATTAAGCTGGAACATTAGTATCTGAAAACTTGTTCCTATTACATATGTAATTTGTTTTGCCTCTTAGAATAGCGAAGGACTGTCTAACTCCTCCTTCCTGAAAACAGTAGTCCACTGGGATATGAGGAAATACATTGGGAAAATAATTTTTAAGACTCAGTTGCAAAGCTGGTTGTAAGCAAGACAAGCTTGGCGTTAGCTCCACTAATGCACATTCAACTAGAAAATAGCTGAAAAATCGTAAGTTCAAGAGCATAGTGAGAAATGGCAAGTTGTTTTCTCCTATCAAATGATAGATACTTAGAACCACTGAAGAACTTTTTAACCTCATCAATTCTGGTGTTTCCCAGTGTAGCTGGGTAACTGAGATTTTTTTTGTTTTAAAACTAACCTCAAATCAATTCAGACGTCTACTGTATATCCTTAATTTACTAAATAATTGATGATTAAGTTTCTTCATGCATTTAAGTCTAAGCCCTGAGAGTGAAGTTTGGAGGACAGTTGAAACATTTGTTAACACTGCCAACTTCTATGGCATTGGCTCTAACCTGTTTCAGAATGTAAAGAGGTAGAGAAGAAAGTATGTAGCAGTTTTTTAGATCCTCCTCTTTGCTGGAGAAGTGCTTGATAATGATAGAGTACTATTATCTGAATTCACTGATGAGTGACTTCACGTATGCTTTCAAAGCTAAAAATGAAAATTGGATCAAGGTTGATCTCATCATGTGACTACACAATCAAACAGTGAAGGTTCACCCTGCACAACTCTTCTTGGTTTTGTTTTGAAGCAGGAAAGCACGACTCCCATCACCTTGGTGAATATTTGTCATTAGTATAGTTACACTTCTTGTATAACCTCTGTGGGATCCTGTGAAGCTTGCCACCATACCTAAAACCTGGTTTATGTTCAGCTGGCACAGGAGCTAGGCTCCAGGTCTGTGAGACTATGAAGGCATTGAATGTTGTTCTGCTCCAGTATAAGTGCCTTGCTTCCCTTTGGTGCTGGGTGAAAATCATCAAATCTTTCTTGCTACTCTGCCTCTTGACAGCATGGTGTGGAACAGGTTTTCAGAGTTAACAGTGTGGATTAAGTTGATGGAGCCTGATGCCTGCATTTAGGAGAGGGAAACAAGCTGGGGAAAATCACCACTTTCTCAACTTCTGAACCGGAAGAGTTAAGTGTTGCAGCACTAGCATGCACCTTCTCCAAACAGAACATGAAGACCTTTCTCTTGAAATTTCGTCAGGCATCTTATATGCCCAGAGGCCCAGCTCACAATTAACAAAGAAATTGTACTCTATGCTTTAGGCTGTATACATCACACTTGGTGACAAGGTGCACAACCAGAAATTATCTGTGTGACACGGCGCAAGTCAAGCCTGCGTTGACTGCTGACACCCCTGTTCTCATTGGTGTCAGTGGGCACAGAACTGAAAGCTGAACAAGGAGTCTGAGAACGGTTTCTTTGCTGGTCTCACCCTTGATCTGCTTGCTCTCTCTCTTCCAGAAACGGTTGGCTTTGCAGCTCCAGAACTCTGCTTTCACCCTGCCCCCTGCCAGCCTGTCTCCCTTCCCTGTCTGCCCTGCTTCTGCAGGCCCAGGGCTGAGAAGCTGCCCTCACGTAGCCCGCACAGCCATCTTTGTCACAATGTCATGGGGTGAGGGAAAATGGAAGCGCTCAGCATTTAAAATGCCAGGCAATGCTGAATTTAACTTCTTAAGCAGCCTCCCTCCAAAGAGCCCCATTTCGCGCCCCTCACAGGCCTGCCGCCCCTCCGACCCGGCCGCTGAATACCGGGCACACCCCGGCACCGCCCATCCCCGCCGTTCCGCGCTCCTATTGGCTGCAGGCGTCTCCCCCCGTCCTCTTATTGGCTGCTGCGGGGCGGGGGGCGGGACGCTTGTCCTGTGGTACGGGCGGCCGTTAAACCGTCGCCGCGGGCCGGCGGCGGCCGTGGGAGCGTGGCGGCGGCTGAGGGTGGCGTGGGATGCCGTGCAGCCTCCGCGGACAGCTGCCCTTGCTGGCTTGCCGTAAGCCTGCCCTTTTGTAAAGTGCTCTGCTGTTTGCTGGTGCGTGGTGTTGTGTGCCGGAAATGTATTTTTGCTGTTAACAGGAATCTAAGCGCACTAGGACCTGGAGGTGAGAAAAGGGCCTCACAACTCTGCTCCTACCCTGCAGGCAGCTAGGGAAAACTGACCCTGATGAGCTGTAGTCTAAACAAATTCTAGTGTGAGGTTCTGGGTCTAGGTGCGTCGCCTTCATAGCCCCTGAGTTCCTGTCCACAGTAATAGTTGCAAAATCCTGCTAATAAAAGATCATTTTTTGTGAAAGAAATACTTTCTCCGTACAGGTTTTCGTGAATTCAAACTGCAGTAGTAACGCCAGGTGGCACTATTGTCTTTCCACATGTCAGGTAGTGCCTGAAACTGCTGTGTCAAATACACTATTCTTGCACTGTTCCTTCGGTTTCATGGACTAAAGGACGTAGTGCTCTCAATAAACTTAACGCATATCCGCAAAATAGTATTCTTTTGCACTAAGTTTTTCATAATCTTGACTGTAAATTGGATAAATATTTAATATTATTTTTTCCCCCCTCTCCCGTTGTGGGAAAAGTACTCTGGTTTTGTCCTAAAGGATGCAGGAATCTGCAGGGAGATACTGAGTTCAAACAGCGTATTCACCACCAAGGAGCCACCATTTCATAAAGCACTGGGTGATGCTTGCTTTTCTTAGTGGCTGTTTTGATCTGTGTTAACCTTAGAGACCAGAAGGATAAAATCTGCAGGCAGAGAGAAAAGAGATGTTAGAAAACAAAATGTGTCCCATCTAGTTTCAGAGCGATCCATAACAATTCAACAAGATATTTTTTCCTTCATAAGCAACAAACAAGACAAACATCCACCATCTTTTACAAGTACAGAGGTAGGAGCAAGATGATAAAAGCTTTGAGTCATCCCAAAATATTCAGGTACTGGCTATTTAAAGTGTTGGAGGAAACGGAATAGTGTAGTACTAAGTATTTCCATGCTTATTAAGCTTGAGAATAACTTTATCACTCTGTTGAAGTGTTTTACAACTAATAACTAAATCTTGGAACATCTCTGTGCAATTAAATTTGTCTCAACAAAACAGATGGTAAAATGGAGTCACAAGCAAAGGATTTCCACAGGCTCTGGCTGAAAATTAGGGAGCTGGGATTAGCCTTGAAACATCCTCACTTCCAGCCCTGTGTGGTCATTTATTCTTTCAGACCAAGCTGCCTGGATGGATGGTTTAACCACAGTGTTGCAAATTGTAGGGACTCTTGAACAGGTCCTTTGTACTACTGTTACCAATTACATAAACATTTAGAACAGTACTTAAAAAAATTATACATGAAGTCGGGGCTAGGATATATGTACAAAAGAATATGCCAGATAATCCAATGTTAGCGTGTTTTATAAATATTTTAGTTAATTTAATGCAACTCATCTCTGATAAGCAGTGGCTGTAAAAAAAAAAAAAATCCAAGCAGATGTAAAATGCAAAAATATATGCACAAAAGTTAAGCATTGTTGCTTGCAGTAAAACATAGTAGTTTAACCATCGGTAACCTAGAAATTATAGCAGGTCAAAGCACAGTGCCTGCCAAAAGGAGCTTGTACCTCAAAGGAAATGACATTTTATGGAGTCAACCAACAACAGCCATTCACAGTATTAACATGTGAAATCAAGGCTAACCACAGAATAGTGTGGGCTTTCCCATGGGATTTTGGCTAACCTCATATAGAATTTCATTTTACTTTTGATTGCACAGTTGAGTGTTATTAATTTTAATAGTCTTTATTCTCATTAAAATCTTTCTGTATCCTTCAACTAGCAATAGTAATATTTCAGACATGGTAGGATTTATTGGGAAAATTCAAGCTTTGGCAAATACATGCCAAAACTTACTAAGCACTCTTTAGCCACAATATTTTTATTTTGTTGTATTTCAGGCTTTGGGGGTTGCTGCTTTCTTGTTCTTGCCATGTTTGTAAGTATCTAGAAAAATGAGGTTTGATTTTTGATTTTCCACTGGGATCTGGGAGTCACCATGATGCAAATGATTCCAATGGGTAAAAAAAAAAAAAAAAAAAAAAAAAAAAAAAGGGTTATGATTACTTGTCAACCTGGGAGCTAAGCCAGAAAAACATTCTGACTTTTTCCATCCTGTACTATTGGCCAACCCTGAAACTCTTAGGTCATTCTAGAAAACCCATTCTATCCCAGACACACCACAATTAATTTATGATTTGGTGTCTGTCTTTACAAATGTTATCTGTGCACCATCAATCCAAATGCATCATAAACAAGAAATTTCCACTTTCGCAGGATTAGGCAAGGTTAGTAATAAAAAGCATCTTCTCCTACTGTAGCTTTGGCTATAGGTAGTCAGCCTCTAAATAAAGGGCAATAGGTTCTGAGTTTGTAGTCCTGTCCTTGTTCTGACAGTAATTAACCATATTCTATGGCAGCTTTTAAGCCAGGAAGTGACTCAGTGGCAGATCTGGAATTCCGATCAAATTCTGATTTCTAGGTTTTGCTTTGAATACTAGGAATGTTCTTTCTTTCCTTTAATGGGAAGCACTTTTAAATCAATGCTGTGTAATTACTTCTAACTTTAAAACATTGCTGTGTTGTGGGATAATTAGTTGTTAGTGATAAAAATCAAATACGTAACACAGCTTGTTCCTTCAGTCCATAAACATAAGGTAAGATCCAAGCTATCTACTTCCCAAATCTAACCAAAGGCAGGAAAAGATGTCATGTAGTTTCACTGGTGCCGCTACAATATATGTATGGATCTTTGAAATTAGTCTGTGGTACGTGGAGCTTGAAGGAATGACAAGGTTCTTCCTAAGACTTAAAAATTTCATGATGGCAGTAGTAATGGTGGGGCTGGTCAGGTCATGCTGTTTGACAGATTTTTGCAGTTCATCCTCCAGGAGAGCCACTAGTGAGCAGTTATTTATGGATAGGGTATAATTTCCTTTTCTTAACTTTAAAAAGCATTAGAGAAATTCTTTCACTCTTCCAGCTGCCCTCCTGTCCCTGCTTTAGTAAGAGAGCTGTGGTCTTAAGAAATTGTTCTTGCAGGATTTTTTTTTAAGAACTGTTCATAAAACAAAGCTACAACTTCTTTTCCAGGAGTAATACATAAACGTTTTTAAAGTATCTGGCTCTATATTTGGGGAATTATCATACTTGTAAACTAAATTGTTTTGGAAAAGGACTGTGGAGGTTGTCTATCCCAACCCCCTTCTCAAAGCAGCTCCAGGTATACCAGATTGCTCAGGGCCTTGTCAGGTTGAGGTTTTGATATCTCCAGGCCACTCTGGGCATCTGTTCTTGTGTTCAAATTACAAGTGTTGCAAGTTGTCTATTGTCTCTCATCCTATTGTTCACCAGGACGAGTGCATTCCCATTAGGTTACTGAAGACTTAAAAAAGACCTCCCTACTGCCTTCTCTTCTTAAGATGAAAAACCTGTTTTCTGAATCTTCTCTTACATTTTATTCCAGCCCAGTCCCCAGTCATCTGGGTGACTATGCTGGGCTTGCTTATTTCCTTAGTATTTTGCGACAAGTGAACTGAAGCCCATTTTATTGTTCTTCACATCTCTCACTAGTTTCAATTGCAACAGCTTTGGATTTGCAGACTTCATCCCTGTACACTTGGCCAGTGTGCTGATGTTCTTCATGGGCAGCCAGTCCCTGCATCCACCTTCTGTGTACTTGTGTTTGATTACATACAGAGGTTGTTTCATCTGTGCTGGCCTTCTGCCATGCTTGCTCAACTTCCTGCACATCTGATTGGAAGGTTTTTGTGCTTTTAAGAGGTTGTTGTTGAATATCAGCTGGCTTTTCTGTGTCTCTTTGCCCCGCAGAGCAGTCTCTTGTGGGAACCAGCTATGCAAGATCTTAAAAGAAGCCAAAGTCTGCTCTCCTGAAGGTCTAAGGCTATAATTCTGCCTTTTGTCTTGCTTACTTTCCTCAGGATTTTAAACTCTGCTCTTTGTCGTTATCGCTGCAGCCAAGAAAGCTTGGCTTTTACATCCCCAGACAATTATTTCTTGTGAGAAAACATTCAGTGGAGAGTTTGTCCTAGGTGTCTTTTTGAGCCATTGCATCAAGAAATTATCACCAAGACACTCAAGAAATCTCTCAAATCGCTTTCCCAGCTGCATTACCCCTCCAACAGATACTGCTGTGTTTCAAATACCCTGTTAAGTACCAGAGCCTGTAATCAGGTGGCTTCTTTCAGTTGTCTCTTGCAAGTACGTTCTGAGATGTTTATACATATGCTCTTAGGAGAATAGAAAGGAATATAAAATCATCTGCAAAAATGTTAGAAGCAATCCATGTCTCGACTTAGGAGTTGAGAGTCAAGAAAATTTATATCAGTCTGCCACTACAGTAGCTGTGAAATAGTATGTCGAAGCCAACTGGCAGAACATGAATGCCTGTGAAGGAGATCCTATGGTTCTGTTTTGGAGAGGACATCGTAAGTGTCATAATGGAATTTTTAAGAGGATGGGAATTTTAAGAGGATGGGAATTTAAATGGAAACCATTAACTGGCACATTCAGTTCACGTAAGGATGAAAGAAAGATAGATCATGGATTAGAGAGATTAGTGAAGTGCATGTTTTGGGTGTCAGAAGAATATTGGGAACTCAGAGAGTGAGGACAGAAGGGACAGACTGAGAAATGCATGAACCATGGAATAGAATTGGGGGTAAGTGAGTGCCAAGAAGAGGAGGAAGGCCAGAACTTTGTCACCTGTTTTTCTCTCACTCTTCTGGAGAGAAACTAAGGTCTTGCATGGACATAAAAAGGCATTGGTGAAGTGTTATAGGATACCTGGGAGTGCAGATGTGGGGTCTTACTCAAATGAGGGTGCATGTGAAGGAAAAACTTCGTAGTAGTGGTAATCAGCCTAACATTTTGAATGATTTTTCTTGCTATTTCCATTTTCTGTCAGAGCTGGTGCGTAGAGTGTATGAATTCCCTCTGTGCATACTAATTTTATTTTTTTTTTAAAAAGCACAGTGTACTATGGAAGCGCTTAAAGAATTTTGCTTTTTTTTTTCCTCACTGTTTTTAATCTTTTTTTTTTCTTCATAATTAGCCATTTAGTTACGGAATACTTCATATTACTTGCATCACTGAAAGTGTTGGGATTTGACAGCTTATGTGGACCATATTCTGGACTCTATTTCCTCTTGCTTTTTAACAAATCTTGCTTTTTGGCTGGGTCACTTTAGAATATTTGCTCTTGGTTTCTTTCATAACCAGCTTTCATCCCTGTGTGCTTGTTTGATGTAGACTGCATTCTATGTCTGAATGCATAGTTCTTTGACGTGCTACTACAGTAGCATGTGACAGAGTGAGTCTCTGTATATTTATGCGTATTGGTGATGGGTGCACTGCTTTTGGAGATGACACTTCTGAATGCCATGGAGACAAATACAGGAGAAGTCGTGACACTAGGAAACTGAGAGGCAAATTTTTAAAAAAAATTATGGCTGAAAGTGAAAAATTAAGAAAACCAGAGTGTTTAATTAGGTAGCAACACTAAACAAAAGCAAAACTAAGCAGCTTTCCTAACCAGCTGATGATTATTTCACAAAAAAAATATTATATAATATTAACTGATGCTAGTTGTTAATCTGAACAACTGTTAGTCTGAAGAGAGATAAAGGGCTGAGAGACTTAAGAGTGGTTCCTTCTCATGTCTAGAAGACATTTCTATGATATTCATTTTGGAAAGTATTGTCAGAGAGATAAAGCAGGTAAATCTGGCACTGTGACTGTAATGTTTTTGCACGTTCTATGGATAAATATGTATGGCCCAATTTTCCATGGATAAATAGACACGTATGGCTCAATTTTCTGTGATGTCACTCTTGAAACTTCAGAAACACTAAAAAAAAATCTGCTTTCCACAAAGTATGGGTTTGTGTTTGTGTTTTTATTTTATTAGCCATACCAAGCTATATACATATTTGAGGCCCATCTCATATTCTTTTTTACCGGCTTTTTGTCTCGCAAGCAGCAGTGTTTTAGTGGGTTTTTAATGTAACTTTATGGAAACAAGAGCTTGTCAATTATTTGCTTTGCTGGTGCTCAATTCAAGCTTTGGTTACTGTGGTTTGTTATTCTTGGCTATTTCTTCTGGACTGTGCTTTCCATAAAAACACATGTCCTGATGAAGGGTAGCTTAGTTTTCTTTTCACTGGAAGAAGTTGGGGAACATATAGGAGTACACAGGACGTTAAATACAAATACATATACACAAGAGCCAGTTCAGTCCGTGAAAAGGAAAGGATAGACTGGGAAGACATTGCAGTGCCTTACAACATGTTGGATTCGCATCAATAATATGACTGCGTAATGCTATCATATTCTGGTCAGCGTCGCATGAAGCAAGTGTTGCTCCTCTTCTCAGGAGAGGAGGCTAGACTGAGGAAGTGGTGGATGTAACTCACTCCATGCAGAAGGAAACAGGACTCATCTGTGGTTAGGTCCAGATTCCACAAACTCTTGTATTTTGAAGTGGGCACATTTATAAAATTTACATCTGTGTTCTCAGCAGCTGAAAAATGACTTATAACTATCAAATTTCCTTTCAAAGAGTCTACTTTCTACTTTCATGTTGGCTTTAAAACTGGATTCCAGGACAGCTACTGTTTAGCCAAAAAACAGCTGTTTTGAGACTGAATGGATCTTATTATTCTGTGGGATACTTAGAAATATTGTTTCTTTGCATCATATGGTAAGCAGGCAAAGGAATTTCAATCCATTTAGTTAACAGCACATCTGGTATACTTGGTATTTTCCATGGAGTAATATTAATAGATGGGCTACATTAGGAGCTATCCCAATGAAGCTCACTCTGATTCAAGAGCAGCTATTTAAGACCATCTTGGTGTGCTTGATCAGTGAACAATAGTACTCATTGTAAGGATTTCACTGAGTTTTAGGCATACTGAAATGAAAGGCTTAAAATACTGTGCATTGTGTGTCTAAGAATTCAATGGATGATTCAGAAAAGTGCTTTTCTACAAAGTTCAGAGGCCTGTTGAGAAATACTTCGCACTTTCCAGAGATGGGACTAGTGTTGACTTAAACTGTCTGGTGATATTAGTCTTACTAATCAAGAGCGAGAGACAAAGAGCTGAGGTATCTCAGTAGTGAGTTTGTCCTTAAAAATACTGTAGTTGTTTTTTTGCTTTAAATTTGTCTTTTCTAAACTCTGTGAACCAATTACTAAATTTAGTGACAGGCATTTCAAGCTTTCTTTTTTCTTAACTATCAATTTTCAGTCTCTCAGCTAGCAAATGTCAGATGTTCTCAGGTTTTTATATTTAATTTTGGGTTTATGACTTATAAAAAACAGAGAAAACCCCCCTTGTTTTACAGCTAATTGAATTTAATTCCTTCAGATAAATCTCTTAGCAGTATCATACGTTACTACTTTGTACATGGCTGGGATATAGTTTGGAAAAACGTTCATTGATCCAGAAATAGACAACTTGTGTCCATTTGAAAAATACTTTTTCTAAAACCTGGTTTAAAAAAGAAGTTGGATCCACTGTGTTACCCAGTTTGGTTTCTTTTAAATTGATCTGTGTCTAAGTGAATTATTAATAAGTAAACTACTTTACATTTGTTCATAAACATAGACATTTGACGAAATAATATATTTTCAGGAGTAACAAAGGAAAGAAGCACATAGACTTCCACATCAGCCTTACACACTCACTTTTGAGCATTATTACAGCTACGTAATAAGACCAAATACAGGATTCTACTTGGGAAGTGCTGACAGGAGCTTCAATTACTGTGGTAGCAATGGCGCCATTGTGACCTGTTCTCATCAACACTTGTATAAAGATATGAAGGCAATAAAAGCTGATGCCAGGAGTGATGCATATGAGCTGGTAAATTCTAAATTAAGACCTCTTTTAACCCTCCCCTCCAAAGTGGGAATGACTGCATGCGTTTACTAAGCATAGATGGTATAAACCCTGAGTATTACTTTCATTGTGAAGAAAACACTAAGAGACAGGGAGATGCGTGGAAATTACGGAGGGAAATGATTCAAAACAGATGCCAGAAAGAGTGATTTGAACAGAAAAAATAAATGTTGGGCAATGCAGCACACAAGGCTGATGATAATAGTGTACCTAAGTTTATAGTAGAAACAACTAGCTGAAACACCTGGTAGGGTGGGAGATCTGACTGTCTACTAAAATGCAAGTTCTGAAGGAAGGTGTTTTGTTCAGAACTTCCCCTCTCCTTTTCATAAAAGGTTTTCAGACTGGAGAGGAGGTGTGGGCTATAGGGTAGGTCGTTTTGATCAGTTAATGTTGCAAAATGGACAAAAATATGATTACAATGTAAGGTATTCAAATTTTAGTGTTTAAAGTTATTGGCTAGATTTTAGGCTCAGCTTTACATGCGATGTTAAGAATTCTTCCACTGAGTTGAAAATCCTAAGCCCAACACTGAAAAAGGACATTTTTTTTGTCCTTGTCCAATGTGTTCAATGTCACGTTGCAAGTTCTGTAGAAGCTGAGACTTTGCCTCATCTGTGTGCCTGCATGTTTTCTGAAGAAATGGAAACTTGATGGCTTTTTTAGGCTTATTGAAAAATGAGGAAAATTTAACTGAAGATCATATGAAAATGCTTTTATTCATAAAAATGTCAGGATGATGCTATTAGTAGGGCTGGAATTTTCCTGCACATTTATTAGTTGATTTGCTATCATAGTTTGACTAGCTAGGTGAACAGATTTTAATTTAGAAAAAGTCTTCCTTGAAAGAAGTGATCTTAATATGTGCAGTGACCTAGTCCATTAGAGGCCTTATCTGAAACTTAGAACAGAATTTGAGGGAAAATAAAGACTGCAGCAAACTCATGAATAAATATATTAGGTTCTTCAGATGTGTATTTGAATCAATGCCATGAAAATAAGGCATCCAGCAATACTGTGCCAAATAATAGCTGTCATTTTACAGTATAATGGCCTTCAAAAATGTGACACAGAAATTGTTAAGTTAGTGTTTGCATAATTTCTGAGTAATTTAGATGTAAAAAGAAAGAAATTCTGTGACTGCCAGATGGTGTGGGACTGCAGACTTGTCTCCAGTTCTGACACTGAAGATTGTGGTTGCCTATAAAACTAGGAGGACCTGGAAACAAGTGCAGCTTGGATGTTGTGTAGGCAAGAGCAGGCTAAGGCTATGCTTTAGGCAGTGCTGAGTTAGTAAGGCTGCGAGGGAGACTGGTGCTGGAAATTTAATCTTGGTTTTTAATACTTAAGTGTATAATATGAAGCTTATATGGTATTAAAAGCCAGTTTCGAAGAGGTACGAATTGATGGGTTTTGCCACAGTTCATCTCAAAATCTGCAAGTTTGATCACTTCATCCTGGGTTAACTGTGCTTATGTCCAGGTAAAAATGTGTACCCAAAATCATCCTATCTCATTATAGCATGTCAGATGTGTTATATTTGTATTAAACAACCTTTCCTCATTGATGTTAGACTTAAATGTTTACAGGTGACTTAAAGGACAGGTCATTTGTGCCTGTCAGTGTTGTGTGGGAGCCATGCTGCTATAATGTTCTCATTGTTCTCTATCTTAGATGCTTGTAATTGCCTTTATTTCTGATTTTTAAGAATTTAGGGCTTTCAGAAAAGTTATATGAATGGGGAGAAGAGTGCTTGGGGGTGAAATACTTTGCAGCCTTTCTATTGAATTGGTAATTTTTTAATCAGTTATTTCTTGCCTACTTTCAGGATTCTGCTACGTGATTTTCCTGTGACAGACAAAATGGCAATGAAACTTACAGAATAGGATAGAATTGTTAGGGTTGGAAGGGACCTTAAAGATCATGTAGTTCCAATCCCCTGCCATGGGCAGGGACATCTCCCACCAGATCAGGTTGCTCAGAGCCCCATCCAGCCTGGCCTTAAAAACTTCCAGGGATGGGGCTTCCGCCACCTCTCTGGGCAACCTGTTCCAGTGTGTCACCACCCTTATGGTGAAGAACTTCTTCCTAACGTCCAGTCTGAATCGTCCCATCTCTAGTTTTAATCCATTCCCTCTAGTCCTACCATTACCCGACATCCTAAAAAGTCCCTCACCAGCTTTCTTGTAGGTCCCCTTAAGATAGTGGTAGGCCACTAGGAGGTTTCCTCGGAGCCTTCTTTTCTCCAGACTGAAGAACCCCAACTCTCTGTCTGTCCTCAGCTCCAGCCCTCTGATCATCCTCGTGGCCCTTCTCTGGACACGTTCCAGCACGTCCGTATCTTTCTTTTAGTAGGGGCTCCAGAATTGGACGCAGTACTCCAGGTAGGGTCTCACGAGAGTGGAGTAGAAGGGCAGAATCACCTCCCTCGACCTGCTGGCCACGCTTCTCCTGATGCAGCCCAGGGTACGATTGGCTTTCTGGGCTGCTAGTGCACACTGATGGCTCATGAAACTTGTGCCTTTTGGTGATACGGTTGATCTGTGTGTTGATTTTTACCTTAAAAGTCGTGTTTTTAAAAAAAAATTGAATGTGCACTTGAAGGTTATGGCCTGGTGGTTATTTGACACCACTTTCCCCCCGCCTTTTTTCTTTCTCAGTGATGAATGTCAGTCATTTCAATGTCAGTCAATTTCTCAGTCTAAACGCATAGGGTAGAGAGAAGGACAATGAACTTCCATAAGCTGTCTCCACATGAGGAATATTAAGACCTAGAGATATGGCAATTATTTTCCAGAATTCAGAAATCCAGGTTTAGGCCCTTGTTCTTTGCATCACTTAGATATACATAATGCATTATTTTTGCTAAATAAATATACTGGGCTTAGGGTCCTGTTTTCTGAATGCATATGTATTCTTTGGCTTCAAACCACAAGCCAGGCCTTGAAAACACATCTGGTGTTCAGCTGTCGCTTTGGTGATCTGGCCTAGAATTCAAAAACTTTCCAAAATTCTGGTGTAGCAGAGACAGTTATTCATCAGTTCTCTTCATTGCAGTGAAGAGGGAGTGTCTGTGTAGCTATGGTCATATATACGTTCTCTGGGATTTTTTTGAAATTCTTTTTTGGCAGCTTGTTTATAGCCCTGCCCCAGGGCAAATTTTACTGGCAACTGACAGGATTTTGTTGAGTCTACATTGGGTAGAAAACGCTATAGGACGAAGTATAGAAATGTAAGATATTTCTATAAATATGTAAACAGTATAAAAATACCAGAAGTGGATAAAACTGCAGTAATGTAATACTGCCAGCAGTAAAAAGATAGAAGACGTGTTACTGTTAATGGAAAGTTAATAAAAGTATATAAAATTTACTTTATGTAAGAACAGGACTTTAAAATATACAGTGCACTAAAAAACTGCTACGGTGCTATTCTCTTTTTTTTTTTTTTTTTTTTCTGATTCAGATACAGTAGGAACCTAGTGTTCCCATCTAGCAGTTTTCTTGTCTGGACTTTGACAGTCTTAGCTTTCCCTGTGCTTTAATACTCCTGCTGGTAAAACAGTGAGAATGGTTAGACTTTTAAATTTGTGGGTATTATTTCTTTAAGTTACTATAGATCTGTGTATGCTTCCCCGTTTTAGTGCCTCAGCATATTCAGTTGCTATTCCTATGCCTGACTGGAGTTCAGACCCCTGAGCAAGTGTCCTGTGTTTCTCATTCATGATGAGTTAACGTTCATTCCGTCACTTTTTCATAATTTCTTCATGGTGTCATTTGTAGCAGTGGTTTCTAAGGTTAGCTAGATTTGAGGTAGCTGTTCAAGCTGTTCAAGCTTATGTTCAAGATATATTGTGGTACAATGTAGACACCCTCTGATGCATGGAAGTGCTGCTGAGCTCCTGCTTGTCCTTGGAGTTCAGAATTTTAAACCTCAAAATCCCTGCTTGGGTAACAAGTACTTTTCATGGCGTCAAAGTGATGGTACACCCCCAGCTGTTTCTGCTGGCATCCCTTGTGTCTCAAGATATGGTTTTGGCCACGGGTAGAAATACTTCATTCTTGACAAGCCCAAGCAGCAAGGAGGCTTGCTTGTACTAAAATCGTGTCCAGATACACAGGTTAAAAATTTCTGTGACCGCCCATGCTGACATACGGTTGGCATTCTTGGAACAATCTTCACAGGTCGCATGAGAAACCAGCTCCTTCCTCAGTTCTGTAAGGCTATGGAAGCAAAGAACTTATTTCCTATCTCTGCTATAGCAATTTGGTGTCAAATACATAAGCAGTTGCACTAGGGACTGGGATTTTATTTTAGATACAAAATGTATTTCTGCCCTCTCATGTTTTCCTTCTCTGCTGCTTTAAGAAGTGTGAATGTAGAGTTGTGAATCTTCGTCCCCTCAGAGTAAAGTTCATAAATCCAGCCCTTTTCTTGGATTTAAGACTTGTGTGTTTTGCAGCACTGATTAGTTTAGGTGCTTAGGCTTCATTTATAACACATGGGAAGAATTAAGAAACACACTTATGGCATTGAGATATTTGCTATATTTAGTTTTGCAGTGCATCGACGCTCCTGAATTCTTCTGTGGGTTTAGCACAAAGGCAGGTTCTTGAGCTGTGTGTCTGCAGACCACATCCACTACACCAAAGTTTAACTGTTGATTCCAAGTCAGTCCAATAAAATCCCTTAGAAAAATAGTCCTTTCAAGAATGCTGACTGAAGAGCCTGGCCTATGAAAGGCTGTTACAGGCCCATCCTGTCAGAGAAGGAACATGAAATAACCATGTGTTTGAACTGCTGTAGCATTATTGCTGGTTAGATTAAGAGGTGTGGCTGTGAAGAAAGGACATGATGTGCTCAGAAATAATTACTGGATGTAGAGACTCAGCAGTACTCCCAGCAATGTTCCCGTGTCTATTGAATTGGAGCCATGCCTGAGGAAGAAGGAGGAGCCCTAAAAAGTCTGTACACACTTCTTTGACACTTTGACACATACATAGAGGTCGAACACTGTGGAGCATTTGAGGATAGAAGAGGAGGCATGCGTTCCTTGATGGGCCGGGTAACGTGGGGTTATAGTAAATGATGCTGAACTTGGCATGATGGGAAAAGCAAATGTTTAGACCTGAGGGGCTAAGTCCTTGCAGCAAAGCTGGAAAGAACCAAAAGACTTTCTTCAGAAAGAAATTTTAGGTTATTAATTATTTATACATATATATTTTTAAATTATTATAATGATGAAGTATCATAGACTTGTCAGAATAGCTAGAGTGTACTGATGAAGTTCCCACTGTCTAGGCCTAATTTAGATTATACCTTTACTCACTATAATGTTGCTTCAAGTTGCCAAGAGATTTATGCTGCAGCCTCTCTTAAACAGCAAGACAATTTTCATTTTACTGTTAGCAACAGATTTTGGGGTTTTGTAGCTTTCTGGAACACTAGTCTTTCTGTGCATGTGTAGTCAGCTTTCTCATTAAACATTTAGAAATTAAAAGGCTAGAGGGTTTTAAAGGGTAGAGTGTGAAGAAATGGGTATACAAATATATACTGTGATAGGCTAGGTGAAAAGGAAGTGGCCCTGTTTTGGATTTCTTTCTTTCTTCTTGGGCTGCTTTTTTTAATCCAAGATATTTTTTCATCTGGATTTGTATCTGGGGTTGACTTCTTTCTAGGTATTGCGCGTGACCGTCTTGTATATTTTAAGACAGCAGAGGATAATGCTGCCTTTTCAGTAAAGGGAGAAGGGTTTTTTTTCCTCTTTGTACTTGCTGTATGATTAGTTAACACAGGTTTTATCTGATGATAATTTCTTGTTTAGAAAAAAGGCTTTAAATCTACTAAGTGTGCATAGCATATGCAAATCATCTCTACCCATAAAATCCTCCAGAAATTGTAGCCTCAGAGGAGTCATTATTAAGAGTGTTGCTACTATTTTCTCTCCTTTTTTGAGACTTGGCAAGAAAGGATAATGCTCTACTGGGTTCAGTCTGTTGGTTTTTCTTGCCATAAGTGTTTCCTGGAAAGCTCCCATTTTGGACAGAGAGTAGCCTTCTTGGAAGCTAGCTGTTAAGAGTTGTTAAGTCAGTGGCGTACTGGATATATTTATCAGAGCTCTAGAGGTCTTTTTATTTCTGTAGATGTCAGTCATTTTACCCTGAAGCAGCTTTGAATCATAATGAAACTTGCACAACCATATCTGAAGGTCATGTCAAGTAAGTCTGGTTCTAGGCAATTTCCTATTTTCTTGTTTACACTGATGCACTATTAAATGTCAGATAAATCTGAATACATATGTAGGTTTCAAGGAATACCCAAGGCAAATAACTCCCATCAAATAAAACAGTATATATGAAAATAATTACAATGCCGTAATTCCTGATTATTTTATTTCTTGAGTGAAATCTAAGTGCATCATTCCTTTAATACCTTGTATTTCTTTTATTACTTCATGAATATTTTAGGGAAGAGGAGAGGGACAGCAGGTTGGCAGGAAAAGTATGCTAGCCTGGATCTTTGAAAGCATGGGGAAGAGCAATTTCAGGCTGAAAAAAGTCTCAAACACTAGGGAAACTCATTGTTACTGCATCCAGTAATTAGAAACTTAGAACTGCAACTTGGCTTTTAATGCAATTAACTTCTCAAGTGTCACTCCCTCAGAAGAACAGCAATAGAATATGTAGGGCTAATTCTGCTGGTGCAGGCTAAGTCTTATATTCAGAAAGTAAAGAGTACATCTAAAACGAGCAGTTTGCATCTTAATTCAGTGCTTAAGCCAATGTGTTTTATTTCCCTTTCACTAGCTATTATCGCTGTGACAGAAACATACAGTCAGTATTGGCTATTATTTAAAAAAAATCACCAGTTTAACTCTGAATGGAATAAAGAGACAGTGTAGCTGATGTAATGAGGTTTTTGTGGAAACCTTGCACACTTTAAGAAAAAACATTTTTTGCACTCTTGAGTTTGACTGTGTGCCTAATGAAGGGCATTCAAGGAAAGGAATGCTAGCAGGCAGAAGTACCTTCATTGATGGTCTTACCTGATTTTTGCTCTCAGGTAGGTGGAAGTTTTACACTCCTTCTCTTAAATCTATGGGGATTATTATTTTTTTTAGAGCTGAATTACCAAATTTAAATTGTGATGGTTCTTCAGCCCTCGTTACACAGATAAGCAAAACCTTCTCCCATTACACAGGTAAGTAAAACTTTCTGCAATGCCAGCCCGCTTTAACCTAATATATAAGAGATTTTGAGACAGCTGAGGCAGTTTTAACTTTGTAAGAATGGTTTAATTCCCGTGTTTAAGCTCTGTCATGACAGACAAGCTAAGTCAGCAAATGCTGTATGGCCTTAAAATGTGAGTGAGGAGTTTGCACCGTATCAGCTCCTTTTTCTGCTCTGAAATCCTTCAGATTTACAATTAGGTGTTAATTTTGGGTAAAGAACACAGACATTTCAAAGAAAAAAAACTACCCCAAAATAAGCTTTATTGCAAGAAAAGTGTTGTCTTACTGATACAGACCTTCAAACAAACCTTTTATTTCTTACAAACATTTGATTAAAAATGTACAAATTTTCTTTTTCTTTTCCAAATCCCCAAACTTAAAAAAAGAAAAGAAAAGAAAAATCACTGAGTATAACTTGATATAATCTTTGGTCAGCACTGATATGCGACTGAAACAATCCTGGAGTCAGCGTGTGCTTTGGCTATTTTCACATATGAGATTCTGTTACATGACTAGTTACAGGCACCAGCTGTCAAAAAAAGCACCATTGAGACATACATTTTAACACATAATGGTACGACATTTAAAAAAAAAATTACTAAAGTAAACTAAATGTCAACTCATTGTACAAACATCTTTCTTACAAAATAAGCTATGATAAAATGAGGCATACGGTGTATAACTACAGTATTAATGAAACTTCTAACAAATGGATTTCAAATACACATTTTCCTTGTCTGCACTGCGTAATTAGTTTGCACATATGGCAGTCCTGATACAGCTCTCAGTTTTTAGTAAATGCACCATTAATTCAAGCCAGCACCAAACAGTATGAAACATCACACGTTCCCTTCAGAGAGACATTATTTTCTTCAGCTGCCTACAGTAATGCAAGTTTGTAGAGCACCTTTCTGAGAATGAGGTGTGGCTGCATGTGTGGTTCCTTGAGGTTATTGGAAGTACAGTACAGTTTGGTTCTGCAATTCTAATGGTATCAAAAGCAGTCAAGGTATTTTGCTACAGTGGTTGCGCCTCTTCTTCCATTATTTGATGTGGCTGATTCAGAATACAATCCTATTGAGCTGCTGTGAAATATGATCTCTGCAGAGACTGATATTGTAATTCTTGTCCTTCAAGACTCTCTTTTTTCTTTTTTTTGAATACTCAAAGTTTTGCAAGAGCACTTCAGAATATCCAGAAGATGTACTACAGTGCTCTTGCTCTTTCAGCTCTGATACATTTTAAAATTACTTATATGCTATTTGGATGACTGGCCCAAACCCAAAAGGAAACGTCTTTCAAATCTATTTTTTTTTTTAATTAAGAAAGTACCTCTAAAATGTTATAGCTCAAATTTATAAATCTAAAGAAAAACAAGCAAGTTTCCCTTTTTGTTTACATAATTTGTTATTTTCTCCATATATTACTGCATTAAAAATAAATAAACTTCTATATTTTTTTTTAATTAGGAACTATAGCAAAATACCAAAAGTGTTACAGACTGCTAACAGGAAAAAAATAGCTCACATTTTTGTGCCATTTAGTGCCATATGATGACTTCTTGAACTTTAGCTTTTTAATATACTTTAAATTGAGGTTATATAAAAGATACAGTAACCATGATTGCCATTGTAATCAAAGTTTTGGCGGTAGCAGAATTTAAGTTACCCTCCTGCAAGGGTGGTTCTGCAGTCTTGGCAGGATGAAACGGAAGAGGTCTTTCCCTTTCCCTTCCTCCCCCAAAAGTCAGTGACTGTTTCAAAGCCTTTGAAAAACAGATACGCTTAGGTGGGTAGATAGGTGAACAGAAGTGACTGAAGAACCGGATTCAGTCTGGAAGATGGCTAGTAGAGGTCTATCCACAGCCTCATTCTGAGAGCTTCCCCAAGCTCTCCTAGGAGGTAGTTGTCCTCATTGCTGTCTTCCAGTTTCTTTAGCTCCTTTTTCTTATATAGAGAAATGCTAGTGATTTCCAGTGTGTGAGTTCCAGGCACTGACTTTTTCTTAACTGTGTGCAAATAACTCAGTCCATCCCTCTGATAGATTCGAAAGATGCCATCATTGTTGCCATGTGAGATGACGTAGCGCACGTGGTTGGTAAGGGGCTCAATGGCTGGCATGAGTTCTAGGATGTGCTCCTTGTTGTCGAGCCTGGAAATGTTGATTCTCATCTTCAAAGGACTATCCATGTCCAGACTTTCCAAGCTAATCTGCTCAATCTGAAGTAAAGGAGGAAAGATCGTTTAGAGCAGGAGAGAAACAGAGATTCACTTCCATTGAAAGAAAAATAGTATGTGATTATTAACAGTTTCTGCATTTGTCAAAATCTATCTGTGAAAGAAGCAATTGTAAATCTTTTCCACCTGGGAGAACTGCTTGATTCCATATAACACACCCTGTAAATCTTACAGGCTTCCCACACAGGTTTAACAGAATAATTAAAGTTACAGCATCGGGTCTACAGAGGGGGCTCAGATTTCAGATTCTTTTCAGAATCTGTTTAACTTCATGCTTGCAAAAAGTCCATGTAAATAAGAGACCTGTGTTTACTGCTGCAGTAAAGACTGCATGTGAGGCACAGTTTTGTTCCTATGATCAACTTCAGTGAGGAACATTACAGCAATACATACCACAACACTGGGAATTCCCTGAAACTTCTAGTAAAACTGTTTTAATGAATCCTAGCTTCTAAAAACAAGTAGTCTCAGCATTTGGTGGTGAGGAAGTACAAAGGAAATTGAAGTAAGGAGAGAACATTGTTAGCCTTCTACAGAAAGGGCTAGTGTGTCACGTTGTCCGATTACATCTTATTTGGACCACTGAAAGGAGTGTGGAAGAAAGTCACAGCATTGTTTTTCTGACAAATCAGTCATGTTCTTTTTTAATTTGAGCTTCAGTATGCTTACACTGCAGGTGTGAATCTGTCCATAGGTGTTAGCTGTGAACACACTTGAGGGCGGGGGGCGAGATGAGTGCATTCCCAGGAAAGCCATCTAACAAGCAACAGCTTTTGAAAGTGCTTCTACATAAATATGTATGCTGTAGTCTTCTTTAGGAAACCTGATACTAAGTGAGGTACTTAGCCTACATGTCAAGATCTTTTCACGCTGTAAAGATAGCAAAGGATTTCTCTCTCCGCGGGAATTCCAATCACATCTGAGTACATAGGTATACTAATACGTAATGAAATTCAAAACACATGGTGCAAAGAAGGAAAATTTGTGGACAGGAGCAAGTAGTGTAGTATTTTAAATACCACACCCAATAGATGCTATTAATGATGAGATTATTTCTTTTTTCACATAGTTTTATGGATGTGAAACCTTTTACTGCTCAAGTAGTTCTAGTACTAAAAACTGAAAAGTTTAATGCTATTAAAAAAACCGTAGTAGCAAGATATAACAATTACGAACTAGATATGAAATTAACTATGCAATAGAAAAAATGCTTTTCAAAACATCCATGTATTTCTGTGGTGGGTTGACCACAGAATTCAGGGTGGAACAGGTCCAATGGGAGTGGCGGTGGGGACGGAAAAGGGATGTTTATGGGAAAGGTGGATGTGTGTGGGTAAATCAAAAATTCAGATTTTAAGTGCCAAATTATATCCTTTAGAGCAGAAATTACAGGATTACTGTTGTCTTTAGATACTTTGCCAATACAAGAACTGGCTTTGATGGCATCATGCAAAGTAGCGTGTACTAACACTGGAGCTTCTGGGTTGTTTTGTGTCTTTACCGTTTTAGAAAGGAGACTTGTTTCCCCATTCTTTCAATGTAACTTGTGCGGCTAGCATACCGTACCATTTTAGCTGAGGGTCTGCATTTTGCCTGTTTGCATTACACAACGCTTGTACTACTGAAGGAAAGTCTGTGTGTGTGCCCACCCCTAAAGTGAGCCAGTTTCCTATTACTGCAGGTTTCAAGACCAGAGCTAATGCTACAAGACAACATCCTATCATACAGATAATGCGGATAACAGATATACAGGTATACTCGTCTAACTTTTAAAAAAAAGCATCTAAAAGGTGTAAATAGGAGGGCTGTCCTTTCATGAGTTTCCCATAACTTATTTTATAAACTCACAAATGCAGTAAGAAAAAAAATTAAGTCTGAAGGGTAATTCTCGAATACCCTCAGCAATTCTGCAAATATTTAACTTAAGCATATCAGCTAGGTCAGGGCCTCTAGTCTCCCACAATTGTGAGCAACCATGACTAAACTTAGACTAAAATGATCTGCAATAAGATCTATTTAGCTGTCCCAGACCATAAAATGCTGCCCAGTCTCCTCCTGACAGCAGAACAGACTGCAGACATGACCAGTTTCCTAGTTCTCTGTAATTTCAGGAAAATTATTTCCCTGAATATATTTTCAGGAACTAGACCACATCTCACACGACAAAGGATTCTTTACAAGCTTTAAAAACGTCGTAGCTGTTGATGTCTTTCTGAGTGTCACATTGTTCGTGCCAATAGGACCCAAGTGTAGAAACCACCGAGGCAGGGGAAAAGAAGATTTTTGACATTGAATGTGGTGTTAAAAAATTCCCTCCATTTAGTGATAGTGTTGAGTACGGTATCTCTGAAAATACCTCAAAGTACATTATAGTGCTTATTTATCCTGGTACGTACAGTGTCATTAGCACTTCTCTTCCTCCTGTTGTCTTTTTTGGAATAGCCATTGATTTTGCACTCATAACATGCTTCAGGGGACAAAGCATTCTCTTCATCGGCATCTCCATCCAGTGGCAGGTACTGGCCTTTGTTAAATCCCATCCCTGAGACACAGTGGCTGTTGAATAAAAACATCTGTTTTAGTTACTTCTTGCAGTTTTATGAACTGTCCTGTTAAATGGAAAGTGAGCGTATGTAATCTGTACCACAGTGTCTGTATCCCCTTCCTTTCCCTTCCCTCAGCAGGAGGTCTGTGCATAAATTTTCTTCACACTAGTGTGGCATACTGAATGAAATACAACCGTTGGCTTGAAGGCCTGTAGGCTTTTCAAATTTTCAAGTTTTACAAAGAAACTGCCCTGAGCTTAGCAAGAAGAATTTAGCCATTGTCATGTACCAGAACGTGACATGAACCCGTTCATTTGTGTTTCATGTTCTAGGTTGTTCAGTGTGGCTTAAAACCCTTAATTATCTCAATACAGATGGTACCTATCCTTAGAGAGTAACAGTCCTCATTGAGCAGGTTTGTCAACGAGTCCTTATGCTGGTATTTAGAGAGAAAGCAGAACTAATTGTTTAATGTTGCTTATATGCTAGATTTAAAATGAGTGTCATGCTGCATGTACAGACGTGTCTTTTTTCTAGCTTATGGATATTGCGTGCAAAGGGAGTAGAAAGGACAGCTTAGTAGCCCGTCCTTCATTTGCACTGTGCTCTTCTCTCTGACTAGGGTCCAGCTGGTTAATAGCCTTCTGAATGTGTCTTTGATGAATGACTGTGTGGAGATACTCACCCTTGTCCCACTCTGTAATAGCCAGGTGGACAGCCACAAAGATAACCACCTTCGGTGTTGGAACAACCATAATTGCAGGGGTTCTTGGTAGAAGAACACTCATTCACATCATGGCATGCACTGGAGAATTGGTCATAAGAAAATCCAGATGGGCAGGCACACTTGTAACTTCCAAGTGTGTTGTAGCAAGAAGCAGAGCCACATGTGTTAGGATTGGAGCATTCATTTTCATCTAGTAAGCAAACAAAAGTATATTGGTATCTTCTAATCTGATAGATATCAGGAAAGCAAGATGTAGCTAACAAATCAGAACATCTGCAAGTCCTAGGGCTCTGCTACATCCTTGACCTCATTACGCCATAGATACTTGGTCTCTGAAGAAAAAGGACATTGGCAAAGGTCCCAAACACATATAGCTGGGCTGTAAAGGTATTTTAGGATACTGTTACTGTTAACCTTATATTGACTCAATGTTCCCCCTTCCTGCAAGGTATGTCTCCTGTTTTGCTTGGGAGTCCTCTTTCTCTTTACAGGGTACCATATAAGGTACACAGAGGAGAAACGAGCTGGAACTCCAGTCATGCTCCAACTGTGATAGTGTTCCTGGGCACACAGTGATGGAGCAAAGTCAGCACATACTTGTAGTGGAAACCTGCAGGCTCTGTGAGGGGAAAACCAATCTAAATAGCCAACAAAAATGAAAAAGAAAGGGAAGTATTAAGATACAGAGAAGATGACTCCTCCAGTCAGCGTGACTGATTTGGTTCCAGGCTATATTGTTAAAAAAGTAGCTTGTTGTATGGAAGATCATGCTTTTGATAGTTGGCATGTGTTGCTTATTTTATTTATCTTACTTTCCCTGTATTCTTTCCTGTAGGTGTTTTCCTGTCCAATACCATTGGTGTATGCTTTACCTTTCTTGCCGGCAGTCACTAGGAGACATTGTTTTGAGGACTGTTTATTATATTCAGAGACTGTAGCTGGTTTGGAGTTTTGTGGGACTTGTTCATTGTGTGTTCCTGTCACTCCCATGCCAGTCTTTGCTGTAGAGCAGTTTTAAGTAACGAGTGATGATGGTGTGCTACTTAATGTAAAATGAGTATAATAAGCTAATTTATATGTCTAGAATAAGGACAGTAAGATCAGCCAGCAAGAAATGTATGGCAGTGCTCACAGCCATCCTCTGATTATGACACCATTGACAGTGAACCATGAAAGCATACTTGAAAAGGTAAATATGTTGTTATGATGCCTTGTGAACAGTATACAGGATGGGGTTGTTACAGAGTATGTTGGGTTTTATAAAAAAAATAAATAATTCCCACATTTCATTTGGTACGGGAGTTAGATCAGTTCATGAAAGAGAAGAGAAATGAGGACTGAATGAGCTAAACCTACAATAAAGCTGCTGAACTGATTAATTTGTCCCTGTTCCCTGCACAAAGAACTAATGTTGCCCTTAAGACTGTATTTTGGAAGCAGGAAACCCCTAATGGTTATGTTGATATTTTTTCTCCCCATGCACTATAGATGCTATTCTGTAGTATTCACAAATTGCTAATGATGGTGAGCAATTCTTACTGATGAAAGGTGGGATTTGTTTTTTTTTCTTTTGGGATTTTTTTCCCCCAGCAGAAGTATTTACGTTGATGCTTTCAGGAATTCAATGAACATCTTTCCACCGTTCTAAGATGGGGATTTTCCTGAGGAGAAGGGAGTCAGAATTTAGGCCTTACTAGGAAAACTCCTTGTCACACAGAGTTTCAACAGGATGAGTTTGTTTTCATGTTACCTTATGTCACTGATTTATGTTGGGAGTAACAAGTGTATGGAAGGAGGGGGAGAGAGGAAAAAATTATTTCTGTCTGCATACCCTTTGTCCTGCCCATTCTTGTCCTCACCTGACAGCTGTCCCTATAAACAGTGACACCTTTGCTGTTTAAATACATTCTGTGCTGTTTGTTTCCTTACCGACACATTGATTCCACTGGTAATGCTGAATATATCCTTGTGGGCATCCACATCTGTATCCACCCAGGATGTTTTGACAGCCATGCTGGCACCTGTGGTTTCCATCACATTCATCCACATCTTTGCAATCGGCAGAAAAGTACAACATGAAAGAACAACGATTATACGTGTTGCCAAATATGTTACTTACTTTGATCATAATCATTGAAACACCATTTTTGACAGAGGAGTACTGCTGTAAGATAGAAGCCCCATTCAGGCTGCTCTTTTGGAAAACCTGAAAGTCAATTAATGTAGTGTTCTTTCTATCTATCAATAATGTAGTTGAAGCACGTGAGCTTTTCTACATTACTCAGATTTGTAGAAGAAACACTATTCCTGTTAATCCCACATGATGTTGCTTTGATGTAATGTTTAGAATCTGAATGTTTTTTTATTTCAGTTTTCAAACCAACTATGTAGGACTAAACTTTCAGTTTCCTGGAACATATTGAAGTGTTTGAATATGAGGAACACGTATCAAATTTGGATGTAAGTGCTAACATTTGCAACTAAAAAGAAAAAGCCATCTAAAAAGTCTCTGAGGTAAGTGTAAATAAAGGAGAAAGCCACAAAAAACCCACAAAAGATAAAAACTCAGTCATCTGAAATAGTGTCCGCTGTAAGAAATAAATAGATCGTAAGCAGCTTAATGTGTCAGGTACAGTATGCACTTCTAGTGGAAACAAAAAATCACGCATGGTATCACAGATTCCAAGTTACACTCTAGCTGTCCACGGTTTGAAACAAATTTAATGGAATTGTGATGTCCCAAAGCCTGAGGTGCAGAAAACCATTGTGCCAGGAACTGAAAGCTGTCATTTTATTAGTAATGGCAAGCAGAGCAGTTCTGATGTGCTAGTTGTATATGTATCTTGTGAATGCTTTGGTATGTATAATTTAGGGTTTTGTTTTGCAGGTGCTGGGTAAAGTGCACAATAAGGATGTACCTACTTTATGTGAACAAAGTAATCTGATAGAAGATAATGCTTTATAAAACTTCTGGCTGTGTGTACTCTGCACTGTTACTTTAGAAATAGGCTCTACATGTAATTTTTATGCTCTATCAAGGTAGCTGACATTTTGAGATGTCATAAATTTGTGTGCGTATACCTCTGATTTTCTAATTCTCAGCAGCCAGATGGGCTGGCCTTTTAATTTCTTCTTTGCTCAATATCTGAGGCCCACTGAAGAGTCTGGAGCTCTCAAATAGAGATTTCCTGACTGGGGCTCCCCTTTGGGACAACAGAGAGAGATGAAGCTCAACAGCGTAATTTGTATTTTAACTGTAGAGAATTACCCTTCTGAATGTATATCTCTAAGGTAGAAGACTTAAAGTACGCAATTTAGAATCTAAATTAGATACCCTCAGGTGGACGACAGAATTAGCTGCAACAAAAATTGTAGAGAGACTCAGTTTAGACTGTATAAAATGAAAATTAAAAATAAGAAACAGCTAGACTTTTAGATGCATAAACCTATGCGAACTTGAAATGGCAGCTTGGAACCAGTTGCTTAAGAGTCAGCTAAAAAGTCACTTTTTATTCTAATGTGTGTAAAAATTACTCAGGCAGCATGTTCTTACATATAGTTTTGCTTAAAATTACCCAAATACATTCCTATTTCTTTTTGGTATTTGCTTTTACTATGGATGGTGCTCTTTTTTATCTGTCTTTGATATCACAGGATTCAACAGACGCAGAAGTTTTGTACCATAAAAAAATTTGACCTTTGCTAGTTACCTTCACAGTTTAATCCAGTAGAATCCAGAGAAAATCCCCTTTGACATTCACAGGTAAAACTTCCAGGGGTGTTTTGGCAAATTCCTTTTGATCCACAAAGTGATGGCTGAGAACCGCATTCATTGTTATCTTAAAAATGCAGAGGAGAGAGAAGAAGGTTGGTATACCTTGTGGCATGATTTTAGACATGTTCATAAAACATTTCTTAAGAGGCTGACATCTACAGTGGTGCAACCGTTTATTTTGAAAACGTAGCTTTTCATATTTAAATATCAGATGACCTGACAACTCATGCAAAGCCATGAGCAATTAATAAACTGGAAGTGCAAGTTGTAATTTAGTTATGAGTGTAAAAGACCCAAGAGTGTAATTGCTGACAGTGGAAAAATGCTGCACTTCTGTATTAGCTGAACTAAAATAGTTTCAGTTGCCAAGATTCATACATATGCTTAAGATCCAAAGACATCTGCATCTATTAAGAAAGAAAACGCAGTCTGTTTTTATTTAACTACATTTTAAATCAGATTTTAATACTTTATCCCTTTGTCTCCATGTGGTTATACTTAGAATACAATAACATGTATTAAATATATACAACTGTTTACTAAGCAAGAAAATACAAATGGTGGATAGGCTGATTTTTCTTTAGCTGTAATTGTTGCTCTTCAAAATCTGTTTTCTGGACGTCTGACATTATTGGTCTGTATTATTACTGTTTTTACAGAGCAAAAGAATAAGAATTGAGAAAGTTGTTCTTACAGCAAAACTAGTGCAAGAAAACTGATGTTTTTCTTACCAATACAAGCTGTGTGATGTTGTGTAAAACCAGGTGGACATTTGCATGTGAAGCCTCCAAGGGTATTGACACAGAGAAACTGACAATTGTGTTGTTTGGTTTGACATTCATCAAGATCTGAAAGTAAGAGATGTTGTTGTCTTAAGAAAAGTCAACAAAAAAGGTACATTTAGTCTAACTTGATAAAAACATCACACTTCAAAACTATTTCCTTTTAAGTCAAGGTGTGACAAAATTAAAAGTTACTGTGTAGAACTTTCTTTACCTTTACATGTCTTTCCATCTTCTTGAAGGATGTAGCCCCGAGGACATGAGCACTGATAGCTCCCTTCTGAGTTCTTGCAGATAAAATTGCATGGTTTAGGAGACTGGGAGCACTCATCAAGATCTAAAGAGAGAAACTGTTAAGTATCTGTTGTACTGATTTCTTTGTTTGTCTTTGGAGGGTGTTTTCTAAACAACACCATATTTAAGAGAAAAATGTAGAAAAAGTCCCCAATTTACATTTGTTCAGAGTTCCTATTTCTTTCTCCATGGATGTGTTGCTGTGGAGTTTCTACGTAGTTGTCTCTACAGCTCAAACTGAGTGTCTTGAAAGAGTAATACACTAGAGTGACAGGGGCATTATTATTTTCATCTAAGGACTAAGTATTTATTTTGGGCATACTATGGTATACTTATATTTGTTAACCAACAGGAAAGTGGGAAAATGTAGACCACAAAGTAATGAGCTGGTTTGTCAGTCAAAATGGTTATACAGCTGCAATATATTTCAGTGCTCATTCTACTGCAGGAATATTGCCAGTACAGCTTGTTTCTCCATTTCCCCAAATGAAATACAAAAATAGAAGTGTGTATTAGCCAAAGGAAGACAGAAAAGAAATTAAAGAGAAAAAACTGCTTTGATACAATGGTTTACAGAGGTTGATACGTCATTATATATGAATTAAAAAAATAACTGAGGATTAAGATGCTGAATCTTACCAATGCAAGATGTGCCGCTTATATCAGTGGTATAGCCAACTTTGCAAAAGCATCGGAAGGAACCCATAGTGTTAATACACTGTCCATTTCTACATAGGTTTGGCATGACCTTACATTCATCAATATCTGTACAGAAAATATTAAATATGTCATCCTTAAGTTTTAAATTTGACTTTTTTCTTCTTTTCCATTTTTGCACAGTTCCTTGTCATCATGCTTTTGATAGGAACTTTACCCTTTCTTTCTCTTTAAAAATGGATCTGAATTCAAAGTCACACATCCTTCCAACTTTCATTATTGTTTTTTGTATCAAAACCTTCCTGCTATTTCATTGCGTAATCAGGTTCCAGTTTTGGTAATTCAAAATACAAAACCCATAGAAGTGAATTTTCTTATGACCAGATAGATGACATCAAAAATTTTTCACCGGAGTTTAAAAATGTATGTTAGCTTCTGCTACATACATTTGTGTGTAAATAGTAACTGCAAAGCATTCAGTGAGACTGTTGTTGGAACAACTCTTGTTGCCTTTGCCATGTATGAAACTTTTCAGCATCCAAAGGCTTTGGGATCATTTTTAGCTTTTAGTTACTGCTTGGTACCTCCTGTTTTAGATCCCAACCCTGCAAATTGTGCTCAGCTGTGAGTATTCTGGGTGCAGCTACTGTTAAAAGGTGTTTTTAATTTCTGGTCTCTCAGCAGCATTTAAAAAAAAAAACACGTCTGTTGTTTCACAGGAAATTCTTTGCAGGAACTTCAAAAAGAATTCTGCATTTTCTTAAATATGTGAGCATATTCCTTTCCCCCTTTCTGCCTTTTTTCATCCCTGCAAATACCTCTTCCATCTGTAGTATAGCCTGGTCCATGTGGACAGAGTTTCTTATATTGGGTGGTTCCAGGAAGTGGACACAGCTCACACTGGTTACCCCAGCCCCGGCCTCCATCACAGCAGCACTCAGATTTAGTGACAAGATTCCGGCTGCTTGAAGCCATCTGACACATTGTCTGTAAAACTTCAGCAAAGCAAAACCCTTGGCGATTATCTGCAATGAAGAAGTAGAGAAATCAAGAAAGAGCAGGAGATAAACATCTGATCCATTAAGCATCTGATGTATAATTCTGGCTCTCTGTCAACACACGCAAGCCCTAGAAGATTATTAGCAACCAGACTGTGAACTCTGTTTTGACTTAGCCTTTCAGATTGTTGTGTCTTCTGATAATCTGCTGCCATTCCAAGTGTATTCCAGACACCCCTAAAGTTCAGTACCTGCCTGGGTTGGATACTCATGATGAGTTTCACTTCTAGGAAAGTTGTGCCCCAGGGCATATCTGGTGATCTTGCTCGATAGTAAAACAGGCTTTGGCCAAACTGAGTTTCCACTTAAGCTGCTGATGATTGGCTTGCATTTGAAAGATTTATTTGGAGTAGGGTTAGAAGTTTTGTTTGTTTCTTTTACTGGCCAAAGTAGCGTGTCTGATCACCTATAATGATCCTGATGTGGCTTAAGTGAGAAAATCCCTAGCACTCAAAAAAGTGTCTGTGCAACTCAGTGCTTTTCCAGTGTCACTCCTAGTTTTTGTGGGGAAAAAAATAATTATATGGTCTTACTGTTTCTAATTCTGTTTTCCTACATTTTTAAACCTTCTGGTTAATAACCTGTCAATCATAAAAGAGGTGCAGAAATTCAGAGTCATTAAGCTCCTACATGTTTTCGTCAAAGAGGCAGCTGAGGAGAGCAGAGATACCAGCTTCCAGTGCTAATGGAAACTGAATTTTGCAGAGATGTTAACTTCTAAATAGGCCATGTCACCTGTCTTACTTGTTAATTAAAATGGAGACTTTGTCAACTATGGTCTGACAGACACTTATTGTTTTAAAGGAAAGATAGTTTTTTTTTCTCTCAAAGCTAAAAGTGAAAATCCTTCAAATCCATCAGAATGTATAAATGTATCAACACTCATCTGACCACCTCTTTTTACAAGTATGATGAGTAGCATCTGTAAATTTCTTACATGAATCAGGTAAGATGTAAACTCTGGCTTTAGGCACAACTTTTTTTGGGTGCCCGGTAACTTAACTGTTTACATCAAATAAAGGTGTCCTCACTGAAAGTGTCAATTGTGTAAGACACCGTGTTTACTCTCATAATTTGCAAGACTCCGCAATCTCTGTTCTCCAAGACAGGTATATTATTGTGCAGGTCTTTGTGCATATTATGACTTGAAGAACATATAAAGCTTTGTCCCCAGTTTGAGATGTGGAATAAATTTTAATGTGAACAGAATCTAAAGGTTTGCACAATATATTCAAAATAATGTCATCTAAGACTTAAAGTTTGTGCTTTTTTTCTGCCAGACTAATTTTTCATTGTAATTTCTGATCCAGGAAGCCCTAAAAGAAAAGCAGCAATAAGCAAACTAACCCAAAGCATAGTATTCAGAAAATAACAAGAAAATCATATATTAAATATAAGAAAGCAATAATGACCCCAAAGCAGGGTATTTCCTTGGCATTAATGACTGGCAGAGGTTAACAGACTGCAGCATCCTCTTCCAATGTGGTCTTAATCCTTAGGAAATACCCTGCACTTCCAATGTTATCGCTTTGCCATGAAGTCAGCACAGTACTTATGACAAGTTACAGGGAGCTGGTTTTACAGTTCTTACGTAAGATAATACACAAGTGTTTTTGATGTGAGAATACTAACAAATACTCCTACAGTTTCCATATTGTAGAACACTGAAGTAACTACACTTGAACACTAGTGATGATAAAGTAAGGTTTTGCAGTTCTGTTTGATTTCTAAAAAGAAGGGAACAATTAATTTTAAAGTGCAAATGACAACTCTGAACATATCAAAAAGGAAACAGGAGTTGATGAATATAAAACGCTTAATCAGCATTTAGTGTGCAGACCTGCCTAAAAAACTTTTCAATGTATCTTGCCATTTTTTTGTGAAATTCTAGTATTTTGTATTCATAAGCACTCTCTGAATTAAAAGTAGAGAAAATTCAGATGCCTAGCTGCAGTGGTGTGGTGCTTAAGATCACGTTTTGAATATGCAAACACTGAATTTTTCTCTGCTTCCCAGTTTTTGGTCTATTTAAGGAAACTCAATTCTGCTGCTTCTTTAAAAATACCTGTATTTTGTCTGTATAGTGTTGCACAGCACCATATTTACGTCCTTTGAAATTTAGACACTTCTGTGTGAGGCCCCTGATTGCCAGACTCAGCTGACATTCTCAAGACACTCCTCATTCCTATCATTATTTAATATCATGTCAATGTTTAATTAATAAGGATCATTATTTAATTTCTGTAGATATGAGAGCTGCTAGGTACTCAGAAGCCTAATTTACGCTCTGCATCCTTTACACTTCAATGTAAGATGAAATGTATACAGAAGAGACATTTACCAAGACACTCAATGCCTGATGGACTTGACAGGAATCCTTCGTTACATTCACATCGGTAGCTCCCAATAACGTTCATGCAACGACCATTTTCACAGATACCTGGCTTGGTGCGGCATTCATTTTCATCTTTACAAAAATATAATAGAAAAATTAAATAAATGGTTACAAGAAAATATATCAGACAGAATGCATTAATTATTCTGCATAATATTTGCAAAATGTTTGCAACAAGTGGAAAATAAACAACTGATTAAGCCTGGAAAGGTCTTTCCTAATAACACTATCCTATTCCATTCATTATGCACTGCAGCCTAGGATGAAAGGTTTAATCCATATATGTTCTTTGCAATTTATAACACGAAGCAGAACACACTTGCAGCAGAGCAATTTCTAGTCATAATTTTTACCTGGCAAGTAACATTTAAATAAAATTGGAATATGTGCATGATTTGCGTAACAAATTTTCACTTTCTAATCATTAAGAGTCTCGGAATACATTTGATCTCTTCTGCAATCGGTCACATTTCACTCAGCCCATCATTTTCCTGGAAAAGGTGACAATCTCAGTGTGTTTTCTTCCATAGCTAACAGCACAGATACTATAAGCAATCACACACCTTACAGATGCTTAAAATACAACCTCAGAAAAAAGCTCAGGTGATTTAAAGGCAGCATTACATGGCAAAAAAAAAGGGCAAAGTTCTTGTTAATACAGATTATTTCCCCTGAAAAAAAACATAAAGATCTGTAAAGGAGAGTAGACATTCTCTTGCTGAAGGAACACTGTTTTAAAATATATTCATTTAAAGCATTAACTGAGATGGATGTTTAATTTATTTTTTTCCTCTGAGACAATGACATTCTCAGCTACATCTGTCCACAGCAAACTTTGGTCTTGTGTTTTTTTATGTACCAGAAGAATGTATTATTTGCCAAAATGTAGCTACTGTTTCCCCTCAAGTCATTGAGAAAATGATGGAGGGAAGCTGTTTGCTTATTTACAGGGTGGAAAATGACCCTATGGCTCTTCATGATAATTTTGCTTCCTACTCATCAAATGAGGTCTCTTTGGTTTGGCAACTTAATTTTTTAAATCTAACAAGTGTCTGAAAAACTTTCTGATTTTGTTCTACAACAAAAGCAACAAAACCAGACGACTTCTTCTGAAATACTTATTAGTCATTTAGAACTACTTTCAGATAAGGCTTAAACCTTGAAACAAAAAAGGAAGTTTAAGATGTTGGTCATCGTTAGCTATCCTAAGTGTCCTTTACGAATTGCTATTTTCTAGTTTACTTTATACATTTACAGAGAATTTTTCATTTGTTTACTTGTTTGTATTTCAGTAGCTGTCTTCCCTTCCTAAGCTTTACCTGTGCAGCCTTCTCCATCAGGTCTCCGTGTCATTCCAGGAGGACAAATGCACATGAAGGTACCAATCAAATTTTTGCACATCATACCTCTTGATTCACAGTCATGAAGACCTTCAGCACACTCATCTAGATCTGGAAAAAAAAGAAATTTTATGTTTGAACTTCCTTCCAGTAGCTTCAGTTACTGAAGACAACTAGCACTTTCTCAAGAAAAAGGACACAGACTTCCCTAACTAACAAGCACTGAAGAAAAATCTACGAACTATGCTTAATTGCAGTTGTCTTAATCTTTGTGAGCTGTATCATCTTGTCATGTTAAAGATGAACTTCCCCATTGTGACCTTCTTGGCTTTACAATCCCCATCAAGGGGTACGCTTGATCACAAAAACACTAAATAGTGGTCGTACATGAGTTCTGAAAGAGTAAATCATCATCTGCTGGGCTGTTTGCTGGATTCCACTGACATGATGAATGGAAGATGCACAGAAATATTCGCATTATGCTCTGGACAGTACAGGCAAAAAAAGGGGGAGGCGAAAAAAAGGACAGAAGTTGGGAAGGAGTTTATATATCAGTCATTACCTTTGCACATCTTTTGGTCTTCTCTTAGTTCATAGCCGACTGGACACGTGCATTCATAGAAACCGTAAGTGTTGATACAACGAAAAGCACACAGCAAGGGATTCTGAGCACACTCATTTATATCTGAACAGAAAGGAACGAAAAAATCATTCTCCACTAAGTTTTAAAACAATCACCAAGAAGGTTTTCTTCTATCTGTGCTTCTCTTGTCAGCTAAAAAGTATCAGAAATGTAATAATTCAAACCAGAAACTTGTGGACATTTGGTTTTGAGTAGCCAGAGAATACTGAACAATCTCTACTTAGAAATAATGGCATAATAAATATGGAACTACTTGAGCTTAGAATGACAATTTTGAATGGGCCTGTTTCAGATTTTTATTATATGATCATTTTTTAATGTATTTTTGTGTGATGAGAGCTTTTTTTTCCCAACTCTCAAAAAAAAGAATTCTTGCTTCAAAAAGCGAACATATGATTCATAAAATATAAAATTTGTAAGAAGCATCCTGATCAACATCTGATGAGAGCAGAATGATTGTACGCAAATCCCACACTGTGAAAAATAAGAGGTTCTTAATGAAACTAATAGGGGACTAGTTTAAAACAGATGAAAGAAAATACTTCTCGAAGTAGAAAGAGTAGTGACATTCTGGGTATTGCTGTCACAAGAGGCTGTGGAAGCAGATAGTATCAGCAGATTCAAGACTGTACTGGACAGATTCTTGGACAACAGATCATAAGTGGATACTAATCCCACTCTGCAGGGATGCATCCCCCAGTTTACATTATATTTTCCCTATATCCTCAGCTCTTGTATTAGAGGAGTGAGCTGCAGAAAGTTGTTAGTCACGCTTGTATGCTGAATTAGCATTTCAACTGTAAGGCATAAAGGACTAGATGGACGATTGGTCTGACTTCAGTTTTTTACTAAGTCAGTGTGAGTCAATTGTTACTTTAACTGTGATGAGTGGGTCAGTTCATAACTGCTCTGCTTCAGTTAAGAAAAATGCTCTGCAAATTCAGGCATTTTTGCCACAGTTAGCAATACTATTTATGAGGATATTTTGGAGGCTCAACAGTTACTTTCTCCCCGCTCCAAACATCTGAATAACGTAACATACCACAACATGCAGTTTGGAAAATCCTGTGATAAACTAAAAATACTGCTTCAATCAATTCAGGATTTCTTTTTCAATGACATATTTCAAGCAGAGAAACTTTTTTCCCCTCCTAGTTATTTTAGCCTGGTTAATAAAGTAATTTGGATACTGAGGACTGGACAAAAACTAAAGGGAAAAAAAAAATAAAGAGGACAAGTTACCTTCACAATTCATCATTGGGCCGGGCTCAAATCCTTCATGACAGTTGCACTCAAAACTGCCGATCACGTTAGTGCATGTACCGTTTCCACACGGGTTGCCAATCGAACATTCATCAGTATCTGTATATAATGAATAAATGCAGACTGAAGAGAACTGGGACACATTTTGAATTATGTTTTAAATTTAGGTACTACAATTCTTATAATTTATGAACTATGGACACACCGATGCAATGTACTCCAGTGTAATCTAAGTTGTATCCCATGGGGCACTCGCAGCGGAACGATCCATCAGTATTGATGCAGTGGCCATTTGAGCAAATCCCTGGGCTTTCAAGGCATTCATTGACATCTAAAAAGCAGGAAGATATGAGCAACCACTTAGATGACGCATTTCTGTATCGAGTCTTAAAAAAGCATTTTACAAAAACTGAAAGTGCCCTACTCTGTTTGTCTCTAGCCATGCAATTTCAAGGGTAATCTTTTAACCATCATTTCATAATGGTCCACATTTATTAAAGATCAGCCTCTTGTCACCTGGGGCTGTGGGGAGTAAGCCATCACATACTATAATTTCCAAGTCTAGTTTTAAGTATAAATAACTTTTTTCTTAATTATCAGGAAAAAGAATACCTACCTTCACGTGTATCATCAATTCCAGGAATAGTTCCATGGCCATATGGACACAAATCCTGAAAAGCAACTGCAGAGGTATGTTTTTTTAAAAAAAAGGGTGAGTGAGAGAGAGCACCATGTCAGAAGGTTTTACCTTTTGGTTTTACCACCCAAAAGTCTTCTGTATCACATTTTGCAAAACTGTCAACTGTTCAAATCACAATCTTTATGCTGTCTTGCCAGATGCAAAAGTAACACTGTCTCTAGGTCAGGGAAGCAGCACTAGAACTCACTAAGCTTCCATGTGTCTGTGCTTGGTGCCTTTCCCTTTCTGTACTTGGAGAAAACCAAGAATGGAAAACTGTTGATTACATCTTGGCACTGTCTCATTTTGCTCTTCTCTTTTGCCCAAAGGAGGCTAGCTCTACAGATTCTAGTAGTGAATAGTATTAGTTCATTTCTCTACAGAGCAAAACCAGCAACTCAGGATTTCTCTTTTTCTGTGGTTTCTTCTGTTCAATTTTGTTCCTTTTGTTGACCCAAAAATAGTTCTAGAAAAGGCTAAGAGAGAATGCCAAAAAGGTCTCTCCTTCTAATGATCAAAAAGGTACAACACAAATGTGCTCTTCCTTTTCTCCCACCTAAAAAGGCTTTATTAAATCTTAATGTGTACCTTCTTCTTCCTTTGGACAAAGCTCACAAGGATCACCCCATCCTTCTCCTGGCATTTTACTGCAGCAACACTTCGCCTTTGTGGTGTTGAAAGCCTTTGGCACTGAGCATTTCCCGTTCTCAAAGTTAGTGAAACAGAAGCTCTGGCGAGTATCTAAAAAAGACAATACAGTTAAGTGGAGATAGCACCTCCTACCTGGTTAAATGGCGACTGTCTATCCCTGAAAGGAATGTTAGACCTGTATTTTTCCTGCTATTTTGAAAGCACATTCCAACCCTCATAGGGGCATACTTTGGAAGGGACTTGCAGAGGTCCCTTTTTACTCGTTGTACAGAGTATCTATTATCTATTAGAATAAGTTATTACATTTTTTAGTCTTTAACTTACCAAAACATCTCCGTCCATTATCAGACAGCACAAAACCTGTAGGACAGATGCACTGGAAACCTCCCGGAGTGTTCGTACAAGAGCCAAAGAGACAGATGTTGGGATCCTCGTTACACTCATTAATATCTGCAAATTAAAGGAGAAGGGGTTCACTGTAAACCCATTAGCTGTGAATTCCTTGGTCACGAAAGATTGTTTATTTATTCATTTAACTTCAGCAGGACATGCTCCTCCAATAAAGCACCCAAGAGATAAAGCGGCCCAAAGGTTCCATTAACTCTTTCAAATTAGAGCATTTCAGTGGCATGGACTTTCCTCTCCAAATAACCATTCTCTGTGCTTTGCCAAATTTATAATATAAACATTAAATAAATGCTTTCAGACTTAAACAGGGGAGTAGATATATTTCTGATAAGAAAAATGTTTTTCTGTAAACATAAAACATCCAAAGATGAGTTTTTACACATCTGTATGTTGGGGAATCTTTGTAATTAAAGGTGGGCTTTTTTCATGCTGATTGACTGATTCTTCAACTGAAACTATAGCTAGTTATTTAGTAGAGGCAGGCCTACGATTATATATTCAGATTTATATTTACCCATCTTCCACTCTTGATATGTTAGTTATATTTTTTCCATTCAATTGCATAATAGAGAATATATTGCTATGACTATTTAGATGTGAGATTTAATTTTTTAAAAAATAGATATATTTTTGTAATTATTAGAAAATTAAACCAAAATAAAAGAGTACTTAATACAAACACCAAGTGCCTGTAAAATCATGCAGCTCAAACAGCATCGGGCTGCATATCCTGTATCTATATAGACAACAGAGTATGAAACGTAATACATTACTAGAACTTCCATTTTTCATATCTGTTATTTTAAAGTATATTTTAATTTATTCTATTCTGCAAATACTGACAGAACACATAAGCTTCCTTGCTAGAGTAATTTTTAAAGGTAACTATGATTTAATAAATTGTGAAATGTATTTTAATAATCTTCAAAGATATACCTGCAGTACCCCTTCTGAGTCCTTCAGTAGGGATATTAAAAGAACCATCACAGAGGCCTATGGCTGTATAAGTGTTCCGCAATAATATCCATATTGATCTTAATCAAAGCGGAGGCAGGAATAGGTATTCTCCATGAAAATAAGCTTCATGGATGTTGAGTCACAAATTTGTAGCACCATTATTCCTGGTATTTGTTGGACTCTCTACTATACTGAATCTTAGAAAACTGACCTATTAGTATTTAGCAGATAAAGAAACAATGGAAATACAGACTTTATCACTATGAAAATATCTGTGGAGCGATGGAAGAAGTCAGGTGATGTTACTTCTGGAAAATATTACCTTGAGTCCCATCTTCAGAATTTACTATTAGGTATAGCACATGAGCAAACCACTGTAACATAATCTGGCATAATGATCAAACTCTTACAGTAGCTTCCCATGGACAGGCTCTTGTGAATGTGAAGCCTTTTAAATCAGCTTATTTCAGTGGAAAAACAGGTAATTAATTTCTCAGTTAGTGTGGCAGTTGCTAACATACAAAGCTCAGCAATTCAGCTGCATTAATGGGATGGGAAAATTGGTCTTTTGAAGGTACTGATTACTGTAATGAATGACTTGGGATGAGTTGAAGAGACTCTTTTTGTGCCCATGATGAACAGGTGACCAGCCAGGAAGTAAATGAGTCCTCTCCCCTTCATTCCCATAAAATCAAAGGAAATGAATTAAATGAGTAGGTGGAAACTAAGAATTTTTCTGTGGCTCCCATCTGTTTTGGTTTCTCCTGCATATAATCATCCTGAGCTTATAAAATAATCTAGCCATTGCCATCCTTCACATTACAGACAGAAGTAATGAATTCTTATAAAGCAGTTTGCATATAAAATCAATAGAAAGTAACGGGGAACGTATGTTGCAAGAGCTGTCATAATATTAATCAAAGTATTCGTACAATCACATGTGATTACCCAGGCATTTTCTAGGAACTTTAGCTGCAAGTTTCCTGGACATATGGCAGAATGAAGAAAAAGAATGAAATTAAGTCCCTTTTATTCAATTTGGGCAAAAATCTGTTTGGCAGTCACTGATGCTGTCAAAAACATCAAGAGATTCTGTCAGGATACTAAAGTGGCCATAAACAGTAATATTCCCAGAAAACCAAAAGATTTCATTTTAAATTCATGATTTCACAACTGTAGGTGATTTGAATTAATCTCACACATAATTGCTAATATGGAAACAGCAGCTGCCAAAAGAAACCATGAACTTGGCAGGTAAACTGAATATGGTGGCATGATACAAAAGAATGAGAGAACTCTGGGGCTTAGAAAATACATCCTATTGTTCAAGATAAAAATGCAAAAAGGTTCCTGTGATCCATTTCCTGCACCCATACAGATTAGGTGGCTATTGGCCAAATCTTCGTGTCCTTCCCAGTCTTTTCTTCAGTCCATACAAGGACAAGCTCCTTATTTATTATTGGGAGTTATTTGGATGAATGTGTGTCTACGGTGTCACACAAGCTAAACTTCAGTCATTTAAGAGTAAAACCACAATTCTTAATATAGTCACAGTGGAGAGGCAGGTGCTTTCTCTGTACTGTGACCATGCAGAAACCTAAGGCTTCTAGGTTACCTACCCAAAATTAGTCGTTTGCACCCTCCTTGCCAGGTGCCCCACAAAATTACATTAAATGCCCAATAAATTCACAGTAGTCCTGTCCTTTGCTCTGCTGGAAAAGGGAGTTGTAACTTTGATTTATTTCTCATTCTCTGCCAAACCAAATCTTAACTCATTGTGTGGCATTCAGCTCCTGAATGATATTCAAAGCTTTAAATGAGACATATGAACAAACAAGAACATGCAAACTGATGAAGGGTCTTCTGTACGCTATTCCTCCTGTGAATCTCAGCACTTGAGAGACATTATACAAAACATGAAATCAGAAAACAGTTGTTAGAAGAAACTAATTTAAGCAATTGTTCCCATGAGCTCCATAATTTTATTAACATTTTTAAACTTCATAGCCCTCTGAAACCAGAAACTTAGTTCATGCATTGACTGCCAATAGTTACCTTTCTGTAAACATTATATAAATCCAGTACACAGGTTTGTTTGTTTTATGAATGAGATATAAAAAAAAAAGAAGAAGAAAACTGAATGAAAGATAAACTACCATTTTTTGAAAAGGAAATATTTTTGTTTGCATTAATGAAGAAATTAATGTACAAAATGTACTACAATACAGTACAAAATATCTTGTCTTCCATTTTTAAAACCTCTTTCTGAAGACTTCTCTTACTTACTTATTCCCTGTCACCATGATTTTACGTTGGGCAACATTCTAAAACATTAGGGTGTACAACTACTTTCCACCAAACTAGAACCAGATACGTTTTCTAATTTTTAAATTGTTCAGAAGCAACAATTACAACTTGCCTTACCAATACAACTTTCACTTTTTACTTCATATCCTGGTGGACAGATGCATCTGAATGATCCTTCCAAATTTTGACAGGTACCAGGAGAGCATGAACCAGGTAGTGCCACACACTCGTTAGTATCTTTGGAGAGTAGATGGAACCAAGAAAAGTTTAGAATCATGTAATTCTTATGGTAACAAAACAGGCTTATTCATGAAAAAGACTGCAGGTTTCTTTTCTAATTTTATAAGGCATTTAAATGTTTGAAGATCAACAACTATTCCAAACCCCAGTTACTTCTACTGTGTTTTCATTAAAGTCACTGTCTTTTCTTCATAGAATCATAGAATGGTTTGGGTTGGAAGGAATCTTAAAGACCATCTAGTTCCAACCCCCCTGCCATGGGCAGGGACACCTCGCACTAGACCAGGCTGCTCAAAGCCCCATCCAGCCTGGCCTCGAACACTTCCAGGGATGGGGCACCCACAACTTCTCTGGGCAACCTGTTCCAGTGCCTCACCACCCCCACAGTAAAGAATTTCTTCCTGATAGCTAATCTAAATCTACCCTCTTTCAGTTTAAAACTGAACCCCTTGTCCTGTCTTCCTGATAAAAGAGTCCTGCCCCATCCTCCTGTAGGCCCCCTTTAAGCACGGTAAGGCCTTTATAATGTCTCCCTGAAGCTGCCTGTTCTCCAGGCTGAAGAATCCCAACTCTCTCAGCCTTTTGTCATAGGAGAGGTGCTCCAGCCCCCTCATCATCTTCATGGCCCTCCTCTGGACCCATTCCAACAGGTCCCTGTCCTTCTTGTGTTGAGGGCTCTAGAGCTGGACACAGTACTCCAGGTGGGGTCTCACCAGAGTGGAGCAGAGGGGCAGAATCACCTCCTTTGACCTGCTGGCCACGCTTCTTTTGTTGTAGCCCAGGATGCAGTTGGCTTTCTGGGCTGTGAGCACACATTGCTGGCTCGTATTCAGCTTCTCATCCACCAGCACCCCCAGGTCCTTCTCAGCAAGCCTCCTCTCAATCCATTAATCCATTTGTTTTTTTTAATACTTAGATACTCACACTGTGATGCTTCCCTCTAGGTGGGAGCTAATAGTTTGATTATTTCATCTCATCAGTACTTTAACACCTCCATGTGGCATCATACCTACCAATGCAATTCTTGCCATCCAGAGTGAGTTCATATCCTTCATTACATAAACATTTGAAGGAACCAATTTCATTGAAACACCGTCCGTTTCTGCACACCTGACCAAAGAAGGAACTGCACTCATCAATATCTGAAAAAAAACCCAAATAAAACCCCAGAAGTGAGAGTTGAGTCCCAGCATAGTACATACAGTATGTTATAAACACACTCAAGTTGCAATATATATTTCTGTGGAAAAGGCAAATCTTGCAGAACAAGGGAACAGCTGACAGCTAGTGGAAAGTAACTCCCACTGAAGTGCATTAAGGTGTATGTTCTATTTAAACAACACTCTTTTTTTATAGGGTATTATAATTTTCAAACTTGCAGCATTACCTCAGCTACTGCATCTGGAGACATTCAATTACTGCCAAGTGACTGTATGATACTAACTCCAGACACAGAAAAGAAAAAGTTACATGGAGTGTTCTGGATTTTATCTGCATTTATATTTGCTCGAGTTTCCTCCTAAAACCTGCCTTGTCATTTTCAAATTTTGGAATATGACATTTGCTTTCTACAGGGTGATTTTCTACTTCATAACAGTTCTGAAAATGAAGTTTAAAAATGCTTATTAATTTGTAGAATTACTTTCTTTAATAATGCAGACTTAAAGGAGCACTGCATAAGGAAAAATACAGATGAGAGAGTTTCAGAATATACCAAAAGGGGCTTGGATAAACATCATGGTGTAAGAACAACTTACACTTCGCTGCTTTACAATACTTTGAGTTTGAATGATGAAGACTAACATCAGTTTTACTGGGGAGGTTTTAGTCTACTTTGTGCTTCTGAAGAAGATGTACCTTCTGCTTCAGCCAGTACAGCCCTGCCTGTGTTACTAGTTTATTCCATAGCGCATTTCTTCTGTGTAACAGTTCTACAAGCAGAAATACCTCCAAAGTATTATATTGGGATGGGCTGTATTGCCTTTGAATGACTGGGAGAATTTGGAAGAAAGCCCTGAGGTGCTTCAAGCTGTTAAGAGGAGTGCTAGCAAAAGGCCAAGTCTCTGAGTCAGCTTGGGCTCCTTGAAGGCACAGACGGGAGCAGAGGCACTGGATGCTTCTGGCAGTAGACTGGCAGCTATACTGCCAAGGGAAAGAACCTCTTTGGCAAATAGCGCCATTCTTTGGCAGGAGACTTTTCTTACTTGGACAAGTTTTTGATTTTCTCTTTCCTGGGCAAGGAGAAGATTAAAAATACTTATTAAAAAACATTTATGATGTTTTAATTCTCTCCTGAACCAGAAAGGGACCAGTAGGCTTCGTTCTGTCTTCCTTCTGTAGCAGTAAAGTCTTCCTCTCTCTTGGCTTATGCTCTGCACAAAGAAGAGGATCTCCAGAGACTTACAAGCCTGTTCCTCAGCCCAGGAATATTTTAGTCGCTTTATCACAAGTACCCAGGAATTTAAATTGTTCAGATATTCTGGTGTCCTGTGATTTAGGCAACAGGAAATAGCAATGCTTGTACAAACTCTGTATAAGCAGAGTTCATCCTAGGAAAGCAGATTTGGTAGATTAGTTATACTGGTTTTCTTACTGCTGGTCTGCTTCCTCATTCACACTGTGTGCAAGTGGCAAGTAATATGGTGAAATAAAGAAATGATTTTAAATTCATGAGGCAGCGCTGGCGGTGTGATATAATATGTGCTTATTGCGAGTGGTGCCTATGGACTGTGGCAGTAGTCAAGGACGCGTGCTGCAGTTACCCAGGAAATCTAATGGAGGTGAGGGCTGCATTAAAATGTCAGTGAACTGTAAGGTTGCCCCAGTGGTTCAGAGATTTACAGTTTACATTATCTCAAGCTGGCCAGTGAAAGATATTTTTAATTAGTTTAAAAAATGATAGTAATGATTAACATCAATGGCTGGTCACAGCATCAGTTACTGCACTCAACTTTCTTAGCACCCTGACCTGTCTTCTATTTGAGTTTTAACTATGTACCATCCTCCTTGGCATACCAGTCCACAACAATGAGAATAAGGTCTGGATTACATCACCTACCCATACAATCATTATTATGAGTTAATTCAAATCCTGGATAACACAGACAGTTATACGATCCAACCGTGTTTTTACAAGTTCCATTTCCACATGGATGGCGTTCACATTCATCAACATCTGCAAAGAGAAACAAAACTGTCGGTGGGAATTGATTTTCCCAGGTATGTGTTAATGTGTTATTTGTGCGCAGTGACAAGATTCTAAACCTCAGCCTCTCCTTTCATCTGTCACATTTTCTATTTATCCTAATGATTTTTACAGATTGTGGGTACACATAGGGAAATGTTACATAACACATTTTTTGTATATATTTTGAAATAAAAGATACTGTTACATGCAAAGATAAAAGTAAGTGCATGTGCAGTACCTCAGAGCATTCTGGGTTGGGTTTTTTTTCCATACTAACATTTATTAATTTCTTTATGTAGACTAGTGATCAGAATTTAGTACAAAGGATTGAGCATCACAGCCCTGGAACTATCTCAAATTTTATGTGCATATTTTACCCTTAAGCCCATGAAAACCTGTTGAAAATGCTCTATAAAGAAGTTTTGTGACATTGTTCACAAGCCAATTTACATATGCATATATTCTATGTCAATACTACATCCAGAATTATAAAGACTGCTTACAAATTCTTGGAAACACCCATTTTTAAAAGGCAATAAAATGTTTCCTGCTGTGTCTTTCAGTAATTTCTGGAGTTTCATGGGGATCTGGAAGGCATTTAGATCTTGTTCTCATAGGTCTTGCAGACTTTCTGAAACATTTTCTTTATTTACGGAAGGTAAATATTTTTTCATATGGATCATTTCCATAACCTGTCATTGTCTAGATTTGTATTTCATACTATGACATTTTAGAATAAGTTTTAGAATTATTTAAGTTACTGTTTTGAGTAACTAGGGTCTCAAGATTTTGCATTGTTAACAAAAGTAATTTTCCCAAGTATGCTCCTCAGGTTTGACAAATGTGATTTAGTCCAATTATGAGAAGATTCAAGGTGTATATGAATATGTAATACAATGGGAATAGGTTTTAAATGTCTGTTTAAAGTCGAAATTGGAATACATCTATATTATAGAAGACCCTGATCTTCTCTATAGCTTAGAACTGACATTTAGATGATTGTTTTTAGATGATCGTTGTTTAAAAAAAAACACCATTTTTTGGCTGTTTTTCTCAAAGTGAACTTAATTTACATATGCATCACCTTTTGTTTATAAATCCCTGTAGAAATGATCACAAAACACTAAAATCTGTCTTCTTTTTATCTCCACTGTTTCACTCTGTGATACCTCCTATGAACTTCTCTGTTAAATAAGCCACTATGATGTATTTTTGTAAAAATGGGGTTAATATATTATTCAGTAAAATGGAGCTATCTCTGAGAATACTGTGATTTTTTTCCTCAAACTAATATATCCTCTCCAAGGACAACTTCACATGCTTTCTTCACAAAAATCCCAAAACATATGAATCAGTCTTTTAACATCATTATAATCTCCTCAAAAATTTAGACTCATCTCCCCCCTTTTTAAAAATAACAAACCCAAACAAACCACACACAAAAGCATTTTCTTTACATACCCATGCACATCGTCTGGTCTTGGGATGCCTTAAAACCATTGTGACATATGCACTGGTAACTTCCTTGCATGTCCACACATAAACCATGACTGCAAACATTAGGAATTTCCAGACATTCATTGCGATCTGTAACAAAAATATAAAACAGATGGTACACATTATTGACTTTTATTATTCATTCATTTTACACAAACATGTTTTTACAATCTGTTATTATTATTAAAACCAGACACAAAATTATCCATAACTAAACCTGAATCATAACAAAACTTCATTTTATAGGAACTTCTTGCCTATACACCTCGAGGTCAAAACTACTGTTAGGATTTGGCTGATACATCAAGAATGTTCTTTAAAAATTGTACCCTGTCTTTTCTTCCCTTCTACAGAGAAACAGGGCTATAAAGTTACATAAACCAGCAGAATACGCAAGGTAACAGAAAATAAATGATTCTTTTACTGTTTGAGAGAATCATGCACATACCATTGGTTAGGTACAAACAGATTCAAGTAGACAAGAAAAGTCGACTGATTTCTTACCAACACAAGCACCATTGGGTGAAAGTTTAAAACCAGCAGCACATTCACAGCGGTAACTACCAGGACTGTTGATACAGTCTGCATTTCTCTGACAGAGATTGTCACCATTGCTGCACTCGTCGATATCTGAAATACCAAGAGTCATGGTTCACGCATCAGAAACCACAAAATAGTTACTTCTGCCTAGAACTTAGACTGTATTGTCCATCTTGTGCAAGACAAATCTCTTGTCCTCAACAAAGCATGAATATTCTGACCTTAAGCCTCCTGTGCTGTAAATGCAAATGAAAGGCAAAATCAATACAGTTTCAACAATAACATGCTTTTTGATGAAGGAGGATCCTACGAACCCAACTTACTACACATTGAGGTGGCTCTGCAATTTTAAATGTCTGCCTAAAGAAATTCTTCTATTAAAAAATGTTCCTCTTTGCCTTTGAACTGAGATAGTAAGTGGCACAGTTTGTTGGCTTTTTAGGGGGCACATGTCAGCACAAGACCCTTGAATACCATGACAAAAATCCTATTGACTTAGGACACATAAAAATTTACTATTAGCTTCTATGAATACCTCTACCGATAAACCTGTAGAAGAACAGACACAAGATGGAAAAAATCAAGGAAACTTTTCTTTGAGAAGTTTTAAGAACAAGAATTAAATTTCCTCCCTAAAATAAAATAATTTCATTTACTTCCTATTTTGGAGTCAATTAATTGCTTGACACAAAACTATTACAAATTTTAATACGTGCATGTGCATATGTATTAAAGACAAACACGTCACAAACTGATTTATAGATTTGAGCCCTACAAAAAAGCTCACAGTCTGTCTCTTAGATTTTGAAAAATATGTGAAATAAATGTTCCCCTTCCCTTTAAGATAAGCATGCTTATGGGGGCTAAGTAGAAAATAATGTCATTTCAAATCACCTTCACAGACCAAGAGCAGGTCATTGTAGCTGAATCCAGTGGGGCATTCACAGCGGAAGCTGCCAATCTGATTGATGCAAACACCATTCGCACAGATTCCTGGGATTTCCTTACATTCATCAATGTCTGAAAGTGAGATGAGCTAGTCAAGGTACAGTACTTCATGACTTTATGTACTGCTTGGATTCTCGTCTTCACTGTGCTTAAAACTGAGTTGGTTAGTTTTAATCTACAGAAATCGTATACAAGATATAAATTTAAACATACACCCATTATGAGAGAAAATAAACTATGGAAACAACCAAAACAGAGTAATACTAAATATTAGACAAGATGCAGAACTGTTACAAATGTGCAGATAAATCCCACAACATTTTTTAAGCCAAACCCCACTTTTTAAATCCATGAACTAAGATGGAGGGTGAGCAAAAGATCGTAAAAAAATGTAGAAATAAAAAAATATAAATCAGAAGTATTTTACACAAAAATCGGTCTCACAATTTATGTCACCATTGTAACTTCACAATGAAATCAGAGTTTTACTACATGAAATGTTCATTTTGGTACCATTGTGCAGCTGCAATGAACTTACACAAACCAATTTTTGGTTAAAGTAAGTTTCGTGAAACTTACCAACAGCTTTTCCAGTATGAATGTCAAAAGTGAAGCCAGGAATATTCCCGCATATGTTCTTGAATTCAGCTAGAGTAAAACAGAGAACAATGCATTTTTAGTGAACATTTATAAATCTTCCAAGAATTACTTGTAGGCATCTCAGCTTTTCAAGAGCTGATACAAGCCAAATCTACTTTTGGCTTGTAGAAGAGCCATCACCTGTACAAACTGTATTGAAAATTCAGATTGACAATAAATGAATGTAAATTGAAACACTAATTCATACCTCTCTCTTCTCAAATCTTTGGAGACTTTTGCACATGAGTAAATGTCTGGTTTGAGAATGTGGCACTTCAGTTTTTGTTTTAAATAGAACTCCTTAACTTACCTTTAAGGTTTAGTCCTGCTTTCTAGAAACGTGTAGGGAGAATCTGCAGCAACAGTTTCAGAGAGGAGAAATAAATGTAACTTACCAGTACCTAGCCTTCTTTGATACTATCTCCGTTCTTTTCTGCAGAGATTACTGCAGCTTAGTTCCACTAAACTGTTGAGCAGAATGGTCACTCCGCTTTCGAAAAAGATGCTCCCAAAAAGAGCATTGTTTTAGTAGGCTCTTTTTATAGCCTCTTGTCCAGAGCATATTGAGGATGGGAAATGCACAGTATAAAACATAAAATCAATAAACACATGGTTTTCCAGGCAAGGTGTATAAAATTGAGTAGATTTGCAACATATATTTCTTGTAAAGCATCTATGCTGGCATGAGATTTTTCTGGTAAAACAGTGCTTTCCAGAAAAAAATGTACTACATATTTACAGTACATTGATAAATTTTGATCTAGGGAAAAATATGAAAAATGTCAGGCCTACAGCTATAACTATATCAAACTTGTAAAATACTGGCTACCAGTAGAATTGTGTGCTGAAAGCCCACTTGTTTGAGGGGAGCAAAGTAATTCCAATGTGAAGACCCAACCAATTTGAATGAATGGTTTACTTTAAGTGTGTTTTTGCAAACGATAAACATGCAGCTGATACTCAGCATCTTTTTAGATCATATCAGCATTCAAATTCTCCAGAAAAATAGTAAGTATCTTTTAATATTAAGTTTCCAAACGATTGTTAAGGAAAAATTCCAAAGCATGCAGTAGATATTTATATATGCAGGGCATTAAACCAAGGTAAAATAACCTTCTAAAGAACATGGATAAAATTTACAAAAATGTCCCACTGACATAAAATTCCAAGAGGTTCTGGAAGTGTAATATCTGAAGACTTAAGTGCTTGGTCCGCTGTTCATGCAGCTGAGGACCTATAGGAAGCCTATTGTCTATCCCACAAGAGGAGGCATATGAAGTCACCTCTAAACCTGAAATGCAGACAAATTATTAGGCATCTCTTCTAGCACCAAAAAAAGAGAAAGGAGACCCTTCTGTTTTCCTGTGAGTAATGATCCTAAATCTAGAGTGGTAATAATTTATTTCTCTACTTGCTGTAGTCTGAGTTTCTTGGCTGTCTACATCTTAATGGCAGCTGTCTTCAGTAGCTTATAATTTTCAGAAGCTTATATTATAAACTTCAGTAACTTATAATGTAAGGGAGACATAATTCTTGTCTCCCTTACACTGAACATTCTTATTTATTATAACTTCAGCAAATGTAGTTGATCACTGCTCAGAATGAGATTTGGCAAAATATTTTTCTCACATTCAAACCTTCTTTATTTCCTGTATAAGCCAAGCAGGATCCACTATACCTGAACTTCAGCATTTTTGCCTCTCTTCTGTCCTATTGTTTAATGACTGCGTAATGCCTACTGAGGTTATTCTTGCAGTACAGGATACTGGGCCATATAGTTCCCTGCCAGAGTGTTTTACCATTCAGCAATCTTCTGCTCTTTTATGTTAACATGTATAAGATTTGAGGGTTAGAAAACAGTTCTTTTCTGCAAGGAGCTTTATGCTTTTTACTGCTGTCAGTAGACCTGTGAAACACACGTACTAGATAAAAAGGGGGCCTTCTGCTCACTACCCTGTCTCCATGGGCAAAGATAACCTCCTCCTGTGATAACGCCTAACACTTCAGGTCTGAGAGGATGAAGAAGAGGCTCTGAGGGTTGGAGGCCTTCTATCATTCTGTGTTATGCTATCTACGTGTTCCATGCATTCCATTTAATAGTTTTTTCCACATTTTTTTCAGTTTGTACTGTGTAGAAAAAGAGCATATAATTAGGTAAGGACTGTAGGATAATGCATTTATACACAGTGCCAAATTAACCATACACGAACACGCCAGAAATTGACTTTGCATCAATGATTTAAAAAATATTTTGAAACCCTATATACTTATCACTATATTAATTTTTAGGACAAAAAGGTCTATTACATAACAGAAAAAAACCCCTCTCTGAGGTCAAGCATTCCTGAAATGATCAAACCATGAAAGACTTCTGTAAACACTTGGTTACCTCTTAGTAGTGAAGTAGGTTTTTACACTTTGGGTGAAAAACCAACCAAACAAGAATGATTATAGCTGATTAAAGTCTGTATGGTAATCCTTACGATCTGGAGAATACAGTCTTTACTATCTAAACTCATCAAACAGAGACTGATTGTTAAGCATAAATATATGAAAAGTAAGAAAGAGCTCTGTTCACAAAGAAAAAAATGCAAATGCATTGGCATGTGAAGTTCATTTAGAGGAACAATATGATTCTCATCAGAGCAGAATAATGCTCTTAATGAGCTACTGGGCTCAGTCTAGCAAACTGGTTAAGGTCAGTGTATCATAACCCCTGTCTGTGATGTGTAGCCCCCACCCAGATCTCAGAACAACTGATTATACCACATAAGTGCAGCTATTCAAGCATTTACACTTGGAATTTGTGTTTGATCCCTCAAACAATCTCTTTTCATGGTGAAAAAGGTTCAACCATATCTCCAAAAACAGTAAAGGCAGTTAGAAGAGCTAACAAAGCAATACTGAAATATTTCAGGAAATATTTTAACCCCATAACTGCTTGCAGACTAAGTGGAGTTGTCTTAAATCTTTAAAAGCTACAAAGTTTTTGAGAAATTCAGTCTTACCAATTTAAAAGGAAAATGCTTTCTTCCATCCAAGAATATTAATTGCATGACTCCCTGCTAGTACTTTGCTGTATTTTTCTCATCATGTTGTCATCATGATGACAATTTTATGGCACTGAGATAAATTACTATGGGAAAGAATTTTATGAGCTCTCTGTGATAGCAAACATGTATTTCCTCTCTCAAGCTTATTTCCATCTCCCATTCCTGACTGCAAGGAACATTCCTTCATTCTCCCTCCTCCTACTTAACAAAGAAAAGGAAGAGGCTGTTTTTTCTCTTCAGTCCAATTTTGCTCCTCTTTCCTGGTTGTGGGGGAAAGTGTTTCCTAAATTATCTGCTGTTTCCCTTATGTTACCAGGATAAACCACTTGGAATTAAAGTAAAGTAATACATTCTTTACACTAACATCATAAATGATGCAGTACCAGAGGTATGGGTTTAGTGGAAGTAAACTTGGGGCAAAGTCAATTAAACAACAAAATGTGTTTGTACTAAACAGGCATCTGAGTTTTTTTGTTTTATCTAGACACCTTTTCTCTTTTTACAAATGTAAGAATCTTTTAATGAAGGCCAGGTGCTACCATCAGGTTTCCAAGTTGATGATTCTTCCACCAATGATTTTTCTTAGTTGACTTTTCAAGGGTGTTTTGTTCCAGGCAAGGAACTCCATCAAGACTAACTGAAAAAGAACCATAACTAATTATTTTCACCTCCCCTTATACAAGGGAGTTTTTACTTACGTTTACAATGACTTGCTTATTAAGCTTTTTGCAAATTCATCACCTTCAATACAGAAAATGTAGAAACAACTGAGAGGATCACACTCAGATGTGAGACACAAGTGAAAAATCTAGAAAGGCAATACACTCAGTAGTGGAACCCCATCTTTTTTCTTTTGACAGATTAAAAATTATACATTTATCCTACCAGGATAAATGTATCCCCAGCTATGCAGTAACTAAATCATACTATCCTAAACTAATTATCCTGGAAGGCAGACCAGGCAGCAGGCATCTCTTGTCAGCCAGTATCTTCAACCCCAGTATTTTTGCCCGATGACTGCTTTTCCAGAAACCTCAAAGTGACAGCTTTAGAGATGGGAGTTCTGTAACCATGCATTCAGAAAACTTGTTTATGTCTACTGTGTCACCCTGGTAGGTCTTACCTACACAAACATTTTTGACATAAATCTAAATTATTGAAAGTAATTATATGTCCATACAAGACCTCTGAAAGCCTTGGTATTTGTTAGAAATAAAGAATAAAACAACCACAGTATACTCATTTTATAGAGCCCCATCACCACAAAAAAATGATCTAAATAATTAGATCTACCTACAGATACCTCTGTTACAAACATCCTTTTAATCTACAGGGTTGACATACTCCTGCTGCAGATGGGAAAGTCAATCTGTACTTTCCAGGCCTCTTTGTTCATCTCAGTGACACTTGACAGTAGTCTGTTCCTTTGCCCTTGCCTTCAGGGGCAGCTGAGAAGGGAAATTATGCATGTTCTTCCTGTTTTTTTTTTTTTTTTTTTTTCATCTAGGAGAAATGATTGGTGCCTTCAAACTATTCAAGCTGTATCTTTCCACTCAATATGGAGTGATACTTCCTCCATTTAAAAATGTGGAAGAAATACCTATACTTGTTTAGCACACCAAGACTTAATCCAGCCAGTGACAGAATGGCAGGGTTTTGTCACTCTGCTTTGGGAGTACAACAAAGTTTTTTTGGGGCTGCAATGTTAACTTTAGCTAACAGGTCAAAGGAGCAGATGAGAAAAAGAAAGTTACAAAATGGGATGATCAGAGTAGACGTTACCCGTTCCTGGAGTTGGACATGGTTCACAAGGTTTGTTCCAGGCTTTCCCAACATTGTATGTGCAGCAACACATCCTTTTGGTCACATTGAAGGGCAGTTCATTCTCACAGGAGGTTCCATTATAGCTTCTGTAGCAAAAGCTTTTCCTCATGTCTAGATGTGAGAAACAAATCACTTGATGAAGTAACCAACAAACTAACTTAAGTATCAACCCCCCACCAACCTAGACAGTGGTTCATTAACTCTGGCTTCTGAATGCAACCCAACGCAAGCATATGCATGGGTGCATTTAAAAATAAGTTAAGGTTTGAAGTAATCTACAGTCTTTGTTTTAGACTTACCTGAAATTCAACATATTTTCAGTTTTCATTCAAAGACACAAAGGGGAAAAAGGAAAACTCCCAAGAAATCAGAAACACACTAGAGATAACTCATCAGATCCATTTGTATAGTAAACCCTACCATTTGGAAATGATTAGTGAAAATAAAAAAGATTTCTGAGTTCTGTTAAGGAATAAGAACACTTGAACACTGGACATCTGTCACTGGGATCTTCTTCCTGACTACATGACATAACTGCCTGGGAGTTAAAGGTAGAAAAAAGCAATATAAGGCTGTAGAAATGGCCTCATCTAAAAGGAAATTTTAAGCAGGGAGTTTGGTCCCAAAACAGCCTGATAGTCAGACAGTTCTAGTAAAGATGACATTTTGCATACCCATGCAGTTATGTCCTCCGTTCACTTGCATATATTCAGGTGGGCAAATGCAGGTGTAGTTCCCCAAGGTATTATAGCAGGTGCCAGGACCACAGACACCAGGATGTGCAACACACTCATCAATATCTAGAGACCAAGAAAATGCACTATAATTAACAACAGAAAAGAGGACCATGTCCTAGCAAATGTTTCTGAGAAATACGACCACAATAAACCATGCTAAGAAAACAAAAATGTTTCATTTAAAGTCTAGCTGGGAAAGTACAGCTCAGATTTGGGTTAGGTAGCTATTGTAACAGCTGGTGAAAAGTAATTTCCTTAACCTCTATTAAGTCCAGCCAGTGAAGTGCAAGAGAACACCATAAATAAATTCAACGTTGTTTAATTTACCACTGCAACTGGAATACCTTGTGCCCCGTCAGCTCCACAAAAGACATTCGCACCCTCTTCTCACAGGAACGTTACTGTCACTTTTCAGTTCTGTTCATGTGTTCACTACTCCGCTAAGAAATGACCTTTTAAGTCCTCTATTTAGAAATAGGCAAGCTGAATAATCACATAGTCTTGCTGGTCTAACCTTCGACCTTCTTATTTAAGGTATTTCGGTTGTAAGCCCTTTTTGCCTATATAATTTTAATTTCAAACTAGTTTGGTCAGTTTTCTTCACCCAAGCTTAGCAAAGCCTCGGGATTCACCAGCTCTGTTTTGAAAGGAGACTTTCTTTTTTTTTTCTCACAAAGTGAATGAAGAAGGGAAAGCTGACTAACTTTCTCCAAACTAGGAGAAACCATGAAAAATTCTTTACATTTTTGGGTCTGTTTACAATTTTTGGTTCTAACATTTAAGACAAATCTCAAACAAAAAGGAAGACCAATACTAACTTTACTTCACATATTGCCTAAATTAAACTGCTACTCTGAAACACTGTGAAAAGGAAACCTTTTCTCACTTAAAATGCAGGGAGCCTAGTGAAACTAGCAGGAGATACAAGGTGTTGAAGAGAGAAGCCAGAAATCATGAACAGCCACCTTAGTTTACTGAATACACATAGCTGAGATCTATCATGTAAAAATAAACATTAGTATATTCAAGAGTTGCATTTCAAGTTTCATATTAATCATATCGCCGGTGACAAAGATAATGATTTTAGAGAAAAGTTTAGGTAAGGGTGTGGGTACCATATCCACTTAATGGATTTAAGGCTATTTTTCATAATAACTGTGCTGTGACAGAGAAGGAGGTTTCAAGGGACTCAACCTTCACAGATTCTTGTCTCTTCACTGAGGTAGTAGCCTTTCGGACATTCACACTGGAAGCTGCCAAAAGTATTGATGCAATTTCCACCTTGGCAGAGACCTGGCAGTTCCTGACATTCATCAATGTCTGAAAACAGAGAAAAAAACCACCATATTTTAATTCCAGAATGAAAAGAAACAAAAGCCTTTAAGTACTCCCCTGAACTTTTACCAACTAGTAGCTTTTAACTGTCACATAGATTATTATTTTTTTTGCTTCTAAGTTGCAGTTCATGAAAGCATGGATGAGATGCTCACTCTCTTCCATTTAAATAGCTCATCAATAGGCGCAGATTTCAGCTCAATGAGGCCACGAACTTCAACTTCCATTACTGTTTATAGGAATTTGGCATCTAATTTCCCATTCCTGCACACTCATTGGAACCAGAGTTTCTTTGTCCAATGAATATTTCCTGAAATTTATACCTTCCACTGATAAGCTATAATTTTCATAAATGACTTGGCCTTCATGGGCCAATTTCAAAGGCCAGCTCAAGGAAGGAAGCACAAAAAAGGTATGCATCAGCTTATTTTCCTACTGAAACATAGCTGGACTTCAATATTCTTTTACAGTATGCCTTTTCATCGTGTTGTTGTCCAACACATATGAGCAGAGGGTTTTGCTTTGCACTAAATGTAAGGATTTCTGCCAAATACAGTTCCTGTATACATCTCTCCGAAGATGACACTGTTTTTTGTTACCAGCCACCACAGTCATTTATGATGAACTCACCTTCTAAAATAATAGTGATAGGATTTGGTCTGAATCCTTCTCCCCCTGGACAGAGGGTATTATATTCCGCTAAAGTATAAAAAGAAAGAGCATGCTAGTCATATGAAGAATAAAATGGTAACAACAGAAACATAAAATTTCATTTGTGTTTTTAATGAGCCTTCTTCCCTACACTCATTGGTTTTCTACTCTTCTTGACCTATTCACAGTAAATTAAGATATTGGATTAGAAGAAAATCCAGGTAAGATTAAGAGTTCCGCTTAAAACATTACCATAACCTCGGATACTCTTAAGGCAGGCATAATATTGTTTTCTCCATACTATGCTGTTATAAAGGCACATAGTTTGTGCTTTGACTAGTTCTTTAATATGAAATGTTAGTATACCGTCAATAAAGATACATGTTAAAATTGGAATTCATGTATTATGAGACTGTTAAGAACAACATGCTTGACATTTCTGTTGCATTATTCATTCAAAAAACTTCAAAGCTCTACAAAACTGGTAAGTATCATCAAGTAAGAGTTCTGAAAGTACTCAAGAGGGATTTAGAAATAGTTACCCAACAGTTATCAACTGTCCTTTGAGAACTACTGCAGCTCCAAATTAAAGACATGATTTGAGTTGTAAGCACTATTAATTTCTTTATTTTCCCATCAACATGGAGTTGCTGAGTAAAAATTCCTAGCAGATGCATGCAACCCATTTCACTCTTAAGACACATAAGCATATCTACAACAACCTTATTTTTTTTTTATTACAGGAGAAAAGTAAAAGCAAAATAAAATAAAGTGCCCCAAGCTACTCAAAGTACATGGGCCTACTCCAGTGGGAAGTGGCTTCTAAAGTTACCACTGATGTGTTGTTGTGAGAGTAGGCACTGACTTAGAAGACTAAAGGTCAGGTCTTCTGATACTTAGGTCTGCAACTCTGCATCACCCCTCTGACAGTTGCAGGGAGATTTTCTTCCTGTGCCAGAACACTGCCTCATGAAGAAAATCAGTTTCTTAAACAATAAATGTATAGTAACACCGTAAAATATTTCAAATACTTTTTCCATCCCTTGTTAGCATCTTCTATAATAAGAGGGCAAGGGGAGAATAAGAGATAATTTCCTTACTGCTGTTTACAGGGGGACACGTCTCACAGGGATTTCCCCAAGCCTTTCCCAAGGAGCAGCAGCAGGAGGAACGACTGACTCCAACCCCAATTTCAGTGTTGCAGGAGAGGCTCCCATCTCCTCGTGGTCCATACTTCAGGTAGCAATTGCCAACACGATTATCTACATATAAAACACACACGGTTACAGCTGCACACAATGATTTGAACAAAGGAACAGCAGGCATTCATTCTAACATTTCATATCTAGAAGCAGGAATTCAGATAACATTGTGCTTCTGAAGTCATTAGCAAGCTCAAAACACTCATGTAAACTGACAGTACTGATGTTGAGAGAGACAGCAGGGAAAATGGGTAGCTTCAGCTTCCTAAGTACCCAGAGACGAGTTTAAAATGTTTCATGCCTTCCAAAGTCACACCATACTCTAATGTAGCACATGCACTACGCCAGTCTTTCACTCCAGAAAATATCAGAAACCTTGCTGCAGTTTGCTGTTAGTAATTCGTCTTCATATTCCGATTGTGACTAGAGTATGACTTTTTCTTTTGGAATTAGAAGAATTTGCATATTTTTCTGGGGAATCACAGTATGAAGTCGTACAGATTTCCCCAAAATCATTAATATTGAAACAAATGATCTAAATGTGCAGTAGGTTTGAGGAAAAATGGCTTATTAGTTCACTCAAACTGTAACTTAATGGTTTAGACAACTGCTGGTATCAGTAGAATGAGCAAGGAATCTAAGAATCTAAAGATCATTTCTATGAATTAATTTCCTATCAAAGGTTGCCTCTAAAGAAGCACAGAAACCCACTCAAAATTTCTTTATAAATCCATGGTATAAAGGCTGCAGTATCTTTTTGTATTTTTTACTATTTCTGTTAATGGTATGACTAAGAAACTTATAAATGAATTTTTGAATGATTTCACAAATGCATATTTTACGAAGAAATACCATGTTTTTAATTTACTGCTTGCAGCAAGGGCCAGATGCTATAGCCTTAGCAATTTACACAGAGTAAAATGAATGCATGATGATAAATGGGGGTAGTTCATACTTTCAAAATTTCTGGAGTCTAACAAATGTCTTGATATGACACGGGTTTTTAAATTATCTTGAAGTTTGAAACATATTTAGGAAAAAACCTGAAGGCAACTTTCGAATTGTTTGGAATTACTTATTCTCAAGATCCTCAAGTTAGTTAAATATGTATAATACAAAACCACAACTTCGCATTAATTTTCAGACTGAGTATTTTTTTTAAAGGGTCTTAAAATCAATCAAGATAAAACCTTCAAGATTTCCAAAGGATTGAAATTTATTCAAATTTAAGCATAATTAGACAAGTTTGGGTGAATATTTCTGCAGTTTTAAGAGCATACTGTAGCAGAGATTGTGAAAAAGAAGGGTGTTCCTGTGCCCCACATATTCTACAACAGATTTCAGTATCTCGCCAGAAATGCACACTTGTAAAGCTAAAATACTCAGTTAAGAATTGCACGGCAGAGGCATATGTATTCTCTACCTCTCAGCATCTGAAGGAAAGAAAAAAAAACTTCAAGCAGGATATCTTAATCTCCCTAGAGGCAAGATTTACCTGAGATCACTGATCATAGAATCATAGAATTGTCTAGATTGGAAGGGACCTTTCAGATCATAGAGTACAATCATCAACGTAACATGGACAAAAAACATCACTAAACCATGTCACTAAGCACTACATTTACGTGTCTTTTAAATACCTCCAGGTATGACAATTCCACCAGTTCCCTGGGCAGCCTGTTCCAATGCTTGATAACCCTTTCAGTGTAAATGTTTTTTCTAATATCCAGTCTAAACCTCCCCTGGCGCAACTTGAGGCCATTTCCTGTTGTCCTATCACTTCTTACTTGGGAGAAGAGACCAACCCCCACTTCTCTACAACCTCCTTTCAGGTAGTTGATGTATGTAGTATGTTAGAGTGGAAGTCCTTTTTGGTTTTTTTTTCAGACGACGTTAGAAGAGAGTAAAATGAACTGCCTTTTTAAAAGGGCACAGCCTGTTCTCGTGGACTTGAGCTGAAAGAAGCCAAACGTGGTTATTCTGAGAATACCTATCTCCTCCTGTTCTCAGAGGAACTGAATGCTTCTCTCTATTCATGACAGCGCAAGACATCTGCCTTTTAAGAGAAGCCAAGAAGACATTTGGCTTCATTCTTCTTGGGAAAAGTGAAAAACAATGACCATTTTAGAAGACGGCTCCAGCCCAAGACCTCAGTCCCATTAAGAACAATAGGAGACGATAGACCTTGGAACGAAGGCCTGGAATTCTCTAGCAGAATATCGATATCGAGTCCATCAAGGGTTTTAGGTTTTGGTTTACCCCTCACATGAACTGTCTTGACACAGCACCATGTTCCTCTTTGCCAAGGATAATATTTCTGTTTCTTCTGAAAGGAATTGGAATTTACATTCCTCTGCCTTATTTTTGCTCAAGCATGCAAGAGATAGTCCTATTGAAGAGAACCAGAAGCTGCTGTCCTTTGACAGGAAGTTTCTGGAACATTTTTCAGCACAACTTGTGTAGTCCAGAAGCAAGAAACTTTCCTTTTTCTTGGTGAGGTCTACTAGCCTCTGTGGGTTTATTTTTTTTCCAATTGTCTACAAGCTTAGAGTGGAAATTGGGTAATGTTTTACCATGTGCCAGTGACACAAACATCATTGCAAGTCAAGCTGCAATTTGGAATTGCAGTCCTGAGACTATAAAGGATCACAAGCAATTGAACTTCAGTTCTTCCCTCTTTGGACTGCTTAAGTCAGTAAAGTAGACATACCCAAAGCATACCAAATGTAGAACCAGAACTAGTATAGTTTAATTGGAATGGCATCACTCTCTGTTTCCACTTCACATGCAAAACCTCCTAGAAATATTACAAATGAGAACTGCTGGTGAAAGAAAAAAGTTCAAAACCTAACAATGTTTATTATCATATAAAATAGTGTAACTGGTATATTTGTAGTTGCACACAGTGCCCCATCTCTTCTAGGGCTTCTAAAAATCGGGCACTAAAGTGTCATTTCATTCATGGATTAGGTCTTTATTCCTGTTATCTTACTGTGCTATTTCATGGGAAGCAGAAGCTTTGCTTGCCCCTGTCAAAAAGAAAAGCTGAATGTTCACTGAATGTTTTTTGCACTCTGTCATAGACTCAGGCTGTAGAGAGATGGAAAGTGTACACCTGAGGCTTGCAGCTCCTCCCACTGACAGAGAAGTGGATTCCAGTTCTGCCACTGCCTGCAACTGAATGTGAAAAAAACCCAAACCCCACATTTACTCGGGGGGATAAGTATTAGGAGTCTCTTTTCTGTATAATCAGTCATTGAGAAACTAACAATGCTTCTTACGCAAGGGAAAAGAGTCTTTGTACCAGAGAGAGGGACAGCCCTTGTAGTATTTCCTTGGGACAGAAATAAGAAAGGGTCAAATACTCTTTCTACCACTTTCTTATCAGCATTTTTTCTTCAGAGAGGGAGGGCTTGCTCTCTCATTTGGGATTTACCCTTGAGTACCCTTCCCCTGTGGAGGCTTCCTTGAGTAAACATGGGACCCCTGGCAAAAATGTCATTGGGACAACTGGTCACAAAGTAGATTGCCAACTCAAACTCCTGTTTTTTAGTGACACACAAGTCAGCTAGCAGTACGATAATTCGTTCTCATATGCTTCTTCAGAGATCACTTATTTTCTTTGGTCATAACTCAGGGCTTGCAGGGCTGATCATACACAGCATCTGGTTGTAGGAAAGAATGAGGGTCTTAGTAGCTATACGCTGCAGAAGAGATGCTAAAAAGGCAGGATTTCATTGTTTCCACTGAATCTTCAGATGAGGCAAAGCTAAAAACTTAAGTCAGACTGCAACTGCAGAAGAAAAGTATTACGGCAGGAATTGTCAGAAGAGACCATGGGAGACATAAACACAGGTTGCCAATTCAATGGGAATAGATTACATAAATTCACTTATTCTTTAAAAGTCCCAGCTTAAAGTTTTAGAATAAATTGGTCAAGACTGTGGACATCTAAAGGTCTCAAACAGGACTTTTCTCCTAGCATCCAGAGAAGCAACAGAGAATATTCATAGGGAAAAAATGGAGAAACATGGAAAAGATGAACAATAAAAATTGGTTCTGAAAGAAATCTGCATTTCTTTAGAAATCATTTCCTTAGAATATTTATTTGCCATCACACTGTAGTATTATTGTAAACATCTAGAAAATGGAGAGTTCTAACTACCAGTTCAGGAGAATATGAGTCTTCCCAAATACAAAATTAGAAGGCTTTCCCAAGATCACGCCCTTATGGCTGAACCTTCACCCCTCTCTCACCCTCTCGCTTCCCCAAAACTTCCCTAGACTGTCAGTATATACTCTAATCACATCACAGTCCCGTATCATGTAGCAAAGGGGAAAAGTAATGAAAATTCACTTTAAGTCTGTGTAAGCTGGAAAGAATTACGTAAACAACAGTGAAATGTGTCTTTTTCTTTGTTTCCAGACAAAAGGATACCCCAACCAGTTTTAATTCCAGTTTAGACTTAAGATAAACACATAAATTAGTCCCAAGATACATCTAGGATTAAAAAATTCAGTTCTTTAAATGAGAATTGTTGACTGTCAGGAGAATGGAAATGCAGATAATATATGCTTTGACAAATTTTAAAAAGGTGTATTTTATAGAAATAATATAGAAACACCATTAATCAGTTAAAATAATGAACTCCATCTCTAGAAAACTATATAACAGGATACACAGCATGTAGAAGTATAATTTTTCTATCTTTCTACCCTTGTTTGCATCAAAACAGTCACCTTGGCTGTGATTTCTAAAGTAATACTTCAGGTAGCTTTTACTTACCCACACAACCCACTCCAGTAGGATTCAGCTGGAAGTCTGGAGGGCAATTACACTCATACCTTCCGGGAGTATTTACACAAAGACCATTAACGCAATTAATGGGATCGGCACATTCATCGATATCTAAAATAGGAAGGTAACATTCATAAATCTGCTCACTGAACAGAAAAGAAAAATAATTTTAATTTTTAAGACAAAACAGGCAAGATAATTTCAAATGCAAGTGAATTTTAGATGAAATTGAATAAAAGGACTACTAACGATTCAGACATTTTGGAATAACCTTTGTACAGCTCCATATTTAAGAAGCCATTCTTTTTGTTCCATTCTTAAACAACTCCAAAGCATACAATTCTATGCATTGCTTGTTCAGTGGGGAAAAATGCACTCTCGTTGTAATAAAATACAATGCATGTTTTGTGAACTCATCTTTAAATTAACTTGGTACAATTAAAAAAAAAAAAGTAAATCTTGACATATTTCTGAACAGAAGAGATATACCTGTGCAATTTCCCCCGGTTCTATCTAGTTCATAGCCATCATCACAGATACAATGAAACATTCCTGGTAGATTATTACAGGTACCAAATACACATATGTTCTGGAAGGAGCATTCATCGATATCTGAAGGAATATAAAAAGAACAAAAAGTTACATATCATTACCATATTAATATTACAATAGTGTGTTGTACTAGTAATAGCAAATGAAGACACATGTAACTTAAAAAAAAAATACTAAAAAAGCCACACTGAGTAATCACTCTTGGTTTTCTGTAGAATACTATAGCTAGGGATTTGTGAGGCATTCTCCATTAAGTTACTTATTCCTGGTTTACCTAGTGTGAAGTAAAAATAGCAAAACTGACTTCTCAGAAGTCAAAATGAAAGATAAGCCCAAAAGCCAGTAAGTTCCTTTCAAAATGTGCATTAAACAGAATGAAGCATAACATCATACAAAGGTGTCAGTCATTTCTTAGCTCATAGTCTGCAACTTTTCTTACTAATGGCAAGTAAGATTTTCAAAATACCATTCTCAGGAAAAAAAAATATAGTAAGAAGAAAGAGAGGGAGTAGGCATTAATGGTTACTTACACCTCCTTGGAGAAAGAATACAGAGTAAAGTAATATAGGAAGGAAGAATTACCTATGATTTTCTCAAGCCCACATTAAAGCAGTTGTGTAGTAACTATATCTAGGTAAGCTAAAATGCATGTAAAGAACTGTCTGTGTGCTCATGTAAATTGAAATAAAGTTGAAAGACACTGACAGAAAATTAGATGACTTTGTCAAATACAGTGCTAGAAAAGAAGTTAAATATTAACAGCACAGAGTGCAAAGTTATGGTTTTAGACACAAATTATGAAGGACTTCCGAGTTGAAGGTAACTAAGGTAAGAGGGGTAAGAGGGGAAAAAAAACTCTGGAAGTCTGATAGCAAGACTTTTTTAAGTTGCCAAAATAAAGCAGCTGTGCTAATGCAACTCTAGCATGTACTCGTGAGCTATTTTTAGCAGAGACAGGAAAATGGAAAGCATTAATATCACTTCACAATGCACAGCTAAATCTTCATTTGAAATCCTGTATACAGTGCTCCATTCAAGAGTGATGAACTAAAATTGGATGAGGTGTAAAAAAGGGATATTAAAATCATTAGAGTAATGAAATATCTATTTTGAACAAGGCTTGTTTGCCTTAGCCAAAGCTTGAGAAGTGATATAATGCCTCTTTATAGGAACATACGAGAAGGGGTAGCTTTTGAGGGAGAGAGTGAGAAGTTCAGGGGAAAATGAAATTTAAGATAAATGCCTAATATGCAACAGTCCTGAGTAAATTTAAACTGGAAATTAAAGGAAGATTTCTAAGTACCTTGGAGTACAGCCATGGAATGATCTCCAAATCAGGTTATGAACAAAACTTGTGTTCAGACGAAGCTTTATAAAGCTATGGAAAAGACTATATCATTGAGAAGCTAATGCACTGACATCTCAAGGGATTTCTGAAGATATTGGATTAATTGTTTGTATTACAATTATTGCACTAAATCCAGGCTTTGGATTTTGTCCCTTAATGGCAGAAATCAGCCAAGGACTCACATTATCATAGGACAAATTAATATATCAACTTAAAAAAAAAAGGTAACTTCTTTTAAGTGTTCAGCACCCAGATCTTTTAGTTCTCCAACAGCACAATTTAATCTATGGAATGCATTCAGATCTCTGTTGGGATCACAGTAATATACCAATATACCAAGTATTTTTCCAAAATTCTTCTATTTATTTTTCAGATCATGGTTGTGGACCAATTGAAAAGCCAAATGTTGGCAACCCGGTGTCCCAAGAATTAAAATCGTATTGTTTTTCAAAACATTGATTGTCTGATATCTATTTGGGGATTTTTATTAGAACATTAGCATGCCTATAATATGGCTGACTAACTGAGCTGCACTGAGAAATTCAGTAAAGATGACTGACAACACTTGGTAACTATTAACAGATCTGACCAAAACAGTTGTGTAACTAATTTTTCAGAAGCATCTGCAATTTTTCTGCAGCTAGAAGTCTGATTCATATATGTACACCTGAATGTTTGAATATGCCAAGTTATGAACTGAATTTTAGAGACTACATTTTGGAATCTGTTTTTAATATTTCATCTTAGAATTTTAATTTCCTAAGATGCTATGAGGTTTCACCATTAAATATGAAGCAAGTTAAAAAGTTTTGGAGCACTAACTAAAAAGACTTTACCTACTATACAGTTCTCTTACATTAAACAAAACCAAAGGCGTAAGAACACAACAGGGAATAGAAGCTGAATTGGACTAGAAAGATAATTCCTTTTGCACTTCAGAGAATCTGGTACAATACTGGGAGTGAAAGGGTGATGATAAAAAATATCCAATATGCATTTTAAGGAGTGTTACAAACTTGTCAAATATAGCAATGATTTGCCTACTTCAATTTTCCTGAAAAAAATTATTTTAAAATGAGGTCACTTAATGCAGTTTCCTGTGTGTTTCCTATGTTTTCCTTAATGTGTTTCCTATGTAGACACATTAAATAAAACAGTGATGAACATAGGATTTTCCACACATTGTTCACTAGTGACAAAAAGAAGAGAGATAATTAAAAAAACAAAATTACTGAGCCAAACCTCTACTCTGGGTTTTTTGGGCCAAGGTCAGGAAAACTTCATAAAAAGATGAAAGCTACTTTCAACATAATTCCCACTGCAAAATAATCCTTGCTTGAAGAAATTACTTATATGTGAAGCATGTGCTGAATATTCTGCTTCCAGGTTGAGGTCCTTCCAACACTTCTTGTTATTTTCTTTATAGCAGCCAATCCAAACTCAGAAAACAAACCTGAAGTACCAGTGGCTTACCTTGGCACGACCTGCTGTCCGAGGCAGGAGTGAATCCCATCTCACACTCACAACGGTAGGCACCAGGGACATTCAAGCACTGTCCATTTTCACACAGATTAACGTTTTCTGCACACTCGTCAACATCTGTGGGAAACAGAAAATTTCTTTGAAACTACATGTTTCACTAGCAAAACACAAATAACATTGTCCTGATGTTCAAAGTAATAGTTCTATTGAGCATAGCTGATATAAAATAGAACATTTACACCTGAAGATGAAGGAAATAGAAAAAATGCAGAAAAGCAAATATAATGTCATTTACAAAATTGCTCCTTTTACTCTGTCATGATTCCTGACTACTTATTTTTCATTAACAGATTTAATTGTTTTTTAATGTTGTAAGGTTTTCAGATTTAGTACTATCAGCTTTGACAAATAAGTTGAAAGCTTTTCCTACAAAGTCAAAACTTTGTCTCCTGGTATATATTTCTATGTTAATTTGACATAAAACACATTCAAAAGGCAAAACTTTCTTAAGTGAACCATACATAGAAAATTATTTTCATATGCATTTTAGAAAATATTCTTTGAGGATTATGAACATTACAACTACCATTTGCACACTACTGGGGATTCTTCTAGTACGCCCTAAAAGTGATTTTTTTTTGAGAATTACAACAGCGCAGAAAGACAAAGGAAGGCATTCAGCATTGCAGTCATCATAAGGACTCATAATTTAGTCAGATATGCTTATGATTGTAAAAAAAAATTTAAATATACTTTCTTAATTTTATTAGTCAATTCCTAGTATCCCGTCTATTTTTTAAAAAACAGATCTGAAACAGTGTGTTAATAATCTGGTTCAACTCACATAGTGAGGGGAAAATAGATGATGCCTTCCCTGCCAGAGACAGACCTGGCCTACAAGACAGGAACCATAACAGGGAGCTGGTATTTTGTGTTCTTGACTAGAGAGTGCTGCTGCAAGCAGCACATACACATTCAAAAAAATTGGCATGAAGTGGAGGAGGAGGAGGAGGACGAAGCAGACAGGTACGTCACCCAACAAATAGGCCCGGGGGTCCAAATTGCCACACAAATAAAAAGAACAATCAGTTGCCTTTGTTAGCATTTCTTCAGCAGATGGAAAGAATCCTGAACTTAAAAGACACTTCTGTATTTGTTATCTTGGACTTTGGGCTTAGATGTAATTTGCAAAGCTTCCATACAACAGAAACAATCAGTGACAAATCACCTTTCACAGAAACTTCTTACCAGAACAAGTAAATCCATCCCCAGTGAATCCCTCCGCACAGGCACAGCGGTATGACCCTGGGGTGTTCACACACTGAGCATTCACACTGCACTGGTGGGTGCCATTGGAGCATTCATCAAGATCTGCACATCAGGGGCAAGAGAACACAAGCAGGAACAAAGCAGTTAGTATATTGGGATTACAATTAACTGCCAAGCTAACAAGCACAGCTGCAGAAGTTCTCATTGGAATATACAGGGTTAATCTATAGTGATTTCATTTTAATATTTTTTCCTTTAAATTAAAATGCATGGGATTGGGAAAAATGTTTCCAAGCAACAGATGGAATTCAGCTGACTTGTTATTTGAACTTTAATATGCTGTTAAAGAACTTGAAATCAAATTGAGTTAAAAAACCAATAAACCAAAAAAATAACAGCGAGGTGAAAATCTGCCATACATTTGGAGAATCTTCTCAAGTAACAGAAGAGTGTGACAACAATGTAACCCCATAAACATTAATGCAAGCTTTCTTATTTACTTGGATGTCAACTTGCATGAAAAAAGAGAAAGAGACGAAGGAGAAGGAGAAGGAGAAGGAGAAGGAGAAGGAGAAGGAGAAGGAGAAGGAGAAGGAGAAGGAGAAGGAGAAAGAGAAGGAGAAGGAGAAGGAGAAGGAGAAGGAGAAGGAGAAGGAGAAGGAGAAGGAGGGAAAAAAAAAGAAAAGGCTCTCCTCCCTCTCAGGGGCATGTTTGATGGGAATGGCCGTATGGGTCCATGACACGAGTCACATTAGCTAGTGCTCTGGGGTAACAAACAGTCCCTTCTCACCCATCTGCGGAGTGCCCTCCTGGAAGAGCACTCTGTTCCCAGGAGTTATTCTAAATAACTATGAGGATGCTTCTGAAAAAAACTTTTTAAAGATTTCTCCTTCAAATGGGACTTTTTGTTTATTTAGTAAAACCTCACATATTTTTAATTAAACGATAATAAAGGGTTAATTAAATTAAAGGAGCAGGGACCTCTCCTCTTTTTCTCAGATATTTCTTAAAGAAAGCTTAGAAAATCTGGCCTGCAGGAGAATCTTAATATGTGATACTTTTTCTTTTACATTATTACACCTAATTCTTATTAGCCTTATTCTTAAAACAAGCTCCTCTTCCATGGATTCCAAAATGTTCTGAAAAAAAGGTAGATATTACAATCTTTTACACAGAAAACTAAAAAATGATGGCAAGGGACATGATGCTACTCTATCAGCTCAGCAAAAGTAGAATCAAGTTTCCCCCACCTCAAGTCCAATCTGCTTTATATTAGAGCCTATAAACTAGATATACTATAGGACATTTACAAAAAATGGTATTAAGTAACAGAAATATTATCTTGCTGTCACGAAATCACAAAACAAATTCAATTTATTTCTGACTGATTTTTTTTATTTTGCACATTCTACCAGTTGCATGTAAACTTTGTAAAATACATAGTTAACTCAGTAAGATGTTACACAGACAGGCTTCTGAGACAAAACCAGTTTTTTTCTCAGAAAACCAGACCCCTGAAACATAAGAACCTTGCATATAACTATCTACCCACAGAGTGCAGCCAATAAAAGAATACTTTTTTGTAATAGAGTAATCACACAGTCACATTACATGCTTTCATTAAAAATAATAATAAAAAAAAAAGAATAAAGAGAAAAAGTTTATTTTCTGTATACTTACCAATACATTTAATGCCATTTCCAACCCATCCTTCTCTGCAACTACATTTAAAACTTCCTGGTACGTTGACACATAAGGCATGCATGTCACAGTTGTGAGCACCAATTTCACACTCATCTACGTCTACAAGCACAAAATAACCTATTAGTATCTACATCAGGAGCACCACAATATTACAAATTATGTTCGTTTTACATGTTGCTTATTTCCCCTGTGCAGGTTTGCACTATGCAGTTCTTTAAAAAATGAATGTTCAGGAGTAGAGAATAATTCAAGCAAGTTACTTCACATTATACATTAATAAAAAATAGTGATAATTGTATTTTCATTTTGTTCTTTGTAAAAATGACAAAATTAGTTTGCTTTCCTACAACTGCTTTTCACTTTGAAATTAAAGCTATTTTCCAGACATAATATATATGCTGATGTTTATATGTCTAAAAACGGGATGAGAGGGTGCACAGGCATGTTTCAGTTACAGAAACGATTAATCGAAGATTTTAGTAATTATACAACAAATTCTTTAAGACCAAATTATAGGAGAAATTCTGCCAACTTTCCCAGAAAAGCAATTTTGGATGAACTTAGTTTAGCCTCCTGAACGCAGTCGATGCAGCTTGCAAAAGACAAGGTAACTATCACAGGAACTCAGAGAGTTTGAAAATGACTGACTTTGATTGTTTAAAATTTGTTATCATGGGTTGAAGGATGACATATAACTTTACCTTTTACATCATCACTTTTTTTCATTCTTGTACTGTTTTTTTTGTTTTGTTTTGTCCTGTTCTTAGACTACAGGGTCATTTCCTGCAGCTTTAGTTGACACATGAGTTCATATTTTCAGTATGTAAGACAAATGAGTACAGATAAAATACTACTAATACAAATGCAGCTGTGCCCACCCAAGCTATGTTTCGTAAGATACATATTCCCCCAATCTATACTGATAAAAGCTTTGCCTTTAAAATTACAGTTATGTAAGGGGCCTCCTATATCATATTCATACTGGTCAAGGAACACACCTTTTCAAACTCAGTACATGCTGACTAAAGTAAAATACTTATGTTTAGTACTATGTACAGATACTGATCTCTCACTTGCGTGTGAACACTTCTGCATTTATTTTACCTGAAGGCCAAGATAAGTGCACACCATGACGTGATGGAAATTTGCTTTACCTGTGCATCCAGTGGTTCCTTTCTTGACTGAATATCCTAGTTGACAGTGACAAATGAAGGACCCTTTAGTGTTTTCACACTCCCCAAACATACAGATGTTGGAATTCAAATCACATTCATTCACATCTGTAAGTGCACATAAATTCATTATTAGTTGAACATTGCTGTTATTTAACAGCATATTTTGTCATTTTGGAATACTTTCATTCAGGTGAAATTGTCCAAATGCTGTTGCTGAAAGCCAATTTGGGAGAGGGTAAGGAACAGAGACATTAGCAGCACACCCTGGAGAAGAAATGCTTCCAAAAGTTAGAGCTATCTCTGTCACATACAAAGACAAAAAGCAACCACAAAAGTAACATTCAATGATAAGTCAAGCTGCAAGTCGCATGAGGAAAGACCCTTGCAGAAAGAACAAGTGATGAGCCACAAACAGAAAAGTTTTCCCATAACCATATTAAAAAAAAGTCACATGGAAAAACAGGGCATCGTGACTGTAGATGTGCTCTTGCGCCAGTCTCCCTCCCAGGCACCTCAACAATGTGACTGCTCAGCACTTGCTGCCTTGATGCAGACTACAGTTTCAAGAGAGGTAAGTTTCCTACTGATGTACCCCTGTTCTTCCCAATTTCACTGAGCATTGCATATACAATGACAACTTTCCATTAGGAAGAAAGCTTCTCCTAAAGAATAACATAGCGTGTACCTGAACTGTGTTTTAGATTTTTATACTGCATGCTAACCCTTCAGTGTAGGCTTTCAACTATAATATAAGGCTTTAACATTATTCCAGAATTTACCTCATTTGAAAGCTAAATAGTTTATAATTGAAGTCCTGGTTAACAGCTTGTAGTTAAAACATAGTCTTATTATGAGTTACACCTATGTCAACTTTTTGACTTTATTCAAATAGCTCCAATTTTTATATCAGTTAAATGGCAAAGATCATCTAATTTCACATATTGTCAAATAAATACAAGATATTTCAAGTATTTCTGATGAAAAAAATCAAGTACTTTGTTGAAATTAGTGTTAAGTCCAGTGAGAAACTGCAGTTACCCCAAGGGCTTTTTCACAAACTGGATGATGCCGTTAGCAAGGAAAACAATTACATACATGGCAGAAATTCACACTTTCTCACTGTAGGTTTCTAACCTTAATATCAGATACTGTTTTCCTAGAGAAGAACATTTAAGAGCAGTTGTGTTTAAAATGGAAAAAGCATTCTGATTTACAGCTAATAACATGGCTAATACAAAAAATTATTGAAAAGATCCATTCTAAACTTTCAAGTTGGTTGCGTAAACATGGAGTATGTGTGCAAAACTGAAAACAAGAACCTGGAATAAAAGAAAAGTGAAGGTGAAATAGAAAATATTAAACTCATCTCTAATTATGGAAGAAAGGAGATAAAGGCAGCGCAGGACGGCTTTACTCAGCATTACATATAACTAGTTCCTCGTGTGTGTGTCTGTGTAAGTGTGCATATGTGCGAAATAAAGGTTTGTTTGACAGATGCTCACAAAACATAAAAAGATGTAATTAGTATAGCTAAAACCACCTTAAAATAAGAAACATGTGAAACTTTATATTAAATGTAAAAGGTAAGAACTTCGCATAAACACCAAGATAAACTAAACAGGTTAGTTTAATTTGAGGAGATACTTTTATTTTAATTTCCTTTATAATTACTCATGATAACTTTCTGTAGCTGACGGAATAAACTAAAACTTTTACATGAGAAAAGAAAATGCTGGGGCACTCAAATAACCTCTTCTCAGAAGAGATGTTTTAGAGAAATCTTATAATTGCAATTAAATCACTCCTATTTTTGGAACTATGTGATTTGATTAATCTTCATGGACTTTTCAAATTTTTTTCTACCCTTCCTGACACCTATAGCGAGATGCAAGAAAGATCTATAAATTTTTTTTTGTTATAATATACATAGTTTTAACACCCACTTTCAAGGATTCAGCAGAACATCCAAAAATATTAGCTGCAGAATTTTTATACTTGTGTTAAATTTGGTGTGTACAGCTACTTACCAATACAGGTTTTCATGTCCATAGAAGCCATAAATCCATCGTAACAGAGACAGCGATATTCGCCCGGAATATTAGTACATTGCCCACCATCACAGATTTCTGGATTGTTTTCACATTCATCAATATCTGGGGGGGCGGGGGGGTGGAAAAAAAAGCAGAGAATAATTCTGTCATTCTGGTACGGATCGGCTACAAGAATACCATGTTTGTGTTGGCTGAAAGATATGATGTTCGAACTTTTAAGATATTAAAACCTACCTGCACATGTCCTGACATCTGGCATTAGTGCGTAGCCATCACTGCAGCTACATTCATAGCTGCCTTCTGAGTTAGTGCAGTGGGTGTCACAGCCTCCATTCATTATCATACATTCATCAATATCTGGGGAAACAACATTAGTAACAGTTAAGTATATTTTTATTAAGGAAAAATCATCTTCTCTTGCCATTTTACTTAGCCGATGAAACAGTTTATCAGTAATTTGACTCTGAATTTTAATTTTCACTCTGCTGTCTGATTTATATTTTGAACAGCTATCTCTCTTTCAACTGCATTTTCATCTGTGGAAGCAAGTGGCTACTTTTAGTTGTTGCTTTTGTTTGTATGTATTACAAGGGATGTAAAAAAAAGTGCAAAAGGCAACATGTGGAAAGGACAGAAAGAAAAGCCCTGAGAAACTCAGATTTCATTAAAGCTTGAAATGTAGCACAAATTTGTATTTCTGCAAAAAAATAAACAAACCCAACAGATAAAAAACCTCTCAATATCCCCTTTCTCTTTACCAATGTAATGACAACTACATAATTCAGTATTACTATAGTGAAGGATTTAAGAGATATATATACAATAAGGAGAAAAAGTTAAAGAGAAACTATCAATGCCTGGGGCTGTTCTTGCTTGATCAAGTAATTAAGCAATATTTTCTGGTTGTTAGCTCAAGCCTTTGATTTTAATGGAGTAGTACCATAAGAACATTTTTTCTCAAAGTATTCTGCAGAGTTTAGTACAGCAACAATCTTTTTACACCTTCTTTATATTTCTAAGGTTCTAATAGTTCATGATAGACCTGACAGCAGATAAGAAGATGGCCCCATTCAGTTTCAAAAGGAAGGTATGAAATTAAATAAAAGCAAAGACAGATGAAACAATACATACTGAAGCACAAATAAATAGGTGAAGGTGTACAACACTTGCCTATGCAGCCTTGTCTGTCAGGAGTGGCCTGATACCCAGAGTTACAGGAACACTGGTATGTTCCAACCATGTTCACACACTTGCCATTTCTGCAGAGACTGTCACTTAACGAGCACTCATTTACATCTGGAAAAGAATCATTCAAATCAATTACTTGTTATTCAGAAAGCAGACTCTAACCGCTCAAATGCCAGAGAAAGAGGCTGAGAGGTAATATTTTAAACTGGTGGCTTTCAGGCTTTTTCTAATTTCTTTCTTGTTCTTAGCATGTTCTAATTCAAGGTATGGAGCTCTGAACAGTATATTTAAGACAGTGTCCAAAGGTTTATCCTCTTTGTTTCTGCTCTGTGAACATTAACTGCACAGTGTGTGGGTTTAAACCAACTCTTGAAGCAACTATGCATCAAACACAGAAACCGGAGATATAATATGTATTATGGGGGTTGCATTTTTTTCACAATTTTCGTGAATTACGTGCAAAAAGGTGAGCTGCATTTCAATAAAGGACAATACTTTTTAGTGAGTGTAGGACTGAAGTTCACTTTGTGCTTGTACATATTTTACTTGAAAGTTGCCAACATAACTGGTACAGTCCTTTGGGTTGCTAAATAAACCCTAAGAGGCCTGGTAAAATACCCCTTTTTGAAGTCAACAGTGTTAAGGGTACTGGAGATTTTACAGGATCCGTTATAAGGTTTTAATTGGAAGATACTCATATAAAGGAAGACCATGAATTTGTGTAAGACATTCCTGAGGCCCCATCCTTGCCAGAGACAAGAAGTTTTCATAGCACAAATGACCACTTTTCCTAGAAAGCCGAAGACTACTATTCTGAGTTGAAACTCACCTATGCATTGCTCACGTGATGGTGACAGCTCATGTCCCAAAGGACAGTCACACTGAAAACTCCCTTCGGTGTTCACACATGTGCCACCTCTACACAGCAGGGGGTTGCGTTCACATTCATCAATATCTGTGAAGAAACCACGATAAGTAAGTATAAGATCATTACTAAGGAGCAACAAAGAGAAAAGCATTTGTCAGTGTCTGTAAGTGACAGAATGTGGGGTTCAGAAATAAAAGCATTACTTCATTGAAGCAATGCTGCTCCTTTCCTCATGCTGTGTAACAGGGCAAACAAAAAACTATACATTATTAACTCTAAAACCAGGTATTTTTTCCCTCAAGAAAACCAGAAATTCATCATTCAAAATTAAGCATTCTAGGAGAGACAGAACACAAGAAAAGACAGCAACTGTTTGGATGGTTGCCATTTAGAACAATGTATTTATGTGATAAAACTGTCAAAAAAGTGCTTCTTAATGCAATCAGACACCCATTTATGTATGCACTCAAAATTTTGTCTATGTTAATGGGGATGTATGCGTAAACTGTTAACTAAATGGCTATTTGTTTTGATCAACTCCTGTGTATGTCGTTGTGTGGTGGAGAAATATGCTTGCTACAGCTTATAACGGCAAACTGAATATTTGACTTACAAACCTGATAAAACCAGCTAATACTGTAGATGTGGATGAAGAGAAATACGAACAAAAGATGTTCAAGGTGTAGGATGCACTCACACTTTTGGACTCCCAGGAAGCATTATGGCTACCTAAACTTAAAACTAGAAACTTTTATTCGGATAGGCAGACTAGCATTATCTTTCATTAGCCTGAGAATTCAGCCAAGATACCATTGGGTTTTGCAGGTTATTCACATGAGGGGAAGAACTGCCTGACGATGGAATTCAACATTCCTTTTGCTATAGTTCTGCTTGGATAGTCCTCGCAGCTCCAAAATGTCTTCATTGAACATTATGCCTTCCCCTCCTTTGTTCCTGCAACAGGTCCTCATGAAGTCATTTCTCTTATGTCCTCACTCTCTGCTTATTTATCTTACATCATGCTTCCCTGTATCATGCCCCTGTATCGATTCTCTGCATTTGTACTCTGTCTCTCATGAAGGCTACTCAGTTTCCACATTTTTTTTCTTTATTATGTCCATCTGTGATTCAGGCAATGATTTTTTGCTCACTTTTGGAGTCTAAAAGCATTACAATTTTCAGGAAATCAAGTAAAGGTGATAGGAGGCTTGCATGGCCTTGTGACACACAGAGGCAGATGATCACTCATTTGAGTTCAGTTATGAGCACAAAAGCTCCTGACAAAGCTCAAACTCAAAAAGGAAGTATAAAGTATGCAAAAGCAGGGACAGTAGATGGAGGAGAAATAGAGGCACTGTCTGAGTGTGCAGGGATGGGGTTAGGAATGCCAAAGCCACCAGGAGTTGACCCTGGCAAGGGATGTGAAGGGTATAACAACAGCAGCAAAGAGATGAGAGGAAATGGGGGAAGGGAACTACTGACAAAGGACATGGAAAAGACCTGTGAGTGCTGAGAGGGAGCTGGCCAATGTCATTTTGAAGCCACTCCAGACCATCCCTGAAAGGTCATGGAAATCAGGCAAGGATCTTTAGGTTGGGAGGAGGGGAAATGTCAATCCTATCTTCAAGAACGGCAAGGAGTGGGACCCATTCAGCCTCATTAGGATGAAAATCTCAAACTTTTCATTTTCTTTATATATTTCATGATGTATTTCATTAAGTACACCACGCTACTAACTCAGGATTTTTTAAGGTGACTAGTAACTTTTGGTGCCTCCATTTCTATTCTTACAACTTCAGACGGATTGAAGAGATGTGATTTTTCAGGAAATGCTTTCAGAATTTCTTGAGTCCTAGCAGAATCAAGGAAAAGCTAATCACGCTACTTCTGAAACTCCAGCCTTCTATTCCTAAGTTTACCAAATGTTTGGATACCTTATTAGCCATTTTTAAACTACATGAATGAATAGTTGCTGCCATTCTAAAATATCTGTACAGAAATGTGTAAAAATAATTAGCAAAAAGAACAAGCAAAGCTATAGGCATAGTTCAGTTATCTGTCCTATAAACTGTATATTGGTCTCACTTGTTCAAGATGTCACAGTAATTGCACATATGAAGTGTTCAGCGGAGCAGCGCAAGCATAGTACAGAGTACAGTCAGGCTTTGTACAGTGAACGGACAGTCTCCAGGTCATCCTGGCAACACTTACCCATACAGTTCTTCATCATCATAAATCCACTTTCGTAACCATCAAAGCATTCACACTCAAAGCTTCCAGGAGTGTTGACACAAGTACCACTTCCACATAAGTCTGGTGAGATCCGGCACTCATCAATGTCTATTTTATAGTAATGGAGAGGTAGAAAAATCAAATAAGAGTTTAAGGTTATCCTGCTTTTCACAGAAGTGAACAGTTGTCCATTAAAAATTAACTCTACAGAAATCTTACACAGTATAAAAATCAGCAGAGAAAAATTAAATTTGTTTAATATTTAAAGGGATATCTGATTATGTGAAACAGTTTGTGAAAGATTCATAACGGAATGCCTTCAGAGGTCTCAATGAACTATGTAACAAGTAGGCTTACATCAAGTATAATTTAAGGTTAGATTTCTAAGGAAATTACTAACTGTAACAGAATTTGAGTTGTTGTTATTACAGAGGTACCAATTGACTTCATTACAACAGTGCCATCGATATTAAATTGCTTATTATGAAAATGTCTATCCAGTAATAGCATTATAAGCTTAAAGGCTAGATTTACAGTTCACTGGTTATCTTATTAGTTAAGTTTGAATGAAACTTACTGTGGAAAACTATAGCAGGTTTGTAGAAGATAAAAAGAGAAGAGAAAGAAGAGATCTTTATAAGACACACTGGAAGTGAGGCAGGAAGCTAAAGAGGAATTTGTAATATGGATATGATCCAGTGAAACAGGGCAGTGTTGAAGGAGAGGACTGGAAAGAAGAACTGGATAGCCTGTTATTTATTATCGCCTCACATCTTTCCAGACTTCTCTCTTCCTTACTCTACTGCCCACCCAGCGTTTTTGGGGTGAACTAGGGTTCAATGCCTTTTTTCATGTTCTGCACTATACTCTCTACCTTCAGCTTCATTTATTACTGTGTCACTAATTTTTATATATTAAGAAATCATGAAGTCTTTACAGGAAATAAAAATAACAGGATATTTGAAACAATGAAGACGTTAGTCCAGGATAGGGCACAGGATTGGTTCTGACATCCAAGAAGTTCAGGGAGGAAGAAAACTGAGAAGAGCACCAACATGTTTGCAGTAAGTTATTGAGCTGTGCAGTAGACTCATTTGTGTAAGTGGCTGAGGAAAACTAGGCAAGTATAAGCTTAACTAAAGAAACTGCTAAAGATTCAAAACAGTTCTTTTTTCACCACATTCAAGAGACTCTTTTGCCTCTGTGGCCAGGTTTCTTCCAGGTGAAGATAGTTCAGCCCTCACACACAGATGTGTGGAGGTGCTGGATGGTAACCCATGTGGTGGGCCTGGGATGTTAGAGTATCTGGCCTCCTGTAGGCTTTATAAAACATTTTGTTGCTAATTTAAAACAAAAAACCTCTTCCATTTAATAAAACCTGGCTCTCTACAGCTGCTCAGTGGAACATTTTCATCAGAACAATCCTTCAATGGAAAACAGAACCAAAAAAAGCTTTTGTAAGGAGAAGTTTTCTGACCTATTCTTGTTAGTTTAGAAATAAAGTTTGTTAAATGCATTTCTCATCAATGCAATCACTATAAAAACAAGGAAATCACCAGTTAGGGCAACATTAACATCCAGACCAACCTCAGTTAACATGCCTTACCACCCACACTTCACGTTACTCAGACTCACTCATAGACGCCTGTGTAGTATAACAAAACCTCCTTCGTTTTCAGCACACAGCCACCCACAATGCAGGCATCCAGGTTCTCATAACCAGAAAACTATCAAGCTTATCTGCTGTTTCAGTTTTTCCAGACGGCGAATAAAAAAAATATTAAACTTTTAAATTAAATGCATGTCTCTTCTTGAGTTAATCTTGCACTGATGTCAGAATTGCATGGGTGCCTCTGTGTGTGGTTGGCTGTCAAATCTAAGTGAAATTAATTTGCAGTTGAGTCTCTAAATTCATTTGGTAATACACTGACCAGAGAGTAAGGGACATAAATTAAGTTAATCTGTATGTTAAAAAATTGAACTTGGCTTCGCTGGTGTTCCTTATTCATTTTTCAGGTTGTACTGATAGAGCATGACCTGAGCATCTTCACACCAATTAAAAAAATTCCTAATGTACATGTACAAGAAGAATGTTACGTTTATTGAAGAATCACTTTCTGAAAGGGAAACTTAAGACAGTTGGCCATTCTGTCCAATGATTAAGCTCTTAGAAACTGAAGAAAATGAATGATATTAAGTTTTCAGATAACCACGCTATATAACAAGTGCAAGTTCATTTAAAATGCCCCAGGCATGTGGTAGAGTCCCCATCATGGGATGTTTTCAACATGGACAGGGTGCTAGATAATGTCATCTAGGCTCCCTTTCCCACAAAAAGTTGTTTGAGGTCCCTTTCAACCTGGATTATTCTATGACTCTAGGGAAAACTGGGGAAAATGCAAGACTTACCTGTACAGTTTCTTTCCTCCATATCTAAAGTAAACCCATTGTTACATCTACATTTGAAACTTCCAATTGTGTTTCTGCATTTACCATTCATGCACATACCAGGGAATACTTTACATTCATTGATATCTATGAAATAAAAACAAAAGAAAAGAGCATTCTTAAGCACAAATATATGTAAAATTAATGGGAATTTCCTGTTCATTCTTAGCAATTGTACTGGGCATGGAAGGCAAGGTTTATGTTGCAGGGGACTGGAGGGATGGCCTCCTCCTAAACAGATTAGGAGACTGGAAAAATGAAACGGAGAATGCATGCAAGAGCAGTCCTTGTTGGAGACATGACTGGAGACGCACTCTTGGAAGGCAGAACTCCATGTCTGAGGAGGAACTCCTGAGGGACTGCCACCCCTGGAGGACCTATGTCAGAGCAGAGACACCCCTGAGGACCCATGTTGACTCATGCCAGGGCAGGGACATGCCTGAGGGACTGTGGCCTACAGGTGATCAAGGCAGGTGCAGGAATACCCTGACACACAGTGGCCCATGAAGGACACATGCTGGGGCAGAGACACTTCTGAGGGATTCTGACCCACATGCAACCCCTGCTGAGGTAGGGAGATCCCTGAGGGACCATGAACTGTGGGTGATCCATGCTGGGGCAGTGACACATCCCAGGGACTACAGTACATGAGTCACTCACACTGGGTCTGGGACATCCTGAAGGGGCATGGGCTTGAGAACCCATGCTGGAGCAGGAACACCCCAGAGGGCCTCTGTCCCATGGAGAAGCCTATGCCAGGGCACAGGAAATGAATAAGAAGGAAGGAGCAGTGAAAGAGAAGACTAAGCAACAAGGGGTGACAAAGACAGAACATCTCAGTGTCCCCAGGGCCCTGTGCTGCCAACTGTCTCATCCGTGGGACTACCAGGGCCGGACACCAGGAAATGTGGAGGAGAGGTGCTGGGCTGAAGCTGAGCCTGGGGGTAAGGCAGAAAAGATACTTCCCTACCTGTTGAATTGTTTATGCTTTCTTTGCTTCTCAATAATTGAACCAGTAATTAAAAGTTTATGTTAACCAGCAATCAACCAAATTCAGTGAATTCAGTGACCATGACACCAATACGTGTATTGTGCTCTATTCTGCTTTCTAACACAATGAATACTCATGGTGTTCCTGAGCGAGCTTGTAAAAGATGTAACTATGCCCTGGTTGATTGGTTTTTGTTGTTTGGTTGGTTTTTGGTTTTTTTTTTTTTTCAAATTGAGATTGCCAGAATGATATATGGAGCTCAGTTTAGGAAAGAGTAATTTCTCTTTTGTAGAATATCAAATGAAATGTTTCTTCGAAATGCGTTTTGCTGGACAGCTGGATAGCAACAAGCTGTTAAAGGATCTTGCATAAGACAAATAAAGGTTTTTCATGTGTCAGCCTCTCTCATATGCACACCCCCAACAGCACTTACAAACTTGAATAAGCTTCTCTTACACTCTACGATATAATTTGCTGGATGAATGTCCTTATCCAAGAATCATCTTTGATGAAGCAAACTTCTATCTCCTATGTATTAGTGTAAATGGAAGAAAAGCATGGTCCAAATATAAAAGCAGAAACAAGAAGCAAATCCTTACAAGAATCTTGGGAAGGGACAAGATTTTATTATTATTAAATAATTATGAACTTATTATTTCTAATTAAATAAATTTTAATAAAACCAAACAATTATATTATTATTAAATTCCTTATTTGCTTAGTAAATCACCATGGAACATTCAGAACTTTGCCTGAGAATGGTAACTCCTGAAAACGAGAGCTTGTTTATGGTGAAGCAGAGGTCCAATCTGTTAAAAGTTTTCTCATGCAACTCAACATATTTCAAGACAAATCCTTCAGAACACATCCTTTTAAAAATAAAATACCAAAACATTTCTGGATCACCTCAGCGTCTGCACACAGAAATTTACAGCTTTTCTTAACAGATCTCAGTCACTTGGAATATCTCAGATACGGTTTCTTAACATTTTGCAATTTCTTCAGTTTTGTTTTTGCACTACAGGCATTAAAGCTAGTAAAAACTGGTCAAAAGGCTTTTATTTCTATTTTTTTCTATTTCTATTATTTCTATGCTATTCTTAATCACTGCAGCTCCTTGTTATCATTGCCCTCATAATTTTAATGCGACAGACACCCTTCCCTTTTAATCACTTATTAATTGCGCAAACCATAGAAAGAACTCATCCTTCCTCAGTCTCTCTTTCAGAGAAGCTGGGACAAATTTTAGTAATATTTTACGTTTACATCTTAACTCCCTGACTTCATGGAACTTTATCTGACCGTCAGTTCACTCTTTGTAAAGCACTGCCTTAAAAATGGTGCACATTTTCTGTTATTCTCATCGTTTAGAGTTCCCCCCACCTTCAGTTCTGATGTAGTCATTTCCTTTTTCTCCTTACCAAATTCAAACTTTGCACCTTTTCGGTTTAGGTTCCTGTAACATCTTGAGCCCCATGTGAGCAGAGATTTTCCCGCCTGTAAGGTCAGCTCTTTCAGGCAAACATTGTTATAATATCTCTTATTTCAAGTACATAACAAATCTAGACACAAATCCTGGCTTTTTCATAGAATATTCACCCAGGTGTACCTGTAATTCATTTTTACATCCAAGAATGAACCATTACCTTTATAAAATGGCCTGCCAGTTAGAATATCTCCCCTGTTGGAAAAGCCAGGACCTCTGGGGCACAGAGCCTCATATTCCTTGGTGCCAGTCTTAGGACACTCCTCACAGTCAGAGCCCCAGGCAGCCCCCACAGCACAGCAGCAGGCGTCCATACGAAACTTGCCAGGCACAGGCTGAATGCACTCATCTTCATCCCATTTCAGGTAGCATTGCTCCATGCGAATATCTGTTCATTTTACAAAAACAAATACGCATTATAACCTTTGCTCAAGTTTTCTGTTTTACAGAAGCACCTATTTCTGAGGCACGAGTACATGTAAGGCTCAGTTTTTGGGAGACAGATTTCTGCTTAAGACTCTACACTTCTGCACAAAGTTCAGCCATTTGAAGTTGCTAATATTGCACTATAGTTAAGTTTCTGGATCTCTGTTGTACCACATAAATGTACAAGCATTTATTTTGCTGCCTCCCAATATCAAGATATACCATTACTCTGACATGATTCTGCTTTTTATGTTTCTATGTGTATTTGATAGCTCAGAGACATGTATTTCCTTAATATATCAGGTATTCTCATCTACAAATTGACCTACATTAATTTAAAAAAAAATATTCCTACCTATATTTATATTATTAAATTAATTTAATAATACAAGGAATACAGAAAAAAAAAAAAATTGCTCACGGTTGTTAGGCTTACTTTAACACCAGTTAGCAGGAGAAAACAATATGGTTTCCAGAAAAATAATTATGGTTATACTCATGGGTCTCATTTGCAGAAAAGCAAGTCAACAAAAAGATAGATCAACCAAGTGTGTAGGCAGCATCTATACTTGCATACCCAACTGTCAGGAAAAGTACCACATGCTGGTATGTATACAGAAAAAAATCAGCTTTGCTGTTATCTCACATACAGTGAAAAATAACAATAATAACCCATTTGAAAGCATCAGTACATTCTACACTAATTACATGCTAATTTCTAGAACACAAGAGAATTTCTATGCCCAAATTCCAAAACTCTGGCAAATAATACCAATAATGGGAAATGGACAATACCAATTACAGCAGTGCTAGAGAAGACGTCTGTGATACTATACAGAAAGTTATTGGTAGCTTAGTGCTCTCCACGGAAATAGAATTATTTTCAGTGTGTAAGGAAGATCACAAAGACACACTTTGTCTGATAAAATAACTTCTGGACATACTCTAGAGCCTCCTGAAATGACTGAAATGGACTGTAGGTCAAGCTGTATTTTCAGGATAAATATAAACGTTAATGTTTCACAATATATATGATATACTGCACTGGAAGTTAGGCTTTAGCAAACCTAACAGAACTCTTAAATGCTTAGCACAAAAAGCTTTGAAAAAGATGTAAGATCTAAAAATAACACAGATGAGCTGCTGAACTGTTTTTCATACAAGCCCTTAAAAGTTGTGCATATTTATAATATAAATTTACCTTACACACATCTGAAGTTAAAAAATTTAGAACCAAGTATATGAAATGGAAATTGTTGAAAGACTATTTATGGTTTCCTGTAAACTATTCCACATCAAGATGATACTTATTTTCATTTCCAGAGATTCAGCAGACATACTGCTAATAAATATTTGTTTGCACTAAAATCACTGTAGTGGATCCAGCAGGAAATAAATATATTTTAGAAATACGTGACATAGTGCACAGTTGCTTGTGTTGCATGGAAGGCACATATCTTGTAATATAAAAGGTTGCTTTTTCATTAAAATAAGAAAAGGTAACATATCTTTGAGGGTAAAGGAATCCTGTGTCTTGTTTGAAAATGGCTCCTTTGTTCAAACTTTTCATTGTATCTATCAACCACAATTAAATTCACACTTGTCCAACCAAATTTCTCATTAAGAAATAATACCAGCTTGATGGCCACAGATGCCAGTGACTGGCAACAGAACTACTAAGTTTGTGGGGCTTGGGGGAGGGTGGAATAGAAAGTAAAACCTAACATGCAAAACTGCATCTGATAAGCACAAATGTTATGGATACGTGCACGTGGGCAGATTTCGTTTTGAATTGTTTCTTTATTCTGAGACATTTATATTGATTGTACCATCTTCTTCATTTCAAAATTCTGCTTATTTTAAAAAACATCTCTAGAATTAAATTAACGTTAAAAATCCCCACAACCTGGTAACTGTTTGTATCAACTATCGGTAAGGCATAGTGCAATTAAAGCAAAAGTGTTTGCTTATATTTTAATCTGCTTGAGGAAAGAACACACTGTTGAAATAAAAAATAACGGTTAGAGTAGGAAAATTCTTGACATGAAGCAAGGGCTGAATTTTTTTTTTTTTTGCTTTGCTGCACTGTTTTCTTAAAAGAAATCAACTCTGTCAGTAATCATATTTTTACAGTCCTCAGAACTGTCAAGAAAAAATAATATGAATTACAGAATGTATTCTAAACATCCAGTACCCTGACTTTATCTTTTTTCATCTCTGACCATTGATTTCTAAAGATGCAGACTAATAACACTAATTACACTTGCTACAGGATACTTCTATTTTTGTGAACTTACACAGGGGTTCAGTATTTTTTATACCTGAAGTCTTTCCTAGAGAAATGTATGTTTTCATGGACATCATGTTTTGTCAGTAGAAGATATTAATCTGTACAATAAAGATGAAGTCTTACTTTTATCTACACTCATTTTGATTACTCTCAGACCAATTTGCACCAGCATATTCATGCTACAAGGTAGTATCTGAGTTTCACAAAATGCCTAGATAGCAACAGAGGAGAGGACTTTTTACCCCGCATTACAAGCTGCTAGCTGACCACCTGACCTCTTATCATCTAGCTTCCAGTGAGCTAGACATTTCTGTTTGTGAATGGGAGTCAGAGTAAGGGCAGCACTCTAGCAAAACCTATTGACTGCATTGTGGGCAAAACAAGTCTTAACACAAACATTCGTATTCCCCCAAGGGATTAACAGCTCTCCCCTGAACTGGCAGGGGCATTAGATACCTAAGCAGGCATAAACTAAAATGTATGCTTAACAAACTGCTTTCGGAGGAATTCAGAAACAAATAAAACATCCTTTCACACCCATTTGAGAATAATTTTGGACAACTACTGGACACACCTAAAAAGTTGGCAGGGTTGAGTGCATTCTTACCTAAGCACACTCGCCCTGTTCCATCCAGGGTCAGTCCTTCAGGGCACTCACAGTGAAATGAACCTCTGCTGTTAACACACCGCCCGTTGGGACAAACCCCCGGGAAAACATCACACTCATTTACATCTGTTGGGGAAACAAAGAGTTGAGTTATATGTTAACTCAAAGGAGACAGCTACAGCTTTATTGAGAATTAAAGCTACATGAAAGAAAGCGAGAGGCCTTCATCCGTACTGTATTAGCGTCTGATCACTGTTCTGAACAAGCATGTGGCTCAGTCTCAAGATATTCAAGTCATGGGGCATGAAGACGCCACATTCTCTTCTCCTAGACAAGATGATGGATATGGGTGGGTGAGAGGAAAACCTAACGGGATTAAATGTATTTCGAAGGAGCAGTTCCATTCTCTCTGTATCATTTTGATATTATCCAACAAACAGTGTAACATAACACTTCCCAACAGTCAGTAACTGTGAAGGCATTCATGTAAGGTTGATATGATTATGCCTGAGAAAAGCAACAACATCATAAATGCCCTTTTATCTCATTTTCAAAGGAAAAAAAAAATACATCTTGAGTAAGAAGCAAAAACTTCACCTTCACAGGTAACGCCTTTAACTCTGGCAAATCCTCTTGAGCAAGCTGTGTCTGGAATCAAGCCAGAAAGATATATCACTGCTTTGGAATGACAGAAATACAGGAGTAAATAATTTAAAAATAAATGCATCTTTGGTATTCTGTAATAATGTGACTGTGTAAGGTGGTGAGTGTTCTAGCCTCAATCAAGAAAAGTACTGACTCATACATGTTATTTAAAACAAGTGAATAGTTGAGGAAATTAAATCTTAGACAATTACTTTCTCATGTGCTTTCTTTAATGGAGACTGGAATGCTCAGCATCTAATCATATCAATCTCTGCACTCAGATGTAGCTGAAAGGTAAATTTCCTGTAAAGTTGCCTGAAGATTTAAAGCTTTAGTGATGTCAGTCATCAGTAATGGCTTTTTTTTCATGGCAGCTTAATAAAGGATCTAAGCAATGACATTATTTTAGGATACACATGTAAAATGTAGCATGATGAGTGATATGAAAGCTTGCTGAAATTTAACTAGTTAGAGAATAGGAAACTAAATAGTCAAATGTATCCAGATTGAGCTAATTAGCTCTCTATATTGCTTAGGTTTTGATTAGTTTTACCAGTCTGATCTGACCATGCTGCTTCCAGGAGTCCAAAGTAATATCTTTGCTTGATGCTGTACCGCACAGTTCACAGCTCTGTTGGATGTTGTTTGCACCATGGTTGTTAGATGGGATACATGTGCCCACAGTTATTGTTCCAATTAAAAATGAAAGGCCAAAACATCCTGACACTGGTTCTGCTGCAAGTGGCATTATTCAAACCTTATGGGGAGAATGCGGCACAGTACTTTTTCCACAAACACAGTTAGCATTCCTGCTTCCAACTTGTAGACCTAACTCTGTAATCTAACAGTAATACTAATTGCACATAAGCTATGTGCTGGAAAACAGCTGGAAAAAGTGTTAACAGCCCACAACATAAAATGCCCTTAAGACTTTTACCAGATATTTCACTTTATTATTGTAGTCCTTACTTCCCTACCCCAATGCACAGTTCCTGTGGAGACGAAACATATGTAATTATTAAAAGATTTATTCACATGTTATTTCCTGGTAACTTCAAAGTAATTAGAATGATCTCTGATGGTGGAGATTACAAGCGATGCTAAATAAGACAACTTCATTTCACAGTTTTTGTGTGTTGTCTGTTTGTTTGTTTTCTATACAGAAAATGATGAGCGTCTGTCTAGTGGTACTTCCCCTCTTCTCCCAAGAGATGCGGCTTATCAGAGCATACCTAATTCACATCGTTCACACGGGCTGCCCCAAGCTGCTCCTAAGGTAGCACAGCATTCAGATTTCAGTGTAGCACCATTGATGTTGACTTCACAGCGACTGTCTTGGATGTTAAGCCAGCAAGTCCCCTTCAGGCTATCTGCAGCAGAATAGAGAACAATATGGAATTGTCACAGCAAAAAAGAGCTGGCATGCCAAGTTCATGCCATGTGTAGTCAGAGCACCAAGGGAGCACAAGCTCTCTTTGAAAATAAACCTTCTATCAGAGTCCTTTTGTACACATCACATTTTAGTTTAGAAGTGGTGGAAAGGAATAGCACTATCCCTAGAAGGGAGCAATAGAGCACACTGCTTGAGGCGTTTTATAGTCTAGGTCCCACAGCTAGCAGAGGTTCTCCAGATAATACAGTGGATTTATTTATTTCTAGTGACCAATCAGTCTAAAATACACAAGTTACAACAAAAGCAGAGATCACAACCTGGGACTCTTCCTTCCAGCTGACTGCCTGAACCACTGGGTTATGAAATCCAGGTGTTCTTGCCTTTCTCTCACTCGGTGAACCTTCAAGGTTGTCAGAAAGGAAAAAAAGATAAAAATGTGGGACATAGGAGCGTGCTATATTCTTTTAGGGCTCTGGTTCTGCTAGTGCATTAGCTATACTTTGAACACGCCCGTTAGGTTATACTCCACTCTCTGCTCCTGAGGGCTCAGCCACAGCACACCCAGCTCCTGAATCACAAATTGGATGGCCAGGCCAGGAACCCAGAGCAGCTCAGGGCCAGTCCCTTCCAGTGAGTGACTAGCCACATCAGGCAGCACCTCCTGACTGCTGCCGAGGCTAGACAGCCACTGAGCAAAGGGTAGGTTTTCAGACTTCACAGATGTCTCTGCTGCCTGAAATCCTCTGAAATTCTCTTTCAGGTACCCAAATCTTCAAGTCTTAATATATATGCTTTCAGTACCCAAGCCATTTTTTTAGATCTTAAATCAGTTACATACTTTAAAAGTTGTACCTACAGCACCTTTGCTCAATACCTTTACAATGTTACACTCAAATGGTATAAAATTTCTTTAATCAGACAACAACCTTTGGGATCAGATAGCAAAAGCAGTCTGTAAAGATCTAACCCAGATTGGGAGGTCAGCCTGGGTATTTAAACGCATGTGCATAATCGGAGTTCAAAGCTAAGCAAGTGGCCCAGATGAATTTAATGAGATGACTAATGGAAGAAGAATGGGATTTGGCTTTAAGATTTAGTTATATGTACAAAGCCAGACCATCTATTAGGTGCTGTTGATCACTATTACTAATACCTCATGTTTAGGAGCAATGTGCTTAAGATAGAACAATTACAGCTTTTTTTTTTTTTCAAACAACTTTCAATTTTCTACAAAATTGTCATGTTATAAAATTATGTAGACCAAAGAGAGCACAACCCTTCATTCACTAAAGTAACAGGAAAAAAACTGGCCCAAGAATGTGACTAGAATCAGTCGTAGAAACTGTGCTACATACTTCATTAATAGTTAAGTGTAAAGCAGTTGTATTATGTAGGTTTATGTTGGTCTCAAAATGGGGGGCAGAACACCACACTTAAATGCACAAAGCAACGAGGGGTACAGAAGAGTGGAAAAGGCATTTTTTCCACACCTTGATCAGCCTTTAGCTAACAGTCAAGACCTGGGTTAGCATAACAAGACTGAAGACAAAACCTGGGCAGTCATTAGCTGGCTCCGCTCTTAGCCAGTCATGTCCCTGGTCATCATATGTCCCAAATTCAGGGACTAATACATAGGAATATAGGCTCTTTGGCTTTGCTTTCAGGCCACATCCAGCTTGCTCCCCACATGTTCGTATGTCTGCTTTATGTTACCAAAACATAAACACTCCCGTTGCTTTATTCACTAGAGCTCAGTATTATTTATTTTTAGTAGCCAACTTTACAGGATGGAAAAATCATACTAATATCTCAAAAATTATTTAAACTACACAAATTAGTGGGTGATTTTCCTCACTCCAGCTGCATCTACATTATCCTGCCAAAGTCTGCTTGTCTTATCTTTTTCAGGCTATGAGTTAATTTCCTTTATTTTACATAATCTCTCTTGTCCAGACAAAATCTACAGTGGGCAGTCACTGTGAGTTTTGCTTTGGTGAAAAAGTTATTATCCAGCATCAAAGCATTCTTTCTGTTGCTGGCATCTCTTTGATTCTGACTTGAAGAAAAATATATGCATACTACAGGCAGATGGCAGCCTACTTATTGTGCAGCACATGAATTCCATGAATCTAGACTAAAACATGCATAAAAAGCATATATTAAGTGCAACACTTGGACCATCAACAGAGGTATTTCAAAAACAATTCCTGTTTTTTCCCCTAACAGTGCAGCCTCAATATTGCAAGCACTGTCAGTGTGCAAGCAAATACAAAACATGACAACATTTTTGCTGAATGCCTTTATTGTAACTGCTGAACTAACAACCCTCATTTGCTGGAGGTTTGAGCTTAAATTGGAGCACAAATTTTGTGACTTGAATTCTGGTCATAATTTAAGCAAATCATTTTTTCTCTACCCAGGAAAGCTCACAGAAAGAGACAAATGGCTCACATTGATGCTCAATTTCTACAGGTAATATGGATGCAAATGGCTCAAGCCACATGGTTCTTCAGCCTTGATGCTGAGCAGTCTGAGCAACGGAACCAGAGGACCTGACAGACTGAAGTCTTCTGTCCACAAACTCAATAACGAACATGCATCAGCCACGTAGCTTCTCCATATAAGATCAGTCTAACATGCAATACATGACCTGAGTCCACAAGACAATAAAAATCAGTAAAAAAATTCTAATATTGTTGTCATGTGCTTTTACGTAAAAATTTTGTGCCATTTTTAAGTTCAATAACTTTAATCATCATCATGAAAGACATAAAAATTTGCCCTTATAATGTACGACTGATTCTGGTTTTGACATGAGAGCAAATTTGATGTTAAAGAAAAAATAGAGAGGGGTCAGAATATGACATTACTTTGATCAGTCTCAAGAAGAATATAACACATTCCCAAACCACAACACTGTTGTAGCCATACATTTATTTTTTGGCTTGTGCTTTTCATATCTGATGCTACAGGAGTGCTTTATAGGAGCAATCCGCTAAAAAAAATAGGGTAAATGCATTCAACATACATGTCTTTCATTGCAGTGGTAATAGTAATTGCTCTACCATAGAGATTTAAAATGGTAGATTTAAAATTTGACAACAGCACTTGCAATTTTTTCACACAGTAGACTACCTTTAACTTCCAATCCCTTACTCACTTTTCAATAATCCACTCTGCCCTCCTCTCATGACCACCAATTCCAATGGAAATTTTGCCAAGGTAGAAAAATACACAACTGGTCTCTAACAGTATAAGTCTGTATGTCTCACATTAGCTGTACTTCAGACCCTTCTGTCCTATCATATTCCCACCTTTAGTTCAAAAAACTGTTCCTGAGACAACTTGGGTCAATGAGAAATTAATGATTAGGCCCACAGTACATAGGTGGCTCCTATTCTTTACTTTTTATCACACTGTTCAGGTATTTTTTTATGTTTTATGTTACTTAACACAAATATTCAGGCCAAATGGAACCTCCCACTGTAAACATTCCAATGGAAACACTAAACATTCCAATTTGCACTAAACAAATTCCAATTCCCACTAAACATTCCAATTTGCAAACTAAATCCAGAACATTGTTACAATTAGGCCCTTAGTGCACTTGTACTACTTTTGGATGTGAGAACACAACCAAGTTATAAATACGCAGCACAAAAAAGCATTGGTTAGTGTGGTCATATCAAGAAATTAGCACAATGTAAAAATGAACAAAACAATACTAAACTTTACTGGGCAGTGGTGCTACAAGGAAATCTGAAGAGAAAGCTTAGACACAAAAGTAACATTCACTTTAAAAGCATATTACAGACTCCATCATTAAATGGAAACTTGAGTCTTTGCATTCAATTTCCTACCTTAAGAAAAATTTGGCAAGGCAAAAAGTTGAACCAAGAACACCAGACAAATTCATCTTAAAATAAAAGGAACATTTAAAATGAGAATCATCCAATCCAATTTATCCCACATATCCTACAATGACTTCAATTATGTTACACAAATAAGATGAAACAATGGCTGCTTGTGATCACCTGGGAGGTACAGATGTCTCCCATCCTTTGAGTTTTCTTGGAAAGGCAAGAAAAAAAAAGCACTAATAAATGGCTTCCAAAGATAATGCCAGTGACATCTTGCAGACAACTGTTGCTGCTAGGTCCAATAAAATCTGTGCAGTGCTCTGCTTTTTTTCAATGCAACAGAATCCTCAAAGGATGCTAACATTATTTATAGATACATTTTTGTATATGTATGTGTGTGTATGTGCATGTGTGTGTGTGTATATAAAACTAAGACAACAGTCATGCATCTACTCCAGGGGCAGGGATCCTGACAAACTCAGATCTGTCTTACTCACCTTTACCAGCTTCCTACAAAAGAGGTGAAGTATGAGTTTGTGCTATAACGCAAAAGCCATTAACATTTCCTTATAGTTAGGAAAGGCAGTCTTCACAGTTTATGAAGAATGTCCTGAACCCTAGATGCTTTCCTATCATCATGCTATCCTACTCCTATTTAAGTAGATGTTCCTCCAGTTTTACTTGCTATCTTGTCTCAGATTTAAAAGTAGCCAAAGAACTGGAAAGGCATTTCTGCTTTACAGTTTCTCAACTACCAGACTAATCACCTCTAACTTTACTCGTATTCTCATTCTCCCAAAGGACAAGATAATTCCTATTAAGACATTCCCACACTCCCCCCCCAATCAATATCTGCATTTCACCACTTTCACCATAGTTTGGACATCCTCAGGAATTTTGTTTCTCTGTTTGTTCTGCTCTCATGGAAGCAATCAAATTAGTTCATGTTTGTTTAGTCCTACCTACAGAACTAGACATATTGTCTGCTATCATGGGGAAAATTACCCAAATACATTATTTTCTTGATTAATTAATCAATATGATCAATGTTTTTCAAGTTATTAAGAAAAAGGGAAAATAACAGGAGAAAATACCCACCAATACAAATCAGTCCTGTAGAGTCCAACTTGCTGCCAGGTGAACATTCACAATTGAAAGATCCTAAATTGTTCCTGCAGGCACCATTGACACACGGGCTGCTTTCACATTCATTTATATCTATAATCCAGAAACAAAAGACACTGTTAGAACCATGATGTGCTTCTGGAAAATATTATACTGTACAAATGCTGCTGTGGACCATGATTTGCCAAGACTGCCGGGCGTATTTGCCCCCCCAACTCCTCTCAGCATGACATTCAAAACCTATAGGTACAGACAGTTAGCATGTAGGTGCACTTGTACAGGAGCACGTATTTTGAAAGTGTTAATTAAATGGCTCTTTTCTACAAAGACAGTAATTTCCAACAACTTGGACTGTTAAGTTTTCCAGCATCAACTATAACTGTCCTGTGAGAAAACAAAACTCCTTTTTCATAGAATGCAATGCACTCCCAGCCACAACATGCAGTGCACAAACAAAGGCCTTATTGTTTCTGTCATTTATGGCTCCATGAGGCTTTGGAAGAATTAAGAAAACCCTGTCAGAAGCAAAATATTACAATGCTGGCTGCGATTCTCTAGTTCTGGAAAGCGTTCAAGAAATAGGAGTTGAAACTGGAATACTGTAAATGGTACTTCCCTCTAGCCCCTAACTCCTTCTATTTATTACCCCTGTGAGTTTTTAAGCCTGTTCACATGTAAGAATAGGACCCCTGCAGACAGTATTATTTGCTTTTTCTTTTTTAAAGTGAAATCAGTTTTAAGACTAAAACAATACTACCAAATTCTTTCAAAGAACAATTGCAGATGCATATCCACCATTTCTTCTTGAACTCCACCATTTCATTTTTTGATTTGGGTCCTAAATCATAATCCAACCAGACCATTCCGTTGGTGGGCAGAAATAAAACTGCTTAGTGTTTGCTGACGTTTGCTAGCAGTGCATTAGGAATAATGTCATATCCATAAACTAAAATAGCCTGATTTGAATTAATTATAAATTAATGTAGGATCTAGTTAAGCATAGAAACAGTAATAGCATCAAGAGATCATTTTCAAGACAAACTGAAATATCTTCCTTATTTTTTAGAAGTCATGAAAAAGGTACCATTTGCTATTTGAGATGTTATGGTGCATCGAGCCTTCATTTCACTAGACATGTATTTCGTGATCTTCTGGGGTCATAGGAAGGAATATATGTTAAAAATACTCCCCAAATTATGTATATATTATTAAAAAACAAAGAACGATACAAGAGAGATGGAAAATGTGCTGAAATCAGTAAACCTAGGAAACTGTGATCTCTCTCTTCATGCCAAAAGCATGCACTTAATTTAAAAGCCAATTTTCACAGACCTTTTACTTAATGGAATTACCTACAAAGAGCAAATAGGACTTGTCCTTGAATGCCAGCAAGGTTTTAAATACCAACAGAGCTTTACATTTGTGAAGTCTACTCTTAAACTTGTGGATTACCCCGCTTACACAGTAATCATACACAGATGCAGAGATATAAAATCTAGGAGGGTCAAGACAGTGTGTTACATGAACACACCCACACAGCTGCAATGGCTGGCCATGCACTGGGCTAACTGCATTGGCAGCACCCAAGCTGGTAAACCCCATCCTACTATGGGCTGGTAGTCTCTTAGGTCATTAGGCAGAGCTCCCACGTTTCTCTGCAAAAAGCCTGCTTAGACACAGTTGGTCATGTTGTCTCAGGTTGGCTTCTGAGACGGCTTACTATGGAGTATGCAGCACAGCATAGAAGCAGGTAGTGCCAGGCTGGGTTTGGCACTGCTCATATGCTGACTTGATGTGCTGGGAAGTGCAGTGCAGGAGTAACCAGGTAGATCTAGAAAGCCAGCTAGTTCTGACAGAGCAAGCTCTAAGTCCCTCTGTATCTGAGCTGGCAACCAGGAGGGCTTGCCAACATTCATCTGCTCTGCATCCCTTCTCCTCCCTGTAAATACATTTCATACTTTATTACCTAAGACTTTATTATCCAAGATACGCTCCCTGCCTCCCTGGCCTCCTGCTCTCTCCCCAGCCAGCAATACCTGGTAGCAGAGAGTAGTCTCTGCTGCTTTTGCAGAGAAACCAAATATCTGGTTCCCACAAACCAAATATCTGGTTCCCACAATTAGAAACAGATCACACTGAGACAAAGAAGTCATCTTAAATATGCACTATATGCCAAGTAATTCTCCGTATAGAAATGCTCTTGGAGAAAGACACATTTTTTTCTTCCTTTCCATCTGCCATCTTGCTTTCTGCAGTTCGTCTAGCTTTAAAAAAAATGAGAAAAAACAAAAGGAGAGGGCAAATTAACTAAATTTAAGCTATATATAGTTTCTCCCTGTCAAAGGCAACAAATGTTCACTGTCTCTTAAAGTCCAAGAACAAAGGGACACCCAATGAAGCTGGCTAGTAGCAAAACAAGCAAAGAAATGGCTCTTTACACAACAGGCAGAGAAACTGAAATCCTTGTCCTAGGATGCTGAAAGCTTGCATTAATCAATGGCAGTCTGGACAAGTTCATGGAATATAAATTCACCAAGGTCTCTATGAGGTAAAGATCCTACTTCTGCTGTCAGAAGTCCCTGAACCACAACTGCTGGGGATTCAGAGACTGTTCTTGGAAAGTAATCTTGTATACTTGCTCTGTTGTGGGTCAGAGGGATCTTTGATCAGTCTCTGCATTTATGTCTTTGCTCTTACGCAGACAGATTCTCTGTCCACTCAGTTGCAAGCGCTCTTCCCCGCTTTGAGCTAAGATGCACCTTCAGAGAAGTTCCCATGAGGGACCAGGTATAATCTGTGCCACAGAATCTTTGGGGCTTTTGGACATTAAAAATAGTCTTCACGGAACTCATGCAAAATGAGACTATGCAAAATGAGACTTACAACTTGGCCACATCTGAGAAAATTTTCAGAGTAAAGGGCACCATCCTGACACAAAAACTACTTGAGAATGATATTTCTTATTTCAAGCTACAACAGCACAGAGGAGCAACAGCTTTTCACAGAAAAGGCCACAAGATTTGCATGTTTCTAAATACACAGATCATCATTTTCTTGGAAATGAACAGAAAGTTTTGTGTGAATTTTTTAAAGGCCAAATCTGAGTCAGACACCCAGTGATGAATATTACAGGTCAGCTGCTTGAAGTCTGCTGAAGATATTTATAACTGAAAACAGGTGATTTTCATGTAAAGTCTCTCATGGCTTTAACAGCTGGCAGCCCAATCACAAAGAGATCTGCACATACACAACCAATGTGCAAGACAAAACATTTTAATGAGCAGAGAGTTGCCACTACCCAAAACTCACTTCAATCACATTTATAATATAATAAAATCCATTAAACTTAAAATATTTCACATTTATAGATGCAATATGAGGCTATCGTGGCTATCTTTCATTCTCCCTGATACTTAGCAAGTTAGGTTTACAATCAATTTTCTTCTAGGAAAACACATCTTGTATTTTAGGTTTTCATAGTTAGCAAGAAACCCAAACCTAACAAAAATAGTTGAGGGCCACACCTAGAAGTCAGTGTCCCCAAAACTACAACCAAAGACAAGTGAATAAGTGTAGATGGAGGGGCCAAAGCACCTAAAGTTCAACACCTTATGAAGAGTAAAGCAGCTCTCTTGCTTTCATGGGCCATGCTCTTCAGTCTCTGACCAAAGACAGTGAAAGGAGAGAAGATGACTGAAACTGAACATATGGGTGAGAAAAAATGGAGAAGAAGAGAAAGGTGAAACAGCTGACTCGATCTGGCAGGTTCCTGCTGTCCAGAGCGGACATTCCCTTTTCACCCTTCCTCCTCCTTTTTCTCCCAGTCTCAGTTTCTACCCTTTTCAAGTGACAGGGCCAGCTCCTCACTGATGCCACAGACAAATAGTCACTCTCCATCTTCTGTGATGAGAATGGCAGAAGTTGGCCGCCAAGACGAGGGATGAGGGAAGATGTAAGATGGAACCAGACTCCTTCACTTTGCCCTGATGTAGTTGAAGGAATGCTCATCTCATTTCTCTCTACAGAGTGGGAAAAGGGAGAGCAGCTTTCACTGAGGATTAGGGTACACATACCTGGAGGCATTAACTTCTGATTGTTTCTAAAATGATCTTGTCACTATGCTCTAGGCCTCTAACATTAAAAAAAAAGTTTGATACTTTCTGCATTTGACATACTTTAGCACTATGCTAGGAAAAAAGAAACAAAAAAAAGAAACAAAAAAATAAATCAATGCTTTTGGGTATTAACAGGCTCATGATACTGCATTGACTAGCCCCAAAACCACCATTCGGAAAAAAAAAATATTAAAGGATGAATGCACTTCAGCTTTAGTGCTCTGCTGAATCAGTCGAAAAAGTGTCATGTCCACAATGTAAACAAACTCCAAAAATTGTTGCCATACACCTTTTTATAATAATATTAAATTGCAGTTTTAACAAGAGTGAGAAAGAAACCAAATTGATTTTAATACTGTCTTATATTTTAGAATAAAAGCCACTACTAATGAAAATATTTATCAGGGGGTTTTTTTTAGGACATTTTTTTGTTAAGTGAAGTGAGTGTACATTTTAAATGTCAGAGAAACAAAAATTTTAAAAGTCCACTGTACATTCCTGGAAATGAACTTCAAAGCACATCTGGTTTACGTTTAACTAGTTATGTCACTGGAAACACAATCTAAACCACAGAGCTTGTTGTAAAAATCTCGGCTTTCAGAGACTTTGGAGCCTCAAACAACTCCCCCATGCCCCACAACAAATTGATAAAAAAAATTCAATTGAACTATAAGTGAAAACAGTGAAAGGTTTTGCTGTTTCTTCAGAGTTGCAGATGAGAGTTATATTAATTAAAAATATACTGGTGAGTAATAAGCATCAGAGCATTTTCAGAGCACAACACAAAGCTTCTGGCCACAGAAGTTTTTTGCAACTAGTGAACTTGTAACTCCCAACTGAATTACACAATGTTTCTTTGAAAATAGAATTTGGACAGAAAGAGATGAATTTATTCCTCTACTGCCAACCCACTCAACATCAGAAAAAATGTGATACGTTTTATAGACATTTTTATGCCAAACCGCTCCTGTTCCACTTTTTTACCTGATCAGCTAAATTTAAACATCAATCTGTGAGATTCAAGATGAAGATGACAGATCCTTCATGACTTATATATGTAAGTTAATGTAGATAAGAATATTAAGAGAAACTGAAAATCCTTCAGATTCCGCTGTACAAACAATAAAAAATTAGAAGTATTTTAGGGCAATTACACTAAACAACATTCAGAAAGGAAATTACAAATCTGAAGTTTTAGTTAATGATCAGTCATTTGGGTTTATTTTTTTCTTCCATTAACAAAAAGTTTTATTATTTTAAACATTATTGCACCATTCATGCTCAATCAGAAGCCCATTGCTTCAGAGTTCAGTGGACATGGAGGATTATGAAATACAGCCAAGAGATGCACAGCCACTTTTACTCTACAAAGATGGCAAAATATCCTCATTTTCAGCAACAAGCTAAACCTCATGACCACCATGAAAGGGAGATGAGGCAGAGATAGATCTATCCTATTTTTGAATCTTTTGGAATATCAAAAAACACTCTTTCATTAGTTTTTGCAGGAGTCACAGTACAAATATTGCAAACATGTACAGATGCATGTTCTTTTATGAGTATCTAAAAAAGGTTAAAAAAAGAAAATGAGATTAAATGCCTTAATTAAAATCTCACCAAGCCCAACAAATAGAAACACACCAGTCTTATTTAATGAGCTTGAACGATCATCCCAGTAATTATTCTTACACAATAAAACATATTTTAATTCACAAACTGTGAAACTGTGTGTGTGCATTTACTACCTCATGCTCAGGTTGGTTCGAATTATGAAATATCTCAGTTCCTGTATTACTAGATGACTGTCAGAGGCAGTGTAACATGTTACTTTGAATAAATCACACTGGTTCTTTATTCACCTTTTTAGAATTGATTCATAAACTGATAATTTGTTGAATGCACCTAATTCCCTTAGACAAGATCTAAAAGTGGTCACATTCCTTAGAAAAATGCGCTAAGGTGCCATTAAGAGGGGTCATGCCTACCATCTGGATTTCTGCTAGTATCTTCTCTTCATATACTTTTCTGTAAATTCTATTCTAATTGTAACTTTTTTTTTATACTGTGGTTTTGCAGTCAACATCAGCTGGCAATGCTATCTAAAGAAGTCATGCTGTCCTCAATGAATTAAGCAGTACATTAATTTCCCCTCCAGAACGACTCTCCATCATGCTGTTCTCCACTTAGACCCCCCCTCCAAAAAACCTAAGATAAGGGACTCCCATATTTAGTTCACTAAATCATGATCCCCAAACTTCTAGCACAAGAGACATGTTGACTGCAACGATGACAAGGATGTCCAGAAGACAAAAAAAGATTTTTTTTCCTAAGGCTGTGGTGGCTCAATGCAACCATGAAACCACTTGTTTTGTTATTTTTGTTGTTGTCAAATCCCAATTTTGTGCCTTTATATTAAATTAGCATTAATATTATTATTTATGTTAATATTACTATTATTATGATGATTAAAAAAACACATTTTATATTGGAAAATCTAGATACATTTTATTTCAATAATTAGATTTTTTTCATTCTTGCATCTCATTCATCTACCTTTTGGTCTATATTATTCTCTGAAGTTATTATGCCTTTTCACTTCAGTAACGAATATCTCTCTTTACCATACTATTTCCGTTTTAATGTCTATAAGATTCCTTAAGAAACATGTATATTAAGGGCACACAGCAAGGTAGTTTCACAGCTAGAAGTCTTTCAGTGCATAGAAACTAAACATACAGACAGACCCTGAAGAAAAAAATTTCACCTGAACATTGTGAATAAATACTAGGCATTGAGACAACTTAGCAGAGAGAGCACTATAAATCCATGGGGGTATAAGAAAAGCCCTAACCTGAACAAGTGCTACTAATTTGTAACATACAGGGAGAGAAGACATTTTAACTTTTAAAAGTGACCTCTGAAACACACATCTACTAAAAGGAACGTAATTTCTTTTGAACAGAAAGGGTGAAGAGGTGAATGACTTGATACTGCCAGATTTTAAACCATTTCATGAGATGTTTTGAATGTAAACACATGTTCACTTTCCAACCGGTTGGAGACATTCAAAACACTATGGCCCCCCATGTTGCTTGCTTCCACTCCTCTGCTGAAAACTGGCAAAGAGCACATGAGTGCTCCTCACCTGCTTCGTGCAAAGTTAAGTGCATTCAGCATATGCTGCTAAGGAAATGGTTTAAGTTAACCTGATTGATCTTACACAGCACCAATGGTTTACAGAGTGCTTCCACTTTCCCTTCTATATGTTTGTTTAGCTGTATGGCAGCAACTTCTGTTTGATCAGTAATAACAAGCAGCTGAGGACAATAATGTCTTCCACTGCTTCAGACAAATCTAGACGATGACATCAGTTCACATAATAGGTAGTCCATAACAAAGGATTATAGCTTCTCCATCACTCACTGAAATGCAAGACTATTTACTATAAAAACTTTCTAATGATGAAAAATATTGAGATTTACAGATCATGGAACCAAATAAAAAATAATGCAAAAGACCTGTAAAATTTTACTACTCTTAATACTAGATAAAAATTGAGACAAAAGCTAATGCTTCTATTTTGACTCTTTTTGTACAGCCTTGCTTAATTTTTTTATAATTAAAACTACTCATTAGTTTCTGCTATGTAACATTTTCATTAATCTAACATCTGTGTTCGTAAGTCATATAAGAAAGCCATTTTGATTATACTGTTAAAATAAAGGACAATTTAAGTATCATCAGGCAGTAATATCCAGATCCTGGAATTCAAACATCACATAAAGCATCACAAATACCAGAATTTGATCTAGAATTAATTATCGCCACAGACTGAAGGGAGAAAAGAAAGAAGAGAGTCTGTGGTCAAAATAGATGCACTTCCTTAAATGATAAGACTAGGTGTCTCTGCTACATGATCAAAGGTGAGCGTATATTCCCCTTTATTCCAGCTTAACAAACGTTTTATCTAAGGAAAGGAAAATATTTTCATATAAAACCGAACTGATTACTTTGAAAGAAATTCAATGGCAAGACCCGACACACTGAAAAATACTGCAGAGAAATTGCAAGAGGAATGCAATGATTTATGCAATATATTAGTTCTGTCTTTTCCTCTGTATTCATCATCACTTTTGTGATCATTTAGCTTTAATGTTGTATAATAAGCAATAAAATTAACACAACTTGCAGATTTTTCACCTTCACATGTGTCTGTCTCAGTGCTGAATACATAGCCCTTTGGACAAGTGCAGCTGTAACTTCCAGGGGTGTTTCGACAGAGCCCATTATCACACAGCAGCCCATTCACTGAACATTCATCAATGTCTGCAAAAAGATGAGTTAGACATAACAGTAAGTGCAAATGCCATGAGAGCCCTTCACCTCCACAAGTAGCCCCTCTTGCTTTCTATAGTAACAACTGGGTTGCCGGATACGCAGTTTTCTACAACAGTCACTGGAGCAAGTAAAAATGCCAATCCCTAGTTTCAAAAGTCTAATTCAGGTTCTTATTACCAAAAAAATCTGTTCTGAAAAAATTACCAAAAAAATCTGTTCTGAAAAAAGGTTTTCATTAGCAGGCTCTAAAAATAGTTCATGGTTTGTATTAAAGTAATAATTATGTTTTCCTGCAATGACCTTGGGATCTTTGTCAATTGTATGACTATATAATGATGACAATTTCATGAAGGTCTATTTGCTTTGAAACCAGCATTTTAATTTTCTTTTTTAAAATACATAAATAATGGTGCGTTAGATTACTGTTCTAATCCTCTTTTATGGGCAAAAATTGATTTTGTTATCCATGAAGTGAGTATGTGCATTAAAATCTAAATTGTACAGCTCGTGTATGGCAGACATCTCAAGAATTCACATACGTACCTCCCCTCCAGAGGTATATTGTATTAAAAAAACTCCCTATGATTAAGATGAGGATATCAAGTACAGCAAATAGGAAAAACCCCTAAATTAACATCACTTCCTGAACTCCTCTTATATTAACTGCAAATAATGCCAATAAAAAGCAATCGGTCTTCCTCATTGCCCTATTGTTTATTTTTGAAAAGAAAAAAAATAATTGTAAGTTACTTTAATGCCCATCACATGTCACAAATACTTAAGCTTACAGGAGAATACTGACAGGGTAAGCCATGATAAACCTGATGCTTTATCCTGCTTCAGGGTGTCTCCTCTGTTTTGTGTGCTTGATTTCCCAAACTTAACACTGCAATTGAAATCTTACAGTTAAGTTTAACAAAAGAAGAAAAGAAGAATGCAATCTAATTACAATCTAGAGGCTTCCGGTTTCCCAACTACATTAGATTTTGCAAGCTATGCTTATAAATTCCTTTAGGATTCAGACAATAAAGTCTAAATTTCCCCAGAAGATGAATCAGAGATTTAAGTTGGCAGCTGTAAAGAAGCTCTTCTAAACTAACCTGTCCTTTATCTAACCTCATTCGATTTTAATTCAGCAAAGGAAGGTGAATTTGGAATTTGACATTTTCAAGACCAACAGACTTTAATTTTGAGGTTGTTGTCATTTTACCCAAACTAGTAGTGCTACGAACATATTATTTCCTTACAATACCACAGAATAACTTCAGATTTGAACTGTAATCTCTGGTGATATGCACTGTAAAAAACACAGAACGACATAGCTCATGTTCTAAAAACACTTAAAACTGACAAAAGTACTGTCTGCATTCTGTATGATGACCATTTTTACTTCCTGGCTGCTCATAAACTGTATCCTTAATTAAAACATTTCAACCCTTTATTTAAGCATTCATAATTAACTTCTTTTGTGCAAAAATTCTCCTATCTAAAAATAAATGCATTCTCACAGTCAGTATGGTGTATTTTTATTTAAATAATTAAACAGACATATACGTATACTAGCACTTACATAATCCCAAGTGTAACTAGATAAATTAAATCTATTGCCATAAAATCCATTTGGAAAAGGAATATTATGTGAAGTATGTTAAAGAAACACCAACAGTTTTCCGCAGCAGTGCTTTTCTTGCCAAAAAGTCATATTTGGGGCCTTTAGAAAGTAACTAGCTGTAAAATTCCTTAAGTCAAGCAGATGAAAAGAAACACTTTTATTACTTTGTGTGTGCTTTGCATCACTAGGTAGGAATGTTTGGTATTAAAATTGTACCACGGTTATATAGTCCAGGTTTCCCCTACCAAAAATGATGGGGTTTTGTTGACCACAAATACCAGTGATGATAGGTTAGTAAACCTTTAAGTGTAGAGAGCAGTAATTTCCCAAAATAAATACATCAGATAGAAGGACAATACTTAAGACTTTCTAATGGTTTCAGATAGATTTCCATTAGCTTTTTAATACAATCAAACTTCAGTTTTCTGTTTAAAATTAAAGGATGATAACAGGGCTATAAGCGATACTATTGTACAATGTAGCTGTGCTATAACACACTTTTTTTGGATGTAAGAATTCCCAAAAGAAAAAAAAAATACTGAATTTCAGGTATGACCATGAATAAAAAAATTTTTAGACAGAGAGTGAAACGTATAACATAGGTATCTTCTGTTGAGTATTCCTAGACACTTGAAGAAAATGTGTCTAGATAATGCAACAACCATCTGGTATAAACCTAAACCAAACTTCAAGTGACAACTAAATGTTTCTGAAGTGAATCATTCCTGCATACTGGTGACAAATTCTGAAGAATGAAAGAATAGCTGTTACACTTGATCCCAATGTTCAGACTTGATGTGTGAAATCCTGAGAGTGGCTCATTGCCTCCTCCATGAGCTGAAGCTTTCAGAAATTAGAAGACTAAGTGTGCAGCAACCCATTCTGCTGTACTTGTTTAATTTGGGAACATCATGAATTATTGCATACAACGGTGATTGTGCTCCCAGGCCACCAATTATCATTCATTACGATAATGATAGCCATTTGTTACATTTTATTATGCAAAATCATGACCTTCAGCTCCTGACAAATTATCATCCAGCCTTGAACAGGACACATTTTAGGTGGTCTTGACAAATGTTATTAAAATATAACACAAACTGATCCATACTTTTGAGAAAATTAATTCCTAACCTGCAATAACTCCTGCTTACACTTCTCAAACAGTAATACGTCCCCATCAAATAACAGAAAAAAAAACCACCAGTAAGAATATAAGCTATGCAGTGACTGAGAAAAGCATTTTCATTAGAGATTTTTCGCATTTTCATTCTAACTTTAGTAGATGTCTTGCAACCAAAATTCTGTCAATTCACATTAGTATCAATATAGTGATGAATTCTTCAACAATAATAAAAAATTGAGCAACTTACCCACACAATTCCTTCCAGAAGGATCAGGCTCATAGCCGCTGTTACAGTTACAACGATAGCTGCCACGTAAGTTTTCACAAATTCCATTGGAGCAAATATCAGGATCCAATGCACACTCATTAATATCTGTATTAACACAACACCGAAGATAACCAGGTATTGAAAGATATGAAAAACATGATCTTGTGATAGATGTGGACAATATCTGACTCACTGGATGTTGAGGTTGTCATTCAGAGCAAGGGTATAGGAAGGGTGCAGCCAGAAGGCTGAAATAAATTATTATTCCCCTCTATTTGACACTAGTGATGCCAAACCTGGAATACTGTGTCCAGTTTTGGGACACTTCATGAGGTTCACATGGGCCCACTCCTCAAGTTTGTCAAGGTCTCTCTGGATGCTATCTTGCCTCTAGTGAATCAACTGCACAACTCATCTTGGCATCACCTGCAAACTTGCTGAGAGTGCACTCAATGCCACTATGTTTGTCATTGATGAAGACATTAAACAGTATTGGTTCCAGTAGGGACCTTTGAGGGACACCACTTGTTACTGGCTTCCTGTTAGACATTGAGTTGTTGACCATAACTCATTGCACATGACCATCCAGCCAATTTCTTATCAGTCCATCCATCAAACCTATCTATCCCCAACTTAGTGGAGAGAGAAGAATGTTGTGCGGGACTGTATCAAAGGCCTTACAAAAGTCAAGACAGATGATATCAGGAGTTCTTCGCTCATCCACTGGTGCAGTCACTAGACTAGTCAGGCACTATTTGCCCTTGGTGAAGCCATGTTGGCTGTCTCTAATCACTTCTATCTTCCATATTTTGGCATAACTTCCAGGACGATCTGCTCCATGATCTTATCATGCACTGAGGGAGACTGCCTGGTTGGTAATTCCCAGGGTTCTCCTTACCTTTTTTTAAAAATGTGTGTGATATTCCCTTTTCTTCACCCACTGGAGACTTCGCCTGACTGCCATTTTTCAAATATGATGGAGACTGGCTTAGTAACTACATCTGCCATTTCCCTCAGGACCCTGGGATGCATCAGGTTCCTTGCGTGGTCCTGAAACTGATCTTCTGCTATGATGGGAAGGACTTTGCTTCCCAAATCCCTGCCTTGATGTTCAGAGACTTGAGAGATATGGGAAGAGTGATTACCAGTGAAAACTCAGGCAAAAACGTTGTCGAGTACCTCAGCCTTATCCATGTCAGTTGTCACTACTTCTCCTGTGATATTTATTGTGTTTGTGTGTCTGTGTACATCTTCTTGTAATCTTCTTTTTCTGACCAATGTATCTGTAGAAGTTTGTCATATTCTTCACGTTCTTTGCCAAACTCAGCTCCAACTGTGCCCTAGCTTTCCTGGTCCTATCCCTACACATATGGGCAGCATCCCTGTATTCTTCCCAGGATACCTGTCCCTGATTCCACTGCCTGTGCCTTTCCTTCTTACACTTCCGTTTGACCAGGAGGTCCTTACTCAGCCATGCTGGTCTCCTGCCTTCCTTGCCCGATTTCTTACATGTGGGAATCGAGAGCTCTTGTGATCTAAGGAAAATGTCCTTAAAGAGCTGCCAGCTCTGTTCTGCTCCTTTATCCCTGGGGGCGGTTTCCCAGGGGGGTCCATCCACTAATTCCTTAAACAACTGAAAGTTTGCTCGCCTAAAATTCAGAATCCTGGCTTTACTCTTCACCTGGCCCGTATCCCTCAACATCACGAATTCCACCAGGGCATGATCACTGCAGCCCAGGCTGCCATTATGCTTAGTTCATCTGTGTCGGTAAACAACAGCTCCAGTGACGCTTCTCCTCTGCTAACTTCCCCTGTCACCTGGATTAAGAGCAGTTCTCTGATTTTAATAGAAGGTTACAGAGAAGATGGAGCCAGACTCTTCTTTAAGGTACACAATGAGAGGGTAAAGAGACAGAAGTTACAACAGAGGAAAATTTAACTGAACGCCAGGAAAACAGCTCTTCCCCATGAGAGTGGCTAACCACTAGAGTAAGCTGCTGAGAAAGGCTATGGGAACTCCATCCTTGGAGATTTTCCAAAATCCACTGGGCAAGGCCTTGAGAAATCTGATTCAACTTCGAAGTTACCTCTGCTTTGAGCAGAACGTTAGGTTGGATGACCTCCAGATATCCTTTCTAACCTAAATCAATAGGGAACTATGTGTTTGTAAGAATACCTTGATGCAAAATATCTAGCCCGTGCACTCAGTGCCTGTGGTTTAAGGATCTAGGTAAGAAGTTATAAATTATTAGGTGACACAAATACTTTTTCTAATACAGGACTAATGCATAGGTAAATACCACAGCATACTCAGTCTTGCAGAAATTATAGCACTTGTTGGAAATTTAGAATTTTTCTCAGATCAACAGAATAGGATGATGAATGAGACATACTCCCTGAATTTACAGTCCCATATAGAATTTCTGCTGTAGTTGGAAAATTCCAAAATATTTATATGAACTATAAGAACAGGAACAGGCTAGTTTTAGTATTTTTTGCCTCTGAGGAAAAGAGGACTTTTCAATATTAAGTTATTTCTTCCCATACGGTAAGCCCATTACTTTAAATAGTTCGCTTTCCAAACTCTGGAAAGAACAGTAGGGGTGCTGGCCTAACTATGACTTCATAAAAGGCTTGTTTTTTACTTGTACTGCTCAACTTTTTATAAAGGACATTTCCTCTTTAATCATAGTGCAGTTTAGATCATTATTTACATATACTCAGATACGCATTTGCAAAAATCATGCTATCCCTGGATTAAACTCAAAGCTATAAGACGTGAAAAATTCATAAGAAAATATGAATTAGCATAATATTTCAGCTCTATGTTTTCTTTTGAGTAAATGGTTTTCTGTAGTTTACTAAACTTGTTTGTATCTGGGGGACAAGCCACACAATTTCATAACTCTATTTCTCCTTACCAAATTAATCATTTCCGAAGGTCCAGCCCTTCTTGTTACTTTTCATATTGAACCAGACTGCAAAATCTCTGTCCTCACCTATGTCCAGATTTCACTCACATCAAAACATGAAGGTTTTGCGCTTGTTAATCACAAACTGAATGAGAGCAGTAAGGATGTGGTGATGGACTGCAGTCTAATTAACAAGCTGTGTATCAACTAAAAGTCAAATAGAATCCCATCCCTATGACAAGAGTTTCACTGATAAAGTCTATTCCCACTCACTCTTGACAATGAGAATGCATGAAGAACACAACAGAATTTTCATTAGGGATTGAATGTGGTATTAGTATTCCTCTCCTTCAGGAAATGGAATTGGCAAACAAAGTCCCTTGGTATAAGCAGCAGTAGGAGTAGCAGCAAGAAAATTGACTGCAAGGTCACTGCAGAAGATATACAGAAAATACTAGGGTTTTCTTCAGAAACCTAAACAAAGAGGGATTTTAGTTAAGACATGAACACTGAGAGATCATAGTTTTTATCACGCAATTTGGTTATGACCACAACTGGTTTTATGTTTTTAGTGAGAAATTGTATTTTCCATGTATCAAAAAGAACATATAACCTCCCTACCAGACTACATGCAAATTCTCATGGTAGGATGCTGTTTGTACAACAATATTATGGTACACTGCCATTATTTCCCCATGAGATTTAGAGATCCTTCAAATGGACCTTATATAATTCACTGAAAAGGTAGAGAATTTACAAACTCTATGGATTTCAAATTACTTGTAAGTTTGGCAACATGTTAAGCAATGAGCTCATAGGGAAGAAAAAACGTATGCATATACACTTACAGTACTGAACAGAAACAGAATTTCTTTATTACAGTACTATTTTTAAAAGTTATGTGGGCTGTTACTAAGTATAATGATCAGAGGGTCTCATTCTGTTTCTGCTGAACTGAATAGGAGCTTTAATGCTGACAAGGATAAAAGCTATATAAGTTAAATGCCTGGAAATATTAAATGTACACTATCTGCTTTAATTTGGCTGCAACTTTATTAACTCATCAGGGAACTATCTAGCAATAAATCATAATACTGTGTTTCACCATTCCTTCTTCAACCCACCCTACTTATTTGGCAGCTGCAGTATGCGTTGCCCCTACTTCAGGCCTGGCTCAGCTATTATTTTTAAAATCCCGCTCTCTGTGGTGCTAAAAAAAGGAGCTAGAGCTTTACAGTTCCCAGTACCAAATGCAACTGCTTGCTTTCAGGACTTTCTTTAGGACAATCTTTTTTAGTAAGCTCCCTTCCAACTCTAACTCACCAGAGAAATGATGCCTCCACAGAAACAGTCCATGCAATGAACACTGGATCTGGAATGAAAAACTGCTCTACTACTATCCCAGCTGACTGAAAATCAACTGCAAATGCAATTGGCTCCTGTCACTCCCCAAATGAGGGAGAACTGTCTTATGCCCATTCTAAGAAAAATAAATTATGTGTCAAACCTTTAAAATGGATGACTTTTTGTCAGGGTCAGGCAAAATCCAATGTTGTAGAGAATGAATTCTGGCCTTTTCTTTAGACAACATTTAATTATTGTACTTTGATAATGAAAATACTAACATCAGCATATTAATATTGAGGCAAAAACCTCCACTCTGGGATATAATATATAATATAATTCTGAGTATATATTAACCTTGAGTCATATACATTAAAGAAAATGTGCAACATACCTCGTCCATCCACAGTAATACCTATTCCACTGCTACACAGGCCATGGAATTCAGCTATGCAATTGAAGCAAGAGATGTTGGGGAAAAAAGAAAATGTTATTTCCAGTGTTTCACCTTCTTTAATCCTAAACCAAATCCACATGATCTTTTTTCAAAATAATTCTTCTACAATGTAACTAATAAAATGCCAATGCTCACATGAAATAGCTATTTATTGACACTATAGCTAAATCCGTCAAGTAGCATTCCACCCTGAACTTTCACATATAGACAAAACTGAAATTTCACACCAAGAATTATACACTCAAGTGATTTCATCAACGTCTTGACAGTACTGTCTCCTTCAGTTACTGCTTTCAACCACAATGCCAGTTTTACTTCATTTCTTCTGATTAGTTTTCTGTTATCTCAGAAAATGACACTGAATGGAAATACTGTCCAAGATACATCACCTCAGTTCTACAGTCAAGAGATTTTTTTTAATCGATCCCCAGGTTTATTTGGAGAATTGATTCTTATAAAATGAAATACAGATTTCTAAAATTAATATGGGCTGCTCTTTTAAACTGGACTGATTTGACTAGGAAATTTACAGATTCATCAGGGAACTCCACTTATTCTCTTTAAAGTATTATTGCTTATAGCCAACACTTAATTCTGGGACCCAGCTTCATCCATAGCATGCTCATGTCTTGAATTTTGTCAGTTTGGCCAGCTTTGGAACTAGATTCACCTCAAACATTACAAGGCATAGAAACACAAATATGCAACATAAAATATGAGAAAGTTCTTCTTTAAAGGAGAAACCATTTCCACAATCAATGTACAATTCCATTAAGTGTCCTATTTGCTTCTCTTTAAGGCATGAAATTAATGAACAATCTGATCTGAGTGAGATTTTTTTACGTCTGTATGTTCAGTATAGTATTCAAAGAAACAAGAAATTTTACCTGAATTTTTAGTAGGGCAGGGGTGACATGGCTCTCCAAAACCATAGTCAGGATTGGCACAGCAACATTCAGACTTTGTCACAGCACCAGGGAAAGGACGGACACATGCTCCTTTTTTGATGCCTCCATAGCATGTGCTACGCATATGAGTATCTGAGAAAGGGCAAGAAAAGAAATAAATTATTTCCTTAGGCTGAGAGTATGCATACTATCTCAATGAGAGGTAAAAAAAAACAACTTACACATTTTGTTCAACAAAATGGTTACATTGGCTACATTTGCATTGTTCTGCTACAATAATCCTGATGGCATCAAGGCCAATTCTCAAAATGGTTAGCTCTCAGAGCTCTCTCCAGAGCCCTTTAAAACCACCTGAACCAGCATATTGTGAGCAAATTTAAAAGCATTCTATAGGACACAGCAAAGATGACCCACACACCAGAGCTTTGTAATTCCGTCAACACATATCTCCATAAGAAACACAGAATGACTTGAATGAGCATGTGGTGACTAGTTCTTCCCTTTGAGAAGTGCTACGACCGTAACCTGGACATGCAGATCTCTTATTTACTTCCAAAATGGTTCCTCGTGTAGGATAACTCACCAGCAGCCCAGGGCTGGTAATATGGGAAGCTACCTATTTCCTATTTCCAAGAGGAGCAGAGCTGCCTACTGTATTTACAAATTCTGAACAGAAATGCAATTCCACCACATTGTTCAGACCAGCATTTACGTGACATGGCTATCTTAATAGGTTTACACATAAACTGGCACCAGTGCTGGATTAGGGTCAGGATATCAAGGAGGTCTCAATACCTAACTAGCAACAGCAATTTAGCAATTCTTACACACGACTAGATAGTGGGAAAAGCAGCACTACTGCCTTGAGTATAAGAAATTTCTGGAGGTTTGTGATTGAAAAGCCACTATGGAAACTTCAGTGCTATCCCTGGGGAGAGGGCTGGAAATGATTGCCAGGACAAACCACCACTTATTACACAAAGGAAACAGGAAGGTCTCCAACATTGAAAATCATGCCATAAAAGACAGCAGAATTACACAGGACAGCCACAGAGCTGTAGGACTCACCACATGCATACTGCCAATCTTGCAGCTGATTTAGTATGGGCCAAGTCAAGGACTGACTTGACCCATAAGACGTAGTAAGATGCATATTCCGAGACACATCTTTGCAGGTATAACCGTCTGCTATACTTACCCGAGAACTATGAGAATGTCTCTTAGACTGCTTTTTATGTGTTTTGGGTTTGTTTTGGTTTTTGTTGGTTTGGTTTTTTGGTCATTCCAGGGTTTTGCATATTTGCTTATAGGATAATACTGGAGGTATTCAAACAAGCATGTGAGTAGACAGTCCACCTAAATGTGTGGGTGAGAACTGCAGCATACAGATGGATTAAACAGCCTTTAGTTTTGACTCCTATACTTCTACAGGCACTTGTTGGAGCTACAGAAATACTCTTTGTTTCAGTCATCTTTATGGACCAGGCCAGAACATGGCTTTAATTTATGCTCCTTGTTAATCTCCCAGTAAAACTACCATACATTGTGGCCTGGACATGAGCCTGGGTGCTCTCAGAAACTGAGTAGGATCTGAGGGAATCCAGACAGTTACCTACTCAAAAGATGACCCCAAAACAACCAAGAAAAGTTGCATGAAAAATCCTACAGTGGATGTTGAAAATCCTGTGCCAATCTAAATAAGAACTGGCAATTCCTTCTGTGTTCTGCCTGCTCTTTGAGTGTTGTAAGCTGGCTCCTATAAAACAGGATTGCCTGTACATAAATGTTTTCCCTTGCTTTTGGTATCTCATGGAACAGATAGTTCTAGAGCACAGTTAAATACGGCCCAGATTTCAGGGCTTATTCCTTGCCAAGAGTCTAGGTGAAGCCAGTACAATTTGCTTACACTTGACAGAAGGAAAAGGTTATTATGCTTGACAACAATCAAGAATTTTTTGCACAAGAAATGTCTGTTCATGTACTCCGCAAAATAATTACTTGCATCACATCCTTTCCCTCCACCTCTAACAAATCCAGATGCCACTCTGCCATGCTCTGCCATGAATAAAGAGGCTTCGATCATTGTCCTCTCACAGAGGCGAAGGCTTCCCCCTAGTTATATGTCTGGGAGCGAATGGAGAAGCAATTCAAAGGAAGGAAATGGCATCAAGGGAAACTGCAGAGGAAAAAAAATTGGAAAGTGTGAAAGAAATACTCTGTAGGAAGGTCTTCAAAGATGTGAAGTGTGGGAAGCAGCTGGAGGAAGCTACAGATGTACTGAGCAGCTGCTGTGCATAAGAAGAGAGGAAGTGCTTTTCCATATAAACCAAAGTTTCTATAGAAGAAGCACAGGGAATCTGGGGAGGATTGCCTAACTAGTTCTAGGAAAACAGTCTTATCCACACAGTCAGTGATTCACAAAGCCTGTGCAAGGTGAAGAACCAAAACAGCAATCATATGACAGGAAGAATGTCCTCCCTGAGCTGTGCAAGGGTGAGAAAGACAGGCACTGTTTTGTCTATGACTTAGCTGCTGTAGGCACCTCACCAAGTTCAGGTTCCCCATGTCATGACAGTTCTGAGCATGCACCTTACTGGTGAACCTGTGCTGCTGCCCATGTATAGTTTGATCAGCCTTTGGCTACTAATTTCAGAACACTGGAGAACTTTGTGCCCTGGCTCAGAGTTTAGCATTGGTGCTGCTGTAACAGTGTACCTGGTTATGGGAAACCCCACTGTTTCTCAGAAAATAGCATTTCTAGAGTCTTAAATTTTGTGATATATCACTTCTGCAAATGTTATCACCTTGTGGTCAAGGTGAGGTGGGCCAGAGGTTGACCTATTCTCAGTGAAAGTCACTGCACCCATCCAGGTGCCTTAGAAGGTCAAATAATGCAATGGTTATGACAGGCACTTTGAGGTACGGTTCTGCGAAATAACCAATGTAAAATAAAACTTAGTTATTTTGTCCTGTGTGGCTATAGTTTTGGGTAGAGATGTGAACTGCAGACTGAATTATAATTAAAAGTGTCTCAGCAGAGAACAAACAACATTGTGCAAAGCTATAGCCATAGCTCTGTACAAGTTCTGAGGTGATACACAAACACACAACACCCAGAGCCAGCTGAGGTATCTAAGCACGGAGCTGCAGTTAGAAGTATAGCCAAACCTGAAATGCATGCAAATACTAGTTTGGTTCTGAGCACTTATCTAACTGTTCCTTTTCCAAGCATTTGTTATCCCTTGCTGTATTTTTTGTCCAAACTTGTATAACATTTTGTGATTGACTCTGCCATACTTATTAATACTAAATAAAAAAGCAATTTATTCTATGAATAGTCCCACCAGAATCAATAGTACTATTCAGAAGTAAAATACAACTCAAAGTAGAAGTGAGACAATTAGACTGTAAGCTCTTCAATTTTATATTTTTGCTAATTGCCTAGCACATTTGTGAGAATACTGTTTAAAGGAATCCCCATGTAACTTATTAATTCTGTGACTACAAATACTCTTCTAGCAGCCAGAATGTCTGAAAAGTATTATTTAGCTCATGTAATATATGAAACAGAATAACCAGACAGAGAGTTCCTGTAGTTAACACAGCATGTGTATGTATATATAAGCGCGCACACACACACACACACACATATATAAAATTCTGAACAGCAGATTGGCTCAGAAATTCTATTCTAAAGGTCATGTATGAGGATATCTTTGTTATGCAATACTTGAAATTTCCTGTGATACTTTATGCCTCGAATAACTATATCATCCTTTTAAAATTAATTTTCCAAATAAATAAAGATTTTGCCTTGCGATTTTTGTCATATTAAGGATATTTCCTGTTGAAAACATAAGCATTTATGGTAAACCTTAAAGCTCTGTGACATGTGGAGCTGAACATTTTCAAATAAAAAATAGCATTTACAGCTGATGGCCAACTTGTGAAGCCTTTAGCTGCTAGAACTGTGGTAGCACTAGGTAAATGAAAGCACAGAAAACTGAGCATTGCATTGATTCTTTGCAGCTGTATCACTGACAGGGGTAAAGATGAGGCCAACTTGGACCACAAAAAAGGTACTGAACAGCTTGTACTCAAATCTGGTTTTGCTGCTGTGCCACTAAGCAGTGAAATTCCTATATTAAAAACAGTATAGCAAGTCTTTTCTCATTGTTTTATCTTTCCATTGCTTTTCTCCAAACGTTTAATAAATCAGAAGAAAACAACTTGGCTACTACATAGGAGAGAACAAACCTTGCTTTTCTTGGTTCGGTCTTTAGTACAGTTTTGCTTACTAAAAAATCTCATTTATTTAAAACAACAAATATTTGGGTTCCAACTGAGAGACTGAGAAGGTGTTTTGGCTTTTTACTAGCCTGTTTTTTAAGGCATTCTGAGTTTTTATGATGCATTTTTTAAACTGAAGTGGTAACTGAAAGGCCCAACTTGCGCAGGCCCTCAACAGTAATGCTTGCACTAGATTTTATTTTAAAGAATTATGAACTTCTGCAAAATTTAAAATGTTATTTTAAATGAATGGATAATAGCAACACAAGGATGTAGTATCTCACATCCCTTTGGCGTGAGATAACCTCCAAATGTTGTATGAATTCTGTCTTTCCTTTATTTGGACACACGCAGCTAAGACATAGACAGGTAAGACACATATGCATCCATCAGCAAAAACGGTCATAGCACTGACTAATATACAGGGCTATTGAAGAGCCAAGCCAATGGTTTCCTCTCTGCCTTTACTGCTTCATGAACCTGTCAAACATCATGATTTAACTAGCTGGCCTGATCTAATACCAGATCCAACGGCAGCCCAGTAACCAGCGGCAACTAACACACCAGACCACGTACCAAAAGTGAAGCTAATATGTTGTGATGCTGCCAGCAGTGCCTGTTTCACTCAAGGAGACCCCATTCCAGGCACACATGCCTGCTGAAGCTTAATGCCATGCCATGCCTACCCACCAACTGAGCCTTGGGTCACCAATATCCCTGATGATAGATACACTCACAAGCTAGAGAAGAAACTTAGGGGATACAGAACTGATGTTATGATATGCAGAAGAAGGGAAAGATGGTATCTCTATCCACAGATAACCTGTGGATTAAATTGGTTTAAGGCATTTTGCAGTACCGCAGTCCCCAGTGCATGTAGTCCCATCACTCCCAGAAATTTTTGTAAAATGTGTATTCCTCTCCACCCTCTTCATCAGCACTCAGGAGAAAACAAGGAATCGAATACCTCTTGCCCGCTACCTTTTTATTTTATTCTTCACCAGGTTGCAAATGCTCCACTTTTCTCCAGTGAGCTCCCTGAAGCTATGCTAGAGCTCCTGGTGGAGTTGGGCGAAGACTCTTAACTGTCAACAAGTAACATTTAAGGGGTTAAGAGGCTGCAGTTCAGATTATATGACAAATGATTATTCATCAGCAGACTAAAAAAGGTATGCCTCAAAACCAAAAAGAGATGCCAGGAAGAGTAAATACTGTAAGCTTAGTTTATAGGAATAACAGGTAAACAAGAGGTGGTGCCACTCCGATTCCACAGAGGAATTTAAACTTGTTTTTTAACGCTAGGTTAATGAGATAGCATAAAGCAAGATTTCCTAATAACTCTTAATAATGATGTTTGAGTTCACAGAAACAAGTCTATCTAGTTTTCACTATTTCTTCTGCTAGAGATTTTTCTTTTTTAACGCTATGGTGTACAGGGAGAATAAAATGTTTTCAGATTAGAGAAAGAAATGAAAAGGGGGGTATAAAAATATCAGTGTTGCAACCAAGATATGTACCTACTTTAGTGATTTGGAGTGGATGATGCACAACTGAATATAAATATGAATATATATGTACATGTGTGTATATATATACAGACATGCATATACATGAACACAAACACACAGCAGAACAGAAGACAAATATTCCAGATTTATCCTAGAACAGATCCTCTGTGGTTTGTTGTCAGCATCCCTAGAAGGATGTCATCTAATGTATTTCTTTAATTTGACAACCTGATAACTACATCTGCTTTTAGATGAAAAAAAAAAATCTCACTTACCTACACACACACGACCATCAACTCCAACAGCCAAGCCAGGTGGACACTCACACCGAAAGGATCCTTCAGTATTTATGCAATGACCATTCATGCAAATTCCTGATGTCTGACATTCATCAATATCTATCAGGAGGCAACACAATTCAACAACCTAGTCACCGTTTTTAAGCAGATTACAATTAATATTTTAGGAACATTACCAAATGAATTTATGATAGCAGATGAATCATCAACATATCCTTGTTTTGTTTCTAGTAAAAATTTCATCTTGGAATTACACTAAATAATAAAAATTCCATCAACAAAACAAACCAACAGAAAGTCTGTAGGATCACAGGCACTTCAGACTCTACATTAATCAAAATTAATGATAAATTTTACCTTTTGTCCAGCCCATTATACTATAACTTTGCTTTAAAGTCTGGTTAAGGAAGCATAGAATATCCATAAGATGGTAACTTTTAATTTCAAAGAACTTTTCAGTGGTCATCAATTTCTGTCTAAGTCAACAGCCCAGCTGCATGTACATTATGAAAACAACTATTAATAGAAATGGTTCAACTTCAAACCAGGAAACTAACAATTCAGATGATTTTGCACTTACTAGAAATGACTCAAGCCCAAATCACGGAATCACGGAATCTTCAGAGTTGGAAGGGACCTCTAGAGATCATCTAGTCCAACTCCCCTGCTAGAGCAGGATTGCCTAAAGCACATCCCTCAGGGCTGCATCCAGGCGGGTCTTGAAAATCTCCAGAGAAGGGGACTCCACAACCTCCCTGGGCAGCCTGTTCCAGTGCTCTGTCACCCTCACCGTAAAGAAGTTTTTCCATGTATTTGAACGGAACGTCCTATGTTCTAGTTTGTGCCCATTGCCCCTTGTCCTGTCACTGGGAACCATTGAAAAGAGCCTGGCTCCGTCCTCCTTAAACCCACCCTTTAGATACTTGTAAACATTAATCAGGTCCCCCCTCAACCTTCCCTTCTCCAGGCTAAAGAGTCCCAGCTCTTTCAGCCTTTCCTCATAAGGAAGGTGCTCCAGTCCCATAATCATCTTGGTTGCCCTTCGCTGGACTCGCTCCAGTAGTTCCCTGTCCCTCTTGAACTGGGGAGACCAAAACTGGACACAATACTCCAGTTGTGGCCTCACCAGTGCAGAGTAGAGGGGGAGAATGACCTCCCTCGATCTACTGGCCACAGTCTTCCCTATGCAGCCCAGGATGCCATTGGCCTTCTTGGCGACAAGGGCACACTGCTGGCTCATGGATAATTTCCTGTCTACTAGGACCCCCAGGTCCTTCTCCTCAGAGCTGCTTCCCAGCATGTCCGCCCCTAACATATACTGGTGTTTGGCATTCTTCCTTCCCAGGTGCAGGACCTTACGCTTGCTTTTGTTGAACCTCATTAGGTTCTTCTCTGCCCAGCTCTCCAGCCTGTCCAGGTCACGCTGGATGGCAGCACGGCCCTCTGGAGTGTCAGCCACCCCTCCCAGCTTGGTATCATCAGCAAACTTGCTGAGGATACACTCTGTCCCCTCATCTAGGTCATTAATGAATATATTGAACAAAATTGGACCAAGTATTGACCCCTGAGGGACACCACTGGTTACAGGCCTCCAACTGGACTCTGTGCCAGAGTCTACTTCTACTGGCAGCCACAAGTATCTTGCATTAGTTTACTTAAACCAAAGCTAAATCAGAGTCTATTTTTAAAATGTTTAATATAAGTTTTCAATGACTTCACTTAAAAACATTTGTAACGCTATGTGGTAAATACAATGTCTTAAGTATTATGCACTCTAAATTGTCAGAATAATGAAGTGGAAAACACGCTTGTTTGTGTTCATCAATGTAAAATCTTTAAAAACTTTTAAACTTCCCATATTGCTGATCACTTTACCACTTCATGAAGGGCCTTCATATTTTGCTGCATTTACAAAGATCCAAGACTTTTCAAAAGCTGATTTATCGTCTCTTATAGTTTTCACAATACTATTAAATAATTCAGTTATTTCTTTCTGTAAGTGAAAGACCTATTTCTATTCCAGGCAGCTTAAAAAATCTACTGTAATGGTAAGGTATTAGTATGATATTAAATCCATGTGATGAGATTGCCATTCTTACATGAATGAATGGATGAGAAAAGCCATTTTCAATCAAGATTGTCTTACTGCGTTACCCCTCAGTTCTACATACCAGTACAGTAACGTCCATTTGGAGCCAGAACAAATCCTGGTTTGCAGATGCATTTAAAACTTCCATCTTCATTTATGCACATCCCATTTAAACACATGTTTGTAGTGGTACACTCATCGTGGTCTGCAAAATATTGGAAAGAAAACTGCTTATAGTTCTTCACCTTACAGAAGACAACACAGTAAAAATAAATGATCAGGACTGATGTGACATATTCCTTCACTTGAAGATTAAATTCTACTTATAACTTTGATGAAGTATCTATCTGAAGAGTTTTCACACTGTGGACAAAGGAGCCATTTTTTTTCCCATTGTGATCAGTTACTTTGTGTGTTTCAGCAGACTATGTATAGAAGAACAGGGTGCCTCTGTCTTTCTTACATGAAAGGATGAAAAGCTTCAGTCATCTGCCAGAATTAAATTTATCTAGGAAGTTTTTTTTTTTACACAGTATAGTCAAAATTAAAAACAGTTATTTCTTCAGCAGTGCTGATATATGGAGCACTTGCTAAGAAGCTTTAGGGAAAAACGTTATTCCTGGCACTGAGTTACCTGGGACTCTTGAGGAGACATGTGGTTTCAAAAACAAAAATTACCTCAAGTTTTCTTTGAAATCATGCAATTCTGTACAATAACTATTTGAATGCAGGGGCTGTAAGTTCAACTCAGGTCATACTTCATTTCAAAAAAAGGTAATCCTTAATGATCCTTAACTGTAATATGAAGTACAGTTTCTAGAATCACCATGATAATGCCCGTCCCTTTATTTAGAAGAGTTCTTACCCACACAATTTTTTCCATCCGTAGTCAGTTCAAACCCAGCATTGCAAATACACTGGAAACTTCCATCAGTGTTTACACACCGGCCATTTTTACAAAGAACACCATTCTGGATGCACTCATCTATATCTAAGGCAAAAAAAACCCAAAACAAAACAACAACATAATCAGACAACTACTCTAAGACAAAAACGTGTATAGTCACAACTATTGCTTTGAAAAATATTGGCATGTTATTTAAATATTACTTGAAAAAATTTTCCAAAGATGTTTAAAAATTTATTCTCATTGCATCAGTGATAGGAAAAATATTATTTTACAGACTTGTAAAATAAATGATACAATGCTATATCTTGTGATGCTCAGCAATTACTTTATGAATACTTTTAAAAACCCTACTCACAGTTTCATCTGTGTAAATACACAAATATACACCTGTTGTGCTAATAGTCTATTTCCTGATTTTTTTGTGAAACTCCTGGCTGGGGAATTCCCTATCCAAGTGACAGATATTCCAGAATAATGGATAAACATTAAAAGGCAACAACAGAACGAATGGAATTGTAGCCCAGAACTGGAGCTCGAATTAATATAACAACTGTTGGAATTTACTGAAATTGCATTGCTAACTATTTTTTGAACTCCAATGGTATCTGACATAAGGGGTCAGAACATCTGCAATGTCAGCAGACGTGAAACAAATTTTCTTACCTATGCAAGCTTGCTTGGTAGGAGTTCTCTGGAAACCTGTGTGGCACTTGCAGTAATAGGAACCAGGTGTGTTGACACAATCTCCATTAGAGCATGGGTTTGATGTGCATTCATCAACATCTGTTGGCAGCATAGAGGAGCATTAGTGACTTCACAACGTATACAACTTTTTTTTTCAAGTCTAGAAGTTTCTAAGTGGAAAAGACAGTAACCAACAGTCAAATGCTAATTAATAAAACTTGTCCTGCGTGCAAAATCATTACTTTCCTAAGAACACAGAGCTGTTCTTAGTCCTCTGTCTTAGGCAGACATTTTTAAGAAGTGAAATCCTACTACATCATTTATATGCATCTTGAAAGACAAAAGAAAAAATACGTGTGAGAATTTTGAGACATGGGATCTGATGGTTGCCTAGTGAAAGTGAACAACACTTTATTCAACATAGTTTCATTTAAGTGAATGACCATTTGTTCTTCTTTGGAATAAAAACAATGCAAATCAAAATTGGCATTTTAAAATTAGAGCAAATCATAGCATCCAAAACCCCTCCATTACGCTACAAGTTTATTGTAGAAATGTGAGGAGGGGCCACGCACCAGCGGGAGGGATTCTTAATGAGACCACAGTCTGTGCACCACATCTCAATAATTTATGCCCCATTGCACCATCAACCCCAGTCTTTGCATTGGAGTAATGCCAGACTCAATCGAGCCCTTTTCTATAATGTACCTTACTCTCCTTTCCAAAGGTTTTTAGTAAACCAAACACACTTTAATCACCTTAAATATTAGGTAACTGATTAGAAATAAATTTGACACAGTGCTCTGAGAACTTTAACTCCTTTCAAGAACCCTTCCCAAATTTCATCCACAGTGGTTATCCATGAGTCAGCTGTGTCTTTGGCCCGAGATAGCTATTCCCAGCTCTAAAATAACATTGATCGTTCCCTCCCCACTATGCTCCTCTAAACCCTGCCAGGATCCTTGCCCTCTGTGATCGAGGGAGCAAAGTGAGGCCATCCCTCTGGTCTGGCAGGTAGGACCGATGGCTCAGTCTCACCTGCAGCTACCAGAGGATGACCTGAGCAACTCCTCTCTGCTACAGCTAAATTCACAGGTTACAAACTGAATGGATTCCTTGATGAAATCCCCCTTTCTTAATCAATCACCTCCAGCTATGCCCTCCATTTCACTTATAGGTCTGAAATTACTCATCTCTTCATTTAAGTAGGCTTTAACACCACAAAGCCAATGCTGATTTGTGGTATCTGCCTGTAAGATGCTATAGGAACCTGGAGCTAAGTAAAGCCACTACTGATCAGTTCTTAGTAATGACAATTTTCCCATGCATTTTGCAGTGTACGCTACCAGAAATATTAGCCATTATCCCTTGTCATATTGCAACAGGCCCTGCTAAAAATTTCGTCCCCATCTTTCCTGTAGGCCCCCTTCAGGTACTGGAAGGCAGCTATAAGGTGTCCCCTGAGCCTCCTCTTCTCCAGGCTGAACAACCCCAACTCTCTAAGCTGTCAATATACATATCAAAGAGATCTGAATTTACCCAAATCACTGATTCAACGAGCTGGTTTACAGCATTCTTCGTGCCTAGATGTAATCAGATCGCTTTGGGTAAACAGTTACATGAATGAAGGCAAAGTAAATGAAAGAATTAAATACCTCCTTTCACGCATAGCTCATTCACATTTGCATAGCAGCTGATAGCACCACTCCATTAAAACCACAAGAATGAAGATAAAGAAAAGAGACATTCCGAACGTTAAATACAATGAAAAAAACAGTGACTGTGTCTTTACACTGGAGTAGACTTCTATGTAATTATAGTAGTTTCCTGCTCTCATGCTTCTCTAGGGTACCTGGCTGTTGGGATACTCTTTCTCATGAGTGCTAGATTGTGTATTTTTAACTCCGTGCTCAGCTGATATGGGATGTCAAGGAGGATCACACATAATTCCTTCAGAACAAAGTCCTCGGCTACCAAGAAAACTCAAACTCTAAACCACATTTTCACAATAATATTTTGTCAAATATCTTAATTCAAATGACTTTACTGCATATTTATCTTGCTTTAGTATAGGGGAGGACAGGGGGAACTTATAAATACTAGATATGGCACTCATCTATTTTATTTAGTTTTCCTACAGCTAATGACATTTATGACTTTCTTTATTATAGGTTTCAACTTGCTTCATCTGTTGAAGAAAGCATGCTCATTCTAGAAATGTATCCTGCTGTAAATTAATTTATAAATTGTACAGCAGGAATGCAGTGTTCCTCTGTGAAACAGCTCACTTAAGCTTAGAAAATCCTTCCAAAGCCATGTGCATCAGATGATTTCCATATAAAATATGCATCTTAAGATGCTCTTATTTTTATAAGCTCTTGATAAAAGAGGGAAATGGCAAATATATGTTAATATAAAGGAGTAGTTGGCTTTGAGTTTGCATTGCAACCATGCATATTCCAGAAGTATAAACAGGAAACATCTGAGACAGAGATATTTAACCTACGTTTTCTGTCTCCCAGCACAACCCTCTTCAGTGTCAAATATTTCTCTTTCACCACTTGCATCACACTTATCTTCACTTTTCAGTGTTTCATCTCTAACACTTGTCAGAATTTCACTAGACACAGTATGGAACTTCCAAAACCCCCTTAAGACCTACTGTGATGAGTCTGAAGATACATTACAAAATTTAAAATATGCAGATTTGTATCTCAAAACAACTAAAATTCAACACAGCACAGCTACAGGCTTGCTGCCACTTTCAAAGTCTCTACAATTTTATCCAGAGTTTTTATAAACATAAAGAAATAAAGAAAAGTAATAATAATATCTATTTGGGGAAGGGGACTGACCATTCAGTGTCAGATCACTAAGGAGACGTATGGTCCTTGACCCATCAGGCATGTTCCATCATGAGAGAAGCATAATACAAGTTTAGGTCAGAGTGCAGTATGTAACACCATTATTTTTTTATTTGGCAGGATAATTTTGAAATAAGACTTTATACATAAATATCTAATGATTTCCAGGTTCTTTATTTATTGCTTGGGGAGTAGGCAGCCAGAGAGATAGAGCGGTATGGAAGCAGTGTTCATTTATACACCATTAACCTTACCCCACACGGTGAAATGTAACTGTTCCCAACGCCCCAGGACTTTTTTTTCAGTAATGAGAAGAGTATCCAAGTTAGATTAAAGCAAAGCTTTAATTTCATTTAATATGTATCAGTACACACAGAAATTCCATGTAGTTAAGTTCCTGCCTACATAGCAACTACCATTCACAAACCACACACAATTCAGTGTGGCACTTAAGATACTATGGTTTCTTCTTTATACTACTACTAGAAAATAGCAGTGAAACAAAGCTGTATTGTCTAAGATAAATATTCATAAAGTACACTCTCTTATAAAAAGTCTTCGGAATACAAGCAGCTACTCAAAAGGCAAACAACTGAAGAGTCAAAATAATGACTGATTTGTTTCATACAGAAAAATATAGGCAAAATGACACTTAAATTTGCTGGAAGCCATTGTTGGTTGTTTTTTTCCTTTCTTCCAATCTAGAACACTACTGTATCTGGCACAGCACTTTCCACTTCTGTGAAACCAGCTGAAATTTTTGTTTTGATCCTATTGCATCCAAAATTGCCTCAATTTTCAGACCACCATTTCATGCTGGGGTGTGCATTACAAAGTCAAGACTAAGTTCCCTATCTGAGTACTCCTTTTTCCTGGGCATCTAACTCTGTGTTCGAGAATTAAACAGGTCTACAATATTTTTTTTCCGTGCACTTCTCGGTCTAGTCCGACAGTTTTCAGGCACTTAAACCTCAAACTGAAAATCAGATAAAACTTCACTATTAGCGCAAGCCTGGAGTGGAAGGTAAATGGCAAGGCTGGTGGTCTAGAGGGTGACCCCACAGAAGAGGACACAATGCCAGCCAGCTGTTTAGAAGAATCAATTTCAGCACCCAGACATTTAAATCTGATGGGCCTTTTAAACCACAGATGGTTGACCTACTTTATTTTTTCATGCACTATTTCTTCAATGAGAATTGAAAAATATAAAGTTTAAATTAAATCTGTGTAACTTTACTTGCTGCAACCTAACTATAAAGGGGCAGAAAGATAGAGCAAACGAAGCATTTCACGAGAGGCTTAACTACAAAGTTTAATCCTGTTCTGGACTAATCCAAAAAGCCACTCTCAGATTAATACAGGAATACCTGGTCATTTAGGCTGGGAAGCCAAAAAGGAGCCAAAGGCACCATTTCTTTTGTGCCAGTAGTTGAAACTGGTGTTCAGTAACAGCAGAAGTCTAAACGGTGACCCAAACTCAGGTGCGGCTTTTGGTTTATCTACTTACCTAAAATTTTCTAGTATTATTAATATCTAGTATTTAATCTGGAGTTACATCTTATTTAGGAGTTAACCTTACCACCTGCAACCAGATTTGCTTTGGTTTCTTTTCCACTATTCATTTTTTCCTAGTCTTTTAACTTACGTATGACAAATTATCAATATATGCATTTGATTAATAATCAAATGATTGTAATAGTATCAAACCATGCTAATTTTTACCTCTGCATTTCCATTTATTTTCCATGCTTTGCAAATTAAAAAAGGGCTTTGTGAGTTTAACAGCATTCAAATCTCATATACCATGGTGAACTGCTACTTAATCACATGCCACCTTTATTCAGCCTGCTGATTTGAAGCACAAAGTAGCTCAGTCGAATCTGTCTTACCTTAACAGGAAATTATTTTAGGGACAGGTGACACCATGACTTTCCATGGTATGCAGGCTCATTTTTTACAGCTATGTGCTCTTTCAGTATATTTCTTCATGTAGAATAATTCTTTATAAGCATAAGCAAGCATTTATCATAATCATGCTCCACCACAATGTTATTTATCACTGCTTTTTAGTGATTTGAACACAGGATGGTTGCCTCAAAAAGTAAAGTTTAGAAAGGCCTTTGTTGCTAGCTTTGTAACAATCATTATTATTAGTCATCTATATTTCTTCACTTGAACTTAGAAAGCAAACATAAAAAAAAAAATCATAAATAGATTGTGTATTATCAAATAGATAACAAATATCTGTGTGCTTCAGATATTTTCAACTTGCTCCTCTAATACAAGCTGTGAACTAGATTTCATCACGAAACAGTAGTTCAATATGCCAGCTCTCAGAAGATGCCCAGCACATTTCAAGACAGTTCCTCAAGAGTCAAGGTCCATCATAGTTAAAAATATTACTGATTTCAGCAATGTAAAATTTAGCACTGGGAACAATAGTGCCAGGGCTCTTTCCATGTACTGTAAAGAAAGAATATCCATGGAAGACAGATGTATAGTAAAACTCCCACTCCCACTTTACAATGCACTTTTATCTCCCGGGGCCGAAGGACACAGCAAGATACTAAGTGTCTTGAATTTCCTAGCCAGAGATCAGAGGTACAGAAAACTTTCACCCAAACAAAAACAGCTGAAAAAGTTGGGCTTGCTATATCATAGTGGACAACTTGGAAGAAGAACCTAACAGTCTTCAAATACACAAAAATGCAAAGAGGAAGGTACTGAACTGCTTTCCTTCTATACTGGGCATAGGACAAGAAACAATTGAGCTGAGATTTTTTGCAAAATAGTGTTCAAATTAGATTAGACGTTCTGAAAACTTTCTGGAAGTTCAACTACTGGAGCACTACAACTTCCTGGGGAAGTGGTGGAATCTCCATCAATTGACATTTCTAAAGAAGCGGCTGTACAAACCATGGTCAGAAATGATCTAAGTATAACCGACCTCTCTGGTGCAAGAGAAGGCCTAGCTAAGGGGACTCACAAACTTAGAGGTGCAGCATATCAAGCTGATTTAAGAAAGGAAAACAGAGAGCTTAAACATGATAAGAAACAGGGACATAAAAGGAAAAGCACTACTCAACAGTTGTCGCATTTCACTTTTCCAGAAGGCAGGGTGCCAAGCCTGGCAGGTCCTGGTACTCAGTTTGCAATTCAGTGGGAGGCGGAAGAATTTGCAACTCAGAGATGCAGTGTTCCCAGCTCAGCTTCTGGTTGATACCCCATCTGCTGCATGTATGTCAGAATCTGCCTGTACTATTCTCACTTGCATACTGTAAACTGCATAGTCTTCAATTAGATTTTTTTAGGGATTCATGTAGCTGCAATCTTCCGCATTCCTTCGTTTCTGTATTTTCCTCTAATTCACAGGCATGCTAGAAATTTATTCTAAAAGCACAGTGTCAGTGAGAAAAGCCTAACGCTAACAAGCTCTTGTACAGTATTTCCATTCACAGATCTGAAATCTCTTTATAAAAAATTAGTAAGCAAATGTTCAATCAGAAATATAACCAGACCTTTCTATTTAGGATCGATCCTATATACATACTAAGCCGTATCCTGCATACAGGATTCTTCTCCACACAACTACCCCAGAACCCACAAACTCTTTATTTCCCTCAAATACCTGATGAACCTTTGACACTGCAAGAGTGAAGCCCACAGTAACTGAATAAGAGTGCAGAATCCCAAATTCAGCTCTTGTTTTATAAAGTTAGCATTAAATATTTTCATATGAAATGTAAAGATAACCAAAAGTTAATTCATACATTTTTTTTAATGACTTGGTATCTTTCAAACTGTCATTCATCCTTACGAGCAGGTAAAATGTAAGTTCTGCCCTTCATTATCTTGAACATAACTAGACACTAACTGCTGTAGCAAAAATGAAGCTATGTGAGCATAACAGAAGAGAACATAGAACAGAACTTACTTTACTGAACATGAAGACAAAAATGTACAATATGCACCAAGTACAGAAATACTCAATACCAATATTTGCGATTAAAGACTTCTGTTGGTTTTTCTTAAGGAAACAGTTAACTCACAAAAAGATTTTAAGTTATTCTAGTGTAAGTAATATGATGGTCTTTGCACTCTCCCTACGAGAGCAGTATCATTACAATTTGTACGTATGTAGGAGAAAAAGAATATGTTTTTTTTTAAAAAAAAAAACAAAACAGGTGGAAAAATATTAGCATTTTAAAAGTGAAAATGGATTTTAGAAATGTCCACTTACCAATACAATCTCCATTTGCATCTTGCTTATATCCCATGTTGCACTCACATCGGTAACTAGAAAGGGTTGGTATACAACGTCCATTTAAACAAAGGTTGAGGTGGTGCTTACAGATGTCTATTGTCTGATTGAGTATTGCTAATAAAAAAAAAACAGAACATGTGACAAATATTCATATTTTCAAATAGAAGTAAATATGAAGGTTATACTTGACTTCAGAAAGCATGTTATCAGGTGCATAAATATATCTATCAAATCAAGTATTTTTTCCAAGTATTTTTTCCAATCAAGTATTTTTCCATATGTGTTGACACAACAGTAAACTAACAAAAACAAGTAGCTCTCAGAAAGAAAAAACACATTAGACAAACAGTCTTAATTATGATTTACCATTTACTTGTATAGCCTGATTAGATTGTCAGTGGCCTCAAGAATAAACCACAATCTGGATGAAAGTTGAAGCTGTCTGTTCCTATATGCTTACTATTTTTGGTTTACCTGTCTTTATAATACTTGTATAATAATCCTTGCATTCATTTTATGGTTCTCATCCTAGAGACATGCTTATGCATGTTACAAGCAACTTTACATATACGAGACTTCCGTCTGAATATTACTCATCCTGGGCTTTCAGTCAATGCAGTGTTCGTGCAAAATAGGTAAGTTTCACATTTGGAAGAAAAAAGAAAAAAGAACAGTTTATTTTAAACCCTAGTGGGTTTTTTTTGAAAACACTTAGAAATTTGGAGTTTTATTAGTGCTGACCAAGACAGATCAGCAGGGACAGCATAGGCTCAAGGACTCTATAACTGACGTGAAGAAAAAAATTTCTACCTCTGAACTCTTGTTAAAAAAAGGTCTCTTGAACTTCTAATGTATCAACTGAGGTCTCTTAAAAGTCCTAAATACAAAGGGATTTTTGTGTTAAGAACACCGTATCTTTTCCAGACTAAAAACCAAGCAGAAAAAAAGGAAAAATAAAAGGAATTAAAAAAAGAGAGAAACAAGTCACAACTATGCAAGTACTTACTTAGCCCTGTAATTATTGGGCCATTTCCAGTGGGACTTTGACCACCTGTCCCTATCCCTGCTCCGCCTACACCTGGGGAGAAACCATTGCTTCCAGGGATGGGAATGAATCCTGCTCCTCCTGGGCCGTAGCCATTGCCATTGCCACTGGGAAGGAACCCATTTCCTCCTGTCCCACCACCTCTGGAACCACCTCCAGCAGAAGCACCATCCACACAAAGTCTGCGGTGTTCATCTATTAAACAGGAACACACAGAGAAGCATAAAGTAAATCAAGCCTTCAGAGTCAGCTTATAATGAAGGTACAGATTTTGTATGCTACAAAAACCAGAACACCAACTCCTTGTTTCTTTGATGTTATGTGTTCCCTCTCCCACCCCCAATCCATGATTGTGACAGGTGTTATTTAAGGAAAGACACAAAAAAAATAAAGATAAATACTGTAATTTAAAACTATTTGTTGAAACCTTTTTGTCGATGCATTGCCAGCAACACTGTAACTCCCTGGTCACTCAGAGATCTTGATATAGATAAACTGAAAATACATTTCACTAGGGATGTGGACTATTGTTCTGTGAACAGAGCTGAAAGAATAAACGAAATACTGATGCATTTCTAGTTCAAAGTAACCCAAAATTTAATGGAACAAGAGAGCAGCTGTTCCTTTAAATCAAAATGAACTATGGACCCTCAGAGTCATTTCCTCTTTGAGCTTAACCACAAAATCTTTCCCATTTCCCAAGAACTATTTCCAAAGTCAACAAAAGGATGTTAAAGAAACTAGTCCCCAACAGTCATGGACCAGAAAAAAATGGCTCACAGATGGTAACATCAGTATTAAAAACACAAGAATGAATAATAATGTAATTTCTGACTCTCTTTTTCCATTTAACCTACATTCTAAAGCCGTTTAAAATATTCCAGTGACCTCCATCCCAACTAGAATGGGCAAGAAGAAGGAGAAAACCAACCAACCAACCAACCAACCAACCAGCCAGCCACTCACCAGATCCTCTGACAGGACACATCTCTGGAACAGACCCAATGGCCCAGCACCGGCCAGACTCACAGCAGCACTGCCTTTTGGTGAATCTACCGGGAAGCTCCTGTGCACAGCGGCCACTCACTAGGTTAGAGAAACATGTACTTGCCCTTTGATCTGGAAGTTAATTTAAAAAGAAAACCAAAAATAGTAACATGAACTCTCAAAATTACTTCCCTTTATTCAATTCATGTAAGGACTAAAATGTTTAAAAAGTTGTACTAAAAAAAACACAAACCAAATCCAAAAATACTCTGAAACACACCCAATTCTTATCAGAGGTGATCAGCACCAATGCATTCTATGTTTGCTTTACTGCAGGATCACGTATGTGCAGTGACACTAGTCTTGCATTAATCAAACATGCAATCTTAAAGTCCGCTCAAGCTAACAAGAAATATGGATGATACAAAAGATACAAAGCAATACAAATAGAAACTAGATAAAAATACATAAAAAGCCTACTATGACAAAAATCAAGACTTTTCATGTAACATCTGCAACATCAGTAAATTCATTTAATGATTTTTTCCTTGGTGTAGATGTATCTGACTGAAGAAATGCTATCCAGTCTGCTCTGCTCAGGAGACTGAATGTGCGACAGTATTTTTATTAGTGCCATGTGAAAACTACTCTATATAAACATGTCAGTCTTTATTACATTCCAGTTCCCTCAAGGACACATCCTAGATCTTTGATTGTCACGCTCCTGAATGCTGATCAGGAGAAAAGCTCAATGAATTTGGAAAGACATAGTACCAATTACAATAACCAAGCTCATCCTGGTATTTTGGTTAAAAGCAAATATTTATCTTAAACCAGGAAGAATAAAATAATCTGTATTAATAAGGATTATATTCTTCACTTTCTCCTAAGCACAGGAGAAACTATACTTCTAGAGTATACAAATTATACTCCAATAGTATAAACATTTGAGAGCACAAGAATTTTCAGACACATGCTCATTTAAGGGAAGGAGACTCTGTGACACAAAGGCCTGCCTTAGCGGACTAGGGCATGTGATTTGTGTGAAATTGGTTCTGGGAGCTGACTTTAGAAATCAGACTGTAAACCATGCCAAAATCCATAGAAATTTTTATCATATTGGAAATCATCGGTTCTCAGTATTCCTGAGGCTAGCCACAATATACTTGAAGTTTGGCACTTATCAGATGAAGCTTGATAACAAAAGCTGGGTACATTGTGCAAAAAATTATCCATGTGAAATCACTTGTAGGTCTTGGGTTGCTACTGGCTTACATCATTTATCTGTAATTCATCAGAATGCCCATCCCTTTCCCAACATGAGAACAAAGTGGTTTGAGATGTCTGAAACAAGAAGAACCACATGTGATGTAGAAAAGACATTAGCAATTGTTAAAGTTTTTTAAACATGGTACGTGGTATTTTTAGTTCATTCATCACAATGGTTTATACTGTATATTTGACGTGTGCAGCTCTTTAGAAGAAAATACCACATGTGAAAATAAGCATACGTCTCTTTTATAATATAGAAACAGGTTTTAAATAAATTGTCCTATAAAAGCTGCAATCTACTGAAATCTAGTATTTGGTCTATTTTCTGTTACAGACAAATTAGTGGCACCTCAGTATACACTTCAGAGTTTATATATGTGCCTTATATGGATCTCTAAAGGTTAAATTAACCTATGTAAGATGGAACTTGAAATAACAATGGATAAATGTTTTCTCCATTAGAACCAAAATGAGCTTAGTTTTTGGTTTTATCAGATGCAGGTTAAAGAAACAATTACAATTAATATTTGCTATGTTTGCCTAGACAACAGAGAGATATTAATTACTTTTTTCCTATGAAGAACGAGGTCTCAGGCAGGAGTTCACAGGCTACAATACCATCAACACAGAGGGGTCCACTGTCTACATAAAGCCTACATAAAGGTGGTTGCAGTGGCAATCATCATCATCATCTGCTATGAATTTTAAGTAGCTGGATCAGCAATACCAGTTAGTTAGCACATAGTGAGGTCCGGGGAGGGAGGGGGGAAGTGCTAGATGGTTGGGACAAAAGTTCTGGTGCTTAATTAAATTGCCTTGATAACCTTGAGAGGTCTAAAAGCCTACAGGGTGGAATACCTACCAACACAGCGGGAGCCATCCACAGATGTGACATAACCCCGTGGGCAGATGCAGAAATAACTTCCCACGGTGTTAGAGCATTCACCACCTTCACAGACTCCTGGGATGATGCTGCATTCATCAATATCTATCCAAAAAGGAAAGAACATAGGATAATTAGCAGAGCACTTGACCACGTAGTATTTTAGAAAGAGGCAAAGACAGCTTTTCTGAAACAAAGTTGTTATTCAACTCAGATCCAATAGCATAATACTGGTGTTTGCATACTGCAAATAATTTTGTTTGCCACCTAATGGAGGCTTTCCTTATACATTTAAGGAGCACACCACTTCGAATCACAGAGTACATGACAGCAGCCTGGGAATTCCTCTAAATGACACATACTGAGTACCATCTCTAGGAAGCACGCAACAGCTACAATGCAATACCAAAATACACATCCTGCATTTGAGCTGAAGGAAGAGGGATGGTACAGCAGCCAAGCATGACAGGTCTGGGCTTCTGCGACCACAGAAATATTATTCATCAGATCTGACCACTTTCTGGCCTTCTAATTCTCCAACTGGAAGCAAGAATTTTGTCCAAGCTCTTCAAATGTGACCAAATGTTGCATTTTTACTCTTTTTCAGGTATTTTTAATCCATTCAAATGGTTCTGCTAACTAAAAGCAGTGGTCTCATCTGAACACTGAAACAATTTTGTACGTAAATACATAGAAAGTGTGATGTCATCAAGCCGATGAACGAGCTGCTGTAGGTAACAAGGGTCTGCTAAGGGCACTTGGCACCAGGACTTAGACTACCATGCTCTGCTGTGTGTCCCAGCACGAACTGGAAGCAAAATGAAGAGCTGAGAAAATAGGACGAACTGGAAGGAACCAGGCTGACTGTATTGTTAGAGATGAGAAGCATAGCAGAGCAAACTGGAATGGAGGAAATACAAGTGGGAAGAACAGCAGGAAAGACTTTATCACTACGATTTATACAAGCAAGGTATTTTAAGTAACCACTTCATTCTACAACTGTGGTATTTTTTAGACATATGAATTAGTAACCTTATTTTGTTTTTAAGTGACCTCTGTACATTATCTTTTCAAAAGATTTTCAGTGAATGTGAACTCTGAACTTTAACCAGCGAACTGGTTTAACATGGGAGGCATTATCAGAAAATAAGGGGAAACATGGGCCAACCTTCTAAGCAGCTTGAGATGAGTTACATTTTCCAGTTGTAGTGATATGATACTACAGGTTTTGTGTGGCTTAATACCAAAGGTAGTCATAGGTATAAGACTTTGGCTTAACTTGTTCGTAAAAATATGGAAGCAGTGTTAATTTAAATTAGCTTTCATACTGCGAAACAAAAATCAAAACAAAAAAAATCAAACTACTGAGCCCAGACTGTCTCATATCAAATAGCGCAGAAGAAGCATCAGAAAGAGCCTATGACAGAAATTATCCTGTGATGACACTGTGAAGGTTTTCACATTCCTTTTAAGAAACGCTTGGGATGCCAAAGACCATTCCTTTCACTTTTACACAGACCTATCATATCGTTGGACCTGTCACTCTGGAAATTCTCTATTCATCTCAGAATGGAGATTCTATTCTACTAATTCATCTATTCTATTTCCATTTTTTTCTATTTTTTTTCTATTTTCTATTAATCTTTTCTATTAATTCTATGCTATCATTCTATTCATCTCAGAATAGCTACTTGAGAAACAAACTTCAGCAGGTGTTATTTCTTAGGAGGCTTTTATGTGATGAATACTTTGCTTCCTCCCTTGCTACATTCTCCACACTGAAAACTCAAAGAAAAGGAAGAGTCCCAAAACGATCTGGTGTGCACAGGAACTATATTAAAATGGTAACTCCCTGCTGTGGGAAGGTCCATACATGGAAAAACGCCCTTAGGATATGGATCTACAGAGGACATTCAAGTACTGAAAAGGAACATTAAGTTTTGCCACAAGGCCACTAAGAATGTGAACACTGTTCTTTGTAAAATAAAGGTATGAATAAAACCATTCCTCTCCCACTGGCATGTTATTTGGAGTGTCATTGTAGAAAAGACAATTTATCTTACAGGTAAAATGTCTTCAAACTTCCTAACTAGTCCATACATATAACCATCCTGTGGCCTGTGTTGTTTGTTTTAAACTATGAAGCAGAATCAGAGGAAGTGAAAATTATTTCATTTTAATATGGTTATTTATGCATTTCAGAGGATGCAAAAAGTTTAAATTTTACATTAAAATAGTTATGAAATGATGACAACTATTCCCCACATTTGAGACATTTTCTCAAGTATGTACAAAAGGCAGTGTCATTTTTGCTAAATCAAAATACTTCTAAGAAATAATGCTTTCACTTCAGACTTCGTAGTTACCCACTGCAGAGATTCCAGAATTCCAAATGATGGTATAAATCAAAACCAAATTATTCCCCAGGAAATCTCTGAAATCTTGCATTCATTTACTATATTAAAGACAATTCTGATTTAATCCAATGAAATGAAACCACGTGTATACATCAAAACAGAACCGGAACTGGCTGCGTGCCTTGCTGAGGTCTTTCATACAGTACAGGTCTTTCACAACCTGTTAAGTCTTTCAAACATGAATATTGTCTTCTGTATACACAAACCGCCTGAAACATCATGTCAGAAACACAGGCAAGAAAACTGGATGAAATGAGGACCCTGCAGGAAGAGCTTACTTTTTCTAGAAAGTGACACCTTCCCAATGGCAGAGTCACTGGATGCTCATGCAAGAAAACTCCCTTATTTTACCATCACTTGACACACACTTTTGATCTCAAGGAAATACTGCACTACTCTTTTTTACCACTACCGTAGTGGTTCCAAAAATAAATTCCAAGACTAGTTTGAAAGTTCAGAGGCACCCAAACTTTGATAAAGATGTCACCAGCATGTTGATCAAAATTTACCAGCGTGGAAATACTGTCTGAAGATGCAAATGCTGTACACGCAAACAGGACGCCACAAAGCTGGTGGCAACTGCCACCAGTGATACGAGAGCAAGTTAAATTTAAGAATCCATGTGCTGGAACCTAGTTACATAGCATTTCCAGAATATCTGTTTCATTCAGTCACTCTCCTAGAGAGCGGGTTTTAAATCTTGCAGGTTTCATAGCATTTCTATCTTTTTGTTTTTGATAACTGAGATACAATAGCAGCTACTACACGTAAGAAAAAAAACACACACAAAAAAATTAATCTATAAAAACCTGACTACTAAAACCAATAGGCACTTGAAAATTGAAAGTTTGCTCTTCATTTTCACTCAGTTCCGCACACAGGTACCTGCTACTTTAAATGCAGTGATCTTAATTACAAGAACACAATACCTGATCTTCTACGAAAGGAAACCAAATTCCAACTAGTTGATCATACACTACAAAGCCCACTGGGGTAATGAGTTGGTGGCGTTCGTAGTGCTGGCAAGTGAAAGACTTAGGAAGGAAGTAGTTAGCCACTTGTGCAAAGCTGCAGAACACAGACCATCCTTCTCACCTGGCTACATGCACAGGAGTTTAACGCTGTCTAGGGCTCTTGTCCAAGAATGACAAGGAGCTGTGAAGGGAGGAAGTACCTTCCTGAAATCTGGGCAGTGACCAGAGTGGAAGGACGATTCCACAGTCTTCTCCATGCAGACAGAAAAACATTTTTTAACCAATTAACACAGAGAAATCTTGCGGAAAAATAAACTTCTTACTTCTTACTGGAGCAGTACCAAATCAGTGCATTTTTTGTTTCACTAGTTTTTGAGATGAATCTCTGCCTTTCCTTTCCTCTCCCTGGTTCTTGCACGTGCAATTCTTTCAACAAGATCTCTGTTACCTCTGACTGGAAATTCTGAGACTTTACCTCAGGAAGAGCTATTTTTAGGATGGCTGATCGAAAAAGTTAGGCAATTTCCTCCCTTCCCCCCTCCAAAATACATAAATTAACAGTCTTGTGGAAAATACTCCAAAGATAGTAAGAGGAGATGCTGTCTTAAGGGTGAATGGCTGCGGTTCCGGCATTGCACACGTGATGAAGAAGCCAGTCTCAATGTGAGAACCAATTTAAATGTGTGGCATAAACTTCGCAGGTGTGAGTATTAATAGGTGAGCTTCTGCCAAAAAAACCCCAGCCTGGCTACCTGTCATCCAAAATTCATGACTTTTACTGCTACAGTAAGCAGGATTTTATGAATTACTGAATTAAAAGTACCAGAAAAGGGACTCTCAACTGCTGAGTTCAGAAAAAGGGTTCCCTGAAAATAGTTTTAGTCTATAGTAATACCTAGTAGTATCAAATCTGAGTAACACACAGTGCAGCGAAATTACATATTAAAGCAAGAAAACCAGAAACAGAACTGTTTCCTTTAAAAGGTTCCTTGCATTTTGGTGCAAACTCTTTTTTTAAAAAAAAAAGAAGAGTTAGCCGGTATCATACAGACCTATCGTTTTGATGTCAACACTACAGCAACCTGTCTTTTTTGGAAGAGCATCAGAGGCATCCTACCTCTTAGGGTACCTTTGACTGTAAAGGGTGTCACAACTAACTCCATTTATTCAAGGAATATGTTTTATTTTCAATTTGAGAAGAGTAAGTGGAACACATTTATTAGATCCTTGAAGTACTTAATAAGTAGCAGTCCACCTCTTATGTAAGCACAACTGAAAGCTTATTTCTCATCTCAGTTTATCCATATACAATCCATCTCTGAACAATCCAGAGATGCAAGTGCCATTAATTCTGGAAGATAATATCCTAAAAATGAACAGAATTTCATTCCTAAAAAGACAATGAAAACTCAATATGTTGTATATCAAAACTTTTAGGCCAAAAAAGAGAAGGGTTTGGGTTTTTTTTTTAGTTAAGGCATCACACCAGTGCTTTGGGTATCTGGAATTTGGTACAACCCCTGTAATGGCCTTTTCCAGATTTTTTCAGATCTGTGGCCATTCCTTGAGTCCTTCCATAACTTGCCCAGTAGTGGAGGGAGTTGTCCTGACCACTGTGGAAAGTCTATCAATAGGGAATATAGAAAAGCTTATAAATAAAATCAGTAATGTTGAACCCTGAGCTGGATTAATTTTAAAGGTCGTATTTTAAGACCTTTAAATAGCCTAAGATACCTAGGTACATTTCTACACATGAGGGCATACACACTGTTACACATACAAGTTGTTCTCATGTGCTTTGGAAATCTTTTAAACCCTCTTTACTGATATACAATTGCCATTAATTTCTGAAAGGTCAGTGTCAGTAAACTGTAATCTGAGGCTCAAAATAAATCCGGTAAAATGAATACATGCCTTTTTACTGATTTTTTTTTAAAAAAGAAACACAGGAATATAACGCAAGCAAATAATCTAGCAAAGCAATATCTATTGCTTAGCATAGTTCTAGCAAAAATCCATTACAGCACAAAAAGTATAATATGAACATTCCTACTTACTCTAACAATAGCTATTGTTTCAAGGAGGAGCAATGGGAGAAAAAAATCCTAACCCAAAAAATACATCAGGCTGTTTAAGGTAAAAGGATATAGCAGGGGATCTCAAATCCCTCCCTCTTAAGTAGAAGACTTGCCGTTAAATAAAGAAGGTCTGAATAGTTAGTGTAAGATTCTAGCCTCTGCCTCTGAACACTGGAGCCTTGCCTGGTTACTGACTCCAACTTGGATTTTGTCCTTTGTAGCCAGCAAGTAATATTTGATCTGGTTTTCCATACCTAAAGAAGGGAAAGGAGTGAGCAGAATACTCCATCCTACATCACTTCCATATAAATTCTTAAATAAAAAACTTCATTAAAACAATGCAGTTTCTATTAAATAATTTCTCTGTATACATGTTCTAACTCATAGGAGACCAATTCCTTATATCCTTCTCAATGGCCCAGTCCACATATAGAAACCATGTAACTTCACTCAAATGACCAGTCCCACAAACTGAAAGTGTAATTGTTTAAAGGACTGGCTATAGTTTTATCCTATGAATTTCACACTGACAGATTACGAACTCTCAAAGCCTTTATTAAAAAAAAAACAAAAAAAAACCTGAGTAAAACCATGGCTTGGCTTTCATTCTCTGCTCCATTCTTGGAATAATGTAAGCATGGTATTACGCTGGTACAATTTCAGCATTACCACCTTGGCTGTGAAGCATGGGGAAATGGGCAAGTAAGTTTCATTATGTTTTTTTTTTCCCAGAAAAAATGGTACAAACTGGGCACTGCAGGTTGATATCTACATAATTCCTAAGAAAGCTAGTGGGTAAGCTGTGACCACGGACTAATTAGTACCTAACTTCTGCCACAGACACAAGTGGCAGAGGCTTAGAAGAAACAAAGCCGGAGCATATGACCTGTTCTGCAGCAGGCTGCCAACAAAGTAGGAAATGAAAACTCATTGGTTACTGAACTATGAAACAAAAGCAAATATTTCAGACTGCAGATGATGTTTCACTTCTATTATGCATGGTCCCATAAGCATCACAGACTTTTAAGCACATATGTGTTAAAAACACATTCATGTTTTCCTATGCATACTATCAGGGAGAACCACTGAATAACATTTTTCATAATTAAAGCAGATCTTTACATTGGTTAAAGAAGTAAAATGCAAAGAATGCTTTAATTACTATTTTCAGAAGGGAGGAAACATACCACTGAATAAGTTCTCCTTTTGGCATCAAAACTGGAGTGCAGATGCCAGGCAGAAACACACCATATACAAAATGACCTGCATTATTTGAAAGTACCTATTTGACATATGACATAACTGCACACTCGCCTGAGAGGAGGTATTGGGTCTCCTTCACATGCAGATCTTCTAGCGTTAACAACAGTAAAGCATGAGAGCTGCCATGGGTAGATTACAGACATCATCAGAACAGGGACTTCATTTACTGAACTGAGACAGTAGTCCATCATAACAGATATCCACATGCTGTCTTTGCTCTGATGATGTACTTATCACATTAGAAATGCCTTTTTTTAGGACTAACACCTCAACAGCTGGCTTGGGCAAAAGCACTCTTGCCCTACTCCTGCTGTAAAAGTCTCTGGAATAATAATAAATACACCATGATTGAGAGAATCGAAAAAACAAGTGCACTTCTGATGAGCAAAGATAAGTAACTATTCTTCAAAAACACATAGAAGTTACCCTCTAAGATTAATCATTACATTTAATACTATAAAAAGTTCTAAGCAGTCTCAAGCTGAAATAAAATGTAAATCAAAATCAATACTTTGATGTAATTCAAAGAATACCAATTTGAATAAAAGCCCTCCAATTAAATGTCTTGCAACTGACAACACAAATCCAAAATGAGTAACAACAAAACATTAATTTCTAATCTATACATTGGCTACACAATCAAATACACTACACGTTTGTTTGGCAACAACAGCTGGTTTTGCTTCAACTTTGAAATGACGAGTTTATTATAGTTCTAACATTTTCAAATCCACTCTTTCAAGTGAGGCATCACAGTCACATTTTGGAAAACATTCAATATTTGCAATTTTTTTTTCTGATAGTTGTTTATATTTAATGGCATAATTACAAGAAAATGTTTCTATATTTTGTGTACTTTATGTTGTGATGCTGAGTGAACTTAAGCTTGAATTCTACTGAAAGAAAAACTGTACTGCCAGAATTTTTGAAAATCATGATAACGGTACTTATTCTTTGATATCCCACATAATACAAAATGATGGTAAAAATAGCCAGTTATGCAAAGACAACTGCAAACAGTAGACGCTTATTCACTTCCTAAATGTTGTGTAACCATTACACAAGTACACTGCATAGAAGCTAATGATAGCATTAAGATACTAACAAAATCAATCATGTCAGGTATGTGTCAGATTTCAAGTGGGTACAGGTAGCTGTTAAGTTCACTGTGCCTGTGCTCTAGGCTGGCAGGATACCAGTTAGCTCTGGTGCACAAGTTACATACCCACATCAGTACAACACCATGTCTGACCTGATAGTAGTGCCAGACATTGTCATGTAAACTTAGTCATAGACTAAGTTGCAGGCAATTGTTAAGGATATCTGCCAAATCACCTTTCAAAAATATTAGAGTCCATTATCAGAAAAAAGCAAGTAGTGTTAGATTATTACTATACAAGCTCATGTATACTTTGTGTTCTGATTCATCTATTACTAATGCTCCCACACCCCTTGTCACTCCTACTCAAAAAGGAAATAAAAAGCAAGCTATAATTTTAAGAACCAGTGACCAAGTGGCAGGCAATTCCAACAGCAGCTGGTGTTTTTGCAGTTAGCAATGAATGGAAAGGGATGCTTCATCCTTTAGGCTTCTTTCCACATAGGCGGAGAGGAGAAAGAAGCCAAGGGTCACAAGCTGATAAGCATGATATCCTTTCCTGAAAACAGCAGGAGTGGTAGATACATGGTCTTAGTTACCTCCTTTCCACTTTTTACAACATGGGCAAGCACAAAGGAAGGCTCTTGTGAAGGGAAAACAAAACACCATACCCTTTTCCTTTTCTTCTGATTAGAATTCTTCTTGCTATATGCTGATGCCTCATTGAGGGCCTGCAAATCCCTTGTATCCTACCCAGCCACTCCTTCTTGCTCACCTCCCTGGCAGAACATCCCACTACCTCTTGCCTATGGTTACAGTCCCATTCTGTCTCCCACAAAAAGTGAAAGATTTTACCAAGATGTGCTGCCCACTTTCTGCTTAGCCCTGATCCTCACAGGTTCCTCTGCAGCACAGGGTAGATGAAATGCCTTGGATTTAATTCTCCCAAGTAAAGTGGCTCTGATTACAAATGTCCCTTTCAGTCACCTTCTTTTGTAGGATTCCTCACTCCACATGGTACCTTCTGGTTTCTCCCTCGATCCTGCAGAAGGCTGTGGAGTTGGGACCATACTGTTCTATTGCTGTACAACTCTTTTTGTATTCTATTTTCTTCAAGGTATGGAGAGATTCTTTTTCCCAGTGTCTCAGCAAGGCTCCTGGTGTTGCCTTACTTCTACAATGATTCAAATGGACCTGCTTTCCCTGTGAACGTGATTGCTCCCTGCAGAGCCCTAAACCTCTGCGCATATGCTGGATACCTCTATTTCTATGCTTGCAGCTCTATTTCTTGCAAACTGTTTCTTGGAAGGTTTTAAAAAGATATAGCCAGGTTTCCCCTAGAAAAACTCATGACAGCAATATCATTGTGTACTGAGCAAAAATTGAAACCAGTCAACATAAAAAAACAGAAGAAGGTGAAGGACAGGACCACAGAAAAATACCTTTGGATATTTTTTTTACTTACTCTTCAGTATTACTTGCAACAACACCAGATGCAACATTTTCACTTATAAAATGTGATTTTTACACTGATTGTATTACATAATTTTTCTGTGAATTCTGTATTGTAGGCAAAATTACAGAAAACTATGACTTCTAAAATTGGCTACAAACAATGTATTTGTTTCTAACTGAATAGTGAGTATAATGTAATTTGGTAATATACTTAAATTGCCACCTAACCACAAGTCGAAGCCTTGAACAAGCAATCCTCCCATCTGTATAACTTGAATGTGAAGGTACCCACTGGTTGGGATGAAGTTTGAGAGTTCTGATTCCTTTTGAAGGCATAGCAAATTCACTCAAATCAGTGAAGTCTTCATCAAACCCAGCAATTTTCTATCTCATTACTTTAAACTATACAGAATTGCTGTTCTTAATTGTATCAACATGTTTACTGAATAAACATGGTCTATTATGGTAGTTCATTAAACTATGCTTATTAAACGTGGTCTATTTGATTTTTTATCTAAAAAAGAAGTACATTTCCTATGTATTTTTTACTTAACCAGGCTCTTCAACACAAACTCTACATAGTGGCAATTTCTTACATCCCTTACCAAAACTGCCACACTTGCTTTTCACACTGTAGTCAGAAGGCTGAAAATACCTACTTATATTAGAATATTTTGGACACGTCTGAGAAAACAAACAAAATCCTAATAACTTAGTTGCAGTTTTATGCTGCTTACAGATGCACTCTGTATCAACAGTTCTAAATTTTGACACAGGATAAACACTTCCTTTACCCATATGAGTCAGACAGAAAAAAACATTTAATGCAAAATATAAACTGCAAAGTAGAAACAGACAATGTTGCAAAGAAGAAATAAAAAGCAAAGTACAATTACGTTATGTCTGTTCAGATCAGACACTGCAACTATTCAGAACCTCTTCTTTCATTACTAAAGCGCTCTAATGTTTTACTTAACCACTTTTTAGGTATGTTCTCTGACATCATCGCTTACCATCACATTTTTGAGTTGCCTCATTCTGTTTGTGACCAGCAGGACACTTGCACTCATATGAACCTACTGTATTAATGCAGTTTCCTCCTTGGCAGACTCCAGGGATAGCCTGACATTCATCAACATCTACAAGACAAAAAAGAAGGATTACTTGACATAAGATACAAAATTTCATCATGGCTTTTGCTGATAGACAAGAGAGGTCTGAAATTATTCTTAAAAATAACCATAGCAAACCCGAGCACATTCCATATAAGATATGACAATAACAGCAGTAATGTTTCATTAAAATGACTAAAATGTTTAAAATGACTTTCATGTGTGTTGTTCCATATAAGCTCAAAATGCATTATGTGTATTGACTTATGACTTACGTAGCTTTAAATATTTAATAATTCAAATCTGTACAACTTACTGTTGGTATCCCGGGCCCTCAGATTGTTCCTTATACAGGGCCATTACAAAGCGCAGATTCTTATTTTGAAAGGATCTCTGCCTGTATATATGGACAACCCTCCTGTCCACCTTAACTGGATATGATAATTCTTGCAGGATATTCTTTCCAGACAGAAGTCAAACGGCTCAAGTCAATAGAATATAGGTACTATTCAGACAGGATAAGTTGTAAGGCAAATGATCTGCATAACTTTATTTACTGAAGTAATAAGTAAGACTAGAATTTCATAGATTTCTTTAGGCTGGACTGTCAATGTTAAATAAATGCTCTTAGAAAATATATTGCCATTTTTACTTTACTTCTTACTTTCAGTAACTTCCTGTTGTATTTTATTATGTGCTACTTCCAGTTCAAATTGTGTTGCATTTTTTGTTCCCCGCTCTCATTTTTTTTTATACATAAAACATCCTGTATTTCTGCAGGTTTTTATACAAAACTATCTTATGACTCAATGTGTAAGTGCAAACGGGCAATTAAAGTAATACCAAGGATCACAGAGGTCTCTGTGAAATAACCAGTGCTAAATCAGATTGAAATTGTTTGTACACAGGGAAAGGGAGAACACGTTCTAGACTAGTGCATCACATACATATTAGATGTGGGTATTTTGCTTCTCAGTAGCTATTTTTAAAAGTTCAGTTAACCTACAGCTATCAGAGAGTTCTGTTATGCACATGAAATTTCACAGGCATCCAAATCTTCATAGAGGAAAGAAGGCTTGGAAGTTTCGTTCCAAAACCTGCAGAAGCTCTTCTGTGAGATTTCAGGTAATATTTCTTGTTAAACAGTTTTCCCTTCCACAGAAGAAGCAACAATAAACTGATTTTGCTAGTTCTCCACACTGTGAAATAGATATAGAGGCAAAATGTCCTTTCCAGGTTGTAGAAAAGGGAGCCACATGACTTCCAAAGAGCTTCTTCTGTGTGGAGGTCAATTTCATACTGTTTTCTCTTCTTGAATTATAATTAAGTATGGAATTCTTACTGACTATTTTTAAATACACTGACTATTTTTAAAAAAATCAATTTTATTTCACTCATTTCTCCATTATAATTAAAATACCTGCTTAAGATTACTACATTTTTAAAGCATTTAGGAAAAATATTTTTCATCTTTCTTTCCCTCAAATTGCTCATTAATGACAAATAAAAAAAGAGTTTTAATCATTTGCCTATTTTTCCATTTTCAGTCAGTTTTTCTGTTAGCTTGCATACATTATGAAATGAAGCAGCTGGTAAACTTTATTTAAGATGCAGAAGAAAGTATTTCTTTCCTCTTCGCGTTCATGTTAATTTTCTTTCTCTCTGCCTCCTCAATTCCATGACAAGCTCTTTGCCACTATGAATGTAAAGAACCGCAAGATGCAGATAGAGTAGGACAAACATATTAATAGTAGAATACAGTACTCCTGAAAAGCCCTTACAGGACACTGAAATTCCACCTGAGTCTGTGCTTTATAGTACTTCCTCAGTGTTTGTTACTCCTGGTATTCATACTATAGATAAAACCTATGATATATGCCTTGTCCATTTATCTGCTTTTTCATAATAATCGCTCATAATCAAGGAAGAAGGCATTTTTTATTTATTGCATTTAAGCCACTGGACTTGGTTTTAAGTACATTTGCTGGAGAAGTCTGCATTTAGTTCCTGGATGGGTACTGATTCAGTCAGCATAGTACCATGTCCAAATGCAACAGTTAGATTGTAAATGGATTAATGACTTTATCAGAGGCATAAGCTTTCTGCAAGCATTTTTCTTCTAAATAAGTAAGCACTGGTGCGATCTAGTTTACCTGGAAAGCAAACTTTTCATCTCTGAAGCATTTTAAGGAATTTGGACATGATTTAGCAACACCTAGACAGAAGATGGGTTCCACCATTTATTCACACCCAGCCCACCCAGTAGCTCCCTTCTGGCTAAAACTAATACGGTGTTTGTCTTTTGACCCTTGGGCCTCAAAATGCATTCATCATCCATAGTATGCCTGTGTCTTCTGTCATTTATTAATGCTTATTTAAATTAAGCCAACTGTGTCAGCAGATCAGTGGTTAAAAATAACCACTGTGTATCTTTCATAGTTTTTTAAGTCAAAGATGTCAAGTAATAGTAAATTAATGGCAGTAGCAGCAGGAAATTATTACTTTCCAGAAATATAAAAGGTATCACTGGAGCCTTGAAATTAACAAAATTTTAAGACCTACCGATTGCACTGATTTCTTTCAACTCCAATCCTATGGTTTTAAAAGGACAAATAAATGTCAAGCTCTGCTAAAGTCTGAAACGTCAATCCCAATTATTGAAAGAATAATTTGGATTAAAAGAAAACACAAACGGTGGGTGTCATTATGAAAGGTGAGATCCTGCAAATCTTTGAATCACGTGCACTATCTTACTTTTCTGTGCTAATATCAATCTTAATTTGTGAGGGCTTATATGTTAACTACTCTAAGTCATATTTAAATGTAAAGAGAATAAATATATTCACCTTCAGTCTTAGCTTAAAAACATATATACACACTAGAAGCCTGATGCTTTTTTTGGTCAGTATCACATTTTGATGAAAACCCAAGTTTGTTTTAATATATCACTAGTGTTTGGGAACTGAGAAAAGTCAAAAAGGACAAAAATATTTTCTTAAAAGGGCACAGTTTATGAATTGCTTCCTAAATGCCATTTTAAGATGTAAGAGTATTTTTTCTGAAAATACAACAAATTTAAAATTAAGCATATTTTTATTTACTTTTTTATATCTTTGACAGTGAGGCTAAGCCACACAGGAGTTTTAGCATTATTAATTATCCATTTACTCATGCTTTTAAACCCCAACCACTTTAGCACAATAAACTTTTTGCAATAAACAGACAATTAGGGGAATAACTCTCTAGATACAGTTCTGTATACAGAGGTTCAATATGCTACAGATTAGGTAGAATGTTTCCATGTGTTCATAGGCTTGATAATATCTGGCAAATGAAAAAGGGTTCTTTGCTTTTGCGGAGTTTTCTCTGAAAAATGCCTACGGGATTTGCACAGCTAACTTTAAACATGTACCTTTGAAAATACAGCCAAATTCAGCTTCCCTTTCTGATAAGTGGACTGTTTCTCTGAAGAACCAAAAATCTCAGGAAAAATAAATCCTCTCAGAATTTATACACAAATTTTGGGAAATGCTCTTTTTATTTACAGTGGTAGTAATAACAATTACCCAAATTGTTATTTGTACCTAAATACAAATTTTCTCTTGAATTCTACCTATGATATGTATGGGGAATTTCTTTGTAATGGATTTGGCATATGGGAACTTAAAAGTAAACTGGTTGTGAATACAATGGAAAACTGGTGGTTCTTCCTCTGCATCCTAGACAACAGAAATAGTACAAATACAAACATGCAACAGAAATTATACTAAACTTTTTTTTTCCTGTTTTAATGCTTATTTTCATGATAGCAGAATGGGATCCTAAATGACACTGTTAACACTGTCAGTAAACCAGACACATTAATTTCATGCACTAGATTATCTAAAAATTATCATCTATCACTCTTCATTGTGAATTTGAGCCTTCATCTTCTCTGTTTTGTCCAGTCGATGTCAGTGCCTTTAACATACAGTACAGTATACTCCTACTATAGAAGAGATTTTTTTTTTTTTAATATATTATCTCCTGTAATGGCTATATATACTTAACAATGTCAGCAATGGTAGCAGGAAGAAAAACCTTCATATTTTCAAAAGCTATTCAGCCAGAACTATTTTTCTCTCCTTAGTGCAAAAAATTAACTGTCTGAAGGGAAAGGGTGTAGCTGAGAAATGGACTGTTGAGGAATGCAGGGAGGAACTGAAAAAACGTCCAACACAGGATTTCTGCCACTATGCTATTCCTAAGGCTGTGTAGCAATGGCAATAAAGTACTTTAAAGTGGAACATTTAAGTTCCTCCAGTCTAAATTCTTCGGAAGAGGGATGTCTGAACAGCTACTATTCCTGTTTAAGCAATGACTGAATAGAAACTGTTGGGGGAAAAAAAAACCACAAACCCAAAACCAACGATTTGAATTTTGACTGGTTTTGCTTCTCTAATTTTTTAAAAGCTGTTCATGGTAATAATGGAATACCAATACTATCCTAATGTTCTATACAAGCGCATTACTCAGAGAACATAATTTACCCTGAAAAGGTGCTAAAGAGCCATTTAAGATACATTAAGATTGCAACATGCACATCCTGTGAAAAGTCGGAACAACTTTATACTCAATAGTTAAATCTTGTCACACTCCTGTGTGACCTATTTTCCAATAGTAAGCCTTGCAAGTTCTACTGGTTTTGACTTGTTCATATCAACTCCTGAACTAGGCTATCTGCTGATGTAAGCATCTGCATAAAAAATGCCAAGCATTCAAACTATGGACTGAGTGAGCCTGGTCTAATTGATATATGACAAAGATACAGTTTTACTGAATATCGAGGGATTTTGTATTCCTTTAACAAAAGTCTGTAAATCTGATGCCATCAGCAAAACAAAAAGCATTGAAAAGCATTAGCCAGATCCCTGTATTTGTTTCTAAAATCCTTAGAGAAAATATTTAATGTCACCTTTCTATTTAATGAAATGAAGTTTCCTCAGGAGTTAGCACACTAGGAGAACAACTATTTCCTGAATTGCTAATACTCCTCTCTTGTTAACTTTTTTGTAGCACACCCCGAGAGCTCCATCTTGGCCCCTTTATTTTTTTTTCACAGTTTACCTCTGTGCGGTTGTACCTGCTATTGTTATTGCACAACTCACAGATCTACCACCCTTTACTCCTTCTATTTGGATTAAACTCTCCATTCACCTTTCTCTGCCAGGATGAGTTTGGCACAGAAACTTTGAGAGCTGATTATATTTGCTTGCAGTATTTCAGTGTAGTAGCAAGTACTTCGGTCCCAATTTGTCTGTTCAGCATACCCTCTGGCTCCCTCCTAGAGTTTCTACTTTAACCGACTGTTGGAGGTGGTTTTTGACCCCCTGTGAACAACACTGCCGTATTGCTTTTTTCTAAAGTTTTCATACCTAGCTGTAGCAAAATCCTGCAGCTTATTTCTACAGACTATGTACCCTAACATGGAATGTGGAAAGATGAACAGTGTCTCCCCAGTGTCAAGGGCTACTTCCTCCAGTCCCTTCCTCCAGTAGAGTGGTCTGATAATTCAGGATGGAGTAGACAACATGCTGTCAACTGCAAAAACCACAGGACTTAGGTCAGGAAGAATTACCAGTACTCAGAGCTTGAAAGGGACTATCTTGACTGTTGGAAGTAAAGGCAGTGATTTTGTGGAACAAATAAATTCTTTGTCTCTCCGTTTCCATTCAGAAAATCTAACTTTTTTTCACCTGTTTCTGCCTTACCATCATCTTTGAACACATTACATGCTAACTCCTGCTGACATAAATACAATCAGATCTTCCTATACAGTAATAGTATGCCAAAATTGTAGCAAAAATGATGGCTGTTTATACTTCCTTTGTTCGTCCATCACACAAAGCAGACTACCACATCGTTTCTATGCTTCCCAGTGGAATTCAGCAATGATGTTAACTGCATAACTTAAAAATATTTGCCACACAGAATAAGTTGGCAGAAAAAGAAAACAAAGTATTGTGGGCACGGGTGCTAAAGAGCTCTACTGATCTCTCACATAATTTAAATGAAGCCCCAGAAGCTATGCCAAGATCAGTTTGGCAGAGAAGTTTTAAGAATTCATTATAACTGGCCAACTTCTTCATCATACAAAGGAGTTTCACTTGGAGATTGCAACCAATGTGCATGCCTTCAGTACGCTGTTTCTGTTTATGACATTGTTATGAAAAGAATGTCTAAAATATACTAATCACTTCAAGATTAACAATAAAATGTAAGCTGTTATACAGAGAGGCCTATTTCTGACATATAAGGAAAAGCGCAATAAAATATTTCTCCTTAGTATAATTTGGATGCTTTAAGTAGTGTAAGCACAGAAAAACAGGAAAGCAAATATTTGAAATGAAGAAAAATTAAGGGATTTATTGTTGCTTAAAACTCATCTAAGTATTTTAAATAAAATAGATGCCTTTGCTAAGATAATACTGTGAGGAGTTCCATAGAAGTGAATTTGAGCTAATAGCTTCAGTTGGAGTTTCAGGTCAACCATACCACTATGTGAATGAAAACTGAAGGAAAAATCCAAAAAGATGTTTCATCAAGTTTTAATTTCTAATAATTAAAAATCTTACATCATCTTGATTTTCTCCCAATTTTTCAACTCAAGTTCATAGAGGACCCTTACCAAGAACACTTATGGAGGAGACCTGAAGTAGAAATCCACCCAAACAATGGACTTTGTTACATTTGTGCAATTTTAAGCCGCTGAGCTATGGTGCAGTGTAGGAGAAAGCAGCACTAAGAATAATACTGCAACACATGGTGCCGCAGAATAGATGAAAGAGAAGGAATAGGAAATAAAAGTGAGAAAACAAGGACATTACCTAGCACTTTTGAAGCACTAAAAGAGTAACTTTCCTGAAATATTTTATAACACTATCGGCAACAGCAGCTGCCTGAATCAGGATGTTTTTCATGGAATCACAGACTGGTTGAGGTTAGAAGGGACCTCTGGAGGTCATCTGGTCCCAACCACCCTCCTGTAGCAGGGACATCTAGAGAAAGTTGCCAAGGATCATGTCCATACAGCTTTTGAATGTCTCCAAGGATGGAGACTCCACAACCTCTCTGAGTAACCTGTGCCAGTGCTCAGCCACCCTCACAGTAAGAAAATGTTTCCTGATGTTGAGGAGGCTTTTCCTGTGTTGCAGTTTGTGCCCGTTGCTTCTTGTCCTGTCACTGGACTCCACTTAGAAAGAGCCTGGCTCTATTCTCTTTGGACCCTCCCTTGAGCCTTCTCCAGGCTGAAGAGTCCCAGCTTACACAGCCTTTCCTCAGAGTAGAGCTGCTCCTGTCCCTTATTTTGTGGCCCTTCATTGAACTATCTCCAGTAGCTCCATCTTGCTCTTTCTGGGGAGGCCAGAACACAACACAGCACTCCCAAGTGTGGCCTCACCAGTGCTGAAGACAGGGGAAGGATCACCACCCTTGACCTGCTGGCAATACTTTTTCTTCCACAGCCCAGGGCACCATTAGCTTTCTTTGCTGCAGGGGCACATTGCTGGCTCATGTTCAACCTGGTGTCTACCAGGACCCACAGGTCCTCTTCTGCAATGTTGCTTTCAAGATCATCAGCAGCCAGCAATACTGGTACCTGGGGCTGATCTTCCCCAGGTGCAGAACTTTGCCCTTCTCCTTATTGAAGTTCATGAGGTTCCTGTCAGCCCCTTTCTCCAGCCTGTTGAGGTCCTTCTGGATGGCAGCATGACCCACTGGTATATCAGCCACTCCTCCCAGTTTGGTGTACCTGCAAATTTGCTGAGGATACACTCTGACTCATCATGCAGCCCATGAATGGCGTTAAACGGGACTGTAGCTGGTATCAACCCCTGGGGTACAGTGCTAGTCACTGGCCTCCAACTAGACTTCGCGATGCTGATCAGCACCCTCTAGGCCAGGCCATTCAGCCAGTTTCCCATCCACCTCACCAACTGCTCATCCAGCCCGTACATCCAACGTCTCACAGGAGACACCGTCAAAGCCCATTTTCTGAATTGCCTAACAGAAATTCTTGCTAACACATGCAAGCACCCAAACAAATCCACTACTTGGATTTGTTTTCCAATTTTGCTTTTCGTTATGTTGTAAACAGGGAAGTAAAAGTAGAAATTTCTCCAGCACTATAGGGAATCACCTAAATAAAAATTCAGAGCAGATCACTCTAGCCAACTTCATCATTTTGCTAAGAAGGGTCTTAACTCAGTCACAGAGATCTGCTGTGCAGGCAATGCCTGCAGTATCCCAGCCGTGCTGCCCCACAGGGACTGACTGATTTTGCTGTCTTTTTTAATTTATGTCATTGTACAGGTCATAATCAGAACTCAAAGAAGGGCACTGATTTACAGCACCTGATTCCAGCCCCAATACTAACCTGCGTTAACCGCACTGTTCACAGATGCGACACTCAGCGTAGGGTCACACTTTGCACAGCCAGGCCGGGCTGGGCCTCCCCTCCCTCCCACTGGGCTGGGGCTGGCTGGGCCGGGCTGCAGGGCAGTGGCCCCGCCAGGCACTGAGCATGGGCACCATGGGGAGGCTGTATGAATTGTAGAATCACAGAATAATAGAATGGTGTACATTGGAAGGGACCTTAAATATCACCTAGTTCCAAACCCCTGCCACAGGCAGGGACATCTCCCACTAGACCAGGCTGCCTGGTCTTGAACATTCCAGAGATGGGGCATCCACAACTCCCCTGGGCAACCTCTTCCAGTGCCTCACCACCATCAGAGTAAAAAATTTCTTCCTCATACTTAATCTAAATCTACTCTACTCTAAACCTTCTCCAGTTTAAAACTGCTACACGTCATCCTATCACTACACTCTCTGATAAACAGTCCCTCTCCATCTCTCCTGCAGGCCCCCTTCAAGGCTGCTACAAGGTCTCCCTGGAGCCTTCTCTTCTCCAGGCTGAACAACCCCAACTCTCTCAGCCTGCCTTCGTAGGAGAGGTGCTCCAGCCCTCTGATCATCTTCGTGGCCCTCCTCTGTACTTGCTCCAGCAGATCCATGTCCTTCTTGTGCTGAGGACTGCAAAGCTGGATACAGTATTCCAGGCATCTGATCCGAGCGAGCCCGAGGAAGGGTGCCCTGGCAATATCCCCTCCCTTGGGCTGCCAAGGGAAGGAGTGCCTTTCCAGGAACTAGGTGATATCTACTAGGTAGATTATAAGGAATTTTGGAATAGAAGCACAATAGTCCCCACTCGCGGGGTGCATAATTGTTATCCACTTAATAAGTGCCTTATCCTAAAACACATCACTTTGTACCTCAGACTCAGAACCTTATTCTTTCAAGGGGCAGATAGCAGCAGAGGGCCTGACCATGACACAAAATGGTGCAGCGAGCAGGGTTCGAGAATAGCAGCGTGGAGGTTTTTTTGAGTAAGCACGGGGTTCTCCCCTGCCGGCCCTGGTTTCACAATGTTGAGGTCTGAGACCAGTGGTCTGAGTGGGACCCAGTGAAAAGCCACATAAACCTGGCACAGGGAAAAGTTAAAGATGGAAAAGGTAAAGGTACCATCTGTAAGATGTTGTGTGTATGCTGCCATGCTAACTGTAATGAAAAGAAGCAATGGGAAGACAAAAAAAGAGAGAACTGCTTGCTCAAATGGAAAGGTTACAAGAGAAGGTGCAAAGGCACGAGATGCAGCTGATGATGCAAGGTCTAACTCTACAGAAACAGAGAGAAAATGAGAAGAGATTAGAACATAAAGTAGTACAGATGGTCAGTGCTAACTTGAAGAAACAGGTTGGGACTGTGGATGCCCATGAAGTGCAGGCCCTAACACGAGATCCTGAGCACTGGGACGGGAACGTTGGGAATGGCCCCAATGAGGAGCCAGGTGACTGGCCAGACTATGGTGATGATACTGTGCAAGGAGTCTCTGTTGTTATCAAACATGAGGTAAGTAGGGGAACAGATGGAAGACCTGCCTGGGATGGAGATAAGACCACTTGCCCTTGATCTGTCCAGGTTACAGAGGGAGTTTGGAAAACTGCCCGATAAGTCTGCAATCAAGTGGGTCAAATGAGTTTCATGATGTAGGAGGTGATAGAATAGTTTTCAACCAAGAGGAAGCTCAGGAGGGAAGCTGGACCCGAGGTGTCCCTAAACTGAAGTAAGGAGAATAACCGTGTATTCACACTTGCGCTGCTCAGGAATTGCCTAAGGTATGAGTGTAGTTGGCCGTTGAACGTTTGTTGATCAAAGGGGACACAATAACAACAGGGAAGCTTCAGATGCACCACTGTACCTGATCCCAAACCTCGATGAATTCAGACTGCTCACATGCAGGTTGGGACCCAGCCTTAAACCAATCTAAATTAGTACCACCCATGCAATGCAAAACAGGCAAAACAACTGGAGATGGTTCATACACCAACTAACACTAAAAAACAGAACAACAGTGTGCAATGAAGATGTCACCCGACCAATACACCTGAAAGAGGCCAGAACCCTCAAATCCTCAAGTGGGACAAGAAAGATCTCAGAACCAGGCTATGAAGGGAAGGTCTAGACCTAGATTTGTCACTAGAATTAATGATTATGAAACCCACTAGCAGTTTTAGCGACCATGGTCCAAGCTTCCCATGAAGCCGGCTGGCGTGGCAAGGATGCAGACCACCTGTCTGCCAACCCATTTTATAAAGATGCTACAGAGGCTCTAGATGTCATTGGGTGTGCTATCACCCCACTGGCAGAAAACTAGTAGCTCCCATACCCTGCCTGGTGTCCCGGGTATGGCAGCTTAAACTTTTTGAGTGGGACACCAAGGGGGAATCTACATGTCATTATTGGCCCAGGCCCTCATAGATTCCCTGTAAGATGTTTGATTGATACTGGAACCTGAATTTCTTGTTTTCCCTCTGCCTTAATGGCAGCCCTGGGTATGTCTCCCCACGCCTGTGTTCACATTGAAGGAGTGGGCAGCCAACCTCTCATTGTGTCCACTGCCTGCGAGGTGTTGTACGTTCCTGATGAAGAAACATTGCTTTTGTTCCAGACCTAAAACAAGTTCTACAGTGCCAGAAGCCTGGCTGAGGAAGCAGCTTGGGGACAGCCCTGGCCAAAATAAATTTCCACTGGGGCACACACGGTCAACTGACTGGCAAGACTTTTCTGCCTGGACTGCCCCTGCCAAATCTCTTGACTTCCCTGGGACTGCAGGCTGGGCAAGGAGTATCTTTTAACCACGAAGGGATTTAAACAAGGCTTCCTTCTGAGCATGTGTAAGAACATCTGGAGCATTCAGACTCCTGACAACACCCTAAAATTTCCCCACAAGAGGGTTGAGGGGTAATCGTCTGGCCTTTCCCCACGGAAACTATTTTCTTTTCTGTTCTGCAGGAATGTCATGGATTAATTCATCACTCAGAATGGCGTCATTTGGTTCACTTACATGGTACATGGTCCTTGTATTTTACTAGGGCCCCATTGCCAGCACAGTGGGGATACTAGGTGGTGTGAATTGACTTACTGGAGGGAGGAGAGGTTTGCCCGTAGTGACCAGGTCAGCATGGGCTCACGTAGGTTTTTTGAATTTCTGGTGCTGCTGTTCAGCATGCACCACCATACCTCTAAGATGGAGGCCATAAATGACACTATCCTCAGCGGCGACCTAGACCAGGAACTATTCTGAAAGGGCTTGGTGTAGAGTTGCTACTGGCAGCATCTGGCCAACCAGTTGCATATTGAGCAGCATCACAGGCGCCTGAACCATGCCAATATGAGGTGGCTTGGCCTTTTTTTCCTGATGGCCGTTAGCACAGCCCCACAGCCAGATGCTTCCACTCAGGAAGGGCCTAAAAGTGATGTGGTCTTGCAAATGGTAATGAGTTTTGCGTGAGATGTGGGCACTAACGATGGTACATTTTCTGCCTTTAAAGCCACTCCGACATCAGCTGAGAGCTCACCTTTACACCTTTATGGCCCAGGCACTGACATATCAGAATTAATAGCAAACACTTCCAAAACAGTAGGTCCCCTCAATATCACTGAAGGTGTACAGGTGTGTTGTATACCTCTAGCTTGAGGTCCCATGCTCTTGAGTCCAAATGACAGTGAAGGCTGCCTGGAAGGGGTAAATAGCTGGATGACCAACACCAATACTCGGGACTGGGACTGGATCACCACTAGCACTGAATTTAATTTAACCCACTTTAATGCATCGAATCTCTTGTTTCCTATACAATGCAAGATTGTGACATGACAGACACAGACGAAACATGCAACGGTACTCTGTGGGACACTGTTTGGTTGAATTCAGAAGCAGTAAAACAGCCACTCCCACACTTTTCCAAGTTCTTGGTTTCCACCAATACAAGATGTTCCCTGGTACATCCACTTAGGACAAAAACAAAATCTAACCAAGTGCAGTGAATTACTACTCTAAGGTCAAAGAGTCCAAACTCATTGACCCACTTCAAGAGAAATGGGCCCTCTGGTCTCATACTATACATCAAGCTTTATTCACGTGGGAAAAGAATGCTGCATGGACGATACAGATGCCCCCCAGGCCTGGCATGGCAGTGCCATGAATATGCCTATCCCAACTTTAATTGGTGAAGAAATGAAACCTGGGAAAACGCCTATCAACAGCAAAGCATATCCGAATTTATCAAAAGTAAAGACACAGAACACACACAAGGAAAACAGTGATGTTGTTTTAAGTGGACACAAGGATTTCAGGGTGCATATCAGCAACACAATGGTCATACACAATTTAAACCATAAGACTTACCTTGACATGCTCCAGTGCGAATATTAGGGATGAAGCCACGACGACATGGCTGAGGCTGAGCAGGGCACATTTCACAGGGGTGACCCCATGCACGCCCAATGGTTGCACAGCAGAGGGTTTTTGTGCAAACAATCCCAGTTAGCTGGCCCTGACACATCTGGTTGTTAACTTGTGTGAAACACGGGCCTGTTCTGTAATCTGGAAAAAAGGAAATTATACAAGACAGTCTGTATTATACAAGACAGTTTACTACTAACTATAGAAAGAATCAATTTTTAACCCAGTAGATACCAGTATTAAGAAAATTCCAAGAGGACCTGGAAATTTAAGTTACGTTACTGCTTACAGAAGTAGCATGACACCTTCCACTGGAGGTAATGATTCTCACAATGTTATCTTACCTTTCAATTTATTTTTCTGATAGATGCAAGTAATGAAAGCAGCTGGACTCAAACCTGATCTGTGTATTCACAATGTAGCCAGTAAAATCCAAAACAAGTGAAGAGTTTTACAAACAAACAAGCCACCAAGCGATCAAAAGATCAGATCAGATTAAGCAAACAAGGACTGGGAACTGTTTTTCTTGTTACCAAGTTACTTCATGGCAATTCATGGGAGGGAGCTCCAGACCACATCAGCCACCTATTTGTTCACTCCACATTGATCAAGGTCCATGCCAGTGACTGTCACAGAATCAACATTCCTCCTGGAACATTTAGTGCAAAATAGTGCTACCTATGAACGCTATTTGGTAAACCACCATTTATTTTCAGAGGAATAACATGAGATAACACAACCTATGCAAGCTATATTGAGTACACAATATAGCATACAAACTATATGAAAATATAGTCCTAGTCAAATTCCTGTAAATAGCTACCTCATTAAGGTTCAACCTGTATAAAAAGAAAGATTTTTTGACCTTATGAGGCAACACAAACTGGGAACAAAAATTAACTGAAATTCTTTAGGAACAAATGAGAAACAGATGGATGCTCTAAGCCAGATTTCATATCCTTACAGAAACTTTAAGAGGGGGGAAAAAAAAGAATAAAATGCAAAGCTTCCACTCAGACTCAGTCATGTGAAAGAATGTGTAACAGTGGGGTTACAGCTGCACTCCCTGCTATCCTGTCCAATTCTCCTTTTTTTCCTACTGAAAACAGACTCCAGTACTGATATGTGAGTCACACACTGTCTTCCGCACATCTTCATTAGTGTGCAGTTGGTCTTACAATGAAGGTAAAAAATGTGACAATCGATGCCTTCTAGAATTCAATACTTCCACCCTGAAGAATAAAAATAAGAGCTTTGCTGTGTTTGGAAAGGGAGAAAATGGTCTTCCCAGTGAGACCTCAGTTTTCTTTCTTTCTTCCCAGTGAAACTTTAAGAGTTTTCTTTGCAATAAGACACAAGACTCTTAAAGTAAAAGCTTGCTCAAATAGAAATAAATGTGCTGCTCCCTATCTTTCATAAGGTTCATTCAGGTATCGGTCCAGGAAAGACTTTTGCAAGCTGTTATTTATACACATTGGCAGTTAATTTCAACTGGCTGTTGACTTTAAATAAAGTTAAGCAAGTACATGACTATCCCCAACAAAAATGCCTAACAATAGAAGGAGATTAAAAGATCTTAAATACTTGGTAAGGATTGTGAGTTTTAATCTTTCTTGATTTTCATTAGAAAATGACCTTCAGAGTTTTACCTTTGAGCTTCCCCTGTGTCCATCAAGCGACAAAGATGGAACTTTTAGTAAAACATGTACATCATAAAAAGAAAATCCTGTCGATTAGAAAAAGGTTTCAGTGACCTTTCATCTAACATGCTGGAGGACACGCAGCTTTACAATGGTCTCAGTTTAATTACGTCCAAGGTCCTTGCCAATTCAGAGAGAGCTGAACTTATAAAATACAGATCCTGATGACTGATAGCAGAAGACAGTGATCTCATCAAGCTATAGCCTCATATGAGAATGACAAATATTTGAAACACAAACTCCAACCATCAAAGATTTAAATTCCAGTAACTCACAGTAATCTTGTCTGGATTTTAGTTAAGGGATAACGGTAAGGAAAAGACTCCATCACAGATTATGACTGTATACTTCTTTCACATAAAGTTTACTCAGGTGTCACAAAGATTGAGGGTAATACGTGATAGACTGCATTTAACCTGCAAATCATCAGCAATGGTCAGCCTGCTATCAGAAGAAAAACAGAACTGCTCAGAATTTAACAACTGAAAGAAATTGAGTTAAATCCTGATTCTGGTGAAAACAAATAGGAATTTGGCTATTGAATTCCACTAAAACACTATTAAATTCTTGGGAAACAGTACTGTGTTCTTCAGCAAATAGCTGTATTATAATTTATTGCCCAATATTATCTGTAAAAGCATTCTCTATGTCACACGGTGAAAGTAATAAGCTTCATATGCATGGAAAAAGCTTTTAGAACTGCTCAGTGAGCAGGCTCCCATTCTAATGTCAACTGAATTATATACACTGCTGATATGATAGTAATACAAGTGCTTAAAGAGAGTCCACTTGTTTCATTTTCTCATTAATGACAATGATTAAAGTAGAAATAATAGGCAGATTCTGGGAAAGTCTGTGGTCTACTCTGTGTATTGAGAGATGATAGTTTGACTGTAACCTGCACATTGCAGATTTTTTGCCTATGTGTTGATTACAGTCAGGTCAATAAAGATTGAGTCTTTCCTGAAAATTAAGGTTGATTTTAGACTCCTCATGAATGAGATCCTCAAAAACATGAAGACGAAAAAGACAAAAGCATATGTGTGTAGGTAAACCTGAAAAGACCATTTATGAGCCACTAGCAACATTGAGAGTCCCATTATAAAATATAATCACTGTCAGAGGAAAGTGAGATTTCCAGTACTGTAAGGCCATGTATGTGAGTCAGATCAATCCCATGCATAAATGCAGGTTGGGCAGAGAATGAATTGAGAGCAGCCCTGAGGAGAAGGACTTGGGGGTGAAGTGGATGAGAAGGTCAATATGAGCGAGCAATGTGTGCTCACAGCCCAGAAAGCCAACCACATCCTGCCCTGTATCAAAAGAAGTGTGGCCAGCAGGTCAAGGGAGGTGATTCTGCTCCTCTAGTGCTCTCTCAGGAGGAGTCCCTGCAGTACTGCATCCAGTTCTGGGGCCCCCAACATAAGAAGGACATTGACCTGTTGGAGTGAGTCCAGAGGAGGGCCATGAAGATGATGAGAGGGCTCACTTCTCCTATGAAGGCAGGCTGAGAGAGTTGGGGTTTTTCAGCCTGGAGAAGAGAAAGCTTTGGGAAGACTACAGCAGCCTTTCACTACTTAAAGGGGGCCTACAAGAAAGCTGGAGAGGGACTTTTTACAAGGGCATGTAGCAGTAGGATGAGGGATAATGGCTTCAAACTGGAAGAAGGCAGATTTAGATTGGATATCAGGAAGAAGTTTCTCATTCTGAGGGTGGTGAGGCACTGGAACAGGTTGCCCAGAGAAGTGGGTGCCCTATCCCTGCAAGTGTTCAAGACCAGGCTGGATGGGGCTATCAGCAACCTGGTCTAGTGGGAGGTGTCCCTGCCCATGGCAGGGGGGTTGGAACTATATGATCTTTAAGGTCCCTTCCAACCTAAACCATTCTATGATTCTGTGATCTCTGGATCCACACAGATCTGTATGGGAATACCAAATCCTGTCCTAATTATGAAGTTGTATTCTGCATCAGCCCAGGTAGGCATGGATGTATTCCTGGAGTGCTACCGAATGTGCATGATGACAAGCATGATGGCTGGTCATGCATACCTTATTCCATGCACTCAAAAGGAGTCCAGATCTCCATGGGTGAATGCCCCATATAATGAAATAAAATACTGATGTATTATGCATCTCTAAAATTTCCAAAGCTTTCACCAGGACTGATAATCTTGACATCCCAGATCAGTTTGGAATTCCTATTCAGAAAATAAGTGGTTCTTCTGGACTGCATTGTACTTCTACTGCATGTGTTCTCTAAGCTACACTTTTTAATAGGACCAACCTTCAGATAACATGAAGCAATTACAGTAGGAGTACAAATACAAATTATGTATTTTTCTGTTCAATGGTTGGTGATCCATAGGAATATTCTGGCCAAAGATCTTCTGTGGTAAGAAGTTTGGAATTCAATCAGATAAGATTAAACTTGGAACTTAAACTTGAGTTGTGAATTGCATATTCCACTATGTTCTTGTAAAGCATAAGATGATTATGTGTATACTCTATCAACCCTAGTAATGAAAAGTTCAGTTTGGAGGCTTTGTTTGAAAGAAAGAGTAGAGAATATAACCAGACTACAAAGCAACTTCCAGGTCTGCAGGTGGTCATCTAAAAATCTGACTGCTAAGACTTAAACAGTAGAAGAACAAATGAAACTATTATTAAATTTTTGGGCAGATTTACAAATAATAAAAAAATCAACCCAAAATGCTGAGATGCTGAATGATACTTCAGAGTAATGACATATAAGCAACAGATGCTGAGCTCCTAAGAGAATGTGCACCTCCTATAATCTTGGGCTACAGAAGCAGAAACCTAGCAGCAGATCGTTTCCAGATAGCAACAGGGAAGTAACCTGCTATCTGCACCCAGCAAGAATAGTTCTTTGCACAGCTATGGCAATTGCATTTCAAATGGGATGACGGAAAACTGGAAAAACTACAGAAAGAGTCAGAAGCAAAATTTAACATGTTGGAAACATCCTTTGGAAACATCTTTCATCCTTCTGGAAACATCCTTAATATTTTAAAATAATATTGCAATTAAAAATATTATCCATAACAAATGTATCCATTTTAAACACCTTTGTCCATTCAGTTTATCCAAAATGAAGTCCAAAGGTAAAGAGTCTGAGTAGTGGCTGGTATTTTATTCTTAGAGGAAAATGTAAGATCTCACAATATGAAGTGAAAGCAGGCATGTTAAAGTACAGCTGTTTACATAGAGGTCTCTAGTCACATAGTATATTTTTACTTAGGGGAAGCAAACACACTAAAACTAGTCACTATTCAGAAGATAATTTGTAGTTTCAAATGAAGCTGTGGATTTTATTCGGAAATAGCCATGTGAGATTCCACGGTTTGTTTTACACAGGCAGTCACACTACATTATTATAACGGTTCATCTGACCTTAAAAACCCTGAGTTTGTGAATCAATCAGCTTTTCCATGTTGGTTTTCTTGTCTTATTGTTAGGTGTTTCTTCATTTGTTCCTTTCCCAGCATTGCTGCTGGAGTAATTTTGCCAGAAAGAACGTATGTTAGAACATGTGTTATAAATCATTTGTTGCTTAGAAAGGGTAACTGCTTTGGTGAAAGAAAGTGATTTTCAGCACATACATGTTACTCATTTTTTTAACCTCAGAAAATTATGTTCAATATTGTTCAATATGCACAGTGACTTGAATAATGACAACCTTTATCAACAATCCAAATTGTTAATATAATTAAATTTATTAAGAAGTACTTTGTTCTTGGCATCAACATCAAAAAAACCCTGGAAATAGCATACTGGACTTCTAAATTTAACTATACTGCAGCATTTCTATTCTTTCTTAGAAGTGTGCATTCTGTATTCACAAATGGGACTACCCAACTATCACAGTTCTTGGGATTTTTTTCATTAATTCCTTTTAAAAAAATTATAAGTAGATTCTAACTCTACCTGTAACTTAAAAAGGCTATTTGACTGGGAGCCTGCCACAAGGATTAGAAACGTAAGACTTCTAGTGTTGGGTATGGTCCAATATCCATCTATTTTGTTTTTCTTTCTGTACCTCTCGCCAAAACCAGATGATTCAGACGAAGGTGTAAAAAGCCTGCTGCAAGTAGACATGGGATAATCTGTCTGCCACACTAAGTTTCCTCCTGGACCCTAACACCCACTAACTCAAAACCTGAAACACAATGTTTAACATCCCAACTACCATTTGTTGTCATTCAGGCCAAAACATTAAAATATTTTGCTACACATGTAAGGATCCAACTTCTATCTGAGTTTTGTCACAGTCTTAGCCTCCACAGTTTCATACTGTGTTAACTAACTAGTCCTACCTGTTAAAATTTTACCTCTTCTCAGGTCACTAAAAAGAGAAAAAGTGAGACATGAAGAAAAAGAAAAGAGGCACCTAGACATGTTGGAATGTCTATAGCAAATTATCTGTAAGAATACGAAAACTTGAAGTTTCTTTTCATGGGAAAGCACAGACTGAAATTTTAACTGAAGGCTCACAATACCAAAATACTGTTTCTGTGTCAAGCCCAACAGTATTATTCATGGTACAGTGGCAGTCTCCAGCACCTATGCAAAGCCTGTGTAAAAGCTCCGTAAGGGTAAAAGGACAGACTGCAGTGCTGGAGCAGCATATTATCACAAATCCTATATTTCATGTCTGTAAGTGCTAGAAAGATTAGCAGGAAGGAACTGCAAAGTCTCTTCCATCATTTTATTTAAACAAGACTCCATAGAACCATAACTAAATAAGCAAGCCATGTGTGTGGAAGTAAATACTTTTAACTATAAGCTATTTTGAATATTGATACTTCTATTGTTAAAAATAAAATACTGAAAACATTAAGCATGTTGATCAGTATGAACCACATGAGTGAGTAAAAGAGGAAGTCTGAAATATGCCCTCCCACCCCTGTCAATTAAGGAACAAAACTTAATACTTGATAAATCCGTTTCTCTTCCTTACAAAAACTTTTCAGAACTTCTGTCCCATAATTATGATTTCACAAATATTAATGAAGGGATGAGAAAGTAAGTCATTCCAACTTCTACCACCTAACTTACAGGCTCAAGTATAGTAAACAGCCTGTTGTTATTAATCACACCTCAAAAATCCATTGCACACATCAGGGTTATTAGATAAACAACCTCACACATGGGACCTGAATGCTGGAAAGTAGTACTTGCTATTAGGGTTACCAGGAACTTTGTTCCCCTCCAAAAGAAAAATTAGCACAGTGGGTGGAAGCCAAGGAGACTGGACTCCGTGTCAGGGAACCTTCAGAGTGGAGAGATTAAGTCTATATTGGCAAAGATCGAAAGTTAAATTCACATTACTAGGATATGTTCCAACATGAAACATGCTGGAGAAGCAACTGTCTTTATTAAACTTCTGATAGGATGCTGTGGCAAATTTCCCCATAATTTCCACAAACATTCAGAGGTCTGCAGAAACCTGAAAGTTATTTTTGCTGCTTGTTGCAGCACCTGCTCCTTGATTACCAATGAGATTTTTCAAAGCAGCTGTACCTGAATTTTCCCCTTTGCAATATGAAATCTAAATGTTTCAATAATTAAATGTATAATTGAGCTCCATCTTCCTGCAATGGGAAATCCCACAACGTGTGGCTCCTACCATAGTATCAGCAGGACTGGAGCAGCAAGGCATACCCCGTTCTCCTACTGATTCTGCATAAATGACAGCATTGCCCAGACCTTGTGTTTCCAAAAAATGGGAGATCAGGGCTTTCTTTGATTAACTTTTCATCTGAGTATGAAAGGGTTGGTAATACTCATAGTTGTACTTTAGTTCAGACCACAAATCTGAAATGTATGCATATGCAAATATTATTCTTCTTGTTCAACTCCAACATCTGCAGATCATAAGTCACAGTATGCAAAAAGATATTTAAACATTACAAAGGTACATATGTTTGTTTTATTAAAGATTATCTAAAATTGTTTTTCCTTCAATATTTTAATCATCCTAATATGGAAAATTGTTCTTTTTGCAGTAATGCTTAGCTGCCAACACTGAGGGTTCACCATAAGGGAGGTTTCAAAGGTAACATGAAGTTAGATGAATTGTACTGATTCAGGCTTGATATAAATAAAAAGCATTTTTGTCAAAGGTGACATCCAACAAGTTACGGAAAAAAAGATTGTTGGCTGAAAACGAGAGCTAGTCTCTTGGAAAATAAAAGAGACTTGGCAAAGCTATTAATTTCTGTTGGAAAAAATAGTCTATGGGCAGTACAACTAGTTAGACTAAGAAGTTCACATAAACCGAAGCTGAATAGTAAAGTTTGAGCCTCCTTACCCCCCCAATTTTTTTTTTTTAAAGAAAACTTATACGTCAAATCCTTAATTATTTAACACAGTTAAGTTTGTGATTAATGAAAACAATGAACACCAAAGTTTTTAAAACATTTTAAAGTACAGATAATTCAAAATTGAGACACATCCACAGAAGGTTCTTTAGTCATTGTCTGAAGCAATGTTTTTTTTACAAAATTTATTTTGATATGTAATAGTGAAGAAGAGCAGTTCAGTTGAAAAAGGTTTTGAACATTTATGTTAAATATATTCATGAGGGCTTGAACAATTTTATACAGACGACAGCTTTCATTTTCAGGTTGAGTTTTTACTACTGTTCTACTGGTCTCACATAACCATTTCTGACCAGCTCCCGCAATGCAATACTTTCCATCACACAAACTCCTGTGACTGATTAGGCAACTTAATATACACATTGCAATTAAAAGGGAGTGGAAGGCAGCTCTAAATGAAAGAAGAAAAAAAAGGATGTTTAATGAAACAGTGTATGTGGGGTTTGCAGCTTTTAGCAAAATTCCAGTTTCCACCAGTACTGCTGTCATGTCAATTCTAAGCACATTATCATTTTCCTCTTGCTGGAACAGTGAAAGCATCTCTTTTCCAAGAACAACATTCCAGGGTTTGTACACCCATTTTAATGTAATTGGTATTATGTCAGTTTTAAGCAGATGTATGTCAGTTTTAAGCAGACGAAGTATTAGTACAGTATTATCTGCAGATCTTAATTTTTTTTTTAATTAAAAATAATTAATTCTTAGACACCTAAGCACATCAGAAAGGATGGCAAAGTACCAGACAACTAACAATATTTCTGACATAAAATGTTGTTTTCTGTAGTCCATCTGAACATTGAATAAAATGCTTCTAATATTTTAAGACACAAAACATTTTAATAAATATACACACACAAAAAGCAGACAAAGATAGAAGCATGGAAATGCTTTGCTTTTGTAGTTTATGGAATTTAGTTGGTTTCAAAAGCAAAGTATTCCCATATACTTACAAACTTCTTGGAAGAAACTGTTGCCATGTGCAACTGCAGTTTCATGCATGGACTGCTACAAAATTCCAAGTGTAGAATAAAAGATGGGAAATAAATATATCTGAATCTTGGTTCCAGCAAGGACTCCAATTTTGATTTGTTTGGAGCTTCTTGTAAATGTGTGTATTTCCTTATACTTCTACAAGCCCTGCTACCATATAAAGTTTGGATATTGGACTGTAATGAAATATCTCTATGAGTAAATAATTAACACACAAGCTGACACACAACAAAGTACTGATCATCAGTTATAAGAAGTTGTTATAGGCTGAACTACCCCTGTGCAAATTGTACATGGAGATAAGAAATCACAAGAATAATTGTTTTGCAGGATTCAGCAGTTCATACCTACTATCTTAATATTAGCTTCTTACGTCTGTACTTTGCTGAGATGTCTACAAAATTCAAAGCAGCGAAGTAACTCTGCGTACCATGCTGCCTACTGCTCTCTCCTCTTATGTTTCTCCTTTGAGTTAGAGGAATTCCAAGCATACTGGCATTCTGGTCCACAACTAGGCTCCTTCAGAACTACAGCACAACAAATACACACCCTCAAAATGGAAGGGAAGCCAGAGACTTCCCTCTCTGCCATACAGGCAAGGGTAAGACCTAAGTCCACCAAATACCAGAATACCAGAGTGAAGCCAAGGCCATTTAAATCCTCACTGGGAGAGCACACTGTACTACCAACAAAGCTTTGTAGGTAGAACACGGGAGTGCAGAAAGATTTTGTGTTACAACCTGACAGCTGGATGTTTGATTTTCAATGACAGAAAGGATTCTCCTTACCTCTGTTGAAACTCTGTAGCCTGCACAAAACCTTGTATTCAGATTTCATTGACAAGACAAGATTTGCCCATATGATGAAAAGAAAAAGATATTACTCATTAAAACTTGGACTCTGGACAGCCATATTCTTTAATTCCTTCATAACCCAACAATTAAGAAATCAATAACTTGCTATAGGCCTGCAAATATGCTACTTTTCTGGACCATAGTACGAAAACTTCCATTACATCTTCCACAGTTTTTTTGTTCCCCGCACCCGGAAATCAGTCCTATTCAGTTCAACCTCAAAGAAACAGAATGCCTTGTCAGCGAAGAGGAAATTTAAAGATTCAGTACTGCATACATGATAAACTTTTGAGAGTATTGAAGAATAGCGTAAATAGCACAGTGTAGACTCCCCCACTCAACCCTCACCCCCCCACTTCGGAGTTCAGTGTCATTACTCATACCAGAAACCAATCCCACTAATCAAAATGAGGCATTTTATACTGGTTAAGAGTACCCACATACATAAGGGTTTGCAGAACAGGTCCACAGCGAATACTTAATTATTCTCAGAAAGTCTGATCTCACCATGGTATGTTGGGACATACTTCAATTAGTCGAGTGCGAAAGAGCAGTCGGGACAATTTAAAGGTACAAATGTACAGTCTTCTAGAGTTGCAAAGCTTAAAAGCAGCTAAACGCAACTTAAACTTTTGAGGTAGGTGGATAAGTGGCCTAATGCTTTTTTCAGCCCTTTGGCAATCTGCATACTAGTTTGTGAGGTCAAAAATAAGAAGGAAGACATAAAAGGAGATGTTTACATGCTAGCCCCCAGCTGGCCACAATCCAGAGTCAGAACAAAGTTAGGCGCCATAACGCATGATGGAGCCTCTGCTGAAGTTAGGGAAAAGTGAATGACTGCAGCCACGAAGTCTCACCCATTAACTGCATTCTCCTTAGTCGCCATTTTAGGAAGGCCTTCAGAATGCACCCATACTCACAAAAACAGGAGGGAAAACATTTCATAACCAATAACTGCATAAATTATGGAAAACGTGCAAATAGCCTCAGCAGATCAGAAACACTATTAAAAGCACAGACACGCAGCTGAATGCAAAGTTGTAATTGTTAATGTAAGTAGGAAACAACTGTTTCACACATTGCTCTTAGAAAAAAAAAATAATCACATTTAGCTTTCAAGAAACATTTCCCCAGATGAGTGTCTAGACTGTCCTGATACTTTGTTTGAGTTGATAATAAACTAAAAGCCCAGCCAATTATTATTTACTAGAGTTCTCTCTGTATAGAGGCAGAAGCGTAGCTTTCTTTTCTTCAGATCTGTGCTTTTTGTTCAGCAAAACGAAAGAGCTTTAGAGATTTAACTCTTTGGCTTATACAATATTTTCAGTGGGACACTATAAGGTTGAGTTATCTTTTAACAATCAAATTTGGGACATAAGTTAATTCAGAGGATTCATCTCTTCTCTCAATAAAGAAAACACTTACTGTCCTTTCTCCAATACCAAGCTATTACCCTGAGGTGGAATAAACCAGCTTACTTTGGGCACTCCAGCATTCTGCAAGCCTGGACACAAAATGCGCTTGATTGGCTTCAGCAAACTCTATCCCTGATAATACCTGGATGACTCTTTTCCATACAATTTTATTAGAGTAACTAATAAACTAAGAGCATTAAAGACATTGCATAACTAATGCTTATGAAGACAGATCTGGTTGAAAATTTAAAGCAGATTAAATATAAATAATTTTAAACCTTCATATTTAATTAATTTTAAATTGAACAATACTTTAAAATTGAACATTTTCTTTGATACATAATTTCCATGCCATACTTCACTGTCAAAATCACTAAAACTTTACTTTTAAAGTGCAATATGCTTTCCACCAGTTACACGAAGCTTACTTTTTGACTATTTCAAAGCCGAGTAACAGAAACATCTTCTAGCCTCTATCTTTCCATTTCCCTTTTTAGTTCTTAAAGACTGGTTCAGTGCTGCAGTGTTTAGGTAGCAAAACCAGAAGCACTATATTTAAATGCAAACAATGGTCCTAAACCTGAATTCTGTTCTTAATCAAAACTCCCAGTAGCTTCTCTGGGATTTCTGCCAGACTTAGTAGTGCAGGACTGAACCCAAAAAGTCTATTTTCATTGGCTTCAGCTGCTCCCTGGGAATCTGCAGAGACAGAAGACTCTCATGTCTCCTGTCAGCAGAAGAGAGTGACGACTGCAGCACACTATCAGCCTTGTGAAGGCCACTCCATGAGGGGGAGGGCTATACACAGGGAGAGACAATGAAGACATGGCAAAGAGGGAAGGACATACGCACTCACCAAAAATTTCGCCCTCAACAAAAATCAATGGGAAAGACACTCGAAAGTCAATGCTTCCAAAGACTAGATCTGCCAGCTGCTCAGAGGCCCTGCATTTTGTAAACTCTGATCTCAAACACAAAACTTGTCAGGGAGCTGGTAGCAGAATGGACAGTGAAAAATATCAGGGCATGCAACAAACATGGGAGGAGAACGTAGAAAATTATTTCTGAATATCTTGCATCTGTCTAATCCCCAACCATAGAGACACAGAGAGTTTTGTGTCCTCCACAGTCATGCTCCTGGCTCAACAGTTTAATTAAACTCCTTTTTTATTAATCAAAATAAATATAAGGTTTACAGTGAATGAATATGCCCTTTAAGGGAAAACAAACCAACCAACCAACCAAAATATCTTCCCATTTCTTATTTTTCAAACTCAAGTTTCCATAAGAAGAACTGTTCAGGTGTTACTGAAAAATAAATCTATACTTTTCCTCTTCTACTTCTCGCTCGACCATATATACATGTGTATGGACATATATATTTACACCTATAGAACACTGTCAACAGTACAGCGGGTTAACATATCTTTACTATGCTTGCTTGCACATTCCTGTGTAAAAATTTGGGAATAACAATATATAATTATATATATTAAAGTGTGGGAATGATTGTATAGCTAGCAAAACTACAACCTCTAAAAACACCCAAAGCAACGACATAACTAATGCTACCAATACACCCCACAAGCTTCAACAGTTTAACAATACAATTCTCTTTGGGACTACTGACAATGTGTAAAAACTGTTTTTTAATTTGCTTTTCCTATTTTCCTTCCAAAGGATTGTTTTTGAAATACTAGACTGACAAACAGTGAAGATTGGTGGATGAAAAGCTGGACGTGAGCCAACAATGTGCACTTGCAGCCCAGAAGGCCAATCACATCCTGGGCTGTATCAAAAGAACTGTGGCCAGCAGATCGAGAGAGGTGATTCTCCCCCTCTACTCTGCTCTGGTGAGACCCCACCTGGAGTGCTGTCTCCCTCAGCACAAGAAAGACATGGACCCGTTGGAGTGGGTCTGGAGGAGGGCCACAAAGATGATCAAAGGGCTGGAGCACCTACGCTATGAGTACAGGCTGAGAGAGCTGGGGTTGTTCAGCCTGGAGAAGAGAAGGCTCAGGGGAGACCTTATAGTCGCCTTCCAGTACCTGAAGGGGGCCTACAGGAAAGCTGGGCAGGGGCTGTTTGCAAAGGCATGTAGCGATACGACAAGGATCAATGGTTTTAAACTAGAGCAGGGTGGGTTTAGGTTAGACATTAGGAAGAAGTTCTTTACAATGAGGGTGGTGAGACACTGGAACAGGTTGCCCAGAGAGGTGACAGAGGCCACATCCCTGGAGACATTCAAGGCCAGGCTTGATGAGGCTCTGAGCGACCTGATTGAGTTGAAGATGTCCCTGCTCACTGCAGGGGCGCTGGACAAGATGACCTTTAAAGGTCTCTTCCAACCCAACACATTCTATGATTCTAAGACTACTGGAAACTTGCTACCAATACTGGGGCAGGGGGAGAAAAGAGAGAGAGAGAGAGAGAGGAACTGCCAAAGCCTACTCGAAGTATGAAGTAATTTGAAATTTTAATTGCCTGTGTACTAGTAATAAAGGCCTGTGTTTGCTTTTTCTTTTGATTGATTTTTTCATCTACGACCTCTTCTTCTATGAAGCAATTGCAGCTTAACAATTCATTCACGTAGCATGGTTCAAAATTTCCTGACATTGTTTCAAATATTAAAAACAATTATGACTACAAAGTATCAATTAAACATCTACAACTACACAGTATTAATTAAGTCCTTACTTAGAGCTAAAAAATTCAAGGGACAAACACTAATCCTACAGACCACTTTAATTATTATGACATTTCCATCTCGTCTTGTTTCTAGCTTTTGAAAGCGAATTAGCACTGCTGATGAGGATGGGTTAGCTCCTTGACTGTTTTGACCAGAAAAGTATCTTGAATAATTTCTATTTCTATAGCTATTTTAGTTTAGATACATAGTTTGACGTAAAATGGATACAGAAAGGTAAGCTCTTTTACTAGATAAAGCTGAAACAGCTAAAGAAAAATAGAAAAGTAATTGGGATTTCTGTCCCCTTATCACATCTGAAAAAACTCAAGGTTTGTCTGTTTTTTTTAATTATGTAAAACAGACTAGTGAGAGGTATCTTTCCCCCAGCCCTTCCTTCAGAATTGTACTTATTCAATGTCTGTATGTCACTGTATTTTCAGATGTTACTAGAAAGCAACGCAGAAGTAAAAGCCTAATCCATGCATTCAAGGGCTTTTCCTTTCGTCCTTGGGAGGCCTTAGTTAACCTGACTGAAATGCACAGAAATCTTTCCACTAGATTTCAGTAAAGCTGGATTTGTTACAAGTTTCTGTGTTAGGTTTCTTCGAATTCTTTTATAGGCAGTTCCCACCCCTTCCTCTCCTAATCCATTCTACGCATTTCCCTGTATTTGTTTTTTTCCTTCTTAAGGAGAAAAGTGTGAGGAGAGGCAGAGTGAAAAAACATCACACAGCTGTATTTTTAAAGTACCCACAAAATCTTAATAATATATGCAAGCATTAAAAAAATATTGCTTGTTATGGTGTTATATTTTAGAAATAGGCATGCATCACAACTAGCCAGTATGCTTTTGGTTCAGTTCATTGTAATTTTGAACCTTGTATGTTTGAATTCGACAATAAGCAGAGTAAATTCAGGCAGAGGATGGCAATAGAGACAGAAGGGAATTGTAAAAACATAACACTATGAAGCAATAGAATTACACCTTTGGAGTGTAATGGCATTAATGAAAAAGAAATTCACTGAAACACAATTACACCGGAAGAAAACTGCTCTATTTCTTTAAAAACTATTGTCTCAGAAAATGAAACAAAAGAAAGCTCTTTGGTTAGAAGTTTTTGGTTAACTGTTGTGAAGATCTGTAGTTTAAATAACTTTTACATTGTTTAATATTGTGAGATACTCATCAAATTATAAAAGTTTTCATCATTAAGATACGCTAATAGCAATGAAGTTAAATTATTCCCTAGCCAGAAAAGAACAAAGACCTCCAGTGATTCCTAGTGCCACACTCAAACTGTGTTTTGGATACCTTGTGAAGAGGAGATTAAAAAAAATAGCTTTACTCTGCTCATGATGCTGGTCCATCTGTAAGCAACCTGATGTCTCACAAAGTTCAGACAGCATTCATCACTTTCCTTATACATGTTTATGAGTAAGGATGATTGCTCCAGCAACTGTTAGAAATCACAGACATCACTTACTAAAGCCCCTTCTTCCACCCCAATCAAAACATCTTTTCTATGGGCAAGATGTAGGGTTATACAGGAGCAACACCAGTTCACTTTACAGTAATAAAACAGTAATTGCAGCTTGTTGTGAAAGTTCTTCCTCTGGCAGGAGGGATTTTTGCAAAGGCATGTAACAATAGGATGAGGGGCAATGGTTTTAAACTTTGGCCCTGGGGAGCCTCAGTGGTACACAGTAGCGCAGCCCAGTCCGCAGTTACAATAAGCAAATAAAAGTGTCCAAAAACGGGACTGAAAACAGAAGCATTAATTCCTGTTCTACAAAATTGCAAGAAGAGTGAAAATTTTATGAAATTACATTGAAATTAAATTTTTATCAGTAAAGAACTTTGCATTATACACCTTAACTCTAACATGGAGAGGGAGCATCTTTTCACATATGTGCCTAAATTGTCACATTTGCATACAGCAGTCAAATAACCAAAGGAATCATTTACCTAATAAATGCAAGATGAGATTCTAAATTGTACCACTTAGTTTTCTGACACTGATCTCCAACTTTCAATCAGGCACGGTTTAAAAAAAAATAATTGAAGTTGTTTCTCAGGAAAGAAAACATCTTACAGTTTCAAATGATATAATTTCTATACTGGAAAATGTCTCCTCCATTGTTACATTTTATTATTTTCAGATGGTTTTGGTTTAGCTAGGAGGCCTTGCTTAAACTTTCCATTTACTGTAGATATTGCAGACTAAGCTTGCATTCTACAAATATTCAGAAGCAATGAAAGTTTTTGGGCATCAGATGTCGGTAGTAGTACTATGTCTAAAAAGTCACATTACAGTGTGATTGATCAATTAAAATAGTTGAAATGAGGTCAGAAATTAGCAAGGATTCTCCCTTTATATTCTTCTTGTCATTTACCCTACAAGGCACAAAGGCTGCAAAGAACTGAAAATCACACAGAATCACATATATTCTCTATATTATCTCTCAATATACTCTCTAGTGTATAAACCACGTTTCAAGTTTTAGACACAAAGAGGGGACACAGCTTGAGGTCTTGAAGCAAATGAAGAGCAAAATTATAGCTCACATGCAAAGGTCACTTACTGTCAGCCCTAACAAGAAAACTGCAGATTCAGAGTAACGCAGAGTCAGGGACTGAGGAATGATACACCCACTCCAGAAATACACTCCTGCATGTGAAGTACAGGGAGGATAACAGAAGCAGCCTACTGTGTCTCACCCCAACATGAGAGGATAATTAGGGAGGAAGAGCAGAGCAGAAAAGAAAAAGCAGGCTACAGGGCTGGATACCATGACAGCAGGGAGAATTGGGCAGGGAATTGTTTCTCTGAAGCCAGAGATTTATGGCTACAGAGGAAGACAACAGGAAGATTCCTGCATGAGGAAAAGTTTAATCTGACAGTTTTAAGGTGTGAAGAGAAAGTCTGGACATCAGCTATAAATGTATCTTTCCTTGATGAGTTACACTTATTGAAAGCACAATGAATTGAAGGTACTCTGTGAGCCTGTTAGTTATATTAGAGCCTGATTTCCAAGAAGCACCTGGAGCTTCTAATAAAGTCAGTAAGAGAAATGTTGTTCATCACCTTTGAAAAATCAGGACACTTAATCTTACTGGATTCTTGCAGGCTAAGAATCAGTATAATGCGAGACAGATGTAAAATAGCTTTTCTTGGTAGACAACGTTAGCTACTGTAATGCTGAACTCACATTAAAATGGTATTACACACCTGCCTCCCAAGAGGAAAAAGTCAAGCAGAGAAGGGACCATACACGGTCATCAGACTGCAAAATTTTCTATCCCTCCTCAGCCCTCGTTAAGAATAGATGACCATGTTTATTAAGCCACTGACTGGAATGAGGGAATCTTTTGTCATCGTCCATTTGTTTAGGACAAATAATATATGCCATACCCTACTTGAAAATCAGCTCAAAGCTCACATAAAATACAAAGCTGCACACATACAGGAAAAGGTTGCATTGCATGTTAAACTGCACAGGCAAAATACAATTCTCAGGAAATGTTTTCTTAAACATGAAGATGACAAAATCTCCACAATAGGATTTGCCCAATAACCTGCCACATCAGTAGTGAATAGTACTTAATTTTTTGAAAAATAAATTTCATACCACAATAGCAAACCACACCAAGACACTAAAAAAATTGCAAGATTGTCACAGTAGCTCAAAGCCGTATGCTGAGGTGAGTGTCCGTAACGGGGCACACAGAGCAGCTGAAGACTCCAAGAAGAGCAGGCAGACCTATGCCACTACTCTTCTAGTAATATTTCCTTTAGAAGGATTATTATTACCTCTTCTTTTTTTTCACTTTATGTTTAAGATCAGTAAGAACTGATCTTAGTGATATCCCTCCTGCTTTTTCTGAAATTTATCCAATATCCTTGTTGCATGGCTTTTAACACCTCAGCGCATTTAGCAGCATGTCAAGACTTCCAGCCAGTAACTCACAACAGCTTTTTCAGATGTGCTGATAGTGTTACAGTGTGTACAGCTCCACCGCTGTGAACCGACAACGCGCTGAAACTTGGCTTTGAACTGACCTGAAGCACTCGTGTCTTCATTTTCCATGGGACTCATCAAAATGCTTTTTGTCAAACCCTGTCAGATGCAGATTTTACCATTTACCCATGCTGCTTTTATTCTATTCAGTTTCATTCCTGACTGTTTTCCTTTCACTCATTTCCACAGTTAATTGCTTCATAAGGAATATTTCAACTCCCGCTTTATTTGTTATTTCCATTGACTTTTCCTTTGCTGTTCTTTTGGGCTTTTCATGCTTTGAACACTTTGCATATCACTGGCTATTAGTTGGCTAATTTAGGTAGCAATTAAACAATGAAGAATCTTCTCTTTATAGAGTCATCTAAAGCAAGGTCAGCAACAGCCTTTTACAAACCAGTGTTCCTAAAGGGATATTTGCCTGAAAACATCATCATTTTCTTCTACCTTTACTAGACCATGAAAAGTCGTAACTATACTAGAAACATATTTAATACTAATCCAACAACACCTAATCTAAATACCAGTTACAATTAAATCACATTTTACTGTTATCAACTTAGTTATACTAATAAATTAAGCTATAAATTTCTGCTAGCGCTTCCCTTTCCATTGTATGGAAAATTAATATTTGTTATCTCTGTCAATCTATCAGTTACGAAATTTCAAGTCCTTAACTAAGAAACTTGAGCAGATAGCACCCTCCCTTCCTTTCATTTAGAATGACCAGAAAATCCAGACCACCATAACTTTCACTGGCTCTTTGGGAGGAATTGCAGAGCCAACCAGTCTGAGCACGCAACTTCTAAAAGAGGAAAAAATAGCGTCCTCCCAAAGGACTCATGGCAAATCTCCTTCTTGTCAAACATTCCTTTTCATAAGTTGTTAAAATATTTGTCAGTTGCATGCTTTGTGCAACATTTTTTGTTTTGGCCATGTTCTTGCTCCTTCCCAAACAACAAACATGATATAGTTAATTCTTCTTTGACTGTTTTTCAAATTATGATAATGATTTCTATGACTATATGAATTATGAACTAAATCCTTTCAAAGAATTTTAATATTAGTATATATATACACACTGATTATTTCTCATTGTGCTATGCAACTGGTTATATGGTGTAATTCCTGTTTTATGGGTTGGATGACTCAAACATTTTTGAACAGGGAAAAGAAAGAGGACTGCAACTTTCCAGGCTAAAAGATTACAGTCTTTAAACAGCAGGAGTCATTTGCAAACATACACAAGCCATGCACAGCAGTCCCCATGAGTGTCTAAGAACAACATGAATCAAAATGTTTTTTTTCTCTGAAGAAAAGATTAGTTTGTTTCTACTCTAGAGAAACAACTCTACTGAATTATTCATACATTTCCTACATTGATACAAGGCCACGCTGGCATTACGGATGACAAGCATTCACTCAAGGGAAGGAGCATCACATCATTTTGGTATGCCAAAAGAACAATAAGGCTTATGATGCTTCAGGACAGTTACTCATCAATATCTAAAGCCATAGATAAAATGTGTTGGCACCATACTAGACAAGTCACAGAACAGTCAACTATTTTATTATGTAAGTTGAGCAATCTACAATAAATGTTCACCAGATCGTTTTGGCATCTTATTACGAAAATATCCTGGGTATGGCAAAACCCAGAAGGAGTTTTGGGGTCTCTGGAAGTTAGAGGAAAGAGAACAGGACCAACATCACCTTAGAACTTGTAAAAATATGTAAAATGCCACTATTTCACTATTGTCAGAACAGTAGTTTTTCTCACTGCTTTCTCACCTGTTTTTATAAAAGAACTCAGATGCATGTGGTAACAACTGGAATAACAAAGCTTATACACACAACTCACACTTCAATGATTCATTTTGCATATAAATCTATAACAAATTATGCACCCAACAATATTTGACTTGTAGTAATGACACAAGCTAAAACGATGAATAAAGGACAAACAATCCAGGACATCAATGCTTAACACAGGAGAATCATACAAAACGATCATACAGAACTTCAGTGAGATCCACCCTATAGTGATGGCATTATGGTTTATTTTCAATTTGCTGCACCAATAATTAAATCTTTAATTTGATTAATCTGAATTTCAAAAACTAAAGTGAATTTCAATTAAAGATGAATTCTGGAAAATTCCTATCCATTCCTTTATTTTTTTAAATAAAAAGTCCACTATAAATCTATATGGTCTGAGAAACTTTTTCGGAGGTGTACTGGGTCTGGCTGGGATGGAGTTAATTTTCTTCACAGCAGCTGGTAGAAATGCAATGTTTTGGATTTGTGACTACAACAGTGTTGGGAACACACCAGTGTTTTGGCTATGGCTGAGCAGTGCTTGCAGAGTGTCAAGGTTTTCTTTCTTTATCCTTTTCTCCCTCTACTTTCCCCAGCCAGGAGGCCAGGATTAGTCAAGAGGTTGGGAGTGGACCCAGGCTGACCAGAGGGATATTTCACACCATGTGACTTCAGGCTCAGCAACAAAAGCTGGGGGGAAGGAGGAGGAAGGTGGCAGGTTTGTGGTTATGGAGTTTGTCTTTCCAAGTAACTGTTAGGCATGCTGAGACTCTGCTTTCCAAAAAATGGCTTAACAGCTGCCTGCCAATGGGAAGTAGTCAATAAATTCCTTATTTTGCTTTGCTTGTGTAGACCACTGTGCTTCACCTATCAAACTCTCTTTACCTTGACCCACGGGTTTTCAGCTTTTGCCTTTCAGTTGCTCTGCCCCTTCCCTGAGTGAGCAAGCGGCTGGTGGGGTTTTACGTGCCAGTCAGGGTCAACCCACCACAGGAGCTGATTTGGTTTGCTTTAACCACTTGTCCCTGATGAGGCTTCAGTCCGAGGCACAGTATCTTTGGACTGGTAGCCTCTGTCCAGTTCCCATATTTGCAACAACTGTGGATGCTGTCAGCATGCAAGGTCAATGACCAAGGGTGGGAGACAAAACTACTTTTTGATTCACCCAATCAAGACTTGAAAGTCTTCATAAAACTTAGATTGGAAAACAGTGAAAATCTTGTTCGTGTATTTTAGTGCTGTAAAGCTTTCTATTTAAACACTTCTTTTCAATACTTGATAATAATAACAAAAAACGTTATATAGAGAACTGGAGGAAGTGGAACATTACCAAGAAGATTATTTGTTTCTATATAAAGAATCTGTGACCACAGTTTAAAAACCAGACAATTAACACAAGCCAATGAAGTAGATTAAGTCAGAGGGTAAAAGGAAGGCATAAAACCCAGAGACCCAGAGCATGACTTTATTACTAAGTTTACAGAAATTCATGTATCTTCACATTAAAAAAAAAAAAGGCAATAAATTGCAGAATTCCTGTAGTTTCCATTTCTAAACCCATCCCCACACCAATCTGAATTTAAAAAACATTCAGTCAAGAAGTATGCCATAAGCCTACTTTTTTCAACAGCTAGGTTGTAACTGATGTAGGAATACTGTTAAGTATAGCATTATGGAAGAATCAATGTGGCTTTTGTGGAAGAAAATCAAACCTTATATACCTAGTGGAGTTCCTTAATGAATCAATACTCCTATTAGGTGGAAGTAGATACAGTCTCTCTTTGAGAAAACAAGGCACAAAACACGAGGGAAGTTCCTTACATGGGTAAGAAACAAGAAAGAGGAAATGGGGAGTAGGTGGCCCATTTTCACACTGGGAGGAATGCTGGGATACACACTGATTCACATATTCTTAAGTGCTCTCAGGAGTGAGGAAACGGACAAACAAAGCTGGTCACAAGCACCACAGAAAAATGAATGACAAAGTGTTACAACTATTACAATGTCACTTGCTCAGAAAAATCCTCAGACACAAAATTACCTGACCCTGGGAAAATACTCAGGGAAATGCCACTTTTCCTGTTAAACTGGCTACTGGCAGCAAAGGGATCCTAGCCTAGACTGACCCTTTGTTCTGATTTTGTATGATAGCTCTGCTGTATGCTGTGACTTCCTCTCCTGGCATTTTCAAGAGCTTCTTTTCATTCATCAAATGTTCTTGGATAATATAAACCTCTATACAACATGAAAAGTGTTTCAAATTACCCCTCAGCAGGATCTCTTTATGGGCAGAATTTTTAAAGGTCTTTCAAGTTTTACACAAGTAATTATAAGCAATACAGAAATTAAACATAATTTCATACATCTGTAAACATTACAGAAATAAACAGCTTTCAAGGTTCCTGAATTCCCCAGAGGATGTCCCAAGCCTCCCCTAACACAATATTTGTAAATTTATCAGTAAATCTACTTGTCTAACCTGTCCTAATACATTCTACACAAAAGCAGACTTTAATTTTTTTCTTCATTTTTACAGTACTTCAGAACTGGGTTCTTTAATTTAAGGTATTTCTGTTTTTTTCCAATATTAAAATTTGCATACAGTGCCTACATAAGCAATACAAAACATTAGCACTTGCTGAATTTGACAAAAGTGCTCCTATTCACTCAAATATTTCAGAGGGCTTTGCACTTTTTTGTGTTAAAGACAATCCCCATTGACAAGTGTCTCAATTTTATTGTGATCTCTAACTTAACTAGATATTCTGCAAATATCTCCAGCTTGTTGTTTTGTTTTTTTTTTTCCTGGGTATATTACAAATTAATTAATCAAATTAATAATTTTTGTTATTTTTCTGAAGAAATCATTTTTTCTTCTGAAACTCTAACGAAGCCATCATGGCCGATGATGAAGTAATTAAAAAAAAAATAAAAGTCAAATTCTATTGTATCGGACAGAGTAAAATTTTCACTGAGGAAGGAAAGAGATAAGACTAGAGAGAATTTTCCAAAGACATCATCTTCCCTCTCCTCTGCAACACATTCCCCACTCATGATTTTGGTCCATTGCTCTATACTACCAAACCCTTGTTTTACTTTTTAGTGAACAATCTCTAGATGCAGAACATAATCCAATCTATGTCCTACCTGACACATGAAAACCAAATACTTTATGCTCTCCTGGACTTGTTACTCCTGTAGGTAATAGAAAAAACTTTTTCAGATATAGATTTTAAAAATATGTATATGAAGAAAATGTTTCTATTTGCCATTAGTATAGAGTATAGCAACTCTGCTAGTTCGTTCTTTCATGTCACAGTTTGGTGCAATGTAGCTACCATGCTCGCCTTTTAAACCCTGAATTGAAGCAAAGAAGCTTTCCCTCTGACTGAGTTGCAGGACAGCTCCATTTTACTGTGGTGAAAATTCTGAAGTCCTTGGAAGAGGTTATTCAAATCTGTATTTTTACCTTCCATTGGCAGACCTAGGTTAAAGGCATAAAACTTCTGCTTTTATTTCTAACACGAAGTGCAATAACCCCACATCTAGAACACTTTAATACTTACCTGTCATATGCCTGAACTACCTGAAAAGTATTAAAGATTTCAAGTGCTTCAAAACCAGCTACAGTAAAAAGTAACAAGGCTGCTTCATCGAAGGACTTTTAACTTTTTCTTTTGCTGGTGCTTACGTTTTGTGGATAGAAACATAGTGATACTCAAATTTGTTTTTTTTTCTATTTTTTCTTTTTTTTTTCCTCCTCAGTTCCAGCTCTGGAGGAACTTGTAACTGTTCTATACCCAGGACTTTTGGAATTGGGAAGTGGGCAGCGGCTACTTCTGATAAATTGTGCTATTCAGAAGTCACTCAGAACTAAAGATGCCCATAACTATCTGCTTCCTGCAAGGTTTGTTTTCTCCACAAAAGGAAAGGAAGGAACCAATTCTCCAGTCACACCACAGCTTTTTGAAAGGAATGGTTCCCCACTACTGCTGGCTTCCTGTGAAGGCCCATATTCAGTTTAAGCATCCTTCCCTCTTCTCATATGTAATAACGGGCCACAGGAATGCTCCAGACCAGAAATTGTCCTTCTTCAGTTGATTAATCCCTTTTAGCTGAATGATTGTGCTGCCATTGCATCTCTGAACCGTAGGTTCAGACTCTCTGAGTCTGCTACCGTGATCATTTCTGTCTAAAATAGCACAACCAGCTTGGGTCTTCTACGTTCAGAGACAACATGTACTACACGCACTATGAGAATTATGCAAGTAACTTACAAATACGTGCTATATATTATTAACACTCTAGTACAAAGTGACTTTGTTTGCTGGACCCATTGCTAGATACTTGTCTAACAGACTAACTCTGATAATGCAACCACAGCAAAAGTGGACAAGAGGTCGGCAATACTAATCACCACATTCTGAAGAACCCAAAGAAAGGAAAAGAGGGAAGCAAGAGAAAGATACTGGACTGGGATTACACTACTTTCTTAATCATTGCTGCCATGTTCAGCATTATGCATGTGTTTTTTTAAATTGCTAAATGTTAAACCTTTTGCTCAGCTAGAAGAGAGAAATTTTCAGATACCTGCTAACAACAAACAAACATACACTCTGTAGACATCTCGTGGGGTTTTTAATGCTTTAGATAATTATTTGTCAGCTTGTGAAAGGCAAGGGAAGGGAAGTCTGAAAACCTTGTTATTGGAGACAATGATGGATGGCAAAAGCAGGTAAAGTATTGCCAGAGTCCTGTAATCCTAGTAGCTATTGATATCTAAGAGCATGAAAGCAGCTCTCTGAACTTCAGAACTACTGTAATCTATCAAAGACTGCTGTATGCAAATATCTACAGGTCTGAACCTGTAGGAGGAGAAGGAGTTCTCTGAACAGGGACTGCACTTAATTGTATGTATCATAAACACCTGATGACACCTCTGGGCTCAAAAAACAATGAAAATAATTAGCAGGTTCTTCTAACAGAGATAATCTGATCTATTTTCCTGACTCAGGTACTTAACTGTCAGATAAAATTTTACCTCTCATTGCTCCAGGTATGTGCAATTGTTATCTCTTACTATCTCCAAGAGAAATTAGAGGTGTGCTTTTTCATTTTAAACTGAAGCTTTTTTAAAAATAATACCACCACTGTGGCCTTTTGCTTCCACTGTGTGTGGAAAAAGATGACAGAAACAGTTTATTTTCTAAATTTTCTGTTAAAAACTAAGTAGGAAGGCATGGGGAAAATTGAAAATTTTAGGAAGATTCACATTTTGTAGGGCTTTAAACTACCGCTAACTTATTTTTAGTGACATTGATTAAATTTAATTGATTAAAATTAAATTAATTTAATTAAAATAAAGTTGATGATGTAACTCTTGCGTTAACCCCAGTGGTGATGAACACCCCCTGTGAACTGGACCACTAGTTAGAGTATGCTACAGTGAACTAATGTTTTTTGTCTTCATCAACAAGCCTTGAATGACTCCTTTACGAACTTGCAGAAAATATCTCAAGACCATATGCTTCACTTGCCAATGGCAAAGAGCAGACTGAAAATTAATTAAACTGGTATTTAGCAGGTAAATATTCCACTTACTGTGTAGTGTAAAAAAAAAAAAAAGAAATGTCACTGTGGCAAGAAGAAAAGAATAATGCTGGCTGATATTTGAGAGCGGCAGTTAGTAATTATTTTTCCTTTAATCTTACTGCTTTCTTCTCTTCCTGCCTTCTCCTAAAATGCCCTGCATTTTAATTTATACTCACTCCTAGAACATGCAAAATTCAACTGTCTTACACCATCTTAAATAAACAGGCAGGATGACCCCCCTAGTTAAAACCTCAGACTGAAACTCAGGATATTTGGTTGATTGCTAAGTCTGCTGAAGCTTCCCTGCTCAGCCTTCAACAAGTAACACCCTCACATGCCCCAGCCTGTCTTGGGGGCTGGGAGGAGAGTAATAATACCTCCTTTGTCTGGTTAGCTCTTCAGACCCGGGACCCACTTACACATACACACACACGCGTCCTCTCCCACATAAAGAACCTCTATTTCAGCTCAGGCTAATAGTAGCCACTATAAAGCAAAACCCAGCAAAATTAAAAAGTTACGTTCCCACAACTCCTAGAAAAAGAGAAGAGCTCGCTGATCAAAAGAGCATTTTTGCTGTTAAGCACCTGAACAAAATTTACAATCAGAGGGGGGCAGATAAAATAAACCACGCAACTTAAGAAAAAGGACAGGTCCTTTTATAACCACTCGTGCAGCAGTACACCATGGCTGGCAGGCAGGAAACCTCTTGAATATAACCTGCTGTAGCCTGCATGGCAAGAAGTTCTGCCAGGGGTAAGACCAAATACACAAGATCTGAATACATCCCCAAAAGATTTCACTTCTTCTTGTGCTACCGCTACCACCAACAGATACGGAAAAGTTGTGTAAAGTTAAAAGAACTTTCGAATACCTGACAGAGGAAAGAGTAGTTTCTTAAAGAACTGCATTCCCTTCTTCCTTCATTTACACCTAATCACTGTCACTTAAGCGCACACAAGCATCTTCAGCAGCACTACAGACCAAATATGAATTTTATGTTTTCTTTATAATAAAAATATATTTGAGAATACATAGAGAGAGCCCTAAACAAAACTGTGTCAGTTTGCTATATAAGCTTAATTTTATTCATATGTATTATCCCAAAATATCTTTGTAACTCTTACATGTCAATCAGTTTCTTCAATGCAGCTCCACTTCAGTTGTTTTCTTTGTTCTTTCGTCTTTTGCCTCAGTTACTATATGCTACTAACACTTTCACTGAGAATACTTTCTCTGTGCTGTTGATTAGCTTCTTTGTCCTCTTCCCAGCTTGAAGAAAACCTTTTACTTTTTTCCTCCTTTTCTTCTATTGTCCTTAGACGTAGGATCATCACTGATTATTTTCCTGTCGGGGAGGGTCAGATGAAGGTAACTGATCTCAAGTATCATGTTCAATGTATGGTCTCCTACTCCACAAAATGAACTTCTATTTCAGTTACATCCTCTGACTCAAACCTTTTCCACTGTCCTCTGCAACATCCTGTTCTCTAGCCCCAGGGACTCTTCCCTTACCCTGTTGATGTCCCTCCTGGGACTCTGCAATTGCATGCGCCAAGTTCTTGTAGGCATTGCAGAACCGGCATAACAACTGCTGCCTTGCACCTAGGAGGGTTTCTACTGACTACCTGGCTGCATCTATGCAGAGTCTTACCTATCAGCCCAGTAAGAGCCTGTAGTGAGGCAGCTGCCCCGATCAGTGATTTACTGTATCTGTCATGAGGTACAAGCTCTCAACTCCTTTGATAGGCAGGAATTCCAAAATTCAGATAGTCAGAGAAAGTGTCCAGGCACATGTACCTGCAATACCAGGTGCAACAATCTTCTTGAGAACAACCCAAAAGTTCCCCTTCCAGAAGTTCTCATGCTATATGCGACTATTCTATTTCTTCATTTTTCCTCTTTTCTCACGTGGCCAAGCTTGATAGCTTTATCTGAAATCCCCTCTCTTCTTCAAAAGGATATTCTTCCCAAGCCATGCATTTTCACTCAGTCCAAACTCTCTTGCTTCTCATTATAAGCCATTTATGTACAGAGTAAGCGAGCATTGTTCTTCCTCCTTCTACAAGCAATGAAGGCAAACTTAGACCAGTGACAGGATTCTCCTTTCTCACTACTTCTTCCTCCCTTTAACCCATGATAAAGAAGGAAGAAACATCATTGCTTTTCCACTGCTTCCTACCTCTACAGATCATCAATTGAAAAAATACACAGGCCATGTGCAGTAATACAAATATCATTTGTTCAGTCTTGAGAAACCAGAGGAACTGGTCATGCTAGAAAAAACTGCTCTTATGTGTATAACTGAGGATGAGATCTCTTAATCAATCTGTTTGTGGGGGTTTTTTTTTCAATTATTTTTCACTGGGAAAAATTCAACAGCAAACTTTCAACATCTTTTTTTTTCCCTAAAGAAACCCACGACAAAACAGCCAAAATCAAATGCTCAAATCTTGTGTGTTTACAAATCAAAGGCAAGAAGCTGACCAAAAGAACAGACTTTGATAGGAAATATAAAAGGTCACTGTATATACCAGAATGTAAAGCACGAGCTCCCAAACAGGTTCTGCTTTCTTGTTAACCCAGCAGCAAGTCTCAAGTTAAATACTGTAATCATGCCAGTCATTAGTTACTGCTCAGCCTCCTGTCTCCAGCCCGGAAATTAGTCTGCTCGGAGCCCAGATAGCTGAACAAGCAGTCACGTTTTATCATATAACTGAGGCTGGGAGGCCAATCTGAAGGAAAGCTACATGTGTTCTATATTAGGAAGAAAATACCTAATTTAAAAGAACTTAATTTACAGAACAATAAAAAGTATGCATTTAAAACACAGCGATGTAAAAGAAATAACAAAACAGAATCTCTTATGACTCTGATGTGATCTGCAACGGAAGTTCACATAACCTTGAACTATAAAATTTTAGTTAAGGAGTTATGAACTGCTGCTAAACTCCATTTAAAATTAAACTACAGAGGCATTTCTTACTGTGAAGTATTACAGGCAACAATTGCAACTAACAGATGAAGAAATCATTGCCTTCTGCATTTTGTTGGAAAGCATAAACTTAGGTTAAACGCGTAAATTACAAATTACTATTGAAGAGAGTAGGCATTTAAGGTATCGTTTACAGTTTTTTTTCCATGTACTCCAGCTCATGTACAGCATAAAACCCCCCAACATTTACAGTTACTATAGTTGAGACTTTTAACAGTCATTACCAAGATATACTACAGGAGTCATCTTTCCTTAACCAAATAATAGTACAATAAATTCATAACTTCTTTTTTTGAACATGACAAAGTCTAGGCAACACCAAGATAAGAGAGTAGGTGAAATTTTATTTAGCCCTTTCCACTGTTGTAAAAGCATATGATATTATATTAGATATAAATATTATATATGCAATTATATGTATTACATATGTGTTCTATTTTTGTGGCAGTGACAGAAGCAATTTGGCTTTCTACCTCCACTTTCAAGTAAGGAAACGTGAACTGTTAATTATAACAACTCAATTTCCAAATAACCACGTAATGTATCTTAAATCTCATACAACAGTAGCATTCTATAGATAGAATTGAAAGGGTAAGACTTTCAAGGACAGCCAAGAAATATAGATGCCAAAATACTGGTGTTTAATTCCTTTACGTGGCTTGAATTCTGCAGCTTGAAGTTTCGCAACGAATTGTAAGAAAGCAAATTTCAACAGTTTCATCACAACAAAAGTTAAGTTACAATACCCATACAAACTAGAATCTTTTAAACAAGTCAACGTATTTCAAATATAAGCATCATTATTAAAAACTCTGCGCCATCATCACAGATGGAGTCTGTCATATTCATTAACACAATTCCACAGTCATGAATCTAGTCAGAGAATAGAATTGTTCCTGGTTAAGATTTGCTTCTATCTGGGACAAAACACAAGCTTACCAATTGTGTGGCAATAAATAAAAGTAGTACCTGAATGCAATCAATTAAAAAAAAAAAAAAAAGAAAACGAAATGAAGTTGCAATATTAAAATTCTATCATGTTATAGTTCATCTATAAATACCATCCATCTTAGATACATAGCTTAGACTGTTGAATTTGGACAAATGTAAGCTCCATCTGAACTAAGGCTCAAACTATAAAGCATCCTCACACTGTCCAGTCCCTTGAAAGTCCATCCTAAACTGACAGACTTGGTAGTCTCTTATTTTACCTAGAAGGAAGGTATACATTCTACAAAGATATATTTCTGAAAATGGCTGTAAATATTAACAGAGTTTTTAATAAAATAATGCTTCCTATTTCCCAACTAAGGAAAATATAAAATATTTGAGTCCTTGTGCTTGGTTTGTAAGAAGCAACTACAGAGAATGGGATGGATGTAACATGTAACAGCAAAACCCTAAACCAACAGTGATGAATCGAAGTCCATAAATCTGGTTTTAAGAATGAAAGTGACAAGCAATTAGAGACAAAGAAACAAATTCATCCTTTACATTTCTCTGTTGCTTGTGACATCTAGTGGGTATACAAAACAGCCTGGAATAGCAAACTGAAACTCCTGCTTTTTCAGTGTTTGGTTTAGTTATTTCCTTCATCTACATGGAAATTATTTCCATTTCACAGTCAACAAATGTAAAAAAAACAGTGCAAGATATTTTCAAAGTATCTATATAGCTTTGAGCACTGCAGAGCTGTATTTGAAACAGAGAATTCCACTGGATTCCCTTCAGAAGCCATTTCTAAACACATGAATGACAAGAAGGTGTTTGGGAGCCGCCAGCATGAGTTTACCAAGGACAAATGTCAGCCCTGAGGTCGCTGGTGCCCAGGACAAGGAGAGGGTAAGGGATGTCACTTGACTTGAGGAAGGCTGTTGAGACAGGCTCCAACAGAGAGATTTTGGATGGTGAGATACAGGCTGAGTAAGTGAATAACAGATAAAGTGAGTGGAAAATTGGCTGGACTGCAGGCTCAAAGAGTTGTGATCAGCAAAGTCCAGCCAGAGGCTAGGAAAGTACTGCAGTCACTCGGGGATGAGTACTGGGACAAATAACAGTTTAATGTCTTCATTAACCACCTGGGTGATGGTACTGGAGTGCACTCTCAGCAAGGTTGCAGGTGACACCAAATTTGGGGCACCAGTCAATATGCTGGAGGGAAAGGCTGCTACTCAGTGTGATCTGGACAGCTTAGAAGAAAAGGGTGGACAGTTATCTCATCAAGTTAAGAAAAAGCAAAAGAAGTCTCAGATCTGAGATGGAGTAACCTGATGGAACAACATAGGCTGGAGGCTAACTGTCTGTGAAGCAGCTCTGAGAAAGGGATTATGGGGTCCTAGCAGACAATATGAAGCAGCAGTGTGCCCCTGGAGCAGAGAAGGCCAGCTGCATGGGCTGGATCAGGATGAGCTTAGCATCCAGTTCAGGAAAGTGGTCCTCCACCTCCATTTGGCACTTCTAAGACTGCATCAGAGTACGGCATCTAGCTTTGGACTCCCAGTACAAGAAAGAAATGGACATACTGAAGGACATCCAGGGGAGGGCCACCAAACTCGTCAGGGAGCTGGAGAACTTGCCCTGTGTGGAGAGGCTGAGGAGCCTGAGTTCACCCAGCCCTAAGAAGGGAGGGTTTCAAGGTGACTTTACTGCTGCCTGTAACAATTGCTACCTGCTCAGAGGATACAGAGAAATTGAAGCCAGACTCTTCTTGGAGGCCCACAGCAAACAGACCAAGAGGCAACAAATAGAAGTTGGAACACACAAAATTGCAATTAGATATTAGGGATTTTTTCTTCTTTTTTTTAAACCAGGAGATTGGTCAAATGCTGGAACAGGTTGCCCAGAGATGTTGTGGAATCTCCATCCTTGAATGCATTCAAAACCTGACAGGACACGGTCCTGAGCAGGCTGATCTGATTAGACCTGCTTTGAGCAGGTTTTGGACTAGATGGCCTGTGGAGGTCCTTTCTGATTTAAATTATTTCATTGATCTAAGAAGTTCTACTACACCCACCCTGAGTGGGTGTCTTGCCCACTGCTAATGTGAATTAAGAATGTGACTTCCTATTTTCTATTAATGCAAATGATCCCATCTCCATTTTTAGTATTGACAATCTTCTGTACGTTTTAAAGGACTAAGATAACTATGCATACTAGTACTCCACATTTTACACTATGACTGCTCAGTTCTTTAGTACCCTATTTGATAAGATGTATTCACAAACACAACAACTTGAAGACAAAGAATATTTCTGCTAAGCTCTTCAGCATCACCTTTGATTATCCTTAAAACTTCATACTGAAGGATGTACATTATTGTTTTGATAAGCATTCCTCACTGTATCCACTCATTAAAAATCCATTCTAAATAGACAGTTTTTTGGGTTACACTTGTCAGTTTGATGCACACAGAATACGTTCTACAATTACATCTGATGTTGACCTGTTCAACATTACTGTACTTCCACTCTTGGTTTCACAACACAAACAATGCTCTGATTTACTAAAAAGTGGAAGCAGGTTTATTCTAAATCATTATATATGGACTGAGTGCATTAATTATGTGTGCTAATCACATAGCATAACCCTAAAAATGTTTTGCTCAGCATCATTAAAACTGACTTTGTCAACATCTCTAAGCCCATAAAAGAAGGCTGAGGGATTTCTCCATGAAATTTTACAATAAAACTGTAGCTGAGTCCCCAGTTCGCGAAAAAAATTACAAATTAAGCCAAGTCTAAGTTGTTTTCTTGAATAAGAGTGGATTTAAGAACTGATCTCAGTGTTATGATAGCTGGTTAGTTTTTCACTCTATCTCTGGCTTCTCCTTTAGGATAGAACTAACCAGAGCAAATAACTTCCCAGGTTCCTCTTATGAAAGAGGTGTTATACAGAAAAACAATCCTTAATTAGTTACATTTACGCAATTCTAACACTATCATCATTTTTTGCTGTAATGTTATTTCATGTAGCTGAGAGTTCATGTTTTAACTATTATATGAACGAAATAAACAGCCTAAATTAGCTCAAATTCCTACCAATTGTGACAGCTTTGTACTTGCCAAGCTGAAGTGTGGATACCAGACTAAAAAGGAAGGCACTTTCTAAAATTATAAATAATAAATGGTTTACTGGAAGCCTACTGGCTCAGCCAGAAAATACACAGCATAAAATATGTACATACTGTATTGTTGGATAGAAATGCTCATAATTTCCTTCCTTATTTATTTCTTTTACCTCTTTCACACTGAGGGCCAGTAAATCCGTAGACACATGCACAGCGATTAGGTCCAATACACCGTCCTCCATTCTGGCAGCCATTTTCACAGACAGCTTTAATTAACAAAAAAAAAAGTTTTAAATGTTATAGTAATGACATTTCAAAAAATACCACATGCAGTATTAAAAAACATTTTTCTGCTCTCAACTGCTCTAAGTCTTTCTGGACTTGAAGATCAAACTGATCTCCTTCCTACCCATCACGACCAGCAATAGTGATTGTTCAAGTCAAATTCCATTAGTCCAAATTCCATTAGCACCTGTTTAACACTAATTGCAAGCAGCTGTTTAATTAATCATATTCAGCACATATTCTTAGCAGATGTTTAACTTATGGATATTTTTAAACAGTTGTGCAGCTCTAGTCACTAATCGTGAAAACTTATATCCACCACTGAAGTTAGCAGATAAAAAAAATCAACTATTTTGAGGTTTTTTGAGCATATTAAGTTGTGCTATTCAGTCACAACGGCAACAGAGATTTCAATAAAGGAGGCTTGGGGAGTCCAAGAGACAGATAACCCAGTTCTCAGAGTTGATAGTGCTGGCAGAAGAAGTGATGCTCAGAGGAAAGGAAAAGAATCGCTGGTTTAACTCATCTTTAAGTACCTTTAAAAACTGTGTTTTCTACAAGATCCCAACAAGAAATAATATGATTTGGGGGGAGTATAAATCCACAGTATACACACATGGAGAAGGTACTTTACAGTTGTGGGACTTCAGAGCACCCACTCATGCTATTTATCAATGGCATGATGAAGAACAAAGCCTCCTGCAAAAGAACTGAAATCCTCTCAGTTTGAAAGGAAGACAGTTCTTCAGCGAGGTTGAAAAATACCATTAAAAGAGAGCTTTAACTAATTCTGTCTGTTTTCAGGGTCGTTGTTTCCAGGATCTATAGCCTTGTTCAGAACTAGCACACATACCAAATTGAAGTATTTCACCTTAAAGGACAGCCCCACCATTTTTAAGTGTCTCTGAACAATAGCAAAGAGATTTAGATCTAGAAGTCTCTAGGCTGCCTTCCTACACAGGTCTCCCCAGTTGGAAGGTGACATTTGCAATATATTTGAGTATCCAGTGCAAAGAACCTCAGCAACCTAGAAAAGGTAAATCTTTCAAACTGGAAAAAATGTACCCGTGCTTCCTGTATCACTGTGGGGAACGCATAATATACTGTTATGTGGAAATGTGATAAAGCCTTACTTCTTATCAAGAACTAGAAAACAGAATTACTTTTTCCTGAGAATACATATCATGCATAAAATGAAGATACTGTCTGCATGTGTTACATTACTGAATTAGCAAACAATAATACTTCGGTGTGACAATTAACTTCAGCATATTTGTGACAAAATTACATTTTATTAAAAAGAAATAAAGACATATTTAAATTTTTCAGACATTTATTCCCCACCGTCTCTAGAAGACAAGTACTCAATCTTACTTGAAATTTTAACTATCCTATACACTGAGACCAGTCTCCACAGTTTGTTCAGATTTTTCTGGATTGCTTTAGAGTGACTGCTTGGAAATTTAATCCATTTTTCATTTATTCACCTGAGGTATGCTCCGTCTGAGAGCATTCAGGGTTGACCCAATACTTTAAAATAAACAGGAAGAGGGCACCAACCCTTAAAGGTAAATCTGACTGTGATTGGGGTCACATTTTAGGACTACAATTATTACCAAATTTTAGAGATTTGTACCCAGGTAGAACTAAAGCAAGAACAAGACTAGTCTCCAGCACTTGCAAAAACGACTAAGACAAAAGGATATTCTTCCACACTACTCAGCCTAACTACTCTTAGCCTAGCTGCCTTTTGTTTGTCTCTAGTTCCTTCAGACTACTTTCAGCAATTAATTTCTCAGCTAATTAGTAGCCAGCTGGCCTCAGAATACACTATGAGTCTTTCTTCATCCCTGCAGCCTTTAGTGATTTTTACTGTTTGCTAGATTTGTATAGCTTGTAAACACTGTACTGTGATAAGTAGAGCTGTGCAAATAATTGACTTTCTAGCTTGTCTGCCAAACCAGAAAGGTATCCAAAAGCTTGAACTGTATTTCATCGTTTTCCTTAGTCAAGCAGAAAACAGAAAAACATGCTTTAACCTAGCAGTTAGGCTGTTCTTTGGAGATGTAGAAACTTTGCCAGAGAGAATGAAAAATTAGTGATCATCTGGTAAGAAAAGGAGAGTGGGATGTATATGGCCATTGCTCCCAAAGGATTTTCCAAAACTATTTGTTGAATTCAATCCCAAATTTGTAGACAACACAAATGCACTTCATGCATGAACTGACTTTCAGCTACACACTATACCTCAAAACAGCATTACATTGCTCACGGACACTTCATTGTATTTCAGCAGATTGGCTTTTTTATCTTCCTACCCTACCTAAAGAAAGAAGGCCAACCTGCGGGACTTAACGTGGACGTAGTTTTAGATGCAGCAGAGCAGTTACTTACGCTGGCCGCAGTAAGTTCCCACATAGCCCTTCTGGCACTGGCACCGGTCATCCGTGCAGGTGCCCCCATTCATGCATCTGATGCTGCACTGTTGTACTGCAGAGAGACACCAGCGTCAGGCAAAAACACCACATTTGGAAGCAAACGTGGACAAAAGACAAGATGTGTCTGAAAGCAGACATGAGTTTCGTACAATATATGCTATGTATTTAAGCGTACACTCAGGTGTTGTTCTAACCTAAGCCATCCAAGCTGTAGCTATTAGACAGCCACTAATTTAAAAGCAACCATGAAAAGTTGATTTTTAGAGTTTTCCATTACTATACTTAGCAACGTAGAGCTTTTAACTATCTTAAAGCCTGTATGATCTGTATTTCTTAGGAAAATGGACCCAAAAATGTTAATATCACAGACATTTATATTTGAACTTGCTTATTGCTTTAAACACTTTTTTCAATTTGTCACACAGAGTAAACATGCACGCATAGTATATCAAACTTTATCAAAAACTAGAGATATACCAAAATGTAAGTTACATGCGTGTATGCAGTAATGACAAGTTATTTTTAGAGAATTTACACAGTAGATATTTTTGAGTTGATACTCAAAGAGAATTACTTAAAATGGAATCTCTAATGAAAATAAATATAGTATGTCCTTACTAGATTTCGATCCACAGGTAGGTGATATTTGTCCACTTGCACAAGTGCACATGTTAGGACGGGAACAAAATCCATCACCACAGCTATTTCTACAAATAGCTGAGGAAAAACACAATTAAAGAGACAGTGATTAACAGTAACCTTAGTCTTAAATAAATAAATAAATAAAAACCCACTTGAATGCACAGTTCGTTGGGACAGTTGATACACATATGAAACTAACTGTAAGTTAAACAAAGTAAACTGAATTTTGGTGTAATCAGTATCTCTGACAAATTTAAAGAAAAACAGAATTGAATATGGCATATTCAAACACTGGTCTGACCACTGAAACCAGATAATCAACTCTTTTCCTAATTAGGAATACCACCCTATTACACAAGTAATGTAAAATTATTAAAATTATATATTTTAGACCACAAGACCTGTAGAAAACTTTACCAAGAATCCAAGATTTGAACGAATACAAACAATATAGATCATAAATGCCAATTTATGGTATGGCTTCTCTCTTATAATTGCTGGTTTAGAGGCATTTTAGGGTCTCTTTTCTAAGCTTATCCATCCTTTACCCAAAGCTGTTTTGTGGGAAGTCAATGTCCACACGCTGGGCTTTGCAGATTTTGTGTAGTTTCCCTAAATACAGTTTTCTATACTCAAATATTTCCACACTGTCATTTAGAAACTGACTTTATGAAATCTCAGGGAAGCCTTTCCGCACCATACCCTGTGTGTGTAACGTGCATGCCATGCTGCTGTCCCCTGATGCATCAAAGTCCCACCTTCCCTTCTTGCTCACCAGACAAGGGAGCTTCATCGCACAAGGGAACAACAGAACCAGAAATAAGTTAAAGGCTAAATCCAGATTCTACGGGAGATCCAAATGAATTCATCTAGCAGGATTAGCAAATGCACCAAAAGACAGCCTGAAATATTAAGAGGCAGTATGGCACAGGAAGACCTCAAAAACCACTTATCTTGCAAGAGACAACTTGGAAAGCAAAAAAACCAAACAAGAATCACAGTTTCTTTGTAAATAACTTGGGGATTTTGAGACAATCTGAAAGCACATCTCCACAGAAGGCCAACAAAAGCAACAAATACCTCCAGTAAATAACCTGCTAAGAATATACCGACTACCTAAAAAACCTGTCTATATACATTAAAAGAAATGGGAAAAAAAACCCACCTGGCCATATACACAAAAAAAAAAAAAAAAAAAGAAAGCAGAGATAAGACCTTTTCCGGAATGTTTGTGCTCCACTTCTGACTTAGGAAAACATGCATAAATGAGACACAACTCCCATATGGAAGCAAACTGTTTTCTTGCCCTATTATAGAAATATGATACCTGTGAAGTTTACATGCTCCCTTTTACCCTTTCTCCACCAAATGAGAAGCTCTGTACTGATGTCAAACATGACCAAACCAGGCCAAATTTTGTAAACCCGCGTCCTCCTTGACATACACCTATAAAGGACACATTTTCTTTATGAGAGCATAGACAAAGCCACATTAGTGGTCCATTGACACCACTCATCAGGCAGCAGAAAGACGGAATGCAGATCATCTACATTTATCATGAAATCCTCTACAACTATGCCCCAAATGTGAAGGCATGAGAGTTGAAGGAGTTTGTGGGATTTCGTTATTCAGTTGAAATTAGAGACATACCACTGACTGATACGAAACACTTTTTCCATTAGCAGACGTAAAAGTGAGAAACAGGTCTCAGATTTAGAGCACTTGACAAACACAGGGAACCAGGCTGTTTTCCTTACGTCGCTGTTCTGTCCATCTTTATACAACATAGCTCAATCTCTTGATTAAGCAAGGTCTACATTTAGACCATTTTGTTAGTTTATTATCTGTAAGGGAATAACTTTTTATCAACTGAAAGCCATATAGCTGAAAGCATTTTCTAAATATGCTTTCATCAGTACAGTTTATTTTATTTAAAGAAAAAGTAAACCCAACCAGACCTCTGTTTTTTAGATAAAAGATCACTTTTAATCATCAATATGTCACAGACTGCCAACAACCATCATCATATTATCAACTGAAAACACTCTAAGTCAGAATGGTTTCCTGTTGACCTACCACTGTCTCATAGATCTCTCTTCATGAAATAATACTTTAAAATCACCAGTTACAATCTGCACTGTTTATAATTAACGCATCTCCAATAAGAAGTTTGCTAGCTTGTCCATCATCCTGTGCAGGAGACTTTCTCTAGCTAAACAGCTCTGGCTAGAGGGACCACCATCCCAACAAATGTTTAATGTGCGCATAGAAATCTGTGGTCTTAAACCTTCACCAAAAGTACAAATAGAAAAGTGTCACAGCCAATCTTACAGATGGTCTGGCAAAATCATTCACCCACCAAACATGTTAGAGAGCTGCAACGAAGCTCCAGTAAGGAAACAGGAGCTAAAAGATGTCCTTTGTGCACATAAATTAATAATAAGTCAAAGATTATTCTGGATGTGAAGAGACCTGAGACTGAGGTCCTTAAGAGGCACCAAGAGTCACAATTTAAGGGTACATTATAAGGATTTCTGAAAGCACCAAAATCATTGTCTCTCCCTGATTTCATTCGAGCTAGATGCCCAGATGAATTTGAAAAACCTATCAACAGCATATTATAGAATCATAGAATGGTTTGGGTTGGAAGGGACCTTAAATATCATCTAGTTCCAACCCTCATCCCATGGGCAGGGACACTTCCCACTAGACCAGGTTGCTCAAAGCCTCATCCATTAGGCAGCCTAAATCTATTTTAAAAACTCGGGTTTACATTTAAGTAAGACAATATCATAAGAGATTATAAATGTGAACTGAACATTTTGAGGAGTTCCTCTTATTCCACATTGGCATTGATACCAGCATCTTCCTCTGAATAACATGGTTAACGTTTTCTAGGAAATGCTAGGTCAATCTTACATGAAAATCGTTGATACATGGCACAATGATAAGAAATACTAGCAAGACAAATTCATTCATGTAAAACAAATAGATGTGAGCAGGCTGATAGTCCTGAATCATAAAGCAACAGCCCAAAAGTCATCTTTAAGTCTAGCAGATCTTGGCTTACTACCCATCCTTCCCTAGTTTAGTCCTGGATGTCTGCAGTTTGTTAGATGGAGTATTCCAAAGGCCTTCATTGCTTATGTAAAGGGCAGAATGTTCTTGGACCTGAATTCTGAAAGTTGAACATACTTACTAGCAAAAGAGACGGTGACAGACTAGGACGAATGGGAACAGACTCACATTAAAATTCAAGGACTATAAGAAGCATGTGTTTAATACCAGCTTTTATCTAACAGACAGAAAATTCAACTTAATTCTCCATTTCCTTTCTAGGTAGACAATGTTTCCTAACCAGAGTACTGAGCAGATTTCCCCCACCCCTTCTTTTTTTTTTTTTTTTGCCAAGCCATGTCGACAGCCACATCTGTCAGCAGAGTACCTGTTATGACCAGCCATATAATCCAAGTCTACATGCTTTATAGCTATTAAAACACAACTAAAAATGACAGGCAAGAGAATACGCACCCCAGATGTAAAAAAGTTTTCCATTTGATTGCAATTCCAAGCCCAGCACAGAAGTTTCACCAAACTTCAGATCTGATGTGCTTTATATTAAGACTTTTTGGCCTGTTTTTTCCTGTTACTATAGTTGATTATTTAATTTATGGAAGGTTTTTTCCCTTTTCCTTCATTGTGATGTCCTTCTTTTTAAAAAGTGGAGACGTACCCCTTATGAACACACCAAATAAAATACAGTAATTGGCCAATCTTTCGATTACAAGAAACATGGACCTGTAAATCCATCGTTTTTTTTTTCTTTTTCTTCTTTTTAAAAATAAGGCAAAAGACAGAACTGAATTCTCTTTTCTCATACTGAATGGGGCCATAACTTACAGAAGAATATTTATTTTTATTATTACCCCTAGGGCAGTAGAAACTTGAAGTCAGACACTTACGAACAATGCACTGATTTCCTCCAGGAAGAGTTTTCCATCCAGGGCAACAATACGAATGGAATCTAGAGCCACACACATTTGGCCTGTCACACAAACAAATAAATGTATATACGAAAATATAAATCACTGTAAATAGAATCCAAAGTTTTATGTGCACACAAGGGAAGAAACCAGACGCATGAAACAAAAAAAAAAGCATATAGCAAAGATGTCTACAAAAAAATCCTCCCCAAAGAAACAAAATCTTCCTCCACTTATAAGAAGTTCCAAGCCATTTTATTTTGTACTCGTTCCACTGGTTAGTATAAAGAGGAGAGGCAGACTAGGCAACAGCAGGCCACATTCATCCCTGGTGGAACTATTGAGGATACGCAAGGGATGAGTTTGGCTCTGGGCTCATATACAGCCTTAGAAGTCTTGCTGTAAAAATTGGCTTCGTGCTGCCGCCTGACACAAGACAGAAGGGATGACTGACCATACAGATTAACAAACTAATTCAAATCACCCAGAACTCCCCAAAACATTAGAAAAAAAAGCAGATTTTGAATAGTTTCTCAGCAGAAGCCCAAGTAAAGGGAATGCCAAAGTATCTTAATATTGCAATACGCTTGAATGAAGAGCCCAACACGGTACATCTGCTAGTTGTACCATAGCCCCACACCATGTCTGCTTTTAATATAATCGCACTAATTAAAAGACCGTATTTCACAGCCGAGGACAAAACACCCAAGTCCGATTAACCACACGATTCCCCTCGTCCCATAAAGGGGCCGGAAGGTCAGAGGTACCGCAGGCAGGAAGGGAGACCGCAGGATGGGGTTTGGGGGTGGGGGGCAGGCGGGGGGGGTAGGGGGTGCTGGGGGGCAGAAGGGAGGGGGGGGTTGTGTGGGGGTGCTGGTGGCTGGGGGGCTGCGGGGAAGGGGTCCGGGGATGCGGAAGGCGGGGGGCTCGATGGCGGCGCGTCCCTACCCGCGGAGCAGCTCCTGCTGTCCTCCTCGCCTGCGGACCCGGCCGGCGGCGGCGGGATGGGCCCCGTCCTCCCGGTACGCGGCGGCGGGGTAGATGCCGCTCGCTCCTCCCGCCGGGCGAACCGGCGGCGGCTTTTGTTGCCCGGCAGCTCCCTGAGCCCACAGGGCCAGGCAGCCCAGCCACAGCAGGCAGGGCTGCAGCCACAGCCACCGCCGTCTCCCCATCCTGCGGCGGCCCCGGCTGGGAAGCGGCGGAGGCGGCGGGGGGGGGAGGCGGGGAGAGGTGAGCCTGTCCCGCACCGCCGTCGGCGGGCAGGGCTCCGCTCCTCGCCGGGGGAAGGCTTCAGCCGCGGAAACTCTTTCTTCTCTCCTCCCCAGCCTGCCCGGCCGCAGCAGCCGTCAGCGGGACGCCGTGATACCAACAGCGGGGTCCACGTCGCATCCCACCCGCCCCCCCCTCTCTTCAAAGAGGGGGGAAAAAAAAGAAGAAAAAGAAGTTGAGTTAGTTGGGATTTTCTTCCCCCTCTCCCCTCCTCCGAAAAAAGAAATCCAACAGAACCACGTTGAATTTCCCGGGGGGAGGTGGGGGGGGGAGGGGGGGGAGAACAAAAACAAACACAAGTACAAGGATGACAATTAACGATAACGGCGCCCGATGCGATCCGCCGGGATGGGCTGAGAGGAGAGCAGCAGCCCCTGCCCGGCGCGGAGGGCGGTTTTACAGCGGGCTGGCGGTGCGGGAGAGGCCGGGGGGCAGAGGCGGGGCCGGCGGCTCCCGGCCGGTAGCTGCGGCGGCCCCGGGGGGGCGGGGGCGAGCGGCTGCGGGGCGAGGGGTGCGGGAGGAGCGTGACTGCGGTGGTGGTGATGACGATGATGGCGATGATCCTCCCAAACCTCTGGGAGCCATGCCACGAAATGTGTACGATCCCGCCTTCGTGGAGGGGTTTGTAAGTAAAACCCTTCCATGGAAGAGCACCTGGGGTTGAGATGAAAGGCCCCAGGGCGAAGCTGCAGGATGAGGACCGGCCCGGCAGGGTGAAGCCGAGGGATGGAGCTTTCCCCCGGGCTCGGGAAGGGCTGTGTGGGGTGCGGGGGTCCGGCCGCCCGCACCCACCTGCCTTGGGCACAGCGGTGACGGGCGGAGGCGCCTGAAGCGGGAGCTCATTCCGCCTAATATCGCTTCAGCCTTGTCTGTTGGTATTTTTGTCAGCAAGTCGACAAATGTCTTCAAAACACTTGAAAAACACCAAGAGCTAAGAAACGTTGAACTGCGTTAGTTTGCAGTTTCCTTCAAGAGTAGTTTTTGCAAGGGCACGCCTTCGGTTTTTTTTTTTTTTTTAATTGTTTTCCGCTTGCTGTTTTTCTCTACATAAGCATCTGAAAATGAATGCAAATAAAACCACCCCAGCTTGGCTAATTTTGTACTTACTTCTCAAGTCCAAACCCATTGCATTTACCTAGATGTGCTGAATACTTAGCCACCAGTAAAAAGCAAACAAAAGCAATGAAGACATGTCCCAGCTGAAAGTCCCCGAGTGCTCCCTGTGGGTCATTCTGATAACAACAGGACACAATCTGGTTTTGTCATCTGAGAAGATTTATCGCTCTGAATTACAGCTATATGCTTGAGCACGCCACCATACATACTGTGGCATACCGTGGCAACCAGGAAACTTCTTTTATTGTCCGTTAAAACAAAACAAAAAACCATGTAGCAGCTTTTTTTAGCTCCACGCGCATATTATCTGTCACTTCTAATTCTGGAATGAGAGGCAGGAGCCATGTTTTGTTATCTCTGAAATAAAACCCACTAGCTGAGAGGTCATGAAGCCATTCCCTTATTCAAGTCACTGTAGAGGCTCCATTTAAAAGATCTATGTTCTGATTGATGAGAAGCTAATTTTGTTTAAATTTTGAAGGTTAGCAAAAGCAGTTTCACATGGGAGGATCTGAATCTTTAAAGGTAAACCCGTGAGAAATTAAGGGAAGTATTTAATGAAGACAACTAGTTAGAAGAGTGCAGGAACTTATGAATATAGGTGGGGTTTGGAATTTCTTCAAAACAGAAGCTGTTAAACCTGCCATGAATAAGATGCACCTAACAAAGCCAGGGAGAGAGAAGGATTCCATGCCTGTTTGGGTGAATAACTATCTCAAGAAAAATGCAAAGAATAAGCAGGCAGGCTACAAAGAATAAAAAGGAAAGAACTGATCTGAGATAAGCGTGGGGCCTTGGATATCAGGAAGCACAGAGATAAAGAAGTAATTCCCAGAAGTTAAACAGAGCTACATCTGGAAAAGGACAACACAAGAAAATCTTAAGGAAAAAAAAAAGATCAGGGAAACAAACAAATAAAAAAAGTTAACCAGTTACACAGCAGCGGTGGGCTAGAAATTATGGGGGGGGGGAAATTCTGGTGCAAAGCCAATATATATAGACTCTATGGTTGGGTTGGGTTTTTTAACTTTGAAACTGTAGATACTGAGCCCAGGAACAAAAGCAAATGGTCAGCATCTGCCACTGATTTGTTAAGTGATTTCTAAGACTCAGAGACCCCATTGCGCTCAAACCAGAAGAGGACTAGGTAGCAACTTTCTAGAATTTTGCAAGGAACTAGCACACAAAAATAAAAAAACATTCAATAGCAAGGAGTCTTAATTCTGATAAGATTGTGATACAAATAGTCCATGTAGATATGCATACAAATTAAGTTCTTACCAACAAAGCTGTGTTCATTAGAAAGAGAAGCATTAATACTTTTTATGGGCACAAGGCACTGATCCGACATCATCTAAAATAATGATTATGTTCTGATTATTCACATTAGAAAAAGATGTGAATTCCAAATTAAAATTGGAATAGTGCACAAAAAAAAGCCACTGGTATGGTCAAGGGAAGAAAACTACTGCTAAAGAGTTTGGGTTCTTCTGCTAACAGCAGTTCTCTTAAAAAAATAGTGAAGGAAAATAAAAGAAGAAAACGAAAGTGTAAAGTGATGATAATTCAAATTAGTGCTTCAATTAGAAAAGTCTCTGAGATAAGACAGGAGGACAACTCTGCAATGGAAAAAGTAGAATCTAAAACTTTAAGTACTTTTGAGATGAAACTAGATTTCTTTAGAAAAGATGTTATTGACTGTGGCTTCCATCTCTTAAAAAGCATTTGAATTCGATGATGCTAGAGGTTCCCTCCCAGTCTATTCCCTAGCTGTTATAAAATAGAATAGCTCCTTTCATGGAGGATGCCATAATCTATTGACATCATGTGACTGATGCAGAAGGATGAACGATGGTTACTTTGTCGTAGCTGAACTTCCACTTCAAGTCTGACCAATTCTGATAAAAATAGTTCAAAATGTTATATATAGTGGATGTTCAGGAAACATGTAATTGTACGTTTACATACAGAAAATATTCCCAGAGAAAAACTCATAATGTAGATTATTCTTGAATCCACACTTTTCCCATGTGATTCATTTTTTTCTTCCCAAACAAGGGTGGGAGTTATTTTTAAGTAAAGGCAGTCCTACTATTTTGGCATTTGGAAACAAAGTAAAAATGTGGGCTATCACTTTGCTGAAGCAGGATTGAGTTAAACTAGACTTCTTGGATGCAAATCATTTCTTTTAGTCCTAAAAATGATCTCTCTCAATGGCCACATTTGATTGTCAGTTAAAAATATCCTCAGCTATTCATTACGCCGAATGATTAAAAGCACTCAGTGGTGGATGCCTAGATCAGTACTGGTATTAAAAGTACAAATGACAAGAGACTGTCTAAATTTAAAAAACCTTTTTTTTTCTTCTTAGTGCTACTATCCAAACTGCTGTCATGTTATTTTCCTTCCACAGCATTAAGAGGAGTTGAATCTATTGTGGACTGGTCCTGTCCTACAGAAAGTTTTCTCTTAATGAAAGAGGCTGCAGTATTGGGCCCATCTGTTTGCCCAAGGCCATAGACTGAAAGCATAAGTCATGTAAATTATAACACATACTTGATATAAAAGAATATACCTGTCTTAAAGGGTTTTCCAGTAGGGTAAACCCTTTTTGTTTGTTTTGAGGTTTTTTGTGTTTCGGGCTTTTTTTTTTTTTGGTTGGGTGTTTTTTGTTTTTTTTTTTTTTGTTGCTCTTTTGCTTCATGGCTACAGTAAAAATGAAATCATTACAAATGTGTGAACTTGTGCTTCTGTAGATTTCAGGTGCGGGGCCCTATCTTTTCAATGTTCAGTGCCAGACACCAGTTTTAGGACCTTAGCATATGGTGTGATACAGGGTCATCAGCTCACAGGTTTAAGCACTTGGCTATATACAGATACAGGATGTGGTTTGCTGGTCCTTCCACATGGTTGTCCCGGTAGCAAGGGATGTACCTGAGTGTGTGGCCATACCAAGTATAGCAGGAAGCGTTCAGGTTTTGGGCATCATGAGCAATACCTCCTGCTTCCTCCGCAGAAAAAGTACTTGAATAGTTCTTTTGAGATTGTCGAATTTTATTCTAGATAAAAAGTGATTCAAAAGATAAATATTGGTTAGAAGGGACCAGAAAAAAATTTTAAAAATTAATAATTCAAGAATTTCGCTCTTTCTTTCTCCTTTTCTAAGTACATCTCAAGTTCAACCTACACAACTGACTTTTTGTGTAAAAACAAGTTCCTTACTTGTTAAACATATGCATCTTCGTAATATTATTTTGGTATACTTTATTTTGACAGGAGGACAAATGCTCTCACCTGACTTCTTACCACCACTATTTTTGACCATTCCAAACATAAAAAACATAAACATTTTTTTGAAATGTGGCAGAGCAGACTAAGAAATAGGACAATACTGCAAAATGTTAAATTGTGAAGTTATAAACATGTTGAATGGAATGCCTGTGAAGTGCAGTTTGATTTTTTCTCTTTTTATTCCACTGTTAATAAAGCAAAGTGCAAAATACCTATTGATTCCCAATAGACCCTAGGCTCCCATGTACTAAATCCCATGGAAAACAGGCCAGAGTGGAATTCAGGTTCTGTAAGAACTGAGGCATCTGAGTGAACTCCTATTGGCAAGTTGATGGCTCACAAACACCACTCATTTCTGATAAACTGTTTCCTTCAACTAGTCTAACACGTCATCCTGTCTTTCTGACATCTTCCTGTGAATGTTTAGTTGTTGTGTTAAAATAAACATTGTAAAAATTGAGGTTTTGGATTATTCCTCTTAAGCCAGTCCTCCCCTTCCTCTTTAAAAAAAAAAAAACAAGCCGGAACAACACAAATCTTGTAAACTTTCTGTTGCTCACTTTTGTAACTTCCATGTCATCATCCTTTGCTATGTCTTCTCTTTCCCCAGAAGTACACGGTCAAGCTGTAATGTCTCCCCAGATAAAAAACTGATTCTGTGGGTCTAATTTTGCACCTTATTGCTGCCTCCTCTTTTCTGGCCTTACCTTATATAAACCTGTTTGAGAGTAGTGCTGACAGAAGTATCTCCAACTACAGCAGCTCTTTTTCTCTCTTAACTCTTTTCAGCTGTTCCCTCTTCCCCAGTGGATCTAATGCATGCTCCCTATCTTCACCTTTTCAGTCAGGGCCAAATCTTCATTTGGTATCTTTCTACGGTATCTTCATCACAGAAACACTTAAAAAGTATTTCTGGAAAAGGCCTTGGAAAGTCATCTAATTAATCCTCTTTGCTGTAAAGCAAAAAAAAAAAACAACCCAGCTACAACTTGTGTCCTAGAAATTGACCGTTTAACCTGTGACTCAAGTGCAGGAATTCTGCAGGGTTGCAGGTGATCTGCTACCGATGCCATTGATTTACCACTAAAAAGTTTTCCAAATACCCAATAGGAATCCTAAGTTCTGCATTTTAAACACCTCCCTCCCATTCCCATTTTATTTCCAGCATCTTCTTATGTGCTTCATGTTTGAAGAATATCGTTCTGTCCTTTTTTTGTTCTTCTCTGACTAAACAAGCATGTGTCTTTTTTGAGGCTTTCAGATCTTCACTTGTTGCCTTGATTTGTTCTGCTGGGCCGACTTACTTCTTCAAGTGAGGTGCTCAAAGCTCAAAGACAATTCTCTAGCTGAGACTGCCCAAGCTGATCGGAGAGGAGGGAGTAATTAATTTACCTTACAGCCTAAAATCAATAATGTTTATAGACTATAGGGTGCTTGTATTTTTCAAAACAGTACTGACATTATTATTCACTTTAGCTTATAGAATTTTGTAATATTCCAATGTTTTTCTACAAGAGTGATACCTAAGCAGTAAAAACACATTTCATTTTCGTGAGGTGCAAACTCCTTTTTTTTTAACCTTTTCTTTTTTCTTTTTGCCATGTATCTAATTTATGGGACTATTCTGAATGCTAATCCTGTCCTCCAAAGTAGTTGTTCTCCCTCCAGGTTGGCATTAATCTGCAAATGGAATAAATTTTCTATCATATGCTCTTTAAAAAAAACATATTGAAAAGTAATGGGTCCAAGGCTGTCTGAAACTGACACATAGTACTTGGTTCCTCCTTGGCAGTAAGCTATTGATAGCTGCTCTAGGATGTTTTCTTTAGCCGATTATGTATTACTGAGTAATTTAATCTAGACTGTGATTTCTGCTTGTCAGTTGAGACTGTTTCAAAGGCATTACTAAAATCAGGTAGACAACATCTATTTTTATTTTTCTGTCCTGTTTTATTGATCTTCTTGCTTGCTTTTGACAAGTCTCTCTTAGGTTTCTTTGATGTTCTTGTTTTCACATGGAAACTTGCATTATCATCTCCTTCTCAGCATCATTTCAGGCCGGGAAATTAAATTAATTGGCCTCACTTCCTTTTTCCTCTGTTTAAATGTGTGCACTGATTTGGTATATGCTCACAATTTGGTAAACAACAAATAAAAACTAGTAAGAACAATAAATAAAACTTAATCTCAATAAAAACAAATAAGTAAATAATTATGATCTCTTCCATTTCTGTTCTCATCTGTAAAATTCAATGCATATAAAGGATATTACAACCATTTAAGAAGAAATTCCGATTCATAATTTTGACTAACTCACTTACAGTTGCTCTACAGTCAGGACATTGGATATTGTCCCTCAACATAAAGTCCCTTACGTATACAACATATAGATCACTCATCCCACAGAGTTGTAGGTTTATCATTTGTAAAATTAAAAATTAGTTTAACAGTGGTTTCAAAGTAATATGTTCACTGCAGATGAAAAAAAAAGTATACATTAATTAAGGCATGTTGAAAGGAAGAAAGGAAGCCATTAAGTGGGGTCATAAAACATGAACAGGAAGATACTTAAGACATAAAAAAACAATTTGAAAAAGGCAAAAAAGCCATCACAGTACTGAAACGTGTCATAAGAGAACTGTTCCATGCAATTAAACAAAAAATATTTCAGTGCTACAAAGCTTCAGCTACAAAAAGATAACCTAGTTTTGAATGTCTGATTCCTGAGAAAATTACTCATAACTTTAAGATAGCAGCTACTTTACCTTTATGATACATACAAAAATGTAAGTAAGGTACATCCTTCCAGGACTGATTTGACTATTTTGCCTGTTAAACTTTGTATTATTTGGCTATTTATTTTTTTTAGCATGGGAGAGGTAGGGTGTACTACTCTGTACTGTTTTTTCTTTATTTGAAGTGGGAAAAAACAATAGTGAAATGTTCCTAATTTAGACATCTCATCTACCAGAAATGAAATCCTACTTTAAGCTCCAAAGTCAATCATCAGATGTAAGGAGTCAAGGGTGGACAAACCAAAAATTTAGCACTCTTTTTTTTTTCCTGGATGCAGAAGAGGTTAACCAGATTATCAATGGAAATAAGATCTGTATACATGTCTTAAATGAAACAGGAGGTTGAAGCCATCCCTTAGCAGAGCTCAAACACCTCAGTGTCTATTTTAAAATGAGTCAAGTTAAATAAAATATAAAACACAACAGAGATTCTTGGATATTCTGTATTGTCTATGAGAAAAAGGGTATAGCTGCTGCAGTACTTACCAGGAAGACTTCTATAGTTATAACTGTTTTGATTTGCCTTCATTCTAGAAACTACCCTGAGGAGTCTGTAGGTGGAGCACATAAAAGAGCTCAGTTGTTCATGAGAAGTTTCACCTGACATTAAAACCTGAACTACATGGGTTTAACTATTTAAATACATTAATAATTTTATAGCTGTATGATTGAAAGTATTTGTTCTCTTATAGGTTCCTTTAAGCACTATTTTCTGACTGAGCTTCTCTTTAACAACATCTTTAAAAAGAAATGATTCAAGTATCCTAAGTCTCACTGAAATTACATGTTCAAATATTAATTCCTTTGGCTATTCATCTATCTAAAAGCATATGTAATAGTTATTATGCAGTGTGCCAACAACATCTCCACATTGACTTTGTGCACTGAGGCAGTTTTCTTTGTCCAAACCAGTGGTGAAGTTCTAGGAGTTGCTGCTACAACCACGTGAGTATTGCACCACAAATTAGGAATCTGAAAAACTAGAGTGCTTCTACATTTCAGTGTTCTACATTTCAGTGCTTCTGCATGTCCACATGAAGATGAAGTTTTAACTAAAGGCAACAAGGATGAACTGGGAGAGTATTTAAGAGTTGCAGCCAAGTTTCAGTTCACCTGAATTCCACCATTCATGTAAATAGTGCAACTTTTTAGTGACTGCCACTCTGGCTGTATCACTGCTTAAAGCCCATGTTCTCTCTTTTTATTAAATACTACTTCATCTGTGGAATCACCGAAGAAAAGCAATCTTGACAGCAATCCCAAGAATTTCTGGTAAGTCCCAAACTAAACAGTAGCGTTACCTAAATAAAAATAATTCTTAACAATAAATCAATAAACAACAATTTTCTGTTGTGTTTGTTCTGTGTTCTTCCACTCTGATGGACATGAGATCATTGTTTTTTGCATACTAGAACCAAACTTATTTTTGACAAATTAAAATAGATTTATGGAATGTAAATACAGGTAGATTGTGATTTACTGCATGGTGTAAACATGCAAATGTTAAGTTGCTGAATTACTATCATGGCAGTTCCTTTATATAGTCACATACGTACGAAAAGCAAGGCTGGTAATTTTCACTCAACCACAAATTGAAACAGATGGGTACAAAATTTATGTAAGGTTCAAATCAGCATAATCTTGGCATATAAAACACTGATCATTATTCAGGAGATTTAAAATAGGTCCATGCTCAAAACACATGGAGAAATAAGTATCTGTTATATATTCTATTATGAAAGTCTAATACATAATATCATATAGAATGATATATATATATGTTATCATTATGGAATGCCTAGAAAATCTGTGATGGCACTACATATACTAAGAACAATTCAAGCTTTGCATTAACTTATTTCAGCGGCACTATGCCAGCATATTGTAATTATGGCATATTATGGCTATATATATAGCACGTCCTTTTTATAGACTAATGGAAGGAAAAAGAATAGGTCATACACCAATGCAAATTCCAGAAGAAAACTAGCAGTCAGCAGAAAAGTTTGTAATGTGCCTTTCCAAAAAGAAGGATTTTTCTGCGTATACTGATGGTAAATCTAGCTGTAGTGCCTGCTAATATAGGTACGTTGTTTGGTATATAGCCTGCTACACACAACTTCTTACACAGATATCTAAAGATGCAAGGGCTTAAAAATACTAGGAAACTGTCTGCTTTTATTTTTATTTTCTTAAAAATACAATTTTAGTGTTTTTAAATATTAGACCCTAAGGTACAATCAGTCCTGATGTTTTTATTAGGTAAAACAAATCTGGACTCAAGATTATAGACTCTAGGTTTGCAGTCACATGAATCTCAATGTATTAGGGAGAGAAGCCATGCTAATTCCATACAGATGTGCTGTTGCATTCCTGTAAATTTTCAGACTGAAAAGGAAATGCTAGTTACACCCCTTTCCCCTTCAGCCTACGGTAGAACATTTCACAGATTGCATATGTGTTTTGCATTCAGAGAAAAATAGTCATAGAACTCTTTGACCAGGTACTCTCTTTTAACTTGCCTTTGACATTTTAAAATCAAAAACCTGTGTTTGTTAATTCAAGCATCATATCATGATGTATACGTTTTTTCACAATTTAGAAAACCTAGCCTCAGATTTTTTTTCACCATACAGACAAAAATATGAACAGCTTCATTCTCTTAGATGTTCTCTTTTGCTTAGGAAGAAAGCATATTGATATTCTCTTATACGTACAAATATATAAATATGGCTATATATATGGAAAATGTAAATATTTTTTAGAAGGACTTAGTATCCACTTCCCAGTTAGACCTTAGAAAACCAAACAAAGAAAATGTGATAATACTTACCTTAGCCTAGAAAGTACTTTGCACAGAGTAAAAGCAAGGACTCGTATGACTACCATGACAGAGCTTTTCAGACCAGCAGCTAAAACCAAGCCACATTCTCCACTGATTTCTTTTGGCACAAATCTTAAAGATACTTTCAGTAGTGGAAAATATATGTGAATGTGACAGTAGAATACATCCATTATCCATCTTTCCAGCCTGAGACAATTCATAGACCCAGCCAGAGATGGGAAGGACTAGAATAATAGAGGAAGGGCAGAGTATGCTGGTTTGGGTGAACCTGTTATAATCTTCTCAAAGTGAAAAGTCACCTTTGCACATCACAGTCTACTTTTGAAAGAAGGCAGATTTCAACATGTTTTCTTTGCTCAAAACTTTCATCCTTCCATGCTGTGTACTGGATCTCTCCAGTGATGGCTATGCTTCAACAACTGGTAATGTGATTCCTGTTTGTAAACATAGTGTAGTAAAACTACTCTTAAATCACTGCTCAAGGGACTCACAAAGGTCTGTTGCCAAGCAGAAGTGGTCTTTAACTAACAGTCAAACAAAATTTGTACTTGAGCCCGCAAGGATACTTCAGGCCACTTAGAATGTGGGTGGGGTCAGAACGGACGCCTACTTGCGCAGCAGATCCTCTTTGTCGTTATAGTCTAACACACTGTGTTATAAAATAGCTTTTAATTACATTGTAGTTCAGTTATCTTTATTGACACAATGTTGTTGTGGAAGTGTTTTCTAGAATCTTCTTTTTAGCCAGGTAATGCCAAAGGCAGAGGGAACACAACATCTATGTAATATTCTTGAAGTTCAACAGCTTACAAAACATCTCTTTTTCTCCCTAATCTGTTGACTGATGTCTGTTTATCAAGTTACTTGAGTGGAGTGTCATTGAAGATTGTCCTGCTTTGAGGTAAAACAGAACTAATTTTCTGATTTGTAATTTTACTTTTTATCTGGGCCTCTTCTAACTGACTAAAGCCTGAAATTAACAGCTTATTGTTCAGACACCATTCCCTCTCAGAGTGATAAGACCTGATTACACCAAGGAATGGTGTGCACAGAGGCTCTTGCTTATACCTATTGCTATAACAACCAAGGTCAGCTAACGTCGCTGCTTGCCCCGTTAGAGGGTCGGAAGCGGAGAAGCACAGAGGGGTCCCACCTGCAGGGAGGAGCAGACGGGACAGGTGACCCCAAACTGACCAACAGGGTATTCCATCCCATATGCATCACGCTCAGTATAAAAGCTGAGGGATCAAAGGGGCAAGGCGCCTCTGGCTCGCTCTTTCTTCAATGGCCAACGTCTGAGGAGTGGGGCACCAACTGTGGCCCAACTGTGGCACTACCAGAGTTCTGATAGATGGTCTGAATAGTTTGAATTCCAGTTTACTCAGAGATTGATGCAGACAGCTCACATCATGTTGTTGCTAAACAGAATATTGTATCGTCTCTTTGTAGGGATTGCTTTAAAGTTAATTGATATGACAATGCTTAGCTTGCCTTATGTGTTGTATTGCTTGCTTGCTCTTTCTGTCTGTATGCAATAGTTCAAATGTCCTATTTTGCTGCTGTTTTTAATTCTGATTCAGGCTGTGATTGAATGTATAACTTCTTTATCTTCATACCTTGGGCATTACATAATGGATTCTGTTACTACTTACACTAATTATACTTTGAATTTTACTATGGACATATTTACTTCGCCCTTTACTTCTTATATCAAATTGTCACCTTCAGAGCCAGGAGAGGGATCTCCTTTGGGTACCGTGAATGACATTTGTGCTCCTAAAATCATGCTTTTGGTGTCGATTTTCCTGCATGGGGTGCAGGGGTGGTTTCTCTTTTAATTTTTGTGCAAGAGTAGGTATTGTACGATATGCACTACTTGAACTCCATCGGCACCGGTACAAGTTGCCCCAGTGACCAGAAGGAAAAAGAAGAAGTCAGTAAGTTCCTCTTTGCCTTGTGGTAAAGAATAAGTAAGGCCAGATAGCAGGGGGGAGGACTCTTCTGATGAAGATCGAGGAAAGGGTTCTTCTAAAGACGATAGGGGAGAGGCTCCTGCATCAGCCCAGGAGGAGGAATCAGATACAGAGGTGATCATTAAATCCTTCTCTATGAAGGATCTGCGAAATATGAGAAAGGATTTTACCCGGAATGATGGTGAGACACTTGTCTCCTGGTTGCTCCGATGCTGGGATAATGGGGCTGATAGCATGGAGTCAGATGGTAGCAAAGCCAGGCAGTTAGGAGACCTGGCCAGAGAGGGCGGTATAGATAAAGCTCTTGGGAAAAAGTCACAGACTCTCAGTCTCTGGAGGCAACTCGTATCAGCCGTAAAAGGCAGATATCCTTTTAAGGATGATATTGAATGCCGCCCAATTAAATGGACCAGCATAAAGAAAGGTATTAAGTACCTGAGAGAAATGGCTGTGAAAGAGGTGATTTATGGTGACTGGGAAGTGAATGTAGATCCTGATGAAATGCCATGTAGATGACCTATGCTGCAAAAGTTTGTACAGGGTGCACCACCAATGTATTCCCATACCTTGTCAGTGCTGATTTGGGGAAGAGTTGATGATGATTCACTAACTGTAAATGAAGTGGCTAGCAGAATGCAACAGTATGAAGACAGTCTTTCTTGTCCCCTCACTGTAGCAGCTGTGGAAAGATTAACTGATAAAACTGAGAAAATGATTGAGAAAAATGAGAAACTGTTTGATAAACTATCTAGGATGGAGGAGAGATCTTATTCTTCCCCTGCGCGGACCCATGTTGGGAGAAGACCCCCTCCTATGAGACAGACTCAGAGGAAACAAAACACACTACGAAATATCCTGTGGTTTTGCCTCTGTGACTAAGGAGAGGACATGAGTAAGTGGGATAAAAAACCTACCTCAGCCCTACAGGCACGAGTAAGTGAGTTGCAAGGTAATGCAGATAGAAGAACAAATTATTCCAGGAGGACTGCTGCTCCAGTCCACAGGGGGCGGTTCTCCAGTCCAGGTAGAAACTCATCTACTAATTACAGACATTAGAGGTGCCCTGCCTCCAGCCAGGAGGAGGAGAGGGACAACAGAGTTTATTGGACTGTGTGGATTCGATGGCCTGGCACATTAGAGCCACAAAAATATACAGCCCTTGTGGACACTGGTGCACAGAGCACCCTATTGCCATAGAATCATAAAGGGACAGAATATGTGACTATTTCTGGAGTGACAGGTGGGTCTCAAGAAGCGACTGTACGGGAGGCTGAAGTGAGCCTAACTGGGAATAAATGGGAGAAGCATCCCATTATCACTGGTCCAGATGCTTCATGCATCCTTGGCATAGACTTCCTCAAAAGAGGATATTTCAAAGACCCGAAAGGGTATCGATGGGCTTTTGGTATAGCAGCTGTAGAGACTAAGGACATTACACAGCTGTCTACCTTACCTGGTCTTTCAGATGACCCTTCAGTTGTGGGACTGCTGAAGGTTAAAGAACAGCAGGTGCCAATTGCTACTGCCACAGTGCATCAGCGACAGTATTGCACTAACCGAGACTCCCTGATTCCCATCCAGAACCTGATTCGTTGGCTGGAGACCCAAGGAGTGATCAGCAAGACTCGCTTACCTTTTAGCAGCCCAATACGGCTAGTGCGAAAGTCTGATGGAGACTGGCGGCTAACAGTAGACTATTGTGGCCTGAATGAAGTCACACCACCACTGAGTGCTGCTGTGCCAGCCATGCTAGAATTGCAGTATGAACTGGAGTCAAAGGCAGCCAAGTGGTATGCCACAATTGACATCGCTAATGCATTTTTCTCAATCCCTTTGGCAGCAGAGTGCAGGCCAGAGTTTGCTTTCACCTGGAGCGGTGTCCAGTACACCTGGAATCGACTGCCCCAGGGGTGGAAACACAGCTCTACTATTTGCCATGGACTGATCCAGACTCTGCTGGAAAAGGGTGGAGCTCCAGAACACCTGCAATACATTGATGACATCATTGTGTGGGCTAATACAGCAGAAGTTTTCAAGAAAGGTTAAGAAAATAATCAAGATTCTTTTGAAAGCAGGTTTTGCCATAAGAAGAGGTAAGGTCAAGGGACCTGCAGGAGACATCCAGTTCTTAGGAATTAAATGGCAAGATGGGCATCGTCAGATCCCAACGGATGTGATTAAAAAAATAACATCTATGTCCCCACCTACTAACAAAAAGGAAACACAAGCCTTCTTAGGCGTTGTGGGTTTCTGGAGACTGCGTATTCCAGGCTACAGTCAGATTATGAAACCTCTTTATGAAGGGACTCGAAAGAAAAATGAGTTTATGTGGGGTCCTGAGCAACGACAAGTCTTTGAGCAAATTAAACAAGAGATTGTGCATGCAGTAACACTTGGACCAGTCCGAACAGGACAGGACATTAAAAATGTGCTCTATACTGCAGCGAGAGACAATGGCCCTACCTGGAGCCTCTGGCAGAAAGCACCAGGGGAGACTCGAGGTTGACCCCTGGGATTTTGGAGTCGGGGATACAGAGGATCTGAAGCCAACTATACTCCAGCTGAGAAAGAAATATTGGCAACATATGAAGGAGTTAGAGCTGCTTCAGGGGTAATAGGTACTGAAACACAGATCCTCTTAGCACCCCAATTACCAGTGCTGGGCTGGATGTTCAAGGGTAAAGTTCCTTCTACTCATCATGCCACCGATGCTACCTGGAGTAAGTGAGTTGTCTTAATCATTCAGTGAACTCGAATAGGAAACCCAAATCGTCCAGGGATTGTAGAAGTGATCACAAACTGCTCCGAAGGCAAAGACTTCACAACGCCACCTGAGGAGGTGATAACACGTGCTGAGGAGGGCCCACCATATAATGAACTCTCTGATAATGAGAAACAATGTGTTTTGTTCACCGATGGGTCTTGTCGTATTGTAGGGAAACACAGAAAGTGGAAAGCTGCTGTATGGAGTCCTACACAACAAGTTGCAGAAGGAACTAAAGGAGAAGGTGAATCAAGTCAATTTGCAGAGGTAAAAGCTATCCAGCTGGCCTCAGACATTGCTGAACGAGAAAAATGGCCAATACTCTATCTCTATACTGACCCATGGATGGTGGCAAATGCTCTGTGGGGATGGCTAAAGTAGTGGAAGCAGAGCAACTGGCAGCGCAGAGGTAAACCCATCTGGGGTGCTGAATTGTGGCAAGACATTGCTGAGTGTCTAGGGAAACTATTTGTAAAGGTACGCTAGGTAGATGCCCATGTACCCATGAGTCGAGCCACTGAGGAACATCAAAACAATCAGCAAGTGGATAAGGCTGCTAAGATTTTCCAGACAGATTTGGACTGGGAACATAAAGGTGAACTATTTTTAGCTTGGTGGGCCCATGACACGTCAGGTCATCAAGAAAGGCTTGTGACTGAGGGGTGGATTTAACCATGGAGGCTATTGCACAGGTTATCCACGACTGTGAAACATGCGCCGAAATCAAACAAGCTAAAAGGTTAAAACTTTTGTGGTACGGGGGATGATGGTTGAAATGTAAGTATGGGGAGGCCTGGCAAATTGACTATATCGCACTCCCCCAAACACGTCAGGGTAAGCGTTATGTGCTTACAATGGTGGAAGCAAGCACCAGATGGTTGGAAACCTATGTCGTACCCCATGCTACTGCCCGGAATACCATCCTGGGCCTTGAAAGGCAAGTCTTGTGGCGACATGGTACTCCAGAAAGAATTGAATCAGACAATGGGACTCATTTCAAAAATAATCTTATAAGCACTCGGGGAAAAGAATGTGGTATTGAGTGGGTATATCACATGCCCTATCATGCGCCGGCTTCTGGGAAAATTGAGCAATACAATGGACTATTAAAAACCATCCTGAAATCAATGGGGGGTGGAACCTTTGAAAACTGGGACAAGCATTTAGCACAAGCTACCTGGTTAGTTAGGTATCCATCAGTCGAGCTGGTCCTGCTCAATCAGACCTTTAACATAATATAGAAGGGGATAAGGTCCCTGTGGTGCTTGAAAGGAATATGCTGGGGAAAGCTGTTTGGGTTTCTCCTACTTCAGGCAAAGGCAAACCCATTCATGGGGCTGTTTTTTCTCAAGGACCTGGATGTACTTGGTGGGTGATGATGGAGAATGGAGAAATTCAGTGTGTACCTCAAGGAAATTTAACCCTTCGTGAAAATACTCAACTCTGAGCTGTATGATGTTAATTGTTATATAATACTAACAGTGTTCTGTAAGTGTTTTTCAGGATAACATGGTGATGAGACCTGAGCTAGCTTCATCAAGTGGTGTCCAGCAAACTCTTCAGGATGGACATACTACCTGTGGATGTGGACCGCAATAAACTTTACATCATCTTTTCTGCCCTGAGAGTCTTCTATGATGGAGGAAACCTGCAATTATGACCTAAATGAACTTAATGAACTTTGGTGTATAAAGATAAAATCATAAGTGAGAGATCTATGTATCTATATATATGTATATATTTGATGGAAAAGAAGTGACAGTAATCTGAGCATGACGCAAATGGTATGGAATAAGGGGTGGAATGTCCTGGTTTGAGGTAAAACAGAACCAGTTTTCTGATTTGTAATTTTACTTTTTAGCTGGGCCTCTTCTAACTGACTAAAGCCTGAAATTAACAGCATCTTGTTCAGAAACTGTTCCCTCTCAGAGTGATAAGACCTGATTATACCAAGGAATGGTATGCACAGAGGCTCTTGCTTATACTTATTGCTATAACAACCAAGGTCAGCTAACGTCGCTGTTTGCCCCATTAGAGGGTTGGAAGCGGAGAAGCACAGAGGGGTCCCACCTGCAGGGAGGAGCAGACGGGACAGGTGACCCCAAACTGACCAACAGGGTATTCCATCCCATATGCATCACGCTCAGTATAAAAGCTGAGGGGTCAAAAGGGCAAGGTGCCTCTGGCTCGCTCTTTCTTCAATGGCCGACGTCTGAGGAGGACCCTGTCTGTTCGTCTGCCTTTGATCCCGATCCGAGCATTCCTAACTCTAGTTCCAGAATTCAGCTCCTGTCCGTCGCTGACTCCAGTCTGGGACTTTCCCTGTGTCTGCTGGTGACATAATCATCATCCTGGGAGCTGGATACGGTTTTGTATATATTGTATACTTTTTTCTTTAATTTTTATTATTCCATTATTATTTACTATTTCCTTATTTATTATTATTTTCATTAGAGTAGTTTAGTTCTTTTTCTAAACTCTTAAATCTCCTTATCTCATCCTCTCCTCTCTGAGGAGAGTGGGGGGGGACATCTGTCGTTCTGATTGGCCAATCCGGCCAAAACCATGACAGATATCAATTTAATTGTAAAACAATGTTGCTCCTATTTACAATTTTACTGTTTTTTATATTATTACAGTGACATCTAGGGGCTTTATTAATGGATCAAGACTGTATTCTACAAGTGTGGGATAAACACATGAATTAAAGTTTCTTGATAGCAAAATATTATGATCAATATAAAAGAGGCAGGAATTATCTAGGAGAGATGGCACAGAAGAAATATCGTTAAGCTTGACAGATGGATTCATTATGTATGTGGCATAGCTATTTAGTAAAAAATATAGAAAAATAGGAATGAGGGGGAAAAAAGGATATTTTACAGGTACCTTCAGGATTTATTTTTCCAAAGAGGAAAAAGAGCAAGAAAGATGCAGAAATATGTCGAGTTTTTAAGCATGCTTGTCTGTGAACATTTGTTCCACAGGCCAGACAACAGTCAGTCTCTTAATCCCAAAGAGAAGTTACTGCAAGAGTCTTAGAAAGTAAGATAATATAATCTATATTTGATATAATAGAGGATGTGAAATCAGTGAAACAATGGAAGAAATTTATCTTTGTATTAGCAATCTGGATATATATTGCATTTCAAAGCACTAGGGAAAGAGTGGTCCTCACTGGCATGTGAGATGACAGCCAGAACAAGACTTTTGGTCATAGAGATGGAACATCATATGCAGAGCAAATGATGGCAATTGCGAATGATGATGAGAGTATGGGCTTGAATGATGGGCAGGATGGCAATACTACTAAAAATAGATAGAGAAAGGAGGTGGGAAGAACCTGCAGCTAAGTTTTATTTTATCCTTGCAGACCTTGCACTGACAGCCTGAATTCCATGACAATAAATTAGAGAAATAGGACCGGATTCAATTCAGAGAACAAAGATTTTTATTAGATGAGGAGACTAGAACCAAAAAGGAGTTCTTAGCTTCACTTCTTTGTAAAAGTGATAACCTATAGATGAAGGATAGAGCATGGAAAAATAAGAAACCCAGAAACAGAGTTCTGAGGTTTTTAAATAAAGTTGGAGGACTAAAGAGTGCATTTTATCTTATCCCAGTTTATCTCAGATACCTTAATCTCAGAAATTTTAAGATTTATGTTCATATATTTTTTTGTGAGTAAACTTAAAGCTGTAAATTGATGCCTGTTTCCTATAGCCAACTCTCTTGACAGGCAGCAAGTTGTTCTCAAGACTAGAACATTTGGCACTTGCTGTATTTGCTATTTCAACATATTCTCAAACATATCAATATAACATCAAATTATTTTGTCCCATTTTGACAACAGAATTAGGAAATTGACGTTAGGAAAGAGCTTACCATTGTTATTGAGAAGTTAATTTAGTCTATAAATAAGCTTCAGTAGCAGAAGATACTTTAAGGATAGTATACAATACAAATTTCTATCATAAATTAAACTATGTGGCTTCAAGGTTAGATGTCCAGTTTAAAATAGTCCTTTATGCTCTCTCTAGTACCAAGGGACAAATTCATGGCTCTAATCTTAGATACTTCTCATAGGAAAGTGTGCCCGCTGCCCACCGCCCCTCCCCCCTTTGCGCCTTGTTACTGGCTGACTTGGAACACACACTTGAGTGAGACCAGATTAATCCTTTCCGTGCTTCATAAACAGTATCAGTCTTTTCAGACTGATATTTTCAGAAAAGTGTCTCAGTAGAGAAACTAGAAGATAACAAGAAATAAAGAAACAATACAGCTTGGGGTTTTTTTTGCATTAATTTGCTTTCAAGAGAACAGTAATGTAGCCACATTTTTTAAAAAAAGTTTATGTCCACAGGATTGCACCCATAGTTGCCTTGGCAGAAACAGTTGTTTCTATTAACTTGCCACCCTCCTCACTGAGTCCTGAGAATCCTCAGTGTCCCTCAGCCCACAGACAGCAGATTCCCAAGATTTCCAGGACCTACTTCATCCCTCCCATGTGCTTTAAGGTTTCTCATTAGTTTCCTTCATGTGATTTCAGGGCTTGCCATTCCTTACCATAGGTGGGCTAGCAATCAGGGAATCATTCAGTAATATGCTAGGTTCTTTCTTGCTATCTACAATTATAGAAAATAATTAGCAAAGACTATCAGAATCATTAAAAAAAATCAGAGTCTTACTGTTAGATCTAATAAAACATTCAGGAGAAAATATGGTAGATGATACTAAAAGAACAACATGACTTTGCCTATGATTTCCCATGCATTATATGTATAGAATACATACAATCTTTTAAAACTGTTAAAATGTTCTTTCCTAGAAATTCCAGTATGATTTGAAAGACAAATCCAAAAAGCAGTGTAAAGGTCCTCCTCTTTCTTTTTATTAATACATTTTCTTGGAGATACCCTGAAGGTCTTGCTTTCAGCCTCTGTGTCAGGGTTTAAATGACTGCTCTTGAAGCAGTTGTTGATGATCTTGGCTGAAAATGAGAGTGGGGAGATGAGGGTGAGGAGGGAGTCTCCTTTTCAAAGAGGGAAGCCTGCCATTGAATGGCCTTAGCTCAGCCTGATCTCCTGAAGGGGTTTATTTATTATCCAACTGTGTTTTTAGCAGGTATTTTCATACCAGGTGCAGATTGCTTGTATTTATTTTGCATGCATTTTAAGTAACTTTGTATTATTTTGCTTACTACATTTTTGTACGTCAGTCTTATTTCTCCTGTAGCTTCCAAAACCTCTTCACAATAATCTAATTTTCCAGGATTACTGCCACCAGTCTACATTATTCTTTCTTAGTATCTTTAACAACCTTGGATAAAACCCATCTGGACCTGAGGATTTATTGGTTTTGAGTCATTGCAACTCATTTATCACTTCTGTCTTACTGACCTTGAAATCATCCAAGATAGTGAGTGCACAGCCAGTTCAGATGAGATTTCATTACTGCATTCTGTCTCCAGTAACTGAATTCAGAAACCATGAATAACTGTCCTGAATATATAAACTCCAGTAGAGAAATATGCATACATGGTAGAGAATCCCACATCTTTAGTTTTACTCAAGACAGTTAAGTGTGTGGGTGTGGGCAGGAGGGTGTCTTTCTGAGCAGTAATTTCCAGTAGCAGTAGGTTACTTGTTTCATTAAATTAAACATGCGTAAGTTTTTAATGTCTTTTTTCTACTTAGGTGTAAAAAACACTGATAGTTTGACTTACCACCCGCTTTAGAGAGATAGCCCTTTATTACATTGGTATTTCTGTCCTCCAGAATCCTAGAATATGTTTTTCTTGAAGCTCAGTTGGCTAAAGTTTTAAAGAAATACAGAGCCAAAATATGGGAGACTGAACTTTTCTAAGCAGTTGAGAGTTGTATCTGGGAATGCTGCATTACGGTGTGAGCTAGGATGGTGCTGAACACCTTTATTTCCCGTGCCAGTGCTACACTCTGCTGCTGAGCTGTGACCACTATTGGGTGCAATCTTGTATTGTAGCTTGGCTATAAATTTACATGTTTAACAGTCTCAAAATGTAAAAACTATTTCCATAGGAGGAAACTTCAAATTCTACATGTAGACTACAAAAGTATTTGTACTGCATATTACCATGTAGTTCCATGCTATTAATTTATGGTATCACATAATTTTGAACTGTGATTGCAAGGCGTCAAGCTGGCAGATCTGGAGATTACAGTCCTTTATTAAGCCCTTGCGATGGTAAAACTCAGACCAAGTTTCTGTATGGTAGCCTGCTCATATCCTAGAAGGTCCAGTTCTGGTAGTGAGGAAGCAACTCAGTTCCCTTCAAAAAGCAGAGAAGTAACAACGCTAACAAGTAGCAAGAAAAGGAGGTGGGGTGAGGAAGACATTAGGTCATCTACTGCATTCTTCTGCCAATGTAGAATTGCACCTTACTAGGTATTTTCTACTACTTTGTGAAGTTTCATTTTCATGTCTGGATGTTTTGGTATTTCACCGAGACTGCAGATGTGAGTGTGTATTAATGCCAGATCTCGTTGGTGGTAGTTTTCTGCATGCCGTGAACAGTGGACTAGAACAGATTGCACCAGGGAAAAAGCGTGGTCTAACGGCCCCAAAAGGGTGTGTTTGGCACCATACGGCACAAATGCAATGGCTGCATGTGGTGCAGGATAATGTGACACACACACAAACATACACACACACAACACTCAGAGCTTTGAGACAGGTAATATTACTGGCTTGGGTTTCCTGTGAGTTCTGCTAATTGTATTCGAAACTCACACTGTATGCTAAGAAAGGATCTTGTGTACCGACTTCAGCCTACCAAGGTGTACAGCATTCAGTATTTCCTGGGAAAAGAAGAGCTGGCACACGGTTACAGCAAGATTACAAATAAGTAAATTCAGTCTTTGTTTAAAAGAGCCTTGCTAGGGTATTCATAAGGTTTATTGAAATGTTTGCTCTTCCTGTAAGAAGCATCAATATCTGGAGAGAGTGAAGTCCCCCAAACAATCTTTGTGTACACAAACCACTAAAAGGACAGGTCTTTCCAGAATAATTCGTTATCTTCTACTTTCAAGACAGGCAAGTGGAAAGTGATAAAATTACCCTTTTTTATTCTGACTGAAAAACGCATGCCAGTAGTACTACAGTGATTTCTTCTCATCCTTCCTAATGATGTAAAGTGAGAGATCGTAACAGTAATGCTTTAAGGGATATAGTCTAATGCAAACATATAAAATGCCCTTCTGCTGCAAAGAACTAGAGAAATGTGTCTTTTTGAGGAGAAAAAAACAATCCAGAAACTTATTCAGTCTTTCCAGAAAAGAAAAAAGGAGGAAGAACAATTTAAAGTCCATTTATGGAAAAAAAAAAAGCTTCACAAGGCAGCACATATTCAACAGAGTCATCATATCTATCAGATTTATTTAAATAATTCCTTTTGCTGTCACGTTCTGATTATCTATTCTCAGACGTTCACCTTTTTGCATCTTAATCCCATAACTGGGCAATCTTATTTGCTTACCTTACTATAATGATCTACTTAGAGTAATTTGCTTATCATTGGACTCTTTGAAAGGCAGGATTTCACTATTTTACATTCAATATTTACAAAACACAGGCATAAACATTTAGAGTTGTAGTTAAATGTATATTCTCGTAGAGAACTTCCTTAAGAATACATCATTCTTGGGAGAGCCTGTTTCCTTTTGCTCCTGTTAGGGCATTCATTCATCACCAAATGGGTGCAAAGGAAAAAAAAAGACTGCAAACACAGGTAATGTAGATTATCTAGAACCCAGAGAAAGGAGAATGATAAGAAATTAATGAAGGAAAACTGAACTAAAAAAATAAATTAAAGAAATTATTAATGAAGATTAACAAAGGGAAAAAACATGAAAAAAGACAATACGAAAAAGAAAAACATTCAAAAAATGTCAGTGAAAAATTAAAACAATGTGTATAGAAGACAGAATGAAAAATAATTGACAAGAAATTTGTAGTGTTTGCTTGCTCAAGCAGTCGCTTGGTTTTATGTCAGTATTTTTTAAGCTTATTTGTATTTGTGATATATTTCATAATTTCCTGTCATAGTTTTCTGCTCCTTGCTTATTTTGCACTAGTTATATATTATTTCCTTTATCAGGAGCTTGCTGCTTTTATGTCCTTTCTTTGAGAGATAGAGGAAACTCAGTTAATTGGACATGGGAGAAGATGGGAGAGACAGATAAGATTTGTGGTCTTGTTAAAATACTAAGTTCAAATAATGGCCCTGAATGGCAGGGTTCAAGGAGTTGCAGTGAATGAGGCTGCATCTGGCTAGTGCCCAGTAACAAGTGTTGTTCCTCAGGGCTTGATTCTAGGGCCAGTTCCGTTCACTATTTTTATCCATGATCTGGAGGCAGGAGTTTAAAGCACCTTTAGTATATTTGCTGATGGTACTGAACTGGAAGGTGCTGTTGACTCTCTCGAGTGACAAGAGGCCTTAGAGTGGTATCTAGATAGATTGAAGCACTGGGTAATCAGTACCTTGGGCAAGGGAATGCCAGGCACAAGTGAAAATTGGAAGAGGAGTGGCTGTAGAGCAGCTTTGCAGAAAGGGATCTGGGGGTGCTTGGTTGACACTAAGCTCAATATGAGTCAGCAGTGTGCCCTGGCAGGCATGATGGAAAACCACATCCCTTCATGGGCTTGTGACAGTTGTGCTCTGGCTTGGGGACACTCAGGTCTTGAAGACCTCCAGGCTCTGGGATCCCACCTCCTTTCTGGGCAACCCTCTCCAGTGCTTCATGATCCTCACACGGACTTGGGGGGTCACTCCTTATCTCCAGCCTGAACCTCTCCCATTTCAGGAGGTGCCACCGTCTCTCACCCTCCCACCAGACAGGGCTGGCAAGCGCCTGTCCCCATCCCCTTGATGCCTTCCCCGGAGGCACTGGGGTGCGCTATGAGGTGCCCCAGCGCCTTCTCTGCTCCATGCTGAACCAGCCCCCGCCCCACAGACCCTCCTTGCCTCCCATGAGCCTCCCCTCTGGCTTCCTGGCCTCCCTCCTGCCCAGGACACCAGAAAGGGATGTAGTGCCTGGATGAGACCTGACGGGTGCTGAGCAGAGGGAACCACCCTTGTGAGTCAAGTGCTGTGTGTGTCCCAGCATGGGAGGAATCAGGGCAGCCCAGAGGGCTGGCCAGCAGTGCTGGGGTGTGGGCAGAGCTTGTGGGACGGTGTCTTGTGGGACGTTGTCCTGCAGCCTCCCAGGGAGGCACCAAGTGTCATCCAATGAACCCTTGTGCCACATGTGCCTGGAGACATCTGCCACGGCCAGAGTGACCTGAGGGTGACCTGGGAAGACACGGCTGAGGCCTTGGTGACTGAGCAATGGGTTCTGATGTCACCGAGGGCTGAACTGTGAGGTCAGCTAGTGATGGATTGTGACCAGGTGCCCCTCACTGCTTATATGCGGGCACCGAGGCCCAGCCAGCCGGTTTGTGCCCACACTCCAGCTGAGCAAGTTGGCGAGGCCGGAGTGTTGAGGAAAGCCTAGGAACTGGTGTCGTGCTTGGGGAGTTGCTTCTTGCAACTCTCCGTACCTGACCCAGAGCCGCTCGAGGACTTGCCCCAGCCCTGCCAGGTTCCGGCAGCCGGGGCACCCAGGAGGCACGCTCGCAGCGGCAGAGGTGAGCTGGGAGGGGAAACCTCAGCCTGGGCAGCTGGGAGGCTTTCCTTCTTGAGGGACCTGGGCATTTCTTCCACCCCTGCCCGCAACCAGCAAATGACTGTGGCCTCTCTTCCTTTTCTAGCGTGACACCGGCTGCTGCAGCGCCAGCGAGAGGGAGCCACTTAACATCCTCGGCTCCCTGCAGCCCAGCGCAGAAAGTGGAGAGCATGGCCGTGGAGCTGGAGAACCGCTGTCCCATCTGCCTGGACAGCTGGGAGGAGGCCAGCTACCTGCTGCCATGCCTCCACCAGTTCTGCTACCCCTGCATCCTGCGCTGGGTTGACACCAAGCCCGAGTGCCCCCTCTGCAAGAGGACCATCTGCTCCATCTTGCACTCGGTGCGGGCGGATGACGACTTCCAGGAGCACGTCGTCACAGCACCTGCGGCACCACCTGTCGTCGGCCACCAGGCAGGAGGAGCTCCTGCACATCCAGCTGCTCACAGCCGTCCAGCAAGAGAGCAACAGCCTGTGGGAATGGTGCCTGGGGCTCCTCTGGGCGGACTCCAGCCCAGCACATGGGCATCCCTCTTCCAGAGGCACCCAGCTCTCCTCCAGCCCATTCGGACCTGGGTGCGTCAGGAGCTGCGACGCATGTTTGGGAGCCGGCGTTCACGGGCAGACATAGCGGAGAACATTCTCATGCCCTTCCTGTTCCTTTTTGGGCTGGATGAAGAAATGATGGTCGAGCTGATGGAAGCCTGCCTCCAAAACCGCGCGGCAACATTTGTCCGACGGCTTATTGACGTTGCCGTGCAACGGTGCAGCAGGGAGGCCCGCCGTCTGCTGGGCCTGGACAATGGCCATGTTGCGAGGCAGCGGGAGGAGAGCCCCACAGCTGCCCCTGTGCCCGCTGCCTCCCAAGAAAGGTCTCCTACTGCTGGCCTCACCCACTCCAACAGCGTGGAAGCAACCAGCATGGATGACCTACCCGGCGTGTCAGCAGCTGCCCTTCGTGGGGATGCCACCAGCCCCCTTTCTGCCCCCGTTCCTGTCCCCGGGGATCAAGAGGAGCCCCAGCAGGAACCCGAGGATGCCGCGGCAATTCCATTGACTTCCAGCGGTGGCAGGGAACGCTCCTCTGGGGGGCCACGGTGTCCCCCAAAGAGAAGGAACGGCAGCCCCGAGGCCTCTTCTCCAGCCAAGGAGAGGCCACCCCACGGGAGGCACTAGGAGAATGCCCCAGGCACTGCTGAAACCACCACCGGCCCAGCAGCTGGGGCATGCGCTGGCGCTCAAGGGCTCCCAGCACTCTGAGTCTAATTAGCAGGCTGTAAAAGCAGAGAAAGGCCCTAAGACTGCAGAAAGTGTCTTGGTGTGCCACTAACTGTGCAGGTGGCCTTGCAATCCCCACCCGTGTTACTTTCTACCCCTTTTCCTGGGGCTGTGCCCACCCTTTCCTGGGTGGTCCAACACTGGAACAGGCTTCCTAGAGAGGCGGTCCGTGCCCCAAGTCTCTCAATGCCTTAAAAAGAGGCATCTTGCACAGTGCACTTGATAGTAGGGCTTAATTTTGGTCAGCCATGGAGTGGTCAGGTAGTTGGACTAGATGATCCTTGTAGGACTTTCCATCTTGAACTATTCTATTCTATTCTATTCTATTCTATTCTATTCTATTCTATTCTATTCTATTCTATTCTATTCTATTCTATTCTATTCTATTCTATTCTATTCTATTCTATGCTGTCCCATCCTGTCCTGTCCCGTCCCATCCCATCCCATTTGTTCTATTCTATTCTATTCTATTCTATTCTATTCTATTCTATTCTATTCTATTCTATTCTATTCTATTCTATTCTATTCTATTCTATGCCATGCTATGCCATGCTATGCCATGCTATGCCATGCTATTCTTTTCTAATTTATTTCTTTCCTGTACATGGCAGTGCTGTATGAAAAGAAGTGGAAATACTGTATGGGCAGAGCAGAGACTAGCCAGCTCTGCTGTGATATACCCATGGTAATCAAAAGATTATTACTTTTGAGTAATTACCTTACAAATCCTTTTATCCTCTGTAATAATACATTTAAGTTTTATGAAAAAATGTGGGAGAAACTACACATTTTAAAAGGGTACTAGAAAAGTAGAGGAAGATATTCTGCTTTCCTGGGTTCAGTGTGGCTTCACACCACTCATGAAACAGGCCTTATGAGTTTCAGCAAAGACACCACCCGAATTAGACAGCTGACAACATCTTAATTTCAAATTTATGGTTACTAATAAAATAGTCTGTCAGTTAAGATTGTTGATGGCTGAATAAGTCAAAGGTATGTTTAGATGACAGAAAATGAAAATAAACCATTTTTCAATATTCTGTTTGAAATGAGTGTCAAAAAATATAAAGAACACTTTATCTTGCTGCATATCACTGATGAATTTGGGTGAATCCATGTTCTGTATATAAGCAAGCTGTTAGCTCCCTAGACAGCATTTATTTTCTGGAAAGCCATTTATTCACACTCTCCTTACAGTCTTTTTTTTCATGAACTCAGCATTTTAATTCCAACTGTAATAAGAAATTCTTTCTGTCCTCTTGTAGCAAGATATTTTTGATTGATATTTGCCCTGGATTAGGCCTGACAGATTTTTTTTACTGCACAGGTGCCAGTGTGGTAATGTATGTTCTGGTTAGTCGGTTGGGACTCAAAATACTCCAGCCTCTGAACTGACTGTATGATGAAATCTAGTCTCAGTCCACTGCTCTTTGAATAAGAAGCAATGTATTTTTAGCCGATATACCACTTGATTTCAAAATGACCCCGTTTTCACCATCTTGGCTTCGAATGCAAGTTACTTTTTTAATATCATCCAGAAGATCTTATTATATCCCCCCCCCCCCCCCTTTTTTTTTTTTAATGAATGAACTTCACACAGTGACAACTGGGATCAATTTGAAAGCATGATTTCAAGGTTTTCTTCCTTAGCCTGAAAGAATTCTTCAGGAACAATATTTATCCATTTTTTCAAAGTGAGAGAAGCAGTTTTAGCAGACAGACTGAAACTTCCTCATAGCTTTATGGAAGATGACCTATGAGAAAGAGGTTCAAGAGCATCCCTGAGACATCAATTGGGAAAGCTATGAAGTAGGGTAGAAGACAGGGTTATGCAACCAGGAGCAACCTATGAGGAGACTCATAGGCCACCAGATCAGTGTGATGGAAAAACAGAGTTCATATCATACAGAAACAACCAAGCTTAGGAATTTACCACTCACCTGTTTAGAAGAATGGCATACACAGAAGCTACTAAAATGCACGCGGTTAGTGATGCAGATTACATTCCCAATGGCTACATTAAGTTATATCAAACATATAAAGTCTGTCAATTTATTGAACTGTCAGCTGCTGACTTCAAAATATGTCCAGGGTTTTCCCATGAAATTCCTCCTTCACTTGAAGAAGCAGAGCTTAAAGGAGTGTGACAGATTCCGAGGATGATTAATTTGTTTGTTTGTTTGTTGAAAACTGAAAACGCAGTTTCTGTCTCTGGCAAGCAACAAAACCTGAGCTGGTTGAAGTGTTTTTTAAGCTAGTAAGTAGCAAAATACCATTTCTTCCTCCCATCAACAAATACATTCATTTAGGTCTCAAATGGTAAAAAATAAGATCTGTAATATTTATTCAATGTTCTCCGTACTTTTATTTTAAATCAATATGACAATGTGTTCCATTTATTTTCCTTTAGTTTCAACAAACAAGAAAACCAGGCAAACAACAGAGGGACATACAAACCCACATTTTTCCCTCATGGGTAAAAATTCTGAAAATTTGACATGATTAAAAGGAATTAATGGATGTATTGTGCAATGTAACTGTTGCTCTTGCTGACTGCATTGAAATCAGCATTTCAAATATTCTAGAGTCAGCAACATTCAATACTTTTCGGCACGCTCACATGTGCTAAACACATGGGAATTCATTGATGGATATTGAGAAATACACTGAAAAAGGACAAGTGGAACTTCTGGAATGGGTGAAATGCACACTGTAGAGCAGATGCTCAAGCCAGTTGTGCAACTGATTACAGATCTCTCATATATTGCCTATTTTGGCAACTTTACAGTCTCATCAGACTGCCATAAGATCTACGACAGAAGGTAACAGATCACCAGTGAAAGCTAACCAGAACGCACCAATAATTTGACCTTGCCACCTTCTCTCATTTTCTTGTGCCTTCCTTCAAGCCTGGTATTTACAGGTATCGGCTAAGCCTCTGTTCCACACTATTTCTGTTGTGTACCAAAACCTTTTCTCTAGGAAATGGAAAGGAATGTGGCTAAGAGTGTCCTGTGAACTTAGGGTCGCACACCTGGCCACTTTTGCATTTGGTAATTAAATTTTCCTTAAAACCCAACCCTAAAGCTCTTTCCTGCGTTTCATCTTGCTTGTACTTTGTCTTACCTTTGCAGTCATGTGGACAAACTGTGCTGCTTACAGCTGCTTGGCGGAATACCTCCTGAGCACGATAGGCCAACCAAGAACAGAGATTGCCCGGACAAGGCAGATACAGTAGGAGACTGAAAAAGTTTTTGACAAGAATTGTTAGCATTTTGTCCTGAGCATTATATGTGAATTTTGAAGCAGGAAAGCATGTATCCCAAAGAACAAGTTATAGCAATTCCTGAACCTTCAGCTGAGAGAATTGTGAAAATCAGGCAGGGGAAAAACTGCCTTCTGCTAGACAAATCAGACTCTGGCTCATCAGGAACATGGACTTAAAGATGCATCTGGAAATCACGCTTCATTTAATGCCACTAAGCAAAGCTCCTTAAGAATGCATTCCCCATTACAGCTCATGTTTGGTCCCTGCTACTTCTTCGCCCCTGGTTACATGCTGTTTGGTCTGAATCTTCCAGGGAAAAGAGCTTGCGTGCATATGAAAAGCACAAATTATGTTGCTACAGGTTGCCAAAGAGATATTTTTCCTCTGACTTCTGTCTCGTTTAATTGTTGAAGTGAATTTTCTGAGCTGATTCAATGTTACTGGGGAGAGAAATACATCATTTTCATGGTGACGTTTGATTTTTTTTTTCCTTTAATCTGATCTATAGTGTTGTGTTATTTTACTGCCAGTACAGCTTGTTTGTTTTCATTTCCTGATTTTGGAGCATATTCTGTCCATCCCTGCCATAGCTACAGGTTGTGTGGGTGGGGAACACAAGCTGTTTTCCTGGTCTTTCACAGTACAGGTGGAATTATACACTTTAACTTAAGCACAAATATATATGTGATAGTGTTGAATAGAAATGGAGTGTTGGAGAAACTTGAAGAAGCAATGTAGCTCTTGCTCTGGATCTAAAATATGCCTGCACATTGCTTCAACACCAAAAACCTGCATATATGGTATTACCTAAATTGTAGGTGGAAGAAAACTTTAGATTTTATCAATAAAGATTTTTGCACTGATTAAGTGATGCATTTAAGAAAGTGGACTCGAGGTCTCATATGGGAAGGATTAAAGACTAATATGAAAAAAAACTCTCTAGATTGGTCTAAAGCTGTGATCCTTATACTTGATTTGTAAAACCATGGTAACTTGTGGCTGCCCTGCAGAACTATTCTAAACGCTCAACCACCTACATTTTAATTACATTTCATTGACTTTAATTGCAGTGTAAAGTTGGACGGTGATGCATGAAAAATATTGAAGTTTAAGAATTATGTTGCTGCAGACTATTTGGAAGCTGTTGGTCAAAAAATTAAGTTAATTATCCAGGTTAAGTGAAGTTCAAGTACCTTTGGCTATTAAATCTGAAAACTGACTGTGTAGCTGATACTGCAACATTTTGATTCCATAATGTTGTGGTTTAACCCCAGCAGGCGGCTCAGCCTGGCACAACTGCTCACCACTTTCCCCCAGTGGGAGTGGGGAGAGAATCAGAAGGGTAAAAGTGAGAAAACTTCTGGGCTGAGACAGAGACAGTTTCACAGGCAAAGCAAAAGCTGCGCAAGTAAGCAAAGCAAAAAAGGAACTGGCAGGCAGGTGTGAAGCCATTTCCAGGAAAGCACAGCTTCATCATGCGTTTCTTGGGAAGACAAATGCCATAACTCCAAACATCCCCCCTTCCTCCCTCTTCCCCACAGCTTTTTATTGCTCAGCAGGCTGGAATATGGTCTGGAATATCCCTTGGGTCAGTTGGGGTCAGCTGTCCCAGCTGTGTCCCCTCCCAAATTCTTCTGCACCCCCAGCCTGCTTGCTGGTGGGGCAGTGTGAGAAACAGAAAATGCTTTGACGCTGCGCAAGCACTGCTCAGCAATAGCTAAAACATGGGTGCTTATCAACACTGTTTTAGTCACAAATACAAAGCATAGCACTGTATGACCTACAATAAAGAAAATTAACTCTGTCCCAGCCAAAATATGCGCACATGTTCTTTACCATATAAGAAGCACATTGTTCAGAATTTAGGGACTAGTTATTGATGAACATTATTGTAGTTGACAGATACAAAATAATTGGATTCATTTAAGTCTTCAAGTTCTTTACTCTCTAAAATTTCGCTTTTATGCATAGGTGTAAAAAACCAAGGAAAGCACTTGTCTGTTTCTAACAGAGAAACCTGCATACACACAAGTGTTCAACAGGTTAGTCTGTACCTCTGAGGAGGCACTTTCTTTTGCCAAAAGTTTTAAATAAAAACTTCTTCTAAAACAAATACAGTGATGCAAGTGAATGTCATAGACCAAAGTAATTTCACATCTTTAATCATCCTGGATATATCATTTTAAGAGGCAGCTATCAAATGGTGACCACATACAAACTCTTATATCATGAAAATTCTCTTCTGTACGCTCAATATTAGTGTGCTGTATTTTAGGAACAGTACCATATTGAAACACGATACACGCATTAATAGAAGAGTAAGGCTTCCAAAAATTTCAGTTCTCTGCTAACAGTAACACAGCTGGTAAAAAAAAAAAAAATTCTTATTTTCTCGTCCTACAGAAAATGTTATCAATATTTATTTAACTACATATAATGCAATGATATTTTTAGAATGTTTTTATCCCTCTGTACTTGTGAACAGGAAAGCTGACATCAAAGGCCCTGGCTATAGGATATCATATGTGGGAGGTACATCTACACGGAGAACTCTTAACAAAAAGGAAAACAGAGACATAAAAGAGGGAACTACAGCCTTCCCGTAGAAGAGGACATTCCAGTATTTCTAAATTGAGGTATGCACATTCAGATTACTATTATCTTAATAGAAAGTCCCAATGTTTTCAACAATAATAAAATATCTTCAAATAATTTCAATTTTTCACACATCTTTTTTGAAGGGAAAAGTTTGGAATGAAATTAAATTCCCGGGATACTTTGGAAAGATTGATTACTCAAAATATGTCAATATTCTAAAACTCGCAATTCCTGACAATATATTTATTTAGCTTGAAAAATAAATAATTTTAAATACCTAAAATTTTACTTAGTGTTAAAGATGTATGAAATTGTCATTGAAATCAGCATTTCAGAGATTAAATTAAAATAGGATAGTTGCTGGAGGCCTTTATTTCAGATCCTAAAGTCCAGTAAATGCAGTGAATACCTGTTATTGATTGAACAAACACAGGTAATTATTTTATTTCTGACAAATGCATATGGTTTCTTTCAAAATGATTAATTTTTATTTGTACATACCAAGTGGAGGTTCGAGATTTTTAAGAGAGAGCAATTTATAATGTATTTCCCCCTCATATCACAGTAACTTCAGTAAAGTATGGGGAACTGATATAAGAAAAAATAGAGTCAATCCCATCTGATCTTTGTTTAGGGTCTGCCCCATCCATTGCAGGTGACAAGGACTCTACCCTCATCGGGCAATAATCAACTTTACCCTTGCTTACTTTACTGGCAGTCCTTACTCTATTCTAACTGCAAGACCCACTCTTTTTGTTGCTCATAACTGGAATGAAAAATGTCTCATTGACGTTTTTCCCTTTCCTTTGGGCCAGGTGCTGGCATACTGACACAACCTGACCTATAATCGTACGAACAGTCATAATGATTTCAACAGAATTACTCCTGGAGTACACTAATAGTTAGCATGAAGAAAAGTGCCTAGATATGAACCGTTTTGGGTAGTAACAGTGACCGCTCGCTGACCTCAACTCTGCATCCCCCTCCTGCCCATTACGCACCCAAATGTACCTTTTAATGCCTATTTAAACCTTAAACATGGACAAGTGAACGCAGCTTCTGGTTCCTCCCAGGAGAATTGCTGATCCAGAACTAGAGGAGCTTGGATTCATTCTCCCTGCTTTTCTACTAAGGCAATGGTGTCACTAAGCTGAAAAAGGGTTTTCATAGCTTGTTGTAGGATTTCACAGTTAACCCTTTATTGGCCAAAGGAATGGTGTCTTAAAGCAGTGTCAGCAGTACGCTACCTTAAGATTTCGTTATTCAGACTTCTGCTGAAGTACCAGTGTGTCAACAGCTACTAAATACAGCTGCTGAGTGACCTCAGTGCTGAAGTCTAGACATAAAACTAAGAAACATCTTTAAAGTTCTTTTAACATCATCCAAACCAACACAGTTTAGTTGGTTACAAAACGCTTTAAGCCAAAATCTTACATTATGCAACTTTGCCCAAAACAGGTGCTTCAGTAATAGAGATATTCAAAGATATTTTTTTTCTTTCCTTAAATTCAGTGAAGCCAGTTTTCCATCTCTAAGTGATGCTTAGATTCCTGTGAGTATATTAGCCAATAAAGAAAAGCAAAGCAATTATATGAATGAATGTTTTTCTGGCAAATAAAGTCACTGAACTTCCCAAGTGATTTCAACATGCCATAAAAATCAGGAGCTCCTTAAACACGAGGTGACTGGTGAACGTGGTGAGCATCTCCTTAAGCATAGGGTGATTTGTGAATGAGGTGTCCCCTTCATGCACAGCTCTCCCCACCCCCATCTTCCTTTTTTCACCCCAGTTTGAGACTGGCACAAGCACTCCTTTTGAATGAAGCAGACATTCCTTAGGATGTACTGCCAAAAATAATGGAAAGCTTGATACAATGGAATGGTATAAAATGGTACCTGAAATGCTTAGAAAACCATAAAACTTAATGTTGCACAGCCCTCATAGTCAGTGCCAACTACTGCAGCTGCTAAGGCGTACTTGAGGAATCTGAGGATTTTTTTCCTTTTTCTGTGGAGTCCCACAGACATCTGTCTTTACGAAACTTTGTTTATAGTATCAACAGTTATAGCCTATGAAATGAGCCAGAAAAAGGCTTCTGTGCGTTCACAAAGGAATGAAAAAGATGACAAAGTGTTCCTAACAAATTTGCTCACGAGAATTAATTGTGGAATGAAGCACAGCATCTTAAGTGTTCTTCAGTAGCTCTCCCAAATATAATTTGTAACCCTGACTTGTTGCAAGCCTCAATACTGCATGGCAGAGTGGAGAATTACAACCCAGACTGTGTAACAGGGGTCTGAAACACCACGCCATGGGCACAGGCTCAAGAGTTTCCTAACCACTATTAGGCAGACCCCGCTAAAGCTGCACAACAGAGACACACTCAATTTGTCTATAGCGTTCCTTCCTCCTGGCCTCACCACCACAGACAGACAAGAAAGCCACAGATCAGCTGGACCATGAACTTCAGAGAGCAAGTATCTCCTGTTCCCGTAATCAGAGTTATTTGCATACTGACTTGGAAATAGTCCTGTAGCTGATTTCACGCAGAGTCAGAAAGTGTGACGGAAAGACAAGTTTCCCCCATGCTGCTATGTGGTAGGATATCCTGGAGGGTAATAGCTAGAGGGTTTCACTCTAATTTTCTGGGCCAGGTGTGGTAATCAACTATCTGAATGTACTGGGGACAGATGCCTTCTCCCTGTCACAAAATAATATCATACAGAGGTCTCTGAATCCTAAATTAATTTTGGGAATATGAGAAATTAATGGAGGATCCCTATGGTGTCTTTTCTCCCACTGTAATAGTGTTTGCATGCAGCTTATAGCATTTAGCCAAAATAGAGAAGTCATCAGCAGTGATTTTTTATATACTCAGGGCAAGGAAAGATGCAAAGCGGATTTATAAGAAATTGAGAAATTCACACTATCCTCCCCCTGGCAATAAGCCGTGCTTCCAACCTGAAGGATATACATAGTATATTAACTTGCTCTTTCAAGAGATAATGAAAAATTTGACAAATTAAATTCACTGGTACATAACTCTAAACCAAAAACTTACTGTTTTTGTAATAATGGCTTCAATGATAATAAGAAAAATAGTTCATGAACTCAAAGTAAACTTGTGGAATTCTTTAATACTGTAGTCCGGAAATTTAGTAACTCATCAGGTTTGGTCATACCAAACATCACTTCTGAGAAATGATCTCCATTCCCAGTAGCATTTGAAGCCCTAAGAGACTGCTTCCTTTTGCAAATATACTATTAAGAAATAATTTATATTTTGTATGAATTATGCTTTCTAAGAAAAGTCTTACTAACTTTTGAAACTCCCTGGAAAGCTAAAAATCAGTTCCAGCAATGTTATTGGGCATGAAGCATTTGTCTTTATTATTACTTTCTAAGAAGTTATAACTGTTTATCCATAAGAGCAATTTGCAAAACTTGCTTGGTTTGAAATATCTTACATGCGGTCTGACTGCTGACATTTTGTGTAAGTAAGTGTACTATCAAACTTGCTTGATTGTGATGTTGAGCTAAATTTATTTATTTATTTATTTATTTATTACTGAACAAAGAGAAGACATATATATATAGGAAATAATTATCAAATTTTTCCAGAGAAGTTGTCTTGCAAAACTACAAATTTTACAGATAAAATGACACAGCTTATGCTATGGTAATGTAGGCAACTTTTAACATACGTGGTTCCATCTCTTACAGATCTGAGAAAATAGCATTTGTAATTTTGAATGGGTGTTTAAATGTATACTTTGAGCTCACTCACACAGTAATACTGTGCTACATGTTATTTACATGCAAAGTTCAAGCCTAGGGGAGGGTGTGATAAGCTAATGTGCAGGCATATAGCATACTCTTGCTATCTCTGAGAAAATAATTGGATTCCACGGCACCAAGTGACAAACACTTGATAATTTTCTGCTGTTAAACAAGTCAAAAGAAACAGACAATCAATATCTGTACACTGTAGTGACACTATGCCACCAACTCTTGGTACTTACAGGACTGCCATAAGTTTTGGGCCCACTAAAAAATCTCCAGGGTGATAGATAACAAGCTTCTAAACTCATAAATAGTTTAAAAAGTTGTAATTTAAAACAGACAACATGATAGAAATTTTTCACATCTCACAACTTTGCAGAGGTAGAATGGGAAAATGTGCATTGTTAGAAAAAGATTGCCAGGTCTGTTTCAGACATATGTGTAGTTACATCTAAACATAGGTGACTATTGATAGACATTAAGTAACTCATTCATAAAATAGGCAAATTATTCGGCATTTCTTTAAAAGAGATCTTATGTTTTCTGTAAGGTTGCACTTATGGCAACTAAGACACTTTCCATTAACAAATGGAAGGCAGGAAGGAAAAGTACCAATATATTTAGGGAACTATATAGAATATTTCTGAACTAGTTAATTTCATACAAAATTCAGCCATAAAGACCTTCTTAACAGAGTATGACTTCTTTGCTTGTAAATTAGGCAACCACTTTTAACCACAATCCAGTAAACGTGTCATGTGTTTCTCCATTTCCCTCAGAGACACAAATGATGGGAATATAGAAGCTTTTCACTACACCAGCTACGATGGTTGCCTAATCTTATGTGGTCACATCAAATGAGCACCCCTAAAATTTTTAGGCTGCGTTAATCTCTTGAGGCAACATTTCATGGAAAACTGTTCTCTGGAGTTGCAAAACAACTATGGTTATTTTTCATATTTCTCTTGTAGAAAGCTAAATTCCTTCATATCGTAAAGGTCACCTTAATGTATTGATAAGGCCACTACATAGAGTCTGATTTATTATATTGCACCTCAGCTGTTAGGTTCTGACACTGTTCTGAACTACTGGGTACTCCTGAAATGCTGCACCTTTCATCCATATTATCCAAGTTGATTTAATCAGAGTGCCAGACCTAAGAAACTCTGATGAGAATCAACTTGCCGGGCCCAGCCAACACAGCAAAGGTACAGAGGACGTAATGGTTGGGATATACCCACTTTTCACACTGGTACATCAATTTGCTTGTCCGAAAGACAGCCCCAAGGAAACAGGCAGTTTCCTTTGCAAAGGTGCAAGCAGCACCATTGGCTTAAAATCTGGGCTTTTTTTAACGTAAAAATTGCCTGCACAAAATCCTGCACACAATGATTTCAGCCATAACGTAAGAGAAAATGTCTCTGGCAGATGGATAAATGTCATAATAACAGTAATTTAATTTTTTATTTTTCCTCTTTGAAAAGGCATTTGTTACTGCTCCAACATGACAGCTATAGCAAGGTGTAGAAGCTTTGCTTTTACTGCATATATGATAATGATAAAATCTATAAGAAGCTTCTTTTTTACTATTTCAGCTGAAGGAAATGCATTTCTTCTCCTCAGTAACAGAGGAGTTACTATTTTATGGTTAAATCTTGCTGAGTCAGGTAGATGTTACTGGTTTAGTAATATGCCTCCTGCCTGCAATTTCTTATTTTTTTAGAGGAAGAACTTATTCGTGCAGCTTCCCTGAAAAACATCTGTTTGAGAAGAAAACCTTTTGTTTGTACACAGTCTGAAATCACTAATTAAACATTAGGTCATTACACAATACCTGATGACCTGTTAAAATCTGGAAAAAAGAAAAGACCAAAGAGAACTTTCAATAAAGTAAGCGTTGCCACACCAGTTTGGCTGTCAGAACAATAAATTTCCTCACTCATAATTATGAAGGACTATGTATATAGGTGTCTCCTTTTTAGTATCTCTCTTTCCAACAGGTTGAGCTTCTGGTTTACAAGTTCATTAGACCCTCTGGAAACTATAGCACCAGTTTGCTTTGAGTATGCATCACAGTAACGAAACACCAAGCCTGACTCTTTCTCAAGGAGTCTTTATAGCTTATGCTAAAACTTCATTAATTTTTTGTGTTCCCAGGGGTGTCCACCTACACATTCTGCTGCAATAAAATAGTGATAATATTATATCACTAAATATTTTTTATTACAGCAAAATATGTAACAGGATCTCTCACAAGAAATGAGTAATAAAACTTAATTTAGCCTTATAAAACTTAAAATTACAAGTGTTCCTTCATTCTCAAGAGGCGTAGTAAAATTCCACGCTGCACTAGACATTCAGAAACTCTGAACCTCAAACTACTTCAATTTATAACTTAGCAATTTGCTCTTCGCTCCGAGGGCACGTTTACATTGTGTGCAGCACAATGCAGAGACCAAGTCATTTCTGGCTTAGGTGACTTTGTGTACACAGTGCGGTATTGAGTCGTGCAAATGCAAACTCATGACATGAAAGTGTGCGGTGATGCAATTAAACTGCACCTCATTCTTGAACAGACTTAGCTAGCTCCGATTCCAGGCTGGAATCACTAAAAAGCTATTATAGCTAAAAAACTAGTGTCAGGCCATATAATCAGCTTAGTCCCACCCCCCAAGTTTTAAATGTATTTTTTACAGACATAAAAACCAAGGATTTCTAACTTTGGTGGTACTCACTTCCTATTTGGCACCAATTTTCCTTTCCTTATCTTTTCCCCCTGACCAAGTCTGACACACTTACATTGTTTCTGACTCCATTAACTATTTTATTTTAAGAACCTTGATAAAAATAATGAGATCATTGTTGCTAACTTTTTATCTCGTATGCTGCTCTATTTGTATCTTTTCAAAAAAATTTCTTAAGGCTATCTCTCTGCTATGAATTCAACAGCCTACCATTGTCTGGTCATTCAGCTACCCAACATAATTATTTTTGTGTATTAACTACTAAGACAGAAGTAGTATTTCCTAGCAGTGTGCTGTAGTTTCCATTCCAAAGCCTGCCTCGGAGAGCAGAGCATCATTGTTCTGCGGATGACCAGGATGACCTAATGCTGCAGAGGGTCTGGACACAGTGAATTTAAGCAGACACACTCTTTACAGCATTGTTCTGGGAATTCTGTTACGCCAGCATCATGAGAACACAGGCTGAGTTTGGGTTAAGCTAGTTTAGGGTGGAGATGAGCAGGTGGTCACAAAATTGATTTTGACCTGTTATTCTAGAATAGAAAGGAAAAAGATAAGGAGAGAGGTCACCTGTGTGTTGGAAAAAAGCACTGTAATTGCCAGGAAGATTATCCTGGAGTCTTTCAAGCTTGACAGGTTACCAGCTAAATTGTCTTCCAGTGCAAGGGCATTTGTAATGAGGAATACCAGCAGCAATATCACAGAATCACAGAATGGTAGGGTTGGAAGGGACCTCAGGAGATCATCTAGTCCAACTCCCCCGCCAGAGCAGGGTCACCTAGAGCAGGTTGCACAGGAACACGTCCAGGCGGGTTTTGAATGTCTCCAGGGACGGAGACTCCACCACCTCTCTGGGCAGCCTGTTCCAGTGCTCTGCCACCCTCAAGTAAACAAGTTCCTTCTCATGTTTAGCTGGAACCTCCTGTGTCCAAGTTTGTGCCCGTTACCTCTTGTCGTGTCACTGGGCACCACTGAAAAGAGCCTGGCCCCATCCTCCTGACACCCACCCTTTAAATATTTATAAGCTTTGCTAAGAACCCCTCTCAGCCGTCTTTTTTCCAGACTGAAGAGACCAGTAGCTGAACAGCTGGTCAAGGTCAGTGGAGGTTTTGTCTGTATTGAACCTATGTGAAGAAGGGCCAGAGACGGTACACAACCAGCCAAAGAATTTAAGACTTGGCCTTACCCAAAAACCACAACTATTTGGTATAACTAGCAGAAATTGAATCTTCCACTTTAGTATAAAATGTTAGAATAATGTCTTGGTTTTGCTGAAAACAAACAGTCATTCGGCAGAAGTAAATAAATAAATATTTCATGGCACTTACCCTATCTTTATGAGCAAGTTAATTCTGGCATTCAAATTACTCAAACAGCTGAGTGGTAAGGATTGGTGGAGCTACCTATTTGAAATGTGAAAAGATTTTACCATAGGACTACTATTAATTGTCTCTTCCTCACCCCCAAAAGCACTTTTAAAAGATCTGCATTACGCTATTTTGAGGAACAAAAGGAGTTCCCTACATTTTACTGGTTTTGTTAAGGGAATTGCTGATTGAACTCAGTCTAGCTACAGAAATATGAAAATTTTCATCAAATATGTAGGTCTACTAAGTATATTAAAAATCTATGGAGCAGATGTGTGTGTATATATCAATAAAGATTTTAAATGCGCATGTTCAAAAAGACCAAAAAGGTGCTTTACGTTTATACAAAGCTCAGCTCAGCCTTAGGTCAAAAGCCATGATTTACTCCTGCATAAAGTCCTCTGTGTGGTAGTTTACTTTCCCATATTCTCCTGAAGTAAATATAAAACTGGAAAAGTACAATACAATACTGTATAATTAAAAAATTTAAAGCATTGTGATAAAAATCATCCCAGAGAAATCTAATAAAAAATTAAATTGCTTAGTTGAGATATACTATGGCAAACATATTAAACTGCACCACACAGCACTACCTGTTCCTTCTAGTATTTCACAAGCAACAAATACCACCATTAATAGTTCTGGAAATCAATATACCTTTTGATAAAATATTTGAGGGTTGAATAAATAAACCTGGAAGCAATAAACTAAGTAAACCTGGAATTGAAATTTGCTACATATAAACAATCTAATAACCCTGAGAATATCCAGTATTGTTTGTTAAAAAAAATTTAAAAATCATTTGTTGGAGCTTGCCTTCTTCCTAGAAATAAAATATTGTAATCATTTTGCAAAACATGAAAGCAACAAAAATATGCAAGCCTAGGCTCTAATTCTCCAATAAACGCCATACTGAGTCTCACTTGCTTCATGGAAGCTTTGCCTTACTACAGAAATCTGAAGAAATGTTATCTTTTTTCTGACCATCATAAAGAAAAACTATAAATGAATGAGCATGATAAAACAGGTGGGCTGTAGTGACACTACCAGTGACTGAGTTTGGATACGTATCTGTTTATTACTTTTGCACATAATTTGTTGTTGGATATGTAAGGTATGTGGACTTAGGACTGTCATGACTGTCACGTAATAGATTAAAGCAGAGAAACATGAATGGCACTAAAATAAATGTCAGGAAATTTTGTGAAGCTGTATTAAGACTTTTAATATTATTTTACTTTGAAAATTCTTGGAATATGTTTTATTTATTATTTTCTGAAAATCAATAAAGGGTTATGAACTGGGTGGGGGGAGGGAGGGGAGGATTTATGGCAGGGAGAAGCGTCTGGACCTGTGTTTACTGTCCATAGCATACTTAACAACACTGACTGAAACTAGTAATTCACATATATCAAAACATATCATGTGTCCCTATGGGATCTAAAACATCTACCTAATAATGTAGGAAATACTAGCTTATCCTCTAAGGAGCTTCAGATGTGAGGACATTAATGTTTCTATTTAGTGATTAGAATGTTAGAAAGGCAGGTGATATGGGCATCACCTTCACCATAACTGGTACACTTAAAACTTCATTTACATTGTGTGTTAACATTTCAAACTAGCTACTCAATCTGGTGTAAGCATGAAAAACTTTTGTGAAAGCTATCAGAATATGATTTTGTAGCCCATAATTGTCACTCACTCTCAATTTACACTGATTTCTAGTGCTGGCTTTGCTGAAATTTTATGTTTACAGTGTGCAGGTGTTTTGCTTGTATAGACACATGTGAAATTAATTTATAGCCTCCGATCTGTGCAGAGGCTTTTCCACAATGTTCAAGTCCATCTCCTGTTTTACTTGACCTAGAACATACCTATTGAGAAATCCAACTACTTTTATGAACAGAAAGATTTTCACTGGGAAAAATCTTCCCATCAGTACTTCTGCCAGGTCTTGTGAGAATAGGTGAGAATAATATATGGTCTTCATAATGGCATAGAAACACCATGCCCGTCAGTATAACCCATAGAAACCAACTAAGCATCTCCAAAGCTTGTTACTATGTGAGAAAGCTCATTGCATGAAGCTTTGAAGATACTGTTACGATCCTGATAAAATCCTCTCAAACCCTATCTATGTTTACTTTTGGAAAGGCAGGCAAAAGGTGCCAGAAGTCTGCCAGAATAATTAGCTCACAGTTCATTTGGCAGTGTTGTTTCCAGAAGATCCTGAACTGATGATTTCTTAAGAGAACACACAGTATTTCACACTTGTCTGATTATAGCAGTCAAAATATTAAAAATATTCCAATTAAAATAAAGAAGAAAATTTTGGGGGTGACGACTCATGGCAGTAAAAGTGTTATTTTGCTGCATCTTTCCTAGAAGTCACCTTAGTCGATTAGTCGATTAGTCGACAGAAATATAAATCTTACAGGTTGTCAGTATTAGTGGTGCACAATCTCACCTACATAAAGCACACAGGTAGTAAATAAATTGCTCACATGAAAAGTGGACAAACCTAATCTATTTGCATTTGCTCTTGAATACACCAGCAGATAAAAGCATCTGTGAATGTTGTAATCTCATGGTTCATTGCCTTATGCAACCTAAACCCGTTCTCCCCATTCTCTAAGGGAAAGCAGAGCTTTGCAGAGGCTGGTGGGGGTGATGGACATGGCACATGTGACCTCCTCCCACGGAACATTTGTCACTCACAGAAACACACAATTGTAATGAATTTTCCCAAATATATGAGTATGTTACCATTATTCTATACACATACTATCACTTCTACTTCAGTGTTAAACATGAGTAAAATCTAATACACTTGCTTCCTGCTTAGCATATAGTACAGGTCAGTAGATTGACATGAAAAATTCTTGCTGGTTAATATGAAGAATATGTTTGGTGATATGGTGAGAAATATTCTCTAACTGAAATGATTTCCATCCATCCACTGAACCTACCCTACCTCATCTACTTCACTGTTATAGTGAGGGTACTTGGAAGAAGCTGAAAATGCCATGGGCATTGCACTCATGAGTAGTTTGCTATTCATCCGCTTTCATTGGTCTCAAACAGGGTATTTAAAAATAAATGGAATTTCATACAGTTTGACTGTTCTTTTTTTTAAGATACATCACCTGGTTTACCTTGCACTACCTCCAGAATTTAGGCCACTTGGAATCTGAGCAGTTTGAAAAGGGAGTAAATATTTAATACTGGATATTGTCCCTAATTCTTAACATTTATTTAGATTCAATTTCCTTGAAGGTAGGACTGTATATTAGCCTGTGAGAAATAGAGCACGAAAAATTCTATCTGCAATATTAAAACTATACTTCGTAAAGATTTGGTTTTGGTAGCGGTACTTTAGTTTAGATTAAAATGATAGATGTCACCCTAATTTGTTCCTGGAAGCCCTGGTTGGAGTTTATCATTATTTGCTTGAATTAAAAATGCCACTATGACTCATACTTGCCTCCTAGCAGAAAATGTGAACTATCATTAATATAACAGCTACAAAGAACCTCTACTTAGCACTCTCCAGTAATACATCCTAAAAATTACACTTTTGATTATTTTGCAGACTAAAGCAAAGGTTTCAAAATCTCAGGCTACTTCTACATAATGAAAAATACATTATTTTTTTTATAGTGTAAGCCCCACTTTATATTCCAGAACAAATTTAATGTTAAAAGAGTATAAATTCAGCTTAAGGAAGGACATTTTAAAAAAATCACTGTTCCTACATTTACAGTAATGAAATTCAGAGCTACTTAAAGTGCCACTGTCAAAAAAAGGAAAGACTGAGGATCTCTGGAAATTGAAGAGCAGCTTCCAGATTTTTTCTTGGAAGTGTGTGAAGATCTACTGACTTTTTTTCCATTTCTTGAAGTTCCCTTTCAAGACTAGAACACTTTATTGTGGCACAAAGTGTTCAGTGTAACATGTAAAATTTGTAATGAACTATATCATGGTTTTGTGATAGGATTTTTGTATCATATTTTCAAAGTTTGGGGTTCTCAGGTTAGAGATTCTCAATAAGATGTGCACAAAATATGATTTCATAGTCCATAAATTCAATGAAATACCCTTGTTTATCACTTAATAGCATATAAACAACCTTGAGAAATTAGTATGTAGCCCACAGTGGAATAATTGGCCAAGACATGGTGTAGACCATACATAGCAGTGGCATATGTAGGCAGCTAACACTATGGAAAAAAGAGTCAAGTCTACAATTAGTAGTTAGGTTTGCAACAATTGCATTGCTCTACTGGTTCTCTAGAGACCATCATAAAAGCAAAATAATGTGGGAAACTTTGCGTTCTATTGTAGTTCTAAGTCTTGTGTGCAAGTCATCATTTTCTGGCTTGAATCTTTTAAATAGCTTGGAATTTCAACAATAGTTTTCAGAGCATGAAAACCGTGAACACTATACCCTTAGGGTGTCTATTCTGATTCTAAAATTGCTTAATTCTGTATGTTGTCACAAACATAATTCTCCCCTTCTTTCCTGCTTATAGAATTTACCACTTGCTTTTGCAGCAAAATGATACAGAACAGGTAAGTCAAACTAAATTAGAGCCATCATTAAGTTCAGCAGGAAACACCACTTCATTGAAAGTGGCACTTACATCAAATGGTGTTTTCCATCGTTTTCTTCTATGCTGACATAACCAATGGATATGTTATAGTAGATGTGAGGGTATCTGTCTGTACAAGGAAAACCAATGCTGACCCAGCACATCAGATTTTGTATTAGTATCTCCATCAAGTTTTATATACTGCAATAAATCGAAGCCACAAAGTAAAGTTCACAAAGGAGATGAATGCCACAGTGATATACAAACACTTCTGTCTGTCAATCTGCTGACAGCTATTGCATTTCACATGGCCCCTCTTGCCAAACTACTTCCTGTAGAAATGCTGTACTCTGAAATACCACAGAAGACCTAGTTCAATTCTTTGCTATGCTTGAGAAGACTGAACTCACATAGTACAGAGTGACTAGGATATTCATGGGGCAGGAAGAGATTATTTTAGACCCAACTCAGTCATTTACAAGTATCTAAGGAATGTTAGCACCACACAATTAGTTACTGTGATAAGCATAAGAAATGGAATGTAAAACCTAAAAGGAGTACTCCTGCCCCAAATTCTGCTTAACGTTCTTTTTATAATTCTTGATTAAAAAAGAAGAATTGTTTTGAAGAATTCTGTATTCTGGTATTTCTTCCCAAACTCTTGCTGTAATAAATACTCTTCATATACGAACTACCAAACACAAAAAGGGTTGCAAGGTGAGGTTTTATACAAGCAAAAATTAAATTATAATTTAATGAGTAAGGGATAACAACAGGAACAACCTAGGCGGTTGTTTGAGTTTTTTTAAATAATGGGTATTTTTGAAAAATCTTCCCAGAAAACTCTTCTCTCGTGTTTAGACATTCAAGCAGTAGATTACAGCGGCTCTTTGGTTTTTTTTACCAAATTATTCCTTGTGCCTAATCTAGATCTTTCCAATCTAAGCCAATTTCTTTTTAGCTTGTCCATAAGAATAATTTTCTCTCTTTTTTATTGAAGCCTTTTACATACTCAGAGATGTATCTGACCCCTTTTTTCCTGATGTAAGAAGAGTATTATAATGTAATTGTTTACGACCATAATGAAATTTAAAGAAATAATTGCTAACCTTTCATTCCACCTTGTTGTTTTCGTTCCAAGGGTTGCATTATACTCAGAGGGTAGCCAGTGAACACAGCACTTCTTTCGTATCCTAGATTAGAAAACAAGACTATAATTCATATATAAGTAGCAACCTCTGGAAGCACCGTAATATGAGGTGGAACACTTTATTTCCAAATCAAACTCAGAAATTTACACGTTGTTCAAGCACAACGATGTGGCTACAACATCATTGTGCATACATAGCTTTGTTCTGAGTTGACTGTAGAGACAACTCAGCTGCAGATAAGGGGAAAAACACCTTAATTTTTCATAAGATTTTTATTACATACTAGTGAATCTCTACTACATTATAGCCACCCTATAAAAACAAAAATAGCTAACAGTCATTTCTTCCGTACTCCTAAAATGATGTCATCAGTTTTAGTAAATGTGATCTTTCATTCGTTTCATTGATGTTTTATGCAGTTGTGTAGAAATTAGGGTTAATTTACAAAACACCCTTCACTAGTTCTTGCTGCTAAATGAAGAGCTTGCCTATGTCAACAGACGCATATCGTGTTTTTTAAACAAAGATAACAGAGTTGTTGCTCCATAGATAATCCCTACAATTAGGTAACACTTCTATACCACCTGTTCTGCCTTGGGCATTTGACATGCCAATGGCAATAGGGCAATGGTGCAAATCAGTCAGCTTCCCTATTGCCTTTTCAGTGTTGCCAAGATCTCTTTCAAATATAAACTGGAGTAACTGTAAAAACTTCACTGGAGACACTCCAAATATATACAGCTGTGAAAAAGTACAATTAAATGCCTGACATTTTTAGTAGTTTGAAGCATCATTACGTTAGTTCAAAGCAGTGATGAACTCAAGCAAATGCTGCTCAGCAGTTAAGAAGAATACACTAGATACTGCTTACTCAGATACTTAGCTAATGAAGAGGTTATTGTAAACAAAACCACCACTGTATTCAGCATTTGTATGTTTTCCGGCTGAGACACTCTGATATCTTATAACTCCCTTCGTGTCTCTAATTCTTTGATTTTAATTTTTGATTCTGTAATTGAACCAGAGAGAAGCCCACCCTGTCAGACAAACAGATCCTCTGAAGAAACAAAATCTTTCTTGCTTACTTTAAGGATAACTTGCCTTACCTACACTATAATAGTGTGATGCTGGTAAAATGATCTGGACAAATAAACAAAGAAACTTGGATGAACTCGGGCAATGTCTTCTATTAGACAAGACATTGTGTACTTTTACTGTTTTCCCTTCAACTTTTGGGTCCAATAATTCCATTCACACTTTACAACACTTACAGCTTTCTACTCTACCAATTCTAAGACTTCTTGCAAGTGGGAAAGAAGGATTCCTTTCCTAAAAACCCAAGGTAATATTTATTATCACACAATTTCCAATATTGCATATATGGGAAGAAGATAAGGAAAACAATATGTGGGCTGGTAATGATTTTCTACTACTAGAAATGCCCATTTTAAGCATAGGGTATTCTATTATAGCACTCTTACCATAGATGGCTTTTTGTCCCTCTTGTGAATAGAAATGTTTTCCTTAGACACACAACAGTTGTAGATTTTATTTATAAAATTTTGTCAAATTTCTGGGGAGAATTCAGTGTGTGTGACTGGGGAAATTCTGTTTTTTATTTTAATTGTGTTCAGTGATCAAAACCCCCAACCCTATAAAACTCCAGACAATACAGTCCACCACTTAGCTACAGTTCTCATTTTGTTGGAAGGGGACAGAAGAACAGCTCTGCTTGTTTGGGAAACCATAGCCAAAAAGGGAAAACAAAATAAACAAAAAAACCTTTCTTGCTTCTGCATGTAGCGAAGACACTGAATTCTGATTTCATTTGTAGATTATATTGATATTGACTTCACTAAGGATACACTGATTTTCATTGACATCAACAACAGCAAAATCAAGTTTTAGGAATAGTCCTTTCACGTTCCACTCAAATCATTGACACCCCACACACTCTCCATTTTAAACGTGAGGTTTTTTGTGTCACTTTGTAGCACTGACACTTTTGAGATATGAGAGGCTCTTTTATGTAAAAGCTACACCGTTTTGGTGCGATTCTTTCCTTTTTTGTCCTCTAAGGCATTCTTCCATGTTGTTGTGATGATGGATTTTATTCTATGGTAGCGGCAAACACAAACGTACAGAGGCATATGCAAGATTTGAAACAACGCCTCAGAGTAAATATGGTTTGGGAGCATGAACAAAAGCTAGTGACATCAGTTCATATTGCTTCCATCTATAATATCTCATGATTTTTGTTTTTATAGAGCCCTAGCAGTCCTTTAATGTATTATTTAAGACTTTCATAGAAAGCAAAGCCTACAAGGCTTGGGAGAATTATTTGTATAAAGAAGTAGGGAAGCTAGAAAACCCTCACAACCTACGGCTCCTTCAACAGTAACAAATATATGATGTATTTTTTTAAAATGGTTATTTTTAAAGATGGCTAGTTGTTTATAAGGTCCACAACTAAAGTGATCACCTCTCATTTCACTCTTCTGTCTCACAATAAAGAAGGTTCTTATTACTGATTCAAAGGACCTTAGAAAACAAGTACTTAGGCACTACCATTTCCAATTAAGAAGAAAGCAACATTTTTAATCCAGACTGACAGATGTCCAAAAAGCTAAAGCTGACAACAAGAAGACTCCTATTGTGCCTAATCATGCGATTACACTGAATTGCATGCCTGACATAAATTCATAGCTGTATTAGTCTTTAAAAACTTTGCTTATTAAAAGTTCATATTGCACCATGATTCTGGTTTTGCACTTGCAAGGAAGTAATTGAAAGAAATTCATTAATAGCTGTATAAATAGGAAATGTTTGTTTGATTGCAGAGTCAGTGAGGAGTCCTTGTAAGGTACCACTTAGCAACATGTGGCTCTTTGTGACAGGCCTTAAAGTCTTTAGGGGTGACAGGAAGAAGAAAAAAGAGAAGGGTTCTTTTCGGAAGCCTACCAGAGTTCCCCAGAGTTTTTCGTCCAGGCTCGGTGGTCTATAGGTAGAAAAAGCTTCCAGCTTTTGCAGAGATTAACTGCACTGTGCTTCTGATGTGGTTTGGACTGCAGAGAACACAGAAGGCAGATTTGAGATCTTGTGAGAAAAATGGCCCCCTCAAAGAGTTAAAGGAGAAGCTGAATAAACATTTCATAGCAGAAATTGAGTGGAAAGCAGCTCTCTGGTAAGAAAAGTTGCATTTACATTCAAGTGTCTCTCATATCTATACAGACATTCCTCCACAAAAAGAGATTTCCCTCACAGTTTATATGGGATATATGGCTTAAAAAGTGAAGAATTTGATCAATCTCAGAAGCTCTGCTACTACTAGCCAGAAGAGGCGTAGCACGTTATCTGTTCATCTGTTTTCTGTATACTCTGATTACAATATTATATATGTGTATGTGTTTGTGTAAAGTCACTACTGAAAAACAAACATAACCATCAAATTTAGAGAGTTTATCACCATCAACTGCAACTGTTAGCTTTCAGAGACAGTAGGCTGTCAAGAAAAGTGATGGACAAAAGAAAATATTAGCTTCCAGCTACTAATGGAAATTACACAGTACATAATGCAATAAAATACTCCATGAGGAAATCATTGTTTGATGGAAAAGTATTACATAACATTTCTTATGATATTCCCTCACTTGCAAATAAGTTTCAGAAAACAGATAATGTTTTATTTTGCCACTCTTGATGCAGAAGGCATTAAGGCATTTGAAGAGAACTTAAAAGGCTTTCCAGATGTTTTTCATTTTAAATTTCTAGTTCAGGTATGACTCTGTCACTGTCCTTTAGAAGAACCTCTATTTAATTTCAGTAGTCTTATATAAACCTCTTGTTATACATGATCAAGCTTAACAGTATTTATTCTTCTGCTAAAGAAATAGTTTAATAAAATGGCTTTGCAGAACAAACTATGGCAGCAGAGAAAATAAACGTCATTTTTTATATGTAGAAGTACCTTATTTTGAAGAAAAAAAGAGATGTGAAATCAAATATTTGAGAACTGACTCACCTTATTTTTCAAGTTTAGCTACTTCCTAGTAAGAAAAAGAGAGTAAGCAGTTGATATTTCAGCAAGATGAGATTTAATAGTGTAGTGTTTTTCCTACACATGCTTTAAAATAGGTTATCCTCTGTTTGTTTCTTGAGAAGGTGGTTAGTCTAACCACACAATCACTAAAGAAGCCTAAAAATGTCTTCTTATTTGGAAAGCCAGGGAGGCTGGGCAAAGGGAAGAAGCAAGGAACTGAAGAACTTAAAACATTCCCTAGGAAAAGCTCAACTGAACTTGCCTTGTTACTGGTATACCACGCTCAACAAGGTACCAAGTCACTTCTTATTGGTGGTTGACCTGTTTGGAGAAATAGGCATGATAATTTGGCTGCTTACTGCAGTTCCAACCTCCCATGCAGCTGTAGCTATGGAAGGAAAGGTAGAGCTAAAGCAATAAATTGCCTCTACAGGAAGCAACAATAGTATAAGATACACAGATTCCAATCAGTTTCATAATACAGGACTGTAGAACAATGTCTCATAAAAGCAAAAGGGTTAGTCTGCGCTACTTTGATTTTTGTTCACGTGTATTTTCTCTTCTTTGCTACCCTCCCTGCATGCTACTTAAAACAGCACATATATCCAAAGTTGTTGAATCTTAATGTTACCCTAAACAATAATAGACAAAAAACCTCAAACAAAACAGCAGTGTAATTTAAGTTTAAAAAGACCACACAGCAAACTCCACCTATCCACCCTGACTACCTATTTTTTTAATTATTATTTTTGTCACTTCTGATCTGTGAGGTCAGTGTTTCACTGCTCCTTTCCAGGCTAATAGCATCCACCTGCCTGGAGTATTGCCCAGCTGCTGCCTATCACCCTGGCCAGCCTGGAGCCAGGGGGGCAGCTGTGCCCCTTACCCTGATCACCAGGATTGTGCCCACACATCTTCAAGAACAATTTAAAAACACACATGAAAAGTAAAAACATGAAAATAAAGACAGCCTATGTCTTTTGTTGTTTCTCAAATAGTTTCATATATCTCTAGTGTTAACTCCTGCAATAAGAGGATATAAATAGAGCCTGATGCATTCTGCCTTTTTGTCCTCATTTATGCAGGTGCAGTTGTGTAAGAGGTTTCCTGAATGCTGTTGCATGCCCTGTCAACTACTGCGTGGTGCAGAAAGTCAATGAGTATCACCTAGAGATGGAGCCCAAGCATGGCAGCTGAACAGATTGTACAATCAGAGAGCACCAGCAAGATTTTTAATTTTAAAGAATTTGATACATTAATAAACATTGAAATTTCTCCTTTTGATTAAATTGGCCTATTACTCACTGCAGAGGATAAGCCCCCTCTGTCAAAAGAAAAAGCACAGAGTTTGAAACCTTGTCAGGATGATGCAGTAAAAGAAGTTTCAGAAGAGTTCTTTCAAAGGAAAAGAAGTCTGACAAAAAACTATAGCAAGGAAGTGGGATTATTCCCTTGCTTCCCTTTCTTTACAACACTAAATTAGCAGAGCTGATTGAGATATCAAACGCAGAATAAATTGCACTAGAAAAGGCAGTTTTGAATATTTTCATTTTCGTAGAGTCCCGTTCCATTGGCCTATTTCAGCTGTGCAATCCAGGATGTGCTACACTTCTGCAAATGATTAGCTCTCTCTTGTGTGTGCTAGCTACCCAAAACATGCCGTGCATTCAGGTTCTCTGACCATGGGCCTTCCTGCTCTCACTTTTAATGTCCTCATCTGAAATCATGGATACAAGTACCATGGATACAAGTACATCAACCACTGATGTGGTGGGGTATGCACAGGGGCCTGCAGCATAGGAACGCATTGCCATGTGCCTGCTGTTTTGCATAAATTGTCTCTCTGCAGGCTCTGTGAGATGGTTTCACATTGCTGCCCTATCTGTGAAAGAGATGTTGGTTATGTCATCAGTTCCTGGATGGAGTCCGCAGCTAGATAGGAAACATGGAGCACCCAGCAAAACCTAGCTTGGTGTAGGGGCACAGTAACGAGGCCTCCTGAGAAATATGCGTACTCGTACAGAAATGTCAGAAAGCAGCTGTCAGTGTGCTAGGCTATAATAAGTTTTCCACTTTCTGCATTATTCAAATGCTGCAAAAAGAAAAGAAACCATTTGCTGTTCTTATGCCAATCTGCTGGCACACCAGGAGTTCTGCTTGAGATTCCCAGGGGGCCTGAATAGCAGCAGGTAATAAAAGTGCCAGAGATCCCCCTCGGGGTTTTGAAGGACTTGTGCTTAGCAAGGAGAGGGGACACATCATTAAAAAGCAAGAGGGAAAGGACAACAAGCATTAATGACCACTCGCTTGAGCCATTGCTAGGTAAGCTCCATGCTTACGAAGCAAATGGGGAGAAGCTGGCCCTCAATATTTTGCTGTAGCAACCAGGCTCTTTCAAGTACTTCAGTATATAGACAGTTTCAGTATATGGAAAGCTTCATTGCTTTCCTTTCCTGTCTGAATTCTTGCCTTTATGGATCAGAAGTAGGGGATACTGGCAGCACGCTGTAAGCAGGCGCTGTACAGCATACCACCAGAGACAGAACTCAACACTATTTTCCTCACAAATACAGAGGCCACCAGCACTCAGAGTTACAGCACAGGCGTAGCCTCATTCCTCCCTGAAAATCTGGCATAAGCCTTTGTGATATCACTGCATCCAAGCTTATCTAAATACAGTATTTCTTCATCTGAAAGCTATTTTGCAGCACAAATGCAATTTCTAAATTTGATTGGAACAGTTCTTCTAGTATTATTTCAAGTTTCTGCCTCATACCATGGAATATAGTGTTTAATGAAACAGTTCACCTGTTGTTGCTGGTTCCCTCACATGTTGTGGTTTTTTTGGCTTTTTGTTTTCTAACCTGTTTCCTTAATTAATCCCTAAATGGATCCACCACTTCCTTTAAATACATTTAAAGAGATCCATCAAGACGACCCAGAGAGGCAAATGAAGCAGATATTTTAGCAAACAGTGTTTGATTTAATATTTTTGTGCAAAAAAGAACTACAAGGTACAATTTCTTGGTTTGTATGTGAATTTTTGGCTTGGTATCATTGCTGAACTATGCATTGAGTCAGAACTTTGACAGGGTTTGTGTTGCAAGAACTGGGTATGTGTTGCCATACTTAGAGAAACTAAATTGCAGACACTTAATTTCCAATTTACCCCTACTTTGGGGAACAAAGAAGGAAAAAAAAAAGACTTCTGAGAACATGATCTCCATCTTTTAATCTGTGTGAAATATCCTTTACGTCCACAGAGTAAGAATGACTCTGCTTTGTCTAATTAATGTTGTCATTTAAATCACGGTTCTGGACAGGACCAAAGGCAGCTTTTTTTCTTTATTTGCTGCCTTGACTCGTTTTTTAATGCCCAGAGCCACACAGATGAGGCGCTGTTGGTGTCTTTCCAACAGCAGCATCTGGCTGTTTGGCAAACTGTTCCGCTAACTGTTCTGACCTACTGACAGCTCTAGTGCTGCTAATGAACACTGTGTAGGTTGGCTGAAGTACGTATGGGTCATCTCTTTTAATTCTTCCTCTTGGGAGTCACTTTTATGTCAGTAGCATTTGATTTTGAGGAGTTTAACGTAATGACTTTGGTCTATCTGAAAAGAAAATGCAGATTATGATTAATTCAGTGTTTTTACACTGTAAAGGAAAAAGAGACGCACCACAAGTTTCTTTGGTACCACTTAAATGCTAACATTCCTGGTTAGCATCAGCCATTATATCTCTGTTTCCCTAAGTAAGAATAAAATTCTTATGTTATAACTCAGTAAGAAGAAAGTTCGCAGAATTAAAAGTTTTTTCTAATAAGACTAAAGTTTTCTTAAACATGTCAATAAAAATACTTAGTATCCTTATTTAATATAAACAAGAACAGTTAAAGGTAACACAGATAACCATTTTTTCTTGTTGACATGGAAGGACAGTACACAGTTCTCTGACTTCGTGAAAGCCTTTGCTGGCACAGATAATGTTTCCATCTCTCTGAAACCACTAAAGTATTCTTTTTGTTCCAGCTTGGTTTGTATTTCTGATTTCCCTGCAGTTTAACTGCATGAGGTGTCCTCAGCATCTGTGAATGTCACTGGGCCTCAACAGATAAACCATAAAAGCTTTGATGAAAACATTAGCGGCTAATATATCAATGGTCTTTTATCCTTCCTTTATGCTTTGATAAAAAATATCTACTTAAAACCAAACATGCCTGTTATCTCATTCATGTTAACACTATCGTTGTGCCTGACTGTTACAAGTTCTAATGAAAGTGGATAAAATAATAGATGTTAACAGTGGTATGGTCCATGGTATATATTGTATGAAGTATTTCATGAAAACACAGAACCATACCATTTACTTAGAAAGGATCACCAGGATCACCTGTCAGGATTCAGGAGTGGTAAAAATTGCTCACTGCAGAGAAGTCATATTTCCTGTCCCAAAAGACTTTTTTGGTCCATTTATAAATCTAATCCTGTCTAGTTTTGATTTGTTTTATGCTGTGAGTGTGTTCAATTCTCCTTCATATAGCTTTAAAATGAGAAATTGAAAAGAAAGGGATTTCAACTCATGGTCAATCTAGTAAGGTGCCTCAGGTTGTATGAGTGTATATTTCAATCTTTCCGAGGAATTAAAGAAGGTATTGAAAAGTATGAGTACTGATATTAATCAAGTGAAGCCCTGGGCAAGTGTTTATTTTCTGTATTTCCCACATGTGGCATCTAATCCAATCTGATAAAGTATAGCAGGGAGAAAAAAAAGCTCTATGAAGAATATTAATCTGAATTTATTACAGTTTTATTTCTTATGATGGTTTATAAACATTTCACCACACATGCTCCAAAAGTCTTGCATTTAATGAATTACTCCAATTTTTTCCCCATATATCCTGTAGTACTGCCTCTGAAGGAAGATTAGAAATTCCTAATATGTGGACAAAACCAAAGCAAATAAAGTCTGTGACTTCATATCAAAATCTCTTCAAAATAGATCTGTGAAAATGGGAAGTTTTTAATATTGTTTAGGGAGAGGCTAAACACTATATTACTGTACATACTCTATCAGATTGGTAGAGCAGTAATCATCCATTTTTCTGTAATATCTGTGTATAAGAAAATAATTTAATAACCTAGAAACCTATATATTTATAGTTTAAAATGTTCTAATAGACTCTTTCTTTCCTGCATTTGAAATTTGACCAGTTACCACTGTATCCATGAATAGAAAAAGATACTACACTTCCTGAAGTTGTCAAAACTGCAGAAGTCCATTCTCTAATTACAAAAACCAAACAAACATGTAATCTAAATCCCATAATATCTTACAAAAGCAAGTAATTCACAAAGGTAAGTATTATCCCTTTGATATATATGGTATTATTTTATCACAAAGTAAAAATTGTCATTACTATTTTGGATCATTTGTATTTATTTTAAAAGATTTCACAGAATTTGAAATCTAGATTTTTAGTATACATTTGTTAAAGTTCTATTTGGGCAAATGAAAGCTAATGTGATACTTCACCAAATTTTATGGTGGACTTTTTGATTTATGAGTTGAGGTTTCAGGATGCAGTTATACTTACTGTCCTAAAAGGAATCATTTCTTTCAGAAATAAAAAATCTGAGAGCACACATATGTTGAGTCTTGCCACAGAAAAATGTGATAACTATGCAGAAGTCAGCATCCTAGCTTTACAGAAACACTGTAAGTAAGAAACCAGACGCGGTGTTAAAGCTGATATACTGGTGAGCCCTGTGACCTGGGCTCCTCTTTAAACTTAGACAGGTATGTGAACCATGAAATTTTGAGTTTTCACCTTCATTACATTTTTGTGAAGTCTTCTATGTTAAGACTGGCTTATGTGTAGTTTTCTTAGGCTGGGCTTGTTAAAATATAGTATAGCTTGCACTACTGCTAAAATGAACGCCTTTCTTTATTGCATCCCTCTATAGAAAAATCAGTAAATCATTGTGTTACATGGCTCCAGAGGAGATGGAAACCCTGATAACCTTGAACCCGTGTGAAGGTTTTGGTCGGGTTTGGTGAAGTTTTCTCTGTTTTCACAATACATTCAAAATAACCCGTCCGTGTAATTGCCGCTCAGAAACCACTGCCCTTATTTTCCTTGCTTGGGTTACCAGACTTCTTTTTAAATATACAACTGTGCACTACATACACTGCAATTAAATTTTACAGAGGGAAAGAAAAAGAGAGAGTGTTTGTACAAGAGTGCAGAGGTTGTAATAATGGGAGAGATTCCAACAGGTTAGCTTTTTAGCTTGCAGTCAGTTTTCCTACATGGAAAGTGTGAAAAGGATATCAGTGAATGTATTAAATATAGATCGGTTTCTCAAAGTTATTCCCATCATGTGGGGAGGTGGTGATTAGATGTCTGATAAACTCTTCGAAATTTAGAAACCTAGTTCTAAAATTTCGCTTCAAAGTGAGTTTAATGATGGACAGCAGGCTAAAAGAAGTCTGCATTTATTCATTAATTGAATGTTAAAATTTTTATTTGTTACACTATGAACATACCTGAACATAAATTAGAGAGCGATAATTTTTCATCATTGTTTACCTAAGCTCAGCAGACAGTCGCTCAAAAGTAACCTCATTGAAAAAGCATTCAATTCAGCATTTTCATTTCACGTATACTTTCACGTATATAAAAGTTGATTGCGAGATGTCGATAAATCAGTGATCAAAAAATAGATACGATGAAACTGAACGATGTAAACACCTTTAAAAATAAATTCTTACAGATTTTTTTTCTTTAGATCCAAATAGTTGCTTTATCTACTACAACCTCTTTTTCTAACCCCTGCCACCACAAGGGTGTGCGCGTAATACCTACAGTATGCAGAGAGCAGGCAGTCAACCTGTGCACTCCTGATGGAGATCTCAAGCACTATGAAGAGTATTTTGCTGAAAACCCTGCTAGACTAATTTTAGCCAGATGAATAAGCACTATGACAAATACTATCTTAACTTATTTTAAAAGGGGTTATCCACTCAGATCTGCTCTAACTATTTTTCATGCAGAACTGGTAACTCACTATGTTATGGCGTGAGATGGATTATCCTTTGAAAATTATGCATAGCTACAGCTTTGTTAATAACATAGCAAGAAGCTGGACAGGCGATGCATCGACAAGTCAATTATTAAGTGCTTCCCGTACTGGGGGAAGATCAGAATAGAAGCTATGGATAGACTTAGAGAAACCGTAAACTCTAGGAGAAGGGCAAGACTATGATACTCCTCTGAAAGATCTTGAATGGTGTAAACAATGAAAGAAATGAATGGTGTAAACAATGAAAGAAAGAACCTGCAGAAACTCTGCAACAAAATTCACTGAGAAGAGAACTTAATCTAAACACCAAGCAATATTACCTGACAAATCTGCTTGTGGAATAATTTATTAAGGGAAACTCTTTCGCTTGAGTCATTTAGAACTAGACTGAAGCAAAGACTGACATGGTAGTGGAAAAGATGATATAACTCCTGTGATTCTTTTCACTGGAAATTTTTTGTTTTTTGTTTTGTTAGGGCACCTTACCTCCATCGTGAGGCCTTAGAAAGCTTGTACAGCTGTTGCCTGACTTTCTCCTGTCTGGCACTCTGTCTAACTTCAATAACACATAACACATGGCACTTGGAACATGCAGTGTTGGTGTAGCTGTTGTGCTCTTTTCATCCACTACAACTCTACCAGCAATACTGTGCTCCAGCTTCAGGCATGGACAAAAAAGAAAAGAAACTGTACTTGTTTGCCACTTCACATTAGCCCCACTTTAAAATATTATCTAAAAATAAATTTTGTTAATACATTTGGTATCTCTGAGTGGTAATGAATTAAGATTTAGGGAGGGATTTTTAATATTGGCCTTATTTTAGTGCCAGCCATCTGCTTCACATTGGCGTTACAAAACGACCACTGAATTACTATTATACTAATAGAGAAACTTAAATGAATGCAGATTTAAAGGATCCATCCAGGGATGGATTTTGAGAAGTACCCAGTAAAAGGTATCCTAACGTCAAGAGCAACAGAGTGAAGCCAATGCTGGGTGCTTTTGAAAGTCCTAGCCAGCAGGTTTTGCAAATATAGAACAATATTTAATACTAGCTGTATTGTTCCTATGTAGCGGGAAAACATGTGGTTATATGCCAGCTTAATCCCATGCATGTGTTTCGGTGAATTCTTTGGAGTGGATGCACTATAGTGTGTCACGCTGAAGGCTGAAAAGCACCATTATTTGCACTACTCACTACTATGTTCCTTTGATTCCAGATACACTGATGTTAATGTTTTCAGGTGCTTGTTTTAGACAGTTATCAAAGAGTAAGTACTAGAGACTGTTAGATCAACAGCTTATTGTTCTCGTAAATATATTCTCCATGCCCAGCAATCTATTTTCCTAAGCACTTCTTCATTCTCTTGCAACTTCCCCAATGCCGAACCTTGTCATTATGCTGGATAGGCATTTGAACAGAAAGAATCAAATACACCAAGGATGTGTTTGTCCTTACATATGAAGGCAGCACACCATAAAACAAGTAGGTTTATCTTTTCTCAACATATCTAGTGTAACTGCCCTTGGAATCATGGAATCAATTCAACGCCTACGTGGGATGAAAGCTGCTAGGAAATAAAAGGGGGAAAAAAAAATGTCTTAGAACTTAAATCTTTACTTGTGGCAAAAGATACAAAGTATTAACTAAGCAGAAAATATGGGGAGAGTCTGTAAATACCTGAAGCACGTGAATATCAATAATACCATGATTTACTAGTGGGCGTGACTAGAAGTAACAAGATGCAACTGAAAGGGGAAGATGTAGACTGAACTTCAGGAAGAGACCTGCTAGTCAAGAAGATGGACAGAAAAACTAAGCAAGCCCTTTTATTTTCTAACTTGTAGGATTTTAATAGGTAGATTTTCCATAGCACTTGCCTAGTCTGATTTAGGAAGGATAGGCTGGCTGTGACTCAACTACATATGTAAATAATAGTTTTGCTCTAGAAAGAAAACTACGTACTCTGCAATTTATTATATTTGTTGTCTTGTATTGGACATACTATAAGTAGACCTTTACATTAAAGACAGCTGGACAATCGGTACAATTTATTGCTCTTTTATGACTGTGTGTGCTTTCCATTTGTGCTTTACATTTTTTGAAGCCTTTCCATGTTTCACATGGACTGTGGGATGAAAGCAGAGATCTTCTGTTCCGTGCTTAGAACAAGAGATTTGAATTCATTGTGAAAGCTCTGTTTACTGACACTTTTATGTCATTTAAATATTACATTAATGAACACACAGAGACTGTCTGAGTCTCTCCTCGGAGAACAATTGTCAGACAGCAGAATAACACCATCACTAGTGCCAAAACAAAAATGAATTTTAGTTAAAAAATTAAGTTAAAAGTACTGTTAAACCTGAGCCTTAGCACGTGCCCCCAAACTGGAACAAACACTTCTGGGATTACTCAGATCTACCTGAAGCGCACTGTTCTGTTGCACCGAACATTGCATTTTGGTAACCTTCACCAACATACGTAGGAAGCATATACTATACATTTTTTTGACAAAGCTCCCCCTTTCTTCACTCTATACGTGCATGGTGTTGTTTTGTGTGGTTTGCGGACATTCTGCTAGCTGTTACCAAAGGTAACTAATAACATGTTATTGTTAGTAGGCTCAAATTCATCTGGAAAAATGCAGTGATTTAGAATCTGAGAAAGGCTGAAAGCAAATGCTGAATAATCAAGACCTGAGGGACAGGTGATAGGAGGTTAAAAGATGAAAAAAATCTTTTGTTACCAGGTTATCCTGTCCATCACTGTTTAACTGATAACCTATTACTAGTACTAATGATTAATAAATGAAAAGAAAATCGCTAGCTGCTGATGAGTGCCTCACAGCTACTGCAACTGTAAGCTATCGTAACTGAGGCATAATAGTGAAGATCAAATCTATCTGATGTATTTTTTATACAACCATTTTGTTTTTTAAAAAATTACTTAATATAGTAGATTGTTTCACTCTTTAGGAACTTCCCAGAGTATATTGAGGAAAGCAAAACAGTCTTACAGGAGCTGTTTTGCATCATATTATTTTACACAATGTAAATTAATGTCAATATATCAGAAGAGTTAAGATATATCTATTTTTCTCATTAAAAAGAAACAGAGACTACAGTTTGTGTAGTCTCCCATTATTTATCAGACAGCTGCAAGAAACATTTATGGGATGATTCACTTGGCAAGTGAGGCCATGTTTGCCAGTGGCATTTAATTTTACATTTAAGCAATTACTTCATATTAAGAAAAAAATAAAATCCATCCCTTCCTGTGGACACAATTAAATTCCTTTTAAATTGTGCAGGGACAGCATTCTATTAAAATAAAATAAAATTAAAATAAAATAATAAAATAAAATAAAATAAAATAAAATAAAATAAAATAAAATAAAATAAAATAAAATAAAATAAAATAAAATAAAATAAAATAAAGTAGTTTTTGGCAGTTCTTTTTACCATGAGTTGCAGATAACATTGACTCGTGTTTGTGACAGAGGCATGGCTATGCAAGCCACCACAGCTATCCCTTTTCGTTTTGACCCCCAATATCTCAATTGGTTTAGTTTTCAACGGTCTGTCAGCTAAGCCAAACTTTCCTGTGGTTCTGCACTGCAATATAGCCAGACAAATACATACCGAGGGACATACAGGGGCACACATAACATTTGAACTTGTACGATTAACTGGGCTTGACATTTGCTTCATTTTTCTTCTTAGAACAAGACAATTTGAATTATTGGAACTATTATTTTCAAACCAGTAAAGCACATTAATACTATTGCACTATACTGAGTTATGGTAAAGCCCAATTATTTCGTATCCCCACTACTACAGAACATATTCCAAATAGATTTTTGAACTCCCAACCAAGAGAAAACTATAGACGTTAAAATAATTCCTACTTAATTTTCTTTTATCCTCTGGCTGTCAAATCAGAGAATCAGCTAACAATCAGGTTTTCTAACATTACACTGTAATCACATAGGGAAGTTTAAAATTGTGACTGACCATGACTGCAGCTGCACAGAGGTGTTAACATCCTTTTTGATATCATTTACATTTATTTAGGTTCAGATTTACATGGTTTTATTGTCCATCAGCTCCACATGTACTACATTGTCCTGAAGGCAGAGGACAACCAATCTATTATTTACAGAAATTGCAAAACACAGGGAATCTCTTTAATTGCCTAAGTTGTCATCAAAGCATATGGAAAGATAATTTATTTCTTAAGAGAATTTTTAAACTAAAGGGAAAATTCTTAAGTAACACCTTCTCTCAGAATCATGTCACAACTCTTTTTAGTGAGACACACAGTGCCAGACCCCATTGTTAAAAAACCTAAACATGCTCAGCAACTTCCAAAAAGCATTGAGACTCCAAAAGTATGTCTAGACTATGTACGCTACATTGTTTTAATAAGGTACAGTGGTATTAAAAAGCACAAATAGACCCTATTAAGAATAAATAGGATTGAAAATGTGTCTCTTATTCCTACTGCTACCATGCAATTTGGATCCAGAGAGTCTAGTAATCTGCCAAAACAAAAACCAAAAGCATTAAAACTAGAGCCAGTTCTTGCCTGTAAACCTCTCACTTCTGCTGTGATCGGTTCCTTTATCCTACAAAGAATAGCCTCTAATTCTTCATCTAAAATAGCATTTATGAGTCCTACTTATCACAAATCCAAAATAGCAGGTGGTGGATTCTGAAAATGACTGGTTGCTATGATCAAAATATTTATATGATCTTTACAGTATACAGCAAAGCTTCAAGCTTTCAAGTAATTGAAAATATATTTTCCATAGCAAACTGTAATGTAGATATATCAGGTCTACCCTTCTAAAAAGATGATTAAAACATATTTGCTGTATTCTAGCAGTTTTAAGTACTGGCCTACCTTTTAAATGAAAATTATATCCAGGGTAGAGACATTTAAGTAGTTTTACAATGAAACCACACAGTGGGAACATATTTTCACTGCTAGGCATTTTCAGGGAGTATGTGCGGAGAATAGATGTTTGCCAGGACTATCTGGAAGAACACAAAAATATACAGCACTCAAGACAGACTATTACTGTCACTTAAGCACAAATCATTTGATGAAGATCTAAGTTGATGAACACGCACATCTAAGGCTACCTGCCTTCTGTCAGCAGACAAGAGACCCCACAATAGCTTCAGCTTTGTAAGATCACCGAAACTGACTGGTTTTAGCTATTACTTTCTTTCCTCTGCCTCTAACAAAGACAAAACCAATGCTTTTCTTCTTTCTTTTAAAATAGTTTTATTTCTTTCTTGCTGTGTTATTTACACCCAAGTTACATTCATCAGATGAATATATAGAGCTATCTAAGCAATTTGAATGTTGTTTTTCAATGAGCAGGTCATTTGAAAATCACTCTCTGATATTCTGTTCCCACTCTTCAAATATACTTTCAATTTTTTTTATTTTTTGTATGTAAATCACAAATTTAAGTACCCATTATCATACAAGAAAGGGCATGGTCTGGTGACAGAGATTGTAGGGGTTTTCTTGCGTGTGTATGGTTGGACTCGATGATCTCAAAGGTCCTTTACAACCATGCAGATTCTATGATTCTATGATTCTATGATAAGAAAAATATTTGATCTTACTAGTCACATATTTTTTTGTACGTACCTCACTTCAGAATGTTCTAATTTGTCTTTCTTAAAGGAAATTTGTCCATCTTAAAGGAAAACAAATTGGACTGTTACATAGCTATGACACTAATGTACAACAACTAACCAGCTTCTGGATTTTCCTTGTAGGTCAGCAATTTGCAGCCATCTGTCACAACTTGCCTAAAAAGCTCTGTTTCCCTGTTGGCCTGAGGAAAGTAAATAGAAGTATGCCTGTATTTAATATTTCTTCCATTCAGAAATTCTCCAGATTCCATGAATGTGAGTTGATGTCTGTTGTCAGGGTCTAATTCTCTGAGGCTTTCTTCATGACTGAAAAGGATTAACAATAATTTGATTAGTCTTGTAGAAGTATCTTGGGAAATAAAAATTAATTTGGGCTTTTTGCTGAGGTAATCAGTTCTACTGAAATGTTCTCAGTGCTATTTGTAAAGCAGTCTCCTGAAGTTGTACATAAAGTAATTTGATAAATAACCTCCATAGTGTTTTGATGTATATTAAAGAAGTGACACTGTATGCTGTTCTAAACTTGATAGCCCACCCCAAGATATTGAGATCTGAGTGATTGCTTACATGTGGGTCATTTATGAGTATGACAAGCCAGGGAGGCTTGTGTCTTTATGGGAACATTAAAACACCGTGTGCCATCTCAGTTATACATTCTGAAGCCAATGAAAGCCACACACTTTAGATAAACAACTTTTGCATTTTCCAAATGGTTTTCCATCAAATCAGATTCATATTTCATGTAAGGATGTATTCAACAAGACGATGTAACAACAAGACACTGTCCTGTTATGGTAGTACTCATTTCAGTATCACCTCCCAGACAGTTGTTATACTTGAAAATGTACCTGAAGCATGCTTCCTTACTATGTTTTCCTGTCTCTTACGATGCTCAAAATTTATAGGTGACAGTGTGTAAATCAGTATTGAAGTGAAATATTGCTTGCCTGTATCTTTTTGGTTAATAGTGATGATATCTGTGAAGAATGTATTGCAATGAGTTAAATGCTTGGAACTATTTAATTTTCCTAGATGAACAGAGACCTTTTTTCTGATAATAAAAACATTTTTGCTTTGGTGTTACAGAACTGTTGACACGAAATACATTTTCAACTCATCTTGGTGGAACTGCAGATAATACATCAAGTTCACACCATTTTTCTGTAGTTCTGACTGCAAGAAAGAGTCAGAGAGCCAGAGACTGTATTCTTAACAGAACACTTTGTAATGTTTCAGAACAAAAGAGAAGTCTGCGTTCACAAAAACTCAAGCTTACTGAAGCAATAAAATAGCTAAAAATAAGCTTCATGCAAACATCAAATTCATCCCCAGGAAATAGTCAGATTTCATGGAATGCCTTTCTGAGTGTCTGGTATAATTGTTTCTCTGAGATTACATGGACCCTATCATTATTATTCTTTTAAATTTGAACTGACATCAGAACTTCTACCAATCACTAGCCACAGTGATTAGTTCTTGTGTATCCCTTATATATGACAGAAAGTCAGCCTAATCCTTCATGGGGTGTAATGCAATCCCCATATAATGTTGAAGTTTAAGGCTGCCAACATTTTATTTCTGAAAACCTCCAAACTCACTTTCCCATCTTTCAGTAGAGGATAGTTGTCATCATGGTTGCTTGATAACAAGTAACAATAAATCCAATACACTTGATAAAATCAACAGGAGTTGGTGTTTCTTACAGGTGCAACAAAGGAGCTGTAACTCATTAAAGAAGATGAAAGTTCTGCCTCTAAGCCATCATTATGCCTTTGTGATCTTGGATGCTTCAGTAGCTGAGCTAGTTTTCGACAGTTTAGTAACATGTGATGGATCATCAACATTGCAACAGCCTCCTTAAACTGCTCTATGGATATCATGGCTACTTGGAATATCTACAGTTCTATATTAATTGTGCAGCTTCTGATCCAGGCCAATTTAAAAAAAAAAAAGACTGTAATTTGGATTAGTCCAGGCTGTTTTCCCAGTTCCTCTGCTACAGCCACTTCTACAGGGTGACCACCGCAGAGGCTGTTGAATATCACCAGTTACTCTGTCATTTGGTCTTTTGGATACAATCTCAATTTCTGATAACTAACTATAGTTTCTGACTCACAGCTTGTTATGGCTTCTAATTTGAGGGTCATATGTCTGGTCTTAAGTGTTGAGCAGGACTGAGTAAAGAGAAAATATAAATACACTAAGCCAAACTTTTCCACTGACAATACCAGATGGACGCCGCCATCTTATGGTCAGTGTTGGTTGGATACCAGTCTCAGCCCAAACACTGGAGCCTTCCTTAGTCTGAGCAAGTGCAATCATTCCTATCTTTTTAAGAGCTCATCACCTAATAGAATAATCTTTAATGCATATATAGGTAAAAACTTTAATGGAAGTCAAATTCCTTTTAATGGCACCAGACAGGAATTTGGAATGCTGTCTGAACGTTGCGGGTAGTCAGGTATGCATTTTCACCCCAGCTAATTTTGATGGGAATGACTTGGGATAACTGAGAAGCTGGCTACATAGTGTCCTATAATAAGGGGTCAGAACAGTTCAGCAGAACTGAAAATAAAACTTTTGAATGTAAATAAAAAGTAATGTTCCTCCTGTACATGAGGCAAAATATGTGCACCCTCACTTTGAGTTCTCAGGTAAATCTTCCACTTTCTAGAAGAAAGAAACGGACTATGACAGAGTGTTCCCTACTGCTCGCGCTGTGGCTCACACAGCTCTCCTGTTTTCACTCTCCTTCTCTGCTGTGAAAGCCAGCACATGTGTGGCCACTCCTAGGGTGTGCTTGGCAAACATTGTAGCACAGACGCCAAGCTCTGGAATGCGTTTTTTCCAGCATCGATATTTGGGACTGTAGCTGTCTTCCTGGCTGGATTTCTTCATGCTGCTGGCTGGCTCCACATTTGGCTGCCAAAACTACTGAAGGAGTTGCCAACAGGACTGGTGTGAGGATTAGTCTGGTTTAGCTGTCCTAACCTTCAGGATGCTGTGATCTTTCAATTTCCCTTTCACAGAGGAAAAAAAAAACCATCTTTTTTATGTTTAAGAACAAGATTCCAGAAGCATTTTTTTAGAGATCCTTTTTCGAGTGACTTTTGTGGTGAAGGAAGAGGAAGTACCATATTTATCCAAACTGTTAAAGCACACACAGTAAACAAACCTTGTCCAAATTCTGCCTGTACTTTTTGAGCAAGCCACAAATTTATCAAGCTCCTTCCTTGATTTGGTCATAGCTAAATGGGAGAACCATATTGCTTTCTGCATTTCTTCAAGACTGGATGTTTTGAATATCTTTAAATTGGCAACAGGCAAACCAAGTTATTTATGTCTCTATAAACAGCATGTAAGAAATAGTTACATTGTTCAGTTTGTAACTATAGCAAGAATACTGAGAAGAATATGAAAGAATACTGGGACAGGGATGTCTGTTTGCATCTTGAAAAAACATGCCAATCCAAACTTCTTTCTGAATGTTTTATATGCATCAGATAATGGTGACAGAAAAAGAATATCAAGATCTACCTGGGCTGCCAGGTAAATATCACAGCTCAAAAGCAGGTTGAAGGTATTGAAAGATACCAAAACGACACCTATTTCTTTGCATCTTGGCTGTGTGACAGATGTGTCGATGATGTGCATCCTGAAAATGGGTTGGTAGACAGCACTTTCCCACTACATTTTGGAAGTCTGAAAGGTACTGTAGCTTATTGAGGTGAAAGCCATTATAATGTTCCTTCGGGGATGATGCAGTTTGGCACTGCCTGAATTCAGGGCTATGCTTACAAGCCACAAGAGAATCCATCATGGGTTCACTCCAATATCTCTAATTTCCAGCTAAAAAGTGTCTTTGGTACTAATTTCCATAAGAACATCCATTGCTGAGCACCGGCATGGACTGCAGAGGTGAACACCCTTGGCTCTCTCTTTGTGCTTTGAAAAGTTCTCACGCATTTGGTGGCTTCAGTCCTTCCTGGAGCACTGCCTGGGGTGGTGTTGCTCCATTCCCAATGTGAAACAGACTGTAATTTGCACAGACTGTTCCTCAATCTTTTTCAGAAGAATAAAGGTTGGGAAATGTTTCCATCAGTGAAGTGCCTGGAAAAAGAAGGGGAAAAAGATTAAGAAGCCTAAATGCTTAAAAGACGAAGAACAGGGGAAAAGATGGAGGAAACAGAAAAAAGGAAGTAGCAGAAACTGGATCAGATAGGGCTGTATTTAGAGACAATGTTTAAACCTTGTGGTCTTAGGTGCAAATCACACCACAGGAACATTTCAAAACTAAGGCCTGTACTTTGGTCCCCATAGACCTTAAGACAGCTCTGGAATGATGTACTGCTAGACAAGTGTTAGAGGGAAATGTAAATAGCTAGTGTTTTTCCAGAAGCAATGGCACGGAAAGAACAGCGAAAACTATAAAAAACCCACCCTACAATTAACTTAAGACAGTATAAATCTTCATCCATTTGTTACTAAGATAAAAGTTTGGTTGTAGGAGAAAGAAAGAATCAAGTGGGATAAATGTTTTAGAAAGATCTTTTATTCTTCTATTTTCTTTTTTTTTATCTGGAGAGGACAGGAAAAATAAACGAATCTTTTATTGATTGAAGGGGTTTAAAATAAGAAACTGAATAAAAAAATGGTGAGTTTTTTTTGGGGGGTGATGAGAGGGGGATACAATAATGGATTAAAAGAATGCAAGAAACTTTAAAGGGTTGTGAGGACAGAGGTGACATTTTATTGGGTACTCATTGTCATGTCTGTGGCTGGGGGCATGAAAAGTGGGTGTGTACTTTTGGGTAAACATCAAAAGTCTGGGAAGTTCTACTGGATTGTTCCAAAAGCTGGTTATCCAAACCAGTCTGGTTTGGAGGGGATAGCCCTTCTTGCAGTTCATTTCTGTTTCTTGTTGTGGTCAAAAACAGGAAGCAGGGAGGCAAAAAGAAAAAAAGCAGAAGAAAAGATTACCAAATGCTTTAACAGCCTAAGGAATTTTATTTTTGTTTGCCTTTTGAAGTAAAGGTTCAACTCAGCTATTTCTCCAAGTTAGTCTGTTAAACCAAGACATAAAGACATTGAGTCTCCTAACTAGTGATAGGGTGTCTGCCTGGCTTAAGTATTGCAGAACCTATTTTTGGTCCAGAATGTTGATAACTCAGGCAAAGCAGGCAAAGGGTCACAATAACCACTCTGCTAATCAGATATATTTGACGTATCTTTTCAGTAATTATAGTAAATTTTGAAGAAACTTATTTAGGACAATTGTGAATAAAATGCCGTCCAGATGCAGGCTGTGAATTATTCACAAAACTGCCAAAAATCTTTCCACAGAGATCAAATATTGTCTCTCTGTCGTCTGATGTAGGCTCCACAACCAAAAAACACAAATGTACAAAATTGGACTTCAGGGGTACACCTAAGCAAGTAATTCTCAAGATAACAAGAATAATATTTACAGATTTATGGATTAGCTATTTAAAATAAAAATATAACTACAAAAATAGTCCTGTTCTGTACTGGCACATGATAAATTGTACTGCATTTATTCTGAAATTATTAAGCAGATATATAATCATATGAGTTTTGAAATTTTAAATGCAGCTATCTACAGTTACAGAAGTGAGTGGGGTTTTATTCTACATGTCTAGAACTTTTGATTGATTTCGCTTTGTTTTGTTTATCTACCAGATGTGAATTAAAAGCACAGTAAATTCTGTATTTGCAAAACAATCACATTTTAATTCTGGAAAAACACTCATACTGAATTGTGGCAAGCCTTACATTGCTTTCTTTTTAAAAAGACAAAGTAGGAAAAACTAGAGGTTAGCAGCACATCCTTGAGCTGAAATGTCAAATTTGCCAAGACCTTATTAAAATCTTGTAATAAAAAATACTTTGTAAACATTAGCAATGGGATAAGAGAATAGCAATAGTTATATCAAATTTCATGACCCTTGCGCAGTTCTGACAAGCAGAGGCAATGTGGGAAAGGGGAGAAAAGAAGAAAAAAGAGAAGAAGGTGTAAAAAAAAATGGAATCAAACAGAGGGAGGTCAACCTCAGTGACATGCTGTTCAAACTTAGTTAGTCTATAAGGTGAGAGGACACACAGGCACAGCTTTGAGCATATTCCTCCTTTTTGTCCAAAGAATAAAGGAAATTTATGGAAGTGAATGAAACTTCTCTGAATATATACTAAGAGGTATGTAAGACAGAATGAACATATCTAACCTTTTCAAAATAGAGCCTAACAGGACACCTTTTTCCTATTGTGAATTAGCTGGGAAATACACAAAATATCTTCCACTAGAACTGACCAGCTGTTTAACTGACATAGGGCTTCATCGTGCACAATTTAAGGCTTGTCTATACCAGCAAAAAATCTGACAGAGTTTAAGGTTGGATTTTTTTGCGACAACTGTAGTGAACAGGCAAATGCATTTCAATTTGCTTGTGCAATCTTAATGAATCCAGTGAGCATTCTGGAAATAATCCTTTGACATGCATGTTGCAACGTGCCCATTTATTGCTGGGCTTTGTGCATTCTGGGCTCTATTCATGGAACTCTAGGACTTGTGGTTAAATTTAGTAGGTCTCAAGATTTCTTTTCTGATAATACATAATTCAACCTTTTAAAATGAGGCTGTGACATTTTGATGTTCTGTGGTAGTAGTATTGCTGAGTATAGCAGTCCTCACTGTTAGTAAAATGAATTAATGTATTTCAGATTCATTGGCAACCATATGGACAAACATCTTCGGATGGGTAAGAGGAATGGCAAACAGCCACTTGGTTTATTGCTGTGGTGCTACAACAGTTCTGTTTGAAAAGCAGGAGCTGAGAACGAGACAATTAGCCAGTTTAAGTTAAATTTCCTCAGGCTGCTTAGTTTATTTAAGTGTGATACTGGTGGGATACATCATGAGGATGACCAACAGTGATGTCAGAACTTCAAAGTAACGAAGGCTTATGTGGCAAAGAAGGGTATGAATAGTAGCTGTTCATTTTTATGAAAATTGGCCTGTTTCATATCTTACCTTAAATCAACAGGGGCTCTTGTGGGAATAACCATCAGCAAATTAACAATGAGTAATGTCCATGATGAAACAAAATACTGAGAGCTGGGCTAAGAATACCGAGAGTCATTGAGAAAGCAGTGGGGATACTAGTAAATGGCCATTACCAGTCTAACTCCAAAAGGACCGGCAAGGTCTGTCCTTCCCGTTCCTGAGCCTAGGAATAAAAAGAAATCTAAAAACAAAGAGGCAGGAGGAGGCTGAGGGCTGTCAGTGCCCTCCCAAAGATGAAGATGTGAGAGTGGCATGCTTAAGAAAGATGCCAAAACTTCAGTAAGTCTAGAAATGTGTGGAGAGCTTGTGTTTGAACAGAACTGAAGTGTGGTACAATAGGAAACACTAGAATGCATAAGACAGAGATTTGTCTGTGTATGTTATTTAGCTTGTGCTAACAGCTGGACTCCAGTGAAAAATCTACGCCCTGTTGTCACCTCATTAGCTAGTCAGGTTTGCTTAGGTACAACAGTTCTTGATGCAGTCACGCCTTCCTTCTGTTGCACAGACATCCTCAGAAATCCAATCTCTAGTCACAACAAGTGTTTACTATCTGTGCGCAAATCACCCTGGAATTGCAGCCTGCAATACCAGTATGAGAAGTGGTGGCAGCATGGGCAGTGTTTGTCTGACATTCTTCTTTGTCACCGCTGAATATCAAAAGTTGAAAACCACCTCTGAGGACAGCCATGGACAGAGGGTTGGGAGGAAAATGAGGTTTTGATCTTGAGATTTTATGCTATGGAGTCCATTTTGAGCCCAGCAGGAAAGAGGATTGATGCACCTGGGGCAAAGGAGTCCTTTGCTTTTAGTCCTTTAGTCCTTCACAGAGTCATAGCCACCATAGGTGGCATCAACCAGAAATAAAATTGCTGATGTTTCTCAGCAATGAAGTCCAAGACAGTCCTGTTTGAACAATTCAGACTTAGTCTAGGGCTATGATACTTGACTTCAAATAGGCTGTGTTTCTGTCAAAAATTTCATTAATTAAAATGGAATTTCTGTAGAGTGCACTGTACTATGCAGGAAAATGTAGGAGAGAGGTGAAGCTTATGGTGATCAAAGGAGCAACACAAGATACAATTTAAAGGAAGTGACTCAAGCAGAAATGAAAAACAGAGATGGTGGGGGAAGAACTGGTGTACCCAAAATTATCCATGTCCATAGTTACATACAAATAAACCCAGACTCTTTCACTGTCAAACATGCCTAACTTTTAGATAACTAAACTGAGATAAAAGCTATCCTTTGTGCTAAACAAAGAGAAATTCCAGCAAACAAACAAACAAACAGACCTCAAAACAAATGCTTAAGCACATTTGGGCAGCCCCACTGAAAGCCAAGCGCAACCCAAAAGGATGAAAATAGCCTCAAGTATAAATTCTTAGAAAACTCCTTTTAAGGGAAAGTATTCATTATGTTCAACAAGTCATGAAAAAATATCTTACTGCATGTGACAATAATTTTTGGAAATTATGTTCTTTTCAATGTTAACATGTTTATCTTGAACTACTTTGTGACTGTACATTGGTAATTGTATGCTGCACTGAATTGTTTTCAGTCTTGGACTGTCTTGCATAACAAAATATAAGCATAATTGACATCATTCAAATGGCTGACAATAGGTCAACTTTTGAAAAAACATAAGAAATAATACATATTCTTTTGATATTCAAACCACGTGTCAAAAAGTTTCATGCTGTTTTGGGTTCTGCTGAAATTGCATCACATTTACATCACACTTCAAAAACATCTGCAGCGCTGGTAAGGAGATGAAAATCAACATGTAAAGGAATATAGGTTTAAAATGAAGAAAAACATTCTCTTTTCTTGCTTTCAGTCTTGTAACTTCAATTAAAACGATTGCTGTAAGACAGATGCCAGAGGCTACCAAAAGGAAATTCATTTACTGATGGTAACAATGGTGACATTATGCTATTCATATTTGTGATACAAGGGATACTGATTAGATTGGGTTTGATTTGATTGGGTGCATATAACAATTTAAATGATAAATTATTAGTTATTTATCTGTGCTGTATACCAATGAATAAATGTATACTGATACCAAAACAGATTCACAAAGCTTGCAACAATTTATATTCTCTTTCCAGAGTATGAAGCATGTTGGGGTTTTACAATACACAGTTCAGCTGAGTTTTACTTTTACTTTACTTCTACTTTTACTTAAACTTACTTTAACTTGAAAGCGTCTAAATACTGCATAATTACTATACAGTGTGGCCCAAGTAATCTGTGAATCTGTGATTGTGTAATATGACACTAAATATTGCATCTTTACATCCCTGAGTTGTAGATCAGATTGAATACATCCTCCTTAAGCATCTAAACGGTTTCTATTTAAAGGAAAATGTAACCATTTAATTCTTTTCACAAGACAGCAACTGTCTGCTTTTAGTACTCAGGATACGTTCTAGGCCAAGTCAGAGGTCTTAAAATGCTATCTTTGGTATGAAGTGGCAGGGTTTAGTTTTAATTATTTTTCCTTTTTTTGTGGGGTGCTTTGGGGTTTTTTTTGGTAGTTCACACAGAAATTTCTGTATACGAGAGAGTACTTTACATTATAATTTTTTTCCAAACTACAGTCACACAAAGCAAAATAAGTGTTAACAAAATTCTGAAGGAGAAAAAGGTAGATATTTCTTGTAACATTTTCTATTTCCAGAATACGAGAAATAAGCCTGAACTACTATGATTGGATTTCTTTTTCTCCCTGGAGATTTCCCACATTTAGGAAAAAAAAGGAGCCCTGCAGAATAATTCAGAATAATCTATACCCACACAATAATGGACTGATTGGGGCTCTTTCTACTTTAGTTTCTAAATGAAACAGTAAATTTTCTTGAACACATATATTATTAACTGTTTTTTCAGGCAGTCAGATTATCAGGGAAAATATAGACAAAGGTAATAAATTCATAACGAAAAGCTGGACAAGGACACCATACTTCATGTCTTCATTTTCACAGCTCGTACAGAAGCGAGAAGTTTCTCTTTCTCCTTCAAACCCAGAGGCAAAATCTGCTCCAGAATCAGTGCTAGAACCTATTCAGTTCACAACCATAGAATTAGAGCAAGCCACGAAAGGCACATACTCTTCAAAATAGTGAAGATTTGGGTAGAGAAAATAGTCTTCCTGGAAAATCTGAATGGCTGTTTTCTGAGAGCTTGATGAGGAATTGATACGAAATCAAAGTGTTTCTCTAATAGCTTTGGAGCATGCAGTTCAGCCTATTTCCTAATGTGTGTCCATGAAATGGACTCCATCTTAGAGTATTGACCAGGATATTATTGTGCAGATACAAACAGTCAGACAGATAAAAGTAATTTTGTTTATAATCTACAAGAATTACAGATTCTATGAGAATTACAAATCATAATAAGGAATGGAGAATGCAATAGGTAAATCTATAGTCTACAAGGAATGTAAGTCTTATAGATTACAGATAATTAATATGGGGTTTTGAACAGAATATGTGCACCTGAGGTTACATGGTCTTCTGGTTTTTTGGATTACTGTTTTGTTTTTTTTTTCCCAAATAGGTGAACAGACAGCTGAACACAGATGGCTGGTTGAGAGAAATGAGAACTATCTTGCCTTCCAATTTTCATATCTACAGTAGCCAGCAGAAAGAGAAAAAAAAAAAAAAGAGGAAGAAAGATGCCAGATGTGTGTCCTAGCATGCTGATGTGAAGGAAACTTTGCGATGAGTGTTGACATTTTGGCATTCAGGACATTGTTCTGACTGGCGTTTAAGTAGTGGAATGTCAACATTCTTCACTTCCTCCCGGTAAAATATTTGCTATAAAGTGTAAATAAAGACTATAGAGTTTTTTCTTCACATTAGCTTGCCGAAACATCTGGATTTGTGTTTATAGTGGTTGGCATCACAGGCTTATCCTTCAAGGCAGCCTTCTTTTATTTTCTTTTTTCTAATGGAATCTCTCAAACATACAATGTTTTCTAAGTAAGACAATATTGTTTGACTATGGGAATAATCTTAGACATAAAGTGAAAAAATGCTGGAATAAGGCTCAGCTGAATCTGTAAGGTACTGATGTGAAAGCAGGTGAAATATGGAATGATGCAGCACATACAAAAAATATTTACATCGTTGTCTATGGACAAAGAACCTTTTGGTTGTAAATGCTGGACTCAGTAAATAAGAGCAGGTATCTACTTCCTTTATATCTGCAGTCAATATTAGTTCTCTAACCTAGATTTGCTGATGGGGAAAACACACACAAATGTCTCACACAGTTCGCTAATGACACCATGTCTCCAGATATCACAAGACCTTGGCAGTAGTTTTCAAACAGCAGCTCCTTTTTCACCCAATTAACAGTGCACTGAAACAGCAATGAGAGTCCTCATGAAGCAATCGTTTCATAAAAGATAATCAGGACACTGCAAACTACAAAGCTACCACCAGCAGATCAAAGGCTACCTCACTGAAAGGTTCAAAAAAACCCACCAAACCAGGTAATATTCAATATGAGATCACCATACCATGTATTGCTGCATTCCAGCCTCTCTAAATGTTTTGGTTTTGGAGCCACTATATGTACATTGGACCAGAATAGTTTAGCCTGACATATGCTAGAAAGAACAGGAATTAAACCACATTTTCCAGTGCACTGATGTCCACCTATGCTTTGGTAAACTATATCACATGGAACAAAACACAAAGCAACCTCAGGAAACAGCCATGCTTCCAGACTACTAATTTAGGTTGAAGAAGATATGTCCAAGGCATTCAAGGTTTCAAGATGCAAGGGCTTTCTTAAACAAATTTTACCTTTGTTATCTTTTAATATGCCTTGCCACATTTGGTAAAATAGTGAATAAAAGTACTTATTCTCAAATTATGTTATACCAAAATTAAGGTCACTCAAAATGGAAATGCCAAAAAAGGGATGTGTGGTTGCAGAGAATCAAAACTAACTTTTAACAGAAGAATTAGTTTAGCAAATACTCTGAAAGAGTTAAGTGTTTGAGGGAGAGAATGTAAAACAAAAAGAAAGTTGACAACTCTTTTACCTGAGAGTAAACTTGTGTATGGTCAGCTTCGCCCAACTCAAAGAAATAATTGATGAATATATGAACCTCTCTCTAACTTGAAAGACAGGATAGAAATGCCACAGGGATTTGAAATGTGTGTTTCTACAAAGTAATGAGAGGCCTGGAATCAGTTTCTGTGATTTTTATTTATTACCTTTTCTTCTAGATAGTGTGGTACACTGGCTTTTAGAAAGACCAGTCACTTTGCTAAACAAAAGCAAGTTCTTTCACTACCTTCATTTTTAACAAATATATTTTGAGAGCACTAATAAATTATTAAAATAATACAATGACAGGAAATCTGGTTTAAAATATTATAGCATGTACTTAAATGCAACTCTCCTATCTTTTCATTTAATGGCATTTCTACCTAATACTTGAATTTGAGATGTGAAGAAGCCTCCTAACCTTCGTTCACATTAAACATGTTCATAAGCGCTCAGAACTGTGTATTGCATTTGAGTTTATAGTTAGTCACAGCAGTAGAATTTTTACTCCCTGGGAAATGATACAAAAGAGTAAGAACTGTGTAACTCCAGATATTAGGCTGGACAAATGCAGAGTAGATATATTTGCACTATCCACAGAATCATTTGGATCTCCTGCTTTATATAGACATATACCTCTGTGTTAGAAAATTGTTATAATTTAGATATAATTACAGTTTCTTATGCCAGTTTATTTTTCATTATGGAGTGAAACAAACCTCTCCCACTTTTCCTGGCACAACTAAGCTTTGTCACAGGCAGTTGCTGCTCTCTGTCATGCAGTATGACCCAGATGTATTCTTCGGACTGAAACCTAACATAGAGAAAATTCCTTACGTGAAGCAAGCATTTGACTGCCGGCAGCTATGGCTGTAACTTCAGACCAACATGGTGTTACTGAATTTTTCACTTTTTAACATACGAGGCTTACTTTATCAAGTATTGATTAATTTTAACATTAAAAAGGATCGATTTTAAAAGTACATTTTTCTTCTGTTGCAGAAAGCACTTATTTCTTTTTTGTTTTGGTCTTCTAAGATGTGTTTTCAAGAAAGCGAAAAAGAGAAAAAGATTGTTGCAACTAAATCTGTATATTGACAATTTATTTCAGTGTTTGTAAGAGCTTTCATTTGAAATCCTGGGCTGCACAAAAAGAAGTGTGTCCAGCAGGTCAAGGGAGGTGATTCTGCACCCTACTCCACTCTTGTGAGACCCCACCTGGAGTACTGCGTCCAGCTTTGGAGTCCTCAGCACAGGAAGGACATGGGCCTGTTGGATCGAGTCCAGAGGAGTGCCACGAAGTTGATCAGGGGGTTGGAGAACCTCTCCTACAAAGACAGGCTGAGAGAGTTGGGGTTGTTCAGCCTGGAGAAGAGAAGACTCCAGGGAGACCTTATAGCAGCTTTCCACTATCTGAAGAGGGCCTACAAGAAAGCTAGAGATGGACCTTTTACAAGGGCATGTCATGATAGGACAAGCGGTAATGGCTTCAAACTGAAAGAAGGTAGATTTAGATTAGGCATTAGGACGAAATTTTTCACTATGAGGGTGACACTGGAACAGGTTGTCCAGAGAAGCTGTGGATGCCCCATCCCTGGAAGTGTTCATGAGCAGTCTGGATGGGGCTTTGTGCAACCTGGTCTAGTGGGAGGTGTCCCTGCCCATGGCAGGGGGATTGGAACTAGATGATCTTTAAGGTGCCTTCTAACCCGAACCATTCTATGATTCTATGAAACCCCATATACCTGACGTGTGTTTACCTGGCAGGTAGCATAATTGAAAATTACTACCAGAAAGGGTCTTCCAAATCTTGTAATATTAAAAGTAGTAATAAGTATGCAGTCAAAAATAATTTAGGAAAGCCAAAATTTTCTGTGACTTTCAGTATTACTCCAAGAGGCTGCCTCCAGAATTAGCTTACTGTAAAGCTATCAATATATTTGTGCTTACTCTTCCTTTGGCTCTTTACATTCATTATAGCTTATCTGAACCAAATATTTCTCCTTCATGGCTAGCCTTTGCTGGAAAATAAGGATAAACAGCCCTGTAATGGTGGGAGAAGAAAGTGGTTACTGATTTTTTTGTCAAAATTTGGACCCTGGTAAGAAATCCATGCAATATTCAAACCAGAAAAATAAAACCAGCACTGCAATTCCTCTTTGAGAAGTATGCTATGTGAAAGATCTCTTTTTGTAGACGATAACATTATTGTCTTATTCATTTACTGACCACAAATAGTCATCTGACTGCAGTCTTTTTTCTTTTCCATTCCCAAGATACTTTTTATGGCATTTTAATGCGCTTAATGTACATGTGTATACATTTTTGTATAAAAATTAGTAATATGCTGCTGGGGTCTGCTAGTCTATCTGTTTATTTTACATGTGTATGTTTATATGAGAAATATTTTAGTTATTAAACTTCATGTCAATGAAAAATTAACTTCCCGGTACATTTTTATACAGTAGATCTTATATTATTGTTACAGTCAGAAAAGTGACTGTAAAAATGGTTCTGTTTATGAGAGTACCGGTTCCTGTGTGTCTTCAAGTCAGCAGGAAGCTATAGTAATGGCTCTGTAGTTAAGGAATATATTTTGCAGACTTTACTCTAGGGATACCAGCATCTATTTTCCAGCTTTCTAAAATGCTTTAATTTGAAAGAATTCCGCTTAGCCTAATGCTATACTTCAATTTAGTAGCAGCCCTCTAGTCATCAGTAAAAGACACTTCAGACTTTGATCATCTTAATTCAAAGACAGTGAGATTTATTACATCTCTTAACTGTGTAGCAATGGGATAAGCACTAGAATTGTAGAGAGGCTAGGAGCAGAGCTATGAAATAGGCTGAAGTAGATACTGAAAATATCAACAGTGGCCAAGTTAGAAGTGGGTGGCATTACAGCACTGGTGAACTAGAGTGATTACAGAACCACAAAAGAAAAAAAAAAGCCAGTGCGGAGAACTACTCTTTTGATGAAAGGAAAATTGAATGGCTTACTGACTTGCTCCGGAGAGACGGAATTATTCTCTAATAGAGCCCAAGCCCAAAGAATGCTGCAAAAAAAATAAGGAAATAGAGACATGGATGTGCACACAGGATTTATTTTAAATTATGTACTTATTTTTTGGTATTAGTGGGTAACTTGTTTTACAGTTGTATACAAACTCTGCATGCTTTATGCATTTTTCACATGTGCTCCTAATGTCCAGAATATTGACTACAATACTGTCATGATGAAAAGTGTTGCTTACGCTAAGAAAAAGCATAGGGGTAAGCAGTGGTTTTACAGGTCAGAGCAAGCTGGTGCCACTTCTGTGATAAGGCACCAGACCATCCGTACTCCAAATACGTGGGAGAAGACAGCAATTCAGCACATTTAAAGCAAGTCCACATGATCTCTGCAGACCAACCAAGCCTCTGCCTGTGCTTCAACTCAACTGGATGCCAGCCAGCTCTCAATTGGAAACTGCTGTGAGTACACTGCTATGCCCAAGTTAATAAGTCTTGCTGAGAGACTGACTTCAAGCTCAGAGCTGGATCACAACTGGCAGACAGAGTCAGTTTAATTCTGTCTGCAAAAGACTGAGCAGACATAGCTTTAGGGTAAAGGAAATCTGAGATTATATAAAGGCTATGGATTAGGATTTTGCACAGCATAGCTCCCTAGTGGGAGCTCCAAGAAGGGGAACACTACCCAGACTGGCATAAATGCTCTAAAGCCTACTAAGAACAAGATAGGTCCATAAAATTGCTGGGACAGACAAATTGGGACATCTCCAACTGGGTGCCTTCTACAGGTCTATCAATCACAATTAGTTCTTGGAACATGTTTTCCCACTTAGGACAGATATAAAATAGATACAAGAACATATGTTTAAGATTAATCCCAGACCCCTACATAAAACCTTTATTATCTATCTGTTTGTGTGTGCATATGGTGGCTTTTCTGTTTATAAGACTTATTTAGTAAACTATGAACATTTATTACAATAGTGTATTTTGATACAAACTACAATAAAATGACAAAAATATTTACAAAACCCATATTTTTTATTTAAAAATGTCTTAACACTTTTAAAACCACTTACTAAAACTAAAACTTTTTTGAAAACTGATTGTAATCATGGAAAGATGGCTGATCGTGACCATAAAAATTTTGTACCTGATAATTAAAAGTCATACCTGCTTTCAATTTTCTTCTCAGTACATTATCTTATATAAGACTGTATGTAAAAAAAATCTTTTTCTCTGCATATTTCATGCTGAAATATGTAGTTGTCTTATAAAATATGACTTTTCATCACCAAGCACTTAATTTTTGAAGCATGTTCAGTGCGCTTGATAAACATATTATTTCAGAATTTACCATGCTGTCCTCTTTCTTCCAAACAACGACACTAATGCTGAAATGGCAAATCAATATACTTTTATTATGGAGGAATCTAGTTGTTAACTAAAAGGTCAGTCTTTCTTTCTTTGAGGAAATAACACAAGTGCCGTTGAATGCCAGAAAGGAGACTGTCAAGTGATAGGCTGGAGAAAGTTCCTTGAGGTCCAGAAAGGCTGAAGTGAAGTCCTTTTGACCTCTGCCTTAGCACTGGAAATAAAAGCTGAAAGACCACTTTACATGTTCAGACCACAGTACAGAGGCAAGACACTGGATAAAGAAGAAAGCAAAAATTGTGTGGACCCTGTATATGTAGGAATTGTGTGGCTAAGATGCATCTACAGGCGGTGGTGGAAGGGTTAGTTAGTTTTAATTTCTGAAATTTCTTGCTGAAGTAAAAAAATTATTTTATCTCCAAAATAATGAGGACATATTATTTTATTATTTTAGCCAAGAATGAGTAAAGCATAACCAATACGACTCATTGCAATGAGACCAGGTTAAAAAAAGATCAGTATATCTGAAACTGGTATCAAAATGTGACAAAAAAAAAAGGCTGTTCAAGAAAACGTTCAAAAAAGTCAAATGATACAATCCAGGACCTTTAAGAACAGAGTTGAGCCTGTTTGATCAAAGTGGTAGTTTCTTCAACTTAGTTTAATGACTCCACAAGAATGTCATAATTTTAGTGGCTTTTCTCAGGAGTGTTTACAGCTCATAAGGAAGCATTGAAAAATCTGTGGAAAATTTGGAACATTGCATTTTACAATTAGGCCTGTACAAGGATGGGTTTTTTTAGCTTTATTAATGACCCAAAGACTCTGTTTTATCATGAAGTTAAAAAGCCCTAAAGTTTGGTTTGAACAACGTTGAGGTGGATTGAAAACTGATTAAACAGCCAGGTGCAGAGGACAGTGGTCAGCAGCATAAGGTCTAGTTGGAGACCAGTAATTAGTGGTGTACCCCCAGGATCAATACTGGGTCCAGTCCTGTCCAAAATCTTCATTAAGGATCTGGATGGTGGGGCAGAGTGCGCCTGCAGCAAGTTTGCAGGTGACACAGTAATGGGAGGAGAGTTTGATACACCAGAAGGTCATGCTGCCATCCAGTGGTCCCTCAAAAGCCTGGAGAAATGGACCAGAAGGAACCTCATGAAGTTCAACATGGAGAACTGCAAAGTCTTGCACCTAGGGAAGATCAGCCCCATGCACAATATATGCTGGGGGCTACCCAGCTGGAAAGCAACTTGACAGAAAAGGACCTGAGGGTGGACAATAAGTTGAGCATGAACCATCAGTGTGCTCTTGTGGCAAAGGCGGCTATCCTGGACTGCATTAGGAGAAGTGTCACCAGGAGATCCTTCCCCTCTCCTCAGCACTGGTGAGGACACACATGGCGTACTGTGCCCAGTTCTGTGCTCCCCAGTGCAAGACAGATGTGGACATACTGGAGTGAAACCAGTGAAGAGGAAAAAAGTTGATCAAGCAGCATCTGTCCTCTGAGGAAAGGCTGAGTGAGCTGGGGCTGGAGCCTGGAGAAGAGAAGGCTTAAGGGAGGTCTCATCAATGTATACAAGAATTTTAAATTTTTGTTCCTAGTTGAAGCTTTCTGTTCACTCTTGTTGAGTTAAATGGAGACTCGGTGGAAGGAAAGCTTTAACATGATCAGCAAAAAGGCACTAATGTCAATACCCTGTGCCTTCTTCACAACCTCTGCTGGATCCTTACATGTAATACTATGCTAGAGAAATGATGATGTAACCCTCACCTCCAGTTCTCACTACACACTCATAAAATCCACTGCTGATTCACAGAGGCATCAAATGCACTCACTGTGGAGGATATAGTAATTGTCTTAGAATTACCCTTTTGAACAGGAGACAGAATGTGATTGCTGAGGAACTTTCACCACTCATTCAGCGGGTCTACTGCATCTTAAATGTAGAAAACACTTGCCTGCGCTGGAGTAAGACAGTGATCAGATGCTAAAACCATTACTCCCGTGTTTCAGTGGCATTTGGCTCAGAACAGCTGATGGACACAATGTTAGTAAGTAATCTTTTTAATTACTACAGAAACTGGATAAAGACCTTCAAGAACTACCAAGGAAGCAACCTTCAAGAAACAAGAAACATCAATTAACAGGAAATATACAAAGGAAATGAAAATGGAAAAAGATAATGGACACAGGAAAGACAAATGGAAAAGAGGAGCCTTACACAGGTGAAATTAATTCCACTTTATTTCAGCTGTTTACCGTGCAGAAGGCCACACCTTGTCTATCTTCCCTGCACAGTTGAGGGAGAAGTGGTGATAACTCTTCCAGTGCAGCATTATCCTAGACTGAGGTTGACTTGGGCAGTGGAGGAGTCCACTTTAGGATGAGACGAGTCATGGGAAAATCTCACTCCCAGCACTGGTCACCTGTCCATGGTGAGAAATCATTCCCTGTTCCAGAGCCAGCATACCCCAGCACAGACATACCCATGAAGTCAGGTGAATCCAGCTGCTATTTCATGATCCCAATGGTGTTTAATTGCCAAAGAGAACTGCTGCAAGATCAGGCTGATCTTGCAATTATAGGGCATGTCTCTCAGTGTCCTGAGACTACATAGTTCTTCCTTTCTCACTTGATAAACACTTTCTGCAGAACTATATGCATCGTAAATATGGAAGTCCCTAACTCTGACAGGGACCAAGAATTATTTTGCAAGAGTGAAAAAGAGTATGGGGAGATGGGAGAAAGAAAGGATAAAACATTGAACAAGTGCACACCAATACTGTCAGTAGGGAAAGTAACATTTCCTCTCTGCTTTTCTGTCCTTCCCTTCAAGATGCTGTGGCATTGCGATAAAAAGCAGGAAACAATGCAAAAAAGAAAAAACACATAAATTCCACCCCAGTGGCTCTAGAATCTCATCCTGTCTGTTTTCCCCAATAAGAGTGCTGTCCGCCTCTTTTTCTTGCACAAATACAACTTCTGAATATAAACATAATGAAAAGAGTTTGTGAACCTAAGCCATGGTGCAGAAAAAAAAAGTTACAAGAACATGATACTGGTGTTGTGCTCATTACAGACAAGTCAAAAATTCGAAGTAGATTCCAGTCAAGTGCTTCATATAATGAATAAGGATAAGACGAGTCCCAGCAAGTAATTCAGGATATCTCAAAAATCTCATTTTTCAGTTTTAAGAAGTGGAGCACAAAAGTGAGCTTTCTTGCAGGAATGCTCTTTGTATTAACCAAAATCTAAACCACCAGGTTCATATCCATAAACCATGTCTCCATTCCATCCCTGTCCTGACAAAAATAGAATGTAACAAATGAATTGACCTTTCACCACTTTTGTTCATGCTGTGGGAGTTAACGTCCTCATGAGCATCAGGGACAGAGAAATTTTTGCTACTTAGTGATTTACAGAAGTTGCTAGTACTAGAATTGGAGTTACGTGTCATATATCTGGATCTTGCAGAGCAGTTGTGATTCAGTAAACAATTGCTGGAATTAGCTAATTCCAGCTAAAAAAGAAGCTTTCTTTTTCTAACCAGAGGTATTATCAAGGGAAGTTCTTTTCTACTTACCCGCATGACCAAGCTGGTAACTTTATGGTTCAAAGTATATTAGTCTGATAATAAATAATACGGCGTATAATAAGGGTATCTTTGAGGCACAATAATGTGCCTGTTGAGATCAGGAAAGTCTTTTCACCAGCTCTAAGTCAACTGCCTGTCATGGTTCAGCCCCAGCCAGAAACTAGGAACACGCAGCCACTCGCTCACTTCCTCTGGCTGTGATGGGGAAGAGAATTGGAAGAGTAAAGGTAAGAAAACTTGTGGGCTGAGATAAAGACCATTTAATAGGGACAGCAAAAGCCAAGTGCACAAGCAAAGCAAAACAAGGAACTCGTTTACAACGCCCCATCAGCAGGCAGGTGTTCAGCCATCTCCAGGAAAGCAGGGTTCCATCACAAGTAACGGTTATTTGGGAAGACAAATGCCTTAACTCTGAACGTCCTCCCCTTCCTTCTTCTTCCCTTTGCACACTGAGGATGTTATATGGCATGGAATATTCCTTCAGTCATTTGGGGTCAGCTGTCCCGGCTGTGTCTCCTCCCAATTTTTTGTGTGCTCCTGGTGTGCTAGCCTGCGGAGCAGTGTGAGGAGAAGAAAAGCCCTTGACTGCTTAGCAACAATCAAAAACATCAGTGTTTTACCAACACTATTTTCATGCCAAATCCCAAACGTAGTACTGTACCTGCTGTTAGTAAGAAAGTCAACTCTATACTAGCTGAAATCATGACTCTGGCAAACTGTCAAATCAGAACTTCTGCAAAATTTTGTTTTGGTAACAACTTTCAGTTGAGAAATAGAAATAAATATTTTGTGTCTGGAAGTCTCGAATCAATCATAAGGTGTTGCTCTGGCCTGGAAGTTCTGTTTCAAATTCCTGAAGTAACTACGTTACCTAGGATATACCCAAATGCTCTGTGAGTAAACCCTGAGAAAATACTGAATTAACTTTGGTCCTGGCGTCATACCTCTAGTCGTCAGAAACGTATTTTCACATTACTCCTGTAAGCATTTAAACAAATGAACTGAACAAAACATCTGTGCATATGCCTCTTAACCAAGGCAGATCATGTCAAAGGCACTAGAACTTGAATTTAGCTCTTCCTATCAAAGAAGGTTCACTGTGCTGCTGTGTGAAGAATGTCTTGCTAGCTGGTTTACTGTGAAATCATTCTTAACTCAAGCCAACTTAATGTAAAAATGCAAATAAAATTATTCACAATATCCAGAATATCAAACATAGTTACAGAGACTTAAGCGAAGAGACAAAGGAAAAAACACTTTTAATCCCTGAGCAGTTGAATTAAATCAGAAGTGGTCACCCTCTCCTGCCAGCAGACTAACATGTAATTTTTCCTAACATGTAGTTTGTCGGGGAATGTCTATTTGACTAATTAGGAAGAATCTTCTCCTTATGGAGCATTTTTGCTTTTGCAGACAGTTTTGTCTTTTGAAGACTTTTAAGTCTATGGGGCCGGATGGGATTCACCCAAGAGTACTCAGGGAGCTGGCAGGAGAGCTCACCAAGCCTCTCTCCGTCATTTATCAACAATCCCGGTCAACAGGGGAGGTACCAGATGACTGTGTGGCTAATGTGATGCCCATCTACAAGAAGGGTTGGAATGAGGATCCGGGAAACTACAGGCCTGTCAGCCTGACCTCGGTACCAGGAAAGATCATGCAGAGGATCATCCTGAGTGAGCTCTCATGGCAAGTGCAGGGCAGCCAAGGGATCAGGGCCAGCCAGCATGGGTTTAGGAAGGTGAGGTCCTGCTTAACCAACGTGGTCTCTTTCTATGACCAAGTGACCTGCCTTCTGGATGTGGTGAAGGCTGTGGACGTTGTCTATCTGGTCTTTGGTAAGGCCTTTGACACCACCCCCCATAGCATTCTCCTGGAGAAGCTGATGAATCATGGCATAGACAAGTGTACTCTTCGCTGGGTTAAAAACTGGCTGGACAGCCGTGCCCAGAGAGTTGTGATTAATGGGGTGAAATCCTCTTGGCGGCCGGTCACCAGTGGTGTCCCTCAGGGCTCAGTTTTGGGGCCAGTTTTGTTTAATATCTTTATCAATGATCTGGATGAGGGGATTGAGTGCACCCTCAGTAAGTTTGCAGATGACACCAAATTAGGTGGGAGTATTGATCTGCTTGAGGGTAGGAAGGCTCTACAGAGGGACCTGGACAGGCTGGATCGATGGGCCAAGGCCAACTGTATGAGGTTTAATAAGGCCAAGTGCCAGGTCCTGCATTTTGGTCACAACAGCCCCAAGCAATGTTACAGGCTTGGGGAAGAGTGGCTGGAAAGCTGCCCAGCAGAAAAGGACCTGGGGGTGCTGGTGGACGGCCAGCTTAACATGAGCCAGCAGTGTGCCCAGGTGGCCAAGAAGGCCAACAGCATTCTGGCTTGTATCAGGCCAGCAGGATACAAGCCTTCTCCTGCGTGGCCAGCAGGAGTAGGGAAGCGATCGTGCCTCTGTACTCGGCACTGGTGAGGCCTCACCTCGAGTACTGTGTCCAGTTCTGGGCCCCTCTGTACAAGAGGGACATTGAAGTGCTGGAGCGTGTCCAGAGGAGAGCTACCAGGCTGGTGAGGGGTCTGGAGACCAGGTCATAAGAGGAGAGGCTGAGGGAGCTGGGCATGTTTAGCTTGGAGAAGAGGAGGCTGAGGGGAGACCTCATTGCCCTCTACAACTACCTGAAAGGAGGTTGTAGAGAGGTGGGTGTTGGCGTCTTCTCCCAGGTGAATAATGACAGGACCAGAGGAAACAGTCTGAAGTTGCGGCAGGGGAGGTTTAGATTAGATATTAGGAAGAATTACTTTACTGAAAGAGTGGTCAGGCACTGGAACAGCCTGCCCAGGGAAGTGGTTGAGTCACCATCCCTAGAGGTGTTTAAGAAACATCTAGACTTGGCACTTCAGGGCATGCTCTAGTGGCAGAGATTGTAGGTTGTCTGGTTGGACTCGATGATCTCAAAGGTCCTTTCCAACCATGAAGATTCTATGATTCTAAGGACTAAGGTGAGTTGAGGCAGACTAAATCCTTCTTCCCAAAGCTTGGTCACTTCTTCCCATTCATGAAATAAATCAACTATTCCTCTCAACTGAGATAGATCCACTTTATTCATGAAGTGAATATCTCTTTGTAACCCAAGTGGCCCTTTCTTCATTTGTTTGGTTAATTAACAATACTTTCACCTCAGCAAGTGAAAATCACTCCTTTTAGTAACTCATTCTATAAATTTTCTTATGAAATGTCATGTTTGCTAAGCCCTTTACAAACCACTCTGTGATAACAACAGATTTGGAGTGAACCTCACCAACACCTTCCCTTTAAACCTGCTTTATGCAGCAGTTACTCTAAGGTTCTCCTATCTCTTGAGATCCACACTTTATTTTCTTTTACAAAGGGCTCATTCCTTTAGAAATGAGGTAGAATAGCAGTAATGAGGGACTCTAATGGTAACTTTCCAAAGAGTTCAAATTCAGACAATCAAACACTAGGTAGTATTAAAATGAAACTCTCTTTGGCATCTTTCATTCTTACCTCTTGTCACCCGTGCACAACCACTTGGGCTTTAATTAATTGGTTCTATGTTTTTCTTTCATGAAAAATCAGAAATTCATGTGCAATAAAAGACACTGTGTTTCTTTGGAAATACAACAATTTTAGCTGTAAGAGGAGCAGTGCATTTATCTTGAAAAATGTCATCTTTAATGCCCTATGGCTCACAGCTAATTCCTGAGTCCAGAGGAGGCCATGAAGATGACCAGGGGCCGTAGCGCCTCTCCTATGAAGACAGGCTGGGGTTGTTCAGTCTGGAAAAGAGAAGGCTCTGGGGAGACCTTATAGTGGCTCTCCAGTACTGAAAAGGGGCTTAGAGGAGAGGTGGAGAGGAACTCTTTATCAGGGAGTTTAGGGATAGGATGAGGGATAACAGTTTTAAACTGAAAGAGGGGAAATTTAGATCAGCTATCAGGAAGAAATTCTTTACAGTGAGGGTGCTGAGACACTGGAACAGGTTGCCCAGAGAAGCTGTGGATGCCCCATTCCTGGAAGTGTTCAAGGCCAGGCTGGATGGGGCTTTGAGCAGCCTGGTCTAGTGGGAGGTGTCCTTGCCCATGGCAGGGGGGTTGGAACTAGATGATCTTTAGTGTCCCTTCCAACTCTAACAATTCTATGATTCTATTTTTAAAAGAGGAATTGGATGCATCTCTATTGTTTATTTTCTCAGTTGCAAGAATCATAAAAATCCTTGGTTTATTGCTCTTTAGAAAAGCATATTTCCACTTTATCAGCTCAGTGATAAACCTTTCCTTTAGTCCAGAAGAAAAGGACAGATTATATTAATACCGAACTGACAAAGTGCAGATACTTCTCTGCTCTTTACTTAATCCAACAAACAATCAGCATCTGAATGCCACTAACAGCCACATGGAAAGTGGCTAAGTCAGCACTTCTTAAAGGTCAAAATGTTCCAAATAGCTCAAATCAAAGCTGAGGTTTTCTGTACTGTATATGGTGGGTTCATTTTCAAACACAGGCATTTGGAGAGAGAAATATCTGGATAAACTAGCAGCGACTGATTCCTAGCACCCTGATCTGCACATGTATCCTTCCTGCCTGTCAAGTCAGATGGAGAAGTGGTGGGGCTCATCCACGCCTCAGGGAAGAGACTCTTTTGACTGTAAAGTCACAGAACGTTTAAAGAGCACAACTGCATTTTCAGCTACTCTGTGCACCACAGCTTCTACTCCAGTTCCCGAGAGCTGCCCCAGGGTGGGGTGCATGGCTCAGATCCCTCTCTTCACAGTAGTTGCTGAGTCTGCACCAGGACGTCTGAACTGGATGGACAGTTTTGGAAGATGCTGAAGGCCTTTCTGGTCACACTCGTATCACAAGGCATTCCTCTACCATCCCCAGTGGGGGAGGAGCTGAGGGACTGAAGAAGCTGAAACTGTAGGAACTGAAGATTTTGATAGTTCAGCACACCAAGCCCAATCTTACCACCTCCATCTCTTTTTAGCTCACATTGTGTAAGGAAAAAAACTCACTAAAAAAAAGCATTTACAAATTGTCCTATGAACTTCAGTAGTTCCCCCATGAATATCTCCTTGTGTATTACTTGGAGTGGCCATTTTTGCCACCTGCATTGGGTATTACTTACTCACTTGCCCTGTGGTGGAGCATCAAGGAAACGGAGCCACCATTGACTCACTGTGTTGGGCTTCATTCAAACCTGACTGCAGTTACGGTGCCTGCCCCAACAGCTACACAGGCCAAATCATGAGGCTTTTCCCATTGAATTCAGTGATCCCTGCAGTAGATCATCAGGGTTCATTTCTGATAAAATAGGATCTTATCAGCACAGGGCAAGGTCTTTATTAACGAAAATGACTGGAGAGAGTGACAAGATTAAGGTTTCAATCAGTCTGAAGATTAGATCCCCACCGTGCATTTCAAAGGGCTACTCTGCACACTTCTACAGAGAGTTAACGATTGACTGCTGCAGCAGCCGCCAAATGACCCCATCAAAACCAGGGCTCATTCCACAAGGTACTAAACACTCTGCAGATACACAGCTCAACTCTGACTATCCTTATCAAAATCAGTACAAAGAGTCAGCGGCGTCATGATGGGAGCTTCTCTTCTGGGCACTTGATTTGAGCCAAACATTCTTTTCTTTTTTCACATTAAGCTAGTCCTACCCTCAGATGCAATCTGGCCTGTCAGTAATTCACATTCAGTGCACAAGGGACTGCTACAAGCAGTACTGTAATCTTCTTTGGGGAGAAAACCATGCCGAGGAACAAAACTTGACCAAAAACTTCCACTCAGCAATATGCAAAGGGGAAAAAAAGTAAGAGAATTTGAGGCATGGAGCATGGGAGGTAAGGCAGCAATGTAATTTCAGAGCACTGGTCTACAAGGGTGGAGGTCAGGCACTGAATTGTTTTCTCTTTCCAATGGTGAAAATGCCTGAAATGTTGAATAACTGATAAAGAGCTGAGAAACAGAGAAGGCAGGAAATGGAAAGTGCAAAAGGTTCGTGTTGGGAGGTGCTGATTCCGGCAGCCTGACGGAGGCAAGGCTGCCATGGTTTTATGCCCCAAGTCCAACCAGTAACGAGGCTAAACGTGCATTCCCGGTGTGGGCACAAATAGAAACACACCCGTATAGTACACAGATATGTGCACATACGGACAGATGCACAGCTCAACACAGAGAGAAAATGGAGAAAACAGGCAGACTGGGGAATGAGGACAGGCTTTCCGCGGGACTGTGTAGGATCATCCCTTCAAGCATAGGGAAAACAGCACAGCCTCAGTAGAGATGTTTTGCATGGTAATTTAGGAGTCAAAACCAGGGTTAGTTACATTGCCTTGAAAATCATTATCAAAGCTACAGATAACTCATTTCCGAGTAAAACCAATGTTTCCTATGGATGTTCCCTCACAAATTAGAAACCTTAATCTTTATAGGGCCTTGGGGTACAGGCTGTAAATTTTTATGGGAGATCACTGTATTTGCCTGTTGATGGCACTTCTGGCCAACCTAAATGTATTACTTGCCTATTTTATAGCACATGCACGTGGACACACAAAAAGAAATCCTATCAGTCTGTACAGAACAACTTTTGTCAGTCATACTGAATGTTTTTGCTTACAGAGCAACAGAAAGTTTGAAAACTAATTCACTCATTGACTTGTTTCTCCCATTCAAAATGTTGCAATCTTCTGGAAATTGTAGAGCACACAAAGCCTCATCCCTTATTTCAGAACTCAGAGCACTGCTTATATCATGGGCTGTGCTTTGGATGTGTTGGGTGGCTTTTACTTTTTTTGAAAAATTGCTGCCTCAGAAGGTTTATGCTTGTTTAGTGCAATATTTACTCCTCTATTAAATAAAACATGAGCTGGTACGGTACTGATTGCTGTAAGTATTTCATTAAACACACTTTTGTTTATACTTAATATAGGAGAAAATTGTTTGTTAAGGGGCAGATCAGTCAGCATCTATTTGCTCAAATTTTGCAGTCCCGACAAGTTGAGCTGTGCAAACAATTTTCAGTTCACTGGTCAGACATGAAAGTGAAGCAGAAAATTTTGAGGGCTATAACAAGTTTCTTATAAACAAATTCTGGAAAAGTTTTAATTGAAGGAAGAAAAATTCAGTTTCAAAATGCAATGCTGAAATACCAATTTAAAATCTACTTGTGAATGTTCCATTCATTGAAATTGATTAATTAGATACACAAAAAATGGCAACACAACTTTTATTCAATTCAATAAACTAATAATTTTCATTTTGCCCTAAGACAGTCATCCAGCTGGAGTCACACAACTCTAACAAGGATGCCTCTAGAGCCATTCTTGCTCCTCCAGGCCATAGAATTAACTACTCAAGTTCTCTGACTCTTTGAGTAACCCAGGAAAGCTCTTCAAATGTCCTTCTCTGGATTTTGAAGAAATCCTTCTGCTGCAAGCTACAGCCCTGTCACTCTGTGGGGAATTGGTGGATATTCGTGAGTGTGTCAGCGTTGTAGTGAAAGCAGAGGCCCGTGTCACCTACAAATCATACATGTGCTAATCAAGATAAGATTAATATTAGCTTGCCTTGAACCTGAGTATAGGTGTACTAAGATGATATGGCAATAGCACTGAAATGCATCTCTGCCACGGATCAGTACAAAGGTATTTACGCTGCCAAGCTAAGTGTGAAACTCTTAAGCCTCTTAGATGAATTCACTCTCATAAGAAGAGTTTCAACACAAGCTATATACATCAGAGTCTCATTTTGTTTACAAATTTAAATGTGCTTGTTTTGGGGTGTTCCTTCCTCACAGGCGTAAGTTTCACTTCTTTGTGTAAATGTAATTAAGCATTTTTTAAAGTCAGAACACAATATAATGGGTCAGCTTCTTCAGCTGATGACAAAATGTTTACAAGATCAGAAGTGACCAGGCCCTGGCCCTCCTGCCTACAGGAGAAAACTTCTGATACTACCTGGCTGACAAAAGCACAAGGCAAACAGTCACTTGAAGTGTGAAAAATATAAATTGCCTATCACATACGTATTTTAACAGAGAAGTACATTAACCACTAGAACAACTAAGTAGGTGGAATGAGCATGGAGACTATTCCATCCAATAGTTTAAAAAAGAAGAGCAGATTTTTATTTTTCTTTTTGGTAACATACGCTCCAGTTCTCCTGTGTGTTACTGGACTTAACACAGGAGTCACCCAGTGAATTTCTGAGGTCTCTGACATGGGCAGCCAGACATGCTGATCGTAATGTCTCCTCCTGGGCCTAAAAACTGTGAATTTACTAAGTCTGTGGAAGAGTGCCAAATTTATGTCCTGGTCCTAATATGAATACAAAGGAAACAATCCTCTAATGGTGCTGCTCCTCATTAGCCACAACAATCATTGTAGTGTATTCACCTTACAAATGGTGGTGGGTGATAAACACCAACTTAGCTGCTCAGGTCACTGCAGAGGGAGGTTACTCAAATAATGCCTTTAAAAAGGCCTGGGTCAGGAAATAGTATATGCAATTCTACAATGCAGAAATGGAAACATTCAAAAGAGGATGGAGCCTCAGAGAAGTAGCAAGAGTCGTTTAAGCAGAAGATACACTTGGGAAAGAAAACAGAATGTTATTATTCTCCACAAACTTGGTGTCAGAAGGGTCAGAAGAGCACATGATGTGAAGATGGGGCAAACTCCTTGCAAAGGTCCTCCAGCACATCACAGAATGGTGTGTGGAGGAGATGGGTGCTGCATTTGAGGGTGTTTTCTCCTCCACTCCATTATGAATAGGGCTACACTTGAGCATTAACAGATCAAGAAAAGATCAGATTTCAGTGCTGAAGAGAGGTGAACTTTCACGTGCTTCCCTTCTCAGTTTAAGAGAGGGAACTTTAAGGCATTTGGGGCCAAATTTTTAATGAAAGGAAACATTCCAAAGGGAGGCTAAACCCTGATTTGCAGAGTTTTTTTCCTTTTGCATTACCCTATAGTGTTATTGTAAGCTGTTGTCCTTGCAGCAGACCTCTCCTCACCACAGGGATGAGTTGAACAGGTGCTTTGTTTTTCACAATTATCGCAATGTTCCACTCCTTGGCCATGTGTAGATCAAGACCTACAGACGAGAGGTACCAAAGAGCAGTTAGAATGACAAAGCTGAAGGGTGAAGCTCAAACACGCAGCAGTGGAAGGTAAAGCATGAGAGTTACTAGTTGACAGAGCAAGGCACTCCGTGATTGGCTATTCTTCTATATTATCCCTTCCAATACCTTCACCCTTGTTACAGCTTTACATCACCTGTTTTTAAATGTTCTGCACCCACATGCTGCCTCATCACACAGCAAAACAAATTCATTCCAGACCAGGTGTGAGCACATAAATCTATTTTCCTTTAGTGTAGTCACACAACAAAACTGAGGGTTTATGTCATCTTTCTCCTTTCTTGCCAGCTGCAGAAGGCAAGCATCAAAAGAACACACTCACAGCTTTGCAACAGGCATCATTGACATTTTTGAAAGTTTACTACAGGCTACAAGGCACAACTTGCCATATTTTCACAGTTTTCTTTTGCTCTCAATGGTTCCATTATCAGCCAGTTTCACCATGGATATATTACTAGTACTAGTAAAGGATCAAAGCACCACTCAGGAGAATAAAGCAGGGAAGAGGCTGGAGAAACATAATTTGCAAGCACTAGAACAAAGTTACCAGTGTTTCACCTAAGTAAAGCGTTGGTTGATTTCAAAGGGCATTCTGCCTGGGTAACAATGGTGGGCCTATGTACAGTGTGTTCTATCCCTGTTGATTTGTTTCCGGGAGGGGGAAATAAAAGCCCTGTAAGTTTTGATTATAAATAGCAAGACGTTTGTCAGTTGTGACAAACACCAGGACTACATATTAATGGACATCAGTGCCTTCTCCTCTATAGCAGTGCCATACATCTCTCTGCATTGGGCAACAGTCCCCATGTGCTGGCACAACTCCTGCACTCAGTTCAAGCTACACACGGCAACAAATTTAGCACAGCAAGGAAGACCCACCGATATTCTTTGAGACTGAAGCTCCCCAAACTGCAGGCTGCTTTTTTGAACAAAGTGCAATGCAGAAGTGTGGTACTTGAAGAAACCTTCTCTTCTCCAGTTCTGCAGTATGATAATGTAACACAAATTCAGGAGCCACTGCAATAGAATACCATGCAATTGCAGTGCAGTTTTTGACCTGTATTTGATGAATACAAAGTACTACAAACAAAAGCAGCAGAGATGTATTGCTACAGAAGGTACTTAATTTTGTGGCATGTCTTTAACATCACTCCAGTCTAGGCAGTGTATGTAGAAGGAACCTGCTGTAAAGGAGATTTACAGTTGCCTGACTTCAACTAGTTTTGAATGCCACATTGGGAGTATAGTTAAATGCAAATAGCTCTCAGAATAAGTACTCTCAAGATGTAAAGTACAAACTGCAAGCCTCTGGATGGCACAGAGTAATTCTCTCACAACCTGGTTTTGCTGACACTCATTGCAACACCTGATGTTCCCAAAACTGCCTTGTGTGCCCTTTGCTTCTAGCAGGAAAAGCCTTTCCTCACTCGGGGACAACCCAAATGAACCAGATCTGTTCTTTGTAAGTTCTCTGACACAAACACATACAATATTAAAATGTGATTTCATTCCTCCTTGGTTTTGGTAGTGTGACAGCTCTGCACATAAAACCCTGTCCTGTGCATACTGCCTATAAATAAGGGAGAGGAAGCATGTGTGTTGCTTCTTGTGGAAGCTCTTGGAAGCTCTTCATCTTGTAACTGGACTCAGAGCAAGCATCTTCCCAAAGTGATTCTACATGTAATGTTTAAATCAATCAACTGAATCAGGATAATTCAATTTATATATTGCCAAGGTGATAAATGGGGATTTTAATGCTGTGAAGTATAATATCAGGGCTTAGGGGCGGCAAAAGGAGACCTCAATTTGGGAAGTATTTATGAAGTATCTACCATCACTTACTGGAAATGCTTTAATTTATAGGCTGGTATAAAACCCAGCTGCCTAATGAACTTGCAATGACAAATGCTCTGTAACAGATACTATTGCTGTTGGCCCCTCTCTAGACATCTCAGCTGTAGGGTTTCCAGCCTGTTATTTCATCTCTTCTCCTGGTGGGAAGTTAGGGCTAAACTCTGACCCTGCTTTGAAACACCCTCTCCTGAATCTGAGCTGTGTTACTATGGTGCCGAGCTAATGACAATGAATATACCAAGAAGGGACTATCCCCAGCTGCAAGATATTCAAACACCGTTGTACCCCAAACCCCAGGGAAGACAGGAATGAACGGGCTCGAAGAGCAATACTTGGTCTCTTGGCATTCCATGTGACACCATGTTGAGAACAGAACTGCACTGGCTCAGGGCAGGGTCAAAACGGTTTTGAGCTCTCTCTGCACAAACTTGAACCTGAAGGGGCTCTGAATTGCACGAGAGCAGCTGACTTCAAGTGGAAGTCCCCAGCATCTGCTCAGTTCTATGGCAAAATGCTGCTTGTCTCGGGTTCCCTATCCAGCCAAGAGATGTTCACGGACGTACGAGGAATAAATTTGGCTTTTACATTTCCATGGCGTTTTCTTTTGTGTGTTTGCACTGTGCCATGAAAACCCATCTGTCCTCGGGGAAGGAAAAGGGCAAAACCAGAGTGGTCGTTAAAATGATGTGGTACTTCTTTGGCCTCTCCTTTGTTTGTTTGCTTGTTTTTCTTGTCTTTGTTGGTTGCTGCGTGGCCAAGTTGCACACCGTGTTATAAACACAGGATCAAAATACCAATGACTTTAGCCCCCAAACAGCAATCTGCCTCCCCCACAAAATCCTATGTGAGCAAGGAGAAAGACCATGCAATACGATAAGTAATCTTATGCTTTAACCGTTTAGATCACGTTGCACCACTGGTCTCCAGGTAGAGTCTGTGAGGGTCTCCTGGGCATTCTGGGCATTCTGGGCATTCCAGCCCCAAAGCCCTGTTGCAAACAGTATCAACAAATCTCAGGAGTGTTGCAAAGTTCAAAGCAAGGAGGGGAGGGAGATTTTTATCTCAAAATAAAATTGTTTTTTTCACCCATTCACGCGCATGCTGTCATTCATATCCACCTATCTGAAAGCAGTCAAATGTGTATTTCCACCTAGTCTGGACAGAATTAGCGGAGCTGAGAGAGAGGACAAGAGACACAACCTTTGGAGGCCTCTTCCTGTCTCCTGCATTGTCCCTGCCTGGGTGTCCTGAGAAGCTGCACGCAGATGTGATCTTGACGAAGTGCTAGTGTCAGTGCCATCAACACCTGCCGTTCTCACAACCCTGACCCGAGGCTCCCACGCTCAGAAGTTCCTCTTCATACTTGGTCACACCAATCACCAAAACACAGACCCTCTCCTACTAGAAGGGGACGGAGGAGGTCTCTCATTCAACACTGGCTCAGGGCAGGGTCAGCGATGGGTATAGACCTGTATGCTCTGGGTTGGGGCCACTGAGGTTTTGAAGGTTGACCTCCAGGCCCAGGGATCCCACCCCCTCACTGGGCAACCCTCTCCAGTGCTTCATGATCCTCGCAGGGATTTGGCGGTTGATCCTTTATCTCCAGCCTGAACCTCTCCCGTCTCAGGAGATGCCACCGTCTCTCACCCTCCCACCGGGCAGTGCTGGCAAGCGCCTGTCCCCATCCCCTTGATGCCTTCCCCGGAGGCACTGGAGTGCACTATGAGGTGCCCCAACGCCTTCTCTGCTCCATGCTGGACCAGCCCCAGCCCCACAGACCCTCCTTGCCTCCCATGAGCCTCCCCTCTGGCTTCCTGGCCTCCCTCCTGCCCAGGACACCAGAAAGGGATGTAGTGCCTGGATGAGGCCTGACGGGTGCTGAGCAGAGGGAACCACCCTTGTGAGTCAAGTGCTGCCTGTGTCCCACCATGGGAGGAATCAGGGCAGCCCAGAGGGCTGGCCAGCAGTGCTGGGGTGCGGGCAGACCTTGTGGGACTTTGTCCTGCAGCCTCCCAGGGAGGCACCAGGTGTCATCCAATGAACCCTCGTGCCACATGTGCCTGGAGACATCTGCCACAGCCAGAGTGACCTGAGGGGGGCCTGGGAAGACATGGCTGAGGCCTCGGTGACTGGCGTGAAACACTGATGCCGAGCACAAGACAAAGGGAGGGGGGCATGGATGGAGCAGGCAGAGCCACTGCAGTAGCCCCAGACGTGTGTGCTGTGGCCACAGCACTGCTGGGCTGAGCACCGCGGTTGAAAATGGCCCGCTGCGATGTCCCTGAGCAATGGCTTCTAATGTCACCAAGGGGTAGACTGTGAGGTCACCTAGTGATGGAATGTGACCGGGTGCCCCGTGCTGCTTATATGCGGACACCGAGGCCCAGCCAGCCGGTTTGTGCCCACACTCCAGCTGAGCAAGGTTGCGAGGCTGGAGTGCTGAGAAAGCTTAGGAAGTGGTGCCTCACGGGGGGAGCTGCTTCGTGCAACTCTCCATACCTGACCAGGAGCCACCCAAAGACTTGCCCCGGCCCTGCCAGGTTCCGGCAGCCGGGGTACCCAGGAGGCACGCTCGCAGCGGCAGAGGTGAGCTGGGAGGGGAAACCTCAGCCTGGGCAGCTGGGAGGCTTTCCTTCTTGGGGGACCTGGGCATTTCTTCCACCCCTGCCCGCAGCCGACAAATGACTGTGGCCTCTCTTCCTTTTCTAGCGTGACACCGGCTGCTGCAGGGCCAGTGGGCAGGGGCAATTTAACATCCTCGGCTCCCCCCAGCCCACCGCAGAGCGTGGAGAGCATGGCCACGGAGCTGGAGGACCGCTGTCCCATCTGCCTGGGCAGCTGGGAGGAGCCCAGCTACGTGCTGCCATGCCTCCACCAGTTCTGTTACACCTGTATCTTGCGGTGGGCTGAGAACAAGCCCGAGTGCCCCCTCTGTAAAAGGAGGGTGAGATCCATCTTGCACTCGGTGCGGGCGGACGACGACTTCCAGGAACATGTCATCTCACCTCCTGTGGCTCCATCAGTCGTCGTCCGCCACCAGCGGGGAGGAGCGTCGGCACAGGCAGCCGCCCACCGCCCCCGTCACCCGGCAGCACCCCGGCCTGCAGCTGCGTCGCCGCTGCCCTGGGCTCCAGAGGGGGGCTTCCATGCCCTCCTCTTCCGCCTCTACCCGGCTGCCCTCCAGCCCCTGCTGCCCTGGCTGCAGCAGGAGCTCGGGCAGCTCTTTGAGGATGCCCAGCAGGCAGCAGCAGTGCAGAGCCTCATCACGTCCAGCCTGCGACACCTTGGGCTGGATGAGGAGGCTCTGGCCCAGCGGCTGCAGGCCTCCCTGGGCTGGCGCACGAGGGCCTTTGTCAGACGGCTGATTGAGGCCGTCGTGCGCCGGTGCAGTGGGGTGGCCCCACGTCGCGTGGGCCTGGGGGTCACCCGTGCTGCCGGGGGGCGGGAGGACAGTGCCACGGCTGCCCCTGTCCCCGCTGCCTCCCGAGGGGAGCCTCCTGCCCCCAGCCCAGCTCCCCGTGGGGGTCCCGGGAGCCCCCCCTCCACCACCGTTCCCACCCACGGGGAGCAAGAAGAGCAGCTGGAGGAGGCTGTGCCAGGGCCCTCCAGCCACAGCCAGGGCAGGGACCGCTCCCCTGAGGAGCCCCGGCGAGCCCCGAAGAGGAGGGCCGGCAGCCCTGAGGACCCTTCCCAGCCCCCCAGGAAGCCACCCCGCCATCGGTGAACCTGGGAGGGTGCCTCAGGGGCTGCCAAGGCAAGGCCGCAGCTGGGGGACGTGCTGACACCTCTGCGGCAGAAGAGCTCCCCAGCACCTCATCGGCTGCTGTTGGTGGGGGTCCTGCCAGCACACCCGACGCCCCCGTTCCCACCCTCGGGGAGCAGCAAGAGTTCCCAGGACTCTTTACAGCCACCCGAGACCACGACGCCCCGCCAGCAACACTCAAACCAGGCCCCAGGAGCTGCCAAAACCGGGGCCAGGCCAGCAGCTGGGGCACGTGTCAGCTCACAAGCCAATCGGCAGGCAAGTGCTGCTCAGCAGTCAAGTGCCCGAAGGCGGGAGGGACAGTGTCAGATGCTCTGCATGCCTCCAGGTAGATGATGTCTGTGGCTTTCCCCTTATTCACTCAGGGTGCAGATAAAGCAAGGCTGCAGCTGGGGGACGTGCTGCTGAGGAATGGGAGGAGAGCCCCGTGGCTGTCCCCGTGCCCGCTGCCTCCCAAGAAAACTCTCCTACTGCTCGCCTCACCCACTCTGACAGCGTGGAAGCAATCAGCATGGATGACCTACCCGGCACGTCAGCAGCTGCCCTTCATGGGAGTGCCACCAGCACTCATTCTGCCCACGTTCCTGCTGCTGGGGATCAAGAGGAGCCCCAACAGGAACCCGAGGATGCCGTGGCAACTCCATCTACTTCCACTGGCGGCAGGGAACGCTCCTCTGCGGGGCCATAGTGTTCTCCGAAGAGAAGGAACGGCAGCCCCAAGGCCTCTAACTCTAATTAGCAGACTGTAAAGCAAATAAAGGCCTTAAGACTGCATGAGATGTCTTGGTGTGTCACTATCTGTGCAGGTGGCGTTGCTATCCCCACCCGTGTTACTTTCTACCCCTTTTCCTGGGGCTGTGCCCATCCTTTCCTGGGTGGACAAACACTGGAACAGGCTTCCTAGAGAGGTGGTCCATGCCCCCAGCCTCTCAATGCCTTAAAAGGAGGTATTTGGACAGTGCCCTTAACAATAGGCCTTAATTTTCGTCAGCCATGGAGTGGTCAGGTACTTGGACTCCATGATCCTTGCAGGTCCATACCAACAGGAACTCCTCCTTTCCATTCCATTCCATTCCATTCCATTCCATTCCATTCCATTCCATTCCATTCCATTCCATTGCAATCAGTGCTTGTGAAAGCTGCTGCACCAACGGAAACAGGAAAGTGGTTTTTTGACATTGCAGCTAAGGGAAGCTGCTGCACCTTTAGAAACCTTTGCTCCCTTTCCCACTGGCAATGCGTCTCTGCCAGTACTTCAGTGAGCATCCCTTCATGGGCTTGTGACAGTTGTGCTCCGGCTTGGGGACACTCAGGTCTTGAAGACCTCCAGGCTCTGGGATCCCACCTCCTCTCAGGGCAACCCTCTCCAGTGCTTCATGATCCTCGCAGGGATTTGGAGGTTCATTGCTTATCTCCAGCCTGAACCTCTCCCGTCTCAGGAGGCGCCACTCTCTCTCACCCTCCCACCAGACAGGGCTGGCAAGCGCCTGTCCCCATCCCCTTGATGCCTTCCCCATAGGCACTGGGGTGCGCTATGAGGTGCCCCAATGCCTTCTCTGCTCCATGCGGAACCAGCCCCAGCCCCACAGACCCTCCTTGCCTCCCATGAGCCTCCCCTCTGGCTTCCTGGCCTCCCTCCTGCCCAGGACCCCAAATGTCCTCTGGCTAGGGAAGAAAGAGAGGAGAAAACCCATGAGAGTGAGCCAAGGGCTGCCTGTGTCCCAGCACGGGAGGAATCAGGGCAGCCCAGAGGGCTGGCCAGCAGTGCTGGGGTGTGGGCAGAGCTTGTGGGATGTTGTCCTGCAGCCTCCCAGGGAGGCACGAGGTGTCATCCAATGAACCCTCGTGCCACGTGTGCCTGGAGACATCTGCCACAGCCAGAGTGACCTGAGGGGGGCCTGGGAAGACATGGCTGAGCCCTTGGTGACTGAGCGATGGGTTCTGATGTCACCGAGGGCTGAACTGTGAGGTCAGCTAGTGATGGATTGTGACCAGGTGCCCCCCACTGCTTATATGCGGGCACCGAGGCCCAGCCAGCCGGTTTGTGCCCACGCTCCAGCTGAGCAAGTTGGCGAGGCCGGAGTGTTGAGGAAAGCCTAGGAACTGGTGTCGTGCTTGGGGAGTTGCTTCTTGCAACTCTCCGTACCTGACCCAGAGCCACTCGAGGACTTGCCCCAGCCCTGCCAGGTTCCGGCAGCCGGGGCACCCAGGAGGCACGCTCGCAGCGGCAGAGGTGAGCTGGAGGGGAAACCTCAGCCTGGGCAGCTGGGAGGCTTTCCTTCTTGAGGGACCTGGGCATTTCTTCCACCCCTGCCCGCAGCCGACAAATGACTGTGGCCTCTCTTCCTTTTCTAGCGTGACACCGGCTGCTGCAGCGCCAGTGAGAGGGAGCCACTTAACATCCTCGGCTCCCTGCAGCCCAGCGCAGAGCGTGGAAGGCATGGCCGCCGAGCTGGAGAACCGCTGTCCCATCTGCCTGGACAGCTGGGAGGAGGCCAGCTACCTGCTGCCATGCCTCCACCAGTTCTGCTACCCCTGCATCCTGCGCTGGGTTGACACCAAGCCCAAGTGCCCCCTCTGCAAGAGGACCATCTGCTCCATCATGCACTCGGTGCAGACGGACGACGACTTCCAGGAGCACGTCGTCACAGCACCTGCGGCACCACCTGTCGTCGGCCACCAGGCAGGAGGAGCTCCTGCACATCCAGCTGCTCACAGCCGTCCAGCAAGAGAGCAACAGCCTGTGGGAATGGTGCCCGGGGCTCCTCTGGGCGGACTCCAGCCCAGCACATGGGCATCCCTCTTCCAGAGGCACCCAGCTCTCCTCCAGACCATTCGGACCTGGGTGCGTCAGGAGCTGCGACGCATGTTTGGGAGCCGGCGTTCACGGGCAGACATAGCGGAGGACATTCTCATGCCCTTCCTGGCCCTTTTTGGCCTGGATGAAGAAATGATGGTCCAGATGATGGAAGCCTGCCTCCAAAACTACGCGGCAACATTTGTCCGACGGCTTATTGACGTTGCCGTGCAACGGTGCAGCGGGGAGGCCCGCCGTCTGCTGGGCCTGGACAATGGCCATGCTGCGAGGCAGCGGGAGGAGAGCCCCACAGCTGCCCCCGTGCCCGCTGCCTCCCAAGAAAGGTCTCCTACTGCTGGCCTCACCCACTCCAACAGCGTGGAAGCAACCAGCATGGATGACCTCCCCGGCACGTCAGCAGCTGCCCTTCGTGGGAGTGCCACCAGCCCCCTTTCTGCCCCCGTTCCTGTCCCCGGGGATCAAGAGGAGCCCCAGCAGGAACCCGAGCATGCCGCGGCAATTCCATCGACTTCCAGCGGCGGCAGGGAACGCTCCTCTGGGGGGCCACGGTGTCCCCCAAAGAGAAGGAGCGGCAGCCCCGAGGCCTCTTCTCCAGCCAAGAAGAGGCCACCCCACGGGAGGCACTAGGAGAATGCCCCAGGCACTGCCGATACCACCACCGGCCCAGCAGCTGCGGCATGCGCTGGCCCTCAAGGGCCCCTGGCCCTCTGAGTCTAAGTAGCAGGCTGTAAAAGCAAATAAAGGCCTTAAGACTGCAGAAGATGTCTTGGTGTGTCACTAACTGTGCAGGTGGCCTTGCTATCCCCACCCGTGTTACTTTCTACCCCTTTTCCTGGGGCTGTGCCCACCCTTTCCTGGGTGGACAAACACTGGAACAGGCTTCCTAGAGAGGTGGTCCATGCCCCCAGCCTCTCAATGCCTTAAAAGGAGGCATTTGGACAGTGCCCTTAACCATAGGCCTTATTTTGGTCAGCCATGGCCTGGCAGGGAGCTACGAGTAGTACCTGCTCGGCTTGTCCCCCTACCAGTGCAGGAGGCTGGCCATGGAGAGGGCCCGCAGCCGGTCGCCGCAGCACCGCTCCAACCTGCGCAGGCGGCCCACCGACAACTAGCCCTCGGCTGGCAGCAGCGGGCCTGCCGGGACCAACCGCACAGCTCCCAGCAGGCTCCCGCACCCAGCACTTCTCAGGAGCCAACACCGCTGAGCGCAGGAGTGCGCCCACCTGGCCCTGCTCCTGCTCCTGCTCCGGACACCGGCAGTGGCACAGTGTGGCTGTGGCCCCTCACCATCCCCCTCTGGCGCCTCCAATAAAGACCTCCATGCTTTCCAGGGCATGTGTGCGTGTGTGTTTCTCGACCGCAGAGCAACCTGATGATTAAGGAGCCGGAGCATCCTCTGAGCAAAGGCTGAGCGAGCTGGGACTCTTTAGCCTGGTGAGGAGAAGGCTCGGGGGGGACCTGATCGATGCCTAAAAAGGCCTGAAGGGAGGCTGCAGAGAAGATGGAGCCAGGCTCTTGCCGGTGGTGCCCAGCGACAGGAGACGGCATATCGAAGAGCACTCTGGGCATGATCCTGGATAAGTGGCTCTAGCTCAACATCAACAGCAAGATCTCCCATCTCTACTTCCATGATTAGAAATACTAACATATCGAGGCCAGCCGTATAAGCTGTTAAGAATGCCTTTGGTACAGACGATGTCTATTTCTCTGGTATACATTGCTGACAATCCACTTCTGGAAAAACAGTTTCTCATATACTTCCTCCCATCCAAAAAGAAGTTCTGTTCACTGGTTCAGTTAGGGATGCAAAGGCCGGGATTCCAAATAAATTGTGCCATTATGACTGTATACATCACTTAATTCGAACCCGTTCTGCATTTGTGCTGAGGCAGCTCAACTGCATCAGATAGTGATGTCCTGCTTTTTCTGTACTCTAGAGAGACTGTGGGTGTTAGAGCACCACGGTGGGTTTGGCCAACTAGCTTGATACTAGTCGCACGCACCTGCCGTACTTTTTGTAAGGCAGTTCTATAAATGCTCTCATAAATATAAATATAATGCTCTCATAGAAATGCTGTCCAGGAGGTCAGACCGTGTGGACAGGCCCTGTGGCCTATGCTAAATGGTCCGGGCCACGCCTGGCATTGATGCTTGCTGGTGTTTATTTCTCAGCATTCAGGTATGATATATTCTCACCACCAGTGTGACGCAGTGCAAGAAGCATTCGGCCTAGGTTCATGCCCAGCAGATCGCTATTGGGGCAACGTTTGTCAGCGGTTTACCCTCAGTTTGTTTGACTTAACTTGTAACGGGACTGTAAAGAATGGGTGACTACACATTTTCCTACGGACCACTTTTGGTAACAGTCTGGCATGCACGCAATCGAACACATACTGAGAGGTTCATGTCAAGATATGCACACGAGAATACACCCTATAATATATTTGGGTTTTTAGCACCAAGGTTACGCACTTCAATGTTAATTGTGATGCCTCCGTAACTTTGGAACACTTACTCTTTTAACTTGCTTTCCCCCCCAAACTCTGTACATATTTTCACTTCAAATAGTGCGGCCTTTCTTCTCGTGTGGAGCTATTAAAAAGAGAAAGAAGAAATACTGCATTGGGAACTTCTCTTGCTAGTCCTGTGAAAAGGCTCTGCAACCTTAAAAAGGAAGAAGGACCGTCCAGAATCTGGGAACAGGTCCCACAGACATTCCTACTTCGTGCACCTGAAGACGTTTCCTGCGTGATTTTTCTTTACGTGTGAGAATCAGACTGACTATCAGGATACCCTTCCCTTCTACAGATTGGCACTGGGATCAACTGCTTTCTGCAGTCATGCTACATCTCTGCCTCAATGTTCGCACAGGCCTGGATCCCATACACACGACTCCATCATGGGTATGCGTGTTTCCAGTTTATAGCTGAAAACTACACTAAGGAAGCTTGGCAGGTTAGCAAAAACATACACAACTTTCTTGTAGTGACAAGGAAATGGCAGGTATGTAGTTCGATATAAAACGATAATTCGCTATAACAATGACAATGAGAAAAAAGCACGAACGAAATGCCACTCCTTGACCCTAGCACCCAAAGTGACGCTTTCAGAAATTGTGTCTTTTTCCCTGCAAGCAGGTGTATGTCTGTGACTAACTGACCCTTCGAACCAGTGTAGCTCCAAAGGGACGCAGGACTGGATACGTATTCGCAGAGATGTGTGCACACAACACACATGCATAATTTTGGGGCCAGGCTCAAACGGCATTTTCCGACTCAGGGTACTTCTAACTGCAAGCATAGTGGAAGAGTCAGTTCCAGGGTATTACAACCTTTTGCATCGTCCCATACCTATCTTTGCTGAAGTACAGCTCCTGTACTTGCACAAAACCAGTAGACCATCAGCCATCAGGTGAGACGTTTTACAGCCCCCAGACGTGAAGGTTTATAAATTAGATGCATTTCTATGCAACTGCAGAGAATAGTGAAATATCCTCCAGGACATTATCTTTTTGAATGGGAGGTGTTGTGGTTGAAGCTATTCTTTTTAATCAGCTGAAGGAAAAATTTGTTTGTTACTTGTAAAAGAAACGGTATGCAGAGCTGAAATGCAACCCCTCATCAGAGAGCGTTCTGAGGGCCCCGCAAGCGGCACCACTCACTTTTGAGAGGACTGAAAGCTGGGAAAGTCTTTGTCGACATCAAGGAAATACTGCCCTCTTCTGATTCCATTTGATCTAGAGGTGGCTGCACTTGCGACGAGAGAAAAGAGATCTGAAAAAAGAATAAGCGGACTAGAGATGTGGCTTTCAAAGGGATGAACCTTCTCCAGTGGTTGTTTAGGCGGGGAACCTCCACCATTTCTGAGTGGCAAAGACAGCATCAAAGCACGAGACATGCACAGCCTGGATAAAAGCCACATGCGCTGCGCCTGTACATTCTAGGATAATAGCGTAATGAAAAGAAAGGTGGCGTGAAATGCAAGCAGCCGACAGATGAGTTAAAGCAAAGAGGAGGAGGGGCTCCTGTAAGTATGCAATGGAGCTTCTTGCTGCCCAGTTCTGCGCATACTGAGCTTTTCAAATGTTCAAAAGCAAGGAACCCAAGCCCAGAAAGAAAAGCACGTTGGAGAGCTATCAAACATCGAGACACATTTGGGAAGCCTCGGAGCTGCAAACCCCTGAGAGAGTGTGCTGCAAAAATATCACCATTTGCTTCCCTTTTTCTCGTGCCCTTTCCTAGATATTCTCTGCTGGCAACTGCCACTGGCTCCTTTCTGGTATCTTCTGGGCTCTTCTTGGAGAAGCATGCCATCTTTAAGTGCAAAGAATGAGTTTCACACTAGCCACCAGGTGAGGCATTTTGCAGACCTACAAGCAGAAAAAGCTCCAAAAATAAGAGGCAGTCGTAGGGAAATCTGGACACGGCGAACCACTTGTCTGATTAGTTTGACCGCTTCTACGATAACTTCCTTACAGAGAATTTCACACCAGAATGATACGCAACCTTCTCCCGGCTGCAAACCGCCACACACTATGAAAATCAGATTGCTTTTCAGAGCTGTCACAAAGGAGACTGGCACAGAAGGATCTTAGCTTCATCGAGCATCCGCGCAGCTAAAAGTCTGGGAAATAGCTTTACCCGTTCACAAGATGAGGCCTAACCCTTCTCGCGTGTCCTGCAGCTTCTGCTGCGTGGATGAAAAGTGCTCTTGTTCATGCCTTCCTTTTTTTTGATTTGTCGGCAATCCCATGGAGAGAACTGAGGAAGTAATCCTTATGCCCCCGTCCTGGGAAAACCCACAGCCCCATTCAGCTTTTACACGCGTGCAAAAAAAAAAAAAAAAGAAATCACCATTTAGGGAAATTTCTGCTTTCTCTCCACCACCGTGGACTAGCATGGATGCAAATTCCATTTTGACACAATTTTACAAGTGAAAGAATGCTCAAACACAACCAGTTTACAGACAACAAAAATGGTTTGGTACTGAAATAATTTATTTGTGTTTGTACAATTGTATTGTAAAAAATCGAACTGTAAAATACATGTACCGAACAAAAATTTAAATTATAGAAATTGTGTCACGTTTTAATACCTGTCAAACTCAGTGCACTTTTGTGCAGAATGTGTAACAGCAGGTGATCTGCTATTCATGTGCATATTTCTTAATTGTGTCTTATAAATTTAAGTGTAAGCAAACCTCTTCCCACTGGAAAAAAGAAAGAAAAGGAAAAAGGAAGGTTTTTGGAAAGTAACATTGTGAGCGACATGCTCCATTCCGCCCTCAGGTGCCCTGTTGTGAGTGAGAGCAGAATTCCCATCACAGAATTTTCAGAGTCGGCTTGGTATGAAAGCTCACTTGCAAAGGAGCCAACCTAAGTGGCACCGTTCGAACCACTTCCAGGAAATGCCACACAAGGAAGAAATATTACCTTGCACCCAGCTACGTTTCATGAAGTGGGCACTTAAGAAGGTCTTGTGTGTCGCGTTAGAATGATCAGTTACAAACCCGTGAAAAAGACGTTTTGTGGCCAAATGTTGTCAGGGTAAAAGAAAACCACGAAGCTGTTGAGTTAGGCTTTTGTAACTTGGCGTGAACTCCTACGCTTATAGTCTACACTGGAATATTGAGACCTTAACTTATGGAACGTATGTGTAGAATATGTGTGGCAGTCTAAAATATTCCATGAGATATTCCAGCAATAGCTCCTGGGGGAGATGGGAAGAAGAAAGCGTCAGTGTTTCCCCAGGCCATTCCTGAAATGCACGCCATGCAATTTAACTGGATGTCCTATTCTTCAAGGACACATAAGCTTCCTCAGTTTTCATTTTTGAACTTCAGAACCTCTGAAGTTCTGACCACTCGTGGATATTTGAAGAAACTCATTGTCCTTATACGACGCAACTCGCGGCCTTCTTATGGGTACACTGCAATCTCTATCTCTTCTGTCAAAGGGTCTACGGGCCCGCCGTATCCCCCAACAATTCCCCCTTCTTGTATTTGTGCTACAAGTGCCGCCCCCATCACCCGCTGCAGGGCCCTTTGCAGTAGGGAGATGAGACATGGCACCATCATTAGCACAACTACAACTATCAACAATATTGTTAATCCTGCTTTGACTATTGAAACCAGCCATCCCGAGAGTCCCCAGTTTTTGCAAAAGGTGATCAAGAGAGAGGAACCCACCCTCTTCCTTTAACTTTTTCGTTCGTTCTGTCAACTCTTGTATGCATGCATGAATAGATCGAGAGTGGTCTGATAAATTCATGCAGCACATCCCATCAACATCTTGGCAGCCATGACCTTGAGCCAGCAACAAAAAATCTATTGCAGCTCGATTCTGCAGTGTGGCATGTCTAACTGAGTCTACATCTAACAGTAAACTACTCAAAACTGGAGAAGTAGCATTAGATTGCTTAGCCAGCCGACATCCAAGCCTGTTAAGCGTAGCGAGCGCTTTAGCTGACGCCACCCCGGGGGCTAAAAAGGATGCCGCGATTATTTCTCCAGGGTTCCAAAATTGTACATCGTCATCGCAGCTATTTCTGAATGCGTGAGCACTTCCTTTTGGGCGCCTATAGCGCTGCACAATCATAGATGCATTTGGTGTTAGTAGGGTTAATCTTCCTAAACTACAGGGGCCCCCTTTAATGTGAGAGGGGATACCAGGCCATGCCCTATCTCCGCAGATGAGAAAGCTTCCTGCTGGCAAGCTCAGAGGGTGATTAGTAGATTTAGAGACATTGGCTGATGTGTAGGTGCACCAAACAGATTCATTTCTATAAACAATCAGGCTAGAATTAACACATTGAATGTTTGCCTGATTTTTGCCACTATAATTAAAATATAAGCAGTAATCCATTTCAACAGAACCCAGTAATTCTAGTTCTTGTGGTTCGAGGTTACTGTGTTGCAGATAGGGTACCCAAGCATCCCAATTAGCAGCTACCTCACCCCCTTTTGTCAAGTGCTTCTGAAACTCCGGCACAGGCCAGGCGTCTAAGGGCTGTCCCACCAGACACGTTGAGAATGGATTCTGCGGTGATGAGGTTGACAAACAAAGCGTGTCCTGGCCCGTTAAGTTAGCCAGGGTGACCCATACATTATTCTTTGGTTGAGGTGGAATCCAAACCCTTGAGGAGAGTGCAGTAAATATCTTAAGGCAGAGGGTGAGCAAGATAGCCGGACTCATCATGCCGGTTCGCTTTGTTCCCCCGTCCCGGTTATCTTCAAATACGGGCGGACGTATCTTGCGGGCACCCGCCGTGGTCCATGATCTGTGGAAACACAAGCATAGCCCCTTCCCCACGTGATCAAGTCACGCGGGCCCAACCACTGTCCTGTCCTGAGGTCCCGCATCAGCACTTTTGCTCCAGGACCCACCCGTTCCTGGGTCACAAGAGAACCAAAGGGCCGAAGGAGGGGTGGCATCGCAGCAGCAGTATCATCAGCAAGCTGCAAAAAAAATTCAAGACATATACAGCTTTAGCTAATCGTGCTTCAGGGGTTTCCCCTAGCATTCCCCCTTTTTGTTTGTGTAAAAGGCGTTTCAGGGGACCGTGTGCACGCTCAACAATACTCTGACCCGTGGGTGAGTGGGGGATGCCTGTGACATGTGTCACGCCCCAGAGTTGTAAAAACAAGCTACTTTTTGTGATACATAAGCAGGACCATTATCAGTTTTGATATGTTGTGGGACACCTGAAACAGAAAATGCACGCTGCCAATGGCGTAGGGCGTCCCGAGCTGATTCTCCAGTGTGAGCAGTGGCAACGAGGGCAGAAGAAAAGGTATCAATTGATACATGTATATCCCTCAAACGGCCAAATTCAGTAATATGTGTGACATCAGTTTGCCAAAGCTGTAAAGCACGTAATCCTCGTGGATTGGTGCCATAATATACAGGTACTTGTTGATCTTGACAATCAGGGCAGGCTGCAATAATATTGCGAGCCTCAGCGCTACTAAGATTAAACTGACGTTTTAAAGCACGCTATCCCTGATGACAAAAACTATGCGATGCTATCGCTTGCTGTTTAACACTGGGCACAGGTCCCAGGGCCACTGCAGACACTAAAGCATCAGCTTGTGCATTGCCTTCTACAATAAATCCTGGCAACCGGGTATGACTTCTAATATGCATCACGTAATATTCTTGCTGTCGCTTTTGTATTGTTAGCCCTAACAGTTTCAATATGCCAAACAGCAATTCATTGGTTACACTCCCTAAAACAGCCTTATCTAAACGTTAGTACCAGTCCAGCCACAGAAGCCGAATCTGTCACAATGTTGACAGGGCTGGGGAAGTTCTGAAACACCATGGTCTTCGCCCGTAATTCTACGACTTGGGGCAAACCTTCTTGATGTTCGCTCTTATGTTGCCATTGTGTTCCTTGTCTCCAGACAACGGCAGCTTTTCCAGTTTTTCCTGATCCATCTGTGAACACCGTGGGGCCCTCCACTGGGTTTCTGCAACTGAGATTTTTCCGTGCAAAGGCCATTTGGGTGCCCAATTTGATCAGTGGGTGTGAAGGCAAATGGTAGCTCACCTGCCCTGTATAATTGGTCGTGGCTGCTTGTAGGGCACTGCTGTTAGCTAAGCACCGTTCAAAACAATCACTCTGTACAGGGACTACAATCTGTTCAGGGTCTCTTCCCATCAGTTCTCAACATCGAGTTCTACTTTTTATAATAACTTGTGCTATTAGCTCAAATAGACCAGGGGCTGTTTTCTTTGTCTTGTTAGGCAAAAAAAATTCATTCTAAAACACGTAAGGGATCATCCCATTGTTCACACCATTGAGCAATCATAGCAAATGGCACTAATTGATCTACTAACACAAAGGCCTGCACCGAAACCGTTAAGTCAAGTCTCCATACCTGTTTACTACTAATAGCTTGTTCTATTTCAGCTACCACTTTTTTTGCTTCCTCGGTTAACATTCGTGGGGCTAAAATGTTAGTGTCACCTTTTAATAGCTCAAAGAGAGGTTGTAATTTGGAAGATGGAATACCAACATAGGGCCGAATCCAATTCATCATTCCTGCTAATTTTTGTACATCATTCAACATTTTTACTTCTATTTGTAGTTGGATAGGTTGTGGCATGACTGTCTGAGCTAGCGCTTTCATTCCCAGGTATAACCACGGTTGTTGCCTTTGTACCTTTTCTGGGGCAATTATTAAGCCATATTCACACAATGATTCCCGCGTTTTCGCTTCCATTTTTTCTAACTGTTGCGCTGTTGCAGCCGCTAGCAGAATATCATCCATGCAATGGTAACAGTAATCAGATGGGAACAGGGCACGTGTTGGACTCAAGGCTTTTGCTACAAACCCTTGACCAATTGTAGGCGAGTTTTTTATACTTTGTGGCAACACTTTCCACTGATACCTTTTGGTAGGCTCCATGTTATTCACAGACGGAACAGTAAATGCAAATTTTTCTTTGTCTTGTTCTGCCAGAGGGATGGTAAAAAACCAATCTTTTAAATCCATTACAACAATTTCCCACCCCATAGGTATCAGAGTAGGCGAAGGTAATCCCGGTGGTAGTGCTCCCATTGTTGCCATGACATCATTAATCTTTCTCAAATCACGCAACAACCTCCATTTCCCCGATTTCTTTTTCATAACAAATACTGGGGTATTCCAAGGGCTATGTGAGGCTTCTATGCGTCCTGCAACAAGTTGTTCCATTACCAGAGACTGCAGGGCTGTTAATTTCTCTTGGCTAAGGGGCTACTGACCAACCCACACTGGTTTTTCTGTTAGCCATTTTAGAGCTAAAGTGGGCCGAGAAACGCCCCGCAATACAGTGGCCCCGACTAAAAATCCGTAGTTATGCGAACTCCCCATTGGCCTAAGCAGTCCCTTCCCCATAGGTTTAAAGGAGTTGAGGTCACATATGGCCGCACTGTAGCCCTTTGCCCTTCTGAGTGTACAATCACAGTAGGGTTAGTGGACATATAACTATTGGCAACCCCTCCGAGTCCTGCCACTCCCAAGGCATTGGAGGTTAATGGCCAAGCAGCAGGCCACTTCACTCCCTTAAGGAAATGATCGTCACATCTGCTCCAGTGTCTAATAATCCAGCCAGTCGGACCTTCTTGGGAGTGGCATCACTAAGTTCAAGAACACCATGCATTTGTGGGCGTTGATCAGATACTGTCTGCACCCAATAGACTTGTGGTTTTCCCGTAGAACCAAAACCACCATTACCACGTATAACGTTGTCCGTTTGTGGAACACAACTTTGAAATGGGACTAACTGAGCAAGTCGAGTTCCTTTCTCAGTAGTCACAGGTGGTGTAGCTGTCGATACCATGGCACATATTTGTCCTGTGTAATCAGCATCAAGCACTCCAACATGTACCAGGAGGCCTTGTAAGGTGGTACTAGATCTTCCTCTGAGTAAGGCACTTAACCTTTGCCAATTGGCCCCCAAGCGTCCAGGGGCACCTTGTGTATGATGGGGGTGGCTCCCCAGAGTCCACCACTTCAGTCCCTTCCTCACCCGTTATATGACTGCCCTCCTCATCGTCTGACTCAGGTGGCAAGGATGGAAAAGCCAGACTCGAGATGGGGTTAGTCGAAATAGGAGGAGAAGGCCATGCCTCTGTTTCCCCCAGGGCTGGAGCGGGGGGTGCGGAGGGACGCACCAGTCCTTCAGGGTGGATAACACCCATCCCTCTTTGAGTCTCTTTTACAGCTGCTATTTGGTCACGAGGCAACACGTACTTATATTGTTTATCTTTTGTGTTCATCGGGAGCAGTCCCTTATTTTCTTTAACAGCAATCTCCCGCCCCTTCATATCATCAACAGGAGGTTTTAGGGCAAGGGCTCAGGGGCTGCGGGCAGCTGTTCACTCCCTTCCGCTAAATCTTTCTGCTCCTTGAAGTTCTTTAATGTGTCTAACAAAAGTCGCCACGTTGTTAACAGTTCAATAGCCGTTTTTGAGCCACGCGTAGTTTCCTCAAATAATGTCTGCCCTAGGTTCGTCCATTGCGTTACACTAAATGCCGTAACCGACGTCGCTTCTACTCCCTGTTCCTTTCCCCACAATAGCATTTTTCGCAAGGTCACTTCAGGGAAGATTACACCCTGCTGTTTTAACAGCAGCGTCCATGTGGAGAGTATCGTCTGCTCTTCCTTAGTTAACTTCTCTCCCATGTCCCCAGTGGCTCACCTACTACAGGTGTCTTCTTAAACATGATCCGGATCTGTCAACAGCTCTGCCCGCTGTCTTCAGCTTCACTGGGCTCCCTGCCCACGACTATTTCCAGTCGTCTTCTTCATCAGTATCACGTCGGGGTCACCAATTGTCGTTTCAGTCGGGATGGACAAAAGACAAGACTCTCCTTGGAGAGTTAAGTTAAGCTCTCTCTTTATTACAAACTTGGCTTTCTTATATATCTAATCTTTTGTTCACGCTCCGTTCACGCGGTCTTTCTACGCTTTCAATTGGTTAGGTTACATGGCACACGCGCTCGTAGCTACAATACGATTGGTTATCGAAATCCTGTTCACATTGCTCAAAATCTGGCTTTCTCACAGCCTAACTCTCCTTGTTCTCTGAAGCAATCTTCTTCTTTCTCCTTTTTGTTACATCGTCTTTATATGAGCAACTCGCGGCCTTCTTATGGGTACACTGCAATCTCTATCTCTTCTGTCAAAGGGTCTACGGACCCGCCGTATCCCCCAAACCGTGGCAGTCTAAAATACTCCATGAAATATTCCAGCAATAGCTCCTAGGGGAGATGGGAAGAAGAAAGCGTCAGTGTTTCCCCAGGCCATTCCTGAAATGCACGCCATGCAATTTAACTGGATGTCCTATTCTTCAAGGACACATAAGCTTCCTGAGTTTTCATTCTTGAACTTCAGACCTTCTGAACTTCTGACCATTAATGGATATTTGAAGAAACTCAGAGGCCAAAATTCACCCTCACCAGGGTTTTGTGGGGCCCAGAGAAGTTGCTGGCACATCAGGTGCCTTGTGGCAGTTCCCCAAAACCACAGAGGAACGGGCTCGAAGACCAATACTTGGTCTCTTGGCATTCCATGTGACACCATGGTGAGAACAGAACTGCACTGGCTCAGGGCAGGGTCAAAACGGTTTTGAGCTCTCTCTGCACAAACTTGAACCTGAAGGGGCTCTGAATTGCACGAGAGCAGCTGACTTCAAGTGGAAGTCCCCAGCATCTGCTCAGTTCTATGGCAAAATGCTGCTTGTCTCGGGTTCCCTATCCAGCCAAGAGATGTTCACGGACGTACGAGGAATAAATTTGGCTTTTACATTTCCATGGCGTTTTCTTTTGTGTGTTTGCACTGTGCCATGAAAACCCATCTGTCCTCGGGGAAGGAAAAGGGCAAAACCAGAGTGGTCGTTAAAACGATGTGGTACTTCTTTGGCCTCTCCTTTGTTTGTTTGCTTGTTTTTCTTGTCTTTGTTGGTTGCTGCGTGGCCAAGTTGCACACCGTGTTATAAACACAGGATCAAAATACCAATGACTTTAACCCCCAAACAGCAATCTGCCTCCCCCCCAAAATCCTATGTGAGCAAGGAGAAAGACCATGCAATACGATAAGTAATCTTATGCTTTAACCGTTTAGATCACGTTGCACCACTGGTCTCCAGGTAGAGTCTGTGAGGGTCTCCCGGGCATTCTGGGTGTTCTGGGCATTCCAGCCCCAAAGCCCCATTGCAAACGGTATCAACAAATCTCAGGAGTGTTGCAAAGTTCAAAGCAAGGAGGGGAGGGAGATTTTTATCTCAAAATAAAATTGGTTTTTTCACCCATTCACGCGCATGCTGTCATTCATATCCACCTATCTGAAAGCAGTCAAATGTGTATTTCCACCTAGTCTGGACAGAATTAGCGGAGCTGAGAGAGAGGACAAGACACACAACCTTTGGAGGCCTCTTCCTGTCTCCTGCATTGTCCGTGCCTCGGTGTCCTGAGAAGCTGCACGCAGATGTGATCTTGACGAAGTGCTAGTGTCAGTGCCATCAACACCTGCCGTTCTCACAACCCTGACCCGAGGCTCCCACGCTCAGAAGTTCCTCTTCATACTTGGTCACACCAATCACCAAAACACAGACCCTCTCCTACTAGAAGGGGACGGAGGAGGTCCCTCATTCAACACTGGCTCAGGGCAGGGTCAACGATGGGTATAGACCTGTATGCTCTGGGTTGGGGCCACTGAGGTTTTGAAGGTTGACCTCCAGGCCCAGGGATCCCACCCCCTCACTGGGCAACCCTCTCCAGTGCTTCATGATCCTCGCAGGGATTTGGCGGTTGATCCTTTATCTCCAGCCTGAACCTCTCCCGTCTCAGGAGATGCCACCGTCTCTCACCCTCCCACCGGGCAGTGCTGGCAAGCGCCTGTCCCCATCCCCTTGATGCCTTCCCCGGAGGCACTGGAGTGCGCTATGAGGTGCCCCAACGCCTTCTCTGCTCCATGCTGGACCAGCCCCAGCCCCACAGACCCTCCTTGCCTCCCATGAGCCTCCCCTCTGGCTTCCTGGCCTCCCTCCTGCCCAGGACACCAGAAAGGGATGTAGTGCCTGGATGAGGCCTGACGGGTGCTGAGCAGAGGGAACCACCCTTGTGAGTCAAGTGCTGCCTGTGTCCCAGCACGGGAGGAATCAGGGCAGCCCAGAGGGCTGGCCAGCAGTGCTGGGGTGTGGGCAGACCTTGTGGGACTTTGTCCTGCAGCCTCCCAGGGAGGCACCAGGTGTCATCCAATGAACCCTCGTGCCACATGAGCCTGGAGACATCTGCCACAGCCAGAGTGACCTGAGGGGGGCCTGGGAAGGCATGGCTGAGGCCTCGGTGACTGGCGTGAAACACTGATGCCGAGCACAAGACAAAGGGAGGGGGGCATGGATGGAGCGGGCAGAGCCACTGCAGTAGCCCCAGACGTGTGTGCTGTGGCCACAGCACTGCTGGGCTGAGCACCGCGGTTGAAAATGGCCCGCTGCGATGTCCCTGAGCAATGGCTTCTAATGTCACCAAGGGGTAGACTGTGAGGTCACCTAGTGATGGAATGTGACCGGGTGCCCCGCGCTGCTTATATGCGGACACCGAGTCCCACCCAGCCGGTTTGTGCCCACACTCCAGCTGAGCAAGGTTGCGAGGCTGGAGTGCTGAGAAAGCTTAGGAAGTGGTGCCTCACGGCGGGAGTTGCTTCGTGCAACTCTCCATACCTGACCAGGAGCCACCCAAAGACTTGCCCCGGCCCTGCCAGGTTCCGGCAGCCGGGGCACCCAGGAGGCACGCTCGCCGCGGCAGAGGTGAGCTGGGAGGGGAAACCTCAGCCTGGGCAGCTGGGAGGCTTTCCTTCTTGGGGGACCTGGGCATTTCTTCCACCCCTGCCCGCAGCCGACAAATGACTGTGGCCTCTCTTCCTTTTCTAGCGTGACACCGGCTGCTGCAGGGCCAGTGGGCAGGGGCAATTTAACATCCTCGGCTCCCCCCAGCCCACCGCAGAGCGTGGAGAGCATGGCCACGGAGCTGGAGGACCGCTGTCCCATCTGCCTGGGCAGCTGGGAGGAGCCCAGCTACGTGCTGCCATGCCTCCACCAGTTCTGTTACACCTGTATCTTGCGGTGGGCTGAGAACAAGCCCGAGTGCCCCCTCTGTAAAAGGAGGGTGAGATCCATCTTGCACTCGGTGCGGGCGGACGACGACTTCCAGGAACATGTCATCTCACCTCCTGTGGCTCCATCAGTCGTCGTCCGCCACCAGCGGGGAGGAGCGTCGGCACAGGCAGCCGCCCACCGCCCCCGTCACCCGGCAGCACCCTGGCCTGCAGCTGCGTCGCCGCTGCCCTGGGCTCCAGAGGGGGGCTTCCATGCCCTCCTCTTCCGCCTCTACCCGGCTGCCCTCCAGCCCCTGCTGCCCTGGCTGCAGCAGGAGCTCGGGCAGCTCTTTGAGGACGCCCAGCAGGCAGCAGCAGTGCAGAGCCTCATCACGTCCAGCCTGCGACACCTTGGGCTGGATGAGGAGGCTCTGGCCCAGCGGCTGCAGGCCTCCCTGGGCTGGCGCACGAGGGCCTTTGTCAGACGGCTGATTGAGGCCGTCGTGCGCCGGTGCAGTGGGGTGGCCCCACGTCGCGTGGGCCTGGGGGTCACCCGTGCTGCCGGGGGGCGGGAGGACAGTGCCACGGCTGCCCCTGTCCCCGCTGCCTCCCGAGGGGAGCCTCCTGCCCCCAGCCCAGCTCCCCGTGGGGGTCCCGGGAGCCCCCCCTCCACCACCGTTCCCACCCACGGGGAGCAAGAAGAGCAGCCGGAGGAGGCTGTGCCAGGGCCCTCCAGCCACAGCCAGGGCAGGGACCGCTCCCCTGAGGAGCCCCGGCGAGCCCCGAAGAGGAGGGCCGGCAGCCCTGAGGACCCTTCCCAGCCCCCCAGGAAGCCACCCCGCCATCGGTGAACCTGGGAGGGTGCCGCAGGGGCTGCCAAGGCAAGGCCACAGCTGGGGGACGTGCTGACACCTCTGCGGCAGAAGAGCTCCCCAGCACCTCATCGGCTGCTGTTGGTGGGGGTCCTGCCAGCACGCCCGACGCCCCCGTTCCCACCCACGGGGAGCAGCAAGAGTTCCCAGGACTCTTTACAGCCACCCGAGACCACGACGCCCCGCCAGCAACACTCAAACCAGGCCCCAGGAGCTGCCAAAACCGGGGCCAGGCCAGCAGCTGGGGCACGTGTCAGCTCACAAGCCAATCGGCAGGCAAGTGCTGCTCAGCAGTCAAGTGCCCGAAGGCGGGACAGTGTCAGATGCTCTGCATGCCTCCAGGTAGATGATGTCTGTGGCTTTCCCCTTATTCACTCAGGGTGCAGATAAAGCAAGGCTGCAGCTGGGGGACGTGCTGCTGAGGAATGGGAGGAGAGCCCCGCGGCTGCCCCCGTGCCCGCTGCCTCCCAAGAAAACTCTCCTACTGCTCGCCTCACCCACTCTGACAGCGTGGAAGCAATCAGCATGGATGACCTCCCCGGCACGTCAGCAGCTGCCCTTCATGGGAGTGCCACCAGCACTCATTCTGCCCACGTTCCTGTTGCTGGGGATCAAGAGGAGCCCCAACAGGAACCCGAGGATGCCGTGGCAACTCCATCTACTTCCAGTGGCGGCAGGGAACGCTCCTCTGCGGGGCCATAGTGTTCTCCGAAGAGAAGGAATGGCAGCCCCAAGGCCTCTAACTCTAATTAGCAGACTGTAAAGCAAATAAAGGCCTTAAGACTGCAGAAGATGTCTTGGTGTGTCACTAACTGTGCAGGTGGCCTTGCTATCCCCACCCGTGTTACTTTCTACCCCTTTTCCTGGGGCTGTGCCCACCCTTTCCTGGGTGGACAAACACTGGAACAGGCTTCCTAGAGAGGTGGTCCATGCCCCCAGCCTCTCAAAGCCTTAAAAGGAGGTATTTGGACAGTGCCCTTAACAATAGGCCTTAATTTTCGTCAGCCATGGAGTGGTCAGGTACTTGGACTCCATGATCCTTGTATGTCCATACCAACAGGAACTCCTCCTTTCCATTCCATTCCATTCCATTCCATTCCATTCCATTCCATTCCATTCCATTCCATTCCATTGCAATCAGTGCTTGTGAAAGCGGCTGCACCAACGGAAACAGGAAAGTGTTTTTTTGACATTGCAGCTTAGGGAAGCTGCTGCACCTTTAGAAACCTTTGCTCCCTTTCCCACTGGCAATGCGTCTCTGCCAGTACTTCAGTGAGCATCCCTTCATGGGCTTGTGACAGTTGGGCTACAGCTTGGGGACACTCAGGTCTTGAAGACCTCCAGGCTCTGGGATCCCACCTCCTCTCAGGGCAACCCTCTCCAGTGCTTCATGATCCTCGCAGGGATTTGGAGGTTCATTGCTTATCTCCAGCCTGAACCTCTCCCGTCTCAGGAGGTGCCACTGTCTCTCACCCTCCCACCAGACAGAGCTGGCAAGCGCCTGTCCCCATCCCCTTGATGCCTTCCTCATAGGCACTGGGGTGCGCTATGAGGTGCCCCAATGCCTTCTCTGATCCATGCTGAACCAGCCCCAGCCCCACAGACCCTCCTTGCCTCCCATGAGCCTCCCCTCTGGCTTCCTGGCCTCCCTCCTGCCCAGGACCCCAAATGTCCTCTGGCTAGGGAAGAAAGAGAGGAGAAAACCCATGAGAGTGAGCCAAGGGCTGCCTGTGTCCCAGCATGGGAGGAATCAGGGCAGCCCAGAGGGCTGGCCAGCAGTGCTGGGGTGTGGGCAGAGCTTGTGGGATGTTGTCCTGCAGCCTCCCAGGGAGGCACGAGGTGTCATCCAATGAACCCTCGTGCCATGTGTGCCTGGAGACATCTGCCACAGCCAGAGTGACCTGAGGCTGACCTGGGAAGACATGGCTGAGCCCTTGGTGACTGAGCGATGGGTTCTGATGTCACCGAGGGCTGAACTGTGAGGTTAGCTAGTGATGGATTGTGACCAGGTGCCCCCCACTGCTTATATGCGGGCACCGAGGCCCAGCCAGCCGGTTTGTGCCCACGCTCCAGCTGAGCAAGTTGGCGAGGCCGGAGTGTTGAGGAAAGCCTAGGAACTGGTGTCGTGCTTGGGGAGTTGCTTCTTGCAACTCTCCGTACCTGACCCAGAGCCACTCGAGGACTTGCCCCAGCCCTGCCAGGTTCCGGCAGCCGGGGCACCCAGGAGGCGCGCTCGCAGCGGCAGAGTTGAGCTGGAGGGGAAACCTCAACCTGGGCAGCTGGGAGGCTTTCCTTCTTGGGGGACCTGGGCATTTCTTCCACCCCTGCCCGCAACCAGCAAATGACTGTGGCCTCTCTTCCTTTTCTAGCGTGACACCGGCTGCTGCAGCGCCAGCGAGAGGGAGCCACTTAACATCCTCGGCTCCCTGCAGCCCAGCGCAGAGCGTGGAAGGCATGGCCGCCGAGCTGGAGAACCGCTGTCCCATCTGCCTAGACAGCTGGGAGGAGGCCAGCTACCTGCTGCCATGCCTCCACCGGTTCTGCTACCCCTGCATCCTGCGCTGGGTTGACACCAAGCCTGAGTGCCCCCTCTGCAAGAGGACCATCTGCTCCATCATGCACTCGGTGCAGACGGATGACGACTTCCAGGAGCACGTCGTCACAGCACCTGCGGCACCACCTGTCGTCGGCCACCAGGCAGGAGGAGCTCCTGCACATCCAGCTGCTCACAGCCGCCCAGCAAGAGAGCAACAGCCTGTGGGAATGGTGCCCGGGGCTCCTCTGGGCGGACTCCAGCCCAGCACATGGGCATCCCTCTTCCAGAGGCACCCAGCTCTCCTCCAGACCATTCGGACCTGGGTGCGTCAGGAGCTGCGACGCATGTTTGGGAGCCGGCGTTCACGGGCAGACATAGCGGAGGACATTCTCATGCCCTTCCTGGCCCTTTTTGGCCTGGATGAAGAAATGATGGTCCAGCTGATGGAAGCCTGCCTCCAAACCTACGCGGCAACATTTGTCCGACGGCTTATTGACGTTGCCGTGCAACGGTGCAGCGGGGAGGCCCGCCGTCTGCTGGGCCTGGACAATGGCCATGCTGCGAGGCAGCGGGAGGAGAGCCCCACAGCTGCCCCTGTGCCCGCTGCCTCCCAAGAAAGGTCTCCTACTGCTGGCCTCACCCACTCCAACAGCGTGGAAGCAACCAGCATGGATGACCTCCCTGGCACGTCAGCAGCTGCCCTTCGTGGGAGTGCCACCAGCCCCCTTTCTGCCCCCGTTCCTGTCCCCGGGGATCAAGAGGAGCCCCAGCAGGAACCCGAGCATGCCGCGGCAATTCCATCGACTTCCAGCGGCGGCAGGGAACGCTCCTCTGGGGGGCCACGGTGTCCCCCAAAGAGAAGGAGCGGCAGCCCTGAGGCCTCTTCTCCAGCCAAGAAGAGGCCACCCCACGGGAGGCACTAGGAGAATGCCCCAGGCACTGCCGATACCACCACCGGCCCAGCAGCTGCGGCATGCGCTGGCCCTCAAGGGCCCCTGGCCCTCTGAGTCTAAGTAGCAGGCTGTAAACGCAAATAAAGGCCTTAAGACTGCAGAAAATGTCTTGGTGTGTCACTAACTGTGCAGGTGGCCTTGCTATCCCCACCCGTGTTACTTTCTACCCCTGTTCCTGGGGCTGTGCCTACCTTTTCCTGGGTGGTCCAACACTGGAACAGGCTTCCTAGAGAGGTGGTCCATGCCCCCAGCCTCTCAATGCCTTAAAAGGAGGCATTTGCACAGTGCCCTTAACCATAGGCCTTATTTTGGTCAGCCATGGCCTGGCAGGGAGCTACGAGTAGTACCTGCTCGGCTTGTCCCCCTACCAGTGCAGGAGGCTGGCCATGGAGAGGGCCCGCAGCCGGTCGCCGCAGCACCGCTCCAACCTGCGCAGGCGGCCCACCGACAACTAGCCCTCGGCTGGCAGCAGCGGGCCTGCCGGGACCAACCGCACAGCTCCCAGCAGGCTCCCGCACCCAGCACTTCTCAGGAGCCAACACCGCTGAGCGCAGGAGTGCGCCCACCTGGCCCTGCTCCTGCTCCTGCTCCGGACACCGGCAGTGGCACAGTGTGGCTGTGGCCCCTCACCATCCCCCTCTGGCGCCTCCAATAAAGACCTCCATGCTTTCCAGGGCATGTGTGCGTGTGTGTTTCTCGACCGCAGAGCAACCTGATGATTAAGGAGCCGGAGCATCCTCTGAGCAAAGGCTGAGCGAGCTGGGACTCTTTAGCCTGGTGAGGAGAAGGCTCGGGGGGGACCTGATCGATGCCTAAAAAGGCCTGAAGGGAGGCTGCAGAGAAGATGGAGCCAGGCTCTTGCCGGTGGTGCCCAGTGACAGGAGACGGCATATCGAAGAGCACTCTGGGCATGATCCTGGATAAGTGGCTCTAGCTCAACATCAACAGCAAGATCTCCCATCTCTACTTCCATGATTAGAAATACTAACATATCGAGGCCAGCCGTATAAGCTGTTAAGAATGCCTTTGGTACAGACGATGTCTATTTCTCTGGTATACATTGCTGACAATCCACTTCTGGAAAAACAGTTTCTCATATACTTCCTCCCATCCAAAAAGAAGTTCTGTTCACTGGTTCAGTTAGGGATGCAAAGGCCGGGATTCCAAATAAATTGTGCCATTATGACTGTATACATCACTTAATTCGAACCCGTTCTGCATTTGTGCTGAGGCAGCTCAACTGCATCAGATAGTGATGTCCTGCTTTTTCTGTACTCTAGAGAGACTGTGGGTGTTAGAGCACCACGGTGGGTTTGGCCAACTAGCTTGATACTAGTCGCACGCACCTGCCGTACTTTTTGTAAGGCAGTTCTATAAATGCTCTCATAAATATAAATATAATGCTCTCATAGAAATGCTGTCCAGGAGGTCAGACCGTGTGGACAGGCCCTGTGGCCTATGCTAAATGGTCCGGGCCACGCCTGGCATTGATGCTTGCTGGTGTTTATTTCTCAGCATTCAGGTATTATATATTCTCACCACCAGTGTGACGCAGTGCAAGAAGCATTCGGCCTAGGTTCATGCCCAGCAGATCGCTATTGGGGCAACGTTTGTCAGCGGTTTACCCTCAGTTTGTTTGACTTAACTTGTAACGGGACTGTAAAGAATGGGTGACTACACATTTTCCTACGGACCACTTTTGGTAACAGTCTGGCATGCACGCAATCGAACACATACTGAGAGGTTCATGTCAAGATATGCACACGAGAATACACCCTATAATATATTTGGGTTTTTAGCACCAAGGTTACGCACTTCAATGTTAATTGTGATGCCTCCGTAACTTTGGAACACTTACTCTTTTAACTTGCTTTCCCCCCCAAACTCTGTACATATTTTCACTTCAAATAGTGCGGCCTTTCTTCTCGTGTGGAGCTATTAAAAAGAGAAAGAAGAAATACTGCATTGGGAACTTCTCTTGCTAGTCCTGTGAAAAGGCTCTGCAACCTTAAAAAGGAAGAAGGACCGTCCAGAATCTGGGAACAGGTCCCACAGACATTCCTACTTCGTGCACCTGAAGACGTTTCCTGCGTGATTTTTCTTTACGTGTGAGAATCAGACTGACTATCAGGATACCCTTCCCTTCTACAGATTGGCACTGGGATCAACTGCTTTCTGCAGTCATGCTACATCTCTGCCTCAATGTTCGCACAGGCCTGGATCCCATAAACACGACTCCATCATGGGTATGCGTGTTTCCAGTTTATAGCTGAAAACTACACTAAGGAAACTTGGCAGGTTAGCAAAAACATACACAACTTTCTTGTAGTGACAAGGAAATGGCAGGTATGTAGTTCGATATAAAACGATAATTCGCTATAACAATGACAATGAGAAAAAAGCACGAACGAAATGCCACTCCTTGACCCTAGCACCCAAAGTGACGCTTTCAGAAATTGTGTCTTTTTCCCTGCAAGCAGGTGTATGTCTGTGACTAACTGACCCTTCGAACCAGTGTAGCTCCAAAGGGACGCAGGACTGGATACGTATTCGCAGAGATGTGTGCACACAACACACATGCATAATTTTGGGGCCAGGCTCAAACGGCATTTTCCGACTCAGGGTACTTCTAACTGCAAGCATAGTGGAAGAGTCAGTTCCAGGGTATTACAACCTTTTGCATCGTCCCATACCTATCTTTGCTGAAGTACAGCTCCTGTACTTGCACAAAACCAGTAGACCATCAGCCATCAGGTGAGACGTTTTACAGCCCCCAGACGTGAAGGTTTATAAATTAGATGCATTTCTATGCAACTGCAGAGAATAGTGAAATATCCTCCAGGACATTATCTTTTTGAATGGGAGGTGTTGTGGTTGAAGCTATTCTTTTTAATCAGCTGAAGGAAAAATTTGTTTGTTACTTGTAAAAGAAACGGTATGCAGAGCTGAAATGCAACCCCTCATCAGAGAGCGTTCTGAGGGCCCCGCAAGCGGCACCACTCACTTTTGAGAGGACTGAAAGCTGGGAAAGTCTTTGTCGACATCAAGGAAATACTGCCCTCTTCTGATTCCATTTGATCTAGAGGTGGCTGCACTTGCGACGAGAGAAAAGAGATCTGAAAAAAGAATAAGCGGACTAGAGATGTGGCTTTCAAAGGGATGAACCTTCTCCAGTGGTTGTTTAGGCGGGGAACCTCCACCATTTCTGAGTGGCAAAGACAGCATCAAAGCACGAGACATGCACAGCCTGGATAAAAGCCACATGCGCTGCGCCTGTACGTTCTAGGATAATAGCGTAATGAAAAGAAAGGTGGCGTGAAATGCAAGCAGCCGACAGATGAGTTAAAGCAAAGAGGAGGAGGGGCTCCTGTAAGTATGCAATGGAGCTTCTTGCTGCCCAGTTCTGCGCATACTGAGCTTTTCAAATGTTCAAAAGCAAGGAACCCAAGCCCAGAAAGAAAAGCACGTTGGAGAGCTATCAAACATCGAGACACATTCGGGAAGCCTCGGAGCTGCAAACCCCTGAGAGAGTGTGCTGCAAAAATATCACCATTTGCTTCCCTTTTTCTCGTGCCCTTTCCTAGATATTCTCTGCTGGCAACTGCCACTGGCTCCTTTCTGGTATCTTCTGGGCTCTTCTTGGAGAAGCATGCCATCTTTAAGTGCAAAGAATGAGTTTCACACTAGCCACCAGGTGAGGCATTTTGCAGACCTACAAGCAGAAAAAGCTCCAAAAATAAGAGGCAGTCGTAGGGAAATCTGGACACGGCGAACCACTTGTCTGATTAGTTTGACCGCTTCTACGATAACTTCCTTACAGAGAATTTCACACCAGAATGATACGCAACCTTCTCCCGGCTGCAAACCGCCACACACTATGAAAATCAGATTGCTTTTCAGAGCTGTCACAAAGGAGACTGGCACAGAAGGATCTTAGCTTCATCGAGCATCCGCGCAGCTAAAAGTCTGGGAAATAGCTTTACCCGTTCACAAGATGAGGCCTAACCCTTCTCGCGTGTCCTGCAGCTTCTGCTGCGTGGATGAAAAGTGCTCTTGTTCATGCCTTCCTTTTTTTTGATTTGTCGGCAATCCCATGGAGAGAACTGAGGAAGTAATCCTTATGCCCCCGTCCTGGGAAAACCCACAGCCCCATTCAGCTTTTACACGCGTGCAAAAAAAAAAAAAAAAGAAATCACCATTTAGGGAAATTTCTGCTTTCTCTCCACCACCGTGGACTAGCATGGATGCAAATTCCATTTTGACACAATTTTACAAGTGAAAGAATGCTCAAACACAACCAGTTTACAGACAACAAAAATGGTTTGGTACTGAAATAATTTATTTGTGTTTGTACAATTGTATTGTAAAAAATCGAACTGTAAAATACATGTACCGAACAAAAATTTAAATTATAGAAATTGTGTCACGTTTTAATACCTGTCAAACTCAGTGCACTTTTGTGCAGAATGTGTAACAGCAGGTGATCTGCTATTCATGTGCATATTTCTTAATTGTGTCTTATAAATTTAAGTGTAAGCAAACCTCTTCCCACTGGAAAAAAGAAAGAAAAGGAAAAAGGAAGGTTTTTGGAAAGTAACATTGTGAGCGACATGCTCCATTCCGCCCTCAGGTGCCCTGTTGTGAGTGAGAGCAGAATTCCCATCACAGAATTTTCAGAGTCGGCTTGGTATGAAAGCTCACTTGCAAAGGAGCCAACCTAAGTGGCACCGTTCGAACCACTTCCAGGAAATGCCACACAAGGAAGAAATATTACCTTGCACCCAGCTACGTTTCATGAAGTGGGCACTTAAGAAGGTCTTGTGTGTCGCGTTAGAATGATCAGTTACAAACCCGTGAAAAAGACGTTTTGTGGCCAAATGTTGTCAGGGTAAAAGAAAACCACGAAGCTGTTGAGTTAGGCTTTTGTAACTTGGCGTGAACTCCTACGCTTATAGTCTACACTGGAATATTGAGACCTTAACTTATGGAACGTATGTGTAGAATATGTGTGGCAGTCTAAAATATTCCATGAGATATTCCAGCAATAGCTCCTGGGGGAGATGGGAAGAAGAAAGCGTCAGTGTTTCCCCAGGCCATTCCTGAAATGCACGCCATGCAATTTAACTGGATGTCCTATTCTTCAAGGACACATAAGCTTCCTCAGTTTTCATTTTTGAACTTCAGAACCTCTGAAGTTCTGACCACTCGTGGATATTTGAAGAAACTCATTGTCCTTATACGACGCAACTCGCGGCCTTCTTATGGGTACACTGCAATCTCTGTCTCTTCTGTCAAAGGGTCTACGGGCCCGCCGTATCCCCCAACAATTCCCCCTTCTTGTATTTGTGCTACAAGTGCCGCCCCCATCACCCGCTGCAGGGCCCTTTGCAGTAGGGAGATGAGACATGGCACCATCATTAGCACAACTACAACTATCAACAATATTGTTAATCCTGCTTTGACTATTGAAACCAGCCATCCCGAGAGTCCCCAGTTTTTGCAAAAGGTGATCAAGAGAGAGGAACCCACCCTCTTCCTTTAACTTTTTCGTTCGTTCTGTCAACTCTTGTATGCATGCATGAATAGATCGAGAGTGGTCTGATAAATTCATGCAGCACATCCCATCAACATCTTGGCAGCCATGACCTTGAGCCAGCAACAAAAAATCTATTGCAGCTCGATTCTGCAGTGTGGCATGTCTAACTGAGTCTACATCTAACAGTAAACTACTCAAAACTGGAGAAGTAGCATTAGATTGCTTAGCCAGCCGACATCCAAGCCTGTTAAGCGTAGCGAGCGCTTTAGCTGACGCCACCCCGGGGGCTAAAAAGGATGCCGCGATTATTTCTCCAGGGTTCCAAAATTGTACATCGTCATTGCAGCTATTTCTGAATGCGTGAGCACTTCCTTTTGGGCGCCTATAGCGCTGCACAATCATAGATGCATTTGGTGTTAGTAGGGTTAATCTTCCTAAACTACAGGGGCCCCCTTTAATGTGAGAGGGGATACCAGGCCATGCCCTATCTCCGCAGATGAGAAAGCTTCCTGCTGGCAAGCTCAGAGGGTGATTAGTAGATTTAGAGACATTGGCTGATGTGTAGGTGCACCAAACAGATTCATTTCTATAAACAATCAGGCTAGAATTAACACATTGAATGTTTGCCTGATTTTTGCCACTATAATTAAAATATAAGCAGTAATCCATTTCAACAGAACCCAGTAATTCTAGTTCTTGTGGTTCGAGGTTACTGTGTTGCAGATAGGGTACCCAAGCATCCCAATTAGCAGCTACCTCACCCCCTTTTGTCAAGTGCTTCTGAAACTCCGGCACAGGCCAGGCGTCTAAGGGCTGTCCCACCAGACACGTTGAGAATGGATTCTGCGGTGATGAGGTTGACAAACAAAGCGTGTCCTGGCCCGTTAAGTTAGCCAGGGTGACCCATACATTATTCTTTGGTTGAGGTGGAATCCAAACCCTTGAGGAGAGTGCAGTAAATATCTTAAGGCAGAGGGTGAGCAAGATAGCCGGACTCATCATGCCGGTTCGCTTTGTTCCCCCGTCCCGGTTATCTTCAAATACGGGCGGACGTATCTTGCGGGCACCCGCCGTGGTCCATGATCTGTGGAAACACAAGCATAGCCCCTTCCCCACGTGATCAAGTCACGCGGGCCCAACCACTGTCCTGTCCTGAGGTCCCGCATCAGCACTTTTGCTCCAGGACCCACCCGTTCCTGGGTCACAAGAGAACCAAAGGGCCGAAGGAGGGGTGGCATCGCAGCAGCAGTATCATCAGCAAGCTGCAAAAAAAATTCAAGACATATACAGCTTTAGCTAATCGTGCTTCAGGGGTTTCCCCTAGCATTCCCCCTTTTTGTTTGTGTAAAAGGCGTTTCAGGGGACCGTGTGCACGCTCAACAATACTCTGACCCGTGGGTGAGTGGGGGATGCCTGTGACATGTGTCACGCCCCAGAGTTGTAAAAACAAGCTACTTTTTGTGATACATAAGCAGGACCATTATCAGTTTTGATATGTTGTGGGACACCTGAAACAGAAAATGCACGCTGCCAATGGCGTAGGGCGTCCCGAGCTGATTCTCCAGTGTGAGCAGTGGCAACGAGGGCAGAAGAAAAGGTATCAATTGATACATGTATATCCCTCAAACGGCCAAATTCAGTAATATGTGTGACATCAGTTTGCCAAAGCTGTAAAGCACGTAATCCTCGTGGATTGGTGCCATAATATACAGGTACTTGTTGATCTTGACAATCAGGGCAGGCTGCAATAATATTGCGAGCCTCAGCGCTACTAAGATTAAACTGACGTTTTAAAGCACGCTATCCCTGATGACAAAAACTATGCGATGCTATCGCTTGCTGTTTAACACTGGGCACAGGTCCCAGGGCCACTGCAGACACTAAAGCATCAGCTTGTGCATTGCCTTCTACAATAAATCCTGGCAACCGGGTATGACTTCTAATATGCATCACGTAATATTCTTGCTGTCGCTTTTGTATTGTTAGCCCTAACAGTTTCAATATGCCAAACAGCAATTCATTGGTTACACTCCCTAAAACAGCCTTATCTAAACGTTAGTACCAGTCCAGCCACAGAAGCCGAATCTGTCACAATGTTGACAGGGCTGGGGAAGTTCTGAAACACCATGGTCTTCGCCCGTAATTCTACGACTTGGGGCAAACCTTCTTGATGTTCGCTCTTATGTTGCCATTGTGTTCCTTGTCTCCAGACAACGGCAGCTTTTCCAGTTTTTCCTGATCCATCTGTGAACACCGTGGGGCCCTCCACTGGGTTTCTGCAACTGAGATTTTTCCGTGCAAAGGCCATTTGGGTGCCCAATTTGATCAGTGGGTGTGAAGGCAAATGGTAGCTCACCTGCCCTGTATAATTGGTCGTGGCTGCTTGTAGGGCACTGCTGTTAGCTAAGCACCGTTCAAAACAATCACTCTGTACAGGGACTACAATCTGTTCAGGGTCTCTTCCCATCAGTTCTCAACATCGAGTTCTACTTTTTATAATAACTTGTGCTATTAGCTCAAATAGACCAGGGGCTGTTTTCTTTGTCTTGTTAGGCAAAAAAAATTCATTCTAAAACACGTAAGGGATCATCCCATTGTTCACACCATTGAGCAATCATAGCAAATGGCACTAATTGATCTACTAACACAAAGGCCTGCACCGAAACCGTTAAGTCAAGTCTCCATACCTGTTTACTACTAATAGCTTGTTCTATTTCAGCTACCACTTTTTTTGCTTCCTCAGTTAACATTCGTGGGGCTAAAATGTTAGTGTCACCTTTTAATAGCTCAAAGAGAGGTTGTAATTTGGAAGATGGAATACCAACATAGGGCCGAATCCAATTCATCATTCCTGCTAATTTTTGTACATCATTCAACATTTTTACTTCTATTTGTAGTTGGATAGGTTGTGGCATGACTGTCTGAGCTAGCGCTTTCATTCCCAGGTATAACCACGGTTGTTGCCTTTGTACCTTTTCTGCGGCAATTATTAAGCCATATTCACACAATGATTCCCGCGTTTTCGCTTCCATTTTTTCTAACTGTTGCGCTGTTGCAGCCGCTAGCAGAATATCATCCATGCAATGGTAACAGTAATCAGATGGGAACAGGGCACGTGTTGGACTCAAGGCTTTTGCTACAAACCCTTGACCAATTGTAGGCGAGTTTTTTATACTTTGTGGCAACACTTTCCACTGATACCTTTTGGTAGGCTCCATGTTATTCACAGACGGAACAGTAAATGCAAATTTTTCTTTGTCTTGTTCTGCCAGAGGGATGGTAAAAAACCAATCTTTTAAATCCATTACAACAATTTCCCACCCCATAGGTATCAGAGTAGGCGAAGGTAATCCCGGTGGTAGTGCTCCCATTGTTGCCATGACATCATTAATCTTTCTCAAATCACGCAACAACCTCCATTTCCCCGATTTCTTTTTCATAACAAATACTGGGGTATTCCAAGGGCTATGTGAGGCTTCTATGCGTCCTGCAACAAGTTGTTCCATTACCAGAGACTGCAGGGCTGTTAATTTCTCTTGGCTAAGGGGCTACTGACCAACCCACACTGGTTTTTCTGTTAGCCATTTTAGAGCTAAAGTGGGCCGAGAAACGCCCCGCAATACAGTGGCCCCGACTAAAAATCCGTAGTTATGCGAACTCCCCATTGGCCTAAGCAGTCCCTTCCCCATAGGTTTAAAGGAGTTGAGGTCACATATGGCCGCACTGTAGCCCTTTGCCCTTCTGAGTGTACAATCACAGTAGGGTTAGTGGACATATAACTATTGGCAACCCCTCCGAGTCCTGCCACTCCCAAGGCATTGGAGGTTAATGGCCAAGCAGCAGGCCACTTCACTCCCTTAAGGAAATGATCGTCACATCTGCTCCAGTGTCTAATAATCCAGCCAGTCGGACCTTCTTGGGAGTGGCATCACTAAGTTCAAGAACACCATGCATTTGTGGGCGTTGATCAGATACTGTCTGCACCCAATAGACTTGTGGTTTTCCCGTAGAACCAAAACCACCATTACCACGTATAACGTTGTCCGTTTGTGGAACACAACTTTGAAATGGGACTAACTGAGCAAGTCGAGTTCCTTTCTCAGTAGTCACAGGTGGTGTAGCTGTCGATACCATGGCACATATTTGTCCTGTGTAATCAGCATCAAGCACTCCAACATGTACCAGGAGGCCTTGTAAGGTGGTACTAGATCTTCCTCTGAGTAAGGCACTTAACCTTTGCCAATTGGCCCCCAAGCGTCCAGGGGCACCTTGTGTATGATGGGGGTGGCTCCCCAGAGTCCACCACTTCAGTCCCTTCCTCACCCGTTATATGACTGCCCTCCTCATCGTCTGACTCAGGTGGCAAGGATGGAAAAGCCAGACTCGAGATGGGGTTAGTCGAAATAGGAGGAGAAGGCCATGCCTCTGTTTCCCCCAGGGCTGGAGCGGGGGGTGCGGAGGGACGCACCAGTCCTTCAGGGTGGATAACACCCATCCCTCTTTGAGTCTCTTTTACAGCTGCTATTTGGTCACGAGGCAACACGTACTTATATTGTTTATCTTTTGTGTTCATCGGGAGCAGTCCCTTATTTTCTTTAACAGCAATCTCCCGCCCCTTCATATCATCAACGGGAGGTTTTAGGGCAAGGGCTCAGGGGCTGCGGGCAGCTGTTCACTCCCTTCCGCTAAATCTTTCTGCTCCTTGAAGTTCTTTAATGTGTCTAACAAAAGTCGCCACGTTGTTAACAGTTCAATAGCCGTTTTTGAGCCACGCGTAGTTTCCTCAAATAATGTCTGCCCTAGGTTCGTCCATTGCGTTACACTAAATGCCGTAACCGACGTCGCTTCTACTCCCTGTTCCTTTCCCCACAATAGCATTTTTCGCAAGGTCACTTCAGGGAAGATTACACCCTGCTGTTTTAACAGCAGCGTCCATGTGGAGAGTATCGTCTGCTCTTCCTTAGTTAACTTCTCTCCCATGTCCCCAGTGGCTCACCTACTACAGGTGTCTTCTTAAACATGATCCGGATCTGTCAACAGCTCTGCCCGCTGTCTTCAGCTTCACTGGGCTCCCTGCCCACGACTATTTCCAGTCGTCTTCTTCATCAGTATCACGTCGGGGTCACCAATTGTCGTTTCAGTCGGGATGGACAAAAGACAAGACTCTCCTTGGAGAGTTAAGTTAAGCTCTCTCTTTATTACAAACTTGGCTTTCTTATATATCTAATCTTTTGTTCACGCTCCGTTCACGCGGTCTTTCTACGCTTTCAATTGGTTAGGTTACATGGCACACGCGCTCGTAGCTACAATACGATTGGTTATCGAAATCCTGTTCACATTGCTCAAAATCTGGCTTTCTCACAGCCTAACTCTCCTTGTTCTCTGAAGCAATCTTCTTCTTTCTCCTTTTTGTTACATCGTCTTTATATGAGCAACTCGCGGCCTTCTTATGGGTACACTGCAATCTCTATCTCTTCTGTCAAAGGGTCTACGGACCCGCCGTATCCCCCAAACCGTGGCAGTCTAAAATACTCCATGAAATATTCCAGCAATAGCTCCTAGGGGAGATGGGAAGAAGAAAGCGTCAGTGTTTCCCCAGGCCATTCCTGAAATGCACGCCATGCAATTTAACTGGATGTCCTATTCTTCAAGGACACATAAGCTTCCTGAGTTTTCATTCTTGAACTTCAGACCTTCTGAACTTCTGACCATTAATGGATATTTGAAGAAACTCAGAGGCCAAAATTCACCCTCACCAGGGTTTTGTGGGGCCCAGAGAAGTTGCTGGCACATCAGGTGCCTTGTGGCAGTTCCCCAAAACCACAGAGGAACGGGCTCGAAGACCAATACTTGGTCTCTTGGCATTCCATGTGACACCATGGTGAGAACAGAACTGCACTGGCTCAGGGCAGGGTCAAAACGGTTTTGAGCTCTCTCTGCACAAACTTGAACCTGAAGGGGCTCTGAATTGCACGAGAGCAGCTGACTTCAAGTGGAAGTCCCCAGCATCTGCTCAGTTCTATGGCAAAATGCTGTTTGTCTCGGGTTCCCTATCCAGCCAAGAGATGTTCACGGACGTACGAGGAATAAATTTGGCTTTTACATTTCCATGGTGTTTTCTTTTGTGTGTTTGCACTGTGCCATGAAAACCCATCTGTCCTCGGGGAAGGAAAAGGGCAAAACCAGAGTGGTCGTTAAAACGATGTGGTACTTCTTTGGCCTCTCCTTTGTTTGTTTGCTTGTTTTTCTTGTCTTTGTTGGTTGCTGCGTGGCCAAGTTGCACACCGTGTTATAAACACAGGATCAAAATACCAATGACTTTAACCCCCAAACAGCAATCTGCCTCCCCCACAAAATCCTATGTGAGCAAGGAGAAAGACCATGCAATACGATAAGTAATCTTATGCTTTAACCGTTTAGATCACGTTGCGCCACTGGTCTCCAGGTAGAGTCTGTGAGGGTCTCCCGGGCATTCTGGGTGTTCTGGGCATTCCAGCCCCAAAGCCCCATTGCAAACGGTATCAACAAATCTCAGGAGTGTTGCAAAGTTCAAAGCAAGGAGGGGAGGGAGATTTTTATCTCAAAATAAAATTGGTTTTTTCACCCATTCACGCGCATGCTGTCATTCATATCCACCTATCTGAAAGCAGTCAAATGTGTATTTCCACCTAGTCTGGACAGAATTAGCGGAGCTGAGAGAGAGGACAAGACACACAACCTTTGGAGGCCTCTTCCTGTCTCCTGCATTGTCCGTGCCTCGGTGTCCTGAGAAGCTGCACGCAGATGTGATCTTGACGAAGTGCTAGTGTCAGTGCCATCAACACCTGCCGTTCTCACAACCCTGACCCGAGGCTCCCACGCTCAGAAGTTCCTCTTCATACTTGGTCACACCAATCACCAAAACACAGACCCTCTCCTACTAGAAGGGGACGGAGGAGGTCCCTCATTCAACACTGGCTCAGGGCAGGGTCAACGATGGGTATAGACCTGTATGCTCTGGGTTGGGGCCACTGAGGTTTTGAAGGTTGACCTCCAGGCCCAGGGATCCCACCCCCTCACTGGGCAACCCTCTCCAGTGCTTCATGATCCTCGCAGGGATTTGGCGGTTGATCCTTTATCTCCAGCCTGAACCTCTCCCGTCTCAGGAGGTGCCACCGTCTCTCACCCTCCCACCGGGCAGTGCTGGCAAGCGCCTGTCCCCATCCCCTTGATGCCTTCCCCGGAGGCACTGGAGTGCGCTATGAGGTGCCCCAACGCCTTCTCTGCTCCATGCTGGACCAGCCCCAGCCCCACAGACCCTCCTTGCCTCCCATGAGCCTCCCCTCTGGCTTCCTGGCCTCCCTCCTGCCCAGGACACCAGAAAGGGATGTAGTGCCTGGATGAGGCCTGACGGGTGCTGAGCAGAGGGAACCACCCTTGTGAGTCAAGTGCTGCCTGTGTCCCAGCACGGGAGGAATCAGGGCAGCCCAGAGGGCTGGCCAGCAGTGCTGGGGTGTGGGCAGACCTTGTGGGACTTTGTCCTGCAGCCTCCCAGGGAGGCACCAGGTGTCATCCAATGAACCCTCGTGCCACATGAGCCTGGAGACATCTGCCACAGCCAGAGTGACCTGAGGGGGGCCTGGGAAGACATGGCTGAGGCCTCGGTGACTGGCGTGAAACACTGATGCCGAGCACAAGACAAAGGGAGGGGGGCATGGATGGAGCGGGCAGAGCCACTGCAGTAGCCCCAGACGTGTGTGCTGTGGCCACAGCACTGCTGGGCTGAGCACCGCGGTTGAAAATGGCCCGCTGCGATGTCCCTGAGCAATGGCTTCTAATGTCACCAAGGGGAAGACTGTGAGGTCACCTAGTGATGGAATGTGACCGGGTGCCCCGCGCTGCTTATATGCGGACACCGAGTCCCACCCAGCCGGTTTGTGCCCACACTCCAGCTGAGCAAGGTTGCGAGGCTGGAGTGCTGAGAAAGCTTAGGAAGTGGTGCCTCACGGCGGGAGTTGCTTCGTGCAACTCTCCATACCTGACCAGGAGCCACCCAAAGACTTGCCCCGGCCCTGCCAGGTTCCGGCAGCCGGGGCACCCAGGAGGCACGCTCGCCGCGGCAGAGGTGAGCTGGGAGGGGAAACCTCAGCCTGGGCAGCTGGGAGGCTTTCCTTCTTGGGGGACCTGGGCATTTCTTCCACCCCTGCCCGCAGCCGACAAATGACTGTGGCCTCTCTTCCTTTTCTAGCGTGACACCGGCTGCTGCAGGGCCAGTGGGCAGGGGCAATTTAACATCCTCGGCTCCCCCCAGCCCACCGCAGAGCGTGGAGAGCATGGCCACGGAGCTGGAGGACCGCTGTCCCATCTGCCTGGGCAGCTGGGAGGAGCCCAGCTACGTGCTGCCATGCCTCCACCAGTTCTGTTACACCTGTATCTTGCGGTGGGCTGAGAACAAGCCCGAGTGCCCCCTCTGTAAAAGGAGGGTGAGATCCATCTTGCACTCGGTGCGGGCGGACGACGACTTCCAGGAACATGTCATCTCACCTCCTGTGGCTCCATCAGTCGTCGTCCGCCACCAGCGGGGAGGAGCGTCGGCACAGGCAGCCGCCCACCGCCCCCGTCACCCGGCAGCACCCCGGCCTGCAGCTGCGTCGCCGCTGCCCTGGGCTCCAGAGGGGGGCTTCCATGCCCTCCTCTTCCGCCTCTACCCGGCTGCCCTCCAGCCCCTGCTGCCCTGGCTGCAGCAGGAGCTCGGGCAGCTCTTTGAGGACGCCCAGCAGGCAGCAGCAGTGCAGAGCCTCATCACGTCCAGCCTGCGACACCTTGGGCTGGATGAGGAGGCTCTGGCCCAGCGGCTGCAGGCCTCCCTGGGCTGGCGCACGAGGGCCTTTGTCAGACGGCTGATTGAGGCCGTCGTGCGCCGGTGCAGTGGGGTGGCCCCACGTCGCGTGGGCCTGGGGGTCACCCGTGCTGCCGGGGGGCGGGAGGACAGTGCCACGGCTGCCCCTGTCCCCGCTGCCTCCCGAGGGGAGCCTCCTGCCCCCAGCCCAGCTCCCCGTGGGGGTCCCGGGAGCCCCCCCTCCACCACCGTTCCCACCCACGGGGAGCAAGAAGAGCAGCCGGAGGAGGCTGTGCCAGGGCCCTCCAGCCACAGCCAGGGCACGGACCGCTCCCCTGAGGAGCCCCGGCGAGCCCCGAAGAGGAGGGCCGGCAGCCCTGAGGACCCTTCCCAGCCCCCCAGGAAGCCACCCCGCCACCGGTGAACCTGGGAGGGTGCCGCAGGGGCTGCCAAGTCAAGGCCGCAGCTGGGGGACGTGCTGACACCTCTGCGGCAGAAGAGCTCCCCAGCACCTCATCGGCTGCTGTTGGTGGGGGTCCTGCCAGCAACCCCAACTCCCCCGTTCCCACCCACGGGGAGCAGCAAGAGTTCCCAGGACTCTTTACAGCCACCCGAGACCACGACGCCCCGCCAGCAACACTCAAACCAGGCCCCAGGAGCTGCCAAAACCGGGGCCAGGCCAGCAGCTGGGGCACGTGTCAGCTCACAAGCCAATCGGCAGGCAAGTGCTGCTCAGCAGTCAAGTGCCCGAAGGCGGGACAGTGTCAGATGCTCTGCATGCCTCCAGGTAGATGATGTCTGTGGCTTTCCCCTTATTCACTCAGGGTGCAGATAAAGCAAGGCTGCAGCTGGGGGACGTGCTGCTGAGGAATGGGAGGAGAGCCCCGCGGCTGCCCCCGTGCCCGCTGCCTCCCAAGAAAACTCTCCTACTGCTCGCCTCACCCACTCTGACAGCGTGGAAGCAATCAGCATGGATGACCTCCCCGGCACGTCAGCAGCTGCCCTTCATGGGAGTGCCACCAGCACTCTTTCTGCCCACGTTCCTGTCGCTGGGGATCAAGAGGAGCCCCAACAGGAACCCGAGGATGCCGTGGCAACTCCATCTACTTCCACTGGCGGCAGGGAACGCTCCTCTGCGGGGCCATAGTGTTCTCCGAAGAGAAGGAATGGCAGCCCCAAGGCCTCTAACTCTAATTAGCAGACTGTAAAGCAAATAAAGGCCTTAAGACTGCAGAAGATGTCTTGGTGTGTCACTAACTGTGCAGGTGGCCTTGCTATCCCCACCCGTGTTACTTTCTACCCCTTTTCCTGGGGCTGTGCCCACCCTTTCCTGGGTGGACAAACACTGGAACAGGCTTCCTAGAGAGGTGGTCCATGCCCCCAGCCTCTCAATGCCTTAAAAGGAGGTATTTGGACAGTGCCCTTAACAATAGGCTTTAATTTTCGTCAGCCATGGAGTGGTCAGGTACTTGGACTCCATGATCCTTGCAGGTCCATACCAACAGGAACTCCTCCTTTCCATTCCATTCCATTCCATTCCATTCCATTCCATTCCATTCCATTCCATTGCAATCAGTGCTTGTGAAAGCGGCTGCACCAACGGAAACAGGAAAGTGTTTTTTTGACATTGCAGCTAAGGGAAGCTGCTGCACCATTAGAAACCTTTGCTCCCTTTCCCACTGGCAATGCGTCTCTGCCAGTACTTCAGTGAGCATCCCTTCATGGGCTTGTGACAGTTGGGCTACAGCTTGGGGACACTCAGGTCTTGAAGACCTCCAGGCTCTGGGATCCCACCTCCTCTCAGGGCAACCCTCTCCAGTGCTTCATGATCCTCGCAGGGATTTGGAGGTTCATTGCTTATCTCCAGCCTGAACCTCTCCCGTCTCAGGAGGTGCCACTCTCTCTCACCCTCCCACCAGACAGAGCTGGCAAGCGCCTGTCCCCATCCCCTTGATGCCTTCCTCATAGGCACTGGGGTGCGCTATGAGGTGCCCCAATGCCTTCTCTGATCCATGCTGAACCAGCCCCAGCCCCACAGACCCTCCTTGCCTCCCATGAGCCTCCCCTCTGGCTTCCTGGCCTCCCTCCTGCCCAGGACCCCAAATGTCCTCTGGCTAGGGAAGAAAGAGAGGAGAAAACCCATGAGAGTGAGCCAAGGGCTGCCTGTGTCCCAGCATGGGAGGAATCAGGGCAGCCCAGAGGGCTGGCCAGCAGTGCTGGGGTGTGGGCAGACCTTGTGGGACTTTGTCCTGCAGCCTCCCAGGGAGGCACCAGGTGTCATCCAATGAACCCTCGTGCCACATGAGCCTGGAGACATCTGCCACAGCCAGAGTGACCTGAGGCTGACCTGGGAAGACATGGCTGAGCCCTTGGTGACTGAGCGATGGGTTCTGATGTCACCGAGGGCTGAACTGTGAGGTTAGCTAGTGATGGATTGTGACCAGGTGCCCCCCACTGCTTATATGCGGGCACCGAGGCCCAGCCAGCCGGTTTGTGCCCACGCTCCAGCTGAGCAAGTTGGCGAGGCTGGAGTGTTGAGGAAAGCCTAGGAACTGGTGTCGTGCTTGGGGAGTTGCTTCTTGCAACTCTCCGTACCTGACCCAGAGCCACTCGAGGACTTGCCCCAGCCCTGCCAGGTTCCGGCAGCCGGGGCACCCAGGAGGCGCGCTCGCAGCGGCAGAGGTGAGCTGGAGGGGAAACCTCAACCTGGGCAGCTGGGAGGCTTTCCTTCTTGGGGGACCTGGGCATTTCTTCCACCCCTGCCCGCAACCAGCAAATGACTGTGGCCTCTCTTCCTTTTCTAGCGTGACACCGGCTGCTGCAGCGCCAGCGAGAGGGAGCCACTTAACATCCTCGGCTCCCTGCAGCCCAGCGCAGAGCGTGGAAGGCATGGCCGCCGAGCTGGAGAACCGCTGTCCCATCTGCCTAGACAGCTGGGAGGAGGCCAGCTACCTGCTGCCATGCCTCCACCGGTTCTGCTACCCCTGCATCCTGCGCTGGGTTGACACCAAGCCCGAGTGCCCCCTCTGCAAGAGGACCATCTGCTCCATCATGCACTCGGTGCAGACGGACGACGACTTCCAGGAGCACGTCGTCACAGCACCTGCGGCACCACCTGTCGTCGGCCACCAGGCAGGAGGAGCTCCTGCACATCCAGCTGCTCACAGCCGCCCAGCAAGAGAGCAACAGCCTGTGGGAATGGTGCCCGGGGCTCCTCTGGGCGGACTCCAGCCCAGCACATGGGCATCCCTCTTCCAGAGGCACCCAGCTCTCCTCCAGACCATTCGGACCTGGGTGCGTCAGGAGCTGCGACGCATGTTTGGGAGCCGGCGTTCACGGGCAGACATAGCGGAGGACATTCTCATGCCCTTCCTGGCCCTTTTTGGCCTGGATGAAGAAATGATGGTCCAGCTGATGGAAGCCTGCCTCCAAACCTACGCGGCAACATTTGTCCGACGGCTTATTGACGTTGCCGTGCAACGGTGCAGCGGGGAGGCCCGCCGTCTGCTGGGCCTGGACAATGGCCATGCTGCGAGGCAGCGGGAGGAGAGCCCCACAGCTGCCCCTGTGCCCGCTGCCTCCCAAGAAAGGTCTCCTACTGCTGGCCTCACCCACTCCAACAGCGTGGAAGCAACCAGCATGGATGACCTCCCTGGCACGTCAGCAGCTGCCCTTCGTGGGAGTGCCACCAGCCCCCTTTCTGCCCCCGTTCCTGTCCCCGGGGATCAAGAGGAGCCCCAGCAGGAACCCGAGGATGCCGCGGCAATTCCATCGACTTCCAGCGGCGGCAGGGAACGCTCCTCTGGGGGGCCACGGTGTCCCCCAAAGAGAAGGAGCGGCAGCCCTGAGGCCTCTTCTCCAGCCAAGAAGAGGCCACCCCACGGGAGGCACTAGGAGAATGCCCCAGGCACTGCCGATACCACCACCGGCCCAGCAGCTGCGGCATGCGCTGGCCCTCAAGGGCCCCTGGCCCTCTGAGTCTAAGTAGCAGGCTGTAAAAGCAAATAAAGGCCTTAAGACTGCAGAAAATGTCTTGGTGTGTCACTAACTGTGCAGGTGGCCTTGCTATCCCCACCCGTGTTACTTTCTACCCCTGTTCCTGGGGCTGTGCCTACCTTTTCCTGGGTGGTCCAACACTGGAACAGGCTTCCTAGAGAGGTGGTCCATGCCCCCAGCCTCTCAATGCCTTAAAAGGAGGCATTTGCACAGTGCCCTTAACCATAGGCCTTATTTTGGTCAGCCATGGCCTGGCAGGGAGCTACGAGTAGTACCTGCTCGGCTTGTCCCCCTACCAGTGCAGGAGGCTGGCCATGGAGAGGGCCCGCAGCCGGTCGCCGCAGCACCGCTCCAACCTGCGCAGGCAGCCCACCGACAACTAGCCCTCGGCTGGCAGCAGCGGGCCTGCCGGGACCAACCGCACAGCTCCCAGCAGGCTCCCGCACCCAGCACTTCTCAGGAGCCAACACCGCTGAGCGCAGGAGTGCGCCCACCTGGCCCTGCTCCTGCTCCTGCTCCGGACACCGGCAGTGGCACAGTGTGGCTGTGGCCCCTCACCATCCCCCTCTGGCGCCTCCAATAAAGACCTCCATGCTTTCCAGGGCATGTGTGCGTGTGTGTTTCTCGACCGCAGAGCAACCTGATGATTAAGGAGCCGGAGCATCCTCTGAGCAAAGGCTGAGCGAGCTGGGACTCTTTAGCCTGCTGAAGAGAAGGCTCGGGGGGGACCTGATCGATGCCTAAAAAGGCCTGAAGGGAGGCTGCAGAGAAGATGGAGCCAGGCTCTTGCCGGTGGTGCCCAGCGACAGGAGACGGCATATCGAAGAGCACTCTGGACATGATCCTGGATAAGTGGCTCTAGCTCAACATCAACAGCAAGATCTCCCATCTCTACTTCCATGATTAGAAATACTAACATATCGAGGCCAGCCGTATAAGCTGTTAAGAATGCCTTTGGTACAGACGATGTCTATTTCTCTGGTATACATTGCTGACAATCCACTTCTGGAAAAACAGTTTCTCATATACTTCCTCCCATCCAAAAAGAAGTTCTGTTCACTGGTTCAGTTAGGGATGCAAAGGCCGGGATTCCAAATAAATTGTGCCATTATGACTGTATACATCACTTAATTCGAACCCGTTCTGCATTTGTGCTGAGGCAGCTCAACTGCATCAGATAGTGATGTCCTGCTTTTTCTGTACTCTAGAGAGACTGTGGGTGTTAGAGCACCACGGTGGGTTTGGCCAACTAGCTTGATACTAGTCGCACGCACCTGCCGTACTTTTTGTAAGGCAGTTCTATAAATGCTCTCATAAATATAAATATAATGCTCTCATAGAAATGCTGTCCAGGAGGTCAGACCGTGTGGACAGGCCCTGTGGCCTATGCTAAATGGTCCGGGCCACGCCTGGCATTGATGCTTGCTGGTGTTTATTTCTCAGCATTCAGGTATTATATATTCTCACCACCAGTGTGACGCAGTGCAAGAAGCATTCGGCCTAGGTTCATGCCCAGCAGATCGCTATTGGGGCAACGTTTGTCAGCGGTTTACCCTCAGTTTGTTTGACTTAACTTGTAACGGGACTGTAAAGAATGGGTGACTACACATTTTCCTACGGACCACTTTTGGTAACAGTCTGGCATGCACGCAATCGAACACATACTGAGAGGTTCATGTCAAGATATGCACACGAGAATACACCCTATAATATATTTGGGTTTTTAGCACCAAGGTTACGCACTTCAATGTTAATTGTGATGCCTCCGTAACTTTGGAACACTTACTCTTTTAACTTGCTTTCCCCCCCAAACTCTGTACATATTTTCACTTCAAATAGTGCGGCCTTTCTTCTCGTGTGGAGCTATTAAAAAGAGAAAGAAGAAATACTGCATTGGGAACTTCTCTTGCTAGTCCTGTGAAAAGGCTCTGCAACCTTAAAAAGGAAGAAGGACCGTCCAGAATCTGGGAACAGGTCCCACAGACATTCCTACTTCGTGCACCTGAAGACGTTTCCTGCGTGATTTTTCTTTACGTGTGAGAATCAGACTGACTATCAGGATACCCTTCCCTTCTACAGATTGGCACTGGGATCAACTGCTTTCTGCAGTCATGCTACATCTCTGCCTCAATGTTCGCACAGGCCTGGATCCCATAAACACGACTCCATCATGGGTATGCGTGTTTCCAGTTTATAGCTGAAAACTACACTAAGGAAACTTGGCAGGTTAGCAAAAACATACACAACTTTCTTGTAGTGACAAGGAAATGGCAGGTATGTAGTTCGATATAAAACGATAATTCGCTATAACAATGACAATGAGAAAAAAGCACGAACGAAATGCCACTCCTTGACCCTAGCACCCAAAGTGACGCTTTCAGAAATTGTGTCTTTTTCCCTGCAAGCAGGTGTATGTCTGTGACTAACTGACCCTTCGAACCAGTGTAGCTCCAAAGGGACGCAGGACTGGATACGTATTCGCAGAGATGTGTGCACACAACACACATGCATAATTTTGGGGCCAGGCTCAAACGGCATTTTCCGACTCAGGGTACTTCTAACTGCAAGCATAGTGGAAGAGTCAGTTCCAGGGTATTACAACCTTTTGCATCGTCCCATACCTATCTTTGCTGAAGTACAGCTCCTGTACTTGCACAAAACCAGTAGACCATCAGCCATCAGGTGAGACGTTTTACAGCCCCCAGACGTGAAGGTTTATAAATTAGATGCATTTCTATGCAACTGCAGAGAATAGTGAAATATCCTCCAGGACATTATCTTTTTGAATGGGAGGTGTTGTGGTTGAAGCTATTCTTTTTAATCAGCTGAAGGAAAAATTTGTTTGTTACTTGTAAAAGAAACGGTATGCAGAGCTGAAATGCAACCCCTCATCAGAGAGCGTTCTGAGGGCCCCGCAAGCGGCACCACTCACTTTTGAGAGGACTGAAAGCTGGGAAAGTCTTTGTCGACATCAAGGAAATACTGCCCTCTTCTGATTCCATTTGATCTAGAGGTGGCTGCACTTGCGACGAGAGAAAAGAGATCTGAAAAAAGAATAAGCGGACTAGAGATGTGGCTTTCAAAGGGATGAACCTTCTCCAGTGGTTGTTTAGGCGGGGAACCTCCACCATTTCTGAGTGGCAAAGACAGCATCAAAGCACGAGACATGCACAGCCTGGATAAAAGCCACATGCGCTGCGCCTGTACGTTCTAGGATAATAGCGTAATGAAAAGAAAGGTGGCGTGAAATGCAAGCAGCCGACAGATGAGTTAAAGCAAAGAGGAGGAGGGGCTCCTGTAAGTATGCAATGGAGCTTCTTGCTGCCCAGTTCTGCGCATACTGAGCTTTTCAAATGTTCAAAAGCAAGGAACCCAAGCCCAGAAAGAAAAGCACGTTGGAGAGCTATCAAACATCGAGACACATTCGGGAAGCCTCGGAGCTGCAAACCCCTGAGAGAGTGTGCTGCAAAAATATCACCATTTGCTTCCCTTTTTCTCGTGCCCTTTCCTAGATATTCTCTGCTGGCAACTGCCACTGGCTCCTTTCTGGTATCTTCTGGGCTCTTCTTGGAGAAGCATGCCATCTTTAAGTGCAAAGAATGAGTTTCACACTAGCCACCAGGTGAGGCATTTTGCAGACCTACAAGCAGAAAAAGCTCCAAAAATAAGAGGCAGTCGTAGGGAAATCTGGACACGGCGAACCACTTGTCTGATTAGTTTGACCGCTTCTACGATAACTTCCTTACAGAGAATTTCACACCAGAATGATACGCAACCTTCTCCCGGCTGCAAACCGCCACACACTATGAAAATCGGATTGCTTTTCAGAGCTGTCACAAAGGAGACTGGCACAGAAGGATCTTAGCTTCATCGAGCATCCGCGCAGCTAAAAGTCTGGGAAATAGCTTTACCCGTTCACAAGATGAGGCCTAACCCTTCTCGCGTGTCCTGCAGCTTCTGCTGCGTGGATGAAAAGTGCTCTTGTTCATGCCTTCCTTTTTTTTGATTTGTCGGCAATCCCATGGAGAGAACTGAGGAAGTAATCCTTATGCCCCCGTCCTGGGAAAACCCACAGCCCCATTCAGCTTTTACACGCGTGCAAAAAAAAAAAAAAAAGAAATCACCATTTAGGGAAATTTCTGCTTTCTCTCCACCACCGTGGACTAGCATGGATGCAAATTCCATTTTGACACAATTTTACAAGTGAAAGAATGCTCAAACACAACCAGTTTACAGACAACAAAAATGGTTTGGTACTGAAATAATTTATTTGTGTTTGTACAATTGTATTGTAAAAAATCGAACTGTAAAATACATGTACCGAACAAAAATTTAAATTATAGAAATTGTGTCACGTTTTAATACCTGTCAAACTCAGTGCACTTTTGTGCAGAATGTGTAACAGCAGGCGATCTGCTATTCATGTGCATATTTCTTAATTGTGTCTTATAAATTTAAGTGTAAGCAAACCTCTTCCCACTGGAAAAAAGAAAGAAAAGGAAAAAGGAAGGTTTTTGGAAAGTAACATTGTGAGCGACATGCTCCATTCCGCCCTCAGGTGCCCTGTTGTGAGTGAGAGCAGAATTCCCATCACAGAATTTTCAGAGTCGGCTTGGTATGATAGCTCACTTGCAAAGGAGCCAACCTAAGTGGCACCGTTCGAACCACTTCCAGGAAATGCCACACAAGGAAGAAATATTACCTTGCACCCAGCTACGTTTCATGAAGTGGGCACTTAAGAAGGTCTTGTGTGTCGCGTTAGAATGATCAGTTACAAACCCGTGAAAAAGATGTTTTGTGGCCAAATGTTGTCAGGGTAAAAGAAAACCACGAAGCTGTTGAGTTAGGCTTTTGTAACTTGGCGTGAACTCCTACGCTTATAGTCTACACTGGAATATTGAGACCTTAACTTATGGAACGTATGTGTAGAATATGTGTGGCAGTCTAAAATATTCCATGAGATATTCCAGCAATAGCTCCTGGGGGAGATGGGAAGAAGAAAGCGTCAGTGTTTCCCCAGGCCATTCCTGAAATGCACGCCATGCAATTTAACTGGATGTCCTATTCTTCAAGGACACATAAGCTTCCTCAGTTTTCATTTTTGAACTTCAGAACCTCTGAAGTTCTGACCACTCGTGGATATTTGAAGAAACTCATTGTCCTTATACGACGCAACTCGCGGCCTTCTTATGGGTACACTGCAATCTCTGTCTCTTCTGTCAAAGGGTCTACGGGCCCGCCGTATCCCCCAACAATTCCCCCTTCTTGTATTTGTGCTACAAGTGCCGCCCCCATCACCCGCTGCAGGGCCCTTTGCAGTAGGGAGATGAGACATGGCACCATCATTAGCACAACTACAACTATCAACAATATTGTTAATCCTGCTTTGACTATTGAAACCAGCCATCCCGAGAGTCCCCAGTTTTTGCAAAAGGTGATCAAGAGAGAGGAACCCACCCTCTTCCTTTAACTTTTTCGTTCGTTCTGTCAACTCTTGTATGCATGCATGAATAGATCGAGAGTGGTCTGATAAATTCATGCAGCACATCCCATCAACATCTTGGCAGCCATGACCTTGAGCCAGCAACAAAAAATCTATTGCAGCTCGATTCTGCAGTGTGGCATGTCTAACTGAGTCTACATCTAACAGTAAACTACTCAAAACTGGAGAAGTAGCATTAGATTGCTTAGCCAGCCGACATCCAAGCCTGTTAAGCGTAGCGAGCGCTTTAGCTGACACCACCCCGGGGGCTAAAAAGGATGCCGCGATTATTTCTCCAGGGTTCCAAAATTGTACATCGTCATCGCAGCTATTTCTGAATGCGTGAGCACTTCCTTTTGGGCGCCTATAGCGCTGCACAATCATAGATGCATTTGGTGTTAGTAGGGTTAATCTTCCTAAACTACAGGGGCCCCCTTTAATGTGAGAGGGGATACCAGGCCATGCCCTATCTCCGCAGATGAGAAAGCTTCCTGCTGGCAAGCTCAGAGGGTGATTAGTAGATTTAGAGACATTGGCTGATGTGTAGGTGCACCAAACAGATTCATTTCTATAAACAATCAGGCTAGAATTAACACATTGAATGTTTGCCTGATTTTTGCCACTATAATTAAAATATAAGCAGTAATCCATTTCAACAGAACCCAGTAATTCTAGTTCTTGTGGTTCGAGGTTACTGTGTTGCAGATAGGGTACCCAAGCATCCCAATTAGCAGCTACCTCACCCCCTTTTGTCAAGTGCTTCTGAAACTCCGGCACAGGCCAGGCGTCTAAGGGCTGTCCCACCAGACACGTTGAGAATGGATTCTGCGGTGATGAGGTTGACAAACAAAGCGTGTCCTGGCCCGTTAAGTTAGCCAGGGTGACCCATACATTATTCTTTGGTTGAGGTGGAATCCAAACCCTTGAGGAGAGTGCAGTAAATATCTTAAGGCAGAGGGTGAGCAAGATAGCCGGACTCATCATGCCGGTTCGCTTTGTTCCCCCGTCCCGGTTATCTTCAAATACGGGCGGACGTATCTTGCGGGCACCCGCCGTGGTCCATGATCTGTGGAAACACAAGCATAGCCCCTTCCCCACGTGATCAAGTCACGCGGGCCCAACCACTGTCCTGTCCTGAGGTCCCGCATCAGCACTTTTGCTCCAGGACCCACCCGTTCCTGGGTCACAAGAGAACCAAAGGGCCGAAGGAGGGGTGGCATCGCAGCAGCAGTATCATCAGCAAGCTGCAAAAAAAATTCAAGACATATACAGCTTTAGCTAATCGTGCTTCAGGGGTTTCCCCTAGCATTCCCCCTTTTTGTTTGTGTAAAAGGCGTTTCAGGGGACCGTGTGCACGCTCAACAATACTCTGACCCGTGGGTGAGTGGGGGATGCCTGTGACATGTGTCACGCCCCAGAGTTGTAAAAACAAGCTACTTTTTGTGATACATAAGCAGGACCATTATCAGTTTTGATATGTTGTGGGACACCTGAAACAGAAAATGCACGCTGCCAATGGCGTAGGGCGTCCCGAGCTGATTCTCCAGTGTGAGCAGTGGCAACGAGGGCAGAAGAAAAGGTATCAATTGATACATGTATATCCCTCAAACGGCCAAATTCAGTAATATGTGTGACATCAGTTTGCCAAAGCTGTAAAGCACGTAATCCTCGTGGATTGGTGCCATAATATACAGGTACTTGTTGATCTTGACAATCAGGGCAGGCTGCAATAATATTGCGAGCCTCAGCGCTACTAAGATTAAACTGACGTTTTAAAGCACGCTATCCCTGATGACAAAAACTATGCGATGCTATCGCTTGCTGTTTAACACTGGGCACAGGTCCCAGGGCCACTGCAGACACTAAAGCATCAGCTTGTGCATTGCCTTCTACAATAAATCCTGGCAACCGGGTATGACTTCTAATATGCATCACGTAATATTCTTGCTGTCGCTTTTGTATTGTTAGCCCTAACAGTTTCAATATGCCAAACAGCAATTCATTGGTTACACTCCCTAAAACAGCCTTATCTAAACGTTAGTACCAGTCCAGCCACAGAAGCCGAATCTGTCACAATGTTGACAGGGCTGGGGAAGTTCTGAAACACCATGGTCTTCGCCCGTAATTCTACGACTTGGGGCAAACCTTCTTGATGTTCGCTCTTATGTTGCCATTGTGTTCCTTGTCTCCAGACAACGGCAGCTTTTCCAGTTTTTCCTGATCCATCTGTGAACACCGTGGGGCCCTCCACTGGGTTTCTGCAACTGAGATTTTTCCGTGCAAAGGCCATTTGGGTGCTCAATTTGATCAGTGGGTGTGAAGGCAAATGGTAGCTCACCTGCCCTGTATAATTGGTCGTGGCTGCTTGTAGGGCACTGCTGTTAGCTAAGCACCGTTCAAAACAATCACTCTGTACAGGGACTACAATCTGTTCAGGGTCTCTTCCCATCAGTTCTCAACATCGAGTTCTACTTTTTATAATAACTTGTGCTATTAGCTCAAATAGACCAGGGGCTGTTTTCTTTGTCTTGTTAGGCAAAAAAAATTCATTCTAAAACACGTAAGGGATCATCCCATTGTTCACACCATTGAGCAATCATAGCAAATGGCACTAATTGATCTACTAACACAAAGGCCTGCACCGAAACCGTTAAGTCAAGTCTCCATACCTGTTTACTACTAATAGCTTGTTCTATTTCAGCTACCACTTTTTTTGCTTCCTCAGTTAACATTCGTGGGGCTAAAATGTTAGTGTCACCTTTTAATAGCTCAAAGAGAGGTTGTAATTTGGAAGATGGAATACCAACATAGGGCCGAATCCAATTCATCATTCCTGCTAATTTTTGTACATCATTCAACATTTTTACTTCTATTTGTAGTTGGATAGGTTGTGGCATGACTGTCTGAGCTAGCGCTTTCATTCCCAGGTATAACCACGGTTGTTGCCTTTGTACCTTTTCTGGGGCAATTATTAAGCCATATTCACACAATGATTCCCGCGTTTTCGCTTCCATTTTTTCTAACTGTTGCGCTGTTGCAGCCGCTAGCAGAATATCATCCATGCAATGGTAACAGTAATCAGATGGGAACAGGGCACGTGTTGGACTCAAGGCTTTTGCTACAAACCCTTGACCAATTGTAGGCGAGTTTTTTATACTTTGTGGCAACACTTTCCACTGATACCTTTTGGTAGGCTCCATGTTATTCACAGACGGAACAGTAAATGCAAATTTTTCTTTGTCTTGTTCTGCCAGAGGGATGGTAAAAAACCAATCTTTTAAATCCATTACAACAATTTCCCACCCCATAGGTATCAGAGTAGGCAAAGGTAATCCCGGTGGTAGTGCTCCCATTGTTGCCATGACATCATTAATCTTTCTCAAATCACGCAACAACCTCCATTTCCCCGATTTCTTTTTCATAACAAATACTGGGGTATTCCAAGGGCTATGTGAGGCTTCTATGCGTCCTGCAACAAGTTGTTCCATTACCAGAGACTGCAGGGCTGTTAATTTCTCTTGGCTAAGGGGCTACTGACCAACCCACACTGGTTTTTCTGTTAGCCATTTTAGAGCTAAAGTGGGCCGAGAAACGCCCCGCAATACAGTGGCCCCGACTAAAAATCCGTAGTTATGCGAACTCCCCATTGGCCTAAGCAGTCCCTTCCCCATAGGTTTAAAGGAGTTGAGGTCACATATGGCCGCACTGTAGCCCTTTGCCCTTCTGAGTGTACAATCACAGTAGGGTTAGTGGACATATAACTATTGGCAACCCCTCCGAGTCCTGCCACTCCCAAGGCATTGGAGGTTAATGGCCAAGCAGCAGGCCACTTCACTCCCTTAAGGAAATGATCGTCACATCTGCTCCAGTGTCTAATAATCCAGCCAGTCGGACCTTCTTGGGAGTGGCATCACTAAGTTCAAGAACACCATGCATTTGTGGGCGTTGATCAGATACTGTCTGCACCCAATAGACTTGTGGTTTTCCCGTAGAACCAAAACCACCATTACCACGTATAACGTTGTCCGTTTGTGGAACACAACTTTGAAATGGGACTAACTGAGCAAGTCGAGTTCCTTTCTCAGTAGTCACAGGTGGTGTAGCTGTCGATACCATGGCACATATTTGTCCTGTGTAATCAGCATCAAGCACTCCAACATGTACCAGGAGGCCTTGTAAGGTGGTACTAGATCTTCCTCTGAGTAAGGCACTTAACCTTTGCCAATTGGCCCCCAAGCGTCCAGGGGCACCTTGTGTATGATGGGGGTGGCTCCCCAGAGTCCACCACTTCAGTCCCTTCCTCACCCGTTATATGACTGCCCTCCTCATCGTCTGACTCAGGTGGCAAGGATGGAAAAGCCAGACTCGAGATGGGGTTAGTCGAAATAGGAGGAGAAGGCCATGCCTCTGTTTCCCCCAGGGCTGGAGCGGGGGGTGCGGAGGGACGCACCAGTCCTTCAGGGTGGATAACACCCATCCCTCTTTGAGTCTCTTTTACAGCTGCTATTTGGTCACGAGGCAACACGTACTTATATTGTTTATCTTTTGTGTTCATCGGGAGCAGTCCCTTATTTTCTTTAACAGCAATCTCCCGCCCCTTCATATCATCAACGGGAGGTTTTAGGGCAAGGGCTCAGGGGCTGCGGGCAGCTGTTCACTCCCTTCCGCTAAATCTTTCTGCTCCTTGAAGTTCTTTAATGTGTCTAACAAAAGTCGCCACGTTGTTAACAGTTCAATAGCCGTTTTTGAGCCACGCGTAGTTTCCTCAAATAATGTCTGCCCTAGGTTCGTCCATTGCGTTACACTAAATGCCGTAACCGACGTCGCTTCTACTCCCTGTTCCTTTCCCCACAATAGCATTTTTCGCAAGGTCACTTCAGGGAAGATTACACCCTGCTGTTTTAACAGCAGCGTCCATGTGGAGAGTATCGTCTGCTCTTCCTTAGTTAACTTCTCTCCCATGTCCCCAGTGGCTCACCTACTACAGGTGTCTTCTTAAACATGATCCGGATCTGTCAACAGCTCTGCCCGCTGTCTTCAGCTTCACTGGGCTCCCTGCCCACGACTATTTCCAGTCGTCTTCTTCATCAGTATCACGTCGGGGTCACCAATTGTCGTTTCAGTCGGGATGGACAAAAGACAAGACTCTCCTTGGAGAGTTAAGTTAAGCTCTCTCTTTATTACAAACTTGGCTTTCTTATATATCTAATCTTTTGTTCACGCTCCGTTCACGCGGTCTTTCTACGCTTTCAATTGGTTAGGTTACATGGCACACGCGCTCGTAGCTACAATACGATTGGTTATCGAAATCCTGTTCACATTGCTCAAAATCTGGCTTTCTCACAGCCTAACTCTCCTTGTTCTCTGAAGCAATCTTCTTCTTTCTCCTTTTTGTTACATCGTCTTTATATGAGCAACTCGTGGCCTTCTTATGGGTACACTGCAATCTCTATCTCTTCTGTCAAAGGGTCTACGGACCCGCCGTATCCCCCAAACCGTGGCAGTCTAAAATACTCCATGAAATATTCCAGCAATAGCTCCTAGGGGAGATGGGAAGAAGAAAGCGTCAGTGTTTCCCCAGGCCATTCCTGAAATGCACGCCATGCAATTTAACTGGATGTCCTATTCTTCAAGGACACATAAGCTTCCTGAGTTTTCATTCTTGAACTTCAGACCTTCTGAACTTCTGACCATTAATGGATATTTGAAGAAACTCAGAGGCCAAAATTCACCCTCACCAGGGTTTTGTGGGGCCCAGAGAAGTTGCTGGCACATCAGGTGCCTTGTGGCAGTTCCCCAAAACCACAGAGGAACGGGCTCGAAGACCAATACTTGGTCTCTTGGCATTCCATGTGACACCATGGTGAGAACAGAACTGCACTGGCTCAGGGCAGGGTCAAAACGGTTTTGAGCTCTCTCTGCACAAACTTGAACCTGAAGGGGCTCTGAATTGCACGAGAGCAGCTGACTTCAAGTGGAAGTCCCCAGCATCTGCTCAGTTCTATGGCAAAATGCTGCTTGTCTCGGGTTCCCTATCCAGCCAAGAGATGTTCACGGACGTACGAGGAATAAATTTGGCTTTTACATTTCCATGGTGTTTTCTTTTGTGTGTTTGCACTGTGCCATGAAAACCCATCTGTCCTCGGGGAAGGAAAAGGGCAAAACCAGAGTGGTCGTTAAAACGATGTGGTACTTCTTTGGCCTCTCCTTTGTTTGTTTGCTTGTTTTTCTTGTCTTTGTTGGTTGCTGCGTGGCCAAGTTGCACACCGTGTTATAAACACAGGATCAAAATACCAATGACTTTAACCCCCAAACAGCAATCTGCCTCCCCCACAAAATCCTATGTGAGCAAGGAGAAAGACCATGCAATACGATAAGTAATCTTATGCTTTAACCGTTTAGATCACGTTGCACCACTGGTCTCCAGGTAGAGTCTGTGAGGGTCTCCCGGGCATTCTGGGTGTTCTGGGCATTCCAGCCCCAAAGCCCCGTTGCAAACGGTATCAACAAATCTCAGGAGTGTTGCAAAGTTCAAAGCAAGGAGGGGAGGGAGATTTTTATCTCAAAATAAAATTGGTTTTTTCACCCATTCACGCGCATGCTGTCATTCATATCCACCTATCTGAAAGCAGTCAAATGTGTATTTCCACCTAGTCTGGACAGAATTAGCGGAGCTGAGAGAGAGGACAAGACACACAACCTTTGGAGGCCTCTTCCTGTCTCCTGCATTGTCCCTGCCTGGGTGTCCTGAGAAGCTGCACGCAGATGTGATCTTGACGAAGTGCTAGTGTCAGTGCCATCAACACCTGCCGTTCTCACAACCCTGACCCGAGGCTCCCACGCTCAGAAGTTCCTCTTCATACTTGGTCACACCAATCACCAAAACACAGACCCTCTCCTACTAGAAGGGGACGGAGGAGGTCCCTCATTCAACACTGGCTCAGGGCAGGGTCAACGATGGGTATAGACCTGTATGCTCTGGGTTGGGGCCACTGAGGTTTTGAAGGTTGACCTCCAGGCCCAGGGATCCCACCCCCTCACTGGGCAACCCTCTCCAGTGCTTCATGATCCTCGCAGGGATTTGGCGGTTGATCCTTTATCTCCAGCCTGAACCTCTCCCGTCTCAGGAGGTGCCACCGTCTCTCACCCTCCCACCGGGCAGTGCTGGCAAGCGCCTGTCCCCATCCCCTTGATGCCTTCCCCGGAGGCACTGGAGTGCGCTATGAGGTGCCCCAACGCCTTCTCTGCTCCATGCTGGACCAGCCCCAGCCCCACAGACCCTCCTTGCCTCCCATGAGCCTCCCCTCTGGCTTCCTGGCCTCCCTCCTGCCCAGGACACCAGAAAGGGATGTAGTGCCTGGATGAGGCCTGACGGGTGCTGAGCAGAGGGAACCACCCTTGTGAGTCAAGTGCTGCCTGTGTCCCAGCACGGGAGGAATCAGGGCAGCCCAGAGGGCTGGCCAGCAGTGCTGGGGTGTGGGCAGACCTTGTGGGACTTTGTCCTGCAGCCTCCCAGGGAGGCACCAGGTGTCATCCAATGAACCCTCGTGCCACATGAGCCTGGAGACATCTGCCACAGCCAGAGTGACCTGAGGGGGGCCTGGGAAGACATGGCTGAGGCCTCGGTGACTGGCGTGAAACACTGATGCCGAGCACAAGACAAAGGGAGGGGGGCATGGATGGAGCGGGCAGAGCCACTGCAGTAGCCCCAGACGTGTGTGCTGTGGCCACAGCACTGCTGGGCTGAGCACCGCGGTTGAAAATGGCCCGCTGCGATGTCCCTGAGCAATGGCTTCTAATGTCACCAAGGGGAAGACTGTGAGGTCACCTAGTGATGGAATGTGACCGGGTGCCCCGCGCTGCTTATATGCGGACACCGAGTCCCACCCAGCCGGTTTGTGCCCACACTCCAGCTGAGCAAGGTTGCGAGGCTGGAGTGCTGAGAAAGCTTAGGAAGTGGTGCCTCACGGCGGGAGTTGCTTCGTGCAACTCTCCATACCTGACCAGGAGCCACCCAAAGACTTGCCCCGGCCCTGCCAGGTTCCGGCAGCCGGGGCACCCAGGAGGCACGCTCGCCGCGGCAGAGGTGAGCTGGGAGGGGAAACCTCAGCCTGGGCAGCTGGGAGGCTTTCCTTCTTGGGGGACCTGGGCATTTCTTCCACCCCTGCCCGCAGCCGACAAATGACTGTGGCCTCTCTTCCTTTTCTAGCGTGACACCGGCTGCTGCAGGGCCAGTGGGCAGGGGCAATTTAACATCCTCGGCTCCCCCCAGCCCACCGCAGAGCGTGGAGAGCATGGCCACGGAGCTGGAGGACCGCTGTCCCATCTGCCTGGGCAGCTGGGAGGAGCCCAGCTACGTGCTGCCATGCCTCCACCAGTTCTGTTACACCTGTATCTTGCGGTGGGCTGAGAACAAGCCCGAGTGCCCCCTCTGTAAAAGGAGGGTGAGATCCATCTTGCACTCGGTGCGGGCGGACGACGACTTCCAGGAACATGTCATCTCACCTCCTGTGGCTCCATCAGTCGTCGTCCGCCACCAGCGGGGAGGAGCGTCGGCACAGGCAGCCGCCCACCGCCCCCGTCACCCGGCAGCACCCTGGCCTGCAGCTGCGTCGCCGCTGCCCTGGGCTCCAGAGGGGGGCTTCCATGCCCTCCTCTTCCGCCTCTACCCGGCTGCCCTCCAGCCCCTGCTGCCCTGGCTGCAGCAGGAGCTCGGGCAGCTCTTTGAGGACGCCCAGCAGGCAGCAGCAGTGCAGAGCCTCATCACGTCCAGCCTGCGACACCTTGGGCTGGATGAGGAGGCTCTGGCCCAGCGGCTGCAGGCCTCCCTGGGCTGGCGCACGAGGGCCTTTGTCAGCCGGCTGATTGAGGCCGTCGTGCGCCGGTGCAGTGGGGTGGCCCCACGTCGCGTGGGCCTGGGGGTCACCCGTGCTGCCGGGGGGCGGGAGGACAGTGCCACGGCTGCCCCTGTCCCCGCTGCCTCCCGAGGGGAGCCTCCTGCCCCCAGCCCAGCTCCCCGTGGGGGTCCCGGGAGCCCCCCCTCCACCACCGTTCCCACCCACGGGGAGCAAGAAGAGCAGCCGGAGGAGGCTGTGCCAGGGCCCTCCAGCCACAGCCAGGGCAGGGACCGCTCCCCTGAGGAGCCCCGGCGAGCCCCGAAGAGGAGGGCCGGCAGCCCTGAGGACCCTTCCCAGCCCCCCAGGAAGCCACCCCGCCATCGGTGAACCTGGGAGGGTGCCGCAGGGGCTGCCAAGTCAAGGCCGCAGCTGGGGGACGTGCTGACACCTCTGCGGCAGAAGAGCTCCCCAGCACCTCATCGGCTGCTGTTGGTGGGGGTCCTGCCAGCACGCCCGACGCCCCCGTTCCCACCCACGGGGAGCAGCAAGAGTTCCCAGGACTCTTTACAGCCACCCGAGACCACGACGCCCCGCCAGCAACACTCAAACCAGGCCCCAGGAGCTGCCAAAACCGGGGCCAGGCCAGCAGCTGGGGCACGTGTCAGCTCACAAGCCAATCGGCAGGCAAGTGCTGCTCAGCAGTCAAGTGCCCGAAGGCGGGACAGTGTCAGATGCTCTGCATGCCTCCAGGTAGATGATGTCTGTGGCTTTCCCCTTATTCACTCAGGGTGCAGATAAAGCAAGGCTGCAGCTGGGGGACGTGCTGCTGAGGAATGGGAGGAGAGCCCCACGGCTGCCCCCGTGCCCGCTGCCTCCCAAGAAAACTCTCCTACTGCTCGCCTCACCCACTCTGACAGCGTGGAAGCAATCAGCATGGATGACCTCCCCGGCACGTCAGCAGCTGCCCTTCATGGGAGTGCCACCAGCACTCATTCTGCCCACGTTCCTGTTGCTGGGGATCAAGAGGAGCCCCAACAGGAACCCGAGGATGCCGTGGCAACTCCATCTACTTCCAGTGGCGGCAGGGAACGCTCCTCTGCGGGGCCATAGTGTTCTCCGAAGAGAAGGAATGGCAGCCCCAAGGCCTCTAACTCTAATTAGCAGACTGTAAAGCAAATAAAGGCCTTAAGACTGCAGAAGATGTCTTGGTGTGTCACTAACTGTGCAGGTGGCCTTGCTATCCCCACCCGTGTTACTTTCTACCCCTTTTCCTGGGGCTGTGCCCACCCTTTCCTGGGTGGACAAACACTGGAACAGGCTTCCTAGAGAGGTGGTCCATGCCCCCAGCCTCTCAAAGCCTTAAAAGGAGGTATTTGGACAGTGCCCTTAACAATAGGCCTTAATTTTGGTCAGCCATGGAGTGGTCAGGTACTTGGACTCCATGATCCTTGCAGGTCCATACCAACAGGAACTCCTCCTTTCCATTCCATTCCATTCCATTCCATTCCATTCCATTCCATTCCATTGCAATCAGTGCTTGTGAAAGCGGCTGCACCAACGGAAACAGGAAAGTGTTTTTTTGACATTGCAGCTTAGGGAAGCTGCTGCACCTTTAGAAACCTTTGCTCCCTTTCCCACTGGCAATGCGTCTCTGCCAGTACTTCAGTGAGCATCCCTTCATGGGCTTGTGACAGTTGGGCTACAGCTTGGGGACACTCAGGTCTTGAAGACCTCCAGGCTCTGGGATCCCACCTCCTCTCAGGGCAACCCTCTCCAGTGCTTCATGATCCTCGCAGGGATTTGGAGGTTCATTGCTTATCTCCAGCCTGAACCTCTCCCGTCTCAGGAGGTGCCACTGTCTCTCACCCTCCCACCAGACAGAGCTGGCAAGCGCCTGTCCCCATCCCCTTGATGCCTTCCTCATAGGCACTGGGGTGCGCTATGAGGTGCCCCAATGCCTTCTCTGATCCATGCTGAACCAGCCCCAGCCCCACAGACCCTCCTTGCCTCCCATGAGCCTCCCCTCTGGCTTCCTGGCCTCCCTCCTGCCCAGGACCCCAAATGTCCTCTGGCTAGGGAAGAAAGAGAGGAGAAAACCCATGAGAGTGAGCCAAGGGCTGCCTGTGTCCCAGCATGGGAGGAATCAGGGCAGCCCAGAGGGCTGGCCAGCAGTGCTGGGGTGTGGGCAGAGCTTGTGGGATGTTGTCCTGCAGCCTCCCAGGGAGGCACGAGGTGTCATCCAATGAACCCTCGTGCCATGTGTGCCTGGAGACATCTGCCACAGCCAGAGTGACCTGAGGCTGACCTGGGAAGACATGGCTGAGCCCTTGGTGACTGAGCGATGGGTTCTGATGTCACCGAGGGCTGAACTGTGAGGTTAGCTAGTGATGGATTGTGACCAGGTGCCCCCCACTGCTTATATGCGGGCACCGAGGCCCAGCCAGCCGGTTTGTGCCCACGCTCCAGCTGAGCAAGTTGGCGAGGCCGGAGTGTTGAGGAAAGCCTAGGAACTGGTGTCGTGCTTGGGGAGTTGCTTCTTGCAACTCTCCGTACCTGACCCAGAGCCACTCGAGGACTTGCCCCAGCCCTGCCAGGTTCCGGTAGCCGGGGCACCCAGGAGGCGCGCTCGCAGCGGCAGAGTTGAGCTGGAGGGGAAACCTCAACCTGGGCAGCTGGGAGGCTTTCCTTCTTGGGGGACCTGGGCATTTCTTCCACCCCTGCCCGCAACCAGCAAATGACTGTGGCCTCTCTTCCTTTTCTAGCGTGACACCGGCTGCTGCAGCGCCAGCGAGAGGGAGCCACTTAACATCCTCGGCTCCCTGCAGCCCAGCGCAGAGCGTGGAAGGCATGGCCGCCGAGCTGGAGAACCGCTGTCCCATCTGCCTAGACAGCTGGGAGGAGGCCAGCTACCTGCTGCCATGCCTCCACCGGTTCTGCTACCCCTGCATCCTGCGCTGGGTTGACACCAAGCCTGAGTGCCCCCTCTGCAAGAGGACCATCTGCTCCATCATGCACTCGGTGCAGACGGATGACGACTTCCAGGAGCACGTCGTCACAGCACCTGCGGCACCACCTGTCGTCGGCCACCAGGCAGGAGGAGCTCCTGCACATCCAGCTGCTCACAGCCGCCCAGCAAGAGAGCAACAGCCTGTGGGAATGGTGCCCGGGGCTCCTCTGGGCGGACTCCAGCCCAGCACATGGGCATCCCTCTTACAGAGGCACCCAGCTCTCCTCCAGACCATTCGGACCTGGGTGCGTCAGGAGCTGCGACGCATGTTTGGGAGCCGGCGTTCACGGGCAGACATAGCGGAGGACATTCTCATGCCCTTCCTGGCCCTTTTTGGCCTGGATGAAGAAATGATGGTCCAGCTGATGGAAGCCTGCCTCCAAACCTACGCGGCAACATTTGTCCGACGGCTTATTGACGTTGCCGTGCAACGGTGCAGCGGGGAGGCCCGCCGTCTGCTGGGCCTGGACAATGGCCATGCTGCGAGGCAGCGGGAGGAGAGCCCCACAGCTGCCCCTGTGCCCGCTGCCTCCCAAGAAAGGTCTCCTACTGCTGGCCTCACCCACTCCAACAGCGTGGAAGCAACCAGCATGGATGACCTCCCTGGCACGTCAGCAGCTGCCCTTCGTGGGAGTGCCACCAGCCCCCTTTCTGCCCCCGTTCCTGTCCCCGGGGATCAAGAGGAGCCCCAGCAGGAACCCGAGGATGCCGCGGCAATTCCATCGACTTCCAGCGGCGGCAGGGAACGCTCCTCTGGGGGGCCACGGTGTCCCCCAAAGAGAAGGAGCGGCAGCCCTGAGGCCTCTTCTCCAGCCAAGAAGAGGCCACCCCACGGGAGGCACTAGGAGAATGCCCCAGGCACTGCCGATACCACCACCGGCCCAGCAGCTGCGGCATGCGCTGGCCCTCAAGGGCCCCTGGCCCTCTGAGTCTAAGTAGCAGGCTGTAAACGCAAATAAAGGCCTTAAGACTGCAGAAAATGTCTTGGTGTGTCACTAACTGTGCAGGTGGCCTTGCTATCCCCACCCGTGTTACTTTCTACCCCTGTTCCTGGGGCTGTGCCTACCTTTTCCTGGGTGGTCCAACACTGGAACAGGCTTCCTAGAGAGGTGGTCCATGCCCCCAGCCTCTCAATGCCTTAAAAGGAGGCATTTGCACAGTGCCCTTAACCATAGGCCTTATTTTGGTCAGCCATGGCCTGGCAGGGAGCTACGAGTAGTACCTGCTCGGCTTGTCCCCCTACCAGTGCAGGAGGCTGGCCATGGAGAGGGCCCGCAGCCGGTCGCCGCAGCACCGCTCCAACCTGCGCAGGCGGCCCACCGACAACTAGCCCTCGGCTGGCAGCAGCGGGCCTGCCGGGACCAACCGCACAGCTCCCAGCAGGCTCCCGCACCCAGCACTTCTCAGGAGCCAACACCGCTGAGCGCAGGAGTGCGCCCACCTGGCCCTGCTCCTGCTCCTGCTCCGGACACCGGCAGTGGCACAGTGTGGCTGTGGCCCCTCACCATCCCCCTCTGGCGCCTCCAATAAAGACCTCCATGCTTTCCAGGGCATGTGTGCGTGTGTGTTTCTCGACCGCAGAGCAACCTGATGATTAAGGAGCCGGAGCATCCTCTGAGCAAAGGCTGAGCGAGCTGGGACTCTTTAGCCTGGTGAGGAGAAGGCTCGGGGGGGACCTGATCGATGCCTAAAAAGGCCTGAAGGGAGGCTGCAGAGAAGACGGAGCCAGGCTCTTGCCGGTGGTGCCCAGCGACAGGAGACGGCATATCGAAGAGCACTCTGGGCATGATCCTGGATAAGTGGCTCTAGCTCAACATCAACAGCAAGATCTCCCATCTCTACTTCCATGATTAGAAATACTAACATATCGAGGCCAGCCGTATAAGCTGTTAAGAATGCCTTTGGTACAGACGATGTCTATTTCTCTGGTATACATTGCTGACAATCCACTTCTGGAAAAACAGTTTCTCATATACTTCCTCCCATCCAAAAAGAAGTTCTGTTCACTGGTTCAGTTAGGGATGCAAAGGCCGGGATTCCAAATAAATTGTGCGATTATGACTGTATACATCACTTAATTCGAACCCGTTCTGCATTTGTGCTGAGGCAGCTCAACTGCATCAGATAGTGATGTCCTGCTTTTTCTGTACTCTAGAGAGACTGTGGGTGTTAGAGCACCACGGTGGGTTTGGCCAACTAGCTTGATACTAGTCGCACGCACCTGCCGTACTTTTTGTAAGGCAGTTCTATAAATGCTCTCATAAATATAAATATAATGCTCTCATAGAAATGCTGTCCAGGAGGTCAGACCGTGTGGACAGGCCCTGTGGCCTATGCTAAATGGTCCGGGCCACGCCTGGCATTGATGCTTGCTGGTGTTTATTTCTCAGCATTCAGGTATGATATATTCTCACCACCAGTGTGACGCAGTGCAAGAAGCATTCGGCCTAGGTTCATGCCCAGCAGATCGCTATTGGGGCAACGTTTGTCAGCGGTTTACCCTCAGTTTGTTTGACTTAACTTGTAACGGGACTGTAAAGAATGGGTGACTACACATTTTCCTACGGACCACTTTTGGTAACAGTCTGGCATGCACGCAATCGAACACATACTGAGAGGTTCATGTCAAGATATGCACACGAGAATACACCCTATAATATATTTGGGTTTTTAGCACCAAGGTTACGCACTTCAATGTTAATTGTGATGCCTCCGTAACTTTGGAACACTTACTCTTTTAACTTGCTTTCCCCCCCAAACTCTGTACATATTTTCACTTCAAATAGTGCGGCCTTTCTTCTCGTGTGGAGCTATTAAAAAGAGAAAGAAGAAATACTGCATTGGGAACTTCTCTTGCTAGTCCTGTGAAAAGGCTCTGCAACCTTAAAAAGGAAGAAGGACCGTCCAGAATCTGGGAACAGGTCCCACAGACATTCCTACTTCGTGCACCTGAAGACGTTTCCTGCGTGATTTTTCTTTACGTGTGAGAATCAGACTGACTATCAGGATACCCTTCCCTTCTACAGATTGGCACTGGGATCAACTGCTTTCTGCAGTCATGCTACATCTCTGCCTCAATGTTCGCACAGGCCTGGATCCCATACACACGACTCCATCATGGGTATGCGTGTTTCCAGTTTATAGCTGAAAACTACACTAAGGAAACTTGGCAGGTTAGCAAAAACATACACAACTTTCTTGTAGTGACAAGGAAATGGCAGGTATGTAGTTCGATATAAAACGATAATTCGCTATAACAATGACAATGAGAAAAAAGCACGAACGAAATGCCACTCCTTGACCCTAGCACCCAAAGTGACGCTTTCAGAAATTGTGTCTTTTTCCCTGCAAGCAGGTGTATGTCTGTGACTAACTGACCCTTCGAACCAGTGTAGCTCCAAAGGGACGCAGGACTGGATACGTATTCGCAGAGATGTGTGCACACAACACACATGCATAATTTTGGGGCCAGGCTCAAACGGCATTTTCCGACTCAGGGTACTTCTAACTGCAAGCATAGTGGAAGAGTCAGTTCCAGGGTATTACAACCTTTTGCATCGTCCCATACCTATCTTTGCTGAAGTACAGCTCCTGTACTTGCACAAAACCAGTAGACCATCAGCCATCAGGTGAGACGTTTTACAGCCCCCAGACGTGAAGGTTTATAAATTAGATGCATTTCTATGCAACTGCAGAGAATAGTGAAATATCCTCCAGGACATTATCTTTTTGAATGGGAGGTGTTGTGGTTGAAGCTATTCTTTTTAATCAGCTGAAGGAAAAATTTGTTTGTTACTTGTAAAAGAAACGGTATGCAGAGCTGAAATGCAACCCCTCATCAGAGAGCGTTCTGAGGGCCCCGCAAGCGGCACCACTCACTTTTGAGAGGACTGAAAGCTGGGAAAGTCTTTGTCGACATCAAGGAAATACTGCCCTCTTCTGATTCCATTTGATCTAGAGGTGGCTGCACTTGCGACGAGAGAAAAGAGATCTGAAAAAAGAATAAGCGGACTAGAGATGTGGCTTTCAAAGGGATGAACCTTCTCCAGTGGTTGTTTAGGCGGGGAACCTCCACCATTTCTGAGTGGCAAAGACAGCATCAAAGCACGAGACATGCACAGCCTGGATAAAAGCCACATGCGCTGCGCCTGTACGTTCTAGGATAATAGCGTAATGAAAAGAAAGGTGGCGTGAAATGCAAGCAGCCGACAGATGAGTTAAAGCAAAGAGGAGGAGGGGCTCCTGTAAGTATGCAATGGAGCTTCTTGCTGCCCAGTTCTGCGCATACTGAGCTTTTCAAATGTTCAAAAGCAAGGAACCCAAGCCCAGAAAGAAAAGCACGTTGGAGAGCTATCAAACATCGAGACACATTCGGGAAGCCTCGGAGCTGCAAACCCCTGAGAGAGTGTGCTGCAAAAATATCACCATTTGCTTCCCTTTTTCTCGTGCCCTTTCCTAGATATTCTCTGCTGGCAACTGCCACTGGCTCCTTTCTGGTATCTTCTGGGCTCTTCTTGGAGAAGCATGCCATCTTTAAGTGCAAAGAATGAGTTTCACACTAGCCACCAGGTGAGGCATTTTGCAGACCTACAAGCAGAAAAAGCTCCAAAAATAAGAGGCAGTCGTAGGGAAATCTGGACACGGCGAACCACTTGTCTGATTAGTTTGACCGCTTCTACGATAACTTCCTTACAGAGAATTTCACACCAGAATGATACGCAACCTTCTCCCGGCTGCAAACCGCCACACACTATGAAAATCAGATTGCTTTTCAGAGCTGTCACAAAGGAGACTGGCACAGAAGGATCTTAGCTTCATCGAGCATCCGCGCAGCTAAAAGTCTGGGAAATAGCTTTACCCGTTCACAAGATGAGGCCTAACCCTTCTCGCGTGTCCTGCAGCTTCTGCTGCGTGGATGAAAAGTGCTCTTGTTCATGCCTTCCTTTTTTTTGATTTGTCGGCAATCCCATGGAGAGAACTGAGGAAGTAATCCTTATGCCCCCGTCCTGGGAAAACCCACAGCCCCATTCAGCTTTTACACGCGTGCAAAAAAAAAAAAAAAAGAAATCACCATTTAGGGAAATTTCTGCTTTCTCTCCACCACCGTGGACTAGCATGGATGCAAATTCCATTTTGACACAATTTTACAAGTGAAAGAATGCTCAAACACAACCAGTTTACAGACAACAAAAATGGTTTGGTACTGAAATAATTTATTTGTGTTTGTACAATTGTATTGTAAAAAATCGAACTGTAAAATACATGTACCGAACAAAAATTTAAATTATAGAAATTGTGTCACGTTTTAATACCTGTCAAACTCAGTGCACTTTTGTGCAGAATGTGTAACAGCAGGTGATCTGCTATTCATGTGCATATTTCTTAATTGTGTCTTATAAATTTAAGTGTAAGCAAACCTCTTCCCACTGGAAAAAAGAAAGAAAAGGAAAAAGGAAGGTTTTTGGAAAGTAACATTGTGAGCGACATGCTCCATTCCGCCCTCAGGTGCCCTGTTGTGAGTGAGAGCAGAATTCCCATCACAGAATTTTCAGAGTCGGCTTGGTATGATAGCTCACTTGCAAAGGAGCCAACCTAAGTGGCACCGTTCGAACCACTTCCAGGAAATGCCACACAAGGAAGAAATATTACCTTGCACCCAGCTACCTTTCATGAAGTGGGCACTTAAGAAGGTCTTGTGTGTCGCGTTAGAATGATCAGTTACAAACCCGTGAAAAAGATGTTTTGTGGCCAAATGTTGTCAGGGTAAAAGAAAACCACGAAGCTGTTGAGTTAGGCTTTTGTAACTTGGCGTGAACTCCTACGCTTATAGTCTACACTGGAATATTGAGACCTTAACTTATGGAACGTATGTGTAGAATATGTGTGGCAGTCTAAAATATTCCATGAGATATTCCAGCAATAGCTCCTGGGGGAGATGGGAAGAAGAAAGCGTCAGTGTTTCCCCAGGCCATTCCTGAAATGCACGCCATGCAATTTAACTGGATGTCCTATTCTTCAAGGACACATAAGCTTCCTCAGTTTTCATTTTTGAACTTCAGAACCTCTGAAGTTCTGACCACTCGTGGATATTTGAAGAAACTCATTGTCCTTATACGACGCAACTCGCGGCCTTCTTATGGGTACACTGCAATCTCTGTCTCTTCTGTCAAAGGGTCTACGGGCCCGCCGTATCCCCCAACAATTCCCCCTTCTTGTATTTGTGCTACAAGTGCCGCCCCCATCACCCGCTGCAGGGCCCTTTGCAGTAGGGAGATGAGACATGGCACCATCATTAGCACAACTACAACTATCAACAATATTGTTAATCCTGCTTTGACTATTGAAACCAGCCATCCCGAGAGTCCCCAGTTTTTGCAAAAGGTGATCAAGAGAGAGGAACCCACCCTCTTCCTTTAACTTTTTCGTTCGTTCTGTCAACTCTTGTATGCATGCATGAATAGATCGAGAGTGGTCTGATAAATTCATGCAGCACATCCCATCAACATCTTGGCAGCCATGACCTTGAGCCAGCAACAAAAAATCTATTGCAGCTCGATTCTGCAGTGTGGCATGTCTAACTGAGTCTACATCTAACAGTAAACTACTCAAAACTGGAGAAGTAGCATTAGATTGCTTAGCCAGCCGACATCCAAGCCTGTTAAGCGTAGCGAGCGCTTTAGCTGACACCACCCCGGGGGCTAAAAAGGATGCCGCGATTATTTCTCCAGGGTTCCAAAATTGTACATCGTCATCGCAGCTATTTCTGAATGCGTGAGCACTTCCTTTTGGGCGCCTATAGCGCTGCACAATCATAGATGCATTTGGTGTTAGTAGGGTTAATCTTCCTAAACTACAGGGGCCCCCTTTAATGTGAGAGGGGATACCAGGCCATGCCCTATCTCCGCAGATGAGAAAGCTTCCTGCTGGCAAGCTCAGAGGGTGATTAGTAGATTTAGAGACATTGGCTGATGTGTAGGTGCACCAAACAGATTCATTTCTATAAACAATCAGGCTAGAATTAACACATTGAATGTTTGCCTGATTTTTGCCACTATAATTAAAATATAAGCAGTAATCCATTTCAACAGAACCCAGTAATTCTAGTTCTTGTGGTTCGAGGTTACTGTGTTGCAGATAGGGTACCCAAGCATCCCAATTAGCAGCTACCTCACCCCCTTTTGTCAAGTGCTTCTGAAACTCCGGCACAGGCCAGGCGTCTAAGGGCTGTCCCACCAGACACGTTGAGAATGGATTCTGCGGTGATGAGGTTGACAAACAAAGCGTGTCCTGGCCCGTTAAGTTAGCCAGGGTGACCCATACATTATTCTTTGGTTGAGGTGGAATCCAAACCCTTGAGGAGAGTGCAGTAAATATCTTAAGGCAGAGGGTGAGCAAGATAGCCGGACTCATCATGCCGGTTCGCTTTGTTCCCCCGTCCCGGTTATCTTCAAATACGGGCGGACGTATCTTGCGGGCACCCGCCGTGGTCCATGATCTGTGGAAACACAAGCATAGCCCCTTCCCCACGTGATCAAGTCACGCGGGCCCAACCACTGTCCTGTCCTGAGGTCCCGCATCAGCACTTTTGCTCCAGGACCCACCCGTTCCTGGGTCACAAGAGAACCAAAGGGCCGAAGGAGGGGTGGCATCGCAGCAGCAGTATCATCAGCAAGCTGCAAAAAAAATTCAAGACATATACAGCTTTAGCTAATCGTGCTTCAGGGGTTTCCCCTAGCATTCCCCCTTTTTGTTTGTGTAAAAGGCGTTTCAGGGGACCGTGTGCACGCTCAACAATACTCTGACCCGTGGGTGAGTGGGGGATGCCTGTGACATGTGTCACGCCCCAGAGTTGTAAAAACAAGCTACTTTTTGTGATACATAAGCAGGACCATTATCAGTTTTGATATGTTGTGGGACACCTGAAACAGAAAATGCACGCTGCCAATGGCGTAGGGCGTCCCGAGCTGATTCTCCAGTGTGAGCAGTGGCAACGAGGGCAGAAGAAAAGGTATCAATTGATACATGTATATCCCTCAAACGGCCAAATTCAGTAATATGTGTGACATCAGTTTGCCAAAGCTGTAAAGCACGTAATCCTCGTGGATTGGTGCCATAATATACAGGTACTTGTTGATCTTGACAATCAGGGCAGGCTGCAATAATATTGCGAGCCTCAGCGCTACTAAGATTAAACTGACGTTTTAAAGCACGCTATCCCTGATGACAAAAACTATGCGATGCTATCGCTTGCTGTTTAACACTGGGCACAGGTCCCAGGGCCACTGCAGACACTAAAGCATCAGCTTGTGCATTGCCTTCTACAATAAATCCTGGCAACCGGGTATGACTTCTAATATGCATCACGTAATATTCTTGCTGTCGCTTTTGTATTGTTAGCCCTAACAGTTTCAATATGCCAAACAGCAATTCATTGGTTACACTCCCTAAAACAGCCTTATCTAAACGTTAGTACCAGTCCAGCCACAGAAGCCGAATCTGTCACAATGTTGACAGGGCTGGGGAAGTTCTGAAACACCATGGTCTTCGCCCGTAATTCTACGACTTGGGGCAAACCTTCTTGATGTTCGCTCTTATGTTGCCATTGTGTTCCTTGTCTCCAGACAACGGCAGCTTTTCCAGTTTTTCCTGATCCATCTGTGAACACCGTGGGGCCCTCCACTGGGTTTCTGCAACTGAGATTTTTCCGTGCAAAGGCCATTTGGGTGCTCAATTTGATCAGTGGGTGTGAAGGCAAATGGTAGCTCACCTGCCCTGTATAATTGGTCGTGGCTGCTTGTAGGGCACTGCTGTTAGCTAAGCACCGTTCAAAACAATCACTCTGTACAGGGACTACAATCTGTTCAGGGTCTCTTCCCATCAGTTCTCAACATCGAGTTCTACTTTTTATAATAACTTGTGCTATTAGCTCAAATAGACCAGGGGCTGTTTTCTTTGTCTTGTTAGGCAAAAAAAATTCATTCTAAAACACGTAAGGGATCATCCCATTGTTCACACCATTGAGCAATCATAGCAAATGGCACTAATTGATCTACTAACACAAAGGCCTGCACCGAAACCGTTAAGTCAAGTCTCCATACCTGTTTACTACTAATAGCTTGTTCTATTTCAGCTACCACTTTTTTTGCTTCCTCAGTTAACATTCGTGGGGCTAAAATGTTAGTGTCACCTTTTAATAGCTCAAAGAGAGGTTGTAATTTGGAAGATGGAATACCAACATAGGGCCGAATCCAATTCATCATTCCTGCTAATTTTTGTACATCATTCAACATTTTTACTTCTATTTGTAGTTGGATAGGTTGTGGCATGACTGTCTGAGCTAGGGCTTTCATTCCCAGGTATAACCACGGTTGTTGCCTTTGTACCTTTTCTGGGGCAATTATTAAGCCATATTCACACAATGATTCCCGCGTTTTCGCTTCCATTTTTTCTAACTGTTGCGCTGTTGCAGCCGCTAGCAGAATATCATCCATGCAATGGTAACAGTAATCAGATGGGAACAGGGCACGTGTTGGACTCAAGGCTTTTGCTACAAACCCTTGACCAATTGTAGGCGAGTTTTTTATACTTTGTGGCAACACTTTCCACTGATACCTTTTGGTAGGCTCCATGTTATTCACAGACGGAACAGTAAATGCAAATTTTTCTTTGTCTTGTTCTGCCAGAGGGATGGTAAAAAACCAATCTTTTAAATCCATTACAACAATTTCCCACCCCATAGGTATCAGAGTAGGCGAAGGTAATCCCGGTGGTAGTGCTCCCATTGTTGCCATGACATCATTAATCTTTCTCAAATCACGCAACAACCTCCATTTCCCCGATTTCTTTTTCATAACAAATACTGGGGTATTCCAAGGGCTATGTGAGGCTTCTATGCGTCCTGCAACAAGTTGTTCCATTACCAGAGACTGCAGGGCTGTTAATTTCTCTTGGCTAAGGGGCTACTGACCAACCCACACTGGTTTTTCTGTTAGCCATTTTAGAGCTAAAGTGGGCCGAGAAACGCCCCGCAATACAGTGGCCCCGACTAAAAATCCGTAGTTATGCGAACTCCCCATTGGCCTAAGCAGTCCCTTCCCCATAGGTTTAAAGGAGTTGAGGTCACATATGGCCGCACTGTAGCCCTTTGCCCTTCTGAGTGTACAATCACAGTAGGGTTAGTGGACATATAACTATTGGCAACCCCTCCGAGTCCTGCCACTCCCAAGGCATTGGAGGTTAATGGCCAAGCAGCAGGCCACTTCACTCCCTTAAGGAAATGATCGTCACATCTGCTCCAGTGTCTAATAATCCAGCCAGTCGGACCTTCTTGGGAGTGGCATCACTAAGTTCAAGAACACCATGCATTTGTGGGCGTTGATCAGATACTGTCTGCACCCAATAGACTTGTGGTTTTCCCGTAGAACCAAAACCACCATTACCACGTATAACGTTGTCCGTTTGTGGAACACAACTTTGAAATGGGACTAACTGAGCAAGTCGAGTTCCTTTCTCAGTAGTCACAGGTGGTGTAGCTGTCGATACCATGGCACATATTTGTCCTGTGTAATCAGCATCAAGCACTCCAACATGTACCAGGAGGCCTTGTAAGGTGGTACTAGATCTTCCTCTGAGTAAGGCACTTAACCTTTGCCAATTGGCCCCCAAGCGTCCAGGGGCACCTTGTGTATGATGGGGGTGGCTCCCCAGAGTCCACCACTTCAGTCCCTTCCTCACCCGTTATATGACTGCCCTCCTCATCGTCTGACTCAGGTGGCAAGGATGGAAAAGCCAGACTCGAGATGGGGTTAGTCGAAATAGGAGGAGAAGGCCATGCCTCTGTTTCCCCCAGGGCTGGAGCGGGGGGTGCGGAGGGACGCACCAGTCCTTCAGGGTGGATAACACCCATCCCTCTTTGAGTCTCTTTTACAGCTGCTATTTGGTCACGAGGCAACACGTACTTATATTGTTTATCTTTTGTGTTCATCGGGAGCAGTCCCTTATTTTCTTTAACAGCAATCTCCCGCCCCTTCATATCATCAACAGGAGGTTTTAGGGCAAGGGCTCAGGGGCTGCGGGCAGCTGTTCACTCCCTTCCGCTAAATCTTTCTGCTCCTTGAAGTTCTTTAATGTGTCTAACAAAAGTCGCCACGTTGTTAACAGTTCAATAGCCGTTTTTGAGCCACGCGTAGTTTCCTCAAATAATGTCTGCCCTAGGTTCGTCCATTGCGTTACACTAAATGCCGTAACCGACGTCGCTTCTACTCCCTGTTCCTTTCCCCACAATAGCATTTTTCGCAAGGTCACTTCAGGGAAGATTACACCCTGCTGTTTTAACAGCAGCGTCCATGTGGAGAGTATCGTCTGCTCTTCCTTAGTTAACTTCTCTCCCATGTCCCCAGTGGCTCACCTACTACAGGTGTCTTCTTAAACATGATCCGGATCTGTCAACAGCTCTGCCCGCTGTCTTCAGCTTCACTGGGCTCCCTGCCCACGACTATTTCCAGTCGTCTTCTTCATCAGTATCACGTCGGGGTCACCAATTGTCGTTTCAGTCGGGATGGACAAAAGACAAGACTCTCCTTGGAGAGTTAAGTTAAGCTCTCTCTTTATTACAAACTTGGCTTTCTTATATATCTAATCTTTTGTTCACGCTCCGTTCACGCGGTCTTTCTACGCTTTCAATTGGTTAGGTTACATGGCACACGCGCTCGTAGCTACAATACGATTGGTTATCGAAATCCTGTTCACATTGCTCAAAATCTGGCTTTCTCACAGCCTAACTCTCCTTGTTCTCTGAAGCAATCTTCTTCTTTCTCCTTTTTGTTACATCGTCTTTATATGAGCAACTCGCGGCCTTCTTATGGGTACACTGCAATCTCTATCTCTTCTGTCAAAGGGTCTACGGACCCGCCGTATCCCCCAAACCGTGGCAGTCTAAAATACTCCATGAAATATTCCAGCAATAGCTCCTAGGGGAGATGGGAAGAAGAAAGCGTCAGTGTTTCCCCAGGCCATTCCTGAAATGCACGCCATGCAATTTAACTGGATGTCCTATTCTTCAAGGACACATAAGCTTCCTGAGTTTTCATTCTTGAACTTCAGACCTTCTGAACTTCTGACCATTAATGGATATTTGAAGAAACTCAGAGGCCAAAATTCACCCTCACCAGGGTTTTGTGGGGCCCAGAGAAGTTGCTGGCACATCAGGTGCCTTGTGGCAGTTCCCCAAAACCACAGAGGAACGGGCTCGAAGACCAATACTTGGTCTCTTGGCATTCCATGTGACACCATGGTGAGAACAGAACTGCACTGGCTCAGGGCAGGGTCAAAACGGTTTTGAGCTCTCTCTGCACAAACTTGAACCTGAAGGGGCTCTGAATTGCACGAGAGCAGCTGACTTCAAGTGGAAGTCCCCAGCATCTGCTCAGTTCTATGGCAAAATGCTGCTTGTCTCGGGTTCCCTATCCAGCCAAGAGATGTTCACGGACGTACGAGGAATAAATTTGGCTTTTACATTTCCATGGTGTTTTCTTTTGTGTGTTTGCACTGTGCCATGAAAACCCATCTGTCCTCGGGGAAGGAAAAGGGCAAAACCAGAGTGGTCGTTAAAACGATGTGGTACTTCTTTGGCCTCTCCTTTGTTTGTTTGCTTGTTTTTCTTGTCTTTGTTGGTTGCTGCGTGGCCAAGTTGCACACCGTGTTATAAACACAGGATCAAAATACCAATGACTTTAACCCCCAAACAGCAATCTGCCTCCCCCACAAAATCCTATGTGAGCAAGGAGAAAGACCATGCAATACGATAAGTAATCTTATGCTTTAACCGTTTAGATCACGTTGCACCACTGGTCTCCAGGTAGAGTCTGTGAGGGTCTCCCGGGCATTCTGGGTGTTCTGGGCATTCCAGCCCCAAAGCCCCATTGCAAACGGTATCAACAAATCTCAGGAGTGTTGCAAAGTTCAAAGCAAGGAGGGGAGGGAGATTTTTATCTCAAAATAAAATTGGTTTTTTCACCCATTCACGCGCATGCTGTCATTCATATCCACCTATCTGAAAGCAGTCAAATGTGTATTTCCACCTAGTCTGGACAGAATTAGCGGAGCTGAGAGAGAGGACAAGAGACACAACCTTTGGAGGCCTCTTCCTGTCTCCTGCATTGTCCCTGCCTGGGTGTCCTGAGAAGCTGCACGCAGATGTGATCTTGACGAAGTGCTAGTGTCAGTGCCATCAACACCTGCCGTTCTCACAACCCTGACCCGAGGCTCCCACGCTCAGAAGTTCCTCTTCATACTTGGTCACACCAATCACCAAAACACAGACCCTCTCCTACTAGAAGGGGACGGAGGAGGTCCCTCATTCAACACTGGCTCAGGGCAGGGTCAACGATGGGTATAGACCTGTATGCTCTGGGTTGGGGCCACTGAGGTTTTGAAGGTTGACCTCCAGGCCCAGGGATCCCACCCCCTCACTGGGCAACCCTCTCCAGTGCTTCATGATCCTCGCAGGGATTTGGCGGTTGATCCTTTATCTCCAGCCTGAACCTCTCCCGTCTCAGGAGATGCCACCGTCTCTCACCCTCCCACCGGGCAGTGCTGGCAAGCGCCTGTCCCCATCCCCTTGATGCCTTCCCCGGAGGCACTGGAGTGCGCTATGAGGTGCCCCAACGCCTTCTCTGCTCCATGCTGGACCAGCCCCAGCCCCACAGACCCTCCTTGCCTCCCATGAGCCTCCCCTCTGGCTTCCTGGCCTCCCTCCTGCCCAGGACACCAGAAAGGGATGTAGTGCCTGGATGAGGCCTGACGGGTGCTGAGCAGAGGGAACCACCCTTGTGAGTCAAGTGCTGCCTGTGTCCCAGCACGGGAGGAATCAGGGCAGCCCAGAGGGCTGGCCAGCAGTGCTGGGGTGTGGGCAGACCTTGTGGGACTTTGTCCTGCAGCCTCCCAGGGAGGCACCAGGTGTCATCCAATGAACCCTCGTGCCACATGAGCCTGGAGACATCTGCCACAGCCAGAGTGACCTGAGGGGGGCCTGGGAAGGCATGGCTGAGGCCTCGGTGACTGGCGTGAAACACTGATGCCGAGCACAAGACAAAGGGAGGGGGGCATGGATGGAGCGGGCAGAGCCACTGCAGTAGCCCCAGACGTGTGTGCTGTGGCCACAGCACTGCTGGGCTGAGCACCGCGGTCGAAAATGGCCCGCTGCGATGTCCCTGAGCAATGGCTTCTAATGTCACCAAGGGGAAGACTGTGAGGTCACCTAGTGATGGAATGTGACCGGGTGCCCCGCGCTGCTTATATGCGGACACCGAGTCCCACCCAGCCGGTTTGTGCCCACACTCCAGCTGAGCAAGGTTGCGAGGCTGGAGTGCTGAGAAAGCTTAGGAAGTGGTGCCTCACGGCGGGAGTTGCTTCGTGCAACTCTCCATACCTGACCAGGAGCCACCCAAAGACTTGCCCCGGCCCTGCCAGGTTCCGGCAGCCGGGGCACCCAGGAGGCACGCTCGCCGCGGCAGAGGTGAGCTGGGAGGGGAAACCTCAGCCTGGGCAGCTGGGAGGCTTTCCTTCTTGGGGGACCTGGGCATTTCTTCCACCCCTGCCCGCAGCCGACAAATGACTGTGGCCTCTCTTCCTTTTCTAGCGTGACACCGGCTGCTGCAGGGCCAGTGGGCAGGGGCAATTTAACATCCTCGGCTCCCCCCAGCCCACCGCAGAGCGTGGAGAGCATGGCCACGGAGCTGGAGGACCGCTGTCCCATCTGCCTGGGCAGCTGGGAGGAGCCCAGCTACGTGCTGCCATGCCTCCACCAGTTCTGTTACACCTGTATCTTGCGGTGGGCTGAGAACAAGCCCGAGTGCCCCCTCTGTAAAAGGAGGGTGAGATCCATCTTGCACTCGGTGCGGGCGGACGACGACTTCCAGGAACATGTCATCTCACCTCCTGTGGCTCCATCAGTCGTCGTCCGCCACCAGCGGGGAGGAGCGTCGGCACAGGCAGCCGCCCACCGCCCCCGTCACCCGGCAGCACCCCGGCCTGCAGCTGCGTCGCCGCTGCCCTGGGCTCCAGAGGGGGGCTTCCATGCCCTCCTCTTCCGCCTCTACCCGGCTGCCCTCCAGCCCCTGCTGCCCTGGCTGCAGCAGGAGCTCGGGCAGCTCTTTGAGGACGCCCAGCAGGCAGCAGCAGTGCAGAGCCTCATCACGTCCAGCCTGCGACACCTTGGGCTGGATGAGGAGGCTCTGGCCCAGCGGCTGCAGACCTCCCTGGGCTGGCGCACGAGGGCCTTTGTCAGCCGGCTGATTGAGGCCGTCGTGCGCCGGTGCAGTGGGGTGGCCCCACGTCGCGTGGGCCTGGGGGTCACCCGTGCTGCCGGGGGGCGGGAGGACAGTGCCACGGCTGCCCCTGTCCCCGCTGCCTCCCGAGGGGAGCCTCCTGCCCCCAGCCCAGCTCCCCGTGGGGGTCCCGGGAGCCCCCCCTCCACCACCGTTCCCACCCACGGGGAGCAAGAAGAGCAGCCGGAGGAGGCTGTGCCAGGGCCCTCCAGCCACAGCCAGGGCAGGGACCGCTCCCCTGAGGAGCCCCGGCGAGCCCCGAAGAGGAGGGCCGGCAGCCCTGAGGACCCTTCCCAGCCCCCCAGGAAGCCACCCCGCCATCGGTGAACCTGGGAGGGTGCCGCAGGGGCTGCCAAGTCAAGGCCGCAGCTGGGGGACGTGCTGACACCTCTGCGGCAGAAGAGCTCCCCAGCACCTCATCGGCTGCTGTTGGTGGGGGTCCTGCCAGCACGCCCGACGCCCCCGTTCCCACCCACGGGGAGCAGCAAGAGTTCCCAGGACTCTTTACAGCCACCCGAGACCACGACGCCCCGCCAGCAACACTCAAACCAGGCCCCAGGAGCTGCCAAAACCGGGGCCAGGCCAGCAGCTGGGGCACGTGTCAGCTCACAAGCCAATCGGCAGGCAAGTGCTGCTCAGCAGTCAAGTGCCCGAAGGCGGGACAGTGTCAGATGCTCTGCATGCCTCCAGGTAGATGATGTCTGTGGCTTTCCCCTTATTCACTCAGGGTGCAGATAAAGCAAGGCTCCAGCTGGGGGACGTGCTGCTGAGGAATGGGAGGAGAGCCCCGCGGCTGCCCCCGTGCCCGCTGCCTCCCAAGAAAACTCTCCTACTGCTCGCCTCACCCACTCTGACAGCGTGGAAGCAATCAGCATGGATGACCTCCCCGGCACGTCAGCAGCTGCCCTTCATGGGAGTGCCACCAGCACTCATTCTGCCCACGTTCCTGTTGCTGGGGATCAAGAGGAGCCCCAACAGGAACCCGAGGATGCCGTGGCAACTCCATCTACTTCCACTGGCGGCAGGGAACGCTCCTCTGCGGGGCCATAGTGTTCTCCGAAGAGAAGGAATGGCAGCCCCAAGGCCTCTAACTCTAATTAGCAGACTGTAAAGCAAATAAAGGCCTTAAGACTGCAGAAGATGTCTTGGTGTGTCACTAACTGTGCAGGTGGCCTTGCTATCCCCACCCGTGTTACTTTCTACCCCTTTTCCTGGGGCTGTGCCCACCCTTTCCTGGGTGGACAAACACTGGAACAGGCTTCCTAGAGAGGTGGTCCATGCCCCCAGCCTCTCAATGCCTTAAAAGGAGGTATTTGGACAGTGCCCTTAACAATAGGCTTTAATTTTCGTCAGCCATGGAGTGGTCAGGTACTTGGACTCCATGATCCTTGCAGGTCCATACCAACAGGAACTCCTCCTTTCCATTCCATTCCATTCCATTCCATTCCATTCCATTCCATTCCATTCCATTCCATTCCATTGCAATCAGTGCTTGTGAAAGCGGCTGCACCAACGGAAACAGGAAAGTGTTTTTTTGACATTGCAGCTAAGGGAAGCTGCTGCACCATTAGAAACCTTTGCTCCCTTTCCCACTGGCAATGCGTCTCTGCCAGTACTTCAGTGAGCATCCCTTCATGGGCTTGTGACAGTTGGGCTACAGCTTGGGGACACTCAGGTCTTGAAGACCTCCAGGCTCTGGGATCCCACCTCCTCTCAGGGCAACCCTCTCCAGTGCTTCATGATCCTCGCAGGGATTTGGAGGTTCATTGCTTATCTCCAGCCTGAACCTCTCCCGTCTCAGGAGGTGCCACTGTCTCTCACCCTCCCACCAGACAGAGCTGGCAAGCGCCTGTCCCCATCCCCTTGATGCCTTCCTCATAGGCACTGGGGTGCGCTATGAGGTGCCCCAATGCCTTCTCTGATCCATGCTGAACCAGCCCCAGCCCCACAGACCCTCCTTGCCTCCCATGAGCCTCCCCTCTGGCTTCCTGGCCTCCCTCCTGCCCAGGACCCCAAATGTCCTCTGGCTAGGGAAGAAAGAGAGGAGAAAACCCATGAGAGTGAGCCAAGGGCTGCCTGTGTCCCAGCATGGGAGGAATCAGGGCAGCCCAGAGGGCTGGCCAGCAGTGCTGGGGTGTGGGCAGACCTTGTGGGACTTTGTCCTGCAGCCTCCCAGGGAGGCACCAGGTGTCATCCAATGAACCCTCGTGCCACATGAGCCTGGAGACATCTGCCACAGCCAGAGTGACCTGAGGCTGACCTGGGAAGACATGGCTGAGCCCTTGGTGACTGAGCGATGGGTTCTGATGTCACCGAGGGCTGAACTGTGAGGTTAGCTAGTGATGGATTGTGACCAGGTGCCCCCCACTGCTTATATGCGGGCACCGAGGCCCAGCCAGCCGGTTTGTGCCCACGCTCCAGCTGAGCAAGTTGGCGAGGCTGGAGTGTTGAGGAAAGCCTAGGAACTGGTGTCGTGCTTGGGGAGTTGCTTCTTGCAACTCTCCGTACCTGACCCAGAGCCACTCGAGGACTTGCCCCAGCCCTGCCAGGTTCCGGCAGCCGGGGCACCCAGGAGGCGCGCTCGCAGCGGCAGAGGTGAGCTGGAGGGGAAACCTCAACCTGGGCAGCTGGGAGGCTTTCCTTCTTGGGGGACCTGGGCATTTCTTCCACCCCTGCCCGCAACCAGCAAATGACTGTGGCCTCTCTTCCTTTTCTAGCGTGACACCGGCTGCTGCAGCGCCAGCGAGAGGGAGCCACTTAACATCCTCGGCTCCCTGCAGCCCAGCGCAGAGCGTGGAAGGCATGGCCGCCGAGCTGGAGAACCGCTGTCCCATCTGCCTAGACAGCTGGGAGGAGGCCAGCTACCTGCTGCCATGCCTCCACCGGTTCTGCTACCCCTGCATCCTGCGCTGGGTTGACACCAAGCCTGAGTGCCCCCTCTGCAAGAGGACCATCTGCTCCATCATGCACTCGGTGCAGACGGATGACGACTTCCAGGAGCACGTCGTCACAGCACCTGCGGCACCACCTGTCGTCGGCCACCAGGCAGGAGGAGCTCCTGCACATCCAGCTGCTCACAGCCGCCCAGCAAGAGAGCAACAGCCTGTGGGAATGGTGCCCGGGGCTCCTCTGGGCGGACTCCAGCCCAGCACATGGGCATCCCTCTTCCAGAGGCACCCAGCTCTCCTCCAGACCATTCGGACCTGGGTGCGTCAGGAGCTGCGACGCATGTTTGGGAGCCGGCGTTCACGGGCAGACATAGCGGAGGACATTCTCATGCCCTTCCTGGCCCTTTTTGGCCTGGATGAAGAAATGATGGTCCAGCTGATGGAAGCCTGCCTCCAAACCTACGCGGCAACATTTGTCCGACGGCTTATTGACGTTGCCGTGCAACGGTGCAGCGGGGAGGCCCGCCGTCTGCTGGGCCTGGACAATGGCCATGCTGCGAGGCAGCGGGAGGAGAGCCCCACAGCTGCCCCTGTGCCCGCTGCCTCCCAAGAAAGGTCTCCTACTGCTGGCCTCACCCACTCCAACAGCGTGGAAGCAACCAGCATGGATGACCTCCCTGGCACGTCAGCAGCTGCCCTTCGTGGGAGTGCCACCAGCCCCCTTTCTGCCCCCGTTCCTGTCCCCGGGGATCAAGAGGAGCCCCAGCAGGAACCCGAGGATGCCGCGGCAATTCCATCGACTTCCAGCGGCAGCAGGGAACGCTCCTCTGGGGGGCCACGGTGTCCCCCAAAGAGAAGGAGCGGCAGCCCTGAGGCCTCTTCTCCAGCCAAGAAGAGGCCACCCCACGGGAGGCACTAGGAGAATGCCCCAGGCACTGCCGATACCACCACCGGCCCAGCAGCTGCGGCATGCGCTGGCCCTCAAGGGCCCCTGGCCCTCTGAGTCTAAGTAGCAGGCTGTAAAAGCAAATAAAGGCCTTAAGACTGCAGAAAATGTCTTGGTGTGTCACTAACTGTGCAGGTGGCCTTGCTATCCCCACCCGTGTTACTTTCTACCCCTGTTCCTGGGGCTGTGCCTACCTTTTCCTGGGTGGTCCAACACTGGAACAGGCTTCCTAGAGAGGTGGTCCATGCCCCCAGCCTCTCAATGCCTTAAAAGGAGGCATTTGCACAGTGCCCTTAACCATAGGCCTTATTTTGGTCAGCCATGGCCTGGCAGGGAGCTACGAGTAGTACCTGCTCGGCTTGTCCCCCTACCAGTGCAGGAGGCTGGCCATGGAGAGGGCCCGCAGCCGGTCGCCGCAGCACCGCTCCAACCTGCGCAGGCGGCCCACCGACAACTAGCCCTCGGCTGGCAGCAGCGGGCCTGCCGGGACCAACCGCACAGCTCCCAGCAGGCTCCCGCACCCAGCACTTCTCAGGAGCCAACACCGCTGAGCGCAGGAGTGCGCCCACCTGGCCCTGCTCCTGCTCCTGCTCCGGACACCGGCAGTGGCACAGTGTGGCTGTGGCCCCTCACCATCCCCCTCTGGCGCCTCCAATAAAGACCTCCATGCTTTCCAGGGCATGTGTGCGTGTGTGTTTCTCGACCGCAGAGCAACCTGATGATTAAGGAGCCGGAGCATCCTCTGAGCAAAGGCTGAGCGAGCTGGGACTCTTTAGCCTGCTGAAGAGAAGGCTCGGGGGGGACCTGATCGATGCCTAAAAAGGCCTGAAGGGAGGCTGCAGAGAAGATGGAGCCAGGCTCTTGCCGGTGGTGCCCAGCGACAGGAGACGGCATATCGAAGAGCACTCTGGACATGATCCTGGATAAGTGGCTCTAGCTCAACATCAACAGCAAGATCTCCCATCTCTACTTCCATGATTAGAAATACTAACATATCGAGGCCAGCCGTATAAGCTGTTAAGAATGCCTTTGGTACAGACGATGTCTATTTCTCTGGTATACATTGCTGACAATCCACTTCTGGAAAAACAGTTTCTCATATACTTCCTCCCATCCAAAAAGAAGTTCTGTTCACTGGTTCAGTTAGGGATGCAAAGGCCGGGATTCCAAATAAATTGTGCCATTATGACTGTATACATCACTTAATTCGAACCCGTTCTGCATTTGTGCTGAGGCAGCTCAACTGCATCAGATAGTGATGTCCTGCTTTTTCTGTACTCTAGAGAGACTGTGGGTGTTAGAGCACCACGGTGGGTTTGGCCAACTAGCTTGATACTAGTCGCACGCACCTGCCGTACTTTTTGTAAGGCAGTTCTATAAATGCTCTCATAAATATAAATATAATGCTCTCATAGAAATGCTGTCCAGGAGGTCAGACCGTGTGGACAGGCCCTGTGGCCTATGCTAAATGGTCCGGGCCACGCCTGGCATTGATGCTTGCTGGTGTTTATTTCTCAGCATTCAGGTATGATATATTCTCACCACCAGTGTGACGCAGTGCAAGAAGCATTCGGCCTAGGTTCATGCCCAGCAGATCGCTATTGGGGCAACGTTTGTCAGCGGTTTACCCTCAGTTTGTTTGACTTAACTTGTAACGGGACTGTAAAGAATGGGTGACTACACATTTTCCTACGGACCACTTTTGGTAACAGTCTGGCATGCACGCAATCGAACACATACTGAGAGGTTCATGTCAAGATATGCACACGAGAATACACCCTATAATATATTTGGGTTTTTAGCACCAAGGTTACGCACTTCAATGTTAATTGTGATGCCTCCGTAACTTTGGAACACTTACTCTTTTAACTTGCTTTCCCCCCCAAACTCTGTACATATTTTCACTTCAAATAGTGCGGCCTTTCTTCTCGTGTGGAGCTATTAAAAAGAGAAAGAAGAAATACTGCATTGGGAACTTCTCTTGCTAGTCCTGTGAAAAGGCTCTGCAACCTTAAAAAGGAAGAAGGACCGTCCAGAATCTGGGAACAGGTCCCACAGACATTCCTACTTCGTGCACCTGAAGACGTTTCCTGCGTGATTTTTCTTTACGTGTGAGAATCAGACTGACTATCAGGATACCCTTCCCTTCTACAGATTGGCACTGGGATCAACTGCTTTCTGCAGTCATGCTACATCTCTGCCTCAATGTTCGCACAGGCCTGGATCCCATAAACACGACTCCATCATGGGTATGCGTGTTTCCAGTTTATAGCTGAAAACTACACTAAGGAAACTTGGCAGGTTAGCAAAAACATACACAACTTTCTTGTAGTGACAAGGAAATGGCAGGTATGTAGTTCGATATAAAACGATAATTCGCTATAACAATGACAATGAGAAAAAAGCACGAACGAAATGCCACTCCTTGACCCTAGCACCCAAAGTGACGCTTTCAGAAATTGTGTCTTTTTCCCTGCAAGCAGGTGTATGTCTGTGACTAACTGACCCTTCGAACCAGTGTAGCTCCAAAGGGACGCAGGACTGGATACGTATTCGCAGAGATGTGTGCACACAACACACATGCATAATTTTGGGGCCAGGCTCAAACGGCATTTTCCGACTCAGGGTACTTCTAACTGCAAGCATAGTGGAAGAGTCAGTTCCAGGGTATTACAACCTTTTGCATCGTCCCATACCTATCTTTGCTGAAGTACAGCTCCTGTACTTGCACAAAACCAGTAGACCATCAGCCATCAGGTGAGACGTTTTACAGCCCCCAGACGTGAAGGTTTATAAATTAGATGCATTTCTATGCAACTGCAGAGAATAGTGAAATATCCTCCAGGACATTATCTTTTTGAATGGGAGGTGTTGTGGTTGAAGCTATTCTTTTTAATCAGCTGAAGGAAAAATTTGTTTGTTACTTGTAAAAGAAACGGTATGCAGAGCTGAAATGCAACCCCTCATCAGAGAGCGTTCTGAGGGCCCCGCAAGCGGCACCACTCACTTTTGAGAGGACTGAAAGCTGGGAAAGTCTTTGTCGACATCAAGGAAATACTGCCCTCTTCTGATTCCATTTGATCTAGAGGTGGCTGCACTTGCGACGAGAGAAAAGAGATCTGAAAAAAGAATAAGCGGACTAGAGATGTGGCTTTCAAAGGGATGAACCTTCTCCAGTGGTTGTTTAGGCGGGGAACCTCCACCATTTCTGAGTGGCAAAGACAGCATCAAAGCACGAGACATGCACAGCCTGGATAAAAGCCACATGCGCTGCGCCTGTACGTTCTAGGATAATAGCGTAATGAAAAGAAAGGTGGCGTGAAATGCAAGCAGCCGACAGATGAGTTAAAGCAAAGAGGAGGAGGGGCTCCTGTAAGTATGCAATGGAGCTTCTTGCTGCCCAGTTCTGCGCATACTGAGCTTTTCAAATGTTCAAAAGCAAGGAACCCAAGCCCAGAAAGAAAAGCACGTTGGAGAGCTATCAAACATCGAGACACATTCGGGAAGCCTCGGAGCTGCAAACCCCTGAGAGAGTGTGCTGCAAAAATATCACCATTTGCTTCCCTTTTTCTCGTGCCCTTTCCTAGATATTCTCTGCTGGCAACTGCCACTGGCTCCTTTCTGGTATCTTCTGGGCTCTTCTTGGAGAAGCATGCCATCTTTAAGTGCAAAGAATGAGTTTCACACTAGCCACCAGGTGAGGCATTTTGCAGACCTACAAGCAGAAAAAGCTCCAAAAATAAGAGGCAGTCGTAGGGAAATCTGGACACGGCGAACCACTTGTCTGATTAGTTTGACCGCTTCTACGATAACTTCCTTACAGAGAATTTCACACCAGAATGATACGCAACCTTCTCCCGGCTGCAAACCGCCACACACTATGAAAATCGGATTGCTTTTCAGAGCTGTCACAAAGGAGACTGGCACAGAAGGATCTTAGCTTCATCGAGCATCCGCGCAGCTAAAAGTCTGGGAAATAGCTTTACCCGTTCACAAGATGAGGCCTAACCCTTCTCGCGTGTCCTGCAGCTTCTGCTGCGTGGATGAAAAGTGCTCTTGTTCATGCCTTCCTTTTTTTTGATTTGTCGGCAATCCCATGGAGAGAACTGAGGAAGTAATCCTTATGCCCCCGTCCTGGGAAAACCCACAGCCCCATTCAGCTTTTACACGCGTGCAAAAAAAAAAAAAAAAGAAATCACCATTTAGGGAAATTTCTGCTTTCTCTCCACCACCGTGGACTAGCATGGATGCAAATTCCATTTTGACACAATTTTACAAGTGAAAGAATGCTCAAACACAACCAGTTTACAGACAACAAAAATGGTTTGGTACTGAAATAATTTATTTGTGTTTGTACAATTGTATTGTAAAAAATCGAACTGTAAAATACATGTACCGAACAAAAATTTAAATTATAGAAATTGTGTCACGTTTTAATACCTGTCAAACTCAGTGCACTTTTGTGCAGAATGTGTAACAGCAGGCGATCTGCTATTCATGTGCATATTTCTTAATTGTGTCTTATAAATTTAAGTGTAAGCAAACCTCTTCCCACTGGAAAAAAGAAAGAAAAGGAAAAAGGAAGGTTTTTGGAAAGTAACATTGTGAGCGACATGCTCCATTCCGCCCTCAGGTGCCCTGTTGTGAGTGAGAGCAGAATTCCCATCACAGAATTTTCAGAGTCGGCTTGGTATGATAGCTCACTTGCAAAGGAGCCAACCTAAGTGGCACCGTTCGAACCACTTCCAGGAAATGCCACACAAGGAAGAAATATTACCTTGCACCCAGCTACGTTTCATGAAGTGGGCACTTAAGAAGGTCTTGTGTGTCGCGTTAGAATGATCAGTTACAAACCCGTGAAAAAGATGTTTTGTGGCCAAATGTTGTCAGGGTAAAAGAAAACCACGAAGCTGTTGAGTTAGGCTTTTGTAACTTGGCGTGAACTCCTACGCTTATAGTCTACACTGGAATATTGAGACCTTAACTTATGGAACGTATGTGTAGAATATGTGTGGCAGTCTAAAATATTCCATGAGATATTCCAGCAATAGCTCCTGGGGGAGATGGGAAGAAGAAAGCGTCAGTGTTTCCCCAGGCCATTCCTGAAATGCACGCCATGCAATTTAACTGGATGTCCTATTCTTCAAGGACACATAAGCTTCCTCAGTTTTCATTTTTGAACTTCAGAACCTCTGAAGTTCTGACCACTCGTGGATATTTGAAGAAACTCATTGTCCTTATACGACGCAACTCGCGGCCTTCTTATGGGTACACTGCAATCTCTGTCTCTTCTGTCAAAGGGTCTACGGGCCCGCCGTATCCCCCAACAATTCCCCCTTCTTGTATTTGTGCTACAAGTGCCGCCCCCATCACCCGCTGCAGGGCCCTTTGCAGTAGGGAGATGAGACATGGCACCATCATTAGCACAACTACAACTATCAACAATATTGTTAATCCTGCTTTGACTATTGAAACCAGCCATCCCGAGAGTCCCCAGTTTTTGCAAAAGGTGATCAAGAGAGAGGAACCCACCCTCTTCCTTTAACTTTTTCGTTCGTTCTGTCAACTCTTGTATGCATGCATGAATAGATCGAGAGTGGTCTGATAAATTCATGCAGCACATCCCATCAACATCTTGGCAGCCATGACCTTGAGCCAGCAACAAAAAATCTATTGCAGCTCGATTCTGCAGTGTGGCATGTCTAACTGAGTCTACATCTAACAGTAAACTACTCAAAACTGGAGAAGTAGCATTAGATTGCTTAGCCAGCCGACATCCAAGCCTGTTAAGCGTAGCGAGCGCTTTAGCTGACACCACCCCGGGGGCTAAAAAGGATGCCGCGATTATTTCTCCAGGGTTCCAAAATTGTACATCGTCATCGCAGCTATTTCTGAATGCGTGAGCACTTCCTTTTGGGCGCCTATAGCGCTGCACAATCATAGATGCATTTGGTGTTAGTAGGGTTAATCTTCCTAAACTACAGGGGCCCCCTTTAATGTGAGAGGGGATACCAGGCCATGCCCTATCTCCGCAGATGAGAAAGCTTCCTGCTGGCAAGCTCAGAGGGTGATTAGTAGATTTAGAGACATTGGCTGATGTGTAGGTGCACCAAACAGATTCATTTCTATAAACAATCAGGCTAGAATTAACACATTGAATGTTTGCCTGATTTTTGCCACTATAATTAAAATATAAGCAGTAATCCATTTCAACAGAACCCAGTAATTCTAGTTCTTGTGGTTCGAGGTTACTGTGTTGCAGATAGGGTACCCAAGCATCCCAATTAGCAGCTACCTCACCCCCTTTTGTCAAGTGCTTCTGAAACTCCGGCACAGGCCAGGCGTCTAAGGGCTGTCCCACCAGACACGTTGAGAATGGATTCTGCGGTGATGAGGTTGACAAACAAAGCGTGTCCTGGCCCGTTAAGTTAGCCAGGGTGACCCATACATTATTCTTTGGTTGAGGTGGAATCCAAACCCTTGAGGAGAGTGCAGTAAATATCTTAAGGCAGAGGGTGAGCAAGATAGCCGGACTCATCATGCCGGTTCGCTTTGTTCCCCCGTCCCGGTTATCTTCAAATACGGGCGGACGTATCTTGCGGGCACCCGCCGTGGTCCATGATCTGTGGAAACACAAGCATAGCCCCTTCCCCACGTGATCAAGTCACGCGGGCCCAACCACTGTCCTGTCCTGAGGTCCCGCATCAGCACTTTTGCTCCAGGACCCACCCGTTCCTGGGTCACAAGAGAACCAAAGGGCCGAAGGAGGGGTGGCATCGCAGCAGCAGTATCATCAGCAAGCTGCAAAAAAAATTCAAGACATATACAGCTTTAGCTAATCGTGCTTCAGGGGTTTCCCCTAGCATTCCCCCTTTTTGTTTGTGTAAAAGGCGTTTCAGGGGACCGTGTGCACGCTCAACAATACTCTGACCCGTGGGTGAGTGGGGGATGCCTGTGACATGTGTCACGCCCCAGAGTTGTAAAAACAAGCTACTTTTTGTGATACATAAGCAGGACCATTATCAGTTTTGATATGTTGTGGGACACCTGAAACAGAAAATGCACGCTGCCAATGGCGTAGGGCGTCCCGAGCTGATTCTCCAGTGTGAGCAGTGGCAACGAGGGCAGAAGAAAAGGTATCAATTGATACATGTATATCCCTCAAACGGCCAAATTCAGTAATATGTGTGACATCAGTTTGCCAAAGCTGTAAAGCACGTAATCCTCGTGGATTGGTGCCATAATATACAGGTACTTGTTGATCTTGACAATCAGGGCAGGCTGCAATAATATTGCGAGCCTCAGCGCTACTAAGATTAAACTGACGTTTTAAAGCACGCTATCCCTGATGACAAAAACTATGCGATGCTATCGCTTGCTGTTTAACACTGGGCACAGGTCCCAGGGCCACTGCAGACACTAAAGCATCAGCTTGTGCATTGCCTTCTACAATAAATCCTGGCAACCGGGTATGACTTCTAATATGCATCACGTAATATTCTTGCTGTCGCTTTTGTATTGTTAGCCCTAACAGTTTCAATATGCCAAACAGCAATTCATTGGTTACACTCCCTAAAACAGCCTTATCTAAACGTTAGTACCAGTCCAGCCACAGAAGCCGAATCTGTCACAATGTTGACAGGGCTGGGGAAGTTCTGAAACACCATGGTCTTCGCCCGTAATTCTACGACTTGGGGCAAACCTTCTTGATGTTCGCTCTTATGTTGCCATTGTGTTCCTTGTCTCCAGACAACGGCAGCTTTTCCAGTTTTTCCTGATCCATCTGTGAACACCGTGGGGCCCTCCACTGGGTTTCTGCAACTGAGATTTTTCCGTGCAAAGGCCATTTGGGTGCTCAATTTGATCAGTGGGTGTGAAGGCAAATGGTAGCTCACCTGCCCTGTATAATTGGTCGTGGCTGCTTGTAGGGCACTGCTGTTAGCTAAGCACCGTTCAAAACAATCACTCTGTACAGGGACTACAATCTGTTCAGGGTCTCTTCCCATCAGTTCTCAACATCGAGTTCTACTTTTTATAATAACTTGTGCTATTAGCTCAAATAGACCAGGGGCTGTTTTCTTTGTCTTGTTAGGCAAAAAAAATTCATTCTAAAACACGTAAGGGATCATCCCATTGTTCACACCATTGAGCAATCATAGCAAATGGCACTAATTGATCTACTAACACAAAGGCCTGCACCGAAACCGTTAAGTCAAGTCTCCATACCTGTTTACTACTAATAGCTTGTTCTATTTCAGCTACCACTTTTTTTGCTTCCTCAGTTAACATTCGTGGGGCTAAAATGTTAGTGTCACCTTTTAATAGCTCAAAGAGAGGTTGTAATTTGGAAGATGGAATACCAACATAGGGCCGAATCCAATTCATCATTCCTGCTAATTTTTGTACATCATTCAACATTTTTACTTCTATTTGTAGTTGGATAGGTTGTGGCATGACTGTCTGAGCTAGGGCTTTCATTCCCAGGTATAACCACGGTTGTTGCCTTTGTACCTTTTCTGGGGCAATTATTAAGCCATATTCACACAATGATTCCCGCGTTTTCGCTTCCATTTTTTCTAACTGTTGCGCTGTTGCAGCCGCTAGCAGAATATCATCCATGCAATGGTAACAGTAATCAGATGGGAACAGGGCACGTGTTGGACTCAAGGCTTTTGCTACAAACCCTTGACCAATTGTAGGCGAGTTTTTTATACTTTGTGGCAACACTTTCCACTGATACCTTTTGGTAGGCTCCATGTTATTCACAGACGGAACAGTAAATGCAAATTTTTCTTTGTCTTGTTCTGCCAGAGGGATGGTAAAAAACCAATCTTTTAAATCCATTACAACAATTTCCCACCCCATAGGTATCAGAGTAGGCGAAGGTAATCCCGGTGGTAGTGCTCCCATTGTTGCCATGACATCATTAATCTTTCTCAAATCACGCAACAACCTCCATTTCCCCGATTTCTTTTTCATAACAAATACTGGGGTATTCCAAGGGCTATGTGAGGCTTCTATGCGTCCTGCAACAAGTTGTTCCATTACCAGAGACTGCAGGGCTGTTAATTTCTCTTGGCTAAGGGGCTACTGACCAACCCACACTGGTTTTTCTGTTAGCCATTTTAGAGCTAAAGTGGGCCGAGAAACGCCCCGCAATACAGTGGCCCCGACTAAAAATCCGTAGTTATGCGAACTCCCCATTGGCCTAAGCAGTCCCTTCCCCATAGGTTTAAAGGAGTTGAGGTCACATATGGCCGCACTGTAGCCCTTTGCCCTTCTGAGTGTACAATCACAGTAGGGTTAGTGGACATATAACTATTGGCAACCCCTCCGAGTCCTGCCACTCCCAAGGCATTGGAGGTTAATGGCCAAGCAGCAGGCCACTTCACTCCCTTAAGGAAATGATCGTCACATCTGCTCCAGTGTCTAATAATCCAGCCAGTCGGACCTTCTTGGGAGTGGCATCACTAAGTTCAAGAACACCATGCATTTGTGGGCGTTGATCAGATACTGCCTGCACCCAATAGACTTGTGGTTTTCCCGTAGAACCAAAACCACCATTACCACGTATAACGTTGTCCGTTTGTGGAACACAACTTTGAAATGGGACTAACTGAGCAAGTCGAGTTCCTTTCTCAGTAGTCACAGGTGGTGTAGCTGTCGATACCATGGCACATATTTGTCCTGTGTAATCAGCATCAAGCACTCCAACATGTACCAGGAGGCCTTGTAAGGTGGTACTAGATCTTCCTCTGAGTAAGGCACTTAACCTTTGCCAATTGGCCCCCAAGCGTCCAGGGGCACCTTGTGTATGATGGGGGTGGCTCCCCAGAGTCCACCACTTCAGTCCCTTCCTCACCCGTTATATGACTGCCCTCCTCATCGTCTGACTCAGGTGGCAAGGATGGAAAAGCCAGACTCGAGATGGGGTTAGTCGAAATAGGAGGAGAAGGCCATGCCTCTGTTTCCCCCAGGGCTGGAGCGGGGGGTGCGGAGGGACGCACCAGTCCTTCAGGGTGGATAACACCCATCCCTCTTTGAGTCTCTTTTACAGCTGCTATTTGGTCACGAGGCAACACGTACTTATATTGTTTATCTTTTGTGTTCATCGGGAGCAGTCCCTTATTTTCTTTAACAGCAATCTCCCGCCCCTTCATATCATCAACGGGAGGTTTTAGGGCAAGGGCTCAGGGGCTGCGGGCAGCTGTTCACTCCCTTCCGCTAAATCTTTCTGCTCCTTGAAGTTCTTTAATGTGTCTAACAAAAGTCGCCACGTTGTTAACAGTTCAATAGCCGTTTTTGAGCCACGCGTAGTTTCCTCAAATAATGTCTGCCCTAGGTTCGTCCATTGCGTTACACTAAATGCCGTAACCGACGTCGCTTCTACTCCCTGTTCCTTTCCCCACAATAGCATTTTTCGCAAGGTCACTTCAGGGAAGATTACACCCTGCTGTTTTAACAGCAGCGTCCATGTGGAGAGTATCGTCTGCTCTTCCTTAGTTAACTTCTCTCCCATGTCCCCAGTGGCTCACCTACTACAGGTGTCTTCTTAAACATGATCCGGATCTGTCAACAGCTCTGCCCGCTGTCTTCAGCTTCACTGGGCTCCCTGCCCACGACTATTTCCAGTCGTCTTCTTCATCAGTATCACGTCGGGGTCACCAATTGTCGTTTCAGTCGGGATGGACAAAAGACAAGACTCTCCTTGGAGAGTTAAGTTAAGCTCTCTCTTTATTACAAACTTGGCTTTCTTATATATCTAATCTTTTGTTCACGCTCCGTTCACGCGGTCTTTCTACGCTTTCAATTGGTTAGGTTACATGGCACACGCGCTCGTAGCTACAATACGATTGGTTATCGAAATCCTGTTCACATTGCTCAAAATCTGGCTTTCTCACAGCCTAACTCTCCTTGTTCTCTGAAGCAATCTTCTTCTTTCTCCTTTTTGTTACATCGTCTTTATATGAGCAACTCGCGGCCTTCTTATGGGTACACTGCAATCTCTATCTCTTCTGTCAAAGGGTCTACGGACCCGCCGTATCCCCCAAACCGTGGCAGTCTAAAATACTCCATGAAATATTCCAGCAATAGCTCCTAGGGGAGATGGGAAGAAGAAAGCGTCAGTGTTTCCCCAGGCCATTCCTGAAATGCACGCCATGCAATTTAACTGGATGTCCTATTCTTCAAGGACACATAAGCTTCCTGAGTTTTCATTCTTGAACTTCAGACCTTCTGAACTTCTGACCATTAATGGATATTTGAAGAAACTCAGAGGCCAAAATTCACCCTCACCAGGGTTTTGTGGGGCCCAGAGAAGTTGCTGGCACATCAGGTGCCTTGTGGCAGTTCCCCAAAACCACAGAGGAACGGGCTCGAAGACCAATACTTGGTCTCTTGGCATTCCATGTGACACCATGGTGAGAACAGAACTGCACTGGCTCAGGGCAGGGTCAAAACGGTTTTGAGCTCTCTCGGCACAAACTTGAACCTGAAGGGGCTCTGAATTGCACGAGAGCAGCTGACTTCAAGTGGAAGTCCCCAGCATCTGCTCAGTTCTATGGCAAAATGCTGCTTGTCTCGGGTTCCCTATCCAGCCAAGAGATGTTCACGGACGTACGAGGAATAAATTTGGCTTTTACATTTCCATGGCGTTTTCTTTTGTGTGTTTGCACTGTGCCATGAAAACCCATCTGTCCTCGGGGAAGGAAAAGGGCAAAACCAGAGTGGTCGTTAAAACGATGTGGTACTTCTTTGGCCTCTCCTTTGTTTGTTTGCTTGTTTTTCTTGTCTTTGTTGGTTGCTGCGTGGCCAAGTTGCACACCGTGTTATAAACACAGGATCAAAATACCAATGACTTTAACCCCCAAACAGCAATCTGCCTCCCCCACAAAATCCTATGTGAGCAAGGAGAAAGACCATGCAATACGATAAGTAATCTTATGCTTTAACCGTTTAGATCACGTTGCACCACTGGTCTCCAGGTAGAGTCTGTGAGGGTCTCCCGGGCATTCTGGGTGTTCTGGGCATTCCAGCCCCAAAGCCCCATTGCAAACGGTATCAACAAATCTCAGGAGTGTTGCAAAGTTCAAAGCAAGGAGGGGAGGGAGATTTTTATCTCAAAATAAAATTGGTTTTTTCACCCATTCACGCGCATGCTGTCATTCATATCCACCTATCTGAAAGCAGTCAAATGTGTATTTCCACCTAGTCTGGACAGAATTAGCGGAGCTGAGAGAGAGGACAAGACACACAACCTTTGGAGGCCTCTTCCTGTCTCCTGCATTGTCCGTGCCTCGGTGTCCTGAGAAGCTGCACGCAGATGTGATCTTGACGAAGTGCTAGTGTCAGTGCCATCAACACCTGCCGTTCTCACAACCCTGACCCGAGGCTCCCACGCTCAGAAGTTCCTCTTCATACTTGGTCACACCAATCACCAAAACACAGACCCTCTCCTACTAGAAGGGGACGGAGGAGGTCCCTCATTCAACACTGGCTCAGGGCAGGGTCAGCGATGGGTATAGACCTGTATGCTCTGGGTTGGGGCCACTGAGGTTTTGAAGGTTGACCTCCAGGCCCAGGGATCCCACCCCCTCACTGGGCAACCCTCTCCAGTGCTTCATGATCCTCGCAGGGATTTGGCGGTTGATCCTTTATCTCCAGCCTGAACCTCTCCCGTCTCAGGAGATGCCACCGTCTCTCACCTTCCCACCGGGCAGTGCTGGCAAGCGCCTGTCCCCATCCCCTTGATGCCTTCCCCGGAGGCACTGGAGTGCGCTATGAGGTGCCCCAACGCCCTCTCTGCTCCATGCTGGACCAGCCCCAGCCCCACAGACCCTCCTTGCCTCCCATGAGCCTCCCCTCTGGCTTCCTGGCCTCCCTCCTGCCCAGGACACCAGAAAGGGATGTAGTGCCTGGATGAGGCCTGACGGGTGCTGAGCAGAGGGAACCACCCTTGTGAGTCAAGTGCTGCCTGTGTCCCAGCATGGGAGGAATCAGGGCAGCCCAGAGGGCTGGCCAGCAGTGCTGGGGTGTGGGCAGACCTTGTGGGACTTTGTCCTGCAGCCTCCCAGGGAGGCACCAGGTGTCATCCAATGAACCCTCGTGCCACATGAGCCTGGAGACATCTGCCACAGCCAGAGTGACCTGAGGGGGGCCTGGGAAGACATGGCTGAGGCCTCGGTGACTGGCGTGAAACACTGATGCCGAGCACAAGACAAAGGGAGGGGGGCATGGATGGAGCGGGCAGAGCCACTGCAGTAGCCCCAGACGTGTGTGCTGTGGCCACAGCACTGCTGGGCTGAGCACCGCGGTCGAAAATGGCCCGCTGCGATGTCCCTGAGCAATGGCTTCTAATGTCACCAAGGGGAAGACTGTGAGGTCACCTAGTGATGGAATGTGACCGGGTGCCCCGCGCTGCTTATATGCGGACACCGAGTCCCACCCAGCCGGTTTGTGCCCACACTCCAGCTGAGCAAGGTTGCGAGGCTGGAGTGCTGAGAAAGCTTAGGAAGTGGTGCCTCACGGCGGGAGTTGCTTCGTGCAACTCTCCATACCTGACCAGGAGCCACCCAAAGACTTGCCCCGGCCCTGCCAGGTTCCGGCAGCCGGGGCACCCAGGAGGCACGCTCGCCGCGGCAGAGGTGAGCTGGGAGGGGAAACCTCAGCCTGGGCAGCTGGGAGGCTTTCCTTCTTGGGGGACCTGGGCATTTCTTCCACCCCTGCCCGCAGCCGACAAATGACTGTGGCCTCTCTTCCTTTTCTAGCGTGACACCGGCTGCTGCAGGGCCAGTGGGCAGGGGCAATTTAACATCCTCGGCTCCCCCCAGCCCACCGCAGAGCGTGGAGAGCATGGCCACGGAGCTGGAGGACCGCTGTCCCATCTGCCTGGGCAGCTGGGAGGAGCCCAGCTACGTGCTGCCATGCCTCCACCAGTTCTGTTACACCTGTATCTTGCGGTGGGCTGAGAACAAGCCCGAGTGCCCCCTCTGTAAAAGGAGGGTGAGATCCATCTTGCACTCGGTGCGGGCGGACGACGACTTCCAGGAACATGTCATCTCACCTCCTGTGGCTCCATCAGTCGTCGTCCGCCACCAGCGGGGAGGAGCGTCGGCACAGGCAGCCGCCCACCGCCCCCGTCACCCGGCAGCACCCCGGCCTGCAGCTGCGTCGCCGCTGCCCTGGGCTCCAGAGGGGGGCTTCCATGCCCTCCTCTTCCGCCTCTACCCGGCTGCCCTCCAGCCCCTGCTGCCCTGGCTGCAGCAGGAGCTCGGGCAGCTCTTTGAGGACGCCCAGCAGGCAGCAGCAGTGCAGAGCCTCATCACGTCCAGCCTGCGACACCTTGGGCTGGATGAGGAGGCTCTGGCCCAGCGGCTGCAGGCCTCCCTGGGCTGGCGCACGAGGGCCTTTGTCAGCCGGCTGATTGAGGCCGTCGTGCGCCGGTGCAGTGGGGTGGCCCCACGTCGCGTGGGCCTGGGGGTCACCCGTGCTGCCGGGGGGCGGGAGGACAGTGCCACGGCTGCCCCTGTCCCCGCTGCCTCCCGAGGGGAGCCTCCTGCCCCCAGCCCAGCTCCCCGTGGGGGTCCCGGGAGCCCCCCCTCCACCACCGTTCCCACCCACGGGGAGCAAGAAGAGCAGCCGGAGGAGGCTGTGCCAGGGCCCTCCAGCCACAGCCAGGGCACGGACCGCTCCCCTGAGGAGCCCCGGCGAGCCCTGAAGAGGAGGGCCGGCAGCCCTGAGGACCCTTCCCAGCCCCCCAGGAAGCCACCCCGCCACCGGTGAACCTGGGAGGGTGCCGCAGGGGCTGCCAAGTCAAGGCCGCAGCTGGGGGACGTGCTGACACCTCTGCGGCAGAAGAGCTCCCCAGCACCTCATCGGCTGCTGTTGGTGGGGGTCCTGCCAGCAACCCCAACTCCCCCGTTCCCACCCACGGGGAGCAGCAAGAGTTCCCAGGACTCTTTACAGCCACCCGAGACCACGACGCCCCGCCAGCAACACTCAAACCAGGCCCCAGGAGCTGCCAAAACCGGGGCCAGGCCAGCAGCCAAGCCAATCGGCAGGCAAGTGCTGCTCAGCAGTCAAGTGCCCGAAGGCGGGACAGTGTCAGATGCTCTGCATGCCTCCAGGTAGATGATGTCTGTGGCTTTCCCCTTATTCACTCAGGGTGCAGATAAAGCAAGGCTGCAGCTGGGGGACGTGCTGCTGAGGAATGGGAGGAGAGCCCCACGGCTGCCCCCGTGCCCGCTGCCTCCCAAGAAAACTCTCCTACTGCTCGCCTCACCCACTCTGACAGCGTGGAAGCAATCAGCATGGATGACCTCCCCGGCACGTCAGCAGCTGCCCTTCATGGGAGTGCCACCAGCACTCATTCTGCCCACGTTCCTGTTGCTGGGGATCAAGAGGAGCCCCAACAGGAACCCGAGGATGCCGTGGCAACTCCATCTACTTCCACTGGCGGCAGGGAACGCTCCTCTGCGGGGCCATAGTGTTCTCCGAAGAGAAGGAATGGCAGCCCCAAGGCCTCTAACTCTAATTAGCAGACTGTAAAGCAAATAAAGGCCTTAAGACTGCAGAAGATGTCTTGGTGTGTCACTAACTGTGCAGGTGGCCTTGCTATCCCCACCCGTGTTACTTTCTACCCCTTTTCCTGGGGCTGTGCCCACCCTTTCCTGGGTGGACAAACACTGGAACAGGCTTCCTAGAGAGGTGGTCCATGCCCCCAGCCTCTCAATGCCTTAAAAGGAGGTATTTGGACAGTGCCCTTAACAATAGGCTTTAATTTTCGTCAGCCATGGAGTGGTCAGGTACTTGGACTCCATGATCCTTGCAGGTCCATACCAACAGGAACTCCTCCTTTCCATTCCATTCCATTCCATTCCATTCCATTCCATTCCATTCCATTCCATTCCATTCCATTGCAATCAGTGCTTGTGAAAGCGGCTGCACCAACGGAAACAGGAAAGTGTTTTTTTGACATTGCAGCTAAGGGAAGCTGCTGCACCTTTAGAAACCTTTGCTCCCTTTCCCACTGGCAATGCGTCTCTGCCAGTACTTCAGTGAGCATCCCTTCATGGGCTTGTGACAGTTGGGCTACAGCTTGGGGACACTCAGGTCTTGAAGACCTCCAGGCTCTGGGATCCCACCTCCTCTCAGGGCAACCCTCTCCAGTGCTTCATGATCCTCGCAGGGATTTGGAGGTTCATTGCTTATCTCCAGCCTGAACCTCTCCCGTCTCAGGAGGTGCCACTGTCTCTCACCCTCCCACCAGACAGAGCTGGCAAGCGCCTGTCCCCATCCCCTTGATGCCTTCCTCATAGGCACTGGGGTGCGCTATGAGGTGCCCCAATGCCTTCTCTGATCCATGCTGAACCAGCCCCAGCCCCACAGACCCTCCTTGCCTCCCATGAGCCTCCCCTCTGGCTTCCTGGCCTCCCTCCTGCCCAGGACCCCAAATGTCCTCTGGCTAGGGAAGAAAGAGAGGAGAAAACCCATGAGAGTGAGCCAAGGGCTGCCTGTGTCCCAGCATGGGAGGAATCAGGGCAGCCCAGAGGGCTGGCCAGCAGTGCTGGGGTGTGGGCAGACCTTGTGGGACTTTGTCCTGCAGCCTCCCAGGGAGGCACCAGGTGTCATCCAATGAACCCTCGTGCCACATGAGCCTGGAGACATCTGCCACAGCCAGAGTGACCTGAGGCTGACCTGGGAAGACATGGCTGAGCCCTTGGTGACTGAGCGATGGGTTCTGATGTCACCGAGGGCTGAACTGTGAGGTTAGCTAGTGATGGATTGTGACCAGGTGCCCCCCACTGCTTATATGCGGGCACCGAGGCCCAGCCAGCCGGTTTGTGCCCACGCTCCAGCTGAGCAAGTTGGCGAGGCTGGAGTGTTGAGGAAACCCTAGGAACTGGTGTCGTGCTTGGGGAGTTGCTTCTTGCAACTCTCCGTACCTGACCCAGAGCCACTCGAGGACTTGCCCCAGCCCTGCCAGGTTCCGGCAGCCGGGGCACCCAGGAGGCGCGCTCGCAGCGGCAGAGGTGAGCTGGAGGGGAAACCTCAACCTGGGCAGCTGGGAGGCTTTCCTTCTTGAGGGACCTGGGCATTTCTTCCACCCCTGCCCGCAACCAGCAAATGACTGTGGCCTCTCTTCCTTTTCTAGCGTGACACCGGCTGCTGCAGCGCCAGCGAGAGGGAGCCACTTAACATCCTCGGCTCCCTGCAGCCCAGCGCAGAGCGTGGAAGGCATGGCCGCCGAGCTGGAGAACCGCTGTCCCATCTGCCTGGACAGCTGGGAGGAGGCCAGCTACCTGCTGCCATGCCTCCACCAGTTCTGCTACCCCTGCATCCTGCGCTGGGTTGACACCAAGCCCGAGTGCCCCCTCTGCAAGAGGACCATCTGCTCCATCATGCACTCGGTGCAGACGGACGACGACTTCCAGGAGCACGTCGTCACAGCACCTGCGGCACCACCTGTCGTCGGCCACCAGGCAGGAGGAGCTCCTGCACATCCAGCTGCTCACAGCCGCCCAGCAAGAGAGCAACAGCCTGTGGGAATGGTGCCCGGGGCTCCTCTGGGCGGACTCCAGCCCAGCACATGGGCATCCCTCTTCCAGAGGCACCCAGCTCTCCTCCAGACCATTCGGACCTGGGTGCGTCAGGAGCTGCGACGCATGTTTGGGAGCCGGCGTTCACGGGCAGACATAGCGGAGGACATTCTCATGCCCTTCCTGGCCCTTTTTGGCCTGGATGAAGAAATGATGGTCCAGCTGATGGAAACCTGCCTCCAAACCTACGCGGCAACATTTGTCCGACGGCTTATTGACGTTGCCGTGCAACGCTGCAGCGGGGAGGCCCGCCGTCTGCTGGGCCTGGACAATGGCCATGCTGCGAGGCAGCGGGAGGAGAGCCCCACAGCTGCCCCTGTGCCCGCTGCCTCCCAAGAAAGGTCTCCTACTGCTGGCCTCACCCACTCCAACAGCGTGGAAGCAACCAGCATGGATGACCTCCCCGGCACGTCAGCAGCTGCCCTTCGTGGGAGTGCCACCAGCCCCCTTTCTGCCCCCGTTCCTGTCCCCGGGGATCAAGAGGAGCCCCAGCAGGAACCCGAGGATGCCGCGGCAATTCCATCGACTTCCAGCGGCGGCAGGGAACGCTCCTCTGGGGGGCCACGGTGTCCCCCAAAGAGAAGGAGCGGCAGCCCCGAGGCCTCTTCTCCAGCCAAGAAGAGGCCACCCCACGGGAGGCACTAGGAGAATGCCCCAGGCACTGCCGATACCACCACCGGCCCAGCAGCTGCGGCATGCGCTGGCCCTCAAGGGCCCCTGGCCCTCTGAGTCTAAGTAGCAGGCTGTAAAAGCAAATAAAGGCCTTAAGACTGCAGAAAATGTCTTGGTGTGTCACTAACTGTGCAGGTGGCCTTGCTATCCCCACCCGTGTTACTTTCTACCCCTGTTCCTGGGGCTGTGCCTACCTTTTCCTGGGTGGTCCAACACTGGAACAGGCTTCCTAGAGAGGTGGTCCATGCCCCCAGCCTCTCAATGCCTTAAAAGGAGGCATTTGCACAGTGCCCTTAACCATAGGCCTTATTTTGGTCAGCCATGGCCTGGCAGGGAGCTACGAGTAGTACCTGCTCGGCTTGTCCCCCTACCAGTGCAGGAGGCTGGCCATGGAGAGGGCCCGCAGCCGGTCGCCGCAGCACCGCTCCAACCTGCGCAGGCGGCCCACCGACAACTAGCCCTCGGCTGGCAGCAGCGGGCCTGCCGGGACCAACCGCACAGCTCCCAGCAGGCTCCCGCACCCAGCACTTCTCAGGAGCCAACACCGCTGAGCGCAGGAGTGCGCCCACCTGGCCCTGCTCCTGCTCCTGCTCCGGACACCGGCAGTGGCACAGTGTGGCTGTGGCCCCTCACCATCCCCCTCTGGCGCCTCCAATAAAGACCTCCATGCTTTCCAGGGCATGTGTGCATGTGTGTTTCTCGACCGCAGAGCAACCTGATGATTAAGGAGCCGGAGCATCCTCTGAGCAAAGGCTGAGCGAGCTGGGACTCTTTAGCCTGCTGAAGAGAAGGCTCGGGGGGGACCTGATCGATGCCTAAAAAGGCCTGAAGGGAGGCTGCAGAGAAGATGGAGCCAGGCTCTTGCCGGTGGTGCCCAGCGACAGGAGACGGCATATCGAAGAGCACTCTGGACATGATCCTGGATAAGTGGCTCTAGCTCAACATCAACAGCAAGATCTCCCATCTCTACTTCCATGATTAGAAATACTAACATATCGAGGCCAGCCGTATAAGCTGTTAAGAATGCCTTTGGTACAGACGATGTCTATTTCTCTGGTATACATTGCTGACAATCCACTTCTGGAAAAACAGTTTCTCATATACTTCCTCCCATCCAAAAAGAAGTTCTGTTCACTGGTTCAGTTAGGGATGCAAAGGCCGGGATTCCAAATAAATTGTGCCATTATGACTGTATACATCACTTAATTCGAACCCGTTCTGCATTTGTGCTGAGGCAGCTCAACTGCATCAGATAGTGATGTCCTGCTTTTTCTGTACTCTAGAGAGACTGTGGGTGTTAGAGCACCACGGTGGGTTTGGCCAACTAGCTTGATACTAGTCGCACGCACCTGCCGTACTTTTTGTAAGGCAGTTCTATAAATGCTCTCATAAATATAAATATAATGCTCTCATAGAAATGCTGTCCAGGAGGTCAGACCGTGTGGACAGGCCCTGTGGCCTATGCTAAATGGTCCGGGCCACGCCTGGCATTGATGCTTGCTGGTGTTTATTTCTCAGCATTCAGGTATTATATATTCTCACCACCAGTGTGACGCAGTGCAAGAAGCATTCGGCCTAGGTTCATGCCCAGCAGATCGCTATTGGGGCAACGTTTGTCAGCGGTTTACCCTCAGTTTGTTTGACTTAACTTGTAACGGGACTGTAAAGAATGGGTGACTACACATTTTCCTACGGACCACTTTTGGTAACAGTCTGGCATGCACGCAATCGAACACATACTGAGAGGTTCATGTCAAGATATGCACACGAGAATACACCCTATAATATATTTGGGTTTTTAGCACCAAGGTTACGCACTTCAATGTTAATTGTGATGCCTCCGTAACTTTGGAACACTTACTCTTTTAACTTGCTTTCCCCCCCAAACTCTGTACATATTTTCACTTCAAATAGTGCGGCCTTTCTTCTCGTGTGGAGCTATTAAAAAGAGAAAGAAGAAATACTGCATTGGGAACTTCTCTTGCTAGTCCTGTGAAAAGGCTCTGCAACCTTAAAAAGGAAGAAGGACCGTCCAGAATCTGGGAACAGGTCCCACAGACATTCCTACTTCGTGCACCTGAAGACCTTTCCTGCGTGATTTTTCTTTACGTGTGAGAATCAGACTGACTATCAGGATACCCTTCCCTTCTACAGATTGGCACTGGGATCAACTGCTTTCTGCAGTCATGCTACATCTCTGCCTCAATGTTCGCACAGGCCTGGATCCCATAAACACGACTCCATCATGGGTATGCGTGTTTCCAGTTTATAGCTGAAAACTACACTAAGGAAACTTGGCAGGTTAGCAAAAACATACACAACTTTCTTGTAGTGACAAGGAAATGGCAGGTATGTAGTTCGATATAAAACGATAATTCGCTATAACAATGACAATGAGAAAAAAGCACGAACGAAATGCCACTCCTTGACCCTAGCACCCAAAGTGACGCTTTCAGAAATTGTGTCTTTTTCCCTGCAAGCAGGTGTATGTCTGTGACTAACTGACCCTTCGAACCAGTGTAGCTCCAAAGGGACGCAGGACTGGATACGTATTCGCAGAGATGTGTGCACACAACACACATGCATAATTTTGGGGCCAGGCTCAAACGGCATTTTCCGACTCAGGGTACTTCTAACTGCAAGCATAGTGGAAGAGTCAGTTCCAGGGTATTACAACCTTTTGCATCGTCCCATACCTATCTTTGCTGAAGTACAGCTCCTGTACTTGCACAAAACCAGTAGACCATCAGCCATCAGGTGAGACGTTTTACAGCCCCCAGACGTGAAGGTTTATAAATTAGATGCATTTCTATGCAACTGCAGAGAATAGTGAAATATCCTCCAGGACATTATCTTTTTGAATGGGAGGTGTTGTGGTTGAAGCTATTCTTTTTAATCAGCTGAAGGAAAAATTTGTTTGTTACTTGTAAAAGAAACGGTATGCAGAGCTGAAATGCAACCCCTCATCAGAGAGCGTTCTGAGGGCCCCGCAAGCGGCACCACTCACTTTTGAGAGGACTGAAAGCTGGGAAAGTCTTTGTCGACATCAAGGAAATACTGCCCTCTTCTGATTCCATTTGATCTAGAGGTGGCTGCACTTGCGACGAGAGAAAAGAGATCTGAAAAAAGAATAAGCGGACTAGAGATGTGGCTTTCAAAGGGATGAACCTTCTCCAGTGGTTGTTTAGGCGGGGAACCTCCACCATTTCTGAGTGGCAAAGACAGCATCAAAGCACGAGACATGCACAGCCTGGATAAAAGCCACATGCGCTGCGCCTGTACATTCTAGGATAATAGCGTAATGAAAAGAAAGGTGGTGTGAAATGCAAGCAGCCGACAGATGAGTTAAAGCAAAGAGGAGGAGGGGCTCCTGTAAGTATGCAATGGAGCTTCTTGCTGCCCAGTTCTGCGCATACTGAGCTTTTCAAATGTTCAAAAGCAAGGAACCCAAGCCCAGAAAGAAAAGCACGTTGGAGAGCTATCAAACATCGAGACACATTCGGGAAGCCTCGGAGCTGCAAGCCCCTGAGAGAGTGTGCTGCAAAAATATCACCATTTGCTTCCCTTTTTCTCGTGCCCTTTCCTAGATATTCTCTGCTGGCAACTGCCACTGGCTCCTTTCTGGTATCTTCTGGGCTCTTCTTGGAGAAGCATGCCATCTTTAAGTGCAAAGAATGAGCTTCACACTAGCCACCAGCTGAGGCATTTTGCAGACCTACAAGCAGAAAAAGCTCCAAAAATAAGAGGCAGTCGTAGGGAAATCTGGACACGGCGAACCACTTGTCTGATTAGTTTGACCGCTTCTACGATAACTTCCTTACAGAGAATTTCACACCAGAATGATACGCAACCTTCTCCCGGCTGCAAACCGCCACACACTATGAAAATCGGATTGCTTTTCAGAGCTGTCACAAAGGAGACTGGCACAGAAGGATCTTAGCTTCATCGAGCATCCGCACAGCTAAAAGTCTGGGAAATAGCTTTACCCGTTCACAAGATGAGGCCTAACCCTTCTCGCGTGTCCTGCAGCTTCTGCTGCGTGGATGAAAAGTGCTCTTGTTCATGCCTTCCTTTTTTTTGATTTGTCGGCAATCCCATGGAGAGAACTGAGGAAGTAATCCTTATGCCCCCGTCCTGGGAAAACCCACAGCCCCATTCAGCTTTTACACGCGTGCAAAAAAAAAAAAAAAAGAAATCACCATTTAGGGAAATTTCTGCTTTCTCTCCACCACCGTGGACTAGCATGGATGCAAATTCCATTTTGACACAATTTTACAAGTGAAAGAATGCTCAAACACAACCAGTTTACAGACAACAAAAATGGTTTGGTACTGAAATAATTTATTTGTGTTTGTACAATTGTATTGTAAAAAATCGAACTGTAAAATACATGTACCGAACAAAAATTTAAATTATAGAAATTGTGTCACGTTTTAATACCTGTCAAACTCAGTGCACTTTTGTGCAGAATGTGTAACAGCAGGCGATCTGCTATTCATGTGCATATTTCTTAATTGTGTCTTATAAATTTAAGTGTAAGCAAACCTCTTCCCACTGGAAAAAAGAAAGAAAAGGAAAAAGGAAGGTTTTTGGAAAGTAACATTGTGAGCGACATGCTCCATTCCGCCCTCAGGTGCCCTGTTGTGAGTGAGAGCAGAATTCCCATCACAGAATTTTCAGAGTCGGCTTGGTATGAAAGCTCACTTGCAAAGGAGCCAACCCAAGTGGCACCGTTCGAACCACTTCCAGGAAATGCCACACAAGGAAGAAACATTACCTTGCACCCAGCTACGTTTCATGAAGTGGGCACTTAAGAAGGTCTTGTGTGTCGCGTTAGAATGATCAGTTACAAACCCGTGAAAAAGATGTTTTGTGGCCAAATGTTGTCAGGGTAAAAGAAAACCACGAAGCTGTTGAGTTAGGCTTTTGTAACTTGGCGTGAACTCCTACGCTTATAGTCTACACTGGAATATTGAGACCTTAACTTATGGAACGTATGTGTAGAATATGTGTGGCAGTCTGAAATATTCCATGAGATATTCCGGCAATAGCTCCTAGGGGAGATGGGAAGAAGAAAGCGTCAGTGTTTCCCCAGGCCATTCCTGAAATGCACACCATGCAATTTAACTGGATGTCCTATTCTTCAAGGACACATAAGCTTCCTGAGTTTTCATTTTTGAACTTCAGAACCTCTGAAGTTCTGACCACTCGTGGATATTTGAAGAAACTCATTGTCCTTATATGACGCAACTCGTGGCCTTCTTATGGGTACACTGCAATCTCTATCTCTTCTGTCAAAGGGTCTACGGGCCCGCCGTATCCCGCAACAATTCCCCCTTCTTGTATTTGTGCTACAAATGCCGCCCTCATCACCCGCTGCAGGGCCCTTTGCAGTAGGGAGATGAGACATGGCACCATCATTAGCACAACTACGACTATCAACAATATTGTTAATCCTGCTTTGACTATTGAAACCAGCCATCCCGAGAGTCCCCAGTTTTTGCAAAAGGTGATCAAGAGAGAGGAACCCACCCTCTTCCTTTAACTTTTTCGTTCGTTCTGTCAACTCTTGTATGCGTGCATGAATAGATCGAGAGTGGTCTGATAAATTCATGCAGCACATCCCATCAACATCTTGGCAGCCATGACCTTGAGCCAGCAACAAAAAATCTATTGCAGCTCGATTCTGCAGTGTGGCATGTCTAACTGAGTCTACATCTAACAGTAAACTACTCAAAACTGGAGAAGTAGCATTAGATTGCTTAGCCAGCCGACATCCAAGCCTGTTAAGCGTAGCGAGCGCTTTAGCTGACGCCACCCCGGGGGCTAAAAAGGATGCCGCGATTATTTCTCCAGGGTTCCAAAATTGTACATCGTCATCGCAGCTATTTCTGAATGCGTGAGCACTTCCTTTTGGGCGCCTATAGCGCTGCACAATCATAGATGCATTTGGTGTTAGTAGGGTTAATCTTCCTAAACTACAGGGGCCCCCTTTAATGTGAGAGGGGATACCAGGCCATGCCCTATCTCCGCAGATGAGAAAGCTTCCTGCTGGCAAGCTCAGAGGGTGATTAGTAGATTTAGAGACATTGGCTGATGTGTAGGTGCACCAAACAGATTCATTTCTATAAACAATCAGGCTAGAATTAACACATTGAATGTTTGCCTGATTTTTGCCACTATAATTAAAATATAAGCAGTAATCCATTTCAACAGAACCCAGTAATTCTAGTTCTTGTGGTTCGAGGTTACTGTGTTGCAGATAGGGTACCCAAGCATCCCAATTAGCAGCTACCTCACCCCCTTTTGTCAAGTGCTTCTGAAACTCCGGCACAGGCCAGGCGTCTAAGGGCTGTCCCACCAGACACGTTGAGAATGGATTCTGCGGTGATGAGGTTGACAAACAAAGCGTGTCCTGGCCCGTTAAGTTAGCCAGGGTGACCCATACATTATTCTTTGGTTGAGGTGGAATCCAAACCCTTGAGGAGAGTGCAGTAAATATCTTAAGGCAGATGGTGAGCAAGATAGCCGGACTCATCATGCCGGTTCGCTTTGTTCCCCCGTCCCGGTTATCTTCAAATACGGGCGGACGTATCTTGCGGGCACCCGCCGTGGTCCATGATCTGTGGAAACACAAGCATAGCCCCTTCCCCACGTGATCAAGTCACGCGGGCCCAACCACTGTCCTGTCCTGAGGTCCCGCATCAGCACTTTTGCTCCAGGACCCACCCGTTCCTGGGTCACAAGAGAACCAAAGGGCCGAAGGAGGGGTGGCATCGCAGCAGCAGTATCATCAGCAAGCTGCAAAAAAATTCAAGACATATACAGCTTTAGCTAATCGTGCTTCAGGGGTTTCCCCTAGCATTCCCCCTTTTTGTTTGTGTAAAAGGCGTTTCAGGGGACCGTGTGCACGCTCAACAATACTCTGACCCGTGGGTGAGTGGGGGATGCCTGTGACATGTGTCACGCCCCAGAGTTGTAAAAACAAGCTACTTTTTGTGATACATAAGCAGGACCATTATCAGTTTTGATCTGTTGTGGGACACCTGAAACAGAAAATGCACGCTGCCAATGGCGTAGGGCGTCCCGAGCTGATTCTCCAGTGTGAGCAGTGGCAACGAGGGCAGAAGAAAAGGTATCAATTGATACATGTATATCCCTCAAACGGCCAAATTCAGTAATATGTGTGACATCAGTTTGCCAAAGCTGTAAAGCACGTAATCCTCGTGGATTGGTGCCGTAATATACAGGTACTTGTTGATCTTGACAATCAGGGCAGGCTGCAATAATATTGCGAGCCTCAGCGCTACTAAGATTAAACTGACGTTTTAAAGCACGCTATCCCTGATGACAAAAACTATGCGATGCTATCGCTTGCTGTTTAACATTGGGCACAGGTCCCAGGGCCACTGCAGACACTAAAGCATCAGCTTGTGCATTGCCTTCTACAATAAATCCTGGCAACCGGGTATGACTTCTAATATGCATCACGTAATATTCTTGCTGTCGCTTTTGTATTGTTAGCCCTAACAGTTTCAATATGCCAAACAGCAATTCATTGGTTACACTCCCTAAAACAGCCTTATCTAAACGTTAGTACCAGTCCAGCCACAGAAGCCGAATCTGTCACAATGTTGACAGGGCTGGGGAAGTTCTGAAACACCATGGTCTTCGCCCGTAATTCTACGACTTGGGGCAAACCTTCTTGATGTTCGCTCTTATGTTGCCATTGTGTTCCTTGTCTCCAGACAACGGCAGCTTTTCCAGTTTTTCCTGATCCATCTGTGAACACCGTGGGGCCCTCCACTGGGTTTCTGCAACTGAGATTTTTCCGTGCAAAGGCCATTTGGGTGCCCAATTTGATCAGTGGGTGTGAAGGCAAATGGTAGCTCACCTGCCCTGTATAATTGGTCGTGGCTGCTTGTAGGGCACTGCTGTTAGCTAAGCACCGTTCAAAACAATCACTCTGTACAGGGACTACAATCTGTTCAGGGTCTCTTCCCATCAGTTCTCAACATCGAGTTCTACTTTTTATAATAACTTGTGCTATTAGCTCAAATAGACCAGGGGCTGTTTTCTTTGTCTTGTTAGGCAAAAAAAATTCATTCTAAAACACGTAAGGGATCATCCCATTGTTCACACCATTGAGCAATCATAGCAAATGGCACTAATTGATCTACTAACACAAAGGCCTGCACCGAAACCGTTAAGTCAAGTCTCCATACATGTTTACTACTAATAGCTTGTTCTATTTCAGCTACCACTTTTTTTGCTTCCTCGGTTAACATTCGTGGGGCTAAAATGTTAGTGTCACCTTTTAATAGCTCAAAGAGAGGTTGTAATTTGGAAGGTGGAATACCAACATAGGGCCGAATCCAATTCATCATTCCTGCTAATTTTTGTACATCATTCAACGTTTTTACTTCTATTTGTAGTTGGATAGGTTGTGGCATGACTGTCTGAGCTAGCGCTTTCATTCCCAGGTATAACCACGGTTGTTGCCTTTGTACCTTTTCTGGGGCGATTATTAAGCCATATTCACACAATGATTCCCGCGTTTTCGCTTCCATTTTTTCTAACTGTTGCGCTGTTGCAGCCGCTAGCAGAATATCATCCATGCAATGGTAACAGTAATCAGATGGGAACAGGGCACGTGTTGGATTCAAGGCTTTTGCTACAAACCCTTGACCAATTGTAGGCGAGTTTTTTATACTTTGTGGCAACACTTTCCACTGATACCTTTTGGTAGGCTCCATGTTATTCACAGACGGAACAGTAAATGCAAATTTTTCTTTGTCTTGTTCTGCCAGAGGGATGGTAAAAAAACAATCTTTTAAATCCATTACAACAATTTCCCACCCCATAGGTATCAGAGTAGGCGAAGGTAGTGCTCCCATTGTTGCCATGACATCATTAATCTTTCTCAAATCATGCAACAACCTCCATTTCCCTGATTTCTTTTTCATAACAAATACTGGGGTATTCCAAGGGCTATGTGAGGCTTCTATGCGTCCTGCAACAAGTTGTTCCATTACCAGAGACTGCAGGGCCGTTAATTTCTCTTGGCTAAGGGGCTACTGACCAACCCACACTGGTTTTTCTGTTAGCCATTTTAGAGCTAAAGTGGGCCGAGAAACGCCCCGCAATACAGTGGCCCCGACTAAAAATCCGTAGTTATGCGAACTCCCCATTGGCCTAAGCAGTCCCTTCCCCATAGGTTTAAAGGAGTTGAGGTCACATATGGCCGCACTGTAGCCCTTTGCCCTTCTGAGTGTACAATCACAGTAGGGTTAGTGGACATATAACTATTGGCAACCCCTCCGAGTCCTGCCACTCCCAAGGCATTGGAGGTTAATGGCCAAGCAGCAGGCCACTTCACTCCCTTAAGGAAATGATCGTCACATCTGCTCCAGTGTCTAATAATCCAGCCAGTCGGACCTTCTTGGGAGTGGCATCACTAAGTTCAAGAACACCATGCATTTGTGGGCGTTGATCAGATACTGCCTGCACCCAATAGACTTGTGGTTTTCCCGTAGAACCAAAACCACCATTACCACGTATAACGTTGTCCGTTTGTGGAACACAACTTTGAAATGGGACTAACTGAGCAAGTCGAGTTCCTTTCTCAGTAGTCACAGGTGGTGTAGCTGTCGATACCATGGCACATATTTGTCCTGTGTAATCAGCATCAAGCACTCCAACATGTACCAGGAGGCCTTGTAAGGTGGTACTAGATCTTCCTCTGAGTAAGGCACTTAACCTTTGCCAATTGGTCCCCAAGCGTCCAGGGGCACCTTGTGTATGATGGGGGTGGCTCCCCAGAGTCCACCACTTCAGTCCCTTCCTCACCCGTTATATGACTGCCCTCCTCATCGTCTGACTCAGGTGGCAAGGATGGAAAAGCCAGACTCGAGATGGGGTTAGTCGAAATAGGAGGAGAAGGCCATGCCTCTGTTTCCCCCAGGGCTGGAGCGGGGGGTGCGGAGGGACGCACCAGTCCTTCAGGGTGGATAACACCCATCCCTCTTTGAGTCTCTTTTACAGCTGCTATTTGGTCACGAGGCAACACGTACTTATATTGTTTATCTTTTGTGTTCATCGGGAGCAGCCCCTTATTTTCTTTAACAGCAATCTCCCGCCCCTTCATATCATCAACGGGAGGTTTTAGGGCAAGGGCTCAGGGGCTGCGGGCAGCTGTTCACTCCCTTCCGCTAAATCTTTCTGCTCCTTGAAGTTCTTTAATGTGTCTAACAAAAGTCGCCACGTTGTTAACAGTTCAATAGCCGTTTTTGAGCCACGCGTAGTTTCCTCAAATAATGTCTGCCCTAGGTTCGTCCATTGCGTTACACTAAATGCCGTAACCGACGTCGCTTCCACTCCCTGTTCCTTTCCCCACAATAGCATTTTTTGCAAGGTCACTTCAGGGAAGATTACACCCTGCTGTTTTAACAGCAGCGTCCATGTGGAGAGTATCGTCTGCTCTTCCTTAGTTAACTTCTCTCCCATGTCCCCAGTGGCTCACCTACTACAGGTGTCTTCTTAAACATGATCCGGATCCGTCAACAGCTCTGCCCGCTGTCTTCAGCTTCACTGGGCTCCCTGCCCACGACTATTTCCAGTCGTCTTCTTCCTCAGTATCACGTCGGGGTCACCAATTGTCGTTTCAGTCGGGACGGACAAAAGACAAGACTCTCCTTGGAGAGTTAAGTTAAGCTCTCTCTTTATTACAAACTTGGCTTTCTTATATATCTAATCTTTTGTTCACGCTCCGTTCACGCGGTCTTTCTACGCTTTCAATTGGTTAGGTTACATGGCACACGCGCTCGTAGCTACAATACGATTGGTTATCGAAATCCTGTTCACATTGCTCAAAATCTGGCTTTCTCACAGCCTAACTCTCCTTGTTCTCTGAAGCAATCTTCTTCTTTCTCCTTTTTGTTACATTGTCTTTATATGAGCAACTCGCGGCCTTCTTATGGGTACACTGCAATCTCTATCTCTTCTGTCAAAGGGTCTACGGACCCGCCGTATCCCCCAAACCGTGGCAGTCTAAAATACTCCATGAAATATTCCAGCAATAGCTCCTAGGGGAGATGGGAAGAAGAAAGCGTCAGTGTTTCCCCAGGCCAGTTCTGAAATGCACGCCATGCAATTTAACTGGATGTCCTATTCTTCAAGGACACATAAGCTTCCTGAGTTTTCATTCTTGAACTTCAGACCTTCTGAACTTCTGACCACTAATGGATATTTGAAGAAACTCAGAGGCCAAAATTCACCCTCACCAGGGTTTTGTGGGGCCCAGAGAAGTTGCTGGCACATCAGGTGCCTTGTGGCAGTTCCCCAAAACCACAGAGGAACGGGCTCGAAGACTAATACTTGGTCTCTTGGCATTCCATGTGACACCATGTTGAGAACAGAACTGCACTGGCTCAGGGCAGGGTCAAAACGGTTTGGAGCTCTCTCTGCACAAACTTGAACCTGAAGGGGCTCTGAATTGCACGAGAGCAGCTGACTTCAAGTGGAAGTCCCCAGCATCTGCTCAGTTCTATGGCAAAATGCTGCTTGTCTCGGGTTCCCTATCCAGCCAAGAGATGTTCACGGACGTACGAGGAATAAATTTGGCTTTTACATTTCCATGGCGTTTTCTTTTGTGTGTTTGCACTGTGCCATGAAAACCCATCTGTCCTCGGGGAAGGAAAAGGGCAAAACCAGAGTGGTCGTTAAAATGATGTGGTACTTCTTTGGCCTCTCCTTTGTTTGTTTGCTTGTTTTTCTTGTCTTTGTTGGTTGCTGCGTGGCCAAGTTGCACACCGTGTTATAAACACAGGATCAAAATACCAATGACTTTAGCCCCCAAACAGCAATCTGCCTCCCCCCCAAAATCCTATGTGAGCAAGGAGAAAGACCATGCAATACGATAAGTAATCTTATGCTTTAACCGTTTAGATCACGTTGCACCACCGGTCTCCAGGTAGAGTCTGTGAGGGTCTCCCGGGCATTCTGGGCGTTCTGGGCATTCCAGCCCCAAAGCCCTGTTGCAAACGGTATCAGCAAATCTCAGGAGTGTTGCAAAGTTCAAAGCAAGGAGGGGAGGGAGATTTTTATCTCAAAATAAAATTGGTTTTTTCACCCATTCACACGCATGCTGTCATTCATATCCACCTATCTGAAAGCAGTCAAATGTGTATTTCCACCTAGTCTGGACAGAATTAGCGGAGCTGAGAGAGAGGACAAGAGACACAACCTTTGGAGGCCTCTTCCTGTCTCCTGCATTGTCCCTGCCTGGGTGTCCTGAGAAGCTGCACGCAGATGTAATCTTGACGAAGTGCTAGTGTCAGTGCCATCAACACCTGCCGTTCTCACAACCCTGACCCGAGGCTCCCACGCTCAGAAGTTCCTCTTCATACTTGGTCACACCAATCACCAAAACACAGACCCTCTCCTACTAGAAGGGGACGGAGGAGGTCTCTCATTCAACACTGGCTCAGGGCAGGGTCAGCGATGGGTATAGACCTGTATGCTCTGGGTTGGGGCCACTGAGGTTTTGAAGGTTGACCTCCAGGCCCAGGGATCCCACCCCCTCACTGGGCAACCCTCTCCAGTGCTTCATGATCCTCGCAGGGATTTGGCGGTTGATCCTTTATCTCCAGCCTGAACCTCTCCCGTCTCAGGAGATGCCACCGTCTCTCACCCTCCCACCGGGCAGTGCTGGCAAGCGCCTGTCCCCATCCCCTTGATGCCTTCCCCGGAGGCACTGGAGTGCGCTATGAGGTGCCCCAACGCCTTCTCTGCTCCATGCTGGACCAGCCCCAGCCCCACAGACCCTCCTTGCCTCCCATGAGCCTCCCCTCTGGCTTCCTGGCCTCCCTCCTGCCCAGGACACCAGAAAGGGATGTAGTGCCTGGATGAGGCCTGACGGGTGCTGAGCAGAGGGAACCACCCTTGTGAGTCAAGTGCTGCCTGTGTCCCACCATGGGAGGAATCAGGGCAGCCCAGAGGGCTGGCCAGCAGTGCTGGGGTGTGGGCAGACCTTATGGGACTTTGTCCTGCAGCCTCCCAGGGAGGCACCAGGTGTCATCCAATGAACCCTCGTGCCACATGAGCCTGGAGACATCTGCCACAGCCAGAGTGACCTGAGGGGGGCCTGGGAAGACATGGCTGAGGCCTCGGTGACTGGCGTGAAACACTGATGCCGAGCACAAGACAAAGGGAGGGGGGCATGGATGGAGCGGGCAGAGCCACTGCAGTAGCCCCAGACATGTGTGCTGTGGCCACAGCACTGCTGGGCTGAGCACCGCGGTCAAAAATGGCCCGCTGCGATGTCCCTGAGCAATGGCTTCTAATGTCACCAAGGGGTAGACTGTGAGGTCACCTAGTGATGGAATGTGACCGGGTGCCCCGCGCTGCTTATATGCGGACACCGAGGCCCTGCCAGCCGGTTTGTGCCCACACTCCAGCTGAGCAAGGTTGCGAGGCTGGAGTGCTGAGAAAGCTTAGGAAGTGGTGCCTCACGGGGGGAGTTGCTTCGTGCAACTCTCCATACCTGACCAGGAGCCACCCAAAGACTTGCCCCGGCCCTGCCAGGTTCCGGCAGCCGGGGCACCCAGGAGGCACGCTCGCAGCGGCAGAGGTGAGCTGGGAGGGGAAACCTCAGCCTGGGCAGCTGGGAGGCTTTCCTTCTTGGGGGACCTGGGCATTTCTTCCACCCCTGCCCGCAGCCGGCAAATGACTGTGGCCTCTCTTCCTTTTCTAGCGTGACACCGGCTGCTGCAGGGCCAGTGGGCAGGGGCAATTTAACATCCTCGGCTCCCCCCAGCCCACCGCAGAGCGTGGAGAGCATGGCCACGGAGCTGGAGGACCGCTGTCCCATCTGCCTGGGCAGCTGGGAGGAGCCCAGCTACGTGCTGCCATGCCTCCACCAGTTCTGTTACACCTGTATCTTGCGGTGGGCTGAGAACAAGCCCGAGTGCCCCCTCTGTAAAAGGAGGGTGAGATCCATCTTGCACTCGGTGCGGGCGGACGACGACTTCCAGGAACATGTCATCTCACCTCCTGTGGCTCCATCAGTCGTCGTCCGCCACCAGCGGGGAGGAGCGTCGGCACAGGCAGCCGCCCACCGCCCCCGTCACCCGGCAGCACCCCGGCCTGCAGCTGCGTCGCCGCTGCCCTGGGCTCCAGAGGGGGGCTTCCATGCCCTCCTCTTCCGCCTCTACCCGGCTGCCCTCCAGCCCCTGCTGCCCTGGCTGCAGCAGGAGCTCGGGCAGCTCTTTGAGGACGCCCAGCAGGCAGCAGCAGTGCAGAGCCTCATCACGTCCAGCCTGCGACACCTTGGGCTGGATGAGGAGGCTCTGGCCCAGCGGCTGCAGGCCTCCCTGGGCTGGCGCACGAGGGCCTTTGTCAGCCGGCTGATTGAGGCCGTCGTGCGCCGGTGCAGTGGGGTGGCCCCACGTCGCGTGGGCCTGGGGGTCACCCGTGCTGCCGGGGGGCGGGAGGACAGTGCCACGGCTGCCCCTGTCCCCGCTGCCTCCCGAGGGGAGCCTCCTGCCCCCAGCCCAGCTCCCCGTGGGGGTCCCGGGAGCCCCCCCTCCACCACCGTTCCCACCCACGGGGAGCAAGAAGAGCAGCCGGAGGAGGCTGTGCCAGGGCCCTCCAGCCACAGCCAGGGCACGGACCGCTCCCCTGAGGAGCCCCGGCGAGCCCCAAAGAGGAGGGCCGGCAGCCCTGAGGACCCTTCCCAGCCCCCCAGGAAGCCACCCCGCCATCGGTGAACCTGGGAGGGTGCCTCAGGGGCTGCCAAGGCAAGGCCGCAGCTGGGGGACGTGCTGACACCTCTGCGGCAGAAGAGCTCCCCAGCACCTCATCGGCTGCTGTTGGTGGGGGTCCTGCCAGCACGCCCGACGCCCCCGTTCCCACCCACGGGGAGCAGCAAGAGTTCCCAGGACTCTTTACAGCCACCCGAGACCACGACGCCCTGCCAGCAACACTCAAACCAGGCCCCAGGAGCTGCCAAAACCGGGGCCAGGCCAGTAGCTGGGGCACGTGTCAGCTCACAAGCCAATCGGCAGGCAAATGCTGCTCAGCAGTCAAGTGCCCGAAGGCGGGACAGTGTCAGATGCTCTGCATGCCTCCAGGTAGATGATGTCTGTGGCTTTCCCCTTATTCACTCAGGGTGCAGATAAAGCAAGGCTGCAGCTGGGGGACGTGCTGCTGAGGAATGGGAGGAGAGCCCCGCAGCTGCCCCCGTGCCCGCTGCCTCCCAAGAAAACTCTCCTACTGCTCGCCTCACCCACTCTGACAGCGTGGAAGCAATCAGCATGGATGACCTCCCCGGCACGTCAGCAGCTGCCCTTCATGGGAGTGCCACCAGCACTCTTTCTGCCCACGTTCCTGTTGCTGGGGATCAAGAGGAGCGCCGACAGGAACCCGAGGATGCCGTGGCAACTCCATCTACTTCCACTGGCGGCAGGGAACGCTCCTCTGCGGGGCCATAGTGTTCTCCGAAGAGAAGGAATGGCAGCCCCAAGGCCTCTAACTCTAATTAGCAGACTGTAAAGCAAATAAAGGCCTTAAGACTGCATGAGATGTCTTGGTGTGTCACTAACTGTGCAGGTGGCGTTGCTATCCCCACCCGTGTTACTTTCTACCCCTTTTCCTGGGGCTGTGCCCATCCTTTCCTGGGTGGACAAACACTGGAACAGGCTTCCTAGAGAGGTGGTCCATGCCCCCAGCCTCTCAATGCCTTAAAAGGAGGTATTTGGACAGTGCCCTTAACAATAGGCCTTAATTTTCGTCAGCCATGGAGTGGTCAGGTACTTGGACTCCATGATCCTTGCAGGTCCATACCAACAGGAACTCCTCCTTTCCATTCCATTCCATTCCATTCCATTCCATTCCATTCCATTCCATTGCAATCAGTGCTTGTGAAAGCTGCTGCACCAACGGAAACAGGAAAGTGGTTTTTTGACATTGCAGCTAAGGGAAGCTGCTGCACCTTTAGAAACCTTTGCTCCCTTTCCCACTGGCAATGCGTCTCTGCCAGTACTTCAGTGAGCATCCCTTCATGGGCTTGTGACAGTTGTGCTCCGGCTTGGGGACACTCAGGTCTTGAAGACCTCCAGGCTCTGGGATCCCACCTCCTCTCAGGGCAACCCTCTCCAGTGCTTCATGATCCTCGCAGGGATTTGGAGGTTCATTGCTTATCTCCAGCCTGAACCTCTCCCATCTCAGGAGGTGCCACTCTCTCTCACCCTCCCACCAGACAGGGCTGGCAAGCGCCTGTCCCCATCCCCTTGATGCCTTCCCCGGAGGCACTGGGGTGCGCTATGAGGTGCCCCAATGCCTTCTCTGCTCCATGCGGAACCAGCCCCAGCCCCACAGACCCTCCTTGCCTCCCATGAGCCTCCCCTCTGGCTTCCTGGCCTCCCTCCTGCCCAGGACCCCAAATGTCCTCTGGCTAGGGAAGAAAGAGAGGAGAAAACCCATGAGAGTGAGCCAAGGGCTGCCTGTGTCCCAGCATGGGAGGAATCAGGGCAGCCCAGAGGGCTGGCCAGCAGTGCTGGGGTGTGGGCAGAGCTTGTGGGATGTTGTCCTGCAGCCTCCCAGGGAGGCACCAGGTGTCATCCAATGAACCCTCGTGCCACGTGTGCCTGGAGACATCTGCCACAGCCAGAGTGACCTGAGGCTGATGTGGGAAGACATGGCTGAGCCCTTGGTGACTGAGCGATGGGTTCTGATGTCACCGAAGGCTGAACTGTGAGGTCAGCTAGTGATGGATTGTGACCAGGTGCCCCCCACTGCTTATATGCGGGCACCGAGGCCCAGCCAGCCGGTTTGTGCCCACACTCCAGCTAAGCAAGTTGGCGAGGCCGGAGTGTTGAGGAAAGCCTAGGAACTGGTGTCGTGCTTGGGGAGTTGCTTCTTGCAACTCTCCGTACCTGACCCAGAGCCGCTCGAGGACTTGCCCCAGCCCTGCCAGTTTCCGGCAGCCGGGGCACCCAGCAGGCGCGCTCGCAGCGGCAGAGGTGAGCTGGGAGGGGAAACCTCAGCCTGGGCAGCTGGGAGGCTTTCCTTCTTGAGGGACCTGGGCATTTCTTCCACCCCTGCCCGCAACCAGCAAATGACTGTGGCCTCTCTTCCTTTTCTAGCGTGACACCGGCTGCTGCAGCGCCAGCGAGAGGGAGCCACTTAACATCCTCGGCTCCCTGCAGCCCAGCGCAGAGCATGGAAGGCATGGCCACCGAGCTGGAGAACCGCTGTCCCATCTGCCTGGACAGCTGGGAGGAGGCCAGCTACCTGCTGCCATGCCTCCACCGGTTCTGCTACCCCTGCATCCTGCGCTGGGTTGACACCAAGCCCGAGTGCCCCCTCTGCAAGAGGACCATCTGCTCCATCATGCACTCGGTGCAGACGGATGACGACTTCCAGGAGCACGTCGTCACAGCACCTGCGGCACCACCTGTCGTCGGCCACCAGGCAGGAGGAGCTCCTGCACATCCAGCTGCTCACAGCCGCCCAGCAAGAGAGCAACAGCCTGTGGGAATGGTGCCCGGGGCTCCTCTGGGCGGACTCCAGCCCAGCACATGGGCATCCCTCTTCCAGAGGCACCCAGCTCTCCTCCAGCCCATTCGGACCTGGGTGCGTCAGGAGCTGCGGCGCATGTTTGGGAGCCGGCGTTCACGGGCAGACATAGCGGAGGACATTCTCATGCCCTTCCTGGCCCTTTTTGGCCTGGATGAAGAAATGATGGTCCAGATGATGGAAACCTGCCTCCAAAACTACGCGGCAACATTTGTCCGACGGCTTATTGACGTTGCCGTGCAACGCTGCAGCGGGGAGGCCCGCCGTCTGCTGGGCCTGGACAATGGCCATGCTGCGAGGCAGCGGGAGGAGAGCCCCACAGCTGCCCCCGTGCCCGCTGCCTCCCAAGAAAGGTCTCCTACTGCTGGCCTCACCCACTCCAACAGCGTGGAAGCAACCAGCATGGATGACCTCCCCGGCACGTCAGCAGCTGCCCTTCGTGGGAGTGCCACCAGCCCCCTTTCTGCCCCCGTTCCTGTCCCCGGGGATCAAGAGGAGCCCCAGCAGGAACCCGAGGATGCCGCGGCAATTCCATCGACTTCCAGCGGCGGCAGGGAACGCTCCTCTGGGGGGCCACGGTGTCCCCCAAAGAGAAGGAGCGGCAGCCCCGAGGCCTCTTCTCCAGCCAAGAAGAGGCCACCCCACGGGAGGCACTAGGAGAATGCCCCAGGCACTGCCGATACCACCACCGGCCCAGCAGCTGCGGCATGCGCTGGCCCTCAAGGGCCCCTGGCCCTCTGAGTCTAAGTAGCAGGCTGTAAAAGCAAATAAAGGCCTTAAGACTGCAGAAGATGTCTTGGTGTGTCACTAACTGTGCAGGTGGCCTTGCTATCCCCACCCGTGTTACTTTCTACCCCTTTTCCTGGGGCTGTGCCTACCTTTTCCTGGGCGGTCCAACACTGGAACAGGCTTCCTAGAGAGGTGGTCCGTGCCCCAAGCCTCTCAATGCCTTAAAAGGAGGCATTTGCACAGTGCCCTTAACCATAGGCCTTATTTTGGTCAGCCATGGCCTGGCAGGGAGCTATGAGTAGTACCTGCTCGGCTTGTCCCCCTACCAGTGCAGGAGGCTGGCCATGGAGAGGGCCCGCAGCCAGTCGCCGCAGCACCGCTCCAACCTGCGCAGGCGGCCCACCGACAACTAGCCCTCGGCTGGCAGCAGCAGGCCTGCCGGGACCAACCGCACAGCTCCCAGCAGGCTCCCGCACCCAGCACTTCTCAGGAGCCAACACCGCTGAGCGCAGGAGTGCGCCCACCTGGCCCTGCTCCTGCTCCTGCTCCGGACACCGGCAGTGGCACAGTGTGGCTGTGGCCCCTCACCATCCCCCTCTGGCGCCTCCAATAAAGACCTCCATGCTTTCCAGGGCGTGTGTGCGTGTGTGTTTCTCGACCGCAGAGCAACCTGATGATTAAGGAGCTGGAGCATCCTCTGAGCAAAGGCTGAGCGAGCTGGGACTCTTTAGCCTGCTGAAGAGAAGGCTCAGGGGGGACCTGATCGATGCCTAAAAAGGCCTGAAGGGAGGCTGCAGAGAAGATGGAGCCAGGCTCTTGCCGGTGGTGCCCAGTGACAGGAGACGGCATATCGAAGAGCACTCTGGGCATGATCCTGGATAAGTGGCTCTAGCTCAACATCAACAGCAAGATCTCCCATCTCTACTTCCATGATTAGAAATACTAACATATCGAGGCCAGCCGTATAAGCTGTTAAGAATGCCTTTGGTACAGACGATGTCTATTTCTCTGGTATACATTGCTGACAATCCACTTCTGGAAAAACAGTTTCTCATATACTTCCTCCCATCCAAAAAGAAGTTCTGTTCACTGGTTCAGTTAGGGATGCAAAGGCCGGGATTCCAAATAAATTGTGCCATTATGACTGTATACATCACTTAATTCGAACCCGTTCTGCATTTGTGCTGAGACAGCTCAACTGCATCAGATAGTGATGTCCTGCTTTTTCTGTACTCTAGAGAGACTGTGGGTGTTAGAGCACCACGGTGGGTTTGGCCAACTAGCTTGATACTAGTCGCACGCACCTGCCGTACTTTTTGTAAGGCAGTTTTATAAATGCTCTCATAAATATAAATATAATGCTCTCATAGAAATGCTGTCCAGGAGGTCAGACCGTGTGGACAGGCCCTGTGGCCTATGCTAAATGGTCCAGGCCACGCCTGGCATTGATGCTTGCTGGTGTTTATTTCTCAGCATTCAGGTATTATATATTCTCACCACCAGTGTGACGCAGTGCAAGAAGCATTCGGCCTAGGTTCGTGCCCAGCAGATCGCTACTGGGGCAACGTTTGTCAGCGGTTTACCCTCAGTTTGTTTGACTTAACTTGTAACGGGACTGTAAAGAATGGGTGACTACACATTTTCCTACGGACCACTTTTGGTAACAGTCTGGCATGCACGCAATCGAACACATACTGAGAGGTTCATGTCAAGATATGCACACGAGAATACACCCTATAATATATTTGGGTTTTTAGCACCAAGGTTACGCACTTCAATGTTAATTGTGATGCCTCCGTAACTTTGGAACACTTACTCTTTTAACTTGCTTTCCCCCCCAAACTCTGTACATATTTTCACTTCAAATAGTGCGGCCTTTCTTCTCGTGTGGAGCTATTAAAAAGAGAAAGAAGAAATACTGAATCGGGAACTTCTCTTGCTAGTCCTGTGAAAAGGCTCTGCAACCTTAAAAAGGAAGAAGGACCGTCCAGAATCTGGGAACAGATCCCACAGACATTCCTACTTCGTGCACCTGAAGACGTTTCCTGCGTGATTTTTCTTTACGTGTGAGAATCAGACTGACTATCAGGATACCCTTCCCTTCTACAGATTGGCACTGGGATCAACTGCTTTCTGCAGTCATGCTACATCTCTGCCTCAATGTTCGCACAGGCCTGGATCCCATAAACACGGCTCCATCATGGGTATGCGTGTTTCCAGTTTATAGCTGAAAACTACACTAAGGAAACTTGGCAGGTTAGCAAAAACATACACACCTTTCTTGTAGTGACAAGGAAATGGCAGGTATGTAGTTCGATATAAAACGATAATTCGCTATAACAATGACAATGAGAAAAAAGCACGAACCAAATGCCACTCCTTGACCCTAGCACCCAAAGTGACGCTTTCAGAAATTGTGTCTTTTTCCCTGCAAGCAGGTGTATGTCTGTGACTAACTGACCCTTCGAACCAGTGTAGCTCCAAAGGGACGCAGGACTGGATACGTATTCGCAGAGATGTGTGCACACAACACACATGCATAATTTTGGGGCCAGGCTCAAACGGCATTTTCCGACTCAGGGTACTTCTAACTGCAAGCATAGTGGAAGAGTCAGTTCCAGGGTATTACAACCTTTTGCATCGTCCCATACCTATCTTTGCTGAAGTACAGCTCCTGTACTTGCGCAAAACCAGTAGACCATCAGCCATCAGGTGAGACGTTTTACAGCCCCCAGACGTGAAGGTTTATAAATTAGATGCATTTCTATGCAACTGCAGAGAATAGTGAAATATCCTCCAGGACATTATCTTTTTGAATGGGAGGTGTTGTGGTTGAAGCTATTCTTTTTAATCAGCTGAAGGAAAAATTTGTTTGTTACTTGTAAAAGAAACGGTATGCAGAGCTGAAATGCAACCCCTCATCAGAGAGCGTTCTGAGGGCCCTGCAAGCGGCACCACTCACTTTTGAGAGGACTGAAAGCTGGGAAAGTCTTTGTCGACATCAAGGAAATACTGCCCTCTTCTGATTCCATTTGATCTAGAGGTGGCTGCACTTGCGACGAGAGAAAAGAGATCTGAAAAAAGAATAAGCGGACTAGAGATGTGGCTTTCAAAGGGATGAACCTTCTCCAGTGGTTGTTTAGCGGGGAACCTCCACCATTTCTGAGTGGCAAAGGCAGCATCAAAGCAAGAGACATGCACAGCCTGGATAAAAGCCACATGCGCTGCGCCTGTACATTCTAGGATAATAGCGTAATGAAAAGAAAGGTGGCGTGAAATGCAAGCAGCCGACAGATGAGTTAAAGCAAAGAGGAGGAGGGGCTCCTGTAAGTATGCAATGGAGCTTCTTGCTGCCCAGTTTTGCGCATACTGAGCTTTTCAAATGTTCAAAAGCAAGGAACCCAAGCCCAGAAAGAAAAGCACGTTGGAGAGCTATCAAACATCGAGACACATTCGGGAAGCCTCGGAGCTGCAAACCCCTGAGAGAGTGTGCTGCAAAAATATCACCATTTGCTTCCCTTTTTCTCGTGCCCTTTCCTAGATATTCTCTGCTGGCAACTGCCACTGGCTCCTTTCTGGTATCTTCTGGGCTCTTCTTGGAGAAGCATGCCATCTTTAAGTGCAAAGAATGAGTTTCACACTAGCCACCAGCTGAGGCATTTTGCAGACCTACAAGCAGAAAAAGCTCCAAAAATAAGAGGCAGTCGTAGGGAAATCTGGACACGGCGAACCACTTGTCTGATTAGTTTGACCGCTTCTACGATAACTTCCTTACAGAGAATTTCACACCAGAATGATACGCAACCTTCTCCCGGCTGCAAACCGCCACATACTATGAAAATCGGATTGCTTTTCAGAGCTGTCACAAAGGAGACTGGCACAGAAGGATCTTAGCTTCATCGAGCATCTTAGCTTCATCGAGCATCCGCACAGCTAAAAGTCTGGGAAATAGCTTTACCCGTTCACAAGATGAGGCCTAACCCTTCTCGCGTGTCCTGCAGCTTCTGCTGCGTGGATGAAAAGTGCTCTTGTTCATGCTTTCCTTTTTTTTGATTTGTTGGCAATCCCATGGAGAGAACTGAGGAAGTAATCCTTATGCCCCCGTCCTGGGAAAACCCACAGCCCCATTCAGCTTTTACACGCGTGCAAAAAAAAAAAAAAAAGAAATCACCATTTAAGGAAATTTCTGCTTTCTCTCCACCACCGTGGACTAGCATGGATGCAAATTCCATTTTGACACAATTTTACAAGTGAAAGAATGCTCAAGCACAACCAGTTTACAGACAACAAAAATGGTTTGGTACTGAAATAATTTATTTGTGTTTGTACAATTGTATTGTAAAAAATCGAACTGTAAAATACATGTACCGAACAAAAATTTAAATTATAGAAATTGTGTCACGTTTTAATACCTGTCAAACTCAGTGCACTTTTGTGCAGAATGTGTAACAGCAGGCGATCTGCTATTCATGTGCATATTTCTTAATTGTGTCTTATAAATTTAAGTGTAAGCAAACCTCTTCCCACTGGAAAAAAGAAAGAAAAGGAAAAAGGAAGGTTTTTGGAAAGTAACATTGTGAGCGACATGCTCCATTCCGCCCTCAGGTGCCCTGTTGTGAGTGAGAGCAGAATTCCCATCACAGAATTTTCAGAGTCGGCTTGGTATGAAAGCTCACTTGCAAAGGAGCCAACCCAAGTGGCACCGTTCGAACCACTTCCAGGAAATGCCACACAAGGAAGAAACATTACCTTGCACCCAGCTACGTTTCATGAAGTGGGCACTTAAGAAGGTCTTGTGTGTCGCGTTAGAATGATCAGTTACAAACCCGTGAAAAAGATGTTTTGTGGCCAAATGTTGTCAGGGTAAAAGAAAACCACGAAGCTGTTGAGTTAGGCTTTTGTAACTTGGCGTGAACTCCTACGCTTATAGTCTACACTGGAATATTGAGACCTTAACTTATGGAACGTATGTGTAGAATATGTGTGGCAGTCTGAAATATTCCATGAGATATTCCGGCAATAGCTCCTAGGGGAGATGGGAAGAAGAAAGCGTCAGTGTTTCCCCAGGCCATTCCTGAAATGCACACCATGCAATTTAACTGGATGTCCTATTCTTCAAGGACACATAAGCTTCCTGAGTTTTCATTTTTGAACTTCAGAACCTCTGAAGTTCTGACCACTCGTGGATATTTGAAGAAACTCATTGTCCTTATATGACGCAACTCGTGGCCTTCTTATGGGTACACTGCAATCTCTATCTCTTCTGTCAAAGGGTCTACGGGCCCGCCGTATCCCGCAACAATTCCCCCTTCTTGTATTTGTGCTACAAATGCCGCCCTCATCACCCGCTGCAGGGCCCTTTGCAGTAGGGAGATGAGACATGGCACCATCATTAGCACAACTACGACTATCAACAATATTGTTAATCCTGCTTTGACTATTGAAACCAGCCATCCCGAGAGTCCCCAGTTTTTGCAAAAGGTGATCAAGAGAGAGGAACCCACCCTCTTCCTTTAACTTTTTCGTTCGTTCTGTCAACTCTTGTATGCGTGCATGAATAGATCGAGAGTGGTCTGATAAATTCATGCAGCACATCCCATCAACATCTTGGCAGCCATGACCTTGAGCCAGCAACAAAAAATCTATTGCAGCTCGATTCTGCAGTGTGGCATGTCTAACTGAGTCTACATCTAACAGTAAACTACTCAAAACTGGAGAAGTAGCATTAGATTGCTTAGCCAGCCGACATCCAAGCCTGTTAAGCGTAGCGAGCGCTTTAGCTGACGCCACCCCGGGGGCTAAAAAGGATGCCGCGATTATTTCTCCAGGGTTCCAAAATTGTACATCGTCATCGCAGCTATTTCTGAATGCGTGAGCACTTCCTTTTGGGCGCCTATAGCGCTGCACAATCATAGATGCATTTGGTGTTAGTAGGGTTAATCTTCCTAAACTACAGGGGCCCCCTTTAATGTGAGAGGGGATACCAGGCCATGCCCTATCTCCGCAGATGAGAAAGCTTCCTGCTGGCAAGCTCAGAGGGTGATTAGTAGATTTAGAGACATTGGCTGATGTGTAGGTGCACCAAACAGATTCATTTCTATAAACAATCAGGCTAGAATTAACACATTGAATGTTTGCCTGATTTTTGCCACTATAATTAAAATATAAGCAGTAATCCATTTCAACAGAACCCAGTAATTCTAGTTCTTGTGGTTCGAGGTTACTGTGTTGCAGATAGGGTACCCAAGCATCCCAATTAGCAGCTACCTCACCCCCTTTTGTCAAGTGCTTCTGAAACTCCGGCACAGGCCAGGCGTCTAAGGGCTGTCCCACCAGACACGTTGAGAATGGATTCTGCGGTGATGAGGTTGACAAACAAAGCGTGTCCTGGCCCGTTAAGTTAGCCAGGGTGACCCATACATTATTCTTTGGTTGAGGTGGAATCCAAACCCTTGAGGAGAGTGCAGTAAATATCTTAAGGCAGATGGTGAGCAAGATAGCCGGACTCATCATGCCGGTTCGCTTTGTTCCCCCGTCCCGGTTATCTTCAAATACGGGCGGACGTATCTTGCGGGCACCCGCCGTGGTCCATGATCTGTGGAAACACAAGCATAGCCCCTTCCCCACGTGATCAAGTCACGCGGGCCCAACCACTGTCCTGTCCTGAGGTCCCGCATCAGCACTTTTGCTCCAGGACCCACCCGTTCCTGGGTCACAAGAGAACCAAAGGGCCGAAGGAGGGGTGGCATCGCAGCAGCAGTATCATCAGCAAGCTGCAAAAAAATTCAAGACATATACAGCTTTAGCTAATCGTGCTTCAGGGGTTTCCCCTAGCATTCCCCCTTTTTGTTTGTGTAAAAGGCGTTTCAGGGGACCGTGTGCACGCTCAACAATACTCTGACCCGTGGGTGAGTGGGGGATGCCTGTGACATGTGTCACGCCCCAGAGTTGTAAAAACAAGCTACTTTTTGTGATACATAAGCAGGACCATTATCAGTTTTGATCTGTTGTGGGACACCTGAAACAGAAAATGCACGCTGCCAATGGCGTAGGGCGTCCCGAGCTGATTCTCCAGTGTGAGCAGTGGCAACGAGGGCAGAAGAAAAGGTATCAATTGATACATGTATATCCCTCAAACGGCCAAATTCAGTAATATGTGTGACATCAGTTTGCCAAAGCTGTAAAGCACGTAATCCTCGTGGATTGGTGCCGTAATATACAGGTACTTGTTGATCTTGACAATCAGGGCAGGCTGCAATAATATTGCGAGCCTCAGCGTTACTAAGATTAAACTGACGTTTTAAAGCACGCTATCCCTGATGACAAAAACTATGCGATGCTATCGCTTGCTGTTTAACACTGGGCACAGGTCCCAGGGCCACTGCAGACACTAAAGCATCAGCTTGTGCATTGCCTTCTACAATACATCCTGGCAACCGGGTATGACTTCTAATATGCATCACGTAATATTCTTGCTGTCGCTTTTGTATTGTTAGCCCTAACAGTTTCAATATGCCAAACAGCAATTCATTGGTTACACTCCCTAAAACAGCCTTATCTAAACGTTAGTACCAGTCCAGCCACAGAAGCCGAATCTGTCACAATGTTGACAGGGCTGGGGAAGTTCTGAAACACCATGGTCTTCGCCCGTAATTCTACGACTTGGGGCAAACCTTCTTGATGTTCGCTCTTATGTTGCCATTGTGTTCCTTGTCTCCAGACAACGGCAGCTTTTCCAGTTTTTCCTGATCCATCTGTGAACACCGTGGGGCCCTCCACTGGGTTTCTGCAACTGAGATTTTTCCGTGCAAAGGCCATTTGGGTGCCCAATTTGATCAGTGGGTGTGAAGGCAAATGGTAGCTCACCTGCCCTGTATAATTGGTCGTGGCTGCTTGTAGGGCACTGCTGTTAGCTAAGCACCGTTCAAAACAATCACTCTGTACAGGGACTACAATCTGTTCAGGGTCTCTTCCCATCAGTTCTCAACATCGAGTTCTACTTTTTATAATAACTTGTGCTATTAGCTCAAATAGACCAGGGGCTGTTTTCTTTGTCTTGTTAGGCAAAAAAAATTCATTCTAAAACACGTAAGGGATCATCCCATTGTTCACACCATTGAGCAATCATAGCAAATGGCACTAATTGATCTACTAACACAAAGGCCTGCACCGAAACCGTTAAGTCAAGTCTCCATACATGTTTACTACTAATAGCTTGTTCTATTTCAGCTACCACTTTTTTTGCTTCCTCGGTTAACATTCGTGGGGCTAAAATGTTAGTGTCACCTTTTAATAGCTCAAAGAGAGGTTGTAATTTGGAAGGTGGAATACCAATATAGGGCCGAATCCAATTCATCATTCCTGCTAATTTTTGTACATCATTCAACGTTTTTACTTCTATTTGTAGTTGGATAGGTTGTGGCATGACTGTCTGAGCTAACGCTTTCATTCCCAGGTATAACCACGGCTGTTGCCTTTGTACCTTTTCTGGGGCGATTATTAAGCCATATTCACACAATGATTCCCGCGTTTTCGCTTCCATTTTTTCTAACCGTTGCGCTGTTGCAGCCGCTAGCAGAATATCATCCATGCAATGGTAACAGTAATCAGATGGGAACAGGGCACGTGTTGGACTCAAGGCTTTTGCTACAAACCCTTGACCAATTGTAGGCGAGTTTTTTATACTTTGTGGCAACACTTTCCACTGATACCTTTTGGTAGGCTCCATGTTATTCACAGACGGAACAGTAAATGCAAATTTTTCTTTGTCTTGTTCTGCCAGAGGGATGGTAAAAAAACAATCTTTTAAATCCATTACAACAATTTCCCACCCCATAGGTATCAGAGTAGGCGAAGGTAGTGCTCCCATTGTTGCCATGACATCATTAATCTTTCTCAAATCACGCAACAACCTCCATTTCCCCGATTTCTTTTTCATAACAAATACTGGGGTATTCCAAGGGCTATGTGAGGCTTCTATGCGTCCTGCAACAAGTTGTTCCATTACCAGAGACTGCAGGGCCGTTAATTTCTCTTGGCTAAGGGGCTACTGACCAACCCACACTGGTTTTTCTGTTAGCCATTTTAGAGCTAAAGTGGGCCGAGAAACGCCCCGCAATACAGTGGCCCCGACTAAAAATCCGTAGTTATGCAAACTCCCCATTGGCCTAAGCAGTCCCTTCCCCATAGGTTTAAAGGAGTTGAGGTCACATATGGCCGCACTGTAGCCCTTTGCCCTTCTGAGTGTACAATCACAGTAGGGTTAGTGGACATATAACTATTGGCAACCCCTCCGAGTCCTGCCACTCCCAAGGCATTGGAGGTTAATGGCCAAGCAGCAGGCCACTTCACTCCCTTAAGGAAATGATCGTCACATCTGCTCCAGTGTCTAATAATCCAGCCAGTCGGACCTTCTTGGGAGTGGCATCACTAAGTTCAAGAACACCATGCATTTGTGGGCGTTGATCAGATACTGCCTGCACCCAATAGACTTGTGGTTTTCCCGTAGAACCAAAACCACCATTACCACGTATAACGTTGTCCGTTTGTGGAACACAACTTTGAAATGGGAATAACCGAGCAAGTCGAGTTCCTTTCTCAGTAGTCACAGGTGGTGTAGCTGTCGATACCATGGCACATATTTGTCCTGTGTAATCAGCATCAAGCACTCCAACATGTACCAGGAGGCCTTGTAAGGTGGTACTAGATCTTCCTCTGAGTAAGGCACTTAACCTTTGCCAATTGGTCCCCAAGCGTCCAGGGGCACCTTGTGTATGATGGGGGTGGCTCCCCAGAGTCCACCACTTCAGTCCCTTCCTCACCCGTTATATGACTGCCCTCCTCATCGTCTGACTCTGGTGGCAAGGATGGAAAAGCCAGACTCGAGATGGGGTTAGTCGAAATAGGAGGAGAAGGCCATGCCTCTGTTTCCCCCAGGGCTGGAGCGGGGGGTGCGGAGGGATGCACCAGTCCTTCAGGGTGGATAACACCCATCCCTCTTTGAGTCTCTTTTACAGCTGCTATTTGGTCACGAGGCAACACGTACTTATATTGTTTATCTTTTGTGTTCATCGGGAGCAGTCCCTTATTTTCTTTAACAGCAATCTCCCGCCCCTTCATATCATCAACGGGAGGTTTTAGGGCAAGGGCTCAGGGGCTGCGGGCAGCTGTTCACTCCCTTCCGCTAAATCTTTCTGCTCCTTGAAGTTCTTTAATGTGTCTAACAAAAGTCGCCACGTTGTTAACAGTTCAATAGCCGTTTTTGAGCCACGCGTAGCTTCCTCAAATAATGTCTGCCCTAGGTTCGTCCATTGCGTTACACTAAATGCCGTAACCGACGTCGCTTCTACTCCCTGTTCCTTTCCCCACAATAGCATTTTTTGCAAGGTCACTTCAGGGAAGATTACACCCTGCTGTTTTAACAGCAGCGTCCATGTGGAGAGTATCGTCTGCTCTTCCTTAGTTAACTTCTCTCCCATGTCCCCAGTGGCTCACCTACTACAGGTGTCTTCTTAAACATGATCCGGATCCGTCAACAGCTCTGCCCGCTGTCTTCAGCTTCACTGGGCTCCCTGCCCACGACTATTTCCAGTCGTCTTCTTCATCAGTATCACGTCGGGTTCACCAATTGTCGTTTCAGTCGGGACGGACAAAAGACAAGACTCTCCTTGGAGAGTTAAGTTAAGCTCTCTCTTTATTACAAACTTGGCTTTCTTATATATCTAATCTTTTGTTCACGCTCCGTTCACGCGTTCTTTCTACGCTTTCAATTGGTTAGGTTACATGGCACACGCGCTCGTAGCTACAATACGATTGGTTATCGAAATCCTGTTCACATTGCTCAAAATCTGGCTTTCTCACAGCCTAACTCTCCTTGTTCTCTGAAGCAATCTTCTTCTTTCTCCTTTTTGTTACATTGTCTTTATATGAGCAACTCGCGGCCTTCTTATGGGTACACTGCAATCTCTATCTCTTCTGTCAAAGGGTCTACGGACCCGCCGTATCCCCCAAACCGTGGCAGTCTAAAATACTCCATGAAATATTCCAGCAATAGCTCCTAGGGGAGATGGGAAGAAGAAAGCGTCAGTGTTTCCCCAGGCCAGTCCTGAAATGCACGCCATGCAATTTAACTGGATGTCCTATTCTTCAAGGACACGTAAGCTTCCTGAGTTTTCATTCTTGAACTTCAGACCTTCTGAACTTCTGACCACTAATGGATATTTGAAGAAACTCAGAGGCCAAAATTCACCCTCACCAGGGTTTTGTGGGGCCCAGAGAAGTTGCTGGCACATCAGGTGCCTTGTGGCAGTTCCCCAAAACCACAGAGGAACGGGCTCGAAGACCAATACTTGGTCTCTTGGCATTCCATGTGACACCATGTTGAGAACAGAACTGCACTGGCTCAGGGCAGGGTCAAAACGGTTTTGAGCTCTCTCTGCACAAACTTGAACCTGAAGGGGCTCTGGATTGCACGAGAGCAGCTGACTTCAAGTGGAAGTCCCCAGCATCTGCTCAGTTCTATGGCAAAATGCTGCTTGTCTCGGGTTCCCTATCCAGCCAAGAGATGTTCACGGACGTACGAGGAATAAATTTGGCTTTTACATTTCCATGGCGTTTTCTTTTGTGTGTTTGCACTGTGCCATGAAAACCCATCTGTCCTCGGGGAAGGAAAAGGGCAAAACCAGAGTGGTCGTTAAAATGATGTGGTACTTCTTTGGCCTCTCCTTTGTTTGTTTGCTTGTTTTTCTTGTCTTTGTTGGTTGCTGCGTGGCCAAGTTGCACACCGTGTTATAAACACAGGATCAAAATACCAATGACTTTAGCCCCCAAACAGCAATCTGCCTCCCCCCCAAAATCCTATGTGAGCAAGGAGAAAGACCATGCAATACGATAAGTAATCTTATGCTTTAACCGTTTAGATCACGTTGCACCACCGGTCTCCAGGTAGAGTCTGTGAGGGTCTCCTGGGCATTCTGGGCATTCTGGGCATTCCAGCCCCAAAGCCCTGTTGCAAACGGTATCAACAAATCTCAGGAGTGTTGCAAAGTTCAAAGCAAGGAGGGGAGGGAGATTTTTATCTCAAAATAAAATTGGTTTTTTCACCCATTCACACGCATGCTGTCATTCATATCCACCTATCTGAAAGCAGTCAAATGTGTATTTCCACCTAGTCTGGACAGAATTAGCGGAGCTGAGAGAGAGGACAAGAGACACAACCTTTGGAGGCCTCTTCCTGTCTCCTGCATTGTCCCTGCCTGGGTGTCCTGAGAAGCTGCACGCAGATGTAATCTTGACGAAGTGCTAGTGTCAGTGCCATCAACACCTGCCGTTCTCACAACCCTGACCCGAGGCTCCCACGCTCAGAAGTTCCTCTTCATACTTGGTCACACCAATCACCAAAACACAGACCCTCTCCTACTAGAAGGGGACGGAGGAGGTCTCTCATTCAACACTGGCTCAGGGCAGGGTCAGCGATGGGTATAGACCTGTATGCTCTGGGTTGGGGCCACTGAGGTTTTGAAGGTTGACCTCCAGGCCCAGGGATCCCACCCCCTCACTGGGCAACCCTCTCCAGTGCTTCATGATCCTCGCAGGGATTTGGCGGTTGATCCTTTATCTCCAGCCTGAACCTCTCCCGTCTCAGGAGATGCCACCGTCTCTCACCCTCCCACCGGGCAGTGCTGGCAAGCGCCTGTCCCCATCCCCTTGATGCCTTCCCCGGAGGCACTGGAGTGCGCTATGAGGTGCCCCAACGCCTTCTCTGCTCCATGCTGGACCAGCCCCAGCCCCACAGACCCTCCTTGCCTCCCATGAGCCTCCCCTCTGGCTTCCTGGCCTCCCTCCTGCCCAGGACACCAGAAAGGGATGTAGTGCCTGGATGAGGCCTGACGGGTGCTGAGCAGAGGGAACCACCCTTGTGAGTCAAGTGCTGCCTGTGTCCCAGCATGGGAGGAATCAGGGCAGCCCAGAGGGCTGGCCAGCAGTGCTGGGGTGTGGGCAGACCTTGTGGGACTTTGTCCTGCAGCCTCCCAGGGAGGCACCAGGTGTCATCCAATGAACCCTCGTGCCACATGTGCCTGGAGACATCTGCCACATGTGCCTGGAGGCATCTGCCACAGCCAGAGTGACCTGAGGGGGGCCTGGGAAGACATGGCTGAGGCCTCGGTGACTGGCGTGAAACACTGATGCCGAGCACAAGACAAAGGGAGGGGGGCATGGATGGAGCGGGCAGAGCCACTGCAGTAGCCCCAGACATGTGTGCTGTGGCCACAGCACTGCTGGGCTGAGCACCGCGGTCGAAAATGGCCCGCTGCGATGTCCCTGAGCAATGGCTTCTAATGTCACCAAGGGGTAGACTGTGAGGTCACCTAGTGATGGAATGTGACCGGGTGCCCCGCGCTGCTTATATGCGGACACCGAGGCCCTGCCAGCCGGTTTGTGCCCACACTCCAGCTGAGCAAGGTTGCGAGGCTGGAGTGCTGAGAAAGCTTAGGAAGTGGTGCCTCACGGCGGGAGTTGCTTCGTGCAACTCTCCATACCTGACCAGGAGCCACCCAAAGACTTGCCCCGGCCCTGCCAGGTTCCGGCAGCCGGGGCACCCAGGAGGCACGCTCGCAGCGGCAGAGGTGAGCTGGGAGGGGAAACCTCAGCCTGGGCAGCTGGGAGGCTTTCCTTCTTGGGGGACCTGGGCATTTCTTCCACCCCTGCCCGCAGCCGACAAATGACTGTGGCCTCTCTTCCTTTTCTAGCGTGACACCGGCTGCTGCAGGGCCAGTGGGCAGGGGCAATTTAACATCCTCGGCTCCCCCCAGCCCACCGCAGAGCGTGGAGAGCATGGCCACGGAGCTGGAGGACCGCTGTCCCATCTGCCTGGGCAGCTGGGAGGAGCCCAGCTACGTGCTGCCATGCCTCCACCAGTTCTGTTACACCTGTATCTTGCGGTGGGCTGAGAACAAGCCCGAGTGCCCCCTCTGTAAAAGGAGGGTGAGATCCATCTTGCACTCGGTGCGGGCGGACGACGACTTCCAGGAACATGTCATCTCACCTCCTGTGGCTCCATCAGTCGTCGTCCGCCACCAGCGGGGAGGAGCGTCGGCACAGGCAGCCGCCCACCGCCCCCGTCACCCGGCAGCACCCCGGCCTGCAGCTGCGTCGCCGCTGCCCTGGGCTCCAGAGGGGGGCTTCCATGCCCTCCTCTTCCACCTCTACCCGGCTGCCCTCCAGCCCCTGCTGCCCTGGCTGCAGCAGGAGCTCGGGCAGCTCTTTGAGGATGCCCAGCAGGCAGCAGCAGTGCAGAGCCTCATCACGTCCAGCCTGCGACACCTTGGGCTGGATGAGGAGGCTCTGGCCCAGCGGCTGCAGGCCTCCCTGGGCTGGCGCACGAGGGCCTTTGTCAGCCGGCTGATTGAGGCCGTCGTGCGCCGGTGCAGTGGGGTGGCCCCACGTCGCGTGGGCCTGGGGGTCACCCGTGCTGCCGGGGGGCGGGAGGACAGTGCCACGGCTGCCCCTGTCCCCGCTGCCTCCCGAGGGGAGCCTCCTGCCCCCAGCCCAGCTCCCCGTGGGGGTCCCGGGAGCCCCCCCTCCACCACCGTTCCCACCCACGGGGAGCAAGAAGAGCAGCCGGAGGAGGCTGTGCCAGGGCCCTCCAGCCACAGCCAGGGCACGGACCGCTCCCCTGAGGAGCCCCGGCGAGCCCCGAAGAGGAGGGCCGGCAGCCCTGAGGACCCTTCCCAGCCCCCCAGGAAGCCACCCCGCCATCGGTGAACCTGGGAGGGTGCCGCAGGGGCTGCCAAGGCAAGGCCGCAGCTGGGGGACGTGCTGACACCTCTGCGGCAGAAGAGCTCCCCAGCACCTCATCGGCTGCTGTTGGTGGGGGTCCTGCCAGCACGCCCGACGCCCCCGTTCCCACCCACGGGGAGCAGCAAGAGTTCCCAGGACTCTTTACAGCCACCCGAGACCACGACGCCCCGCCAGCAACACTCAAACCAGGCCCCAGGAGCTGCCAAAACCGGGGCCAGGCCAGCAGCTGGGGCACGTGTCAGCTCACAAGCCAATCGGCAGGCAAGTGCTGCTCAGCAGTCAAGTGCCCGAAGGCGGGACAGTGTCAGATGCTCTGCATGCCTCCAGGTAGATGATGTCTGTGGCTTTCCCCTTATTCACTCAGGGTGCAGATAAAGCAAGGCTGCAGCTGGGGGACATGCTGCTGAGGAATGGGAGGAGAGCCCCGCGGCTGCCCCCGTGCCCGCTGCCTCCCAAGAAAACTCTCCTACTGCTCGCCTCACCCACTCTGACAGCGTGGAAGCAATCAGCATGGATGACCTCCCCGGCACGTCAGCAGCTGCCCTTCATGGGAGTGCCACCAGCACTCTTTCTGCCCACGTTCCTGTTGCTGGGGATCAAGAGGAGCCCCAACAGGAACCCGAGGATGCCGTGGCAACTCCATCTACTTCCACTGGCGGCAGGGAACGCACCTCTGCGGGGCCATAGTGTTCTCCGAAGAGAAGGAATGGCAGCCCCAAGGCCTCTAACTCTAATTAGCAGACTGTAAAGCAAATAAAGGCCTTAAGACTGCATGAGATGTCTTGGTGTGTCACTAACTGTGCAGGTGGCGTTGCTATCCCCACCCGTGTTACTTTCTACCCCTTTTCCTGGGGCTGTGCCCATCCTTTCCTGGGTGGACAAACACTGGAACAGGCTTCCTAGAGAGGTGGTCCATGCCCCCAGCCTCTCAATGCCTTAAAAGGAGGTATTTGGACAGTGCCCTTAACAATAGGCCTTAATTTTCGTCAGCCATGGAGTGGTCAGGTACTTGGACTCCATGATCCTTGCAGGTCCATACCAACAGGAACTCCTCCTTTCCATTCCATTCCATTCCATTCCATTCCATTCCATTCCATTCCATTCCATTGCAATCAGTGCTTGTGAAAGCTGCTGCACCAACGGAAACAGGAAAGTGGTTTTTTGACATTGCAGCTAAGGGAAGCTGCTGCACCTTTAGAAACCTTTGCTCCCTTTCCCACTGGCAATGCGTCTCTGCCAGTACTTCAGTGAGCATCCCTTCATGGGCTTGTGACAGTTGTGCTCCGGCTTGGGGACACTCAGGTCTTGAAGACCTCCAGGCTCTGGGATCCCACCTCCTCTCAGGGCAACCCTCTCCAGTGCTTCATGATCCTCGCAGGGATTTGGAGGTTCATTGCTTATCTCCAGCCTGAACCTCTCCCGTCTCAGGAGGTGCCACTCTCTCTCACCCTCCCACCAGACAGGGCTGGCAAGTGCCTGTCCCCATCCCCTTGATGCTTTCCCCGGAGGCACTGGGGTGCGCTATGACGTGCCCCAATGCCTTCTCTGCTCCATGCTGAACCAGCCCCAGCCCCACAGACCCTCCTTGCCTCCCATGAGCCTCCCCTCTGGCTTCCTGGCCTCCCTCCTGCCCAGGACCCCAAATGTCCTCTGGCTAGGGAAGAAAGAGAGGAGAAAACCCATGAGAGTGAGCCAAGGGCTGCCTGTGTCCCAGCACGGGAGGAATCAGGGCAGCCCAGAGGGCTGGCCAGCAGTGCTGGGGTGTGGGCAGAGCTTGTGGGATGTTGTCCTGCAGCCTCCCAGGGAGGCACCAGGTGTCATCCAATGAACCCTCGTGCCACGTGTGCCTGGAGACATCTGCCACAGCCAGAGTGACCTGAGGCTGACGTGGGAAGACATGGCTGAGCCCTTGGTGACTGAGCGATGGGTTCTGATGTCACCGAAGGCTGAACTGTGAGGTCAGCTAGTGATGGATTGTGACCAGGTGCCCCCCACTGCTTATATGCGGGCACCGAGGCCCAGCCAGCCGGTTTGTGCCCACACTCCAGCTGAGCAAGTTGGCGAGGCCGGAGTGTTGAGGAAAGCCTAGGAACTGGTGTCGTGCTTGGGGAGTTGCTTCTTGCAACTCTCCGTACCTGACCCAGAGCCGCTCGAGGACTTGCCCCAGCCCTGCCAGGTTCCGGCAGCCGGGGCACCCAGCAGGCGCGCTCGCAGCGGCAGAGGTGAGCTGGAGGGGAAACCTCAGCCTGGGCAGCTGGGAGGCTTTCCTTCTTGAGGGACCTGGGCATTTCTTCCACCCCTGCCCGCAACCAGCAAATGACTGTGGCCTCTCTTCCTTTTCTAGCGTGACACCGGCTGCTGCAGCGCCAGCGAGAGGGAGCCACTTAACATCCTTGGCTCCCTGCAGCCCAGCGCAGAGCGTGGAAGGCATGGCCACCGAGCTGGAGAACCGCTGTCCCATCTGCCTGGACAGCTGGGAGGAGGCCAGCTACCTGCTGCCATGCCTCCACCGGTTCTGCTACCCCTGCATCCTGCGCTGGGTTGACACCAAGCCCGAGTGCCCCCTCTGCAAGAGGACCATCTGCTCCATCATGCACTCGGTGCAGACGGACGACGACTTCCAGGAGCACGTCGTCACAGCACCTGCGGCACCACCTGTCGTCGGCCACCAGGCAGGAGGAGCTCCTGCACATCCAGCTGCTCACAGCCGCCCAGCAAGAGAGCAACAGCCTGTGGGAATGGTGCCCGGGGCTCCTCTGGGCGGACTCCAGCCCAGCACATGGGCATCCCTCTTCCAGAGGCACCCAGCTCTCCTCCAGCCCATTCGGACCTGGGTGCGTCAGGAGCTGCGACGCATGTTTGGGAGCCGGCGTTCACGGGCAGACATAGCGGAGGACATTCTCATGCCCTTCCTGGCCCTTTTTGGCCTGGATGAAGAAATGATGGTCCAGATGATGGAAACCTGCCTCCAAAACTACGCGGCAACATTTGTCCGACGGCTTATTGACGTTGCCGTGCAACGCTGCAGCGGGGAGGCCCGCCGTCTGCTGGGCCTGGACAATGGCCATGCTGCGAGGCAGCGGGAGGAGAGCCCCACAGCTGCCCCCGTGCCCGCTGCCTCCCAAGAAAGGTCTCCTACTGCTGGCCTCACCCACTCCAACAGCGTGGAAGCAACCAGCATGGATGACCTCCCCGGCACGTCAGCAGCTGCCCTTCGTGGGAGTGCCACCAGCCCCCTTTCTGCCCCCGTTCCTGTCCCCGGGGATCAAGAGGAGCCCCAGCAGGAACCCGAGGATGCCGCGGCAATTCCATCGACTTCCAGCGGCGGCAGGGAACGCTCCTCTGGGGGGCCACGGTGTCCCCCAAAGAGAAGGAGCGGCAGCCCCGAGGCCTCTTCTCCAGCCAAGAAGAGGCCACCCCACGGGAGGCACTAGGAGAATGCCCCAGGCACTGCCGATACCACCACCGGCCCAGCAGCTGCGGCATGCGCTGGCCCTCAAGGGCCCCTGGCCCTCTGAGTCTAAGTAGCAGGCTGTAAAAGCAAATAAAGGCCTTAAGACTGCAGAAGATGTCTTGGTGTGTCACTAACTGTGCAGGTGGCCTTGCTATCCCCACCTGTGTTACTTTCTACCCCTTTTCCTGGGGCTGTGCCCACCCTTTCCTGGGTGGACAAACACTGGAACAGGCTTCCTAGAGAGGTGGTCCATGCCCCCAGCCTCTCAATGCCTTAAAAGGAGGCATTTGCACAGTGCCCTTAACCATAGGCCTTATTTTGGTCAGCCATGGCCTGGCAGGGAGCTACGAGTAGTACCTGCTCGGCTTGTCCCCCTACCAGTGCAGGAGGCTGGCCATGGAGAGGGCCCGCAGCCGGTCGCCGCAGCACCGCTCCAACCTGCGCAGGCGGCCCACCGACAACTAGCCCTCGGCTGGCAGCAGCGGGCCTGCCGGGACCAACCGCACAGCTCCCAGCAGGCTCCCGCACCCAGCACTTCTCAGGAGCCAACACCGCTGAGCGCAGGAGTGCGCCCACCTGGCCCTGCTCCTGCTCCGGACACAGGCAGTGGCACAGTGTGGCTGTGGCCCCTCACCATCCCCCTCTGGCGCCTCCAATAAAGACCTCCATGCTTTCCAGGGCGTGTGTGCGTGTGTGTTTCTCGACCGCAGAGCAACCTGATGATTAAGGAGCCGGAGCATCCTCTGAGCAAAGGCTGAGCGAGCTGGGACTCTTTAGCCTGCTGAAGAGAAGGCTCAGGGGGGACCCGATTGATGCCTAAAAAGGCCTGAAGGGAGGCTGCAGAGAAGATGGAGCCAGGCTCTTGCCGGTGGTGCCCAGCGACAGGAGACGGCATATCGAAGAGCACTCTGGGCATGATCCTGGATAAGTGGCTCTAGCTCAACATCAACAGCAAGATCTCCCATCTCTACTTCCATGATTAGAAATACTAACATATCGAGGCCAGCCGTATAAGCTGTTAAGAATGCCTTTGGTACAGACGATGTCTATTTCTCTGGTATACATTGCTGACAATCCACTTCTGGAAAAACAGTTTCTCATATACTTCCTCCCATCCAAAAAGAAGTTCTGTTCACTGGTTCAGTTAGGGATGCAAAGGCCGGGATTCCAAATAAATTGTGCGATTATGACTGTATACATCACTTAATTCGAACCCGTTCTGCATTTGTGCTGAGACAGCTCAACTGCATCAGATAGTGATGTCCTGCTTTTTCTGTACTCTAGAGAGACTGTGGGTGTTAGAGCACCACGGTGGGTTTGGCCAACTAGCTTGATACTAGTCGCACGCACCTGCCGTACTTTTTGTAAGGCAGTTTTATAAATGCTCTCATAAATATAAATATAATGCTCTCATAGAAATGCTGTCCAGGAGGTCAGACCGTGTGGACAGGCCCTGTGGCCTATGCTAAATGGTCCAGGCCACGCCTGGCATTGATGCTTGCTGGTGTTTATTTCTCAGCATTCAGGTATTATATATTCTCACCACCAGTGTGACGCAGTGCAAGAAGCATTCGGCCTAGGTTCGTGCCCAGCAGATCGCTACTGGGGCAACGTTTGTCAGCGGTTTACCCTCAGTTTGTTTGACTTAACTTGTAACGGGACTGTAAAGAATGGGTGACTACACATTTTCCTACGGACCACTTTTGGTAACAGTCTGGCATGCACGCAATCGAACACATACTGAGAGGTTCATGTCAAGATATGCACACGAGAATACACCCTATAATATATTTGGGTTTTTAGCACCAAGGTTACGCACTTCAATGTTAATTGTGATGCCTCCGTAACTTTGGAACACTTACTCTTTTAACTTGCTTTCCCCCCCAAACTCTGTACATATTTTCACTTCAAATAGTGCGGCCTTTCTTCTCGTGTGGAGCTATTAAAAAGAGAAAGAAGAAATACTGAATCGGGAACTTCTCTTGCTAGTCCTGTGAAAAGGCTCTGCAACCTTAAAAAGGAAGAAGGACCGTCCAGAATCTGGGAACAGATCCCACAGACATTCCTACTTCGTGCACCTGAAGACGTTTCCTGCGTGATTTTTCTTTACGTGTGAGAATCAGACTGACTATCAGGATACCCTTCCCTTCTACAGATTGGCACTGGGATCAACTGCTTTCTGCAGTCATGCTACATCTCTGCCTCAATGTTCGCACAGGCCTGGATCCCATAAACACGGCTCCATCATGGGTATGCGTGTTTCCAGTTTATAGCTGAAAACTACACTAAGGAAACTTGGCAGGTTAGCAAAAACATACACACCTTTCTTGTAGTGACAAGGAAATGGCAGGTATGTAGTTCGATATAAAACGATAATTCGCTATAACAATGACAATGAGAAAAAAGCACGAACCAAATGCCACTCCTTGACCCTAGCACCCAAAGTGACGCTTTCAGAAATTGTGTCTTTTTCCCTGCAAGCAGGTGTATGTCTGTGACTAACTGACCCTTCGAACCAGTGTAGCTCCAAAGGGACGCAGGACTGGATACGTATTCGCAGAGATGTGTGCACACAACACACATGCATAATTTTGGGGCCAGGCTCAAACGGCATTTTCCGACTCAGGGTACTTCTAACTGCAAGCATAGTGGAAGAGTCAGTTCCAGGGTATTACAACCTTTTGCATCGTCCCATACCTATCTTTGCTGAAGTACAGCTCCTGTACTTGCGCAAAACCAGTAGACCATCAGCCATCAGGTGAGACGTTTTACAGCCCCCAAACGTGAAGGTTTATAAATTAGATGCATTTCTATGCAACTGCAGAGAATAGTGAAATATCCTCCAGGACATTATCTTTTTGAATGGGAGGTGTTGTGGTTGAAGCTATTCTTTTTAATCAGCTGAAGGAAAAATTTGTTTGTTACTTGTAAAAGAAACGGTATGCAGAGCTGAAATGCAACCCCTCATCAGAGAGCGTTCTGAGGGCCCCGCAAGCGGCACCACTCACTTTTGAGAGGACTGAAAGCTGGGAAAGTCTTTGTCGACATCAAGGAAATACTGCCCTCTTCTGATTCCATTTGATCTAGAGGTGGCTGCACTTGCGACGAGAGAAAAGAGATCTGAAAAAAGAATAAGCGGACTAGAGATGTGGCTTTCAAAGGGATGAACCTTCTCCAGTGGTTGTTTAGCGGGGAACCTCCACCATTTCTGAGTGGCAAAGGCAGCATCAAAGCAAGAGACATGCACAGCCTGGATAAAAGCCACATGCGCTGCGCCTGTACATTCTAGGATAATAGCGTAATGAAAAGAAAGGTGGCGTGAAATGCAAGCAGCCGACAGATGAGTTAAAGCAAAGAGGAGGAGGGGCTCCTGTAAGTATGCAATGGAGCTTCTTGCTGCCCAGTTTTGCGCATACTGAGCTTTTCAAATGTTCAAAAGCAAGGAACCCAAGCCCAGAAAGAAAAGCACGTTGGAGAGCTATCAAACATCGAGACACATTCGGGAAGCCTCGGAGCTGCAAACCCCTGAGAGAGTGTGCTGCAAAAATATCACCATTTGCTTCCCTTTTTCTCGTGCCCTTTCCTAGATATTCTCTGCTGGCAACTGCCACTGGCTCCTTTCTGGTATCTTCTGGGCTCTTCTTGGAGAAGCATGCCATCTTTAAGTGCAAAGAATGAGTTTCACACTAGCCACCAGGTGAGGCATTTTGCAGACCTACAAGCAGAAAAAGCTCCAAAAATAAGAGGCAGTCGTAGGGAAATCTGGACACGGCGAACCACTTGTCTGATTAGTTTGACCGCTTCTACGATAACTTCCTTACAGAGAATTTCACACCAGAATGATACGCAACCTTCTCCCGGCTGCAAACCGCCACATACTATGAAAATCGGATTGCTTTTCAGAGCTGTCACAAAGGAGACTGGCACAGAAGGATCTTAGCTTCATCGAGCATCTTAGCTTCATCGAGCATCCGCACAGCTAAAAGTCTGGGAAATAGCTTTACCCGTTCACAAGATGAGGCCTAACCCTTCTCGCGTGTCCTGCAGCTTCTGCTGCGTGGATGAAAAGTGCTCTTGTTCATGCTTTCCTTTTTTTTGATTTGTCGGCAATCCCATGGAGAGAACTGAGGAAGTAATCCTTATGCCCCCGTCCTGGGAAAACCCACAGCCCCATTCAGCTTTTACACGCGTGCAAAAAAAAAAAAAAAAGAAATCACCATTTAGGGAAATTTCTGCTTTCTCTCCACCACCGTGGACTAGCATGGATGCAAATTCCATTTTGACACAATTTTACAAGTGAAAGAATGCTCAAGCACAACCAGTTTACAGACAACAAAAATGGTTTGGTACTGAAATAATTTATTTGTGTTTGTACAATTGTATTGTAAAAAATCGAACTGTAAAATACATGTACCGAACAAAAATTTAAATTATAGAAATTGTGTCACGTTTTAATACCTGTCAAACTCAGTGCACTTTTGTGCAGAATGTGTAACAGCAGGCGATCTGCTATTCATGTGCATATTTCTTAATTGTGTCTTATAAATTTAAGTGTAAGCAAACCTCTTCCCACTGGAAAAAAGAAAGAAAAGGAAAAAGGAAGGTTTTTGGAAAGTAACATTGTGAGCGACATGCTCCATTCCGCCCTCAGGTGCCCTGTTGTGAGTGAGAGCAGAATTCCCATCACAGAATTTTCAGAGTCGGCTTGGTATGAAAGCTCACTTGCAAAGGAGCCAACCCAAGTGGCACCGTTCGAACCACTTCCAGGAAATGCCACACAAGGAAGAAACATTACCTTGCACCCAGCTACCTTTCATGAAGTGGGCACTTAAGAAGGTCTTGTGTGTCGCGTTAGAATGATCAGTTACAAACCCGTGAAAAAGATGTTTTGTGGCCAAATGTTGTCAGGGTAAAAGAAAACCACGAAGCTGTTGAGTTAGGCTTTTGTAACTTGGCGTGAACTCCTACGCTTATAGTCTACACTGGAATATTGAGACCTTAACTTATGGAACGTATGTGTAGACTATGTGTGGCAGTCTAAAATACTCCACGAAATATTCCAGCAATAGCTCCTGGGGGAGATGGGAAGAAGAAAGCGTCAGTGTTTCCCCAGGCCATTCCTGAAATGCACGCCATGCAATTTAACTGGATGTCCTATTCTTCAAGGACACATAAGCTTCCTCAGTTTTCATTTTTGAACTTCAGAACCTCTGAAGTTCTGACCACTCGTGGATATTTGAAGAAACTCATTGTCCTTATACGACGCAACTCGCGGCCTTCTTATGGGTACACTGCAATCTCTGTCTCTTCTGTCAAAGGGTCTACGGGCCTGCCGTATCCCCCAACAATTCCCCCTTCTTGTATTTGTGCTACAAGTGCTGCCCCCATCACCCGCTGCAGGGCCCTTTGCAGTAGGGAGATGAGACATGGCACCATCATTAGCACAACTACGACTATCAACAATATTGTTAATCCTGCTTTGACTATTGAAACCAGCCATCCCGAGAGTCCCCAGTTTTTGCAAAAGGTGATCAAGAGAGAGGAACCCACCCTCTTCCTTTAACTTTTTCGTTCGTTCTGTCAACTCTTGTATGCGTGCATGAATAGATCGAGAGTGGTCTGATAAATTCATGCAGCACATCCCATCAACATCTTGGCAGCCATGACCTTGAGCCAGCAACAAAAAATCTATTGCAGCTCGATTCTGCAGTGTGGCATGTCTAACTGAGTCTACATCTAACAGTAAACTACTCAAAACTGGAGAAGTAGCATTAGATTGCTTAGCCAGCCGACATCCAAGCCTGTTAAGCGTAGCGAGCGCTTTAGCTGACGCCACCCCGGGGGCTAAAAAGGATGCCGCGATTATTTCTCCAGGGTTCCAAAATTGTACATTGTCATCGCAGCTATTTCTGAATGCGTGAGCACTTCCTTTTGGGCGCCTATAGCGCTGCACAATCATAGATGCATTTGGTGTTAGTAGGGTTAATCTTCCTAAACTACAGGGGCCCCCTTTAATGTGAGAGGGGATACCAGGCCATGCCCTATCTCCGCAGATGAGAAAGCTTCCTGCTGGCAAGCTCAGAGGGTGATTAGTAGATTTAGAGACATTGGCTGATGTGTAGGTGCACCAAACAGATTCATTTCTATAAACAATCAGGCTAGAATTAACACATTGAATGTTTGCCTGATTTTTGCCACTATAATTAAAATATAAGCAGTAATCCATTTCAACAGAACCCAGTAATTCTAGTTCTTGTGGTTCGAGGTTACTGTGTTGCAGATAGGGTACCCAAGCATCCCAATTAGCAGCTACCTCACCCCCTTTTGTCAAGTGCTTCTGAAACTCCGGCACAGGCCAGGCGTCTAAGGGCTGTCCCACCAGACACGTTGAGAATGGATTCTGCGGTGATGAGGTTGACAAACAAAGCGTGTCCTGGCCCGTTAAGTTAGCCAGGGTGACCCATACATTATTCTTTGGTTGAGGTGGAATCCAAACCCTTGAGGAGAGTGCAGTAAATATCTTAAGGCAGATGGTGAGCAAGATAGCCGGACTCATCATGCCGGTTCGCTTTGTTCCCCCGTCCCGGTTATCTTCAAATACGGGCGGACGTATCTTGCGGGCACCCGCCGTGGTCCATGATCTGTGGAAACACAAGCATAGCCCCTTCCCCACGTGATCAAGTCACGCGGGCCCAACCACTGTCCTGTCCTGAGGTCCCGCATCAGCACTTTTGCTCCAGGACCCACCCGTTCCTGGGTCACAAGAGAACCAAAGGGCCGAAGGAGGGGTGGCATCGCAGCAGCAGTATCATCAGCAAGCTGCAAAAAAATTCAAGACATATACAGCTTTAGCTAATCGTGCTTCAGGGGTTTCCCCTAGCATTCCCCCTTTTTGTTTGTGTAAAAGGCGTTTCAGGGGACCGTGTGCACGCTCAACAATACTCTGACCCGTGGGTGAGTGGGGGATGCCTGTGACATGTGTCACGCCCCAGAGTTGTAAAAACAAGCTACTTTTTGTGATACATAAGCAGGACCATTATCAGTTTTGATCTGTTGTGGGACACCTGAAACAGAAAATGCACGCTGCCAATGGCGTAGGGCGTCCCGAGCTGATTCTCCAGTGTGAGCAGTGGCAACGAGGGCAGAAGAAAAGGTATCAATTGATACATGTATATCCCTCAAACGGCCAAATTCAGTAATATGTGTGACATCAGTTTGCCAAAGCTGTAAAGCACGTAATCCTCGTGGATTGGTGCCGTAATATACAGGTACTTGTTGATCTTGACAATCAGGGCAGGCTGCAATAATATTGCGAGCCTCAGCGTTACTAAGATTAAACTGACGTTTTAAAGCACGCTATCCCTGATGACAAAAACTATGCGATGCTATCGCTTGCTGTTTAACACTGGGCACAGGTCCCAGGGCCACTGCAGACACTAAAGCATCAGCTTGTGCATTGCCTTCTACAATACATCCTGGCAACCGGGTATGTCTTCTAATATGCATCACGTAATATTCTTGCTGTCGCTTTTGTATTGTTAGCCCTAACAGTTTCAATATGCCAAACAGCAATTCATTGGTTACACTCCCTAAAACAGCCTTATCTAAACGTTAGTACCAGTCCAGCCACAGAAGCCGAATCTGTCACAATGTTGACAGGGCTGGGGAAGTTCTGAAACACCATGGTCTTCGCCCGTAATTCTACGACTTGGGGCAAACCTTCTTGATGTTCGCTCTTATGTTGCCATTGTGTTCCTTGTCTCCAGACAACGGCAGCTTTTCCAGTTTTTCCTGATCCATCTGTGAACACCGTGGGGCCCTCCACTGGGTTTCTGCAACTGAGATTTTTCCGTGCAAAGGCCATTTGGGTGCCCAATTTGATCAGTGGGTGTGAAGGCAAATGGTAGCTCACCTGCCCTGTATAATTGGTCGTGGCTGCTTGTAGGGCACTGCTGTTAGCTAAGCACCGTTCAAAACAATCACTCTGTACAGGGACTACAATCTGTTCAGGGTCTCTTCCCATCAGTTCTCAACATCGAGTTCTACTTTTTATAATAACTTGTGCTATTAGCTCAAATAGACCAGGGGCTGTTTTCTTTGTCTTGTTAGGCAAAAAAAATTCATTCTAAAACACGTAAGGGATCATCCCATTGTTCACACCATTGAGCAATCATAGCAAATGGCACTAATTGATCTACTAACACAAAGGCCTGCACCGAAACCGTTAAGTCAAGTCTCCATACATGTTTACTACTAATAGCTTGTTCTATTTCAGCTACCACTTTTTTTGCTTCCTCAGTTAACATTCGTGGGGCTAAAATGTTAGTGTCACCTTTTAATAGCTCAAAGAGAGGTTGTAATTTGGAAGGTGGAATACCAACATAGGGCCGAATCCAATTCATCATTCCTGCTAATTTTTGTACATCATTCAACGTTTTTACTTCTATTTGTAGTTGGATAGGTTGTGGCATGACTGTCTGAGCTAACGCTTTCATTCCCAGGTATAACCACGGCTGTTGCCTTTGTACCTTTTCTGGGGCGATTATTAAGCCATATTCACACAATGATTCCCGCGTTTTCGCTTCCATTTTTTCTAACCGTTGCGCTGTTGCAGCCGCTAGCAGAATATCATCCATGCAATGGTAACAGTAATCAGATGGGAACAGGGCACGTGTTGGACTCAAGGCTTTTGCTACAAACCCTTGACCAATTGTAGGCGAGTTTTTTATACTTTGTGGCAACACTTTCCACTGATACCTTTTGGTAGGCTCCATGTTATTCACAGACGGAACAGTAAATGCAAATTTTTCTTTGTCTTGTTCTGCCAGAGGGATGGTAAAAAAACAATCTTTTAAATCCATTACAACAATTTCCCACCCCATAGGTATCAGAGTAGGCGAAGGTAATCCTGGTGGTAGTGCTCCCATTGTTGCCATGACATCATTAATCTTTCTCAAATCACGCAACAACCTCCATTTCCCCGATTTCTTTTTCATAACAAATACTGGGGTATTCCAAGGGCTATGTGAGGCTTCTATGCGTCCTGCAACAAGTTGTTCCATTACCAGAGACTGCAGGGCCGTTAATTTCTCTTGGCTAAGGGGCTACTGACCAACCCACACTGGTTTTTCTGTTAGCCATTTTAGAGCTAAAGTGGGCCGAGAAACGCCCCGCAATACAGTGGCCCCGACTAAAAATCCGTAGTTATGCGAACTCCCCATTGGCCTAAGCAGTCCCTTCCCCATAGGTTTAAAGGAGTTGAGGTCACATATGGCCGCACTGTAGCCCTTTGCCCTTCTGAGTGTACAATCACAGTAGGGTTAGTGGACATATAACTATTGGCAACCCCTCCGAGTCCTGCCACTCCCAAGGCATTGGAGGTTAACGGCCAAGCAGCAGGCCACTTCACTCCCTTAAGGAAATGATCGTCACATCTGCTCCAGTGTCTAATAATCCAGCCAGTCGGACCTTCTTGGGAGTGGCATCACTAAGTTCAAGAACACCATGCATTTGTGGGCGTTGATCAGATACTGTCTGCACCCAATAGACTTGTGGTTTTCCCGTAGAACCAAAACCACCATTACCACATATAACGTTGTCCGTTTGTGGAACACAACTTTGAAATGGGACTAACCGAGCAAGTCGAGTTCCTTTCTCAGTAGTCACAGGTGGTGTAGCTGTCGATACCATGGCACATATTTGTCCTGTGTAATCAGCATCAAGCACTCCAACATGTACCAGGAGGCCTTGTAAGGTGGTACTAGATCTTCCTCTGAGTAAGGCACTTAACCTTTGCCAATTGGCCCCCAAGCGTCCAGGGGCACCTTGTGTATGATGGGGGTGGCTCCCCAGAGTCCACCACTTCAGTCCCTTCCTCACCCGTTATATGACTGCCCTCCTCATCGTCTGACTCAGGTGGCAAGGATGGAAAAGCCAGACTCGAGATGGGGTTAGTCGAAATAGGAGGAGAAGGCCATGCCTCTGTTTCCCCCAGGGCTGGAGCGGGGGGTGCGGAGGGACGCACCAGTCCTTCAGGGTGGATAACACCCATCCCTCTTTGAGTCTCTTTTACAGCTGCTATTTGGTCACGAGGCAACACGTACTTATATTGTTTATCTTTTGTGTTCATCGGGAGCAGCCCCTTATTTTCTTTAACAGCAATCTCCCGCCCCTTCATATCATCAACGGGAGGTTTTAGGGCAAGGGCTCAGGGGCTGCGGGCAGCTGTTCACTCCCTTCCGCTAAATCTTTCTGCTCCTTGAAGTTCTTTAATGTGTCTAACAAAAGTCGCCACGTTGTTAACAGTTCAATAGCCGTTTTTGAGCCACGCGTAGCTTCCTCAAATAATGTCTGCCCTAGGTTCGTCCATTGCGTTACACTAAATGCCGTAACCGACGTCGCTTCTACTCCCTGTTCCTTTCCCCACAATAGCATTTTTTGCAAGGTCACTTCAGGGAAGATTACACCCTGCTGTTTTAACAGCAGCGTCCATGTGGAGAGTATCGTCTGCTCTTCCTTAGTTAACTTCTCTCCCATGTCCCCAGTGGCTCACCTACTACAGGTGTCTTCTTAAACATGATCCGGATCCGTCAACAGCTCTGCCCGCTGTCTTCAGCTTCACTGGGCTCCCTGCCCACGACTATTTCCAGTCGTCTTCTTCATCAGTATCACGTCGGGTTCACCAATTGTCGTTTCAGTCGGGACGGACAAAAGACAAGACTCTCCTTGGAGAGTTAAGTTAAGCTCTCTCTTTATTACAAACTTGGCTTTCTTATATATCTAATCTTTTGTTCACGCTCCGTTCACGCGTTCTTTCTACGCTTTCAATTGGTTAGGTTACATGGCACACGCGCTCGTAGCTACAATACGATTGGTTATCGAAATCCTGTTCACATTGCTCAAAATCTGGCTTTCTCACAGCCTAACTCTCCTTGTTCTCTGAAGCAATCTTCTTCTTTCTCCTTTTTGTTACATTGTCTTTATATGAGCAACTCGCGGCCTTCTTATGGGTACACTGCAATCTCTATCTCTTCTGTCAAAGGGTCTACGGACCCGCCGTATCCCCCAAACCGTGGCAGTCTAAAATACTCCATGAAATATTCCAGCAATAGCTCCTAGGGGAGATGGGAAGAAGAAAGCGTCAGTGTTTCCCCAGGCCAGTCCTGAAATGCACGCCATGCAATTTAACTGGATGTCCTATTCTTCAAGGACACGTAAGCTTCCTGAGTTTTCATTCTTGAACTTCAGACCTTCTGAACTTCTGACCACTAATGGATATTTGAAGAAACTCAGAGGCCAAAATTCACCCTCACCAGGGTTTTGTGGGGCCCAGAGAAGTTGCTGGCACATCAGGTGCCTTGTGGCAGTTCCCCAAAACCACAGAGGAACGGGCTCGAAGACCAATACTTGGTCTCTTGGCATTCCATGTGACACCATGTTGAGAACAGAACTGCACTGGCTCAGGGCAGGGTCAAAACGGTTTTGAGCTCTCTCTGCACAAACTTGAACCTGAAGGGGCTCTGGATTGCACGAGAGCAGCTGACTTCAAGTGGAAGTCCCCAGCATCTGCTCAGTTCTATGGCAAAATGCTGCTTGTCTCGGGTTCCCTATCCAGCCAAGACATGTTCACGGACGTACGAGGAATAAATTTGGCTTTTACATTTCCATGGCGTTTTCTTTTGTGTGTTTGCACTGTGCCATGAAAACCCATCTGTCCTCGGGGAAGGAAAAGGGCAAAACCAGAGTGGTCGTTAAAATGATGTGGTACTTCTTTGGCCTCTCCTTTGTTTGTTTGCTTGTTTTTCTTGTCTTTGTTGGTTGCTGCGTGGCCAAGTTGCACACCGTGTTATAAACACAGGATCAAAATACCAATGACTTTAGCCCCCAAACAGCAATCTGCCTCCCCCCCAAAATCCTATGTGAGCAAGGAGAAAGACCATGCAATACGATAAGTAATCTTATGCTTTAACCGTTTAGATCACGTTGCACCACTGGTCTCCAGGTAGAGTCTGTGAGGGTCTCCTGGGCATTCTGGGCATTCTGGGCATTCCAGCCCCAAAGCCCTGTTGCAAACGGTATCAACAAATCTCAGGAGTGTTGCAAAGTTCAAAGCAAGGAGGGGAGGGAGATTTTTATCTCAAAATAAAATTGGTTTTTTCACCCTTCACACGCATGCTGTCATTCATATCCACCTATCTGAAAGCAGTCAAATGTGTATTTCCACCTAGTCTGGACAGAATTAGCGGAGCTGAGAGAGAGGACAAGACACACAACCTTTGGAGGCCTCTTCCTGTCTCCTGCATTGTCCCTGCCTGGGTGTCCTGAGAAGCTGCACGCAGATGTGATCTTGACGAAGTGCTAGTGTCAGTGCCATCAACACCTGCCGTTCTCACAACCCTGACCCGAGGCTCCCACGCTCAGAAGTTCCTCTTCATACTTGGTCACACCAATCACCAAAACACAGACCCTCTCCTACCTACTAGAAGGGGACGGAGGAGGTCTCTCATTCAACACTGGCTCAGGGCAGGGTCAGCGATGGGTATAGACCTGTATGCTCTGGGTTGGGGCCACTGAGGTTTTGAAGGTTGACCTCCAGGCCCAGGGATCCCACCCCCTCACTGGGCAACCCTCTCCAGTGCTTCATGATCCTCGCAGGGATTTGGCGGTTGATCCTTTATCTCCAGCCTGAACCTCTCCCGTCTCAGGAGATGCCACCGTCTCTCACCCTCCCACCGGGCAGTGCTGGCAAGCGCCTGTCCCCATCCCCTTGATGCCTTCCCCGGAGGCACTGGAGTGCGCTATGAGGTGCCCCAACGCCTTCTCTGCTCCATGCTGGACCAGCCCCAGCCCCACAGACCCTCCTTGCCTCCCATGAGCCTCCCCTCTGGCTTCCTGGCCTCCCTCCTGCCCAGGACACCAGAAAGGGATGTAGTGCCTGGATGAGGCCTGACGGGTGCTGAGCAGAGGGAACCACCCTTGTGAGTCAAGTGCTGCCTGTGTCCCAGCATGGGAGGAATCAGGGCAGCCCAGAGGGCTGGCCAGCAGTGCTGGGGTGTGGGCAGACCTTGTGGGACTTTGTCCTGCAGCCTCCCAGGGAGGCACCAGGTGTCATCCAATGAACCCTCGTGCCACATGAGCCTGGAGACATCTGCCACAGCCAGAGTGACCTGAGGGGGGCCTGGGAAGACATGGCTGAGGCCTCGGTGACTGGCGTGAAACACTGATGCCGAGCACAAGACAAAGGGAGGGGGGCATGGATGGAGCGGGCAGAGCCACTGCAGTAGCCCCAGACGTGTGTGCTGTGGCCACAGCACTGCTGGGCTGAGCACCGCGGTCGAAAATGGCCCGCTGCGATGTCCCTGAGCAATGGCTTCTAATGTCACCAAGGGGTAGACTGTGAGGTCACCTAGTGATGGAATGTGACCGGGTGCCCCGTGCTGCTTATATGCGGACACCGAGGCCCAGCCAGCCGGTTTGTGCCCACACTCCAGCTGAGCAAGGTTGCGAGGCTGGAGTGCTGAGAAAGCTTAGGAAGTGGTGCCTCACGGGGGGAGTTGCTTCGTGCAACTCTCCATACCTGACCAGGAGCCACCCAAAGACTTGCCCCAGCCCTGCCAGGTTCCGGCAGCCGGGGCACCCAGGAGGCACGCTCGCAGCGGCAGAGGTGAGCTGGGAGGGGAAACCTCAGCCTGGGCAGCTGGGAGGCTTTCCTTCTTGGGGGACCTGGGCATTTCTTCCACCCCTGCCCGCAGCCGGCAAATGACTGTGGCCTCTCTTCCTTTTCTAGCGTGACACCGGCTGCTGCAGGGCCAGTGGGCAGGGGCAATTTAACATCCTCGGCTCCCCCCAGCCCACCGCAGAGCGTGGAGAGCATGGCCACGGAGCTGGAGGACCGCTGTCCCATCTGCCTGGGCAGCTGGGAGGAGCCCAGCTACGTGCTGCCATGCCTCCACCAGTTCTGTTACACCTGTATCTTGCGGTGGGCTGAGAACAAGCCCGAGTGCCCCCTCTGTAAAAGGAGGGTGAGATCCATCTTGCACTCGGTGCGGGCGGACGACGACTTCCAGGAACATGTCATCTCACCTCCTGTGGCTCCATCAGTCGTCGTCCGCCACCAGCGGGGAGGAGCGTCGGCACAGGCAGCCGCCCACCGCCCCCGTCACCCGGCAGCACCCCGGCCTGCAGCTGCGTCGCCGCTGCCCTGGGCTCCAGAGGGGGGCTTCCATGCCCTCCTCTTCCGCCTCTACCCGGCTGCCCTCCAGCCCCTGCTGCCCTGGCTGCAGCAGGAGCTCGGGCAGCTCTTTGAGGACGCCCAGCAGGCAGCAGCAGTGCAGAGCCTCATCACGTCCAGCCTGCGACACCTTGGGCTGGATGAGGAGGCTCTGGCCCAGCAGCTGCAGGCCTCCCTGGGCTGGCGCACGAGGGCCTTTGTCAGCCGGCTGATTGAGGCCGTCGTGCGCCGGTGCAGTGGGGTGGCCCCACGTCGCGTGGGCCTGGGGGTCACCCGTGCTGCCGGGGGGCGGGAGGACAGTGCCACGGCTGCCCCTGTCCCCGCTGCCTCCCGAGGGGAGCCTCCTGCCCCCAGCCCAGCTCCCCGTGGGGGTCCCGGGAGCCCCCCCTCCACCACTGTTCCCACCCACGGGGAGCAAGAAGAGCAGCCGGAGGAGGCTGTGCCAGGGCCCTCCAGCCACAGCCAGGGCACGGACCGCTCCCCTGAGGAGCCCCGGCGAGCCCCGAAGAGGAGGGCCGGCAGCCCTGAGGACCCTTCCCAGCCCCCCAGGAAGCCACCCCGCCATCGGTGAACCTGGGAGGGTGCCTCAGGGGCTGCCAAGGCAAGGCCGCAGCTGGGGGACGTGCTGACACCTCTGCGGCAGAAGAGCTCCCCAGCACCTCATCGGCTGCTGTTGGTGGGGGTCCTGCCAGCACGCCCGACGCCCCCGTTCCCACCCACGGGGAGCAGCAAGAGTTCCCAGGACTCTTTACAGCCACCCGAGACCACGACGCCCCGCCAGCAACACTCAAACCAGGCCCCAGGAGCTGCCAAAACCGGGGCCAGGCCAGTAGCTGGGGCACGTGTCAGCTCACAAGCCAATCGGCAGGCAAGTGCTGCTCAGCAGTCAAGTGCCCGAAGGCGGGACAGTGTCAGATGCTCTGCATGCCTCCAGGTAGATGATGTCTGTGGCTTTCCCCTTATTCACTCAGGGTGCAGATAAAGCAAGGCTGCAGCTGGGGGACGTGCTGCTGAGGAATGGGAGGAGAGCCCCGCGGCTGCCCCCGTGCCCGCTGCCTCCCAAGAAAACTCTCCTACTGCTCGCCTCACCCACTCTGACAGCGTGGAAGCAATCAGCATGGATGACCTCCCCGGCACGTCAGCAGCTGCCCTTCATGGGAGTGCCACCAGCACTCTTTCTGCCCACGTTCCTGTTGCTGGGGATCAAGAGGAGCCCCAACAGGAACCCGAGGATGCCGTGGCAACTCCATCTACTTCCACTGGCGGCAGGGAATGCTCCTCTGCGGGGCCATAGTGTTCTCCGAAGAGAAGGAATGGCAGCCCCAAGGCCTCTAACTCTAATTAGCAGACTGTAAAGCAAATAAAGGCCTTAAGACTGCAGAAGATGTCTTGGTGTGTCACTAACTGTGCAGGCGGCCTTGCTATCCCCACCCGTGTTACTTTCTACCCCTTTTCCTGGGGCTGTGCCCACCCTTTCCTGGGTGGACAAACACTGGAACAGGCTTCCTAGAGAAGTGGTCCATGCCCCCAGCCTCTCAATGCCTTAAAAGGAGGTATTTGGACAGTGCCCTTAACAATAGGCCTTAATTTTCGTCAGCCATGGAGTGGTCATGTACTTGGACTCCATGATCCTTGCAGGTCCATACCAACAGGAACTCCTCCTTTCCATTCCATTCCATTCCATTCCATTCCATTCCATTCCATTCCATTCCATTCCATTCCATTCCATTGCAATCAGTGCTTGTGAAAGCTGCTGCACCAACGGAAACAGGAAAGTGGTTTTTTGACATTGCAGCTTAGGGAAGCTGCTGCACCTTTAGAAACCTTTGCTCCCTTTCCCACTGGCAATGCGTCTCTGCCAGTACTTCAGTGAGCATCCCTTCATGGGCTTGTGACAGTTGTGCTCCGGCTTGGGGACACTCAGGTCTTGAAGACCTCCAGGCTCTGGGATCCCACCTCCTCTCAGGGCAACCCTCTCCAGTGCTTCATGATCCTCGCAGGGATTTGGAGGTTCATTGCTTATCTCCAGCCTGAACCTCTCCCGTCTCAGGAGGTGCCACTCTCTCTCACCCTCCCACCAGACAGGGCTGGCAAGCGCCTGTCCCCATCCCCTTGATGCCTTCCCCGGAGGCACTGGGGTGCGCTATGACGTGCCCCAATGCCTTCTCTGCTCCATGCTGAACCAGCCCCAGCCCCACAGACCCTCCTTGCCTCCCATGAGCCTCCCCTCTGGCTTCCTGGCCTCCCTCCTGCCCAGGACCCCAAATGTCCTCTGGCTAGGGAAGAAAGAGAGGAGAAAACCCATGAGAGTGAGCCAAGGGCTGCCTGTGTCCCAGCATGGGAGGAATCAGGGCAGCCCAGAGGGCTGGCCAGCAGTGCTGGGGTGTGGGCAGAGCTTGTGGGATGTTGTCCTGCAGCCTCCCAGGGAGGCACCAGGTGTCATCCAATGAACCCTCGTGCCACGTGTGCCTGGAGACATCTGCCACAGCCAGAGTGACCTGAGGCTGACGTGGGAAGACATGGCTGAGCCCTTGGTGACTGAGCGATGGGTTCTGATGTCACCGAGGGCTGAACTGTGAGGTCAGCTAGTGATGGATTGTGACCAGGTGCCCCCCACTGCTTATATGCGGGCACCGAGGCCCAGCCAGCCGGTTTGTGCCCACACTCCAGCTGAGCAAGTTGGCGAGGCCGGAGTGTTGAGGAAAGCCTAGGAACTGGTGTCGTGCTTGGGGAGTTGCTTCTTGCAACTCTCCGTACCTGACCCAGAGCCACTCGAGGACTTGCCCCAGCCCTGCCAGGTTCCGGCAGCCGGGGCACCCAGCAGGCGCGCTCGCAGCGGCAGAGGTGAGCTGGAGGGGAAACCTCAGCCTGGGCAGCTGGGAGGCTTTCCTTCTTGAGGGACCTGGGCATTTCTTCCACCCCTGCCCGCAACCAGCAAATGACTGTGGCCTCTCTTCCTTTTCTAGCGTGACACCGGCTGCTGCAGCGCCAGCGAGAGGGAGCCACTTAACATCCTCGGCTCCCTGCAGCCCAGCGCAGAGCGTGGAAGGCATGGCCACCGAGCTGGAGAACCGCTGTCCCATCTGCCTGGACAGCTGGGAGGAGGCCAGCTACCTGCTGCCATGCCTCCACCGGTTCTGCTACCCCTGCATCCTGCGCTGGGTTGACACCAAGCCCGAGTGCCCCCTCTGCAAGAGGACCATCTGCTCCATCATGCACTCGGTGCAGACGGACGACGACTTCCAGGAGCACGTCGTCACAGCACCTGCGGCACCACCTGTCGTCGGCCACCAGGCAGGAGGAGCTCCTGCACATCCAGCTGCTCACAGCCGCCCAGCAAGAGAGCAACAGCCTGTGGGAATGGTGCCCGGGGCTCCTCTGGGCGGACTCCAGCCCAGCACATGGGCATCCCTCTTCCAGAGGCACCCAGCTCTCCTCCAGCCCATTCGGACCTGGGTGCGTCAGGAGCTGCGACGCATGTTTGGGAGCCGGCGTTCACGGGCAGACATAGCGGAGGACATTCTCATGCCCTTCCTGGCCCTTTTTGGCCTGGATGAAGAAATGATGGTCCAGATGATGGAAGCCTGCCTCCAAAACTACGCGGCAACATTTGTCCGACGGCTTATTGACGTTGCCGTGCAACGCTGCAGCGGGGAGGCCCGCCGTCTGCTGGGCCTGGACAATGGCCATGCTGCGAGGCAGCGGGAGGAGAGCCCCACAGCTGCCCCCGTGCCCGCTGCCTCCCAAGAAAGGTCTCCTACTGCTGGCCTCACCCACTCCAACAGCGTGGAAGCAACCAGCATGGATGACCTCCCCGGCACGTCAGCAGCTGCCCTTCGTGGGAGTGCCACCAGCCCCCTTTCTGCCCCCGTTCCTGTCCCCGGGGATCAAGAGGAGCCCCAGCAGGAACCCGAGGATGCCGCGGCAATTCCATCGACTTCCAGCGGCGGCAGGGAACGCTCCTCTGGGGGGCCACGGTGTCCCCCAAAGAGAAGGAGCGGCAGCCCCGAGGCCTCTTCTCCAGCCAAGAAGAGGCCACCCCACGGGAGGCACTAGGAGAATGCCCCAGGCACTGCCGATACCACCACCGGCCCAGCAGCTGCGGCATGCGCTGGCCCTCAAGGGCCCCTGGCCCTCTGAGTCTAAGTAGCAGGCTGTAAAAGCAAATAAAGGCCTTAAGACTGCAGAAGATGTCTTGGTGTGTCACTAACTGTGCAGGTGGCCTTGCTATCCCCACCCCTGTTACTTTCTACCCCTTTTCCTGGGGCTGTGCCTACCTTTTCCTGGGTGGTCCAACACTGGAACAGGCTTCCTAGAGAGGTGGTCCGTGCCCCAAGCCTCTCAATGCCTTAAAAGGAGGCATTTGCACAGTGCCCTTAACCATAGGCCTTATTTTGGTCAGCCATGGCCTGGCAGGGAGCTATGAGTAGTACCTGCTCGGCTTGTCCCCCTACCAGTGCAGGAGGCTGGCCATGGAGAGGGCCCGCAGCCGGTCGCCGCAGCACCGCTCCAACCTGCGCAGGCGGCCCACCGACAACTAGCCCTCGGCTGGCAGCAGCGGGCCTGCCGGGACCAACCGCACAGCTCCCAGCAGGCTCCCGCACCCAGCACTTCTCAGGAGCCAACACCGCTGAGCGCAGGAGTGCGCCCACCTGGCCCTGCTCCTGCTCCGGACACAGGCAGTGGCACAGTGTGGCTGTGGCCCCTCACCATCCCCCTCTGGCGCCTCCAATAAAGACCTCCATGCTTTCCAGGGCGTGTGTGCGTGTGTGTTTCTCGACCGCAGAGCAACCTGATGATTAAGGAGCTGGAGCATCCTCTGAGCAAAGGCTGAGCGAGCTGGGACTCTTTAGCCTGCTGAAGAGAAGGCTCAGGGGGAACCCGATTGATGCCTAAAAAGGCCTGAAGGGAGGCTGCAGAGAAGATGGAGCCAGGCTCTTGCCGGTGGTGCCCAGCGACAGGAGACGGCATATCGAAGAGCACTCTGGGCATGATCCTGGATAAGTGGCTCTAGCTCAACATCAACAGCAAGATCTCCCATCTCTACTTCCATGATTAGAAATACTAACATATCGAGGCCAGCCGTATAAGCTGTTAAGAATGCCTTTGGTACAGACGATGTCTATTTCTCTGGTATACATTGCTGACAATCCACTTCTGGAAAAACAGTTTCTCATATACTTCCTCCCATCCAAAAAGAAGTTCTGTTCACTGGTTCAGTTAGGGATGCAAAGGCCGGGATTCCAAATAAATTGTGCCATTATGACTGTATACATCACTTAATTTGAACCCGTTCTGCATTTGTGCTGAGACAGCTCAACTGCATCAGATAGTGATGTCCTGCTTTTTCTGTACTCTAGAGAGACTGTGGGTGTTAGAGCACCACGGTGGGTTTGGCCAACTAGCTTGATACTAGTCGCACGCACCTGCCGTACTTTTTGTAAGGCAGTTTTATAAATGCTCTCATAAATATAAATATAATGCTCTCATAGAAATGCTGTCCAGGAGGTCAGACCGTGTGGACAGGCCCTGTGGCCTATGCTAAATGGTCCAGGCCACGCCTGGCATTGATGCTTGCTGGTGTTTATTTCTCAGCATTCAGGTATTATATATTCTCACCACCAGTGTGACGCAGTGCAAGAAGCATTCGGCCTAGGTTCGTGCCCAGCAGATCGCTACTGGGGCAACGTTTGTCAGCGGTTTACCCTCAGTTTGTTTGACTTAACTTGTAACGGGACTGTAAAGAATGGGTGACTACACATTTTCCTACGGACCACTTTTGGTAACAGTCTGGCATGCACGCAATCGAACACATACTGAGAGGTTCATGTCAAGATATGCACACGAGAATACACCCTATAATATATTTGCGTTTTTAGCACCAAGGTTACGCACTTCAATGTTAATTGTGATGCCTCCGTAACTTTGGAACACTTACTCTTTTAACTTGCTTTCCCCCCCAAACTCTGTACATATTTTCACTTCAAATAGTGCGGCCTTTCTTCTCGTGTGGAGCTATTAAAAAGAGAAAGAAGAAATACTGAATCGGGAACTTCTCTTGCTAGTCCTGTGAAAAGGCTCTGCAACCTTAAAAAGGAAGAAGGACCGTCCAGAATCTGGGAACAGATCCCACAGACATTCCTACTTCGTGCACCTGAAGACGTTTCCTGCGTGATTTTTCTTTACGTGTGAGAATCAGACTGACTATCAGGATACCCTTCCCTTCTACAGATTGGCACTGGGATCAACTGCTTTCTGCAGTCATGCTACATCTCTGCCTCAATGTTCGCACAGGCCTGGATCCCATAAACACGGCTCCATCATGGGTATGCGTGTTTCCAGTTTATAGCTGAAAACTACACTAAGGAAACTTGGCAGGTTAGCAAAAACATACACACCTTTCTTGTAGTGACAAGGAAATGGCAGGTATGTAGTTCGATATAAAACGATAATTCGCTATAACAATGACAATGAGAAAAAAGCACGAACCAAATGCCACTCCTTGACCCTAGCACCCAAAGTGACGCTTTCAGAAATTGTGTCTTTTTCCCTGCAAGCAGGTGTATGTCTGTGACTAACTGACCCTTCGAACCAGTGTAGCTCCAAAGGGACGCAGGACTGGATACGTATTCGCAGAGATGTGTGCACACAACACACATGCATAATTTTGGGGCCAGGCTCAAACGGCATTTTCCGACTCAGGGTACTTCTAACTGCAAGCATAGTGGAAGAGTCAGTTCCAGGGTATTACAACCTTTTGCATCGTCCCATACCTATCTTTGCTGAAGTACAGCTCCTGTACTTGCGCAAAACCAGTAGACCATCAGCCATCAGGTGAGACGTTTTACAGCCCCCAAACGTGAAGGTTTATAAATTAGATGCATTTCTATGCAACTGCAGAGAATAGTGAAATATCCTCCAGGACATTATCTTTTTGAATGGGAGGTGTTGTGGTTGAAGCTATTCTTTTTAATCAGCTGAAGGAAAAATTTGTTTGTTACTTGTAAAAGAAACGGTATGCAGAGCTGAAATGCAACCCCTCATCAGAGAGCGTTCTGAGGGCCCCGCAAGCGGCACCACTCACTTTTGAGAGGACTGAAAGCTGGGAAAGTCTTTGTCGACATCAAGGAAATACTGCCCTCTTCTGATTCCATTTGATCTAGAGGTGGCTGCACTTGCGACGAGAGAAAAGAGGTCTGAAAAAAGAATAAGCGGACTAGAGATGTGGCTTTCAAAGGGATGAACCTTCTCCAGTGGTTGTTTAGCGGGGAACCTCCGCCATTTCTGAGTGGCAAAGACAGCATCAAAGCAAGAGACATGCACAGCCTGGATAAAAGCCACATGCGCTGCGCCTGTACATTCTAGGATAATAGCGTAATGAAAAGAAAGGTGGCGTGAAATGCAAGCAGCCGACAGATGAGTTAAAGCAAAGAGGAGGAGGGGCTCCTGTAAGTATGCAATGGAGCTTCTTGCTGCCCAGTTCTGCGCATACTGAGCTTTTCAAATGTTCAAAAGCAAGGAACCCAAGCCCAGAAAGAAAAGCACGTTGGAGAGCTATCAAACATCGAGACACATTCGGGAAGCCTCGGAGCTGCAAACCCCTGAGAGAGTGTGCTGCAAAAATATCACCATTTGCTTCCCTTTTTCTCGTGCCCTTTCCTAGATATTCTCTGCTGGCAACTGCCACTGGCTCCTTTCTGGTATCTTCTGGGCTCTTCTTGGAGAAGCATGCCATCTTTAAGTGCAAAGAATGAGCTTCACACTAGCCACCAGCTGAGGCATTTTGCAGACCTACAAGCAGAAAAAGCTCCAAAAATAAGAGGCAGTCGTAGGGAAATCTGGACACGGCGAACCACTTGTCTGATTAGTTTGACCGCTTCTACGATAACTTCCTTACAGAGAATTTCACACCAGAATGATACGCAACCTTCTCCCGGCTGCAAACCGCCACACACTATGAAAATCAGATTGCTTTTCAGAGCTGTCACAAAGGAGACTGGCACAGAAGGATCTTAGCTTCATCGAGCATCCGCACAGCTAAAAGTCTGGGAAATAGCTTTACCCGTTCACAAGATGAGGCCTAACCCTTCTCGCGTGTCCTGCAGCTTCTGCTGCGTGGATGAAAAGTGCTCTTGTTCATGCCTTCCTTTTTTTTGATTTGTCGGCAATCCCATGGAGAGAACTGAGGAAGTAATCCTTATGCCCCCGTCCTGGGAAAACCCACAGCCCCATTCAGCTTTTACACGCGTGCAAAAAAAAAAAAAAAAGAAATCACCATTTAGGGAAATTTCTGCTTTCTCTCCACCACCGTGGACTAGCATGGATGCAAATTCCATTTTGACACAATTTTACAAGTGAAAGAATGCTCAAACACAACCAGTTTACAGACAACAAAAATGGTTTGGTACTGAAATAATTTATTTGTGTTTGTACAATTGTATTGTAAAAAATCGAACTGTAAAATACATGTACCGAACAAAAATTTAAATTATAGAAATTGTGTCACGTTTTAATACCTGTCAAACTCAGTGCACTTTTGTGCAGAATGTGTAACAGCAGGTGATCTGCTATTCATGTGCATATTTCTTAATTGTGTCTTATAAATTTAAGTGTAAGCAAACCTCTTCCCACTGGAAAAAAGAAAGAAAAGGAAAAAGGAAGGTTTTTGGAAAGTAACATTGTGAGCGACATGCTCCATTCCGCCCTCAGGTGCCCTGTTGTGAGTGAGAGCAGAACTCCCATCACAGAATTTTCAGAGTCGGCTTGGTATGAAAGCTCACTTGCAAAGGAGCCAACCCAAGTGGCACCGTTCGAACCACTTCCAGGAAATGCCACACAAGGAAGAAACATTACCTTGCACCCAGCTACCTTTCATGAAGTGGGCACTTAAGAAGGTCTTGTGTGTCGCGTTAGAATGATCAGTTACAAACCCGTGAAAAAGATGTTTTGTGGCCAAATGTTGTCAGGGTAAAAGAAAACCACGAAGCTGTTGAGTTAGGCTTTTGTAACTTGGCGTGAACTCCTACGCTTATAGTCTACACTGGAATATTGAGACCTTAACTTATGGAACGTATGTGTAGACTATGTGTGGCAGTCTAAAATACTCCACGAAATATTCCAGCAATAGCTCCTGGGGGAGATGGGAAGAAGAAAGCGTCAGTGTTTCCCCAGGCCATTCCTGAAATGCACACCATGCAATTTAACTGGATGTCCTATTCTTCAAGGACACATAAGCTTCCTCAGTTTTCATTTTTGAACTTCAGAACCTCTGAAGTTCTGACCACTCGTGGATATTTGAAGAAACTCATTGTCCTTATACGACGCAACTCGCGGCCTTCTTATGGGTACACTGCAATCTCTGTCTCTTCTGTCAAAGGGTCTACGGGCCTGCCGTATCCCCCAACAATTCCCCCTTCTTGTATTTGTGCTACAAGTGCTGCCCCCATCACCCGCTGCAGGGCCCTTTGCAGTAGGGAGATGAGACATGGCACCATCATTATCACAACTACGACTATCAACAATATTGTTAATCCTGCTTTGACTATTGAAACCAGCCATCCCGAGAGTCCCCAGTTTTTGCAAAAGGTGATCAAGAGAGAGGAACCCACCCTCTTCCTTTAACTTTTTCGTTCGTTCTGTCAACTCTTGTATGCGTGCATGAATAGATCGAGAGTGGTCTGATAAATTCATGCAGCACATCCCATCAACATCTTGGCAGCCATGACCTTGAGCCAGCAACAAAAAATCTATTGCAGCTCGATTCTGCAGTGTGGCATGTCTAACTGAGTCTACATCTAACAGTAAACTACTCAAAACTGGAGAAGTAGCATTAGATTGCTTAGCCAGCCGACATCCAAGCCTGTTAAGCGTAGCGAGCGCTTTAGCTGACGCCACCCCGGGGGCTAAAAAGGATGCCGCGATTATTTCTCCAGGGTTCCAAAATTGTACATTGTCATCGCAGCTATTTCTGAATGCGTGAGCACTTCCTTTTGGGCGCCTATAGCGCTGCACAATCATAGATGCATTTGGTGTTAGTAGGGTTAATCTTCCTAAACTACAGGGGCCCCCTTTAATGTGAGAGGGGATACCAGGCCATGCCCTATCTCCGCAGATGAGAAAGCTTCCTGCTGGCAAGCTCAGAGGGTGATTAGTAGATTTAGAGACATTGGCTGATGTGTAGGTGCACCAAACAGATTCATTTCTATAAACAATCAGGCTAGAATTAACACATTGAATGTTTGCCTGATTTTTGCCACTATAATTAAAATATAAGCAGTAATCCATTTCAACAGAACCCAGTAATTCTAGTTCTTGTGGTTCGAGGTTACTGTGTTGCAGATAGGGTACCCAAGCATCCCAATTAGCAGCTACCTCACCCCCTTTTGTCAAGTGCTTCTGAAACTCCGGCACAGGCCAGGCGTCTAAGGGCTGTCCCACCAGACACGTTGAGAATGGATTCTGCGGTGATGAGGTTGACAAACAAAGCGTGTCCTGGCCCGTTAAGTTAGCCAGGGTGACCCATACATTATTCTTTGGTTGAGGTGGAATCCAAACCCTTGAGGAGAGTGCAGTAAATATCTTAAGGCAGATGGTGAGCAAGATAGCCGGACTCATCATGCCGGTTCGCTTTGTTCCCCCGTCCCGGTTATCTTCAAATACGGGCGGACGTATCTTGCGGGCACCCGCCGTGGTCCATGATCTGTGGAAACACAAGCATAGCCCCTTCCCCACGTGATCAAGTCACGCGGGCCCAACCACTGTCCTGTCCTGAGGTCCCGCATCAGCACTTTTGCTCCAGGACCCACCCGTTCCTGGGTCACAAGAGAACCAAAGGGCCGAAGGAGGGGTGGCATCGCAGCAGCAGTATCATCAGCAAGCTGCAAAAAAATTCAAGACATATACAGCTTTAGCTAATCGTGCTTCAGGGGTTTCCCCTAGCATTCCCCCTTTTTGTTTGTGTAAAAGGCGTTTCAGGGGACCGTGTGCACGCTCAACAATACTCTGACCCGTGGGTGAGTGGGGGATGCCTGTGACATGTGTCACGCCCCAGAGCTGTAAAAACAAGCTACTTTTTGTGATACATAAGCAGGACCATTATCAGTTTTGATCTGTTGTGGGACACCTGAAACAGAAAATGCACGCTGCCAATGGCGTAGGGCGTCCCGAGCTGATTCTCCAGTGTGAGCAGTGGCAACGAGGGCAGAAGAAAAGGTATCAATTGATACATGTATATCCCTCAAACGGCCAAATTCAGTAATATGTGTGACATCAGTTTGCCAAAGCTGTAAAGCACGTAATCCTCGTGGATTGGTGCCGTAATATACAGGTACTTGTTGATCTTGACAATCAGGGCAGGCTGCAATAATATTGCGAGCCTCAGCGTTACTAAGATTAAACTGACGTTTTAAAGCACGCTATCCCTGATGACAAAAACTATGCGATGCTATCGCTTGCTGTTTAACATTGGGCACAGGTCCCAGGGCCACTGCAGACACTAAAGCATCAGCTTGTGCATTGCCTTCTACAATAAATCCTGGCAACCGGGTATGACTTCTAATATGCATCACGTAATATTCTTGCTGTCGCTTTTGTATTGTTAGCCCTAACAGTTTCAATATGCCAAACAGCAATTCATTGGTTACACTCCCTAAAACAGCCTTATCTAAACGTTAGTACCAGTCCAGCCACAGAAGCCGAATCTGTCACAATGTTGACAGGGCTGGGGAAGTTCTGAAACACCATGGTCTTCGCCCGTAATTCTACGACTTGGGGCAAACCTTCTTGATGTTCGCTCTTATGTTGCCATTGTGTTCCTTGTCTCCAGACAACGGCAGCTTTTCCAGTTTTTCCTGATCCATCTGTGAACACCGTGGGGCCCTCCACTGGGTTTCTGCAACTGAGATTTTTCCGTGCAAAGGCCATTTGGGTGCCCAATTTGATCAGTGGGTGTGAAGGCAAATGGTAGCTCACCTGCCCTGTATAATTGGTCGTGGCTGCTTGTAGGGCACTGCTGTTAGCTAAGCACCGTTCAAAACAATCACTCTGTACAGGGACTACAATCTGTTCAGGGTCTCTTCCCATCAGTTCTCAACATCGAGTTCTACTTTTTATAATAACTTGTGCTATTAGCTCAAATAGACCAGGGGCTGTTTTCTTTGTCTTGTTAGGCAAAAAAAATTCATTCTAAAACACGTAAGGGATCATCCCATTGTTCACACCATTGAGCAATCATAGCAAATGGCACTAATTGATCTACTAACACAAAGGCCTGCACCGAAACCGTTAAGTCAAGTCTCCATACATGTTTACTACTAATAGCTTGTTCTATTTCAGCTACCACTTTTTTTGCTTCCTCAGTTAACATTCGTGGGGCTAAAATGTTAGTGTCACCTTTTAATAGCTCAAAGAGAGGTTGTAATTTGGAAGGTGGAATACCAACATAGGGCCGAATCCAATTCATCATTCCTGCTAATTTTTGTACATCATTCAACGTTTTTACTTCTATTTGTAGTTGGATAGGTTGTGGCATGACTGTCTGAGCTAACGCTTTCATTCCCAGGTATAACCACGGCTGTTGCCTTTGTACCTTTTCTGGGGCGATTATTAAGCCATATTCACACAATGATTCCCGCGTTTTCGCTTCCATTTTTTCTAACCGTTGCGCTGTTGCAGCCGCTAGCAGAATATCATCCATGCAATGGTAACAGTAATCAGATGGGAACAGGGCACGTGTTGGACTCAAGGCTTTTGCTACAAACCCTTGACCAATTGTAGGCGAGTTTTTTATACTTTGTGGCAACACTTTCCACTGATACCTTTTGGTAGGCTCCATGTTATTCACAGACGGAACAGTAAATGCAAATTTTTCTTTGTCTTGTTCTGCCAGAGGGATGGTAAAAAAACAATCTTTTAAATCCATTACAACAATTTCCCACCCCATAGGTATCAGAGTAGGCGAAGGTAATCCTGGTGGTAGTGCTCCCATTGTTGCCATGACATCATTAATCTTTCTCAAATCACGCAACAACCTCCATTTCCCCGATTTCTTTTTCATAACAAATACTGGGGTATTCCAAGGGCTATGTGAGGCTTCTATGCGTCCTGCAACAAGTTGTTCCATTACCAGAGACTGCAGGGCCGTTAATTTCTCTTGGCTAAGGGGCTACTGACCAACCCACGCTGGTTTTTCTGTTAGCCATTTTAGAGCTAAAGTGGGCCGAGAAACGCCCCGCAATACAGTGGCCCCGACTAAAAATCCGTAGTTATGCGAACTCCCCATTGGCCTAAGCAGTCCCTTCCCCATAGGTTTAAAGGAGTTGAGGTCACATATGGCCGCACTGTAGCCCTTTGCCCTTCTGAGTGTACAATCACAGTAGGGTTAGTGGACATATAACTATTGCCAACCCCTCCGAGTCCTGCCACTCCCAAGACATTGGAGGTTAACGGCCAAGCAGCAGGCCACTTCACTCCCTTAAGGAAATGATCGTCACATCTGCTCCAGTGTCTAATAATCCAGCCAGTCGGACCTTCTTGGGAGTGGCATCACTAAGTTCAAGAACACCATGCATTTGTGGGCGTTGATCAGATACTGTCTGCACCCAATAGACTTGTGGTTTTCCCGTAGAACCAAAACCACCATTACCACATATAACGTTGTCCGTTTGTGGAACACAACTTTGAAATGGGACTAACTGAGCAAGTCGAGTTCCTTTCTCAGTAGTCACAGGTGGTGTAGCTGTCGATACCATGGCACATATTTGTCCTGTGTAATCAGCATCAAGCACTCCAACATGTACCAGGAGGCCTTGTAAGGCGGTACTAGATCTTCCTCTGAGTAAGGCACTTAACCTTTGCCAATTGGCCCCCAAGCGTCCAGGGGCACCTTGTGTATGATGGGGGTGGCTCCCCAGAGTCCACCACTTCAGTCCCTTCCTCACCCGTTATATGACTGCCCTCCTCATCGTCTGACTCAGGTGGCAAGGAGAAGGCCATGCCTCTGTTTCCCCCAGGGCTGGAGCGGGGGGTGCGGAGGGACGCACCAGTCCTTCAGGGTGGATAACACCCATCCCTCTTTGAGTCTCTTTTACAGCTGCTATTTGGTCACGAGGCAACACGTACTTATATTGTTTATCTTTTGTGTTCATCGGGAGCAGCCCCTTATTTTCTTTAACAGCAATCTCCCGCCCCTTCATATCATCAACGGGAGGTTTTAGGGCAAGGGCTCAGGGGCTGCGGGCAGCTGTTCACTCCCTTCCGCTAAATCTTTCTGCTCCTTGAAGTTCTTTAATGTGTCTAACAAAAGTCGCCACGTTGTTAACAGTTCAATAGCCGTTTTTGAGCCACGCGTAGCTTCCTCAAATAATGTCTGCCCTAGGTTCGTCCATTGCGTTACACTAAATGCCGTAACCGACGTCGCTTCTACTCCCTGTTCCTTTCCCCACAATAGCATTTTTTGCAAGGTCACTTCAGGGAAGATTACACCCTGCTGTTTTAACAGCAGCGTCCATGTGGAGAGTATCGTCTGCTCTTCCTTAGTTAACTTCTCTCCCATGTCCCCAGTGGCTCACCTACTACAGGTGTCTTCTTAAACATGATCCGGATCCGTCAACAGCTCTGCCCGCTGTCTTCAGCTTCACTGGGCTCCCTGCCCACGACTATTTCCAGTCGTCTTCTTCCTCAGTATCACGTCGGGGTCACCAATTGTCGTTTCAGTCGGGACGGACAAAAGACAAGACTCTCCTTGGAGAGTTAAGTTAAGCTCTCTCTTTATTACAAACTTGGCTTTCTTATATATCTAATCTTTTGTTCACGCTCCGTTCACGCGGTCTTTCTACGCTTTCAATTGGTTAGGTTACATGGCGCACGCGCTCGTAGCTAATATACGATTGGTTATCGAAATCCTGTTCACATTGCTCAAAATCTGGCATTCTCACAGCTTAACTCTCCTTGTTCACTGAAGCAATCTTCTTCTTTCTCCTTTTTGTTACATTGTCTTTATATGAGCAACTCGCGGCCTTCTTATGGGTACACTGCAATCTCTATCTCTTCTGTCAAAGGGTCTACGGACCCGCCGTATCCCCCAAACCGTGGCAGTCTAAAACACTCCATGAAATATTCCAGCAATAGCTCCTGGGGGAGATGGGAAGAAGAAAGCGTCAGTGTTTCCCCAGGCCATTCCTGGAATGCACGCCATGCAATTTAACTGGATGTCCTATTCTTCAAGGACACATAAGCTTCCTGAGTTTTCATTCTTGAACTTCAGACCTTCTGAACTTCTGACCATTAATGGATATTTGAAGAAACTCAGAGGCCAAAATTCACCCTCACCAGGGTTTTGTGGGGCCCAGAGAAGTTGCTGGCACATCAGGTGCCTTGTGGCAGTTCCCCAAAACCACAGAGGAACGGGCTCGAAGACCAATACTTGGTCTCTTGGCATTCCATGTGACACCATGTTGAGAACAGAACTGCACTGGCTCAGGGCAGGGTCAAAACGGTTTTGAGCTCTCTCTGCACAAACTTGAACCTGAAGGGGCTCTGAATTGCACGAGAGCAGCTGACTTCAAGTGGAAGTCCCCAGCATCTGCTCAGTTCTATGGCAAAATGCTGCTTGTCTCGGGTTCCCTATCCAGCCAAGAGATGTTCACGGACGTACGAGGAATAAATTTGGCTTTTACATTTCCATGGTGTTTTCTTTTGTGTGTTTGCACTGTGCCATGAAAACCCATCTGTCCTCGGGGAAGGAAAAGGGCAAAACCAGAGTGGTCGTTAAAACGATGTGGTACTTCTTTGGCCTCTCCTTTGTTTGTTTGCTTGTTTTTCTTGTCTTTGTTGGTTGCTGCGTGGCCAAGTTGCACACCGTGTTATAAACACAGGATCAAAATACCAATGACTTTAACCCCCAAACAGCAATCTGCCTCCCCCCCAAAATCCTATGTGAGCAAGGAGAAAGACCATGCAATACGATAAGTAATCTTATGCTTTAACCGTTTAGATCACGTTGCACCACCGGTCTCCAGGTAGAGTCTGTGAGGGTCTCCCGGGCATTCTGGGCGTTCTGGGCATTCCAGCCCCAAAGCCCTGTTGCAAACGGTATCAACAAATCTCAGGAGTGTTGCAAAATTCAAAGCAAGGAGGGGAGGGAGATTTTTATCTCAAAATAAAATTGGTTTTTTCACCCATTCACACGCATGCTGTCATTCATATCCACCTATCTGAAAGCAGTCAAATGTGTATTTCCACCTAGTCTGGACAGAATTAGCGGAGCTGAGAGAGAGGACAAGAGACACAACCTTTGGAGGCCTCTTCCTGTCTCCTGCATTGTCCCTGCCTGGGTGTCCTGAGAAGCTGCACACAGATGTGATCTTGACGAAGTGCTAGTGTCAGTGCCATCAACACCTGCCGTTCTCACAACCCTGACCCGAGGCTCCCACGCTCAGAAGTTCCTCTTCATACTTGGTCACACCAATCACCAAAACACAGACCCTCTGCTACTAGAAGGGGACGGAGGAGGTCTCTCATTCAACACTGGCTCAGGGCAGGGTCAGCGATGGGTATAGACCTGTATGCTCTGGGTTGGGGCCACTGAGGTTTTGAAGGTTGACCTCCAGGCCCAGGGATCCCACCCCCTCACTGGGCAACCCTCTCCAGTGCTTCATGATCCTCGCAGGGATTTGGCGGTTGATCCTTTATCTCCAGCCTGAACCTCTCCCGTCTCAGGAGATGCCACCGTCTCTCACCCTCCCACCGGGCAGTGCTGGCAAGCGCCTGTCCCCATCCCCTTGATGCCTTCCCCGGAGGCACTGGAGTGCGCTATGAGGTGCCCCAATGCCTTCTCTGCTCCATGCTGGACCAGCCCCAGCCCCACAGACCCTCCTTGCCTCCCATGAGCCTCCCCTCTGCCTTCCTGGATTCCTCCTGCCCAGGACACCAGAAAGGGATGTAGTGCCTGGATGAGGCCTGACGGGTGCTGAGCAGAGGGAACCACCCTTGTGAGTCAAGTGCTGCCTGTGTCCCACCATGGGAGGAATCAGGGCAGCCCAGAGGGCTGGCCAGCAGTGCTGGGGTGTGGGCAGACCTTATGGGACTTTGTCCTGCAGCCTCCCAGGGAGGCACCAGGTGTCATCCAATGAACCCTCGTGCCACATGTGCCTGGAGACATCTGCCACAGCCAGAGTGACCTGAGGGGGGCCTGGGAAGACATGGCTGAGGCCTCGGTGACTGGCGTGAAACACTGATGCCGAGCACAAGACAAAGGGAGGGGGGCGATGGATGGAGCGGGCAGAACCACTGCAGTAGCCCCGGACGTGTGTGCTGTGGCCACAGCACTGTTGGGCTGAGCACCACGGTCAAAAATGGCCCGCTGCGATGTCCCTGAGCAATGGCTTCTAATGTCACCAAGGGGTAGACTGTGAGGTCACCTAGTGATGGAATGTGACCGGGTGCCCCGCGCTGCTTATATGCGGACACCGAGGCCCAGCCAGCCGGTTTGTGCCCACACTCCAGCTGAGCAAGGTTGCGAGGCTGGAGTGCTGAGAAAGCTTAGGAAGTGGTGCCTCACGGGGGGAGTTGCTTCGTGCAACTCTCCATACCTGACCAGGAGCCACCCAAAGACTTGCCCCGGCCCTGCCAGGTTCCGGCAGCCGGGGTACCCAGGAGGCACGCTCGCAGCGGCAGAGGTGAGCTGGGAGGGGAAACCTCAGCCTGGGCAGCTGGGAGGCTTTCCTTCTTGGGGGACCTGGGCATTTCTTCCACCCCTGCCCGGAGCTGACAAATGACTGTGGCCTCTCTTCCTTTTCTAGCGTGACACCGGCTGCTGCAGGGCCAGTGGGCAGGGGCAATTTAACATCCTCGGCTCCCCCCAGCCCACCGCAGAGCGTGGAGAGCATGGCCACGGAGCTGGAGGACCGCTGTCCCATCTGCCTGGGCAGCTGGGAGGAGCCCAGCTACGTGCTGCCATGCCTCCACCAGTTCTGTTATACCTGTATCCTGCGGTGGGCTGAGAACAAGCCCGAGTGCCCCCTCTGTAAAAGGAGGGTGAGATCCATCTTGCACTCGGTGCGGGCGGACGACGACTTCCAGGAACATGTCATCTCACCTCCTGTGGCTCCATCAGTCGTCGTCCGCCACCAGCGGGGAGGAGCGTCGGCACAGGCAGCCGCCCACCGCCCCCGTCACCCGGCAGCACCCCGGCCTGCAGCTGCGTCGCCGCTGCCCTGGGCTCCAGAGGGGGGCTTCCATGCCCTCCTCTTCCGCCTCTACCCGGCTGCCCTCCAGCCCCTGCTGCCCTGGCTGCAGCAGGAGCTCGGGCAGCTCTTTGAGGACGCCCAGCAGGCAGCAGCAGTGCAGAGCCTCATCACGTCCAGCCTGCGACACCTTGGGCTGGATGAGGAGGCTCTGGCCCAGCGGCTGCAGGCCTCCCTGGGCTGGCGCACGAGGGCCTTTGTCAGCCGGCTGATTGAGGCCGTCGTGCGCCGGTGCAGTGGGGTGGCCCCACGTCGCGTGGGCCTGGGGGTCACCCGTGCTGCCGGGGGGCGGGAGGACAGTGCCACGGCTGCCCCTGTCCCCGCTGCCTCCCGAGGGGAGCCTCCTGCCCCCAGCCCAGCTCCCCGTGGGGGTCCCGGGAGCCCCCCCTCCACCACCGTTCCCACCCACGGGGAGCAAGAAGAGCAGCCGGAGGAGGCTGTGCCAGGGCCCTCCAGCCACAGCCAGGGCACGGACCGCTCCCCTGAGGAGCCCCGGCGAGCCCCAAAGAGGAGGGCCGGCAGCCCTGAGGACCCTTCCCAGCCCCCCAGGAAGCCACCCCGCCACCGGTGAACCTGGGAGGGTGCCTCAGGGGCTGCCAAGGCAAGGCCACAGCTGGGGGACGTGCTGACACCTCTGCGGCAGAAGAGCTCCCCAGCACCTCATCGGCTGCTGTTGGTGGGGGTCCTGCCAGCACCCCTGACGCCCCCGTTCCCACCTACGGGGAGCAGCAAGAGTTCCCAGGACTCTTTACAGCCACCCGAGACCACGACGCCCCGCCAGCAACACTCAAACCAGGCCCCAGGAGCTGCCAAAACCGGGGCCAGGCCAGCAGCTGGGGCACGTGTCAGCTCACAAGCCAATCGGCAGGCAAGTGCTGCTCAGCAGTCAAGTGCCCGAAGGCGGGACAGTGTCAGATGCTCTGCATGCCTCCAGGTAGATGATGTCTGTGGCTTTCCCCTTATTCACTCAGGGTGCAGATAAAGCAAGGCTCCAGCTGGGGGACGTGCTGCTGAGGAATGGGAGGAGAGCCCCGCGGCTGCCCCCGTGCCCGCTGCCTCCCAAGAAAACTCTCCTACTGCTCGCCTCACCCACTCTGACAGCGTGGAAGCAATCAGCATGGATGACCTACCCGGCACGTCAGCAGCTGCCCTTCATGGGAGTGCCACCAGCACTCTTTCTGCCCACGTTCCTGTCGCTGGGGATCAAGAGGAGCCCCAACAGGAACCCGAGGATGCCGTGGCAACTCCCATCTACTTCCAGTGGCGGCAGGGAACGATCCTCTGCGGGGCCATAGTGTTCTCCGAAGAGAAGGAATGGCAGCCCCAAGGCCTCTAACTCTAATTAGCAGACTGTAAAGCAAATAAAGGCCTTAAGACTGCAGAAGATGTCTTGGTGTGTCACTAACTGTGCAGGTGGCCTTGCTATCCCCACCCGTGTTACTTTCTACCCCTTTTCCTGGGGCTGTGCCCACCCTTTCCTGGGTGGACAAACACTGGAACAGGCTTCCTAGAGAGGTGGTCCATGCCCCCAGCCTCTCAATGCCTTAAAAGGAGGTATTTGGACAGTGCCCTTAACAATAGGCCTTAATTTTCATCAGCCGTGGAGTGGTCAGGTACTTGGACTCCATGATCCTTGTAGGTCTATACCAACAGGAACTCCTCCTTTCCATTCCATTCCATTCCATTCCATTCCATTCCATTCCATTCCAATCAGTGCTTGTAAAAGCTGCTGCACCAACGGAAACAGGAAAGTGGTTTTTTGACATTGCAGCTTAGGGAAGCTGCTGCACCTTTAGAAACCTTTGCTCCCTTTCCCACTGGCAATGCGTCTCTGCCAGTACTTCAGTGAGCATCCCTTCATGGGCTTGTGACAGTTGTGCTCCGGCTTGGGGACACTCAGGTCTTGAAGACCTCCAGGCTCTGGGATCCCACCTCCTCTCAGGGCAACCCTCTCCAGTGCTTCATGATCCTCACAGGGATTTGGAGGTTCATTGCTTATCTCCAGCCTGAACCTCTCCCGTCTCAGGAGGTGCCACTCTCTCTCACCCTCCCACCAGACAGGGCTGGCAAGCGCCTGTCCCCATCCCCTTGATGCCTTCCCCATAGGCACTGGAGTGCGCTATGACGTGCCCCAATGCCTTTTCTGCTCCACGCTGAACCAGCCCCAGCCCCACAGACCCTCCTTGCCTCCCATGAGCCTCCCCTCTGGCTTCCTGGCCTCCCTCCTGCCCAGGACCCCAAATGTCCTCTGGCTAGGGAAGAAAGAGAGGAGAAAACCCATGAGAGTGAGCCAAGAGCTGCCTGTGTCCCAGCATGGGAGGAATCAGGGCAGCCCAGAGGGCTGGCCAGCAGTGCTGGGGTGTGGGCAGACCTTGTGGGATGTTGTCCTGAGCCTCCCAGGGAGGCACGAGGTGTCATCCAATGAACCCTCGTGCCACATGTGCCTGGAGACATCTGCCACAGCCAGAGTGACCTGAGGCTGACCTGGGAAGACACGGCTGAGCCCTTGGTGACTGAGCGATGGGTTCTGATGTCACCGAGGGCTGAACTGTGAGGTCAGCTAGTGATGGATTGTGACCAGGTGCCCCTCACTGCTTATATGCGGGCACCGAGGCCCAGCCAGCCGGTTTGTGCCCACACTCCAGCTGAGCAAGTTGGCGAGGCCGGAGTGTTGAGGAAAGCCTAGGAACTGGTGTCGTGCTTGGGGAGTTGCTTCTTGCAACTCTCCGTACCTGACCCAGAGCCACTCGAGGACTTGCCCCAGCCCTGCCAGGTTCCGGCAGCCGGGGCACCCAGCAGGCGCGCTCGCAGCGGCAGAGGTGAGCTGGAGGGGAAACCTCAGCCTGGGCAGCTGGGAGGCTTTCCTTCTTGAGGGACCTGGGCATTTCTTCCACCCCTGCCCGCAACCAGCAAATGACTGTGGCCTCTCTTCCTTTTCTAGCGTGACACCGGCTGCTGCAGCGCCAGCGAGAGGGAGCCACTTAACATCCTCGGCTCCCTGCAGCCCAGCGCAGAGCGTGGAAGGCATGGCCGCCGAGCTGGAGAACCGCTGTCCCATCTGCCTGGACAGCTGGGAGGAGGCCAGCTACCTGCTGCCATGCCTCCACCGGTTCTGCTACCCCTGCATCCTGCGCTGGGTTGACACCAAGCCCGAGTGCCCCCTCTGCAAGAGGACCATCTGCTCCATCATGCACTCGGTGCAGACGGACGACGACTTCCAGGAGCACGTCGTCACAGCACCTGCGGCACCACCTGTCGTCGGCCACCAGGCAGGAGGAGCTCCTGCACATCCAGCTGCTCACAGCCGCCCAGCAAGAGAGCAACAGCCTGTGGGAATGGTGCCCGGGGCTCCTCTGGGCGGACTCCAGCCCAGCACATGGGCATCCCTCTTCCAGAGGCACCCAGCTCTCCTCCAGCCCATTCGGACCTGGGTGCGTCAGGAGCTGCGACGCATGTTTGGGAGCCGGCGTTCACGGGCAGACATAGCGGAGGACATTCTCATGCCCTTCCTGGCCCTTTTTGGCCTGGATGAAGAAATGATCGTCCAGATGATGGAAGCCTGCCTCCAAAACTACGCGGCAACATTTGTCCGACGGCTTATTGACGTTGCCGTGCAACGCTGCAGCGGGGAGGCCCGCCGTCTGCTGGGCCTGGACAATGGCCATGCTGCGAGGCAGCGGGAGGAGAGCCCCACAGCTGCCCCCATGCCCGCTGCCTCCCAAGAAAGGTCTCCTACTGCTGGCCTCACCCACTCCAACAGCGTGGAAGCAATCAGCATGGATGACCTCCCCGGCACGTCAGCAGCTGCCCTTCGTGGGAGTGCCACCAGCCCCCTTTCTGCCCCCGTTCCTGTCCCCGGGGATCAAGAGGAGCCCCAGCAGGAACCCGAGGATGCCGCGGCAATTCCATCGACTTCCAGCGGCGGCAGGGAACGCTCCTCTGGGGGGCCACGGTGTCCCCCAAAGAGAAGGAGCGGCAGCCCCGAGGCCTCTTCTCCAGCCAAGAAGAGGCCACCCCACGGGAGGCACTAGGAGAATGCCCCTGGCACTGCCGATACCACCACCGGCCCAGCAGCTGCGGCATGCGCTGGCCCTCAAGGGCCCCTGGCCCTCTGAGTCTAAGTAGCAGGCTGTAAAAGCAAATAAAGGCCTTAAGACTGCAGAAGATGTCTTGGTGTGTCACTAACTGTGCAGGTGGCCTTGCTATCCCCACCCGTGTTACTTTCTACCCCTTTTCCTGGGGCTGTGCCCACCCTTTCCTGGGTGGACAAACACTGGAACAGGCTTCCTAGAGAGGTGGTCCATGCCCCCAGCCTCTCAATGCCTTAAAAGGAGGCATTTGGACAGTGCCCTTAACAATAGGCCTTAATTTTCGTCAGCCATGGAGTGGTCAGGTACTTGGACTCCATGATCCTTGTAGGTCCACACCAACAGGAACTCCTCCTTTCCATTCCATTCCATTCCATTCCATTCCGTTCCATTCCATTCCATTCCATTCCATTCCATTCCATTCCATTGCAACCAGTGCTTGTGAAAGCTGCTGCACCAACGGAAACAGGAAAGTGGTTTTTTGACATTGCAGCTTAGGGAAGCTGCTGCACCTTTAGAAACCTTTGCTCCCTTTCCCACTGGCAATGCGTCTCTGCCAGTACTTCAGTGAGCATCCCTTCATGGGCTTGTGACAGTTGTGCTCCGGCTTGGGGACACTCAGGTCTTGAAGACCTCCAGGCTCTGGGATCCCACCTCCTCTCAGGGCAACCCTCTCCAGTGCTTCATGATCCTCGCAGGGATTTGGAGGTTCATTGCTTATCTCCAGCCTGAACCTCTCCCGTTTCAGTAGGTGCCACCGTCTCTCACCCTCCCACCAGACAGGGCTGGCAAGCGCCTGTCCCCATCCCCTTGATGCCTTCCCCATAGGCACTGGGGTGTGCTATGAGGTTCCCCAATGCCTTCTCTGCTCCACGCTGAACCAGCCCCAGCCCCACAGACCCTCCTTGCCTCCCATGAGCCTCCCCTCTGGTTTTCTGGCCTCCCTCATGCCCAGGACCCCAGAAAGGCATGTAGTGCCTGGACGAGGCCTGATGGATGCTGAGAAGAGATGATCTCCGTTACAGCTTCTTGAATGTTTTCCTCCAATCAATCAGGATGATTGTCCATTATTTCTGTAAAGTGCCAGTGTACCATACGACCAGCCCATAATTATGTCCTCCAAAGAGAGTAAATATAATAAAATATTTAGTTTGTGATTCGAACAATGTTTGTAAACTTAAATAATATATTCTAATTTAATTATAGAATAGAATCTATTAAGTATTCAATGAAATAAATTGTATGAAAAAATGGCTTACAGATTTTCTGAAAAATTAATACCATATTTATGCCGCAGAAAGTATTAATGTAAATACAGAATACAAATTTTATAAAAAATTAATAAGTACAAAAAAGGGAATTCAGCCAACCCACGTGTATTTCATAACTTTTTTAAAAGCTATTCAGCTGGAAATTTTAAGTTCAGAAATTAAAGGCTGGTTTCATATGATTGAAATTTTAATTAGAAGCGTATATGCCTTCATTATATTCATATAATCTTATCTTCTTCTTCAACCAATGAGGCAGCCAGTGACACATATTACAGTGTCCTTTTTCAGCATTTACATTCTATAACAAGAATGTACCCTGAGATTTGGATGACTAAGCTTAAAAAATCTGTTGATCAGAAAATATTATTCAATCTAACAAGGCCTTTGTATGTATTCCAGAGAATATATGACAATGTGAGATAAATGCCATAGAAATCACAGAATCACAGAATGGTAGGGGTTGGAAGGGACCTCTGGAGATCATCTAGTCCAACCCCCCTGCCAGAGCAAGGTCACCTAGAGCAGGTTGCACAGGAACGCGCCCAGGCGGGTTTTGAATGTCTCCAGGGATAGAGACTCCACCACCTCTCTGGGAAGCCTCTTCCAGTGCTCTGCCACCCTCAAAGTAAAGAAGTTCCTCCTCATGTTTAGGTGGAACTTCCTGTGTTCAAGTTTGTGCCCGTTACCTCTTGTCCTGTCCCCGGGCACCACTGAAAAGAGCCTGGCCCCATCCTCCTGACACCCACCCTTTAAGTATTTATAAGTGTTGATAAGGTCCCCCCTCAGTCGTCTTTTTTCCAGACTGAAAAGATCTAAATTCCTCAGCCTTTCTTCATAAGAGAGGTGTTCCAGTCTCCCAATCATCTTTGTAGCCCTTTGCTGTCCCCTCTCCAGCAGTTCCCTGTCCTCCTTGAACCGGGGAGCCCAGAACTGGACACAGTACTCCAGGTGCGGCCTCACCAGGGCAGAGTAGAGGGGGAGGATGACCTCCCTCGACCTGCTGGCCACACTCTTCTTGATGCACCCCAGGATGCCATGGGCCTTCTTGGCCACAAGGGCACACTGCTGGCTCATGGTCATCCTGTTGTCCACCAGGACTCCCAGGTCTCTTTCAGCTGAGCTGCTCTCCAGCAGGTCACCCCCAACCTGTACTGGTGCATGGGGTTATTCCTCCCCAGGTGCAACACCCTACACTTGCCCTTATTGAACTTCCTAAGGTTTCTCTCTGCCCAACTCTCCGGCCTGTCCAGGCCTCTCTGTATGATGACACAGCCTTCTGCTGTGTCAGCCACCTCTCCCAAACTTGCTGAGAGTAGACTCTATCCTCAGATATATCAAATGTTTGCGGTATACTGAATGTATTGTATTTAGGAGTATACAAAACATCGCTAAGCTTCTTCTGTTACACTGAAACAGTCGCTTCAACAGATTAGTAATTTCCTTGCTCTACGTCTTGCTGCTTATGGTCCTTTTAAGCATATAAACTAGCAGACAATAACTGACTTCTTTCTCTTTTAACAATTAACTCTCAATACAGTCAGCGAACATACTGTGTTCCAAGATACAACGTCCGATTCCTTTTCAGTCACATGCTCAAAGATAGCGGCAAAGTTGAGGTACTGGAGAACAGGAGACCTGGGACATCCACGAGACAGAAAGGAGTCTTCAGTTGTATGTCTAGGCATGCAATCACCAGTCAAACACCATGGACATGGAGCTTCAAGAGAACACCTGCATGGATAAAATGAACATACTCAGATCATCCATGCAACCTTCCTATGAGTGATACACAGAGGCAGAAAGCATCCAACTGAACACAGGACACAAATCAAAATATAAAATCAAAAAGTTGGTAAGAAAATATTTTTTACTTATCATTCAGATGCTGGAAAAAAGCACTGGTTATGAACTTAGCTAAATTACAATGTTCAAATTTCTTTTCTAGGTAATTTCTTTTTACACAAAACAATGTTCACTGTATGCATCTGAAGCCATATCAGACTGATTCCTTAGTTCGCTGGCATTATACTTTTCTGAAGTTGTCTTCTCTGTCTTCTCTGCCTCAGTCAGATAAACATCTTAATCCATTCCTATTAATTAAACAGTGTGGCGAGCTTCACAACTGAACTTTTGCTGACCAGTGATTAGATCGTTTTTAGCAAAGGTAGCACATTGTTTTACTGAAAAAGCTGGCAGATTACTTGGAAAACAGAATATTCACTTAAATTCTTAGTGAAGGTTTGGGTTCATTGTATTCAGAAACTTTTCCTGTTTGTCATTATTCATGTTGTTGCCCAAATACTGCAAAATAGTTAATCCTGCATTTCCATACCATTGACTGCTTTCTAAGTCTTTTGTGTTTTACTTCAAGCTCAACTCTAAATAAACAGAGATACTTAAGAATTTCAATTTTCATTAAAAGGAAATGTTTTCAATCCTTGTGATTTCAGAGGAAAAGCTGAAAAGACACAAAGAGGAACAAAGCAGAGAGAGTAAGTAAGCAAACCTCCACATTTCCCCAATTTCTGACTCTATAGCAAAAAAAAACCCAACAAAATCAGTGAGTTTGGTGACGAATTTTCTTTAATTCAACTACAATTTTTTACTTCCAAATTTCAAAGCAGAGGCTATGGAGCAACTGTTGAAAAAACTAAGGCTATTAAAAGGCTACTTCTGTCTCAGGTATTTCAGAGACACCTCAGATACCTCACAGAACTAGGACATGAACTTGACATCAGGGCCGACACACAGGCTGGTTACATTCCCCTGGAACTGGAGAACATGTCTGGATAGTCTTGCCTCCTCTTTAACCGACTGCATGCCTCCTGAGTTCTTTCTCTCTCCAGTACGTCCCCTGCCTCCCAGAGCATGTGCCCAAAAAGCTGTGGATGTGTAGTAGCTCTGTGTCTGAGGTGGCAGCTCTGTTGTTTTGTTTTCCCTTTTTCTAAGAGAATAACCCCAGACCAGAGCCAGGCAAAGAGAAAAGGCGTTCAGACTGAGAAGAGCTAGCAGTCAGTTTTCATTAGAGTAGTACTTTTTGGCATAGAATGACTCTCATCAGATAAACAAATGAAGACTGAGGACTGGAAATACCAGATTGCTCATTAATTAAAACAAGGCTGAAGGAATTACTCGGTTATTTCAAGCTAATTGCTTGAGATATCTTGTAGAGATACAAATCTAGATACACAGGCAGCAAAATTCCACTGTGTCAAGCTCAGTGAAATGAACTCAAAGGAGAGATAACACAGTCAGATTTCAAGCACTTATCTTTTCCTTTGACAGAAGACCTTCACAAAAAATACCCCAAACCAAACCATGACAAAACTTGACAGTAGATGATATTGTAGGAAGAATACAAAGGTTTTGCTTGGACTACAAATTAAGCATGCATTTGATAAGATTGGTAACAACTGAGTTGTTTCCATTTACAGCTAAATTCCAAGTTATTCATCACAGTGTATAAATAATTACTTTTTTCAAAATGCCTTGAGTTTGTCTAGATTTAAGAAAATATTTCACTGTTCTGAGCAGCTCCTTTGTTTGGAGTGTGGATTAAATTCCTGTGCATGTTCCTTTTGGGAACGTTTTGGAGAATCTTAAAGTCCAGTATCAAAAGTAAGCTAGGTGGTGCCGCCAGGGTACTGAAGACAAAAGCAGGTGTCAGGCGTAGGGCAGGTCACGGCAGGATGGCTACAGGACTGCAGCTGACTGTACGTAGCTGCGCTCAGAGAGGTGCATACTCTTTCTTAATAGTCACTCTTTCCTAATATTCATTCGTTCTATTGAACATTCTAATATTAGAAGAATATTCTAATGAATATTCTTCATTTTTTCATTTCCTGTGTTTAAGTTACATTTTTCTGTTCCATAAACAATATTTTGCTCGAACAATTCTAAAACAACGGATTGGTGGGCCTTTCCGTGCACATTCAAGTATGAAAAGGGTGAACCTAAATTAATCCTGAAATGACTCTGCAGACCAAAACTCTTTCATGTAGCCTGTGTTATTCTTTTGTATGTTTTATTCTACTATGTGTTCTCACTTATCCACCATGGCTATATTTGGCAATAGAAGTAATATAAGAATGATATAACCAGCCTATTATTTATTGAGTTTACTTCTGTTCTTGCCTAAAAGAAAACTAGGGCTGAGCCAAGTCTTACGTCATCATCCTTTTTTTATTATTATTTTGTTTTCTCTTAAGAGTATGCCTATGTGTTTTTTGGTTCTGTTTATAAACTCTGCCATTTAGACTTCCCCTAGAGCTACATTTACTGTGTGGAGCTACAGTGAATCTTGCATGCTTGTACATGTGGCAAAGAAAAACTGGTAAACATTTCCAAGTCATAGTTGAGAAGAATTTAATACCCATGAAAGTCATGAGGTCTTCTATTTGTGCTCTCGGCCAGTAAATAACATTCTGAGAAGCTAGAAAGTCAAAGAGGGAGCCATATGCAGTGAAACACAAGGTATTTTAATGACACATCTACTGCAAGAGTAAACTTGTAGCTACCTTCATTTTTTTAATATATGAAAGAAAAAAAAATTGCCTGTGACATGACATAATAAAGATGAATAAGATGCTGACTTCAGGATAACTAAGAATGTCACTTTACAAACTAGAGAGTTCAGAAGGTGATGGGTTTAAAAATTTTGTTTAGAATGTTAAAATCTCAGGCATTACATACTTTAACCTGATTTATACATTTGTATACAATTAATGCTACAACGCTTTTGTTTTTTAGCTGCTTTTTTACCCATACAATATTATATATGCTTTACAGTACATACAAGTTCCTGCTTGCTGCAAAAAATCCACAAGTTAGTATATTTACTGAGTATTGTTAAAAATGGAAACAAGCTTGATGAACATACCACAAGTACAGCTTGTCAGTAAAATATTTCTAAACAACAGTGGAGGCAACATCATTTAGAAAAGCCTCCCAGACTGCTGAAGTGTTGCTGAATCCTAGATTGTCACATAAGATGTTTCAATTATTTGTAGTAATGATGGCTGAAACTTTAAAAAGGAGAACAGTCAATGTTACACATATCAAATTGCAGGGATCCTGCATGATCTTCACAAGTTCTCCTCTATGACCATTTGAAAATATGGCAATTAATGGTTGCCTGAAATACATTAACAAAGCTAATAATTGTTATGCTAGAAAGGCTTTTTGACAAATCTTAGTAAGTGCTTGTGCATTTTGTTTGAGACTTCAGGGTATTGTTGTAAATAATGAAAATAATATAAATAATGCAAAGTTATTAAACACTATTTATTGCAAATGCCAAAAAATACTAAGGTGAAAACTGGCTACTTCAGAAAATGCAGAAGGTTCACACTAATTGCCTGAAATTTGTGTACGTTCATCAGACTGTTCAAACCTGTAGAGGATTAGATGATGGTCTCAAATTCTATTGGACCAAAAAAACAACTCAGGCAGCAACGAAAAACATATTTGGTGCATCTTACAGATGCATGATATTTAACACACTTTCATAATATACATACAATACTATACGATTTAATTGTTTGTTTCCATTTTTTTTAGGATTTGTCATAGTACAATAAACAATCTAGACAAATTTTTTACTCCAAGTTAAAAAAAGTGCCAAATTGTTTCCTGCATTTATATCTTCTTTTCTTTGTTATTTGTATACTTTTTAAATTTCTAAATTTCCTTCTTGTATTTAATTGTCAACGTCTTTTTCATTCTACTGTCATCCTGGACACATTCTTTACTCTGAATGAACTCCTCTGTCCTTATGGACTGCACAATCTTCTTTGCTCTTCACTCCCTTTTTCTTTTTCATATTGTTCTGGTCCTTTGTAGTCTAGTAAACTTCAACATGGTATTTTTAAAAGTTCTCAGATTAATTGGTGGAAATGTAATTAGCTTATTAACTTCCAGTCTCTGTCTTAAAAATAATTATTAATTATATTAATGTACTGTATTTTATATCTCTGAAATACCTAATCTATTATTTCCCCCCCAAGCATGCTATGCACGTGGCTTTCGACAATTGCTGGAGGAATAGTGGTGCTGTGTGTCTCTCTGAAGATCTTTTTCCCGTATTTCTGGGAAGATCTGATTTACTTCTTGAGGCGGAAGAGATTAAAGGCAATGGTAAAGAAATGGGCAAGCCATGGAATTCTCTCCATAATTGACCTTTTCATGCAGAGAGTGGGAAAGATTCCCCACAAGCCATTCCTCATCTACGAAGGGAAGGTGCACACCTATCAGGATGTGGACAGGAGGAGTAACAGGATAGCACAGGTTTTGCTACACTATGGGAATCTGAAAAAAGGTGACACTGTGGCCCTGCTGATGGGTAATGGACCTGACTTCATCCACGTCTGGTTTGGGCTGGCCAAGCTGGGCTGTGTGGTGGCCTTTCTTAACTTCAATGTGCACTCTAGATCTCTCCTGCACTGCGTTGATACATGTGCAGCAAAAGCATTGGTGATAGGAGAAGGTAAGTTCTGTACCATGTTTGACTTAATACGGAATTTCTACTGCCTTATGCTTTTTATCAAAAATGGAAAATCAGAGCCATTTAAAGCTGCAAGCACTTCATATATACATACGCAGATGCTGGCTAAAACAGTTCTGTTTAAATTTCAAGTGTATCTGCACCAAAAATATGTGGAACTAATTAGTATAATAAAAGGGTTAAATCTGAAACTCTCCAAATACTGGACAATATACCAGCAGAGAGAGTCATGCATCAGCAAGTGAGCAGCCTGGGGAGATACTTTAGAATTATCTCATTTCCATCTATTGGCTTATGTAGATACAAACCACTGACTACATGAAGACTCAGATTCCCTTTCTTAGTGGTGATTTCCTTCAGCTCAAAATTTTCACATGCAAATTTATGTTTACTTTTTAACTACTTTAAAGTAGTGGTCCCAAGGTAGCATTGCTTGGAGGAGGGAACAGTGTGCTGAGCTGTAATTTTGGCCCTCTTACTGGCATATTATGTAATACTGGGAAATTTAATCAATCTTTCTCCTCCTCTTCTCCTATCCTTAATGCAGGTTGGCAATACTTCCATAATTCTGTATGAACCCATGAGGGCTCATCAGTTGGTATGTGTACCAAGCTTTAAAATCTATGTTGTAGCATACCAATTAAATTAAATCCTACATATTAGTGTCACCACGTAAGATCAGGGAGTTTTACCTATTACAATTAAAGCCATGTGAGAACTATAGGGAAATTAAACATCGTGATTTTTTTTTCACTGTCCAATAGGTGTGTTAGTCCTGCTGCAGGCTGTGATAGGTTCACTGTACGCAGTGGTAGGGTATATAATTCCAATGTAGGCAATCAGGTCTTTAGTTCTAATTATTTTAATATTAAGCATATATTTTTTTTAACTTGGCAGATTGTTTGGCATCAACAGAGAAAGAATTTATTTTTCATCTCTTGGAAAATAATGTTGCTGTCTGGCTGATGAGCACCAGTTCTCCTTTCCAGCATGTTCACACTATACCAGACAAACTAGAGAAGGTGCCAGACCACCCTGTTCCATCTCATCTTAAAGTTGTCACTAACATAAGAAACACAGCTATGTATATCTTCACGTCTGGAAGTACAGGTGAGGATGTGTACTAACAAAGTACAACTGCAGCTCTCTGAAAACAAAGGTGGTATAAATCTAGCAATAAAGCAGGCACACATACAGGCAGAACTTGAATTTTTAAGTTTAGATAAGGAGGAACTCATTTAGTTACAAGCATAGTACACTTTAAACCATTTTTGCCTTGTCATAACAAGGACGTAATTCCAGTTAGCAAACTGTCACATAGATATTCCATGGTTGAGCTTTATTTCTTAAATATAAGGCCAGTAAAGTCAGCCTCTAACAGCAGATCAGAGTCCACAGTGACAGGATTTTACAGGTCTATCCTAAAAAGAAATATGGCCAGCACAACTGCCTGGGCTTTGGGAGAAAACTTTTCCTCTGAGACCGGCGGGAATAATGAGGTTTCACCTTCCCTCACTGGGAAAAAAAGGGGAATCCTTCCTCTAGCCAAGCCAAACAACCTTGTAAAAGTCATTCCTATTGCAAATAGATGAGTGGAACAGTGGCCACTTAGAAGCTTTCCCATTCTCACTTTGTGGCAAGGGAACACTGTGTGCACAGTCGGTCTGTGCTCACCAGTGAAGGGTATGGACTTTCTCCTGAAGATGAAGCAGAAAAGAAGATTAAATAGAATCATAGAATCACAGAATCATAGAATCATAGAATGTGTTGGGTTGGAAGGGACCTCTTTAGATCATCTAGTCCAACGCCCCTGCAGCGAGCAGGGACATCTTCAACTCGATCAGGTTGCTCAGAGCCTCATCAAGCCTGGCCTTGAATGTCTCCAGGGATGGGGCCTCCATCACCTCTCTGGGCAACCTGTTCCAGTGTCTCACCACCCTCATTGTAAAGAACTTCTTCCTAATGTCTAACCTAAACCTACCCTGCTCTAGTTTAAAACCATCGTCCCTTGTCCTATCGCTACATAAATAGCCTTACAGGCAAAAAGACTGAAAAAGCTGAGAGACTAAGGAGCTATACTCGTGAGATAAAGACTGAAGGACAGGACAAAGACTCAGAAGAAATGACACTTCTCCCTGTACATTCCAACCATAATACTATTTGCAATAAAATGATTAATGCAAGCAGTACATTTATAATTTTTTGCTCTTCTCCCTTTGACAGGTTTCCCAAAAGCTGCTATCATCACTCATCTAAGAGCTCTATCTGCCAGCTTACTATTTACTCAGTGTGGTGCGGTTTCTCAGGATATTATGTATCTCACTCTTCCCTTGTACCACATAAGTGCTTCTCTTCTTGGCATCAGCGGATGCATTGAATTAGGTAATATTTACCGTCTAGGGAGGTTTCATTAACTGCAGAATGCTGTAACATTTTATTATTTGGTGAGTAACTCCATTTGGTGAATAACTCAAATATTATGTCTACCAATAGACTTTTGTCATGTTCTCATTTTTATCACCTTCTCCAGCCTGCAAACAATATCTAAGATATATGCATAATTTTTGAAGCTTAGAACAGACACCAATTGTTGCATAGATCCAATATAACATGACTTGAGGTCTGTGTATCACAAACACCACATATGTTCTGTAGGCTTAACCTGAAATCACATCTGTATCCTACACCAATAGTCTAAAAGGGCATTCCCATAGGCATCTGAGAAGTCCAGCTTGATGTCAGAAGGCACAAACGCATTGTGGAAGCTCTAACTAACCTTCAGAATAAAGTCAACTAAAAGTGTTTTGAAGCATTTTGAGTCACATATTTGAGCAGCACATACAGAATTAGATTCATGATATAAAAGTGAAGGAAAGGAAGAATGATGTAGCCTCCCTATTTGATTCTGATAATGGGAGTTACTTGTAGAGGGCTAGCAATAAGGTATTTTTTCAGATATGTCCTCCTTTCCCGTTTTTAGAGCCTTACCCAGATGTTGGTTTTGGTATGATAAGTATATACCTGGACTGTTTTAAAAGCCATTTCAATGCTTTGTTTCTTCAGGAACAGCATGGGTAGGCATGCTGGGCTACAGCAACTGATAACAAGACTGCTGCTGCCTAACAGGAACAAAAAAGGGATGGGAATAGTAGTGTATAAAAAGGTTTGAATCTATGATTTGTCTTGGAAGAGAAAATGTAGAGTAACAGCTTTCTTGGGTGGGCCATTGAGATGGGGGCTCTGGGGAGCCTGAGATTCAAATGACAAGGCTTGAGGTGAGTGAGGCTGAAGAGCTCTTGAGAGGGCTTCAAGTCTTGCATAAGACAGTACCTGGGTCAGGGAGGAACTGGCAAGCTAGGAACAAGCAGACCAGAAGGGATTCAGAACATGGAAAGCACTGGTAAGCTTTATGTGGGACAAACAGGAGGATCCAGGCAAAAACGAAATTTTGGAAAGAATAGAAATAGGGAAATTTGTAAATTCTTGGCTGACTTATAAAGTTTTCAGTTTTTTCATTTATAAAAATCTGTGAAAAAGGGACAGGGTGGCAGACAGGAGAGGTCTAGGATGTGGTGACTTTTAGAATGGAAAGCTCTGAAGGAACTTCAGGGCCACACAAACAAAAGATTGAGGATGATGAGTTGACATGAAACCGTAAAAGGGGAGTGAGACAGACTTTGAGCCGGTTTCCCTTCCACCACTTCTCACATAAGTAGAGGAGCTGTGAGCTCCATCTGAAGCTCTCTTTTTTCAGAGTTACAGCAGTCACCATCTTGACAGAAACAAAATGGTTAGGCTTTGCCCTATTCCTAACAGCTGGAGATGACTAAAAGGTTTGCTTCTGCTGCTTCTGATACTTTAAGTTACTATTCAGAAAAAGAAGCAAGGCTCCATTGTGCTAGTCACACTTAGCAGAAAGATCTTGCCAGAAATAACTTACAATTTATTTAAATAGCTGAATTTATCATTAGTTGAATTAAGAGAAATACAACTTTTTTTTTTTTTTTAACAATAGTGGTAAAAGATAAGAAAGCTTTTAAAGGTTATTTTGAATTTTCTTGTGTTTTCATCACCTAGGAGCAACTTGTGTTTTGAAGAAGAAATTCTCTGCCAGTCAGTTTTGGAATGACTGTAGAAAATACAATGTTACAATGTTTTTGTACATAGGAGAACTCTGTCGCTACCTCTGTAACCAGCCCACTGTAAGTTATTGTTTGCAAATGCTGCTTGAAAATACAGCAAATCTGTATTTTATAAGTCATATAGATTTACCCATTTCCCAATGATATAGTATGTTTAATGTTTGACAGTTTTTTTCCAGTGTATGTAAAATTCAGGTCTTGCGTTCCTTGTAGTTCTATGATAGCAATCAAGTTTATATCAGCAAACATAGTGGTTACACAGAAATAAGCATTGTAGGATGGGACAGCCATGCCCAAACAATAACAAAAATTCTTCTGTAAAGCCAAGATTGTTTGCTTTTCATCCTAGCGATAGGCAAGACGCAGGTCAGCACGGAAAAGCTATAAGCAGTAAAAGATTTGTCGTACTCAATGATCAAACAAGAGCCTGAGCAAGATTAAATGATTAACCACCACCACTGTACTGTTCCAAAGTAGTTACTTATTAAAAGCGACTACTCTATTCAGTACTTAATGGCTGATAATTAAATTTTGTATGGGTCTGAAACTGCTGAATTCGTTTTTGTTTGTTGAAATTTTTTTCTGAAGAGGTGTTCCAAAGGCACATTTTGGTCCATGGCTGTGTATATGATGATAAAATTACCTGTATAAAGCCGAAGTACTTTGGCTTTACACAGATACTTTTTTTACTTTTTATACTTTGGCTTATCTGTATGAAGCCAAAGTACTAATAGCGTGGTGCAAAATCTTGGTCGCCCATGGGATAACAGTCAGAAGAACACAGGAGCTAAATCATGATCAGATTTAGGGCAAAAGCAAGATGTCACCACACGGAGCAGCAGCAGACAATCAAGTCTGAAAATATTTATTATATTGCAACACTTGTTTTTCGATCATGGTAGAAAATGTTGGTTAATTTTCTTAATTTTATACTTGGGAGTTAGGAAGTTACTGAAGGGAGGCGACAAGAAGTATTCCCACCTACCACAGAAAACATAATGTACCACAGAAAACATCGTGTACCATAGAAAACAAGGTTCAAACTCATTGACCAATGCTCCAACCACATTGGTCAGACATTGGCGCAAGAACTAGCAACAAGGGAACATCTGAGAGAATCCACCAGCTGGTTTGAACAGAGACCTATTACTGTGTGGTCCGGACGTAGGAGAGGGGTCAAAGACAGAAAGGTATTAGAGGGAACAAGCCAGGCAAGCTGTTGGCCAGAACTCAAGTCTGTACAAACATTATGTCAGTAGTCCATGGACCAAAAACACAAAGGAATAATTACCTAGGCCAAACTAGTTGTGTACAGGTCTCTCCTGCAGTAAAAGGCAGGAAGAACTTTGTTTACTTGGCTAAACAACAAGAATTTAACAGAGAAGATAGTGATATTTAACTGGCAACTCATATGAAGGAGGAAAACCAGAAACATGGCCGAGCTGAGCTGTGGAAGCTGAGGATGCCAACAGAACCGGATCAGGATAAACGCGGAGGCCTGTTAAGATCAGATACCTAACTGAAGTATAACATATATAACCTCTAATGTACCACACAGGTTCTTCCACAGTGAAAGAAACCTGTGCAGGCTAATAAGCCAGCCAGCTACATTTCACCTGCACTCCTTGTACTGTGGCATGCTAGAGCACAGCAGTTCCGGTCTCGCCCAGGACTAGGGCTACCTAGGATGAGGGACCTGTTGGAGTATGACCTGTTAGGTCATATCCTGGATGTCTGTCCTTACCTCCTTTCACAGAGCATGCCTAGGTCTCACATTGAAATTGAGAAAGAACATGGATTTGGGAACTAGGAGACACTCCTGGATTTCTTGATAGACAGAAACTCTAGACACTGCTCTCTGACTAAATGTGTCAACAGGAAGCCTACCCAGCATCCGTGTATCTATCAAAATTAAATTTTAAATGTGGTACCCCATAGAAGTTAATAAACAAAACAGAATTTATGTCAAGGAATGTTTTTAAAGAGAACCACACAACTTCTAAAATGAAGATATTTTAAAATTCAAGGTAATGCAGGGAAGTCCTGCGGATTGTTATACCAGGGATGAAACAAGGTAAGCATAACAGTTTCTCCTACACTTATAAACTCTGAAGCTCCTGAGATTTACTCTAAGTCCAAGAGTCTCACCAGCTGTTTTGAGAAAAAAAACAACAAAAACCAACTGAAATCCATTATTTCATCCTGAAGACCAAGTGCTGAAGAAGGGACAATATTAGGCTTGAAGTAACTCTCACAGTCACCCTCCCAATCAGCCTGTGATCATATACATGTGATCAAACCATGCTATTTCGGTTTACCATTAAAACTACAAAAGAAAACAGAGCTCATTAACCAGAAGCAGGGAAGTCTCCACTCTTGTTTTTATCAGCTGGAGTTTAATCTGTATTAGAGCCGATCCTACTGTGGTAAGTAATTTATCTGCCATAAAATGGAGCTCTGTATCGAATGAAATTGTCTGTTTGAATCCAAAGTTCACAAAATAATTTTATGTGGTATTTTTAGAAGTGAAAAAGTCGAAACACTGCTTCTGCTAAAACATTTCAGTGTAATTCTTACGCAGTGTTCCATTTTGAAATCATTTTAATATTACATAGAAATAAAATATATTTTTACAATTTTTAAAGTTTAAAATACCACTGAAATGGAAACAAAATGCATTTATTTGGTTTGAAGAAACCATTCCTGTGGACCTGAAATAATTTTATTTTCTGCTGTCATTCAGCCATGGCAGTAATTTAATTACTCAGTCCCAACCACTCAAAAAAAATTGGGGGCTCTTCCATAGGCCAAGTCTTTGACTATAGGCCTATATATATGATGCTAAGCAGTCTGGCCCAATGCAGAAAATATTTACGTAAGCAAGTACTTGAGTAGTTTGCCACAATAATGACATAACTGACATGTAACAATGACAAATTAACAACTACATTTTAACTGCAGATTTCATTATCATCTTTTCTGAATTTGGATTTAAGATTAAAAACTGCACCTAATCATATGAGATATGGTGAGGAGCTTTAAGTCATTCTGCTACTTTTTCAGGTTCTTTAGGCAACCTGTCAGATGTGTAAAATTTACTACCAAATACCATTACATGTAGAACTGACCATAGCATATCACAAGCGTTTTCTAAAACATGATTTTATTTATGCAGAAAAATTTCTTTCTTTGGTTCAGAAAGGAATTTCCATTCTATGGGAAATGGCACTCATTTAAAACCTACTTATTTACATTTTTAAGATAAATTAATTCTTTTAAACTTTGTAATATATATCTCAGTTATAGAACTTAGAAGTGAAAACAAAAAGAACTACAGATATAAAATTTTCACCTTATAAAAATCCTTCTACCTCAGACTAACAAGAATTCTAATGATTATCTGTTTGATTTTTACAAAACAAATACCATTCTGTGAAGTATTTTAGCCAAAGTAGCAGTTTATAAAGGAAAATTGTTCTAATAGAAAATTTTAGATCAACTCAAGGTTGAGTAGGTTTAGACCTACTTTTCTCATCTGCAGAATGTTTCTTTTTGGCTGTTCACAGAAAGAAGAGGACAGAGTTCACAAAGTGCGCATTGCTCTAGGAAATGGTATCAGACCTGCTGTCTGGAAAGAATTTCTGATGAGATTTGGCCCAATTAAAATATTTGAATTCTATGGATCCACAGAAGGGAATCTTGGTTTCTTGAACTATACTAATAAAATAGGAGCTGTGGGCCGTGCTGGCGTCTTCTCAAAGGTAAATGTAATCAAATCAACCAACCAACCAGTTAACCAGCCAACCAAAAAAAAGCATATGAAAGGCAGAAATTATAAAAAGCAGGAAAGTGTACGAGGAAGAACCTCCTTACTACAGTCCAGATGTAAAAAAAATTGATTCATGGAAACAGAAACCTTATTAGCCTCTTACTTGACTCTATTCACTGTACGCATACTGTGAAGCTAGAATAAATACACAGAACAAGTCCACAGAAACTGAAATTACTGCTTCGTGTATGCAACTTTCCCCCCAGAATATAAAAAAAACCCAACCCTGACTCTGTATAAGTGCCTATCCACAAGACTAATTCATGATATTTTTGTTGAAGTTTACTTATCATTCTGAAAACTCACAGATGCTGTGATGAGGCAGAAATTAGTTTTGATTTTACTTTTATTACGTTCCAGAGCAAATTTATTCATTGGCTGCATTTTCACTCATTAAAACCAATGTCACACTTTCTTCTCTGAAATAAACAAAACAAAGAAATTCAAAATTCTCAGCAAATAAAGGAGAAAACTAAAAATCTCAAGATATCTGAACTATAAAATTTATATATCCACCCATAAAAATGCCTTGACAGTCTCCAATGTTTTTCCTATTTGTACAGGTGCTTTGTGAATCATGAATATTATACTACAATAAAATACTGTTCAAATGTTACTAAAGATTCAGATCAGTTAACATCAAAACCAGATTGATTACTTCCAAATGACTTCTGCTTTTAATCTGAGACACTGAAAATGCCTTCCCATGGCCATAATAAAAACTCTGCAATGCTTTTCATCTTTTAGCAATCTTAACTATGCGGACAGGGGATGAAGGGAGGAAAGCCTAAATCAAACTGTTGAGTTGTAAGTTTCCACTTGGATGTGGCTGGAGTAATCTTTGAGATGTCTGTAAATTTAATTTGGATTTTTTGTCAGAGAATCTTCTTGATTTGCATTCCAGTAATGCCAAGCCTCTACTTAGAAATGTATGGTAGTTTTAAAGAAAAATTGACAATTTCATCAAAAGCACTGTTTCGGTTTACTTTATATAAATTATTTGAAACTGACCATACTCTAAAACAATGGGTTTCTTTTTATCAATAAAGGAGATGAACACTTCACCTCTATATGTATACTTAGTGTTACCATGGTATGAACACTTTCTGATAATTGCTCCTCAGGATACTGTCAGTATATTTCAGGCTCTTCCAAATCTTTCAAATTCAATTGGGTCCTATCCATTAATTCAAAACAACTTTAATCAGAACAACTGAAAAGTGAGTAAGACAGTGCGGTTTTTAAGGATGCATATGCACTTTCTTTGTTTAGTTCCTACATTCTTTTGAGTTGTTGAAATATGATGTCTGGAAACAAGAACTTATGATGGATGAAAACGGAAGGTGTAAGAAAGCACCCACAGGTAAGAAAAAATATTAGTTATCTATTAACTAACAGATACCTCAGTTTAGATGGTGATATTTTGTGACAGGGATTAACTCTCTATTCTGTGAACAACAGGTTCTTGATATACGCTTGGAACTTGAAAATGACATAGGAAAAATATATGATCAATATCCAAATATGGATCTACTGCTAATATATCCAATAACCTATCCAAATATTTATAATAGACAAAAATATCCCAAAATACAACAATATAAGAACAACATCAATATTCTGGGCTAAGAATGTTTTTATTCTCACCTGCAAAAACTTGTTCACATTCCTGAACAAACCCGATTTCTTAGTGCTGCTTTTTTTGCAAATAAAATGGACACAGTAATTCCTAGATATGCTGTGTTCTGAGATTAGGTGTTTACACATGCTTTCTGAATTCCAAATTTCAAGTTCCGAGGAAGAACAGTACCATTTCAAAATCTGGATAATATTTTTCATATTTTTACATGTAGTGACCAAACCAGATTTAACTATTTAGTACCTAGAGTTGCATAGAATCTCTAAATTCCTACTTAGAATGGAATACTCTACTCAAATTGCTGAAAGTCCCAGGCTGAAAATAAGATGGCTTCACAGCTGAGAATATCTTTGAGAAAAATCCTGAAAAGTGACTCTCACAAAAGGCATAGCGCTGTATTTTTCTAAATATAAGATAATAAATGACTTACTAAAGTCACATTAAATATCTGTGTGTCTGGGCACACAAACATGAATCCATGGGTGTCAAAGTTAACAGTTCTGGGAAAAAGGTCTTAAACATCGCTAGTTTTAGCATGTAGATTTAACTATCATCGAGACAAAATTCCAGAAAGCAAAAAAGAGGTTTGTACAGCTGACTAAAACAATAATATTTTTCATGCTAATGTCAGGTCTCAATGACACATAGCAGTATTGGTCACCAAAGCAGCAATTATTATTACTTATTTCTGAAAATAAATTATATTCTGGTAGTAGTACTGGAATATAAGTACCAACTATTAATTATTTCTAATAATACATTATGTGCTGATAATATCTAAATCAAGCAAAACAATGATATTTTTTTTTCTTGAAAGAAGCTTGCTTCCTCACTACAGTTAGATTATAAACTGGACAAAAATTCTTGGTTTTCAGGGAAATTGATAAAATGCCTTGTTTCATGACACAATTAGAAAAATTTTGCAGGTTGTTAAACATTTTTTTAGATAACTCTGAAGCCATCACTGGATGTAATGTGAGACAGTAATGACACCAAATTCCCAAATTGGAATAGAGAATCATCCTGTAACATTGACTGGGGCTTAGGACAATTCTCTTTTAAAGTCAACATTTTGGGTTGCTTTTTCTTTTCTTATAAAGCATGCATCCTATTTGCAGCAATGCCATCTCCTCTTCTGAAGAGTAACTTGAGCTTTCATTCCACATTGGAGTTCGAAACAATAAAGAGGATTTAATAGAAGAGGCAGACACACAGCTATGAAGAAAACTATTTGTTTGAAAACATCTCCATACCTCTGTTGTAGGAAAGACAATAAAAATCTTTAGAAGATGGAAATGTCATTTAACCTCAGGAACAGACTGAGTAATAAGCAAGTACCTATCATAGATACAGAATAGTAAAATAGCATTTTAAAAGGGCATCCTGAGCCAATTCCAACGAAGTCAATGGAAGTTTTGCCCTTGATATAAATGGGACTTTTACCGTCAGCAACAAGGAGTGATGGCCAGTAGGAAAACTCCAGGGACTCCTTGATGTTCAGAGGCCCAGGCACATTATGGCTTACAAAGTGCATTTCCACACCAGCACAGAGCCGAGATCAGTAGCAATCCTGACCTCCAGAAAAACAGAAAGCACAAGAGGTTAGGCACTGTGTTTTTCCCCCATGTGTATTGGTTGACTACCAGCACCTTTTTAAAATGACAAAATAGTCACCCTTTCATTTGGCAAATGCTTTTTCAGGGTAAGTGATGTACACTGCACTGCAAAAAGGTCTAGCTTTTCAGAAGAGAAGGAAGAAAAATTATGTGTTCCCTCTTCCACTCACCTATTTCTGCTGTTCAGGAAATAGTTATGGAAATGTAGCAATAAGATTTTTAATATGATACTTTATGTTCTAAATAGTTCACTGTATATATGGGTTTTTTGCATACCCTTTGCATGGCCTGCAGGTAAACCTGGTCTTCTAGTTGTCCAAGTTACTCAGGATGCCCCATTTTCTGGATATGCTGGAAATAACGAAGCCTCAGAGAAGAAACTCCTGCGTAATGTGTTTGTGGAAGGAGATGTGTATTTTAACACAGGAGACCTCCTAGTGATGGATGAAGATGGCTTCCTCTACTTCACTGACCGGGTGGGAGACACTTTCAGGTACGAAACAGAGTTAACAGTAGATCCAGTGAACTTGCAAGAAATCATGCATAGGAAGGACTGGATGACATGAGTCAGACTTGAACCTGGTAAGTATTAACTTTGTTTTAACAGAAACATTAAGGATTGCAATCAAAGTCCACCAAAGGTCACACCAACACAGTAGAATTTTTTAAATTCGAGTCAAGTGGCACTTTTGTTTCTTTTAAGTTTGTGGTCTCAAATGACATGGCACTAAATCAGAAAATAATTTATCTGTCTAGACTCCTCAGTTAAGAATAACAGTAGTCCAGATTAAAAGTAGTGCTCCATCACATAAAGCCATGTATAGAATAAAAATTTGTTAGCTAATATCTATGTTATTTTAAAAAATATTTTCAACAGGTGGAAAGGAGAAAATGTTGCCACTGTAGAAGTCGCGGAGATCATTAGCATGATGGATTTTGTCCAAGAAGTTAATGTTTATGGTGTAAGCATAGAAAGTAAGACATTCCCTATAGTTTGAGAATACAAAATGAAAATAGTAATTTCATACTCTATCCTTTCTGTTATTGCAACACAATGCATACTTATATATAAGGAAATAAATGGTATCAACTTGGCAATTCAGGCTTTCCTAGAACACCTTGAAATTTCAGTTTCAATAAAATGCTTTATTTAATAAATGTGATATGCTGAAATTTTGTAATGAATGGCAGAAACATCAGGGTGAAATAAAACTCGTAACAGACGTGAGAAGCACAAAGATAGAAACTACAGAATACTTCTCTTAGGCTACAGGCTTTCATCTGAAAAATAGAAAATGGGGCATAATAAAAGATGCCACATCTGAAAACACCTATCACTATCTTGTAAGAACAGTCCTAGAAGATATGTATTTTTTCACAATTGGAATGTTCCAAATTACATATGGTACTTCATAAAAATATATAATACCATGCTGAGCAACTGTACCAACTAAATTACAAGATGAGGCAGAAAATTGCTCAGAAGATGCATCCATTGAGTGAATGGGTTGAGAAAGGCAACTTTCTCAGCTGAATAGCTGTTCTATGTTTCCTTTGGATAAATGCAAACAAAGCCTAGTATTATTAAAAGAAACTAGTCGCATGAAGAAGAAGCTATCAAGAGACAAGCTGCTACTTGGCACTAAGAGATGAAAGACAATGGATTCAAAGAAAGAGGAAATATGAAAATAAATATGAAAATAAAATAAACAAAAGGCCATAATCGGAATGGTTGATCAGCAGTTGCTGTCAAATGCCAATATGTTCATTTGTGGGAGATAACATCCTCAAGGGCATGCAACTAAAACTGTAACCTCACGTGGAAAGTATATCTCATTCTCATCTACAGTTGGAGCTGACAAGAAGGGCTACTGCAATCTCAGGCAGCGAATAGCACATCAAAACAAAACCTCAAGAGATTAAGAATCACATTCATTCTTGGTTGTAGTGTTAATAAAATCTAAATAGCATAGTCTTTCATATTTCTGAATTAATATTGCCAAAACAAACTACATAGCAAATTACCAATTAAACAACTGAAAGTTAATTTTCATGAAGAGGGAACATCCATATTTTATCTTCCCAGTGTTGTGGCCACACCTCAAAGCTTCTCTTTCATTCTGGACAGATTTAACTGTGGCAGCCCATTTCTTCTAATTCAGATGTTTTCTCCATTTGGAATTTTCATTTGTGTTTGAATAGAAAAAGCAGGAACTACGTTTGATACGTCTTTTTTAAAAGAGTTTTGTTTCTATTTTCATGTCAAACATAATTTGCTGCTTGTAATTTACGAAGAGGCACTTCCCCTGTTTGTCACTAATTTGTCTGTGGAATAGTGCAGAAAACACTCAGCACTGCTTATACAATGTACAATAGCCACTAGACTTTATACAGACAGAGCACAGTCTCATACATGTCTATGTCCATCTTTCGCACGAGTCTTTGTGCAGGTGCGTTCAGCTTTTTATGGAACTAATGGTCACTCAGTATTTTATTAGACCACTGTGTTACCAATGTTAAGATAGAGCAAAGCAGGAAGAGAACCTAGCAGCCAGCTCCCAGCCATACAGAATTCCTAATAAAAAGAGGTCGGTGACATTTTTAAAATTGAATAAAAACACTGAAAGTAACTTCTAACATAAAGTCTTCCAATATACTGTGTATCTTATACTCAGTGATGTCTGAAGGGATAGGGCAGGTTTCACAGTATCAAAATATTTGCTCTGACCAATACTAAATCCCTCCAAATGTCATATGAGACTCATATACACTCTTGTGTATACTTGTCGTATTATTTTTAATTTTTGTTTAGACTATGAAGGAAGAACAGGGATGGCAGCTATTGTGCTTAAACCTGACCGATCTTTTGATGGAGAAAGACTTTACAAGCATGTTGTGGACTTTCTTCCAAGTTACGCCCAACCACGCTTCATAAGAATCATGGTAAGACAATCAGTTGCCTCCTGCGTGTATTTATCTTCTGTCTGACCTGAAAATTGGTCCTTATAATCATGGAACGCATGAAGTAATTTACAATCAGTTTCAAGAATTGAAACACAAAAGGTAATTAACTAGTCTGAATTACGGTTGCTTTTATAATTGTAAATTTAAGCAAATACTTGATGAATTGAACTTATATTCTGCTTGAAGGATCCATTAATACCTAAAAATCCTAGATGTGATTAATAACTTGGCAAATTTGCATATTTTGTCAAAGCTCTTCATCTTTAACAAGTGTGTTCTTCCAGCCAGTGAAAGACTAAGCAGATGCACATGGGTAATATTACACATAAACAGCATCCTCTTATAAAAGGATGACATGGTCCATTTAAAATCTTTTCTTAATATGGCTGTTTTTGAAGGGATTATTATTCACTGTTACTGACAAAGCATCAAAGAAATATCTAGTTCTTTGTAACAGATAGTAAGATTAATACTTTACAGCGAAGATCTCATGATCTGAGAACTAAAATGTACCCACATGCTTTAGAGTATAAAATCAGAACTGGGATACAATTCTTTTTAACCGTGCACCTTAAAAGTGCAAGGATTACACCCCTTGTGTACTCCCCAAAGGATCACCTTCTGCAACAGGACATAAGAGCATGAACTGCAAAGAGCAGGAAAGGTCCCCATATTACATCTTCTGAAAGTTTGTAGCAGATGATAGTTTTCTGCTGTTAGGGAATGCCAAGAGGCATTCTGCAGCTTTGCCTCTCCCTAAATATTGACAAATTGTCTGAGAGGCACAAATTTGTTTGAGAACAAGATGGGAACACAATAGAATGAGTGAGGCTGTAGAGGAAGAGGAGACAAAAAATGTATACATTTAGAGAGAATTTAAATTTTTAAGAGAGTTTAAAGAACTGAGGACAACATTTTTTTCACTACTAGGTTACTTGTACTAAGTAAATGTATCTTAAATGCAATTACCATAGGTTATATTATCTATGGTGCCTCAGGAGAGCAGTGCCCTCTTCTGGGAAAAAACCTTTGGAACAGATTTGTGTTTATGGTTCCACTAGATGGAGAAAATCTATATGGAGCTCTAGAGTCTATATATGTGGAACTGATTAAACCTATTTGCATTTATATCTTCTCTGACTAAAGCTTTTCAGCTGATTGAAGGGAGCTTACTACCAAAGATACTATCAGTACTAATTAATGAATATTTATACATGTGTAAATTCTTATTAAAGGAGATAAAACCATTTTTATAAAAAAATCAAAATGATAAGAAACATGTTACTTTAAAAAAATCTTAGGGGAAGATAATAGGATGAATGTTGAATTCACAATTTTCTGAGTGAAGAGAAAATGAAATCCCTTCTGAAAAAAAATGTACGTCTTGAGAAAGAGTTCATCCTAATCAAGAGTGACAAACAAAAATATGAAATTCTCACACAAAATTGGATTTCAGATAAAATCAGTTTTGAAAATTTTTCAGCAGTCCATATGTAGGCTCTTTCTAACATGACTTGCAGCCATGGTTGACTGATTTTATGAAAACCAGACAGACTGAGAGTTGTTCCTCTCAACCTCTCCTACTTGAATCTGGAAGAGCAGAGGCCCAGCAACAATGATCCAAACAACCAGGGTACTCTGACGCTCTTGAGATAGTTTTTTCACTGGACTTTTGCTAAATTCATTTCTTCTTTGCAGAAAGATATTAGGAAGATGTTTCTAACATCATCTAGGGAGTGATTTCTGTTTTGCATTATTTGTGTTCTGCTCTGTTTCAGGGGTTTTGTTTTTATTTTGTGGTGGTTTGTTTTTTTTTCAGAACTCATATTTCCATGCAGAAAAATATGACTTTTTAAAATAACATCAGGGAATCACTTAAATAGAAAAATCTCAGCAATCTGTATTCATAATACACAGTGAAAATCTTCAATATCTGTCTTTATTAAACTTTTAATCTTATAATTGCAACTTTTTAAATAATTATGAAGACAATTTCGTGCTATCTATTCAATGTGAAGTAATCCCACTTGGTAATGACTGAACACTATTACCATCTGGCAGCTATTTACTGTGTGTGTGAAATGACTTGGTGGTCTAAGTGTGGTTCCTATCATAACTGCTGCCAAAAGAGAGAATGAATTGGCAAACTTACTAGGAGTCTCAGCTCAGAAGCCAAAGACTAAATGATCTGGGAGCTGTGGAAATGGAGTACCAGTGTGAAGAAGAAATCAGGCATGTTACAGATCAAGAGACAAAAAAAAAGAAAGAACTGAAAAGTAGCCTGCTTCAGCATGAGAATTAAAAGAAAATGTTGACTACATTAAAAACACTGTACAAGTAATAACAATGCTTGAGAACAGTGTGCTTTAAACTTTTCCCTTAATGTGACCCACTTTTTAAATGAGATTATTTTATATACCACTTCTGCTCTCATACAGTGACTATTATTGTGTGTAGACCAACTTGTTCATGAATTGGCATTTGAATAACTGCTGTACAGCAACTGCTTACACAGAAAAATAACACAGGAAGGCATTTAACATATTTGTATTTAATGTCTTAAATGAAGTTTAGCAGTTGGAAATCAGAGGAGATCCAGTACCATAAAATCAGCCAGCTCTCTGCCGAGCATCACCAAGTGTCCCATAAACTACAGATTTTGTGATCAGCTGCATGAATGAAAGTTAAAGAAAATGCTTTTTTTTGAAAGAGAAATTTGCAAGCCTGCATGTGGCTTTGATAGAGAAACGAATTAGAAATAAAAGTTCCATTTAAATTTAGGTTTCACTGCACCTGTGAATCAGATCATTCTGTCTAACTGAAGATATTCTATAGTAAAACTGTATGATCCATTTTATTCAGCAACTGCATCATATTTTCACTGATATAGGCTGAAATGTCATATAGCACTTTAATTATGTCTTTTTTAGGATGCTATGCAAATTACTGCAACTTTCAAGCATCAGAAAATGCATCTGGTGAATGAAGGATTTAATCCAGAAACTATATCCCAACCTCTGTACTTCATGCATGAACCTGCACATTCCTATATTCCTTTGACAAGAGAGATATACAAGAATGTAGTTTCTGGTGAAATACGTTTATAAAACACACAAATAAACTTAGTCTACAATACAGAAAGTAAATTTCAAATATACTCCTGCCATTATTTCAACAAAAGCCAGTATGTATCATTTGTTCTAAAAACATAAGATAATCAGATTCATCTTGCTGTGATAGAATTTGTCTCTTCGTAAGACAGAGACACAACTCTGCACTGCATCTGCTCATATTACTTCCAGGGCTCACATATGCAAATTTTTATTTTAAATTTCTCACTGATCCAAATTATTTTTGTCTAAGACACCAGTATCTTAACTTAGTTGAATATTTTACTCCTTTAGATCAAAATACTGATTCTGCTTCTAGAATGTATAAATGATTAGATGAATAATGTCATAAGCATTAATGAAATGTAAAGTGGGCAGTCAGAAACACAAGCAAAATACTTCACAAGCACTGCATGTAAACTTCAGTTCAATGTTTGTTAATTATATTATGTAATATTTAATTGCAGTATTTTAGGAGATGGTCAATTTCAGATTTTTATGGAAAATAAACATTCATCGTTAAAATACAGTCGTAGTTCTCAGTGGTCATTAGTTTTCACAATTTATGCTAGAACTAATACAGATTAAAAACAGTTTCCCAAGTTCTTACTCTTAAGATTTGGCTGCTCATGGACTAGGAGAAATACTAAGCACAATATGGGTTTGAGGAGGGCCCAAGGAATTCCAGTGGTGTGAACTCAAGATGTGATTGTCTGTAGATCACCCAAAGAACTCTTTTGACTGAGGCAATGAACTTCTTACGGCTTGCTAAGAGCTCTCAATTTCTGGGTATCCTAGTGTCAAGACAGGAAGGGATCAGTTACTCATGACTCTTGAATATAGTGGTTCCTCCAACTACTTCTGCTTTGGTCTTCTAACACACAAAACAACAGGGCGCATCTAGAGCTCATCTTATAAACTGTGACCTTATTTCCAAAATGTCAGTAATTTTCAGATCATGACATGGTATGGAAACAGCTCTGAACTGGCTATTGTAAACAAAATATTTGTATTTTTCATACCACCTAAAGTTTTATATAAATACACACACATGCACCCCCTAAACATGCATACTATTAAGCTTTATGATGACTAGCCCTATATAAACTGCTGATATCAAAACACTCAATTAAGTTTGCAACATATAGAGAGCTCCCGAAGGCTCAGACAAAAGTCTTGTCACCAATCTGGCTTTGTTTTTATCATGAAGATGAACTACAGAACACTGTCTGTTATTTCCTCCTTTCTCCCTCACCCTTTTCCTCTGCACGTTCAATTCCTTCCCAACATTTATTCTTCAGAAAAAATTAAGATAAGGAAGAGCCCAAGACCACAATTCCATCCCTGGCTGCACAATTAAAAGTCAGTAACTTATTCACTTGCACATATGACAACCAGAAAAAAGTTACCTAATAGAACTGACCATAAGCATAAAATATAACTGGAAGTATTCACACAACGTATCAAATAAATGTTTCGCAGAGAGATACTTGAAGGCCTGTGACATATTTGTAGCCTGATTTTAAAAGAACAATAATATTTATTACATTATTCATAGAAACTTGCTATAATTGTTTCAAATAAACTTGCTATCATCATTTACTAATCTCAAGAAAAAATACTTCAAGGTCTACAGGTGACAGTCATTTTTAAAAAGTAGGCATCATTTTGTGTTTATGAAGCTATAGAAAAAGCTTCCAATGTAACACAGTTTCGTAGATGTAATAAATGATAAATAGTGCATCTAATACAGCATACTGCTTTCAATAAACTATTCTGCACATTAAGCAAGTCAAACAAATGGCCAGCATAATAATTGTATATTAACTATAAATCATATTTACGTGTAATATGTTAAGGGCTAGGAAGATGGTAAGAGGATTGGAACACCTCTCTTATGAAGAAAAGCTGAAGGATTTGGGTCTCTTCAGTCTGGAAAAAAGACAACCGAGGGGGCATCTTATCAATGCTTATAAATACTTAAAGGGTGGGTGTCAGGAGGATGGGGCCAGGCTCTCTTCACTGGTGCCCGGTGACAGGACAAGAGGTAACGGGCACAAACTTGAACACAGGAGGTTCCATCTAAACATGAGAAGGAACTTGTTTACTTTGAGGGTGGCAGAGCACTGGAAGAGGCTGCCCAGAGAGGTGGTGGAGTCTTCGTCTCCGGAGACATTCAAAACCCGCCTGGACGCGTTCCTGTGCAACCTGCTGTAGGTGACCCTGCTCTGGCAGAGGGGTTGGACTAGATGATCTCCAGAGGTCCCTTCCAACCCCTACATTTCCGTGATTCTGTGATTCTGTAATATTAGAAGCTTTTGGCTTAATTTTCTATACATTGTAATCAAGAACCTCAAACATACTGTAAAATACTTTTTTAATTATCTTCTCTAATGACATAAAGAAAATCTCTCTAGTAACTGAGAACAATAATGTAAACAGATAAAGGCATAATAGTGGCAGAGGAAGTGATACTTAGAACAGTTAGATGTCATTTGACACCAAGGCATGCTGGTGGAAGAATAAAATCAATGGGGACAAAATCTTTACCAAGCATTATAACAGACATAAGCTGCTATTAAGTCCCTACATTCATATTATCATGTAATGTTAAAAGGAGCACATCAGTTGTAAGCTCTCCACAGCAAAGAATCTTTTTATTCTGCTTTGAGGGTCTTCCTGAGGGTCACAGAACCCTTCAAAACCACCTTTTGTTTCATAAACAAGTCCTTTATATGCCACTAAGCCATAGATCATTTGTAATCTTTACAATAATTTGTTGCAAAGTAATTAGAAGATTTTTCATTTCAAAACCAAAACAACCTAATCCGATGAAATAAATTACTACAATGGTACTAAGGAATCACAAAACTAATTTGAAAGCTTGTTTTAGCAGGTATGTAAACACTACATGTCATTATATGCTATGTGGGTAAGGAGTTGATTGTGCAAGTGCTATCAGTATATTCGGTCATTTCAAGCACCACAAGATGGTAGCATTTCTGAACATTACTGGTACTTGGTTTCTTCTCTAGTGTTTCAACGCACAGAATTTTACAAAGCAGCAGTAGTCTGATTTTTAATCACAGAATGGTTGAAGCTGGAAGGAACCTCTGGAAGTCTTCTGGTCCAACCCCTCCACATCAGCAGAGATGCCTAGAGCCAGCTGCCCAGGTGGCTTTTTAATATCTCCAAGGAAGGAGACTCCTCACCTCTGTGGGCAACCTGCACCAGTGCTCGATCACCCTCACAGGAAAAAAGTTTTTCCTGATGCTCAGAAGGAACTATCTTGTCACTGGGCACCAATGGGAATAGCCTGGCTCCACCTTCTTTACACCCTGCCTTCAGGTATTTATACACAATGATGAGATCTCCCTTTTCCTCTCTCCATTCAATTCCTTCCCAACATTCATTCTTCAGAAAAAGTTAAGGTAAAGAAAAGCACAAGACAACAATTCTATCCCTGGCTGCACAATTAAAAGTCAGTAGCTTATTGACCTGCATGTATGTACAGGCAGCAAATTATGTTCGGCTTCACTCCACCTGAAAGTGTTTATCCTTAATGTTTTCTAAAAGCCCTGGAAAATAAACAGAATTTCTTTCATTTCCAGTTAAGTTCAAAATTGTAATTTAATCTCTGGTTTAAGGAACAAAAGATATACTCCTAAATTTCTCCCATCAATGGTGGAGCTACCAGTACTTCTTTAGCTACCAGTACTTTTTTGGCTACCAGTACAAGCGGATTGCAAAATAGTCTTGATAAACTGCAGAAGCAGTAAGATAAAAAACATGTAAAGAACTAAATGCAAGAAGGAATGAATTGTACCTACACAAAAAGAAAAATACTTAATCAGCAACTTTTTGAAGAGGATGGTGTATTGGTTAGAGTGATTATATCAAAGGACATGCCTTCCAAAGTAGGTACAAGCAGACCAAGGCTGTTCATTCCCCAGCAGGCCATGTAAAGCAAGCTCCAACCAAAAAAACATTCAGGCTACTCCGAGTACAAAGCACAGTGGCCAAGATAATTTCATCTGCATGAAAGCTTGTTCCTTCTGCAAGGCTAACATGGTTACATCACTTCCAGACAGCTCAGAGCACAAAGGAATTCAGCTATGAAGATCCAACCAAAAATGCTACAAGGCGATTGTAATGACCTCTAGCACATATCACCCACCTAATTAAGCATGCAAGCTGCCTCTGAAAGTGCCTATCTCTTCCTACTAACAATAAAGCTTTCAAACCTGGGTGCTTTGAGTTGCACCTAAATTAGATGTGCACAAAACAGTGAAGTAAAAGTCCTCTTTAAAATGACTTAATTTTCACGAGTGCCCCTTCATTTTCCCCTGGTCCTGCAAAGCCACGGAATGAACACACACTTTCATGAGCAGTAAAACAGCGGCATAGAAGCTACCTCTGGGTGAAGAGCTCTCAGTGCCTGAACACTGAACCAAATGCTACTTTCAAAGTGAGAGAAGAGGCAGCTGGGTATTACAAAACCCTTTCACATACTAATATAAACTGGTAGACTGATGAGGAGGCTGTGAAATATATGTTGTTGGAAGCTTTAAAAAAAAAAAAATTAGCTCAGATGTGCCCTAAGCTTCTGGCCAGGGTATTTCCAAAAGCTTGTTCGGGTTTTACTTGAGATTATTACACTATGACTCAAAAAAGCAGCCATCCAGCCATGATGAGCATTCACAGGAGATCATGTGTCTTCATACGGGCATGTGGCGTATCTTATTCTCATAAACTGTATCTGTTAGTGAGATAAATGTCAGGAATACTTTATTTACAGTTGAATTTGTTTTAAAGTGAAGATGTACTAGATCACAGAATGGTTTGGGTTGGAAGGGACCTTAAAGATCATCTAGTTCCAACCCCCCTGCCCATGGGCAGGGACACCTCCCACTAGACCAGGTTGCTCAAAGCCCCATCCAGCCTGGCCTCGAACACTTCCAGGGATGGGGCATTGACAGCTTCTCTGGGCAACCTGTTCCAGTGCCTCACCACCCTCACTGTAAAGAATTTCTTCCTGATATCCAATCTAAATCTCCCCTCTTTCAGTTTGAGGCCATTACCCTGTGTCCTATCATTACACTCCCTGATAAAGAGTCCCTCCCATCTCTCCTGTAGGCCCCCTTTAAGTACTGGAAGGCCGCTATAAGGTCCCCCTGGAGCCTTCTCTTCTCCAGGCTGAACAACTTCTTGGGGCATCTCCCCGCTTTATGCTTTGCAATTTTTATTCAAAGACAGGAGGAGTTTTATCTCAGGACTCTGTATGCACCAGTAAGGTCTGGGGGACCTGCCAAAATTCAAGACCTGTAAGGTTATTGTGGTAACAATAGAAACAGATAGCAGAGTCGGGTACTTTTCCATACGCTTTGATCTGCTTCACAGTTCAAAGCCTTTAGTCATCTCTTCCAGTGTTAACCTTTCTTTCATGTTTTTTGTTTCTCCTTAGGTACTTTCCACGATCATATCAGACTTCAGCATCTTGTCTGTTTTCTTGCATTGTTTCTTTCTTGTATCAGCAAACACCCAGTTGAAAACAGTATCGGTAACATCTCTTCATTTGTTATTTCAAATTCCTGTATGGATGACTTTCCTTATGTTTTGGAGGAAGACATGCACTCAATTTTGAAAATGATATTACCTAAGAAACTTACTTTCCTAGAATTCCACTAGGGACTGTACCGCAGCCTTAAACAATGACAACAGCTGAAACTCAGTGTTTAAACCAGAGTCAAATCACCATTATAAAAATTTATTTAAAATAATACAAGAATAATTTTTAGTACAGAAAAGCTTTTAAATATATGATTTATTAACGTATGTCACAGACAGGTATAAATGAGTGACCTATAGAATAAGAAGACCCTTAAAGAAATAGAAAGACAGAATATTTCATATGCAGACCAAAATGTTTCTAGCAATAGGAAAGAAATCCTGTAAGAGACAAAAAAAAAAATCCTTAACACATTAATAATTTCAACAATAAATAGAGAGGGCACTAATTTCTTTATTCAAAACCTGTAATCCTTTTAGCTGCAAGGATACCAGGACTTTTATTTGCTGGTAATGCTCCTTTTTTTATTTTTTTTCAAGATTTGAAGAAAGTAGGTGATACTTACATGTTTTTGCCATGCTAGAAGCAGAAAGAAATCACCTCTGGAAAGAAGTTCAGAAGACAGTGTGTTCATATATGAATGTATGTGCTACAGCTCTATTTGTGCAGAAGTGTACATACATACTACAAGTGATTAAGTTTGTATAGGCTTGATGCTGCCTTGTGTTAACCCTGTGTACCAGTCAAAAGGACACAGATATCTATGATTTGTATGTAAGTAAACTATTTGGCAAAGACATGCATCTTGTAATTTGTTTACACTTTTGAGATATAGAGCTTGTTACTGTCACTGATCTTTTTTCTCCAATATAATTCTTGGGCGCTGATCAGATTCTGTGGTCTGTTCCACACAGCAGCTGAATACATTTCTTACCATCAAGGATCGGGCCCATGTTGGGTGGTCACAAACATAACAGTCCTGCAGCCTCCAGAGAATGTTTCTACCGGCCTGATGTACAGCACCACAAATTCATCATTCTGCTGTTCATGTACATGATTTAACTTGTGCAAGAACCTACCTATGAATAAATCTGAGGTTTTTTTTTAGTTGAAAAGCAAGTTATATATTCAAAATATTCCCTGTGAGACCAGCTCAACAAGAGAACACATAAGGGAGGGAACTCATTAAAAAGAAAACCCAACCCTCCCACTGCCTCTTTTGGAAGAAATCAAAGTAGAAGTTTCTTGATATTCAGCCACAAATCTTTGGAGTCTTGACAGCTAAGAAGCACAGGAACCTGGAAACCTTGCACATCCAGAAACCTGAGAAGTTTTACCCTGTGAAGATAGCAGGCAGTGCAGGAGCTCCAAGCCTCAGGCAGGCAGGTAAACAAACTGCCAGAAAGCAGCCTAAACAAACATTCAGGGGCAACTGAAGCATTGCATGACATTCTAACTCACATTCTACATGCTGATTTTAAAATGTCGCTGTGGTTCTACATGGCACTGCTAATTTTATCTGGCATCGCTAGTGTTCTCTTAGACTTAAAAGCACTTGTTTGTATGTTTTCTTTGATAGGACTAGATTAACGATAAAATTTTTAGACGTCAAACAAGTTTGACATCTTCTAATATTTTCTACAAATAGTGATTTTAACTAAAATAACACAAAAATCAAATTACCTAATTCTGTAATTGTTGGCTTATTACACTAAACACCCTGCTTTAAGTCAACAGCAACAAAACTACAGACCATTTTACAAGCTTAAAAGAAAACATAAATCTCATTAGCAGAAAAAGGTATTTATATTGAGAAGAAAAATCTAAAAGGTTCATTTGCATCCTGTTAAAAAAAAATTATAACTGCTGTTTTGAAATATACAAATAAGGCAAACTTTAACACATGCATCATGATTAAACTTCGACAGTCGACAACAAAGGAATGTCACATCTGCTGAAAATATGCTAATATCCTTCACACACAGCAGAGAGGGGTAAGCAAATTTTAGTCCAAGTAGTCTGAGCTGCTGACGAGTCCTCATGCAATATAGCAACATAAAGACCAGAGTCTGGTACCTAAACATACTGAAATTAGACAAAATAAAGAAATAAAAGTTCTAAGATGAGGGATCATCTTTGCTTAATTGCAGGAAAGATTGGCTAATCCCAAATGGACATGAAGAAAAATCTTTCCAGTTAAAGTCTTTGATATTGCCTTACTTTAGTTTGACTTTTATTCAAGAATCATATTTATACTATCTTCAGAGGTCTTACAGATAAATCAAAATTCTCAGAGGCCTCAAGTCAAGGAGAAAGGAAGGTGCTTACAAAAAAGACTAAATGAGAGTTTTAAACTGTTTCTTGGGATCTTAAATAACAGATCTCTAAAAAATGAGTGAAGCAAAGTGTTATGAAGGAATTTATAGCCTTTTCAATAACAGAAATATGATAACAACATAGCTTCTATTACTTTTTACTACACTGGTATATTGACAAAAGCATTTATCCTTTTCATAGGAATTATAAAATTTCCCTAAAACAGCGACTTTCTGAAAGCAACACTGGTGCCAATTTAAGAAAGTCTGCCAAAATAACTAAATTAATTTCAATTGTTGTCTTGACCATTATCATCATAACAATTGTCGTATGAAGGTATGGGCCCATTTAATAACAGATACTGGTACGGTCATTTATATTGTCTGCATCTTAGAGCTCATTCATTCCTGCATATGATGACAGTTGTAGCTCTTCAAATAAGAGCACTGAAGAAATCTAGATTATGTTCTAAAATAATCTCCAGTGTAGGCTGCTTCTTGATCTAAGACACATAATACGCTACAGTCCACAACTGAACTTTAAAGAATAAATGGAATCACAAGAATTAGCAGCCTGAAACTCCCTACATTTAAAAAAAAAAACTGTTCTTTACTTGTACAAAGTAGATGGTATAAAATTTTCACCTGTTCTCACTCTGTATGTATCCTTATTTTTTTACATACTTTTTTCTTTCTGTTAAGTGGACATCTACACTGGCACATAAATACTAACAATATGTATGCATTTCACATGAATTACAATATAGAGAATCCTTATCCAAATTCCTCTGTACTTTTACTCCAGGACATAAGTAAAGCTAAAGCTATAGGATTGATCTACTTTTCTCAATAAGGAAATCAGGAAGATAAGAAGATAATAATGAGGAAAAATGTCAATATCAATAAATTGGGAGTCTCAGCCACCTTCCCCAAAAATGACAGAAATACAAGGACCCAGTAAAAACGAACAGAGTTAGATAATCTTAACACAAGTACCACTTCCACTGTAAAAACCCCTAAACATTCTATAGTATGCCTTGAGGCCTGGGTCTTTTTTTCAGAAAGAAGAGCAACAACAATATGGCAAAGGTATTAAAGACTTTCAGGGACAGAGATACTAATGCAGCCTTACAGGGGTGTTTGTGAGAGAGCTGAAAGGGACAATGATTTCTGTGGTATTCTGCTTCCGAATGTTAGAGACAGTAAAAGAACAACTGAAGTCTGCCTTTTTGAGAGGAAGAACAGAAAAAGGTATTCTGTAGCAACAGGTTTTTATAGTAATTTTTTTTCTGCCAGCCCTGTCAAATGGCTTTTCTACACATACAGCAGTATTTAGCAATTTCGACTGACAATACTTTAAAAAAAATGCTACGTTCTGCGTTGAAAAACAGTTTAAAAGTAACAGAACTCTTGATTGTGGTGGAACATTTAATGGAAAATTCTATTAATTGGTTATTCTTTTACCTAGATTATACTTACCGATACCTCTCATATAATTTTTCTGATCTGTTTTTGAAATTTTAAGGAGATGATTCTTGAATTTTTACTAAAAATCAACTATGGCAGCCTTTCTCAAAATACTTCACTAGCCCGTAATTTCTGAATATGCCATTTGCAAAGCATGCAAATTAAGTAATTTTGTTATTAAATAAACACAGATAAATATGGAGTAACCAAATACTGAGTATTCTCAACAATCATTCAGAAATGGATTTTTAGCAACTCCCAGATGGAACCTTTACTGCTTTCCAACATAAGAGCCCCAAATAAGTAATAAGGCTCTAAAATCCTTCAGAAAAACTGATATGAACAAAGAATGTATTTGTGAAATATTTAGGCATAGCAAAGACTTCTGAACTTTAACTTCAGAAAAACAAAGAATCACAAGTGAGAGTGACCATCAGGTCTCGTGACACGTACTGTGGTGTGTTGCTTCTCTCCTTACCAGCACAGCATTTCCTCAACCTGTGACAATGCAAAGAGCATATACCCACCTTTGGAAGCCACTGTAGTGCTGCGGGACAGGAAGGGGACAAGATAAAGCGTGCAGCATGTCATTGGCCTCTCTATCCTTCCTACTACCCTTTACCCCACGTCTGCCTTCGTTCTTTCTTGCCACCATTGCCAGAAGAAGTCTAAGGCAAAAAAACCCCAACCCTTGCTGTTTTACTGGGTGAGAGATCTTCACTAAGCTACTTAGAGAAGAGAGTGCATGCGAAAAGTGACTTATTGCCATGCCTGAGCCTGTGCTGTCTAGGCAGATTGCTGCAGTCACTCCTGTCACAAACGTGAAACTCTTCTGCTGTCTGTGTTTTTTTCTTCCTCCATCTAGGCAATTCTCTGCTTTGCTTAGCCCCCAAGCTTATCAGGCTCAAACCTTCCTGCCTTGGCATTCTGTAGCAATTGCAAAAGCAACTCTTAAGTTCCCCAAGTTGTTATTTTTCAGCTATCATGGTTTACAGACACAGGGAAACATAGGAAGCCATACTAACCACAAATTATTCCAGTCAGACCATGTTGGCTGGTCATCTTTGCACATCTCTGGATGGACAGCTGACCTTCTGAAAGCTTCCAGAATTCCTTTTGCTTTCAGTCGTAAGTGGAGCTGACTTCCTCATGTTAAAGCAATTTTCAGTGCTGTCGGCACAGCAGCACCTGAGTAGACAGTGTGCTAGCCCAGAAAATACAAAATGGGAGTACCTCAGCATGTATTAGTACTTCACTGACCACTAACACTCATGCATTAAGGGGATTGTTAAGACTGTTGAGCCAGGACTACGAAGCTGCAATATGTTTAATGGACTAGTGTACAGTACAGGTTACTAATGTTCGTTACAGTAAGCCCTTTAAAAAAAAAAAATTGTCCACTGTACACAGACATATCCTTGAAAATTACTTTTTCAACACCCTGGCATGAAAGTTACATTTTGCAACAAGATCATTCATATAGATATAAAAAGTTATTAAACTGCATCCAACTGAAGTTTTTGGCAAGGAAATCCCTTTCAGAAACAAAAGCATAGTTATTTGCTCACATAAGGCTGATCTTTTATAAGTGTCTATACTTGCCTTGTTGTTACTACTTTCTTTTTTCTTTTATTGCCAGGCCAGCATTTGAAGATACCTACATATTTACCACCCCATTTTTAAGATAACCACTTAATAACATAGACACACCCCAGGCAGCTAGAAACTACGAAAATGGACAATTTGTCTGAAATGGTCATGGCTTACAGCTTAGAAACACCACAAAATGACAAACAAAAATTATTTTCTCTGCATGTAGTACTGACTATATCAAATAAATGCAAAGCTAATGACATTAAACTATCTTGATTGAGTCACCTTATTCGTTCCTCATTAACTTCATGAGGTTTATCAATCATGGTGGCTATCAAATCAATGTTTTCAGAAATCTGCTGAAGACATAAGGCTCCAGCTGGAGTCAGAGCGCACTGCAGCATCTTAGAACCTGTGAGAATCAAGTCCCAAGTGTCACTAGCTGGCCTTAACGGCCCTGACCAACAGGCACCTGGGATCTCCTCCCCTCCACCCAAAGGCTCTATTTAAGCTCAGGCCTGGGCAGCCACTCCTACCTGAACTATGCTGTTCTGTGGATGGACCTTGGTGTATCCTCATCTCTAGTCTTACCTCTGGCCTCATCTCCTGTCTGGACTCACTGGATGCAGCCTGGACCTGATTCACCCCTGTGCCTTGTCTGGAACTGCTGACAGCCCCTGTGTTGATGTACTCCAGACCCTGGTGTGTTCAGGTGCAGCAGGACTGCTCTCTGGTCAGGGAGGGCACTACCACCTGTGTTGTGGGCATCCTCAGCACCTGTTTTGTCCCACAGCTTGTTGGATAGCCCTTCTATTGCTTCTTGGTGACACTTACTATATGAAATACAGCCACAGTAATGTGAAGTGTGAGTTTTCTCTTGAGTCATCTCTCAGAGTAAGCTGCCTTGTGAAGGGGGAAAGGAGATTAGCAGGAAAAAAGGGGAACACAAAGAGCATGTCCAACATTGCCTCAGGCAAGCCTGAAATTCACGTGTGCCAGAAACTCTTATTAGTTGTAAAAAAACACGCCAACTCAATTCAGAAGACTTAATAGAAGAACAATTTGCCTTACAATCGCATTTACCAGGATCTAGGTAGAAGATGCTTGAGGAATGAGTCTCTTGCACCACAAAATGACTGTGGTTTCAGGATTAAGAAGAAATGGCCCAAACATGTGCAGAGAAGTACAAGTACCTGTAACTCTTAAGCATCTAAAATTCTTTTCTCCCTTGCCCATTCTAAGTTGGTTCTTGGGCTTTCAGGAGTTGTTTTGCCTCTTCATTTCCATACAACAGAAAAGGAGCTGGCGACGAGAAAACTAAGAAAACAACCAAAAGTTTTTGGTACTGAATTTAAAGAAATACAGCCCAGTTATACTAGATGACAAAGTATTTCTGAAAGTGGTGTTCCATATAGAAGACACAATTTGTTAAAATATAGGGACAGATTCAGAAATGGGAGTACAAGTACTGCTAGCAAGAAGATGCCATAGTAACAAACTGTTATATCAGCTAACATGGATAATACTATCTCCAGAGTCATCAGGTAAAATTTCTAATGCAATCAAAGTACAAAATAATGAAAGCACAAAAAAGGGACAGATGTTCTCTGGCATACCGTTTAACTCTGTGATGGAAACATGAAAGCTCAGAAAACAGAGGCAAGTTGAAAACTATCTTAGGCATGCCTGAAGGCACAGAAGGCAAACACCCTGTTCTAATTCTTTGAAGGATAATTCCGGCAGCCCTTTCACCTAGAAATTCACAGGATAATAAAAAGACTGAACACTTCCCACAGGTAGCTATTCAAAACACCCTGATTAGAAAGATTTATTTTTTTAAGTTAACTTCGGTCTCCCTAGTACATACCTGCAAAGCAGAAGCAAACAGAGTAGAAATGGTAGGTATCTAGCTCAGAGATGATTTCTTAGAGACAGTTTGTTATATTTACTCATCGTAGCAGTTTTGCTCAAGATCCTCATGCCTTAGATCTGCTCCACACTGTTTTGACACAGGCCAACATGCCAGACAATTTCCCTGGTGATCACTGGAAAACTTTCTGCCAGACTCCTGTGTTATCCTATTCCAAGCCAACATAAGATGACATAGAAGTATGTTTTTCTTATTTGACACCTCTTAAAAAAATGGATTGGGATGCTATGCTCTGCATTAGCAGTCTAGAAAAACAATTATAAGAATAACCAAAAATAAAGGCGCAGAATGCCTATTTGTTAGATACCTTCAAATCACCCACAAGTTAAGTCAAGTTAAACTAAAAAACGAATAAAGAATCTATTTAAAGGATGTGAAAATGATGGCACTTCATTCTAAGAAGTCCGTTTCCTTCTCCATTCAGTTCATGTCCTGAGTTTTCCCTAGGCTTTAAAGACTCAGTCCTCTTGCATACCTTACACCTGAAACTGCACCAGAATATCCTCTACAAACAATTAGCTATCCTCAAGAGTCAAGTAAGCTAAGCGTTCCTTTGACAGGTCAGTACCATTCCCTATACTTGATTAGCAAGGCAGGAGCTGTGTAAGGAGTAAAGTCAAAAATGTTGGCTTGAGTCTATCAGAGTAAAATGTGAAACTCTTCCATACCATTATTATATTTAATCTCAAATGTATAAACTGGCAACTAAACAAATTTAAAAAAAAAAAAAAGAAAAAAAGTGGGATTTATATTCACAGTTTGCTATCGGTTCTTAATTCAGATCACTTCTATATGACAGTGAGACTGAACCTCAACTCTATCTTTGCAGGATAGAAAAAACTCACCATTTTGAGCTTATTCCATCAGCAGTCAACAAAGTTGTTCAAGGAGTGAGAGAATCTGAGTATTTCAGTTCACTTCTGTGGGAGGTTATGGCTAAATTTTACTGGAGTACTAATACATTAGCATAATATAAAGGCAAATGGCTCCTAGTGTGAACACAGTTTCATGGATTCAGGCAAAACTACAGATTTACCCATACAGCTAATTAACAGACAACAATAAAGTGGTTGTGTTTTTTTTAATGATCTACTATATTAATAGTAAAGCTTTCTGTTAATAAAATTACATTTACCGGAGACGATATTTCTCTACATCCTTGAAAGGCTGACACAAGTCTGCAGTGTTGACATGCTGTAATGAATGACTTGAGACAAGACACTTCATGTAATATAAGTATTTTAAATGAATGTCCTCATAGAGCTATAGAATAAAGAAGCATTCCAAAATATTATAAAAATGATTTTTCATTTCTGATGGATTGGAGTCCTAGATGATTTCCAATGATCAAAAACTTCCATAATATCCTATCCCTGCCACCACAACTTTAGTCTTTACCTCCTCAGGTCCTGCCAATAACTCTAGTATGACCACACCACTCATTACCCAAATCCCCATGTGACGTTATTAGTCAAGAGTTAGTTTTGTGTGGCTGTTCCAGCGCTACAACTTGCTGATTGGGCCACTCAGCCCCCCATTCCTGGTTTCCTTATTACTTTTCTAGTTTTAGATTTAAGATTTTAGACTTTGCTAGACATAAGTTTCACAAATAAATGGTGAAAATTGAGAGACACGATTACTTAGATATAATTATGTTACTTTAATGGGGATGTAGTTGAATAGTGAGATGTGAAGAGCTGGGAACTGCATTTTCAAAGTATGCTTATTTTTATATAGATTTTCAAGACTATAGGTTTCTATTTTTTAAAATATAGAAGAAGATTCAGATACTAAGGAAGAATTCAATAGTGGGGGACAATCTGCAAGATGATCTTCAGACTGTGAAGCTATTTTCTTCCTTTTCTATATCACAGCATAATTTGACAATCTAAAAAGCTAGCTGTCTATTTTTAAGTCATGGACACTCTCATCTTCTAGGAATTTCTATTTCACCTTTTTCTGCTGTAAAATTCAAAACTTCTATTCCAGAAGAAAAGCCACTACTTTAAAATTACTTTAAGAAAAACTTGAAATAAATAGATGACACTTAAAAATTTATGCTATTGTTTTCCCTGGGAAAAAAAACTTCATACATATAAAATACTGAAATGACAAGTCCTTTTTTCCCCAAAATCAGAGTATTTAACTTTGTTGACGCTTACGCTACTAAAATAGCACAAGCTAATTCCCTTAGGCATATTAATCAGGTTCAGAGTTAATGCAAATATACTTGCAGCACTATATTGTGTTATCTGGATATTGAAAGGCATAATATGTCAAAATTATAATATTGAAACTATGTGTTTTTTACACTACAGAAGCATTTCAGTAATTTGTGTCTATTTTCTTGCTACATTGAGATGTTACAGGGAAATGTTGTACTTTTATGTAATCACATTTTTTCAAAAAGAAATTTTTTTTCCATCTGAGTTCCACCAGAAGAAAATTAAACTCCTTTATACTTCATTATTGGGTCATACCATACTCTCGGGCATCCAAATGTTTTCTGTTGAAGGGAAATTGAGCAGAATAATTACAGCATACTAAATAATTCAGGGCTCAGTGCTTTGTCTGTGGTATGAGTTTATGAGTTCTACGTAACATCAAGAGTAAATTCCAGCTCTTGACATGCAAGAAGAGGAGGATTAACGGGTAAATTTCTTGCTGTTCTTTTGGGGGTTTATTTACTGAAAAATAAATATCACTACACTTAAAATATAAGGTGCTTTAGAGTTTTTTTAGAGTTAACCTTTGGAATAGCCTTAATGAAGGTTTCTTCACAATATGAATTTACCATTTGCAAGTATGTGTTATGTTAGTAATTTTAATCTCATAATGACATACAATTTTTCCCAGAAAACTAGTGCTTTATTCCATGCACACAGTAGCTCATATTTACTTAACAACAGTTCAGTAGTTTGTGTTACACTCATTGACCCATGCATGCAGAAAATTTTATCTTCACTGCTGATACTAAGTAGTTAACATGAAATAAAATTATTAATTTCTTTGTGAACCTTTCAAACCTTATGCTATTTACTTTAAAAATATTAATAATTGTGCATGTATCTCCATTGGAAAAAAAAAATGAAACTATAGAGACCAAAAATACTAAGGGTAAATTTAGCTCTCCTAACTTTAGGGGCTAGACCAGCTATATAAACTGAGGCATGTAAGTGCCACTTGGGATCCCTAAGACTGGCAACTACGACTCAGAAGCTCAGCATCTTCTGCAGAGGCACCTAAAGGTCAGGCATTTATTGCCAAGGAATATAAAACAGTACTAGATCCCTAATCATGGGCAACTGATTCAAGCCCACCGTACAGAAAATGCCTGTATATAAGCTGCATTCTTACACTGCTGTTACAGTTAAGTTGAGACCTTATCAGTATAGTCAAGCAAGCAATTCAACTCATCCCAAATTAGACATCAGCATTTGGTCAGACAAGCAACCCTAAATTCCCTTAGTCATACTCAGTCTTCTTTGGTGCAACCTCCAATTATAACCAATGCTTACATCTAGACACCCATCTACCTCACAGATACCTATGAGCTGAACCTGACTTAGAATAATTAGCCAAATATACTTGGTAATTTTTAAGGGTTCAATTTTTCACCATTCCACTTAGCATGGCATACAAAGCATGGCTCCCCATGTCTTAATCTATAGTTGTTTGAGTAACCACAAAATCAAGAATATAAGAGGATCTTAAAGTCTAAGGTAAGGCATAGAGCTTGCCCAAATCACCCAGTTTGGGGAGGGCATGATTAATCCAGTATCACACAAGAATTCCGGAACAGGCAGGGATCAAATCCAATTCCAGTATTGCTTCACCTGAATTCTGTTACTCTTTCATTGTCTACTGAAATTTCTTGCCTCAGCTTATCCATTTTTATAACAAATGAGAAAATTACTGAAAAACAACTCACACACCATAGAAATTTTCTTCCTCCCACAAGGAAGACAACAAGAAGTAAATTAATGTTAATTTTACAAAGAAACTTGGATGTGAGTACAGAGGATCAATATCATTTCTGTGCACAGCTGAGAGGAACAGGGACAATTCAAAGATCACAAAACCACAGTTTTCCTTTGAAACTGAGTATTTCAGAGTATCAGAGTTTTTCTGTTAGGATCTTGCTCATCATTTCTGTTCTTTGGAATTAGCAACGCTGATAACATCTAAAGCACAAAATTCTTCCTTTCTGTTCTCATTGACTGATGTCTTTGGTGATGTGCTAGTCGTTAGTCACCTTAGTAAATGCAATCTCCTGCTCATTTTCCTGTCTGATTTTCAGCTCACAGCACAGTATATTGAAAATACATCTCTCTCATCCACAGGCCATTCTGTATTTACCTTCCTTTTGTGCTCTATCAATTATCTATCACCTACTGCTTTTCCTTTCACTCTCATCAGTATACCCTGAGCTTTTCATAGATCTGACTCTTCAAGTATTTTTGTTCTCATTTCTTGTCACATTTGCACTTCAGGGCAGAATACTTCTCCTTCTGCTTTCTTTCTGCCTTTTTCAAAGTAATTCTTGCAAACAAGAGTATCTTTCAACCTCCCTCTGTCTTCTTTCAAATCAACATGTAAGTATACATCTTCCCTAAAGCTCACAGTCTTTCCTGTTACTCATTGTTTATGCATTTACATAGCAGTTAACAATGCCAAACTCCAGTCAACCAAATAACTCTATAGTGTTTCTTTTACATTACTTTAAGTGCAGACTATTGTGGCATTTAATTTACTTATTATTTATTAAAAATAAATTAAGTTACCTTCACCTAAGAAAAGCAAGCTGAAATTCTATCTCCTCACAAAATGTCTTTCTGGAAGAAGAGATGCTCACCAGCTGAAAGACTAAATACTTCTGTCTTCCTGTAAATGTATACCTATATAGGATACAACATATACAGATACCTCCATTGCACCTTACAAGTAAGGAACACTACCGTATCAATAAAAAACTATCAGCCTACTGCCACTATCGCCTTTAAGGAGACATGAAATCTATCTGTAATCTAGTTTTGCACTATTTAATTTGCTTGAATTTGTTTCCAATGGACGTCCAGCCAGTACTCATATAACAAAGCTGTGTCTCTGTGTATTCTTAATCTAATCATGCCTCCGTGTTAGTGGTAAACCACAAAAATAACAGTACTAGAGCCAGCAGAGAACACAGCTCAACTCTTCAAGCATGTGTTCTCCTCCATTCCTTCAAGACAAAGCCAAATGAGTTAGCCTAGATTAAAAACTTTATGATAAAAATTAGTCAGAACCATACATTTTTGAGCTAAACTGATTGTCTCTGCAGATGGAGGTGACAAAGACCGCTCATGATTTAACATAGCTTGACTACGCAACAACCTAAAGGAGAGATGTCCCACTAGTAAGAAGCATTCTTAGTATTGAAAAGTGGTGTAAGAAGCTGTTGCCTGCCACTTCTCAATGTGTTTGTTGCTGCCTCTGCCCACCTTTTTCCCTGATCCTCTCATGCAATTCTCAGTGCATATGGGGCCACAGGAAAGACAGTTCATGAGATTCCCTGGGTTTTAAGGCAAGAGCTAAAAAATATTTCAAATGGCATGAAGAAATAAGCTTGAAGCTGAGCTTTGGCTTCAGTCAAATGTTCAGAAATAAATTTCCATTACTCCTTGTGTTTCTCAGTTTCAGGGGCAGAAAAAAAAACCCACAAAACCAACCACAAAATAAACTGAACTTCTCCTGTTAAGATTAGTGGGGTATTGGTACAAGATCTACCTTCAAAAGCTCTGGATGAATCAAGTCTTTTCACTCAGCAACAAAGTACCAATTCTCCAACTGCACGATGTGGAACATACACCAAAAAGCCTGAGAAATCAGTGATCTGTTGTTTCCATTATTATCTTTCTGTAGTCATTTTTTCAAACACTGAGGAAGACTGTGCACTGTGATTTAGAGTTCGAGTTTGTAGAACAGAAATCTGTATCACATTTACCGTGGAGGGAAAAGTCTTCTTGTAATAATACAATAATTTGAGGAATCTATTTGCAGCATTTGCGTTACATCTCTTGAGTTCTTTATTAGTTCCTTGAAGGTCTTCCTACCCTGTATTGGGAAACAGGACAGCAATGGCATATGTGATATGCTGCAACCTTGTTGTCATCCTCCTCTGGTCAGAGGGCAGGTTGTGCTGTGGTTTAATCAGAGCGTGAGCCTCCTGGGTTTGCCAGAAACAATACATTCCTCAATTTGATTGCCTGGAAACTGCATTCTTCATTATCAGTATGGATCGTCCTTTCAGATCTTTTGCAGCTGTTGCTTCCTCACCCATAAATTTCCATTGACACTTCACTGATACCAACTTTCTTGCTTTTGTCACAAGCCTCTAAAAGAGGTAAGAAGATCCTTAGACATAAAGAGCAACACTTGGTCAAAAGAGGGGAAGAAGCTGACAGAAGTTTCTTGCTGAGCTTAGCTAAGAAACCCACAGAAGTTAGACAAAGCAAACTTTGCAGGAAAAATGCCATGGTTCAAAATAAGTTATAATTTTTATAAGGAGCCTGGACAAATCTAGGTCATTTGCTTAACATATGAAATGTTTAAACTGCAACTGTCACATGTATTTCCAATATTTAAAGGTTTTAAATTGCCATATGCAAATTGCCTCTGCCCTAGAAAGAAAAGCTGTATAGCATAGAATGATTTACAGGCTGAAAGAGTGGCTGATATTCATGCAGAAGAGAAAAGAAAGGGGGTAAAGGAAGGGAAAAAAAAAAGAGAAGAAGCTGTAGACGGTAGCAAAGGGGAACAGCTGGGGATTTAGCAGATGAGCTGACAGGGCCAATGGGCTAGATGCAGGCTGGATGAATGGGATATCAGGTAAGTGTTTTAGAGAAGCAAAGGTCTGTCAGGGCTGTTACATTCTGAGCATGGAAGCATGAGCAGTGACCGGAAGACCTGCAGAGCAGAAATTGTGAGACGCTGCCTGGATGTAGTAAGGGAGGATACTAGAAAGAACTGAGTAACAAGTTGCTTTTACTGTTCAGGGTTTCTACTGACACTTGTGCTAGACAGTCTCAAAAAGAAGGTTAGCGTATCCTTTCAGATATGGGATTCCCTCCATGCTATTCATAAAACTCAAGATGAGTCTAGAAGAAATATCCTCTGGTATGTAAATTTTTTCTTTGTCCAGAGAAGGAAGACATTCCTCACTGACTCCAAAATGCACAAATGACACAGCAGACTGGCCTGGTATCTGAAAAAGACAATGGAAACATGGGCTACACTGTCAGATCTCACAATTAAGATGTACCATTTTGGGGAGGAAAAAGATTTGAATATCAAGTGCCAACTGGATGGATGAGAAGTATTCTTGCAGATACTGAAGGAATTCTCTGGAGCACTGGCCCAGTCCATGAGGCAAACAATAGGATGGGGTGTGGAACATGACAAAAGGCTAGATTATTCTGGTGTGTTATTAGCAACAGGCAGATAGAGGAATTCACACTGTAAACTACCAGTGCTTAGGGTCTTACAATTTTAGAAAATTCAGAAGTACTCAAAAGCACATTCATATCCTGTAAAAAAAGAATGCATTTACTACAGGCTACAGTTTTAATATAAGTAAATACCTTCTGATTTTTTTGTCTCAATGCACAATGTCATGAATTCAAATTGTGGCGAACACAAGGGCAGAAAATGTGTCACTCATAAAATGACCTCAGTTTCTCACGGTCCATGTAACTCCAGCCTCAGCTGCACCAAAACACATGACCACCACATTATGCGCCTCACCAAGGGCAACGGCAGTGGATGCCTTTGGATGGCAGGGAGCCATCAGTGTGATGAAGTGCCTGGGGTGACAGACCTCAGCAGCTGCAGCCAGATCAGCACTGCAGCCCGGTGTGGCTGCTTTTTGTCAGCGTCATCCCTTCAGCACAAAGACAAGATTCACATGGTACCCTTGACGCAGCACCCAGCATTCAAGTGGACTGAACTGGTCCTAGAGGGATTTCCCAGACCCGGGCTCGTTGCAACACCCATCTCCCACATCTAAGACCGCTCCTGAGGCCAGAGCGTGTGCGAATGCTGGCAGCAGGCTGGCCTGGGCCTCTGTGATGGCAACAGGGCCTGGACGCCGAGCCCTGCTCGACGCCTCAGCGTGGGGCCCAGCCCCAAGGACCAGCGGCGACAACTGACTTTCTGAGGACGAACCGCTACAAGTACCGAGGGCACAGCCCGGCGGGGTGGGGGGCTACCTGCCTGCCCCGGCGCGACCCACCGTCCTACCCGGAGACTGGGCCCTCGCTCTGCCGTCCCGGGGCGAGGCTTCCTGCGCTGGGCCGCCGCCTTACCCAGGAGCCAACCTCCCGGGCTCCCGCCCCGGCGGGGGCAGGCAGCAGATCGCGCCTTATGCAACCGGCTCAGGGGAGCAAGCCGCCGCCGCCGCCGCCCCGCCAGCAGCTCGGTGCTGTCCGTGAGTCCCGGGGCCGAGGGGGGGGCTCTCGCCTCAGCCGTGGTGAGGGCAGAAGCTCCCGCCCTGCCCGCCGGGGCGGTGCCGTCCCGCAGGTGCGGGACCCGCCGCAGGAGGGGGGAAGCTGAGGCAGGCGGGCGGGCAGCGGCCGTGCCGGGGCTGAGGCGGGAGGCGGGGGCGAGGTGCGCGGCCGGCCGTCGCCGTCGGCTGCTCGGCTCCCCGGGCCCCGCTGCTGCCTGAGCGGGGCTTGGTGCCGGACTCCCCGAGGCGGCGGCGCGCCTCGCTGCCGGGGGGGAAGAGAGGGTGGGAAAAGCCTTGGCCCTCACCGGCTTTCTCTGCAGGGTCCGCACCCGGCCCGTCTGCTCCCCGCGCCCCGGCTCCGTCTGTCAAGTCGCCTGGCCGTAGGAAGATGAGTCGCTGGAGCCACCTTTATCCACTCCCGATGCTGCCCTCCTGGGTACCGGGGGCTGCCGCCGGTGTTGTCTCCTTGCACCTCATCCAGAAACTCCTCTTCCCCTATTTCTGGGCTGACCTGAGGTACCTGCTGAAAGTAATGGTGTATGGGGTGACAGTGGAGGTGTACCGGCTGCAAGGGAGGATTGTCACCGTCCTGGACAAGTTTGTCAAGCTGGCTGAGAAGCAGCCCCACAAGCCCTTCCTCATCTATGAAGGGATGGTGCACACCTACCGGGATGTGGACAGGAGGAGTAACAGGATAGCACAGGTCTTCCTACAGCATGGGGCTCTGAAGAAGGGCGACACGGTAGCCTTGCTGATGGGCAACGAACCGGACTTCATCCATGTGTGGTTCGGACTGGCCAAGCTGGGCTGCGTGGTGGCTTTCCTCAACTTCAATGTGCGCTCCAGGTCTCTCCTGCACTGCGTCAGTAGCTGTGAGCCCAAGATACTGGTTGTGGGAGCAGGTAGAGTATACGCCTGATTCATACATCCAAAGCTTTTAATGTCACACCATGCCGGTGTGTGTCCATCCAGCTCCTTTATTGAAAACCTGATTTTCAGGTGTTCACAGAATGAAAGAAACCGAGGGCTAGAAGCGGCTCAAGAGATCATAAAGCTTAAGCCTCTCAGGCAGAGTCAGGTATATCCATGCTTTGGGGACATCCTTTTAACCTTTTCCTGAAAAATGTGCATTGCAAGAAAGTTTGCAATGTCAAAGTACAGCCTGTTCCAAGCATTTAATTACTTCAGTAGATGCTTAATGTGTCTCAGAAAAGATTAAAATGATCTATTAAGAATAATTTCCCATTCATTTCAACTAGTCAATTTTAATCTTACTTAAGTCATGCACTTTCTTATCCTGTACTATCTCCGCATGTTTCTAGAAGGTCTAAGCTCAGACTGTACAACCTCTGCTGTAAAACTGTTCACAGAGGTACAATAGTCTTCCAGGGACTAAAATTGAGAGGTTTTTTTTACAGGTGCAGCACATAGGACATTGATTTGTAATAACCAGCATACTATTGTCATTGGATTGTGGAAGAAATTGCTGTGTTTGAATAGGAGATAATAGTGTTTGTTGTGTAATTTTATGAAGTATGACATTTTTATTAAGTGCTTCAAAAGATTATAAAATCTTGATGTAAGCCTAGTGTGCATTGCATATTCAAATTGGGCTTCAATTAGAGATGTATAATCTGAACACAGATCCAAAAACTAAACTTGCCTCAGTATTTATGATCAAATGCAAGTGAACCTGCAATGCTAAAAAACCCCACACAGAACCTTGACATTTGGTTGGAGGAGGATGTTTCAAAATATTAAATACTAATGTTGTCCTTCCGTTCTAAAATTATAATTTCAAGTCTACTCTGCCTTACTTCTATTTCACAACTTCTTGCCTTATTTGTATTACACAGACTGTAGGGTTTTGCATCCATGACACCTAAGTGGTGGAATCTCCTTCATCTGTTCTCTGCTGCTGCAAATTTGTGCTTTCAAAAATTGCATATTTTTAATTATAAATTTTGTCATTCTAATTGTATATGGTATGCTGGTTTCAGACTGCTTGGTAATTAAAACAAGCTAGTGAAACAAAAGCCAATTTAAATATAATCCCAAGACACAGCTTCTGAATTGACAGTTTTGCTGTCTTAATAAAAAAGATCTCGTTTAATACCCTTTCATGAATATGTGATTTTGAGTGTATGGATTGAGGAGTGGAATTAATGTTTAGGATATTCTTGCTCATTGACTATGGTGAAGGAGAACTTTGGATCAAAACTGCCATCTAAGAGTAGCCTTTATTAAAAGGAGATATTAACTAATGAATGAAAAGAGCATTTGAAAAGCAGGAACCGGGTCTGTGTTTCTCCACTCTTAATTTGTTACTAGCAGCTGATGGTAAGAGCGCCTATGTTGAACTAACTTGTTCAGGGTCTGCCTCTCCTCACAGAAGAGGAGCTATGTGCAGACAGATAATGCAACAGAGATACCAACAAATTAGTCTCTGAGCAGGTCTTTTACGTGTTGGTTGTCTTACTTTATCCATGGGTTCTAGTCTCTGCAGTAAGTTTGTCAGTCCCTTGAGCCTGCAAGGCTTCACAGTGTTCTTCTTTGGGATGTAGAGGTTTGGTTTTTTTATTTGTATCTGTGAAAGGAGTTGAAGTTCTGTTATGTCCTTTTTTATTGACTACATCATATGGAAAAGGAACCTCTCCAAAGGACTCCAGGTTTTGTAACTGAAGGTTCATATACCACTTAGTGACTGTGAGAACTAACTCCTACCACGCTTGAAACAAAAACATATTTTACATAATTATGGTACATAGTAATTTCCTCCTTATGTTTACAAAAAATGCAGGGCATTATTTAAAACTAAGGTTACACAGTCAGATACTTCTCAGAGGTCTACTGAATATCTTTTTGTCCAGTGTTAGTGAGTGTTTCAAGGGATTCTTCCTTATCTTGGAAGCTATGGCTTACGATACCTTTAAGTCATACCTAGGTATGACTTAAACTTTCTTGTGTTTTTTGCTCTTCTGGCACCATTTTCCACAGGATTGTGCGTAGCTTGAACATTGTATACTTTTTTGCAAAATATTTACCCTAAAAACAATCAACCTGTGGTCCAATATCTATCGTTGTCATAGTCAGGCATCATGTTTGGCAACCAAGATTGTTGTTTTTTTTTTAACCAGAGATTAGTATGTAGTGGTATTATTAGTGTACTATTTCTGCAGAGTGGAAATTCTAATTTTCAAAAATATGTCGTTTTTTCACCCTCCACAAACAAATACAGGCTTGAGTTATCAATTCCATTTCTTTTAACAGTTACAAAACTATCTTTCCGATATTTTGGATAACCTTCAAACTTGTTCATATACTACAACATGGCAGAAATCATCCCCTTAACAATTTGACTATTAACTATCTGTGCTGAACAAGAACAAATTTATTGTTGATATTCTTGTCTGTAATGGCACCGGGAACCCGTATTCAAATCCACTTAATGTTAAGATTTTATTTGTGCTGAAGGGAACCTTCCACCTTCTGCTAGTATCTGGAACAGTTCCCACAGATAATTGTTTATTGCTAAATCTTCCCTGCTCAGAATGGTGGTGTAGCTTTCCTCTTCATGAGATGATTGCATCGTGTAATTTCCTTTGGTATATCTTGTAATTTTTCCAAAATGCTTTTATTTTTTACAAATGTGATACCTCTATCCAAATAGGCTGGGTGCTATTTACAGTTCCATTTTCTTCCACGCCTCGTTCAGTCTTTCATGCTGCCTCTTGAAAGATCACTCTCATTTGTGGAATTTGTACTCTTCAGGGTTTTTTTTGTGCCTGCGGATTTTTCAGAGGTTGTGGTTTGGTAACCTGGTCCAATTAGTATCATCTTGTCTTTCATTCAGCACTTGCAGTCAGACTTTCTTCTGGTCTGACAATTCTCTGATATTTTGATTGCTTTTTCTAACTTCAGATAGGAGTCTTCCAATAGTACTTAAGTTTTAGGGGTTTGGTTTTGACTTATATATGCTATGAACTCTCGTCAATTGAATGTTTTATTCTTAAGCCTCGGATATGTTATAAAAACTTCAAAATTTCTCCCTCTTGTCTGTTTCTTATATGAAATGGATATCTCTAAAAGGTTGAATTTTTTTCTACGACAGCAATTTTCTTTTAATTTATTTAGCACCACCTAGTAACTTGTTTTTTTCCTTCTCATCCAACCACAGGCTGTAAGGCAAATGTAGACTCTCTGATTTGCCAATATTTAGACTTTGTGTTCCTTTCCAGGATTTCCATTTGCCTTTTGAGGCAGAGAGAGAATTTTTGCATTTGTCTGCTGTGTTCCCAGAGCACTGAGCTCTTGCTTTAATTTGTTGTGTAACATTCTCACACTTCCATTCCCAGAAACACTGTCTACCACCACTCCCATTCTGGGGAATGTTTGTTGAAAGAGATTCAAAAGTTGGAGTTTAAAACTGCCTTTTTAATAAAACAGCCGTTAACTAACATGTAAGTGAAGGAGGAACTAGTAAAGGAGAAAAAAAGAAGCTGTATGCCCTTCCCTCTATCAGACTGCCAGCATTAGCTTACTCTAAAAGCAATCTAACCCATTGAAAAGGTGTTCATTCTTACTATGTTTGTTACCAGATTAAGCAACCCTTATTCATTTAAAAAATACTGATTTAACAGAGCAGTAAGGTAGTGCTTAAAATGAAGGCACCTTTTAAGGCACTGTGTCCTTTCTAGTGAATATTTCTATTCATTGGAGTCTTGCTTGAACAAGGGATTACGTTTTATCTTTTGGACAGTACCTGTGTAACGGCAATACTATTAAACAACACTTAGAATCTCGTGACGCCCCAGAAAGGTACAAATGGAATTTGCCAGTGCATTTATAGTGTGTTGCTACTCAGAAGAGTTCAGCTCTTAGTTGGACATCCCCGGTTGCCATCATGACTTCTGATGCAAGGATTCAACTGTGAAATGATTGGTTTACTAAACTCCATGAGATTAGCCTTTGCTGTCAGGACTGATGTAAACTATTTGGGGAGTGTACCTGCTGCAGCCTGTGGGCAGCGGTGTGTGCAGCGTCCTCTGTGTGGGCCTGCTTGAACAGGGGTCTGGCCAAGATGACCTCCAGAAATCCCTTCCAGCCACAGCCATTCTTTGATTCTGCAGTTCTGTGCAGAAGTACATCTCCCAGCTGTGCACGTATAGCATTTTCCTGGCTGGGATTCTTTACCTTTGAGGCACCAGCAGTGCTTTCTGCTGCTGCTGAGTGCATTTTGAACTTCTTGCCATCTGAGCTCAGAACCAGGGTTTATGCTGGCAGGAGTACAGTTCAGACAGAAGCGTGTCTACATCCTGGAGAAAGAAAGTAAACAAACTCTTTTGGTGTTTGTGAATTAAGGTCATATGGTATTATGCACAAGTAGCAGTATCATCTCTCGTATGTTAGTCACTAAGTGAAAAAAAACATTTTGTCAAAAACATCTTTTTTTTAACTATTTGAAATAAAAAGCTATTTAGACGTAAACATTGAGGACAAGGAAACCATAGAAGACCTGAAGAAGACACTCTGCTCTATTAGACACTGTATCTCTTTGATCACTTGCTTTTACGCAGTCTGTGTTTGTCACAGATGGCCTTTGAGCAGAAAACAGTGCCAACTGTGATTCCCAAACCATTTTCTGTTTTACTACCTTTACTGTTTTCAATGGCATTTCAAGATACCAACACTTACCCTTAGCCCCAGCTGACTTGTAATTTCTGTTATTATTACTTAGTGAGAATAAGTGCTGAGCATAAGGAGTCACTTGGGGGATCAAGTACAAATAACAATTATTTTCTAAGGCCAGACAGTGTGGGCAAGATTTTGGACTTGCCATAGCTTACTGAGCATGTCTACCAGGGTGCACATCAAAGTTATGTAAGAGGCATTTCATACAGTTTTCCTTCCGAGTAACTTTCTGTTCAGTACAAGTTGATCTCATAATCTGATGTATTCCTTTCATCAGTGTAGGACTGTGTCCTTGCCAAGAGGCTGCATTGTTTCTTTGCTAGAAAATAACATAAAAAGCCTTTTGTGCAACTTGAAACCTAGGACTGTAGTTCAAAGCCAAAAGATATTTTCCTTGCTTTCTCAAAATATGTAACTGAGTTAATGTGTTCATTTAAATTGAATGTAATAGTTTCACAAACTTTTGGATGAATAACGAAAGGCTTTAATAGCCCGGGGTGAGAAGGCAGAAAAAAAAGTGGAGAAGCATATTCATCTTGACAAATCACAGATATTTTTTTCCCAGTAGAAGCCAAATAGTTAGCAAATTGTGAATATTCATATACAAACTATGTAAACAACGCACACAGAACTGCCGACTACATTGCCAAACTTCAGATAAGCCACCATTTCTTCCAAAACAAATAAACCAAAACCTGAATATATTTTTGTAGTGTAAAAAGCAAACAATTACTTGAGACAAACCACAAGCTTAAATAATTAAATTGATGTACTATAATTGCTTTCCTGTATGGTAAAGTACACATACCAGGTACTTCCAGAAATCATCAACTTTAGGTCCTCCAAGAGGCCTGTTTTTGCCTGACATATGGACAAGACGCTGTGTAAAGACCAATGAGTCCTACACAATGTCTGGCACAGAAGTTCTTTGTTCATGGAACAAAATATTACTTGACTATCATTAGAATTATTCTTTGGAAATATATTAGTACAACTGAGAGTTATCTTCAAAAACCCCATGCTCCTGTGTATTCCAGAAGTAATTTTCAGTTTCTGGCACCTTGAATGCAGCTGTTTTAAATTACCCTTTCTTATTCAGGAAATCACTTACTGTTTCTGCTGTTCTCTGCTATCTAACTAGAAATTTCTTTCAAGATAACGTATAATTACAAGGTGTTCACATATTCTTCCAAGTACTAGATTCGTGAGTGCAGAAGAAAAATTCTATTGTATAATAGATTCATAGTTCCATAGTAGTTAAAAAACCAAGCAAGTCTCTGTGCAACAAGAAAAAACATGGGTTTTCTGAGTGTTTAGAGAAACAATAAAGATTGTGTATGTTTAATTTGAAAATTAATCTTAATTGTTTAGAGTAAATATGTTTCAGTCTACTAAATGCCATCCTCACATTCTTGACTCTTAAATGATTGTGTTTGTAGAGTTGAAATTAATAGTTGCCATCTTTCTTCCTTTGAAGGAAGGAAAGAAAAGAGGGAAAAGTAAAAAGAAGAGGTAAGTCCTCTTCTTCTCGACAGTCTTGCATTTTATGTTACGCAAATACGCAGAGAACTTGGTGCACATCTTATCTAGAACTTCTGAATCCTAAAAACTTATAAATATTTGTGAATTTCTTCCTGTAGTGCAGTCCTAAACAAAAATGTCTTCTGAAGAGAAGTTAGGAGTTGGTAGGTAATACAGCTTCATCTTCATCACTTTCAAAACTGTAAAAAGCAAAACAATTCAAGGAAATGCAAGAAGGAATTAATTTATCTATGGAAAATAAGGAAATGCCAAAATGGTCCATTTGGTATCTGCAGTACTTAAAAAGGGTAATACTCACTGAGGGGTTTTTTGACAGGCCTTTTGCAAGAGGATAGTTTTCAATTAAACAATAGTTGAAATTTCATTTACAATTACACTTTAATTGTTCAGGATAATTTTGCCTGATGACTTGTATCGGGCTGTTTTTCTCAATATTTGTAAGTCATGTTTGTTACTTGGAAGGGACACTACAGAGGATGGACAGCTGAGTCTGGTTCAAAGGAAGCTAGAGGAGCCAATAAATTCTTAACAATCCTTAACAATTAACAATACTTAACATTTTGCTGGCACTGTAGTTGGAGCAACTGCACCAATAAAGAATGACAGAGAGTGCTATGTTCTTTTACTATTTTTGAGAACAGAAATGGAGCTCCAGCCACTTGACACCTGTGTTTCTTTTGCTAGGTTCTCAGCCTAATTTGTACCTACACAAACTATCATTAGTTTATTTAGGAGACATATATGTATATATATGCAAATAGGAAGACAAAAATCAGTATTAGAAGGTAGTAAGAATATAGTTATTCTGTCTCTGTAAACCTGAAAACCTAAAAAAAATCTGTCTCTGTATTCTGTTACTCTGTAAACCAAGTAAACACTTGGTTCACTGGTAGCGGTTTTTCATTAGAAAGCACACTGTGGAATTTTCATATATATCACTTGAAAAATATACCCTAGTTTTATAATATGACAGCAAAACAAAATTAATATGCCAATGAACCTTTACTTGCAGTCCGTCAGATCTCCTACAGTTAATACTATTGTCCTTAACATTATTTTTTATTCACATTTTTTCATTCTATTACTACATATAGTGAGAAGGGACTGTACTCCAATGATTGAAAAAAGGACTATCTGTTAGATTTTCATTATTATTTGGGTGATTCCTTCCTGAAACCATTTTGCAATGCAAGGAAGATAGAAAACAAGAATTTTAATGTCGTGCTCCATCAGATCTATTTGCTAATCATTCAGAAAATATATAGAACTTGTACTTAGTAGGCTTTAGGTTTGTAAGACATACGTTTAGTTGGCGACAGTAGGCTGTATCTCTGTTATAGTAATAGACACTAATATGTCATTCATTAAAATATATACAGCAGTCTGTCATTAGGGAAGCAGTTTTCTGAAAGATTAAATATCTTCAGTTATTTTGGTGTAAAATTTATGTAAGGGTATTCTGTTAATGGTGTCCATATTTAATATTTGCAAAATGAGCTTGGAGTTGACACCAGGATTTCAAATGCGGGCTCTGGCAGTACCTCGTTATGAGGTTCTTGGTGAGTCATGTCAACTTTGTTTGTTTATTCATCTATAAAAACTGAGATAATAACATAAATTTATACCCACAGGGATATTTGCAAGATTAATTACATAGGCTGAGATCCAGCAAAGCACTTAAGTGTAAATGAGTCTTTAAGTATATGAATAGTTCTCTTGAAAGCAGTATTATTCCTATTCTTGAGAATTTTCCTGTATTGGTACTTTAATGCCTGTGCAGTGTTCTGAAAAAGTGACAGATTGTAAAAATGCTTAGAAATATAAATACCAAATGTATTACTTAAGGATTGGCCTCTATTTATATTTTTTTCTTTTTGTGTAATCCATCTCTCTCACACAGTTTCTTTCTTAATAAGCAAACAAAGTAGATCTTAGTTATTCATCTGTTTTTATTTTATAAAAGTGATTTTGTATGTACATTCAGGTAAAAGCCAATAGGAGGAATGGCTTTCAGTGAATGAACATGCGATTATGAGAAAATAAAATTGTCTGACATAACCAAAATCAGATTCTTTAAGGTATCTCAAACACTCAGAGCACTACACAAACAGGCACATGGCTCTTTGGCAGTGTTTGAATAAGCCATGGGCCTGTGTCGTATTTCTATTCTGTGAAATTCAGGTACCTACATACATGATATAGTTTTTCATTTGTGTGTTTGTTTTTAAATTAGTCACTTCAGTGCTTTTGAAAAAAATACTGTTTGATGAGAGATTGTTGTTGAGGGCATCCAGGGAAACCTGCAGTGTAATTACCAGCTATGTATATATATATTTGCCTTGCATCTTCAACAGATTTCTTCATGATTTATTTGAAGCTGAAGCTTAATTACACTTCATTCTGGTCTCAGCAATGATCAAGGGTTACCCAGAATGAGGTGGAAAGCAAGAGCTAATAATCAAGGCTCACCCATTTGCCTTGAGGGCTAGTTGACAATTAGACCTTGTGGGGTCAGCAGTATTTTTACCACATTATATCCCATTTTCAGTGAATTTTAATTCTAGTTCATCATTATTTTATTGAATTTATTTATGTCCATATTTTTATTACAGGAAGTAAAACTTTCAGAGGAAAAATACTTTATTCACTAGTTTTGTGAAGACATAATGTAAGTAATATTATTTTATGTTTATTTTTAAGATTTGCTTGGGACACTGGAAGAAATTCTTCCTAACCTCCAAAAAGACGTTAGTGTTTGGATAATGACCAAAGATTCCACTTTTCCAAGCGTGCATACCCTTTTAGACAAAATAGAGGCTGCATCTGAAGACCCTGTTCCAGTTAATCGACGCTCTGCCAACAACCTCAAGTCAACTGTTTTATATATATTTACTTCAGGAACAACAGGTACAGGTCTCCTAGAGAATCTATATTTTCCTTCAGTTTTCATCTAGAAACTTAATTTTTCAAAAACTCTAATTTTTTTGGTTCATCTTTTCATAGTAGAATGGAATATTTCTTATCTAGAAGCATTATGGTAGCAAATAAGCATGTTTCTTGTCAGTGACCGTTTATATTCAGTGATTTATGGGCTTTTCTTCTTTTTTTTCCTGACACATTGTGCAACACTATGGCCTCTTGTTATATCACAGTTAAGGTGTTTTTATAAAACATTTTGCTTTTTCTGTGGATTTACAATGATAATAAATATTATTTTGTGATCGCATACCACAGTGTACCTAATATATCTAACATTGTATGCAGAATTTTAAAAAACAATCTTCAAAGAAGCAAATAGATATTTGGTTTTTTTTTTCATTAAGTCATGTTGTATGCAGGTCACTGTAGAGACAGAAAATAGGATTAAGTTACTATCCTTTTAGTTTAGAAACAGATGGCTGAATTTATTACCAGTGCTCCAGCAGCTAAGAAGCTAAGACTTTGAAAAAACTGATCACTGACATGAAAAGCAGCATGATGTCGTTAAGATAAGCAGATTGGCATTCTCATTCAGCTGAACACAAGTTTTAGTCACAAGAAGATTTAAAAGAAAGGTGTGTTTTATGGCTTTGTTCCGTCATACAAATAATTATTTAATTTATTTCCTGCGGGTTCAGGGGGAAAATTAGGAAATAAAAATGTTAGTCTGTAATAAAAAATAAAAAAACCGAGGAAGGTATAAATATTGTCAAGAGGTCAGGTATGTTTGTAATACTATTAATATAAGTATGGTTGAGCTTGCTGGTTAAAAGTAAGGCATTTTAGCTAAAAAAACCATTATAGAATTCTCCAGGTGGGAGGATATTGTTGTTATAACTACATTCAGAATATCTGTGTGAAGTCTCGAATTTTAGTTATATAGAATTTAAAACATTTTTGAGTGCTTGTATGTACTACATTAATTTACATTGGATTTCTTTTATGTACTATGTAGCTAAAATAACAATGTTTGTTAGTCTGAAGGCTGTGGAGTAACTAATTATAATCTAAAGTAACTGAGCATTTTTACACTTTTTGATAAAACAAGACCATAGAGTTGCTCCTAAAATCAATGACTGATAAACTTAGTTAAAAGAAAGAAGTATCTTCCATGGTCTGTAGTTGGCTGTCTGTAAAGGCAGAAGGAAAAATCTCGGGACTCTGTAGTGCACTTCTTGCTATAAGTGGTTCATTGGCAACATAGGCTTACTGCGTTTTCTCTTTAGCGTGATGGATTTTGGAATAGCTGTGATGTGTAGCTAGCATCTCCATAGATCACACTTGCAGTTAACACCTCTGGTTAAGTCTTCAAATAAATGCTAGCTTTGCTAGAATAGGAGAGAAGACTTTCTGTACCATTACATTTTTTGAGATTGTTAACAGTTTTCACTGTTCATGATCAGGACTCAGACTGAAATTTGTGCATGTATGTGAGAGCATATATGATGCAAGAACACATCCCCTACTCAAAATAACAGGTGCCAGAGCAGTAGCCCAAGAAGCTCTTGCGTGTGAGTCCGTGTGTTGCTGAACAGAAATACTGCGCTGAACCTGAAGAAACTCATTAAGAACAGCTTAACTGGAGGGGACTTTTTCATGGATTTTTTCTGTTTAAATTCTTCCTAGTCTTCATAGCGTTCTAAAACAAAGAGGTAGACTTACATGTACACATCTTAGATAAGCACCCACTACGTGATCTACTTCATGTAGATTCCATACCTTTCTTAATTATGTTACAGTCACTATGGCTCTTGCCTGAAAGAGATCTAGTGTGTTGCGTCGTTATGTTAAAGGGTCCATATGTACAGTAAATGCTTTTGGCCCTTTGTTGCCTCTAGATAATTTCATAGGGTGCTAACCATGTTTCCACCTATTTGAATTTAGTTGACATCAGATTAAATAACTAACAGACAAGGTTACAAACTGGCTTATGTATCTTTATGTGTACAGAACAAACATGCAATACTGTATTAAACAGCCAGTTGTTTATTAACAGCCATCTGAACAGATGGCTGAAAATTTGCTTAGGGAAGAAAGAATAGATTCTTCTATTTTCTTACACATGGAAAAAAAAATTGGGTTTTCTTTAAGAGAAGCTTTATGCATGGTTTTGTGTTTTCATTACAGGTCTTCCAAAGGCCGCAGTCATCAGTCACATGCAGGTTCTTAAAGGAGCTGCTGGACTGTGGGCTTTTGGTGCTACTGCAGAAGACATCATTTATATTACTCTGCCGCTTTATCACAGTGCAGCATCTCTTCTTGGCATCGGTGGATGCATAGAATTGGGTAGGGCTTGTTTCATTTAATTGTGTTGCTAATAGAGAATTAATTATTGTAAAAATGTATCAAACACACTTAGGTTCACTGCCATTAGGGAAGCTAATGCTTTGCTGAAATCAAATGAATAGTCTTTTTGAAATAGCTTTACATTTCTGTATTTGGGGATGTGGGGTCTTATAATAGCGAAGGAGCTCTTACAAGCTGTCTTTGTGGTACTGGAGAAGAATTAGTTATAGTCACTGGTGTCACAAATGTTTTTACTTTATTTTATATTTAGGTTAAAAGGAATTTAAGGACATAGGTAATATTTTGGCAGTGTGTACAGTGCATTAGTATATGTACAGACTAAGCATTGTATGGTGGAATAGAACTAAAATATATTTTGGTGAACTGAAAAAGACTGACAAGTACATTTATAGTAAACATTCAGCTTTGTCATAGATCATTAGATGATATGTAACTTTTCCATTTTGCTGTTTTGGCATGGACAGTAAAATACATATTTTACTGAGACAATGTAGATGTCCTTAATGACTCTTATAAAAGATTTATTTGGAACTTGATGGCGAATACTTCCTGTTTCCTGAAGAATCAAGGACAAGTCAGAGCAAGGGAAAGATCATTGTATTATGGGTTAATTCTGTCTGAATTTGCATTGATGAATACTTGCTTTGTTGAAAAATGAGGTTTCAGTGATACCCAAATGATTTGCTAATTCAGGCTGACTTTTCTGGATGTTTTCAGTTAAACTCTTTTGAATAATGTTACAACACCAACAAAGAGAAGGTGTCTTCTTGCTTTTAACCTCTTTACTGTCTCACCAAGGAGGAGGCTGGGTTCATCTCCCTTATTTGTCTACCAGGTTTGAACACACATCTTCTAATAAAGCAGCTTAAATACCGTATAGTTCTCTGAATGAGGCTGCTCTTAGTTCCTCTTATGTCCTATTTTTTAGAAATAGTGAACACAGCTAGCTAAGCTGCCATATAGAGAAAATGCTTAATTTCCTTTTCTGCTGTTTCCATAAAGGTGCAACCTGTGTATTAAAAAAGAAGTTCTCAGCTAGTCAGTTTTGGAGTGACTGCAAAAAGTACAATGTGACTGTCATCCAGTACATTGGAGAACTTTGCCGTTACCTTTGCAGCCAGCCAGTGGTAAGCGGAACCAAAATGATGGTTATTCGTCTGTAAGTGATGTGTACATTTATTGTTCTTAATGTGGTTGTGTTAAAAGGGTAACAAAACTGTACTGAACCTGTCCCTCAGCCCTTCTTTTTATGTGAGGTTCTCAAAATATTTGGTGATCTGTAGACTGTAAAAAAGCCCAAATGGCATGAATCAGGAACATGTTGAAGTGTTAAAAGAAAAGATTTCGACACTAAAAACTGGATCAGTATAATTTGGTGAAAAAATATTCTTTCAAAGTTTCACAGTGTAAATTCAGAAAACCAGGACTACTGTTCAATGTCTTTTCAGAATTTTCAAAACTTTGTTTCTTGGCACATAAGTATATCAGAGGTCTCAAGTTTTGTAGTTGATGTTTTAGCGCAGTTTTGGCTCGTGGAATGTGCTTGTTTTGAGACCATCTAAACCATATTTTAAAATTTGAAAGGGGTTTTGCCTAAGTTAGCAGCTCAAAGGACGAATGCCTTTTGTTCCAATTAGGAAGCTATTCCAGACAACAAAGCTAGTTGTCAAAGTGACATTCTTCTCTGCAACTGTGTTAGCCCTAACTTGAAAATACTTCTTTTCCCTTGGCAGTCCAATGATGTGATGGTCTATCTACATGGTATCAAGTATGAAGTATGCTGAACCTGTTGTAATTACCAAGTATAGCTGACTGAGGTTAACTGAAATAACTGGCTGTTAACTGATAATTAACTGGCTGTTTTCTGATATGTTTCTGTATCTACCCATTGATGATAGAGAGAGCCCAGGATGTTTAGGCTAAGCTAAATGTCTAAAATTCATTGGAATGAATTCAAAATGTAGAAAATAATATTGACAGGATGGATATACCCTGTTGCATAGCACACCTAACTGACTTTCTATCCTCAAATGCTTGTGCTAAATGTGTCAAAGTGAATATGGAACAAACATAGTCCAGTATGAACTAAAAGTCATTTTGCTAATGCTGGCAGCTTCCAACCATTTATGAGCTCCAGGTGTTCCTATTGTGTTTCAATAATAAATCCTAAGTGTTACATCATATATTATCTTACCCGATTAAGCATTTTAATAAATGACTTTACACAGTTACTTATGATCATAAACAGCTTTTATTTTGGATACTAAATAAAAATAAATAAAAACTTCCAAGTACTTCCATAACTTTAAGCAAAAAGAACTGTAACTACCTTTAATTTAACAAAATGTTCAGGAGAACACAAAGAGATTTGTGAAAATGTACGAAAGCTGGATGCAATTGTTATCTCTTTGAACATTCTCCCTTTGCCTCTATCGTAATTTCATTTTGTGATTTCAAAAAATTAATCAGTGTTTTACTTCCTTGTCAATGAATTTTATTGAATTGACTCATCTCTTGGGAAATGGTGTCAATAATTCAAATTAATTAATCTGAAAATTCTTTTCTAATCCAAGTCCTCGTTTTATGATTTTCCAGAAAAACCTCCTTAAGCAGTTCTTATAATTCGAAGACAATGCAAATCAGTCTTGTTTTCCAGCAGAATAACAATTTGCATTAATATCTCAAGTTGCTGACCCAAGAATGGAAAAGGTCAGTGTTCATAAGACATTGGATTTTTTTTTCTCCTGAAGATTTTTAGAAACATGTTCAAGTAATTTAGCGGTGGGTCATAGATCCTACAGCACTATCCATGCATGCCTCAGCAAGGAGAGTGTTGTTGAATTAAAGAGGGCATGGCTGACGTCCCACTGACCACCACTGGTTGTGATGTGAAACCAAAGTAGCAATACCTTTATCTCTCTCTTTCTTTTTTTTGGTTTGTTTCTTTGGGTTTTTTGTTGGTTTTTTTTATTATTTGTTTGGTTTTTAAATTTATAATAAAATAAACAAAAAATTACAGGGTAACAAAAAATCAGAGACCATAAGGAAAATCAAAACATACGAAGGGCCTAGCTTTTACAAACTGGGCTTTTTTCACTGCTAGGCTAACATGATTTCCTCAAAGTCATCTTGCTTCTCTCCAACACTTGCCAACTTTTGCTGTGTTTGCAGCCTCAGATGCTAATTGCTCCCCTTTTCTGTCCTTTAACTGCACAGTTAGAGCACGACATTTTGTTTTACCCATTTTATCCAGTTCAGTATCCTGAAGCAAGAATGATAGATTGATATACTTCATTTTCTAAAACAGGCTCTCATTTTTAAATCCATATCAAGCGATCGTAGAGTTTAAGAAGTTTTAAATAAGTTTAAGAAGTTATTTATACCATCATTAACTGTTTATATACTATATTCGTATATATAGTATTTTTATATATAGTATAGTATATTTTATAGTATTTGTATATATAGTATTATATAGTATATAGTATATTTGTACCATCATTAACTATTCATTAACTGTATAACTATTCTATTTATTAATTTATGTGCATACTTTCCAGGAGCTGGCATGTCTAAACTCTTTGCTCTGTGAGTCTATGGGGTTTTTTTGGTTTTGTTTTGTTTTGTTTTTTTGCTAGCTGGCTAAAGAGAAAAGTAATGTACCTCATCAAGAAAAATTAAAATTATAAAATTAATCAGTTTGACAGCTAGGTACTTGAAGAAAAGTAGTAAGTATTTTTCATGTTAAGACTGGAAGAGAAACATGTTCACACAAATAAGTGGAACGATTTCAAATATGTTATGCAATCCATTATTATTTTTCAAGTAGGTGAAATAATTTGCCCAGTTGTTATCTCTCTTTAAGTTTCATTAACTAAAAAGCACTATATGTACTGGCAGCATGAGAAAGATACAGCTAATGCAAGTTTTAAAGCTCTGCGAAGATATTAGGTGGGCAGTGTTCTCAAGGTTAGAGTACCATACAGCCCTTCTAATGAACATAGATTAAAACCACAGTAATTACCTTAAGTACTTCGTTCATTTATTTAATGCTAAATTTGAAATAAATGGTATATTTCTAATAGTTGGAGGCCACATTGTGGCCTTTTATTTCATAGATTCTGAACAGAACTTTTGGCAAGTCTCTGTAGCATATAGACTTTTGGCTTAGCTTTCCGTATTAGTTTTTTCTTGTTTGATCTTTCTGCCTCCCACTCACATCTGCAACAGCTCTTGAAGACTCTTTTGCAGTAGAATTTTTTGAAACCTGTTCTGCATCCAGTTCGGTTTAGTAACCTGTTGTCTGGAAAGAACATTTGTTAGAAAAGGAAGTTGTCTTTTTTCCTTAAGTACGAGTACAAAGACTTTGTATTATGTGATGTTCATAGATTTTGCTGGGCTCCTAAATAACTGAATAAACTTCATGCCTGCCCTCTTCCAAGCTTTTTTTCTGCAGTCTTTTGATTACAGTGAAAGTACAAGAGCCAGCATTGATGGCTAGTAGCCATCAGTAGCTACAAAATGGATTCCGCTCTAAGATATTAGCATGATTACTCCAGTGAAAGAGAATATTCAGCAAATTATTAACTTGGTCTTGCTGGCTGACATTGCTCAAAGCCTCTATTAACAGTGATCTATGAAATTTCAGAAGTATGGCATAGCGTAGCTCCTTATTTCCTCTCCAGGCAAAAGCCTTGGCAATACTTCTCTACTAATCTGTGGATACATTTTACTTCAAAGGTTGCAACACATTTAAAATTTAACATTTAAAGTGTATACAAAATCTTCCTAATGTACTTGCAGATTCATTTCGAATTTGAAGTAATGAGCTATTTATATAATGCATAGCGTCCTGAAGCTTTTGGAAAGATATGAATGGTAATGCAGCACGTCTTTCCTGCTTTTCCATAAAGGAGACGTAAATCCTGAAATGATTTACAAACAGAGGCTAGAAATCAGTTTTCTTGATCACTGTATCCTGTCTTGTACTCTCATAAGCTGTCATACATTATGACATTAATTGTATAATTTATGATACTTTGCATGAACTTGGTAAGCTCTTTATTAAAACAAAAGTTCACTTCTACTTGTATTCAAATTCTATTTTGCAATTAATTATATCATTGCTTAGAAATTTTCTTTCAATAGCTGTCCTGTTTTATGTCTGTTTTGTATTGAGCCAATGTTATCCTTTGGCATCAGTAGCATTTCCTATTTCCTTGGGGTTACCTCAAGCGTATAAGACCATGTATATCAGCTTTCAGACTTTATTTTGCTAAGCTGAAGCAAGCCAGTCTCTCTACTAGATCCAGTTTGGCCAAGGTTTCTTTGGATGGGATTAAGATCTCTGAAGTGACTTTAGAAAAGATGCTTAAGGATTTATTTTATTAAAACTCTTCTGTGTTAGAACAATTGTAATTCAGAAGGAGGAAACAAGGAAGTCAATGCTGCTGGGATAAGCAAAGAGAATGAATGCTTATTTCCCTGCTGTTGACTCTAGTTATAAGGGGTGTAAGAATGGAGTTTATATATGTTGGACAGCACTCTATCCCACCTAGAAGAAAGCTTCTTTGAAGGAAGGGAATTTGATGGTCAGGTAAGGAAGGAAAAATGAGTCAGCAGGCACTTCTCTACAATGCAGATTTTGCTTGGCATCACATTTTATTCCCCATTAAAGTTTAGCTCAATTTATGTTCAGTACTGAAAATTGTTCTTTCCCTTAACCATTAAAACGTGGAGTGGAAATCTGTCAAGCACGTTGACGGTTTTCAGCATACACATTTTATTAAATACGCCAAACCACTGATGTGTCACAGCTACAGGCAACCACATCTGTGTGTTCCATTTGAAGTCTCTGAATAATCTCTATATGTCATTAAAATGTTATTTACTGGGGAGAATTTTGCAATTTATTTATTGTTCTGGTAACCTGTGGTTTTTTTAAAAAATTCTGCAAGCACTTGCTTATGTCGTAAGCAGATATCATTATTAATCCAAGTTGTTAGTGATTTACCACAGTGTTAACAGTGCCTAAAAGGAGAATTGAACATTCATTGTACATGCAGTTAGAGAAAATGGATTTTTTAGACTACAAACATAGTCAGCACATCTGAGATGAAGTTTAGGAATGGAGCTGGGATTTGGAAGCTTATATTTTTTTCCCTCCAGACTATATCAGTTGATCTAATAAAAAAGTATACTGTATATCACACCAAACTCTGTGCTTTAAATTGCCATGACTACAATAGTGTTATTTTTAAAAAGTGGGTTTAAGGAGAGATTATAATCCCGTCCATTTTGGCTGCTGTCTTCTGATGTGTGTACTGGCATATCTCTCTTGGACTCCATCCACATAATGATTCTGTGTTTGTTTTCTCATTCTTCCCACTACTAATGGTAAAGGTTTTCAGGTTTTCTTCCTGAAAAAGTCTTCTGTAATGTTTGTAGAGCTCCTTTGGCCTTAGGAAGCATTGGTTTTCCATACCCAAAACAGCACCGAAGGCTAGTTGCCATGTCAGCTATTGGTTTTAGCATGGTGGCTCAAGACCTCTCTCAGTCTTTAACAGGGCAGTTAAATTGACCCATTTCCTTCCTTACAGCTTCTTTTCCTAGATACTCGTCTTTTGTGTTAAGATAGTGGAATCATGCAGAAAAAGACCTGATAGTGAAGCCTAGAAATCACAGTCATACTTTTAAAAGGGAAGCTTCATATTGCTCACAGAATACTGCGTGCAATATGAAGTGCAAGAAATAATCTGTGCGTGCTTTAATTCTCTGAATTGACCTTTGGATAATTTTGTGTAATTTGTTTTGACTTGTGGGCTCCTGGGGCAATCACCAAAAATACAACAATCTACTTCGTATCACTGGGTGGAACACAGATAGAAGTAACTTTATTTTGTTGGTAGATACTTTCTGAGGAAATAGAAGTACAACTAAGAAAGTATTTCCTATTAGAAGAGCTAAAGGAAGAAAACTCCTGTCAGAATCTAATCCTATTAGATTATCAGGAGGCTGACTAATGAAAGTGAGCTGTGCTAAATAGTAAACAACCAGTTCCTGAACTAGAAGGATGTGTGCTGTTTCTAAAATTCCCATTCCTTTCTTATGGTGCATCTCTTCAGTGCCCTTCCTGTTTTCTTTTAATTGTATTTTTAAACTTGGGTATGTATTTTGCTCAGAAAATCTAGTGCAATTTACAACTGGGCATTACTGAGAAGTGAATGTTAAGCACGCATCTTGAAGAATTTATTACATCTGTCATCATAATGGCAGCAGGACATCTCTCGTCTTACAGTCTCTCTACTAACTACCTAATGTCCCTTTTTTCAGGGCTAATGTGTCAGCAGAGAACTGGTGAATGTGTTGCTACATGCACTCCTTGTAAATACGTGAATGGAAATCCTGTCATGGTCTGTCCATCATATTTTATATTTAACAGATGTTTGCATTTCTTAGGCTCTGAGATCGCTTTTAGTTTCATCAAGGACATAATACAGGAAACATTTCATGCCTCCTTTGCTTGAAGTTGCCTTTGCTTCTCTCCATTTGGCTTTTCCTGCTGCAGAAATGGTAAAGTAGGACAAAGAACCTGTTTTCTTGTATTCTTTTAAAGCAACTGCTAAGTACATTTTTATATAGCTGCAGTCATGAATCCTTCCCGTACCAATTAATATACTGTTGATAGCACTTTAAAAGGCATTTCTTTTATCAACTACTTAATCATGTAGATAGTCCACATAGTTTACAAAGAACACTTAAGGAGGAAAGACTGGCAGATGAAAAATCCCAGGTATGTGGTATTTAGTGTAATAGGGCAGATCTTGACTTGTCAATTAATTACTATACAAATGAAACAAGCACTCAGAATGGAGAAACAGTGCGTCAGAAACTTTATGATGCATGCAGATATTTGGCATACGGTTCAAAGATCTCAGCAGAATTAAGAAAAGTCCAGGTGTAAGGTAAGAACAGTTCTTCCCTATTAATGCTTCAAAAAGGCATTGAAAAAAAATGTTTCACCTTTACTGTTAGAAATAAGTGGGTATAGACTGAATCCCCATTTTATTTCACATTATTTGAACTTACTTATGGTGGTTGACAATGGCAAGGCACTGAATCCTTCATATATGAGATATTGTGAGGAAATACAGCTTTTAGTGAAGGAAGTATTAACTAGGTACTATGCTGTTGCAGTAGGCTGACAATACGCATGCTGGCCAGCTGCATACCAAATGTTGCACGGTAACTGGCTGACGTGCCACAGCTTGTTCAGGTGTCAAGAATGGCACAGGGATAGTAGACCTTGTCTCCCAGAAGAGATGACTCTAGGTAACTAGGTGACTCCTTGGAGTTCCTCCTGCTCTTATAATTCTGTCTACTGTACTGGAGGGAAGCTAGTTGATGAAATGCCATCTGAATATGGCAGAAATTCAAAGCATGACTGTTTGGTGCCATAGTCTGTTTAAAGAATAAGTTCCTGCATACTTAATTTATTTCAATTTTCATACATTAGGACACCCTAAGTGTGCATCACTCAACTATGTTTCTAGAACTTGTTGGAATTATCATCGCTTTACCTTCCCTTCTCTTATTTATTGCACTTTATTTACTGCGTAAATTTTCAGCCAGAGTGCCCATGGATACCAACACGCCTGCCCTAGAGTTGGACTCTGGCAGTGATCTGGAGAGTAGTACAGATGATGAATATATAGATCAAGTCATGAAAAAGGTGTTAAAATGGCTAATTCCATTTTATTTACTGTGATTCACTTTCCATTGAAAGTTAGTTACACGTAAAGTCAACATGAATTAAAGTCATATATTATACAAAGGTTTAGATAAAAACATGTAAAAAATAGCTATATGAATTCACTTACATGTAAAACTAATGTGAATTATCACTGTTCAAAGTTTCCCTCATTGTAATAATTTTCTTCATACTTATTAAACCTGCTGGGAGATTAAATTACGTATAATTTCCATTCTTACGGTTGAAAGGCTGCTAAATGCATGACAGTTTTAATGCCTTTTCCCCAGAAAGCCCTGCAGTGGGAGTCTTGTATCAACAGATGGGTAGAGCTGTGGTGGAACAGACTAAATCACAAATACGGCAGTTGCAGCAAAGCACTCGAACAGAAAATTTACCTTAGTTATGAAGAAGTGAATTGCTGCCCTCTCTTTTTAAGAAAATTCACTTTCTGTGATGAGTTCTTGATGACATCATACACCTTCTTTGTATTTTTGCAGGAGGGCTGAATGCCTTCCGAGAATACTTCCTAAAGTGAGGTAGTATTGTTGACAGGTGTTAACATTGCAAGCACAGTAGAATGCTGACCTGTCAGGTTTACTCTGCGTCTTTTCCACTAGAGAAACAACTTCGTGCTGTAGTAAAATAAACCAGCAAAAATATTCTTTGAACCTGCTCTGGCCGGGGGGTTGGACTGGATGATCTCCAAAGGTCCCTTCCAACCCCTACAATTCTGTGATTCTGTGATGCTGTAACATGAGGAATTGACGGTATTGAAGTAACTGCACTTATAAATGATGCTGTATTTGTCCTTTTGAAAAAAAAACACACAACATAATCCATTGTTTTCTGGTTCATCCTAGTTTGTGTCTTTTCAGCAAATAGACTTAAATGCGTTTATTTTTTTAAAGTATAAATAACAGAAGCAAACTCACCTGCTTATTAACTTGGTCTCCAGAGATTTTGAAGGTTCTTAGCCTGATTAATGACCCACTTAATTAGTGTGTGTATAGATACGCACATATTTGTCTCTTCTGTTCATTCTGGAACAAAGGATTTTTGTGAAAGAATCTCTAGTGCTATTTTTCATATCTGAGCAAAGGCAGTACATTTGAATAATTCAGCGGCGTCAGCAAGGGGTAACTACAGTTCAGTTACTGACATGTTAATTTCAGTTTAGCAATGAAACTGTAATGGAAATAACCCACTTTGAAAAGTTTTAAGTTGATCTGACTGGAATATTCAAAAGATGGCAGACAGTCTTCTGGGGGAAAAAAAAAAGAGTTTATAGCTTTCCAGACAAAGTTCAAAGTAGCACTGAAACACTTTCTCTTTTTGCATCTAAAGTAAGAGGTGAGAGAGAGGGAGAAGGAAAGTATTGGGTTGTTGTGTAAAAAAAAAAAAAAAAAAAAAAAAAAAAAAAAAAAAATGTTAGTGAAGTGGTGAGTGATGTAGTTTTGAGGTAAAATAGCAGGAAAATGCCTCAGATTGTAATATGCCAAGAGCTACCAGCAGCTAGTGAAATAGGTGAATCATTCCAGCAAGAGGGACTTAACTTCCAGAAGAAAGACTCTGAAGCTTAATAAAGGAACTTTTTATCTCTTTATGAGTTATTGGTTTTGAAGAGGGAAGAGCAAAAACTCGGTTCATCTTTGTGATTTAGGGGAGGAACTTAAAATTTTACTGTGCTTGCAGTTTTTGTTACACAAGTGAGAATTCACAATCCTCATGAAAAATTGAATTTGGCGAAGACATAACCCTCGGAGGAGCAGTCCTGTCTATATACTCAGTAGAAGCTTCACTGGTTTTAATATCCAAAATACTTAAAGATTCCTGGTTTAGTCAGCTGACCAGATCTCATCTTCACAGAAATAATTTGCTGTACTTTTATGCCACATTAAAGGTGCTAAAATGGATTTTCACTCTAAAGACATACCTAATTCATACTGGATTAAAGTTGGAAGGGGAACTTTAATAGAACAGAAAATAGGGACTATCTGCTTTCTTTAGTATATGTATGTGGATGTGTGTATATATATATATACACAAAAATATATACAGATATAAAAAAAGTGTGAATATATGTGTGTAAGTGTATATGTGTTTGTATACGTTTGTATAAGTGTACATATTTAGAGGTATATACAGACAGTGTTGCAGTACCAGAGTGCTATGCAGTTCTAAAGGTATGTGGTAACAAACTGTACCTGTGTTTATTTTGTGCTGTCTCACTTCTCAGGCATTCTTCATTGCCATTTGCAATGATTAAAAATGGAGCCTTATTTTAAAATAGGTGAAATCAGAAAAAAAACCAAAAACAACAAAATAACATTTTAGCTCTTGTGCCTTCTGATACTTTGATTTAAATCGGATTGTATTTTAAAGGTGCTCCACCCAATCGCAAGGTTTAGGCATGTATTCATAAAATTAGAGGGTCTCACTGAACTGGCTGGACACAAACTATTGTGTTTCTTGTTAATAAAACATGGGAGTTGACAACAGTAAAGCCTCAAGATCACCAAGAAATAATGTATTCCAAGTAACATTGAACAAAACCTTGCAAGTCTTAATATTGAAAGAAATACAGAAGATGACTCATACGTAATGTGTGGGAAGAAACAGATATTACCAATGTGTGAAATCTGATTGTTGCTTATAATCAGTCTGAAGACACAATAAAGTAACTATTAATCTATGCAGACTTTAATCCCTTGACAGAAATAATTCCTGCTTTTCTCTGTTCTTCCCAGTTTTCTAATTCGTCTGAGTTAAAACAGACTGAGTCGATACAACTTTTAAAATGTGGAAGTGTTTATATAAATTAATGTAGCCATTATTCAGGAAATAATTTGCTTGTTTAACAAGATAATAGTTTTTTGATTGCAGTTTGCTACCTTGTTGCTGTAGGCGAGCTATGCCAGCTTTCTTTAACTTCTTAATTTCTGTTTTTCTTTTTTTGTTGTTGTTTATACTTTATGTATTTAAAGAAGGTACATTTTCCCCACAATATATGCAACAATCAGATGCATTTATCAGTATATTATATTTTAAATTATTTATTTCTTTTTTTAACAGAAGGAAGGAGAAAAAAATCACAAAGTCCGATTAGCAGTTGGAAATGGAGTAAGAATTGATGTATGGAGAGAATTTTTAGACAGATTTGGTGCTGTTAAGATCTGTGAGTTTTATGGTGCTACTGAAGGAAACATTTGTTTCATGAACCACACAGGAAAAATTGGATCTGTTGGACGCACCAATTTCTTTTATAAGGTGACTATTTGTTTACATTGTACTTTGTAAAAGGGAGTGCTGAAGGTAAATGTGTTTCTCAGTTTGACCACAGGACATGGGGCAGCAGTCATAAATCCAAGGCAAATTTTCTAACTTTGTTATTGCAAGTTGAATTGACCCTTTGTAAAATCTTGGCTGCCAAAGTATTGCAGATAGTGCTTAGCACCCAACCCAGTGATACTTTCAGCAGTAATGCTTAGATTTTTCTTGAAGTTCACAAGTCAAAAGGCCTTGCCTTTCTTCTGACAGTTTTGAGTAGGTTACGAGTGTCATTTCAAATCTCTACTATATTAAGGGACAAAAGAGGAAGTCGGATTTGTTTTATTACCAAAGGACTCATTATCTGTGAAATAAACATACAAGTGTCCTGTTCTGACTTGGTGTTCTATGCATTATATTTAAAACAGTTTTCAAAGAGTGTATTTATATTGCATTTTGCATATTGCTATGCAAATATTTGGCATAAATGGGAATTAATAGTACTTAAAGTAACTTACAGGCAGATATAACTTTAAGAGGTATTTTATACCTAGGTGCAATTAAACATAAGTAACACAAACTACATCTTGTATCATTATTCAGAAATTTCAAAGATATCACAATACAAATATAATCACTGTTAAGTAATAGTGACAGAGAATACTTGCCAAGGATGTTAATTTAAAAATTCTACGCCTCTTTATCTACCAAGTCTGCTATATTTATTTGGTTCATTCTATGTTACTAAACCAAGAAAAAAACATACCTTTTTTTCACTGCTTATTCAATAATCTCTGTTTTGTATTTCATCAGCTTTGACAATGGAAGTTATATGTCTTGGGGAAGAGGAATACATATTATTTATATCACATACATTGGCTTTTCCTTCATCCATCTGAGTAAATGAAGAAGAATTTATTTCAGCTTGAAATTCAGATAGATTTTTTGCCTTGGGTCCTATTAATACCACCTCTTAAATGGTTTGAGAAGTTAGTAAGTAACATATGTCCCAAACTTAAGCTAATAATATGAAAGATTACTTAGCAAGGCTTTCTAGCAAGGAGACTAGATATTTAACATTATGTTCTTTTTTTTGCCAATTTTTACTCTTCTTGAAATAAATAGGGCTACACACATTACCTAGAATGTGCTAATTAACTGAGATACTTATCCATACTGAGATAACTGTCTATATATACAAATCCTGCTGACTTAACTGGCATTTGTGTTCCTGAGGAGAACTGATAGTAAAATGTCCAGACAAAACTTTTTTTCAGAGAATGATGTAACACTATTGTTTGGAAATACATCAGAGAGATCTTCTGGTGACATGCAAATAGGTTTCTGGGCAGCATACGTTCCAGGGTCCACAACTTCAATACAGCATCACCACATCGTGATCACTGCAGACTACTTTACAACTTGGGGCCAGAGAAATTCTTCGTTTCTGGGATGGGAACCCAGACTGCAGGGAGGAACCTGGAAACACTCAGAAAAACACCACAAGAGCGAGTGTGTTTTTCAGAAACTGTTGAGAGCTCAGGAATTTAAGCAGACTGGCTCTGCTGGGTCTCTGTTCTGCATGATTGATGCTCTGTAGTACGCACAGTGGACATGTGGTGCTGATGGGTGTCTCTAGAAGGGTACAGAACCACTACAGGAAATCAGGAATCTGGAATTTAGGGAGTAGTAGGTGCACCAGGAACCTTAGAGCCCATGTTAATTTTTGTTTCAGACTTTTCTAAGTCACATGCATTAATTATTTTAAACTTTTTAATCTTATGAAATTTTAAATTTGTTTCAAACCTGAGTAAACTTGTTTTCAGTATTTCAGAACTTTTGACAGAGTTTTGTCATAAATCATTAACCTTTTGGTTATACAATGTAAAGGTTACAGCAGATAAAGGATTAGACTTGAAATCACCTATTTTTTGATTTAATTATCTGCATTTTTAATCAAGTAATGTGGAGGTTTTGCATTAATCTATAGTGGCACTTCATATGTCAATAACATGCTGTTTCTGTTTCCAAAAGAAAATATTATTATTTTGGGGTTTTTTGCACATGAAATATCCTACTTTTTCTTCTTTAATGATTGGACTTATGATTTGAGTTAGTCACTGCAGATTAGGAGAAAAAATAGCTCATGTAAACTGCAATTAAAAAACAAATGCAGTTGTAACTGAATACTTGATCTCACTAGACATCATTGCTATAATTTATATACTATTCCAAGTTGGAACTGTTGTAGTCTGTGGAAACGTCAGTATAGTCTGCTAAGATAATTATGGATTCTCCCCTTGCTCACTCAGTATGAATATGGAAAGACCATAAGATATTTTATGAACCAGAAAAAGACATTCATTCCATTTGGCTTGGCTTGAAATCAGTTTTATTCTGTCTTTTTCAATGCTCTCTTTTCCCTAGAAATAAGTCTACAGTAAGTCTTCAGTTATTTCTGTAGTTTCCGTCATAAGGAAAGTAGCTAAAGCACATTATTTGTGAGCAGGCTCAATATTCAGCTGCTACCATTCTCCAAGGGCCCTGAGGTCTATTGGCTCCTAAGCCTTCCCCAGTGCATATACATTTGGTGTTCTATGACTAGAGTTTGAGGGGAGAATGAAGGTTGTCACCAAAAACCAGATTCAGTGCTGCGACAAACCTCACCTTGGTTACATTGGCAAGGTATGTCTAGCCAGGTCAGTGGGTGGATCATATGACCCATTTTATGTGGAAATAGAATGGCCCAAAATCTCTTCCAAATCAAGGATGTTTCAAGAGACTCCTCCATCAGGAGCTTTTCCGTAAGTAATATGTTTTTATCCAGAGCATTTATGGTTGTGCAATGCACATGGTCTCTTTCTCTGAAGGAATTTGTGTCAGTGGAACAACACTGCGTATTAATAATATTACAATAGTTACAGGTCTCAAATTAACATTTCTGCAGTCTGTTAGCTACTGGGGCTCTGCTTCTGCCATTGGTGCGGTTCCTCTGGATGGCAGTTCCTTCAGCCTGCTTCAGGACACTTGTTTGCAGGAGCAGCTAGCTCCCTTGTATGCTGAAGCAGAGTAGTGTTGACATGAACAAGGGCTTAGATACAGTGCAGTTTCAGAAAAGTCTAGAAGAGGCTGAGAGAGAAAGGAATGTTGAAAATATCATGAGACATACTTTTTAGTGATTTTATTATTTTTTTTTAAAGTACATATTTAAAGAAATGCTTAAGTTTGGGGTCCTTTCATACGTATTTTTGATCACTCCACAATCTGTGAGTATTGTGACACAAACTATGTATTTTAATGCCGTAGATAAGTTCGTTTTGACTTATTTAAGGCATTTGCCATGTTTGGGGTTTTCTAAATACATTTTACAGGTAACAGATTGTTAAACAATGCATTCTGAAGTGTAGCTGATGTGTTCGTTTTACTTCAGTCTGAATGACATCTGCTGGACATCTCGCAGTATGTAGAGGAGAGCAGCTTCATTTTTGATTTGCTGACCCATGAATGATCTGAAGTTGGAAAGGGAGACTGTTTCCTGCTGGAAAGCAGAGAATAGCACTGACAAGGCCCAGCCATCCAATTCTTGTTTTTTTTTTTATTTCCTCAAGGAAATCCTACAACTTTTGAAACTTTATTCCCTTGACACATGGGATGACACGAGGAGATACCCTTAGACGTACTCTCTAGGGATTTCCTAAACACCTGTTTCTTGAACTGGAAATAGAGAGAGAACTGAGAAAGGGGAAGAGGCTTGTGTGTTTGTACTGTGTGTTACAGTAACGGAAAAGGAAGAAAATTACTCTCTCTACTGGCATAATTGCAAGTCAGAATGAAGTAAATGCAGTATAAAAGCCCATACATACAGATACTGAGGTAGGTTCAAAGCATAATATTTTTAGCAGGGAAAAAAGAAAAGAAATATGAAGGAATTTCTGTTGTAGGTAGTGGGAATGGCACAGTTTCTAAAGGTGAAATGCAGGCAAAAGTTACAGCTTTAAAAGACAAATTGAGCTCTCAGAATGAGCAAAGTAACTATCCCATCAGTAGCTGCCACGGGTTGGAGACAAATACTTGTTATAAATATTAAGGTTCTACATAACACATTAATTTTCATAAATACTTTGGAAGACACAAGTTAATAGGAAGAAACAAATGAATGTTACAGCAGTTGCCAGACATCCAAGAAGCCACTGGGTGCGAGATGTTAACTTGAAGCACTGCTCTTCTTTGCACTTACTTATTTTCATTCTATACCCTTTATATAAGAGGGGTTGGTTCATATGCTGGAGAGTGTCACTGTGGTATATGAACAAATCCTTCAATAAGGATGTTCATATAAAGTCAATGACCAGAAAAGTAGAAGCCTGTGAATAGCTTTTTAGTTGTTAAAGCTTAAAAATGTTTTGCAAAGAAGATAGTGTATAAATTAACATAGTAATATAATAAATTACTGGTTAATATGTGCATCTGACATACATATGTATGTAGTTAACATTAATTATTAATTTTATTATATATGACATACATTGTGTGTGTGTGTGTTTATATAAATGTGGTATGGGAAAACTCTGTAAGACTCTCAGTCATGTTATCAAATATATATCTAAATCTCTTTCTTACACTGAAATTCTCACAAAGAACATGCAATAGGAGAATGGGACTAACAAGATCCAAGGAAGCTTGTAAGAAGGGTTAAAAATAACCCATGGCAAGTTAAAACTCACGGCACCTGAAAAAAAACAGCACGTAAAAAAAATATTCCAAACTTTATTTATACATGAATTTTTTTATTATTTTAAGCATACGTATTCCAACCATTACAGGAATCTCAGTCTCTCTTACTCAGAACTGCATGGATCAAAATTAGCTTTGAGCTGAGAAACACTTAAATCTTATAACAAATCATAAATCATTTCAACATATAAAGTATTCTGTCTTTCACACAGCAACTGAGAATTAGTGTTATGCACTTTTTTCATACAGTTACAGAACTTAAGTGTCAGAAGAGATACTTTTTAGTTTAGAAGTAAACAAAGTTAGGTTTAAGCAAATCTTAAGACCCTGGAAAACTGGATTCACAGAAAGAACATTGATGTGTTACTCCAAGCAGTGGAAGATCTTTGTTCATTGGCCAATAAAAATTAGTGTTGTTTCACTTTTTTGACTAGTTTTGAGCTAAAATAATCTAAGGTATCTAAAATAATCTAAGGTACTTCAAGTGTATTCCAAGGTATTTTATTATAATATGTGGTGATTCAATTAATATCAAGCATAGTTTTAATTTTTTTGGTTTGTATATTTTTGCTAACAAAACTATGCAGAGGACCTATACATCTACTCTTTAGAGCATAAATAAGACATTACAAATATATTTTTAAAACATTTATAAGATGGGATGATACTATGCTCCGTAATTATTTTTTTCTTACATTTCAGTTTTTTAAGATGCTTGGAACTAACTATAGTAAATGGAATCACAGAATAGTTTGGGTTGAAAGGGACCTTTAAAGGTCATCTAGTCCAACTTCTCTGGCAATGAGCAGGGACACCTTCAACTAGGTCAGGTTGCTCAGAGCCCCGTCCAGCCTGACCTTGAACGTTGCCAGGGATGGGGCAGCTACCGCCTCTCTGGGCAATCTGTGCCACTGTTTCACCACCCTCATTGTAAAACATTTCTTCCTTATATCTAGTCTAAATCTTCCCTCTTTTAGTTTAAAGCCACTACCCCTTGTCCTATTGCAATAGGCCCTACTGAAAAGTTTGTCCCCATCTTTCCTGTAGGGCGCCTTTAAGCCTTCTCTTCTCCAGGCTGAACAACCCCAACTCTCTCAGCCTGTCCGCATAGCATAGGTGCTTCAGCCCCCTGATCATCTTTGTGCCCTTCCTCTGTACTCACTTCAACAGGTCCGTGTCCTTCCTGTGCCAAGGGCGCCAGAGCTGGATGCAGTACTTCAGGTGGGGGTCTCTCTGGTGTGACCCCAAATGGAGTAATGGTTTGTAATATAATGCTTTGTTTTATAAACAGATATTCTGCTACAGAATTCAACAATATCTCATCTCTAAAACAAATAACTAAATAAAAAGCAATAGCTTGTGATCTTTGTTCTCTGATGAAGGTTCTGCAAGCATTTACTAAAAGTTGAAACTTTAGGAATTTCAAAACTATTTTCAAAACAATATTTAAACTCACACATTTCCAGTCAATTAAAAAAGAAAGGAAGGGGGTGGGACGCTGTCATTAGATAACATCCAGGAAGCATACTAACAGGCAATAATGTTGCGGTTTAATTAATTTTAAGTTTCGGTTAGATAAATGGTGCTTTTTGTTTGGTCCATTTATGTGGTGCTTTAGGGAGTAAAATGTAGATTAAAATGATGAATGCTGCATGCAGTACTCTGTGAAAATAATATCGTAATGCTTCAACAGCTCAGGCCCTCTTTTCCAATAAACTTTAAATAATGAGATAAAATAAATGTAGGCCTGTACCCAGACTAAATGCTTTGCTCTGGAGCTTTCATTTTCTAGTACTTAATATGAAAAGAAAGCTGTTTGCGCAGCAGCAGCTGTTTGCACAGAATGTATATTGGCATAGTTTCATTATGCGTGTCTAATGCAATATGTGGTGTTTTCACCTTTTAATTATGTATTTGCTTGACTTATTTCAAAAAGCTAAGTGGCATGGGCATAGTTAATACTCTGAAGTTGGAGGCACTAAAACATGTATGCAGCAACAAAAATATAGTAAAAGCCTCAATGGTTTTTAGATCATGTCAGACACTTAAAGTTTCTGAGTACTTATAACAACTTAAAATGATGCATCATACAGCCTAATATGTTGACGAGATACGGCTATTGAGCTCTGGAGGAATGAACAGATAAAAATGGAACTGAACAGGGCACACTGCTGTTCTAATCAAACACAAAAATATCAGAATAACATTTCATTTTATACCATTTCATTCTTATTATTTGTATTATTCATTGCATTTGTTCTGTCATATGAAGCCTATTAAAGTATCTATATAAAAAATAAGTGAAAAAGAACAGCATTAAATGTAGACAGCCAAAAGAAAAGACTCTAAGAAAAAATGACTTCTGTTTATTATGAATACCTCCCATTCTGTTCATCAAGAATAATACAGTTATTGTCTAACTAAGGTGAACTTTTTTGGCCCAGAAATTCTTGATTTTGATAAATGCTATAATCTGTAGTTATTAAAAAAAATAGTCTTCACTTTATTCAAAAAGCGTCCAATTCTTGGACCATGACTTAATTTTGCATGCTATGATCTTGTTCCTTTGATCAGCTGTTAAAAGTATCTTTTTGTTTCATACTTGGGGTAGAAGGAAAACACAGTGGTGAACATTGAAAAGACTCGGTGAAACAAGTTTGTCCATAGGAAGCTGAAATTGTGTGCTTGATGTTTGATTCAGGTTGCTATTTATTCAGACTTCTTTGAAAACAAAATGATGTGCTGGAGCTACAGAAACAATTCAAATTAGGATAAAATAATTATGCGACTCTTCACCAACATTAGTTGCAGGAAAGCAAAAGGGTTTGTTCTGCCTTTTACTTCAGTCACTTCCGTAACATCATCCTTAAATTATATTGCACTTCTGTATTGTGAAGAGTGCAGGTGTGTATTCATATGTTTTTAAAATTTTCTCTGCTTGCCAGGATTTCTCCAGGAGAAGATAATTGTATATCCGTGGTTTGACTAGCTGTTAAATAGATTGCTGATATACTTCTTTATGAAAAGTGAAATCAGAATTCCTAGCTGGGTAAACTGAAGCCTTAGTATAATAACTGCAAACACAGTGATCCATATAGTACCAGACATACGATGTTTGTCAGCATCTCTCAAGGGTCTAATTTGGATTTATGTCACAGTAGAAAAATGAAGTGAAATAAGAATCAGACCCTGTATACTGGAGAAAAAAAGTATTGCAATTTCTGGCATTGATAAGGGTATCTTGCCCTCTCCTTCGGCTTACTCAGAGCCACGTTCTCTGTGATCCTTACACAAGAGGAAGGTTAGTTGCAAAACATAACTAAGAGGTAAGTTAGGTCAGCAGTGTCAGGACTCAAGGGTTCGCAGTATTTCAGAAAAACACAGAACTTACCCTGACATAACTGTGGAACATGCACAGCTACATAACCATGTCAGATGATGTGGGACTACATATCCTCTGGTGCTCGTGATAAGGCTTTCCACTATACACCAGCCTGAGAAAGCTTGAGGCTAGTTAAACAAGAGTAAAGCCCAACAGGAAACAAGTTTCCCTTTGTAAGGAGATTAAGGCCTTTGCTTTGCCAGTTTAGATGTCAGAAGACCCCCAAGAACACTTTTCATATTAGCCACCACCATTAAATGTCAGCTAAGTTCTAGATATCCTGACTCATGTAGGCTCTACCACTGACATGTGGATCCCATACCTTATTTATAAGGAAATTAATAAAATTACAGTTAATTCACCAAGTATTTTTGAAAGCTACAAGATTTGAAAAATGTTTTGATGTTGCTTACCTCCAGGAAATTGTGTAAGTCTACGTACAGAATGTTTTCAGTTTTAAATGAAACTACATTCTACTTGTAGATGAGCAGGACTTGAGTAAGGGTTTCCTTGCTTATATTTGCTGCCACTAGGTGTCACTGTGTAGATGAATAACTGATGACCCTTTTTCCCTTTTTTAGCTTTTTTTCCCATTTGATTTAATCAAGTATGATTTCCAAAAAGATGAACCAATTAGAAATAAGCACGGTTGGTGTGAAAAAGTTAAGAAAGGTAAGTATGTATTTTAGTAGGCTATAATGGCCTTTTGATTGTAATGCAAATACTCCAGAGAATTTTTTTAAGGAGCCTTGCCATTGTGTTACTGTACTATGCCAACATCAGCTATCACTCTTTGCTCTAACAAAAGTAATATTAATTTTTGATCTAAGACAGAACATTATGAAACATACCAGTGCTGACACCAGAAAAACTTAGAAGATCTTTGGATATATTCACAGAAGAGCAGTGTACAAAAGTCATGTGATACTATGTCAGAACATGTAGATAATGACCTCTGTGTTTTTTAAAGGAGGTTAATATAGTGAGATGGCTGTCTAAGATCTACAAGAAAGACTGGTGGATTAGAGTAAATGCTTATCTTTTTGTTGTTGTTGTTAAAGAGGTTATATGATTATAGCTGTCTTCAAAATACTTATCAAGTATCTTGTATCTCTCGATTATTCCTATTTTCAAAGTGTTTATCAGGTACTGAAGCATCTCTGTTGTACTGTAGGAACGCAACAGCTGTAATTAATGCCTAGAAGATGAAGTGAGAAAAACTGATATTAAATGTCAGGGCAGCTGAAATAGATTTTTCAAAGGACTTAAGAGATTCTCTAACAGTTCTTCATCAGAGATGGGCACTTTCAGGAAAATACAGTTCCCAAAACGTGAAAATTTTTAGGAAGTTATCTCTAGGGATGTCAGACTGACCTGTGAAGGGAACACATGCACTAATTATACACCTGGTCTATTTTTTTTCCAATTATATCAGTCAGTCTAATAAAAAGTATTATCTCTATCTATAAGACTTCAGAGCATCATGGCCACAGTGCCACTACCAGTGAACTAAATGCTTTCACCGTAAACACAACCAATTTATGGAAAAAAGGCATGGATCTTTTATGAGAAGGCAGTCTTAAATTAAAAATTGTGCCTACCTTTTGACAGATTTTTATTTTTATATATTGTCATATTTATAATCTTTCATCTAATGTAACTCTTAAACTTTATTGTTCAGAATGTGCTTACAAAATGTTAGGAGTACATACAACTATTCCACTTTCAGCAAACGAACAATCTGATGCTCAATATACGTAACAGGGTAATGCTATCCCCATCTCTCCTTATTTTTTGAGAAAAAAAAATCAAAACTTCTATATTTTGCTCCAAAAATAAAGCAATGAGGCTGTATCACAATGAAAATTCTTAAGAATTCTTAAGAGTAGGTTTAGGCTGGACATTAGGAAAAAATTCTTCACAGAAAGAGTGGTTCGACACTGGAATAGGCTGCCCAGGGAGGTGGTGGAGTCACCATCCCTGAATGTGTTTAAGACTCGTTTAGATGTAGTGTTAAGGGATGTGGTGTAAGGGAGAACTTTGTATAGTGGAGATGACGGTTGGACTCGATCCCAAGGGTCTTTTCCAACCTAAATGATTCTATGATTCTAAGAAGTGTTCTCAGAACTTCTGAAAGGAGACTAAATAGGGATTTAATGCCTGGGTTGAACACCTGCTTTTTATTAACACTAGTTTTTCAGTAGGAAGCTGATAAAGTTGAGACCTATCACTGGAAATTCAATAAGGTGTGGGGAGTGGGACAGATTATTCACTTGAAGTGTGCACTTTGAGAGCATAGTAAACCAACTAGTGAACTCACAACTGATAAATGACAGTTCTGGGAGAAAACTGTTTGATTAATTGTCAGGAAGAAACACAAAAGACTGGGAATGTCAGCGAACAATATTATTCTGTGTCTTTATGGTTACTTTGCATGTAGGAATTGTAAAGCAGTAGAAACAGTTAAGTTTTTATTATTGGGAATTATGTACTGAACCCTGCCAGACTTGGTTCCTGGTCTTGCAAAATCATATGTACCAAATTAATCTTAATGTGTAGTACAGGAATTGTGCAATGATACCTTAGGTTTACATTCCTTCTACTTCTCTGTATAGGTGAGGCTGGTCTTCTCATTTCCAAAGTCAATGCGAAGAACCCTTTCTTTGGTTACGCTGGCAGTAAGAGACACACAGAAAAGAAATTGCTCTGTGAGGTATTTAAGAAGGGAGATCTTTATTTTAATACTGGAGATCTAATGGTTCAAGACCATGAAAATTTTCTTTATTTTTGGGACAGGATTGGAGATACCTTCAGGTATAATCATTGTTTCTTTTCACATTTCTTCATTAAAAAAACATGGGCATGCAGAATAGAATAATACCATTCTATTTGTTTTCAGCCAGGAGTGTTCAGTTTATTACTATTGTGATGTAGTTTATAATGATCTTGAAGGGGATCACCGGGGCTTAATTTTGTAAAAAGTGTTCCCATGGAGCTGGACAGCTCATTTCCAGAATGTTTTGTAGGAATTGCAACAGTCCTTCCCATGAGCATAGAAACTTGCGATGGTTTTGCTCTGAGCAAGGAAGTTGGATACTGAAGTGGAGAAAAAAGTGCCAAATAGTAAAGAGTGGTCACATTTGATACATTTACATACATGCCAAAATTTTGAAAACTATTATATCAGATTATGATAAGCTTTCATCATGCTTTATAGTTAGCTATAAAGTTATAAGCTTTAGCTATATAGTTAGCTATATAGCTAATATGCAGCACCATTTGAATTGCAAGCAGCCTTCTGGTGATCAGATCAATATACCAATGTGACGAGTGGGAACAAATTTGAGGTGTTATTAGCCTGAAATGAATGGAGTTACACTGAAAGTTAATGTTTTTTTGAAGAGGAGGTGTCTGTATGCTTTCATGGGATTGTTATTTTTTCACATGTTTTAGATGGAAGGGGGAGAATGTTGCAACTACAGAAGTTGCCGATGTCATTGTAATGTTGGACTTCATACAAGAAGCAAATGTGTATGGTGTATCTGTGCCAGGTAAAAGAAGCTTTAGGTGTATTTTTTTCTTCCCCTAGGACAGTTCTTAACCCTCATAACTCTTGTATTTCATGCTTTAAAGCTGTAAATCACTTCTGATTGAGTCATCTGTTTAATACCTAGCTAAAATGTAGATGTAGATAAAGAAAATACCACCAGATTGTGAATGAGACACTGAATCACGCATTTTTATGTGTATGCAGTGATGCGTATTTTTGAAAAATTACCTTTCGTGAATTTGTGATAGCTACATAATCTAAATTAAATTTTAAAGATCTATTAAATTCACATCCATGGAAAATCCACACATCCATGTGTCAAAATAAAATGTCAACAAGGTAAGAATTAAAGTAACTCTAAAGGAAAGTGTATGAAGACATTCTTCCATTTTACTTCACTTTTCACTTAGCCTCATAAACCATATGTAAACAGGTATATTACAAGCCCAAGGACTAGGTAAAAAAAGAGAATGAAGAGAAAAATAAATAAATTATTTTTAAGAACCCATTAATTTCTTTTTAATAATTTTTTGGTGTTAATTTTCATTAGACCATCTGGTATTGATTCCCATTCATGCTAAATCTTTTCTAAAATGTGTATAGGTCTGGCTGGGATAGAGATAAGTTTCTTTATAGGTGTCCGTAGCGTGCTATGCTTCATATTGGTGGCTAAAACAGTGTTGATAACTTAACAAACACTTGGCTTTTGCTGAGCGAAGCTTGCACTTTCTCCCTGCAGCGAGTATGCTGGGGGTGGGCCAGAAGGTGGGAGCAGATGTAGGTGGGACAGCAGGCCCAAACTGACCAAAGGGATATTCCATATCATATGATACCATGCTCAGTAATAAAAGCTTGGGGAAAAGAAAAGGGTGAGATGTTTGTGGTTATGGCGTTTCTCTTCCCAAGCAACCGCCGCATGCGCTGAGTGAGGCCCTGCCCTGCAGGAAGTAGCTGGACATCTGCCTGATGGTGGGAAATAGTGAATGAAGTCCTGTTTGTACTTTGCTTGTGCATGCTGCTTTTGCTTTCCCTGTTAACGCACCATTATCTTGATATATCGGTCTTCTTGCTTTCCTTCTATTCCCTTCCCATCCCATGGGAGAAGGGAGTGAGAGAGAAGCTGGCTGGATGCTTGGTTGTTGTCCAGCGTAAATACTGCACAAAATGATAAAAGGGTTAAAAATGTGATAAAAGGTGTCACTTAACTCTAGTTTAAAGCCATACAAGATTGTAATAAAGAAGGCTGACTGAAAATTAGAGCTTCTGCTTTCCTATAAAACATTTACCTGCAGATTCCTACCCAGTTTATGTGACTGCCTTGATAATTGCACTTAAACATAAACAAATCGAGTTCCTCACAGATTTTGTAGCATTAGCAAAAAAAAAAAAATACAGAAAGGAGAAAAAAGATAAGGTTGGCAGAATGTCTCTGCTGTTATTACTAGCTGATGATTAAAGTGTGCAGTTATTTTTGATTGCTGAAGTTCATTGCCTTTATATGTCTTTCCCATAGACTCAAAGTGCTCTCTCTTTCCAGAGAAACCAGTAGGAACTTCTAATCTCTCTCTCTTTGTTAACAACATTCAGATCCACAGTTTTGAGAGAAGATACTGGCAAGAGAGAAAGGCTAAAACTGAGGAGGAGACATAAGTGGCTAAGCTGGGCAAGAGGGTCAGCACTCTCACATTTGTGAGAGGAATGGTGTTGATGTTTATACACATTTATTGATTAATATTGAGCATGGGACTCAATTTACTCTTACCTGCCAAACTCATTTACAGCTTATTGCTTAATTGAGCACTTGAATGATCTCCAAACGTATGTAATACCCTATATAATATGAATGTAATGTTCCAGCTTTACTGAAACTCAGAAGATGATATATGACTGCCAGTTTATTAATGCATTGCAGTTCTTTTTTTAAGGTTCATCACTAAAATGTCAACTTTATTCATGTTTCAAAATTCTCATCTCGCTTCCTTTCCCCCAGATCATGAAGGAAAAGCAGGAATGGTCTCTCTTATTTTAAAGCCAAATACATCATTAGACTTGGAGCAAATGTATAAGCAAGTAGTGACCTATCTACCAAGTTATGCTTGTCCTCTTTTTTTAAGAGTCCAGGTAAGCTGCATTATTGCACGGTGCATACAAATATCTACATCATTTGAACACAGAGATGGCTAAATGAACAACAAAAAGTGCTTGTTCATATATCACTTGATTGGTTTTAGAACTGGTCCTATTTGCTGTCTTCATTAATGGAGTCCTGGGAAAGGAATTTCACAAAAAGTGAATACAATTTGCAGATTATGTTAAATGGGAGGAATTATGCAAGTAAGGATAAACATCATACAAAAGGATTTAGGGAGATTAGAAGCATGAACATGGCAAAACAAAAAGATTCAGATTAGTAAAATGTGAACAATGGCTTCTAGAGAAAATAATCTAAAATCCATTTTCTTCAGTGGAAATGAGAGAATAGATGCAGGAGACTGTGCACAATAAATGAAATGTTATTTGCTGCAGTGTAATGACAAAAATTAAAGCATTTTAAAAGGTACTAGGTAAATTGAAAAGGTCGATTAAAAATGTACGTTATTATGGTCTCTACCATAATCATCTGTCATCCCTATTTGTGTACTGGTACTTTATTGTAGTAACTGTCCAATTTTGGAAAAAAATATAGTCCCTCTCCCAAAGAGTTAAAAATGTAAATGTAATACAATGGACTACATATGGCTAGGAAAAGTGGGAGAGTACATAAAACATACAATACTGATCATCATGGTAAGTGAAATCTGATGAATATCTTCATTTCTGGTGTTTTGAAAACATCATGAAAAAAGCAAACAGAAAAATGTTTTTGAAGGTATTTATGAAAGAAGTCTCCTACATCTGAGGAGATGATAAAAAAAAATAATCATTGTTTGAAAAGAGAAGATAAGTTCTGGAAGGTGGTTCCCTGGGCCAATGAGAGATTGAATGCTGATTCAGAATAAAGGGGAGCAAAGGAGAAGTCTGTGTAGGACCTTGAAATTGAAATTTATATATAAGTATATATATCTGTCTCATAAATCCAGGAAGATACCTTTTGCAGCAGCGTTCTGATACAAGCAAGCAAGATTACACTTCCCAATGTTGCAGTAGTCAGTTTACGAAATCATGAAAACCTATTGCTATATAGGGGTACAAAAAAGCCTTTACACTGGGCAACAGGAATCTGAATCTTCGACGTAGGCTGGATATGAACTATCTGGAATTCAATTAGAATTTAAATGCCTACATTACAGATGAATTGCTGTTGGTACTGTTGTCATTAACCAAGAGAGAAGGTAGCGAGTGGAACTTCAAGGGAAAAAATGAAAAACCTATTGAGTTTGATGTGACATGTAATCACACTTTAGAAGATGTCAGAATGTTTCCAGACCAACAAAAGCAGGTAGATACAATCTGGAGGTATATCTGGAGTAGATAGAATAGCTGAGATAATACTTAATTTTTTGTTTTCGGAGGTTGTTTGCACATATATAAAAATGTAAAGACAGGAGAGGAGATAATGGAGAGAGGTCATAAAGTGGGGCTGAGAAGGGGTGGGGAGGACAGAGAAAGGAGTCTCTCTGGAGATTCCTCACACTACTTTTTCCAAGGGACACAGTGACACTGAAAAGAAGCTTGAAAACATAAAATGTATGGTAAAGATCCACCTTTATTTGGACCTGGCTGAGTATGAGTATGGTTGATCTAGTATGTGATTCTTTCAACCCTGTATTTAACGTGGCAATAATCACAGATACAGAAAATTTCCTGAGTTTTATCATTAAGAAGTTCTTGATTCTCAGATTCCTTACAATGTGTAGGTTTATGATGTGCGCAAATGAAAAAGCTAGATTGTCTCAGGCAGGCTGGGGCTGCACCAAATGAGACACTGCACAGCGATACAGAAAGCAATGTGCCATAATTTTTTTCCACCGTGTCTCCGGGTGTGGGGCCATAGCAGCACAAAAGTTCTAGTTTTCCAGTGTAATGAGAATAAACGTATTAACCTTGTATCAAGTAAGATTTTCAAAAACGAATGTGGAAGTGAGCACTCTTCTCTTGAATAATAAATCTTTCTCTTTTCTATAGGAAAAAATGGAAATGACTGGAACATTCAAACAACAAAAATTTCAACTGGTGGATGAAGGTTTTAATCCATCTACAATTGCTGATCCTCTTTATTTTTTAGATAATTCTAAGAAAGCATATGTCTTGTTAACCAAAGAAGTACATGAGATGATCTTATCTGGGAAAATGAAACTTTAATTAACCTAATAATAGGCTATTAAGGGACAGTCTCTACAAGCTGCTGTAAGAGAAAACAGTAGCATTGATTATTGTATTTATACGTAGTTATCCAGAATAATATTTTATATACTTGATACTTACGTTCAGATGTATGTTGTATCTTTCCTCACTTGATCATTATTCACTAATAATTTTTTACCTCTTGAGACCAATTTCTAAGTAAATTACCTACGTGACTGAAAATGTGTTCTGAAAAACGTGACTGAAATCTGTTTTATCTTAATTTTGGAATATAAATGCTGAGTCTGGTAGTTTCTCATAGTAATAAGTGAACATAAATGATATGTGTTATAAAACATAGTAAAAAGAGACTTGACATATAAAGGTACCGTGACACAAGTTGTTGTTTCTAGAGAGTGAAAATATGCCAGGAACATCTTTTTTAAAAGTAGTTTACATTTCATATATACATCTGAATATATTTTAAGAAATGAAGATTTGATAGTGGTTGGAAGAAAAAAATCTGCAGATGACTTTTCTGATGGAACATAAGATGAAAAAGCGTGAAGCAGAAGCCCTCCAAACACAAAACTAAGAGGTTTATACTAACATCACTGCTGAGATTTTTTTGCCGTAATCTGTGCTCCTTCATTTGTTAAACTGGCTGTTTGGAGTGTCAAATTCTGAAGACAGAGCAAACTTTTGTGAAATGTTTAGCATCAAAACAATAATAGGCAGAGAAAATGTGCACACTTAATGGGGAAAATCACTTATATAGCATAAATAGATTTATTACAGCACTTTGTCATGCATATTGACTAACAAATAGCTTCCTTACTCGTACTAATGACTGCCAGAGATTATTATTTTATGAGTATAAAATAGAGCAGAAATTTTAAAAGTCTACATCATATGTTCTAATGCATTGCTTTTAAAAAGTTTTTAAATAAAGTATATGATTATCTAAACCAAATTCCGTACTGTCTCAGTTTAAGTCTGATTGGGTAAAGCCTGTTTTGTAGCCTGTTTGGAAGCACTACTTGCACAGTGTCCTCCTTTAATGGATTGTGATGCCAGCTTTGATCAGCTGGAAGCAGTATCATAGAATAACTGAAAGGGTGACTCTCTTCAACACTGGGCATCAGAAGTCTCTCTTCTATCATAACTGTGGTATTAAACCAGGCTCTTATGAAAGAGTAGGATGTAACATACTTAAAAAAAATATCTTTTCTTGTTCCTTTCTACTTTGTTCATCTAATGACATTAGAACTTGTGTCAGCTTTTGACCCTCTGATTATCATTTTCATAATTTTCCTCTAAAAACCCAAACCAAGGATGCAGTAAAAAACAGACGAAGATTCATAGCTTGGTTATATTTCTGAATAAGCGAGTTTGCAATTTTGTGATTTACAAAGCAGCAAGACCAAACAGTACTTACGCCAACATCATGCTTTATGTTGGCGTAGATGTTAATGTAATTGTTAAGTACATAAAGGTGAAAGGAGAGGACTGCTGGGTAAGGATGGAAGGGATCACGATGGTCTAGCAGTTCCTGAGCAGTCCCACTTTTCATACCTGTTTCTTTATGTAGTTCCCAAAATGGTTGTCTATGACAGAAAGCTGGGGGAGGTTTGCTGCTTATTCAGACAGAGGGAAGTACCATTGCTCTGTTCTGCAGATAGTTGCGCTTTCCTAGTCAATAACTGCAAATTTAAGAATCAAGTATTTACCATAAAGTTAAACACAACTTTGCAAGTTAGTTTATAATTTTGAGCAAATTTATGCCAATCTTACCATAAGTGTGTGCTGAATATACTTCAGGATCCCTTTTCTTTTATTACAACAGTAAAAATTATGCAGTCCCTATGGCAAATAATTTATTTTAAAAATCATTTAAAAAAAAAGTACCCTGAGCTCCACAGTAGCATGTTTAATCTTGTAATAGAATATAAATTAATATAATGAAATCAAATGCTTAGCTTGCTTGCATATCAGATTTACGACTTTTTTGAATTTATTTTGCTTTACAGTATTTGATACTATTTATGACTAGTGAAAAGGTTCTACCACTCAGATGCAGCAGAAATGAGAGGGGGAAAAAATGAAAAACAAATAAGGAAACAAGTAAATACCTTTCCATATTTAAAAAAAAAAAAAAAAAAGGAAACAAAAACATGTTCATGAGTGTCACCATTCAGTGGCTTATTTTGTAAAGTACCTAAGATGAAGAAGATGGATCCTGTGTGGAGTGGTTAGGGAGGAGAGTGCATTAGAGGAAGAAAACTGCACGTGTGCTAACTTTCACAGTCGGTCCACTACTAGGGCAGCCAGTTGGTGCTTCTGAGCTCTGCGGTGCATTTCAGCAGCAGCAGGAATCTTTTAACTTGGCTGGCTTGAGCAGCCTACAGGTGTTTGTTTCCCAGCTGTGACCACTAGAGAAATACAGAATTCCTTACTCCCATGCACTGTCTCAAGAGACAGGATGCTTATGACATCAAGGAAATAATAAAGGGAAAATCTACGGACCCATAGGCTCTGTATTTCCTAAAGGGAAAACCGTGTATAATTGTCAATCCAGTAGTTTCCTTTCTCTTAGCCAGTAGGCTAGGTGCCAGCAGATGCACTGGAGCATGTTGCAGCAAAATGTCACATTTCCCATGGATATGTAAATTGTTGAACAGGCACTGAAGTTAGGCTGAATGGTAATGATGTTCACATCAAACACCAGAAAGGGCCTTCCTTTCAGAATGAGAAAATATTTGGACCAACCTGTTTGTTTCCTACCCTCATACCCCAATCAACACGTGGAGTGGCTGAGGGCTGATGGCTTGAGTGTCGCTGCAAAATTATGCCCCAGTATGTGACCGTGAAGTTTCATTTCATGTCGTTAGGGGTAAAGAAGCAGCTGAAGGTGGCTGAGGTGTGGATGGAGAGCTGCACTGCTAACCTCACATATTAAAAAACGAAGAGACAGGGAGATTAAAATAAATAAAAGCAATTATTTTTGAGATTTAATGCTGTGAAGTTTTCCTCTGCAACTGGGGATGGTTGATGATGAAAGAAATGTTTATTTTAAAAAAAAATGAGATTGGAATTCTCATTTAGGGAAGGTAAAATTCTCCAAGGGTAAACACATATCCACTGTCTTGTCCTAGTGAATCTGGTACAGTTAATACAGTTATAGCCTGGGTTATTTTTCATAAATCATTCTCAGGTTCCCCAGGAAACTGTAAAAAAATGCAAAGTTCCTAAGCAGATCATGGCCTGAATTTTATTGTCCTCAATCAAGTCAGGCAGATACAGCTTTTCAAGCGATAAAGCATCTAAACCATCCCTCACACTTCCACCAGCATTCCCACACCTGTAACAGCCACCATAAAGAATGTATTTCAATTGACCTACAAATTTCCTGCAGACAACATACAGAAAATGTCTTCTACTCTTGGTTTGGCATATTATTTTTTTTGTGGAGGAAAAAGGAGGTAAAGGAAGGAGCAATCCTGTTTGCATTTTTTAAATTAAAAGATACTGGGTGGCTAAGGGAGGAAAGACAAAAAAGACAAAAAAAAAAGTGATGATCCATTTTCAGTAGCCTGTCCCCAGCTAACAATGCAACCGTGCATTGCATTCTCACACACAACAGAAATTATGACACATACCTTATTCATTAATTCAAAACTACTTTCAAGTAAATAAGGTCCTTCTGTGTAAAATTTTCTATCTCAAAAAATGCTATTTATTTTAGTAAAATTAGATTCAAAGATTCAGTAGACAGCCAAAGAAAGTTGTACATGAATAGTAGTAATTTTAGGAACAAATTTAATGTGATGTATATTATTAGCAGTACTGTCAGTAACTGACAGCATAGTCTGATAATTAATTTCATCATAAGGGTAACATCAGAAGATCATCCGATTGTGTTCTGGTATTCAGGACATAATACCTTACACACTACACCCTTAATTGGGCAACTAGATTATATGATGTAGATGGCAACGGTAGTTTTAAATAAAACAGGTTATTATCAGAGTGAAATGAAATGTCTGTATCACTAACAAATCCACAAGTTCTCCACAGTCTGAGAATCTTTTACCGAAATAGTCTTCATTCAGTTTCTCCAAGGACTGCATCAGGCACAGTTCAAATTGAACGGTCAGGAATTGCTTTTGCACTGTAACAAAGCAGTCTTCATCGCTGCCATATTTTGACCCATTTCCTTCTGGACCTGTTGCTGGCACCATGAGGTTTGCACAGCTCCCGTTATTGCACAGTCCTGCATTACAAGTCTGGGAGCGGGGAGGGGTGCGGTTTGCATTATGTCAGCTGCACCATATACAGGAATAATTCCTATAAAAAGAGCCCTTGGACTGGCAAAAAACCCACTTGTTGTCATTGTCAACTTTTCTTCAAGTTACTGATCCTGCGATGCTGACAAAAATAATAGTTCTTGGAAGTATGTATGGACAGTGTTATCTGTGTAGGACTGGCCAAGTCTGGTACGTTGCTCTTTGTGGTGGTTCTGGGTTTAGAAGTCAACTAAATGGCTCAGTTCACCTTAAAAACAAAACAGAACACAACAAAACACAACACAACAAAACAAAAAATACCCAAAACAAACAAACCCCAAAAACAAAACCAAAAAAACCCCATGTTACAACAAGTTGAGCACAGAGTACTCAATCAATTATTTGAAGCATATTTTGCAAGAAAGGAGTGAATGCCTTGATGGGAATTCTAACATGAAAAGAGTCCTGCTCATTCAGAGCAACCTGCTGAGTACAGATAAACAGAGCTGTCTTTTACAGTGCTCACTGTATAAGAAGGACATACTTTTGGTTTTAAAATACCATCTGAAAGAGCAGATTTGGTCCAAAACCAGAAGGCTTATTCTGGTATACATTTATTTGTCTGGTAAAATTTATTACTCATCTTGTTTTTCCAGGTATTCGTGCATCTTTGCTAACTATACATGGCCAAAATAGACTCACTGGTTCCCAAATCAGACAAGCTCATTTAATCTAGTTTACATGGACGGTATGTGTAATTGGGAAATTCTGACACTACTTATGTTAACAATAATTAATCAGACAGTTATATACAGGTGCAGATCTTTACAGCTTTAAAGATGAAAGTGTTCATGGGCATTAAGATAATATTTTCTGATTAAAGTTACTCAACCTAAACAAATACTTATGTAAAGAGCAAAAGGTTCCTGTACAGACTGATGGATGGCAGAGAAACTAAATGATGACTTTGTGAGTAATGCCAACTAGACTGTTACTCATGATTCAAGAAAAACATGTAGTGATTAGCACAATTTCCATTCAATTTTCTTTTTATCCTTCCTTTCTCATTCTTTCTTTTCTCCTTGCTAATAACAAAATATACTTGCATCCTTAATTTTTTTAAAAACTGGTAATAGTAAGTTAGGACCAGAGCACACTAATCCTGAAACTGGTCATGTCACAAGGGAATTCTGCTGGACCAAATAATGAGTACTGACCTTAGTAATCTGGACACATTCTTATACCAGATATGTGAAAATGTACTCGGGGTTTTTTTAAAATAAGTTGGACTAGTTAGGTTCGTAAAAGCACAGAAATTAAGCACACAGACTACCAAGTACCTGCCTTTGAAAATCTGGTGAATGACAAATTTTTCTCCAAATGCAGGACATAACCACACTAATTTAAAAAAATATTATTGAATGCCAACATAACTAAATAAAATTTAGGTAGCTATGGGATCATTAAACACTTGCCTAGCTACCCAGATATTTCCAAAATGTTTGGGTTCTTTTCTGAAGACATTTCTACTAGGGACCTTGCAGTACTTTTCTAACAATGTATTAACACACCTGCCTTCCATCATATGCTAACAGTTTCTCCACTGAGTGGACTGCACTTTACTAGTAAAAGACTTGATCTATACTACTGCTTTTTGGTTTTGTTTTAGGGGGGTTTTTTTGCACTGGACATGCTTTTCTACACAGCTTTTCCAGCTCAGGTAGAAACACCTGTGCTATACCAGTTATACGTAGCTCATGAGCAAACCGCGGAGAGGGATTAATTTGTGCCAAACTGAACTCTCCATGTATAAGGATTCATTTTTACTGGAATTGTAAAAGCATGAATTTGAACGTAGCTCTCCAGAGAGGAACGCCTGAGCATTAGCTCTTTCTACCAGCTTCTTGTCCTAAAGGTACGTAGGAACAGGATGCTACACATACACATTTGCGTTAGTACATGAGAGCCCTCTCAGATCTATATTTCAGTTACATCTGAATGGTAAGATTTCTCAAGAAGTTAAAGAGTATTCATAGGCAGCAAAACTGACATGAACAGCAAAATTGTCTTCTGACATTTAATTTTTTTATCAAGGAAAACTACCAGCTATCACCTTTAGTGGATGCTGAAAAAGCTAATGCTGTCATTAATTCAAATGTCAAAGTAGAGCTTTAAAATTAAAAGGTATTTAGGCCTGTCAGCTCCAAAAAACAGCATGCAGGAACTGTAGATTGCTTTCCACTTCACTAACATTACAATGAAATTCAATACTTCTAGAGTATAATTCTATTGTAGTTCTAATTAAATGAACACCGTGTGTGTAGCTGAAAAAGACACCACTTAAATATCTCCATTAGGTGCATGTCATGGTGCAAACATATGATACCTTTCCTACATTTTTTAAAATAAAGTTGTTAAAGAAGCTGCAAATTGGCAGTCAACACGGTATATCCCAAATCAGCCACTGCAAGTTGGGGAACTGGAGGTGATAAAGCCAATCAGATAGAGTGAGATACAGGGAGGAAAAAGGTGGTTTCAAACCCCTTACCATTTTCTGGTAGAGACTAGCACTTACTCCTGGCTATGTAAGGTTTCATAAGAAAGTGGGATGAAGTCCTTAGCCTGTGAAAATTCTTTAAAAAAAAAAAGAATGAAAACATTAGATATGAAAAATTGGTCTGTACCCTGGATTTGTAAGTGGATCCTTATTTCCATAATAATCCAAATCAAAATCTTGGATACAAAGAGACTAAGAGACTATCATTTTGGAAAAGTTTGCATCAAATTGCAAGGGTGCAGTGCATTTTGAAGTCCTACTACTTGGGGCTGTTCCACCTATAATCTTCCAGCTTTACCATCTTTTTTATTGTTTTAAGCATATCTTCAAATACGTATCTTTTTATATATACATAAATATATACATATATAAAAAAAACCAAGAGAGATCTGAGTTCCTACTTCATTTGAAGCCATCACACTTAGAAGCAAATGATGCTCATTTTTGAAGCTGAATAGCTGAAGGAAATGGGGTTGCTACAGGGATTGTTTCAGTGCCTAGCTGAAGAGCTCAGATGCTTAGTGAAATCCGTCCATCCCATTGGATGACAGCGCCTTAAAAAAATCTAAGGGGGGGGGTTATATCCCTGAGAATAGGATCCACAAAAGTCAGCTCAAAGAGCAAGAACTGCCTAAATCAACTACTGGGGAACAGTGAGAAGAGGATTATGTCTTAAATCCATCTCCTGCCAGCACATAGGAATCTAATTCTCGTTTGCTGGGAGCACAGAGATATTTGAGCTCTCTCCTGGAATTACACAAAAACAATTCTTTTGCAAATGCTTCTAATTCTACAGATTGTCAGCAAAAGGATAGCTATATGTATTCAGCTCAGTTTCTAACCAAGCATTTCATTAGAATTATAAATTAAAGATAGGAGAGGAAATTATTTATTGATGGCATGTGAAAGCACTATAATCAGTCATATATCACTGCAGGAACAAAGCCATATTGTGTCACAAGAGGAGGAAAACCTCTTTTGAAGTATAAGCAATATGACTCCATTTCTATTTTGCTGGCCACAAAAATCCAATTTTTGTGAAGAGAAGCTTACATCTACCCAAATACCTGTAATCTGCCATTAACAAACTGGTTTTGTTGGGAAATTCATCATTCAAAATAACATTAAGTATGACTCACCATTGTCTTAGTCCGTTTTTATAATGGCATGTCCGCTACAATGAGGAGTCCCTGTGCCATTTGTCAGGTATATTCTGAGCTAGCTGGAGGTAGTAAGTTTTCTCCAGATGTACAGACTATTTTTAAAGACCTTTTGGCTTCCTCTTGTGCTATATTAAAACTAAATTTATTTAGAGAAATGTGGCATACAAGAAAGCAAAATATTGTCAAATACTTTTGAGATGACTCATTTTGTTCAGCTGGATGACAACATTAGACGAAGAGAAGACCTCACTAACTGAAATGTTGATCTTATGGTCTGTATTTTTTGTGACCCTCTCTATGTTGTGTTCAGCAGAATTATTGTTCTTCTTAGACAACACGTGACCTAGTTAAGATAATCTCTGCCTTGCTTTGGTAGACAAAGACTAGTGTCAGAAAAGGAGCTTCTAAAAACTCTTTCTAGAGAAAAACAGTTTCCAGGACTAAATGAGGACTGCCAGTGAATTACCAGTAGCTTTTTCAGGTGAGTCTTCATTTACACAGCCAGGCACTAGATAACAATTACCCTCGTGTTAGCTGCACTGTACATGTCCTGTTGGCAATTCCCACAATTACGTTCAGAATCTGTATATTCAGGGATCTGCAGGATTTAAATGGAAATCATTCTCTTCGCATCCCATAAATCACAGTATCCTGCCTTGTTTCACCACCATCCTGTCTCTGTTTCATATAAAAAGTTGTTAGGTATTCTCTGTACAGGAGCCAGCAGGACCTTGAAACAGTGAAATCAACTGAAGCAATATACCAGATAGCATGGGGCCTGCCGCATTTAATAAAATATTGAAACACAAACATATGACTCATTTTGATGTCATTCTGTTGAAAAAATAGTTCTACATATATCTTTCTTGAGCTGCAAGAGAATTATATATTTGCTGTGACATTAAGACTGGAGTCACCCAGAAACAGTTACTTGAAAAATGTATGTCCAGTTTCCATAACTGCAGGCTTTTTTAATCTTACTACAAGTTTTTCTGAATTAGAATTTGTATTACAACTGCTTATTCACATTATCTGGCAGCTGCTGGTCATCGTGGAGCTTCTCTCACTGTAAATTCTTACAGATGATAGGACATTGCATCTAGCAACACGGACGGCTCAAAACCATAGTCCTGCAGTTGACACTGGAGTTCTGCTTTCCCTTTTCTTTTCTGAACCCCAAATAATGCACGTGGTCATTCCCCTTTGAAGTAACCCCCAAAATTTATTAGGAAAAATGGAAAGGATTTCAGCTATTGAAATTCTTAGTAATACTGCCAATGCCGTTTAGTTGAACCCACTGAAAACATGCAGGGAATAATTTTCCATTGCATCATTCTTTATTAATAAAACCATGTTCAAATTACTGATTTTTTAGCCCCAGCTTTCAACGACTATTCATTTTACAGCCCATCAACAAATAGTCACACAAACCCTACTCTTAGTGGTATATATCCCAAAAAAAGACAAATAACTTGGAAAAGAGAAAACACCCTTTTTTCCATCTTTTGCTTTCCTTTGGATGGTACAGCACTAAATTCTGACTCAAGAAACAGTTTTGTAACTACTAAATGTCTCAGACACATTTATGTATTTGTTTGCAAAATAGGTCAATTGCCACTCAGCTTTCCTGTAATGAATATAATCTATTAATTGTGCAGGTGTCGCCAGACCTGGAGTCATGATGAGGCTATTCATTCTGGTCTCTCAAAGATACTGACAATAGATTCCAGCTAAAAATGTCTGTGCTCTGGAATTCTTCTTTCTTCTATGTTCTGTTATTCCGTTAAAAAAAAAAAAAAAAAAAAAAAGTTGCTCATTTTAAGGAAACAGGAAGCAAGGGATAATTCTTTACTTCATGCAAAATCACTTATGGATTAAGGATTCCTGGAATTAAACCTATGAATCTCTTGAGGAACAAAACCCACATTTCATTCAGTAGCTGCTAATGCAGAAGTTTGTCAGGCAGATGTTCCAAATGACAGTAATCAAGTTAGAAAGCTTTTGAAAGAGCTCTTGAGTTAGTAAATTACATCCTCAAAATAAAATATTTAGAACTGGGGAACTGAGGACCGGGGTGATTGATTTAAAAATAGATACAATGGAGATGGATGCTGACAGTGAAAGAACAGACAGAAGATATTTCTTTTCTCCTTAAAATTCTGTAATAACTTCCTCTGTCTTATAGTTTGCTGATACACCTAATAAGAGTGGAACTACATTTTCCAGCGTTGGTCAGAAAGCACGCCAAACAGAAAAGCATGTCAAAAGAAAATGCAAAGGCAAAACATGATAGAAGCACCTGCTTTTCACACAGAGAAAGGAGCAGAGAGGGCAAGAATTTGGTTGTATTTAAATTAACACTACAGAGTGTAGCTCTAAATAATCTATTCATATTTTTCAAGGTTAAAGGCTAACTTGCTCACCTGATGATATATCCACCAACGCTAGGCTTCATGCTTTGTGCTACACAATTACAGATGTCAGCTCAAAACCCTGCCTGCACCAAGAGCCTCTGCAACTTGCAGCCCCCCCACGGCTAGGAGCCTGGCTGCCTGTTCTGGTGGCCACAGCCCTGGCACGCTGCAGCCACTAGGGCTTGCACCAGGCTGTGGAGGAAGCCTCAAGGCTTGCACCAGGCTGTGGAGGAGGCTGCAAGGTACCTCACCTCTGCCAGGGAGCTGCTGCTCACCTCAGGCCTTTGAGCTACGTTACAGGCATCACTGAGCACAAACAGATACATTGCTGATCCTATACCTGACCTGCTGTGCCAGCTTTCCTGGCTTGACCCTGGATCTGTCTCCTTGATAGACACTTGGCTCTTCCTGATCTGCTCTGCTTTCCTGGTCTGACTGCTGCAGGACCATGTTGCCTCCGACTGGCTTGCCGCCACCCCCCAGCTCCCGGGCAATTATTTCCCTCGTGGAATAGCCCACTTGTACAGAGCAAACCCTTCTCACACACAGAGTTATTTCTACAATCCCGAAACAGACAGCTCAGAGGGTTTTGCAGCCTATAAAGACAGGTACATTAAGAAAAATAATGTTATCTATTATTCCTTGAGGCTTCTTTTAATTTAAATATTGCCATTGGCTGATTTTAATGTCTTCAGCAAGCTGACTAAGAAGAACTATGTAATACCAGAGAGAAAACAGACCGTTACTGCAAGCTCATTTCTCTTCTCAGAATGTGACAACAGGGATGATTTTGACTCATCTTCGATAGCTTAATAAGTGTTTCATTGCCCTGACTATTAAAATGCGTCAGATGCTTTCCCTTTTTATCAGTAAACTGTAAACTACTGCTTTAGTTATTACAAAAAAGTCATACACTTTACAATTAGAAGCAAAGTAGGTCTTAACGTAATAAAATAGTGATTGTCTGACAAAACGAATAGCATTTGCAATTCCATGCACATCAGTTACAAAGAATAAACCATACAGTACAGTTCAAAAAATTGAATTACTCCCATTTGTGGAAGAAGCATCACATCCTACCAAAAGTCCTTGAGCACAATGTGCACCTTCGAGTGTGGAAAAGGCTGCCACAGTGTACTGATGGGCAAAGGCCGGCCCTTCTGCAAGGAACCAGGCATCTCACCATAACTCTTCCAGCATAAATGTGACCTGCTCTGTCTGCAATCCTTCCTCCTGCTGGGGGAAGCCCTCTCTTCCTCCAGGGTGATGTTTTAGCACCCCTGCGAGTCACAGGTGAACTTCCATGTGCTCATGGTTTGCATGGTCCACACAAAAGACTGCTCAGAAAATCTCACCCATCCTACCAGAGCTACTATCAGCACCTATATATATAATATACACATCACATATCATATAATCACATAATATACACATCAAGTGAGTACTATTAGATGTTAGTAATATGAACACACACATATACATTTATTACAGCTATTGTGCAGAAAAGCAAAAGCCAAGATAGCTGGGGACAGAGGCAGTATGCCAAAGCATGAAGTCAACAAAGGATAGTGTAACGGCACAGATGGCAACCGGGAAGCAAGCTCAACTCATTCAAGGATAAACAGCTCATTTGCAGGAGAAAAAATGTTCAGACTTCAAAAAACCTGGTTACTTGGGGAACCTAGACTTGTCTGGTTGCTCTCTAGATCTTTGTCCAACCAATTAGACAAACTGGAAAGGTCCGTCATGCTAACAACATGAAAAGACAAAGGTGCCCCTTTAGATATATGGCTACAGGAGAAGATGCTGCCTGCTGGGTAGTGTACAAACTCTTACGAGTGCGAAAGACTTGAGATTGTGGAAACTCTACAGATCCCCCAAACGCAACTTTTTATAAAATATTTCTGCCTTATAAACAAAATAAAGAAAGAAATTAAGTGACTTCTGAATATATAACAAGATTACAGGAACTAGAAGAGTTATGCTGAACTGGAGAGAAACTACACAATCCAAAGAAGGACTTGCATAGAGAATTCTTTCAAAAGTAGCTTGTGACTAACGCTTACTTGATCCAAAAATGTGCATGTCATTAAAGACGTAAACATAAACTGTGGGTCAAGCAAAAGGCACAGTACAGACAACACTCAAAACTATCTTCACTATGGCAACTGGTGTCCCATACGACCAAAAATTATTGATTCAAAGGAAAAATTAAGTAGAAACATTAAATATCCCACAAAACCTAGTGTATATAAAGATGATGGAAGAGTAACCGCCAGAGATGCAGATCAATTATTTCACAAAGGAAATGCTATAAATGTTCAGGTTCATGAACCTTCAGTCAACAAAATGGATTCTACCAGGTACAATTTAACATATCTACCACTGTCATTAACCAGCTTGAAGCCAGGAGATTAAAAAAGCCCTCTCCCATTTGGTGAGATTCTGTCTGACTGGCAAAGCATATGTTTGTACATTTACATTAACAATCTAAAAAAAATTTTGGGAGTAAGCCTGTCTCAAAACAAAACTTAACTGACATTTTGGACCAACAGCTGGTGTAATTCCAAGTAATGCTGTGCCCTGAAAAGACAGGGCTTAATCTTGAAGAAATAATTGCTAAACGTTGACAGCTTTGTCTGTTGTACTTTGTGAATCAGATGAAGGTAAAAGATAATCAGATCATTAAGAATGTGCATTAACAGAATTACCATGCCACATTTAATGCCAGTAATGAAGAAGGATGTAATTATTCATATTGGTAGAAAAGTGAGGACTACCATATCTGAAAAAAGATCTAAAATATTTTATTTTCACATATCACAGAGAAAAAAATAATAAGATTATTCAGTGAGTAAGCTCTTTATATTTCTTTATCTTTTATATTTATGTATTTTATCAATATGGTTACTGTTGTCACCTTTTACTATCCTGTTCCAACTGCTGTTGTACATGAAAGGAATTTAGGGTAGCAAAATACAGCCTAAGTGACATGGTATTGAATTGATTATTAGCAGCGGATCTTTAAAATACCTATTAATCTTCAAAATCAGATGGTGGCAGAGATTTGTCCCAATAGTATGCTTTTTACTTTGAGGTATCATTATGTAGTGGGCAATCTTAAAAATAAAGAAATAAAGTAGTCTGATAATTCTTGATAAAAGGGGCAACATGGGCAGATGATATTAGAAGTAAAGCCAAAAACATTGTCAGTATTAACCCATTTCCAAACCTTGCAAGGAAGCAAAACTGACCAGGTGAAGAGTGCTTTATTCTTCCAGGAAATTCCAGGAGCTCTTTGCCAATCACACCTATTTCCATCCATACTACTGCAAAAACCTGTCTGTCACTCGAACATGCAGCACCAACACAGTCGCAAGCTGATTAGCTCCCATTCGGGCAACACTTGGGTTGTGTGATCTCAGGATCAGTTTGACACCCAGAATGCCCAAAGACTCCACTGCTCCATACACAGATTACCACTACAGGTAACTGCAGCAGAAACATAGACTTCTCTTAAAAAGGGTTTTGTGTGATGTCAATACAATGTTCCCGCAGATGAGATAAATGGAAGTGGCTGTGCCAAGTATGGGGTGCGGAGGCAAGTCCACACTGCAGTTGGCACGACTCTGAAGTGCAAAGTACGCACCTGAAAAGTCCTTCCCCCCACACACAGTATCAGCAGAATTACCACAGAGCCAGCGCGAGGGACACTATCTCAGGTATGTAGCATGGATAGCAAGCAAACCTGGCTGTAAGCCCAGTGTCAAGGGTAGCTTTAAAACACAATGCAGATCTAGCCAGATATACTAAAGTCAACAGAGACTGGAGCTGGGACTGCAAAGCCAGGACTGCAAAACCAAGCGATCTGTGCCAAGCTGCATGATAACGTGGTTACATTGCTACAACAAGGTAGCTTAATACAGGTTTGCAGAAAAAATGCAAGATCTAACAAAGGTTTTTGTGGCAACGCTATTGCTTTAACAATGTAATCTGTGACATGCCCTCATAGGGAATAAAAACAGTAATTTGGACATGAGATGAAAATAATTCTGAAATATCACAGGGGAACTGAGTAACTGAAATAATAGAAAATCAATGAAACTGCAGAGAAAGGCAGTGTATTTATGCAGTTTATGAAGTGTAGTAGTATGGCTGTTCCCTTTTCCTTGACTTCCTATTGCAGATGTATAAATTTCAGATAGTTGCTATGCCAAAGAGGATTTTGAACTATAAGAAATCTGTCTGCTCTCTCCAATTTTTAAGTTGCCTGCTCAATTTGGACTTTCAAAGCACAAAACTGTTAACTGCAGGACATGCCTCACCATTCACATTTTTCTTACTGATATAGAGGGCATCACCAGAGCAGTAAATATTTTTCTCTAGGGCTTACTCTAGATATGATTTTACTGTAATTTTCAATGGAGTACTTTGGGGAGTATATAATTTTAGTAGATTCAGTACCACATCGTGTTTCATTCTACAGATGACAACCATATAATAGGCTTTCAGGCAGACTGAAATAAACAAGTAAAATGAATCAGGCAGAAAATAAACTTCTGAAACATTAAACTGAGAAACTAAAAAGCCCTTGTCCAAAAGTTAGAATACTGAATTGGTTTTGTCTTATAAAAATGTAAATTCTTTTATCTTTACATACTAAGAAGCTTACATTTTAATGCCCTGAATTCCAACCTTCAATCTGAAACCTAAGGCATACCTCTTTTTTTAAAGTGGACATAGCATGAGCTTCCATCTCTCTCACCTTATCCATCCTAGCTCTTGATGGTCAAGTGCTCCTTAACTGCTGAAAACAAACAAACAAACAAAAAAATGCTTTCCAGAGGCTACAGATCAGATGACCTTCTTCAGTTCTCCTGCAGGAAAGGAAGGCCCATGTGGCAGGCAGAGCCTCGTGTCTGAGCAGAATGGACTTGTTAGTAGGAACACTAGATATGGACAGAAATTTTCCAGAACTGGGCTAAGGAAATTTAGCCTTCACCTAAAATCTTCGATACTTCAGTAGTTTTCGACAAATTTCTTTATAGTGTGGTGTTGTGTGTACCACCCAAGAGGCATATTCACTGTGATTATATACCCTTTTTATGACTTTGGCAGATACTGAGCAAGTGTGAGATTGGCAGCACCTTAAAAAAAACATGGTTGGAGATTAGTAACACTGACTTTCTAGTAGAAGTTACATTTTTCTTTGCTGTGTATGAGGACTGATCACACATTACTTGCAATGTGAAGTGCTGAAGAGATGCATTACAAGGGTTCTTACGCGCTTCTGCTGTTCAAACTGGGTAATAAGTAAATCTTTGTTTCAGGCCGACGTAATGTCGATCAATGGATATTTTCCCTGTGTAGTGCATCATACCCTCTTTTCTTTCTGTGAAGCAAAAAATGTTATGCTGGATTTTCTAGGTGGGCTAGAGCCTTGTATTTGTGATGATGCCATACCTCTGCAACTTAGTTAAAAGCAGCCTCATCTGCCGCTGCCACAGGAGCTGTATGATTAAAAGACACATGAAAGGTCAGTGAATCTAACATATCCGGTTGGTGATACTTGCAAAGTGTCCCTTCCCGACTTTGTATCTCAGTTGGGAGAGGAAAAATTCAGAGCCTGAGATCTGCTTCCATCAGAACTGTCTTCCTCTATGAGACAGTACCATCCAAGCACAGGCAGCTACTCAAAAAGACTTAAGTGCTTTCAGAAGAAAAATTAAACTACATGTGAAAGGACTGATTGTGGAGTTGCTGGGGGAAGAGAGAGAATTCAAAATGCAAAAGCATCCAAGGCAGTACAGTGTGATATGGATGGAGTTAAGATGCAGATAAAGGCCAAGGCTAGGTGTCACTTGGTAAGGACAGATGGATTGCATGGTAAAGAAAGCAGCTATTAGCCTTTACCTTCATACGTGAGCAGGGATCTCGTGGTTGTGCTCCTCTTCCTGCAAGGCCTTGGACAGGGAGGGAGGGAGGAAGGGAGGGAGAAGCAGACCCCACTCTCCACATCTTCGTTCGTCCCCCTGCTTGTTCCTTGACCCGAGATAGAGGGGGGTCCATGGTCAGCTGTGGTAGAGGAGCCCCTCCTGGTCCAGATTTTGGATGAATCTGAGTACTGTTTCCTTGCCATGGCAAAAAACTAACCCTGTTGGCAAAAAAAATTTCTGTTATTTAAATAAGCTTGAATATGGCCAACTTACCAAAACATCAGTTATGTATTCTGCATAATAACTGAGTAATTTGTATTCAAATTTATTCATTGTAGACAGCAATTGTAGAAAGGTAGGAACTTGCTATGGCATATTTTGTTAATACAGATAGCCCTATCTTGCTATAATGGAAAAAGGAAGCCCATTTAAGACACCATTAATCAACAAAACCACTACCCATGCTATGTTTTAAAAATATATTGAATTTTAGGACTGCACTTAATTAAATAAAGTACAAATTAGGAACTGGAAACCAATTTAAGTCACAGAAAATAAACAGAATTCGCTGAGTATTCAATTTGTCACCTTTTCTTTTACAAAACTGGAACTGATTCAAGGCAGCTAATAACTGGGCCATAAAACTGTTCACCCTGTATGCCTCCACTGTAACAGCCTTAATGACCAGCTGTATTCATAAATTAAATCAGCAGAACAGTAAGCATGGACAAATAATTTAAAAAAAGCCCTGACCCCTGGCTGCTGGCTATTTTTATAGCTGGCAGGTAGAATGGAGTTGTATATGCTTCACTGAAGGCTCTTATATATGTATATCTAGAGGTGAAAATTGCTTTTTTTCCCAGATAAATATTGTCACACACAGTACAGGACCAAATGTTTAAACAGAACACAGATGGACGAGGTATCTTTCATTTTCACTCTTTAAAAATATTTTTAATCACAGAGATATCAGTTACGCTGAATACAATCAGATTAACATTCCCTCCTTCGGAAAGAAGGTGCAAACTCTGTATGAACCCACCGAACTCACTGGCAGTAAAAGAAGGCAGAATCAATGTATATTTGACTTGCAACTGAATCCTTTTAAAAACTTACTTTGTGTAATTTCTGCCTAGACACAGTAAAATTTGCATGTTTTCCCTGTAATGCACAGAAGCCATTGCACATTTGCTTCTTGAGTAGTGTATAAAATAGTCTGCTTCACTGCCTAGTGAGTATATAAGTGTGCAAATATATAATTGTGAAAGGGTCCTTACGTTTGCCATTTTTAAATCAACTCATATCAGCAATGTGTTTTCTGAAAAAAAAATCTACTGAAAATATAACATAGTCATTTAACGTAACAGCGCCAAGTTTCTGACATCAGTAAAGCACAAGAACAACTCTGAGCTTCAGCTTGTCGGTATTTAGCCAGGCAGACGTGCATTAACCTTGGTAATGGTGCCACTGCATTGGATAGCGCGTGAAAACACCCACTGGGTTTTGTCAGAAAGTATTTTCTTTCTACAAGTGTTAACACACTACTCAGATCCTTTCCCCCAAGCACACTGAATTGCAACAGAGTATCTGGCAATTATGGGAAAAATCAGGGCAACATTTCCCAGCTGCCTCCTGGCAAAGGAAAAAAAATAAAGTTAATGAATCTGGAAATTTTGTGGAGAACATGAAGCTGGGAAGGATAAAATCATAGAATGGTTTAGGTTGGAAGGGACCTTAGAGATCAACTAGCTCCAACTCCCTGCCATGGGCAGGGACACCTCCCACTAGACCAGGCTGCTCAAAGCCCCATCCAGCCTGGCCTTGAACACTTCCAGGGATGGGGCATCCACAACCTCCCTGGGCAACCTGTTCCAGTGCCTCACCACCCTCACTGTAAAGAATTTCTTCCTGATAGCTAATCTAAATCTACCCTCTCCCAGTTTAAAACCATTACCCCTCATCCTATTGCTACACTCCCTCATAAGGAGTCCCTCCCCATCTTTCCTGTAGGTCCCCTTTAAGCACTGGAAGGCCGCTATAAGGTCTCCCCAGAGCCTTCTCTTCTCCAGGCTGAACAACCCCAATTCTCTCAGCCTGTCCTCATAGGAGAGGTGCTCCAGCCCTCTGATCATCCGTTCTGGCCCTCCGCTGGACCTGCTCCAAAAGGTCTATGTCCTTCTTGTGCTGAGGTAAATGTGGGGGTACCTCATACCCTGCTCACTTTTCCCCACCTGTGGATGCAACCGCAGGTTCCGAGCGCCGGCGCTGCAGCAGCTCAGGCACCTCGACTTTCTGAAGAAAGTCTCCTGTGAAACTCAACAACCGGTTTTGGTACCGGCAGAGCAAACAGCCCTTTCCCCACCTAGATCTAAGGCCGGGCTGGATCGGGCTTGAAAGAAACCGGGCACCTCCCAGCTCCATCAACAGGTTCCTCCCCCGCTTCCGCGGGGCGCCCGTTCCCGCCGCGGACCGGGCCGGCGCCCGGTAGCCCCCCTCCAGCCCGCCCCCGGCCAGCCGCACCGTCGCGGCCGCCTTCCCGCCTCGGCGCGCCGCTCCCCGCCCGATGGGGCGCCGCGGCTGCCGGGCCCCGGCCCCCGGCAACTGCGAGGGACGAGCTGCCCACCGCCGCCCGCCGGAGGTGCCCTTTGCCTCCCGGCCCTCTCCAGCGGACGCGGGCTCTCCCCGTCGGCCCGGGAGAGGGCAGACGTTTGGGTGAGAGGCGGCTCCTCCCGCCGCCCGCACGAGGGGGAGGCACCCGCCCTCCCAGGAGGAGCGGCGGCGGCGGGAGAGCCGGTGCCCGCCCAGCGGAGGCGCCCCAGCGGCGCGCCCACCCCCGAGGGTTCGCGAGGCAGGGCCGGGCCCCATGGCGAGGAGGAGGAGCGGGAGCAGCCGCAGCCGGGATTGGGGGCCGCCGGCGCCGCCCGCCCGGCCGAGGGGAGGAGGCGGCGGGAGGAGGAGCGGCGGTGCGGCCCGCAGCGAGCTGGCTGGGCTCGGCGCGGCTGCCCCTGAAGATGGCGGCGGCGGAGGCGGCGGCTCCGGGCGGCGGGGGCTGCCCGCCGGCGGGCGGCGGCTCGGTGCCCGTCCTCTTCTGCTTCTCCGTCTTCGCACGGCCCTCCAGCGTGCCCCACGGCGCCGGCTACGAGCTGCTCATCCAGAAGTTCCTCAGCCTCTACGGAGACCAGATAGACATGCACCGCAAGTTCGTGGTGCAGCTCTTCGCCGAGGAGTGGAGCCAATACATCGACCTGCCCAAGGGCTTCCTGGTCAGCGAGCGCTGCAAACTGCGCCTGGTGCCGCTGCAGATACAGGTGAGACCCGGCGGCGGGGCAGCGCCGGCCGCCACAGGTGTGTGTGCGTGCGGGGCGGAGGAGGGGGCAGCACCGTACCGCCGCCGGCTGCGGCTGCCCCCGCACCCTTCCGGGGAGAAGCGGCGGCCGGGGGGGCCCGGAGCGGGCGGGAGCCGCGGGCACAGCCCCGCAAACCCGCCTCGGCTTTATTTCTCGCTGGAAACTTTTGTTTTGCGGAAGGAGGTGCGCTCCGCATCGCAGGCGTTTGGTCGCCGGGCTTTGCCTGCGGTGGGTCGGAACTTGCTTGGCTCCCGGAATGGGGAAATAGACCTGTGGCGGAAAGAATCAATACTCCAGCTTTAAAGCGGGCGGCTGGTGCTTCCCGGCCCTGCCCGGGGGTAACGCTGCTCGGTTGAAGCTCGAAGGGTGCCGGTAAAGAGGGTTCGTCCAGAGCTCGGTCTCACGGCTCGTAGGTCCCTAGGATTTCTGTGTCTCTTCTTGCCCCAAAAAGCTCTTCTACGGAGTGGTAGGGGTCAGAAGGGACCTTTGTAGATCATCCAGTCCAACCTCCCTGCCAAAGCGGGTTTGCCGTCCAGTTTACACATTTGTAACCCACTAGTTTTGTGGCCATAAACCAGGGAACCAGACTGCCAGACAGATACAGTACGTGTGTTTCATACTAAGATATCTTTATGCACACTGGAGATTTGTGCCAGTTGTGCTGTAGTAGTTGCACTCGGAGCAAAATTGCTTTTTCCTTTCTCCAGCATCAAGGAAATCAACTTTTTTAAAAAAAAGAGAAAGAAAGAAAATAAAATACATAGCTATTGCCTTAATTCAGTACATTCTCCTTAATTTATAATTAAGAAGTTTTAGTTTGTTGAGCCAACGTTACTCATAATAGTGCTCATCTTCTCTTTATGTTTCCCGAAACAGCCTAATTCACACTGTTTGTAAACTCAGCTTAATCGTAGTGTCTTGAACCCATAAACTCTCAAGGTGGCCTCTTTAACTTAGACTGTACATCAAGATACCTTTGAAGTCTTTGTCCTTTCCTTAACCCTATGTACGGAAGGAGTGGTTAAGAAGACCAAACTAGTTTAGTAACTGATTTTGTTATTTTCTTATTCATTTTGTCATTTGTCACTCATCGTATTTGGTTTAATACCTTTCGGCTTTGATTTAAAACCTTTCGGCTTTGTCTGTTGGAAACAGAATGGATGGTGGCACAGCCAGAGAAACTGGAAAGGACAGCCTGTCCAGCTTGCAAAAAGAGTTGGTATGGGTGTCATTTTAAAAACGTAATTTGTGTAGTCTCTGCATGGTACAGTGGTGCAGGTCAGAGTTTTGTTTCTTATTTGTGTATGCAGATTGCTGCTCTGAAAAGACTCTCTTGCAGATGGCTTCTGCACTGACACTGTAAATGCAGACTGAGCATTTGTAGCAGGACGTGTCTCTCAGTGTAAAAGGTCAGTGTTGAGACATGGAAGGATACGTCATTCCCTGGGCGCAGATGCACTATGCAGCTTTAACTGACTGCAGGGATTCAGGATGAACCAGTATTTAATGCATTAATTGCCTAATTGATTAGCTGCTTTCACCGATACTGTTGGCAATTCTGTGACAATCGCAACTGTTGATACGAAAAGGATGGCACTTGTGTATTATTTTAGTTGCCTCCTTGATGTGCTTCAGCAGCTGAGAATGAGCTGGAGACATCACAATGATATCAGTCAGCTTGCCTTAAGCCACCGGCAGGTGCTCAGAGATCACTTGTTTGGGGAACATTTGGTCTGATGCAGTCACAGCTGCGCTTTTTAAGACCTTTAGGGTATACAGATGGGAAAATTATACTTTCTTTCCGTGTGTTGATTCATCCACTGTTGTGTGCCCTTTTTCCTGTCCCCCCAATGTTTTATCTATTGTTACACATGACATAAGTTTGTCAACTCTACATGTGGCATACAGTCAGTTAAAATAATACCATTTTGAACGTGTCTTGCAAGAGGGACAGCCTTTGGTCACTGATGTGATTAGACTTGCGTATTTGGAAAGATATGTTTGGTTTAATATTAAGATTGACAGACACTAGCATCCATATTCCTAGACAATAATTTGGGTATTTTTATGTGCGTGCTTTATAAAAATATATGTATGCTTTTAGTTATGGATGGCATTTTAACTCCTAGGGCAGTAGCGCCCTGGACTCTGGAACAATATCCCCCTGGTTTGATTCCGGTGCAGACCTGTCATGGAAGGATGCCTTTTGTTGCAGTAGCTCGAGAAGCGTCAGCACCAAATGGTGTTTTACTGGGATCTTCCAATTTCCTGTGCATGCAGTTGAGGGGGGCAGCAACCTCATGGAGAAATCAACATATGCTTCTGCCCTCGGAAAGCCGCTCCACGCAGCAGAATTCAAGGCTCGATCTGTACAGGGACATTTGCTCTCCAGTCATATTTGTGCCTTTTAATACTTATATACATGGATTTGTTTGGTTTAGACGTCCTGGCACAAAACCGCCACTGAACTTTTAGTGGCCACCCCAGTGTTAGTCGGGCTGGTGGGACGCAGTAAACCCTAATGGTCTGGCTGCTGCTCTTGAAGCTCCTCAGCCACAGACTTGGTGGGACTTTCCATTTGGGCTCTCCCAACTGGTGACGAGGGCATATGCTTGCAACTCAAGGGACTGAGTACTAGCAGAAAGGAGCCATCTACTTTCCATGGATTTTAAGTGCTTTAAAAAGTTTTAACAGAATAATATTTACATTCGTGGCAGGGAAATGCAGGAACACTTTAACCTCCTCTAGCTCTAAATGCAGTTAAATAGTGCTGCTAAAACTAAAACTGTTGTGTTTTGCTGTAACTGTTGTAGTTGACTTTGGAGGAGAGAAGCAGTAAGGAAAAACACTTCGGAAATATCAGAAGCCAAGACAGCTATGCTTATTACAGCCGTGTAATAGAGGAGATCAGGCGGCATTCGAATATATGCCCGAGAGAGGCTATTTCACAGTTGCTGTCATAACTTCAAGGTGACTTCTCTTCAGCAGTACTTGTACTCTGTATTTACAAACTTGTAACCTTAAGATGCTGGAGCTAAAAGGGTAAAATTATTACTCTACTTCAGGGTGTTTTTTGAAAAGACACATTGAGGTCTCAGGCGTATATTTCTTGCAGAAAGCTGATTGCAGAATGGTACTTAATTGTTGCTGAAAGGTAAGGTAAATAAAATAGAACTATTTATACACAGATTTTCACTCATCTTACACATACTGAATATTGCTACGTTCAGATGCTTTGGAAATAGAGGTAATATTAACTCCGGAGCCTAAGTCCATTTTCTGGAAACTGGGAAAAGCCGAAGCATAAATTGCAGGATGAGAGGCAGGTGAGGGGAGTTGTTTTTTTGTTTTTTTCTCAAAAGGTGTAATTATAAATTCTGACACATTAGTGCTACAATTAAATACGTTTCTAAATAAATAAATTTAAAAAAACCATCACTTAGAACCTTAAAGAAGGACAACAAAGGACTGAAAATATTGAGAGAGGTTTCTTCAAATCCAGACTCCTTGTTTGTGTGTCTTTACTCTGCAGCAAGCATTTTGATCATTTTGGATTTTGATGAAGAATTTTGTATTGTCTTAATTATATGAACATCATGTGCTTATCTAACTAAATCTGTCCTTTTTAAATACTGCATTGCATATAAAAGACTGCAGTTTGGCTTAGCATAAAATAAATATTTATGTTCTTAAGTTGAAGCACTTGTAACCTATTTTTCCCTTGAAATACATTAAACTGAATTCTTCTTTTTTTTTTCCTTTAAAAGATAAGCAGCAAAGTAAAACTGAATCTTACAGATTTCCTTCTAGAAATAAAGGAGAAAAAAATATGATAGCCAGCTTGTTTTCGTTGTTGTCTTTTTTTTGCCATCCTTGAAATACCAAGGCTGCAAGGTCCTCTGCTCTGCCCTTTTAGTGGGTAACCTTGGCAAGAGATTTATGAGGTGACTACTGATGTCACATGGGATTATTTCTCTGCTTCCATTTTCTTGTTCATTACAATACTGGGAGAAAGTTGCATTTTGTACATGTAATGGTTCCCTGAAGTTTGAACAGGGAAAGTACAGATAAAGAGCCAGTATATAAGAATATTTTTGTAAAGCTGCTTCTGTAATTACAGTACTTCATTACAGTCACATTTTGTATGATTAATAATAATCAGCAGAGATGAAACAGATGTGAAAAAACACCTGTCCTTTCCCACCTAGGCCTTTTCTAGAGTAGGATTTAAAGCCGTATGTAACTCGTGACAGCATACCTTTAAATCCTGGTCTGGACGAGGTCCTAGAGATGACTTCTCTAGCTGGGTAGATGAGCTGCATCAGGTTACGTGTCCATCCAAGGTACCTATTCTGATGGTGCTGTGGATAACTTCCAGCTGGAGGGAAGAAAGTCCTAACTGAGAGAGGTGAAGCTAAACAAATGGAAGAGCTTATCTACTGGGGGGGGTAACTTCAGGTGATTTGGGGCTGGTTGGTTGGGTTTTTTTTTTCCTTTTAATTTGTTTAATGATATCTTGGCTGGGTAGACGTTACGTTCAGCGTGGATTCAGACAGGTACCGTGTGGCTGCAGTGTCTCACCATCCTTGTCCAACATGCTTCTCCTCGGAGCGAAAGCAAACAGGCCCAGGGTTTGATGTCTGGGTGTAGTTTTTCCCCAACCCCAGCTCACCGGTGGGGTGCGGTGCTGGAGCAGTGGCTGAGGAAGGGGAGGACGGCTTTGAGAGTGAGTGGTAGGATTTACATGGCATATTGATGAACCAGTAAACAGAAACTTTCCTTTGTACGTAGCAGATACTTCTGTGAATTTATTTATGGACTGCATTAGCTGCTATTTATGAAACTTAATTTCAAACTGCTTTCTGCTGTGCTTGGTCCTCCCTACATCTGCTATTACAAGTAACACTGGCAAGTGTTGATTTTTTGGTCTTGCCATCTATTTCTTCTGGTTTCTTCTTGTTCTGCCATGTGTTGCGTGGTTCGAATCAGACTGCAAATGAATCAGAAATAAATATGAAAATCAATATAGGAATTATTTGTGTTAGATTTTGTAAAAGCTTTTATTCAGCAAATACATACTTGACCAAACTTTATTTTAGAGCACCACTGGTGTCAAACTGAAGGCATAAATTGAGTCATATTGATAATAGAGGAAAGCATATATAAGGCTTTTGCTCCAGCTCCCTGTGATGTTTATCATAAACGCATGGGATTATGGATTCAGTGGAAGTCTGTAATGAGGGTGTTCCCTGGCTGGAAAGGCAGTCAGTTTTCTTCTGTGCTTCGCTGTCAAATTGAAATAATATTCAATTGTACTTTGTAAGATCTGTTCCAAATCCACTGTTTATAAATATTCCGTCACCCATGTCATTGGCGAAACGTAGGGCAAATACTGTTTTGGTAGAAGGTGCCAAGCTGGGAGGAGCTGCAAGCATCTGAGAGCACAAAATTCAGCCTTTTCGTGACAGGGTGGAGAAGCAAGGTGAAATAAGATGCAGTTCAAATTGGAAGCAACAAAAGCAGAAATAATTCCTACGCTAAGGTAAAAATAATCAGCTATGCAAATAAAAGATGAGGGTGAGTTCAAGGGATGATTTTGAGGTTAAAATGCACCTCAGCATTTTAAGTATCATAAATTATGGAAAGAGCAAATAGAGTAGTGGAAAGTACAAATTGAACACAGCCTGCGAGGGCTGTGAATTGACCGATGTTCTCTGAGGCTCTACTAGTGCTGACAATTATTATGGGCAGAGAAATACTACTGTTATAGTACTACTGGGTGCCTCGCTGTTGAATGCAATTTGAAAAGCACCCCAGGGAGGGCAACGAAAATGATTTGAGTTGTAGGAGGAAAGATTGAAAGTATTAGATATGTTTTAGAATAAGGGAGGGGAGGGGAATGACTAAGGGGAAACCAGATCTGAGTCTTGAGGTATGGTAATAGGCATTCGTGCATGGTTACGCGTGTCAAGGAAGGTGGTAATGTTCTTGCATTTCAAATCCACCATGAACAGAACTGGAAATAATGCTCTTAAATGGCAACAAAGCAACTATGGGTGAGAAGACAGTGCAAGGTAAAGATAACAGAGCTGTGTCATGAATTGTGTAAGAGCTCTGTAAATTGTGTATTGTTGATGGGTCGGACCAGATACATATCTGTGATGAGTATTTGTGTTTGGTTGATCCTTGTGTAGAGGCAGAATAGGCAGCTTCTTGAAGACCTTCCTAGGCTATTCATTCTTGTTTTCTGTGCTAAGGATGGTTGTGCCATACACTGCCTTGGCATAGGAAGGTGTATGCCAAGGCAGTAGACTTAACTCCACGTAGATCACTCTACAATCAATGATGGTTTGCAGTAGTTCAAAATGATCTTAACAAAACAAAAACAAAAAAAAAGCAGTGGAATGATTTATAGAAGAAAATAATGGTCTTTGCTTGTCATATAAATGCCAAGACAAAATGACACCTTTTCTGAGTAGGAGGCACACTTACAAATATTGTCTATTCCAATTACTCTATTTTTGCTGCTGGGCGGTAGGAAAGTTAAACTTCATGATTGACTGCTCTGATGGTAGTAAGTGCCAGAGTCAGAATGGATCACAGTAGGTGCTCACTGTGGTGTTGAATTGTACATAAGTTCTTCCCACCAGCTGGCTTCTGCATTGTTGAAGCACGTAGATGGATAGTGTTCAAGAACAAGGCAGTTATTCAATATTTAATTTTATTTTCAAGCATTCTTGGTCCCAGACCTCATTTGCTACATGGTGTAGAATTGCAGAAGTGTCGTATGGGAAAGATACTCGTATGGGAGAGATATCAAGGGACTGCCTTTCCTAACTTTATGCAAAGCCAATTCTCGATCAAATCAGCAGTGTCTTTGCTGAATGCTGAAAATCTCTAAGGATGGAGATCCTACCACGCGTGGTAACTTGTTTCAGTGCAGCTGTACCTTCCTAGTGAAAAAGATTTCCCTGATGTCTGTTGTGATGCTGTTCCTGTGGCATCAGTGGGTCCTGTGTTAGAGCATCTGCTTTACGGTTGTTACTGCATTTGCTTTTGTAACTGCTTTTACTAATAGTATTGCCACTTTGCCCATGAGGACTGGAGGAACTGCAGTTATTTGGCACAAGTGGTGTACTGAATCTCAGAGGTGTGGGAATTTAGCATTTACAGTTATAATGCACAAGTAATTTTCACAGCAGTTTGAACAGGCCATTCTGTGTGGTTGAGCGTGGTCATTACTGTAGGTTTTTCAGCCTTGGAGATCAAAAGTGTTTTACTCAGGGAACGTGATGAATCAATGAAAGATTTGGGACTGATATTTAAAGATTCCTGATTCCCATGTGGCGAGTTGACCTTGGCTGGCCACCAGGTGCCCACCAAGCTGCTCCATCACTCCCCGCCTCGACGGGACTAGGAGAGAAAATACGACAAAAAGCTCGTGAACAGCATCACTTCCAACTTCTCTACCTCCTTCCCGCAAGTGGTGCAAGGGGACAGAGAATGGGGATTGTGGTCAGTTCATAACACTTCGTCTCTGCCACTCTTTCCTCCTCGCACTCTTTCTCTGCTCCAGCGTGGGGTCCCACACACAGGAGACAGTCATTCATGAACTTCTTCAATGTGGGTCCTTCCCACAAGCTGCAGTCCTTCAGAAACTGCTCCAGCATGATTCCTTTCCATGGGGTACAGTCGTTCAGGAGTGGATTGCTCTAGCGTGGGTCCTTGTGGGGTCACAAGTACTGCCAGAATACCTGCTCCAGCGTGGGCTTCTTATGGGATCACAGCCTCCTTCAGGCACCCACCTGCTCCAGTGTGGGGTCCTCCACAGGCTGCAGGTGGACATCTGCTCCACTGTGGATATTGATGGGTTGCAGGGGGACAGCCTGCCTCACCATGGTCTTCACCATGGGTGCAGGGGAATCTCTGCTCTGGTGCTTCTAGCACCTCCTCCCTCTCCTTCTTACTCAGCTTGGTGTCTGCAGAGTTGTTTCTCTCACATGTTCTCACTCCTCTCTCCCAGCTGCTGTTGCACGGTGGTTACCCTTTCTTAAATATGTTATCTTAAATACGTTATCACAGTAGACACCACCACCATTGCTGGGGCTTTGGTCAGCAGCGGATTCGTCTTGGAGCCAGCTGGTACTGACTGTCTGACATGGGGCTGCTTCTGGCATCTTCTCGCGAAAGTGTGACCCGTGCAGCCTCCTCGCACTACCAAAACCTTGTGCCGTAAACAAAATATATCCCTGCTCTTCCAAAATGTACTATTTTACAGGTTTTATAACTTTGTTTTAGTTTAAAACATCACAACCTCAATTTGCAAAAAATGAAGTGTATACAATTAATGTCTACTTCCCAGAGGCAGTTTATTCAATTTGATTGATCAGTCTGCTGAAAAGCTCCTGAACAGATGCAATTTCCCTTCAATTGCCTTACAACTAAATGATAGTATGTAGCTGCTTCTTTCTTTCCCTGTAGCCTCAAGCTGAAGCCTTCTCCTTTGCTTCCCCAGGTAGTGCAAGTACTTTTATACAAATACAAAGCACTCTTTCAAAGAGTGAGAAAATGCAATCTTTGATTTCTTTTTTCTTACACACACGCTCCCCCCCCCTCTTCTGCCCTACTCTGTAGCCTGTAGGAGGGAAACTGGGAGATTTTTTCTATCATTAAAATGTATTCAGTTCAGTTTCTGGTCATAATACTGACAAGCTTCTCTGCTTTTGTTCTAGCCTTTGGACTTTCATCAGACTTGTGCTAAAAGATGTCATGGATGAAACAAACTGACTACACAATGAAACTGTTGAAAATATGTGTACATACAATATTGAAAACCAGTGGAAGTCTGAATTTTTTTAAACTTTAATTTATCCTGATTTTATGTCACTACCAAGAGCTGTAGATTTAAAAAAGAATTTGAGGAATGTAATTTTGCTGTTGGTACTTCTTGTTACTTCTTTTTTTTTTTTAACAGTACTTTAGGCAGTATGCTCTTCCACTCCCCTTCAGGGTTCAGAAGTTTCTATGTACATTTACTTGTGTCTCCCACCTAATAAATCTTGGTTACCTATTGATGACTGTGCTATAACGCTTAGGATCAGCTGTTCATTTGAATTTAGAAACATACCGAAATCAGGCTTGAAAAACTTGTATCCTATTTTGACTTAAATGAACACAAATCTGTTACCTGGCAGAGGTGTTGCAGAATCTTTCTTACTCTGCTGCTTTTCTGAAAGGGTCTTCACTGCCATGGAAAACATTATCTTTTTTTTTTTTTTTTTTTTTCAGATGACTACTTTGGGCAACCTGACACCCTCAAGCACTGTGTTTTTCTGTTGTGATATGCAAGAGCGATTCCGGCCTGCCATCAAGTACTTCGGGGATATCATCAGTGTGGGCCAACGACTGGTATGGTTTTTGCTTTTTTTCTTGTAGCAAGTTTTGCTCACACACATAAATTATTATTTTATATACAGCCAGTTTACTGGTTATTTAGTTTCATGTAATAACAAAGTCTTTACTATTATCATTCTTTAACAATTTCTTTTCTTGTACGATTTCCTCCCTGCCCCCTTGCAGCTCCAAGGTGCACGGCTCTTAGGAATTCCAGTTATTGTAACTGAACAGTATCCCAAAGGTCTTGGCAACACTGTGCAAGAAATTGATTTAACAGGAGCTAAACTTGTGCTTCCCAAAACAAAATTTTCAATGGTGTTGCCAGAAGTCGAAGCAGCATTAGCAGAAATCCCTGGAGTCCGCAGCGTTGTCCTGTTTGGAGTAGAAGTATGTGCCTTACCATTCTTGTTCTGTTTTATGGTAATGTCTGTTGCCTGCAATAGTATTAAGCATTGCTTTCTGTAATTTAAAAAAAAAAAGTCAATTTATACTGCTTAGAGCTCAGATACCCTCTACAGGTTAAATTATTCTTGCGTTACTTGTCTTTCATATTATCTCATAATAAAATTTGAAATGAGATATGTCTAAACTGCAGGCTCTTGTCTCAAGCTTCGTTGGCATTTAAAACCCACATTGAGTTCCCTAGTAATGTCAGGGTAGAAAAATACATGTTTGAACCCTAATTAATTATGCAGTCTAATTTGGCATTGTGCTACTCATGTTTTATAATAATGGTTTGATGGTGGGTTTTTTGCCTTTGATTTCTTCCCTGTAGACTCATGTCTGCATCCAGCAAACAGCATTGGAATTAATTGGCAGAGGTCTGGAAGTTCATATTGTAGCTGATGCCACCTCATCAAGAAGTATGATGGACAGAATGTTTGCTCTCGAGGTAAGTTTCTTAGTGAAGGCTTTGTCTACCTTGGGTCTCTATGTTAATTTCCCTGCTTATTGTAAGCTGACAAGGAATTTCTAAGGACAGTAAGCAGTGGACAAACATAGACTTGAGAAGAGGTGAACGCTCTGATTTTCAGAATAGTTTCCAGGATGGAGAAGGATTACTGCCCTATTTTTCCTCCCTAAATTATGGTTGAATACGTGGAACCCCGTTTGGGACACTTGAATTTTAAAAGTGATTTTTTTTGTGCAGTCTAGATTACTCTGTATAACCATTAGCATTTCAGGATATTTTCGTATGGAGTGTTATCTGTACAGCAGAGCAAAAGTGCTACAGAACCTTTGATTTTGTTGTTCCAAGCAGTATTTGTGCTGCTGTTGAAATTCCTTGAAATGCAATGGAATATAATAGTAAGTGATCCCGTTCAAGGCTCCTTCTTGTATCTCTGTCCCTCCCTCTGCTCTTCCTTATCCTTTCGAATTAAAGCTTAATCTCAAGACTCTGTGATTATAGTAGAGATTTCCCCCACCCCCCTTCTAGGAGGTTAGTCTAACTAAATGTTGAGAAAATGGAGATAAATGTAACACAATTTAAAAGCATGTACAACTATGTGGTAGCAAATTCATGCAATTTTTTGTAGTGTACTCTAACTTGTTTACAGGCATAACTTGGAAATAAAAAAATGATATATATATTAAGTATTGTGATTTTTTTGCTTCATGTGCTAACAATTATTTGGAAATTGGAACTAATAACTACAGCATTTTATACATTTTTCATAGATTTGGAGAAGACTTCTAATTTCTTCTGTTTCTCATGAAAAAGAGAATTAAAGGCTAAAGGGAAATCACCAGCATATAGCGTTTGATGAAACCCATGACTTTGATTAAGTGAAAGCTTAATGTCATCTGTCACGTAAAGCACAGTGACGCACACAGAGTGCAGGAATGACTGAAATCATGGGCTTCCCAAGTCAACATGGTACAGCAACAGTAATACACAAAACAAATATAGAAAAACTGAAATCTGTTTGCCTTATTGTGTACATCTCTGTACATTTGATTGTCACTTATTCTATGTCTGCATGCATAGAAGTTGTTTCAGTGTAACGGGTTAAAGCAGCGAGTGCTTTTCTTCCTAGTCAAAAAAGTATCGATCATCTTAAAAGCGTGGTTGTTTGCAAAAGCTGTAATCCAGGCAAATAGGTCAGTTTTAGGTAACTTTTTAGCATGTCTTGGCAATGTTTTCTCATCAAGCACAAAGGAAATCTTTTGCTGTGGTCCTTTTAAGTATTCATCATTAAAATATGATTAGGGGAACATTTGCTGGCTTGCTGTGATGACCCAGCCAGTTATATGGCAGTAACTCCTCCTCCTCCTCTGTGGCTGCATGTGGTGAGCTGAGGTTCATTGATCCGAGTTCCCTTGATCCTTCTCCATACCTTTCTGGGAAGATGGGTGTAACATTTACTTTTTCCTAGTGATGCAGCCCTCTTCTGTTCACAGTGACCTTTCAAGGATGATACAGAGTGACCTTGCAGTGATAACAACTACCTTCCTCAGCAATCTCAAATAAATCCCATCTGGTCCCACCCATCCTTTCAGTTCTCCACATATCCACTCACATAGCATGTGTTTTGATGGCACTGGTGACAAACATGCAAATATCTGAACAGGTGTACTTAGGAAGTGCAGTTTGAATCAATTGACAGCCAAAGCTTTCACGTGTGCTTGGATGACCCAAAAGAGTTATTGTCTCCACTTCTGCTGTGTGCTTAAAAATCACAGCAAGCAAAAGCTTGCAAACAAAAAAAACCCAAAAAACAACCCACCCCAGAAACCAAAAAAACCCTTAAAATTTCCACTGATTAAATAATTCAACGCAACTGGCCAAGGCTGTGGCTGTTCTTTATCTCTGCCCTATCTGATGAAGATGCCTTGTGTCACTGCTTGGTCGTGGATTGAGCCAGCTTAGTCTGTTCCTGCTGTTTTTCTTTTCTGTTCTACTTGTACCTGTAGTGTGGATGTAACACACGCTTGCTGCTTTCCTTTGTCTGAAAGACTTATGTTCTAAGAAAACTTTCACTTTCCTTGGAAAAGCATCCAGCACATGCTTCATTCCTACTAATCTCAATGCTATATAAATTATACTCTAATTCTAGGACTAAGTATAAGCCAATGCCAGCCTCTTTGACGTGTTATGGTATGTTTTGCTTCTAAAGAGAAGGTGTTGTCTTTTTTCAATCAATATTTCTCAGAAGGCAAGGTTCTTTTAACAGTCTGTTTTTTCTCTCATCCGTACTAGTTACAAGCAAAAAAAAATTGTATTCCTGGAGAAGTACATACTGAAAGCATTGCCATAATATTTCATTTTGATTTTCCCGTTTTTTTTCTTTTGTATGTGGTTTAAACAAATATGTTGTTGTACAGAGCAGGAGAGCTGGGGAAGCTATCTGCTTTGTTTCAATTTAAGAATACCGCAAGGCTTGCTGCCATTATTGCAAGCAGGAAGCATCAACCTGCATAAATCTAGCCTAGTTAGTTTATCATTGTATAGACTGTAGTTACATATACTTTACTGTTCCCTTAAGATTAATAACTTTCCCTCAGCAATTGCTTTGTAATTGAACAACTAAAGAGCAGTGATCTATGTCTGCCCTAAAAAGTTTCAACCTTCTCTTTGCTTTAGTAATTACAACTGAAACCTGTCTGGAGGCATATGCATCTGTATTTTCTGCCTCTTGCCCTCCCTTGGCTCATTCAGGACCCCATTAGATTTGGTGGCACATGCAGCTGAGTAGAGGATGACAGAGGGAAAGCTGGATCCATGAAGAGTTTTGCTGCCAAAGCATCTGTACAGTTGTTGGGAGTGGGGGCAGGAAGTGGTCAGCCTTTTAAGTAAAGGTAACTTTGCTACGTAGGCAGCAACCACAGTCTTAAAAGTCCAAAAACTTTGCAGTAAGTCCTGTGGCTTGGGCTACATGAAGCATTGCTGTGTTTAGTTGTGCACTTACAAGATCTAGCAGGCCTCTTTCAGTTTTGCATTCTATGCAGCAATGTTTTTCATTCTCTAGCCTCTGAGAAGTAACTCTGGAGTTACTGAGGCTGTAATGAGCTGTTGGTTAAAAGGAGCTGCTGTTGTGCTGGTACGATTTATCAGGTCTGTAGAAGAGCTTTTTGTTCTGTCTCCTGCGATTATTAGTACTAGCACGCTATGTAGTCCAAAGACCTAAGTACTTGTACGTAACAAACCCTGAAAGAGAAATTGTGACAATTAAATTTCTTGCTTAACGCCTTTAGCTTGGATGGACCTCGCTATTTTCTTTTTTCCCGGGCCTTTCAAATCTGCATGAGAGGGAAGAAAAGCTATCCTTGGGACCACGCAAGGGAAAAGTGTTGCTACTAGAAGAGGGCGTGTCTTCTACATATTAAGTCTGCTTATTAAATCTGAAAATCCCCCTAAAATGAGGAAAGAATCAAGTCAAAGTAGGAACCCTTATTTATAATCCAGGGCAGCCTTTTTCCTTAGTGAACTCTAAAAACAGTCACTTTCCATCCTAGCTTTATAAATGGCACTGCTAAAAAATGCTGGAATGGAATTGGCAATACTTATATTAATAGGAAATGTTTTTAAAAATACCATCCGTCTTTTGTAAAAAATGTGTACTCATTCACATTTGTGTGTATCTTACATTATTGTCTGTCTGCTCTTTTCTCTTTCAGCGTCTTGCTCGTACCGGAATTATAGTTACTACTAGCGAAGCTATATTGCTGCAGTTGGTAGCTGATAAAGAACACCCGAAATTCAAAGAAATCCAAAATCTTATTAAAGCGAGTGCCCCTGAGTCAGGGCTCCTTTCCAAAGTTTAAAGAGGATGTGGAGGAAGTGGATCTCGTTGTCATCTTTAAGGAGGAAGGAAAGCTGTAAGCGCACATGTACACCTTCTTTCACTCAAAGCTTGGTAGAAGTGTAAAATTAAAAATTGACATACTTGTGCTTGCCTTAGCAAAATTGTCTGGTTATACATCTGGGTGCCAGTATGTTCTGTTTAGTTACAGCTGTCAGAGGCTTTGGGTACAGTAGGACCCTTTTGTTGTCAAATTTCCGTATTTATTTAAAAATCAGAAATTAACAGAGGTGCCTGCTAGTCTATACTATACATGGATTGTAACAGCTCCAAAAAGTGCATATTTCTGTGACACCTCTTGATTGTGCACTTTGTAAAAGTGTTCTGTGACATTCTGTTTTACTTTTGTATTAATAGAAGATAATTACATATTGGGTAAATGTGATGCGATACGCTTTAATGTTCTATGTAAATGAAGTATTTTAATAGGGCGTAAGTTAAAACCAATAGATATATGGATTACCTGTGCGCTTTTGTTCTCTAGGATGAAATTTAAGCGCTTTGCTTCATAGACAAGACACATAGATCAAGCAGCAGCTGATGTTTGGTTGCTCTAGGTAGCTGAAGCCTGCATTATGACTTTTGATTATTCTGAAATTGACTGCCCAACCGTGTACTTCACTGACGTGTACACAAACAGGAAACTGTCATTTAATATGTTCTTTATAAACAACTGTTGTAAAGTTCTTCAGAACTAGCAGAAGATTACTGAAACTACGTAAATTGGCAAAGCTAAGGATGTTAAAGAACAAAAGCTTTTCAGCTTTGAATGCTGAATCTACTACTATATTTAGATTTATTTGGTTTGGGTTTTTTTACCCCATTTTAGTTAGGTTGAATAATTCCATTTGATTTACTCATTAGGCCAAGCGAGCTCTGAAAGAAACCTCAGCTTCTCTAGGTTTTTGCGCCTTTTCTGTGGGCTGCAGATGAGTGGAGTTTGAATGGAACCTGGCCTAAAAGCATTCTTCAGAAGAACAGCATCTTTAACTTCATGATATATATTTTTTTCTATTTAGAACCAATCTTTTAACACATGATTGTTCGTAAAGGCACCTGCTTCATGTTAAAGTGGTTTAGACAATGTTGTATAAAGTTTACAGTGTGACTGAGACATTTATTTTTTTAAAAGAGTACTAGAATATGTCATACTGAACACTGATCTTTTTGGTAGAAAACCAATTAGAGTACATGTATTGTTTTAAATTGCTTATTTTCCCCACAAGATGGCTCTAAAAAAATTGTTTCAGAGAGTTATAACCTTTATATGTTCAAAACAAATAAAATGTTAACATTTGCTGTCTCTCTTATGCTTGTGGTATTTATTGACGAGCAAACCCTGAAAGCTGTGTTTGCCATGGACCTTATTCTGTTTTGTGCAGCTGTGGAATTTCTATAGATGTCATGGGAATTTTGTGTAAAGATCAAGGGTGCATAATGTCTAATAATTCTTGTCTTCGGCATCTAGTTACAATGTCATTTAGTGCTCCAAAATATGAAGAATGAATGTTATGCTTCACGTTGGAGGCAGGGAGGCGAGTTGAGTTGAAGAACCATTGTGCTGTATCACTGACCTACTTTTTACCTTCTTTTCTGCTATATTAATCACATTGCCTAGCAGTATAAAGTCTGCTTATATAAATCAACAGCTGTGAGCAAAAATACTATAAATTTCTTATGAAATAATGGTTTTATTGCCTTGTTACCTTTATGTGTTAATGGTACCTAGAGTTAGTAATAGAAGGAAAAATGATAACAGGTTTTTACACATGTTTATTTTTGGAAAAACATCAATTTCCTCAATAACAAATACGTGGTTTTTAAGAGATAATTGTATTTGTTACTAGAAATTTACCATTCTTATACAAATACAAGTTGGAGGACAGCTGTCACAAGTTCCTTTGCACACAGTCCTTTCCTAACTATGGTTTTTACCACAAGGGGAATCGTTTGGTAGCAAGATGGCACTAGAGGAGAATCTATAAAATACACTGGTGTCCTCTGTGATTTTTTTTTTTTTATTATTATTATTATTTTGGTATTTGCATAGCCTTCTCTGGCAAACTAGATTTTTGTCAAGGTCCTCAATTTGTGGGTTTTTCCATAAGCTAAAAAAATAATGCAGAAATACGCAGTGAGCTCTTAGATGTGAATTTAGGGGCAGAATGATTGAAGTCTTTCTCCTTCATTAGATGGGTATGTTAATCAGTATCATATTTCAGGTGAGATTCTAAGAGTGTTTATTTAAAAAGAATAGAAAAAGTGTTGCTGTATTTCTCTTACATAAAGTAAGTTTATTTCTCTCTTCAGGAGAGAATCCCCTTTGCTTCTTCATGCTCTAACTCACCTGTATTTGCTGTTCTCTGACAAGTGGGTGTTCCCACGCAGTAGAACAGCAGAACTGAGCTGCGTGAGAAGAGTCTGCACGCTGTTGCATTATCTAATGTAAGTACTCTTTTGACCCACAAGGATATGAAATAAATTAATGAAATAACACAGAGGAGAATTGCTTAGGGATATACTCCGGTGATTGTGAAGAAGCCTAATTCATCTCTGTCTAAGTGCTAAGCTGTCCTTTATTTGAAGGCTTTACCACAGCTATGGCTAAGCAGCAAGATTGCCACCTGCTGTATGTGGCTTCAGCGTCATTTCTCTTTCCTTGGGGAAGCAGAACGACAGTCCTTGATGGAGAAGGCTGGTTTATTTTCCTCAGTAGGTGTTCTGCTTCTCTGTAAAGTTGCTGATGTGTTGTTAGCTTGGCTGGAATAGCTGGTGTATAAATTCTACACCAAGTATAATAGTAAGCATGTGCGTGATTAGTTTTTCCTCTGCTAAACCCGTACAAAGATGAGTGCTTTTTTTCTTATTTTTATCTTGTTTTTCTCATTTCTCGTCAGCTTACATTTTTGAGTTTAAAATATGATCCTGTCTATTCACAGAACCGTGGTCCTTTTATTACTTTTCCACCTGTATGATAACTTTTTATGAACTAAAACAAGCAAGGTCTCCAGTACCCTTTGCAAAACCTGAAAACAGAGAATGAATTAAAAAAATCAGCTCTTGCTAGCCAACGTTTTCTGTTATAGTCATCACAAATGGCTGGAGAAGTGATGTTGTGGGATGTGGGACTGCTCCACCATAATTTCTGCACTTGCCTGACAGTAGTTCTCAAGTAAATGTCCACTTAAAAAAGTCATTCTGCTTATTGAGTATGGTTTCCTAGCAGACATCAGGGTGGGATCCTCTCCTTCCTGCCCCATCCCTCCTTTTATTTATTACATTAACTAAATAATGACATTAATCTTTCAGGAGAGAAGAATTAAGGTCAATGTTCTCTTCTTGACGTGAGCACTCTTGTTTTTTTTATTTTCCAAGCCTCATAGATTTATTTTTGTTGTTGTTGTTGTGTTGAATTGAAACTCTTCTGCTACAGATTTGTTCTCTTACATAAGAGATGAACATTCAATCTTTGTTGCTTTAAAAACTTTGTTTCAATTAAACATGAAGTAATAGCTGGAGCTGTGGAGCCCTGAAGAAAAGCAAATGATATTAAGGAGGATAAAGGCTTTTGCTTTGATAAGTGGTGGTGCCGACTAGTACTGTTACGTAGTTCGCCTGATATTCTTCAGAGTATTTGCTACCATATTAACTGCTATGGCAGTGACAGAAGATGTTAGTGATTTGTAGAATCTGTTGGGGTTTTTTTCTTCCTCTGGATAAATTAGAGATAAACTATACTAGATGGGTATAACAGATGTCCTTCAGATACGTTTAGAACATCTGTTCTTCAAATGGGCTATGGCAGGAAATGCTTGAAAAAAAAGTTCTGTTTCCATTGTCTAGCGCTGGTTTCTTCTTAGTAATTTCTGAAACAGAATACGTTCACACAGCTGTTGTTACACCTTTCTACAATCTCAAGAAGTGCTTCTGGTACAGCAGAGGTTACAATTGGTAGTATGCTGATGCTCCTCTTGGGACAGAACTATAAATAAAGATAAGGTAGAGTGTGCAGTCTGGTCTTTTATTACTCATTCAAATTGCATAACTTAGTTTTTCTTATGAGATAAAGGAATATTTGCAAAGGACTGCGGTGAATAGAAGGAATTTATTAAGTATTTGCATGCTTAGGTCAGCTTAATAGACTTACTAAAACCACCAGGGTTGGCAGCTCTCCTGCCACTGACAGCATTAGGCTTTGCTTTAATGAAACCCTTTTATCTGCTCAAGAGAGAAGATTGAGCAAACAAATGAAGAGAGCAGTTAATGGAGAATAGATGGTGAAGTGCAAAGGCAAAATGGGAAAGAAAACTTGTTTTCTAATTATTACTGATATTTTTCTTTCCTCATGGGGATGTTAAGAAGCTGGAGCACTTATTAACATAGAATTACATACCTTAAGTTTGCAAAAACTGAGTAGGTCACAGCAGTCCTCTGTCTTGCTGTGTACTTCATTCCTTTCCTGGACTGTTTTTACCTTGTTTTCATCATCTTATAACTGCCCAAAAAGGAGACTCTGCTAAGCTTTTTGGCTCTAAGTATTGCAAAAATTGCCAACTGGATGGGTAAATGTTCTGCTATCAAAATAAGGAACGGGAAGGTGTTGGAGCAAAGACTGAAGGTCACCACATGCTCGGCGCTGACATCCCCGAGACAGGTATGAACTGTTACCCTGCATTGTGGTTTCAACAGCAGGAAGGCATACAGCTGAGACTTGGACACACTAAAAGCTTTCTGAAAGCAAAGGCAGCTCATCATAACTGGAATGACTTTTCCTGTTTAGGATGTGGATTTTTAGAGATAGAAGATCGTTGTACACCTGAAATGAAGCGAGAGAACTAAGTTGGGGCCATTTATCTTGCACTGCAGAGAAAGAGACACGTTGTTAGATTGAGACAAAATTCATTAGAGTTGTCCTCTTGCTTCCCTCTTCCATAGGGAAGCAGACATTTGCAATTAATCTGAATAAGAATATTTGAACTATGTTTTCTGAAACATTTGCCTGTTCAGGTTCACAAAGCTCTTGGTAAAACTTCATCTGAACTCTTGAAGCTGGATTTTAAAATATCATTCAGGAATCTGAAAAAACAGATGTTTGGCTACCGCATTGTTTCCATAGTTCATAGGTGCTTATTAAAATTAAGTGTAATGCTGCCATTATTTTGAAGTTCCGGTATGTAACTGTTTGTGTTATTTGTGTCCCAGTAAAACACATTAGGCATTCTGGCCTTCAGATTTTGATCGAGAATTTAAAGATTTTTTTGGATATTTCAGTAATTTCAATGGGGTTTGAATTGAAGCGTTGCAGACAGGGAAGTCTCCATCCAGATTTACTCCCACATCATAAAGTAGGAAACATTGCTGATGGAAAGAACCAGTGAATAAGCTAACTGCTCATCAGAGTGGTTAACCAACTCATGGCATCAGTGTTTCCACTTTGCGATGCACAGTTACCAGTCACTCTAGGGAAACGTTGCAAGAAACCTGTGAGGCAAAATAGCAGGTTTCCTCCTAGGAAGCAGTAGTTGAATGCTTAGGTACATACCTCTCTATTGGGCTGACATTAAAGGGAAGAGAGGGTAAAGTCTGCTGAGGAACCACTCTTTCCTCCTCAGTGATAAACATCTCCTCTCACAGTTATGTAGAGGTCAAGCAAAAGGCCGAAACCGAAAAGCTAAAGAAGAGCAGTTTTATTGTTCCAGACAGTTATTTTATTTTAATGAGTACCCGGGAGGATACTCAAGCAATCTGCAGGAGGGGTGCAGACCAGCAGTGCATGACAATTCAAAGTCCCACACTAGAGAAATACTGAAGATTTACCAAGCTCCAGTCTGTAAAATGAGATAAGCTTAGAAAATTTTCCTGAAAAGCCATGATTTGCAGGGGTCACAGTATTCTATTAAATGCTTGTCCTTAATCATATATCCATGAAACATGATTTCTCCTATAAATAGTGTTGTAATTTCTTTCAGAATGACATATGTTAGTATATTTTTAAATTTCTGAATATTAAAAATTATGTTCCTATTACCATTATTTTAAAACATTTGGGTAACACATAGCAGGTTTACATAGTGGATTTTCTCATGAGGGTAGCTAATGTGGTCTCCTTATTAAAATATATTTTCATATTAGAAAACCTCCATATTTCACACTTTGCATATGGTAAGAAGAGTGGCAGTAACTGTGTTCCACGTTATTCATTAACGAAAATCCATGCGTTCCTAGTGGAAAACTGACTAACAGAAGCTGAAGTACTGTGCTAAAATAATTTCCTCTGTGAAAAAACAGTTTTAAGCATGCCAAGAGTGATGACAGACCATATTCCTTGTAATGTATTGCAGTAGAAGCAGTTTGGGGTGTGTAAGAAAACGAAACACAGCACCCTGCAGGGATATGCATTGTAGCAATGAAGGTGCAATAATTTGAAGGTGGTTTAAATTAGCCTTTGAAGGTGACTGTTTTTTCTCCAAGATAGGTTAGCTCAAGTAGATCATCTATATTTCCGTTGCTCATCATCAGTCATTTCCATTATTCAGGAAATAATTTCTGCATAATTTATAACTTATGCTCCAAGTAGAATTCAGATCATGATTTTAGCATCGCCAGTCTTGAACAGAAACGTCAAATTTTCTCAACATGTGCCTTCATTACGCTTTTATACTGGCGTACCGACAAGAGTCACAAAGGTCAGCTGTGATTTGGGACAGACAGATTGCCCAGTCTCCGGGCGCTTAGGTCTGGGCTGTCACGGGCTAGGGCAGCTTTAGGTGATGTTCTTCCTGATGGCAAGGTGAGAGGCAGCTCGTCCCGCACCAGCGCTGCGGAGCTGAGGCAGGGAGTTCTGGGGCAGCTCTAGTCCAGCCGCTGGTGCAGAAGCATGTCTGAGGCAGATGCCATGTAAAGTGGATCAAGCTATGACGTCTGAGCAACAGCTCATATCCCACTGACTGAGGAGAGGCAGGATTCAGGCCTCTCTGAATTACACGCCTGTAGAAAAAGATCATTAGGGGCTGAATTTTTGCCTGTTGTTGTTCTAAAGGTTCTTGTCGACTGTTCTCCCACCACTTGGAGACAGGAGGAGACAACAGGAGGAGACATCCTGTTGCTTACATCTTGACATTATACGTTTGAAAAAACATGTTCAGTTCCCAAGTGGGATCTGCTGGCAAAGTAGAATTGGGGGGGGCCAAGTGGGGCACAGCACCTAATGTTCTTTTATATTGCACTACTTTAAGATGCTCCTTCAAAACTTTGGTGATACACAGAAGAGGAAATCGCTGTCATTTCCAGTCACATGGAGCGAGTGTACATGGTGGAAATCGTAGCAAAATTTAAAAGTACACATTGGCATAGAATTGGTAAGAATTTCTGGTATTATATACTTATTTATTTCACATTTTAAATCTTAAAACAGAATTGTGTCATTAAGTGTTGGAAACCCAGGATATGCAAGTATGCACCAAATAAAGAAGAGGGGCTGTGTGAGATTCAAAGCCAAGTAGCAGTGGTGTCTCACAGCAGTTAGCAGTATAATGCACTACTTACACACTTGACTAATTTGTCCACAGAACAAAATTGATGCAAGTGAGGAAAATGTGTGGAGTAAGGGTGACTTTACAGTGACATTCCCACAAAATGAAGGTTCTTAATGAAACCCCCTTGTAATATTGCTGGTGTCTGACGCAACGCCCTGCCCCCATAAGTACTTTCAATGAACGTGTCTTCTCTTTTCTTTGTGTGTGTAGGGAACAATAAGAGATTATTCTTTCCTGGAATAAAAAAACCCAAACATTTCAGAGTGCTTGAAAAGGTATTTTGGAAACAAAATGTGAACGCACACGGAGACTAATTCTTCCCAGCAGGGTTTTTGCAGGCATTCAGGTAAAGTACGGGGCAGCATCTTCCTGCTTTACCACACACCACAACCTTTTTCTGAATACCGATGGAATAAATGCAGTGAAAGATAATTAGGATAGTATTTTCAAATGTAACTTGAGTCCAAATCCATACTAGAGCTTATTGAAAATCTTGACTTTACAGATGCTTTGAAAAATTCCATCAGTAGTTTAAAAAACATGGGGTATTTCAAACTCTTCCGTTTTGGACTGATCCTTTCTAGGTCATCAGTATTGTAAGTCTACTACCAGCATATGGGCACAAGTAAATGCTTTTGATAACCTTTACCCTTTTGCAAGTGTACCTCTGTATTACTAAAGTAGACTTCTTTTCATGTCATCTCCTGTCCCACAACTAAGAGGCAATTAATATGTCTCCCCGTTGGCTGCTTACCTCCCATTGAAACTGCTGGACATAGCTAGGCTGATACTTAGCTTCTTTGCAAATTATATTCTGGAATCCGGATTATCATCCCAGTTTATTTAGGTTAATGATCTGATAAACTCATTAGTAATCCCATTGTTTTCAAAGAGATTAACAGTTTCACGGGATGCAATAGTTTCACCATATGCTCCGTAAAGCAAGCTAAAATACTCTCTGTTACTGCTCATCACAAATGTTCGAGATCTTCAGCTGTTTCCACAGTTTATAGTAAATTCCATATGGCCTTTTCTTTTTTTCCTAGGGAAAGTAAATAGTCCTTACATGCCTGCATAATGTGTGGGATAAACAGATGCAAGCACATTACCACCACCAGAATAATAATTCATGTTTAGTAATTAGTAATACCAAAAGCATTTTTTCTGAAAGTGATAGTTGTATTCTTGTCATTGTTACATGCAGCCTTGCAAACGCTTGATTATACTTTTTGGGTTTTTTTCAATACCCGATGGCGTAAACTCTTCTGTACAGAATGCCACCTATTGCTGCTGTGTAAGATGGAAAGGTCACATCTGCATTACAACACTGCATTTGACTCCATCCTTGAAAAAAAAAATCAACAGTATTCAAGGATCAGTGAAAAGGGAACCCAGGAATTTGGTGGGCAGGCATTATTTGCTTCCTATATATGCAGCAATATAATAAAGGGTCCAGTCTGGCTAGGTTTAACTGTGTTAAAATGGAGACCTCAGTCAGTCACAGCTGAGACACGGGTTAGAAAGCTGCTCCTTAGTGCTTCCCAGTTGTTAGCTGCTGTTTTCAAACTGCGAGGCTGGTCCCTGGCTGTGTTATTTTGGATGCAGTAAAAATTTAGGAGTCTCAGGCACAGGCCAAATATGCAGTGTGAACATATTTTTGAAATGGTTGGCTTATTTAAACCAGGAGAATGAAAGGATATATTTGCTCTCTCTGTGAGCTTCAGGAGATAAATGCTAGGGAAGAAAAAAAAAATCAGAGCTTAAGAGTTATAATCACAAAAGAAGAATAGATCAGCCAGGAGTGGCTTCAGACTGGAAATTAAAGACAATTGCAAGTCATCATCAGAATGTGTTTCTGAAATATTCCTCCAGTGGAAATAGCAGCACAAACCCTGACTTGTTTCAGATGGAATCTGCATGTGTAACCTGCACGTCAAGTCCTCTTAATAAACAGGAATATAACAGCTGCTTCCAATAGTAAGGAGCTGATTAAAATTTAAATAGCAAGCCAAACTCTGAATATTTGCCACTTCACGGAGATGAGCACTTTGTGTCTGCACAGACCAGCTGCGCCTGGCAGGCCTCCTCACAGTTGCACTGAGATCAATGGTGGGTCAAGACCGTAGGCCTCAGCCAGCGCTGTTTCAGACAAAACTGCCAACAGCTATAAGACTTTTATGAGAAAAAAAATCAGTCTGGGAGCTGAATCCAAGTCCCCTAATAGGCTCAAGTTTTATCCTTGAATAAATGTTAAAGTTATAAATAAACTTTTGGTTTTGTATGAATAGATAAGTCATTAATATGTTTACATAGAAATAATTCTACTATCACTTTTTAAAAATACATATTTAAGTTGCAGGAGAGTATATCCTGCCGGATCCAAGGGCCTGGGAGAGGGGTGGCTGCTCAGCTCCATGTCCCCGGCTCCAACCAGCAGCGAGGCTGGAGACACGTTCCCAGCAGGCAGACGCACACAGAGCACACGTGTACACCACGTATGTACCTATACATGTGTCTGGACACACGGATCAGACAGACACACAGAAAACTCGCATGGACACAGGCAGCACCAAGGGTCTCATCCTGCTCCTCTCTCCAGCAGAGCAGGATGGGGCTCCACGAGTGACAACACAAAGACATTTGTGGATGAGGTGGGTCCCTCTGGCAGCCGGCTCAGACCCTCAGCCTGACCAGCAGCTGCCCTGGGGTCCCAGTCTCCCCAGTTGCTGGCACCAGGACATAACGCCTCCAGGGCTGCAACCCCACAGCAACTGCTGCAACAGACTGCTGTGCACGTGTGCTCACACACGCACACATACATAGAGACACATATGGAAACGCACACACACATGTCTGCGTCTCCCCTGTCTCCATAGCCAAACCCCTTGTACTCTTGCCCCCAGAGATCCCCACACCTACTCAATCCCAGCCATTTCACCAGCCCAGCACCCCATCCTCTCTGGCACTTGCACGCTCACTCACGCACTCACACCCGCTGTGGTGTCTGCACTGGGGACAAGGGCTCTCACCCAGCCCCAGCCCCAGCCACTGCACTCAGACCCCGTGTGTGTGCACCAACACACATGTGCACACACACATACATAGACTCGGTGACAGAGTGAGGATGAGGAAGGACTCTGGTGAGCAGCCGGGACACGCTACGCTGCCCAGGCGCAGGGCATGGCTGACAGCGTACCCACCAGCCAACTACTCACCTGCCACCAGCCCTTTTTGCCCCCTTGCCCCTCATTTTCCTGCTCCTGGTCCTCCCCAGATGACCTCAACCTCCTTTTCCCACCTTTGGTTCCTCCCCAGACTTCCCATAATAAATCCGATGGGACCTCAAGCTGCTCTTCCCCTGCACTCACAACGTGTCCCCCAGCCCTGGGCAGCAAGCCCCCTCAGTCAGGAGCGTGACCCAGGGGTGTTCTCGATGGCTGCTGGTGGTGGATTTTGTGCTAGACACAGGCCGGGGCTCTCCTGGGACAGCCCTGGGAGGGCCATGGCAAGGTGACTCGTTCCTCAGGAGCTTTTGGTTTGGTTTTCCACCTGCCATCCTGCCCCTGGGCTCCTCAGGGCTAGTGTGATGGGCCTTTGATGGGCTGATGGCCCTGGGGCGAGCCTGGGAGCAGCCAGTGTGGGGTGTTATTTGGGGTCCCACTCCTGTCATTGTTGCTCTGTGCTCTTTGGTGGGTGTGCAGATGAGTTTTTTCACATAACCCAACAAAACCAGCTCAGTAATCAGATGTTTATGACATACCATACGTAAAGAAAGAAAGTACCAAACACAAGGAATTTGATGACAAATTGCCCTTTACCGTCCAACTCACATGCCCTTGAACACCCACATAGTAGTGCAGGCAAATGACTTCGTGCGTTGTGATCTCTCATCTTTGCTTGTGAGAAAGTGAGTGGAGGCAATGCTTTTATTTTCCCAGGGTGATTAGCTCCAGTAAGTCTAACATTGGTTCCTCCATACTGTCCCATTACTGATTATTGATGACTGAGTCTCTTGGCATCATTTACTATTGTCTGAGAAGAAGAGAATGGAAATTAATAAATATTCAACACAGGGAAAAAAAATACCTGCATGACATGAAATTATAGACTGGAAAAACCGGATTAAACTGGCAAGGTTGATAAAAGGCTGAAGCATATCATTAAAGTACAATGACATTTGACAATTCAGTCACATTGCTACTTGTAGGCCTACGCAGGAAAACAGAAACCAGTTCCATTCATTTTTTCATGTATTTTATAAGCATCTGAGATAAAAGGAGGAGAGAGTTTTCTTGCTTGGTTCGTGCTTGCTTTGTAATGAAGACTTTTAATTAATATTTAAATTATGACATTTAAACTACGTTAAATGATGTTATCTTTGAATGTAAAGCTGTATTTCAACAAGAGCAACAATGAATTATATTGGATGTGTTCTTTCCCATGACATTACAATGATGCTGTCTCTGGGGTATTTTTTGTCGGTTTATACATCTTTGAATTTTTCATATGGAAATGGAAACATCTTAGATGTAGTCATAAAATCAAGGTCTCACATTTTGAGGTCTTCAATAAAAGTGTTAATTTTCAGCAGAATGTGGCTTCAGTCATATCAAAGCAAGCCAATTAAATTTCAAGTATTCTGCTTTTCAGCCCTTTTTTTCATATTCTAAAATTACATGTACTCCTGAACACTTCCAGTAAGTGCTAACTTTTCTCTGGGACCTCTTGTGACAAGTGCAGTTTATCACATAGGAAACTGTGAACTTGATCTACTCTTTCCCTTCTTTCTTAACTTGCTTGTGTACCTGACATAGGCAAAGCCTGCTTTAGTGCTAAAACTCTTTGCTGTGGCAGTCCTCAATTGAAACCTCTGAGTGTTCAAGATTAAATATAAAACTCTGATGTCTTCTATTTTTAAGTCCCCCCAGCCACACACACAAACACACATACACACTCACATGACTTAACTGTGGGGTTTTGCTGACTTTTCATAGCATTTCATTACTCCTAGAACGCCTCAGCAACAGAAGCCAGTCTCCCTCCACAAGTATGCCAACAGCTTATAGATTATCCGTTTAACTTCATAGCTTTTTATACAAAGACTTTGATGCTGCAAATCCCTGGTGGAGTTTGTTCTTAACTTGCACGATTGATAGTCCCATTAGCATTGCTTAGCTTTCAATTACAGTACCTCGAGAGTGATAATTATTTCTTAACAACTAAACTTAATGAAAACCTTTTAAAAACCTCAATGTTTTTACAAGAATTTTTGTTTAAATAAACACATATTCGGTTTTCTGTACCCTGTTCAAGTCCACAACATCTTCTTTCTAAGGTGTCCAAGGTGGCATTTCACTACATGTCTCACTATGCCAGCAGGTAGTCGCGGGACAATTTACAGCTCGGTGCTTCACAGCGGTTCACTGTCTGCTCACTTGCCATCTGCAGCCTCCAAGCTCATGCATCTTTTGCGGTCCCACAGAGGATGACAGTATTTTCCATTGACCTTGCGGCAGCACAACTGATTGGAAAATGTTACAGCAAGGAAAATGTGAGTCCACACAGTCTGGTTTTAACAATAGCTTGTTCTGACTCTCTTCACTAGGGACAAACACAGAGGAGATAATTGGTCAGATGCACAGTGGCTGGAAGACACAGACACGCACCAGGCCGCATGAGGTCTGCTTTGGGGTTGACCCTGAAGAAAACATGATCTTTTAAGGGCATTGGATAGCAGAAGCAAACCAAGGAATGCACAGTTGCCCCTCTTGCCAGCTTCCACAGCACACTGCACTGGAAAACTCAGCAGCGAGCCAGAGGGACGCGTGAGGAGTTAGTACAGGAGAGATGGCCTCGTGTTGAAGTTGTAGTTTAGCAGACCAGTAGCCATGGGGTTACCACTTCACAAAATGTGGATAAATACGATAATGGAGAGGGGACTCACGATCATGGTTTTATTATTGTGCTCATTACTTTGTAAACAGTCACTTGGACTCACTACCAAACAACTGTGTTAATTCTCCAGTTAGTCATCACAACTCACCATAACTTCTTGAACTTAAGGATGATATTTCTTTTTATCAATATATTTGACAGTGCTCTTGGGGATTTCAAACCCACTGATTAACAGATGCTCAACCAGTTGTTAAGTAACGTTTGGTCTCCAAATTCAGATGGAGTGGTCATAAACAACAATTTAAGAAACATTCTTTAATTGTAAGGATTTTATGTGCTGTGTCTGTAATGCACAAGTTTTGACGTTAAGATTTAATGAGTGCTTGATATTCTCTTAATCAAGAAAATCTAGGCTGCCCACATGTCTAAAAAGCAGGTGTTACTTGCTTAAGAATAAGACAGAAGTAATTTCAACAAATAGTTGCTGTGATACAGTGAAATCTATGTATATACTGGACAATCAGAAAGCTATTCCTCACACACTTAATGAAGTAAAAAAAAAATGCTCAGAGCTGCATAATTAACTACAGTTGGATTGTGATACTCAAAGGAAGACTGCAGTCAGTTAATAAAACCACTAGTGCCTTGGAAGTGTCTTGTCTCAGGATAATCCTTTAATTGCACTTATAGGTTAACCAGTAACCATGTGGATGGTAGAGCAATCACTGTGCAAACAGACATATGCAATACTTTGGAAAACATTAAAAGCTGAAAAGGTGAGAAGATAGAGCAAAGTACAAGACAGTTAAATCAGGCAATGCTTCAGAGTTAAATTTTGATTCAGAGGACAATGCTTTTACAGGATATATTTAGCTCTCAGAGGTAGAACCAGCCCAGGCTTACAAAGCATCTGTATTTGCATATGAACCAGTGTGATTTCTGGATGTTCTCATTAGGAGCTCAGTTTGGACATCTTTATAGCTGACCCTGCCAAAAGGGCCAGATTCAGCGCTCTGTTGTGAGGTACTGTAATCAAAACACAAGTGTTTTTTATGTAATAGTATGATTTTTGATATTCTATGATTAAGAACTAGTGGATCCACATTCGAACAGTGATTACACAAAGAGAAGACCAGTCCTTAAATTCTACCCTGTAATGCTAGAATTTTTTAATATTTTTTTTCCCCTGACGAAAGGTGGAGAATCTGGTAGCACATTGAAGAAATAGGATTTGATTAATCTTTGGAGAAAATCTTACTTTTAGGTTTTTTAAGAGCTCTATCTCTAATTTTGTGCTGATTTGATTTTTCTGCCATTGCTTTTTTTTTTTAAAAAAAAAGGAAGATACTTTTTTTCCTATTGTATATTGGAAACTTAAAAAAAAGTCAGAAAAAAAATATTACTTTTTGTTACCATCGTGCTTGGCCTTCACTAGAAAATTGCTGAGGTTCTCTCTGGGAAATCTGTTACAAGGAAATATATCTGAGAATCATTTAACTTTTAACCCATCAAAGAAGTACTAGTAGAAAACAACACATTCATTGCTAAGATGAAGTCAGTCTACAGTGTGTTGGTAAACATAAGCTGGGGAAATGTGAAGCACCTTGATTTCTCTTTGTATTTCAGAGACCATAAAACCTTGATAACAATTTAAAATAAGTATTCCGCTTACGTACCACTGCTTACTGACCCTATAGAGACATCCCCTAAAGAAAAAACTAGCATATAAGAACAAGCTACTCTTATAAAACTGTCTTCATGATTACTTCCTCTGTGTTCTCAGAACGTGTAACAAAGGGCTCTAAACTAAGTTTTTTCCATTCGAATAGCACCTGAATGGATACAGTGCTGCCAACGATGTTTGAGTTCTTGTGAGAATAATAAAGGTATGTGGGAAACAATCAGACACCACAAATCCTTTAAGGTATGACATTTTTAATGTGTGCTGCGTAATGTTTTTTTATGTATCTGGTCTCTGTTGAACAAGAGACCTGACTAGCAGGTACCTTGTACTGCCAGCTGCCTGTCTGCCACAGCTTTGACTTTTTGCCATTAGGTCCCACAGCACCTATTTCCTTTACAATCACTGCCAGAAGTCCTAGGCCATATGCACTGCGAGAGCAATCCCTCTTTTAATGTTGTCTAGGAAAAAAAGAAATAAAAGTCTTATCCGTGCTTTCACAGTGACACGGATGAGCCAGACAGAACCCTAAGAAGGATATTCTAACCAAGAAAGAGGGAAACAGTGCAAGAAGAAGCCTGGGGGATGTTTTCTTCGTGGGTTGCTCAAAGGGAAGTGTTCTAACCCTTCTTCTACCAGTTTCGGTAAAAAAGAGAGATGAAATTTTGTCTGCAAACTTTGCTGCAAAAAATTAACTTTTACAATTAAAGAGGCTTAAATTACCCCCCAAATTTAGCTAGAGATACTGAGTGACTTTAAATTGTGCATTTGCGGATCTCCTAATGAGTGAGAAGGTATTTCACTCAAACATATCCCACTACATTAAGAGCTTTGTCTTGTTCCTTCTCTGGTTAAGTCAAATAGCTGAATGTTTTCAGCAAGAGAGATCTGGGGATCTGTTCAAACCAAACGCACATGCTACACAGAGGCAGTGTTATGAGGGATTGATGCAAATCACATGGTCTTCAATGACTAAAGAATGGAATCTGACCGATGCGGAGAAGGCAGAGTTACTGAATGCCTTCTTTGCTTTGGTCTTTACTGCTTGGCCCAGCCCTCAGGAGTCCCAGACTTTGGAGAAAGTAACAGGGAAAGTCTGGACGGAGGAAGACTTCCCCTTTGTTGAGGAGGATCAAGTGAGAGATCATTCGCTCAATTGGATATCCACAAATCCATGGGTCCCAATGGGATGCACGCGAGAGTGCTGAGGGAGCTGGTGGAAGTATTCAGTAACTGGCTATATGTTTCACTGAAATTTGAACTGCAGTTTTTCAGGGGGTTTCAAGGGTCCACTAGGGAATGCAATTAAAGGAGTGGGAGGCCTTAGGGATATTTCAGAAGTTTATCTTGAGTTCTGCTACTTTTCATTTTCTTTCTGCCTCCATTAGAGAGTTATTTGTTCTTCATTTGTAAGCGAAGATGCAATTTAATACCTGCATAATTATAGTAACCTGTCAGAAAAAGAGGTGCTCTGGTAGAATCTGATAATAAATTTCATTTAAATTGGGAAGTGGAAGGTGGGTGCTGCTCTTCAGAAGAAGTAGGTCACCTGCCACAGAAGTCTACTGGCAAGAGAGTGTGCTGGTGCTTGCAAGAACATAAGAATAAATCCATTTCATTTTGTACAAAGCACAAAACTAGAATGAAGAATATTTACCTGCTTTCTAAAGAAGGCTTGATATTAAGCTAATTCTTACCATATGTTGAATGATCTGTCTTAAGAGTGTAACTCTAACCTCTAGCAAAGTGCTGAGAGGATGAAATCCCTACCAGACTCTCCTACCCCATGAAAAAACAAAATGGGAAACCTACAGAATGCCTGATTTCATTATTCTATTGGACTACATACGAGCAATATACAGATTTACATTTTCAGTCTTTACTAAGATCTTTCACTTTTGCTGATTTATCAGGAAGAATCATTCACCAAAAAAGACTAAAAAGGCTGCTTAATCCATACACTTCATACATGACTTCAAAGGTTTGGGGATTTAGTACCCTCAGAATGATACCCACCTCTCTTTCCTTCATGAGAAGACTCTTTCTACATTGTTTAAGTATATTAAATATTGAAAACTGAAAAAAATGTAAGCAAACCCATCTGCTTGATGAGAGTATAGAATAAGCCACTTTCACATCTTAATACACGCCTCAGTATGATCTACTTCTGCTAAATTTAAGAAATGTTATCTCCATACACCCCAACCCCCCCCAAACTGGGTGATGAAACTCATATTCCAGCTTCAAAAACTCTCCTTTAATCTTGAATTCAAATCCTTTCCAGGTTCCTTCTGTCCCTTTTTAGAAACCTGTAGTTTTTCAGTTTTTCATTTTACATCTTACAAAAGTTTACAAACGTCTCATTTGTATTCCAAAATGCAATGTACCAGCTGTAATATGTAAGACAGTAGCACACTTGCCAATGCATTAGATAACATCCTTGCTTGAAAGTGAAAACAGGAAGGTGTGTTCATTTCTTAACAAAAAAACATCGGTTGCCCTTGTGTGTGGTTAAATGGGGTGGGAAAGTGTTCAAATAGGAAAGAATCTCCTAGTTTATGAGAGAAGGCAAACCTTCAATTTGAACTCTCTCCTCTGCATGTATATCCTAAAGGCATGGTGGAGCGGTAGGACTTTGGTAGTAGCATCTACTGCCCCATATAAAACTATTTTGTATAAAGCCAGACCACAGGCTATCTAGGCAGGTAGCCAATGTCCAACAGTGGCCATAAACAGATGCTTAGGAGGCAAAGAAAAGAATAAGAACAAGGCATACATTTGTTGTTCTTCCCCAATCTCCGACTTCCCTCAGCTTCATAGGTTTCCTGAGGTGGACATGACTTTCTGTCTTTATTAAAACTTCAGTAAATTTTTCTCCAAACACTTGTCCAGATATCCTTTCACTGTGTAAAAAATATAGCATCCAAAAAGTGCTTTTTTGTTTCCTTCTGTATCAGGAAGAACCACCTCTTGCATGATACTGAACTCTCATTTTACTGTTTTATTTGCTGCCAGACACTTGTATGAGGAAGGACTGTAAACAGCGGGTCCTGAGACATGCTGTCTGGGCGACCTTGATTTTTGTAAACATCTGTGACATTTCCTCATCCCTAAATACCCCTTTTCCCATCTGAAGTGTCCTAGACCACTCCAGAGTTCCTCACACAGAAGCTGCTCCATGCCTTTGATCACCCTTCCCGCCTCTTGAACCTTTTCCAGCATTAATGTATTCTGCTTGGAACTGCATACAGTGTTCAAAGAGGCAGTGAACCAGGGCTTTATATGGCGGCACCGTAATGTTTTCTGGTTTATTGGCTTATTTTGAGGCCTGAGCAGAGGATAATGCTTTCACTGAATTTGTAGCTCGAAGGTCCTGCTCCAGGAGTGGTAATGCTCACTTCTGAGACTAGATTTTTTATAAGTAGAGACAGGATTTTTTTTGCCAGTATACATGAGCTTGTGTTTACTGACACTGGCTTTCATTCACCTTGTGTTTCCCTGCCCACCCAATGCATCTAATAAGGTGTTTCTACCATTCTTCAGTTGGACCATGTCCTTACAGATTTATTAAGTTTATTCAGCAAGATCTCAGTTTATACAGTTTTTTCTGGTCATTTTACTTACACAGCACAGGTTACTTACTTTTTCTCATGACTCTACTGTAGTATTATATTAAGCCCTTTTTTTCCCTCTCATTTTACTATAGAAAGAACCTGTGAAGAGACACATTTTTGTGCCCACCCTTACTGATTTGCTCTTCTGACTACTGAAGACACAGGGCTGAACAAAAAAAAACAACTTAAAGAAACACGTGGCTCCTGAATGATGAATTCGTATTTCAAATGTGTAAGAACCTGTAGAAGAAGAAGAACCTGTAAACCCCCAAACAGGACAATGTCTAAGAAGAAAATATTTCCTTGAAGATGGCTTTTTGAATAAAGTGTCTTATGCAACAGCTTATACAACATGTCTTCCTTCAGTGACAGGCTCTGTGGTAAGTGTTTGACTGGAAAGACATCTCTATGGTACTCCAGCAGATGGAGGACATGCCTGGGATTAAAGAATTAAAAACCCAAAAGCACAGCATGGAAGGTGTTGATGGAGTAAGATGAATACACATTTAAACCTAGATTTTTGGAGAGAAGTCCAGAAGCTGGGGCAGAAAGCTTGTAGATGCTGACAAAAAGATTCAAAAATTAAATGGTATGAGAGAAAAAATATTTAAAGGCAGCTGGTAAAATTAGAGTTAGGAAGAACAGGATGGGATATGATTTGCTAGTAAAGATGAGACATGATGAATTAACATATGTCATCAAAACAGTCCTGTTTTGGCCAGGGAAACATAAGAAATCTTTCAAAACTGCTTTGTAAGGGTAGCACCTATTCTTAAGAACTGCATGGTTTTGTATTTTTTTTTTCCTTTACAGACTGCCGTATCTTAAAAAAAAAAAATTGTTCCCCTGAAGATGTGCAATTATTGAGTTGGATTAATATAAGCTGCTTTCTCATTCCCTGCACTGACAAGGAACCACTTACTAATTATCACAGGCAACCAGCTTGCCCAGATGGATTTAAGAAGGTCATCTTTTCATTTTATAATGATTTCTTGAGAAAGGTGAGAAATTTTTTCCCATAAAAACTGTGCAGTCAATGGAATAGAAATCCCACTTTATCAGAAAGACATGGAATTTCAAGCACCTTCTCAAGAATAAGCAGAAGGGGCAGGAAGGGGCATCTGTGTTGCCTTTTCTTGTTCTTCACTGTGTGTCACTCTCTCCTCAGAGGTCTATAATTGGCAAGATTTATTTTCTGGAGGAAAAGCAGAAATATCTCGACAGATGTGTACTTCTGTGCATAACATTTTCCAACAGGAATAGATTTTCAGTCAACTAGAAACAACTCCCCACATAATCTCAAATTTTTTTGCAATTGTTTTTTATTATTTCCACGTAGTGGAGGAAGTGTCAGAGCCTTTTGCATTGAGTCCCACTGTCTTTGGCACAATTCACTTTCCTGCATTTCTCTGTTAAGACTTGAATCTGTATTTCCAAAGGTTCAAGAGAGATACCGATCCCTAATTCTACGTGGCTTAGGATGGGCTAATTGTAGTCTCTCCACTGAAGTACTAGCAGAGAGTATATAATATAGAGAACATGTTCATTTTCATGTAATCTAAAACAATTTTGCTTTCTCTCTTCCTGTTTTTAAGCACAAATTTAAACAAACCAAACATAAACATTCAACTCTTCCAGGTGAATACTACACTTTCAGGCTCACCCAACTGGCTTTCAAAGGAATTATCATTGTAACATCCCTCCCTAAAACACAACTGGAAAGGCAAATGTCACACGACTGAAATTGAATCACCTACCATAGCATTTGAGCAGGATGTTCGAGTCTTATGATCAGCAACACAGCTGTCCTGGGGCAGGATTTGCATGGGCGTGCCCTGGTATGCGACACGGCTGGCAGCATTTCGGGAAGGCCCCAGCCACCACTGCTGCTGTCGGAACGGCCAAGCCCCCGGAGCCTCCACTGAACTACCGACAGAAGGGGTTTATTTCCTTTTCCTTCACCTACCCTTTTCAAAGTTTCACCTACCCTTTTCAAAGTCCTCTCTTTCAAAAGGTCTTAAAACTCTCCGTCATGCTGCCATCGGCCACAGTATCCAAGTGAGATTCAGGAGTCACAGTAAAAGGTAACAATAAAGAATTTACAATGCACCTATGAGGAGTTTGTTTCCTGCTGTTTTGAGTATTACAGAATACTTTAATAAATACCAACAGACTAATATAAAATGAATTAATAGACCTGGAATATTGTCTATCTTTCTTTCTTTTTTTTTTTTTTTTTTTTTTTTTTTGCCTCTGGTTGTTGTAAAATAGTTGAGCAACATCTTCTGGAGAACCAAACTACTGCAAACTCGGTATGCCGTTTGGAGTGCAGTTTGGAGAATAAAAATACTTCTATTACACTGCCAGTGCTACTTCCCTTAGGAGCCAAAGCTCATCCTCCCACCTGCGCAGCCATGGAGTGACAGCAGGCGGTGCTGCGACACTGGCGTCGCTGCGACAGTCTTCCACCCCTGACCTCTTTCTTTTTTGCGCTTTCGTCGGGAATCAGCAAGTTAGGGCCAACCGACTGGGTCACAGCAATACTCTTTCCGCAAATGGAAAATGAAGTTATTCAGACAAACTTGTAATTGTTTGGAGCATTTAAATGGTTGGGTTTGGTTGTTCTTTTTTATTATTTTATTACTTCTTTTTTCCCTCCCCATTTGTATATCAAGGTAATAAAAACACACAAGAGATTTTTTTTTCCCCCAGTAGAAATGGAATTTGTTTTACACCATGCAAACTTGTGCTGGACATAACTTCAGCAATGACTATGAGATAGGAATTTATTCAGATAGGCTGTGATGAACGCCCAGGCAAAATGTCAAATGCCCGCATCTGCCAAATGCTAGTATTTACTACTTGGAAACAAAAATACTTTTACAGCTTTATATTCTGGAGGTTACAATTGTGAAAATGTCTTCTGGGAAATGGAAACTTCTAATTCTTAAGTGAGCTTGAGGTAGGGAGGGGCAAAAGACCTCTGAGTGGAGTGAGAAAGTCTTAGATACACATATATATACTTTTTCTACACGACTTCAGTGCTCCTGCAAGTGAGAAACTAATAGCAATGGCTTGGATCAGACATGATGTGGGCAACCACTGTGGAATCCTCCCCATGTAACTCTTTCAACGCACCTCAGTGCTGGCTTGTGGTATCCCTCTTGGTTCCAGTCCTGGACCTCACTTGAGGAGAGGCTGCCAACTGTACTGCTTTGTGCCAAATTACGTGGTGGTTTTCAGATATGTGCAAATTGTGCCAAAGAGAGATTTATTTAAAGAAATGAATCAGGTGTTGAGATGTTGTTATAAATAAAATAACACCATTTATATGCTGAGCTGATTTCTAAAGTCTCTTTTGATATGCAAATCTAAACAATCCAACTCTTGTTAAAGTGTTGGGTTGTTGGGTTTTTTCCCCAGTCATAAAATAAGAAAGCCACACTGACCAGGCTCATCTGAGAAATGGTTGGTTAGTTAGTATGCATAGTAGCAACCCCAGGAATTAAGTTGGAACAACAGATTCAGTGGAACAACCACTTCCGAAGTTTTAAGGGTTCCCTTCTTGGAGTGTGTCTGTTCAGCACAGAAAGCAATACAGTGATTCGTGTTCCCACGTAGCCCACGTGCTGCTGGATCCCTCAGTGATACAGATGTGTGGATGTGAGCAGGAAACTTCCCAGTTCTAGATTCAGCCACTACCAGATGAAAAAAAGCCACAGAGCATAAAATCATAACAAAAATATTTTTAACATGGTAACTGCATACTCTGAGTTGTTTCTTGATTCCATTGTTTTGGAACTAGCATTGATGAAAGAGAAAACAAAAGGCCTGGTTACTATGCTAAAAGTGGATTTAAACCCTTAGGATAGGATTTTGTAAAGTGCTTAGCGCTGGCCTTTCTTTGCCCCCTCTGACATCAACAGAAGCAGACACAAGTCAATGCTGACATTGCCATCCTTAACATGTTCTATAGTAGAATTTATACCTCGTGTGACCCTGCATTATTCCTCTTTTCTCTCATCTAATTAATGCTCTGTTTTAATTCATTTACTCTTCAACTTGGTTAGCCAGGAATATTCAATGGCTAAAGTCACTTTTGATAGTTCTTCCTGAAAAAGATTTGCTGCTTTTAGGGAATGTAGGACAAGTGTATGCAATTTCAGAAGCTAACCAAATGTCATGGCAACAGACTGACGAACGCAACAAAAATCTGGGAGTTCTGTTAAAAAAAACATTAAAAAATGGATGATTGGTCAAAGCTCTCTCGTCTACAAAATGGTCTAGAAATCTTGCAAATGCAGTGAGGCATTTCTGTGAGATTGCTAGTGTATCTTGGTTTTAGCCCAACTGGAAGGATCACACAAAGCAACCAACTTTCTTTTTTTGTCTATTTTTTTCAGTTGGCACATACTTTCTCTTCTCACCAAAACTAAAAGGTAAAGAGGTAAAATAAAACATGTACTTAAATTGTTTGACCATGTAAAGTTTGAATGCACCTTTGTCTCTAAGCTCAGGTCTGGGCTTTGTAATGGGATCATAAATTTAGAAGGAATGTAATGGCACAATTTTCCTCTTTAAATCTGATCTAAAATTGAAGGCTCAAATTCTGTTCTTGGTTACACCACAGCAAGACTGGGCTAGTACTAATCAGTGAATTTTCACTAGTATCACTAGATAAGCACTAAACAAGATTTAGCACATAGATTTTCTTTTTGTCCCAAACACTAGCATTAAAATGCAAAGAGAATAAGAGCTCAAAATACGTTCTTTCCTGATAACTCTACTTTAGAATTAGGCTAATGTCTCTGTAAGCATCTCATTTCTACCTGATGAAAATGACAAAATCAAGAAGTTTTTACAGAATTCCAGAAAAAGTTACAGAAGAATTAATGTTACCAATGAATTACTATATGCAGCAATCCGGTTCTTCAGTGACGAGCAAGACAAACATGCATCACCATCCTTGGTCATAATTTTCCTAGTTTTTGAGTAACCACTCCATTTAGAGATGGTTAGAATCAGCAAAGAGCTCCTGAACTTTAGAGACATCTCGATCTGAACCTGAAATCTGGGTTGGATCATAATCCTAGGTTTGAAAATGGAGGAAATGTGAAGGAGTGTAGATTGTCATCCAAACAGCCTGGCTTAGACTCATCATTGTTCCTTTGCCCATGGATTTCACTGCCAGACACTACTGGATGATGTTTTTCCAAGCAGATAGTTTAACAGGGACTTCTCGTGCTTTTGTGTGGTTATTGAACAGAACTGCTCAATACCACAACTTTGTTAGAAATCTTTTTAGGAATAGTATCCTCTCATTTTCCTCTGTTTTCTAGTCAAACAATATACTTCTCAGTGATGGTAGTGTTTTCCTTTACGTATGAAATATTAATTGCTAAGGTAGATGCAATCAATTTTTAAACATGGAATTGAATAGCAGTAGTTTTAATTAATATTAAGGGATAAGAACTTTTCCTGCCATAACCCTGCAAGCTTCAGTTGTCGTGACAACTACTGTATGTGTAGCTTTTTAATACAGAGAAATTATTGCTGCTGCTTAATACAGCTTTCCAAGAAACTTTTTCTTTCTTTTCTTTTCTGAACCACAGACACCATAAAAGTGAATTCAACACCAACTCGGCTGCTAAAACGGTAATATGGAGCACTGGCATATTTCCCTCTTTCAACATGGAAGATTCTACACAGCAGACAACAGTGACCTAGTTACAAGAGGTACTATAGGAAATAAAAATGAAAACAGAGGAAAGTAATATCACAGGCCACTCTTTCTTACTATCAGTGGCTCCTACTGTGAATAATTCAGAAAAAAAAAAGATTCTTCATCTTACAACACTAAGATTGTTACTCCATGGCAACAGAAAGACCTGAATTAGAATATATGAAGGGAATACCAAAACTAAATTATTTCTGAAAAGCATTTTAGAGTATGCTTTTCCTCCTTTTCCCCTTTTTCACTTTGCTGTTGAGCTAGTGGATTCAAGTGTAAATTAACCAGCAGGTGGTAGCAGTGTTTAAGATTTCTAGAACTGGTATATAAATCATGCAAGTTACTAATACATAGACAGAGAAAATATTTCAGTGAGTACAGACCACACAATCAATGCCTCTGCAAGTTTACCTTCATGACCAGGTTCTTCCATCTTTATTGGTGATGGATGGACATTTACTTGGCTCCTTTAAGACATTTGAAAGACTATTTCATGTGCAGGGTAATCAGGGTAACGGTAAAATGAGCTTTTTTTGTTTTGTTTTGTTTTTTTTTTTGCCAGGAGGTGAATTATTAACCTAATGGTTCATCTTCACTGTAGTCCTCACTTGACTACTGTTTCCTCTGCATCTGCAAACCATAGGAACAGTTTGAAAGAGTTCACATCAGAGGTGTTGTGTTTTTTTTCATGCCCACTTCAATTCTATTACATTTCAGCTCTATCCTTTTATTCTGTTTGGTGTCCTCTGTTGTAGTGACTGAAGTGAATGGGAAAAAATGCACTCCGTGCTATCATATCTTTGTAGTTACTTTTGTTACCTAAGATAAATAAGTCCATACAATATGAGAACTCCGGATGTTGTAGCACAAAACCCCCCCATATTTTAACAGGAGAACTTTTGTGTTAGTAAGGTAGTTCAGGGGCACGATACATGCAGTCTCTGTTACAGGCTAGTTCATTTCTGAAAAATGCCTAAGGCAGATGCCTGTTAATGAAAACAAGCGCAAGCACAACTGTGATACCAAAATTGTAGCAAGGTAGCTGTATTTTCAAACACAGTCTATTTGAAATAAGAAATTTTGATCCATACTAGGCAATCACTAAAAACAGCATAATTATGTTGAAATTACTGATCCATATAGTCACAAAGTTTCCCAGCTGATAAGTAGAGGAAAAGAAGTATACCTCTCCAGACCTCAGTTTTAAGGGGTTACGATTAATACATTTAAATTATATTTAAGTTCCTTTCAACAGATGCCCACATTCATGTAAATATTAGCAAGAAGACTCTGGCAACAAAATATACATTTTGCATTGAGCAATGCACATGAATGCACAACACTCAACTTTGTGATCATATCAGGGCTTGTCTTTTGGATTTAAGGCATATTCATTGCTCTTCTCCATATTAGGCAACCCAAAAATCTCACAAAATGGGAAGGAAAAGCATGACTGTTATGATACAATTATGACAGAAATAGAAAACAACTTACAGTATACTGCAAAATAGTTCTGGTACCTTATTTTTGTAGTCTGTACCCTGTCTAATTTTAGGGGAAGAAAAAAAATGAAAAGAGAGGTAAACACTGAGATGCAAGAAGAAAACAGTAGATCTGAGTCACTAGTTACAAACAGAGAATGATTTAGGTGTAAAGTATTACTATCTAAATACAGCCATGGTAAACTAATGCAGATCATCATCAGGCAAATAAAAGGGTCGCAAAACAATTAATTTGTAATTTTGTCTGCTGTGATGTTCCTAGTGACTTCATTTGTCAGTTAATAAGGTCTATATGTATGACAAGATGTATTCACTTGTTTATACAAATAGATTCTGCTTCATCTAAATGGATACAGCTGTCTTGCACAGACATTGCATCTATAATACTTCGTTATAAACTATCTGCAGTTATTCTGGCATTAAAATGAATTCATCATATGATTTTAGGGTGATTCTTTAAATATTCCAGAACAGAATGCACATATAATGTGCATTTAGCATTATAAATGTCAGCAATCTATGCTGGCATAGCAACATATTGCAGTTCCCAGCCAGGGTCGTACAGCTTCTCTCAGTGCCGTAACATGCTACACCTTTTAGGAAACAGAGATCTTGTGTCCTTCTTGGTACTTCAGAGGTAGTTGCAATGTATAAACCTGATACCAGGGTCAACCACATTTTTGGGAACTCAGCTTCCTCTCTTCCATTTACTGCTAGTAATTTATGGAAATTATTTTATTTGGGTTGTTTTCTTATATATTTCTCTTTGATGAATGCTCTATAATCAATTGATCTCTGAAGCAAGGAACTCCCTAGATGTTGTCAATAACATTTTCTTTCTCTTGCATGAACTTTATTGTAATTGGTGCTAATAAAGCATCATTTACCTTCTTGCATCTGTTAACAGTATGAAGAATAGATGATAGCAGTTGTTTGAAAATAGAAAAAAATATGATTTATTAATTAGTACAGAATTTAGTTGAATATTTGGCTGCACATATAACTTCCCAGGGTGTCCTTATTATTGTAAATGTAGGTAGTTGCTGAACTAAGTCATTCATGAATTACCATGTGTTACCATTGGTAACTTGTTAAGCATTCAGTGGCACGTAGACTAGAAAAGCTTTGCTGGTTCTCCTCAGTGCAACTAGGTGCAATTCAGCAGTTGCCTAGAAGTTATAGAGATGTGTCAGCACATCATGTCTGAAATTAAATCGGTTGATCACCACAGTTGTACAGATTCCAAAGCATATCTGGCTCGTTTGGGCCAGCTTGGGCTAGAGGAACTGAGCTCACATTCTCCCTGCAGCTGGCTATATAGATTTGCATTGAGAACCGGGGTATCTTGTGACAGTCTGCTCTTCACTTTCTTTTTGTTCCCTGTGTTTACTACAAATTTTTCACACTGATATTCTCTGTAGCAAAGGTTGCTAAGTTTGCGTGAATGGGTTACGTCAGGCTGTGAACCCATTGTTTCAGATATGCTGGTGTTTGTTCAGAATTTCTGAACTCCTACTACATATTAGTTGCAGCAAATATATTTGTGGTAACACATAGAAACTCCATCCATGGTTCTAGATTAGAGATAAGGTTAGGCTTGGGAGACAGACAAAGCCTAGAGATCTCATTGTTGTGGGGCTGCAAAGAGGCTGCCAAAGGAAGGGGTGAGTGCCAAAAGGTTTCTCCCTGAAGACCATTTTCACCTGAGCCATGGTGTGCATTAAGGCTAGGCAGGGTGTGCTTAAACTGGCTTGAAGTATCTGAGTCATGTGCTGTATTTTATATATGTATGATATGGCTCTCAGTAATGTGAGCAAATCTGTAACTTGCAGCATGAAGAAGGCTGGACATGCCTATAGTGGGTAGATACGACATACAAGCGATTTTTAAAGAATAGGTTGAGCATAAACAACCTATTCTTTAAAAATCGCTTGTAATTACTGTAAAATTAATCACCATTTATGATTTTTCTACTTCTCAATATCTATTTGTTTGTTCATGATCCACTAAAGGTTTAATCGGAATCCCACTCAATAGGCGGAAAGACTCCTTTTGACTTTAAACAGAATTGAATGTGGACCTGAAATATTGCTTCTGTACACTGGCTTCGTGGCACATATCAAAAGTTTGCTCTTTTATGTGGAAATCAAATTCATTTCTTTGTAAGGAAAGCATAGCCTCATTCTCTGAGTTACTGGTGAAAAAAGTAACAGTAATTTTATCCCACTGTGTGATGAATCACACTTTTTTCCTGTTAATTTCTGAATGTGCCTCATCAGCTTTTCCATACCAGTGCACAAAGAAACATAGCTTAAATTGTTTATGGACTGTATTCTTAATGAGGTCTTAAACCGGTCTTTGAGTGGGCTTTTTCTTGTTTATTACTTGAAAGGTTTGATCATTTGGTGCTTTTTGGCTTTCAGGTTGTAAATTTCTGGAATGACAAGTCAGCTTTTGACATGTGGTCTTTCATTTGCTTTTATTTCAGCTGTCCTTTCATAAATTATAGATGCCTTTCATGTCAATACTTGCTTTATGAAAGTCTTTACCTTGCTGATATTACACATTTAACAAGTAATGTATTACACATTTAATAAGCCATTCTCGTATTCACTTTGCAAAAAGAATCATAGGAATCATTAGAAATCTGCAGCACTTGAATATGATGGTTTATTATCTGTTGTGGTTGTGCCTCATGCGTACTCATAAATATGTTATACAGCCAGCCAGTAAGCAACTCCAAGCACTCTTTTTTCAGTCAAGCGGAACACTCTTGAACTTAAAGGTAGTGTTGAGAAAACATCTTCCAGAAGGACAGACATCTGCAACAGCTGAGCTCTTAAGCACTTGGCTAATTCACAGTATTTCTATACTTCTGTGCAAATACTTAATCCCTCCCTACATTTTTTACCTATCAGTAGCCCCCACTGTGAGCATTCCTCTCAGTAGCCTGTTCTATTGGGACTAAAAAAAAATTAGTAATGCCATACTGACATTCCCTATCAAGCATATATATATATATATAAAAATAAAAATATATAAAAATATATATAATAAGGCCATCTTGTTTGAGGTTTTCTTTTAATTTCCTGCCATAGCTTCTTCCTCTTGAAAGGCTGAGTGAACTTTTAAGCAGTAGGCATGCCAGGTATTGCTAAACCATTTAGTCCATATGATAGCGGTCTTACTAAGGTAAAAGCTAGGGCTTGTTTTGAATGCTGAAAAATACTCTTCCATATATTTTTTGTAATAATTTTCATCTGTGTAAGAGATGATTACCCTCCTGGGTGAAAGGGATATTGGGATGCTAAGAAGGAAGGAAGATAATGTGACCTGCTTATTGTACTGATTCATGGGAAAGGAATCCAAGGACGTAGAGTAACACAAAGAAATCTCAGCATTTGTCCAGCTGACCTGCCTTCTCATCAGGCACTGAATATTAGCATAGTCCTGAAAAATATGTTCTGAATAATCAAGGGCCTTGTTTCTGAGACGTAGCACCTGGACTTGTTTAAGGAAGGGATGTCATGTTCACAGGCAGCCTAAGAAAGTTTATCAGATGCTGCAGATGGTGCAGTCAGTCTGTGCATGTCATTTTGCTTTTATAGGACTGGCTCGTGGATGAATCATCCATGAAAAATTATTTCATATATTTCATAATTTGGGGCACTAGAAATTATTGAGGGAAACTGAAGCAGTTGAAACACTTTTAAAATTAATCTCACAAGTTGTTTATTTATTTTTCAGAGTATAAACTGAGAACTCTGGAAAAGGACCAGTCTCCTCTCCATTAACCACCCACACTGTCCCTCAAGCCCTGTGCTATCAAAATCTGTTACTTCACTTCCCTTCACTAGTGTCACCATCTAAATATCATTTAAATGTGTAAATTGGCAAAACTCTATTCAATAACTCTGCCATTCTGGATAACCTCTCCACTTTCCTGGTTAGATTACTTACGGTGACCGTAGCATGAAGAGCTAATCAGCTGTAATCAGCTAGCAATCTTGCCCTGCAGTTGCACACATCTGCTGCTGCTTATTGTTGCTCTTTGAAAATGCACACACTCTTTCCTTTAATGAAGACTTAAACCGATAATTACAAAGCAATGGATAACAATAATAAGCAAAGTTCTGTAAACTAGAAATGAGAATTTAGAAACACAGACTGTACTTTGGTTTAATCCTAGGTGTTTGTTTAGGTTTTGGTATTATTTATTTTCCTGACAGAGCTTAATTCCAGGGAATGGCTACACCCTTTGTAACAAGAGGATGGCCTGGGAGGATAACTGGGCTGGGATTTGTGTTTAGAATGCAAATTAGGAGAAGTATCTGGAAATATCAATATCAAGACAGGTAGCTGGTGAACTATTTAAATACATTATTTTTAAAATGCTTTTTATTTAATTTATGGCTAGGAAAATGACGCACACATGTTCACCAGTGCTTCCTTCTATTATTTTCTTTTGTCGGGGAGGGGGCAGTCACGTTGTTCTACATTACTGTTTCCAGTGTATTTTTGTTTCCAACAGTAAATCAATTCCTGCAGCATATGATCTTGGATATTTTCCCCAGTGTGTTTAGGCTTCAAGTCGGACTAGAACAGGAAACCACTCTTAATCTTACTTGATAGTAATGATCTGTTCCACAGAAAGGTCAAATGCCTACTAGATCTATCATAACCTTTCCCCCTTCAATGAGACATTGCTAATAACTCAATTAAGGAACCTTGCAGGGTTGACCAAAACTTCCTAAAGTGTTGATTCAAATCCTGTTTAGAAGATCACATGGCATTGAATAATTGCTCTTCCTCTCTAGGGGACCTTGTCCATGACATGTCTGTTTTCAAATCAACCAGTTGTCTCAGCTGACACATAATTATAGATACACACACACACACATATGTATATAAATATGTATTTACACATACATACATGCATGCATGTGTGCGCATATGGATATCTGTATATATACACACAGATATATACAAATAACTATAAATATATCTGTGCGGAAACACATATGAAACTGCTCTAGCTATAACAAAATATGAGTTACAAGGGTGATAGACTCATATGACCAAATAGGACCTTTCAGACCGTGACTCCAAATTTGTAAATTTGTTTTCAAATATTGTCCTCTAGTATGCTTACTCTTTCTTCCTTTTTGGTGTAAATCTAATAAACATTATTCAGCCATTATTCAGATTATGAGGGAAAAAAATGGGGGAGATGAGGGGAACCCCAAAGGAAGACCATATGTGAAACTGTGCTCAAAACAGCTATGTTGTTAGTCCGCTAATAATGACTACTGGCACTTTGGCACTACCCTGTACTGTTTTCTTCTGGCTCATGCTTCTGTAGTTGCGTATAATGTCATGAGCAACATTGTCAAAAGCTTTTCTAGACAAACCTGATAAATGCGATTAGTGCTTTCCTTTGCTTAGATGGCTATTAACCTGTTATAGGAAGAAAAGAGATTGTTTTGACATGATTTTGTTTCTGATGGTGTTTGCAATTTGGCTTGTTCTCATCTTGTTTTACTCAAAGAACTGACATTCATTTGTTTACTTGCTCTTTCCCCTTGGCCCTGTGGATGTTAAACTCAGGGATGTGTATGTACCTCACAGAATCACAGAATGGTTGATGTTGGAAGGCACCTCTGGTGGTCATCTTGTCCAACCCCACTGCTCCAGAAAGGCTACCTACAGCCAGTTGCCGACACAGTTTTTGAATATCTCTCAGGAGGGAGACTCCACAGCCTTCCTGGGCAACATATTCCAGTGCTCAGGCACCTATCCCAGTGGTTCTTCCCTATTTCTGTTCTTTTACAGATGACCATGACTCTTGTTTTCTTCCAGTTCCTATATGCTGTTGCCACTAAACAGGTAAATGTTCCTGATCTTTTCAACTTGAAATCAGAGGGACTAAAGTTGAATTACCTTGAAGGTTACTGTAGACTAACCTGGTTGCCAGAATAGAGCAATATTGTGGCTGTTAGTGTAGCATAATGCAGTAACAAATAACTGTTGAGAAGGCAATCCATTATTTTCTTCCTGCCTCATAAAGATCATGTGGTTATGCTCAGTTGCAAACCTTGTATTTACCTACTTCAGATCCTTCACATTTACCTTCTCCTTTGCAATTATTAAGCCTGTTGTAGGAAATATTTGCTTGGTAATAATAAATTGAATTAGAATGATATACTCTTCACCTTGAAAACAAAGGCTGTAAGAGATACCACCTCTGTCTGTTCTCCTTCTCAATCTTTTGTGTTTTTTGATGTTTTGTTTTGGGTTTGGGTTTTTTTTCCAATTTAGTTTGCAATTGGCATTGGACAAATGTGAGAAGCTGAGTTAAATTCATGAAGCTAAGTTAAATTCAGTACATAATTCTAGCTGGAAGAAAACAAGTTAGGACCAGATCTAGAAACCCAAAATTTATGCTTCTGCTGCTGCCAACATCTCCATTTTTTTCTAATGTTGACTGAGTGCATGGAGGACAACATTCATATCTTTACCTGTCTTTTAGGTAGAAAACAGATCTTATCATATGTCCTCAGGAAAAGCGCTCTGATCATCAGGATGTTTTGAAATAGGCTGTTTTCTGTCTAATTCAATATTCATTAGATCAATTTTAGATATCCTGTCATGAGTAAATGCTCTGAACAACCTCCATTCTGAACTCTTTACTCAGCTATTATTATATTAAACATCTGATAAAACATTCAGTATCATAAAACTAACTGAAAGAGTGTCTTAATACCTTATAGCCCACGAGTGAAGTTCCCTGGGAGGAAAGGCATCCCAAGCTGCTCTTTCCCCTCTCTGTCTCTGCTGAGACAGAGATTTGCACTCAGGGCTCCCAGACCCCAATGGAGATCCTCACCTGAAGATCAGGTGTTTTGTGCTGTGAGAGGGAAGTACAGGACTTAGTAGAGGTCAAAAGATACTAGTGTAAAAAAAGAATAGCTTGCCCTCTGAAGATTTTTGTGGGGCATTTAAGGCTTATTCCTTTAAGCATAACACCATAAAAAGTAATTTTAGAAACAAGAGAGTACTATGAAAACAGATTTCTTTGAAAAAAGGTATGAATTATCCTAGCATTTTTGCTCACTGAAGTCTACTTAGGCAGTTTAAGTGTATGAAATATGCAACATACGTACTAGCAGTGCATAATTTAGGATTCTGTCATCTGTGTCTAAATGTCTAGACCAGGTATCCTGTTCGGTTCAGCAGTAGACCAGCTGTTACAGTTTACCAACTACTATATAAGCACTTGGAGCTTGGATAGATTTCAAAAATACTGATGCCATTTGCTTTTCTAGTCTGGAAAATGACCCATTAGCTCTTCACCTACTGTATGTAAACTACAAACTAGACTGTTTCAGCTATAAACTTGAAGACATTTAGTTATTTCTATGAATTGATTTATTTCGGTATAAAAGCGTAACTATTGGACTTGTTATAAATAGTAATGGACTTTTTTTCCATTAGAAAGCAGCATTACCTTGGTAGAGTACAGGATCAGCAATTAGGATTGTTAACTTCTGTCCCTGGTTCTTTCAATGACTTGTTGTATTATTCCATGTTAACCACTTTCTCATCTTTCCAAATGCATTCCACATCCTTAACTGCTTTTCAGGTTATAATACTGATATTTGTAAAACAACTTGATATCTTTGAATAACCAGTGTTATAGGTAACAAAAGCTCTTTCTATATATGAGAAAGTTCAGATGCAAATCTGAATATAACTGTAGGAATAATACTGTGTTGTTCCATTTTCTTAGATCTGGCACAATAATTTAAAAAAAATCATTAATTACTTTATTTTAAGTAGACAATCCTGATGACTTCTTCCCTTTGTCTTGAGTTTGTAACTTCTATTGCAGAATTCAGTGGGAATTCCATATGTATATCCAGGATTAAGAAGCAAAAGTCACCTTTTAAAGTACATTACCTGGCAAAGGTGTATATTATTTAGAGTGTTGGGTAACCCTTCCTTGCTCCTTTCAGTAGTTCTGGACTTGCTGATATTTGCCTTCTATTTATAGGAGTTCAAAATCATGCCAGTTGTAAAAATTAAGAAACACTTAGCATTGTTTAAGTAAGTATTGGTTCTTGTCAGGAAGTGTCAGGTAAGTGTTGTTCCTTTGCTTATATGTTTTGCAATATAGGTATATAGCACAATATCTCACTTGTTTCTGTAATATTAGGTCTTACATATAGCATTACAGAAGGACACATTATACATTAAGGACAGCATATGTAAATGTTAAGAAAAAAGCATAATAAATAAATGGAAATAGTAAGTAACTTCATAGTAGATAAGATAGACATAATGTCATGTCCAATTTTAGTATCTATTTAGAGATAAATATAGTCCAATTTGCTTGAACTCTGAGAATAATTGTCCCTACAAAGTTCCTTTATGTGCTTGCAGAAATTATTTTTTTCAAAGATAATAAAGTTAACAGCCCTTGTCCTTGAATTACTTTAGTGCTATCAGTCTTCAAAGTACTGAGACAAAAAAGTTTAGTCTCCAATGCAGCCCTGGAGGCCACACAACTCTGCAGTACCTGAAATGATAATTTTCCTGAAATATAGCAATTTAAATGAGGGAAAGAAATTTGCAACATGATTTTTAAGAATCATCAGAGTGATCATTGTCCTGAAGTAAGAGGCCTATTTGATTAGAAGTGTTGCAAAGCTGCAAGGCTTAAATACATGGTCTTTTGAGCTAGGATGCTGGGCCAAAATTCTGGATGAAGGTGACAAGTGGTAATTTGTTTTATTTTACCTGGCCCAGAGTAGAAATGCGGTCTTCCTCTCACTAGAGAGATGACAGGCTTTTGATCTCAAACTCTCTGTAGAGTTCCAGCATCCTTCAGTTTCTTCTTATCAGATGAGATTAACACCTCAGATGTTCCTGTGTCTCTGTGTCTTGTCCTCAAGAGGCATGTGGAAAGCACATCTGGTCAAATCTGACATGTTGATGAAAAGCAGAAACTAACATTCTGAAATATTTTCATTTTTGATTTTCATCATAAATTTCACTTTAAGCCAGGAAGAAGGGCTGGCAGAACTGGAAAACAGAAGTAGATGATTAATCTGAGTGGTCCCACCAGGAAATCTTGGCAAAACACAATTAGGTTACGAGGAATGATCAACTCCTTATGTGATTAATTTTAAAACTTCAAAATTGGCCTATGCAGAAGATGCTATCACAGTTTCTGGAGCTAGTAGGAGCTGAAGTTGTTTATGTAGGGAAAGCTAAATAGATGTTATGAAAACTGGAAGAAATGATCCAAAGAAATTATTTTTAATATTTTCTTTGTAAGAGATAGTAAGCATAACACTAAAGCTGTCATGAAGAGTTCTGTGTTCTATGAAAAGATACTGTGCGTTTAGCAAAGTTTTAATCTCCAAACTAAGCAGCAGGACCCTTTTTATGCCTCACTTTCAAATTTCAGCAGAGACTTAAAAGATGGAGGTGTTAGTAAGAGAATCATTACCATGTAATTAGCTCAGAACATTAACTGAAAGGCAGGACAAATTAATTTTCTTTACAATAATTAATTACTGGTATTTGAGAGGTGAAAATACTGTAATGTCTTTTTTGTATTAACAAATTATTTAATTTGTTAATTAAAAGGTCAAAAATGTTTACTTTGTGTTGCACTAACTTATTACTTACATGTGACAGCTAAATATATTTTCATAGAATCATAGAATGGTTAGAGTTGGAAAGGACATTAAAAATCACCTAGTTCCAAACCCCTGCCATGGGCAGGGACACCTCCCACGAGACCCGGCTGCTCAAAGCCCCATCCAGCCTGGCCTTGAACACTTCCAGGGATGGGGCATCCACAACTTCTCTGGGCAACCTGTTCCAGTGCCTCACCACCCTCACTGTAAAGAATTTCTTCCTAACATCTAACCTACATCTCCCCTTTTTCCATTTAGAACCATTACCCCTCATCCTATCGCTACACTCCCTGATAAGGAGTCCCTCCCCATCTCTCCTGTAGGCCCCTTCCAGGTACTGGAAGGCTGCTATAAGGTCTCCCCAGAGCCTTCTCTTCTCCAGGCTGAACAACGCCAACTCTCTCAGCCTGTCTTCATAGGAGAGGTGCTCCAGCCTCTGGTTGTATTCATGGCCCTCCTCTGGACCTGCTCCAACAGGTCCACATCCTTATGCTGGGGGCTCCAGAGCTGGATGCAGTACTCCAGGTGGAGTCTGATGAGACTGGAATAGAAGGGGAGAATCACCTCCCTCGATCTGCTAGCCATGCTTCTTTTGATGCAGCCCAAGATACAGTCAGCTTTCTGAGCTGCAAGTGCACATTGTCGGGTCACGTTGAGCTTCTCATCCACCAACACCCCCAAGTCGTTCTCTTCGGGGCTGCACTCAGTCCATTTTCTGCCCAGCCTGTATTTGTGCTTGGGATTGTCCCAACACACATGCAGGACCTTGCATTTGACCTTGTTGAACTTTATGAGGTTTTCACGGGCCCACCTCTCAAGCCTGTAAAGGCCCCTCTGGGTGGCATCCCTTCCCTCCAGCATGTTGACTGCACCACACAGCTTGGTGTTGTCAGGAAACTTGCTGAGGGAGCCCTCAATTCCACAGTCCATGTCTCCAGCAAAGATGTTAAAAAGCACCAGTCCCAAAATCGACCCCTGAAGAACACCACTGGTCATTGGTCTCCACTTGGACATCAAGGTGTTGACTGCAACTCTTTGAATGTGTCCATCCAACCAATTCCTTATCCACTGAGTGGTTCATCTGTCAAACCCATGTCTCTCCAATTTAGAGACAAGGATGTCATGCAGGTTGGTGTCAAATGCTTTGCACAGGTCCAGGTAGATTATGTCAGTTGCTCTTCCCTTATCCACCAACGCTGTAATCACATAGTAGAAGGCCACCAAATTATTCAGGCATGATTTGCCTTTAATGAAGCCATGTTGGCTGCCAACAATCACGTCCTTATTTTCTTGCTGGGCAAAGAGGTGAGACTGACCGGCCTGTAGTTCCCTGGGTCTTCCTTTTGTCCCTTTTTAAAAATGGGGGCTATGTTTCCCCTTTTCCAGTCAGTGGGAACTTCACAGACTGCCACAACTTCTCAACTATGATGACTAGCGGCTTGGCAACTTCATTCACCAGTTCCCTCAGGACCTATGGATGCATCTCATCAGGTCCCATGGCTGACCAAAGTTGAAAAATTGTGCTTTCAGAATGCTAATCCCAGAAAAAGTGTCAGAAGCTTTCAGTTCATTAAAGGATTATATGTTTCCTGATGGACTTCCCATTTAAATAGAAAAGTGTAACATCTCCAAATATTTTTGTTTGGCTTGCTGGGCTCCCTTTCCTCCTTTATAAAGGTTTAATGAAGGAACGTTTCTCAATTCTGCAGGTACCTGGCAGATGATACCTCCTAGATGAGGCCCACAATAAGACTTGGTAGGAGGGAGAGGTGCACTGCACTGCAGGAGAGGAAATTGGTTGGATATAGGTTGGATATTAGGAAAAATTTCTTCGCTTAACGGATTGTCAAGCATTGGAACAGGCTACCAAGGGAAGTGGTTGAGTTGCCATACCTGGAGGTATTTAAAAGAAGTGTAGATGTAGTGCTGAAGGACATGCTTTAGTGGTAACTTAGCAGTGCTAGGCTACAGGTTGGACTTAATGATCTAAAGGGTCTCTTCCAACCAAAACAATTCTATAATTATATGATTCTATTAAATCTTCAATGGATCTGGGCTCATAAAAAAGAATGCTACCTTGAATTACATGTCTTATGGGGCAGAGGGCTCATAAGAATATGTTGAACTGATTAAGTTCAACAAACAAAACAATTCTGATAGACAAGATATTTTATATAGTTTTTAGGCCTAAAAAATATCTTTTCAAATAAGACTTTGATTAGGTGGAAAACGTTTACCAGTTACATTTAAACTTTTTAATAAATCTTCATATTAAATTATCTGTTGCTGGATACTGATGTTACATTGGATGCCATTTCTTCTGACAAGCAGTAGAAACTCTTGAGTGTAAATTAGGTTCATTGACAGACTGTGTTCAGAAACTGCTGTCCCTAAAACACTAATTTTAACACATCCAACATCTGCATTACATTAGATTTAATTCATACAGAATAATTCTAGTCATTTACAGTAAGTATTGAAAGCAATTTAAAACATATGTCTCATAAACTGTCTGCCATAATCTATGTAGATTCATTGCTACAGCACAGATGCTTATACCCAGGACGTGAAGAATAAGTTTAAGCATATTTTTTGCATTTACTGAAAATCTTTAAAATTTTCTGTCAGTTCTTGACTTCTGTGTATCATATGCAACTATCAGCCAGAGCACTTCTTTTTACAGTCCTTGAATAGCTTTTGTGTGATTCTGAGAGTAGGCATGAACTGATTTTTCTTGGGATAAGCTACCATGATGAGGTGGATACATACGCTCAGCTAACTTTATGAGAACTGGAAACATTTATTTATGGGTGAATCCATCCTTTCATGGGTGTGTCGTGCATTCCAATAGCCATGACACCTACTTTATAGTTCTGTATATGTGTATATGTCTATGCCTATGACGTTTATCCATGATAATTCTAGAGAATGTGTCATATAAAACATAATGACTGTCTTTGATTGCATGTTAGAATATTCACCTTTTGTCTTTGCTAACACATATGTCATGCTATCTGCCCTCACCTGGTATAATCTTTAATCTAATAAAACTAATTAAAAATTCTGTTTTAATTGTGAGAAATTGGATGCTTCCCATATTTGTAAAGTTACCATGATAGTAAAAGCTACTATCACAAAATATTCACGTGACTGGGACTGTGCCTTTTTCCTTTTTTTTTTAGGAAAAAGAAATCTGAGGAAAGGCACTGGATATAAACTAACTTAAAAATTAGAAGTAGAGAGGTGATGCATGCCACACTATGATCCTTATTCACTTTTTGGGTAACAAATTGTTTTAATCCTTTACTTTAATGGGCAGCGGAAAAACCTGTCTCAGTACGCAAGTCTGTAAAAGAGCACAACACAGTTATGTTCTTGAAGACTTTGTCCTGGAAATGCAAGAAAAAGAGCCGACTCATTGAAAAGAGCAATTTAATTTCTTAGGGCTTCTGGGAGCATGCACACACATGCACATACATAGTACATATATATATTTTTATATACATATATATACACACACAGAAGCATGTATTTTTATACACATATATGTATATAAATATAACTATAGACTTGAACAGTGGGCCAGCTCCCACTGAGGTGTTTTGACTTCCAGTTATGTCAGATAGGGATTCTCCAACTACATCTGGGTAAAAGTCATGGGACTTAATTTTATTTCCACAAAGTCGTGATAAGGTTTGTCTCCAGCAGTTTTAGAGATACAAGGGGACTTCTGATGCGACAAACCTCACACTTTTGTAATCGGTAAGTCTGCTTCTTTTCCTAAGCTACAACAGGACATCTACTCTGAGATCTCCAGACCTTCTCTTTCAATGTTTATACTTGCCCACTTTTACCACTTTTCTTGAAGTGGTTTTAAATGTATGAGGTAAACAAAGTTAACTGCGTGGAAATAACATTTTTCATACCTTGTATTCACATTCAACATAGATTAGTGTTCCAATCTATTAGCAAACCTTAAGTAAAAGAAAACTTTGTCCAATAGCATTTTCTTATGAAATAAACGTTACAAGGAGTCTATACATCCAGCAATCCTTGTCCCTCTGATTGAACTACTTGGGTAAAATTCCGGCACCAATGCAAATCAGCTGAGGTTTTGCCATTCTTCCCACTGGACAGGATACCCCATCCTGTTTCTCACCACCTAGTAAAATTGAAATAGAGGAAACATTAGCTTTATAACTTTCCTAATGCAAATGTCAGAAATGCGTTTTGTTTTCTACCACTCTTAGTTGCAGATAAGATGCTATCTCTTAGATGCCACTGACAGACCATTAATAATAAGTTAATGGATAACTAATTTGACAATTAGTTGTGTCCTGAAAAAAAATATTGTTTCCTTTCATTACAGTGAAAAGAGGATAGGAGTCATAGACATTTCATGTCCACATCTCTGAAAAAGCCACATGCGAATTACTGACCATCCTCCTGACCTTTCAGAAACATCTATCCAAAATCTACAAGAACCCTACCAGGAAACAGGAATCTTAGTCAGTAGTCCCTAGGGTAGTTAAGCATTGGTTGCTAAAGTAAAGAGCTCTTTGTCGCCCGAACACTTCCTTTGATTTAACTTGGAAAGGGTGCTGGAAAATTGTTTTATTTGGCCTTTTCCCATCCAGTGATTTCTGTGTAGTCCACATCTAAGTAAATATGTAATCACAACGGCATAGAATTATGTTAAAATCTGACTCTAGAATAGTAAAGAATTTAGTGGCTTTGTCAAAGTGATCAGAAATATTTTTTGTCATAATACTAATTGGCACTTTAATTTTGAAATGTGTGTTATTATGTAGCTTAGCTTGTCAAAACTGGATGAAGGTAAAAGTGGAAACAAAATCAAAATTAGCTTTCTTCCACCTTTCCTGCTCAAAAAAGTGTAAAGAATTTCATTTGATTAATTGCTGACTTCATGGCTTATGTGTGGCCTTCACACATATTTGGACGTTAATATCATAAACCAGACCATTTTTCTTCTATCAAAGGTTCTTACTGTTCACATTGTTTGATCTGGAAAAAACTAATTTCATTTTTCCCTGCCTTACTATCAGAATATTCTAGACCAGAACTATTGAACTCAGCATAAGGAAAAAATTTCTGTAGGCAATAACTTGTCTTTGAGCTTGGAGATTAGACCAGGCAACCTATGCTAGAAATATCACTGTCAAGAACCGCCTTCAGAAAGGCTAAACACAAGAATTTCTGAGGATTCCTGGTCAATAGTCTTGCCTTTTCACAGTTGAGAGATATTTGAGTGGGGTAAAGAAGAGACAACAAGCCACTTACAGCCCTTTAGAAGGAGTGCTGATTCATTCAAGTTCTCAGAACCCTACAAAATATTGCCTAGACAGAATGTGATTTTTGCAAAAAAAGGACAAATCAGAGAAGAATGCTGTCTTGGATGATCTGTGGGACAAATGACTATGAGGAATACAGTATAATAAAATTTTGAAGGAAATGCACTTTGGCATTGGAGTAGTTATGGTGTACAGCTCTACTAGTGAATACAGAAAATCTAATTCTCCATGAAATTTTGACATTCAGCATTGAATTTCCAAAGAATCTAAGCAGTATATTATGAAGTAACCTACAAAACCACTTCCCATTAAGTAAGTTGAAATAAGTGAGTTTATTTCAACCTTTGTGATGATTCATTATAATCCACTTAGAATAATAGCTCCCCCCCAACTGTTTTCTTTCACTACCAGCTAGATAATATATTAATTTCTACAGAAATATGACTTTTTTTATTAGCTTGCTTTTGGCCACACTTACAGTGGGAGTGATATGTAGCATGTTACCTGATTGAATTATGTTCATTTCATAAAAGATACTTAGATGACCAGTCGTTGTGCCTCTCCTCTCCTCTCCTCTCCTCTCCTCTCCTCTCCTCTCCTCTCCTCTCCTCTCCTCTCCTCTCCTCTCCTCTCCTCTCCTCTCCTCTCCTCTCCTCTCCTCTCCTCTCCTCTCCTCTCCTCTCCTCTCCTCTCCTCTCCCTCTCCCTCTCCCTCTCCCTCTCCCTTCATTTTTCTGCCTCTCTTTTTTTTCTCTCTCTTGCTTTCTATCAAATCTTGTAATGAATTTCTGAAGTACTAGAAAGCTGATAATGAATGCACAGAGATTTGAATCATCAGTCAGTTCCAAGAAAAATACTGGAACAAGTAATCATTGTACTGCAACACAGCTTTATCTAAATTCTCCTTCCCAATTTCTAAGAACAGATTTTATCTTTTAAAACAAACATGTTTAAAAACCCTAATGGACTATAGAGACCATGTAAGTCTACATAAATTTGTCTTTTGCACAAATATTTTCACAAATATATAGGGTTATGTCACAAAAACATAGATGCAGTTGTTCAGATGAGCAGGGAATACATGAAGGTCAGGATAGCTCTGATTTTTCTTTAGTCCTCTTTACTGAAAATTATTTCCAGTCTTCGGTTTCCATTTTTGTTTTCCAGTGTCAAAGATCTATTGGCTAGGAGAAATCAGCAAGGTGACCTATTTATGGAAGAATAATACGCAAATATAAAAAGTCAGTCTGTGAGCAGAATTTGATACAGAATACTTGAATTCTGAGACTTCACATAACATTTCTATGTTTACTTGGGAATCATAATGAAATTTCTCATCTATATGTTTACTTTTCAAAGGCAAAAGTATTTCTGAACCCACTCCCAATTACTGCCATGAGTGGTTTCTTTTGCCATCGATTTCCACGAGCTTGAATTGAGATCAAGATGAATAGCACTTTGAAGCATTTGATTGATAACTGAAAAAAAAAGAAAGTATCTGATGATTATTGTTTGCTTAGCTCCTTAGAAGACTAATAGGGCCCTTCCTCTAGACAACATATAGGGGTTTGAGAGTCTCTGATTTTTGCAGTTTTCACCTTGCAATGTTCAGGTAAGCTTTTCTGCACTCTTTGTCAAGAAATGTGACTGACACTGATATAGCAGCCCACTGTTACCTACAGCTAACTGAGAAGGTGACAGCCTGTTGAGACAGAAGATTTCTTATAAAGGAACTATGTAAAGGTCTTAATCCTGCTTCCTTTAGAGGTCAGTGAGAATTTTGCATTTGACTTTGTGGAAGCCAAATTGGTCCCAAATTGAACAGAAAACAATCACTCACTGTATAGCAAGAATTTATATCCTGGAAAAAAGAGCGTCTATTATTCAAAGGGACTGACAGAGGGGTCACTGGGCAACTTTAGTAGCCTACAGATCATTACATTTAGTACTCAGGTTTTTTTCCTTTTGTGCAAGAAAAACTCACAGTGACTTCAGTAAGAGTTTTTCTTACTTAAGGAGAACAGGATTGGGTACTTAGTTGAGAACTAAAGCTGCATTAATGACTTCCATATGTCATTGCATAAACCTCATTCATGTGTTTTTGATTTAATGGGTTATAAAACAGAAAACAAAAATATTCTGTGTAACTTTTTGTGAGAAGCAGAAATGCTTTAAAGATCACGGATGAGAACAATTGGATTTTAGTTAGATGTGCAGTAATTGTTCGAACCCTGGAAATCACTTCTACAAAACAGTCTCATGTTCTTTTTGTTCAGTCTATCTGTCTTACATACTGTTTCCATTCTCTTGTCTTCGCCTTTTTTATTTCCAAAAACCCTGTGGGGATATTATGTCAGCACTTCTTGACCTCATGTGGTGAAGTTGTCAATGTTGAATTAAATGCTTTTTTAATATAACCATACCAATCCCATGCACAGATCTTCCATGCAATGTCCTTGATTGTACAGTGAGGTGAAAATGCATAGGGTGATGCTGTAACTGCACTAAAGTTAGAATGTGGAAGCTAGCAAAAGCACATTAACTTGTTACATAACGATCGATTCCACATACAAATAGAGTTCACCTCTTAAGTTTTATGCAGAAATTCTTAATCACAGACACAATCCCCTGCCCTAGGATATAGGATTGCTAGGAGAGCAAGACTAAAAAGGGAAATAGAAAGAAAACCCTTTGCCACTGAGTCTGTAAATAATATTAGCAGCATCCTTAGGTACTGAAAATAATTAACCTTTTTTGTTGTTTTTGTTCTAAAGAACTTTCCAGTCCTGCAAGGATAGCTGTCCATAGTGGGGTTCTAATTTGAACTCAGGACCTGGGATTTGTATTCTCTAACTTAGGTTTCCCCCCATGGCCATTATTTGGGTTCCTCAGCCAGACAGCTGAGGCAGACAGCATGAAAACAGCTGCTATTTTGCATTTGCTGTGTTCAAAATCTAGCTTGTAATTTACCTGGATGTGAACCATGTAAAATAGTGTAAGCCTTAGATCATGATACAAGGAGTTGATCTTTTTCTTCATATTTATTTAATGAACTGTGTTGTGTTATTCTCTTACTGATGAAGTGAGGAAGAAAAGATGAATATGGTAGTCTTTTAATGAGCTGTGGCCATACCAGAGTAGCATTTTTCAAGCAAATTTGCTGTGGCTGGAGATTTAGGTCAGTAGGTCAGAATTTACTCATTTAGAAGAAAAAGGTTGACACTGACCAACAAGGCTGTAAAATTCAGCAGCGCATGCTGAAACAGATGTATGTAAAAATAGCAAATAATGCAAGCTGAAATTAAATAAAAGGATCGAGGCACTGGAAACACCTCCAGGCCTCTTCCTGTGGATTACTACATTTTTAAGGGCTTTACTGAGGGTAATGTCAACTTCTTGGAAGGAAGATGAGTCGCTAGGAAGAAATGAATAAGCAGCCATCATTTCATACATGCGAAACGTAATTTTCCCACTCTCTACAATCTAAATATTTTCCCCAGTAGCTAATATATCTCTTTCCCTGCAAAGTGAAGTTAGAGCTTCCTCTATTGCACACTTCCAGGGCTTGGACCCCCTCCACTGTTTGAAGCAGTTTCTTTCTCATCTCTCCTCATTCTTCGAGTGGTGCCTGGTGTCTCCCCTCAGTGTGGTTGTTCCCTGCAGTACTGCCGGCGTGAGGCACTGCGGAGCACTGTCTTTGGAAGTTAGCAGAGAGAAATAAGAGTATTCATGGAAAACAGGTTGTGGAGAATGAATCAGTTATTATCTCAGAGCATTTCCCATCTCTCCCCATTCCTCTGAAATCCTGATGGACCTTTCTAGCTGAATGATATGACCATTGAAGTATTACTTATCTATTCTTAAACTGTTTTTGTGTCATTGATGAGGAATGCTGCTTCTCCATTTTGATTTTAAAGAAATCATTTAATCAATGTAGGCAAACAACTGAACAATCCCCCGCTTCTTTACTGTCAGAGATTGCTAAAAATTTCTGTCTCCTTTGTTTTGAATTGCTGACACAGGAGCTGATTGCTAATACAGGTAAGAGATTTTGTATCAGGACATAGGTGATGCCTTCTGGGTGTTAGCCATATTAATGGTTATGTTTTAGCTATGTCAGCAATAGCTTGAACTGCATTTAGCTTCATTGTAGGCAGATAGGACCTCACAGAATAAATTGGAAACAGTAAACTTTTACATAAACTTGATAGAAGAAAAAATCTTTTTACAGTGAGAACAATCAATCACCCGAACAACCTCTCCAGGGACATGGTGGAGTCCCCACCACTGGAGATTTTCAAGACCTGATTGGACAGGATGATAGATAATCTCTTCTATAAAGTCTTCTAGGCCCTTTTTCCCATGAAAGGTTGGACCAGATGATCTTTTGAGGTCCTTTCCAACCTGACCTGTTTTACGATTCTGTCATTCTATGATTAAATCGAAAATAGCAAAAAAAGCTGCACAAAAGATGTAACTCGATAAAAAGAATCTCTGCCCTTAAAAAGTTTTTATCTTAAAATGTTTACAGTAACTTTTGAAGGCATTCAAAATTAGAGGCGGAAGGTCATCTTGAACATCTCTTTTCATTGCCCTGCACACTTGATCCATCTAACATTCCCAGCAAAACAGACCAGGAGCTTGTGTCCCAGCCAGAAGCAGGAAGTCCTTACAGTCTCTAGCAGTACACAATTCTTGCTGGATTTGTAGACAAGTTTTTGTCTAGGTAGGCATCCAAATTCAATGCACATCCTCTGAGTCTTCTTACTAGATTTAGTACTGCTTCCTCTACCTAAAAGTAGTAGTAGTTGCTTGCTACACAAATAGTTGAAAAAATGTGTATACTCGACCTCTGTACAACGGTGTAATTAGAAAATTAAAGGGAAACATTTTATGCAATTTATTCCCTGAGGTACACTGCAGGGTTGTTTTATAGATATACTATGTTACTGTACTATTAGTGACAAATTACTGTGCAGCTCTTTGAGTATGAATATAAAATGATAACACAAGATCAACTAAAAAGTGGGTAACTTGGATCAACATTTTTAAAAAAATTACTCTCCAGCCACCATCCCCCAAACCCTCAGCATTTGTTTTTCATTTATAAACTTTGGTGGCAGAACATTGATCACATTGTGTCAAAGACTTAAAGAAATGTCACTTTGAGAAGAAGGATTTAGTTAAAGAATGTACTTTGTTAACAGAGATGGTAGTAATAACGTATGGAGTGTAACATACACACATGGCATGGCTTCCAGCTGTTTGGCTTCACAGTTATTATGTGCGCTGTGAAAGAATAAATGAATCTTTCGATAATGCAGCAAAACATTTTGAATTCTGTCAGTTGCTCTTTCTAAAGATGTAAGGAAAGTTTCCTTTCACTATTAATTCTGAGGTGCATAATAACCTCTACTGTGTAGACCCTAAAAAATTAGAATAACCAGTGAGTTTTGAGAATGAACTTAAAAGTTAGTAGTTCAAGAAAATCCATTACCTTTTCCTAGATATAAACATATTATGTGTCTTAAAACTGTTAGCTTTCCAGAAGGAAATACAATTTCAAGTCAGTAGTACAGTTAATATTATTTCAAAGTCTTCTTTTCTGAAACTGATTTAAATCCAGGCAAGCATAAGTGAAAATTTTGGCAAATTCAGCTTTTAGGGGAAATATATATTTGGGACAATTGTCTCAGGTCAGTGTGTACTAAAAAGGTGGCTATATATTTCCAGTTTCTGTCCTTCTGATTTTTTTCCTTTTTTTAATGCCAGATATTCTCCAAACTGCATTTGAGGGAAGTTCTTAAAGGCAGCTTTATATCATTTTTACAATACTTTTGAGGGATCAAATTTTCAATGGGAAAGTATTTCTACTTTTTCAGCTATTTCTTTTACATCTGTGCCTACTCTTGGCCATACAACCTGAATCCATGTATACACCTGGGAAGAAGAACAGAAACTGAAAATGGGGGTAAATCCCACTGACTACAATAGTCTTATTAATAAGAAAGTAGAAAGTTGAGTTTTAAACCAAATATAAGTACCTTCTGAGCTTGGTAATTCCTTAAGACACAGCATTTAATGAACAACACTGAGATTTAAATGTGAAACGTACAAATCGTGCAACGTGTTGAAAGAGCTTGGAATTGACTGAACAAGACCTGATATGCTTAGGCAGATGGGAATCTTGTTTGTGAACCTGCAATTAAAGGCTGTTATTTTGGCCATAAACACAAGTACAATTTACAAACAAGAACTTTTCTTGTTAACCTCCTGATACTTTTGCCAAGAAATTGTAGAATTGTAAGATAACGGAAAATGAGAGACATGATTTAAGAGGTTAAGTATCTCTTCAGTCTGCTCTCTGGGCTCCGGCCTGAGATATGAAGGTGGCTGCCAACCCACCAAAATATAACAAAAGTTAAGCAACGAAATGAATTACAGCATTTCTCCTAGGTGTTTCATTTCAGCAAATGGCCTGCATTTTGGAACAAGATACAAACACAGTAATTATGTCTGTATATAATGCAGGGCTGTATGTGTGGGTGTGTGTGTATATATATATATATATGCGCCTTATTATACAATAAAGTGAACTTTTTGCTAAGCCATTATTTTTTCCATCTTTGCATCCGGATTTCACTTAGGGCAAAAATGACAGGATTTAGCTCTCTTACTGTCATTTCAGGAAAACGTTCATGTTGGGAGAATAGCCACTGGGCAATCTGGGTTTACCCCGTGAAACAGAGCATAAACTATAGCTGGTTTCATTTCTTTCTGTTATTCCCTCCAACTCACTGAAATTTCAGCATTCATCTTGCAGCACTACATTTCACCCCATCGTCCTATCTTAGGTGAAGCTATTCACCACTGCTATCTTCTTTTCATCACTAGCATCAGGTTTTTTTGTCCTGTCTTGCCATTAATAGTGTTCTTGGCTGGCTTTCTGCATGAGTCTTCACTGTTACACTATCAAAAGTTATTTTCTCATTTCATGTAATTTAGTCCATGATTTAGCTGTTTATTTGCATTGCTATTGTCAGAAAAACAAGTGCATTGATGGTACCAATTCTGAGTCTGGAACAATATGAGCGGAGCCCCAAGCTTCTAAGTAGCGGCTTTAAAGAGAAAGAACAAAAAAACAAAGACAATAAAACTACATAAGAGCACACAGGCTTGTTCACATGGGTATGGTTATGGGATTGGGGTCCCAAAATAATGTCACTTATGCATGTCCTTACAGATAGTCTGTAAATAACTTCTCTTTGGCCAGGTGCTCCTTTTTCATTTTTGTTACTCGTGTAAGTCACATCACTACCATAACACATATGGGGGCTCCAAAGGCATAATCATATTTCAGAACTGGGCACACTTGTACCAAGTGCTAAAATGACTTGTCAAGGACCACAGAGAAAGTTTGGGGCAGAAAAAGAATGGAATTTGCATTTCCTGCAGCCTTGTCCAGTCCTCGAACCATTGGTACGTCCTTCTGTTTCGCTGTTACTGTCAACACTGTGACTCGTAAGTTGTCCAATCTGCAGTGAGGCTTGAAAGCTTTAGTTAGGAGAGATGGGTAATTTGTAAAAGTAAAGAAACTTGAAGCATTCAAATAAACTTGCAAAAAAAAGGGCTTTGGTCAACCATGAATGCTATTTGTATTCACTGTGCATTGCTAATTATGCAACTGAACATCCTTCGTATTTCTTCTGAGAAAGTGGTGGACATCTTTCATATAGAAATTTTCTATAATACACAACATCCTGCAACGCGTGGTCAGTTACAGACAACTGGTCTCAGAAAAATAGAAAAATTCCACATCTAGGAAAAAACGTAAAATCAATGGGAAAAAACACCATTGATATTAGGAAGGGTATGATTTTATTTTCAAATTTTTAGCATTGAGTGGAACCATTTCACCCATTTTTCATGGGTAAAATGCATAAACAGTATTAGATATTAAGAAATATGAAAAGATTGTGTTCCTCTGTAAGGAATTCTGAGAAAAAATCAAAATGACAGTGTTTCATAAATAATTACATAAAGACTGATTTTCCCCTCTCAAGGAATTAACTTCTTTCTTTTCTTTTTAATTAGATCAATACAAATGAAACCATTTAATTTAGTTTATGCTGAAGAATTCTCTCCTGATCTTCAGGAGTTAAGAGTTTCTGCTGTGAACAGAAGGTTGTTTGTCATATATTTCAAAGCTATTTAACATTGTTTTCTTAAAAAAATAATTTTCTTTACAAAATATTTTATATGTCTTAAAGTTGCTGTATTTTAATTGAGTTTTTTGGTCATCTTTAAAGCTTACCTCGCTTGTTGGCACTTTTCTTCTCCCTGGACAACGTTGACATACAATTTATTTATTGTAGTTTCACAGTTGTTTCTGCTTCATCTGTCACTAAGTTCTCCTTACACAAGTGCAGAAGTATGCAACAATGAAAAATAATGGCAAGAAAACACTTAAATAAACATTTCCAAGGCTGCAAGAGAGTTTGGTCTGGCATGAGAGAAAAGAATGAAGGTTCAGGTCATGGGGGTAAAATGGCTTCCTTATTTATTTCTAAACTGTTTTTCCCCCCTTTCAATGATACCATAAAACAAAAGCTATTAGTAACATAAAACATTAAGCCACTGCTTCAGTGACTTTATGTAAACCTGTATTCCAGGAACTGCTGCAACTAACTATGAGAGAAGCCACGCTTACTTTGTGAGGCCAAAATTCATCAAATTTTTAAGGAATGATGCAACTAAGGTAACTAGTAATAAAAATCAATCTGCAATTTTCAACTTACTAAAATGCACCTTGGGCCTCTGGCCAATGCAGATCTGTTAGATTTTGCTTTTGAAGTGTCTGCAAGTGATAAGTCATTTGTCACATCCCCACTGAAAGCTCTTAGGTCTAAGAGGGAAAAAATTGCCACTCACTTCCCAGAGTGTGAAGACACATGAGACTACCTTAGCAGTCCTCATTTGGGTGTTTTGGGGGAAAACTCAGGGTCACTCCGTTTAATTCACTGTAGCAAATGGAATTTGGACATTGATTTCAGCTGCAGGTTGCCTGCCTGCAGCTAGTGCAGGTCATTTCACCTTGCAGCTAGTGCAGGTGAAATGAGTTTCTGTCTGCACCCAGCTCCTCTTTGACTTCTTTCTAGCACAAAGACAAACAAAGGACCCTAAAACTGCTTACCCTCATCTGCTTGAATGGAAAAAAACAGAATTATTAAAAGTTAGAAAGATTTGAAAAACTGTTTTAGAAGCAACCATCTCATACTTATCATTTACTATCTTTTATTTCAGCCTAGAAACTAACTGTAGTTTTGTGAATGGCCTTATGTACAGGTTAGCAAGGCAAAAATCGATGAAGGGGCAATTTATGAACAAATCTGGACTGAAAATTGACGGGTAAACCTCTGTTGCTGTATCTCCTGAGAAAGCACTTCAGCAGTGTATGAATCCACCTAGTTCTGAGAGATGGTTCTGCACAGAGATCTGCTGCCTTCCACAGTTTCCTGACTCACCAGAAAGCTCCCAGTTATCGCCTTCCTCTCTTTCATCTTCAAGAAGGTAACGAAATTCCCATGCTAAGACATGCAAATATGACGGACCAGGCAAAATGGTATTTGGATGAGCAAGGGGCTGAAAACCAAGGTGAAATAGCCTTTTAGTATTTTAAACAATATATGTAAAAAGATTCTTGTGGCATTAGCCAAAAGCAAACCATGTATATTTTTGTGATTTTACCGATGTATGGCTCCTCACGGTTCCTCTGTTATGCAAAAGCCTGTTATAAAAAGAAACTTGGATCCAAAAATCGACACAAATGTCTAGGAAGCTAGACACCCAGAGTTGCAGAGGACTGACTCCAGTGGGACTTGCGTGCATAAATACTGTTGTAGCACTGAGCTGTGGTAATTAGAACTGCAATGGTTAAGGACATATTGGGGATGTCTTGCAGTTGAAGCTGCCTAATTATGTGTGAATTATTAGTGGGTTAGCACAGAAAGCAGGAGAGGCTATTTAGCATTTCTTACCCTGTTCAAGTTGTTTATCAAGTTCAGCCAAAGTTAAATGTTATGTTCAATGCACTTCAAGTTTTATAGGTGGTATGGGGATACATACATGAAGGGCTGTGCTGCTTCTGCTTGTATTCAGCAATTGCTAACCTTCTTTTGCTCATTATCTAAAGCTGGTCTCCATGGGTCTCAACTATTTGGGACACATACATTTAGCAACACCCCTATGCTAATATGGCTCCCCTGAGATCACAGCTGGGACACAGAGTTTCTGTAGCTGCTTATAATTAGACTAAGACTTTTCTCTTTCCAGCTTTTACTTCTTATGTCACTGTAGAATCACAGAGCCTGGTTTCGCAACTTTTGCCCGCTTAAATTCTGGAGACATCTCAGGGAGATGATGGTTTCTTGGTTTTATTTATTTATTTTTAATTAGTCCTGCTGTCATTGAAAAGGTTTTAACTGTAAAGGCTTTTAAATCACTGTTATTCCTGAAGGAATAACCAAGCAATATGTGCACATCCACCTTCTCTTGTATTGTTACTGTGAAAAAAGAAAGTATGTTCATCACTGCATTCATACCAGAGGGTACCATTTCTTGCCAGCTACCATCTAAGTCGCTCGTATAACAGCTACTCAACCTGCTTCAGCTGAAATCTGCTGTGCTATTGTAAACTGCCTACATACTGGATGTGCCCTGCATCCACTTATTGTAACTGAAAAAAAGGATAAGGCATACCAGAATAGTTTGTCACCTGATCCAAAGGGATGTGCTGCCCAAGGCAGTCTGCAGTGAGGGACTGTAATTTCCTGCATTGACATGGCTCGATTTCAAAAAGGATGCCCAATGCCTGAAAGCGCACTGCTAGGCCAGCACAGATAGAATCGGGAGTCCTGAAAACCTCAGATTCCTTTCACAGGAGGGCGTCTTCCGCAAGTTTTAGTTCTTGACTGGCTGTGTTGACCTTCCTGCATCCAACATGCATAGTTGTACATACTTGCACAGTCCTTCAAACCAATGGTATTTCTCTGTTGCTGTAAGTGGTGCGCTATTTTCTCTCTACCATATGACAAGAGGCTGTTTTACTGTTCTTTGTTTCCTTTTGCAGTATTTGTCGTGATGCCCCAAAAAGGCAAAGCCCTTATCCCTTGGCAGCCAGTTTTCTGTCTCCCTGTTAGGCAGGGTATACCTACGTATCTGCAAAGGTGTACAAATGTCATGTAGTGAGTGCTTTCACATGGGGGTCATCTGCACACCCTGAAGGGGACAAATCAGAAGAGGTCTAAGGCTGTCAGGAAGTTTTCTGGTACGAAGTGAATCGGTGATATTTTTCTATTTAGTAAAGAAACAAATCTGCAATTAGTATAGTCTAAACGTATTTATTGCTTGCAAGGATATTTCTTATGTGCAGCTTTTAGTTTTGTTCTGTTTAGTGCTGTCCTTGCTAAGATCCTGCAAAAATTAGCTGATCTGCTTTCTTCCTGTTTTGCTTTTCTGGAAAAATCTGGAGAAATGCAGTGAAGTTCTGTCATATCATGAAAGACTATCAGAACATCACGTTGAATACAAAGGAAATTAACTACACATCCATAATACCTGTTTCTTTACTTTTTCATATTTACGTGTGTGTTGGAAGAACAAGCAATTCAGATACTGCTTATTTCTGTAGTGTCCCTCACATCCAAGGCCGTGAGAGGGGGAACAGCAGTGATGCTATCAACCTCCAACAATAAGATGAAATAATATTTACCAAAATACATAAATAATGAGGCAATGGATTTTTTTTGTCTCCGCTCTCCTTTCACTATAAAGTTTAGAACTAGTTAGACCATCTGTGCTTTAACAACCAGACATTTGTTTATTAATCATCTCACAAAAGTGCTGTGGTCATATCTTCTGTCCCTGAAATTCAGCTCAGCGGGAGGGAAAGAGAGAGACACCGAAACGGCGTCAATGAAGCAGATGAACGCAAGAGCAAAACCAGCTGCTCTCTTTACACGAGAGCAGCCTGGCACACTGCACCCCTATGGTACATGCCGGATCAGTCCCCCAAGCTGTGGCATTAGATGCATAAACAAATGAAGAAAGGCTGAGCCGCTCTCCAGCTCCTCCCCTCCTTCTCTTTTTATCACCCAGCTGTGGGAATTCATGCGGACAGTTTTATTGGGGGAGAGTCAGTTCTGTTTTGCAGGATAAGGCTCTTGGCATGTCACAGGCTCCTAACGGGTGATACTTTGCAGTTAGGGATTTTAGTCAAAATTCCTTTCTGTCTTTTTCCCTCCTTTCCCTTCCACCTTGTCTGTCTTTAACTTTATAATAGACACATTTGAAAAAACCCTATGAAATAATTGCTGAAAACTTGCTTACTCTTAAGGTTTAGTATAGTCTTTGCAAGAAAGTGTGTGTAATGTATATGTGGATTTATTTTTTAATATATTGCATATGTTTTATAAGTTTTGCATGGTGTTTATATTTCCTATGTAATGGATGGCCACATGTGGTGCACATGCACTACAATGGCACTATGCTCGTGGCTTACTGACACTCAGATATCAGCTGGTAGCTGATACTTCAAGAAATATCCTATCCATTCTTCTACTGGAGCGAGTCCAGCGTAGGGCAACCAAGATGATTATGGGACTGGAGCACCTCCCTTATGAGGAAAGGCTGAAAGAGCTGGGACTCTTTAGCCTGGAGAAGAGAAGGTTGAGGGGGGACCTGATTAATGTTTACAAGTATCTAAAGGGTGGGTTGAAGGAGGATGGAGCCAGGCTCTTTTCAATGGTTCCCAGTGACAGGACAAGGGGCAATGGGCACAAGCTAGAACATAGGAAGTTCCGTTCAAATACACGGAAAAACTTCTTTACGGTGAGGGTGACAGAGCACTGGCACAGGCTGCCCAGGGAGGTTGTGGAGTCCCCTTCTCTGGAGATTTTCAAGACCCGCCTGGATGCAGCCCTGAGGGATGTGGTTTAAGCAATCCTGCTCTAGCAGGGGAGTTGGACTAGATGATCTCTAGAGGTCCCTTCCAACTCTGAAGATTCCGTGATTCCGTGATTTACTGGCACTGCAGATGCGCATATAGTTATAAGTATTAAATCACTGGCATAGCGTGTATTTCTCTGCAGAATCACATGATGATTTTCCAAACTCACTGCAAAAATTATTCTTAAAAAGGAATGTCAATTTAATGTAATACAGGGCTAGTCTTACAGCTGAGCTTTGCAGGTGTTGAATTTATTAATGATTTTTATTGATTTTGCATCCGTCTGTTGGTTTTTAAAATTATTTTAATTTTAATTTTTATTTCCTCTGTCTTCAGTACTGGTGAACACTTTTTCAGCTGGCTTATCGCTGAGCAGGGCTCTAAGGAGAGACCTTGACACAGTGACAGCAGCCAGAGCTGATGGTTTCTCCTGCCACTTCATACGGTGGTCACAGCTTCCTTCAGCTTCAGAGTTTGCGTAATTGTTGTACTCCATACAGAGTTTCACTCCATAGCTAGTTTCACTAAAATGACAAGCTCTAGAGGTATTTTTTCCTATCAATCTCTTCATTTCTTTGCTATTGAAGCTGCAGATGCAGAACTTATGAACTCCAAAGGGTACAGAGACAGTGAATTTGCAAAAACATGTAGCAGCTTCAGTACAACTTAGAGCATCAGGTTAATCTTTGATAATTTAGAAATACATTGACTGGAGTTTGGTTTTAGATGGTTCAAATTTCAAAGGAATATATTTCTGTTAGACATGACTTCTCTTTGTTTGCTTTGTATTCGGTCTCTTTCTCAATTTGGGCATAGTTCCTTTGTGGCTCTCTATCAGATCAGAGAAGCTCTCTCATCTCTAGGCTTTACAGAGTGTGCACCTGGTTTTTGCAGAGGAACTCTTGAAAGTGGTAAAAAAATGCAAAACATAAGGCTTGATTTTCCTTCTGTATCTTTTCTTTGGGGAAGCGGGGAAGGAATGAAGGTCTTTTGCCAAGTTCCGAACAATCAGTTAAATTTGATTGTTGAATGCTGAATTACTGTAGGACTTGACTTAATTGACACATCCTGGAATAACTCTTGAGTATACAGTAAAATAAAGATTTTCAATCTTATGGTTTGTTAGTTGAGGTTTATTTGGTTGGGTGTTTTGTGTTTTTTTTTTTTTCTTCTTTTGTTTTCAGCAGATTTCACCCTGATAAATTCTCTTCCCTACTTACAACTAAGAACAAAAATATTTTAGAAGTGAACCCTGAACTCCCACACCTAGCCAAAGTCTTGCAAAAAAGCTAACAAAGTCCATTTCCTTCCAGTTCTTCAGCTGCTGTCTGACAATCCATCAATAACCAAAAAATCCCAGTGAAATTAGGTCAGTACCTAGAAAAGGATAGAATTCAGCTACCATGACTTAAAGGACTCTATAGCTCCAGAACATCAGGGAAATGACAAATAAAGGGTTCTGCCATCCCTCCAAATACTCATTAAGTGTGGGGTTGAGGAAGATTAAAACAGTAAAAAGCCAAGGGACATAGAATACATCTGATTCCTTTTCTTTTTCTCCCTTTCTTTCTTTCTTTGCATGTCTTCCTTTCTCTGTCTGTCCCTTTTTCTAAAGTAGAGAAATGTAGTAATACGATCAGAAAACTTAAGTAAATAGTACTTCAAAAACATTTTAGTTCTAGGTTGAGTGAAGATTTAGTAAAGAGGCTATGATATTTTCTGTTACGAGTTCACCCCATCAGCATCATGTAACGCTTTAGAATCTGCTATAAACCATAAAACATATTCTAATCCATAAAATAAATATTTTTTAGTTCTGTAAGCAATAATGTGAATGGGAACATGTGGCTGAAACAAATGGTGATAAACCTCTCTTTTCATCAGGTCATATCAGCATGAAATATGTGTTCTGTCACTTATAACAATAAAGGGATTTATTATTAAAGAGTTGTTTATTCACACACATTACAATTTTATATAAAAATCACAAAAATTTGGCTTAAAAGAACAAATAATATTTGCAAACACTATGCAGCTGTTAATGTCAGTTTATCATTGTGATTTTGTTTTGTTCATTACGTGGCAGCTGGAGATTTGCTCTCCATGGGCTTTGCAGAAGTCAACAAAAGTCTTAATTGTGATTTCAAAGGCTCTACTCCTGTCCTTTAAAAGAGCTTGACATCTTTCAGAACACAGTCCAATTTGCTAATAACAAACTATTTTGTACAGATATATATTTCAGATATGTTTTCATATGAGGTATTTTTTATATATATATATATATATGGATGTTTATATATGATGCTAAAGATGGAGAATTTTACCCATTTGTGGTTCTGATTTTCTTGTGGACTCTTAAAAATCTGTCTCCCTTATCAAACACCTTTTGGAGTTTGGGCTTTATCTTATTTATTAGAATGGTATAGTAAAGCAGTGGTATCAATTGATTCTATGGCTAAGCACCTTCATTTGTATTTCATACTTGGTTCTTCCTTACAGATTTGAACTGTAACTGACTGAAACTCACAAAAAATGTAAATGTTTCTAATTCTTTTGGAAAAGATCTAGTATGATGGGATGACTATGTGTGATCTCAGTTCCTTTCAAAACTGGAGAAATAATAATGTGGTGAAGGATTTATCTGGCTATAATAAGACATGACAATGAAACAACTGATCTTATTTTCCAGATTTCTTTGACAAGAGTTTGTGAATGTGCTCATTCTTATAGGCAAAGTAAACACTATTATTTTCACAGGCTGCTTGCAAATGAGAGAGACCTTGGGGTTTTGTTTAGGAAGCAGATAGTACTACTAAAATTTTTTTTGAGGGAAGGAAGAGCTGGAGTTTCATAGTTTTGTTTTTTCCAGACAGAAGAAAAAATGTAATCTGAAGGTGTTCATTTGAGTATAACCTATAATTTCCGTGGGGAAAAGAGTGAATATCCCATTTAGTTATTAAGAAAGGATTGTTTTCTTCAGAGGGACTTGGAAGCTGGTGGGGTCAGTTGTTTGCACGAAAACAAAGTTTAAGCTTTGAAAACTTCACAATTAGTATGAGTAAGTTTGTTTGAATTACAGAATCACAGAATGGCAGGGGTTGGAAGGGACCTTCGGAGATCATCTAGTCCAACCCACCCGCCAGAGCAGGGTCACCGAGAGCAGGTTGCACAGGAACACGTCCAGGCAGGTTTTGAATGTCTCCAGAGACAGACTCCACCACCCCTCTCTGTGGCTGTTCCAGTGCTCTGACACCCTCAAAGTAAAGAAGTTCCTCCTCATGTTGAGATGGAATTTCCTATGTTCCAGCTTGTGCCCATTGCCCTGGGTACCACTGAAAAGAGCCTCGCCCCATCCTCTTGACACCCACCCTTTAGATATTTATAAGCATTGTTAAGATCACCTCTTACTCTTCTGTTCTACACGCTAAACAGACCCAGGTCTCTCAGTCTTTCGTCACAAGAGAGGTGCTCCATTCCCTTGATCATCTTTGTAGCCCTCCGCTGGACTCCAGTAGTTCCCTGTCCTCAAACTGGGGAGCCCAGAGCTGCGCACAGTACTCCAGATGTGGCCTCAGCAGGGCAGAATAGAGGGGAAGGATGACCTCCCTCAACCTGCTGGCCACGCTCTTTTTAATGGACCCCAGGAGACCATTGGCCTTTTTGGCCACAAGGGCACATTGCTGCCTCATGGTCAACTTGTCCACCAGGACTCCCAGGTCTCTCTTTACAGAGTTGCTTTCTGGCACGTCAACCCGTAGCCTGTACTGGTGCATGAGGTTATTCCTCCCCAGGTGCAGCACCCTGCACTTGCCCTTTTTGAACTTCGTTAAGTTCCTCTCTGCCCAACTCTCTGGCCTGTCTAGGTCTCTCTGGATGGCGGCACAGCCTTCTGCTGTGTCAGCCACCCCTCCCAGCTTTGTGGCATCAGCAAACTTGCTGAGGGTGCACTCTATCCCCTCATCCAGGTCATTGATGAATATGTCAAGCAAGACAGGAGCCAGTACTGACCCCTGGGGAATACTGCTAATTACAGGCCTCCAAGTGGACTCTGCGACACTGATCACAACCTTCTGAGTTCTGCCATTTCGCCAGTTCCCAATCCATCTCACTGTCCATTGTTTTGAGAAGAATTCTGGTATAAACGGATTAGCATTTTCACAGAATTAAAGCAAGTCAGGGGACTGGGAAAAGCAACAGGCTTTTCTCTTGCCCTAGATCATCTTCTCTGTCTTCTTGACCTTTGTTCATTCAGCCTATCACAGCCCAAACTTTACAATAATATTTTGCATCATTTTCCATCTCTTCTATATTGAGTTGTCAAGTTGAATTGTAAGTCCTGGAGACAGTTTTAAAGGTGACCTTTATATTTAAACTTCTATACGGAATACCTCCCCAAGGAATTAGACACATACATTTCAGTCCAACACTGTTGTCTGAGGCACTCATCATCAACTTCTACCATTTCTATCTGTGCCACCATTTTAAATTTTGAAGTGACTTGCCTCGTTTGTTTGAGTACTAGTGAGTAATGACCTAATTTTGCAATAAACGTTTGCATACTATGACATCCAACAGCAAGACTGTCTTAAAGCCAATAAAAAGGTTTCTTGAAATGAGGTTTACCATATCAAAAGCAGTTAATTTTCCAAGATTTACTTCTTTCTAATTATTATTGTTACTGGAAATCTAAGGAATAAAATAATAGATATGCTATTTTATATAGCAGAATGAAAATAGACCTAAAATATTAATGCCCTTCAACTTTCAAGAGTACAGAGTAAAACCTTGATATGTTAGATTTAATTCCTTTTTAAAAACTTCATTAAACAGTTCAACCTTAATTTATCTTCCAGCTCTAACAGTGGGAGAAAACTAGCTTATCTTTTTCTCTGATTGTTATTCTTCTTTTTTAAGAAATAATCTACTTTTTTACTTGAGACACAAAGTTTGTATGAGGACAAGAATAACTTTTGTTCCAGATCGAATTTGATTCCAAGTATGTGACTACAATGATGTAAAGCACATAGGAATACATAACTTGGATTAACATTTACAGATCCTTTTTAACAATACACATATCTTATATTTCCATTCTCCACATTTTTCAGATTTTTAGATCCATTATTCAGTATTCCTTCAATAAGGCAATGGAGGGAACTTTCAGTTCCTTTGTTTGAACACCATTTCATCTGGAATTTGTAGTATATATTTTTTAACATTGTGTTAGAGTGTGTTGTAAAAGATGGCTCTAGAAATACTTGAAGAACATTTATTTAGAGTAAAACTGTTCTTCAAAGAATACACAAATACTATATTTTGCTGGGCAAAGCAGAGAAATCTACTAGTTTAAAAATATGCACATACTAACATTCATGACAATGATTAATCGAGTTTACATAAGAGTTTTAGTGTAACTGTAGACGATCAGTCATGTTTATCAATCTTGTGCTAATAGCATTCCTTAGTATTCCAGTTCTTTTATGTCCCTGTCTTGAAGTCTTTATTCTCGTAAACTTCTCACTCATGCTGTTTTGTACTCATGAGCAAAAGATTAGCAATGAACAAGAATAAATACACTCAAGTTCTGTATCCCTCTTCCTGATTTTTTTTTTTTAATTGCTATTCAGTTTTAGTTCTTCTTGATACTCTGATAAACTGCAAAAGTTTTGAGATTATTTTACTGGTTTCTTTTTGAAGGAGAAAGGACTTAATGTCTCATCCTACTGTTTACGAAGCACCACTACATTCTGAAATGAGGTATCTCCCATTATGTATGTGTTTGTATATTATATTTTGGCTTTACAGTCAAGAGGTCTCCCACTATATTGTTAGATGTCTGTGTGCTCTGTAAAGTCCAAGTCATGTACATGCTTGTCTCTGCATTCAAAATGATGTTCTTAGTAACGTAATAGTATATGTACACATTTTTAAATTCTGTAATACTAAAATTTAATGCTGAAAACCTGATCCTACTTTATTATTCTACTTGACGGTTGATAGGCTCACATAAAATGGACAGATGAAAAAGCCATTAAGCTATTTTCACTGTTTCTTTCATGATGCATCTCATCACCCTCAAACTATTCATCAATGAAACAGTAATTTTTAAATCAGTTTTTTAACAGATCTGCAAAAAACTTCATCAGATGTATACAGCCTTCTTTGACTTTAATAGGATGATGCTAAAAAAAATGTTTCTATCAATCGAAGACATTGTACCCATAATAATAGGGGACTTCAAAGGAACACTGCTGCTTCTACCTCTGATTCAGTGGAATACCTTATAGAGTACTGCAGATTTATACCTTCAGTTCTTAGGTCTTTTAACCAGGTTCATTGTAACTTGAATAATTTCAAGTATCACTGAAATATAGCAAAGAATATTCAGTAAGTATACAGTACCAATCTTAGAAAATGTCCTCAGGAACATTACTATTACTATTAATGGCTATTAATAATATTTTTGATGTTAGAACTCTGACCTATTAGTATGTGGAATCAAATAATTTCCTACTACCTAAATGTTTTACATGTAAATGCACTTGCTTGTTACCTGGCTCCTACTGCTAGTATCTTGTAGTTTACAGTAGAGAAATTCTCCTTTTGTTGTGAAAGGAACTGTAAATAGTGGTGTCATTAATACACAGAAAATTATGTGAAATTAACTGTCTTCAGAAATATTTCTTTATGAAGGAAATACGAGTTTGTAAATAACTAGGTAAGCTCTTCACTGCTAGTAATAACAAACAGATGGAAATAAAAATATGTTTCTAATAACCATGTATTCACAGTGTGATTAAACCAAGACACAAAACATTGTGAGCAACTTTATTATCTGCCAAAATATGGGTTTGGAGTGATGCTTTTCTTTTGTAACATATCACCCCACAAACATCCAAAGCAGCAATACAAATTTGCTCCTCGTATTTGCTTTTATGTATTAAAGGTGCTGTCAACTATAACTGGAAAGAAAAAAAAAAAACAACACCAAAACCCAACAAAACAGAGAACCACAAACAGCCTTCATTACCCTAGATTTTAGTATTTAAATGAAGAAAGAATTAATGTTAATTAGTTTGGTTTTAAAATGCATTTTAAATGCATTTATTAATTATTCTAAGTTTGGCTAGAACTTGAAGACCTTTTGCATTTTAGAACAAAAATACTTTTGTTTACCTTGAAATTAAATTTAATAGTATTTTCTGCCTGAAGATCTAAAACCACTTTAAAAGTGTAGGAATGTGAAACATCATGCACCTTTCCAGATAGGTTAGGCAGCAGCTGCCCCTGGCAATGCTATGACAAGGTAGGAAACTCAAGTAAATGTGTCCTGCCTTCAGCCAGTTCCAGTGTCCCTGTTGTACATCCCCTACACCAGGAGCTCAGTACGGGAACAACCCCAGGAGCTTGGGCCAGGGGCACGTGGGGCCAGTTCCACTTATTAGCACACTCTGCACCAGCAGAAAGAGATGATGGCCACAGCAAGAAGAAGGGGAAAAAAAACCAAAACCAAACAAGACATGGCAGACACCCATGAGCATTAGAACATTGCTTATTTTCTCAGGTTATAAAGATGGATGGAAAACGGTGCTTAAGGGTGCTTTGATTTATCCTTGTTTTGCATATAAGGGAGGTCTGAATACTACCACTTGGGAAGTACTGAGTGTGCAAACTTTTGATTCATTAGATAGGCAGACTGCCATTTCAAAGGACCAGTAATCACAAGTGTATTCCATGAAGGTGTAATTACTGAATACATTAACAAATGTGCATATTTCTTTTTAATTTCAGTTATTCAAAGTGTAATAAGAAATAAACAAGGTATATGGACCTTGGACCTTGATTTTTAGCATATAGTTTAACCACATTTAAAAGTTATGAATTCAAATGTTGATTGTGGTGTATTTATGCAGCCAAATGCAATAAAAGCTTTCATCAGTCCTTTATACAAGCACAAAAATCACAGTAGGAAGTCAACACATACTTCCGTCTGAAAATTATTTATTATTTCTTATTCTTCATTTTTACTCCTGATTTTCAAAATCTGCAGTTGCAAATATAAATCAGTTGCTTATGGTAGGGAAGTGTTGCTTGCCAGTGTTTTCTGAATTTCTTTTAATAGCATATTTCTGCACATATGTATTTTCAAATGATTGGGTTTTCAGCTGTGTGAAAATCGGCACAGTTGTAAAAAAAAAAAATTCAAAGTGTTTTGTTCTGGCATATCGAATGAATATAAAAAACTGCTGTAATGGTGCATTATGAATCTAGTCTCCCAGTAATCTAGAGGCAATGTGTATGTTCAAATCACATGGAAATTAGACTATGGAGATCTAATATAAAGTAACAGATAAAAAATACATGGGAGTTTAATTGTACCTCTTTTGTACCCACAGAAGGCACAGTGGAGTCTCAGAGAAACCCGTGATTCGATATTCTAACAGACCAGCTAATTAAATAATTTAAGCTATTTTCACCTCTTTCCTTATGCATTCTCCTGCATATGCATGAGAATTCATATCAAAGAATGTATACCAAAGTAAATGCATTGCAAAGTAAAATGAAATGACTCATGAAAGTGAATCTTCCCATTAAATGTAAATGCTGTAACTTAATAAAGGAAAGAAAAATTTCCATTAATTTCTTTACAGGCTACTTGGAATGGGACGCAATATCCAAAGAGTTCAACCACCTTTATAACACAATGTAATACAGTTTTCACTGCAAATTTGAGTGAAGTCCTGTCTGGTATGCTCAAGCAGAGCTGTGAAATAGCCAAAGGCACAGCTACTAGCTCCGAAATAAGGTGTCCAGTTTTTATCCTGCACACTGAATCTACACATTCAGTGCCTTCAGCACACTTGGCTGTTGTGGTCTATTCATGGAGCCTGCAGACCAGGGCAGGACGTTCACGATTGCCAGGGGAAACGCTGGGTTGTTCTGCAAGCTCTTATCTCCTCCTGCAAATTCTTCTGGGCCATGTGATTATATTTCTACACATCCTTATTGCCTTTCTATTTGAAATTGTCTCTCTTTGAAGAAAAACTGCTTTTTGCTACGCCAGCTTGTCCACATCTGGCTTGAGCACTATCATGCACTATTAAGTGTCCAAGTATAGACACTGAGGCTTTGTCTGTATTGCTAAATAAAATAAACCAGGGCCCATATTCTGGCTCCAAAGTGAAGTAGGAAAGCCTGGGTTGAGTCCACACATCTGAATTTTCCTTTTCCTGTCCACAGCTAGAACTTCTGAAACAGGACAGTCACACTGGGGTCTTCCTAATCAAAATAGTTCCTGGCGTTTGCTATGCCCCAAATTATGCTTGGGAAAGCACAAGTTGGCCTCAGCCAAAACAGTGCCAAGGAGCATCCTAACAGCAAAGCAGAGCAGGCAGGCACAGGAGGGAATTCACTCTATCACTATATTAGCACACAAACCCATCTATTTGCCTTTGGGGTCCTTACAAGCTTGCAAGATCCTGGTACAGGACTCACTTCAAGGCTGGCCCCCACTGAAATAGAGACCTTGTAGAAAAGGCAGGACCTGCCAATTTGCTTCTGTCTTGCAATGAGTTGTTTTAGTTCTCTTTGGACCTTATTCTGAATGATCACATTGTTAGAAAGAAAACTAATTTGTGCCTACTGAAATGCAAATATATATGATGGAAGACAATAAATTCTTTTCCAGTGGTAAAGTAGGTTGACTTATTTCTACACCTTCTACTTCAATTCCAGAAGTAATGATGTAGCTACTAGTTCATGGTAGGAATGGTTTCCTACATAAGGCTGACCAAGTAGGCCACAATTCTACTCCTTTATCAGGTCTGTAACTTGTAAATTAGTAGACGATTTCATTGATGTCAGTGGGACTGTTCACATTTTTAAAGTGATATAAAGATACAAGGCAGTATCTCCGGTATGTGTTTGAATTCTACCCCCTCATGATCTTTTGACAGTTTTAAGTCACACTTTGATAACGGGTGCATATTTGCATTAATGCTTCTTGAGACAGTATGTCTAGATAGTCACTCTCATACAAAAAAGAATATTCTTTCCTTCATGCTTGCTGATTTTTATTTCCTATTCAAGATACATTAGCCTTCTCTTCAATTAAAAACATAGCATGTGATCTGGAAGTCATGAGCAAAACCCACAAAATATCAGACAAACTATAGAGTGAGTACTGTACAGATGCTTTTGTAGAAACGGGAGGCATCTGTAAATATTTCTGGAAGAGAAAGAAAACACAACATATGACAGAGAATTTATATGGGATGATGTTCTGAGCAGGTCTGATAAGAATAACCTCTCTTTAACAAGAGACATGCTATTGTCATGAACTGGTTTATAAGCATTTATAATTAATAATCATTTATAATTGTTGTAGTTATTTGTGCTGATTTCATTCATTGCTGCTCCTTTTCAATCCCAGATCACTGGTTTAGACAGCGTTGAATGGATTTTTACTTCTCATTTTGTGAATTGAAGTCTTCCTACAAAGAATATGGAGTGTAGGTATTTCTTTTCCTCATGTTGAGGACTGCTTAATAGTTTGGGATGTTAAAAATATATCTAGGCACATTTTTAGCCTGGTTTCCTGAGGAAACAAGGCTTAGGCAGTCATGCTGTCTGTGTGTCTGTGTCTCCCTCGCTAGTACACTGGAGTCCCTTGGACAGTTTCAACAAAATTTGACAAAGACTTCGAGTTTTCAAAGATATTAAGCTCTTTCAACCGGACTGCACAAAATATTGCCCAGGGGCCTCATTGAGGCTCCAGAGCTGTTTGTTTGATCCATCAAAGTTGAGTTGTTCTGTTTAGGCTCACCCAGCAGCCAAGAAACAGCAACCAGCTGGGCAGTCAGCTCGCGGGGAGCTGACGGTCAGTCAGCGTGGCTGCGATTTTCACCAAGCCGCAATGCGTGCTGTTTCTTGCCGGGCTGTCAGGCCAGGAACAGATAGATAGGGACCTGGCAGGTTGTGGGCAGGCTCATGCAGGAATAAGGATATGGCTGTGTAGAACTGCAGGGCACTGGGGTTTAACCACTCTGTAAAATAAATACTAAAAAAAAATAAAAATTAACAACCAAAAAAAAAACCTCTATGTATTTGTCTCTTGCTACAGAACTACTTAAATGATGAAACAAAACACAGGGCTCAACATTCCCTTGCTAGCATCCAAATAACGCTTCTCAAAACTATATGCACAATACATCTGTCAGGAAGCAAACAGTATCTAAAAGCTACAGGAAAAGACACGCACATCCAAAACACTTGTGAGCATGTGTGTACATGTAGATATATATCCATACTTGCATATGAATGCACAAATCCTGGAACCTTCATAATCCGATGTATGTAGTCCATATAAAGAACCTCAAGTTCTGTACTCTCATGATTTCCAGTGCATTTTGGCAACAGGACACTCATTTGTTAATTCATTCCTAGATGGTGGAGCAAAGTATTTGACCACTAAGATTAGGGTCAAGCCCACCAATTTTACTGTAAAGCTTACTGATTTTGTTTGTATAAATAAGACTTTTGCATAAACTATTGTTTGGCACCAGCAGGTCTCATATAACATAATTACAATGCAAGCTGCAAATAAGCTTTGAAAGGGCAACGGTGTCACAGAAACATTCTAGTAGTTCTAGTAAGCAGCTTTGTTTCAGAAAATAAGTCAGAAACTATTTCACAAATTTCCTTCATTGCCAAAAATCTATCTTAAAATGTGTTAACCATTTGCCTTTACTCTTTACCGTGAACTGCTGTCTGTCTTTGGTTAAGAACTAAGTGATTGGAGCCAAATGTTTAAGGCAACAGTTTAATATTTTTGTTTCGTTTCATGAAAAGTGCATATTAAAAATGAAGAAAAAATTGAAGGGAAAAAAAAAAGCATTCGGAGGGCACAGCACAGTGGACAGCAAATGTCCCGTAAGTAACGCCAGCAGGCAGGAAATAACATATATTAAATTCAAAGCAGCCATTCGTGTCTTCAGTCTCTCCAAGAATGCTAGTACAAATCCAGCTGGCACCTCAGGTAGGTTCTCCAGCCACATCTGCCTGACGCATTTGGCTGTGTCTGATACTTTTTTTTTTTTCTTAAGGAAAGGTCTAACTGCTAAGAAAAGTATAATTCATTTATTTCAGGATTTCAAGGAACATATAATCCACCACGTGGCAACATTTCTCCTCATCAGCTTTTTCCTACTGTTGTAATGCTGAGCAGAAACAACTGAACAGCTACGACTGCCATACTTCATATTATTGAGTGAGGCATGGCTGTATTTCCATCATGTGTTTGCACTGTGGTTTTCCTTGTCCAGCAAGATGCCCCAGTTAGTTAGCTTGCAGGAATGCTAACTTCTTGCCGTTGCACATAGAAAGCCTTGAAGCAAACATAGTACTATATCAGCAAGGAAATAGGTGTTCATTATGACCGTATAAAGCACTAGCTGGTTAACACTGAGTTGGTCCAAAATGCTTTTATAAGATACTAGAAGTCATTTTACATCACACTTATTTGGCCATTTAATTCTGTTGACTTTTGGCTTAAAACAGAAAAGGATTTGTGTAACTCTGTCTAGAAATGGGCTGTAGCCTCAAAATGTGAATCTAAATTTTCAAATGCCTCTAACTTGGAAGTGGGGTTTTGTTACAAGCTGTCTTTGTAACAGCAGGACAACATGGGATTATGGTATTTAAATGCTTTGTATTTTGGTTATATGTTTTTCAGATCATTAGAGTGCAAGCTACTTGTCTTCTTGAAATAAATGTCTTTTGTATATCTGTGTGCATGCAGTCACCCTGGAAAATTGTATATAAATTCCCAGTTCAGTTTGAGTTGCAAGTGTCAATGTGAAAACTCAAAACGACAATACACTATTGCACAAAAAAAAAGAACATTAGAAATAAAGAAGTGCATTATTCAATCTATTTCTTTATGTCTGCACAACATCAGGCAAACAACCAGCTCTCAATAAACTGTAAGAAATAACAAATAAGCACAAGAGAGTACAATTGAAACAATTCCAAAGAATTAAGGCCAAGTAATTACAGCTTTTTAGATATATTGACTATAAAGAAGTGTTTTCCTTGAGGGAACTTGAGGTTAACCATATGGCATACTGACCTAATCTTCAAAAGTACAAGAATGAGAAGCTTTTGACGAAGCATGGCATTGCTATCTACATCTGTGACAGAGGAGAATAAATTATGTATCTCTGTAGATAATTTGGTAGTTTTTATTAATAATTGTAGTTATGCAAGTTAATATTACAGCAAACATTCAAGTGTAATGTTTTAGGATCTAAACTGAGCAGTGATGGAGCCAGGAAATCAAGTCCCCTATGTAGAACAGTGACTCATTGCAGTATGAATCATTTATGTCTAAAAGCAGAACTGGTCCTATTGTGTTCTGCATTGTGTCAATATTTCCATGGTAAATAATTGTTTTCAGGGCTTCTATCCATAGAAAATGGATTTTTTTATTAAAACTGGTACACCAAACACCAGGCCAACAGCACAAATTTTAATTACTGTAAGTAATGTGTGTTTTCCCATGCAAAAGCAATTTGGGTCATTTGTACAGATGTTCAAGGCAAGTTTGATTTTCAAATGAATATTTGAACCATATTTAGATTTTGTGAACTTAAGAGGAAAAAAAAATTGTGTATTTGAATGTATCTTATTATTTAGCTTTTATATTTTTGTTCGTTCTTTCCACTATCTGTTCTCCCAATCCTTTCTACTTTGTACCACAGACATGTTTGTTTAAGGATTTGTTTAGCTACAGGTGTAAACCCAGTGGACTTCCAAGGGCCTTATTCTTTAGTCAAAACCAGCAGACTTTTCGCTCCCTCTGTGTTCCTTGTAATTGGATTTATCCTGTGGTTGATTTCCAAAACATTTTGTAACAGGTGTAATGGAAATCTGGGCTGTAAGTATAAATGTTTTTAGTCCACGGGTTTTAATCAAACCGACACGATCAGAGCAAAATCTTTCTCAGTAATGACAGTACACGAATACCCCTAGATTTGACAGACAGACAATTTGAACCCAGGTTTCATTGGTTTCAGGTTGCATGTGACAGGGATAACTAAAAATTCAGGTTTGACAAACTCCTACTACTTAGCAAAATTATAGACATGGAGGTGGAGGAGATTTTTCTGTCCAGTTTCAGAAATGGATAAACTGGACATTTCTATATAAGCCAGTTACCCATGGCATCAGTAATACATCTGTATAATTTGAAGATTTTCCACCATGAAAATGGGGGGGTTTTAACTCCTTTTCTCTGGATTTCAGTGCTTTGGGCTCTTGTATGCATGCATTTCTCTACCAGGCACCTACCCTGAAATAAGTAGGGGCTGCCTGACACAGTTTGGTGAGGGTGGGGGGGATTTAATAAATGTTGAAAAAGATTAATAGTATTACGGCATCATTATGCATGCTGAGTCCTGTGAAACTTCTTTCTTATAGTACAGTCTACCCTGTGAATATTTGAAATGTTCTGGTCAAATTCAATGGGGTTCTGTCTCTGGGGTTCTATTTTGATTCTTTTTCTTTTTGTCATGAAACAAAACAACAAGGTCAAGTTTATGCAAAAAGCCCCAAAATCCATGTTAGACAAATTGATATTATGGGGTTTAGAATCTTTTTCTTTCTCAGATATGCTGTTTTATTCTTACACATAGCCTGCTTGTTGCAGCCTCTGTCCCAAAACGCTAGAAGCAGTGTTGTTTTGCCAAAATGAGGAATTATCTTTTCATCCATGACTGCATCTATTGCTAAGGTAAATAAAATTGCTACTTCACAATCATGACAGTAACTATTGAAATTAACAACACCACTCAAATTATCATTACAATGTGTTTGGAATAGCCAATCTAAACTCTAATAAGTATTAAGTAAAGCATCAAATAAGAAACATGATGCTGCTTAATAAATACTGTGGACAAAATTTAGTTAATAATAATCATCATCATAATCAGCATCACCTAAGATCTGGTATTCTACCACTTTCTGTACAGTATGAGAAAGTCACCTGCAGTTAGAATGGAAGTACATAAATATAAGAGCAGCTAGCAGGGTTTAATTTTGTAGTGCTCAGATAAAACCCACACAGAAAAGGGAAAACAAGCTTATTTGGGACTAGATGTTTCAGTGTTTCCAAGTAATTAAAATAATACTGAAAAGACTCCAAGAAGCATGATCTGTAATCTGACATTTTTGCTCTGACTCTTATGTCATCTTGGAGCTCTGAGACTGGAGATAATTATTCTTTTCTTATTATTATCTGATTTCTCAGCATGAAATGTTGGGACGTATTTTTTGAGGTCTGCCTAAATCCTCTTCTTTGTGCCATCTGGCATACCTTGACTTTCTTTTCAAGCACTTCTCATCCCTTCTTTCAAGAAGTCTGGTAAATTTCTTCCACTGAAGTCAATACCAAAACACTCACTGTCTTCAATATTAAGAACTTTTAAATAAAAAAATTCAAATTTTGGTAAATTAAAAGAAAAACTCAGAGCGACTACATAACTGTGGTGGATTCACCTTTGTAATCACCTGTTACCCATGCAGTCATCTTCTATCACTTGTCTCATGATAGTTCCCTCTTTTGCAAAGAGATGTGCAAAATCCCGTGGAAAATAATGAGGTTTAAAGATCTGTGGTACAGCTTTTTTACGTAGGGTGCTGAGAGTCTGTTCCTGGTTTGTAATCTTCAATGCAGATTGGGAAATGACGACAGTTACAGCTTCTTTCAGCTAAGAATCAGACCAGATATTTTCCTTGTACATCCATACTTGTGCAAAGAACACAATGAGAATTCCAAAACGGCAAATTAGGAATTAAATTTTTACTGTACTTAATACATAAAAATAATCTGATGAGTTATTTGTGAAATGAATACATAACTGGGTGGGTCTTTGAGTGCAGGGTGGGAGAGATTACTAACCTCAGTTTACTCTGACCATTTTATACACTACGTTTAACTAACAGGTATTTGCAGGGGGGTTACATGGCCCTCAATTCAGAACCATTACTAGTAAAACATTCTTCTGGATACTGCTGGTGCAATTTTGATCACCCAGATAATTAAGACCAAGAATTGCAAAAGACTTGGATTCTTGCAGAATTACCTGCATCCCCCAAGAAATGGCAGACATTTATGAAAACTTTTATGCATCCAGCTACAATTGTGTGCAATTAGCAGGTAAGGTGCAAACAGTTTGTGGTGAAAATACGTACTCAGTTATTTTACCAAACAAATTTGAATGCACATTTTAAAAAATATTTCTGTTCCTTAAAAGACAATTCCATTACCTCTGGAACTCATATACAAGATAGTAAGATAGTCTAAAATTTACCATACTTCATTAATTTGAAGTTGTAGATTTTCCCAAACTTTCCTTTTCCCCTGTACTTTTCCAAAATTTATTACGAAATAAATGAACTTCAATTAAAAAAATAGAGGAAAGTATAGAAAGAAAACAAATACCATGTAATGACCACTGAATAATTGATTTTAAAGTGTCAAGAAAAATATTATTTTTACCACTACAAGGTATTCAGGTATAAAATAAAGAAAGAAGATTAAGGGTTTTTTCTAAAGTTGCCGCCTTCTGCAAAAAGTTAACATGTTGAACTTCTCCTACTACTTCTTATTTTTGTGGGACAAAACTTGTATTTCTGGATTTCTGTTTTTCTTTTCCTATTCTGGCCCAAATGTAATAGTATGAGTCCAGGTTTTAACCTGAAAATACTCAGGGGAGAGATGGAAGAAATCATCATCCTTCCACTTCTTGGAGTGGAAGATTACTGACAACAGTGCACCAGCCTACACAAAACATGCGGGAGAAACAGATGGGAGCAAAGATCATGATCTTGTTTTCTTCTCCATATGAGCCAGAAGAGCAATATTCCTTGCGTGGGTGATATGTACTTCATTTGAAAGGATGTGACATTTCCATTTTGCCTTTGCAGCCCAGGAGACAAGAGATGTACATACGTCACAAATCTTCTGACTCCAAGCAAGGAGGAGGTGGTCAGGATGAAGGTCAGGATGAACAGTTAAAGGTCTTCTTGGGTTTCCTGTGGTACACTCACTGTGAATACTATCAGAAAATATTTCCCACCTGCTATAGTCTTTACTTTTCCAAAAGGAGACGATTTTCCCTGAAGTATTAGCCAGTGTCCGGTGGATACGTTATCTATGGCACAGATTATCTGAGTGCATCTGCAGGGGAAGGTTGCTCTGTTAACCTTTTAGCAAAGGTCCCACAAGAGACACCTGGAGCTCCAACACTTTACTGTCTCATTTGAATATTTCATGTTTGAAGTTGCCAAGTGGAACTTTATCTAATGCCTACAGAAAATTTAGCTATAATACTTTGCCCACTGCACTCCGTGGCAAGGTAAGCCTGCATAAGTTCTCAGTATGCTTGCAATGTAGTAGGATTTCTTTGGAATAACTGGGGTTTTTTTGGAAGTTTGTTGCCATTAATAGGAAACACTTTCCTATCCTCAAAGGTATGCATGATTCTTGCCATCCCTAGGTGTTGCATTCAGAACTCTGTCTGGAGTTTGCAAATGACTCCTTAGTCAAAAATAGAAGTGGTTTATACTATATTTATAATGACCTGAGTTTTCTTAAGTGAAGATTATGGATGCCAAAGAGTGGTAGGTGTCTGCTCAGGTGGAAACCAGGTATGCAATGACAGCAGTCCCTGTCATGCAGCTTGCTATGCATAAAAGGATGTGAGTGAAAAGGATTTATAATGTCAGCCTACAGACTCTTGAATCAGGTGAGATAAATGAAAGAGTAAGTACCTACTGCTTGTATGCCTCAAGGGGAGTTCTGTGATGTAGATGTGCATCTATTGAAGTATTTAGTAATATCTCCACCTTTGGAGATATCCAAAACCTGAGTGGACACAGCCCTGAGAAACCTGCTCCAGCTGCCACTACTTTGAGCAGGGGGGGCTAGACTAGTTGATCTCCACAGGTCCCTTCCAGCCTCAACTGCTCTGTGATTCTGTGTAATAACATCTATGTGATAATCTGCAATGCCCAGTGGACTATTACTTTAATTGGATGCCTTTCCTCCCTGTAATTTCTATATCTCCTCTGTGTGCCACGCCCTCACATACAGAATTCAGTAACAGAATTAGCTGATTTGTGGTTCGTAGTAAGCAATATTTGCCCTTGAGCTACTGGGAATTGTACTTACATCCTTGTCAATCTAGAAATAGGGGATGAAAAACGATAGCTCTCTTATCCTTGAAGCATCAGTACTAAAAGCTCAACACTAAAAGTTCCTGAGACATGAGATTTTATAGTTGTCATTTTTCTGGATGAAAAGCATAGTGAAAGTCATTCTAGCTTTTTAATAACTATGGAATTTTGAGCCCAGTGGAGCTGGTTTCATAGTAATTAAAGTACTGGGGGTTACAAATTCAATACAGAAACTTTACACTAAATTAAATTGAACTTCACACTCAATTGTAGCAGGTAGTTGGCATATTGCTTTTCCAAAAATTTGTTTTTTTTCTTGTTTGTCCTGATCCAAATGGCATGCAGGCTCCCCTTTTAAAGATTATTCTTTCAAGTTGCGGGTTTGGGGGTTTGCGGGTTTGTACTTAGCTTATTAACAGCATTGCTGTGGAAAGATACTGATACAAATATTGTAGGTAATGGGGATGGATAAGCTATCCTGAAAACAGAGCCAAATGGCCAGTTTTATATGTGTATCTGGGTGGGGCTTTTTAGGCTTTAATTGTTGGTGGTTTGGTGGGTTTTTAAAAATTACTTTATTTTATTTCATTTAGTTTGTGCAGATCTTTTGCCTTTCAAGGGTTAAAACGGATACCACACAGACTTTTACTGACTAAGGAGTCTCCCCCACCCTGCTTCCATTAGAAGCCTTTGAACTCGATTCATGTCTGCAATCCTCCTTCCATTACAAAGTAATGTCAAGATCTCTGAAAAGACTGTGGCCTGTTTAATGTCTTATTTGTCACCTAGTTAAATCCTACTGTTTGACATTTGGAATTATCTCTAATAGCTTTACCACTTTCCTAGGATCTTCGCCCCCATTCAGCATAGCCTTTGTATAATCTTTGCTAAAATACTATGCCTAAAAACAAATAACATGTATGTTACATAGATTTTAAAATTGTAAAAGGCTATATAAGCATCAAGTCCGTGGAGACTCAATTATGTAATTTCAACTGTAAAGAAAGGAAAACAGATGCTACACAGTAAACTTAAACTACCTTAATCATAAACAGAAAAGATTAAAAAAAGGGAGAAACTAGTTGTTGCTGTTACTATTACTACAATCAACTCCAAGATCACTTCCCCCAGTTCTCCTCTTTTTAAAATGGAATTTAAAAAAGAGCTTGGTAGATTATTTCTAATGAAGAATTTATGCAGTTACTTTTCTTAATATATACATTCTTTAGTAAAAATACTTTTCCCTAATATTTCGTTATCAATATGAATTAAGGGAACATTTCCCACTACACTGGAGACTTGATTGCAGAGTAGTTGCATTAAACAAGATATTCAGACTAAACATTTATCTCCGAAATCAGTCATTTAAACTACATGTTGTTTTACTCTGCAGTCTAGATCATTACATTTCTTAGGCTCAAATGTCACTATTTAGATGGAAAGTCAACTTTTTTTTGGATAATTTATTTTTCACAATTTTTCAGAAGCATTTGGCACACAAATCCATGACTGCTTTCCTCGGGGAGCAAAGCTGTACAAAGATGTATCCTTCCCCTCCCCTAATCTCCAAATGGTGCTTCTGTTTCTGTGCCCCAGCATACCAACTCCTTGGTTGTTCCTCTGCAATTCTTTGTGGGATTGCATTGAAAATAAAGTCAGTGAAATCATCTGTGTTTAAAGTGCAACATATAAACTCAAAAGATGCATTCATTAGCAAGTATAACTATAGCGGTGGTGAAGGACTCAGCATCAGGGACATTCTGGCTTCTTGGTGTTTTTTTGACACTCTACCTAGTGACAATGCAATGCACAGGATGATGGTGACTTGCTCTAAAATGCAATGGAGAAATAATTTTTCCTGTATTTACAGTAACAGGAGTGGACAGAGAAGAGAACAGAAGTGTACATCATATACATCCAATTGATTGTTCTGACATGGTTAAGGAAACCTATTTAATAAAGCCTGTTGTGACCTTCTGTGGGTGCATCATCTGCAGTTAGCATGACAAAAATGAATGCCACATATTGCCCCCTGAATCATAGTGAGACACTAACTTACACCAAAGTAACTAGAAAGAGCACAATATATGGCTGTGGTTGTCTGCTTTCAAATAGCCCTGGCTTTTCTTTGCCTAGCAGAAATCTCCTGTTGGCTAGCTTCCTTACCAAGGAAGAGTGTAAACACTGATGTCCATGGAAAAAAATTTCCTCAACCTGACATTTTCCCTGAACTTTGAGATTTGTCGCACAGTCCTTTGACACCCATTTTAAAAAAGAAAAACTCCCTGCTGAAGTTCCCTTCTGAAAGAAAGGTAATTCCAACCTGAGACCACTACATGATTGCAGCTGTGGTGGTATGATCTGGGTGTGAAGGCAGCCGGAGACAGACTGGGATTCTGTGTGCCCTGTACCTTCAGCTCCATCCACATGCACAGCACAGCCAGGGCACATCCTGGGAACTGCAGCCCCCCAAGCTTCCAGTGGGAAATGCAACCTACCAGTGAGCCCTGAAAGCCTGTGTGTTCTGGTCCATGTTGGAGTAAAACTACAGTAACCTCCTAGTGACTCATATGTGGCTACCTTGCTATCACAGAAATAGGAAATCTGCCTAAAATTTACCAGTGTTTGGAATTTTTTTGATGAAAGGTACACCCACTCTGATTTGATATCACCAAATGCAGAGCAATCAAACCCAAGCAATGCTTTATGTAGCCTTTATCTTAAACAGATGATAAACTTCCATCTCTGAAGTGAGGCTGACCACTTTAGTGCAGCAGGGCATCAGTTCACCTTTACAGTTGGCATGGGTCCCAACCAAAGTGAGCAAAAAGGGACTAACGGCATCTCCCCTCAAGCTGGTGGGAACATGTGATTTCATCAGATTCACTCGCTCAAGTTAATCCAAGCCCTGCGCTGTAATCACAGATGTTCAGCCACCCTCCTTGACTGCATCTCTGGTTGCCGTCTTCCCATCAGCTCAGTAACCAGAGTAACAAAATACCTCCGGTTAGCAGCGTATGGGTAGGTATTAGGACTCCCCTGTGGGGCTTTCTGTTAATTCCTGTTGTCTTGCTGGAAGCAACTTGGTTCATCATGGTCTGCTGTGACACAGACTGCCAGGAGACGGCAGCAGACTTATGCTCCTACTTACCCTTCCAGCCCTGGGAGAGCTGGCGTTTTGGTTGTAAGAGGAATTTTTTAAGCCACAAAAGGAATCTGCCATCTGTAATACCAGATAAGCACAACACTGAAAGCATTCTGCTTTGTTCAGTAGTGGGCACTGTTAGGTATAAAGTAAAAGCAAGCAATTATGTGTAGCTAGAAATGAAGACCTTCTTGCAGAGCTCTGTCCCTGCTTGTTAGATTTGCTCATTTAGAAAGCATATGTCAAAGCATCGCATGTATTTTCCTTTCCCCTGTTCAGACCATCTGGATGGAGTGTATGTATATAACAATTCGGTTTTCTGAATACCTATGAATAAACGATATGTGTAAAATATCAGTAAAATGATGATAGATTTTAAAAAATCATTTTAAAAGATGTGCTCTTGTCCATTTCTGGCATATATTTTATCCATCTCTAACCTTCAATCTCTTTAATATCTCATTTTTTCCTACTAAAAATGCCCTACAAGTCTCGCACAATTCAATCTTTCCCTAGTTTTAAGTCCTTCTTCCACTCACCCCCCACCATTCCAAGGTAATGTAAGACTCTCATAACAAGTTTCTCAGATTTTCTTGCCTTCTATGTCACCCTCTTTTAATGGGACTATTGCCAAATAGCAAACCTCAGTCTGCTTTCAAAATCCATTTCAGTTTTCCTGTTAAAGACAGTTTTGTTGACCAGAGACAAGACAAGCTGTGAACAAGCTTCCCCTGAAGCACTGTATTTACGTCTAATACTTTTATGGCTATTACTTATGTCCAACACAAGGCCACTCTGCAACCTATAACTTCAGAATAAGAAAGACTTAGAGCTCAGCTTCATTTCTGCTTGAAAAAAGCTCAAAAATATTTGCACATTATCATAAACATAAACTGCTCCATACAATTACTTGCAAAACTGCCGTATGTCAAGCCTGACCGGTTATCTGGCTCGCCAACCTTGCATACCTTCAGTCAGATTATCCACTTTCAGCTGAAATCTCCCCCTTCAGCTGTCACTGTAAAGTGCTTAGGAAATCATTTCAGTATATGTTGTCCGATGTTCCACAAGTCTCTTAATTGTCAGTTCTCTTTGTACAAAGTATTTCAGCCAAACAAATATTAGAAAAAGCTGTACCAATTTTAAATTTCTGCAGTTGGGGAAGGGAAGGGATGACTATTTTTTTTTCTTCCTTTAAAAGTGCTTTAATTAGTTTCCAAAGAAGCAGGACACAGAATCATGTTTTCATTCAAACTCGTGACCTGAACAAGCAGTATTTCATAAGATTTTTTTTTTTTTCAACATCTACTGACTGACAATATTAATGACAATCAATGAAATCAAGTCATAAGACTTCTTTTGCAAGTAGTTTTTTAAAATTCTGTGATGAAGACAGAAATTTGCCCTGAACAGCTCGGTCTGTTTCTTTTCCCACAGTCTATGTGAGACTGTGAGATGCCCAAGTGATTGTGGTGATTCTTGAAAAACTTTCAGTTTAGATAGAGAGGGTTATAGAATTGATGTGGCATGGCCGTATCATATATTACTGACAGAATGGATGGGTACCTATTTTGGAAAAAAAAAAAAAAAAAAAAAAAGCTTTCATATGAAAAACAGAAATAAAATTTAAAAAAAAAAATCAATTTTTCTCTATCTGTGTGCTCCCAGGATTTAGAAAATAGGAAGGGCAATCCATTCTGAGATTTTCTGTAGACCTGGGATTTTTCCCTAGAGCCCTGTTGGAAGCCATTCCTTCAGCCAACCATTGACTGAAACAAAAAAGCCTTTATATTTTTAAGTTGGTATAGGATAAAACCCTCGTTTTGCAAAAACAGAGAGTTAAGATTCTAATGTATTCATAGTCTCAGAGTACAAATTAAGTTTTGTAAAGAAATGAAAACAGTAAAGGAGCTGTGGGAGGAATTCTGGATGTGTGCACAGAAAAAAGAGCAGAATCCAGAAAGTGTACATATTTGTAGAAAACAGGTTAACGAAGAAGTTACTCAATGAAGACAAATTTGTTCCAAATCACAGAATGTGGCAATAACTGATAAAATAAACAAGAAATGACAACTCATTGAAAACCTTTGAAAAACTTGTCCTTTTGAATTTTTTTAGGTTAAATGGATTAATCAGAGTGATCTACTCTGTGATCCAGCAGAGAAATCTTGTCTTTTTTTGCCTGCACTTGCAAACTGATATCGATTCGAATTAGGAAAGGATCACAAAGCTGAAACTAAAGTAGTTTTCAGAGCTTCAGTATCTGCCATAGCTGGCCTTTAAACATCTTTCTATAGTTAAACATCATTCTAAAGATGTTTCTAAAACATCTTTCATATATCCGATGTGACTTAAAAAAAAAAAAAGCTATTGACGTCTATCAATATATAGGGAAGACTGATGAGGGGAAGGGATACATGCAGGAAAACAAAATGAGTGCAAACTTGTTATTAGTAAACACAGACTGGAAATCAGATTTCTTAGAATTCAAGGAATGAGATTTTTGAGTAACTTTCCTAGAGAGATAAAAAGGGACAAGTTAATTTTAAGTGGAAGTTTACACCTTTATGGAAGAGAGGACATAAAAAGATGATTTGCAGTAAAAAGGGACTATATTTAATATTCCAAGAGCATCTTTCCAGTTTTATATTCTTACATCACATTAGACAAAACTGCAAGTTAATAGGGTGCATGATTTTTATTATGCAGTTGCTGAAGCTCCACACATGAAAAAGTATTAAGTATTTAAGCCAAAAGAGTCTGAGTCTGTTTTTGAAAGGGGCAGTACTCAGAACATTACACAGTTGGAACTACCATCTAAAATATTGAAAATGAAATGCCCATTTTCAAGAAATTACTACTTAGTAACTTATATCCCACTCTCTTAGATAAGTAAGTCACTACTAGAAATAGGATTTATTTTCTTAAATTATTTTGTTGCTTTTCAAATCTGTACTCATTAGTTCCTGTAAGTGCACAGTCAGAGAAACGTTATTTTTAAAAAAATTATTTGACAGAAAGCTCACCACAAAATGATAGATCTGTTCTTGAAGTATTTCCAGGATTTACTTTCTGGGTTTTATGATTCAGCATATGACTTGATATGATGTATCGGCTTTTTATATAACTAAGAAATTGGATAATGCTGATATCTCAGAGTTATCTACCTCACCACAGTATTAAGTTGGTACCTTTGAATGAGAAGCACTATAAATCTGTAAAATATTAAGCAATTTTCACAGAATCATAGAATGGTTAGAGTTGGAAGGGACCTTAAAGATCATCTAGTTCCAACCCCCCTGCCATGGGCAGGGACACCTCCCACTAGACCAGGCTGCTCAAAGCCCCATCCAGCCTGGCCTTGAACACTTCCAGGGATGGGGCATCCACAACTTCTCTGGGCAACCTGTTACGGTGTCTCACCACCTTCACAGTAAAGAATTTCTTCCCAATATCTAATCTCCCCTCTTTCACTTTAAAATTGTTACCCCTTGTCCTATCACTCCACTCCCTGATAAAGAGTCCCTCCCCATCTCTCCTGTAGGCCCCCTTCAGGTACTGGAAGGCCACAATAAGGTCTCCCCAGAGCCTTCCCTTCTCTAGGCTGAACAACCCCAACTCTCTCAGCCTGTCCTCATAGGAGAGGTGTTCCAGCCCTCTGATCATCTTCGTGGCCCCCCTCTGGACCCGTTTCAACTGGTCCATGTCCCCCTTATGTTGGGGGCTCCAGAGCTGGATGCAGTACTCCAGGTGGGGTCTCACCAGAGCAGAGTAGAGGGAGAGAATCACCTCCCTCAACCTGAATTTTACTATTTCTATGTTTATTCAAGTCATCAAAACAACATATGAAAGTTTCTTACTGCTTTAAAGTTGGCAGTTACTGTCTGTTATTTTTTAGGCTATTTTTGAATTGACAGCTTAAGCAAATAATTGTTTTTGTTGACAATACTCTATAAGTTGTGGCTCAGCAGACGTTTACCACATTTATATGCTTAAACAGCACAGCTTGCGATTTTATCTTGAATGTATGGTTAGGCAAGGTAGCTTTCTAAAAGGAAGCTATGGAAAAACACAGTCAATTAAGCCAGGTTGCAACCTTGCATAAACCCTTAATTGAGAATAGGCACGACAAGGGAACAAATAAATGAGGTATCAGTATTGGGCTCTTTTTTCCTGTGAAGAGATCTATTTTGCTTGTGAGTTTCACTGTGCTCCTTCCAGCCCCAGTACATCTGAAGGTGAGGAATGGAGGCCCCAAGGAACATTTTCTCCTCATTTCATGGCATAGTTCTATCTTCTACAGACAACAGCTGGCAATTAATGAGAAAAATCCCAGTCCTATCCAGACACATTTATATTCCAGGTGTCCTTCTGCAAATTTAGGCTGTGAATGAGATTATGTCTGCCTTTTTTATGTTGCTTGCTCTGTTGGCTTTACAGTACAGTACCCCCAAGTGGCCTGTTTAAGTCAGAATTCGAACACAATCGTTCACTGGTGGCTTTTTAATGAACAAAGCTGAAACTGAACTAAGATTTAAAAAATAGAGAGAGTAGCAGGGAGCACTTCAAAGAATCCTATGTAAACAAAACTGCAGCTCAGTGACCACGTCAGAGGAAACAAGTGTTTTACTTAAAATGATGCAGAAGACAATCACCCCAATTTTCACTTTGCAATGCCTTTCAGTGGCCTGTGGTTTCTGGCTCATGGTGTTGCTCAGAGTGTCTGTAAAGTGGTAATGCTAATCTTTGGGAGTCATATTTTCCCCCCTTCCCGGAGGTTTTCTATGATCATAAGCCAAGAAGGACTGGGTAGAGCTCAAACTTGTTATCACTGTTATCACATGGCATAAAAAACAGGAGGTGAAATGGCCAACCAATGACAGTGACACCGAAAGGATGGCAAGAAGGAGAGGAAAGGGGTGAGGGAGCTTCACCAAGACTTTTTTTTTTTAATTATCAGTTCCCCTAATGTTTGTTCATGAGCTAAAATGTATTATATTTTGTCCTGGCAACTTCTGCTTCAGGTAGTCAGTCAGCCAGTTGAATTAAAAATACTTTAGACAGTTGTCATCAAGTGTTTCTATTGAAATCATGTAGTTTTAAAGAGATGCAGGGCCATATTCTGCAGGAACCTGAGTGCTGAATACCTTTGCCGAATTTACTAGGAAGTAAAGTCGTACTGGTATCAGTCAGGGAGCATGCAGCAGCTTCTTCAACGTGTAGTCAAAGTCAGAGGTACTGGCTCCATAATTGCCTGGGGACTGGCGAGGATGCTGAAAACAACTCTTTCTTAGCCTTTACTCGCAGCCCAGCAAGAGTCATTCTGTAGCTGAATGCTGAGGCAGAGGGCAAGGGAACATTTGTTGTGAGGTCTGCCTGGCTTACGTACGACGATAAGGATGTTTGCATTTGATTTGTTCCTACCATTGGCACAATCATTGCGTAGAAGCTACTAAATACTGCAGTCACTCTTGTCTTTCACTGCAGTATGGTAGGATATCATGCCTTGAACTGGGGTTTCTGGGATATAACCCGCTCTGAGCAGTATCAGTCAATTCAGCTGACAGAAGAGCAAGATGATAACATGGCAGCAAACAGAGGGTTTCATGTAATATGACACCTTTGGGATTTTTCCTCTCATTTTAAATTATGAAATGCATAGTACTTTGTGTGATTAGGTTTTACTGTCAAAGGTGGATTTTATCTCATTGAACACAATGGTTGAATAATACTGCCAGTTAAAATAACCCAGTTAAAATAGACCACATAACATCAGAGTCCACATGGTGATTTACAACAACTGCTTTGCTGGGTTAATATTGCTGTTTCAAAGGTGATGCCAAAACTGGCTGGATGGAATTATAGCAGCAGTAGTTACAAGCTACCAGCCACTTACACTTTAGATGTTGTTTCTTTTTCACCATATAATTATTCCATTAAATAAAAAGAAAGGAAATAGTGAACTGAAAATAAAATGGAAGACTTAGGATTTGATACACTACTATACACATCTCTGAGTGCTCAAGGGTCTTCTCTGAAGGGCCACATTCAAGAAATTCTGGCAGCTCACCCACAGCCAAGCAAGCATGGCTTGCACGGACTCCCACCAGCAGAACCGCTGAATCTGCATCTTCATTTTCAGAGAGGTGCACTAGTCCAGAAATCTCATTACTCTCTGACAATGCTCATGATAATGATAATGAAATGTCATATATTGGAAACTGCATGGGGAAGCTATAATCTACCTTCTCCGTTTCTTTTATTATGAATGGAGTTATTGGTCACATGCTGCCAACACGAACAGGAAAAGAAGTTCTCTGCCCCAAAGGACTTACAGTCCAAGGACCTGATCCTGCATACACAGTCCAAGGACCTGATCCTGCATACTGTTGTATATGACTGTACACAAGCATATATAACTAGCATATATTTTCTCTTTGCCCGTTGACTAAGATGCATAAAATTGTAATTTATTCAATAAAAGTTCCCACCTACAGCAAAGGTAATTCTGATAGACTGATTGGGGTATATAGTTTTTGAGTACTAGCTTGTACTAGCATCTATTTAAAAAATCCATATAAACTGAATGGCAAGTATATTGATGTATATCAGATTGTAGGTTTGTACATCTATCTAATAAAACAAGCATTTTCAAGTAGTCCTACAACTACATATTTCAACTGTTTAGATAATGTGTTTTTTCTTTTCAAAATCACTTGGTTTTGCTGGTTTGTTAACTTCATGAATTTAGATTTCTTTGTATGATTTCTACACTTTTCTAATATTACCTCTCTGCCACTGGATACTTTCCCTTCTAGAGTCCTATCATTTTAACAAAAAAAGGGATTAACCTTATAGCCAGTCAGTTGGTGGCTATTCATCTTTATCTTGCTATTCCGAACTGTGAAGACTACACAACTTTGATTATGTTATTTGTTTGGGGGTTTTTTGTTATTGCGCTATGGGCTATCTGGGCCTGCATAAAATATATTTATTCATAAGAACTGAAGAAGTATAGCATTTCAGCATTTTTAAATAATTTCTGTCATTTTTCTACAATTTCAGAGAAGTCCAGTGTAGTTCTGTCTGTGGAATTTGGCCTAAATAATGTTATTTATTCTTCAATACTCTGTTGCACAGGTTGTTGCACAGGTATGTAGGAAGCTGGAAGAATATTTTCTTGCATTTTGTAAAGAAAATCTAAAAATAAGTTATATTTAGCTGGTACAGCAGTCAACCTGAATAAGGTTTTGAGGTCAAAGATTCAGTTTCCACAAGCCATAACAACTTGCTTACCACAATTAGAAAGTGAATGCTGCATATTTTATCCTTTAAACAAAACCTCATAAAAAGTATAGTGGTTGTGTAGAAGCGATTATTTTCTCACTTTGTAGACTTTGTTCATGGACAATGAGACATGGTGGAGTTCTCTGAGGACAAAATAAGCATTTCATATAAGGTAGGAGTATAAAAGCAGAGAAAAGTAGCTCTGTCATACAAGAAACTTGAGTATTTCATAATGATTTTCTTTCAAGATGTCCTGCTTGAACAACATAGTCCTAAAATACCTAACTGTATTAATTCTTCTTAGTTTCCATATTTAGATAAATCTTGGTCTTTCAAAAACTTTTTTTTTTCCTGTAAATTTTCCACCTGTGGAATGTTGCCTGCATTTGGTCTTATAATGACCTTTCATTTGCTGAAACCCTCAGTCACGCATTAATCACTTCTTATCTGGACTATTGCTAGTATCATAGCCAGACAGTTCTGTCTATCCAGTAAATATTACTATATCAGCATCATCTTCCAGACCATTTCGTAGCTTTCCACTTAGACTGCCCTTCTAATCAACCTCAAAATGGTGTTTGTTCAAAATGTTGTTTTTTTCAAAATGTTTGATAAATTAGTCTAATTTGCTATATCAACTTTACGTCCACACCTTTAGGTGCCACACCTAACTTTGCTCTTCCATCTTGATATCTTCTCTGTCTCTGCTCCACATCTTGAGCTGTGGTCTTATTTGAGCCAAATGAGATTCCCTATCTTTGCGGTGTGTCTGTCACCAAGCAATTTTAAATCTCACATTACTTATTTTCACATAGGTTTCTTGATTTTGTGCAAATATTTGTATGATGTTCCTTTACACAGAATTGCATTTCAGAATTTTGCTATATGAGACTGCAGAATAAAACAAGAAGATAATCCTGTGTAATTCAGTAGTTTCTTTTATTACATACTGGATGACTTAAACTGACATACGAGATTTCAGTATAGCTTTTGTTTACATCAATCTCCCCAAAATGGTCCATAATTTTGTTCTTTTTAATCCTCAAAATTGAAAAGGAAGTGTTTATAAAAAATACATACATAAAACTATATAATTTATAGCTGCATGATGAATTTGAAGGTTTTCAATTTTATAAACTGATGCATTTTAAATGTATTTGCTGCATTTATTTTCTGAGCCCTAGGCACAAAAATAAAAGACTGGAGTAGGCAATAATTTTAAATAATTTTTTAAAACATTTTTGCAAGAATGTTTAAAAATCCTTAGCTCAAGATATAAAAAAAATTGACGAAAATTATCTGGTATGAAGCATAAGTTGTGAGAAATACTTTATAGAAGGAGAAAAAAATTCAAAGAAAGAAATTAAATGATAATTCTTAATCCCAATGCTAAAAAACACATTAGCTTTTTCTACTACAGAGGGTTTTGTCACTAATTCCCCTCCAAGCTGAGTAAACGACCACTTCTCTGTTCATAAAAGCAACAAAACTTTGTAGGGCTATGAGAATGTGACATTTTAGTACAACCCAAAAGAACAGACTTATGGCTCTCAAAACCACCTCACACTGATGGCAAGCCTTAAATTTATCCACACACCCACTTCTAGGCAAACTAACGCTGAGAAGCTCCCTTTCTAATAAATGAAAAGAGATATCCCTGCTTTGAATCATCTTTTGAAGGATTTTATTTCATTCTTTTTACTGGCCACATTTTGAATGCTATATAAAAAAAATACAAAAATTCAAGAATAGATATTTTGTTTGATGAGTTCTCATCTGTGTCACAATGAGGCTAATTTATAATGTGTGAGCTCTGTTTTCTTTCCTTTTGTAAAATATTGACTTGCAAACTGAAGTAGGAAGTAATTGCACTACTGCAGGCACTTTCCACAGTTTTACTGCCCTGGGTATACATGGTTTTACAGGAGAATCCTTCCTTTTACCAGACTAATTGAAGGGATATTTTTTTTTTTAAATCTTGGGTTATGAATTACTGTATGATTTAACTTGAAGAGCTGCTCTGTAAGGTCTAATTTAAAGTAATAAGGATGCTACAATCCAGGAAACTTTACTTATGAAACACCCTGACTTTTCAATGAGGTACAAAACGTCACGTGGTATATGAAAGCTGCCAGTAGAAAAGTAATAGAGAGAAACAGAAACAGAAAACAGGGACAAGGTCAAGTCTGGAATATTTCAGAGACTTAGCAAATGACAGATGAGTGTGATAGAGGCATGAAGGAATAGTTTCCTGGAAACTTGTTTTATAATTAGCATATGAGTCCTGAGTATCTGGTGGACCCTCTTCAGCTTCAGCTAGGTTGACAGCTTAAATAACTTTGTGTGTTCTTTTCGTATAATGGCAAGGTCACCACAACTTCTCATGTTCAAATTGCAATGTGGCACACATCACAATGAGAGCAGTTGGCTCTTCACCATTTCTTTTGTAATTCAAACTCTCCCGACTAGAAGGCAGAAAATTGGAGACAAAGTATCTCATCAAAAGGAAAAAATTATTAGAAATCAGAATTGTGTCATTTCTCCAGAGGCTGCACTTTGTATATTTAAATTAAATGTCAGTGCAGAGGCTTGTGATCACATTTTGCACTATTTAAGCACATCTTCTGTCAGATTTAGAAAGCATTTAAATAAGGTTCTGTGAATCCAGGTGAATTTAATCTGTAGTTACCACTGCATAATTTTAGAGCTATCAAGATGGAAACATGCCAGTCTTTTCCATAAAACAACCTGATTTAGAAACTTACTGGTTTTTTCCCTCTCTTTCAGTACAAAAGTACCATGTTTCTAGATAAAGCCATTTGATGTGAAGAAATGTACCCAAACATGGAAAAAAGCAATTTTTTAAATAATTAAGACAGAGGAAAAAGATAAATTGGAAAATTAATTAACAGAAAGGATAAAATTTTCTGATATAGCTAAAAAACAGCTTGAAAGAGACTTGTGAATGTGATGATGGTAAAACTCTGGGGAAGGCTCAAGAATGATTAGCATAATGAAGTTTATTGACTATTGCTTAAGCAGTTGCTGAGCTATGTCTGTAGGCTTTCCACCTACCATGAAATAATCAATTTTATGAACTCTCCTTCAGTGCAGAGTTAAACAAATTGGTTTCCTTGGACCATTTCAGCCTGGACCCCCAGAGAAACCAATCTGAGAAGCCGCAACAGTGAGGAGCTCCAGGGACAACAATTGCAATTGCAAAGATCCACACAGAAGTGAGAGTGAGGAGTTCGCAACAGAAAACAATTATTGTGCGGGCACCAGCAAAAGACATAAATATTAGTTCAAACATGAAAAAAAGTCAGGATCTGCAACTATCCTAAAAAAATATTAAAAGTTCCGCTTAGTTATATTCAGGTTAAAGAACAGGCAAAATACTCTGCTACCTATCATTTTGCTCTATTTCTCATCTCAATAATAACATAAATAAAGACCAGCCATGCAGTCTTAATTAATTAATTAACTTAATTAATAAGTTTACTACATGAGGAATTACTAAATGGTATGCTACAACAGACATGAGCAAGCTCTTCCCCAGAGCCTGAGCCAACAAGAGCCATTTAACTCCCATTAGAATATCACAGAGCCCAAGCTAATAAGCCCTGCTGTGAAGCACTGTATATTGTTTTAGGAATGATGCCATGCTAAAGCGGCATGGCTTGTATTGGTTGAGAGTGCAAAAGAACAAGATGATTTGCTAGCTAAAACCCATGTAAACACAGTCATTCACAGCAAAGACTTTAGATTGCTTAGGCACCTTAGCTAGGTATCACTAAAATGAATATTTTCTGTAAGTATAGCTAGAGCCTCATCTAAGAACAAGAAGAGTTACTGCCTTGTTTCCACACAGAAGTCACGATATCTGCTACCTAAGTGATTTAGAATTAACCTAATTAAATCCTAATATTTTCGGTGGTAGGCTACAAAATTCCATCACTTTTTAACTATCATTAGACATGATGTTGTAAATTTGGGGGAAGTGAGGTTGCAAAAAAGTTTACCTGATATTTCTCTCTCCTTTGAAATTAAGATCCCAATAATTGAGAACAAAGTTACCATACATGCTACTTTGATAAAATTAAACGTTTTAAATTAGGATATAGTTGCATATAATGGATATATGTTCTTAGAAAATATACTCTATCCTCAGAGATTTTTTAAAAACTCTTTACTTTGGAGGATAATATGATGTGTTGTGGAGGTTTCTCATATGTAGATGCAAGGCCACTGGAACCAAAATACTGGAGCATGCAAATCTGCAAAATCAGATTGCTGAGGAGTACCTCATTCTGTACTTAAAATAAATGGTTATCAGTACAAACTAAGATTCTCAGACAGTGGCTTTATTTTTTAAACTGTTTTGTACTAAAACATTTATCATGTTTAGTAGTTCTCTGGTGCAACAGGAAGCTGTGGGTAGGTATTTACCTTATGTACTAACACTGCCTTCTACAGGAAAGGAAGATGATGTGTGTAAAAATATAGAAGCCAAGTAAAATTATGGAAGAATCTGATTTCCTCAGCTGCAATTCAGTTACAGACGGTAATTTTGGCCTGGCCTTGGTAAGACTGAAATAGTTAGTGAGATTTGTAGAACATTCATAACTAATATTTGGCAAAATATTTAGAAGAAACTGTCATAGTTTCCTGCATATGCCATAAATGAAGGGGAAATCAAGCAAAATGAGCTGGTTTTGCAGTCTGAGCAAAAAAATGACAAGCCACAAAGCTAAGCAGTCAAAAACTGGTACATTGACTGGCGGTAGGTGGGAGCCATACCCAGAGCAAACCTACAGTCTACACCCACAGTAAACCTACAGTCCCTAGGTCTTTCCCAAAAGCCCATAAATCTCATTTTCCAAAGGTAAGTTTTCTAGAAAACAGAGATGATTTTGCACCCTATTTTTCAAGATGTGGTATATCTATCATAGCAGCAATGTATAATGCACAGCCCAATGACAGTGACTTCAGGTACTGAAGTTTGGGGTTAGGTATAAAATCACACATCCCAACCCAACAGGAAAACTATCTCAGATTAACAAAGTACCTTTAGAAAAATCATGGGGATTCATTCATACTTTGCACTATCAACCAAGTACAGCTGTCATATTTAACAGAAAACTGGATGCAGTGAGTCTGTAATATTTAAAACTGATGTCAAAGGAAATGAAGAATTACAGAAATAGAAAGAAACAAAAGAGGTCAAACAGAATAATCCATATGGTACAGTATCTGATGGTCTTTCCCATACAGAAAAAGATACTATATATCTTACAGGGGAAAACAACAGTAATAGCCTGTAGTAGGTTTCCCTGGGTTTCTCCAGGTTCAAAATTGGAGATATTCAAAACCTGCCTGGATGGGTTCCTGTCCAGCCTGCTCTAGGTGAACCTGCTTTGGCAGGGGGGTTGGACTAGATAATCTCCGAAATTCCCTTCCAACCTCTACAATAATGTGATTCTGTACGTCTTATCATTCCAGCATCCTGCAAAAATGAAGAGAAGGGGCAATGTGAACCTGTCAATTTGTACAAGAACGTCTTAAGTACCAGTGATAGCAGGTTAGGACTAATGCCTCTAGCAAAGCAAAGAGATCTCTTAAAGATCTGTAGCAAGTAGTGTCTGTGCCTAAGGGAGACTACACAGATCCAAGCCACCGAGACACATCACAGATACATCAAAAGTAGATCTGATACACTTTATGCATTGCTCTGCATTCAAACACCTTTCCTTAAATACACATAATATGCCATATTATTTGTGTTTAGCAGAGTCTGAAAGTCTACTACATTAGCGTAATATCACCAACAGAGCTGTCTCCATAATAAATAATCCTCATAAACTGTTGGTAAATGCTGCTCCTCAGAGTAGTTTTCCTACAAGTATCAGCAATGTTGTGCCTCAAAAAAATCTGACTACCACTGGGTTTGGTGTTGCTCTGTCTTGGGCTGTCTGGACTAATTGGTTTGTTCTGCTTCTGCGCTCATCGTCCCTGACAGCTGGGGAACCACAATATGTCCTCACATCCTTTGCTCTCGTGAGATGTGGCTATTCACAGAATGAGAGCTGCTTTGTTAAGAAATCTTGTCTTGCTTCCCAACTACCCGTTGTCTTCTCAGCCGTTTCCACTCTGTGGGGCTCTTCTATGAAATGCAACCAGCTTATAAACACTCCAGTAATGACGTTTCACTTGTTGCATTCATGATAAGTATCTATTCTGTATGTTCCCCTTGACAATACTGTGGAAAATTTTACTAAAAAAAAAAACACCCGAAACTTCACAAAATCCTCAGGGGACAAACAGATCACTGATAAAGAACAAGTGAACTTTTGCAGGCATAACACAGTAAATTAATGTATTTTCATATAAGGTGTTTATTAGATCTATAAACACAAAGATTTTTGGAGTATACTGAACACACTGTCACTTCTTCAGATTATGTTTGAATTTGTGAAACAGGTTGACTTCATTTCCTCAGGAGTAACTGAATAGTTGAGAACATGAGCTGTAACTTTTGGATGTTCTTGCTTTTCATGTGTCACTTGATCTCGTTGCTGCTCTGCAGGTGGGTGAACATCAGTCCTGCAATTTTGGAAAAAAAATCTGAAGACCTATCAAGGGGTTGAATTTATTAGGAAAATAAAATTCAGGAATTTTAAAAAGAGGGAAGAGATAATCATGATTAGACTGGGTTTTGTTCAGGACTGTGCAGGCTTTACCTAAAACATCATACCTAAAACTAAAATGCAGCTACTGTCACATTTAATTCAATTTGAATTTCTCTAGCCAGATTTGCACAAAAGGGAAACAAATGTATGTATCATCCAACACAAAAACAATATGGCCACCTCTTTGTCTGGTTTATTTAACTGCTTTCCTGCCAGGGATTGTGGGATTCTGTCTTTCCTGAATGAGTGACCCATGCCATTTTAAATACACCAAATGTTTTGAATTTACTGACCCATGTATGTCATGTCTGTCCAGCCCACAGCTATTGACACTGAAGAGTTAGACATGCTCTCTCCTCCGTGGCAGGCTCGTGCTGCTGTCTGTTTAAAGTTTGTGTTCCATGAGCATCCGCTGAGGGCTGTTTGTAATAGCCTCCTGATTCATGTTCATGCTGCTAGACAACAGGCTATTCCTCACATCCATAAAGAACCATAAGCATGGTGAGTCCTAATTGATTTTTTAATCTATGCATCTCACGGAAAGTCCCAGATCTGTTGTTGTTCGTAAAGCATTATGAGGGTAAGAGCTCTTCTTAGCAGCTGAGACTGGGTGTAATACAGGCCAGGATTTTTAGATGCCTCTGAAAAGCTGACAAAGGAGCAGATAACTGGAGCATGATATAGCATTCTGAAACAGGCTGATACACAGAAAGACAAGAGAAGACGGTGAGAAAGGCACAAAGATGGAGGAGGGCATGTGAAGGACATGTGCCATGTTCCTCACCTCCCCCAGCACAGGGATGGGGCTCAGCATCCTCCACCTCCTTCTTGTGGTGGCACTCTACAACAGATAGCTGGCAGATAAGTAAGGCTTGCCATTCTTCTGGGAAGGTCCTTGAAGTCACCTTTCACAAGGACTTTTAGTAGCTTCAACTTGGCTTGGGTTTACACCACTTGCAAGGGAAATGGGACTGCAAGGTGGCTGGGCTGAAAGCTTTGGGATCTTCAGCAGCACCCTGCAACCTGAAGACCCAAATGCAGTGTAAGTGTAAACAGCTTCAATCTGATGCTTCTGAAAGAGCATGGAGGATTGCACCTTCCGCAGATAAGGTGAAGATTAATCTGTCAATATTTGTACAACTGAAAATGTGAAAAGCAATAAAATGATCATGAAGACAGAGCACAAGTAAACTAAAAGATTCCTTTTACCTTCACTGGAGTGTGGAACTGGTCCCATAAATAAATCTATTTGCTGCTGTTGCAAGCTATCCCTTTTTGAATTTTGGGCTGACAGATGCCTACTTGCTTACATGGCTTGAAAATCTTGAGGCTTATTATGGAGTTGCATACTCTCTACATTTCCGCATCCTGCTCGGTGCTCTGTTGCAGCTCTAAGCAATTAAAGAGTTTACAGTTTCTTTACGCCAAGCATACGCCAAACGCTGTTCTTACTTATGACATGGTGTGATTCAGCACAGCGAAATCAGCTGATAGACCAGGATTTAATCCTATGAATTTTCTACAAAAAGCATAAGCAAAGAGTTATCAAGAAGGGAAGTTGTTTGGGGTTTAGCATGGCATCTAGCACTGTAAGTGATAATTCTATTTAATTTTAAGTAAAGCAGAAATAAAATGTTTAGCATATAGTGGACGTATTATGCTCTGCTGGTATTTATTTTGCTCATGTCAGAAAAATTACATTAGCTTGTCTGGTAAATCTTAACAATAAAGCTACACAATGACTGTCATTAATCATTCCCATGTTACACCCATATTGTGTAAAAGTTTATATATGCTTGAAATTAACATTGCATGTATTGTTTTCATTTCATAGCAGCATGTTTTATGTGTTTTTTTTCATTTTCAAATGGAAAAAAAGAAGTTCTTTTGTGGCAGGGCTTTTCTTTTTTTTTTTTTAACATCCCTTCATACTCTTACGGTCTGCTTGGTTGCTAAGAATGACAAACGTCTCTTTTTTTGGCAAGTATGAAAGAGAGCACAACCCTGTTGAACAACTTCATAGAAATATCTGTACATATAAGGATCTTTTCAATACACATATCAAGTGGCTTTACTGTTCTTACTATCACAGTCTCACTTTTCCTGTGCCATACATACAACAGTCTTCCTTCCTATACTGATCCCCTTACAGCTGAGTATGATAAGAACAAGGGAGCTGAGGAAGACATAGGGGTGAGGAGAGGACCAGGGACAGGACTTGAACTGGGTGGGGAAAATGGCTGTGGGGGAATGATTTCTTAATTTAAAAGAAGCTGTGGGAGGTAAACCAGTCCTGTAGGGCAATGATGTGGAAGAGGGGAAAGGCTGCTGTGATGGCGAGAGCCAGAAGGAAGCTGGAAGAACTCAGAAGCTGACAAGAGAGTACTGACATCTGTTTATGCAGTGCTTAAAAGGTTAAAATTTCAGTAGTTGGCTGCATTTTAACCATTCTGGGGGATGCTTGTGTTTTGCCGAGACTGTGGTGAGAAGAACCCAAAGACGAAGAAAAAAAGATAAAGATGTTACAACAGGGACTATACTTGTGGTAGGGTTTTCAAAGATTAGTAAATATTTCACCAAAGTAACTATGCAGCAAATGATCCCACCTACGAAGTATGACTTTTCTACAACTGGAGAATTCAGGAGGTAAAGTCTGCAGCAGGGAGGCAGTCCTACTTTTAGACTTACATCCCAGTGCAGTCTGAGAGGCTGAGCGACTAGCGACCTTTCTTAGTATTAGGGCAGAAAAATGCACTTCTGTCTATATCTTGTTACAACAAAAATAGAGGGCAAGTCGGTGGAAGAACCATAACTAACTGCTACTGTCAGAGTTGCAAGCTTTGAACAAGTAAGATCCAATGCAAATATTCAAATCCTTAAGGCTTTAGCATGGGCTTAACCATCCCTAGTGTGCCAATATGTATTTAAGGGGAAGATGGTGTGTGGGGTGAACCAGTGCTTGTGAGGGAGAGCTCTGCAGCAGGCAGGTGCTGACACCGGCTTAGCAAACCTTGAAAGTAAAGGCTGTGTCCTGCACAGCCACGCTCGCCGTGAGCTCAGCCTCCCTTGCAGCGTGCTCCCGGGGGTGACGACTGTGAAAAAAGGGGTGCCATCAGCGCGGTCCTAACTAAGGGGAAGTTGGTAGGTGTTGGGCTGCTCAGCCTCGCAGAGAGCAGCTGTGTTTTGGGTTACGACTATTTGCTGAGGAGGGCAGAGGAAGTCTGCAGCCTTGCAATGTGTGAAGGAACAGTTTGTCTAACATGTAGCTTGTTTTTCATGGATGTGATGTAGTGGGAGCATTTTCCTTATTCCCTATGGAAGTGAAGGAGGCTGTCAGTGGACTAGCAGCTGCAGAGCATAATTACTATTCGAGTCAATCTCAAATGAGGTCATAATAATAAATAACATAAATATTGCAAAGTACATTTGATGGTCTCCTTCAACATCTGTATTTTGCTTAGTATTTGTGGCAGCCATCACTTTATGGAACAGAAAAGGATAAAAATTTTTGCTAATAAAAATTGATCTAGATTTTCTTTGTTACCATCTTTCCCCTCCTCTATTTCCTACACTAAGTCTCTCAATGTTTTTTAAAGTAATCTGCTCTTCAGTTCCTTTTTGCTAAGGCCCAGTTTCCTTCTAAGAAAATCTTATAGAAAGAGAGGGAGTAAGAGACCATAATATAAGGCAGACACTGTTTTGCAGTAGAATTTCTTAGATTCTGGCATAACTGTTTCTCTGCAGTAAATGTATGTTTTCCATCAGACTTTGCTCTACCATGTGGCCTAATCTTCTTGATATTTTGCCCAACATATTATGAGCTCAAGCTACTATTTCTTTCCTTTGTACAAGCCAGTAATATAAATGCTAGAGCAAATGGTATAAACCCCAGTGGAAAACACATATCTATTTCATTGGGGTTATTAGTTGCCAATGGGAATAAACAGATTTTTGTCTTTGAAGAGCTCATTAGCTTCTAAGGAAAAAAAAGCAATACAAAAAAACTTTCTAACCTTGGAAATCTATTGGGACCCAAACCCAAAATTTCATTTAGTATTTTTGGGAGCGTCTGCTGACCTTGGCTTCAACAGACCTTGTGAGCTGTACTTTAGCCCACACAGCTTTAGATGCTCACAGTTGACTTAGAAGATATCCATTAGTGCTTGTGTCCAAACTGGAAAAGGGTGTTGGTTTAGAAAACAACTGCCTGAGCTTCCACGATGAACTCCTCTATTAGATCATCCCCTTTGCTAGCTTTTCCCAACTATTTGAATGCTTACCTTTTCCTCAAGATTGGCCAAGGGAGTATCTTTCTTGGAAAATGTAAGGCATCCATCAATATTCCCTGAAAATCCTATCCCCATACAGAAGTGCAGTGTATGCAAGAGGTGCAAATCACCAGCTACCTGTCTCACTCTCTGTTTCCATTTAAAAAAAAAAAAAGGAAAATAGCACGATATATCAGGTCAAATATTGTGATTCTTACTTGATCTAAATTGCTATCCATGTTTCAATGTTGAAAGGAAGATTGTTCAAGAAAATACCAGGAAGTCTGCCGGTTTTGTTTTCTCAGAAGGCAGTCACATCCTGCTAGTGGTCTTGTCTCCAGACTGAATCTCTAGACGGAATTCTAAAGATATTTTAATCATATTGTGCTTCAGAACACAAATCATTTTACAAACCAGAAAAAGAGCCTTTGGATAAATGGCACGTATCAGAAAAAGGTGGGAAAATTATTTATTTGTGATCAATTTTGCTGGTTCCATACCACTTAAAGTTATGGTTTTATGATGAAGAATACTATGTAGAAAGAATCAAGTAGTTAAACTAAACGGAATAATTTTCATACGTAATGTCTGCATGTGACCTTGGAAATGCTGGCAAATTAATCAAATTGCTAGACTTGTAAACACAAATCCCTGAACAAATTTATTCAAATTTAATAAACAAATTTAATTGTACTTCTAAATCTAATAAATTACATTTTCAAATGGATTTTAAAAGCCACCAAGGGTGCGTGACAACGTATTTGAATCCAAATTCAACTTTCATAGTCTAGGCTACGTAGCAATTACAATACCCGAGTTGTTCACAGTTATATATATGAACGACTTATTTGGTGTAAGGGAATAGCACATAACAAGTGGTAAGCTGTTAAGAATATCTTTTTTTTCTGTAACAGGAGAATTGGTCAGTGAATATAACTCATGTTTTATTGAGATATGAAATGGCCATCGGTAGTGTGACTGTTAGTTCTCCAAGAACAAAGCTACGGTAACCCCGGGATTCAGATTTCTATCACTACCATCTCTACATCATCTGTCTTGTGGCTGTCTTACACTCCCACATATTTGACTCTCTGCTTAAAAAAATACTGTTAAAATTAATATTTCTATTACTGAAGATCATGGACAGGGTCTTTCTTTCACTTTAACTACTATTCTTGAGTTTGTTTGAATTTCATACCCAGCCCTTCTCCTAGCACAGGCATTGGGTGCTTTTATGTAGCCTCATCCTCACTGTTAAAATTACCTGTAACTGGCAATATGTCAGCAGCTGTTTCTTTTTTAATGTAATACCATTGGCTGTTATTAAGAGGACCTCAGTAGTGAGCACTAACTTAACAAGATGACTTTCATTAGTTGTAGGGAAAAAACATAAGGGAGAATTTGCCTACCATTTTGAACCACATTTTCTTCAGTAGTGTTGGAATTTTTTCCTGTCCCTTTCAGGATACTGACAGCATTTTGTTCAGATTTAGTCACCCAGCTCACTGTCAACTCTGGATCATCACGAAGCAGAACCCTTGGCTCTTTTACATGTTTGCACAATGAAGAGTAATAGTCAAAGACGCTGTTTGTAGACTGAGGAACCTTATCTCTCAACTTCCACCTATGTTAAAGTAAGTGTTTACCCTTTAGAAAAATATTCATCATTTTGCACCATACCTCTTTATGTAAATAAAGTAAATCTACAACATTTTAAACATCTTAATGAAATAAAAAAAATATAAAAATAAATGAGTATTCACACACAACCCTTTATCAAGGCTATTTGCTTCTGAACAAATACAGTGGTTTCATGAGTACCATAGTCCCAGAATTCACATATTTGTATGGAGCCAAAAAGGACTGGAAGATCTTGCACAGAAATTTGAATCCAACGACAAAGTTTCTTGAGTCATGTAAACAAAAAGAGCATGAAAGTGGTGGCACTAAGTAGCAAAGACAGAATTGAAATGGAGGACAACAGAGGCATATGCCAAAATTAAATTAATATTTTACCTTTCTAGAATGATGCTAAAATTGAATTCATGGGCCAAGGCAGGATGGCTAGACAGTATGAGAGTATGGAACTAGAAATTATTATGTTAAAGATGGAAACAGAATTTTACTAATTTACTGCCCCCAACTCAGAATAATCTTAACTGCAGAAGCCTGCAAAGCCCTCCCCTATGGTATAGCTCAGAGGAAGGTCTTTAACACAGAGTGAAAATCTAACCTGGTTTTTTGTGTGCGCGTGATTCATGTGCTACATATTTATGAACTATAAAACAAGTTTTCCTTTCTAAAGTGGAGGCTAACCTTTTGGAAGCAGAAAAAAAAAGGCATAAAGCTCATTGGATTATTAATCATACGAAAGTGATGGGATACTGTTGTGGTTGCAGCAGATGTTATCCCAAGGTTTACTAAGCAAAGTAGTTTCCAGTAAAGATCAAGAAATACTGTTGCTTTTCTACTATGCAGAGTGAGATTCCACCTGTAAGGAAGATAGATGTGAAGTAAAATAGGTGATAAGGGGGTTTTTTGACAAATTGAATAGAAAGCCTTTTACAAGAAAATAATAAATGGCCTTTATTCCTGTGTCAGAATTCTTCCAAATAAGAAGGTCTTACAGCTATTAAGGCCAATATTGGTAATGACACACAAGCAAATAGATATAAATCGTCAGTATCTATAAGTTAAATATTTCTATTAGTGGTGCTATAGAACAACTTTCCAAGAGGAACAGTGATGGGAAAATAGACTACTAAAATGAGTGACGGTTCTTAGTCCATTTGTGGATGAGATTACTTGGCACGCTGAACAGATAGCAGGATTCAGTGCTGCACTATGACCCTCCTAGTCCTGTGCTTTTCAGAGTGTAGGCCTGTTCTTGCCTTTTATAAACAGTATAGTCATTGAATTTGTATTTCCTCCTTGCAAATAATCTTGTATGATTTCTTCCCCATAATAAAAGATACTCCAAAAAGATGGGAAATAATTTCTAATCTGAAAGTCTCTGTGTAAAAATACAGAATCTAAAAGAGAAAAATCAGTAAGGTTGAGTGAGGAATTTTCACCAGGATCTCAGTTAGTCAATGATATCTTAGTGTCTGAACGAAGAACAACAGGTAGACTTCCAGGGATGTGGGACAACACCTGCAATCAGCTGAGTTTTTTGAAAGTGTGTGTTAAAGGACAAAACGTGAAGGTACCAGTTTTGCAGACATAGCCATCTTAATCAGGGGACTTGTACTAGCATATCCCTAAAACCTGTATATTTAAGGATATCGTAAGGTGCTTGCATTTTTCCTGGGCCTGTGTCATGGTTTAACCCCAGTAGGCAGTATTGGACATCCCTTTGGGTAGCTGGGTTCAGTTGTGTCAGCTGGGTCTTCCCCAAAATTCTTGTGCACCCCCAGCCTACTTGCTGACAGGGCAGCATGAGGAGCAGAAAAGGCCTTGACACTGTATAAGGACTGCTCAGAAACAACTAAAAATCATCAGTGTGTTATCAACACTGTTTTCATCACAAATCCAAAACATAGTGCCATACAAGCTACTATGAAAAACATTAACTCTATCACAGGCAAAAAACAGTACAGTCTGGCCATAATTTCTGTCACACCTGCAGTACTTATTAAAATATTTGCCTTTTAAGACATAACTGTCAAAGTGTAAACAAAGACAGGTGCTGCCATTTTGGGCATGGAAACCCCAGGTGCTGCCATTTTGGGCATGGAAACCCAATCTGGGATGGTTTCCAGCTTTAAAAAAAAAAAAGAAAATAGAAGCAGCAGATACCTCAGCATTTCTCTGTCATATTCTGATGCTCCAACCCTCCAGGTAGACTCCACAGGCAATTCCTGTTGAAGTCTGGAGTACTTTTATAATCCATATGTGAATTACTTGTATATAAGCCTAATCAGCTGTTATAGTATGGTAAGAAATTCTCACCTTTGTGGAATGAAGAGTTCATTAGAGTCATGTGCATTTTCATTGAGTTTATGTAAGCTTGACAACATGATCCAACAGAAGGTTGTAGATTCTGAAGGTATTCTGTAGGGTCCGTGATTATTGCACTGTGACATCTTTTTTGCGTATGGTAGAAGTAATGTACCTCAGCTGTACACTTCCAATGACAAAATTAAAATTTAAACACATTAATGTCCAACTGTGTCACTTTCTCCTGCTTATTAACCTGACTAAAGATTCGTCAAACACACGTTGCATTACCATCTCTGCTACCATCACTTTTTGAGCTGTGGCTGCTTCTTTTCCTGCTGGGATTCTCCAGCAATTCTGATGCCAAGCCCAAACTGCTAAGCCCAACAGAGTCTATTAATTTTGGTACCTCTCCACACACACTGTATCTCATTTAATATTAGGGTTTGGGGTTCATTGCAGTTAGTAGTCCAGTGGTTTAATATAACATTATAGTTTCAGGTACAGCTTTTGAACATTAACATTCACTTTAATCTTAGACATGGACATCACTTGTAAACTAGTGGTACATTGTAAGTAGACTAACTTCACTACCCCAATCACATACTTTACCTAAATTATTAACCATGAGATATCCTCAGCCTTTTGGAATTGTCATCAGATATTTTGCTGTTAATTTATGATGCCATTTTTAGAACTACTTACAACTGTGATTGCATGGCACATACCATGAGTGAAATCCTGGACAAATGAAATGACTGACCAACTTCCCTCGTTCCGGCAGGTTACTGAAGGTATTTATTTTAGGGTTTTTCAATTTCCTATTTAAATAAATAGCATTATTTTATTTTTAATTAGATATTTAAATAATTTCATTTAGCTGAGTAAAATACTTGATCGAGTGTGAAGAAGCGTACTTACGTGAGCAACTGCAGTACCCGCATGGACACCAAATCCTTAGAACAACTTCAAAAATTCATAGTTTCTGTAAATAGCAATGAACGGAATAATTACGGTGGTTATGGACCCTACATATTTAGTGAGTCTCTGGATCTTGCTTTTGACACATCACTGGAGACAGCAACAGTGCAGTACACACAGTCCATATTCTATATAAACTCCAAGTAGAAATCACCCTAATACATTATGATTAAGGATTTCCTTGTTATAGTCTGGACCATTTGCTGATCCAGACTGGCTATAAATAGCTCTGAAGAAGATCTGGTTTGCTGCCTATTAAGTCATTGTTAAACCAATGTGCTCATGGCTATAGGTACAATGCTGCCAGATAATCCTTTTCAAGACTTAGCATAGCAATGTCCTAAAGTATCACAGGAGATAACTAGAGTGTCAGTGACAAACATGCTGGTAAAGACCATGTTTTATGCCATGACTGTTCAAGAAAAAATATATGAGCTTTCTTTTCCATGACATCTGTAACATCTCAGTCAGTGAGTACTTCCAAGTAATTGTCTACTCTTGGGGTTGGTTGAGTGTTTCACGATGAGGAATTTTTGTTATACTTGGATAAACTCACTAAAACTTAGACTTGACTTTTGGCTTGCACAGAAAAAGGCTGGCTTCAAAAAGGACAAATGTTTTTTTGGCTTGAGTTTTGGTCAACAGTATCTCTTGGTGAGACTCTAGAAGCAGTGTGGGAGTTTCAAACTGATAAATAAGCCAAACACACAAGTTGCTTTTGATCAATGAAATTACTAGGAGAAAGCAAGATACCACTTCATTTGTAGTTAAAACTGGTGAAAACTTGCTTTAGTTCTCATTTCTTTGTGCACTGTCAAATTCTCTAATTACCAACTTGCTATCAAACAATCCTTTTATGGCAGCATGTGTAGTCAGAGCAAAAAAATCTAAATCCTTGTTTTTCTCATGTTTTATGTTTTCTGGCACAATACTGCACTGATCTTTAATGGTTTTTTTTGCCAGCTCACAATAAATGAAAATAAAGGGTGTAAACTCTAGCCATTGATGCTAATTGAACAAAAGGGGTTATAACAGACGAACGTGATAGAGATAAATCCAAATTGAAGTATTTTTTTAATTATTTAACTTATTTACAGGCTAAGAACAATCTTCTGGGTCTTCTACTCCTACTTCTACTCCTACTTGAAGATGATATGTGATGGTGATAAAATAGCAGTGTTTGTATCTATTGCTCAGCTTTACATTGCAATTTTCTAGGTACACTACCAGTAGTCATCTTGGTCTCTTTTGTTCAGGGCATGTATGCAGGTAAGTACATGGGGAATAAAAATCAGCAGAACTGACCTTGTAAAAACTCATTAGAAAAGCCAACGGTGTTGTCCTACCTTCTGTTTGGGGGGTTTTAACTGGGGTGTCTGTCCCAGAGCTCTCATCTGACTGGTTTACAGGGACTATTAGCAAGAGTTTCTCAGAAAGCAGACTTCTGCAATGTTTGGCTTTCACTTCATTTCTAGATGCAATACAAAGTTTGGGTTTATATTTTGTTTTTGTTTTTTAAACTTCTATCTCCTTAATTTCATTGGTTCTTACGTGACTCAAAGACAGCTACTCTCAGAAGGGCTACCATGGCAGATGAGAGTGCCTTCAGTAGTCAAGCTTAGATTGACTGTTTATTCATGAGAAATTGGAAGCAAAGTCTTTTTGAATGAAAGTTTTTTCATAGTTAAAAATCCCAGGTGGGGTTATTGTAGTCTTCTGTGAAGATGCTAATCAGTATATGTGAAATCCTTAAGAAACTTGTTTTTCACAAAAGGAACTCTATTTCAACTATGCCAAATTGTCATCATTACTAGGATAATCCTGGCAGAACTGAGAAAGGGAACTGATATTTCTTGCCCTCTGATGTGCCTCTTGTTTGGGTTACAAATGATCAATGTCCTGTCTGTGCTGTGCCCATAGTGACACCAAAGGGCCTAGTCCTTTGACATAAATTTTCAAGTGTAATACTCAGGGACTGCCCAGTTCTTTCTGTATGGGATTAGTGCTGCCTGCATGCAATCCAGCTGCTGCATAAGTGGGTTTGCCACTAAGCATACTTTCCAGCATCTGTCTTAGTTGTTGTATGTATCCCCTTTTTGAGCAAATCCTGCTGTTCCAGTGCATTTACTTGACTTTCATTTATTTGACATGTTCTAGTATTAGGTCTGATTGCCTCAGTTGTTATTACAATTTTTCTTTTTTACTAGAATGACTGTTTCTTTATTTTCTTCCTGTTCCCTTATTCACTCCTCATACTGTTCACAAAGCCTTCTTCTGTTTGCCAAAGAAGATAAATCTCCATATGACTCCTCTTCCTTACAACCTTCTGTTTCAATTTCTTGCTTGATATTCCTCTGATTTTTCCTCCCTGGGAACCCCAAATCATCGTCGATAATTTTAATTATCCAACACATTCATCAGTTGAGTAAGGAGAACCCAGACGCTGTGTTTGTGTGCAGGTGTATCCACATGGAGTACAGACATTCCATTTACTGACAGGCCCTTGGGTTTGTCCATAGGCTAGGGCAGCGTTCCCAAATTCCTGGGGGAACCAGAGGAACCTGGGGCAGGACTCTGCCCTTCGTAACCTCCCAGGAGCTGCATTTCAAGCCTATGACCTAGGTTGGCTTTGGTGCCTCTATCAGTCCATTAACACATGGATCCTCTCAATCTATTACAAATTCCTCTGTACACTCAAAGGTAAAGATCCCATTTCTTCCTCTTGACTGAATAGTAGGATGGTATTTTTGTTTGTGCGTGTGTATCTGTCTGGTCCAGATGCCTTTCACAATCACTTACTAAAACCTACTGAAAGTATTGTAAGGGGGTGTGCCTGGGGAAAAATATTCGTGATCTCAATGGATTTTAAATTGTTCCTAATATCCTTGCTTTCATTGAACATGATCTAACACAAGTTTCAAATATATGTCCAGAACAAAACCGGACATTGAGTTCACTCTAACTTTCATGGCACAAATTCAAAAACTTGTTATGATTGAAGGGGAAAAATGGAAATTCACACAAATATGTTTCTGTGCAATTAAGCCATACCTCTAGATTGATCCTGGCACCCCACAGCTGAAATCCTCAATTCGTACTCAGCAAAATGCAAACTTCTTGGTATGCCTCTCCTCAGACTGTGAACAAACACATTATGTTCACTGCACATTCTATATAGTGCTTGACTAATTTTTCTACCCACTTCACGTCACTAGAAGTTGAAAAATGTCTGCATTTATTGTCATCAAACAAAAAGCGAGACCACTGCATAAAGCAGAACAACTTTGGTATGGGAAATTTAGATAACTTAATTTCTGATTTAAGTACCCATTTGAAACAAATAAGGGGGGGTGGGGGGAAGCAAAAGCCCAAACCCACATTTCTTCTACATAAATTGGCTTTGAAAGGACACTAGCAAGTGCCAGAATTCACCTATACATTGACGTATGAACGTGGCTGATCTAAGAGCATATTATAACCCATCCTAGTCACTTGCTGTTGTAAAACCGAGAACTAAGGTTTTAATTTAAGGTAAATGTGGTGAAATATAATGCAACATTAGAATATTAGTTCCCAGGTAGTAACAGTGAATGAAAAGAATGATACCCTCATGGCAAGGGATAGAGAAAGATCTTCCGGAACAGAACGGTAATTAATTGGTCACTGAGATAAGATATACATTCTATTTGCTTTTAGTTGATCCCCTGTAATTATGTAAGTAAATAAATAAATAGATAGCTCCAAGGCCATGAGATATCCTGGTAATCTTACTAGATGTCCAAGTACATAGAAGTATGGAACTGTGGTGTGGGCATAAAAAACCAATCATCTTGTTCATAGTCTCGATCTCAGCCATATTTTTTTTTGTTTATTTTGTTTAGTAGAACAATTTTGTCTCTTTCCTTCAGTACTTCCCTAAGTTTTGTCCCATGGATTGCCTAGGCTTTTTGATAGTGAAAATCAGTGCTTGGTCCCACAGCTGTTGAAGCTAATGAAAAGTTCTACCACCTGCATGGCCATATAGAAGCAGAACAATCTCCACAGCTAGAGGGCTAGCATCAGTTTTCCATAGTGGTCATTCTACCTGCTATTTTATTTCTAAATATTACTACCAATCTAATTTTCTATTTTAGTTCTCTGCCTTCCTGACTCTTACATTAGGGTTGGGTTTTTTTTTCTCTAAATAATATTTTAAAATTCCTTTAGACTTTATAGCTTCTGTAAATTCAGTCTTGCATTGTCCCCGACAGAACATATATTCTCTTGTTTTTTCTTGATTGGGTTGAATTTCCATGGGTTTTTTAAGATACCCTTTGGCTATTTTGTTTTTATGCTTAAGACTATGCATTCTCTCTCTGATATTTCTAAGGTCTCATGCTGAGCTGAGTGACTGCAATCACAGAATCACAGAATCACAGAATGGTAGGGTTGGAAGGGACCTCTGGAGATCATCTAGTCCAAGCCCCCTGCCAGAGCAGGGTCACCTACAGCAGGTTGCACAGGAACGCGTCCAGGCGGGTTTTGAATGTCTCCAGGGACGGAGACTCCACCACCTCTCTGGGCAGCCTCTTCCAGTGCTCTGCCACCCTCAAAGTAAACAAGTTCCTTCTCATGTTTAGATAGAACTTCCTATGTCCAAGTTTGTGCCCATTACCTCTTGTCCTGTCACTGGGCACCACTGAAAAGAGCCTGGCCCCATCCTCCTGACACCCACCCTTTAAGTATTTATAAGCACTGATAAGATCCCCCACTCAGCCAGCTTTTTTCCTGACTAAAAAGATCCAAGTCCCTCAGCCTTTCAGCTGAATAAGAAAATTACTGGTGTTCTAATGTCACATTGTGGGGCTTTTATCTATGTCTTTTAAGTACCCTATCCTTAGCACAAAGATTGTTTGTTTGGTTTTTTGGGTTTTTTTTTTTTTTGTATTATTTCTTTCCTCCATACTGTTGTACATGTCTGTATTGTCTGTAAGAGACAGTGATTGTGAGCTTACTGTGTTATCATTCAATGCCATGATCCTATTCAACTAAACCAAACATATCTCTACCACAAAAAAGTGAATCCTCTCTGACTGCCACGTGCTCCAGCATTTTAGTTTCACACACAGTTGTAAGCACTCAGACCATACACAATTTCTGTTCGCTATTGAACGTGTGCCCACATTGTATCCATGTGTGTTGTAGGAAGAGAGTGTATCTCTACCCATGCTAAAGGCTCACCAAACAGGTTAAAAGACAGCATTATCAGATTCCATATTAAATGCTTTCTTTAATCACTCTGGTGCTGGATGCTGCCATGGAGAGCAGGGAAGTTGCTCTGACTAGTTTCTAAGGGAGAGCAAAGGAGAGATGATGAAACCACTCTGCAGCCTTACTAAGCCACGGCTGAGGCCCCCACCTTTTAGCAAGAGGGGAACAGAGACAGAAGGTTGGAAGAACATGGAGTAAAACATAGATCCATAAGAAAACAAAAGAATGATGATGAAGAAAAGATTTATAACTACCCTTATAGAGCTTGAGAACCTGACCTCTCCAGCAAATGCCTCACTTCCCTCCAGAGGGTGGCTCACGAAAATATGCTTGCACTGTGTTAGCACATTTATTCCCTATTCTTGATTGCATAACCCTGAGGTTGGGAAAACCAGAATATAGTTGCCAGTGAAATTCAGTATGGGTTACTTTCACATGAGCATCGTCTAGTATTTCCAAAAAAGGTAATGCTAGTAGTAACCATGGTGGTTTTGGAGGCAGACATTTCGTGAGATCATTATATTTGCTTTCAGTTAGATTAGATTAGGTGAGGTCATTATAGAAACAGGTGAATATTTTTTTTGGTAGTAAATTTTGTGCTCTTTGTGGAACTACTACACTCATTGTTTATTTTAAAATTATAGTCTACAGTCCTTTCTGCTTGTTTGGTGGCTATTAAATTGAGAGAGAAATTTACTAAAAAGATTGCACCTACCATTTTGACAAGCAATTGAAATTCAAGGTCATTTGGAACAACCAGTCTTAATAGCTGTCACAGGTTAATAAAATGCCCGCCTATATGGATAAGCATAACTCTTTGGCTTATGACTACAGAATCTGTTAAGGAGAATAAACAAATCACCATAATGTTTCCTAATGCTGAATCTGGAAGATATGAGAAATCATAGGAACGCAGAGAACACCCTATCAAAGACACCTTGAGGAAGTTTATACACAGTTTGTTCCAGCAAATACCTGGAATATATGTCACTCATAGACACTAGAAAACCCTCGTTATCATTCTTAATCTCACTCTAACAGCAAAATAGGGGAAATCAAAGAGTGCTCTGTGTGCTAAATTTCCCCCCCGCCCACTGTTTTCACAGGTCTTTTGAATATAGCAAAATCTATCATATTTCTGTCTGTCTTTGCTTTTGCATAACATTTATTCTAGAAGAAAAAATGGTATATTGTCCTGGAATACAATGTACCAATACTGACTTACATCACTTAGTCATTTTGGAACGCGTTTCCTATGAAATAACACAAGATAAGTATATTACATAGTTAGATTTTATGCTTACAAAAGATTTAAAGTCATGAGAGTTTTCTTGTCCGGGATCAAGACCAAACTCTATGTCAACAAATTTCCATAAGGGTTGCTGGACGCCTTCTTGTAAGTCCTAAATAGCTGTGCTTTTTTAAAGCCAAGGAAACAAAATATTTTTAAGTGTTTTTTCTTCAAATGTGCTGCTGATGGAGAAAAGCATCAGGAAACACTGATGAGAAACTGAACTGTGGTGAAAGAGCCTCCTGTTGAACAGAATCGTTCATCAAGTCCAACAGTAGCAGAAAGTAAATGAAAACGTGACCTGAATCAGCAGCTGAAAAAAAGAATAGAAGTTAAGCCTGTTAGAAATGCTTCTGTCAGATTTTTGGCATAGTTTTGCCCTTATATTATATGTCTAAAATACTGTAGGTATGTTCTCAAAATAATAATAATAAAACTGTAGCAGACATTAAAGCAATTCTTCTTGAAGAAGCAATAGAAGTTAAATAGAAACCATCTGTTAAGATGCTTGGACTCAAGAGGCCATTGTTTTAGCTGGTTATTTTGATCTTTTTCTATGATATTTTTAACAACAAATTCTTTGCAAAAATACCCAATTTAAATAATTTCTAAATTAGAATGTCTGTATTGTACCATTTTAAGGGGGGTGGGGGGAATCAATCGCGCTCTACTTTTATTTACTTTATAACTGCTTATATGCTCTCTCATTCATGGCAATAAGCTCCTGCTGGAACCATTTCTTACCTTGTATTCAATGAAGTACTATACTAAAATTTTCTTGTAAGCATAGCATAGGGAGTTGAAGCATGTCACTAATTATCTTGTAGTAGTCGGTTTTTCTTCCGTTTTTTAACACTGAGCTCTATCTTCTGCTCAGTAAGATGTATATGGGAGGAAGATACAGCTAGAAGTCAGAAATGAGATAAACTCTGTCTCTGCAATGACTAATAAATAAAATGCTTTTATTAAAGCAAAAGCAGTAATAAAGAAACTCTTGTTTTTCCTCTCACCACGCACTTCGTAACTCTGTACTTTCCTTCATTTAGAGGGCATCTCTGTGCATAGCACTGCAGCGAAGAGTACAGTCCTCTGAAATAAACCTTAACTAGTAGGTTTCAGTTCTGCTCGCAGAACAGTTATAGTAGCTAGAACAGTTAGCACAGGTAAAATGTCAGAATATTTTCTTGCTCCACACAGGTTTTGCACTGGGTCCATTTCACACAACAGAATTTTTGTGGTGCCTTGACTGCTAGCAATGCCAGGACACGTTAATGCAAGGCAGACGTTGAGAGGTCGTGGCAGCACAGCTGTATGGAGGCAGCAAATTGAACATTGGGTAAGAAGGTAGACTTACTATCAAGGAATGAGCAGATAAAGTGAACTGAGATAACTTGACTGTAATTTATGGGCCTAATTCAGAAAAAGGAGTTGAATTCTTGATCAGCTTAAAGCACATAAGTAGAAATTGTAACCTTTTCAGAGCCTGTATGTTTTGTCTGGTGGTACCCTAAAGCCAATAGATGTTTTGCCTAACACAGGATCAGGCTTTTCACTGCATTTCTTGTGCAAGAGCATGTTCTCTGTCTACATTGAGTTATGAAAATAGGAAAGAAAGTTTATAGTTTATTCCTTATCATATAACATTATTCATGTTCTTGCATCCGTAACAGAACTACCATTTAAAGATACTGCTGTTAAACGCAGACTCTAATTTGATAACAAAAATAATGTCTGAAGCAAAAACTAATGTTTTACAGACCATCAGTAACCTAGATGTTGTTCTTGGGCTTACATACAATATATGTATGCCATTTCAAGTTCAGGTTACTTTATCATAATTCTGTGTAATGCCAGCCACCATAACAGGGTTCAACTTTATGTTTACGCTGAATCAATAAGACAAAAAGAGATTAAAGGCCTTTTTATATATAATATAATATATAGCTCAAGCTGGGTGCCTCTGAAGAGGGACTGTGAACAAAGAAATCCCTGGGCAATTGTTACCTTCTACTCTAAATTCCCCACCCCTCATGTGATAGTTTGGACCAATAGTAATATTAAGGTTCGGGGTCTTCTTGCCTTTTCACTGGTTTGATTTGTTTGCTGTTTCATTACTAAGCGGTTGCTAAGTGGCCATCTTCTTAGACAATACCACATCCTTCTAGGTTGGTTTCAGACGATTCTGTAGTTAGCTGTTTTTCGTCTTGTAATATGGTTGTTACAGTTTATATGCCACAATCTATAGGGTTTGTCTAGTCTAGCTATTAATGTTTAAGATGCTCACTTTGTCTACTCTAGATATTATTAATGTTTAAGCTGCTAGCTCCATGTTTCAACTAACTTTGTCTACAACAGCCCTCCCTTTGTTTTTATTAACATTCCTGTTATAATATGGGAGAAAAATATTTATAACCTCTAAGGTGTGAGGACAGTTGAACACGGCTAATTTACAACTTTGAATATAAACAAAGAGTATTACAAAGATCATTATAAAAATTAATAATCCATAAAGAATTTGTTTTGCCCAAGTTCCTAAATCCGATACCCAGGAGTTTAAGCCAAGACCATACTTCTTCGAATCCTGCTGAAGTATTGTTCAGTTGTACTTTATACATTAATTTTACTTGTTCCCACATCTTCTGGACATCAGCTGAAATTCTTCCACTCTGGTCAATGTACATGCAACAACTGGTAATAATTATACATACTCCCCCTTGTGAAGCTAACAAAGTATCTAATGCCATTCTGTTTTGCAGTGTAATTTGGAGAGTTGTGAAATCTCTTCTTGTAATGCTGTAATTGCATCAGCAGTATTATTGCCAAGAATTTCTATTGCTGCTGAAATATTAACTAAGACCTTTTCTAATTCACTCACTCCCAACCAGGGAAGAAACCATTTAGCGAATCAGTGGAATGCGGTCAGCCTTTGTACTAGCAGATTACTATGTTTGGTCCTACAAACAAATGTTCGTAACCATGACCCTGAGTCCATAGTTAAATTTGAGAACACAGAAATATTAGGAGTAACAGCTCCTAAGGTGCAAGTTCCTGACCAATCTCCTGGTAATATTTCGTGCGCTCTCTTACCACACATCCAAACCCACCCTTTTCCCTCAGGTACAGACCAGGGTATATAGGAAAAGTCCCCAAGTATTCCTGCTATTCCTATTTTCATTGTTTGGTTACAATCATTAAAGTTGCCCACAAGGGTAGTACTATTGTATAAAACCTTAAGTTGCCACCTCCCATTGTTGTGAATCAATGTGGTCTTGATAGTGGTATTTGCCCATAAGGTAGTCCATATGTTGTTTGGTGTAGGGATCCCTAACACAGGAATGTGTGATGCTGACTTGAAAGGTGAGTACATGTCCAAGTTTTCTTAGCAATTTGGACTATGGTTTGTGACAAGTTAAAATAGAGGTTTTCTCTGCACTTGTAATGGGGCTGTACAAATTTAGATATTCCCTTTACTTGTGTAATAAGCACAGGCAATGTTAGTAACTTCACCTCTGAAATTTCCATAATCTCTCCTATAATGGTGCCATATATACCAAGAGGGGTAAAATTCCTTATTAACAGTCTCAGATGGTTCACTTAACCAGGCGTCTGGGGAGTCCCACATCCAAGTAGCTCTGGAAAAGAAACAAAAATTACATGAATTCAGAACTCCTTCATTGTTTGGAAATTTAAATGGCTTCGGTTTCCAAAGCAGCGCTTGTGGTAGGTTCCTCCATCTCCAGTCATTGTTCATCTACTGAATAATCCTCAGGTAACCATTTAACATGTGAACGGTGGATCCAGGCTTCCTTCCCTGTAACCTTTACAGCAAAATAAGAACTTAATAAGACAGTATACAGCCTCTCCCAACTAGGTGCCAGTTTAGATTTGCAGGAAAATACTTTTATTAAAACTCTATCTCCATGCTGCAAATCATACACCTGTAACTCTGGAGCGGTGGGTTGGTACCACCGAGCACGATTTCTTTTAATTTTGAAACTTTTTTGTAGATGTTTTTGTATTCCCAATTCAAATTTGGTAGTTTGTTCTTCTCCATCTAAGAGGCTGGTCCTAGTGGGGACAAGGGTCCTGAGTATAGCTAAGTGTCTGCCAAACACTATTCCTGTTGATGACAAGCCTAGAGGTTAGTGAGGGGTATTTCCAATATCTCTATGTCCTATAGTACTATTCCTAAAACTTCAGGCCATTTCAAACCTTTCTGACTACAGCTTCGAGTAATTTTATTATTTCTTTCAATTTTGCTGGAGCCTTTGGTATGAGCTGGACAGTGTACTACAGCAATTTCCCTTGGAAGCTTAATAGCTTTCAACAGCATTCCAATTTCTGTTCTGTTAGAAATATTCTTTTCCACCAAGGTAAGGAACTCTTGTTCTTTCCATAGCATAGCTGTTGCATGATACACTCCAAAAGTGTATTTAGAATCATAGAATCATAGAATCTTCATGGTTGGAAAGGACCTTTGAGATCATTGAGTCCACACACAAAAACCCCTACAATCTCTGCCACTAGAGCATGCCCTGAAGTGCCAAATCTAGATGTTTCTTAAACACCTCTAGGGATGGTGACTCAACCACCTCCCTGGGCAGGCTGTTCCAGTGCCTGACCACTCTTTCGGTAAAGTAATTCTTCCTAATATCTAATCTAAACCTCCCCTGCTGCAGCTTCAGACTGTTTCCTCTGGTCCTGTCATTATTCACCTGGGAGAAGACGCCAACACCCACCTCTCTACAACCTCCTTTCAGGTAGTTGTAGAGGGCAATGAGGTCTCCCCTCAGCCTCCTCTTCTCCAAGCTAAACATGCCCAGCTCCCTCAGCCTCTCCTCTTATGACCTGGTCTCCAGACCCCTCACCAGCCTGGTAGCTCTCCTCTGGACACGCTCCAGTACCTCAATGTCCCTCTTGTACAGAGGGGCCCAGAACTGGACACAGTACTCGAGGTGAGGCCTCACCAGTGCCGAGTACAGAGGCACGATCGCTTCCCTACTCCTGCTGGCCACGCTATTCCTGATACAAGCCAGAATGTTGTTGGCCTTCTTGGCCACCTGGGCACACTGCTGGCTCATAAACTGGCCGTCCATCAGCACCCCCAGGTCCTTTTCTGCTGGGCAGCTTTCCAGCCACTCTTCCCCAAGCCTGTAGCGTTGCTTGGGGTCATTGTCACCGAAATGCAGGACCTGGCACTTGGCCTTATTAAACCTCATACAGCTGGCCTTGGCCCATCGATCCAACCTGTCCAGGTCCCTCTGTAGAGCCTTCCTACCCTCGAGCAGATCAACTCTCCCACCTAATTTGGTGTCGTCTGCAGACTTACTGAGGGTGCACTCAATCCCCTCATCCAGATCATTGATAAAGATATTAAACAAAACTGGCCCCAAAACTGAGCCCTGAGGGACACCACTGGTGACCGGCCGCCAAGAGGATTTCACCCCATTAATCACAACTCTCTGGGCATGGCCATCCAGGCAGTTTTTAACCCAGCAAAGAGTATGGGTTCGCCAGCTTCTCCAGGAGAATGCTGTGGGGGACAGTGTCAATTTAGAATTAGCATAAATAGTTACCCATTGATTATGTCTCCACCAGGCTGCTTTTGTTAATGCAGTTAATTCGGCCCCTTGGGTACTCACCACGGGTTGCAGAGGTTCTGCTTCTAGTACCTTTAAGTTTCTCACCGGTGCACCACCCATGTGCCATTTTCTATTCACGTGATATGAAGCTCCATCAGTGAAAAGGGTTGGATTAGAGTTCTCTAGAGGCTGATCTTGCAAATATTCCTGTAGGCAGCTGGAGTGAAACACTACCTAGCACAATCACGATGCAGCTCACCATTGGAGGGAACAGGCAGTAAAGCTGAAGGATTCAAAACATTACATCTTTTTAAAGTAATAATATCCACATTTCAAACTGTTAATTCATAATGATATGCTTTTTCATGGGACAATGCTTGTGTAGCATGTTTTTAAGAATCAGTTCTATTTCATTTCGTGGGACATACGCAGCTGTTGGGTGACTCAGAACTAATGGTCTGCTCCTTTTTATGACAGTTGCTGTTGCTGCTATTGCTTTAAGACAGGAATTAATCCATGCTGCTACAGGGTCCAGTTGAGTTGAGTAACAAGCCACGGGACAGCGATGTGGATCTAGCTTTTGAATAAGGACTCCATTGGTTAATCCTTTTTTCTCATGCACAACTAGTTCAAAGGAGTTGGAGTAATCTGACAATCCCAGTGTTGGAGAAGTTCAAGTTCCTTTTATAGCTTGGAAAGCCTTTTCTCTCTCTGGACGCCAGCGTATAGGCTCCACTTCTTCTGCCTTGGTAGCTGCTGTGCATGGCTTACTTAACTCCCCCAGCCCCGATATCCAGGGTCTGTAGTACCTTACTGTGCCTAATTATCCTCACAGTTGTTTCTTTTGTACAAGTCGAGGCATTTCTACAATAGATTGGACCTGTTCTGGGTCTACTAATCTTTGTCCTTCTGTTAATATCAATTCTAAATATTTTACTTTCTGCTGACACAGCAAAAACTTAGAAAGAGATGTATGGTGACCTTTCTCTGCTAAAGCAGTATGTAGATAAATAGCATCTTTTAAGCAACCTTTGTATATCTTGCTGGCAAAGAACAAATCATCTACATCATGTACAAGTATAAAACCTCCAAGAAATACAGCATCTTTCAGATTTTCTCCTTGTCACCCCAGCATGCAATCCTTAAAATAGTTGCAGATGTCAGAGGCAGTTTGGTTCACAAACACACTTGCTGTCAATTTATTATTAACACTGGAGGTGGAGGAGGAACATTTTACCCCCCCACAAACCCCCACACCCCACATGCCACCGCCACTGTCTGCATTGCAACAGGATCAGGAATAACATTAAAAACCACAGAGTAAAGCCCAGCAAAAGCAACAAGCAATACAGAGGGAGGAGTACAGGGTGGTGCAGAGACTGGCTCTGCAGACGCCTCAGTTAAGTTACTCACTATTGCTGCAGATGAAGGTCTTCCTTCAGGCTTTCATACTCATTTTTGACCACCCTGTTTATGGTGGTCATATGCCCAATTACCTCCTACATACCAATAATCCATTTTCTGAGGTGATTTATCTTCTAAAATTTTTTGAAGCGCAGACAATTTCTTTAATTTGAAGGATCCTTTGCAGGGCCATACCCCTGCTCCTCTAAGTGTTGGCCAGTCTTCTTTACACAAAGCTACTGCTATAGCTCAAGCCGGGTGCCTCTGAAGAGGAACCCCGAACAAAGAAATCCCTGGGCAGCCATAACCTTACCATCTATATTCCCCACCCCTCATGTGATAGTTTGGACCGATATTAAGATCTGGGGTCTTCTTGCTTTTTCACTGGTTTGATTTGTTTGCGGTTTCATTACTAAGCCGTTGCTAAGTGGCCATCTTCTTAGACAATACCAAATCCTCCTAGGCTGGTTTCAGACGATTCTGTAGTTAGCTGTTTTTCATGTTGTAATGTGTCCCTGCCTATGGCAGGGGGGTTGGAACTAGATGATCTTTAAAGCCCCTTCTAACCTGAAGCATTCTATGATTCTGTAATTGTTACAGTTCATATGCCATGATCTAAGGGTTTGTCTAGTCTATTAATGCTTAAGCTGCTTGCTTTGTCTACTCTAGCTATTACTAACATTTAAGCTGCTAGCTCCATGTTTCGACTAACTTTGCCTACAACAGTAAGAAGACTGTAAATTCGTGTAAAGAATTTACTCTTGTTTGAGTATATCTGTAGCTGCAGAGCTCCCTCTAGCAGAGTTTAATTATTCCCAGTCATTTCATCCAGTGTGGTTTATCTGAAGTGGTTCTACAACTGCTTTTCTCTTTGTTTTCTTAGAATAAATCGCTTTATACAGATGCTTTTTCAGAAATTAAGGCTAGATATTCTGGGAATCAAACTGATTCTGAAAGAGATCTATATGATGCAGGAATATTATTTTCATCACAGACCTAAGAGTGCAGAAAAAACACTTTTATCTTGAAAAGATACCTGAAAAGCACTTTGAAATTTGTAGCCACCTGTACCCTCTTGTGCACATGTCAAACGTGCTTAAAAAAGATGATGACAACTACATTACCACCAAAAAAAGATAAATCATTCTTTTTCACTATGTAAAAAATTGGGAGTGGTTCCTCAGAACTTTGTAATTGGTAAATTGGGAAGGTACATGAAAAAAAAAAGGTACTGAGTTCAGTCTTTCTATGAAAGTTGTTTTTAGTGAAAATAGATTTAATTAATTTCATTTTTTACTAAGTTGAAGATACTTTAATCGCACCCTGAAACTTGACTGCAACACTCTTTAATTGATAGCATTTGCTTTCTTCACAGAAGTTTTTTTACTTATCTTCATTATACATATCCCCTTTATGATTTGTATTGATAAATATATTTGATATGATGCAGCAGATTTTCTTGCAATCACCATTTGCTTGCTGGTTTACCTTATGTACTACAGAAATACATTTATTTTTCTTAATTATATAAATTAGATACATTTCTAACAAAATCTTCTATTGATGGTGTAGGAAGAAATCAACGAAAAAATAAAAAGGTAATAAAAGGTAACATGACTACTTTTGACCAATGTCACCCTGACACTTTGAGGAACAGAAACTGAGCGGTCTCACTAATATATGACTCTCTCCACTGAACTATTAAAACACACAATTTGTATTTGAATACTGAGTCAATGATAAAGGAGGGTTTTTTCCAGATCAAGCCCCAAGAGCCCTAGAACTTAGTATCTACTGCTGATCTACTATGACTAGCATATTCATTTGTATAAAAACAATGATAGCACTTGTTTTTCTTAAATGACATAAACTTCTAATGGATATTAGGAAAACAAACAATGTAGCCTACTGATAGATGCTAGGATTTTAAATTAATCATCTGAAAGAAGAAAGTGGGATTAATTTTATTTGGATGGGTGTTTCTTTTTTAATAGAAACTCTGCCTTAGAAGGGAGCATGCAAAAGTTTGACATAATGCCTTAAATGCCTTAAAATAGTATGCCCTTTGCAAAGCTCTGTGGGTTAATAAAGCAGGAGCAAAACTTCAGCAGTCTTCAAGCTGAAAGCTGGTATGTCAGAGAGCCACCGCAGGAACCTTGCAGTATTTATAACCATTAATGGGAAAAGGATGTTTTCTGTCCTTTTTTTCTTATTTTCTATTATTTTTTTTTCCTTTTTTAGTTGTCTACTTGTTCATTGACCAGCTTTGCTTATATTTATGAATCACACTTCTTAACAGGAGAGACACTTGATTTTGGGTACTGGCAAGTATTTAAGAAAGAAAGAAAAGTAAGTAGGAAAAAATTATGATGTGTTAATATGGGCAAGATGACACTCCATTGCCAGCCAGATCTGAACAGCACATTCCTGCTGGTTCAACAAATTCAGCTGATCTCCTGCGTACTAAGGACTGAACGGTTTACCACAGTGAAGTGCCTAAAAAGGGAGGAAGATTTTGCCCTCTAAGTATGTTTTTTTGAAGGAGGCAGTGGTCCTTCTCGCTAGCTTTTCCATAGGCCAAAAGGGAGAAGGAACAACTTGCTCATTTGGTGCATTTCCACTACTGAGATGGCCCTTTCATAGGTCATGAAGGACAGTTAAGATGAAGAGCTTTCTTATTTGGCCAATTTCCACATAATTTCCTGCAATCAAACCATATTCCTGTTTGCTTGTGCTGTGCCTTCATCTTTTTTCTCTAGAAGTCATACTAAAGGAGAATATAAACTACATGGTCCTCCTAGCATGTAAAAACACCTATGTTTCTTAAAAGACCCTAACCTTCACATCCTCATGTCAAAAAGGAATCAAAATTGATCTACCTTTACATAAATATCAAGTGGAAAACAGATAATATCAATCATGCTTTTATATAGACTGTGAAATATCAGTGATAGCTACCATGGTGCATGGGTACTATAAACAACCGTATTTATCTATCTTACTTGTCAGCACTAACCTAAGCCTGATTGCAGGTTTCTGGACTCAGGTTTCTTCTGAGCAACCTGCATTTAAGGTTTTGTTTAAATGGTAAGAGTCCTACCTGTGTGAGTTTTTGCCTTCACAACCCCCATAGCTGTAGCTAAAATCATAAGAGGCCATTTATGATGGAACACCTGGTTACAAAGAAGGAAGGTATTTAACCAGGCAAGCCATCCCACTCTTCCTTTTAATCTGTAATAACCTGAATTTGTTAACTCACAGGTTCTATTATCAAGCCTCTGTCTCCCCACCCCCACCCAGGTTTCTTCATTGCTTTGCAAAAATTATTTCTTTGGCTCCTTTTAACATCTGAGAAACTTTTCCAGAAAAGATGTCTTTATTTCCAAAGATCAAAGGAAGTCTTTCTGCTAATATCTGCAGACTGATGAATGATGGGATAAGTAATGTACAAAGAAATCTTGCTACGTTATGAAGGAAACTGGAGGTGTTGCTTTGGCACCAATCTGCAGATACCAAACGCAGGTTTCCTGAGGCAAAAATACACAAACATCCTCTAATTTGTGTTCTGCAAATACTTACCTTCCCTAGGTAACTGCAAGATGAAAAAGTATATTCCATTTTTGAAAAAAGAGCACAGGCCAGACAGACATAATACTTACATTTAAAAGGTTATATTCTACATTTAATGCCATCTTCTGAGTCTATTTATGAACAACTTAGTTTGCTCTATGTCTCTGCTTCTAAGCATAAGACATCTAATTATGTCCTATTGCACAGTTATTTTGGTGTAAGAAGCTTGAAAAGTCTAACTGGGATGCTTAAAAAGCACTATTTTAACTGTAACTCCAAGACCTTGTTAGTTCTTATTCTATAAACAGAACACCCTTATTCTGATTTCAAACACAAAGAAAAGTCCAAAACATGCCTAGAGTCATTACAGACTGCACTAAGGCCTTCAGAACCCAGAGAGTTAATTTTTGCTCCTACCTACTGAGAAGAAGTAAGGCTTCAGAAATAATCTGTTTTGGCTAATTGCATTTCCAGAAAGATGTGGGCCAGTTTGAGAGTCCAGGGGAGAATAACAGTGCCCATCAGAGGTCTAGAAAACATGAATCTGAAAACATAACCACTGGGAAAATAGTGAAAACATGTGCTGAGTCTGGAGCCTGAAGACCTCAAAGAGCAATCATAAATGTTTGGTAGGCTGCTGTGGAAAAGAGAAAAGGAAACAAATTTTCTTCCTATCTACAGGTAGCAAAGTAACAGGTTGAAAGTGGAAGAAAAAAATAATTATACTAGACCTAAGGAAAAACAGGCTTTCTAACAGTTACGATGGTTTAATGTTGGAAAAGCTGGAGAGTGGGGATTTTTCATCATTAAGGTATTAAATCTCCTGATTGATTTGATAAACAACTGTCAGATGGGACACAGGCATTACAACTGTTTCTTGGGCAGGAAGGTGGATAAACGGCCTGCGCAAACATATTTTTCAGAATTACATGGCATGGAGAGCTGAGGGAGAGGGAAGCTCTCTGGTATGCTTACGCTATCTCTCCCTACCATCATGAGGAATTGCCATGTTCTTGGGTTTACTTAAGATCAGCTTCCTTAGGAAAGAAAAAGGGAAACACACCTAAGCCTTTCTTTGAGCATCTTCACACATTTTTACACTTCCTTGAATGTTTAACTACTGGAAAATCAGCTAGAAGTCAGAATTGACTGTACTGGTTGCAATGCTTCATTCTTCTCGTAGATGTGTTCAAAAACTCTGGTAGGAGGATTTATGGAAAGAAAACAGAGTGAGGAAATGCTGCATAGAAGTCAGGCCTCTCTGAGTCAGAATTATGATTGCTCTATGGGTGAACTTATTTCCACTTCATGGGTGCAACCCTCACAAAAATCTCTTCCACGGAGGAGGAGCTGGACATCTTCATGGAGAGACATGCCTCATGAAGCGGAAGTGGGACTCTAAATTTTGGGATGATGGTATTTCATTGAAAAAACGTGTGGCTGGATAGCTTAAAAAGTTGTTGGTGATACACAACTGAGAATCCAAATCAAGGCCTAAATCAGTACTGATCGAAGTGAGCAGCAGTGAAATAAACACCATATGAGAGGACCTTCTGTTGCTAGATGTTATCTCTGAAAAACTGTCACGCTGACACCAGCCTTGTCAAGTCAGCCACCCCTATTGATACACTTCCAGGGCCCGTTCCTCTCCTTTTCTTCACATCAAAATTAAGGTAAAAGATGGGAGGGGAAATGTGCTGATAATCTTACTTTTTCAGGAAATGACTGAAACTTGGATTAACATTATCTTCTTTACATAACATAAATATCAAAATAACTGAGTCTGGTATCTAAGACACCAGCTTGGGAAGTGAGAGATCATAGAATCATAGATGTGACTTTAAACTCAGCTTTTACTGGTTTCTCCTTGTGTAGCTTTGAACAGATCACTGGGTTGTGTCTGGGTTCTTTGTTTCACCAAAAATGAAGACAAAAACATGCTTTTTTATCTTTCAGGCATGTGAGTAGATTGTGAGTACTGAAAACTGTAAAAGGCTATGACAGTAGGATCTTTAAAAGTTTGGGTTAGGTACCACATCACTGGATTTGTAACAAGCCATTACTGTGATGTCCTGTGGGAACTATTCCTATTGATAGGAAAGTTCCTCCATCTATTTCTTATTATCAACTGCTAGCCTTTTCTTGTCAGGATAGCCATTCCTTCTGTTTTTTAGTGATACGTTTATACTACCTGTCCCAGGTGTCATACCGTATAGTACTCTGAATAAGTAGAGATCCGTTTCCTTCATATTGGCCATGAAACAGGCTTATACTGCTATCTAGGTATGGAGATAAAATCCTTGGTCTACAAGCTCTTACACTGGCAGAAAAAGCAGCAGCAATCATGGATGCCAGATTTACATCAGCTGGTTTCGAAAAAGTATTTGTAAATAATCCCAAGGTTTTCTGATAATACATCATAGTTTGCATTTCACTGAACAACAGAGCTTTTTGGATAGTAATGATATACAGCACTTTTAATCTTCAGGGTGCTCTGCAGACAGGAACTAATGTCTCCTCTGCAAAGGAGATCTTTGAGCTTTCTGTTGACTGACACTTCCTGGCTTTGGCCAGGAACATGATCACCATTGTGCAGCTTGACAATTTGTTTATTTCTACTGCCCGACCTCACTTCAGTACACCAACTTTTGCACTTTCATTCTTACTTGTCTCGGCATAATGGGAGGGAGAGGGAGACAAAGATTCAGAATCGAGGAGCAAAACTGGGAACATCTCATATGACACCAGTATTTTTTTTTCCACCTCAATTCATGCAAAAGACTACTAGAGAGTAGCTTGGAAACCCTTTAGCCACGTGTCCTTGGCTTTTTGCCTGTTTAACAGAGGTCTTGTGCAGCCTCTGTTCTATGTGCTGTCACCTTGATTGCTCTGTATTTCAGCTAGTCTCCTGGTGCCACTGTTTGCCATTGGCCTGCCATCAAAGTGAGTGCCTGTGGACAGTACTCATATGGTATGTAACATACTGTATGCTTTGACAACTCATGTGGTCTTAATGGGTTTCCCAGTTACAGAGGCTAAAAGAGCAAGGCAGCCTGTTCTGCAGGCTACCCACAGAGCAGTTCTTATGAATAAATCCTTTAGATAGGAAAAAATAAATAATTTCTACAATGTTTGTTTTTTATCTGGTAGATATAATGAAGTCTTTCTCTCCTGCGGCAGGGGAAAGTGCAAATAGGATATCCGCAATGTCATTTAAATGAATAATGACTTGGAGACGAGTTAACTTCATTTCTACAAGGCTTCAGGATATCTTCAGTGCTTGCAACTAGGTGACATGTTGGAGGATGTCAAGAAATCAGTGATTATCTTCATTCAGCATGCGTTCTTTAAATCTACATGGAAAGAAAGATGTGTTTCAGAAAGTAAGGTTAGTTACGTGCCTCACCTTACAAAAGAGCAAGGAAACAAACCTTGCTGCATGTACCGCTTCCTTTGATTTACTTGCAGCTTTTGAAGTGGTATCTCATTATCTTCTCTTTATCCTCTCTTGTTTTCCTTGACTTTGTTATCTTGATCAGCTTTCAATCACCTTCATACTGACTTCTCCTGATCCTGGATCCATCCTCCTGCCTCTTGTCTTCTTTTTTCTCTGTGTGAGTTAATAATGTAATCTATATATTGTTATATAATAAAAATAGTAATGCATCTATCCTGATAAACTGAAGACCATACAGCAATTTAACTGCCAGAATATACACATTCAGTTTTTTAAACCTTTCCTGAAGCTATATTTTATGTTATACAAGATTTGCCCACATTGCCTTTCATATTTCTCACTTGCATATTATTATTCCCATTCATTTTTGTCTTCAAGTTTATATGCTTTCAAGTTATACTGATTCCTTGACAATAAAAAAAAGGGAAAAAAAGTTTTTCTGGCTTTTTTTCTGTCGCTAAAATGGTGTAAATATATTACGATAGTATTACCATGATAGTAATTCCACTCAGCCATTTGAACTGTGTAAGTAAGTAATGGAAAGGTGTTTTTAACTCACTGTATAAATCGCAACATGATTGCTCCATTTCTCTGCATAAAATCAGAATAAATCCTGAAACAGACTGGTTGCCTAGTAGGATTGTGATAACTATGGCTTATAGAATCTTTTAAACTACTAGTTTAAACATAGCAGACATCTACCTAGCATTCACTAATAATCTAATGTAGTTGAAAATTATTTTGGTTTGATCATAAATGCCACAGAGTTTTGCACCCAGTCCCAGATTTTTGTAGTTCCTACCAATCGCTTTCCTTCCTTGTACAGGTTGTGTTCCTGCCTGCTGTCCCCACCACCTTTTAATGTGGGGACATGCCTTTTAATGTGGGGACATGTGGGTAGGGAGAGGATGAAGGAGCCTAGCCAAGTTGCCTGAATTTGTTTCTGATATAAATTAGAAGAGGTTAGATTTTTTAAAAATACAAATGCTGCAGTCACAAATGGGATAATTTTCCACCACAAAGCAGAACTCTAATTTTCCACCAATTTTGATGATGCAAAATTTGTTTGATCTTCTAATCTGCTCTTACAGTTTCGCAGAGGAGTCAGTTTCATAATTTCAGACAGACACTTCCCTCCACTATGAGAATTCATGTCCATCATGCTATTTTAAGGATATTTTCCATTACTGCTTTTTTCCCAGTAGTTAATGTTTCCATGTTCTCATATACATTTACAAATTATAATACAGTTGTAAACAGTATTTTTATTTTGAAGACATGACTATTTTAAGACAAGCTTATTGTATTATTTTAAAATGTAACTGTCAAGAAGAACCATGCAGTGTTAATTAATAATGTGAATGCATTTTCCATAAGTAGTCTGCGCTATAGCATCTTTTCTACACCCTATGACAGCAACAGTGATACACTGTTTTCGATGGTAAATTGTACATGCTGTTGAGTACAGGCAGAATTTTATAAAGATTGGAACAAGATTTCAATAGCACCTATAAAACAACAACTTTAAGATTATACACATTGACCTCAAAAGGATTACTCTTCTAAATTCAGGCATGCATATAAACCATGGAAGTGTTGGAACCTTAATTCTTACTGAAGATCTGACTTAAAAGGCAATCTCACAAGTTCTTAAGAACTAGTGCCTTTATCTGCTTTACCTTTTGAATAAAAAAGTTTTGAAATTACAAAGGACAAAAGTCTAAAGGATAGACTAATTAAACTGTTACTGTTTCCAAATTATTTTTTATTATGCCTATGCCATTTTTTTCTACCATTCTTTCACCTAATTCTTTAAACAAAGTAACTTTTTTCAGAATCAAAGCAAGTACGTTTTTACTGTCAACAGAAATAATTGTTATCAGAGATTGACAACGCCACACATGGCCCTGAATTGTTATTTTTTGCCTTTTCTCTGGTTAGAGATAGAAGTTTTCAGATAGATCTCTGCATTTGTTTGGATGTTTATGCATTCACAACTCTCAGCTATCTCCTGAAATGCAAATTAAGCTGTCCTTTGCCACCTTCTTAATTAGGAAGAAACTCAGGAGGACGTTCTTTTCATGCTCTTGAAAATTCAGCAAATAGACTTTCTTCTTAAGTTGTCTGAATGTGAAGAGCAGCTCAGAATTTTGATGGATTTGCTTTTGTATTGGCAGAAATCAGGCAGAGCTTTGAAATCTTTTATGTACAAAAGAAACCTTACTAACTGAGTCACTACCCACAGGCAGAGTTTTAAAGTTGGGGGAGGGAATCTGTGTTCAGGGTTTTTTTAAAGACCTCTTATGTTGTTTCTTGTGTTGGTTTAACTTACTTTTTATGTTCAAAAGTGAGAGATCCGATTTCTGCCTCAGAGAAGCTTTCTCCCACATTAGCACTTTTTTTTTTCCCTTCTCCAACAGGTGATTTGAAGGTTTCAAATTTGAGGTCTTGTTCTTTTAAGGTTTTCCGAAAATGGCAACTATTTGTTAGTCATTCTGGATTAGCCTTTTCCCCATAACTGATCAAGTGATATATTTGCTTGATAGATGATTTCCGCTATAGAAATTTGAGGAAGCTCCTCTTTGTGGGAGACGTTAGCTTGGCAAATTGTGTGGGACTCAGGTTCACAGAGAGAGCCTTGCTCTCTTTTAAATGGCTTCAACTTGAGTAGAGTGCTCTGCTAGTTTCCATTGTACCGATTCAGCTTTCTGTCAAATTGTCAACAATTGCCAAGTATCAACTTTTCTGAGAAAGAAAAAGGTGGCCAAATGAAAAGGGTATAATAAAAGAGCTGTGAAAGTAAATTCTGGTTAAATGGTGACTTTGCCAAACATTCTGTATAAATAGTGTGTTGAACACATATTTTTACCTATAGGTACCATCCACAAAGATCTCAATCAATTTCCTATTATGACTTGGTGAACTAACTCACATGGTAACAACTGTGACTTCGGAATAAATTTCACTGAATTACCTAAACTCAAAAGGATCATAAAAACTGGTGGTGTAGCATAACAACATTAAGCTGCTATGAGCTTAGCTTCGCACTTCTAAATTTTTTGTACTCCAAACCAGCAGAGTTATTAAACTCACAAGAGCCCGACACACATCTTACTCCACAGGTCATCTGATTGTACTACTGAGTTTAGATGTAACTGTGAGATTTGCTCTGAAGCAAGATCTGCTAAAAAGAAGTTGTTTGAAGTGGTCTTAAATACATACATTTTAAATAAACCCTTCATTTTGAGCATGTAAATAACAGTATAGAATTACAGACTAAACATTCAGAGTCCGTGAGCTAACAGACAGTGGAAATTCACTGTTCAGTTGAAGGGATGGGGAACATAACATTTTCTAAAATGGAAAAAGCCTCATTTCATTCACACTTAAGTGGAGAAAATTTGAATCGGTTCACAAAGATCTCGCAGCTAAAAAAAACCCCACAATAAAATAGTTCAATCTGCCTTTAAACAAGTTTGTTTATACTGAGATAACATTTGCAAAGCACCCTAGAAACAGGAAGATGTGAGTTTCTGTTTCTAATCTCAACTGTCATATGATATGTGGCCTCAAGGTAGTATGCACCATTCAAAACAGAATAGATTTTTTCCATTCATCTAGCATATTTTGTTAAGTTGTAAAAATTTGAAACAAATGTACTCAAAGATTTAAAAAAAATCAATGATATCATCAATCAGATATATATAAAGCGTATGCACAAATAATTAACAACTATTTCCCTGTAAAGTGGATTAAAGGTTTGGGTTTTTTTGGTAACAATTACTTGAGGCAATCTTGTATATATTGTAAAGCTGAGGTAATTTTAAATCACTTTTGTATGTATGAACTTGATAGCTTTTACAGTTAGATGATTAAGTAAAAAGAAAAAATAAACCAAGGAAAGTCCCTGACTGATGGTGGTGTCTGTATTGCTAGAAGCTGACATTTCGAATTCAACAGTATGATTTGTTCATACTTATCTGAACCCACAGAACTGAATCGCTGAAACAGATTCACTATGTGATGGGGGGAAAATTCTGCGCTTGCTTATGTATGGTTAAGACAGTAACCGTAGCACAGATATAGATCAAACCATAGCGGTGAGCGATGCGGACGTTGAAAAGAAACATCCACATCTTCACGTCTACGACATGTCACCAGTGATCAGGGCACTATCATGAATGATCCTGGCACACTGAAGAAATGAGAAGTCAGCCTGTGGTGTGGCCTGAGAGAGCCCTTGCCCTGATGGCCCCTCAGGGACCGATGGCACAATTCTGTATATTTAACATCAAGGAGGACTAAAAGAGAGGAATTTGCCAAATCTCTACTGATTTCAACAAAATTAAGCCGATTTATCTCAATCAGAAAGAACTGACGAGGGCACATTCTTTACCTCATTTTCTGTAATTTTTTTCTCATGTCAGTGAGATGGTCTGGATCATTGTTATACTTTACAAATCAACACATTCTTTACTTAATGCATTTGTGATTCTGCACGAGTCCCTTAGAAAGCCAAAAGGCTTAGACCTTTCAGACAGAAAGCACAGTTTTAGGAATCTACTGGAGCAAACTAACCGTTTCTTTTCATTTTACCCTATATTGAGTTTGAAGATACTAGTTCTTCCAGTTTTTTGCAGGCATAGCTAATACTAGCCCGCGTGCAGTATCTTCTGTAAAATAAAAACTATTTTGCAAAGAATTTTGGTGGCTTCATGATTGAGGAAATAAAGCCTTTTGTGGAGTACATGTGGATACAATATTATTCTCTCTGCAAAATAATTGCAGTATGAAAGCATTGTTTTGTTTTTTTTAATTCTTATTCTTTTAGACATAGACTTCTCTGCACTGGTTTCACAGTGACGACAGTTAGCATGTGGTGGGCTACAATACCGTCTACCAGTATTAACCTATGACCAGACTCTTTGTTAAAACTAATGAACACCAGTAGGGGCTCTATTTTATAGTGTATTTTCCCCAAAGTTAAACATAGAGAACTTCCCCCTATATTTTTAGTTTAACTATTGAAACGATAAAAAGAAAACATAAAATGAGCTAAAGAAATTTGTTGCAGCTCCACGTTGACTTTAGCTTGCCTTCCATTCGTACATGGAGACTTATTTGAAATGTTCCTCCTTTTTTGGATGGTGATAAAGTCAAACATATTAAAGTCTTTCTCAATTGGCTTCTTACAGTCTCTTTACCCCCTGCAGTTTGTGTTGAAAAGGCCAAGTTCTGCTTACCTTACTGACAAAAGCAGTTCTTTTGTCTTTTTAGTAAGATTATACACGTGAATAAGAGAAGCAGTATTTGGTCCAAAGGGACTAGCTTAACTTCAGCAGATTGCAAACAGTTACAGCAATTTACAGTTTTAAAATGTGCAAATGTGCACGCCATATCTTTTTTCCTTATTCCTGCTAGTTGTCGGTTTATATCTTTTGGGATGTTAACTGTACACACTGTAAGTAAAGATTTTCTCTGAGTATTTTTGCACCTTGTCTATATGTTCTGAGTTGTTTATAAAAAAATACACTCAGAATTTGTATCTAGCATTTGCACAGAAGCTTATAAACCACATCTTCCAGCATTTCCTAATAGTTGAGAGTTTTGGCTGTGGAAAGGCTGCAGTATTGGGCCTATTAACTAATTCTACTGCAAATTAGTGTGCATGTTGTTATTTACTCAGGAAACAAAGCTTCACTTTAAATGCATTTTTAAGGTAACCTAATTATCAGGCAAATACTACTTTGCAGCCTCTGGAAAACTCCCCTCTTCCTAAACTGCTAGATGTAAATCTGTCATCTTGTTTTTCCTAAGTCCCTCTGATTTTGCTTAGCTCAAGTTGGCTCAGATGCCAAAAAAAAAAAAAAAAAAAAAAAAGACCACTGTGTGGTAACTTTTTGCTATAAAACCAAACAACTAATCAAAAATACTGTTTGGAGGCTGTTGAGAATACATACCCATGCAGCAAAGGTTTCAAGCAGCTATTGAACACAGCAGAGGGCAAACCCCAGCTGCGTTTGGCTTCTGTGGAGTCTAAACGTGTTTTTTATTTGGAGCACTAACATGTGATTTTTGTTTGTTTGTTTTGCTTCTCATTTTATACAACTTTTAGAAAGAATTCTTGCAACTTCGTAGCTTACCCTTAACAACACAGATGGCTTTCCTCTCCGCACTAGATTGCCCTGCTTTCCCCTAAGGCACAGTAGTCACCTTTGACACCAACAACAGTAGGTAAAACAGCCGAAGTTATGATAAGAGATCAGGCTTCTGGGGGAGGCGTTTACCTGTTGCTTCTGCCCGTTTATGCTGATGGTTAGACGAGCATTTAAAGTTCTTGCACGACTCCTCATTTAATCACTCCTCTGCTGACAAGGGCGGGGTGGAAAGCGATGGGGAGCTGCGCAGTGGGGGCAAGCGGAGTTTAGAACCCAAGCCACACAAAACCGGGCAGAAATGGTCAATCTCTGCTGCTCCCTGAACCCCCGGCAAAGGCTGCGCGGAAGGACGAGGGGGTCCAGCGGAGCCCGTCCTGCTGCGGGGACGCGGCACCGCGCGGCGACCCCCTTGCGCGCCCGCCCAGCCGGGACGTGTGCGAAGCGCGGTCTCCCGGCCTCCGCGCCCGCGCAAGGTGCCCGCGGGGCGCGGCCGGCACTGGCCGCTCCGCGGAGCGCGGCGGCGGGATGGCGGTGGGGCTGGAGGGGTGGAGGAAAGGGGGGGCCGCGCCGGGTGCCCGCCCGGGCGGGGCGGGGCGGGGCCGGACGGGACGGGGCCCGGCGCGTCCCGCCCCGTGGGGGCGAGCGGCGGGCGGGGGCAGCGCGGTCGCCGCCGCCGCCGGGGCGCAGCCGCCCGCCCGCCGCCGGGCGCTGTGTGCGCGCAGGGGCCGCGCTCCTGCCTGCCTGCGCCCACGCACGCACACGCCCGCCCTGGGCTGCGCACCCCGCGCTGCGCCCGCTTCGCTCTCGCCTGCGGCTGTTCCGCGGGCGCCCAGGTGGCTGCTCTCCGCGGCGCTCCCGGCGCGGCCCGGCTTGGCACGGCACGGCTCGGCACGGCACGGCCCTCCCTGTCCATCCTGCCTGCCTGTCGGCGTCCCGCGGACGCGGAGCCGCTGGGGATGGGCGGGAGGATGCGCCTGAGCCGCGTCTGCTGCGTTTTCTACCAGCTGTGCGTGCTGTCAAGCGGGCTGGCCGCAGGTAAGTGCGCGCCTTCCGCGGGCCGGGGTCGAGCCCCGGGGCGGCCGCCGTGCCCCGCCGGTAGCCGGTACCTGCCCGCTGAACAGCCGAGCCCGTCGCCTGTAGCCGGTGGGTGGTGAGGTGCTGCCTGATCGGTGCGTGGCAGCGCGCCCGTCGGTGCGGGCACTGATTTTCATGCACAGCCCTGTCATCTCAGCGTGCGTGGGACGAGTGTGTTACTGGAACTGCCTTCTGTCGCAGGCTGGCGGAGGTCGTGTGGGCTCCCATGTTTATAAACGTAATGCTGGCGCGCGGGGAATCCTGGTTAAGTTGCGGTACGGTGCATGTAATACGCAGACATTGCTAATTGGTGATTATAGTTCTGTTTGATTGTGGTGATAATGACGCTACAGCATATGCATGCATCTGCCACTTCTTTGTGCCCTCGCAAATGTGCGGCCGTGGGGCGTGTGTGTGTGTTTCGCTGCACTCTTGAAATCATACTGGGACTTGCAAAGCGGGCCGAGAACAAGGCTGAAATTTTCAAATTTTTTGTTCAGGTTTTCCCTGCTAAACTAACATTTTCTTTTTAGCGGTGTGAAAAAATTGACACTTTGTCTAAATGATGAAAGGTTTGTGCAGCTCTCCTTGCATAGAGGTGGTGGTCATGAAGAACATCCCCAGCTGCTGGTACAAACACAACTTCTGCCCAGATTGAGCTCCAGCTCTCTCTCAGTGTTTACCAGGATGGTGGCATGTCCCAGACCCCTGAACTGGTACAGAGACTTCTAGGGGCTGGCCCCTCTGCCGTGTGTAAGGACAGGATGAAAGGGCCAAATGGAACCCTTTGTATTTTGGGTGGGATGCTTGGTGGGCTGGAGGCCAGGGGGAGCGTGTTGTGGAGGGCATAGGGTAGGTTTCTGGCAAGCGCTGTGTGCAGCTGGGTGCTTCACTCACTTAAAGCATCTGCTGGCCTTCCCGCAGGTCTCCACGCTGCAGAAGAAACTGAGGAGTGGGAGATCGTCTTCCCTGCGCTGTGGAGCAGGGGCCAGCAGGAGCCAGCGGGTGGCAGCGGTGGTGGTGGGGGCTGCAGTGCTGACCCCAGCTGTGGGAACCGGAGCAGCACCCTCAGCAATCCCGTCACACCTAGCCCAGTGGCCGGCAGTTCCCGGGAGGTGCGTTCAGTCTCCTCCTCGGTGGAGGGGCAGGCGCAGGCTGTGGGGCAGGCGGCAGAAGAAGAGGACACTGAGGATGAGTATGAATCTCAGGAGTTTTACCACTGGTCCCCCCTGCCCCAGGGGTCTGGTGCTGCCTCTCAGTTGCCACCACCACCATCCCCACCACCACCACCTCCAGCAGAAGATGGAGATGAGGTGCTGCTGAGGATCCCGGCTTTTGCTCAGGAGCTCTACCTGCTGCTCAAGAGGGACAGCCGCTTCCTGGCTCCTGGTTTTGCCGTGGAAGAGCGGCTCGGGGGTGAAGGCAAAAGCCCGCCTGGTGCTGCACAGTCACAACCTGAGAGAGCTTGTTACTACAGTGGTGCTGTCCTCCGCTACCCGGGCTCCTTCGCCTCCTTCAGTACCTGTGGTGGATTGGTAAGATGACCTTGCATGCAGGGGTAGCACCAGGGTCTCCATCCAAGTGTCAGCTTCATCTGCTGCTTTTCACTCCCATCCCTTTCCTGAGGTCTTCCATAGCCTTTCTTTCATATCCTTTTGGCTCCTATCTCTGTGCTTATTTTTAACCATTTTGCCATTCATACTTATATTATCCCACTCATAATTTTTCTCAAATCCTACTTGTGCCTTTGTCCTGTAAAGTTTTGGTGTTCTTTGTCCCATTTCCAGATACACTTTTGTCCCTCAGTCCCATACCTTTCTTTTGTGGATCTCCTTTTTATTTGTACGCCATTCTTTCGTCAACTTTTCTCATCTCCATCCCTGGTTTTATCTTGGTTTTCAGTGTGTGCCTGTAATTAATTAACCCTCCTTCCTCTTCACTGTATCATCATCTCTCCCCCAGTCCTTCTGTAATCCATTTGTTCATCATTCCCATCCTATATTCTAAAGTTATCATCTGTGTTATCTTACCTGTCCTCTAGATCTCAGTTTTCAGACTGTTCTGTCTTTCCTACTTCTACCAATATTTTATGCCTGCTTTCTCATCTTCATTATTCCTTTTCTCTCATTTGATTGGCCTTTTTTCTCTACCTCACAACTTCCCACATGTGGAACCTGTAGTTAATTTGATTTGGGACTCCATACCTCTTTTTCCTTTAAGATCCTCCATAGAAGTACACAGTGAGTACGTTCTCAGCAGAAATGTTAATGCAGTCAGACCTTTTGAATGGTTACTACTTCTGTGGCATACCTCCCTTATTTAAAACAAATTTCACCTGCTATAATTTCTCTCAGATCAGTCATGCTTTTTACCAGGTAAGGAACCAGAATTGGGCACACTGACAACAGTAGTGGTGACCTGGTGCGCTGCGATTCCAAGATACTTGGCGGGGGATGGAAAGAGTAGAGAGCAGCTGGGAAGATGTAAAATGCTGACAGGATTTAAACCAAAACCAATTATTACTACTGTTATTCTGATTTTGGGCCTTTATATAGCATCATAAATTCACACGCCTGCAGCACTTTACAAAATATAGAATACAAACAGTAATGGGGAGAGTTAACGTCATCGTGACCCTGGGTTTTTTGCGTGGCTAGATGGGTGTAAATCACCACAGTCACAATAGATGTTTTCTTGTATTTCTTTCTGAATTTGAGCATCTAACTCGTTCCATTGTTGATTCATGAAGGTATGTCTGTCTGGTTTTTATTTGCATGGTCATGAAGTGAAACTAGGTAAAATGTGGAAATTTGGACTACTTATTCATTCGCCTGTTTGGACTTACTCACAAAGTCAAAACCCAAACTGAAAGTGGTGGAGAGGGAACGTGTGTGGACTGACACCAAATAAAATATTTGCCTGCACTCTTGCAAGGTGAAGCTGCCAAGTTTCACACAACTGTTGGCATCTAATTATTGACTGGTTGGCATCTAATTATTGACATTTTGTCAGATTTTCCAAAGCATGGTAGCAGAATTAATTATGGAGAAAAATGTTGAAAGTCAACTGAAGTTGGTTTGAAAGCAATCAGGTAAAGGATTTTTATGTTCTGGAAAAGCATTTGACTTCTGTGCTCCTTGTTAGAATTTTACTTCCTTCTACATGGCGTATGGGTAAAATTAAGTTAGAGAAAATATTTGCAAAGAAATTGGTAGAGAGAATTGTCACTCAAAAGTGATGTACATCATTGCATATCTGTAATTCCTTTGACTTGATTTATAAGTTGAAATTCGCTGTTTAAATAGACCCCAGTTCCTTAGGAGCCCCAGTAGTAATTTCTGGTTTAGTCGACTTTTCCTAGGAGTACCAGCTTACTCCCAGCCTACTGGCTGTCTACGCATGCATGTGCCCGGATCACGTTCCCCATTCAGAAAGACGGCGCTGAAATATAAACTATTCTGTCTATCTCAAATAAAATTGGAAACTGTTGTTGACATTGATCGGTGTTGTCATGATCCTCAACTGCATAGTCTTGTTTGCAGTGAAATAGTTAAGCGGCTGTTCTTCCTGAGAGTGTTGCTGCATCAGGCACATAGTAAAAAAAAAAATTGCACAGTGCTATTATGTCAAAGTTGTCATAACAAATCTTAAGTTATTTGTCATTCTGTATTCAGTCATTGCTTGGGCTCTCTCACATATGTAAGTTGCTCTGTTTCCAAGAGTCTTGAAAAAACATCATACATACGTTGCATATTCCACCCTGTATCCTCTAGGCCTTGCCCTGCAAAAAGAGCCAAGCAATGTTTCAAACTACCTTTTCTTTAAAGATGTAAAAATCCATTGAAACTTGAACCTACAAATAAATCTTTGTAGTTGCTCAATTACAATTTATTTTTTCATTTTAAATGTAAAGAAATTTTGGAGAAAATGTGGTATAAATGTCTTAGATACACTCTTCATTTCAAAACCATGCAGACTTTGAGTTAGGGTTACTAGGTTGCATACACTTCGGAAAGCCAAACAAGTGGTCTGTAAGTCCCTTAATATGCAGATTAGATTTCCACTCTGCAGTTTTTCTCTTCAGTGTGAAATACAGCATCTCTGTCTAACAACAAAACTTCTACCATTCTGCTCTTTAGATAGTAGCTTTTTAGTGAATCTCTTTATTCATCAGGGAAAGTAACTATAGTCTGACAGACGACAGTGATTTTGCCATACAGGAGGAAGGGTGAAGAAGTGTAACGGACAACTGAAGAGGTTTGGCCATCACAGAATCATAGAACTGTCTAGGTTGGAAGGGACCTTTCAGATCATCGAGTCCAACCATCATGTGCAGGGAAGGGTCATTCATGGCAGTACACGTGTGTGGCTGATGCTGTAGGGCTAGTATTGTGAAAAGATACCGGATCTTCAATAAAATGAAGAAAAGGCCTTGCATGAAATAGTTGTGCCACCCAAGTCAGGATGCTGGTGTTCGTTCCAGCTTCTCAAGACTTGGAGACGTCTGACATGCCAGTGACATTCAGGAAATAGAAAAAATGTCCGTGTAGAAGTCTTGACTGCTCTTTCTATAAGCAGAAAGACAAAAGAATATTGTTGCAGACGTTAGGCATCTTATCGCCTTGAAGTGGGATGTAGATGCTATTTGAATAGTTCACTGGTTGCAGTTGGGGAAAGGATGTAACGTACAGCACAACATTAAAGCTTCCCTGTGTATCTTATTTCACAGTTCTTGAGAGCTTCAATAGTACATTTTTTCTTGAACTGTTTGTCAAAAGCCAGTGTGTAGGGGTGATAATAATGGGGTTCATTAACACACCATGTTAATCATGTGAATATACAAATGAAAAATGAGAGCTGTGCTCCCAGATAATTACTAACAGAATTCTGACTGCCAGTATTGGCTTCATTTGGCAACCTGTCTTGTCAAATGAAGATAACTCAATGGGTATTTTCTAATCAAACTGAAGACTGGAGATATGCATGGACCATCTAGAAACTCCATCACTGTGACCTTGGTGTAATCTCAGAGTTCGCATGATCAATGGTGACAGCCCTATCCAACTCCTTGGTAAAACCCTTGTGGATTCTTAGATCCTTTTGTAGCTCAAAGGGGTTTGCTCTGAGTATGTTTTGGGATTCTGCACTAGTGCTGTGGGAAGATGAATAAGGAGACGTTTCCAAGAATTCTCAATCTGTATGCTGAGTGCCTGCTTGGTGTTCATCGTTCGCCAAATACCAGGATGTAAGCAGTCTTGCTGATGCCGGTGAGACTGTTCTTCCGAAAGTGATGAATTGCAGAGCTGGACCATTAATTATTTAAGTGGTCGTTTCTACTGCTTGCCCGTGTTTTGCGGTAATATTTGAAATAAGAAAAAAAAGCATGTAAAATGTTGTTGAACAGTTTTATTTGTGACCAGTAGATAAATATATAACTTACACCTTGTAGTTCTTTTAAAGCGTGCTGTAGGAAAAACTTACTGTGGACTTATAATTAAGGAATCTGGCTACTGGTTCTTTACCAACGATCTGCTGTGCTGCTAGCATGGAGGTTGAAGTAGTTTCACTGCATTTCCCCAAAGAGAGCTGTAAACACAGCAAATGTGTGCTTTATCCCCTACTCCTTTCATTTCAGAAAGAGAGGCATTTAGTGTTTTGGTTTTTTTCTCAGCACTGAATTGCTTAGGTAGCACTCCATGGCTATGTGGTGACAGGCAGGGATTTTCCCAGCATTTTTTTTTCTTTTTAACTGAAGCAGTCTGCAATAAATAGAGAACAGATAGGTAGATAAAGTGTCTTCTTATACCTAAAGCAATGTGGTATGTTTAGACTGTTAGGAAGTGCAAACAGCAGCAAATGTGTACATAAGAGGATGGACAGGAGAATGCAGCTCCCTGCAGCTATGCTGTTCATCACAGCACTTAGCAGGGTGTCTAACAGAACACGTGTGGAGATCCGCCTAAACAGTCAGCATTGACAGCTGGGTGCATTTACTGGAGAGGAGCTTTGAAATTCGTCTGTGTGGTTCTGTATTTTCACTGGCTCTGAAGAATGTGAAATGGTCAATAGCATATTTATAGTCCTCTAAATCCCTGAAGAGTCAGTGTCAAATACTATTTGCAATGAAAATTAATGTGCATTTTCCCAGTGACTTGAAAGGGAACAAGTCTTGACACATCTCCAATCCAATCCAGGGAAGAGCTTTCTCTAGAGAAGTATATGGTGCTTTTCTTAGGCCTCATTGCTGTTAACAAGCAGGTATTTAAAAATCCGATCAATAGTTTATAGACAAGTAGTCACAGATTTACTCCAGCTGTTACACATGCATTTAAAGAGCACTATCCAAAGCAATGCTGCGAGCATTGGCGGAAGAGTGGATGTCAGTTGTTCTGTGTCATGCGGAGAAGTGCCAGACATCCTTGGAGAACAGCTTTTTAACAAATCCTTCTGATAGTAACGTCCTACCTTCACAATAAAACTGAAATAAATTAGGATGTGAAAAAAACTATGTGCCTTCTTTGGCTAATGGAATGCTTGCATGCTACTTAAGCAAGATTTGAAAAAAATCTGAAGCACCGTTACAGGAAATGTATGATTTTTTTTATTCCTGACGCAAACTATGTATTGAAGATGAGTGCTGTTAACTAATAGTAAGGGAATGACACATGATGGATTCAAAATATTTTAGATTTTGTAGGGTGTTCTAAATTGACATGACCCTTAAAATTCAGGACATATAATACAGCTTCTACAAAACTAGAATTTTTTATTTTGTACCTATCCATCAAGAATAGTCTTGACTTTACAGGTTTTCTCAGAACAAGCAGAATGAAGTATTAATAGAACAATAGTAATAAAATAAAAATATATATTCCATATTCTAAAGCTCTACACACAGTCACTTTTGAGGATAGCATTCAGCCTGAGAAGAGGCTTCATCCTTGTTTTGACATCTTTCCTCCTAGAGAAGGATTTAAACCACAAGTGTTTTGACATTTTTATATGGGAAAACTCGCAACAAACATCATTCTTAGTTACACATCCTGCAGCGAGAGTGGTGTCTGACTATACATAAATTTTTGGACATCTTTGGAGAGCCATACTGAACTTCTGCCTTTTGGCTGTACAGATTCTTTTAGTGGCAATGCAATACTTAAACTGCTGCAACTCCTTTCCTGGCATGGGATCACACTGATTGGGAGTACGTAGGTTGTTTGCATTGGGTGTGAGTAGTGAGACTGAAATTTGCTGTGCAGTGCGCATGCAAGGCAAATCCTTGCTTTTGTGAGCATCCCTGCTTTTGTGGGGCTTTTGGAGCAGGTGGTCAGGAGCAACTCACAGGCTTCATAAATTGCCCTGGGAATCTGTGCTTTTACAGGTTGTGAGCTCCTGGTGTAAGGCTCTGAGGCTTCTTAATAGACTTCTTGCTTCAATCAAGCTGGAGGGCGACTACCGCATTACACATCCTGAACCATACAGTATGAGACTGAAATGGGTTAACTACAAAGCCTCTTGTCAACCAAAAATAGTACCCCTGCCTCCCCACTTCAGTGATGTTGCAGTTACACATCGACATTGAGTAACTTCCACACCAAGTGCTTTTCTAAAAGAAATTGGAGACAATTAAAATTTCTTTTGTGCTGAGGGTAAGCATTAGAAAACAGAGATCACCAACAATTTTTGATAAAAGGGGAAAGAAAAATGATTGTTAGCAATATTCATGGTCCATTTGATACATACAGGCTAAAGTTTGACATTGCAGAAGGAGGATTACAAAATTAAATAGGATTATCCTTAAAGGTTGCCAGGATGAAATGAAGTACACAGTCCCTCCTTATATACACCCAGCTGCCTGGGATTCTTAAATGAAAGAAAGGACAAATACAGGCAGTAAAATACGTGTTTGGATCCCCTCCTTTTCAAAACTAGGGCTAACTCAAGACAGAAAGATACGGGAAATCACAGATGGGTTTTTTGGAGGCTTTTTCAGTTGCCTGTTTAGAATTCTAAACTAGTTAGTGCACAGTCTGCATCCTGTTGCATTGCAAGTTTATTAAAGAAATGAAATTTTGCTGAGGGACAGAAATAAATACATGAATGAGGGTACTCTGTGAGTATCGCTTTCTGAGAGGTCACAGGTTCACCAGGTTTTGCTTTGTTGACTCTAACGTATGCCTTATTTGTATTTTAAACCTCTTTAAATGAGCAATGTAAAATTTGACATCAGTAGAAATAAGTGGGTGAGGTAGGGCATGAGTGGAAGTGTCAGCCCTGAACAGAAAGCAGCTTTGTTCTCTTATTAATAACTATAAAAGCATCAAGGTTATTTTGCAAGACACAAAAGTGAGATGGTAAATCAGAAAAACTGGGTAAGTCCTTTAATTAGTAAAGTTTTTGTATTAATTAAATAGTAAAGTTTCAGTCCCCTAATTTGAAGGTAACTGCTTTAAAAAGAAAAGACAGCACCGAGCCTCTCCCAGCTACAACAGTTAAGGTTAGTGAAATTCACATTTTCTCCAAGTCTTGTATCCCTGACTTTTATTAATATGTCATTATATGTGCCAATTGTTTGTTCTATAGCAGATGAACCAGGATTTTTAACAGAAACAAATGTTGTCCGTGTTGTAAGCCTTGTAATTTTATTTTAAAAGCGCTGTTCTTTGTCTTTCTTTTGTAAAAGATTTCTTGGACCTGCAAGAATGGAGGGGTTTTTTGGTAGTTAATGACAGATTGTGACAGGGGAATGAATAGGAATGCCCGTGATTTCCAAGATGTGATACCATAAAAATAGGAGAGCTGTATAATGGGGAGGACGCAACAGAAAGCATCAGGTGTGAGAGTCATCGTGGGGTTGATGGTAGGTGAGGATATTCAAAGGGCGGTCTGTGAAAATTGGCGGTCAGGTAGACGTAGCACGTAAATGATGCACATCTCTCTGCTGTGTGGTAGAGAGGTCTACCAGGCTAGAAAGGGATGAGTCAAAGCTATTTGGATTTGGGGGGAGAATGAGATGTTTGCAGAAGTTCTTCTGTAGAGCATGTGCCTTTCCTTGGTTTGCTGAGGTCTCTCACTGATGACTTTGGGGACATCGCATGAGGCTTGGTTGGTTGCTCCTTGTTTAGCAGGAGCACCAACTTAATGGAAATAGTGTGAAATATGCCAAGCAGATGCATGTGTGTGTTATATTGCATATCTAGACCATAGTTGGTCAAACTTTTATAAACCAATAGCCCAAAATTTCTATATTATATTTAAAATCAGATGTACATCTGTTGTGCATTAGCAGTTCAGTCAACCTTTTGTTGTTAACCTGTCACTGCCTGGACAATCTGGTCTTCTTGGTTATTTCTATTGCTTCTAATAATGGCATAAAATAAGCAAATAAATATTATTTAGAAGGGAAAGAATGAAGAACATATCTAGTGTTAATGGCAGAACAATATATTTAGAACAATAAATCGATATTGTAACATTAGTTGCTAATAATACATGCATCTGCACGTAAGTGAATAGAAGTAAAAATTTTTGGAAGTCTGTGCTGTGAATGTTTGTCTTGGATCGACCAGTACTTCAGTCAGAATTATTTTCTGAATGAGTTTTACATCCAAAAATGTAGAAATGTGCCCAAAACTGACTTGTGAAGTGATTTAGTTTCTGTGTGATTATCCTCCAACAATTGCATATGCTTGTTTTATGATCTCAGCTGTGCTACCTTAAGTTCTCATTAGATGTCATAAGTTTAACTAGGTCAAGTCAGGTCAAGCTGATTTAGATAGCAGTATGTTAAGGAAAATACGTATATTTCTGCATGTGATGTTAACTCAGCTGGGGACAACTTTTCATGATGCAGTACAGAGTAAATGTCCTGTTACATCCCTCTGGGTTTAAGGGGGTGCTGGCTGGGGGAAGTGCCCAAGGAACAGCTAGAGCCATTTTAGTAATGCCATCTCTTATATGAAATGTTAAATGGTGCTTCAGATATGCTTAAACTTCTCAGTGCTCTTTTTGTCAGTGAGAACGCTGGTTAGCCTGGAGATCAGATTATAGGCTTGAAAACTCGGTGTAACTTTGCTTCAGGGCTTCTTGTATGAAGTGCTTTGCTTTTTCTTCTGAAGATGGGAGACAGGAGGAAAAAAGGGACACAGTAAGAGATGAAAAAAAGCTGAATGCTTGTTATTCTAGGACACAGCTGTGGGTGAAGGGTGAGTTCTTGTTCTTAGTATGTGCAGGGAACATAAAGACAGGTTTGTAGACATATTGTTAGGACTTAATATTTAATTGTGGTTTTGCCTAATTTGCTTTGCAAAAATAGTCTCTAAGCATAAAACTGTCTGGATCTATGCTTCTGTTGTAAGCTCTGCGCGAAACTCTTCTAACATAAGCAATTTTTTTAATCTTCTGAGAATTTAAAAGCTTGTTGCAAGTTAGGGGATGGGAAGTTGCTTAGGTGATTTTATGTCTAGATAGATCCCCAGACTCTTTTGTCCCTCTGTGACATAAATCGACGCCACCCCAAACGTTTAGTAAGTAAAGTATGAGGGGAGTGAGGTAGTTAAAAGTAGAAGAGGGTTTATAGACTAAAAAGGACACATATAAAAAATGTAGCTTTACAATTTCTGGCTGATAGTCCTAGCATGTTTCCCTTTTTCTGTCTGATCACCTGTTTCATCTGTAGTAACCTATCTAAGGAAGCATAATAACAAAAATTTCTTCTTTGTCCATTTGTGGTTTTTTTTGCTTCTAATACTAGATTATTTGAATTGGAAACAATGGAAGGAAATAATTCCTTCCTTTCTTATTTCATTTTTGGTGATCAATCTTTTGCTTGTTTCATATAAACATATTTACTTAAAAGTATCTAGTCAGGCTGATGCTACTTGGTTCAAGAGCTCTATTGTGCTCACCATTTGTATTCTTAAGCACATAAAATCAAGCTCTCTAGCTTTTAAAAAAAGTAAAAAACCTTTCTTCCAAGATCTGTTTTTTTTTTCCTTATAGTTAAAATAATAGTAATTGAAAAATAATTAGATACTCTTCCTTCTTTCATGAGAGTGGCAGAACTTTGGTTTCTATGTACAACAAAAGGTAAATTAATATTTATTTTTTTTCCCCAAAAAGGGAAAGGAGAATCTGGGCTTAGAAGTTAAAAGCAAAAAAACTATGCATAGTTTGGAAAAAAAATGAGATATGAATTTCAATTAGGAGTGGAGTCATAGAAGTGTATGACTTCTATATATTTTTAACGTATTTAAGCAGTGTGAATCTAAAATGATAATAAATTGTGAGAGTCTTATTTATTTCTCTTAAAACCACCAGGTTTGGATTAATGTAACTCTAGATAAGAGATACAAAAAGTCTAACCAACTTTATTTTATAGATGGACTAACTTGATTTGTTGAATCATAGTTCTATGCCCATAAATATAATTTATTTTCCTTTCTTGAATTACTGTTTTCCAGTTAGTAGTTTTGGCAAATTTTAGATTTGAACTGAACTGAGTTTCATGGAGTGTTGCCTTGAATTAAATAGTCTTTGAGTGCCGTTCAGCCCCTCTCTCAGAAGAAAACCGAAATAATGGAGTTGTGGATAGATATTTCAATAAGGATTAGCAGAGATTAAATTTCTCCATGGGCAGTCATGGGCGGGTTTTGGAGCTGTGCCACATCCTTCTGTGGCTACAGTGAAAGCACATGGGTTTCAACAATGGTAGCTCGTTGGTATGCACTATTTGAGTGTTTTACACGGATGAATCCATTTAAACTCGGATCTCTTATGTTGGTCTTTTTGATACTAGTCTAGGTGTTTTACCTAGTGTAGGTTACAGACACAGTTGCTGATATTTTCCGTTTACATCTCCTGCATGGGATCCAGTGTAGAATGCTTTGAGCTCATCCTTTGTGTAGTATTATATTTTTCCCTGCATAAAATAGTATTTCAGATTCTTATGAGATTAAATGCGGACTTGCACTAAAGAAATGGGGTTAATGCAGTTTCATTAGCTAAAGGTACAGCAGCTTGGTTCATACTCCAAAAGAGTGGTTTTCAGTCTTACCACAAGAAGTGCTAAAGTTACTTATATTACACCAAAATGCTCTAAAGAAACGCATCTTTACAAGCACTGAGTCTTTAACTGCGAGGATTTTTTCCATAGGTGACATTTTTCCATAGGTGTTGCTTTTTCTAGGACTAGAAATGCTAGAAAACTAGTTTAGCTATGCAAAGGGACTTTCTTATACAATATTACTAATTGCCAAAAAGTTGTTATATAAGAAATGATCTGGAATATCACTAAACCAGTTCATTGTAAAGAATTTTTAACTTTAGTTTTATGGAATATATTTTTTTAAATCCTGGCTTCCTTTGGAGAAGCTGTTGTATTTATTCTAGAAAGGGGATATGGTTGGGGTAGTGATTTTTTTTTTTTTAATGGTAGATCATCGGTGGTGTTCCATTTAATATAACGTATATTTGATGAGGAAAAACAAGTGTTTGTTAACATTGTGCACCAATCAGTTATGACAACATAATAGACATAATTTACAGGTTAGATGGCTGTTTTAAAAATGGATTTTTATGCCAGTTCTGCTTTAAATTGTGCAAGTAAAAGGCTGTATCGTGTTTGTTCACGTGTAATTGTATCTTAGTTTTCAGTTTGACTGTAGTTTATTTTATTGGTCTATATTGGTCATCTGCGGTTGGTTGAACATGTTGCTCCAACATACTTTTTGAAGCAAAATAAAATAAGGCTTTCCAGAACATTTCGGGCAACAGAGAGGAAGCATCTTCATTCATCAGTCAGTCAGTGCATGCACCAGCAATGGACTTGAAGTCATGCAACCACATAAAATACCATTTTAATGTATGAGTGTGTGGAGGATAAAATGAAGACCTTTGTCAAGAGGACTCAAGCATTTCATATCTTTGAATTTTTTCCTTTGGTTTTGCAGCCTTGGTAGTCGGTTATGCTTCCTTTTGTAATGGTAGTTACTTCCTCTAGTTCATTTGGAAACTGTGCTTGAATCATGGTCAGCTCTGATCGTTGTGTTTTTGATGAACCAAACTGAAAGCATGGCCCTTGCGAGTTGCTGTTCTGTTAGTATGCCTTCCAGCTTCTTGAAATATAGGCCTACAGGATCTCACAATAATAAAAAAGTAATTCTCTGGCCTACGTAAGGGCAGATCAAAATACGAAAACTGAAGGCCAAAATGCTGGGAGGCTGCCGAAAGAACTTCTTTGTAAAAAACCCCAAAGATTCTGATTGTAGTTGGAAAAGTTAGAGCTGCAAGTATAGAAGGTTTATGTGTTCTTTTAGCAGAATAATAAATTCCATTTTAATTAGTTTCTGATTAATAGTTTTTTTTCATGTAAGTGAAGAGGAATAAGCTAGGTGGCCAGTTCATTAATATGGCACAGATACTGTCTTCTAGTTTCCTTCTCTGTACTAGCTTTAGCTCCATTTATTAGTTATTTTTTTAATAAATTAATTTTGTAACATGAAGATATAGGCAGTGAATTTGTCTAGACACCATAAAATCAGAATCTTGATTATGTAACATAACTTTATATTTATTATCAGAGTAGTACCATTGATCTAAACTGGTATGAAGTCAGATCTGTATCTGCTTCGGTTTTAGACAGAGAGGGTGGAATACGGTATCTTGCTTTATTGACCATTTATTGACCAGAGCAGATTGAGGGTTTTGAGGCTGACATCCATGAAATGATTTTTCCATAACAAAAACTCATTTGTCTTCCCTTTTAATGTTGTAAAATGGAGAAAGTCTCTTCTGATCTTAAGAATAATATGGTTACACTCTTACCACAGTATCAGGACTTTATCGTAGTTGACATAAACACAGTGGTTTTGAAAGAGACACAGGATGGTCCTTAATGTAATTTTTCTTTAAAAAAATAATAAATACTTAATGTTAGGCAAGGTTTCTGAGCAAAATATACCTATTTTATTAACTTATCTTACCTCATTGGAATAAACAGACAATGTCTAAGGCTTTATAGCCCTTCCTCAAAGCTTCTATTTTTCTGTAATAGAAGCAAAACTACTAGAGAGAGAAGAATAATTCAGAATCTAACTAGTTTTACTAATCAGTTCAGCCTTCTGAGATAATGAGTAGGAGCTAGTGAGTGAAGGGAAAAATGATCAGAGAGAGAGCAGCAGTTATTACGTGGAGGGTTGGGAGAATAGGTCATGTTTTCTTTTGTGACATAGTTATGGTTGCCATAAAATCTATATTGTTGTAGGCATCTAAAGTTGAAAATATCATATTTGTTTTCTCAAGGATTGCAGAGTATGTTTTGTTTGCAGTTATGGGTATTCTGCACATTTAATAGCTGTACCACTGATGAAATCTGTCTTGCCAATAGCGGTATTAGTCAGTCCTTGCATAGTTACCTGGAGCAAATGCATACAGTACAGTTTTTGAATTTAAGTTTAAAAATATTTTTTATCAGTGTGTTTTTAACCCAATGTGTCTTGAAAATAGGTTTTAAATTGACTGTCACATATGTAATGTAAAATTTGACTTCGACAATGCCTTGTAGCACTTGGATCAGAAATGCTAATTTCATTTTAAAATTTTATAAAATAAAGTCACCTGTGCTAAGAGTAGTAGGCTTTCAGTACCTCATAAACTTCCAGAGTGCTGCATAAGGAGAAGAAATAAGAACATGCCTGTGGTAAGTCTGCATTTCTTAGTTTGTAGTTTCTAAGTATAAATCTTTAGGTGTTAATAATTTTGAATTTATTATTTTAAAGATTTATCTGTGGAGTACTTTTCTGGAGTGAACAGGAAATTGTGTATGTGAAAGAAAATGGAGTTTCATGTACTGTAAATTCAAAATCCAGATCATCTCTATATTGCCTCTCTCTCTCTCCCATCCTCATTTTCCCCCCTTTGTTTAAAGGATGTAGAGCCTAAACTCTTGATAGATTAATAGATGTATGGCTGCGGAGAATGTGTATTTGGAATCTAGGTAGCTCCAGTTTAGCAAGAAAATACATTTATTTACACAGTAATTTTAGTTGTGCAACATGGCAATAGGAACAAAAGAGGTATTTAGAGTAGTTATGCTTCTGACAAACATTTTTCATATATGTGTGTTTGCATGCAACTGCAATTGTTTGTTTTGTAGATGTTGCAATTGAAAGACAGCCTTTAAATTGTGGTTTATGTCAAATTTTTAAAATATATATAGCCACCAGTTTTGAATTTCTCAGATTATTAGTATTCGGCATATAGATATATGCTGCCCAAGCTGAATGCTAGTTAAGAATACATAAGCATAAATATCTTGGCCAAATATATATTGCAAGTCAGTGACAGAACAAGATTAGAATTCAAAACTTAAAACAAAGGCAGGGAAAAAGTAAATAATAGAATCAGACTAGAATTTAGAGATCAGGACAGTATCAACTTAGTACAACATCACAGCCAAGTACGTGTCCCCTCCATGAGAGGTGGTGATGTTGATGTAGGCAGTGGCATAGATCAGCTGTTATTACCAGAAAAAAACGAATTCCAGAAGAACAGAGTAGTAGGAATTATTCAGCCTAAATTGAGGAAGCCTAAACCGAGGAAGCCTAAACTGAACTAGCTGTTACATCTTTTAGAAATTTTGTAGGCAGAAATGTTCTATTATTCATGCAGGATTGCAGCACTGTTGATTTTTTTTTCATACTTTGGACAAAGATGTTTGAGTAAATTTTCTTTCTTTCTGAACGTACGGTACACATCAGTAGGATTATGTAAATTTTTCATTAAGCTTTTTCTCTTTATTTGCATATATCCTCCACCTGCTGCCTACAAGGACCACCAGGTCCATTTTAGCAGATCTGCTTGCCATTCATCCACCCACCCACCCGCCCATGGAAAGTCTGTACCGGTGCAACAAGTGAATCTGTCCCAGGGGCTGGACTTGGCATTCATCCTTGCTGAATTTCGTGAGGTTACGGCTGATAACTATTCATAAATATAAATTTATGCACATATTTTATATGTATAGGTTGGATGGCACTAAAATGAGCTCACATGAATGATTGGTACCTCCATGAGATCTCCCCCATTTCTGTTGCTTCAGTAAAGTTGCTGGAGCCCTTGTTGGTTATCCTTGTTCTTTTATCTTTTTATCTGGCTCATAGATGACATTCCTTGTCTGGTCATATCTCTTCAACCCCCAAAATTTTGAATTATCTGAGGGTTGCTAGCATCTATGGTGCAAGTCATTACATAACAGAATTATCTTCATGTGACACATTGGGAAGAAGTTATCTGCAGTTCAACACAGTTGGTTGGGTTGCCATCTATTTTTTTTCAGAAAAACATGCAACAGGAATGGTACATTTAGCTTGAGGAGTTTGTGATTCATATTTATTACATTTCTGTTTGAAGCGTTTGAAAATAGCACTTAGAATTGCCTTATGGTAGTACTTTTTAATGAATTATCATTAAAGATAATGTTATCTACCTCAAATTGGAACAGATTAGACTTGTCTCTCTGGAGAAAAAGAACAGCATACAACACGTCTAGTTCATGGGACAGTCTGTGTTGGGTAGTGATTGTTTATAAAGGTTTCTGTAGTTGTTCCAGGAAGAGTCATCTTAAGAACTGTAGGGTTTAAATCAACACCAGTGTCCTATTTACCTCCTTTTAACATTTAATATTTTGAAATTTGAGTTATAGTGCACTAGTGATTTAAAATTTTTTCTGTATGTTTAAATTATGCTGTGCCTTCTCAGTGCAAAACTTAAAAGCATTTGGGATGAGTTCTATGTTTTAAAGCATTGAGCCTCTTCCAGTGTTTTGACACAACTAATTTGACTAAAGCGAGCTACAATTAAACTATATATCTGGGTATCTGCTGCCAAAAAAAGAGTGTACAGTGGAGTGCATTTACAATGTGCTGTTGAAGCAATAAATCTGTGAAAAGAATAACGTATGCTTAATTTCAGTAAATAACTTCTTAAAGTTTGGGTTTTTTTCAAAAAGGACAACCTATGAGAGCTTATACATGATATTGTAATGAACCTTCCATGATGTAATGAACGTGCTGGCACATTACTTAAGAGAAACGATTTTCACTACTGTATCTAGTAACATGTTGTACGCCTTACAATACAGGAAAAGTAAGTGGCATCAAAGACTAACAGACAAAACTAGTTACATCTAGGAAAGTGACATGAAAAAAGGTACTTTTGTGAAAACAGAATGTCAGATGTAACAATGACCTTAAAGCAACAAATTGGAAATAACAAATGGTAGGAATTCTGTTACTGCTAATGATCCTATCATGTGTGTGACTTGTTGTGTGCTTTCCCACTTCTTAAAGACTTCATTCCCCATGTGAAGCTGGCTGCCTTTCAATGGAAGATCTACCTTTGGTGTAACTTGGTGTGATTGTTCTGAAGTCCCACTCTCACAAATTTAGCTGGCAGTGTGAGAGGCAGGGTTCCAGTAAATTTTGCCTTGTTTTCAGTGTGACTTGTCTCCATTAATATGGAGAGAAGGCAGTGCTTCAGATGATAAAGAGCATGTTCTTTTTGATAAGTCAGTGTTTTTGAAGGAACCCCCCTCTTTGCTGGAAAGCTCCTGGCCAGTTCTAGAACCCAGCTTGGATGCTTTATATGAACAGGAGGTAAGATCGGAAGCAGCACATGGGGTGTTGACTTTGCTTTAGTGTTAAATTCACAATAAACACAGAATTTCAGGATTTCACAACTGGTTTATCAGTTCTGCTGAGTTCTTCTGGAGACCAAAGGGCAAGTGTGCAGTAGTTGAAAATGTACAGAGTTTTCTGTGAACAGTGGCACAAGCTGAACAAGTGGACTCCATGAGTGACGTGGCAGTATTGTTGCAGGAGTATATAGTCAGTTGATATTTCTAATAAGAAAAACAGAGAGTAGTTGGCATGTGAAGAGGTGGTCCCTTGAACCTGATGACCAGCCTGTAACATTGCACAGAAAGCTGTGGCACTTGGAGGGACTTGTGTCAGATTCATGAGTTTCACTGCTGATCGCAATGACTGAACATCTGATTTTAAAGCACCGTCACAAGTTTAGGAAATCCCATTTTGTAATTTTGTCTAAAAAAGGAACTTAAATGAGAGTGATTAGCATTGATAAATTTTACATATATTATTTGCAAGTTAATTTTGTGTGTAGTGAAAACCTCTTTAATAGTGAGTAGCATAGTGGTTGCTGCTGTGTAATAACATAATTATTCTCCTGCATCTATGTGGATTTTTCAGAGTGAGGAGTGTGTTTCTGTGTGGGTATAGTCGTTGCAGAACACTATAAAATGGCAAGAGAAGCAAAGGTAGTAACTACTTTAGCGTTTTAATGTTATTCTTCAAAAATTACAGATTTTTTAAACAGTATCTCTTTAAGATGGTGATGATGAAAATGAATATACTGTACTGAAACTAGAGAGTTTGTACGTGCTCTGAAATTTGTCTTTAATAAAAAAAGGGGTTCGTACCCTTGTGTTCACCCTTGCAAATTGTGTACCAATGCATAACACACCCTTTTAGGTAATATCTTCATTAAAAAGAGTCGTAACCATACATCATGTAGGCTAAAGCCCATTTGGTATAAAGTCCATGAAATATAAATATGATATCATTATTACACATTTATTATGACAATCACATATTGTATCATGGGGAATACTTCAGCTTTTCGTCTTTGGCATGGATTGTTGTGGATTTAGAAAACTCCACAAGACAGAAGAAAACAAAAGATATGAGAACTTTTATAGTAAACCCAGATACCATGGGACCTATGATAAAAGTGACAACGCTGAAACACAGAACAGCTGCGAAACATGGATAAGGAAATTATAACTTTGTAGTGATACAGATAGGTTTTTGACATAGACCTTTGTTGATACATGTGCCTTTACAGCTTTCTCCTTCCTTTCTTTAAAGCTGGAATTAATTGAAACAGTTTAAAGCTTAGTGTTATTTATGAGAAGTTTACCTATAAGCATTGAAAAGCTTTTCTGAACTGCTTGGAAAAATCACAGTTTGAACTATCTACCCTTACATTAATTTCATACTATCTGTTTTTGTTGTTTTATCACCTTCTGATAGGTGTGCAAAATGCATCCTCTACCTTTAAAGGCATCGTATTGCAGCTGTGCAGACAGGATACAGCTTGACATGAGAATTTCCTAAAGTGCCCTACAAAAATTCTGACTTGTGAGTCTTTATCCTGGAGGTGTGACTACTGATCATTATAAGGTGTGGACTTTGTAGCCTAATGATACAAATTATACTGAATTATTTTTGTACAACTTCCAATAAAATCCAAGTCCGTCACAAAGAATACATTGAACGGAACTGAGACATTTCTGCAGATGCCTTTTGCATAAATTAAAAATACATCCCAAATGTGCAAAGCTAGCTGTGTAACTTAGAGTATTTATACTCTGTAAATGACCAATGTATAAATAAGCCTGTGTTGCATTTTTTTTTTTTTTGTATCTTAGAAGTGCAGTCTGCAGCTTAGAGATACACGTTTCATCTTAGAGGTTTACCTTGTAATCTCAGGTTTTTATCTATGGAAGAGAAATGTGAGCTTCTCATTCAAGTGAGTAGGTTTTTGCAGAGCTGTGGGATTCTTGCAGAGAATACAGCCTGTCACCAGCTTCCCAGTTGAAACTCAAATACCCTTTCTTAGCTTAGCTATGTTTCAGCCAAATGCCATTGGAAGAACCCAAGTCTTTCAACAAGATAGGTGGCACGTCACTAACAACTGAATCACTAACATTCAGAACCTGAAACTATCGTGGGAGGGAAGATTGTAGGCAGTGAGTTTGGAGCATGGCTATGAAACAGTATGTTGCTGGTGAGATATTCTTACCACCAAGTAAATTTGCCGCTGCTCCACCACTCTTCAGTAAGTTGGAAACTGAAAGATACAGAATCCTGTATAGGCCAGATAGAAAGTTTTCTTTTCTAGGTCTGGCAGGAAGAGCTTTCTCCACAATGAGATGAATTCTGTTTTTACTTGAAAAACTATTCTATCTAAGTAAAGTTTTTTAAAAAAGTTAACATAGCATTCATGTTGCAGAGCTAAAAATATAGAATGTCAGTTTGAGCAAAAGTTAATGTTGCTGTTGGAACTTTATTTTGGCAGTGCTGCAGTATGTGCTATCCTGGATTTTTTTTTTTTAAAGTTATGACTTAACTGCACATGTAATAAAATATACATGGTTTCTAATGGAGCTGTGAGTTGGAACTTTTAATTTTTAAGCAAAATTCAGAAAGAATAGGGAAAAGTTGAAGTAGTACTAATAGATTTCCAAAGCATTTTTATGAAAAAGTAAAGGTCTTCAAGGAATTAGTTGTACCTGCATCTTGTTGCATTTTGCCATATATAATGTGATAAGTCTTAAAATGGTATTATTCAATGTTCCCTGGTAATCTTCAGAGTGTACAGCTATACTGAATTGATTTTAAAATCAAGTGGTAGTTCATGTGTTTCCAGTTGGGTTTCATAAACATGAAATGTTTTATGTATGTGAGCATTAATAAATATTCTTAAGGTATTAAAAAACAGAAGTGGATACTAAATTGCCAACATGTTACCATTTTATAGAATGTCTCGTAAGATTACAAGTGATGTAATTTACATCCTCCAGACTAAAACGTACCTTGAATATCCATGGTCTTACAATGCCAGTTGAAGCATAAGGAAATCCTTTCAGTGGTGCCCAGTGACAGCACAAGGGGCAACAGGCAAAAACTTGGACATAGGAAGTTCTATCTAAACATGAGAAGGAACTTCTTTACTTTGCGGGTGGCAGAGCACTGGAAGAGGCTGCCCAGAGAGGTGGTGGAGGCTCCGTCTCTGGAGACATTCAAAACCTGCCTGGACGCGTTCCTGTGCAACCTGCTCTAGGTGACCCTGCTCTGGCAGGGGGTTGGACTAGATGATCTCCAGAGGTCCCTTCCAACCCCTACCATTCTGTGATTCTGTGTGATTTTGTGAAATTCTACTTTGCCCAGAGAAAAGACGCCAATGAGTAATCGAATGGCAGTGCCTTATGTGAAGAAATATAGATAGAATATTGATAGAAATATTGACAGAACAAGAGGGAATGGGTTCAAGCTGCAGCAGGGTAGGTTTAGGCTGGACATTAGGAAAAAATTCTTCACGGAAAGAGTGGTCAGACACTGGAATAGGCTGCCCAGGGAGGTGGGGGAGTCACCATCCCTGAATGTGTTTAAGACTCGTTTAGATGTACTGTTAAGGGATATGGTGTAAGGGAGAACTTTGTAGAGTGGAGATGATGGTTGGACTCAATGATCCCAAGGGTCTTTTCCAACCTAAATGATTCTATGATTCTATGAAATTATTTCTTTTGCTTCACATTACCTCCAAGAAATATGGGCAGTCCAGCTGGCCACACGGGGAGAGGCACACTTTGGCAGTGGAGTCAGGCAAGAAGAAGTATTGCTGGTTAAGATTGTAGGTGGTTTTAGGGATGGAGGTTTTATTTGGAGCAGTTCTGGTTGTGGTGCGTATTGGTAAGAATGGCGTTTGTGGAGTGGAACGGAACAACTGAGATGTGCAAGGGGACTTCAGTCTGTAAGATACAAGTTAAAGTTCAGTTTAATGGGGAAAATGTAGCTGTATCAAAGAAGCCTTTCTTGAGGTTCTAGTGAATGTCTTCAAACTTGGATAAAAATCAACAGGTATTTCACAGTCCTATCAGTTTCAAAGACGTGACTACATATCATATTGTCTCAATTGCCTTGTTTCCAAGGTATGTTAAATTTGTCACAGCTCTCAAGTGATATTTAGGAGGCCGTCAACCTTTTACGGATTTTGAGATTACTAGTAAATATTTCATAACATTGAATCATTTCCAAAGCTATGAACCTCTCGGCTTCTTTGAGCTCTGCTCTGCTGAAGGACCGCAATGGACTTAACCAACAATGTCTGTAAGCGCTTGCAGTGCACGGTTCACAAGGATAGTGTTTGTGTGTTACTCATTATAAAGTGGAAAAAAAAAGGATGCTTTTTAAAATAAGTGTCAAAGAAAGTGGAGTCTATAAGTCATGGAAGGTTAAATAACCCCCTGTCCACCCTTCAGTACCTTAGGATCTTAATAGTTTCTTTTCCATATTTTTCTTATCATAATTGTTACTAATGGTTTTGGTATTTTTTTAAATATTTTTATAATTATAATTTGATATATTTTTATAATGGTCTTGATATATAAAAGAAAGCTAACTAGTTTTACTTTTGCATCTTGTCAGCCTTTTTCATAGTCTAGAACTTGAATCCTTCCTGCATGGCAAATAACTCTTTATTAGTGCTTTTTGACTTGCAATCTTGTAAATAAGCAGATGGGAGGAGGAGGAATTGTTCTCTTTGTTTCCACTGCAGTTAAAGTTTATGCATACTGTGAAGCTACTGGCACCAGTTCTCTACTGGAGTTTGCTGTAGGCTGTCAGCATACAAACCACATGTTTGATCTGCTCTTACGTTCTTTCTTGTCATCTATTACACACTATCAGAGAGAGGATACTGTACAGCGTGGACCTTTGTTCTGACCCCGTCCAGTTGTTCATAGATACTTAATATAGATGTGATTGTGTTCTTAATGTTGTCCATCAGCAATTTTATGAGTGGTGCAGATGATCAGCCAGCCTGGCAAAACAGGGTGAGAACAAATTTGGTAGATGGAAAATTTTCTTGAGAAACAGGACGTCAAGATTCTGAAAAAATGGTGCAATTTACATATTTTTGTTGAAAGACTTCACTGTAAAAATCTCTTGAGAAATGAAAATATTTCAGATGTGGTTTCCAAACAGTAAAGGCACAAATCTAAAATCTGTTTTACATACTTACATTCAATAAAGCTAACATCTGAAATAACTGGTAACATGTTACGATAGATCTCACACTTGTGTTACAAAATCATTTATTGCACGCACAGCCTTATTAAAATGTTTTTATTGTGGATGTAGTCAATGATTGTTTGTGGTCATTTCTTAAGCAGGCTGTACTTTGTTTAGGTATTATCCTGCACTGTGAAGACAGTTTAAAAATCATAGCAAATAGTAGCATATTGGCAATTTAAGCAGCGCTTGTACCTAATACAGCACTAATTTCTAATGATGTGTTTATAGAGGAAGTCTTAGGTCTAAAAAAGGAAGTATTTCTGGCTAGGAAACATGAAATTTGGAATCTGGAGGAAATGCCAAACATCTTAGGGTTTGGCTGGCAGTGAATTAATAGGCAAGTGGAAATTCGATGGGTAACAACAACAGACCCTCTGGCTGGACCTGATGTCTATAGTTCCTTTATCCATTGATCTCCTTCATTTTCTTTTCAACAAATGAGATTCCTTTGGATTTGTGTCCTTTCCATGATAAGCTTACACTTCACTCTCCGCCGTCAGCGTGAGAGATTCTTGCTCAGTTGAGTAAGATTATGTGAATAGTCGCACCTGTTGAAATGTGTCAGGATATGCAAACCCATCTCAATTTTGCATGCTTCACTATTCTACTTCATTCATACCTAAAAAAATTAAGAACTCTTTTTGCATGTGATTTTCCTAGAGATTCAGGTAGTGTGTATCTTAAAACAGACTGGAAGCGGAGGAGTTTGGAAGAGTTTAAAAGCCACAGAAAAGTTGTTTCTACAGATCTTAAGTGTGGGGGACAACACCTGAACTCATGCTCTTAACTCAGTAGTCTCTGTATAACAGGACTATAAGGTATGGCGTTGTGCATGTATGTGTCTTTCCTTAGGGTGCAGTCCTACCATTAAAAAAAAAATCCCAGAAGGGATTGGATTGAATGCTATGTCAGCAGCTGAAAGCCAGTCAACACAGATAATACTGACTCTCTCACTGCTGTGACTTCTCCTACCTCTATGCAGCAGAGTGGAGTGAGCAGGTTGATAGAGAAAACCTCTAGGAGAAATAAAATGTGTACGCTGTGCAAAACCCAGAAATGCAGTTAATTGAAGACAGAAGTTGCTGGCACTTATGGATTGTTTCTTCAGTCTTCAGCAGTGAAGGTACTTAAAGATGGAAAGCTGTAGTGTGTTTGAATAACAAGAATATGTGAAGTTCTTACCCTGTTATTTACGCAGTTTGAAAAGTTGTTAGAACTTGCCTTGTTATATGCATTAGTAAGAGCTGGAGACTTTTATTTTTGTTGTGTTTCGGCTGGAATCAGGTCCTGATAGCATTGTTAGAATCATGATACTAAATTTAGTCTGAAATTTTAAAATTATAGAGGAAAACCTTCTTCAGAGTGGGACACAGATATGCAAATTAAAGATTTTGCCTCTTTAGTCCAGAATAAATCTTCAGTTCTGGGACATTTTGCAAATAGTACAAAGATTACCAGAATGTGTTCCAAAACTAGTAAGTATTGAAGTAGTAAACAAGAATTAGTCAACAAGAATTGAAGAAAACCTTTCATTTTTATACTGCAGATGACTTTAATATTTTGGTGCTGATGGTTGTGATAGATGTACATTTTCTACATCTGATAGGGATGCATTTTTCCTGTGACAAGTATTGCTATGTGCCTTGGACAGTATGGTGGGAGTGTGGAGAAGTACAGTTTCGTACAGCCTGTCCTTTCACGCTCTGTGCATCTGCTTCACGAGACAGTGGAGAGTAGAATGCAGGGAAAATTTTCCCAAGAATCATGACATGAGAAGTCTATGTCCATTTATTACTGAAATCTAGCTTAAGATGCCTCTGGAATAGGATGAAGAGACAAAAGAGTAGTGAGAAAACAGGAAAGGTGTAACATGGTGGGAATTCACTTTGGGTTAGAATTAGGAAATTTTGAATCTACTGCTCGTTTAGGGGAACACACCATTATTAGGTACGCCTGTAAGCATGCAGCTGGTAGTAATAACCTGCAAGAGGGGGACAGGTATGTAACTCTGTATGGATGGCCTCTGTGGGATGACACCAGGGACTGCCCTGTGCTGGCCACTGCTGCTTCCAGCTGGCCCCAGCGGACCCGCTGCAGGCCACAGCTGAGCCCCTCAGCCACGATGGCAAAGCCCCTGGGAAAATGAAAGGGTGAAACACTGCTCAGCAGTATAAGGAGTGGGGAGAAAAAGTGAGAGAAAACATCCCTGCAAACGCCAATGGTAGAGGAGGAGGAGGTGGTGCTCCAGGCGCCAGAGCAGATATCCCCACTGCAGGTCCTCCATGTGGTCCTCCATGGGGAGGACCAGGCCAGAGCAGGTGTGCGTGCCCTGAAGAATACTGCAGGCCTTGGAGAGCCTACGCTGGAGCAGGCTTATCCTGAAGGACTGCAGCCTGTGGAGAGAGAGGACAGATAAAGTGTGAGGATGAGGGAGCAACAGAGAGAAAGTGTTATGTCCTGACCATACCCCCTGTTCCCCACCTGTGCTGCCCAGGGTGCAGGGGGAAGGTGTGGTTTTCATTTGTTTTTGGTTGTCATTACCCACATCTGTTTTGATTGGCAATAAATTAACTTAACTTTCTGCAAGTCAAGTTTTATTTGCCCATGATGGTTATAGCTAAGTGATCTCCCTGTCCTTATCTTGACCCATGAGGTTTTTTTTAATCTCGTTTTCTCTCCCTGTCCTGTTGGGGAGGAGGAGTAGGGGAGCGGCTGGGTGGGCATCTGGCAGCTGACCAAGGTCAACCCACCAAAATGATGAATTGTTTAGTGAATGAAATATTTTGCTTTGACATGTCAAGCCACAGGGTTAGAAACTGCTACTACATGAGCGACTAATGATAAATTATAGACCGCTGAGACTCATCCCTTGGAGCTGGCAAACTACTTTGTTTAAAAAAGTAAAAAAAGCCTTAATGTTCTGACATTTCTTTGAAGTCTGTGTTGTGTCTTCTTCATTTATTATTGCTTTTCAGCAAAAACAGCACAACATATTGGCAAAATCCTATTTCACAACTGTCTTGTGGTATGTAAAGTCTCCTTTTCAACACAGTATTATCTTAGCCCTATCTCTTCTTTGGGATATTAAAATGGTAATGACTTGATCTTTGACTGTAGTACATGCTTGTGGATATTCTTCTGTCATCCCATTTTTTTTGTGCTAATGTTAGCAGGAGGAATATATTTTCTTCTTTTATTACTTCTCAATTCTGGTTCTTAGGAAAACATATTCATTTTTCTAACATTTCTTTGCTGTTTTATTCATATAAATTCTGCAAGAAACAATATTATGTTCAGAATCTGCATTGTTTCAACTTTAAATGATAACAACTTTGAATTGATATGCAAAGAAGGGTATATAAGAGTTAAAAGAAATCTTTGCCAGTCTTGACATTTTCTGTCTTATACCCAGTATCTGGTAGCTATATGCATAGGTGGTCTTCACAAATTTACTCTCTTTTGTGTTTGTGTAACTTCTCATGGTAATACAACTGTATTAGAAACAGTAGACTGACTTCAGGTTTTCATAGGATACATGGCAATGTCAAATCCTTATATATGCTCCAAATAGGAAAAAAAGAAATTGTTGTCCTTTTGGGAAAGAAATATTGGGCAGAAAAAGGTAGCATGAATGTTCTAATGCAGATGTTAGAAATAAGATGGCATAGCAGTTTCTGTTATAAGTCTTTTACCAGATGCAGTTACACAGAATATTCAGGTATTTTTCATTATTTGTCCCTCATCTATGATAATTCCAATTGGATGTAAGAAAAAACCCCATCTTTTATATTTCAGAAGAATTCTTATCTGACTACTTTTTGTGTTTATTAGCATATTTCACATGTGAACTATTTTTATTTTAGGTAAGACAAAAAGTTAGTTTTTATTCAGGGATGATGTTTCAACATGGCTTTTTTGTGTTTCTTTTAAGAAAGTGAAAAGTCTTGATATGATAAGAATGTATGTTGTGGAAAGCACTGATTTATGAGGGCAAGCGTCCACTTTAAAATACATGTTGTGGATGTGAGTCCATTTCAGAGTGTCCATACTTAGTCCCATGTAATGCTTTACATGCTCATTTGGCAAAGTTTGCCTCGTACTTAAGATCTCACTCTACTGCATAAACTAAATAAAATGCAGAGCAAGTACCCATTTCATCCTTACTTAGGAGGTCCGAGGATTTTTTTGCCAAATGAGGTTGTCCTGGGCTTGTGCTCTACTGAGATGGACGTGTGCTACATTTAAGTTTTGTTTTATTTCAGGCAAGAAACTTGAAAATGCAGGGATACATGACTGCAGGGGGAAGAATGGCATGTTATGTTACCTTTGCATGAGATAAGCCCACCATCCTGGTAGCCTTTTCAGTTGCAGCTGTGAGCCGTGGTAGCTTTTCAGATGAAACTGGTGGGAGGTGGATCAGTTCCTCAGAACTCACTCACAGTTCTACCCCAGATGCATATTATTTTTTTACTTTTTTTTAAAATACTTGTTTTGCTGTGCGTTTCCATGACAAGGAGATTTTGCCATTTGAACTGTCTGAAGCCTGTATTTGGCTGTGTCATCCAATATCTGAAAGCACATTGAAACTGTGGTGCTTTAATGCATGGCTTTGATTTTCTCTGATTTCTGTGTATAGTTCAATGGCAGAAGATCTTCTTAACTCCACTTCTAATGATTATGAAGAAGTAAGGACATGGTTGCAATGGGTGTGGCTTCATCTTCCCCTTTCTACCTGTGAAATCGATAAAGAGATGGAGAAATAGTCACTTTCTTTCAAAAGCAATCAAAATTATCACAAAGATTATTTGGTTATCCTGTTTTGTCTGTAAATTACAGATTTGAATATGTATAGCTGAGGTTAATTTTAGTCAGTAAACTTTACATCAGTGTTCAGCTCTTTGACTTCTGACTCAGGAGACTGGCAATTTTCAGAGTTCTCTACCAGTGGATTAACCCTCAGTTTATGGAAGGAGCTAAAAGAAAACATAAGCTGTCAGTGGTCCTAGCACAGTTTCTCAGTATGTCCAGTTGGCTATCTGAAGAACAGCATCTTAAAGCCCTGGTTTCATTTTGCAGCAAAGAGAATGAAGACAGAAGAAATATGACAAATATGCTATGACTGAGTCTTTGTTCAAGGTGGACTAAGGCCTTGTTTTTTGTAGGTGGACAGGGGAAACCTGCAGCACCACGTGATGGGCTGCTATTCCTGTTCTATATCCAGAGTTTATCAGCATCTTTCATAGGCTAAAGAATGATTTTAAAAAAATAATAACCTATACCTCAGTGAAATTCAGCATTAGACATAAAAATCAAACGCAAAATAGTTTATCCATTTTACTAGTATTTGAGAACTATGCTTTTAAATAAAATTTAATTTAATGTCATTTATAGTTTATGTTAGAAAAGTTAATTGTTACGTAAAAGTAACATTATTCAAGATACACGGAATTGGTATCTGGTAGGTGTACGGATAGTCCCTAGTAATACTTAAATAGCTAATCTTCTAGATGTGTAACATTTAGAAGTTCATGATGAAGATAAACTGACCTAAAATGTAAGTGCAAAAAAGGAAACGGAGCAGCCAAACAAACCCAGCTACTTTTATGTTTCTGTACAATGTTAATGATGACCTTTCAACATCTGTTCAGCATTCTGCAGCTAGTGTAGCTGATTGAAAAATTAAATACGTGTATTCACATTTATTTTATGGAAATGCGTGGAGAGATTGTGTTGTTTTTCTTTTTCTTTTTAAAGTAATGCCCACTTATGTTTGAAGGAAATTGTATTTTGTCCGACCTATAAAATTTAATTTTGTTTTCTTGCTTGGATTGGAATTTCTTTTTGATGATTTATCCATATGTCAGGCAGGATATCCAATGTGATAATAGCATCTACATAATTCTAGAAGAAACAAAATTCTTTTCTGTTTCTCTCCTGTCATACTACATGGAAGCGTACAGAAGAGCTCTTTGCTTCTCTCAGCCGGAAGTACCAGATTGTTTTCATTCTGCAGGAAAACTGTTTAATAGGTTTTTAAGTTTAGAGAATGAGAAGGTTAACTGTTGGCCTTGCTGATGTCATTTTCTAGGAGGAAAAACCCCCACAAACCCTTGATTTCTCCAGCTTTAGTCCTGATAGCAACTTGTGTGTGTTGGCAGCTTAATAATTTGAGCCGAGTTAGATTTGCATGGTATTTATATATAAATACATTTTATAGTGTGGGTTTTTTTTAACTTTGCCTGCACTCTTGTAATATTAGATATGCATGTGGTGTGTTAGCTTTTTACATATCTCCAGAGGTCCCTTCCAACCCTATGGTTCTATGACTCTATGATATGTTTATAGAATCATATAATCCTAGAATTGCCTAGGTTGGAAGGGACCTTTCAGATCATCTAGTCCAACCACCAACCTGACAGAAACCATCACCAAAAACATATTTCTAAATATGTTGGGGTGGGGGGTAAGCTAACCAACTAAATGGCTGTATTAAAATGTTTTTCTGTTTTAGCTGCTGGCAATGAAGGAGGAATTGCTGCGCTTTTTTTATACCTTTTTTTTTTTTTAATTTGAAGAAGTGTAAAAGGAGCATAAAAAAATGTCTTTTCCAGCTTCACATCTGTTCAGGATATGTTCTTATGCCCTAAATTATTCCTGTTATTTCATTAAATATGGTTATCTAAAAATGTTACAATACACTGAGAAATAAAATTAGTGTATAGACTTTTCTGTACATGCTGTACATATTTAAATGACCCTGTGGGTCTCCCAGAGCAAACTTTTAACATTCCAGATCTTTTACCGTGCATCTGCTACTGGCATGTAGCCACCCACCCACACAGATTTAGTTGAAATAAATGAAATTTATTCTAGTTCACTTCAGTAGAAAGGCTTGTAAAACATAAAAGTAGTCACTTTGCTGGTAAGGTTACTAAAAAAAAAGGGTTTTCTTAAATGGAGTTTTGTGGGGTTTTTCTTCTGCAGGACTGTGCACAGCTTCATGCTTACTTAAATTTTTATCTTATGTGTTCCTTTTGTTTTCCTTTGCAGATGGGGTTTATACAGATTAATGAGGACTTCATATTTATTGAGCCACTCAATCGCACTTTGGCTGTGACAGGTCATGCACACAGGGTGTACAGACGAAAAAGGTCCGTAGAGGAGAAAATTACTGAAAAGCCAGCTGCTCAGAATCAGTACTGTGGTGTTGTTACAGGTAATATACAAATCTTACTGAAACGATCTAATGTAGCAGACATATTTTTAAGGTGTTTAGATAGTAGTTAAATCAACCCCCAACAAAAGCATTATTCTGCAAGTATTCTAGCAGTAATTTATGGTGGACTTTGAGGTGTCAAGCTGAGGCTGCCAGTTGTTGAAAGAGGGAAATGTCCACTGAGGAATACACACTGCCTCTTAATGTCCAATTATATTTGAAAGTAGGAATATTCAGGTCATTTTTTTACTTCACCTTAATAATTACAACCTATTTCTTGTCCCTCTCTGTCTTCGTAGTTGCTTAATAACTCACTGCGTGCAGTGCTTAATTTTCTGTTTTAAAACATTAGCACAGTTCATCCCAGTTTCGGACAGTAACAAGTCTTGAATTTCCAAATGGGTCTGACACTGAATTGAAATAATGGTTATAAGCGTGTTGTTGTTCTATGACTGACACTTAAAGAACTGTATGAAACAATCCTAATGCATCTTCCTCAATGGCGGGTAGAAGAAGTTGATGTAGAAGGGTTTCAACAAAAATTTGGCACATAGTGATAACTTAATAGGTTCAATGGAAAGGGGAAAAATGCCTTTTGTGAAAGATGATGTTCTGGTGTTCCTGGTTCATCATTCTTCAAAGAATAGAGGACATCTCAGTCTTTTGACCTCAGGATAAGCTGGAGATGTTTTTATTGTTGTTGTGAGAAATTATTTTTTCACCAGGAAATAAACTGGAATGACTGCACGCTTATAGGCTTTTTCATGTTTCCTAACCTAGTATAAGTGAGATACTGACAAAGTGGAAGGAAACAGCAGAGGTTCACTGACATGGCAAGGGACCTGGATTATATGACATTTGGAGTGAGGCAGAAGAAACTGGGTTATTTCAAACAGGTAAAGAAAGGTAAAGGAAGGATGCAGCTGTGGAATTCCAGTGCCTAAGGGGCTGCACAGAGAAGATTAAGCCAGACTTTCCTTAGAGGTATGCTATGACAGGATGGAAGACAACTTGCACTCAAGGAAATTTCAATTGGACATAAGGAAAAAAAACTCAGCAAGAATGCTTAGCACTGGAAGAGTTTTCGTAGAGAGGCTGTGGAGTCCGCACCCTCAGACATTTAAAAAACATAGCTAGACATGGAGATAGCTCTGAGAGAGCTGATCTCTCTTTGATGCTTGCCCTGACTAGAGCAGGAGGTTGGCCTAGCTGCCCTCTGGAAATCCCTTCCAGCCAAAACTTTTCTGTGGCTGGTGGTTTTCCCTCAGCATTTATATTGCACTGTCTGTTTTATATGGTTACAGAATAAATATGATAGGTTGGGGTTTTTTTTTCCATTTTGCAAGCATTGTTTCTGTAATTAGGCATCCATCCACAGGTTGAAATCAAAGATGAATTAGCAGTAGTTTTTTGTAGTTTTTAAGATTTGTAGTTATTAAGAGAGACTAAGTAAATGACATGTGACTTCCTTCAGCAGGCTCTATATTTCTCTTGTAGGCATTGTATTACATTGCCACTGCTTACGTAAAAGTGAAATTTTCTATATTAGCAAAAGTAAAGTAAAGCTGGTTATTCTTCCTTATATAAGTGAGTTAGAGCATGTGTGCCTGCATGCATTTGGGAGTGAGAAAAAGAAAATTAAAAGTATGCGTGAAGTGTGCACTGGGAAAGGGGAGAGGGGCATCTGATAAATAGCAAACCATGATGTGTATGAAAATGATGCAAACTCTTCTGTAAGGACAATATTTTGTGTCATGTTCATTACCAGTCATCCTTTCACTTTGTCTTATGCTCTAAAATGGGAGAGTTAGCTTTTTCTGTTCTAATAATCTTATGCCCAAGGCTCTGACTTGGTGCAAATAGTCTGTCAACAGAGATTCAAATATTTACTTGAAATAAGTTTCATTATCTCTACTACCAGACTGAAATTTCAAAATAACTCAAGCTGTGCATAACTGATTAGCACCTGCTGGCATAACCTTATTGCCAGGGGGGTATAAATGTCTGCAGTTTCTAACTGGTGTTGTTGTATCAGCAAGACCAGTCCCTCACTCTGCTGCTACAGTTATTTTAGTAAGAGGGGTTGCAGTAAGTTACATGCGTAAAAGCTCTGTCTATGCTAGGGACAGTTTGCTGGTGTGACATGCAGTTGGCTAATATCATCAAAACATTCATGGTAGGGGCACAGCCTTAAAGGTGGGTTAAAGCAACAAAAATAAACCTTTCCAGCAATATTTGAGAATTTTAAGTCAAATCCCAAACTGAGAAGGTCAGTAAAAAAAGCAGATGAGTATATGGGGCTGTCTGATACTCTGAGGTGGTGCACAGCTGCCTTTGGTAGAGCTGTAGCTGTGTGACACAGAGAACGATTATCTCAGCAGCATGGCAACTTCTCAGCGGTATGGATTTGTCTTACAAAAGGATGTCTTGCTTCTACAGTACGCGTGTGTCAGAATAGGTGCTCTGGGACAGGTATTTATCCTGCTGGTTTTGAGCCAAATTGATCTCAAAGACTGGCTACCTATCAAGCAAACGTGTATTGCCAGTGACGAATTGTAATTATTAGAAGGAATGAATGTTTGTGCTGGAGGTGTTGAAGGATCGCTATTGGAAATAATAGCTTTTCATGCAGAACTCACAGAGGCAATCAAAGAAGGTATTGTTTGTTGTCCGTTACTGTTGTGGGCTGGATTGAAAGATCCTACACAGCCAAACTTGTTTGGAGAGAACAAAGAACTCGTTTTTGTGAATGGGGTGGATTTTTCTTACTAATTAGGGGAGGGAGCGAATTGTACCAACAGAAGCAGATTTTTGAGAGTGTGCGTGTATATCCTTTTGTTGAATGTGCGTGTGATTTATTTACACATTGTGAGGCAGTTGCACATAAACAGACCTCACAATCCACACCTTTCTTTAGCACATGGTCCGTGAATCCTTTCAAAACAACCAGTTCACAAGTGCATTACAGATGAAGTGTGAGGGAAGCAGTTGCTATTAGAGCAAAGGGCCATGTTGGAAAGCTAAGCTCTTTTCCTTCTGCCTGATCTGAAGCACTTGTTCCAGGCTGAAGCTGTTTGTACAGTGAACCTAAGTCATGGTAAAGGTATGGGGCACTTTGGGAAAAAAAAACAAAACAGAATAAAATCTTCCCCTTTTCACACAGACTAGTGAGCGAGAGCTCTTATCCAGGATTCAGTAGATCTGAATTTTGAGTCCCTTCTGAGGGACTGGAAGCCTCCTCTTGTACTTCTCAGTTCTGGTGATAAAGAATATACTGTTCTGATTTATAAGCAGATTGTGCTTCTCCTCTTAGAGTGATGCCATATTGCAGGAAAAGCCTGCTAGTTTCACTGGATGAAAAGCAGAAGTTTGACTTTATGGGATGTAGACTGGGCAGTCAGCTGGGAGAGCTATCTTGGTTCTTGCTCTACAGCCTGTTCCCATGCAATAATCATGAAATAAAATGCACACACAGTCTTGGTCATAGGTCTAGATCTATGAGATTGCAGTAGATGGAGACTGGTGGGGTGCTTGATTTATTTGTTTCCATTCCTTGTGTCAGAAACAAGTTGTCGCGCTGCATTAAGACATTTAAATCCCTATCCAAACTACAGTGGAGGTGTAGCTCGTGGCTTCCTAAGCTCCTAAATATTCCCTACCCAGACAGAATACTGCAACTTCCATGTGGCTAGGGTACCCATTTTCTTTTCCCTGGGTAAAGAAAGCCTGGGGAGTGATGGTGGTTGCTCTGTACGCTGGGCCTCAATGTGGATGTACTCAGGGAATGCTCTTGTGCCTGAGGAGTTTAAGTGTTCACGAGTCCTGTAGTCATAGCCTGTTCTTAATGTTGGCCCAGGCAACCTGAATTTACAGCAGCTAGATTTTAATCTCATTCAGTTTTTTTGGAGGGGATTTTTGTTGTTTTGTTAACACTTCTTGTTATTTTCTCTGAATTGCCTATTGAATGTCAAATGTACTTGCTGGAGTACTGCAGTATTTGTAGCTTTCCGTTCAGTGAACTGAGTTTAAGTAATAAATGGATGTGGAATCCTCATATTTTCTGTAGCTGCACAAAACATAGAAGTCTTACTGCACAGAACCATCCTGGAGCATTTATTTTTTATTTTGCCAATGTAATTAAGTTTTTAAAATGAATTTATGCATCTTTAATCCCAACTTTTATTCAGTTAATCTGACTTTTTTCTTGTTAGCATAGGCATTATTGATGTAGTTATGTTTTTTTATAGCAGTTATAATCTCTTACATACTGTACCTTCAATAATGAGCAATTCTTTGCAATTTTTACTTATTTATGAGTATGTAAAGAAACAAGTGTTTTTGCTTAAAGCCTGTTTTGCCTCTTATCTGGCAGTAATCATGGCAGTTGTTTGAATACCACTGGTACCAAAATTACTAATTCAATTTACTTAAAGGTCTTAGGGAAGAGCTAAAATTTTCAGATAGATGAGATCTCATGCGATGGGGAATTCTGCCAGCAATTTGAGAAAGGTTGGCTGGCCAAGAACAGATTGTCCCTTGCTTTGTTAGCCTGGCAAATGATGGGCGCTGCCCCTTGCAGCCAGCTTGTCTACAGAGCTGTGCGGTCCACTGCAATCCTGAAAGACAGAGGTTTCGACAGCTTATGGGACTGTGGTGACCTTAGTGTTTAGTGCAGTGCTGTATTTTAATGTGGGCTGCTTGCTGTCAATTCTGAATAAAAATGCACCGCTAGCTAAAACTTTCAGAGAGGTGTGTTAGCAGACTTCTCTCAACAGCCATGCTAATATTAAATTTAAAGTTTTCAACCGCTAGCTGCTGTTTTTTACAAAGAAGTGAACAATGAATAAACTGTGTTGCTGGAAACTGCACTGGAATCAATCACTGCTCCTAGGAGGAAGGCAGATTGACCAGATGGCTCATGAGAGATCTTATTTAACCCAAATGAGTTTGCTGTTTAAACTTAGATCTATAGCCTACTCTTGCAGCATTAGATGCTTGTATGGTAAGTCATAGTTGTACAGCTTATAGGGTGTGGGGGTTTTTGGCACAAATCCCGACACTGAAGTTTCATTAAAAATTATTCTCAAAAGAGTGATGAAAACACACATAATGTTTTATAAACTAGGCTGTAGATCCACAGTTAGCAAACACAAGTAAAGCTAGAGGCTGGCTGTATGTATAAGGCTAAGCAAGTGTCTTGGGTCAAAATGAGAGAAATGAAAATTAATGTTAGATAGCTTATGAATATGCAAGTTGTTTCTACTTCTAGGCAATCAAACACCCAATATTAATTTCTGGAGAATATCTACTTTTTTTTTCTTTTAGGAAATTTGTATGCTTATCAGTGTTAGTAAGTCTTACATTGTCATCACTTGTACAGGAATCAGTAAGCACTTCTCAAATGTAGTGGGATGGACTAAATCACATGTATAATCTTTAACAAATGTCTACAGAAAAAGAGAGACAACCATTTTAAGCATGGATGCTTTATACTTTTCACATTGAAAAGTATACATCTACATTATATTTACATTAAATCAATATTACACATACATTTATATTAAATCACAGATCTATCTTCCAGTGGTATCTTATCTGTTAAAGTTAATTTGTGAGTTCATTGACTTTTAAGGCATATTTTTAGCACTTTCCTGAAGAGTGACTTATTTTTTGGAGAGTAGTCACGTGTTATAAAATGAGCTGCAGGAACTTTCCTATTAGATTAATTGCAAAACATTTCCTCAAAATTTCTGAATATTTGATTGTTTCCAGAACATGTGTTTATAATTGTCATCTCAAGCATCACTTTTGTTGTAAACAGAGAGCCCAATTGTGGAAGCTGGAAAAAATTTCACTTGATTTCAGTGACTTCAATGAGATCAGTCCCAGAAGTTTTATGTCCTTTCAAGGGGATCTAACAGAATTTGGCTGTTACAACAGGGAGTTTCATTTTATATTTTGTTTTAAATTAAATTATTTCAAATATCATTGCTAACTGCTGTATGCATATCTGACCACCTTCTGGCTTGAACTGTTTCTGTGTCATTTGCTTCTCTTTTTCCGTATGTACTGTAGTAGTAATGGGGATTTGTTGTGTTTTTGGAGGGGAAACTTAAAATTAACAAGAGCAGTAACCTCTAGTTTACCATAAATGTAACATGTTTTCAATTTGGAGCTTTGTGTAGGTTTAGAAGTGTGTTTCCAGGGTTTGGTTTTGTTGTTTTAATTTAGGTGCTTAAATGACCACAGCACTGACTTTGAAGTCATGTTAGTAAAACTTTTTTTTGTTTCCAACAAACCTATATCCTATGTATCATTCTCTGTCATTCATCTGAAATATTCTTTCATCTTTGCAAATCCGTGAATTGTTCTGCGTATTTTCTTAATACTGAATTTGGGGCAAATCTGTATTTGCCGTCTTTAATGCTAAGGTACAATTGCATCAAGATGTTTTCTGCGTGATTTATGAAGACGAGCAGTTAACAATTCTGCAATCTCAACAAGACTATTTTTCTGTCAAACCTAACATGAATTTAGTTTTGTCCCACAAACCAAACTAGGAGGCAAAAACTCTTTTATAAATGTGTTAGGTGAAAGGATGCAAAGAATCTGACTGACTTTATTTGAGCAGATGGATAAGATTCCTGTTTTCTTGGTGTGAACTAACATTTATATGTAGTACCTGCCTTCAGTCTGAGCCTTAGCGTTGGCAGTGCTAAGTAAGCGTGTATTAAAGTTCATAGCTATTACATTCCGCGTACTCAGAGTTATACCATAATAACTCTGGTTAGCAAATCCTGAATCAGGTAGCAAATCCTGAAAGCACTGTAGGGGTGGTTTGAAGGATGAGTTCGTCAAGCAATGTTTTATGTTACAGATAAAAGAAAAACCAAGAATCAAAAAGTATCAGAAAGTGGAAGAGGAAAGCGATACTCTTACAAGTTACCTCAGGAGTACAATATAGAAACTGTTGTGGTCGCAGATCCAGCTATGGTTTCGTATCATGGAACAGATGCTGCCAGAAGATTTATTCTGACCATCTTAAACATGGTAGGAAATTTAAAATTAATTTTGGTGTTTTGTCAACAATGCATGCACCGCAGGCTGATTTCATTGGTCCTTTTAATTACTCTGACTGAGCACCTGTAAGGGACAGTCAGTACGTGACCATCAGCAGGCTGTCAAGACGTACTCTGTATATTTTGCAGTGTAAAACTGTGGCACTGCAGACTTGTCTGTACTGTCTGGTCCTATATCTTCAGGGGAACCAGAAAGTGAGAGCTGAACAAGATGATTTGTTTTCGTTAGAAGCCCATGATGCTGATGGGAAGGATGGAGTATTGGATGATTTCTCATCATCTGTGCTTGTTACGAAGAGATGACATTGTCTGAGAAGGGCTGTGTGATCATTAGTGGCTGAAAAAAAACAAAGGGTAGTGCATTCAGACAACTACATCCCCTCCTAGCTCTATCTGGAGATGCGGTGTACTCATTTGATGCATAAAGCAGTGAAAACTAGCATCTATAATGTACAAGGAAAGATTGTTCTAAAGAAGGAGTGTAAGCTGAAAAATAAACAAACACTTTTAACTGTTCTGAATGGTAGGAAGAGTTATTGCCATGTCCTGGCTCAGACCACTCAGGCCATGATCCTGGATTTAAATGAATAGAAATTTTCGTGTGAACAGTATTATATGCATGTCTAAGTATTTGGAGAAACAGGCTACAGTTTATAAAGTGGTCATGGTCACTGAGGGGAAAAGGTCTTCTTTGTGCTCCCAGAATGAATATTGCCTAAGCTCTGTTTTCCATTCAGAAGATGAACACAATATATTAGCTTAATGTTCTGTTCAAATTTTGGCAAATTAAAGCAGTTACAGTAGAATATAAGAAATTTTTGAGGTTCTTTGAGGTTCTGTTATTTGTAGTCTACAGTGTGTTGTGTGCAATACAAGCACATGTTTTTATTTATTGTTTTTTATCTTAGGTTTTTAACCTTTTCCAGCACAAGAGCCTTGGACTACAAGTAAATCTTCGGGTCACTAAGCTTGTCCTCCTCCATGAGACTCCAGTAAGTATATATTATCTTCATCTTATCCTGTAGAGGGTGGTGCTACTTATCTTTCTGCTCCACGAAGGCTTGCAATATTCACCGACTTTAATGGATGCCAAATTTTCTCACTTAACTTTTGTGCGTTATTTAGGTATTTTCACTGCTGGGCAGCCCCAGTAAAGATGAAGCGTCTCCTAATTTATGTGCTGCACATATTAGGATTTTTCTGTGCTTGCAGTTGGAAGTCAAACAAAGTTTCCGTGTGGAAATCAGCTAATTATTAGGAAAATCTGCTTGTGCATTCCTGTAGCTCAATACAAAAATAATCTCCTTTAAACGCAGTTGACAGTAGAAGGAGAATTTATGTTCTTTGTCACACAATCCCTTGACGGAGAAAAGGCACTATGATATAGCACTATTCTTTCATTGCATCTTTCAGGAATTATCTCAGATGCTGTTTTTCTTTCTTTCTTTCTAAAGAAAGATGAGTCAGCTGATCTAGAATAATAGAATAGTTTGGATTGGAAGGGACCTTTAAAGGTCATCTAGTCCAACCTTCACTGCAATGAGGAGGGACGTCTTTAACTAGATGAGGTTGCTCAGAGCCCCCTCCAGCCTGACCTTCAATGTTGCCAGAGACGGAGCATCTGCTACCTCTCTGGGCAATCAAAGTTACAGTGTTTCACCACCCACATTGTAAAAAATTTCTTCCTGGTATCTAGTCTCAATTTTCCCTCTTTTGGTTTAAAGACATTACCATTACCCCTTGTCCTGTCACAACAGGCCTCAAAAAAAGTTTGTCCCCATCTTTCCTGTAGGCCCCCTTTAAGCACTGGAAGGCTGCAATAAGGTCTCCCTGGAGCCTGCTCTTCTCCAGGCTGAACAACCCCAACTCTCTCAGCCTGTCCTTACAGGATAGGTGTTGCAGCCCTGTGATCATTTTTGTGGCCCTCCTCTGGACCCACTCCAACAGGTCCATGTCTTTCCTGTGCTGAGGGCTCCAGAGCTGGACACGGTATTCCAGGTGTGATCTCACGAGAGTGGAGCAGAGGGGCAGAATCACCTCCCTTGACACGCTTCTTTTGATGCAGCCCAGGATGCAGTTGGCTTTCTGGGCTTCAAGTGCACACTGCTGGCTCATGTTGAGCTTCTCATCAGCCAACACCCCCAAGTCCTTCTTGGTACAGCTGCTCTCCATCCCTTCATCCCCCAGCCTGTATTGATACTGGGTGTTGCCTCGACTCAGGTGCAGGAAGTTCCACTTGGTTTTGTTGAACCTCACGAGGTGCTCATGGGCCCACTTCTTGAGCCTGTGGACATTCCTCTGAGCGGCATCTTGTCCCTCAGGCATGTCAGCCGCACAACTCAGCTTGGTGTCATCTGCAAACTTGCTGAGGGTGCACTTGATGCCACTGTCGATGTCATTAATGAAGATATTGAACAGTGCTGGTCTCTGTACAGACCCCTGAGGGACACCAGTTGTCACCAATCTCCATCTGGGCATTGAGCCATTGACCACTACCCCCTGGATGCGACCATGTATCCAATTCCTCATCCACCAAACAGTCCACCCATCAAATCCATACCACTTCAATTTAGAGAGAAGGATGTTGTGGGGGACTGTGTCAAAGGCCTTGCGGAAGTCCAGATAGATGATATCTGTAGCTCTTCCCTTGTCCACTGATACTCCATCACAGAAGGCCACTAGGTGGGTCAGGCAGGACTTGCCCCTAGTGAAGCCATGCTGGCTGTCTCAAATCACCTCCCTGTCCACCATGTGCCTTAGCATAGCTTCTAGAAGGCTCTGTTCCATGATCTTCCCAGGCAGAGAGGAGAGGCTGACAGGTTGGTAGTTTCCAGGATCCTCCTTTCTACCCTTTTTAAAAATGGTGCGATGTTTCCCTTTTTCCAGTCACCAGAGACTTCCCCTGACTGCGTGAGTCTCTTGATGGAGACTTTCTATTAACCTATGGTTTGTATATCATATTTCAGGACAATGTCAACTTGATTTCTCTTTCTTTAAAGAAAATATTTTGGAGATCCTTTGATATTTTACTTAGTTCATAAGAAAAAGGGATTCCCTTATCCATGTTTCTAATTTTAAAATATTATATTTTTCCAGTGAATAAGAAAGTATTTCTTACTTCAGTGTCCTCTCAGCAGGTGGAGAAGTCTCGTTTCATGTTCAAATTCTGGATCTTCACATCATTAACCTTTTCTTCACTATGGATAGTGAAAAAACAGCAAATGAATGAGAAAAGAGTTCAGGTTAACAGATCCACTGTATGCCTCTCAGTACACTGTCTTCATCCATATCTTTAACATGAGAAAAAGATGGTCTCTACTCCTGAAGTTCAAGTCATTCTGTTGTGAATATACTATCCCATGAAAAGGAGAATATTTTTTGCTAACTCAGTCAAAAAAATGTTCTTAATTATATTTACAGAATCATAATTTTAATACAATGAATTCGGTTTTTTATTTCCAGGCAGATATGTATATTGGACATCATGGGGAAAAAATGCTGGAAAGCTTTTGTAAATGGCAACATGAAGAATTTGGCAAGAAGAATGATATACACTTAGAAATGTCAACAAGCTGGGGAGAAGACATGTCTTCAGTTGATGCAGCTATACTGATCACAAGGTAAAATACTAAAAGATGAGCATTAAAAATAGGCAGTGGCATAATATGAACATAAATCAAAGGAACTGATAGATGACGAACACAGTTAGGATTACTTTTGCAATGAGGAAGAGTGCAACTTGAGGCTTTGTCCAGAACTCAAAGGTAGTGGTAAAGATGGTTCAGAAAGCAGTAGTTCCCAGATGGTAAACATGTGAAATGACAAACAGGTCGCGCTCTTGTTTCTTCTTTGGCTGTGTAGCTAAGATTATAGGTCTGATGTCTCACTCCATGTGCCTTCATTTAAAAGAAGCAGCACATGCAGATCTGTAGGTAGTTTAGTTCAAAACACAAAAACATATTTTGACCATTCATAGCTGGATCAGCGTGACACTAGGCATATTACTAAGTTATACTTACCTCTAATGGATCTAGAACTGGTATGTTTCATTGTGTGCTAGAGGGACATCGTGTACACAGGATGTGCTCTGCAGCCACAGGGGTGTGATCCCAGATCTGCAGTTCCTTATAACGCTTAAGTATCAGGCATTTCACACATTTAGATGGAAGTATGCCTCCAGCTCACCTTTTTCCTCCCAAGCAGATGCTGTCATGGTTTAGGCTGTAAGAGGTGCACAGAGGGATGCATTTTGATGTTCAGACAGCGTACAGGCAATTATCCGAAGAGAAGGAAAGAATGAGGGTCTGACTGGTCTAGGGTTGGGCTTGGTGCCATTTTTGAGTTGGACCTTGGACTGGATGACCTTCAGAGTTCCCTTCCAGAAAATACCTGTGATTGGATATATTGGAATACAGTTGTGCTGTTCCATGCTAGTTGGTGACATGGTATCCTAAAGCTGTGTGTAGTCTTTCAGTTTATGTGTAGCTTTATGTTATTTATTCAGGGTAATTTTACTAGGAGCTATATTCAGTTTTAAAAGATTAGTTTACATTCTGATTACTCCAATACTTATAATGTATTTCAATTTTCTGAAACAGAAAAATGCTTCCCTAAATTTCCCTGTTTTGGAGAGCCAGTCACGTACTGGAAGCACAAAATGATGAAGTTCAGATTGTCTCTGGTGACAGTTTTGTTGCTGTTTAATCCCTTACCTTTTCTTAGAAAAGCCCACACCTATCTATTCTTACTCCATGCCATCCTCCTCTATTTGGTGTCCTTGTTTTATGGATTTTTGGGTCATTGAGGGGGAAGATTAGGGTTTTTTTATACATTTGTACATCAGCTAAGCAGCAGTTCTTCACACAGGCTTCTCTGAACTACCATAGACAATGTGAGAAATAATGTTCTCTCTAAGAAATTTCCATTATCTCATCAGAAAACATACTTGGGATGACAGACTGGAAAGAAATTTTTCAGATTAAGACCCAAAATTGATTTTAATAGCAGTGAGTGTGTTGGTGAGGGAAGAGTCTAGGTGGAGAAGGAAAAGTATGAGTAGGAAGAAGGCATAAACGATGGCCGAGTATCGTCCAAGTCATGGGGTTGATGAGCATAGCTGAAGCGGAACAGACCTTCTTACCTCTAGCTGTACTTTGTGACTGTCCAAGGATAACTGAGCGATTGCATACTGCTTGGTTGCTAGGAATGTGGGGTTGTTGAGTGACCTCTTGCCTGTGCCCTTGTTCTCTTATTTCATCAGCGGAGACAGCAGAACTTCAGCAGCTTGAGGGAGCATCAAACCCTTCAAGCCTGCATCTCAGGCACTGCCAGGAGACTGAGTCTAGGGCTGTTTTTGAGGCGTACTACTTGTAAGTAGTGAGATACTATGAAATAAAGCACATAACACCTCTTCCCTCTCGCTTTTCCATCTTCACCCTAACCAGCCTTTATGGGAAGAGGCAGAAGGGTTCTGAACTGATGAAAGCAAGGCATTAGTTAAGCAGTCAAGAGGCAGCGGTCTAGAGATGTCTTTATCAGCCAGTGCGTTTGGCGAGAGAGCTTTTTGAATTTCATGCAGCATTTCCAAATGGTAAAAAAGCTTGTGGAAGGTCTAATCATGTGTTAAGACATGCTTTTCTGATGTGCTTTGTAATAATGATATTCTGATTTGAGTTGCCTACAAGTTTTTACCTGTTAGTTTCCTTAACACTGGGATCAGTGTTAAGGAAATTGAAGTAGAGAGCAGGGAAGTGATTGGTTGGATGTCAGATAGTAAGTCAATACTGGAGACAGAAATTAAAGATCTGTTCTTCTGACATTTTTATTTTTTCAGTGGTATTGTTCTCTGGACTATACTACCTTCCATCTCAGAGCTGCTTTAGCTGCCAATAAATCATACCAGTGTGGTTTGCTGACTGTGGGAGTGTTTTGCTAATCCAGGCTCCTTCTGCACATCATCAGGTTTATGGTATAGCTAACCTCATGTGTGGCTCCACTTGTGTGTTTTGTTAATTCAGAGTCTCATTCTGTTTTGCAAACACAGAACAAGCTCCTTTGTCACAACTTCCAAACAGTTTTGGACAGCAGACCTGTTCTATTGAGAAAAATAATTTTGCTTAGACAGATGAATACCAACTGCTTGGTATTTTTCAAGTAAAAATGTGAAGTTTTGGTTACCTGACACATTCTGTAGCAGACCTCCTAAAACTTACCCACACCTCCCTTTTTGTCTCGCGTGATAATAGAACAGCAAGAGTGCTTTGAAAAAGCTTGCCTATGCTTTCACATTCCAGTTGTGTCTAGTAATCAAGAGAATTAGAAATGAAGTACTGAGTATTCTGCAGAGGTAATGTTTAATGCCTAACTATGAAGAGCATAATGTGTAAGAGAGACTGTTATTCAATGGTCACAGAGCTGTCATAACCTTTTAATGAAAAAAGTACTTTTTAAGACTTATTTTTTGAGAAAGCAAAACTGTCTTCTTCCCAGAACTTTCTCTACTGCCCAAATAGGCTGTAGTGATACGTAGGAATCTGCTACCAATTTGTTCATTTCACTTCACTGTAGTCCTATTTCAGCCTGTGAATTTTTGTTTAGTTTCCCTCTAAATTGACTTATTCTGATGAAGTAATGTCCTGTTTAAAATGTGGTGCCATAACGTAAAAGGAAAACAGAAAGAAGAAATTTGAATACTGTATTTAGAAGTGATTCCCGGGGAGGTTAGGTATAAGGAGAATGTGAGAATTAAGATAGAAATTGTTTTAAGGACTCTCTTGATAAAACTGTCTGATTCACAGTTATAAATTAGTGCAATCACTTTAGAGATATACATATCAGGAAGTACTTATCTCTGAGGAAGACGTACCATGGTATGTCAGCATCCTCCTTGCCTTTAAGTTAGAGTGTGAGCGCACAGAGATTAGCCCCGATTTTGGTGGCCACTGAGATGATATTACCAGTTGCTATCTGCATAGGTTGTCTGACCTGAATGAGGCAACTGAAAGTAAGTCAGGAAAAGACCCATGGCATTCATAGTTGTTCTATGACAATACTTAAGTTCTAATACTGCCCCTATTGCAAACAAGGTAATTAAAGCTTTGATGTGTATTTAAAAAAAAAAAAAAAACAAAAAAAAAACCAAAACAGAAAAGGATAAAAGAATGAGGAAGAATCTACCTTTACTTAAAAATTATGCATCACGCTGCTTTTCCAGTGCATAGGTCAATCTGTGTCACAATGTTGTTTTAGAAAATTTAGTAAACATGAAAATAACATAAAAAAAAAAAATCAATTTCTGTATTCTCCTTCTAAGAATTGCCATTTTCACATGCACTTGTGATAGAAAGTAGATCTCTGGTTCTCCTAATATGCATTAGATAGCGATATTCCATGTCCACAGTGTACATCAGCTGTTTATTCATATTCATCTGCAGTATCTGAAATCTCTTTGCTCTGGGTGATACAGAATTGAAACAGTGCTGCACTTTCACTGTAAGAAAGTGCCTCACTCTATAAAAGTAGACAATGGCGTAAACAGCGCTTAGATTTGCTAAGTATTGTTTCATTTCCAATTGTTCCAATCCTCCAGAACTCTACCCAAAACTTGGACAAGAATTTATTAAGTCCTGCTATTACCTTCCAACGTGCATAAGAAGTACAGTTCTTTTCCTGACTTTGCTTTTTACTAGCTTCCTGATTATAACAGTTTGAAACAAAGATACCTCCTCAAGAAAGTCAGAGGTGGAAGACTGTGAATGACCTGTGCACAGAGACTAACATTACAGGGTCACCCAAATAGGTTGCACTGTCTGGCAGTCCAAAATTGTTGAAATGTAGTGGGATAGAAATTGGGTTATTAAGCTACTACTGCTGTGCTTAAACTTATAGTGGAATTCAGGTCTAGAAGAATGAGTTCATGGAATTGCATGGTGAGAGATTAAATTCTTAATTTCACCTTCATAGTGGTGTTTTTTCATCACTGTAATTTCGATACTGCCAACTCTTGATATTTTTCCAAAGTTTTACAGTGTTTGCTGCTTTTTCTTCTCACATCAACAGCAGACATCAAGGGAGTACATGAGACTCTCGCGTGTCCTTACTGTTAATTATTTACTAACAGGATTGTAGATGCAGAAGGAAGCATGGAAACGTGAAAAGCGCATACTTTAGAATCACAGGTGTCCTTTGTTTAAAACACCACTATCTCCTGTATTTATCACATTCATTTTAAGACACGTATTTTTATCTTACGTTTTTTAAATATCCCACTGATTTTAAGTCATCACATGCTGTGGGTTATGGTTTTTTCTTCTCTAAATGTAAAGTGTTTGAGTCTGTGACGTGGTAATAATGTGAAGCTTGTAATAATACATGTGAGAAAAATCTGCATGAATTTACCTGTTTCTGTCAGCTTGTTGTTTTGAGCTCTAGTATGCAAGCTACATATATTCACTCATACAGATCTTTTATGTGGCATTGTATGGACCTAAACTGAATTTTAAATCTCTGATTACTTAGGGCAAGTCCCTAACATTAAATTCGGTCAGTTATTTTTACATTTTATTTTTCTGGTGAATAAGAAAACTAGACAGTCTTGAGACAAAGATTTAAAATAAAGGAAGATAAACTGTGTTCTGAAGTAGACTATTGCCACAGTTACTTACTTTCAGAATGGACAGTGGTATCTTGTTTCTAATTTTTGTTACTTCACCTTTCAACCATGGATCTCTTTGTACCCTTCCCTGCTGCAGAGCAGTCAGAAGGCTCCTCCCTATGTAAATACTTGCAGGCTGTGATCAAGTCACAACTCATCTTTCTCTTAGATTAATTTACAGAGGTTTTTAAGCCTGTTTCCCAGACATGTAATCACTCTCTTAGCTCTTTCCAGACCTTTTCCCATTTTGCAAATTGTTTTTTGAAGCATAAGGACCAAATTTGACACAGGAGTGTGTGAACGGTTGTACTGGTGCCACGTCTGATATTTTCCTGCATCTTTATCCAAGCATACTGTTCGCTTCTACTGCCTTTTTCCAAATGCTCATTTCTTTTTGTTGTTGTTGTCATCATGCTGTTGCTGTGTCTGCTTGAGTTTGGGGGTCCTGTTTTGGCTACATTAAAATAAAAGTTATTCAGATGAGTCATCTTTAAAAATTGATTTGTCTTCATTCCTGTTTGTATTCTACCTATTCTACCAGAACTCATTTATTTTTCGAACTCTACCAGTAGTACTCTCTTACCTTTTCCAAATCATTGTTAAATGCCAGTGCTGACGCTGGATTCTGTTGGACTCCACTTAAAAACACCTTTCTTGGCTTCCTGACATTTCTGTATCTGTTTTGAGATGTTAGCTACACATTCAATTCAGTTATTAGTTCACTTACCACACTTCTGAGCTGTTATTTTTTTAGTTTGGCTGAAAGGTGAACTTTAGAAGAAGGCCTGTTATCCTTTTTAATTTCAGTTCAATTCTGCAGAGTCTAAATGATCTGTTAACTCTTTAAAATATGTAAATACAGTATTTCCTGATTTGCTAAAATACATCGTCCAGTGCATACTGGTTCATTTGAGGTTTACCCTCAAAATACTAAACAGTTTCTGAAATAGCATTTACAGTGGTAAAATTGTCCATTTGTTTAAATTCCCAACTGAATAGTAAATGTGTAATTTATCTTGGGGTTCATTAGCTCCAAAATTGATTTTAATTTAATTTTTTTAAAGTGCATTTCTTAGTTAGTATGTATGTGCCCAGTTTATATGTCGGAACAGTTTCAGAATGTCTTGTTACTTAAAGAGACAAGAACATCTGCAGTGTTGTCATTATTCACTTAGCACGGTGCAAATGAAGGCATTTGCAATATGATGAGAATGTGATTTGCCACAGGGGCCATTAATTGCAACTATTGTTTATAAAAACCTTATGATTTGAGAAAACTTATTGCTTGGGCAATAAACCTCAAATATATCTTAAAAACTTTTAAGTCCTAGAATCAATGGCAACAGCAGGGGTTAGACTGCAGTTTCAAGCCTACTCTGCTTTATTTAAAATGATGAACATTAGAGAAGTTAAGAAATTGAAAGTAGGGTGAAAGCCAAAATGAAGATTTGGCAGACTGGTAAAATCCATTATCTGTCCTCTTCTGTTTCTTCTTTTGTCCAATCTAGCTTATGGAAGGCAATGATAAACTGGCTTGGACAAGAAATAGGTCTTTTGACCAGTATGCCTAAAACAAGTGTTAAATTTATCTAAAATGACAAATTGGTGCAAACTATTAATAAAAAAAAAAGTCTGGATTCTTCTTTAGTCTTGCCCTGCTGTTCTTGATGTCTTCTGTTACACTTCCCATCTACACATCAGGATTTATTTTAAAAAAGGGAATGTAATAAGGTACTTTATATTTAGAAATCAGATAGTCTTTCTTTGCTGTCAAGGCCTTCCATAATGCTATATGTAGTCAATTAAAAATGAACTAACTAAATATAATTTGCTGAAACAATGGATTAGTGGTTACCCGTTCTTGCTTAGAATTCTTTCCTAGGGATAGCCAACTCATTCAAGCTTGAAAATCAGTCCTGGATTTCATGAAAGCTCCTCTTTTCTCTCACTCGAATAAGGACCCGCTTTCCCTTCCACGTGCATGCAAAGTAACTGGGTACTGGTTAGAAGGGGACTTTAGTGTGCTTTAACCAGTTCCTTGTTTTCGGTGTTGGATGTGGTTACTAACTTGTGCCGCAAAACTTCTGTATTACTAATGGTATTGCCAATATCATTGCCCTATTTTGCTAAGATAAGGGAGGAAAAGAAAAAAGGCAAATAATCTCAGTGGCTTTCCTGAGGGCTTTGTAGTGTGCTTTACTGCTCTATTTTATACCTTCTCTTACTTGGAAGAGTCTGTATCCTCTCTTCTGTTTCGTGTAGTTTCCGTATGCCAGTTCCATATATATATAAAGTGTGGAGGTGTATATATATCTGTGTGTATGTTATATACACACACAGGAACATCATTATAATATGATGGAATATTTAAGTTACCGTGTGGGAATTAGAAAATGATTTCTGTGAGAGTCATTGGTAGGTCTAGCTAGAGCTGTAAATCTTTACTAAGGAGCCTAGTCTCAAATGTATATAATGCATTCATATTCTTGGAAATTAAAGGAGGAATTACATTCTTTCGATGTAAATCAGGAACTAAGAATTGTTTATTGTATTCCCTCTTGCCAAATCATAGCAGTACCATTTCCCCCAAGTCCCATAATGAAACTCTGGATGCATCACATAACCATAGTCGGAGTCAGCCAAGAAGGAAAAACAAAACAAAAACAGCTCAGTAAGTGTATGAGAACAAAGCTATTACATAAGCAGAAACCTCTTGGATATTGGCAGTTTTTAAATGTTAGATAGTATTCTTGTACATTTGAAGGTATGCTCTTTTTTTTTTTTTGCTTGTTACATCAGTTAATATTTATGATAGTTGTATGAGCGTGCATGGAAGACAAACTATGTCCTTAGATTGTCTTTACACATGTTCTCTTGCTTCACCACAAGTACCATATTTCTAATCGTTCTGTCATGTTGCTTAACAAGACAATAAGTCCCTTGTGTAACATAGCACAAAACAAAGAATTGTGTTACAACCCAATGCAATTTGTTGCAAGTTTTAAAAAATAAAAGAGCTGTCTTCTGTGTCTGATTATAGTTTCTTGTTCACCACCTTTGGCTTAATTTCCAGGGCTCTTCTAGGTCGATTCCCAGAGTTTCTTTATCAGTTTATTTGTAAGATTTGTTTCTAGCACTGTTGTTTTACTTTTCTACTCTGTAATTATCTGGCAATGGTGACTGGAGAATCAAAAGCTATATAACCCCATGTCTCTGTGTGGCCTTTAACAAGTGTCAGAAGTTTGCCATCCTCTTGAGATTGCTTTTGGGTCTAAATCGCTCTGTGGGAATAGTCTGTGGGAAACAAAAAAAACCAAACAACCAAACAAAAACCTCTTGGAGTACTTACATTTGTAGAAATGATAAGTATCACTAGTCTACTCTGCAATATTGTGCATCAAACAATTCTTGCATTTTTTCCTGGAAAATTAGTGTTTATATGTGTATGTATCTTTATCTGTATCAATCCATGTGCATATCTATGCAGCTTCATAGACAGAGTATAACAGTGAAATATCTCTGGCCCATATGGTCCCTCTCTAAAAACAAGAGACTGTTACTCTGTGGTACAGATAAAGAACAGAAACTTCTTTATTTGCCTAGGTTGTAGTTTGCTTAGATGCTATATGTGCGTGTGGAGTTGTCGTTTGTTCCCTGTTGTTTTCCCCCCTGCCAGTTCGTGCATACCTCAGCAATTCCATTTTTACTTAAAATAAAAAATGAGCGTGAGTTATAAACACTCCAGTAAAAAGAAGCTTTTCCTTTGCTCTTATACCTTTATGTGTCTCTGAGAATAAGTAAAATAGATGGGAAATTAAAATGATTCCCAAGCAGGTGTTGTTTAATGTAGAGATGAAATATTTATTCCACTTCATGCAATTGAGTAGTCTTATTTATACAGCTATGGCTATATTAAAATCTGTGTTGGAGATAGGATGGGCTTCTCCCAGAAAGTTGTTTTTTAAGTCTTCCATCATTAGAATGGGGTACTCTAGCAGAAATGATTCTCCAGAATGTCTTCCTATTAGTCATTTTAACAATTGACTTTTTAGCACAAAAACTTTCTGACTCTATCTCTGATCTAAATGCTGGATTACAATGCTTCTTTTGGACCTGATATTAAGCACTGAGAATATTTTTATTCCAAATGAAAGAAAGACTAACTTTAGAGTTGTGACATTTCAAGATACTTACATGGGGAAAACCCCAGAAATTAGGTACAACGCAATTTAAATATATGGTACAAGTTTTGCCACCTCACTACTCCTAAATCTGTTCTAAGAATAAACTTAGTTTAAGTGTGCTGGGTAATCCTGGCCTTTGCATCCCCATGCTCTTTGTGGAGATAATGGCGTTCTGTAATTATTCATTGAGCCATACAAAATATTTGTAAATAGGTCACACAGTTGTTACCAGTCTGACGGCTTGGCTTGCTTAACATTTTTCTTTTCCCCCCCAATTCTAGGAAGGATTTCTGTGTACATAAAGACGAACCATGTGATACTGTTGGTAAGTAAATAAACTAAGAAACTGCGTGTATAAACCACTTCATAAAATGTGTTACATAAATAGAGATGTGAAGCTAAAAGATGACAACAGCATCAGTGACGGGTAGCGGTAACTAGATGAAATATAAAATAAATGTCAAATGCAAATAATACTTCATTAGATTTGTTTATACTTCTAGCAAAATAATACAATTAAGTACAGTATTGCCATGTCATTCATAGAGCAAACTTTAAATACTTTTTTTTTAATCTCACTGACAGCTTAATACCAAATTGTTTTAATATTCTTAGTTCAGAATATGAAGGTAAACAAAGGTGTTTATGATTCTTTTTTATGCAATGGATTTAACCTTGGTGAGTATATGTTTATAATGGTTAAAAAAAGTTTCTGTAAGTATATAATGTAACAGTAGAGCAACATAGTATTTATGAACTCTATAACTTCTGAAGTGTACAGGATGTGAACTATTGTGCAAGGCATCTCATGACATCTTTGATTAAAGTGAGTGCTAGCTGCACCGAGTTTTTCTATCAGCAGTTGTTAATTTAGTTCACACCCTTTCGGAAAGACGGTTTTTCAGTGTAAAGATTTGGTGGAAAAGGTAGGAAGAGGTAGGGATTGTCCAGTTGTAATTCTGGATAAAAACATGCCATGTCACTAAATGAAGGATGCCATGGCATGTTTTTACCCTAGAATTTCTTTTGGCTAACAGAAGTCTTTAACAGTTCTATATGTAGATACAAGTATTCAGAACCTAAATTTTTGTCAATAAGATTAGGATGATAGCAATGGAATATTAACTGTTGTCATGCTTGTACTCCCTCTAGGTAGCAGAGAAGTAGATTTTTTTTTTCCTTTTTAATATCCATGGCAAAAGTTTGAAGAGAATTCTCATGTAAACTGTATTGCCTCACTTCTTACTAGATTTTTTTCTCTTCCTGCTGTGTCAACCTACGTCTATGTGAGCGTGTCTGTGGGGTGGATATCAATAAAGAATCCTTCTAAATGAAGAATGGAATGTTTCTCACAGCAGTTAGTGGTGAAGAATTCATAGTGTTCTTCCACTAACTGCTATTATGGTCTCAGGTGAATTTTCTATGAGTGTTTGGTGCTCAGAGGCGTTTATTTTTGTCTTGTAAGTGGAAAAATGTTTCCTTCCAGCTGAAAGAGAAAACGATTTGACAAGAAATCTTCAGCATCTTATGCTGATCAAGCTGAAGATCAAATCTGGAGTACTTCCAGTATATCTAAATCAGGATAGGCTGCTCTCTGGATTGCACAGATGAATTGAATGTATTCAAGGATTTTCCTTGAAAAATGTTTTCTCTTTGGCTAAACCTTGGAGATAATAGGGTGACTATACATCAATGAATTTGTCCATGGAATTGTAAATGAGATAAGATTGAACTGACTCATGTATCAGTCATCACATTCCTATGATGAAGAAACTTGGATGAAAGTTGAAAATGAGGCAGTGCATTAATTGTAAGTGCACAGGAAGTAAAGAGTTTGCAGTCTTAATATAGTGATAAGCAAAATGAAGTAGAGACCTTAGCTGTCTAATTTGGCATTTTGTGGGATGGCTGTTGTGGACTTTCCCACTTTGGGTGGTGGAGTTTAGAGTTTTCTTTAGGAACTGAAACATAGTTCATATGTGCAGTTTTTTCCATATTAGGTACAGTTGTGCAGCAAAAGCTAAGGTCATTCTTTTCCTGTTGTCCCATCACTTATTATATGAATTTAATCATTAGTTTTCCAGACAAATATAGTGCCTTTCCATAAATTCAGTGTGTCATTTCTTCCATGCACATTTACAATACTGTGGGTCCATGCTCATTCTTAAAAAGACAATGTCTTTTCTGAAGCTCTTGTCCAACATCATCTGTGAGCTGATCTAAGGAACAGTTTTCAGAAAAGTAGGGAGAACTTGGTGCATTTCTCGTAAAGAGAATTTTTGAATTGTCTTACTAGCATGGGTGTATTACACCAATATTGTGAGGATTGCAGGTTTATATGCAAAATTGTTGAAAGTATGGTATACAGCATCATTTCTTTTGCTTTCACTAGGAAAATGCGAATGGAGATGTGTAGTCTTAGTTTAGCTCATGAGTTAAAGGTATGAAAGAGCAGTTTGATCTTACAGTAGATCTTCATACAGCATATTTATAGGCAAAAGGAGACAGTACATTCCAGGGATGTTTAACATGCTGAAAATTAAAGAATTTGCCAAAGAAAGTAGATGAGAAATGCTAATGTAGTATCAGCTGTACAATTCCTATCTGTCCAGAGCTCACCTCTCCTTCCCCCAAAAAGCCCCCAAAAGAATAAACCACAATACAGATTTTTTCTACTATAAGAAGTGGAATAAGGCAATTCTCTGTGAAATGTTAACATAGCTGTACATGTACGTGAGGCAGTCAAGGTGATCTTTGTAGCACATTACACAATCCAGAAATGAAAGTCGTGAGAAAGGAACATTTACAGGACAGACCTCATTATTGGAAAGGGTTGTCATGTTGGATCATAGTTCTTCCCGGTGATGGATACTAAACAGACAAATACTGGTTTTATTGTTTATTCATTAAATGCCAAGACTCACAGTTTTCAGACTGGACGTGAGTACCCACTTAAGCCAGATGGAGTAAGGGCCAGCATCCTGTTACTCAGACAAAGTTTTCATGTATTTAGGTGGCAAATAAATTTCTCTGTGCTTACAGTCTTGTTCCACTCAAAGTACAGTGCTTATACACTCTTCAATTAGTACTTTTTCATTGTCTCTTAAAATAACAGAGTGATTTATATGAAGATTTAATGGTTTAAAGGTAACATTAACCAAGAACTCTGTTAACCAGAAAAAATCATTTACTCAAAATGAAAAACATGTGTCAAAGCTCCCTCGAAATATATAATTTCACTCTTGATTTTGAAACAAAATACATGGTGCCAATCTTCAAAAAAGTTCCTGTATAAAAGCATTTAAGGTGAACAAATATAAGATATTTTCTCCATAATGATAGAAAAAATGTTTTGGAATGTTTGTCAGATTTCTACATTCTTAATCAGGAAAAAAATTGATCAAGCACAAAATATATTGACACTTCATATTTGATAGTTTTGAAAAGTATGCAGAAATAGAAGAATTAGTTCTGGAATTTTATTTGATTACCCAACACGTGTTGAAGTTTAGAAAGTAGAATGTCTTTATTTTACACTTTTCAAAGTTACATTAAGTATTATGTTATTACTAGAAGTGTTTGGAAAGCTCTCCTGTAGCCAGGGGAGTTGTGGGGCTAGTTTCTTAATTCACACTGTAAATCCAGAATAACTCAAATGGATGCCTTCCTTGACTAATCTCATGTTTCTGTAAAACAATAATCTAGACTCTTATGTGGTATCGGTCAGCCCAAGTCAACTGATTTCCGCTAAGATATTCTGATTTCAGCATTGTTGGTTGTCACAGCCCTTTTCAAATTCCACGAGGCAATTGTTTTAGCATCAAAATCGACCAGGCCCAAGTGTTCCTGATCTTTCTCTTGTTGGTTAGCTACAGCAGTCTTTTATTTTTATTTTTTTTCTCCTGCTCTTCTGCTGATGTGTGTGCTCCCTGTTTCCTATTCCTGCACAGAAGTGAGATCCTGTTGCTCCGCCACTGGTTCTCACAGCTCTTCTGTAGCTTAAAGAGGAGTTTCAGACCTTGCTTTACTGTACGACCATCAGGGACATACTATGATTAAAACAAACAGAGGGCTTTTCTGACATGTGAAGGTGTTTATACACAAATTAAATTTACTTTAGCTAGTGAAAAAATTGGTTTAAATTTGTAATTGTCCAAGATTCTTTCCCTCAGAAGACAACTGATTCAGGCTCATGGCATTTCTGTCCTCCAAACAGGTTTCTTTAGCTTAGTCTGAGAGACCTATCTTTTAAATTTGTGGTGATTGGGGATGTTGTTCTTTTTCTTGTGCTGTATACAGGTAAAATGATTAGTGTAGATGTCTCAATGAATTTCTGAAAAGTGTAAGAAATAATTCAGTTGTCAATTTTCAGGAAATCAGGTCTGCACTAAAAGAATCACCATGACATATAAACTGGGGGCTAGTACGTGCTGTGTTGTTCTTGTGCATGCATCTTCTGGTGTTACCATATTTAAGTAACTGAAAGGAGCAACAATTCATGGGGCAACTTGTTAGTGGATTATTGCACAAACCTTAGTACCAGCAGATGGAAATCAACAGGTATTTTCTCACTCCCTTCAAGGATTAGGCTAAAAAATAAACACAGGAAGACTATTTATTGAAGCAAGTGTATGCACATATGAATTTCCCTTCCTTTGTCTACCTTTCCACTGCAGCAATTAAGATTTTGAGTCTCCGAGACATACTTCTTTTGGATTACATTTGTTGTTTGCTGCTAGCTAACATCTTCTGTGGACACATTATAATACAGTGTTCTTAGTGTGAAATGTTACAGGCACAGGCAGATTGTAAAACGATGCTCGTCTTGTGTTGGCATCAGTTTGGAGCCTCGTTAATCTTCAGTAACTGAGGGAATGAGTGTTTCTAAGGGAGGCCGTGTCCTTTCTGGGACTGCCCTGCTTGGAGGCTGCTCACTGACTTGGTTTAGCATCCCTCTGCCTTCTTTTCCAGTCTCTCTTTGTACCAGTAAAATGACTCAGCAAACCTTAGCAGAAACATGCAATTGTGTTTAATGAAAATTGTGATTCTTTGCCTAACTAGCTGTAAAATTTTGTTTGTAGCTTCCATGCAGCTCACTCTTTGCATCAAAGCTGTAGGTTTAGATTGATGGATAGGTTCTAGCAGGGCGCTTGAGAGCTTGCTGATGCGCTGGAAGTGTTCGGGGAGGCATGATGTTGTTATGGCAGCAATATCATCTCAAAATGGTTTTCAAAAGGCGTAGGAATGAGCATAATTACTACATCTGGAAATACTGGCAGGCTGAATGACCCACAGAAGATCAGTGAATTAGCAAGTGAGAGAATCAGGAAGAGAACCCAGCATGTTCTTCCTCTCCATTCAGCCTGTTACATTGTCTGCATTTCTAGTGCCTATGACATGGCTTTTAAGAAAATCTAAAATGTTCATATGCTGTCATATCACTGCAAGTTGTAAAGCTCCAAGTAAATTTTATCCTTAAAGTACATGTAGAGTTTGAAAATAATGTGCAGACAAAAAATCTTCTATTCTACTATTTGAAAGCTGTTGTTTTAGTAATACTATCCTATCGTGAATATTAATTGTAGTTCCTGCTGGTAGTTGTTTTTGTTTCTAAGTCTTTATTGAAGACAGACAATTCCAGATACCAGACACTAAGCACTTGAATCCTTGTATTATCCCTTGTCTTATGCTATCTGTTTGTACAGGAAATATCTTCTCCCATCCCTTGTCAAAAGTCTGCAGGTGTACAACACGTACTCTGTAAAATGTTGTGACCATAGTTAATGTTTTGAAAGATTTATGATAGCTGGTAAAATGTCCTAGTAACACCGATTGCAAAAAAATGGAAAAAAAAAGGTCGTATTTCCAGATTCAGTTACCGTAAGCCTTTTACTGCACTCAGTTAAAAAAGGATGCCTCTGTCAAAGGAGGGTCACGAATTTTCTCAGTATAAATTGAGGTCGGTTTGGCCTAATGTGACAGAATTATGAGACGTTTAAAAGGTAGCTTTTGCCTTAAATAGCATGACCTCAGCTGATTGTTTCAATAGTATTGTATTACTGCAGCAAGGTGAGGTGGCTTTATTTTTAAATACATCTCCGGCTGACACACCTATATTGTTCTGCACAAACATGTTTCCTTTAAAGCTGATACCATTTGCACATACTCTTAGTCCTGGTTGAAATTCCCAAGTAACAGGATGTTTTAGGAAGAGTAAATGGAATTTTTCTGATGCTTTATGAAAGACAGAGTTTACCGCATTTCATTGATCTCAGAGGAGTGTCAGTGCAATGTTGTGATTTTCGTCTCCTGGAGAGAAGGTAATTAAATGCTGTTTTCAAACAATATTTTCTATCTTATGATATCACAAAAACCCCAGGTTTTTCTTAAAAAAATAATAATATTATTTTTAAAACCTGATACTGTATCATTTGATCCTGTATTTTCAGATACCATTTTCAGTTAAAACATCAGCTATAAGAACATTGTTTCCCAAAAACATGCTTTCATCTAAACTGTTTACTAGAAAGCGTTTTCCAATAAAATGCTGACATTGCAACCTCTAAACAGAACTCCTTTAAAAACTCTTGTCAGATTGTTTTAAGGGGATGCTACAAATACAGTATATTATAGATTTCTAGGTCTGGTAACAGCTTGTGTTGCAGAGAGAAAAACAATGGTGGAAAAATGAGGCACCATCACGTCTTCATTCTGTTGCAAAGGATCTAAATAGCATGGATACAAATAATGACCAGTAAGGAATCAGACAAACATCTACACAATAAAGACCGTGAAACAAAATGAGGTGAAAGAACATGTCTTCCATCCAGCTTAGCAAAATGCCAAAGATAGATTTATTTACTTTTCTTTTCTAACGCGAAAGCTGTAGATCTTTAATGCAAAGGGCTTTGCCTTTTCCTCCAAAACTTGTCCCCAGGGATGAAGGTTTAGTCCAGCCCTATGCATTAAGAGATAACGACAGAAATACGGAATTGTGCAGGCTATCATTGTCCAGTGGAGGTTAATGCTGGAAATACTGAAGCTGAAGGCTTAGGGCCTGTTACCAATGAACAAGCAGACGAAGAAGTTGCATAGAACACGGGCAGCAGCGCTGCAGAAGTGAACTTGAGAAGTCTGTTTCCCCGCGCTTCCTCATCTGTATCCATCTGGTGTCCCTGCTCTTATCCAGAAAGCTGCTCTGTTGTAGTTTTGCGTGACTGCCCTCAGCGTTACTATCTGGGGGAGCGGTAACGGTTTGCTGGGAAGCAGGGTGAACTCTGTCGTGCTGAGCCCTACGCTGCTGTGGCTGAACTCCTGCAGGCACTTGGTGTTGCCAGTTTAAAGCTAGTTCAGGTACCCGTGTGCTACAGAAGGAGAGCCCTTGCCACACAAGCCTTGTAGGCAGGGTTAGTCTTTCTGACGCTCTACCACTTCATGTGGTTGGGTTCTGGTCTGTGGCTAGACAGGTCGGGACTGCTAGACCCTGCACTGTGTTTCTCCAGAGGAAGGGAAAGGAGGGAAGAGGTGCTGCCACTGTGTTTTCAGTGGGCATATTTGTGTTAACTGGGATAAAGAAGGAGGGGAAGTCTGCTCCCCTGCTTCCAGGCCCTCCCAACCATCAAAACTGGATCCTGCAGCATGTGTCTGTTTCCTAGAAGATACTAATTTTTTATATTCACTAGAAAGGGTTTTTTAATTTATTTTTTTCTCTTTTGTTGAGGGACAATTGTGGAAGAAATACACTTAAGGCAGTTACGAATCAATACTGTATGTTGTTCAGTTGTTGACACTTGCAGGGGGCAAGGGGGATTTCTTACCAGTCATGCCAAACAGGAATCCATAAGCACCGAGGCCTGTTGTTTATGGCCTGTCCTAATGTTGACATGCATTTTGGGAACAGGTTTCTCTACAAGACAGATAAGGCTGAAAGTAGGGTGTGGACCAGAACTACCTCCACAAAGGATGGAGTATGGAACCTATGTATAGGTCCGGCCCCATATATAGGAGAGCGGTGGAGGTGAGGAGTTGGTAGTCTCGTCAGTCTTGAAGGAAATGGAGGCATGCTTAGAGAATGAAATCAGGGGAGGTTACAAAGAGTTTTGTAAGGTGTGTGCATACGTCTGTTATTTGGAACACCTTAGCATTGCACACAGGTTGGATATTGGATAAAAGTGTTCTAAGTAAAGAAATCCTATTTGAGGTTGCCATCTTAAAATTCTGTTGACTGAAGTCGCCCATACCTGGAGATGTACACCTAGCCCTCCAGCTGACCACTGTGACCAGCATTTTTTTCTGATATTGATCACTGGTCTAATTAAATTTGTGTCTTTTGTTGTGAATGTTACTGTCCTGGGTGCCATGGGGAATTCAGGGTAGGAGCATGAGCAGATGGACAGACTGGATGAGGAGGAGCAACCACAGCAAGTTTCTCAAAGTGCAGGCATAGGTGCAGTCTGTTAAACTTTATAGGTCAAAAATATTCTATGACGTATGTCCAAGCTTGCTGCTATACAACATTTACAAAAGTGGTAAGAGCATTGTAAGCTTTGAGGTTTTGCCCTGTGAGTTGGTTCACCTCAAAATACAACTGTCCTGAACAGAAGATACTCTAAAGATATCCTGTGTAAAGGAAAGATAATTTTTGTCAGTAAGATTGCTGACATTCAGAGAACTGGGTTCACCATTTAAGCTACAAAAGACTTCCAATGGAGATTTCCAATGTGTAACCTAATCTAAGCCATCCATATAACTTTTACAATATGTACAATTTTGCATTCATACAACATTCTCTTTTACAGCAAGATCATGTTAAGAAATTCACTGACCTGTATATAAAGGAACACCTCATACAGTGAGAGCAGGAGCATCTTTTAGGTGCTTTTGTGGAAAAGCTAGCCATAGAGATCTCACTCAATTTCACATAATGAACTGTTGTTTTGGTTTTTTTTAAGTACTGTAGCTCAGATGTGTATCCAGTAGCTGCAACTGCCTGAGTAACTACAATGTTCATATGTGGCTTCTGAACATTGATTTCTCCTGTGACATAGCTAGGATGTTTTATTTAGTATAATTTGAACTATGTGGAAGTGTAGAAATGCAGAAGTTCCCTAGGAAGTGATATCCATATGATATACAGTATGTCTGGTGTACAAATACCGTTAACACACATTTTTTTTTTAAATCATGAGGGGAATTTTGAGTTCTTCACTCTACAGAATAAAACTTGTTTTTGTCAGTGAGAGACATGTCTGTAAGTACAACAGAGTGGAACCTAATTAGGTGTGAATTCCAATAAATGTAAAAAACCCAAAACAAAATTAATAAAAGAATTTAGTCTACCTCGTGTAATAAAATGTCAAATGAATTATGCATGCTATGTACAGTTTCTCAGGAAAGCAGAAGAACGTAGAACTACAATACACACGCTTAGTCATTAAATGCAGACGTCTGCTATTGCAAGCCTCAACTTTATTCCTCTTCTAGATATATTAAATTCAGTTTTAGAAATTATTATGATTCTTGATTCCAGTAAAACTCTTTAAGATGCAGTCCCGTCTTACTCTGCATCTTATTTTACTGAGTTGGACTAAATGGCATTTTTCCAGTGAGACCAGAGAGCTAGGTTTTCACGCCAAAACAGACGAACCTTTGTTTTCAAGCTGTGTTGTAACTAACTCAGACAGAAAATAACTAGGTTACAAGACATTAGATTGTTTTCTTTTCAAGCATTTTATTTTAAGTGTTTAAAGCTTAATTAATCTTAACAGTAGTAGGGTAACACAGAATAGATCTCTGAACAGACTCTTGATGGCAATTTCATAATGACTGAGCTTACTTTTAATTACTAACAACTTATCATACTTAAAAAAAGTCTTGTATTCCTTAAACAATTGATCAAGGACTTACTGCTTCAGGCAATTCCTTGCTTTTCTTCGTTTTATTTTATTTTATTTTACTTCGTAGTAGTTAGCCAATGCATTTAGAGAGCTGAAAGTGAAGAGAAAAAAATACTTTCTGGGTTTTTTTTCTGTTTATACTACAGAAGTCACTTACTTCTTTCTTACAAAGTATATTTTAACAGTCTGTCTTAGGAAACAGTAGGGCTTTTGAATGTGTTTAGGAAGACTGGAAGGTTAATTTTCATGTTTACATCCAACTTCAGAAGTTTACAATGAAACCTGTATGTAAATTCTAGATAGAGCTGAGAAAATCTCTGACACCTGTATTGAACTTCCATTAGCCTGTGGATGTTCTGGTTCCAGGCATAACAATTTTTGAAAATTAAGCAGATGAACATGTTACTCATTAGATGTACAGGATAATTTTGTGTATTTGATGATAGTGTTGGTAGTTATGATTGTCTTTAGTAGTATTTATTTGTATAGTAGTTATACATTAAAAGTAAGTACAGAATAGTTGAGATAGTATTAAAGGTGTGATCATTCCTCAGTTACTAAAGAAATCAACTCTTTAAGTTATTGTGGTTATCATGAAATATCTCTGAGGTTAGCGATTATTTTTTCTTACATTATAATAACAACTATTACATCCATTCAGACCTTGTCTAATTCTTGTTACACATTCCAGTTCAGAGACATTCAGTTGTGCTATTTCTTAGGTAGGTTACATATTGTGATTGTTTTTAACATATCTTTAAATCCGAGCAAAGTCAACTTATGTGCTTAATTGCTAAATCTGGTTCTTCTCAGTAAGTGGTCCTGTAACGTGTCACAGTACCATCCATAGTTCTTCATAATTCCGTGTGCAAGCATATTCCTTCTGTGAAAATGTAATGTAACTGTCATTTTCTACAGATTATCTACTTCATCTCTAGGTAAATTTTTGTACTTATTTTGTATTGTTTTCTGTATTTAGTCTCAACTTACCTGAGGTGTTTAAATTCTGTCTTAAACGAATTTTAAATCTAGTAAACTTACTTTATTTAACTAATTTTAACATTACACTCAATAGCACTTAGAATATTTGTGCTTGGAGCTAGAACTTTACTTTCTTTCACAGGCAAAACTCCTGTGTCCATCAGAAAAAGGTATTCCCAAGTAAGGACAAAAGAATCTGTAACAGCATACCCTGCATATTTGCTTTGTGTTAAAGAAAACAAAAGGAGATTGCAAGCTAATTATCACAATAATATGTGTTTTTCTTGTGAATAGTGTGTACTTTCCAACGTTACGTATGAATCCTTCAGCTATGCATGCTAGATTCAAAAGCGAACAATCAGCGAAACTGCAGACCAATACTGCCATGGTACGCAAGAGGTGCTCATGTCAAGGCTAGGGGAGGGTGGTGAGACACAAAGCAGAGGACAGAAGTGGGCATGGCTTAACGAAGCTCAGTTCTCTGGTGGCAAAAAGTCTTTCACCAGGAGAAAATATACAGTTTAGCTAATCAGAGTGCAAGAGGTAGACAAATGAGTGTTTTAGTGACCCTCTCACTGCATTGAACAGTCAGTTATGTCCTGTATCATTTTAAAAGTGTTGAAAAGCTGAATCAGGCCCAAGCAGCTGTGAGCTCTTAAAAATATCTTTCTTTGTGTCCTGGATTCTGCAACTTCAGTACTTATCTTTTATAACTTTTTTTTGTGTGTGTGAAAAACATTTAAATGAAATCTTGTGTGCATTCATAACAAAAATGTGTGGGTTGCCAACTGTAAGTAATCATGCATTGACAATCAGTTACTCTCTATATAAATAATACTGATGTATACTCTGTATTACTTTGTATGAAGAATTGCTCTTCATTTTATGTATCACACATACAATTAAATTTTAAAAATGAAAAATAAAATTTGGTGTCAAACATTAGAAATTAAAGGCATCCAAAATATATGTCTGTAAAATAAGGTATACGTGTTCTCTAGCTAGCCATCTGCTTCTGTAATATTAGAGTCTTGAGGTTAGCTCTTGGTAGTTATGCTTGTGTAAGGTACTTTCATGCCTTCAAAAGAAATGTTTGCAAAGTTATATTTGAATAGAGTAGGTAACCTTGCATAATATTCTGCACTGAAAAATTCCACTGTTTTTTATTGAAAGTTTTTCAAAATAAGAGACACCAGATAGCAACTTGTGACTAATGCATCGGTTTTTGTGTCCCGTAGCTATATAAATGGGAAAAAAACATCAGCATAATGGGATTAGGTAGGCCATGTAATGACTGCATATTGTTATCTGGATTTCAAAGAATGGGATGGGTAGGCAGTGATACATGGTCCTTTAACTGAGGAGGAAAGAAAAGGAGCTCTGTGGAGAGAATGGGGGATGATCCATGCAACTGCATCTAACTGTTGTCAAAATGTAAGCAAAAGTGCTCTGCAAGTACAAGCAGGAAGGAACAGGGGGACAGGGCCAAGGCTCACTCTGCATTTAAGTACCTTTGGGCAGATTTTGTGTTTGAATCTATCTCATAGCTTCCTTTTGCGACACTTCAGTGTCAACAAGTTCCTCTGTATTTCTGTTCTGAGTCTGTACTGAAGGGTTTATGTTTTCAGGATGATGTTATCTCATGTTTCTCATCAATTAATTAATCCTTTACTCAGCTTGCTCAAGCAGGGACCAGTCAGGGTCTACTAGTGCAGATGAGATAAAGGAGCCTCCTCTAGTTCTTGGTTACTTTGCGTCTTGCAGATTTTGCAAAGGTGGTTTGGATAATGGTTTCCCTGGAAGAAGAAAGCCCTGATACTCTCAGCCTTTTCAGCTTGTTTTCATAGAGTTCAAACTTCTTGAGGACCATCCCAGTAAACTCAAATAATTTTTGAGTTGGAAATAGTTTGCAGGAATATTGAGATATGGTCTTGAAAAAACTCATCAGGTGTAGGTACAAGTTGGGCCACTGATCAGTTAGTGCTGACGCTTACTTAGGCAGCATAACCACTTTCATCATATATGCTAGTACAGCATGAAACAATCTACAAGAGAAATATGGACGTGCTGGAACGTGTGCAGAGAAGGGCCACGAGGATGATCAGAGGGCTGGAGCACCTCTCCTATGAGGGCAGACTGAGAGAGTTGGGGTTGTTCAGTCTGGAGAAAAGAAGGCTCTGAGGAGACCTCGTAGTGGCCTACCAGTATCTTAAGGTGGCCTACAAGAAAGCTGGTGAGGGACTTTTTAGGATGTCGGGTAATGGTAGGACTAGAGGGAATGGATTAAAACTAGAGATGGGACTATTCAGACTGGACGTTAGGAAGAAGTTCTTCACCATGAGGGTGGTGAGACACTGGAACAGGTTGCCCAGAGAGGTGGCGGAAGCCCCATCCCTGGAAGTTTTTAAGGCCAGGCTGGATGGGGCTCTGAGCAACCTGATCTAGTGGGAGATGTCCCTGCCCATGGCAGGGGGGTTGGAACTAGATGATCTTTAAGGTCCCTTCCAATGCTAAAAATTCTATGATTCCATGATAATACATGCTTAGTTACACTAATGAAGATGGAATACAGGAGGGATATCTGGAGATGGTAATTTTAAATCACATAATTTTAGCTGAAAAAAGGGCATGATGGAAGACCGTTCTCAGGACAGCTTTTCCTTTGTTCTCATTTATCAGAAAGATGCTAGTTAAGCTAGCCATCCACATTTAGACAGTGTTTTCTGTATAAAGGAACAGTTAGCTATTTAATTCACTTTTCCTAGAAGATGTGCTATTAGTGTCTGCTGTAAGTGGTTCCAAGATCAGTCATTTTCTTCTAGTGCATCTCTCTCCTAGTGAAACAAAGTATAATTTCCTCACATGAAAAACTTAAAGGTCACAAATTTCAAAACTTCGGGCATACAGTAATAGATTATTCAAAAAAAAACAAACAAAAAGCAGACTAATACCTTTTTCAACCCCCTAGCTGTCCCTTGTCTCATATAAAAGAGAATGTAGATTGCACCATGCTTTTAAAAAAAGGAAAAAAATTCCTAAGTATTATCTTTAAGTGGGGTCTCAACGGCAGTAAAATAATCACTTTCATATGACTTTTCGCTTTATTATTTCATGAAAACATGAGAAATGCTTTACCAGATCACCTACATTGCAGAAAATGAGGAAATGTATTCCTGTGCTGAAGCACTGTTTGTCAAGGAACAATGTTACATTTCTACCACACAGCGTAATTTCTATAGCACGGGTATAATAAAATAAATTACAAAAGAAAGCAAGACAGTCTTGTTTTCCTCATATTTTGCTGTAGAAATAAAAATAAGTCTAAAGAAGGTGTGTTAGAGTGAAAATTACATGGTCTTATGAGTGATTTCACATCGGTTTGTTGCACAGAGGATGGTACCAGGACGAGGGGAAGAATGCACCACAGAGGATATTATAGGAAAACCATCTTCATGGTGCATCAAGGCTGGGATCTTTGTAAGACCAGGGAGAGCACTGGTGATATGAGTCAATCAAATAAGTAAGGGGAGTTGATGTTACACAGGGCTTGGAATCATATTCAGAAAAAAATGATTTGATGGAATGAGACAAGAGGTGAATTCAAAGGCATTGCAGTGTGCGTGGATATACACAACATGGGGGCAACCTTAGCAGCTGCACATTTTATGGATGTGAGAATTGAAACCCAGATGTCAGGAAGGCAAGGAGAGAGATAAGCACCTTGGTGAATATTTTCCGTATTTGGATAGAGTGACATAATTCTTAATTACCTCTAGTATATATTTCACTCGGTGATGCTAATTTATTTCGATCCAAGTGTTCAGAGTTGTAGACTTGTAGTATTTTAAGACATCTTAGAGTGAAGTCAGACTTCACAGCAGTGGAAGCAGTTCGGACAACTAATTGGATGATCTTATGTTGCAGGATAACATCTATTCATCCCATTCCTTATGGGGAGACTCATATTTTTTCAGTATCAGAATAAGAGACAAGAGATGGTTTTAAAAATACAATGTTTGCATTAAAATAGGAATGCAATAAGCATTTTCTGTGCTTTTTTGGACAAATTTCAGAAATCATCTTGAAATGACATCTACGCTTAAGTTTTAGGGTCAGCACAATTTTTTTAAGGTTACAGAAGTTATGGAAAATTTCCATTTAGAAAACAGAGACTACCTCAAAACTGATCTTGAAAACTAGAGAAACTTTTAAAGTACCTATACTGTACATAGCTTCCCTGGAAGTCTAAGAGCTACCCTTACATCAGCATTTTCATAAACATGCTCTTCTGTGCACTGTGCATTGTGTTTCCTTGGACCAGGGCCCTTGACATTAAACGATGAGGCTTTTTTTTAATATACTTGAAAATAAAATGTTGGGGTTTTTTAATGTATTCCAGACATTTAAAATATTTTTAAATCAACCAAGCATTTCTGTACATTATTTTTATAAAAGTATATTTAAAATACTGCTTACATTAAAAAAAAAACAACAGGTAATTTAAACAATTGGCAATGGCAAGAAAGGATACAATAGCAAAGCTGTAACAAGTTATTAGAGAAGGTCATCTTCATAAAATGAGGTCAGTTTGTGATTCTTAATGCTAGGAAGTATTCAAATTGTAATTTCTTGTACTGCTCTGGGTTTCTTGGCAAACTAAAATTTCGCTTGCCTTTTTGGCAAAGGTACCTCCCTTTGAATTCACTCTGGAGTCCGCAATTCCTACTTTTCCTTTTAAAGTCATATTGTAGCAGAAGCCCCAGTTTGCAAGCCTCTAAAAAGTTTTGCACAAAGTATTTTTACTGGGCTAGAAAATTAACTTCTTCCTGTCTTTCTGTGAAAGATAACTGTTTTTAAATACTTGTCACAGTAAATCTATGCCATCTATTCCTTACAGATTTTTGAATGGAGAAATATCAGATATGCGTCATCCAATATTCATCAGGCTGTTTAATCATCTAATATAATTGTTCCCATATATCAGCTGGTTTATTTCTCAAAAAATGTTCTAGAAGGAAATACGTAGGTCTGATAATCTGTTTTTACAATGGAACATTTCTTTTTAAACAGAACTGAAGAATAATTTTTCTGTTTGAAGAACTTCACAGAGAATTTCCCACTTTCAAGAATGCCTCCATCTCTCAGGCTTTTGCATGGCACTTTTAAACACAAATAGCCATTTCACGTCCTAGATGTTCATAGTGGTCCTGCTTGCTTCCTGACAGGTTCAAGAGCTCTGACACAAGATTAGTTTCCAGCAACTGAACTGCACTTGAATCAGACTGAAAACAATAGGGAAGAAACTGTATTTTAGAAAAGGCTAATTCTGTATAGATCAGTATTATATTTGCTTGCATCCTTTGGAAGAATACCATCTGCGGGAGCAAGCATATCAGAAGCCAGTAGTCTCTGACCAGGTTCTATTAGATATGCTACATGTGGAAGTTTTAATGTTTAAAACAAAATTTACTTAACTGAAGATATTTGATGCTACATGGGATTTTGATTTAGCAGAGTGAAATGGCAAAGTACTGAAATCCCAGTGCAAACGCAGTATAGCCACTGCAATATACAGTTGGATTGCAGTACAAATCTGACTGCTATTTCTGGCCTTTATATGCTCACTGTCGCGATGCTGGGCATTGCCAGGTGCTGGGAGGGAATATGTGAGTTAAAGTCAGCTCAATCCCATTGCTCTGTTCACAGCTCATTTTGCCAGTTGTTAAGTTTTTATACTCTCTGTCGAGCTGAGCCACATATGCACTTACCCCTTGCTGGGCTGGCTAACTCAAGAAGCCATTCACGCTCTTTTGATTAACTCAGGGAAAAACATTTACACAAGCAGTTAATCCACTGAACTGATACAGACGTTTATCTAAAACAAACCCTCCAGTCCCTTTTCTCTTAACATAACGTCGGCTTTCTTTGCAACAGCTGTGGTCAGTCACTTTCTACGTTCTTCCCTCAGCTTCATAAGCACATCGCCCTTGCCCGTCTCATCTGACCCTTCTTCTGTTTTAGGGGTTTACTGGCCAGACAGAAAAAGGTAAACTTTTTTTTTTTTTTTTAAATAAACAAGTTTATTTAAGTAAAGCAGGTATGTAAAGAAAAAATGAAAGGTAGGCTAAATAAGGATCAAAAGAGGGGAAAAAAAAGGAAAAGTGTATATATGTATGTACACAGAAATGTAGAGACAATTAGTTAAAGGAATAGACACAGCCTTAATACCACATGCACACATACCACCCAGTAACAACTAGCACAGCTGTAGGTGCCAATCTGGAGTTGTGGTGGGTCTGGTCACAACAGTAAATAAGTAAAAGGAAAATGTATGATTTGGTTTATGTATTTTCTGGTCATTGTGATGATCCATTAAGAGCAGTTTTTCCTTAGCTTCTAGGTTAGGGTTCATTCTGTCAAAGCAAAGCAGAATTCAAGCTCTGCTTTTTTCCATTTAGCATAATGTTTTAAAAATTGTTTCTTCCTAATGGTCTTTTTTATGCTGTATATATATATAGGAAAGTAATGGACAATAATAAAACTTTTCTTTGTGTAGAGTAAGTTCTCATTCCTGTTTCACTACAACCAGAAGTGCCATATGCTTAGATACTATGAGGACTGGAAATGGCTAGTTCACACAAATAGCCTTCCCTGTTCATTTTTGCCTCAGGAAAAAATACGATCCCCAGAAAGGGTTGATAGAGAAAGGTACAAATCCAGCCTGAAAGACTGCAAAACAACATTGTCACATTTCCCAGCTGTAAAGGAAATGTAGAACAAGTTGGACAACACAGAAAGCAAATTTGAGTTGTTAAAAATACTTCCTGTGGTGTAGTGCAGTGTTCACTGTCATCAGTCTCCCCATCTTGTCTGTAGAGTAACAAGGGTTTTGTCAACGTACAGAAATAGGGTTTTATGGTAGGAAACAGACACCACCTCTTAATCTGAGACATGTGATGCTCATTCCAAGTAAACTGTGTGTCTGTTATGTCTGTCCAATGCATCAGTGAAAAGTTTATCCTCAAGATGAATTTATTTATGCTCGTTTTTGGTGAGAGCTGTTCTGAAATGGCTGGCGATCAGCTTGAAACCTGTTTCTAGCATTTTAAGTAACAAGCTTCAACTTTACTTTGGAAAGCCCCATTCAATTTTGCTGCCAAATAAGTGAGGTTTTTTAAAGTCACATCTTATTTGATTGTATACAGCAGAGTTCCATGAAGGTTTCATAAGGCACTCATAATTTACCCACGAAATTTAAGGACTGAAAGTCTTTATTGTGTAAGTCCTAAAATTAGACTTTTCCACTTCTGTTAAAAAGTTAAACTTACTAATGTAGATCAAGATTATTAATTTTCTCTGCCATATAAAACAAACATGTAGAAAAATTGTTTATGCAAATCATGCCATGAGGAAGTTAGAATAATGGATCAAATTAGTTTCAATTTCTTACAGGAAGATTGAGTTATTGCATAGAAAGATTACAGTTGATTTTTATTTCATATTAATAATATGAGAAAGTAGGAAGCAAAGAAAATCTTTATTGCACTTCATATGCTGTGATTTTTCACATTTTCTTCTGAACAGAATGACTTAGGACCTCTTCAACGTCAATTGTACACAATCTAACCAAGTTTTTTTCTGTTTCTAGGTTACAGGTGCAAAAGAAAGTCAAATGCGGAGCACAGGAAGTTGTGACTTTTCAGTTTATAACTTTTTTCTTTTTATTTTCCAATATGCAGTTTTCTTTTGCATCTTGGTCTTTTCCTGTTCATGCATATTTTCATGGACAAGTTTTCCACTTGGTGATAATGCCTTTACAAAGATAAAAAAATAGGCAATTAAAAGATATAAAAAGTATACTGTCTGTACTCAGGGGCTAAGTTACAGTGCTTTGTGTAAAACGTTGCTTTACATTTTTAAGAATTTTTTTCGTATGTTGCCTAAAAGTTAAAAAAGAAGACATGAGAATTATTTGTCAACTTTTACATTAGAAGGTGTCTTTGTGTTCAGAGCTGCCTTTCTTCATAAAGTGTTTGGAATAGTGGTAGCCTGAGTATGCTTTCATATTGTTCAAAGCATTCTGGATAGTTCAGTGTAAAGCTGATGAGAAGAACTGTAGATATTCATGACACTGAAAAGGCAATGAAAGAGCAGATGAAGTTAAGTATTGTCAAATACAAAGTAATGAATATTAAGGGAAAAAAAGAGTCTTTAGCCTATATGTGCAAAACTGTGGGCTTTGCTACCACTCAGGAAAGAGATTGGAGAATGATAGGCATTCCTCTGAAAATGTCAGCTTACTGATCAGCTGAGTAAAGCGACTGTTGGGACTGACCAGGAAAGAACAGAGAACCATGGAAAAATTGTAATGGTGGTCCTTTATTAACCCGTGGTACTCCTGACCTTTTGTCTATAACCATTTTTGTCAGTAAACTGTAGCAGATCAAGAGAAGGTAAGGTATGCAGAGGGCTATAAGATGTCAAAAAGATGTAGTTTGCTTTTGCTTGAGGAGTTGCTGAATGTGCTACAGCTTTTCTGTTTGTCATTAAGATAGCTAACCGAGATTTAAGAAGGCATAGATGGCTTTGAATAGATGAATAGAGCTTTCTGTTTGAGTTAGAATACCCACTATGCAGTCTTCATAAAAGGAGAAAAAAAGTCCGGTTGTACACAGTTACACTCTGGAGCACTTTGCCATCACGTGTTGTGGACCCAAACTCTGAAAATGGTTAAGAAGGAATAGCCAAATTCGGAGAACATATTAGACATCTGTGGACTGTTTATAAGGTGCAAGAACTAAGGACCTAAAACTGTGCAATCACACATTCAGAATTTGTCCATGCGTGTATGGCATACATTGATAAGCCCTCCCCATTTTTAGACTTTTTCCCCACCCTGAGGGTTAAAGTGCAGCAGTTTGTTTAAAGGGAGAAGAGTAAGCCTAATAGTCTATTCTGAAACATAAAATCACATACTTATTGATGAAGTATTTTTCTGGAAGCATTGTTTTTTCTAAGATGTACGTAAATCAATAACAAAACAGGTGAAAAAAAATTGAGTTACATTTGTGTAAAATGCAGCACAAGTTGAATTGGGTTTATCCCATTGTTTTTTCTAATGTCTTGCATCAGTGTGTATGTGCATTTTTTTTTTTATATGTGTATATATATACACACACACACACATATATAGGTAGAATTATCATCATTGTTGATATCTGTTACTTTAAAAATAAAAAAAATAAATCAGTCTAGGCTCTTCTGTTTGCATTTTAGATTCCTGCTTGTTAACTGTGTTATTTTGATTACTGCCATGTTTAAGGGCTGCTCATTCACTGACAAGACTTTTTTTTCCTGGAAACCCTCAGTGTCTGGGACTCTCTTCAGAGCAGCTTGTGCTAATTATACTTTTACGTGTCAGCTCTGTGGAAAGCTTTTTTTCTCCTGTTTCTTAAGAAAAGTATCTGGGCTCCTAAAAAAAAATCATTTGTTAGATTAGTAATCAAATCCAGTTAAGTACTATCATTTATGTGCACAGGCCCATTGATTTGCTAGTCCAAATTTAAAATACTTATGTTCGAGTCAAAAGCCAGATGTACTTGGGCATTAGATTATGTTTCTGTTGTAGTTGCTTGCTAGGTTTGCGCATTATCAATAATTCAAACTAAGGTCATGCTATCAGGAGTGTATTGCTGCATGGCACTTTCTGAAGGCTAAAGATTTTTGGGGGAAAGTTCGTGATTCAAATCGTCGTGAGTGTTTCTGAATTTTTTCTATCCCTTTCAGGCTTGCCTATATTTCATCAGTGTTTTATACTGAAAATAGAAAATTACTTTTATTCATAGTACGTGTTTAAGCACTATCAGTGATGTGTGTACTAATTTAATAAAAATAGATCCAATATTCATGAAGTCCATGAACAGTTTCAATATCTTTGAAATTATATCTAACGTGCATTCAAGAGTAATAATGTGATTTATTATTTTACGTAGCTGACAGGGAATGCAGTAGGTGCTGGAAATCTGTTCTGTTTTACTGTTTTTTATCTTGGTCAAATTTGACAATTTTTACTGATGGATAGATAGCACAACAATGAGCGTACTGTCCCTAGATTCCTGAGAATATAACATACTCCATTAAAAATGCTTTAAAAGGGAAATGTTGGGGTTTTTTTATTTAACTGTGTACAAAGTTAAATTAAATTTATTTAATTTAAAATTATAATTAAATTTATTAAACTTTGTACAAACATGCTCTTTTTAATTCTTTCAGCTTGTGTTTTCAAGGGTTGGGAACAGAACATATGTGTTTGGTTTTTATGGAATTTTGATTTCATACAGACTGGCAATTCAGGTAGACTCTGCTCTTGATCAGTGGTAGAAGGAATATCTGGATGATGCCCTATTCCACTTACCTGGAATCAAAGAATATGTTGTAGGAACTTTGTTCTGTTGTTTTTTATGGTCATTATTGCCTTATAATCTGGAAAAAGAATAGTCTGTTGGTCAGAACATTACTGTTCCCAAAACAGAAGTGCTGTGAAATAGCTCAGGAATGTGCAGAGGTGATATCCAGGTGTTATCAATGGTTTAAACTGGTGGTATGTGGAAGGGTGTCTTTCTCTTTTAAAAACATCTAAAATTAGCAAGTAGATTTTGGAGCAAGTATGAGGGAAGGGATTCAGAATGAGCAGGTAGCTAATGGCATGACAAACCAAGTTTCAATGTATTGTGAAACCGAGGAAGTTCAGAGGAAAATAACTTCAAATGTGCTAAGTAATTAAGACTTGTGTGGTTAAGACTTTCAGAATATAAAATCAATTTCTTTGGATCAATATAAAGGGAAAAATAATAACCAATCTCTAGCCTTTTAGAATGTGTTATTACAAATACAGACATACTCAAGTCACACTTGAATGTTGTATGGTCACTGTAAGAAAGTGCAACATTTGTATGTTTCACTGCATATTTCTTAATGAGCTTTTGGGTTTTTCACTGTGGAGTTTTCGTTCCTGCAGGCAATGCTGACAGTAGCCTTTTAATATAGGTAGTGAATTTATCTTATTGGCAGCAGGCCATGAATAAGTAGGTAAAGCTGAAACATTTGTTCGGATACTTCAGTTGGTAATGTGTTTTGTGTTGTCCCTGTGAGCTGAACTATGGCTTTTCAACAGAGAAGTAGCAAATGCGTGCCTACTTTGAAAGAATAAATAGTTTGATCATGTGATGAAGATGTTCATTAAGATTAAGAAACCAAAAAAATTTTAACAAAAATTTGTCATATTATATCAAAGGAAATGCTCCTCTCTATGGGTAGCAGTAATGGTAGTAATAAACCACTGCTATGACTTCGGACAAGTCCTGCTTTTCTGAAGCAGCATGTATTTCATTTGGATATTTACATGTTTTATAAGAAAAAGTAGTCTCTTACGTGGTTCTTCGAGGGCATGATGGTAAAGCTTTACTCTCTTTATTGATATTGCATGTGTTTTCTTGTGAATTAACTTGAGAAATGGTTATCTACAGAGTGAGGTAATTTGAATATTTTTCATTTGGTATGTATTCATGCAGTGGTTTTTTTTTTTTGAAAACACAGCTTTCTTCTAGGTAAATAACAGGATCCTTCCGTAAATTGTCAGTGAGGTGATGCTACTGCTTTCTGGCCAATGCTTTTTGGATACTAAGTGTTTTAGTTTGAAGCTGCGCGTTGAGACTGTGGGGTTCACTGGGAATACCTTAATCATAACAAGGGAGCAATTGTTCGTTGTTTTTTTCTTTTCTTGTGGATTTAACCTTGGAGCAGTTCCAGCTGTGTTAATAAGCCACAGGAAGCTGCAGTGAACATACATATATTTAAAGAAGAAATTCCTTCTCTTACCTAATGCAGAGACAACTAAGCAAGAGCAGCTGCTTATTGAAGTCAGTTTCATTTTCTCTACATGTGAAATTAATAACCGAGGACAAGACATGAAACCAGTTCATGACTAGTAGTTGGCTGATCTACATCCAGTAGCTGCAGTTGGATGTGGCTTCCACATATGAGGTTGACTTTGTTTAACAGGGGGAAAGTCACAAAGCATTAATTGCACTTGATGTTTTTGGACATTTCTAGAATCAGAAATCTAATTTAATCTAAGTGAAATGCAGGTCTTATGTTTTGTATGGTACACTTAAAAAGGTCAAACAGAATCAATTCCCTTCAAGGAATGCCAAGTCTAAAAGCGGTATTGGTCATATATATTGAGTATTTTTTGAGAATGCCTACTACTTCTGACTGCTGCTTCTGCAGAATAGGTATGCAGAATAGAACCTGCAATGTGCATAGTTCTTTGGGAATAAATTGGGGAACAGGCAGGACAGCAACTGATAGTACTCATGTTGTTGTATGGAAAGATATTGCTAATGTACTTGAACCTGCCATTTTAGAGGCCAAAATATGGTTAGGGGACTTCTTTTCCCTACAAAAAAGTAGAGATCATCAGACAGTTTTCAGTTAGTACTCGGCATCAACAGGCAGAGGGAGGTTTGGGAATTTTCTTTCTGTAGATCACAGCAAATAATTTTTATCCAACTGAGGACAGCCGTCTTCAGGAAGTGTTGTGGTTTAATCCCAGCTAAGCAACTAAGCACCACACAGACACTTGCTCACTCTCCCCCAGCAGAATGGGGGAGAAAATTGGAAGGGTAAAAGTGAGAAAACTTGTGGGTTGAGATAAAAACAGCTTACTAATTTAATAACAATAATAATAACAATAACAATAACAATAATAATAATAATAATAAATTTAGTAGTAGGAGTAGTAATGAAAAGGAAAATTGCAAAGAGAGAGAAAAAAAAACGAGAAAGACAAGTGATGCAAATAAACACAATTGCTCACCACCAGCTGACCAATGTCCAGCCAGTCCCTGATCAGCAGCACCCCTGCCAACATACCCCCTAGTTTTATTGCTGAGCATGACATCATACGGTCTGCAATAATCCTTTGGTCAGTTGGGATGAGCCGTCCCAGCTGTGTCCTCTCCAAACTTCTTGCCCACCCCCAGCCTGCCCTCTGGCAGGGCGGTGTGAGGAGCAGAAAAGGGCTTGGCTCTGGTAAGCACTCGTCAGCAATAACTAAAACATCCCGGTGTTATATCGACACTGTTTCCAGTGAAAAAATTGAAAACATACCCCCTTACCAGCTACTATGAATAAAATTAACTGTATCCGAGCCAAAACCAGCACAGTAAGTAACATATTCCTGAATATTTTGCATTATAGTAACAAGAATGCCCACAACACTTCAAAATGCAGCGCTGGATTTTATCTATGGCAAAAGTAATTTTTCTATTTTCTTTTAGCACTTTGTAAATTCATTGATGTTGTCTGAAGTCAGGTTCCTGATGTCTGCTTCTTCTGGTACTGTTATCAGCTCTACTAAGAGCTACAGTATTAAAAGCAGCTCTGTCTTTTCCAGTTTGGTCATCAAAACTTGAAAGAAAATGCATATAATTGTGGAACTACAAGGCACAAAATGGTTTTAGAATTATTTTTGCTTTTATTTCAGCTACTGGAGAATAAGACTCGACATAAAACATTACATTTCAGAGCGTTTCTTACTTCTCTTATTTTCAATAGCGTTAATATAAATTATACCTAAATTTAGCATGAAGTGTCTTTTGAAGGACTTCCTTTTTGCTTTAAAAATTATTTGCCTTTTTGTTGTATCCCAAATTACTTTTACCCCTGCTCCATGTTTTCTCCTTTCTTTGGAAAGAAATGTTCTGCCATATTCAAATCTGATTTGTGGTTGTTTTGTTCAGTCCAGAACAACATTTTTTGTCACATGACTCTTGTGTCCAAAAACTTTCAGCCAGCCCTGTTGAGAGCAACACTGCCAGACTAGTGATGGGTTTACTACTTGAATTTCATGTTGTGGATGAGGCGTTGTACTCACAGACTGACAAATACTTGGATTGTAAGAAGAATGACTTTTATCTTGTTAACTTACAATGCTAATTATGACTAAGTTTCAAACACTGTCAAACATTTCAAACTTGACCTTTACATACAAACATCCAGCCAACATGTTGATCCAGAGGGCACCATTCCATTGAAAGGATGTTCCTGGGAAGAAGGCCAAACACTTGAAACAGCATTGTGATTGCTTACTCCAAAATTTCAAACAACGAGTGACTACAATAGGGCCCCGCTAAATGTATTTGTGGTCTGAAAAAAATTACCATTACCCAAATTAAGCTGCATGTTCCTCAGTCCTTAACAGTTACAGACATTCTACTTTTTAGAAGCTGAACTTGAACTCAAAAGCCTACCATTCAGGCTTCTATTTTTTAAAAAATTTAGGTATTATATAGTAGAGGCATTATAGCCTCTACAATGAACGTGTTTTGTGTAATCTCCTACGAATTATTTGAGTTCTGTAACCCCTAACACTTTTACACATTTTTATAAGCATTAGCATACTGAACATTGTATAAGTACTGAACAGTGATAATGTATTATTTGCATTCTATTCTTCTGAGTCTGTCAGAGGAAATAACTGTTCAGATTTGTGTTCTATTGTTGTGGACATCTATTTTAATTTACAGTACTATCAATATTCATATGTGTGTTCTATCACATCTTATTGAGGTACCTAGCAACACTTTTAGAGAATATCTTTTCTGCACGTTTTGGTCTATATAATCAGACAATATTACTATCGGGTAGTATTACCGCAGCTTCTTATTTCTTTGCTATCTTTTGTCCAATTTTGTGCTAAAATCAGTCATTCTGCCTTATGAGTAAATAAACTTTTGTGAGATACCTATTTCTATATTTGGATGGCTCTGACCACAATAAGGTTTTAGACCTGTTTGGGATCAATAATGCCATAATACATACAGTTAGTCATAACAAAAAATAATTGAATGTGGTGGTTGTTTTTCCTAGGTATAGCCTATCTGAGTGGAATGTGCAGTGAAAAACGAAAATGTATAATTGCAGAGGACAATGGTCTGAATCTCGCTTTTACTATTGCCCATGAAATGGGTCACAAGTAAGTATGTGAACAAATGCTAGTATTTTTTTGCATGTAATATTACTATGATTTGATGAAATTGATTGTGTACTTGCTTTTTTCTTTTAGGAGGGCTTTTAAATTTGATGAAAAATTTGGAAAACAATGTTTTTGTAATTAATAATAATAGTGACATATATTGATATATAGAATGTAAATTAAGAAAATGTTTACAACTTAAATGTTTACAACTTGAAGTAATACAGGAATCTTTATAGCTACACAATAACTATGTTAGCTGGAAGGACTGATAATTTCTAGAGGAAAAGCAGGTGCCCCGAGATGTTTTTCTCTCTTGGGACTGTGGTATTGTGTATCAGATCCAGCTCTGACTATTGTTGCCAAGAAACATTTTAATGAGAACATGAGTTGGAAAAGTCCTTATTTAAGTTGGCATTCTCAGGATAGATCCCATTAAAGTGTATAATGGTCATCAGCCATCACAACATTAATATTGTTTTTTTCCTGCCTTAATAGCAAAGGATGACAAAGTGAAGGTGAAGGTAACTATCCTTCTCAATTGGATTGTGTTTTTTTACTTATTCCACAAGGAATACTTTAAAGCAAAAGTGAAAAATTCTCAAGTTGCAATAATGAAATTTGTTAGTGAAAGTTGTGTATGATTCTTGGCTTCAGTACTTGTTAAAGAAAATAAATAGGAGAGTTCTTATTTTAAAATGAATAAAATAAAATAAAATAAAATAAAATAAAATAAAATAAAATAAAATAAAATAAAATAAAATAAAATAAAATAAAATAAAATAAAATAAAATAAAATAAAATGGAGATGTTTATTAATCTGCCATTTTTACCTGCAGTGTCTGCTCCAGGTATCTGTATATACATTTTTAGAATAGCAGCTTCTAAGTGACAGCAGCAAGGGATGGTTTGTTAAATCCCTTGAACCTCTGAACATTAAGGTCAGGTATCTTAGGACAAACACTTTGAATTAAAAGAAGTGATTTGGTTTATACTTGGTCAAAGCTCTCTGAAAATGGAGGTCATAGCATCTAACGTTGAAACATGCAGTTGATTACAAGAAAGAATTGGGACTTAAAATTTGAAATTTGTCTGTTTGACTATTTGTCTATTTGAAATTTGTCCTGGATGCAAAAAAAGCAAATTCAGAGTAATTATAAGAAATGCTGCATGAAATTAGTCTTTTCTGTTTTTTCTTTTTTTGAGTTTTCATAACTGCAGGAAGCAGCTCCAGGTTAATATAAGCCAGCCTGTTTGAATGATAGTTATGATAAAGGAAAGACTTCAAGAGAAAAATTTGTTTGTATTTTGTAGCCACATGCTGCCCTTTCTTATTCACTTCTAGTATTAGAAGGAGGGTGGGTAGAGGAAGATTCCTTTTCTGTACATATGTTGTTATGACAGTAAACCAAGGATAAGGGGAAATAAGCAATAACGGAATATGATCTGCAGGTAAGTTCACTGATGGAGTAAATTAGAGAATTGTTTGAGGCAGGTATGATAATACTGGATAATTTAAAGAAATATAAATACTGCTTTATGCCCTGCACAATAAAAATATGTTCAGAGAATAAAAAGCTTGGCAGCAGAATTGCTGGATTTGAAAAAAAGGGCATCTTGATCAACAAGAAATGTAACACCTTACGCTTCCTGAGAAACGGTGGTGTACAAAATCCTAGATGCGGAAAATAGGAAGCAGGTATAAAATTTTTGCGAAGTTATGGGTGATGTGTTGGCTCTGCACTGGCAAATTTGAGTGTGGGATACTGGTCTTGTAAAGAAGGTTTTGTCTTGCAGCAGAGAAATTAGAACTATCTTTGACATTCTAAGGGCTGCTGGATGCCAAACAGTATCCGGAACAAGTTAGACAGGGAAGCTCACAGTTGGTGCCTAGCAGTTCTTCCAAGATTGCTGCACAGGCCAGGCTTTATAACCCTTGTTGCATTTGGTCCTCAACTTGGAATATATTCGTGGCTTTGCATTGCTGTGGGACTGAGGAAGAGAACGGATTTAGCACAATCTTCCTACAGGGACATAAAACCTAAGTTGCTGGGAAAAAATGTTAAAGGCTATGCTATGAAATTTCAGAACTTTCAAATCCTCCATATTAATTCAAACAAATTTGGAAAAACAAATCACAATGACATCCCAGCCATCATATTCTCACAGTAATAATGACATTTGGATGTCCTTAGAGACATTCTCACATTTCTCTGTAGGTACTGTAACAGGCATTTAAAAACAATGGAAAAAAAGAGTAAACCAAATCTGGTTTCATAGTAAAGGACAGGACGTTATTTGAACCACATATTTCTTCGAGAAATTCAACCTCATAAAGGCTAGTAACAAGCCATGCAGAAATTAGGAAGACCACCACAAAAGGGAAAGAATAGGTAGCCAGAAATATATGAACAGCTGCCACAAAGAATAAAAAATAAGGCGCAGCCTCTACTGCAAAACATGCAGAGGCATTCTCCTTGATCCCTGCATCAGTATGGAGCCAGAGTCCTTAACCATTGCAATCTGAAATAAAGTGGTCTTGCCCCAGAGGGAGTAAGGTGATATTACAGAGACGTTTGTTTTCTCTGCATGACTGTCTTTGTCTGCCAGCCTAACCCTGGCAATGGCAAAGAAGTGCACTAGAAGTAGTTGACCCTTTGTGGAGAGACAGTGTAAAAATATTTGAAGACAAACATTTGAATGAAGTTCCCATGAAAAGGACCTCAAGAGATTCAAAAGTAACTACGGTATTTCTTTCAGAGATTTGTCTTGCTCATTAACAGTCTCAGAAATGGAGATTAAATGATCGCCATCTAGACCAGACATAAATCTTTTCCTCTTTCAACACATCATGTTTTCTATAAAATTTTCGCAAACTCTTTCTGAATCTTGAAGTCACTTAGCTATTACCTTCTTTTTTTGTCTAATATCTTTAACCATTCTAGTTGCTCTTGTTGTGAAGAGAAGCCTGTTCAGCGGCGAAGGAGAAGGAAAAACTTTCTCAAAGATTTTGCCTCTCAAAGTACAAAGAAAAAAACCTTAATTTTTTGTCTTCTGTACAACAAATTAATTGCCCGTAAATTATCATTCAAATAGACTCAAAATGTATGCAATACATTGTAGATTTGCATTGTAGAATTTCATTTATCAGCCTGAGAACATAAAGAAATAAATACATTCACAATTGCCATTGTTTTGATGAGTATAAAAGTCCCTTTGAAAAAGGTGACAGATTGCTTTTGGAGGGCTTAGTTTTATACCCCAAACTCCATGCTGTTATGTATATATTTGAAATTCTTTTGCCTCTGATAAAATCTCATGATCATTCTTGGTATCTGTTTTAACAGAACACACTTTTCATTCCTGAAAACAGAATTTAGATGAACAATCCGTGATTTGAATCACACTACTGAAATTACCTGCTTCCATAGGACGTTTCTCGTCTTACATGAGACTTCTGGCCATGCAACATATTCTGCTGTTTTTATTTGGATAATAATTAATTACATTTATTTTACATTCCAGAATGTGGGATATATATATATTTTTAGAATAAACTAGAACGTAAAAAAGTGACACTGTAATGCTGTTTTACCACAAAGGAGGAAAAATACTTTCTAGCTGTAGCAGAATTTTCTGCTTTGAGAAGGCAGCCAATTTATTTTTTCAGAATGCTCAGAACATTTTAGTTGATTAAGAAATGAACTGTAAATTAAATAATATATGATCTCAGGACAGTGGACCACGGTATGGAATTACGAGGTAAGTAATTTTTGAAGTTGAAAACCTGTTTCCTGCAGAAGTAAATGCAGATGTGGTAAGTTGAATAGTTTTGAAACAAAAACTAGTGAAAGTACTAAAGAGCTCGTGCTGTAGGATGGTTTTGAGGTTCCTCGATTGCACAAATGTTTCATTACAAGTACAGTTCCTTTACGACTGCCTTCATTAGTAGAGTATGTTTCCCAAGTTTGTCTGCAATCCATTCGTTACTCAGGCTTTTGTTTCAAGTGAGAGTGAAAATGTGAAACTACTAGGTTCAACTATATTTTATTTTAATAATGTTTTGAATTAGCATTTTGTTTCCAGCTTCAGGCCTTCTCTGATAAAATACTGTAACTTTCAAGCGTCTGCTTTCATTTTTTTTGGATTTTTTTCACTAATGGTAACTTATAAATTGCTTAATAATTAGTAAGATAGGAGCCAATAGGATTTCTAAATTTGTTGATCTAGGAGGCTGAGACATAAATTTCTGGGGACCCACAAGGTCTTTTTCTTTATTTTGACTTTGAAATACCAACTTTGCTGTTGGTCGGGACCGTCTTACTTCAAGTTATGCTTTTCCCCTTCCCTTGATGTGAAACTGTTCCTGTATTTCTGTCTGTAATTCCTATACGGAATGACATACACCTTCTAATTCAAATACATCTTCTTAAAATTTTGGATGTTTTTTGTCATTGTTTGTATAATTTGTATATTAGCATAAAGGAGACAGGCTAGCAAAATTTTGGACCTCTACCCAAAGCGCTGGAACATTGAAATGTGAGAAAATCCCTTCATAGTTATAAGCATCAACAGTAAGTGAATGAATTTCTAGGAAGTATAGACAAATCACAGAATATACTGGTCTTTTATATGCTGTACATAGAATTTCTCTTAAAGTAGATCTGCGTAAGAGAGATACCATGATGTCGTATATTTAGCCAGCTCTGATTTGTTGATAAATTACGGACTTAAAAGATGTTTGCAATGCACAGGTTATTTAACCAAGAGTATATTGAGCTGACATGTTAGGATAGTTAGCCCATTTACTGATTACTGATAATTAACTAAGCATTTATTCAGTAGCGGCCATAATATCACTCTGGGGTCCCTTTCTCTCAGAGCTCTTGCTTCCCAGCATCGTGACTCAGGTTATCTTGGGGTCCTACAGTGTTGGGCGTCCCCGTGGCAGTGACTACTGAGTAAGAAAGAAGCTGCTGTAGAACTGTGGTGTTACTGGGCACCGTGCTGATAACCTGTCCCCAAATAATCTGGTTGCTTCCTTCTCTCTCCCATAAATCCATGATCCGATGGGCTACAGAGGCAGTGGACAGAAGATGCAGGGGAAGTGCCTGTCATTGTGTCCTCCTCCCAGCTGCACAGACCATGTCATTTTACCCCCGTTGTTTCGTTCCCTATTTTTTTTGTCCTTTTTGGCTGACAGTCCAAAGCTCGGTTTCCTGGTCCAACTTTAGATACATAGATACAACTATTAATCTATCTGTAGATATAGAAATATCCATAGGTTCAGGTAGTTGGATACAGAAGCAGCCTGACTGTCGGAGATGTTGAGCTTTAACGGTTTTGACTGATTTTCATCATTACCGAGCTTTGTGCTCAAAATGAAGTTACTGTTGACTGTCAACTGCAGTGTAGACACAGGAACCTAACTTTGAGCAATACAAATTGAAAAGCACAGCTGCAGTTTGCAAAATTGAGCCTTATAATGATTTTAAAAATACAGGCACGACAAACTGTAAGAAATTTTCTTTCCCATACATGTACTTGTGTCATTGACAGATTTAGAGAGAAATGGCTACACGTCTCTGCAGTTTGTGGATAGCAGCATAAAACATGGACATTTTTATATTCTTTTCAGTATTGTTTTACTATCTGTGATAACATTTTCTGTTCTGTTTGCTCAAGAGTGTTCACTTTAAATATCAAAGTAGTCATCTGTGTTCCATAGTCATAAAGTTATGCTGATTTATATGAGCCTAGGATCTCATTGGGCAGATGGGTATTTCATAGCAAACTTCCCCGTAGTCTGGAAATTGTCCAAAAAAATACACTTGCAATTAGAGATGACAGAAAAGGATGCAGCTTATTACATGCCTTTCATTTCCATTTACTCTTTCTCTCAAAGTTTATATGGTGATTCAAAACCATGAAAAAAAATAGTTTTGCTTAGTTCAATTCTAAGAGCAGACAGAGTCTCAGGAAAGATATTACTTTATGCAAACACATCACAGCAATACCAAGCAGAAATCAAGCCTCACTAGCCTTTTGCTGGTAGCTAAACAGCTGAAGAAAGAAACAGCTCAGGAAGAGATGAAGTACTGGGGCAGTGAAGTAGCGCTGCATTGGAATTTTTAGTAAGTTAAAATGGTACGGTATTTCTTTTGCTTGAAATTTAGAAGATTAGTCAACACTTTCTCTAGCAAGGTATCAATGCTTCCATTTCTGCCAGACTGTAATGTTCCAGGATGAATTTATAGTTAATTTTCCTTAGAACAGCATTCGTAAACTGAACAACAGCCTACAGAATGCATAGGCTTAATTGACAGTCAGATACATGCAAAATAGGTGTGAAAAAGTTTTCAAAAGATCATAATAGTTTAAATGTTTTTTGTTAATAAGTTTTTTGGGATTTTTTTTGGTTTATTCACTGAGTACCTGATAGCTCAAAGTCTTTTTCCTTATTACGTATTTTCTTCAATTTGAAGACATGTTATATGTCAAAAATTTTTCCTTGGCATAAGATTAAAGTCGTATACCATAGATGTAATCGTTTATCTTGAAATACTGCAGTTTGCAGGATGTGACATGGGTATCGTGTTTGCCAGAGGTGAATACTTTTCCTATATTATATATTTTGTAAAAATCACCAGCAAGGGACCATATGTATCTTCATGTTATGATGCTAAATACATCTGACACATCAAAGCTTTAAATTATTTATATACTTAAGTCAAAGGACCATGACACCATGCTATGTCTAGATACAGCTTCTTGAAGCAGTAGAAGTGTTGGAGTGAAAGAGAAGAAAGCAGCTGTTTAGCAAAGTTACAAACTTAGCTGGGCAGTAGCATGAGGTATATGCTAATGTCTGCATGTTAATGTACATATTGTATTTGTTACCCAATTTTTTTAAGATTGAAAATGTAGTCTGAGTTGCCAACATCCTAGAGAATGAGAAATGAGTCACAAAACAGAAATACTGGTTGCCTAAACATCTTTTGATTTTTCTTTTTATCATCAAATTGTTAAGAAGATTGAGGTTTCCTTGTCCAGTATATTCTTTCTTTGAAGACAAAGTTGTTCCAAAAGAAATCGTCTTCTACCTTTCAACATCATAGTCTTTCTGGAGCTGTGTTACTTGCCTTTCAGTTCACTTCAGGCTAAATAATTCATTTACAAGTAGAACCACTTGTCTTATGCCATTTATCATCTGCCATTTGCAAAGCACAATGAAAATAATGAATAAATTATAAAAAGCTTTCCACCTGAAAAAGTGTGGGGTCACTGAGCAAATTCATGATGCCATGGATGTAGCACATGTAGGAGAGTTTTGCAGTCCTATAGTGAGAATAAGTATAAAATAGCACTTTACAATGCAGACCTAATTCTTTCCAGGAGGTGTGTGTGTATAGCCTTATTTAACTTATTTAAATATAGCATAATGACTGAGGACCCTTTGTTGAGACTTAAAAGAGCTTTCATTTCTTAATACTAGGCTATAATCAAATCAAATCAAAGTGCAGTACTTGGTACTTTTTCAGTATGTGGGTTGACACTGGAATGCATTTTGTGCCTGCAGGAATATAACCCGTTCCCTTGATGGCAGGAGAGATGCTGTCGTCTGTCTTGAATTCAGCTGTATGCATATAATTGCAGCAGCAGTGAATTGTAAAGGAATTACTTTTTAACTGAAAAATGTAACTAATATTTTTCTCCTACCTTTGGTGGCCTGAGTTCTAAGCACAGAGAAATTAAGGATTTTCCTTTGTACTGTTCCTACTGCCCATTAAACATCAACAGGGATCATCTTCAAAAATTAGCAGAGATTGTTGCAACTTTCTGCATGATATCACAAAAAAATCCAAAACCTGGCAGTGTTTTTTAAACAAGTTTTAGAGGTTTTATTAGATAAAAATATTTTTTCAGTTGACTTGACAACCATGTATAATGTTAGTGGAGTTTATTTGACCAAGGCGCTTTGTCAAAATACTTTTAAACTGAGATTATTAAAATACAGTTTAGTTGCATAGTGTGAGTTGAAACATTGCTAATATTTCAGTTAGCAAATGCATTCCATAGGATGCTTCCTACTTTCATGTTATATCTGACATATATAGTCTTTAACCAGAATGGATGGAGCATTTTTGTATATCAGGGAAAAAATAACGCTTCTGTTCTTAAAACAGAATTTGATTTAGTTCCATATAGATATGATCTACTACTTGTTAAAGTACAATGCTGTCTTCTTTGTTAATTATGTTTTTTCAGACTGTTATAAAGTTATCCTCTTACCCTAGACTCCCTTGTCTTCCTCCCCCATGCACATGGTGTTGTTTTACTCTTGCATGAGGTTGAATGATCACCGCTGTGGGAGAGAGGAGCTTATGGACAGAGAGGGCAATGTGCCCAATGCTAGCATAGTAAATTCTATAGGAAGAGCACAGAACAGCACCGAATATTGTTATATCCTTTTTTTATCCTTAATTGTTAATGAAGAAGTAGATACACATATTTACATTATTTACTGTCTCGCTGGAGAGTAATAATGTGATGTGGTGAAAGAAACAAGAAGTCAGTGCTACTGCATGTTGACTTTTGTGTGATCTTGTAATTGACACTAGGTCAGATAAAAGTACGCAGTCATGACCATGCTACAGAAGAGATCAACAGTATGTAGTGAGGAAAAGTTTTCTGAGAATGTGTAAGAGCAGGCTTTGTTGCTACTTTAGCGTGCTCCTCACATATTGTCTTGAGATTTAATTAGTTGATGTTAACATAATGACCTGTACTTCTCTTTTGAAGTAGCTATTCATTCTGATAGTCAAAGGCTTCAATACTGGTCCTCACTGCTTGCTGGATATTTTGTTACGCGCATTTAATTTGGAGGTGGAAATGTATGGAGGAATGAATCCCATTGGATTAGTGCAGATACTTTGAACTACATTTGAATGTCAAAGCAGAATAGGACAAGTGTTACAAAAGTATATCAGATGAAGTATTGGAAAGCAGTTGGAATTAGATTTTTTTTTTAGTAGTGCTTAATGTTGCTGATATACACAGTTGTTATAAGTACAACAGTTTTTACCACTTCTTGCCTTAAGAGACAATGTTTCCTCAAAATTCATGTACTGATAGACTATACAAAATACTTCTGTGGTAGTAGTTTGGAAAAAAGGGTTACACTGATGTTTGTGTTTAATGGTGCCTAGTGGAATTTTTTTTGAAACGGCAAAGCTTTACTCACTCTACAGTTTTGCTTTTCTGCAGGACAGACTAGGGCTGCAAAATTCCAGGACTCTGTTGAATCCAGTGCTCTGGAGAGTAGTCTCATGCTCATTTACAAATCTTTAAAAACAGATGAGATTATTTCATTTATTTCTCTTAATACCAGTTAAGCATATATCCACTTAGCTAATACTGAAAACTTGATATTTTTTTAAGTCTGTCTTCTTCCTCTCTGTTTATTTATTGTGAATGAGAGTGACAGTGAGTCTTTACTTCAGTTAAAGCAGCAGCTTCAGGCAGATTTTTAGTAGAATTTTTCATTGCAGTGCCCTCTGTGAGAAATCACTGGGATGCATGTGTATGCTGAGTGTTTAAAATCAAAATCCATTGAATTGCTTCATCAATGTTATTTCTAAAAGTAAACACTGGAAAAAACATTTAGGCGGGTTTTTTTAGATGCCATAGTTATATATTAAACTAGCAAGCATTTTACTAGTATATGAAATTTCAACAAACCACTTCCATATGGAACAGAATCACTGCAAAAATACCAAACAATTCACTGATCTCAAAAAGTAAATTTCCAGTATTTTTATTGCACCATTAGCGAGAGAAGTGCAGTTCATTAAATCTGCAGTAGGTGTGCAGTTCTGAACATTCAAAAAGTTGCCCAAACTATATATTGAACAGATGATTAGAATATAATATTTCTCATCAAATGAATGAGCCTTCACTTTCTCCTTTCAGTATAGAATTGTCCTCCAGACATGGTTTCATGTACTTCTATGAAAGGTATGATGGGAAAAAATGAAAGGAGATTTCCTATGTGTAATACACATGAATTCTTCATAGCCTTTTGCAAGAGTTTTAACTTATAAACATTTTGAAAACAACTTGTTATTTTGTTCTGCTTTGGTTTATTTTTAATAACTTCAAAATTCAGCATGGGGATAAACCACGACAATGACCACCCATCCTGTGCAGATGGTCTCCATATCATGTCTGGGGAGTGGATTAAAGGACAGAATCTTGGGGATGTTTCATGGTCTCGGTGCAGCAGGGAAGATCTGGAAAGATTTCTCAGGTATATCATTCAAGAAAAAGAACTCTTACTGTATGTCATTTACAAATAGTTGCAATAAATATCCTGAAATAACAAGTTTTCAATAATTTTTACCACTTCTGTGGGAGACTTGTGTTTGTATAGCCCATCAAAATAATTTGAATTATCATGAACTATATAATACTTGACAGATAGATTAAAATCTGTTTTCAGCAATTATTTGTATTGTTACATTTTCATGTGGTAATGTATATTATTATACTTATATATTTTTAAATATACCTTTTTTATATATGTAAACCTGTTTAAAATATATTAATATGCTATGTATTGAAGATGTTGGACAGTGAATGACCTGTGAACATCATGTACATTCTCTGATTTATGTTGTGCCATTCAATATCAAACCATGCAGTATAATTGCATTAACATTTAAAATAGAAATTTACTATGAGATATTTAATAGAGAAGAGTATACTTAGAAACCAAATTAAAACATTTAGTTTCACTCTGTATCTCTTAAGTAGGATCTGTTCCCTAGATCTCTGTTCCTTTATTAAGTTTATAAATATATCTGTTGAAAATTTACTTGCAACAGTTAAAACAGTCCTCAAGAGTTTTGCTTTATGACACTGGAATAGTTATTATAAGTTAGATGTGTCAGTCTAACACGTTTGTACTGAATCTAGGCAGAAATCAAAACCATGACTTGGTTCTGTAACAGGTTTAAGTATTTTCAAATATTTTTCCTTCAGTTTTTGAGAACAGTTAGATTTCTGGCTACCAGCTCAGATCTGTATGTATTTTTAAATGTATGTGTGTGTATACACACACACACACGTATATATACACATGTGTATATATATAATCTGAAGTGACTAACTTGAGGTCCTGCTAGGAGTGAAAATGAAGCTACACAACTGTGTGTGCATTATAAATTGTCTACATTTTTATAATTGTTCACATCTGTATCCAAACCTTAACCAGTTAAGTAAATTTTACACTAAAATGTTGTCCAGTGCTTTTTTGAAATCCCTATTATAGCTGATAAATTATATTGTCTTCCTGCAAATGTGCAACATCAGAACACACCATTAGCTAATACCAAGTTAGCCGTATTAATTTAAATGGAGTCGTTTCTCTGAATGACAGATCTCTGAATGACAGATGTCTGACAGATAAAAGAATCTGAAGAGTCCACATTTTTCTAATCTCAAATGCGTGTTTAAGTTGGCATGACAATCAGACTCTTCAGAATTGCTCAGCATGTGAATCTCTGCATGTTGCCAGGTCAAAGGCCAGTAACTGTCTGCTACAGACGAATCCTCAGAGCCTCAATTCTGTGATTATTCCCTCCAAGCTCCCAGGAATGACGTACACTGCAGATGAACAGTGTCAAATTCTTTTTGGACCAACCGCTTCCTTTTGCCAAGAAATGCAGGTAAGGCTGGGTGTATATTTCAGAAAATATACCTACCAACTGATTTTTCTGTGAGAGATATTTTTGTGCGTGTGTTTGAGAGAAAGAGAACATTCACCTTTGAAACGAGAAGTTTGCGTTTCGCTTTCCAAAGTTAATATGAACATTTTAATTTGTTTATCTTGTAAGACTTGCTTTGGATCTTCAACTACCCTGAATCATGTTCTATCATAGCATAGCACTGATACATTCCTTATACTTTAGAAATAGAAAATGTCATAGTGTGAAGTCATCTTGTTGCAGCGAACGGAATATTTGCGGTTTATTCTGCTGGGACGATCAGGTTTTGCATGTAGGTTTCGTTTCATTATGGTTTTGGTATTGAACCTCTGTATCTGACCCTCAGTAAAGTATGCTGTGCCTGTGCAAGCTCTGAGGGAGAATAGTGTTGTTAGCTGGGCTTTCTCTACTGCTGAATATGTCCTGTGTCCCAGCAGCTCCCCTGTGAGCCCTGGCAGACCTGTGCAGTGCCATGGCAATGGGAGTTCAGTACTTCAGTGAGTTTGCTGACAGTGCTTTGTGCCATTGCACAAAACAGTGTCACTATATATTAACCTTGAAAAGACAAATTAACAAAATTGAAGAGCTCTTCATAGTTTTATGGCCTAATAGTAGTAGGTGTCTGATCGAAGAAGCACTTTAAGAATGGTTTTAACAGAGAAAAATCATTCTTCTTTGATGTCAACAGGGCAGGTACTGATCGTGTTGGATGCCCTTCAGAAGGTAACCAAGACAAGAAGGGTGGATGATATTAAAAATGTGTAAAGAGCATGGAGAATGGGTTGATAGAACAGGAACTAAGAGGAACTGTGAAATAAAATTTCGTCAGAGTCAAAGTGGACAGGTAGCCTGGAAAGTATTTAATAGGAGTATTTAATATGAAAACATAATTCCTTACTCCTTTAGTTCTTCAGCTCTCTTCATCTTTCCAGCTTGGACACAGTACTCTTTCTTTAGTGAGTTCCAGTGAGAGTAATCTTTATCCCAAAGATTCTCAAAGGAAGCGTTGCAATACATGTATGACTACTGCATGCTGAGAGTTGCACAGCTGAAAAAAAAGGAGCTGTAGATTGCTGGTTATTTTAAGTGTCTTACTGAAAACATTTTCGCTATGAGAGATGATCAGTAGAACTCAATGTAGCTATTCTGCAAATGTTCTCAATTACTTCCAAGTGCTTTTTCATGAATTGCAATCTGTTTCTTGTTTTTTAGTACTTTGTTTTCAATTAAAAGATGTGATTTTGGTTTCTCATTCTCTAGAAACCTATTTTGAACAGAAAATGATCCATCGTTAGCCCATTATTTCTTATAGGTGTCCTTTACCAGGTAAAAGAATTTCAAAAGTATTTGAAGTGATAGTCAAACCTGGAGACTCGCTGCTGCATAATACCTTTATGTGATTTTCATTTCTCTGGGTACTTCCTGTTCTTTAATACCCTTGTGTTTAGTTCTACTTCAGCCATTTAAATTCCAGTAGCCAAGTGGTCCTGTTGTGTTTCATTCACGGATGCAGTGAATATTCTTCTCTCAGCGTCCTGACCCCAAGGTTTCTTTGGCTTTCATTATTATTTTAGAGATTTTAGGAAGTTAAGTTAATGCTACCCTGGTAGTGTTCAACTGTTTGCACAGAGAGTACTTAGGCTCTGGCTGCTGGTATCTAGTTTCTAATCATCTTCAGTCATTTTCTCCTTTTCTGACATTTTGTATGTAAGAGGACACGTTTCAGCTAAATCACTTATCATCCTTTTTTCCCACTTACTGGATCATTACTTTTTATTAAAATGGTTAGTTTAGGAAAATCCCCCTTGAACGTTAGTATTAAGATACCGTTGTAACTTAAATCTGGGCTTGCTTTGAAGAAAGAACCTAGTAGTGATGCAAGACAATAAAAGAGGCGAGTTGTTTTTTCAACTATTCTTTTTTTCCAGCAAGCTGCAATTTTATTTTCGGTTTTCTTTATAAACAAAGTCTGTTCCTTGATGACATTATGGTTTTGACAGTAAGAAAAAGAGAACGTGGTTACAGTTTCTGAGAAGAGAGTAAGGGGAAGAACCTTCTGCAGTTGCACCAAAGTCCTCTGAACCAGAAATCATATAAGCAAATACTGAACCACAACATTTTTGTAATGCATCTTTAAGAGCTTTGGACCTACTAGAAATTACATAAAAATTAATAAAAGACACTAAGGACAGAATTGAGAAAATCTGCTGAGGGCACTGAGGCAGAATCTCTACTGCCAACCTCTGTAAAGCACATTGTTGATTTTCCTCTGTCTTCTGTCTGGAAGCAAAATTTACACTCGCACCTTCCCCACAACAGAAAAATCCAAGAAATTTGATCCTCGGTGTGTGGACCTGAAGAACTAGTTACAGCAAGCTTAGGCACTATATTCAGATCGCCTTCTTTTGTTCTCTGCTGTTTGTCTTAAATTTAGCTCTTCTGTTAAGGAAGTTTACAGTATCCTAGTCCAATTAAATAAGATTTCTACAATGATGAGGAAACTCGCAGCAATGGATAGAGCACAGCCCAAAGGATAAGAAAGCTGTCCTGCTACTACATATGTTTCTCCTATGTATGAAGAGAAAGAAAAAAAAAAAAAAAGATGTTGCAGTTTAAATTGGGCTGGAACCAAGCTATATAAACTTTCCAGAGATTCTTCATGTGTTCTCATACATGGACTGTGCAACAACATTGTCTAACTGCAAAGTGCTGTTAGTCAGTAGCTAATGTTATCATCTCCCTCTGAAATACGAAGATGTTACACGGAAATAACAAATAAGTTGAATTTAACCTACAAAATAATTGCATTTTACATATTATGAAGGTGATTCAAAGTTCACTGAGTTGATTGTGCATATTATTGTGGCTGCCATTAGAGAAGTCAGCATTTAGAAGAATTTTCTAAATTCAATACAGTATTTCATTAGTTGCAGTATTAATTTATTAAAATAATTATTTTATTATACATTGGCAACCACTGAATTTTCCATGAAATCCAAACTACTTTCTTTTATCTCTGTATACTCTCTTCTACTCTGCCAATAACTGGCAGTTTACTGTGGTTACAGTTGTTGTCCACAAGCCAGGAAATGAGAGAGAAACATACTCCTTGAAGGGTCGTTTAAACTTCAGTAAATCCAACAATTTATAGCCCAGGATTTCTTGGATACATTCTACTTGCTGAACAGTTCATAACTGTAACTATGTAAAAGATAAATTATGAACTATGTCAGAGTCTTACATTTTTTGTGACTGGAAGATAATTTGATGACCAGATTTCCATGCAGTCTCTTACATTAAGCAAGTATGTTTCAAATATATCAGCTATTTGACTAAGAAAACAATTGAGTAATGATGGAAAATAATTTTCTTAATGACCTAAAAATAATCTATCAGCAGTACAATCAAAAATGCATTTCTGCTGAGATGTAATTTTCTACAAATGTTATTACTGAGCAGCACTTTGGCATAATTTGCAGTCATATTACATGGCCGCCTCTGAGAAACGCTGCAGATGCCAATGATTTTCCCTAGCTATCAGGAATTCCTCTTTATGATTTAATGGCTAAAGCAAAGTACTGAAGGACCATTGAGGGCCTACTCCTGTATTTTCCAAAGTGAGCCCCTCCCACTCCTCTTTCATGAATGGTGTCCAGACTTTATTTTTTGCCTTTTAATCTTTATTTCAAAGACTTTTTTTCTCATACCCTAAGCAAAATTTATAGAGCCTGAGAAAAGTGTGAGTGGATCTCAGAGTACAAGATTTATACCATGTCGCCATGCTTATCTTGTAAGGGAGCCAAGTTTGCTTTTATGCCTATGATGTATCACACAAGAATCAATTAGACCCTAACATTGTTTCACGTAACAGATAGTGAGATCATGGCCCAGAAGTAGTTCTTGATGATTAAATGTGATTTTAGAACTCGACAATTGAATATAATTGTTGAACTATTAAATGGTGGCTTTTAAGATTAAAGTCCAGGATGTGAATGCTATCTAGTCAGTTCCACTAAAACAATTCTTGTCATAACACAGCTGTGATCTCTGCAAAGAAGTAGGAGACTGGTTATATTTCATGGTGATTTTTAGGGCATTTCAGGGACAGATCACAATGAAAAGAAAGTAAGTCATGGAAATATTATAGCCCTGGTGGAATATCTGTCCTCATCTCCACCACCACACTTTAAACAATCTTGACTTTACACAAATATAGTTCTGAAATGCTCCTTTTGTCTCTGGTCTTTCCTCTCAATTGGACCTTCTTTCCAGATGCGTATATGATTGGAAAAGCATCTTTCTGATGCAGACAGACCTGCCTCACTCTTTTCATTAAAAAAAAGACCAAAAAAAAAAAAGATGGAATGACCTCTGCTATTTCTTCAGTACATTGTGAGTTTCACATTGGATTTTGCTGTTAAAAACTCATGATTAACAAGCTCTTTCAGAAAAAAAATCCTTTTTGTGTGCTTGGAAACATTTTGTTTTCCAGTGTACACACAATTAAATATATTACAGACTGTTAATAGTCTGTTGTCACTAGGATCAGTTTATAATCTCCAATAACTCTTCTTCCCTTGACTAGTTAAAATTCTTACTCCCCTTGGCTGTAATGGCTGTTGAACTGTGTTTATTATAGATAACTAGTAAATCTCTGTGAACATTAACTTAGCTGTCCTGATTTTGACTGAATTAAAATTTCTCCCCAGAGGGGAAAATTTCTGGTTTAGAAGTTTGTGCTCTGATTTTGGAGTGACTGTAATATTGACACTGGCCTCCAGTTTTTTGTTAGTTTTCAAAGGAGTCCTGATCTGCAGCATTGCAGGTTGCTAATGAAAAAAAAACAGTTTTGCATAAAGTTTTTTCCCCAGCCTTGTGCAGAAATCCCCAAATGTCAGAAGTTAAATGGTAACAGTAATATCCATTTCTCCTACTTCTACAGCAGAAGTACAATCTGAAGAGTAACTGAAGAAACTATTTGTGATTTGACTGAAATGGAAAACCCAGAAAAACACTTAAAAGTCATCCATCAATTTTGATAATTCCATATCTCCATTTTCTTGGGTTTGGGGAATCTCAAAGTCTAGGATGGAATCTTATAGTAACATTGAATGCTTGTTTTAAAAAATGGTGAAGTGACTGTTTGGTGAGTGTTTTCAGAGTACAGTTCACTTCAGGCTCAAAGATGTTTCTAGCTGGGGAAATTAGGTTCATGGTTTATAAGGAGGTGGTATACAAGTATTTGAAGAAATATGCAGATGTATACAAAGCACATTAGTGAGTCAAGCGTCTTGATTTGATTTACTTGATTTACTTTACACAGCTCAAGTCCATCTGTGTGTTCAGACACCCCAATACTTGTCAATCTGACTTCATGTCTTCCTAAGTTTAGAAGAATTGTTTCCTGATTTATAAGGAACAGTAAGATTGTTCTCAGCCATTTCACAGTAATATGCTAGTGAAATTAAGCACAAGATAAAAGTGTTTAGGAAAAAAAAAAAGAGAACATTAAAATGTGATGGCATAAAGGAAAATTTGACTTTATTTTTTGAAATCCTGGATAGCTTTTCCTCAAATATAGTCATTGACAAATGAAGATTTAGGGATATGAAAAAAAATTATTTGAATTAGGAACATTAAATTAGCACATATTTTTGTGGAGTTGTTCCAACAACTCTGTAATTTTTGTCTATCATGTCATAGTTCGTATGGAAGCACTTTGTCATGAATATCTGATACTGCGTCTCATCTACGTGGTTTTCTAAAACTGACCCAGATGAATAAATTCTGTGTTGAACCAGAACAGAAACTACAGTTAGATACTTGAAAAATGCTTGTTAAAATTACCCGGGAACAGGATAGGAGTTCTGCAGCTCTGTTTTAGGGTGTGCATTGGCTAACTCTTGTCTTGTTAGTTCAGCTTTAGCACAAAACTGTTACAGGATGAATCAGGAGTGAGTTTGACTGCTGCCGTCCTGTCTTGTCTCTGTGCAATGCTTCAGACCTCTACAACCTTTGACTTTTTTTGAAAGCTAGAGGCATTTTCAAATGTAAGACTCCCACTGGAACTGTCCTGTTCCTTGGTTCAGACACAGTCTTTTGCTGAATTATGTTTCCTGTGCCATAAGACTTTTTTCAAGGTAGCATAAGATTTATCACACATTTTTCATGCGTAGTGTAAAAGGCACAGAGACTCTTACTGGGTTTACCAATGCAACAAATCATTTCAGTCAGAAAAAACACATCTTCTGGCAAACCTGTTTTCAAAAAAACAGCTGATCTTTATCTGTTATCCTCCCTGCAACCCACCCCCCTCTTCTGATCCTTCTTTCCCATCTTTGGGGGTACTGTACCTATTTGGCGTCTGCACATGCAAGAACGTTCAGGCCACAATTGAGCCCCACATGCGCTCTGTTCACTTCCACCCACTTTACTGGTAAGGAGGGGAGTAAGACAGCAAGGAAAATGAAGTCATGACTGGAAACCATGGGAGGAGGAGGACTTTTTAGAGGAAGATAGGGAAAGCTGCCAAGGAAATCTGGGGACAGGTGAGGCAGCATACTTCAAGGCTCTACTTTCCTTTGAAGAAGGTAAAACAATCTTATTCTGATGCTTAAGAGGGACAGAATAAGCAGCTTTGCTTTCCATCTCTAAAATTCGCTACCGACTAGTAATCCTCTCATCTCCCTTCTCTTCTTCTTCTCAGCCAAAATATTTCATCCTGATATTGTGGATATCAGGTTTGATTGCTTTTTGAGATATTTCTAGAGGAAAGGGTGAATTCTTGAGAAGTTATGAATCATTGGAAGAGCATATGATAGCAGCAGTCATTCAGATGGTATGAACAAGGGGGATTTGGAAGTCCTAGAGAAGCCTCAAAGTTTCTTACAAAGACATTTTTACAAAACTCCTGTCAACATAGTTCTGTGTAGCTGCACAGACTCATTAGTCCCTGTATATGGAAATGGAATAATGTTAAAACCTTGGTTTTTCTTGCTAGTGACAGTGCTATTTCTCTCCCTTTCACATAAATGGAATAAGCACTACATAAAAGGAGTAAAAATATGATTAATTTTAAAAATAATTCTCAGAAAGCTCAAACCTCTTCCCGTCTCTGGGGGAGTGCATCTGTGCGGTGGCCGCTTCGCACCATGGGACAAAGTTGTCCCTATGTGCTTTGTCAGATCTGCCGTATGCAAAGACCGTGACCCCTTTGGTTAGGCTGAGAGGGTTCTCCCCGCTCTCTATCCGCACAGCAGCTTGACTTGTTCCACACGTTCATGAGCAGTAAAAGTCTAAGCAGAATCTGCCCACTTTAGGTGTTGTGCATCTTTAACCTGTAGTTAAACAGCGTTCACTACCATCAAACTGATAACTTTATGACAACATCCATGGATTGCATGCAGAAACTAATTTTGCGTAAGGTAGATTTTGTGCTGACCTATGTGTTTGGTTTTCAGCATGTCATTTGCACTGGGTTGTGGTGTAAAGTGGAAAGCGACAAGGAATGCAAAACTAAACTGGATCCACCAATGGATGGAACAGACTGTGACACTGGAAAGGTATGTTTCTGGTGGAAAAGCAATATAAATTATATTGAACACCTGACAGCCAAGGAAACAAACTGAATAGGTCTTTGCACTTGTTTAAAGCTATTGCTTGCCTCAATTTTCATATAAATCATACATATATAGTTAAATGTATTGTATGTTATATATTATGTAATACAAAGGTGATAAAAAGTACACTTCCCTAAAAACACTGAATTTAAAAAAAAAGCTAGCAAAGCCATGTTTTAATGCCTACACTGTTTTATTTCAAATTAGTTCTGGTTTTGAATCCTATTTATGAATGGAATGCCACTGTTGCACTGCGTACTCTAAGCAGAAACATAAGCTTTCAAAGATACAAAGTTCTCAACTGTAAGTTGTGATTTAGAAATAGTCTCATAGAAGGAATCAACACAGATTTGTGATAAAACTTTTCAGGATGAGCTTTGTAAAGACATGTTTATAGTGTCAGTGCATGTAGGAGAGTGATAAATGTCATTAAAAGCATGCCATCAAAGAGAAATTAAGTGGTCACCTGAAGTCCGGCTTACATTAAACGTCCTTCAAGAGCTTTCCTGTTTGAATAATCTCTGTCATGTCTGTATATAACTGTAAATGAAGATAAATAACCTCAAATAGATAACAGAGCAGGAACACGCATATATCTTGGCATTTTCATGATACCGTGCTGACAGCAGTCTCCCACAGGAGTGATTTGTGCTTTGAATCATATTGCATTCACCAGGACTGTCATCATCCCCCTAAAAATGTAAACAAATCAATTGAGTAAGATAAAAAGTTCAGATAATATCATTTTACATACTAATGGAAAAACAGGCTTTATTCATTTTCGCATCTCTAAAATAAGGACATTTGCTGTGATCTTTTGATTCTGATAAATGTGTGTAGTTGATATTCTGTCTTAAGTCAATGCCTGGTCAGTCAGGGACATTGTTTTGTTCGATGTCACACTCTTTATGTTGAGACTGGCGTGCCTGTGGTGTGGAATAAAAAAGCAGCACTTCTTACTAAGACTACCCAGGATTTTTCATTGTAAACCCATCGACATCGTGAACTGGGCACCAAAAATTAGGGTGCATTTTGCATATTAATGTGTGACTTGGCAACAGGTGATAATAGCAACTGATTGCAGAGGACTCATTCTAACTTTATACTTGTGGGAGCATTATGATATGGTAGTGACATGGGTCCTGGGAAAGTCCAATGAGGAAGGTAACACCGTTCTTTTTATTGTAGAGCTTAGCTAGCAGAGACTAAACAATTAGTAAGGGTAAGACAAAGTACCGATTCTAGTTAGAACTGCTCGCTGAGCCTTGTGCCAGGCTACAGAGGTTCCTTATTTATGCCTAGTACTAAAAAACTAAGCAGACATCACTGAAACATCTCAGAGGATTAGAGGGGATTATTCTTCTTGTTTACTTTATTATCTGTCCAAGATGAGCTTCAGATTACACAAATCTCTGGCTTTGTTTTATTTTACTTATATTGTAGAGAAGGAGTATTGTTGTCTTGTGCTCCTCTTAGAATCTTAGGAAGCGATGGAAATGTCATTTGCATACCCTGTCCAACATGGTTGTTTTTTAAGGCAAGGATTTATGAGCATCTCTCAGACTCTACATAAGGCAGATGCTATCTCTAGAGAAAAATCAATTTTGCCTATTATGTCTGAAGGAACATCTTTAAATAAGTATGAGCATTTTTGGTCTGAAATATCCAAGAGCATTTACAAAATTTTTAGTTTCTGATTGCAAATCCGATATAATGGTGGAACCATCCTATGTGAAGACTTTTCAAAGGTGGTACAATTATTCCATTATTATAATGCTGTGATTTAAGAGAGAAAATTAAGGTCAGTTTAATCACTGAAGACCAGTTTGAAACTGCAGGTGAAGTTTAAGATCACCAGACAAGGATTTAGCACAGACACTGCAAGCAATGGAAGGGCATTCTAAAAGTGACAAAAGCATTTACTGCATTAGCGACTTGTTTTCTTTTGCTCAAAATATGAGACTTTTTTATGAACTTTATCCCTTAATAGCAATAACTCACCAGTAATTCAGAGTGCAAAGAGAAATGGGTTAAAATACTGATGTTAATGACATTAAGTCATTTGAAAGGCTGAGGGACTTGGGTCTCTTCAGTCTGGAAAAAATGCTTAATAAATACTTAAAGGGTGGGTGTCAGGAGGATGGGGCCAGGCCCTTTTCAGTGGTGCCCAGTGACAGGACAAGAAGTAACCAGCAAAAACTTGAGCATAGGAAGTTCCACCTAAACATGAGGAGGAACTTCTTTACTTTGAGTGTGTCAGAGCACTGGCACAGGCTGCCCAGAGAGGTGGTGGAGTCTCCGTCTCTGGAGCCATTCAAAACCTGCCTGGACGCGTTCCTGTGCAACCTGCTCTAGGTGACCCTGCTCTGGCAGGGGGGTAGGACTAGATGATCTCCTGAGGTCCCTTCCAACCCTACCATTCTGTGATTCTGTGATTCTGTTAAGTGTTCATTGTCTACTTGTAGCCTTACTGCTTTGCAGTTGCTGAAATTCCATGGTACGTGGGACAGATGTTCAGCCTGTATAAGTTGATAAAGTACTAGTTACTGCAGAGTTATGATTTATACCAGATATGGACATAGGTTACAGAGCATAACAATAGCGATTGGACAGTTTTTGAGTGAGGAATTGCAGTAGTCCAGAGAAACGATATATGCATACAAGATTATTGAGGTGATTATTATTATTTAAACAAATGGCAGAAATTCTCTTGAATTTCTCAACAGTAGTTTATTCAGGCTCCCGTTCTCTCTTTGAATACAAGTTCTGAATAAAACCTGATTTTCTCTATTACTTGTAATATATCCTTCCATTGAAATTGACACTGGATAATCAGTGACAGTGCAGTTCCTGCTAGTTACGTGGGAACTGTAGCAGTGAACCAGACAAGTCCCAAGAACTGCCCTGAACAATGTGCTGTGGTCATCCATACAGTTCCGCTAGAGGATGATCCCTTCAGTGGGTTTGGGCTGGACCCGAAAGGGCTTTCCTAGGCAGTGCCCAGGCTCAAATGCAGGGGAAAGCATGGTCTGGGGACCATCTCCTGCCGGCTGTCCCAGGAGACATCCTTTATTGGGAATGAACTTGAGGTGAACCTTGTCAACAAGAGTTGCACCTGCTCCTTGGCCACTGAGCCAGAGAAAAGTCTCTGGCTGTTGTATTTACTAGGACAGGAAAAAAAGCTATGGGGAACAATAGGAAAAAAATGTGTCTGACATATGAAAACTATGTATTGAACAAAATGTTTATATTGTGCTTCCTGTGTGCTTGTGGAGCAGTGAATTGTTTTGCGTATGGCTTGATTGATTTACCTAAGAGCTGAATTTTCACCTAGTGGTGTAAGGCTGGAGAGTGTATCAATCGGACCTCTTTTGCGGAGCATATGGAGGGGGAGTGGAGCGCATGGAGCACTTGTAGCCGCACTTGCAACACTGGAATCAGCAGTCGACAACGCAGATGCCCTGGGTAAGTAGCGTTTCAGGTTTCCATTGCTGTTCATCAGAATTTCCAAACAGAATTTGAATCTTATCAGTACAGAAACCCATTAAGATATAGTTGTCCTAAATATAAGCAATTCATTTTTTATGAACAATGAGAAACACTTAGGAGAATAGGTATTTTAGGGGGTTTTTTGTACAAAAAAGAGAAACTACTGTTTCTCTTTTCTGCTTCTGTCAAAAGCTTAGATAATATTAATGGTAGAATACAACCTTCTTTTTAAACTTCACCTGAAGAAGCAACAGAAAATTAAATTTGTAATTTTTGACTTGCAGAGCGTCAGTGTGTAATACTAGTGTTTTAGTTTTTTGCTGGAGAAAATTGACTTCTGTCTCATTTGGGGAGCCACAGAATTGCAACTTTTACAAAGAGATCTTTCTACCAGTTTCACAGACATTTAGACAGAATATCTGGAAACAACATTAGATTCCGTATCTTGTGAAAATGAAAACCTTGTGCCAAACTCCCATAGAAGGAGTTTTACTGTTGACTTGAATGGAGTCTCTTTCACCATATCTCGGTGGTCAGCTAAATGATGCATTCCTTTTAATTACTCAGTACCATATCTCTCTTTCATGGGTCATTTATACACCAAGAGAAAAAGAATAAATAGGCAGAGAAGTGGGAACAAAGTACAACTGAGGAATGAAAACAAGTGTAGTGAAAGCTAAACTAGGCTAGAGTAAACTAGACTAGGCTAGACCAGAGTAGGGCAGGGCAGGGCAGGGCAGGGCAGGGCAGAGTAGAGTACACGATTTAGGAAAATAATAGAACAAAACGGGGAAATGAAGAAAGATGAAAGACAATAGAACAGATTGGGGGCAAAAAATGATGACAGGAACAACGTAGGGATTAAAGAAGAGACACTTGCATAAAGAAATGTGAGAAAAATTGGATATGGCTGTACAAAAGCATAGTAGTTTAACAGAAGCCTTAGATATGCAGAATGCTTTCATGTTTCCTGCCATCTAAACGCCACTTCCAGCTGTATGCCTAAAAGCTATTTCTAGAATTTAGGGAAGTCTTAATTTTGCTTTCATTCATTAATTTTTCCAGGCAAAGTTCCAAATAATTAGCTCCAGTTTCTGCAGTTCACTCTGCTTTTGCATTTGTTCATTAGGACCTGCAAGCACAACTGGAGCAACCAGAAAGAAACAAAGCACATTGTCCGAACTTCACAACACTACACTTGTAAAAAAGGAGAGGTAGCAAATCTGCAGGTGTTATTTCCTTTCGGTGGCACCTTTGGCTCAGTCCAGCTAGAGAAAAATCACGTGAACTGTATCAAAACTGCAGCTGAGGTTCTCCTTGCTGAATGCTCCTACTAGTCTTAGGGCTTCTTTGAGGCCAAGTGTAAATTATGGTTTAGTACCCATGACTCTTTATATGTAATGTAACCAGTACAAACAGAAGGCAGACTTGTTTTTCTGTCTTGTTTTGATTTTTTGTGGGTGCTTTCTTAATGTTATGTCTCAACAAAAAATCTGCTGTTTAAGTTGAATTTGTGTATAGCATAAATAAACTGTGCTGTCAGTTTGACAAAACATCACCAACAATAAAGCATGACATTTTTGCCATCTTCTCTAGTTCAGGCCTTGAAGGAGAGTGTCACGGTCCCGTGATGCAGTACAGAGTATGTGAAAATCCTTCTTGTCCTGCTGGGGTGCCTGCCTTCAGGGACTGGCAGTGCCAGGCTTTCAGTGTCAGGTCTTCATATCAAAAGCACATGCACCAGTGGCAGGCTGTCATAGATGACGGTAAGCGTAAACCGTTTCCTACATTCTCATCTTCTGCTCGTGTGGCTTATAGCTTCTTGGTATTGTTGTTGATTAGGAAGGATATGGTAAAATCTAAAGCAAGCAAACAAACAAAGCCCAAGCCCAACATTTTTGGTAAGTCATTTTTATTTCATAGACAAGATCTGGTAGTATTTTCATACGCTCTGGAATCTTCTGTTTTATATTCCTCTTGAATATGTCCTTCTTGATATGCAAGGACTACATTAGAACTGAAATTCAATATCAGTTTCATCCTATTTAGTGAGAAATGTAATACGAGGTGACTCAGAAGTACAGCTTTCTAGAGGAATGCTACATCATTAAGCAAGTGTACATCAGTTATACTTCTACCTACAAAGCCAAAAAGACGATGCGATATTGTGAGCTTCTGTTTTTGAGGAAGGAGAGAGCACTTTTAGCTTAACACTGGAGTATTTTGCATACCAGTGTTTGATTTTGGCAGAAATTCATGTGTAATGCATATTGCAAACTTAGATAAGATTTCTGTAAATCCTAACAGCTACTGCGGGCAAGGTCCTGGCATGCTGCATGCATGCTTCAGTGTAACAGACATGCTTAGACACCATACCATTAGGAGCGTGCTCAAGCAGGAGCATAGTATGTTGAACTTACAGTATCTGCAAAGATAATGTTGGTGTAAAATATCAGCAACTAAAAACCAAAACATTCTACCCAAGTTCTTGCTAGGAGCGTGAACAACAACTGCCATTCCACTGAACTGTCTCTGAATTGTTATGGTGTAATTTATTTAATTAAAAATAAAGAAAACAAGAAAACAGCAGAAAAACTTAAGTTATGAAAATAGTTAATTTGAGAAATTACCAAAATCATAGCAACTGGTGATACAAAAAGAGCATGGAATAACTATTAAGTTGTTCATTATTGCCATTTATATTTAACTCTTGAAACAAATTATCAGAAAACGCTAGAAAACATAGATTTTAAGGGAACTATTTTGATGAATCCTGAAAAATGTGAGTTTATTATCAAGAACTTAATTTAATATATTCCTAGCTAGACAAGGTTTTTTTTTCCTTGTAAGCGTTTTCTCAAGGTGCCAAAGTGTAAACTTGTGAGACTATTTTCAATAGGCTTGTATGTTAGCTTATTTCATAGGAAGGAGAACTCTCTCCAGATATTTCATAGGTGCTTATCTAGTGAACTAGTTTGGGTTTGTTTTACCAAATTTCATTTTAACACAGGAACGAACACATGATTTATATTCCAGTGCCTGTGAACGTTTCCTGGAACTGTTTAATTTACTAATAAAAATGCACTCCAGGAATCTAGAAGTCAGTATGAAGTCAGAGTGGTGTAGATTGTGTCCAAGCAAAATCTGTTTCAAGTTCAGGATTGACTTTATCCTTTCAAAAATCTGCAACAGATTTAGGAAGAAGTTCTGAGTCAGTACACTTGTGAATAAAGATATGAAAAAATAATGTAATTTTGTACGCAGTTGACCACTGAGAGGAGACTTATTTTATTTTATTTGGTATTACTTTGGCAGTGGTAAAGCAAACTTCATTATTTATAAATGATGACCATTAGGAATACATGGATACATAGGATATTATTACTTTTTTATTCTCTTTCAAAATTAGAAATGATTTGCAGAATGTTTTAGAAATAAAGCAGAAATTTGCCTGACCTTGGTAAAGATGTTAGAAGAATGTGTTCAGGTTTTTTTGTCCTTTTTTTTTTAATGTGGACTTTGTAAATCCATGTATTTTTCTTCCCAGGGTGTTTCAGTTACTTAGTTTTTTTCTCTTTGACCTGTGTAGTTAGAAAATCTGGAAAGTGTTAAGTTTCTTTTTTAACCAATATTTATGATCTGCCAAAAATACAGTAGAATGAAAGTATAGATTACAACCAAAATATTCCAACAGCTATAATGTGCGTATTCTTAATTGCAACAATGAACACGACATGAATACTATGTAGTCCGAGTTCATAGCACCAGTATGCTCTAGCAAGTAAAAAAAACTTTAGTTTTTCAAACAGATGAGAAAAGGATCAAAGTCTTTCTTTTTTTTCTCTTTTCACTGTATCTAAGATAACTTGTTATGCTAACATAAAGTCATGCCACACAGATAAGCAAATAGCAGTTTTTAAAATTATGTTGATAATAATTCTGTGTTTCTTAAGTGACCTTTTACTAATTTGGTGGTTTTTTCCATCAATTGCTACTACAGAAAGGCCGTGTGCCTTGTTCTGTTCACCGGCTGGAAAGGATCAACCCGTTCTTCTAACAGAAAAGGTGATGGATGGGACTTCTTGTGGCCAGCATGGGTTAGATGTCTGTGCAGATGGTAGATGCCAGGTATGATTTACGTGTTTAACCTGGATACACAGGCACACGTATGCAAGTGCATACGTTTGTTAACGCATATGTGCTATTTCTCTGATAGCATGTTGCAATACGCATACAAAGACTGAATGTCTTTTTTTGTATTGTATTAAAATATTTTAAAGGAATTTCACTCAGTGCAACACAGTATGTGAAACAGCTGAAGTGTTAGCTTGGGGAGTGTGTATCTGTGATGATAAGGATGCTTATCACAAACTGCTGCAGAGTGGAAAATGAGTATAATTGATTTAATCTTCTAAAGGAAGCCTCAGCTCTCAACAGGTTGGGAAATTTTGCCGTGGGGTGTATGTATGTATATCTAATTCTGCCTTTTTCAACGTTACAAAAGTTTACATCTAAATAAACCAAGATCGAAGGAGCAGAATAACAGATAATTAAAGCTGAGTGCTTATGCTATTCATGATCCTCAGAATTCATTTGATTCATAGAAGTTTTTTTGTCACTTTCATAGTACCTTGTCTTCTATATAAAAATCCCACAGGGCTGTTTTTTTCCTTTGTCTGCTTCTCGTGGCACACTGTGAATTCAACAGAAAACCCAACCTTTAATGCAGAAACAGCATTGCTAGATACTGTATTAACTTCAAAAAATTAACATTCACTTTTCACAACTGACTAATAAAGACCAAAAAAAGCCTTAAGCCAAACCCACCTGACTAAGACTGAATTGGCTTCTTGGCATATCAAGGGTCAGAGAGATAGGTGCTAATCAAGATTTGAAAGTCTTAATTTGTAAGGTCTTCCACATTTTACCCTGTCTTCTTAGACAGCGTACTAGGAAGAACTTTGGGGACTACGTCTGTAGAGTTAGGTATTTATATCTTGTAGAAGTGCCGTTTTGGATACACAGCTTTTTGGATGCTTATGCTGTAATCAGCATTTTGAAATCTGTATTGCTATTTTAGGTAGAAGAACTCTAATAAAAATTGTGTACATAAAGTGAAGTAACAATCTTAACGTGCGTGGAAATGAGTGGCTCCTTGTTAGACCGTGGTTTCTGTTCTTAAAGGAGTCCTTAATTTTCTCTTTAACCCTCCTTTTGTCTTCATTATTTATCAAACAGTCTTGAAGTTTAATTGGTTTTATCAGATGCATTTGTACAGTGCACAAGATTACCCTGTGTTGACTTGCCTAAACTTTAAAAGGCTTTTATTTCATACCAGGCCAGCATATGTTATTAACTGTATTCCTGTTGTCAAGCTACCACTTATATTTATTGATGGAAATGTGTCTAACATAGTAATGTGGAGGTGCTTGAGTAAACTGAATTTGTTTTGAACTGTATGCTTTTTAGCATACAGCTTATTATTTGCATACAGTTTATTATTTGTATACAGTATATTATATTTGTATACAGTATATTATATTTGCATACAGTATATTATATTTGCATATTCCAGACGTGTTCACATCCTATTCAGAATAAGACATTAGGTTGACATTAGACAGAACTACCATTGTGGGTGTGTGCCAACCCTATAGGAAAAGGGAATGCAACAATCTACATAAAATCATGGAAAAAATTAGTATGGGAGGGATCTCTGCACATGAACTAGTGCGACCGTCATTCTGAGCAGGGCTAGATCATGTTGGTTTGGGCATCTTGCGAAAGGGCGAGAGGCCCACTACTAAAGGCAGCTTTACGAAAAACAGCCTGTGTCTCAATGGCTTTATTTTCCTCTCCCACAGAAATTTGGCTGTGATGGCATATTAGGGTCTCTGGCTCGTGAGGATCATTGCGGTGTATGCAATGGTAATGGAAAGTCATGCAAAGTTATTAAAGGTGATTTTAACCATACCAGAGGAGCAGGTAAGTCTGTTTATTTCAAATACTCAGGAAGCCAGTAGCTGTTTGATTACTTTGAGCACTGGGAACTTTAAAAAGCTATACTTGTTAAAATTATTCAGTTCACCACCGGAAGTTCAGATCTTGTTTTTTTAAGATAATAAGACATTTAAGATAAGAACATATGAGTATTTCTAAATTTAATTGTTGCAAAATTAGTGCAAATTGTTTCAATTATAAAATTATGGAATTATCTAATTTATCTTCCATTATGACATACATTATTTCATAGAAGAGCCTGATTTTTAAAAAATCCGTGAAATAAAATTTATATTTTTAGTGAATAAATGAACTGTAAATTCTTATAATATTAAGATTCATCTAATATTCTTCAAAACAAATATCCAAATTATGATTTGTTACCTAAAGTAACGTCATTAAACCAAGCCAGGCAATGGGAGACCATATAGCCAAATGTGTGAAGAAGCCTTATATCTTTTCATTATCCATTGATTTATACTAATAGTAACAAATCATAAAAAGCAAATAGATGTTCTCATGCAGAATGAATGTGATATTTTCAAACACTGCTGTGATCTGTTCTTTGAATGAGAATGATTGACTGGCTCTAGTACAATAGCGTTGACAGAGTAGGGGACTGAAATCCTAATAATGTGCACAATGCACCATGTATACCTTCTCTCCAAGAAAAGTCTTTTCTTTGAAACAGCATTTGGCCATTTGTTTGCCATTACACTTTCAGTTTCTTGAGTAGAAAATGTGCAGAATTTCAAGACAGTAAGTAAATCACATCAAAAAATACTGTAATTAGAAGCAGACAGTGTATCTTTGAAAAATCAAGGACTTCAGTGCATTATAGGCTGAAGTGTAGTATTTAAAAAAAAATAAAAATTAGGCATAGTCTTCAAATGTTTATGTCTGGCCCTCTGTTAAGCTGAAGGTAATGCAGAGCAGGGATCCCAAACCACGAATGAGTCTGGAGGACTACAAGATCAAAAACTACAAAGAAGGTGGCTGCTAATAGAAATTACAATGTGTCAGCTCTCTTTTATAGCTAATGTGAATATCCACGCGCTTTCAAGTTTATTCATGATTCTGTGTCAGTCCACAATATTGTGGTATTGCCCTCTAAACTGCAGAAGTTATTCTCCTTCTCAAGAAACTGGACTGTCAGAAATACTTAGAAATTGTTATTAGCACGTAAGGAAATTAAAGATAAAGCTGCTTTGCAGCAATTTAATTTTCATGTTTCAGGATTATTGAAAAGGTTTGTAAATGCTCAGTATTTCGTTATAGAACATTACATAGCTACAAAGAATAAAAAATTGGATTATTGTCCACTTTTTGAAGTTCACACGGGTAATCTAAAATATGTGTTTATTTATAACATTCCTGCTTGCCTGGTGTTTTCCACCTGCATTGCCTTGTCACCCCTTCTTACTTAAACCACATTGCTCAACAGCATATCTTGGTCCCACACTCCAAGGAAGCAATTGTAATGTAAAGCAAATAACTAATCAGTAGACTTCAAAACTAAAGCCATTCATAACATGTTTTGGGTGTGTTAAAGCAAGAAGAGAGAGATGGAGCCCAAAAATGTTTTAAAAAAACCCTCCAAACCAAAAACCAAATAGTAGGAGGATGTTTGGGCTCTAGTGCCCTGTCATTTGACTCTATACATGCTGAGTGAAGTTGGAATTCTTTTGTAGTCATCTGGTAGTGATGATGACACTGAACTACCTGTCCAGAGACAGCTCCATCTGCTCCAGCCCCAACCTGCCCAGCCTGACTAGGTCTTGTTATGTTTCACTTTGCTATACTCTTTTAATTGTATATCATGGTATATATAGTACATAATGCACAGTTTCATAGCTTGTTTCAACATTTTGCAAGAACCCTCAAACCATTGCTATATGAATTAGAACTTGTTACATTTAAAAAGTGAAATAGGGGAGACAAAATGAAAAAACATCTAAGATGTACTTTTCTACACTTTTGTATTTAACTTGGGACATCTATTCTCATGTCTAGGTTATGTGGAAGCTTTAGTGATACCTGCAGGAGCGAGGAGAATCAAAGTTGTGGAAGAAAAACCAGCTCACAGTTACTTAGGTAAATGTCATATGTTTCAGCGTTCATGTCCTGGTTTAGTCAGGTTTTAGCAATGGTCAGTTTGGTCAGCATGCTAGCTAAACATGCTTTTGTGATTAATCAAAACTCCAAGTGGAAAAAAAAAATCTGTGAAAAATGCTTCTAAAGAAATTTTGTAGAAACAATAAAATAAAAGAATGGTGATAGCACCATTCTTCATATAGGTTTTATTTTGAACTTCTGTCTCATCTCATTTTGTTTATAGAATGTGTCAAAGAATGAATTTAGATGATGTAAGAGAAATGGTGCATACTTTATCTTCAACATTTTCAATTTTTCATACAGAAAGCGCTAAAGAAATTACTTCACATTAAAACTAATGAAAAGGAGTTTATACTGAAACATGGAATAATTTGTGCTCAGACAACAAAAAGCCCACATTGACCAGCATAGATCTAATCACCAGCAAAGTCAAAGCTCTAAAATTAGACTAAGAAAGCACAAGAGTATTCCTTCACGTTTTGAATTGTCTGAAAGTTTTAATGAACAAATTTAATCGCAATGAATTTATTTATTTTTTTTAGTTTTTCCATTTTAATGAAATTTTCTTTCATATAAGAAAGATTTTCTCTTTTAATGAGTTTTAAAGCTGTTGTATAGGAAAAATCATAATTAGTGCTGTTCCATGCACTGCTTAAGTTTAAATTGAGAGAGACTTTGTATGAGAAATAGGACAATGAAATAAAAAATCCCCTGGTTTAATCACTGTTCTTAGTTCTGCTCATAAATAATATCTACATTTAAAGAAACTTTTTACTTGAGTGTTCTCAGTTCTTCAGTTGAGAGAAAGTTGAAAATGGTGCATCTTAATTACAACAGCTTAAGTTATCAATGGGATACTCTTGGTTTGTCATGGGGTCTGCACCTGCCATGTCAAGGAGATTTAAATGTCTGGATTATTTCATTGCTCCCCCGTGGCCCATAGAGATGGATATGTAAGAGTGTTAAATCAATAACCGAAGTGTCATTGACATATTTTCTGAATTTTCCAAGTTTTTTTTGTTTTCCCTCTGTGTCTGCTGTGTTAAGATATGCGGACAACAAAAATTCTATGATTTTTTATTTTTAAAATGATGCAAAAATAAATAAATGTTGAAATTGGATTTGGGGAAATTAATTCCTTTTTCACGAGTAGCAAACTGATTCATCTCTTACCTTACAAAAGACAAAAAGAATGTAATGCTTTTTATGCCCATGAAATAATGTCAGTCATGCTGCTTATTTTTGAAAGTTGCTAATTGGTGCATAATCAGCTCTTAATTGCTTGTCATTTTAATTTTACTTATCTTAATTTCACTAATGTCAGTGTAAATAAGGATTAGGCAGTATTTCACTGCAATTCTTTTTGTTAAGCCTTTATGGGGAAGCAGGAACAGGTCTGCTACAGTATTTTGAATTAAAACCTGCGTGTTGCACCTCCTTTTCTTTTTTAACTAGCGGAAGGCACTTAAGTTTTTCACTTATAGGGGGTTTATTTGAAAGCATAAAAATCTGAATTCAATAGGAACAACATTTTGAACAGGAGTAACATAATGGAAGTTTTTTGAGGAAGGCGTATATATTTCATCTTAGAAACAATGTTCTTCAAAACACTGTGATGATAAATGTGAAATATAACACAGATTCATGTTTCTGATTTGTTTTCTATCTTTACAGTTCTGTATGCTAATTTTATGTTGCATAGTACTTTGCCCTATGCATTTATGTTCTTGAAATGAGTCAATACAGGCCAATGCTATTTCTATTTTGCTAATTGCCATATACACATTTTAGGATTAAGTTTTTTAAGTAATTGTGTAATTAGAGATACAGCTGTGAGCACACTTTAATCCAGTGTACGCTAAGAGCTGTGGTTTACAAAGTAGAAGCTAATTTAAACTGAGGGAAGATTTGATCCCTGTTGTGCGGCACAGGTGAAATACAGAGAGAGCCTAAGGGAAATGCCCTTCTCTGGATTGACTTACTGGCCAGGAAGCAGAGTCACTATGGTCTGGAAGCTGCCATGGTGTTGCTGAAGTGATTAGTAAAGCTACAGCCCACATCAGTAGCATCATTGGGTGATTGTGCTGTTGAAGCAAATCTTCAGAGGCGTTCTTCCTGAACACCTCAGATGTCCTCTTTATCTGAGGCATATCAACATACACCACGGTAACAGGAGCTCTGGTGTCGTAGGAGAAAAGACAGGGTGTAACTTTCAACTGCATTTACCGAATTGATCGGTCTGTCGAAGTCTGTCCTGTGGGAAGGTAGAAGCAGCGATATAGCCAAACATTAAGTATTCCTTCTTATTGACATTAGATGAGAAAATGCATAAGAGATTGTGATTCTTCTTTCATCAGCAGAGTATTCAGGAATAGGAATTATTTGTAGCAGTATAGACGGGGGGGGCGGGGGGGGAGTGTTTATTTAATTTGAGAATATTTCCTAAAGCATATACTTACTAATTTTGGAATTGGAATTCATTATTTTAAGAAAGAATTTTGAGATTTATTTTTAAAGAATAAACCTGCAGTGATAACCCTCTCTGCTTTTAAGTGTGTTGACATGAGACTTGGTTCATTGTCAGTTACTTTAATGAAAACTATTGTAAGAACAGCTGTAAAAAACTTGTTTCAAGAATTATCCAGATTTCTGTGGTCTAAGATAACGCCTTTTCTGTTGCTAAATTTTCGTTTATATTTGGAAGGTATTAAAAGCTTTTTCAAAAATAATTCTTAATGTAGGATACAAAAAGAAAGATTACGGGATTTTTGCGGAAGAGATACACTAGGCTTTGAGATTAGAGAGTTTATTCCCGCGACACTTGTATAACGGCATGACAGGTCCAGGCTCCATAATGAATTAATAAGATCAGTTAATGGTGTATAACTATACAAATGATGTACAATCTAAAACCTGAAATTTTTCTGTGCTAATTGGAAATGAGAGAAATTACTTGTTTTCAACTGAACTAAAGAAGCAGATTAGCTGTATCATTATTCTGATGTATGTGATCACGCTTCTTGAGGGATATAGACCCTTTGGACCCACAGTTTAACACTGCATGCCATTGTAATTGCTGATTGTCTTACAGGTATCAAGTACATAGGTGTGCTGTATTCTTGTCTGATTTCCTTTATGAAGTATGTTTTCAAGTTAAAAAAAAAAATGTTGGCCCATATTTTGGAGGAGGAGTGTGTGGGAAAGCAGATGGGGTCTGACAAATAATACAAAAGTTTGAATCCCTCATTTTTGACAATGTTAGTAGTTTCAGAACACCTTGGACCAAATCCTTAGACTATGTAATTTCTAATTTCAAGGGAAGCCAGTTGAGGAGCTGGTCCAGAGTCCGCTGGCACTAAGTATGTTTTTATTTCATATATAGAGGGCCATAGATGATGGTTAATAAGTAACACCTTTTGAAATCATTTTGCATCAAGATGAAAAAAATGCCCTCTGTATGACAAAATGGATTGACCTCACAGACCTGCCTTTGAAAAATAGCGGTGAACAGATTAAGAAGTTATGGGTAAAAATCAGGGGCCAACCCAACAAAGGAAGCTTCGTGATTGGTGTTTACTACAGGCTGCCTAACCAAGGGGAGCCCATTGACAAAGCATTCTTATTTCAGCTACAGGAAGCATTACGCTTGCAGGCTCTTACCCTGCCTGGGGGTGTCAATAACCTGACATCTGCTGGAAAAACAGCACAGTAAGCTGTAAACTGTCCAGGAGACTCTTGGAGTGTATCAAGGATAATGTCTTAATACAGGTGCTAGACAGCCCAGCCAGAGAAACAGTGTTACTGGACCTTGTTGGTTGCTTACCAACACAGATGAACTAATTAGTGAGGTCAAGCATGATTGCAGCCCAGGCTGCAGTGATCATATCCTGGTGGAACTCGTGATCTTGAGGGGTGTGGGCCAGGTGAAGACTAACGCCAGGATTCTGAATGTTTGGAGAGCAAACTTTCAGTTGTTTTAAGGAATTAGTGGATGAGACCCCCTGGGAAGCTGCCATCAGGGATAAGGGAGCAGAACAGAGCTGGCAGCTCTTTAAGCACATTTTTTCCTAGATTGCAAGAGCTCTCAATTCTCACATGTAAGAAATCAGGCAAGGAAGGCAGGAGACCAGCATGGCTGAGTAAGGACCTCCTGGTCAAACTGAAGGTAAGACGGAAATGCATAGACAGTGGAATCAGGGACAGGTATCCTGGGAAGAATACAGGGATGCTGCCCATATGTGTAGGGATGGGACCAGGAGAGCTAGGGTATGGCTGGAGCTGAGTTTAGCAAGGAATGCAAATAATAATAAGGGCTTCTACAGGTATGTTAGTCAGAAAAGGAAGATTAAAGAAAATGTACACACACACACACACACAAACACATACCCTGATAAATAAGACAGGAGAACTAATGACAATGAGCATGGAGAAGGCTGAGGTACTGAACAATTTTTTGCCTCAGTTTCAATGGTAATCACTCTTCCCACATCTCTGAAGTCCCCAAACGTCAAGTGGACTGAAGTCCTTCCCATTGTAGATCAGGTTTGAGACCACCTGAGGAACCTGAACATACCAGAGTCCATGGGGCCCAACAGGATGCATCCCAGGGTCCTGAGGGATATGGCTGATGTAATTGCCAAGGCACTCTCAAGCATATATGAAAAGTTATGGCAGTCGGGTTGAGTCCCCAGTCACTGGAGAAAAGGGGATATTGCACCATTTTTAAAAAGGTAATAAGGAGGATCTACCGGGAACTGGGAACTACCAACTAGTCAGCCTTACCTCAGTTGAAGTTTTCAAAGTTACTCAAGTCTGGAGTCTTAATGTTCTTAAGATGGCTTGAAGGGAACACAGGATAACCTGAATAGAAGTGAAACAACAACTTCTTTGACGGAAGATACCAGTGAAGTTACTCTCATTTAGAATTGAATTTCAGTAATTTTTTTTTATTTGTCAATTTTCTTGAGAAAAATAAGGGTTAGCCAAAATGATATTGTTTTGGTACTTTTCTGGAGAGTACGAATAACTTTTGCACTGAACAAAAGGCAAAATTCACAATTCACAAAGATGTCGACTTTCCTCTTATTTTGGTACAAATGCCTTTTTTCTTAACCTCTCCATAAAGCATGGCAATTTCAATTTAAGCAAAAATTTCAAAGTTGGTGTAGTATTGTACAGTTTTCCATAGAAAGCAATAAAAGGAATAGTAGGCACAGATTTACCCAGTGGAGCGCCAAGACCAGGGTACTGTTGCTCCCCACTGAGCACTGGGAGATGCAGTAGCTGAACTGTGAAATGTTGCATCTCTATGGCTGTGTAGCCTCTTGCACCTGATTGGAAGAGTTTATATGCCTGGTGCACATTGCACTCATCACCATTACTTAATTATCATTCTGATGATAGCTATTTTATGCTTTACAGAGATACAGTTGTAATTAGCTCCCTTGTTTTAGCACAAATTTTGGTCTTCATTAAAGTTGCAGCAGGTTTTCCCAGTCTGAATTTGCTTTTTTTTGTCTTTTTAGTTGTAGATGTATTGCTTGATTTGTATTGCCTGAGAGAGGATACACTTGTGTGCTGAATTTTCTTCCTGCGTTGCATTACTTTCTATAGGAAATCCTCCTTTATCGAAAGCTGAGCAGAGTGGGAGTATGTGTATGGTGTGGAATAAAACTCAGTGAGCTTGCTTACAATATGGGGTGTGACAAAGTCAAGAACAGAAGCTGGACTGCCTGAATCCAAGCCTAAATTTTAGGCTTGAGGATACCTTTTCTTACTTTGTCTAACCCTGGTGGCTCAAGTGAGGAATCTGAAAGCAGAAAATACAAGATCTGGCAGGATGCAAAGGCAGGGACTATAAGAATGAAGAACCGCCCACTGTAGGAGAAGATCAGGTTCGGGACCATCTGAGGAACCTGAAGGTGCATAAGTCCATGGGACCTGATGAAATCCATCCATGGGTCCTGAGGGAGCTGGCAGATGAAGTCGCCAAGCCGCTTCCCATTATATTTGAAAAGTCATATCAGTCTGTTGAAGTTCCCACTGATTGGAAAAGGGGAAACATAACCCCCATTTTCAGAAAGGGACAAAAGGAAGACCCAGGGAACTACAGGCCAGTCAGTCTCACCTCAGTGCCTGGCAAGATCATGGAGCAGATCCTCCTGGAAACTCTGCTAAGGTACATGGAAAATAATGAGGTGATTGGTGATAGGCAACATAGCTTCACCAAAGGCAAATAGTGCCTGAGAAACGTGGTGGCCTTCTATGATGTTGCCACAGCATTGGTAGATAAGGGGAGAGCAACCGACATCATCTTCCTGGACTTATGCAAAGCGTTTGACACTGTCCTGCACGACATCCTGGTCTCTAAATTGGAAAAGCATGGATTTGATGGACGGACCACTTGGTGGTAAGGAACTGGCTAGATGGCCACACTCAAAGGGTTGCAGTCTATGGCTCAGTGTCCACATGGAAACCAGTGACGAGTGGTGTTTCACGGGGGTCAGTACAGGGACCAGTGCTGTTTAACATCTTTGTCAGTAACATGGACAGTGGGATTGAGTGCACCCTCAGCAAGTTTGCCGATGACACCAAGCTGTGTGGTGTGGTTGACACACTGGAGGGAAGGGATGCCATCCAGAGGGACCTTGACAGGCTTGAGAGGTGGGCCTGTGCAAACCTCATGAAGTTCAGCCAGGCCAAGTGCAAGGTCCTGCCCCTGGGTCATGGCAATCCCAGGCACAAATACAGGTTGGGCGGAGAATGGCTTGACAGCAGCCCTGAGGAGAAGGACTTGGGGGTGCTGGTAGACGAGAAGCTCAACATGAGCAGGCAATGCGCACTTGCATCCCAGAAAGCTAACCGCATCCTGGGCTGCATCAAAAGAAGCGTGGCCAGCATGTCGAGGGAGGTGATTCTGCCCCTCTACTCTGTTCTGGTGAGACCCCACCTGGAGTACTGCATCCAGCTCTGGAGTCCTCAGTACAAGAAGGCCATGGACCTGTTGGAACGGGTCCAGCAGAGGGCCACGAAGATGATCAGAGGGCTGAAGCGTCTATGCTATGAGGACAGGCTGAAAGAGTTGGGGTTGTTCAGCCTGCAGAAGAGAAGGCCCTGAAGAGACCTTATAGTGGCCTTTCAGTACCTGAAGGTACTGAAGGATGGGGAGGGACTCTTTATCAGGGAGTGTTATGATAGGACACGGGGCAACTGCCTCAGACTGAAAGAGGGTAGATTTAGATTGGATATCAGGAAGAAATTTTTTACTGTGAGGGTGGTGAGGCACTGGAACAGGTTGCCCAGAGAAGTTGTGGCTGCCCCATCCCTGGAAGTGTTCAAGGCCAGGCTGGATGGGGCTTTGAGCAGCCTGATCTAGTGGGAGGTGTCCTTGCCCATGGCAGGGTGGTTGGAACTAGATGATCTTTTAAGGTCCCTTCCAACTCTAACCATTCTGTGATTCTGTGATTTCTCTATTCTGGGGCTAGGATTCCGGTCCCCTGCACATGTCTGCATGCTGTGGCACACATGTTCATTTTAAAGATAAGACAAAATGATGCAAGGTCTGCTGCTCTCCAGGGAGACGATGCTGCTCCATCTGAGCAGCATGACCCAACTGGACCTCAGCGCTTTCGAGTACATTTGTTTTGTTTCTCCACTGGGAAGAGGATTGGCCCCTACAGTTTAAACACTAAGCAGAACTTAATTACCATTAATAATAAAATGTTTAAACCTAAAATACCGGTTTTTAAATCTTGAAAAATCACTGGTTATTTTTAGTACAGGGCTGTTCTACAGTGTTAATGGATTTTATAGTCTTAACATTTATTACAAAGTGCTGCAGTGGTACACATCAGTGGTGTCTTACGCAATTGTATTTCTGCCAGTCCATAGACCTGTTGCCATTGTTTCCCATAGAAACAAAACATAACAGTATAAATATGAATAGGAGAGAAGATGATTACAGGAGTGACTCACATTAACTTATGACTTTAAAAAAGAAATCTTGGACAAGGCTTAAACTTTTGAGGTACTCTTCCAGCAGTCTTATGCCAAACGTGCAATTTCAATGAAGAGGAATGTGTAAAACTTCTTGTTCTGAAGGTGACTTCAAGTATATTCTACTTCACATGATTATTTCAGACCTGATCTGGACAAAAGAAAATAAAGTAAAATAAAATAAAATTACAAGTCTTTCACAGAAGAACCTGTTTAGTTTGCTATAGAAAATTAATGTAAAATCCTGTGCTCTCAATGTATGAACTGACTTGATGATGCTTTTGAATATAAATTAGGCCAACAAGAGGAATGATTCAGCCAAAAAGAATAATCTTTTCCTATTTATTAGAAGCATCAAATGTTCATTTTGAAAGTGTGTAAAATAAGTATTTAGGTAGGATGACAGTAGTATTGTCACATTCCAAGGTGCAGAAAAAGGCAAATTTAGTTATTAGAGGGAAAAGAATAATGAACTAGAATTTTTTTGAAGCTTTAGCATAATTCCATAAATCTTGAAGAGTATCTTGTGAAAATTTTGTTTCCCATGCCTTCATGGATTATGGAAATGGCCACCCTGGGAATACAGAATGGTTGTCTTTGCCTTAAATTAATTCAGTGATCAAATTATGAATTATGCTGGAGCCTGTCAGTCTCTTTAGGCATTAAAACACTGATGTTAACTTCAAGTAATGTTAAGCACACATGGTTTTGCCAAGCATTCCTTCCAGAAAGTGTTTCTGAAGCATGTTCCAATTTAAGTTCATGTATAGTAGGATTCATAAATATCTGTGCAAACCGAGTTAGGTGATTTCACCTACTTACTAAATTATCCAAACAGGAAGTTAAAGGAGGCCCAAATCACTACTGAACAGATACTGTTTATGTTAGTATTTTTTCATGTATTTTACAGCTCTTCGAGATGCTGGAAAACAGTCAATCAATAGTGACTGGAAGATTGAGCATTCAGGAACGTTCAATATTGCCGGGACAACTGTCCATTATGTTCGGAGAGGTCTCTGGGAGAAAATATCAGCCAAAGGTCCCACGACATCACCTTTACATTTACTGGTATGACAATATGGATTTGGTTTTATTACCTGAGTCCTATCATATAGCATGGTAACTAATATTTTTTTTTCCAGGCTCCTGAAGATAATGAGATCTATGTAAGATATACCTGCTTTTAAACATATATATATACACACACACCTGATTATATATATAGATACATATATACATACACACACACACCTGATTATATATATAGATCTGTCGTCCGACTTCTAAAAAAATGTATTTAAATCCAAGAATAATCTTTACATTGTTGAGGCAAGCTGGAAGGTCTCAGCATTCCTACAAATGTCATAAAAAGCTGATGTGCTGCTTAAGGAGAGAGATTCAAATTAATATCAGATGGTTTTTATCCTGGCTGACTATAGCACAGCATCGCCATTTGAGGATTGCAGTCACCAGGTTCTCCATGAAGTACAGTTTTGGTGCATTTCAGTGAAGGGGAGGAAAAGTTGATAGCCACCAGAAAGAAAGAGGAAGATGAAGAAGGATTACTTCACAATTCAAAACCCTTCAAATGCAAGAAATTGTCTGGTATATCTGAAATAGTTTTAAATCTGATGCATCTAGGAAAGACCTCCTCTATTTAAGAGCACTGAAATCACAGGACATAATCATCCTCCAGATTTCTGGTGAAATCTGTTTGCTTATTTCACACGGAGAGCTTTTCTTCGACGTTTCTGTTAAGTAAAATAATTTTTCCAATTGTCTTGATTTGGATAGTGTCATTAATTCCTTCTACAAAATCCATCAGGAGGGTTGAAAGGCTATAGGACATTAAGTCATTCTGTCGTGCTTTTTAAGATTATCTCCTCACAGTTCAGAGTTTGTCTTCCACAGTGTCTGTGTACATAGGTAGGTTTTCCTTCTCTCTGTCTTGCAGGTGCTGCTCTTCCATGACCAGAGCTATGGTCTACACTATGAGTACACAATCCCACTGGATCCTCTTCCTGAGAATCAGAGCTCTAAAGTACCAGAGCCTCTTTTCATGTGGACTCATTCTGGCTGGGAGGACTGTGATGCTGTATGTGGAGGAGGTAAAATAAAAGAAAAATGTACACACACACACACACATATTAAAAATGTATATGTATATACAATGTGTATGTACATGTACTATATATATGTGGGTGCATACAATATGCATATATATATATATACACTGCGTGTGTGTGTATATATGTATCTCAATTAAAACACATGGTGTATTAATATTTAAGACTCTAATGGTCAGTGTTTTATATTTAATAGAAATATCCTCATTGCAGCTTGTATGATTCCATACAATGGTGGACATACTTCAGCCTCATGCTTCCTGATTATATTAAAAGAATAGTCATAACTCTAGGAAAAGATTCAAACTAAATAAAGTAAGTAGAAAAAGATGGTAGTGAAAGAACAAAATCTAGATTAACAAAGCAAGTTCAGGACGCAGTTTCCAAGAAGAAATACAAGTGCAAGAGCTAGAACAAGAATAGAAAGTCCATATGCATTCCGCTCTGTATTTGGAACTATTGAAGATAAATGATCTGTAAAAGACATTGCAAACTACAGAAAAGCTGAACCCCAGTCTGAGATCAAATATGTACAGTTAGTAACATGAGTTGAGGATGATCCAGAAACATATGGAACAAATATTACAACAGCAGATATTAGTATGCTGATGTGATATTTTCCCTATGTTTATGTTTATAAACCATAAAAAATGTGAATTTGGAAGAGCAAAATACAGATACGAAAGCAAGTATTGGAGCATGAATGGTATTGCTGTAACAAAATCCTTTAAAACTGCTATTTAGAAGATGGTTATTCAACGGGGTAATTACACCGAAAAAACACTTTAGAGGTTTTTTTTTAATGAATGCAGCCTAGAGATCTGTTCATACCTTATGCAATTAGTCAGACTTACACCTTGAATTTGAAATCTTGATTTTTTGAAACCTGCATTTCCTGCTTACGACCTCAACAGTCATGGTTGCTCTGATCAGCAGTTCTGAAAACTGCTGTGCACCTTGTGATTGAATAAGAAGGCCTGGAAATGCTTTACTTTCTCATAACAGCAGCATAAGGAACACAGTGTTCTAGCTCCTTTAACTCTGTGAACAATCCTGGTGTCATGACAGATTACTGTAGTTTCCATAAACATGCTTTTTGTGGTTTGGTAAGAAAGCGTCTTCCCTGAAGGTATTTTGTATGTGGTGCTAGTAGCATCCTCTGTTTCTTAGTAGTGCATTCCTATTCATTTGGAGTATTCATGCTTTTTACAGTTTCCTGACGTATTTTTAGAATAATTTTAATGCTACCACAATCTCTCATTGTTGCCCCAAATATTTCTAAGGTTACCTATCATCTGGAGAAGTCTTAAAATGCAGTATGACAGTAATTTATTCTACATTAATGCTTAAGTAAATATTTAAGTGTTTTACTGTAATGTTTATTTATCATATTTTTATGTTGTAACTGGCCTTCATTTTTTGTTATTGTCTAAAATAGCTGAGTTAATACAAAATTCCATAAAAGTTATTTCTACTGCAAATATTCTGAAATACAAGTGAAAGATTGTTCCTACTTTAGACAAAACCATTTTAACTGTTCTTTTCGTTCTTCATATTTAAATATGAAGCAATAATGAAATTAAAATGCTGCAGCTTGTACCCTGTGTAAATATTTGTGTTTCAATTTTTAACATCAATATTTTGATGAATCTGATTAAAGAATATAACAATTATCGGTAGTTTTGCTTAAATGTTTAAAGCGTATGTCAGGATGAAACTATTGATGAAGCCATGTGGTTTTGTGCATGTTTATATATGTAACTGTTCTGCGACCTCCTATGCTGCAGAAAAGCTTTCTTTTCTGTGGGAGAGCGTATGAATACAGAGATGTATATGTAAATGCAGAGAGAACAGTCAAACATTTCAAATGCTGTATATGATAGATTAGTTGCATGTGCTCTCATATACACAAGCGCTGTGTAAAATGTCAGCTGTGGTCACACACATAATGCGCATTTATAACTTAACCGCTCCATCCGCAGGCACATTTCTGACCACAGGGAATGTTGCATGCTTAAGTCTGCCTTGCCCCTGCATGCACCCTGTTTGCTGGTAAACTTCCAGATAGAAACAGAGTCTTAAAATGTAACCATAGGAAAAAATGGTTATGAACCTGTTTTCTACTAATTGAAGTCTTTAATTCAAGGATTGCTAGTTTGCTAAAGACAGGCTCCCTGTCTAATTACAATCCTGCTTGCGGTAAGTAGTATGTTAAATTCTGATTTCTAATGCCTCCAGCTTCACGAGACACCAGGCTCCAACCCACCCATCAGGGCAAGGTTTCTGTGCAGAACATGCACTAGATCTCTGCAGGCAGGACCCAGCTTCCTAAATGATTACCCTACAGATCAGGTCAGTTTTGTGCCCTCTTTAGTTCATGGGAAATAGTGCAGGGTCCTTACTGAAGGTTCCACATGCTGAGTGCCGGCCATGCCTGCCAGTATACTGATAAACCAGGCAGAACTACTAAACTCGAGCAAGACAGAGAAGCAGGACTTGTCATTCCTTTTCTTATTTTATATATTAATGAACAACCATACTTTTCCCTGTAATTTTTGTGCAAGCTTTTCTCAGCGCTGGGGCCTCAGCAGTTGAGAAAGAAACAATTATTCCAGTAAGGCTAAGGGTCTGGCCTATGACTAGTTACAGGAATAGAGCAACAAAACTCTGTTGACAATGACGTGCAAAGATTGGATTATAAAATCAAATTGTTCCCTAGAAACTTTAATATCTCTCTTAAGCTCCCTGCTAGCTTTGATTTTCTTTTACAGGTTTTACAGTTCTTTTAGCCAAACTGTACATGAAATTGCTATGCCTGGTAAAGATATTTTCATCCTTCCTTTTTTAACGAAGTTGCATATTCCTGGTTTCCCCACATACCTGCTTTATTTTTGACTAGGTGAAAGAAAGACAACCGTCTCTTGCACAAAGATTATGAACAAGAATATCAGTCTTGTGGACAATAAGAAATGCAAATATTTAACAAAACCTGAACCACAGATTCGCAAGTGCAATGAACGGCCGTGCCACACCAGGTAATAATGATTTGGTTAAATTAAACTGTAATACCAGATGTAAAAATCCTGGGTGCTAAGAGAGATGACTGCCTCTGGCAATGAATGTGCAGTAAATACATGCAAACAAGAGGTTATAATGCAAAATGTAGGTAAAATAGAAACTTGCTGCTGTTTGTCCAGAGTTTTAATGAAAGAGAGTCTTTAAGCACCATGCCTAAATCAATTCTTATTCAATAAAGCAGCTCATTACTTATATAACAGAATGATGCGTACTATGAAATTGAAATTTAAATTCTTTTTAAATAAAGATGGATTTAATCCCATGCTTTAAGTAATTATATGCTTTAGTGTTTTGTTCAATCAAGGCTTTGCTTCTTTAGAAGTTCTCAGTAAGGTCTGGGTGCACTAAGTAGTAAATAAATAAATAAAATATGTTAATTGTGTCTTCTACATTGATGCAACTTGAAGTATAACGAGCCTTCCACTCACTCCTCTCCTCCCTCTCCCTCATTCTTTTGTATAGAATCATAGAATCATTGAATTGCTAGGTTGAAAGGGACCTTTCAGATCATCTAGTCCAACCATCAACAAAAAACCATCTGACAAAAAACCAACCTCTGACAAAAACCATCACTAAACCATATCTCTGAGCACTACATCTACCTGTCTTTTAAATACCTCCAGGGGTGGTGCCTCAACCACTTCCCTGGGCAGCCTGCTCCAGTGCTCTCAGTGTAAAAATTTTTCCTAATACCCAGTCTAAACCTCCCCTGGCACAACTAGAGGCCATTTCCTCTTGTCCTGTTACCTGGGAGAAGGGACTGACCTCCACCTATCTCCAGCCTCCTTTCAGGTAGTTGCAGAGAGCGATAAGGTCTCCCTTCAGCCTCCTTTTCTCCAGGCTAAACAATCCCACGTCCCTCAGCCAGTCCTTATAAGACTTGGGCTCTAGACCCCTCACCAACTTTGTTGCCCTTGTCTGGACCCGCTGCAGCACCTCAATGTCTTTTTTATGGTGAGGGGCCATGTGGATCAATAGGCCGAACTAGACTCTGATGGTGGAGTGGTGGAAGAAGCTGGAGGAGCATTTTTTCTCTGAATTTCACCCCAGGAGGCAGCTGCAGCATGCAGCCCGTGCCAGTCAAAGCCCACCCCATTTGGTGTCGCTGCAGCGGAGCTGGCGGCCTGCTCCTTGCACTGGCTGTCTGGGCTGGCACAGTGACGCATTTCAGAGTTTGCCATCCTGCTTCCAAATGGCAGCGAAGAATTATGACTGTCCCCGACTATTGTGTGGACTTGGGGAAGGTATCTGGTACCTTTCGAGGGAGGGGACAGCAGCTAGCAATAGTCGGCTTCATCCCCAGGAGTAAGCACAGGTCTGTTGCAGTCATCTGGAGGAGAGGTAGATGGTATTTTTAAAGAAAACACTGCAAAGTAAATAAAATGTAAATATTGTTGAAGAAAGTATGTAAAATGAACTGCAAGACATTGCTTTCTTGGAAAGGATGAAATACTGAAATTGAGAAAACACGCAAAAAAAAAAAAAAAAAACCCAACCAAAAAAACCCAGTAAGGTTTGGACTTACCCAGACTAGGGTATTACACTTTGGAAGAATTATTTGTGTTTCATAATATACATACTTGAGCAGGTCTTTATTTTATTTTATTAACATCACTGTGCACTTAATGGATAGAAATGGAATAGTCTGATCTTTTTCTGAGGCCTTGCCAACTATAAATTGTCAATGTAGTTTTTCCAGCTTATTAAATGAAATATTTTAAATGTTGCTAATTGCTACTCAGAGACGCTGTGCTGAGAAATGTAGGATATCATGATTGTTAACTTCTGTTCGAGTTTTTAAAACAGTGTTAGTGATTCTTACAAAACAAATACTGTTAGCTTTCAACAGAAATGTAACTAAAGCGTACACTTGCATAACTAGCTGTTTGTTATTGGCACTTGAAGAAGTATCTTAAACTCTATTTCATTATCTTGACAGGCTGTGATTTGTAAACTGAGTCTCTGGACTGATAATAAAAAACTTTAGTTGGATGTTTTATTTTCTTACAACAAATGTGTGACAGAAGGTTGGAACAGATTTGTTAAATCTCAGTTTCCTAAAAACTCTCCCTTGCAATCTAAGTCTTCTGGGACATACTTGTGTACTACAGAGCTGTTTGATTTTTAAGGGCACATGGCCATAGTCTGGAGCTATAGAACATTTGGGGAAAATGATGTTCTAGAACGATTGCACTCCAGGTACGTGGGCTTTGCCAAGCTGCTTCAGCCTTCCTTGCTGGTAGGATTTAAACCGCACAACCTGAGTTAGGCCTGACCCCGAAGAACATGAAGAAGTCTGGGCTCTTACATTTCTCCAGAACAATGAGCCTTTTATACAGGAGTGATTCTGTCTTGCGACTGAGTATTTTCAAAGAATGCTGGACTTTACATGCATGGCATGCACTTGACATATAGATAGCCATATTGATAGAGAATAACAGACAGGCTGATCAGTGATCTGTCATCTTTAAAACGTATGTCTATTTTTGAGCTTTTCTAATGGGAATTAAAATAGGAGGAGAGTACTATGAAAACACAGGGACAAAGGGCTAGGGAATGAAATGATATGAAGATTAACACCTTATTTAATGTAAAATACGCTAGATGAGTAAGTAATCCATTAACAAAGTGAAGTTAAAATAAGGTGAAAAACATGCAAGTATGTCATGGTGTGTGTTAGGGTAAGGAAGAGAGTAAGATGATGTGATGGTACTTTTCCCTTCCTGATTTCTTGTTACTGCATTGCCTGTATTTCTTTGTAGATGGATGATGACAGAATGGACTCCGTGTTCAAGGACGTGTGGAAAAGGGACCCAGAACAGACAAGTAGCCTGCACACAGCAGCTCAGAAATGGGACCCTGATCAGGGCTAGGGAGAGGGATTGCCTTGGGCCAAAGCCCGCTTCTGCACAGCGCTGTGAAGGCCAGGACTGCATGACTGTGTGGGAGGCGGGAGTCTGGTCCGAGGTGCTGTATTTGTTTATGCAAATAGTCCATAGCGATTATTTATACCTTACTATTTTCTGGGAATATGATTTTTTCAGCGGCAAGTGGCACAGCTCAGCCTAATGATTTTCACGGTCCTCATGCAATGATTTGGCAAAGGGATCAGGGACTAAGAAAACCAGCCGCGTAGAACTACTACATTTTACCTAGTTAATGTCCTGGAACAGTTTCTTTTGGCCAGTTTTCAAGCACGTATAATCAAGTATGTCCTGACTGTAGTAGTGGGTAACCAGGGTTAAATGGAATTAAGGCCATCGCTTATCAGCTACCAAGCCTTGGCTTCAGATTGAGAACATCTCTGACATACTTTTGTACCAAGGGGTGTTGATCAGCAGCCATTCTGCTTCAGAGAAGCTGTAAGGGGAGCTGCTTGCAAAGAAGGGCATTTCTTTCCCTTCCTCTCTCTTCTCACCTCCTTTTCCAAGAACAGCACAAGCAGTGGGCAAAAGGGCTTATAAATAACACAGTTTCGCCTAAGTTGCATCCTGAAGCATTGCTGTAGAAAATGCAATTATTATTCAAAAAGCTTTATTAATTTAAGATCTTTGAATGCATGGGTCCATTTGACTTTCTTCTTCCTCTAAAAAGCTGTGCTACTTCTAGAAGCAATTGACTGTGGTGGAAGGGTGGTGTTATCATTCCCATCTGGACAAGCTGATGGTTTTGTTTGGAGCATCTGTCTCCATTGAAAGAGCAGGGCAATTCTGATTGCCTCCCGTACCAGAAGCTGTGCTATGGGTCCCTCTGGGTTCCAAATACAAGTAGCAGATTCTGAACTTGGGTGCAGTTCTTTCTTTGGGCTCCTCTACTCAGCAGAACCCCTTGATACCCAAGGAAGAAACAGCTAAGACATAGGGAATGTTTTCAGAGATAAGAGAAGTAAATAGCAGCAGTTCTTGGTTTGGTACACAGAGGTTTATAATGCGAGGGTTGGCTGTGAGAAGAATGGTATTCAGTTAGAGAGGTGCAAGAAAGAAACCTAGATTGTTTAGTTGGTTTGTTTTACTTGAGAGATGAGAAATAAGTAAGCATGTTTTTGTTGGAAGCGATAAATACATTTTGAAGAGTGAGGTGTTTCCCATGGCCATTCCTACTATCACCATTATATTGGAAGCTAGCCATTACTGCTTCCTGCAGTTATAATCAGCTTGGCAAAGGAGAGTTTTGATCTGCAAGCAGTGGGATGATCAAAAGCAGTGATAATGTTTTGAGAAGGAAATGGCATAATTTTTGGCAGTGTAAGTGGAAATCGTGGAAAAAAACATAGATTAAGACCTTCTGTGCAACTCAAAGAGAGTTTTCACATGCTGTATATGCAGTGACTTTGAATTTTCAAATTTAGTCTGGATTCTTGCATAGTTTTAGAATATTTACTTTTCCATTTTAACTTTTTTCCCTCACAAAAAAGGTCTGTTAGACACTAGTAGAATTTTTCTGAAGTTGCTTCATAACTTATTCCTATGAACATTATTTAGATTTTCTTTCATTATATTTCCTTTCATTCAAAGAAAAAAGATTGCCTAATATTTTCAGTATAACATTTTGCATTCATTTCATCATAACTTTTCAGATGTTTCCTTATCCAAAAGCCTAGATTTTCCTTGAGCAAATATTTTTTGATCTAATTATATATTTTTAACTAAAATGCAACAATTCTCATTCTACCCAGTAAGTATTTTTTGTTCTTTTGTTAGTTTTTAACAAATCCATTGTCTGTGCAATTGAAGTTCAGAAGTCAGGAAATCACTGAAGTCTTGAAATATTTATGTTAGCCTGGTAGAGGTCATTAGAAGGGGATAAAATGGGGCAACTATGACTTGTGTAGAAACCTGAAAAACATCTTTTTCCAACAGTGCTCTGTTAAGTGTGGTAAGGGAGTACGGCATCGGACTGTGAGGTGCACCAATCCCCGCAAGAAATGTGTTTTGTCCACAAGACCTAAAGAAGCAGAGGACTGTGAGGACTATTCCAAATGCTACGTCTGGAGAATGGGAGACTGGTCTAAGGTGAGACATCTTTCTGATAGTAGCGCCCCACAGCATAATGCATTTTGGACTTGGGGGTACTGATGGATGAAAAACTGTACATGAAGCAGGCAATGTGAGCTTACAGTCCAGAAAGCCAACCATATCCTGGGCTGCATCAAAAGAAGCGTGGCCAGCAGGTCAAGGGAGGTGATTCTACCCCTTTACTCCACTCTCATGGGATCACACCTGGAGTACTGTGTCCAGGTCTGGAGTCCTCAGCACAGGAAGGACATGGACCTGTTGAAGCGGGTCCAGAGGAGGGCCATAAAAGTGATCAGAGGGCTGGAGCACCTCTCCTGTGAGGACAGGCTGAGAGAGTTGGGGTTGTTCAGCCTGGAGAAGAGCAGGCTCCGGGGAGACCTTATTGCAGCCTTTCAGTACTTAAAGGGGGTCTGAAGGAAAGGTGGGGACAAACACTTTAGCAGGGCCTGTTGCAATAGGACAAGGGATAATGGCTTTAAACTAAAAGAGGGATGATTCAGACTAGATATAAGGAAGAAATTTTTTACCATGAGGGTGGTGAAACAGTGGCACAGGTTGCCCAGAGAGGCGGTAGCTGCCCCATCCCGGCAACATTCAAGGTCAGGTTGGACGCGGCTCTGAGCAACCTCATCTAGTTGAAAATGTCCCTGCTCATTGCAGGGGGGTTGGACTAGATGACCTTTAAAGGTCCCTTCCAACCCAAACTATTCTGTGATTCTGTGATTTTGTAACCTGATTGCTTTGTAAGAATTGCTTTTATCAGGAGTTCAGGAGTCTTCCAGTTGAAGGAATAATGAAGCTACCAAAAGAACCAAAACCCAAAACCAAAACATGTAGTCGCACCAAGATCATAGTAAAAATAAAAATCAGAAATATGAAAAAAGCATGAGATGAATCTTCAATATCATGCAAATCTGATATAAATGTATTGTTGTCAGTAGGCAGGCAAGCAACTCCAGAAACTGCACCTCACTCCAACCTCACAGTTTGCACATTTCATTAATTTCTGTTTACACATTTTGTGTTTCCAATAAGTCACACTCTCTAGCCTTGTAAGGAAGCACGTTTAGCCTATTAAATTTCTACATAGACCATTTAATATCTAAGAATCATCTATTACTGTCTCTTCTGAACACTCGACATAGCTGTCAGTACATTATTTCCTTGGCCTATGGGTTTTGATTTCAGTGAAGTATATAAGCCTAGACCAAACCGTAACAGAAAATATTGGTTAGATCAGTGATTGTGTTATTGGACTGGGACCTTGAACATCTGATACAGTTTTGAATATACAAAACATGTTGAAATACTGAAATTGAACCTGGAGTGTCAAGGTTTTCTCTTGCCATAGCACAGACCACACTTTAGCAGAGATTGTAATCTTTTTTTTTCCTTGCTTCTCTTCATAACTTTGCACACAATACTTCTACTGTCAGTGCCTAACATTATTGCAGCAGTTTTTAACTTGCTTGTATGGAGAAGTATTTAATGTATTTTTAGTTGTCTTTCATGTGATGTAATAGCTGGAAACAAGGACTAAAGCCAGCAGTGAGTGACTAGCCAGTGTTCCAAGAATTAGCTGCAAATACTCTGTGGGTAACTAGTGTTTCATAGAATTCTGTTTGGGATCTCCCATTTTATCATGACGGGGTACAAACTGTCACTCTCACATTACTATTTATTCAATTTTCTTTACTTTTTTCAAATTGAAAGGATAAAGGGTAGTGTCAAATTATTTTTTTTTTCTAGTGGTGATCATTTAAAATATTTGGACATATGTTGGAACAGCCTCACAAAAAAGAGAAGATAACCTCTCTATGTTAGCTACTTCAAAAGCACAAAGTAGTATAATTGTTATTTTTTTTAACAACAGGAACAACTACAGTAGCAGGCTTACTTTCACAAGATGTGTCTGGCAATAAAGTTCAGTATTTGCATTTCCATACCACAGAACTGCATTAAAAAGCTGCATCATTTATCATTAGCACCAGTAGAGAGTAGGTAATGGAGAAATGACCATCTGCTTTGTTAGTTGAAGCAGTCATTCAAATCAGCTTGCTGAAGCTAGGTAGGGATGCTCAGACAGTTACACTGTGTTCCCAGTGCCTCTGGAGAAAAGAAGAGTTTTATTCTCTATTTCAGTACTTTTCACAAACATCCATGTCATAGATGAATGTACTTCTTCCTGTTTAAAATTTACTGACATCTTTTATGTTCTGCTTTCCTCCTGCAGTCAAAGCTGTTACACTGTCACCTAAATTGTACTTTAAACTTCAAAATCAGAAGATGAGGAAATACTTCATATGGAATTGACAAAACCTTTTGAACAGTTAACATATAGCCTGAATGTGCAGCTGAGATTTTCCAAGATTTATACCAAAAAATAGATACTTCAATTTCTCTACAGAGACATGAGTTCAATTTAAAATATACTTGGATTTCCTTTTTTTTTTTTCCCAGTTACTATTCTGTTCCATTGCTAGAGTACATAGCAACATGAAGTCATGGCATACATGTTAATATGTCTGCAATGGGGGAAACAAATGGAAAGCTCAGATAAATGTTAATCTTTGCTCACTGTTTGTTTCTAACTCAGGGGTTCAGTGCAGCCTTCTGTGTTCACTGTTTTTACTCTTTAGGATTGTTCTTGACATTGACAGAAGGCTGTTCCTTTGAGCAGAGCCAAGTTCCCTCAAGCTAATGCCAGGACTTGGCTTGAAAAATTTAAATGACGCTTCTCACACATTAAAACAAGAGGCTTAATGTGATCCTTATTGGCTTTGCTGCTCCCCTTGAACTCCTAAGGCATAATTTTAAATGAAGCTTGAATTGCGCTATTACTGAAAAGATAACATTATTAATAATCATAGTAGAGCTGTAATAGACTTAATTTTTTTAGAGGTACAGTCACAGAGGGATCAAATAATTCTTCTGCTCAATGTTTTAACAATAATACCAAGATCAAAGATATTCGATCAAAATTGCAAGTTCCAATAGGTCAATAAACACATCAATCCTTCTAAAACTCTGAATTAATTTAAAAGCATACTGTTTAGCCTGGACTGTATGCAGCATTAAACTCCGTAATAGCTCTTAAGTCAGCAAGGTGGCTCAATACGCTAAATATTGCTGTTCTTAACATTAGTTGGGCTCTATGCCTGCCCTTGTGAGGAAAATGAGTACGATGAGAAAGTAAAGAATATAGCTTAAGCTGAGCTTCTGGAGCCAGCATCTAGCAACATTACCAATTACATTGTCTTTTCCCAGTGAATGCTATCCTTGGAATACCATACTTAACAATGTACAAGTGACCTTCAGATGAGGAAAGCTTATAGCTCATAGCTACTGTAGCACCAGCTAGGGTGAGGCGTAGCTCAGTCTTATTAGCAGCAGTGTCCGATACTAAATTGTGTGTTGCTACCCATTTCAAGGACAGGGTCATGCTCAGAGGAATTCACCATGTAAGAATAAACAAGTAGGCAGGGGAGAGGTGAAATGAAATTCATATGAACTGTGTGTTTACACATCCACCTGGCTTACTAGAGAAGTTCACATCATTGTAGAAGTCATTCTCCAAAAAAGACTTCAATATCAACAGTATAAGGTGCTCAAAGGGCGGCAGGTCTAGGGTGCTTTACTTTATGTATAAAGTTGCGTATATTTTTTTTGCTGTTACCTAGACTCTTCAGAACATTGGTGGAATAAATGAAGCATGAGAGACATGATGAATTTTGGAAGGGAGAATAATTTGGAGAGTGAATTTTGAAAATAATAATTAAGAGGTTAAGTTTGATACGATATTATACTGAAAACTTTTTGAGAGATTCAGAAGGGGATAATAGAATCAAACAAGTGGGCAACAGGGTAGAATTTAGAAACAGCCATTTGTAACATGTGAAAAAATGTAGTATGTGTGTATAGGAGACCAGAGAAGATAATATGGCATAAGTTCTAAAAAGACATTTGGCTGTGGAGGCTGGAAAGAGGATGCATTCAGTAGAAACTAAAGAAGTAGCAACAGCAGAATTTCTAAATGGTATCTGTGTGTTAGACTAGAGATGCAGAGGACTTAAACGCGACATCTGGGATAATGGCCCCAATGGTTGGGATGGAGTTCTCTTTGCCTGAAGAAGAAAAAACTAGGAACAAAGTTTAATCTGCTAATTTTTTTCCAGTGAGTCTGAAAGGACATCTGAAGCAAGTGTTCATTTTTTACACCAATAAGTCCCAGAATTCATGGCCTATTCCCAATTATTTATTTAAGACAGTACATCCAGTGCTGGCTAGAAAGTGTGTGCGTGTATCACGGGGGAAGTCAAGTCTCCAGCTCTTGGGGACGACAGAGTGATCCGAACATGTCAGAGAGAGATCTCCCAGTCCAGTGGTACAAAAAGCAGCTGTCAGTGATGAGGATTCGTTCTCTTGTGTCCCAGTCAAAGAACACATGAAAATTCAGAAAGGCAAAAAACCAAACTGTTTTTTTGCCACCTATTCAACAGCATGAGGCATTCAACCTTTACACTGTGTGCTTAAACATTTGAACAACCCCTAAATTTCCATAGGAAATAGACTCAACTGATTTGGACTCCTTCAATTAAAAAAAGTAGAATTTGGTATTAATGTTACAGTTTTACTGACAAAGTAATTAGCCTTGGTTTTATTCTTTGGATCCTCATCCAAAATTGTTAGCTCTTTCAGATTCCAGTAATAGAACAGTACTGGCCATGAGTCAAAATATGACACTATTAATAGATTTATGGACAAAGAAATTATGTGACTTTTGTGAAATAATAGAAGTCAAAATAATACTGGCATCACGTTAATAACTTTTGTATTGATTTAATTATACAGTTAGTTTCCAGCAAATGAGGTATGTCTTTGTTTCAGAAATGAAGTATGAGCAAATCATATGGAAGATGTCAATATAATGAAATGCGAGTGGGGAGATTTTTGCACATTTCTAACCAATCCTGTAATATTAACATCATTTGTTTCAGATAAAGTTGTTTGGGTTTTTTTTAATAGATCAATATACTGTATTATTTTGCCTGGAATAAATGTAATGTCTATAGTAGTTTCTAGAAAAACAGAACAAGACCACCCTTAATAATAGGCAAAAGCACTGATAAAACTGGAAAGGATTTTAAAATTAAGCATTGCCCATTTTGCACATACACAAAATCACACATAAATGTGAAATTCTGCTATCTGTATCTCAGTTAGATCTACCGGGACATCTTAGCTGGTTTTCTGCTACAAGCCTCTTTAGGGTAAGCAAAGTTTTCGGGAATGCCAAACTGGAATCAAAAGGTAATTATGGGTGGATGTTCTGTTGTCTCTTGAATTGCATTACCTGTAAGTGGGGTTATATTAGGAAAAAATTAGGTTGTGGTACATAAGCAGTTCCCATCAGGATTGGTCCCCATACAAAAAGAAAGCAAAACCAATCAGATATTCAAGCATTCTTTAAAATTAAAAATTTCTTCAGCTTCCCAAAATTAAGCTGAAATGTTTTCATGAGAAGTGGATTGGTCAACAAGATACTGTCAACAGGATAAGTTCTTGAAATAGCTTTTTTTTGGACCAATTAGGTAAAAGGCTTCTTGATCTGTACATATGTATATACATACATACATATATGTACATACAGAGGTATGGTTTCAGGAAGAACATTTGGTTAAACTGTTAAGCATCATGGCATTTACTTAACATCTTCACAAAGAAAACAAAGAGAAAATCATACATGTACATTTGTATTACATTAGACTTTGATACTGGATCTTATTTTTAAAGAGGAGATGGGGATTGCCTTCAAGGGAAAAAATTGAATTAGAAACCAGAAAATCAGAATTGGAAAAAAAAAAGGAACAAAACCAGCAACAAAACACCTTAGCTATAATAATTAGAGCTAGAAGGATAAGTAGGATGCCTTTGAACAACAGTTAAGTGTTTCTGCTACAGAGAAGATAGCAGGAACCCACTTGCTTGTGCTGAGGCTTGCACAGTGCTGTCTTTCAACATTTGGATGTTGTGATCTTGTGGAGCAAACAAGGCCAGGCAAAGGAGGCACCTCCTAGCTGGAGATGTGTCATGCAGCTACAAAGGCAGAAGTCATAGAGGATAGCAGTAATGGTTTCCTATCCCCTCCTTTGCCATTGCCACTGTCTCCAAGCCATTCTAGTGCAGTCTAGATCAGGCCAAATACCAATTCCTAAACTTTTCTGGTTGTGATCCTTGTACTACAAGGCCAGGCATTACAGTTGCAGGGGACATGCGTATGCGTATAAGCATAGATTTAAATAAAGGAAAAAGTTCTTAGGAATTGAGGAACAGAAGCAATGTTCTATATCCAGGACTTTGTTATGTGCTTTCCCAGGAATGCCTACCAATTTTTTTTGAGGGCTGCTGGGATCTTTGAACAATGAGTCTTCTGGAAGGCTGATACATAATTTAGCAGGTAGATGAATGGTGACTTACCAGTGAAATCTTTGCTCTTAACAGACTACTACACAACCATTACAATACAGACCTTCATTGCCCAACTAGAAGAATATGTATCCCAGAATCAGGCAGAGTAGTTACACTGAGCGTCCCTTCAGTGTCCTTGTACTGACACTAATTCATGCTCAATCACACATGGTCTAAAAAAATTATTCGCAACAAAATTTTATAAGGTAAGGACTAAACTGACTATTAGAATTTCAGTGATAGCATTTCTAAGAAGCTATGCTGAATTTATGTGCCAAAAATAACATCACAAGTAAGAAAGGAGCTACTGGAATTAGAAATGCCATCGGACAGCAAAGGGGGCACAAGACAAACAAAAGCATCAGCTTCTGTTTTATCTTCTCAGACTTTCATTTAACTGAAATGAATATGTACAGCCCATTCTAGGTAAGGTTCTCCAGTCTCTTTACAATAACAAGTGATGTACCTAAATGTCCTATCTCAGTATACAAACTGGAAAACACTACAGGTTGTCTAACTTTTCATGGCTCATCCCACAGTTTGGAGGACACCAGTCCCCTGACATTTTGGACCACATACTTTTGTAATCTTTTCAGTGTAGGATTTTGCTGCACATTCATTACTCCTTTTTCTGTCTTAATGTTCTTTCTTGCTTTTGCTTAGTGATACACATTGGGCATTTCATCAGTCAGTAAATGAAAATGCCTAGATTTTTCCTCGGATAGCTGACAAGTCATTCCAAAGCTGTCAATGTGTGCAGGAAAATTCAATTACTCACTCGGGTGCTGAGACTCAGTCCAGTAGGCGTTCTTTTGCCTGGTGTATCTCCATCTCTAAGATCATCTCTATCTCTTTCCAAATGTTTTGCTCAGCATCTCTGTGATCTGCCAACGTGTAACTCATTTAGCCAGTTCACTTGGGTTCTGTTAGAATTTATGAAATCCTTCTGCTCCTGTGGGATCTAGTTGATTTTTGTGTGTTGGACAACTTTTTTCTTCCGTGCATTTTTTTATCCTATCTTTCATGCAGTCAGCGTACATAATACTGCTTCAGGTGCTCATTCTTGTGGTAAACTTGATCTTCTATGAACTTCTTATTCTGTCACAAACATTTATTGGGGTTTTTTTATTATTTTGTTTTAATCTGTGTGATTCTGACTTTCTACTGTTTTCTAATAGCTTGTAACTAGTTACTAGCTGAAAATACTTCAAAAATATAATTAATAACTAAGTCTTGAAAAATTCTTTTGAAATAATTGTTTCAAATTAAATTCTGTGATTTCTGACTGGTAAGACAGAATTCGTCATTAACTGGTAAATGAATAACATTATTCATTTACCAGTTTTAAAGAATTACAGACAATATTACATATTTTTAAATACTGTAAGAAAGATGTACTCTTCTGGTTTATCTATGCTGTTTCAGGCTGTTGTTCATAGATTTATGTTTAATCTCCAGAGTTCCCTCATCTGATCCTGCCACAAATACTTCCAATAATGTTGACATAAAACAGAGTTCACCCAAAATTAATGATCGCTCTTTGGTAAGTTTATCACAGGATCACAACAACTCAGCTAGGTCAACATTGTCTGTCTCCTGGCCCTCTGATAGCTCCCTCAGGACAGTCATGCTTTTGGGTGACCTCATCATACGTAATGGAAGTGTTACACTTCAGTATGGTTTTCCTGCTAATAAAGCAGTTAGAATCGTCTTCTGAAAATCTGTTTTCTTGCAATGAAGAATGTGTTTAGACAATTTGAAGAGAAAATTAACTGGTGGAAGTTTGGGTTTGTTTGATAGTTTTATGTTATTTTTCTATTTAATTTTCTCTGTTTCTCTCTTAATGTTTTTATTTCAAAAGTTGTGACCCGTATATGAGATCATGGTATTTCCGGGTTCTATCTCCTCATAAACTCTCAATTTGTTCTACTTTTTTTTTTTTTTAAATATCTTTACTATCCATTTAGATGAATTACCTGCAAATGCTTCAGATCTTAATGATTTAAAATTTGGTAGCTATAGTGAATGGAAGTAAAGTCATTGCTAGGGATGAGTGCTTTCTTTTACTTATAATGTATAATATTTTAATTATAATACTTATGGAAAAACTTGAGTGTTACATAGACTGATGCTATTTAAAGGCAAATACATAATTTTGTGTGTTACAAACAGCTTTTTGACATAAAATAGTAGAAATTTTGAAGAGAAAGGGGTTTCTTGGAGGGGTTTTTTCCCCACCTATGGCATTTCCTTTATGTCCTTAATGGGTTGTTTGAATTGTCTTTTCATTAGAAATGCCATAATCCTTTAATTACATTTTTGTGCTGATTTTTTTTTTCTGTGCTGGAAGGTTTTCTACAGAGCAGCAGGCCAGCATTGTGATATATGCTAACAATAAATTATATATTCAGAGGCTAGTGTTTCAGATTCTTTTTAAGACCTCATTTTCATCAGTCCAGAATGACATACTCCAACTAATTTCATCAGAAAGATAAAGGTAATTATGACATCATCAAATCTAACTGCTTTCAGATCCTTGTTTGTATGTTTAATGATGCACATGCTTAGTAATGAGTAGAAAGTCATCTCCTGCCAAAATACCATGCAGTTATATCTCAGATTAAAGTGTGAGATATATAATGTCTTATTCATCACTAAGCACTAATGGCAGTAATATATACAGTATGCCATATAAAGGATTTTTTACAAAGTGTTGGCAGTATAATATTGAGCCTAGTCCACTAAGTGTGAATCCTCTTACAGAGTTATGAGTTGCATCTCTACAACCGGTTTTATCACATGGCTCTAACAAGTAATTGTCTCCTTCTGGTTTCTTTGCTGACATACTTTAAAAATAACATACAGCCTTAGACAAACCTTTAGTATCTTTAGAATTGATAAAATATCATAAAGATCTTGGAAACAAGCCATAGTTCTGTGAAAGTTCTGTTCACTGGAGTCATTTGTTTCCTTGGCTGGAGGGTAGAGATCCTAAAGAAATGGTGCTCATACAGTTTGCTTTCACTTCCCTCATCTCAGAATATCACAACCATCACAGATCTATTTTATCAAAAAAGAATAAGTTGAATATTTGGTTTCAGCTTTGTATCTCTATTGCCTTTAAAAAACATGAATGAGAAATACAATTTACAGAACTGGGAAAATAAAAGCTAAGGCTTCACATCACTGAGAAGCATGGAAGTAATTTTATGGTTGCCCTATAGATCTATAAATTGTAATGGTCTTCAGTCAATTTAGAGAGTATATCACATTTAAACTTAAGCAGGGCTACACATTTTGCTGGGCACCTTCACCTGAAAAAAAGAGATAATAATGCTGTGGTGAAACTGTTGGCTTGAGTTTCGGACCAGTTGCCTAACTCTTTTTTTTTTACATATATAGATGTCAGGCTTGCCCTGCAATTTAAAAAGTGTTCTTTGAGGATATATTTGTATATTATTAATAAGTCTGAATATCTCCACTTTTTACTGTAGAATGCTGCAGCCATGTAGAATGCTAATGAGTAATTCATCATGTGTCAGCATTCACCAGCTTATTTTTTGTAAAATCCACTAGCATTCTGATGTCAAATACTATTTAACAATGTGTCTAAGATTCTAAATAAGAACAAACAACTGATTTTTCAGGTAGATGTATGCTTAAAATGGTCCTAAACTTGAATGTGGTTTTGTATTAAATATAAATCTATAGAAAGTACACAAAATTGAAAATTATGTGAAAATAAAGTACATCTGGAGCATATAGAGAAACGTGGTTTCTTATACCTATTACGGTATTACAGTTTTTGTCCATGCTTTGATATAGATCATTAATTATGGGAGAAAAATGCTGATACCTTCCTTGATTTGGGGGGGAAAATGGAAGGCTGTAATACAGTCTGTTGTTTTTATGGATCAAGACTCAGTTGTCATACATACATGGAATTTTTGCACCTTAATACTGAAGTTTAGTCTTCACTTTTAAGTTTTCAGGAACTTCTATCTAAGCATTTTTTAAAAAAATAATACAATCGTAATCAGATTTCTGTTTGTGGAGGAAAGGAAAATCTTCAAAATAAATGCTTTTAAGACAGTATAAAGCTGGTGTGAGAATCCACCAGGAAGAATCACCCTTCCCTTTTTGCTCTTTTTCTGGTTCCAGAGGGATCCAAGTCTATCCTGTGTGCCACATTAGAAAACTTTTTAGTCTTGCAAGAATTTTTCCCTTCAAAATGCAAGGGTCTTTTACCCATTTCTTGCATAGTCTGGTAAGAAGTATATTGTGGCATCAGCCCTCCCTGAGCTCGAGGAGATTCCCGTTCCACCACTACTTCTTTAAAGGGGCTTCCTAAATGAACTAATAAGTCCAGCTGTCCTAACAAAACAAACTAGTTTCATTGGGAAAATCAGCATTTTTAAATCATGAAGTGGATGACTGTGTTTACTTCATTCAAGAAAGAAATTGGGGAACTGAACCCAGATTTCACATGAAGACAAAGAATTTGGTAATTCCAAACTGAGTCTCCATGGGAACCCTGTCTCTAGCCCAACTTATCCAAGGTGAGCTGGGGCTCTGTCTGTCTGTCTGTCTTTAAAATCTTACCTCTTTTGAACAGTTACCCAGTACTAATTCTTACTCCAGAAAGAAGAACTAGAAAGAAAAATGAGGGGGGGGAAGACAAAAAATAAAAAGGAGAAAAGCAAAATAAAGTAAGTAAGGACAACTGAAACTTGCTAAACTTAGGAGAGACCGACAGCAGATTTTTTTAGCTACACTTAGTACAAGTTCTGAATTTTAAATTTGGCATTCACATACTGAGGTGTTGGGTGTGTCAGAAATGAGAGAGGCAGAAAGACCTTCCTGGAAATGATGCATGGGAGAACTCAGACTCCATCTTATGTTTGCTCCATTAATGCCTCTTTTCGTATTAGTTGCATTATTCAGAAATGCCTTTATAAAAAAAATAATTTAAATGGTTCTTAAATAAACTGCAGATTATTTGCTTTATTTAGCAATCTTTAAGAATATTCCTACACTCAGTATAAAGTCTGTGTTGAAAACAAATGCACCACTTTTATCTACTACCTGCCTTCAAAAGCAAACTTCTTAAAAATACAATATGCATTAAAAGATTACAAGCATGTAAGCAAATATGAATCCTGTTGCTAAAGTCCAATTGCTTGATATCCTTGTTTTACACTCACTTTATGAAAAGGTTGAAATAACTTAAATGCTGGAACTGATGAACCTATACATAAATGATTAGGAATGCTCTGCTAATAATTTCCAATGGAACTCATCACTGAGTTGCCTTATGAACACATTGCTCTCCACTTTGAATGCTACTTAGACTTGTAAAAACCTTTTATTGAACAATCTGTTTATTCTTCAAAATAAATTGTCCAAGTCAATTCTGACTTGTAATATTGTCACAGATTGGGTTTTTCATTGTGAATTGTATCACCCTCTGCAGTGATTGCCTGTTGTGTTGGCAGAAAGATGCATTTTGACCGTTACTGTCTGCCAGTGACAATTTTTCCCTTAATTTAGGAATTCCTACTTCTTACAAAGGCCAGCTGGAAGCAGCTAAGGCATTACAGCACCTTCCTCAGCTGTTGGCCTTGGGAATATGTATTCTCTCCAGAATATATATCTTTGGCAGGGAACAGAAAGAAGGAATCTTGGGTAACGGGTGTGCATGCCAAGTGTAAGGATTGTTATATTTAACGCCTAGGTTTCTGTCCTTGAAATTATGTCTAAAAGAAGTTCAAAAGTAGGACAAAATTCAAACAGGGTGGGTAGATTTTATTTGAAAGAAAGAAAAACTTTCAAATAAATAGCTGTTAACTGTATTTATCCAGGATTTTTTTTTTAATCTTTAACAGGAATGTTTTACATGTCTTGCTGCTTGAACGGTTTTACAGTACCTTTAGGACTGCATCCAAAATGCACAGATTAACAGCCACATAAAAAACCTCTGGCTGCGTATTAGAACATTTAGTCTAAACCTACAAACACAGTTGTCCTACAGGAATTTTTGATAATCAGCTACATGGCCTTAAAGTGTAGGTCATCTAAACAGTAAAATATAATTAACCACCACAAAAACAAAGCATGTGCAAGAGTGACATTTGGGAGCTGGAGGGGGTAGGAGCTATAGAAAAGTATTCTGCATTCACTAGTAATAGAAGCTATGAGTTGAAATTAATCTGAGATCTGCTGATTTGAAGCAAGTTACTACAGATTGGTTGGGAGTGGGGCATTTTCTGTAAATTTTATATAAATAAGTTTTATATTATTATATATATTTACATATAAAATCATGGAATATACAAGCACTTTTGACACATAGATTGCTTTCTGATTAAATTCACTGTGTAATATGTAAAAGTGAAAGTATTTTTTGTTTCCTGTAAATTGAAACTTTTGTTACAGTTTTAAACATGGAAGCTCCAGAAGCATGCAGAAGCTATTCAGCTTTAGCTACATACCATAAGTGCTACCTAAATTGTGACACCTGCACATCCAGTGAGAGGTATTTGCCTCAGGTTGAATATTTTCAGTAAGAGAAATTCAAAAAGTGAAGCAAGCTTAGGAGACAGTTTTGGGAGAGTCTGTTTCAGATGGAATGTATGCATGCATATGTAGTAAAATGAGTATCAAAATGAGGGTCAGAGCTGAGTGGCCTCTAGCTGGTTTGTGGAAGTTGAGGTGTCTCCTAGTGAAATTGGACCAAGTCCATACATTTTCAGAGTCAAAAGTAAAAACGGCATGGATGCCTTTCATCCTCCAACATCCAGCGGCCGCTCCCAATTACACCAGCAGTTGCCTGGTGTGTATGCAGCACAAATTCAGGTTTAAGACCACTTCGTGGAGACAAACAGAAATCTCAGTGTTTGTCTGTGTAGCTAGCAAATATACTAATCAAGGCCATACCTAAAGTGTGTTTTCCGTAATTTTGTGCAAATACAATGTGTTGTCTGAAATTTTTAATTTTCATTTCAAGTGCTTTTAAAATGACTAAAAATAGTTCTTTTGCCTTTGTGGGTCTGCTCCATGTGTAAATTTTGCTATTAAATACTCTGTTTTGTACTACTTTGAGCGTGAAATAATATAGAAACGGTAAAGTGATATTATTTTTTTCTGGCTTCCAATCAGTAGGATTCTTAATTCTGAAGTCAGACACCACTGCTGCTGATGATGTGCGAACAGAGAAGAGCACAGCTTGACTATCAGATCCCTGTTTGATTTTAAAACACTAGTGGTCTGGAAAAAACTGTCTTCACTTGTAAACTGATCAGGCTGGCTTTGAAAGTTTTGGATTGCAAATCAGTGTGGTAGCCCTGCCTTTTCACAGTTTTCCCCAAACATCTTTCAAGACTGTATAAAAGTTCTCCATTTTATAAATAAGAATAAATGCAAAGTTAAAAATTAGTACATTTCCTTGAAAAAAAAAGAAGATAAAACAGAAGGCAAAGTTTTTACTTTATTTCCTGCTTTGCCACATATTTCCTATATGAACTGACACATTTTATTTTTATCATCCTTTAGTGTCAGTTTCATCCTCTAAAGTTGGGATGTTAATAAGTAGGTCATGCAAGACTAAAATTGTTTGCAAGATGTATCCATCTTTGGATAGAAAACTACATTGTAATGCTTCATAACACTCTTTGAAAAATTTCACAAAAGCTCAGTCATTAAAGGGGTGTTAAATCACCAATTAAGATTTTAATGGCAAAATCTTTTGAAATTCTGCATAGAAACTTGGGGCCTGAACCCTGATTAGGCGAGAGAGAGAGATCTGTCTGCTTGTGGTGTATTGTCTCAGTTGCAGTCACGAGAAGCTTTCAGGCCAGAGCTCATTTGATATAGAGAAGATGTGACTGCTGCTGGAGTGCTCTCCACAAGGGCATCTGCATACGTGAATTGTTACGCGTTATGAATAAGCAGATAAACCACTGGAGCCCATTTTGTCAGCAGAAGTGCAGTGTTTTCAAATCCTGTTCTTCCTTCCAATACTCCAGATGGCTAGGTTGCACCTCCTCGTTTTAGGAAAACTGAAGGATAAGGGCAGATAAATTGTTTTTAGGATATCTTATATACCAGCTCCACCTGCCTGTGCTGTCTTCCTTCTGTGTAGCTGATAAAAGAAGATACATACGTGCTACAAGCTCACACATACTCTAGCTTTGGTTAATAAACATGCATGTGTTTTCCTGAAGGGAAAAAAAAATACAATACTGTGTGCAAAATTACTCTAAATTGAGATCATTGTGATAATCATTAAAGATCATCTTACTACCTTCATCTTTCTTTCATTCTCAGGTTTTGGGGTTTTTTGTGTTGTTGGGTGTTGTTTGTTTTGGTTTTTTTTTTAGTTTTGCTATTCCATTGTCTCCCTTGCTATTCCATTAAAATATTCCAAAGACAAACCTCTCTGAAATTATGGAGAGAGGAATCCAAGAAGCAGCTGGAATTTTGGCAAGACTAAGATTGATGTTCTGGCTGTTGTTGGTGATTAAATTTGGGTATGTACATGTGTACATGGTATGTTTACCATGTGCATAATGTTGGCCATTATAAGAAGCCAGGTTATTTTTAGCTGCACAGGGAAAAGGCAGAGAATTCAGGAAAAGGAATTCTATTGAGAGGCTTTTTCTCATGCAATTTAAAAGCAGTACACAAAATTCAAAATTGATCACAGACTTCTACTTTGAAGAGACTTCAGTACTAGCTGGATTCCCTCCTGTAAACAGCATATTGGTTCATATATTAAGCTGTGGTTGCTATTGAATAGAAAATTATGTATGCATAATTGAATGTCTTTACATACCTTGGCTCATGTGGGCTGTATCTGATAAACTTTGCAAGAAATTATAGTTTTTTATTGACTTTATGGAGTTACTCCTGATATACATCACTGAGAACAGAAGCAAAATGAAGTTCAGTTGCTGCTTCTATAGAATGCCAGTGTTTGATTTCATGTGGTTACAAGTTGAAGTGTGCTTTGGATCTTTTTCAGTCCCCTGTGAAAGCACCCTTCGAGTGTTTATCCTAGTCTCTTGTACCTCTCCTGGAGTCTCACAAATCCAAAAGACATAAGTCTCACGCCTGTTGATTTACATATTTGGGTGCAAGCCCTTTATTTCCCATTTGGCATGTGTGAAACTTTCCTCCAAGTAATAATGTTTATAATGTCACCCAAAAGCACATAGATAAAAAAACTAAAGGGTGAAAACCCCTTTAGTGTTTCCTACACTCAAAATGTATTCTTGCTTTGCAGAAAACTATACTTCTCCATCTCCATCTTGAGACAGGATGGTTGGGAAACGTCTTTTGTTATAGCACCCTCTCCTTGTCTTTCTCTCTCATTTCACTATTTTTTCAGCTGCTTCTTGAGTCCTCCTTAGGAAATTAGTTCTGAATATTTATATAATTAAGATTTTTTTAGAATAAAAATGTATTCAGGATTATGTGGATGGTAGTGGTATAAATTTTCAGCCAGTGCTCGTAACATTCATGGCAAGAAATTGATTAATATTTGAATATGTCCTCTATAGTAAATTTCCCCCAAACTTAATTAAATTTGTGGGTACTTGAGTCAAAGTCATTCACAGGTAGGAGCAAATTGCAATATATATTTTTTTGAATGAATTTGTAGTTAAAACAATAGATCATATGTCAGTGGACACAAAAATAATTCATGCCCTGTGAAATTTTGTTGATAAAAAGTCGGCAAAGGGGAAAGGATGTATTTTTTTTGTTTGGAATAGATCTTGTATGCATCTTTGCAGCACTGACCAAGTTTTCATTCTAATAAGCTACTGTGATAGAAGTAGCACATTACCATCGTTACAGTGCTCACTGTTTTATTTTCTGACCTCATTCTCTGTGGCAAGAAGATGGGAAGGTTGATGTCTCAACGTTGTGTGTTTCATTTGCGGGACACGTGTGAAAACATGAACATGTGATGCAGAGACAAGAGCTGTACACTCTGCTCGGTAGAAAGAGCACTTCTGCGCTGGCAGGAGTAATGGCTTAATTAAAAATGCTTCTCTCTGTCAGTGCCTGTAAGCATTTTCTTTTTTTCCATCACCTTCATCTCTAGCAAGACTAAATTAGGATACAGGTACAGGAGAACAGCCCATGCTCCCTTTAGACACGTTGCTGCGCTTCAGTTTCATCACAGGCTCTACAAAATGGACCTTGACAGCAATGGGATGCTGGAATCAGTCCTTCAATGAATACTGTCAATTTATTTGTGCTTTTGTAATTGATTTTCATTTAGCTAATGGAATGGAAGGCAGAAGTATTAGAATGCTGACGACTGAAGGAGCAGCCGCTGCCTTCACCTGGACTGGCATTTCACCTTTGTGTTTACAGGCAAAAATACTTTTCCAATGAATGTGTGTCTTCTGTGTGTTCCAGTGCTCTGTTACCTGTGGCAAAGGGATGCAGTCCCGAGTCATCCAGTGCATGCACAAGATCACGGGAAGGCATGGCAATGAATGCTTTTCCTCAGAAAAGCCTGCAGCCTACAGACCCTGTCATCTCCACCCCTGCAATGAGAAAATTAATGTTAACACCATAACATCGCCCAGGTTAGGTAAGCAGTGAAAATGACACATTCCTGCTGGAAATCTCTTTTTAGTTCTTTCTCTCCATAGAGTAATGATGATCCCAGTTTAAAAACAGAGGGCTAGGACTGAGGAGACGTAAATACAGAATCTCATCTCTCTGCCTCAGTTTTCGAGTGTGTACATCAGAGACTGTACCTCAGGATGGTGAAGGGTTTTGTTATCCAAGGAAGGACCATATTATGGGACTATGGACACAAAACATCTATATGGACACACATCTGAGATCAAAATATGTTTATATTTAAACATATTATATATGTTTACATATGTATTTGTCCACTCAATTCTATCAAACATTTCTAAAGTAAGAAAATAGCTTGTTTTCTCTTTAAAAATTCTGCAAACTATTTTCTCATTATATATTTGTGAGATCAAGGAAGCCCTTTTTCCTCAAATATGAATAGCTCTTCCCACTTGTCTTTAGTGCAAATGTCTACAATCTGTACCTCATGGATTAGGACATGTGAAGGAAAATTACTAACATGAAGAGATTTGCTATTCCAGGAGGAACTCAGGTCTCTAGTGGTCTTAAAGAAATTACATTACTGAATAGCTACAGAACTGTTAATTCTGTTAATTGTTAATGCCTCGTGGGTTGTTAATGATCGTCTTACCAGTAGCTCCCCAAAGCATTCATCTGCTTCTTGAGCATGACTGGGGAATATTCAAAGGCTTGCTGTAAGACAGCATACCCTTTCTAGATGATTTTCCAGAGCCCTTGTTAAGATAAACCCTCCTGTCAAAGAGATTACTCCTGCATGGAAAGCAAGTCTAACATTTCAGGCTGTATGTAATCCTTCCTTTAAGTCAGTGACGGCTATTTCTCTTTGAAGTTTTTAACCCTTAAAACATTCCTGTGTAGTAGTCATTGTTTCAGTTTGCTGGATGAGATGGCAGCTGTTGCTTATGGCCCTCTAGTCCGCTTTTTCATTGTTGTAAGGTTGCCCTTCGTACTTTATCTTTCTTTGTTCAAGTGATCTCTCAGAAGCAGGAGGCTGTCACTCCATCATTGACATTCTCCCTCTGGTGTGGTGTAAGCAGCTCTGTGTCACAGAATAAAGTGAATCACAGTTTCACGGAAAAAAATAGTGTCAGATTCATTAAAATATGACCTAATGTGAAGTGCACAAAAAAAGACTGGGCTATGTTGTCCTCGTAGCACTGATGTTTGTAATGTATAGGTGAATCTCATCCCGCAAGAGTCATAATCCAGTCCAGTAGAAACATTGTCATCTCCAAAATACATAATGCCATGTTTCTTTTGAATATATTGATCATTTTGGCCTCCAGTTCCATTCCTATTATGCAGTATAGGTCCCTTGGATTTGGGGGTACGGCTAGTGGAAGCTGACATGGATTGCCCCATCTCTACTCTTTTATAAATACAGTCTCAGTTCCTATTTCCCTTCTGGTGAAAAGGGAGAGTAACTCAGATCTTCTGTGAGATTGACTGTTTTTTTCAGTTCAGTGTTTATGATGATTTTTGGATGGTGTCTGTTTCTTGTGCCTTATTTTTACTGTTTTTCCATATTAATTCCAAGTATGCGGTACAGCCTGAATAACTGAATATGCAAAGACCCAAATTTGCTACCAGGGTCCTTCTATGATAAGCACTGTAAGAGGCTTTTATAAGCAGAACAGGTGGGTGCATTAACAGATGGCTTCACAAGAAAAAAGACAACGCACGTGAAAAATATGCCTGTTTTATACAACAGGCATACAACAGAAGTCAGGCTTCTATACCTGAATGTTTATGACAGCTAGAGAGAACCAAATAGTTATAACAACTGTGGGAGGAGGCAGAGTAAACCAAACAGTGGCTTTTCAGGCTAGTGACATGTCCTTGTCATTTTAGAAGGTTTCTGAGGAAGACTTTGTTAGTCAGGGATTCCCACAGTTAGAAAGCAACAGACTATTAATAGAGCAACCTGAATAACTGGGTGAAGGTAAGACATGAAAGATGTGAAGGTAAGGATTAATAGTCTGACTTTGACATGGAGTAGGCAAGACTCATTGGAGTGATTAAGAAGTCAGTCAGACCAATGTATTGGAAGACAATTTCAAAAAAACCCACATTTTGAATGTACTTGGAGAGAAGAGGAAAAGGTCAAGTGGGTAAGAAATGCACAGTATTTGTGCGTTTGAGAACCACAAAATGCCGTGATTGGGTCCGGACAAGTCCGTTTGCCAACATATCAACTGTTATTGATTTCATATTGTAATTTTCATTTTTCTAGATAAAATGGATTTGCATTACAAAATGTACCATGGGACTTGCTAACTGTCCCCAAACCTTCTAAGAGCAAGACCAATATGATTTCTGTTCCTTTGAACAAAGAAGCCTGTCAAAACTATAGGTCTAGTAGATTATTTCACTTAGAAAGAAAAATGATGTAAGACATGTAGTTTTGTTCAATTTCCATTCATTGACAACACAGCACAACGTCTTGATTTCTCGAGTAAAGCTGAACCAGAAAAGCAGTCTCCATGCTTTAATCCCTACATTCCCCTACCTGCCTCTGATAAAGAAAATTCCCCTTCCAGGTGTCATTGAGAACCCCATTCTGGTATTATTCAAGCTGAGGCTTCCTGTTTTTCCGGTGGCAACTTCAGGCTGAGGGCAGTTGCAGCTGGAGCTGCTGCTTCATGCGGCATTGCTGGAGCTGGCTTTGCCGCACCCCCGTAGCCCTGGCACCAGCCCCAGCTCGCCTCTGTATGGGGCAAAAAGATGGGCTTCACTCTCTCATGATGAGCCAGCTGCGTGCCATGAAGCCAGTTATTTTCAGTTCAACTTAATCCAATTTATAAATTAAGCTGGCCTTAAAAGTTTTTAATGTTGAAAATATTGACTGCAGGAGAATTATTTTTGTCTTTTGTTGAATACCTACAGAGGGCTGGAGCACCTCTCCTATGAAGACATGCTGAGAGAGTTGGGGTTGTTCAGCCTGGAGAAGAGAAAGCTCCAGGGAGACCTTATAGCTGCCTTCCAGTATCTGAAGGGGGCCTACAGGCAAGAGGGAGGGGGACTCTTTATCAGGGAGTGGAGCGATACAACAAGGGGTAACGGTTTTAAACTGAAAGAGGGGAGATTTAGATAACATATTAGGTAACATACTATTACTGTGAAGGTGGTGAGGCACTGGAACAGGTTGCCCAGAGAAGTTGTGGCTGCCCCATCCCTGGAAGTGTTCAAGGCCAGGCTGGATGGGGCTTTGAGCAACCTGGTCTAGTGGGTCATGTCCCTGCCCAGGGCAGGGGAGTTGGAAGCAGATGATCTTTAAGATCCCTTCCAACCCAAACCATTGTATCATTCTGTCATTCTGTGATTCTATGATCTATTCTCCTTTCCCTTCCCCACTGCTGGTGTCCTTGTCACTGTTGCTTCCTGATTCTTCACTAATAAATGTAACGTTAATGTTTATTTGATTTTGTTGTTGCTGTTGTTTCACAGCTGCTTTAACGTTCAAGTGCCTGGGAGACCAGTGGCCTGTGTACTGCAGGGTGATAAGAGAGAAGAACCTCTGTCAAGACATGAGGTGGTATCAGCGGTGCTGTGAGACATGCAGGGACTTTTATGCGCAAAAAATGCAACAAAAGAGTTGACCTCTGTCAGGCTGGCTGGCCCTCAGCTCTTTGCAATTTTATTATTTATGAACACACACACACACACGTACACACACACACGCACGCTTCTTCAGACCAAATATTATCAGATTACATATAATTTAATCAAATTAATTTATTTTTGCCTGCCAGACATCCTTAATTGTTTTGGTTAGATGGCCAATTTGTTTTATCCTCTGACATTTTCATAATTAATTTTTATATGAACAATTTTGGATGCATTTATCAGAATCTTTAAAAAATAGTAACTAGTATTTTAAATGTTTATTTTCAGTAGGGTCGTCACTCTGTTGCCAAAAAAAGTCATGTTATCTTGAATTTATTTTAAGTTAGCTGAATAGTTTTGTTGTATATGGAAATAAAGCCCTTTTTAATTTTATTATATTTTTGGCATTCAGAGTCAGAATGATCTTGTGTATTTTGCAACAGATATTGAGGTGAGTAAGCTAACATTATTGAACAGGTTATTACAGAATGTATTGTGAAATCAGTTCATTTGATTTAGAAACATACTGAAGGGGATAATCTACTGTAATTTATATTGTAAACAAGAAAATTAAAATAGCTAAGTAGGGATTTTGATCATTCTCATGGACACATACTTGAACGCAAGTATTGAATCAATGAAACACTGTAGAGATTTACACTGAATCACTGTTGCACTGTTTGAGGTAGTGTAGAGAAATGCAGTCCTAGAACTTGTACCATCCTATGAATCCACGTCTGTACTGTTTTAACATGTCACTTGATTTTAAACGTTTTGAAACAAAAAACCCATGCCCCTCTATACCTTTGTGTGTCCTCTTGCAGATTTACAAATGGAAGAGTCCTTCCTCCTGCCACTTGTATGAATTAATCTGTTAAACAATTTCAGTTCTCTGTTGACGATTTAGAAAATAGGTTTGTAATACTACTTTACTTTTATCTTTGTTTTATGGAAAAGTCTTTATAAAAATAAAATGTTTTACAGTTTTGTGAAACGTTATGAAACAGCTAAAATTTTCCTTATGAGAAAATATTGTACATGATTCACATGATTTTTACATTTTCAATAAAAAGTAAAGCTTCTTTTGTTATTTGTGTTTTTCCTGTTTGGGGCATCCGTGTCTTGTAGCCAAATCCATTGAGCCCTGCATTGCAGCAGGTCCAGCTGTGGTATTCCCTACAACAGATACCTCCTGCCTCTTGACTTACTTAGGCACCTTTCTGCAGCTGCAGGCAGACATGCCACTCTGTGAGCTTTGATATATGGAAAGTTGGGTATAACAGAGTAATATTCAGGAGAGGAGAAGTTTTTTATCTCAGGTGAGTTCTGTAACCACTGAACTTCGCAAGAGGAGAGGGGTAGGTCCTCTGCCTCCATTTCGTGATGCAAGCCTTTAGGCATGCGCTGAAACGATGTAGAAGAGCAAACCCTGAAAGCAAGATGGCCAGAGAAATGAGCCTGAAAGGCATCATATTTTCTACTCAAAAAGGGAATGCATCTTTATTTGAGTGATTGTTCCTTCTAATTCTCTGCAAAGAGTCTACTGTATGGATGTGATGTAGATATCTGCACAGTTTAATAAACTGAGGCTCCCAGTCAGGACTGTGATTCTGTCCAGGAAGAATATTTAGCCACAGTCTAAACTCCTGTTGAAATCAACGTATGTGCTTTCAAACAGCTGTACTGTCAAAATCTTTGGTTTGGCATCTTACTGCTGTGCATTCAAAAACTGCAACTTTAATGATGTGCTAATGTATGATTTTAAATTAAGTATCGTCTGGTTTTAAAAAGTAAAGAAGGAAAGAAAAATAACTCTGACATCATGGAATGTGATACTGTATTTTGTGTAATTAAAAATTTTCAATGCACAGAAAATTCAGTCGCTCTTGGGCATAACTACTCTAATGTCACAGACACACATTGGAAAGTCAAATAGAATTATTGTAGCTGGCAGGCAAAGGAAACAATCTTTATTTTAAATTTTCTTCATACTTGGTACCCAGTCCTGCTAATACTCCTGCACTGACTTGAATCACAACAACTAAAAATCAAGCAAAAGGAAAGATGCCTCCAGACTAGGGGCCAGAGGACAGTCTTTTATCAGCCAGTGATATCATCCACACAATTTTGAATGTTTTTGCTCTGCTGTTTCTGAGTATTTTACTAACAAGAATGTGGGCTTTATCTCAAAACAGAAAAGTACATTTTTACGCTGCCTGTATCCGTTGAAAACAGATGAGTGACTTGTGCCGAAATCATGGCCCCATCACCCTTGTAGAACATCATAAAAGAAAAGGCTTTTCGATGAGAACCAGGGATGGAAAGTTGCACAGTAAAATGACATTCTTTTTAAATGTAATGAGTGAAATCAGGATGTTATAATGCTGTTGGCTCTGGCTCCAGTTCCTTCAGCATCTGTAGTACAAAACTACTCATTAGATGCATGTGAGTCACTGTGAAGCAGTTTTGTGTCTACCTAGCAAAAAATGCTTCTTCCTTCTCTGCATGGATTTGAAAGCAAGTTAATTTTACTGCCTCAGAACACTGTTATCATCATTCAGAGAAGCAGCGCAGACCGAAATACCTGTTTTGTCAGAAAACAATAAGAGTGTTTTGAGGACATGCCTAGGCCGCGGCCCAGGCCGCAGCACACTGCAGGGTGGTGTTGCTGTGCCGGCCCTGTTTTTTGGATGTGGCCTTTTTTTCAGCAACAACCCGTCTGCTAATACGTTTTCCTTCCAGCCTGATGAATATGTAAAATTTCAACTAATGAATGTCAAATCAGTCAAGTTCAGCTGACAAAGAAAGGTGAAATTCACTCCAGTTCACGCAGGCTAGAGTAGGCCTCTCTGCTGATTAAATCCCACTTAGGCTCTATTTTGTTGGATTAAATGGGATTTAAGTGGTGCACAGGGCTTGTGCTAGGCTGGTGTGCAGTGGGCGTACTTCTTCACAGATTCATGCTGGCTAGTGACCAAAAGTTAACATCAGTTACCACTTCTCATACCTTTCTTAAAGGAAAGGAATACCTTAATTTTAATCGTGTTGTCACTTACTCTGCAGGGCATTTGCTGCTTTGTTCTGGAGGATGTGGTTTAGGTTTTGGGTTATTGGGGTTTTTTTTCCATTCAGTTTTCATTGTCATCTTCAGTAACACAGAAGCAGTCATTTGCTTATTATAAAATTATATTAAAAATGAAAAGCTTGCCTGCATGAGGAGAGCAATGGAGGCCCTAAAGCCTAGCAGGTCAACAGTAAACAGAAAATGAAGAGCATTCAGAAAGAATTTGAAGAGCTCTGTAGAAAACATGGTCCAACTAATAGTAAGATGCTCCAACTAATAGTAAAAGGGACTTGAAATGCATCAAAAGCAGGAAGCTAGCTAAGGAGTCAATGGGACTATATGATAACACAAGTGTTAAAGGGACACTCGGGCATGATAGAGCTATGAAAGGGAAGTTCAGTGAATTATTCACATTGGCCTTTACAGCTGAAATGTTGCAGGGGTTCTCATACCTTGCACATTCTTTATAGCAGAGATGCCAGAGAGGCTGGATCAAGTTGAAGGAAATAGATGAGAATGTAAGACATGTTTGATGCTAACAGGTACCTAGGGTGACAGTCATGTGAGATTCCTGGAAGACGGCAACTGATAAATTGCAGAACTGCTTGCCATAGCGCGTAAGCTGTTGTTTCAGTCACTCTACCGGCAGACTGGCAGATTGCAGCGTAATTCCTACCTGTCAAAAAGGGGATCTTCAGGGGATCCTCTGAACTACAGACTGGGTAGTACTGAGTTCCTTTTCTGGTTCCATAATAGCCAATAAAAAAGAATAAGATCCCTGAGCACCTGGATAAGCATGGGCTGTAGGGAGAGAGTCAGCATGGCTTCATCTGTGTCCTGAGCAAAGAGGATCTGGTGGACACAGAAGTCTCCGATAAGGTTCCACATTACAGGACATTCAAGAAACTACATTCACAGGACCATCGAAGCAATTTTTATGGCTTGAAAGCTGATTAAAGGATAGGAAGCAAAATGGTTGTCTTTCAGGATGGAGAGGAGTCAGCAGTATGGTTCCCCAAGGAATCGTGCTGAGTTTAGTTTTTTTCAGCATTTTCATCAATGGCATGAGAAAGAGTAAAAACTGAGATCTCCATCTCCACAGGTGACATTAAGCTCTTCTGGTCAACCAATTGTTGTCTTACTTGTCAAGAAACTCAAAAACTGAGTGATTAGGCAAGACATTAGCTACATTAGCTAATAAACTTTGATGTGGATTAAATGTAAGGTAGTATAGCTATGGAAAAATAGCCTGAACTATTCCTACAAGATACTGAACTTGCAACTGGTGGTCACAGAGATGGAGAAAAAATCATAGCATCATTGGTTACTGCAGTCTGACATTATTAGCTCTGTGAGAGTAAGAGGAAAAAAAAGCCAAAAACCGATGGATATTGTCAGAAAATAGAGCATCATTTTTCCCAGTTTTGGAACTGTGGTGTACCCACACCTTGAGCATTGTATTCATTTACGGTTGCTGTGTTCTTGTGAACAATGTAGTAGAATTACACTGTTACACATTTAAAAAGGCAAATAAATGAGAAAAAGGATAGCCCAGGTGGTTTATGTGATGACACTGAATAAGTTGATACTTCAGGTTGGAGAGGAAAAGGCTCAGATGAGCACGGTCAAGGTTTAAAAAATCCTGAGGATGATGGTTAAGCTGCACGTGGAACTCTTGTTCTTAAAATAATGTAGTAAAACAAAGTGGCATCCTTGATAAAACTAGTACAGAAATTCATTTAAAACATAGAAGTAAGCACTTTAGACAGATGGTCATGATGTCCTGAAACTTGCTTCTGGAGGAGATAGCATCAGAAGATTCGAAATGCAGTTAGACAAATTCATGGACAACAAGTCCTTAAAAAGATAATAAAAGGCCTGGGAAAAAACACTAGTACAAAAATTTGTGTGGTTCTGGGGGAGTAAAAGGAGAATGAACTGCAGAAAGGAACCAGGTGTACACAGCCTCCCTAAACAGCATCTCTTCTTGCCTTTTTCAAACACAGCAACAGATCCTGGGTTTGGGGCGGTCTGACCTAGTGGGATGGTTTTTATGTTCTTAGCGCACATCTAATGAAACCAAGTAGTGTTGGTAAGTAAATTCCCACAGCTGCACACCATGTCGTATGCTACAGTAGCACGGAAGAATCCTGTGTTCAGAGAGATGCTGGAAAGGGTATATATGTTTAAGAAAGAAAGAAGACATGGTTGTATATACCCAGGTATTTTGGAACACTAATTATTACTGCCTTAGTTCTGCCCAAGAAAAAAAGGACTACATGTAGTGGGAAGTGTCCCTGCCCATGGCAGAGGGGTTAGAACTAGATGATCTTTAAGGTCCCTTCCAACTCTAACCATTCTGTGATTCTTTGATTCTATGATTCTATGTAAGTCTCAAACCGCAGCTTCATGGTAAAGATGTGTTAGTTTTTCAAGCCTTCATTACACTGGGGAGAAACAGTTCTAAATGTAGCAGCAGGTTCCCCAGAAGCATGCACGTCCACTCAGAAGAAACATGGTTGCTACTGTCCCTTTTGTGGCTGCTCACAAAAACTCTGAGTACCTACTTGAAAGGCGACAGATTAATAATTTTTAACAGATGTGCTGTAAAATAATCACCAATAAATACATGCAAAGAAAAATCATGAGCTTTCTAAGTAAATTAGGGTTTTAACTCATGTATATCAAAGTATTAATTTATTACATTGTGATCGCACATTAGTAACATTTTTTAAAGTAGTTTACTGGTTTTATTTTCTTTTTAAATTTCAGCAATTTTCTGTAAGGAAAATAGATTGGTCTGATTCTCTGGTCTAAGTACAAGGCTGAAATTTTCATGATGCCCTAATTCTCAGCACTAATTTGATCCAAAATAGGTTCTCCTGGATTTCAAACAATGAACTTTCAAAAATCTGTCCTCTGTGGCAGTGTGATGAAAAATGAAACGTGTCTTAGAAAAACAGAAAGCTTGGGGAAAAAAAGGTTAAAATAAAAGTGAGGAGACTACTTTTGCTGGGTGTAATTAATGGCCATGATGAGAAGGAGAATTCCATTAGCTGAAAGTCAGAAGAACTTGCGACTTATACAATGATGATGAAAATATCAAATCTCAAAATAAAACAATAAAAGTGAAGGGCTGACTATGCTGTTCAAGTCAGTAAGAGTGTTTTCCATTCACTTGAACAGGAGCAGATTCAATTCCCTGAAAACTTCTGTTATCAATTACTTGAAACAATCTAATATTTCCCAGGGTCAAGAAGAATTTACTGTGAAAGAAATCCCTGAACCTAAAGAAGTGCATGTCATAGCCATCGTGGTAAACGGTACCGACCCACACAGCACAATGGAGCCTCTTAGTACCGCCACAGAAAAGGAGGACTTGCTTTGCACTGGGAGCTGCTTCTAATTTTCTGGGGAACAAGCTTGCTTTGAAGTATTGTAAGCTTGACATTTTTGGCAGGTCACTTGAGGAAGTGCTGGTATGCATTTAAGTGTCTTATGCATCTGCTCACTGGTACTCTGTTAGCTTTAATAAGCACATATGTATCTATCAAAATAGACCTTGAACTTGAAAACTTAAGCTAGGCACTTAAAGAAACATGTCCTGTCTGCTCTGCCGCTTCTAAACAATCTTTTATCATTGGTAGATGATATAAGTGAGCCTGACACCAAACAGGGGTCAGATACAGTTTCAGGAAACTGTCGTATCCTTCTTCACATCATTAATAATAGAAGGAGCGTGCACAGCCAGGAAGCAGAAGCTGGGGCTGTTTTCGTTATTACTCTACAGGACAGAAACATGGACTTCTCTGTTTTGCCAAACAACAACCATCCTGATAAATTCCTGCAACTGGAGGTGAAGTCTTTAGTGAAAAACTCTGCCTTTCTACAAGCCAGCCTGGCAAAATTCCCAGAAGCAGCTTTACCTGGCGTGCAGCGATGGCACAATAGGGTCTATTTACAGGTAAGGTGTAAAAGAAGCTGACATTTTTTTCTGATTTTTCTACCTTGTTTTTGGAATCAGGAGACAAATGCCATGAGGTTGAGACTTCAGCTGTGAATTCAGCTTCCTGCATCTCTGAATCTGTGTCATTAATATCCCTCTAAGTTTTCTAAGACTTCAGTGAGGATCAGGCTCTGAGAGGACAGTTACTCCCTTCAGGGCTGACTTTTTTTCAGTATGTTAGGCTTTCTACTGCTTGTTGTAACATTTTCATAGCATTTACCAGAAAGTCTACTGACATCAAATACCGATTATTTGTACTGAAGAGCAGAATGGAGCACCTTCTCTGAAGAAATAAGAAAAAAACCCAGACTTAAATCTGAGAGCCGCGTCATATCCCTCAAACTCAATGAAATGGCACATTAGAGAGAGTATTAGATATTCTTGCTGGTGTCTTACAAGCTTATATATGTCTACATAGTTCACTGTAGCTTCCTCTTTATTTTGCCTTCTTTTTCTCATTCTACTTTGACTTTCCTGATATCCTGACAAGCAGCTGTTGAAAGTGTGAAACACACTGCTGTGTTAATCCAGGTTATTACACAGAGGTAGCAGCAGTTTCTTGGGGAAAAACATAAATGTGGGCTGCCTAGTAGAGGCCGTGGAGCCTGCAGAGGAGAAGTTCACGTCTGGATCAGCAGCGGTACAGCTGCATCAGCTCACACCCCTCTGGGCCCCACTTGCTGCTCCACAGTGCTCCTTTCCTGCTGCCCGGGGAGCCCCTCGCCTTTCCCCACCCCTAACATGAGCAAAAGCTCCAGGGTCTGCTTCTTGTCAAGGGATGGAGACACACATAAGCAGTTGGTTGGGGGGGGTTGGGGAGTGGAGAAGGGATCATGAGGATCGTTAGGGTGGGGGTCCAATTCCCCAGGGGAATGAGGAGTGGGAGCCGAAAAACCATCAGCCTGGGGGATGGGAAGAGAAAGATCCTCCCACGGCTACTTCCATTTGCATTTCTCCCCTCTCAGACACTTCTCCCCAAACCCCGATACTCCCTCCCAGAGTCCGCTGCAGTCCTCATCCACGTGCAAAAGTCCTCCCCCTCCTGAAACTCGCTTCCACGACCCCCCCTTACCCTCCCTGGCCTCTTCTGCAGACACCCTCGCCTCTGCCTACCCCAATGCCTCCCGCCGCCTCTGCTCATATTGTATAATCTTTGCTGGCGATTCCCCAAGGAGAGCTGGGAGTGGGGGGGACGCACGGTCGCCCGTCAGCTCCCATGCAAAGAGCCCTAACCAAGGGAAGGAGCCTGCGGGATCCCAAACAATGGGGTATGGTGCAACGCTGGCCTCCTTCCCCACCCCACCTAAGCCCCTCTTTTGTGCAGGAGGGAGGCAGCCACACACAGAGCCTCCTCCACAGCAGGGATCCTTCTCCCTATTGTCGTTTAGCAGGACGCGCTGTCACCGAGCCAGGGCTGCAGGGCTGCGGGAGGATTAAAAATGTGTGGAGAGCCCTGCACTTTTTCGACTTGCGCTCTGCCCTTCGCCACCAGCGAGAGGGTTTTCCTGGAACTCTGTTCCCAGCCCTGGGATGGCCATTTCAAAGGAAATGTCTGTGCTCACCACGTCTCCAGAAAAGCAGTTTGCAATGCAGTATGTTTTACAAATGTTGAACCTAGGGCACAACCTATACTTTTAAGTGTAGTCATTAGTGAATTCAAGCTGTCCAGATAAAATTCATTGTGCCTTATTCTCTCCCTTATGAGCTCGCCTCCTTTTTTCCCTTTCGCTGACAATCAAGTAAAGGGAAAAGAATTGATGAATTCCAGACGTTAGAATAAACATGATGGCACAGTGGAGAACTAATGGTGCAGGAATAACATGTTTTTGCTTTAAGATGAGAGAACTAATGGGGTTAAGGGTTAGTTAATTCAGAAACGGAAATGGGGGCGGGGGGGCGGCGAGGGAGGAGAATTCATTTCAGAACATATGTGCGTGACCTACAGACTCCCAAAGTCATTAAACCTTGAGAGTCACCTAAATTCCCTCTTCAGAAATTCATTTTCTTTTAAGAAACTATTGCTGGTCAGGGCTCGTTGTATAAAGTGACTTCTCAATGGCACTTTCATGGCCTCTTCCAGATCTTTATTATGAGATCACTTAAATTCAAGTGCACTTAAACGCTTATGTGTTTTCTCCACCTGTAAGATTTTTAATTTATTTCCATTATAAAAAGCAGCTTGACATAACAAGAATCCCTATTGCTGACCAAAAAGTTGTTGCTCTTTCTCTTTGCTGTCCTCTTCTGTATCAGGCAGACTGAACAGCTTCCCTGCTTAGCGTACATTTTCATCATCTACTTCAAATAAAATAAACCATAAAGCAGTCCAGCAATCTTGGTCCTTCCTTGTGAAAAGCAGCATAAAAAGCACAGACTCCTGCAAATGGCTAGCTGCTGACCACTTGCTGATTGCCCTGAAAATTTCCAGTCCCGCTGGATTCTCTGCCCCACGACATGTTTTAGTGTTCAGCATACACCAGATGATTAATTCCCTATAGCTGCTTCTCAGAGCTGAGATGTGTGTCTCCCCTGTAATCTATCTGGTCAATTTCAGCAATTCTCAGACTTCTCTTTTCTGCTTGTATTTCCCTTTTTTACCTATTTCTGGAAGAGAGCAGAGAGCATTTGGTCTTTGAACACCACGCTGCTTCTTCTTGTGCTGCTCTTGCTTAGGAGTTCACAACTCCAAACAAATTTTGGCCTGCAGGTATTACAGTTCCATGATAACTTGCACTCCTAACCCCTCCTGGTCTCTCATCCCAGCTAATGCCTGTGTCCTGCCTTTGCTTGTTTCTCAGGGTACCAGGACAAGAGATTTTTTTTTTATCTGTAAGTTAGGTGCTGTGTTACTGTCACTTGTTTGTCTCCTGGCTCAGATGTGCATTACACACTTCTGCTCTTTTTCTTATTCTTCCCTAGACATCTGCAACTGGCCACAGTCAGAGCCAGCTGCAAGGCTGGCAGGAGATTTGGCCTGACACCATACAGAAGTTTTTATACAACGAACTCACAGCCCTGCAGACCTCCAATATCAATAACAGATAAAAAAGCTTTCTTTAAGTAAAGAATTCACCATGAGGACAGAAATACTCTCAATTAAAATAGTCTGTATGAATGGCTACTTTTGTCTAAATATTCCTATTAAGTCCGCTTAGTTGTTTATAACCATCTACTGATCTCCTTCCTGTCCATGTCAGGTAGCTTCCCAGGTTGCTTTGTAGTACCTGATGCTGCTTTATGTCTCTAACAAGCAATTCTGATGCCCTTCAGTTCTTTCCATAAGAAAACTTGCATTCTCAGGAATCTTTGATGTGAGCTGTCTGCCCTACTGTCTTTCATATCTGCTTACCTACCCTCAGTTACTCCTTGCTTTCCCGGTTGCTTTTCCACAGCATCCACAGCATGAGATCAGATTGGTTCAGGAAATTCTAAAGAGCTAATAATTACTTATCCTGATAAATAAGCTTTATTTTTTATTTACCAAATGCCTATCAATACCTATTCAGTTGTTACAACTATGACAGGGATTCTTGGGTTACTACCTAGCAGCTTTTTGCCTGTCAGGCTTTTTGTCTGTCTTAGAAACAGGTCTCTACGTCAGGTCTCTATGTCAGAGAAATGCCCTTCCAAGTGCTGGGAGGGTCCTCCAAGGTGCGTTACAAGGCTTTTGTACAACAGAGGGTTATAGTCTTAAGCAAATTACATGCAAATATAATCATGTTACTACCCACTTTCATTAGAATGTCTCCTTGATCTCTTTTTGCGGGTAGATGGGCTTGAGACCAAAGCCTACCCTTAACTGTTGATATCCTGGGTTTGGTGGGTGATTAGCTTGATGTTTCATATCACAGACCGAGGGGAGGATGGTTAGACCCTAAGTTTGTTTCAGTGCTAACAACGACAACAACAGGAATAAAATGATGAAGTCAAAAAAAAAAAAGAGATAAAAATGTTTCCTAGCAATATAGATTAATTTATATTTTAATTATATATATTGTAACATATCTATATGCATAATTTACATTATGAAATAATAATCAAGAAAAATCTGTGGAGAATGCACATTTTGACCGAGGGGTGGAACTAACATGGACTCTCTACAGATCTTCAGGCTTTTTACAGAGTCCTCTTTTTCTGTGTGTCAGCACTCTGGGTCTGTCAAAGCAGGACAAACTGTTCTCAGTGAAAAACAAGTTACAGACCATAACAGCTTTCTTGTTCATGAGCTATATGTAGATCAAACATATTTTTTTTGCAGGGTTTGCAGGGTTGAGCATTTTTCATCTTCTTAAATGAGTATTTCATCAGCACATTTCAACTACAGTTTCTCAGAGTTCTTCGTAACTACTGCTGCTTTGAGCATTTGCTGTTCCCTGCTTCCATTCAGTGAATAGTAATACAAATTGCCTCCTCATAGCTCTGATTTGCTCTGTTCCACCCTCATTCACACTGGCTCCTCAGACGCAGTGTGTATCATATAAATTCTGTAACATATGTGGATACCTAAGTTTACAACACTTTCATCTTTCTTTGAAGATTCATTTTATGAAGCAGAATCAAAACATGGAAGTCTGTGGAAACTGTTGGGATGTGGTTTGAATCTTAAAAATATGTAGGTTTTGCTAGAATTATTACTGGCAGGCATATTTTTATTATCTAACCTCCTTCTGTTTCTCTGCTTCTGTAAATGCTTATGTTTCATGCAACTTCTTTGGATTTCTCTGTATCATTTCTTGGACCTAAACCTTTTTTTTGATGTGTCTATGCAACAGCGTCCTGTCCTTCCTCTTCCCTAACTAGTCTCTAGGATATATCTACTGCAGAATTTTCACAGACAGGAATTTGCCTGCACTCAAGCACTCAAGTGTATTCTCTCCAATAGCTTTGCACTTCAATATCTGCTCTCCAAAACTTCTGTAAACCATCTCCTACCTCCAATTCCCATCAAATTCTGTTGTACCTCCCAACCTATTCCCTCTCTACCTCTGCTCCAGGCTACGATGGTCTCCTGTTTTCATGCCTGTGAAACGAAAGGTACTCTGGGTGGAAGGGGCAAAAAGTTTTTGCCATAAAGCACTCTCTTTATGAACGAATTCTGCATCATGCCATCTATTCCAAGTTTTGGAGCATTTTATTTAAAACGGCTTTAGAAATTACTGTCAAGTCACATTCTTTTCACAACATTTTAGCCTAGGGAGACTGAGCAACCCCTGGTGAGACAGTTCGCGTTCTTCAACAAAATGTTCTCCAAGTTCAACTATCTAGCAAGCCTGAGGGAAGCATCATTAAGGTCATTGACAAATTTTAAATAAGAAATAAAATAAATAAAATAAAAAAAAAATGCAGTCAGAAAGAAATGACAGTTAAAAACACCAGCTCAGCTGAAATCTGGCCAGTACAATCCAGAGGGCTTCAGTGACAGCTGCAACTGCAGTGCAAAGAGTAATATTATCAGGGAATATGTCAAGGCTAAGGAATGACATATGAAAATTATGAACTAATAGAGGGGCTGGTAGGGCACTGAGGATCCACCCACCTACTAATGGTAATTATTGATGGGAAACATGCTTAGTCACTTGTGCACGATTTAGTGATAAGAATGCCAGCATGATGCTTCCTCCTAGAGTTTCTTAGACAAAGGCTGTTGTTTTCGCTTCTCCCTCTTTCCTCTCTGAAGGAAACCAGTCCTCCTCCTTCCTTCTACACCTTCATGCCCCAGACCAACTCACACGTGTCTGTGTGTCTGCACAGGCACTGAGGCATATAGTAGCTGATGACATGTAGCAGCTGGCTGCCACTGGAAGTGGATTCACCAGTCCATGAAGAGGGTAGAAAATTGCTCAAGCAGAAGAAGCCAGGAGTTTGCCATCAGCTTAGGGACCTGCACTGGCTGATGTGGGATACAAGCAGCTCCAGAGCCAGTATGCAGGAGGAGGTGGGATCCCCTGGGATCCCACCAGAAAGGTGGAAAGCAGGACGTGCTGCTGAAGTCCATCCAGACCATGGCACCTTAGTGGCTGAAAATCTCAATATAAGTGAAGTATCGTGGGAAAAACGTCCTTTCATGGAAGGAAGTTTCTTAATTTGCATTGGGATGGTTCTGTAGAAGCAGTCCTGAGACACGGGAGAGGTGGCAGCATTAAGGCAAGGGGTCTGCCAGAAGCAGGTATCTTGGGAAGCTGACACACCTCTGGAACCAGAGACTGGTGACAGATTAATTCAAAGTCTCGGTGACAGAAGGTTGTGGTGAACCAAAATGCTGAATAGCTTGAATTGGAGAGTCTGGTTGCATTCCTGCATGCAATTACAGATTGAAAAATACGGTAACTTACCAGCATCTTACCAGCTCCTGAAGAGGCTCTTAGTGCTGTGTTAAGCAGCAGCTTGTGTGTGCTCCAAAAATGTGATCCCACCAGGGTTGTCCGTCCTCCTCCCTTGCCACCCCCTGTTCTAAATGGCCTGATTTAACAATTGTTGTTGCTGGGAGACTGCTCAGATATTTAATTACCTTTGAGTTCTGACAGTGCTTGCATTAAGGACTCTCCCTCAATTGAATGAAGGGCCTCTTTGACATCCTGACATAGGTCTAGCATTCAACAGCGTGAACGGAACTGTGAATCACGCCCCTGCTGTCAGAGGTGCAGCTCCAGTCAAGGCAGTCTCTTACACAGCGTTACCCCTGTGCTTCATTATGCTTTGTTCTTACAGCTCTGCTTCTGCATCATACGCCCATGGCTTTCATCGGAACTGCAGCTTCTATCACAGTGCTCCATAGCACTGTTTTGCTAAAGCAGAGGCTTTCTTTCAACAGGCATTATAATGCCAGTTCACATTTGCAGAAGAGTTTTAATGTTCAGATTGTACCCACATGCTTTCCCTAGAAGGAAGAAATCTGCCCCGAGTGAGCAGACAGGCTCCCTTACTGCACTGTAGATGTTTGCCAGAACAATTGTTGCATGTGTAATTTTAAAAATTACTCTATTGCATTACAAATGATAACTCTGGAAGGGGGCTGTGTCGTAGGTAAACAACGATGAAAGTCAACTTCTGATCTAACTTGTGCCTTACAGAGAGAAAAGAGAAATGTTACTGAGCTGCCGGGCTTAGACTCGAACCGGGTCAGTCAAGAAATGATAGACAAAGCCCTTGGAAAACATATTACACCCATCACTCTGAAATCCACAATCAAAAGCAACCCCTTATATAGTGATATGCAGGTGGATGACGACTGGGAGGAGAAGAAAAAGACCCCTTCCTGGACGGTGCAAGACTATGACAGCCACTCGCTGCACTCTAACTTGGCCAGCCACATAAAGGTAACGCAGCGTTGCACGGAGTTTGCGCAAAGTGAATTGCTATGAGCTCTGTGCATATCCATGAACCACTCTGCAGCCCACTTGGTTCTTTTGGTGAGGTTCCAGAAGTAAATATGAATGTATTTTCCGGCACAGACATGACACTAACATGAGTCTGATCCAGAAAAGAAGTCTACATACCTGGTTAGACTCCAGGAATTTCAGTTCTGCAGAACACCACCTCTGTGACTAGAGAAAGCCTTAAAACTCAGTACCCCACAACCCAGCTTCCCCATTTATACAGAAAAGAACTATAAATAAGGCACTTAAATACTTTATGCCCACTTTAATAACTGTTCATGACATCATTCTGTTATCAAATAATACACATTTTCTCAGCCTCATCCACACCATGCGGGATCCCGTCTGCCTGTGAGTTGACACAAATCACTTTTAGGGTTACTTTTGTGAGTTTTTTTCTGCTGTTCCCTTTTTTGGAAAGGGACTCAGATCGGTGTTTATAAAGCAACATCTCTTCTTGAGAAGACAACATGGTTTCTTTCAGGTTTTTTAATCACATTTCAATGGCTGGTGTCCTACATTTGGTTCCTGGCTGAAAAGTGTGGTTTTAATTTTCCCCAGTGGAACATTTGCAGCATCTGGCAAGTAGCACAACCTATGTTCAAGTGAAAGTCTCTTGCATTTGTGTTGTGATGCCTTAAATTCATTAATCACTATCTGATGATAGCCAAAATACTTCTGGCTACGTTCTAATGACTTTATGTGCAAGAGAGAGGAACTGAGTTCATTTTCTGATTTTTCTTTTAGGAAAATCCTAATGATCTACGGTTCTGGATGGGGGATATTTATACTCCTGGGTATGATACCTTGTTAAAAAAGAAAGAGAGAGAAAAAAAGCATTCCAAATGTTGCCGAATCACCCTGCTCATGGTACTAGCTGTTTGCATCCTGATTACCATAGTCACGCTCAGCATTTTACTTATTTAGTACAGCCAAATGATGTTGATGGGAATTTTTTCAATAAATGTTTTTATTAAGCTATTCCACTCCCTTGTTTTATTTGAATTCCAGTTTTTTGTCACAAATACATTTTGTTTGACATCACTGTTTTACAATGTTCCTGTGCAGCATAAGGAATTGATCCTGAAAAGAGACCAATACTCTAAGCACAGCAGAATGTCTCCTTATGGGTATGATTAAAAAAGAAAACTACAAAGATGCTAATTTCTTAGTGCCTTCTTCTTTGGACTAGTGATTTGAGTGAGCATGTGTGATATGGTACATACAGTATGTACAGACAGACATCTGACTATTCATTCTAATAAACACCTGCCATCCTGTTAATCCTTAACTATTATTGGAATATAGAAAATTGTGATAAAGTGGCATTCAAGATATCCCAAAGAATTATAAAACAAAAATTTATGCATTACTTAGTGACTGAATGCATTGCTGCAATGATGCAGCACTTAGTAAAACACTAGCCTAAATGCATAAATGTCTTCTCATACTTTTTCAGAGAAGGAAAACAAAAAATAGATCACTGAGCTCCTATCAAAAGAATTCCCTGGGACAGGTTTTCTTCATCCCTGTGTCATGTTCTTTGAACATGTAGCATCTTTGTCACCCCAAAAGACGGAGTGCCAGTATTTTTTTAATCATCTGACACATCAAAAAATGGAGCAAAAACAGTAGTAGAGTATAAACTGGAACTAGAATACACCTTAAAGAGATTAATGTTATATAGCCATTCTGTGAAAAAGGGTCTCTGTAAATGAAAGGACCAAAAAAAAATGTTAAGAGCTTTCAGACAATTAAGTTCATACCCCTCCGAATAATTCAGGAGAATGAAAACATGAGATAAAATGGCAAAATAAAAAGTAAGTAAGTGAACAGAGAGAGAAGAACTTACATTATTCCTTTTGTTTCTGAAAAATACTCTGAGTGATGCAAACCCTTTATATTTCTACATTAGGGCAAGAGCCTATGAATACTATTGAGATGGGGATCTCCCACAGTCACACGAGAATCTCACAGAGGCACAAAAGCTGGAAGGTTTGGGTTATACCACATCTACCTCTTTTCACACAAAAATTGCTTTGAAATAGGTCAGGAATAGAACCAAGCTAGAGGGTGTGTATTGCCCCCTCTGAATTCTAGGCCACGCCATGCTTACAGCAGCTTTGCAGTGCTTTAATTCAGGTTGGGATGGATTCATCTTCAGGTACAGTGTGATGGTAAGATAAGTGCGTTTAATTCCTTCCTTCCTCACCCGGTCCATGTTTGAACCTTTGTTTGTGCCGTAAATACTCAGACCCTGACCTGGCTTGTACTGTAACTGATTTGAAGACCCAAGCTAAAACAGTTTACTGCTTTAATCTGGTGAGCAGCCAACAGCAAAAGTGTAGCAGCATTTTAATGCACTGGCATAAAATTAGTACCCCTGTTACAAAACTGAACATTGCTGTAAATATACCGGGGAGCGCAATCTCCTGGCTTGCTGCAGTTTCAGTGTGGACGGGTGTTCTTGTCTGAAAGATCAGGTCAGTTCAGTTTATGAAATTAAGAACTTGGGAGCATTTTACAAGACTAATAGCTGACATTATGAAGTAATTATTCACATTAAAGCAACAATACTTAACTGTTTTTTTCCAGCCCCAGCACATTTGCTTTAAGTGCGTTGCATACAATGCAGAGACATACTTTTGTAAATTACTGAGGCCTGCAGGCGGGAAGCCTGAAAGCAAAGGGCTCTGTAATTTCCAGGAAAACAGCCAATAATGCGAGTTTCTTAACTGCATTGCTCTCTGAGGGTTTAGCAGTAGGGATAAAATAGTTTTCTCCACAAGCCCATTACCGGCTGCTTCGCTCGGGTTTCGCTGCTGTCATCTAGCGGAGACTCAGGAAAAACGCTTTAGGCACGGAGGTTCCGGTTCGGTTTGGAGTAATTTGCCTTTCTTTCTTTTTATTTTTTTTTTAAGTGATTTTTTTTTTTTTTATTATCCGCTCGCGTCTTTGCGATGCGGGTTCCTCTGCTGACACCTCGTGGCAGAGCGGGGCGGGCGGGCGGAGGGACCCCGCGGAGGCCCGCGCTTCCTCGCGCCTTCCCGCGCCTTCTCGCGCTTTCCCGCGCCGTCCCGCGCCGGCCGCAGGTCTGGCAGCTGTATGCATTTAATTTTTTGGTAATTCATTAGTGACGGGGACCGAGGAAGAGAAGTCGTCACGTAACAGTTATCAACCAGGCTCAGCGCTGGAGTCGGGAGGACTGAATGTTTCGTGTGATCCAAAGTGCTTTTAAAACTGGACGAATAAAGCAACTGTACTTGGTAACGACATTAAAATGGGACATAATGGCATTTTTTCCATAGATCTTTGAGATCTGTGTTCATTGGTCTCTTCCCGGCCTGAAAGAACGTTTATGCATACACTTTGACTTCAACAGGATTTAGGCAGGTGCTTAAAGTTAAGAAAGTAGCCAAATTTGGATCAGAAGACAAATCTTGGCTTCGGTTTAAATTTGTTATTCCAATGATAACCAGCTCAAATGGCAGTATAGTCTCCTGCTTAATAGTAAAAGCTAACCTAGAACACCAGGTTGATACACTGATACATTACCAGCATCCACTCATAAGATGTAGGACAAGGATATAGCTGCGGTACAATACTACCTTTGGGAAAATTGGCATTTGCAGTGAGATGTAGCAGGAATTTGCTCTTATAAAGAGTACGGCTGCAACCTGGATGCAAAGAAGAGCACTCATTCACGCAGATTCTGCCAGCTTACAATTGTGCTGGTAGTCGCTGTATTTCACAAGTGATTTTAGAAAAAATAACTTCCTTCCTTCCAACAAATAAAGATTGGCTTTCAGAACTCACTAAGAGATTGAACTTTATGTTTTATTGGCTTTTAGTTTACTAGATCATCTTGGAAAATTCTGATGGGGAAATTCCCAGCCTTCCTCTTCCTTTGCTATGGCCTTCCCTTCTCAAAAGTGTCCATAAATACACACTAAATTCTTATGTTATTTGCTTTTAGCCTGTGAAGCTGCTGAACATGGGCTCCTGCTTGACTCTGGAACTCCAACAGCCACTATTAGGGGAAATTACAGCTACTGCTCTACTGCAAGATGGTAAAATACGGAGCTGCCCCTTGGAAAGAATCTTGGCAGGGCTTGTTGCTTTAGCAGGGTACGTGTTTTCACACTTTCCAGCTTGAATTTTCTGCCAATGCAGTCATTGACCAAGACAAGGTCTAACAGAGGAAAAGGAGAGGGAAGAAGACATTTCTGAGTTTGTCATGGGTAAAGTTACTTTGGTCACATCAGGATTTGAAAAAGGAAGATGCAATGTGAGTTGTGAGTTGTCATATATTATAAATGTCTCTGGGCAGGGCAGGAGTTACTCCTTCAGTTATGATGTTGTGGTGTGTGAGTACTGAATTAATATTTATTTGAACAGTAAAGAACCACAACAGCAGAACCTGTGTGGATGCTAAACATCTCTGCTATCTATCACTCAGGAAGCTCCCTAAAAATTGCCCTCCCAAGAAGAGTGTCCCAGTAAGTTAGTTCAGAGATGCTTTGAAGCAGATCAGACTACAGAATCCACTCTAAGAACCTGGCTGTGGGTGGTTACGCTCTTGTACATAGAATAATTCACTGAAATACAAATTTGTGGGGATACTAGGCAGATGAACTAACTATCGGACAGCCTTCCAGCACAACAAATATGATCTTCCTGTCAGCTATTTTCTCATGTGATTTTATTGGTTAGAAAATGCTTCTAGATTTAAAAAGCTGGAGCAGCCGCTACACGCCATAACAAGTGACAGGTGCAACATAAGGTGTACCATCTCTTTTTATTGAACAAGATAAATTTTAAGTTTTTAGCACCCAGTATTTTAGGTGGATTACACTTTTTGGTTAAAACAGCGCTTTCCTCCTATCCAGTGTTTTTTTTTATAAAAAGAGCTTTTCGCACTATGTTATTATGGGTTTTTTTTAGGATTTCGTAGAAAGCTGTACCTCGTGGACAAAGAAGGACACAAATCCAGAGCGATTCTGTGGATTCACAGTTCTTCTGTGACCTTACCTGTACAGTCATAACCTGATTATTTCCATTGTGTAGAAATGCGCTAATAAATACAGGAGAAACTATCGTGTCTATGAGCTCCTCTTCATATTGAAAGGCTTTCCCAGTTCCAGCTCTTATCTCCCAAGACATAGGTTCAGAGTCAAGCCACTGCTACATGCAGGCTCGTGGTACCTGGATTCATGGGTAAGAACATGACGTGTGCCATGGTTCAACTCATTTCTCAGCAGCCTCGCGGCACTTCAAACCCAGAATGGTAAGTCAAGTTTAACAGGCTTATTCCTCTTTCTAGTCTGTTGTCTGGAAGAAGAACAACAGAACAACAGCTTAGAGAAAAAAAATCTCTTCATGAAATATTTGTCTGCAAGTCTATGAATCTAAATCTGCAAAAAGATTTAACTTGGAAGATTCAGGGTTGGAGGGTGGGGTGTGGCTTCCCTTTCCCCTTCCTCTTCCCTTTCCTCTTCCCCTTCCCTCCCTCTCTCCCTTCCCTTCTCTTTTGCTCTTTTCTCTCCTCTCCCTTTCCAATTCCAATTATTTGCAATCCTTCATTTATGTTCCCTAGGGCTGGGTTTGTGTTTCTGACAGCTACATGACCTGTGCCATTGAGCTAGGCTCAAACCATAAGCTTGCTAAGCTAGATCTTGAAATTGTCTAGCTGCCTACGTTTGCAGGTTGCTCAGCTTCTGTGGACATGTACAACGGTAAACAGCAACGGGTGATGGTTGCAGCTATCCACAATCATCACAGGACCGCCCCTAGATGGGTACATCCCAAACACGAACACAATCCGGGCAGATTTCTGCTGGAGAGCAGATGTAGTTCAAGTCTGAGCTGAGACGGAGTGTGAGTACACACGTGGTTTAAGTAAAGTGCTTTGGGAGCAGCTTGCAAGCAGCAGGTCTGGTCAGTGGTGGTGGTGCATCCTGACAGGCAGTCCTCTTCCTGGCAGAGGGACTTGTCAGGGATTTCTAGTCACGGAGGCTGACTTTGTGAGTCGCTGCACCTGGACACGCTTTTCAATGGTGCTGACATTGCCCTAATGCTGACCATGACACACTGAATCTGAGAGTGAGAATATTCCGTTATGAACGACACATTGTTAAGGGTTTTCTTTCCACACCAGACCAAATATAAGTCACTTGGTTGTGGAAAATAAATGCTGGACACTCTCTCCTCTGATATATTATGCTCCTCAGCAACAGAATTCCTGAGTTATATTTTCAATGCATTACTGAAACAAGCTGGCAGACAGTTTTTGTGTTACATTGAGAGAGGGGAAAAGTTAGTTCATAGCAGTACGACATGCTGTATTTTCAGGAGAACATGCAAAATCCTGAGTTGGTGTGCGTTATTTTTTCCACCCACATGTTTAGCTTCACAGACAACCCAGCATATGAACTAGCCTTCCTAAAGAGGGCTTGTTTCCCTCTGGAGTTTCCTCTGTGCTGATTGTGCTCTTCTTGGAAATTCTCCAAAAGGCCACTTTCAGCTCAGAAACCAATTTGCTGCAGCTGCTGCAGTAAATTGAGACTCTTGTAGCTGTAAGTGAGTTCATCTGTTGGGATTCTCGTTGCGTGTGGTAAGGGTAGTCTTGTTGGAGGTAAGTGGTGTGGAGGTAAGGCGGAATGCAGAGACTTTTATGACAGCACATGATTGTTGTACCACACACAGCACAAACCTACTGGGTATCAGGCTTATTTGCTTCAAATTTGGTGAACTTCTCTATTTTCACACCTTTGGGGGGTGTGGTATGTGAAGTAAATGTTCAACTTTTAAAGCTGCTTCTCTCTAGGCACAACCGAATACTGAGAACACACATAAATGTACACACTGAAGCAGTATTTTGTGTTCAGCTGTTTGGGTCTCTCTCTTCTAAATCACTTGGTGCTTCCTCAGAAAGGGAAGTGATAAAGATGATCCCTAGTGAAGATGACAAAGGATGGGTTTGTTGTGGAAAAACCTGTAAGTGAACAATGCCTTGTGTGTGCCTAGCACTGTTAGTGGAAAATTGCGAAGGGAAAGACTGTATGCCTCATAAAAGTAGCTTTTAGGGTAAAATAAGGACAGGGCATCATTTCTTTTAGTTTTTAATGAGCAATGTCATAAATGCTGCCTCATCTCAATGAGAAGTGAGCTGAACCAAGTATTAGTAAATTGGCATGTGGGTAATTGACATAGTCGGGTGCCAAAAGTGCTGTATCTTTTTTTAATTACTTTTTTTTTTTAAGACTGTTTCTTAAGATAAACTTTACTGAATTTCAGAAGCATTTCTGTCAGGTATGTGGGGAAAATTTCAAATCAGGAGTCAGAAAGCTTTATTTTGCTCTGAAATGGTCTGTATTGCTCTGAAGGTCTGACAAGTTACTGTATCTTCATTGCACCCCATAAAAACTTCTGAGATGCCTGCAATATTAAGTTACACTGTTACTGTACAGTTTACAGTACAGTATAATGTGGGAGAACTTTTTAGTCGGACCATTTAAAAATATAATAACAAGAAAGCAAAGGGGAAGCCTCCTAATGTGTTAAGATTAAGCTGAGGATAAAAAGACAGCCATGACATGAAATCAGGCCTTGTCCGTGGTTGAAATGTGACACAGAAAGTGGTCTATACTTAGAACAGGAATAAATCCTGAGCAACGCATTTAGAATTGAATAAGCTGATGGAATATGGGTAAAAATATAAAACATTAGAAGTAATTAGGGCCAAAGTATAAGATTATGCAAAGACCAAAGCCAGAGAAGAATGGGCTCTCCTAGCAAATGGAGTTAGGATGCTGTTTGCAGCCTGGATGCCAGTGCATTAAACTGGGAAGTCAAGTGCCCAGGCAGTAGCCAACAAATGAGTAAAACCTAGGGTTTATAGCAGTATTGTTGTGTGGAAACGGATGTTGCAATACATAACAAACTGCCAAGGGAGAGAAGAATTTGCTAAGGAGCTAAAGATATGCCTGACCTTGAAATGAGAAATCAGCTTCCTCGGGATTTTCTTGACACAGAAAAATGAAGGTATGTGATGGTAGTATCTACAAAGTGATGCCCATTAAATTTAGCCTTACTGACTACATTTAACTGTACGTGCCTTGGTCAGATAACTTTGCCCAGTGCTGTGTCCATATCCCTGTGACAAGCAAGGAGTCAGTGACCTTGTTTCCACAAGGCAACTCTACCACCAAAAGACCTTCTTACATTCTGAGTGAGATCTCTTCCGTCAAGGCGGGTTATTCCCTGCTCCCCTCTGTTTAGACATTTAGGTTGTGATGACGGGCCAGTTAGAAGCTGTGAATGTGCCTGGCCTTCCTGGCACTGGGGAGATACCAGTGACCTCTCTGTTTGTTTGACTCCCGTGACATTTCTTGAAGCCTCAGTCGTGTATACTGCTAACTGAAGGCATGCTGTCCAGTGTATTTTCAGCTTCTTTTTTGTTTGGTTGGTTTTTTTTTTCTTTTAGGAGTCACCCCATAGCATATTCAGTCACCTAACAGTTTTGCCCATTCTTGGATTTGCGGGCAAGCTTCACCTTCACTGCTACCCAGAACAAGTGTCTGGGCTTCCCAGGTTACAGTGCATTTTCCAGTGAAGTTTGGCCATACATGCATTAGTATGTGATATACGTGTAGATATGTGTATGTATACGTACATGTGCATGTATACATACATATGTATGATACATAGCTACTTTGGGGGGGGATATATGTGTACACACTTGAAAAAAAACCTGTACCTCCTGAGGTACAGGCGATGTGGTTTTTCCAGCATCCAAAGCAGAAAGTCTCTGGTGACAAGAACAATTTTGCTTAGGAAGCTCTTAAGCGATAATTAGGGTATATTAAGATAGACAAGACATCCCTTTCCACTGGTAAGCCCAATTGTGAAAGAAGATGTGAGGAAGTGGCCTTTTGAGAAGTGGTGCGGTGTGACTCACTGGCAGCTGGAAATGAATCTGTGAATTATGCAGAGGTCTGTGAAGCTGCGTTTCCCACGCAGTGGCGAGCAGGGGCTGCCCAGGGCACAGAGGGGCGCAGGCACCCTGCCTGTTGGGTGGGCAGCTCAGACAAGGAGGAGGGCAGCTGGGCGCTGCAGCAGCTTGGCAGCCGGTACTGGCTGCCCATGGAGTGGGGCAGCCCTGCAACTGGTGGCCAGGGGCTGCTGTACAATGGGGGAAAACAGGCAGGTGGTGTTGGCCATCTCTCCCTGCTCCCGCAGAAACTTCCAGTGGGATCAGCTCCCTCCAGAGACATGGCATCCTCTCCCTTAAACAACTGAAAAAAACCCTCACTTTCTCACCTGCAAATGTTTTTACATATTATGACTGGAGGCTGAATGCTTGCTGAAAACAAAAGTTCTTTTTGCTGTTGTTTTCTTCATCCATGTTGCCTTCATTATTCAGCACAGTGATGTGGACCGTAAGGGTGAGAAAAAGGATAAGATTACCATAATCAAAATGGTATGTATTTCTGTGAATTATCAGGATTTATTTAGTGTTCAAAATCAGTTTCATATTTAGTAATTATTAAATAAACTGCTGACACATGCTTATGAAGTATTGAAGAATAAGCTGTTACTGATCATGTCAGCAGAATCCATTTGAGGAAGCTGTTGATCAATTAGATGATGAGGAATGCATCCATTATAAAGTTATACAAACTAAAAAGAGCTAAATTCTGTCCTTAATAGCACAGTATTATATTAAACTTAATTGACAAACACTGAAGTCCAGCAGGCTTCCCCTGTTTACTTTTCCCCTCTGTTAAGAGTTAATGCTTCTAGCTATGCCTTTAAAACTTGATAATGACTTGGGGTATGTGTTGGGGATTCCTCCAAATGTATTAGAATAATATTCTTCTCACAAAAATGTTCAATAGTTTAGGATTTTTTTTTTATTTTTTCTTTTGTATGTTGCATTCAGAGAGGATGTTGGGATGCCCAGGAAGTTGTTCTTCATAACTTCAGCAGAGCTGTTGTTGTTAGGTAAGTATAGTTACAGGATTCTTCTCAAGTTTCTTTTCTGACGCAAAGTTAGCTTCACCCTTACTGCTCCAGCCTGGTTATATCTGAATATGCCAACAGTGTATTTGGTTACCTGCCAAAGTTCAAGTTTACGGAGCCAGCTACATCCACAGCTTAATTCCAGTGCAAGCCAGTTTGTGTTCACGCTGCATGTTGGCAGTAGGCAAGTTTGGCAAGCACACTCAAGCCTCAAAATCATTCAGTGTATTTTTTGCAGCTCCCTCTGACATGTCCTTTCAGTGCCCTATATTCACCCTGCAGGCGTCTCAATATTCTCTAGCAAGTGGCGTGCTACAGTGAACTGCCTCAGCCCGTGTCTTGCCAGCTGCAGGTAAGATGCACCAGCAGCTGCAGCAGGGAGACAGTTGAAAGCTATCTACAGCTTTGCACTGGGACCAGAGACTTCAAGAAGTGGCCATTATGCCTTTAAGTAGACAGACCCCAAAATAAATGAGTAAAGACTCATGCAAATAGATAGACTCTGAAACATGATGCTCTCGGAGGCAGTATGCAGGTGACCAGGAGCCGTTAAGCAACTGTCCAGGGGTGCTTTGAGAAGCAGGGAGTTGGGACTCCTTGGGAGTCGGTGGCTCTAACTGTTGCTAAATCCTCACCCAGCTCCTGCGTGAGCAGATCCTGCTCCTGAACAATTGTGGGAACACAGCAGGACCTGAGAGCTGCCTGGCACAGAGACACTGCCTTAATTATCACCATGCTGATTCTGACAAGAAAGCAGCAGGTGTTTGCGTGTTTTTCCTTTTTCTTCCTTACGCTCTGTAAAGAGGTGAATAATTTTGGCTTGTCTTGCACGTGTGACTTCATGCATGCAGTAATGCTAAAGCACAAAATTACTTAATATCCATTCCAGAAAAAGAAAATTAAGGCGTTCTCAGTAATTCAACATGATGCTCATAAACAAGGGTTTTGCTTTTTAATTATGCTGGCAGAATATGACAAAAACCTAGGTATTCACAGTGTTTTTCAGTAAGTAAGCGGCATACTGTTCTGCCTTGCAGCCTGGTTCTGCTTTCTAAGGCCTTTGGCTTTGGAAGTCCAAAAGAAAAGAAAAGAAAAAAAAAAAACAAACAACTGAAGAACACACAAGTTGTTTTTTTAAAGCAATTGACTGTAACTCCTATGCATTATAATTGCAGGGTTAGGTTCTAATTTACATCCACCTTTTTCTTCCAGAAAATAGTAATACACCAAACAAGTCAATAAGCTCTATTATGTTAGAAAAGGACTTTTTGATGACATAACATAGATTTGCTTTCCGCTTAGTATAACCTCTCCATCTACAGCTAGAACTCTCAGATGCTAATTTATGCTAAAATAAAAGTGAAGCCTTTAGAAAACAGCTATTCTCTTGATAAAAATATGGGCAGCAAACCAGGGAACGTATGTGTGATTACTATTGCATTGTATAGTTTCTTAAAGTTTCGTAAATCCTTAAGCTTTCCCTCAAAGCTTCATTTGATGCTCTTTTTTTGGAGGTAGAAATAACAGAAGAACCAGGAAGGGGAATGCTAATCTCTAATTTTACAAGGCTGATCTTTGATTTTATCTTTCCAGGCTTCAGGGGGGGCACCAAAAAACAAACAAACAAACAAAATCAACAAAATAATTTAACTTTATTATTGTGAATTAAACTTTTTTGGTATGAAATGCAGCCTAACAAAACTTACTACTAATAAAGCCTGCAAATATAAAACCAGTCCTTTTCTCCTAAGACATCATGACATTGCCCACCTTGAATAAAAATTTCAAAAAATGGAAACTTATTTGTGGCTTTCCTTTTGGAGACTGCTGTTAAAATATATTATCACAGGCACTGTGCTTGTGACCTAGATAGGGAAATGGCAGGCAAGGAAGATAGCTTTTTTGGAAAGAATTCATTGCTGTCTATGTACCGGCAAATGCTTGCTAGAAATGAGCACAGGCACGTTCTATTGCACAGGCTCAGAGTGTGTTGTGTACAGCACTGAAATGGCAGAAAATCACTTGCTCTGGCAGGGCATTAGGGCCTCCATATAGAAACCTCAACAGGCATCTTTGGAAAAATTAATCCAAGTTCAGGAGAGTGTAGAAGTACTACAGAGGTGCCCAGTGGAACTACAAGGAGAAACTGAGGTCCCTTGAGCTTAGACAGAGAGCAGATGAGAGCTCCTGAGCAGCACTAAGGTGGAGGGCTTTTAAAATAACAACATCAGTGCAGACTCTTAGTTTTCAGTGTCAGCCTCCGTATAGGACCTGAAAAATCTGGATGGGGTAGAAGAACTGGTACTAGGAGTAGTATCTTGAATTATCCCTGCTCTAGTAGGATTTTTGAGCGGCTGAACCTGAGTCACCTTTAAGAAGCACTAATTTGACTATATAAAGCACCTTAATGTTTTTGTCGTTGTCAGGAAGAAACAGAGGTGGGCCAAGCACATCCTCCTGTGAGCCCTCAGGAGAGCTTCTCGTTCTCAGCTCTTGTTATGTTCTTACATAAAAACAAAATGGTGGCTTTGTTTCAGGTTATTCTCTCTAAAAGTCATAGTTAGGCAAACTGATAAATTTTTAAACACCAAGGTCGTAGTGGTCCTGTTCCATTCTCTTAGCATCTCACCAAACTCACCCTATGCTAATGTCAGCTTCATTGAAAAGGAGGCTCCTTTCCTTACGTTGGATCGGGTGGGTAGTGCTTAGGCTTAAAGCATCACACTGAGCACTCTTCAATGTGAAGAGGCTTTCACCTCTGAAAGCAGAAGAGATGAATCACTGAGTATATTGAAGGTGATGATATGACACTTCCCCCTGTCCCAGGATTAAAAGAGTGGAGCTAAATAAACGGGAGAGAACAGCAAATCTTAAATCTTCAATAGAATCTGTAATTTCCTGTCTAACATTGCAAGAGACAGATAAGGAATCCTCTGCCTCCCCTCTGCTCAGGATATCACACTTTGGGGAAAAAACAGAGTATGAGATGAGCTGAGTTCAGTACCTTTGTATCAGAACAGGGAGGCTGACCTCTAGAAAACGCTCTTCTCCAGCTCTTATGTTGTTTGGGGAATGCTATGTCGTAGCAGGAATCTTGATGTGTGCTCCATTAGTTTAAGGAAAAATACTTATGATCTATACTTATTAAGCATCAATTTTTTTAGCATGTTAATGACATTTCTTACTGTGGTGGCAGCTAAAGGCTGCAAATGACAGGGCATAGTTTATTGGATGCAGTCTTAGATTGCGCTAGCTGCCGAATAGCTGAAATCTGTTTAAAATATTGTTACGAGAAAAAAGTTGCAAGCTGACAAATATAAGCTCTAGCCTTGAAATTCCTAGTAGTGATTACCTGAATGAAAGAAGCCAGAAATAATGATTAGGGATATAGACACAGCAAGGGCAAAGGAATCCTGACTCCTTGCTTGCTTATTTACTATTACAGGTGAAATAAAGACAAATATAGCTAATAATAGACTAGAAACATTACCTTTCATATAAAAATACCTTTAGGTAATGATATCAAGTGTTGCATGCTGTCCATGTCCCAGGAATAGGGAGGAAAATGTTGTCCCCCCCCAAATATTTTCCCATTGTACTGCACAGTTATGCCTTCAGGTGCATCTCCAGCCTTACACAGTTTGGATAGTTGGTTGTTGGCTTCACCTCCACCACCCTCGCTTTTTGAAAGATTGATCAAGGAAAGTGACAGAGGATAATCTTTGACAGCCATCGAAGTCTGACTTGTCAGTACAACCAAGACAAGCAGCGCATTCCCTTCTGCCGGACTCTGTGAGGCCGTTTTCTTTTGGGTGGCCAGATGGTACCCCTCCGTATCACTCCTGAAGTGCCCTGGTCCCAGCCATCTGGAAAGAGCTCTACATAATGGAAGCAATGGAACAGATTATTTGAGGAATGATTTCTAGTCGTTGGTGTGTTAATTAAGGGAAATCTGCAATTTATGTTTCTTGACCCAGGGGAACATTCCTGCCTTTGTCCACAGGGCACTTGGCAGATCTTTGTAGCCCCCTTCTGCTATGGCTGCCATTTATGCCATAGCAGCTTGGAGGCACAAGATACCACATGGTATATAAAGGGTTTTTTAATAATGGTACAGTGTTGTAATTATTTCATCACCACAGCCAAAGGCTACAAGGCCGTGGTGATGCATTTTGCTTAGCACAAGCCAGAAAGATTAGGAGCCATTTGAATTTTCTAGCCTACATGAAAAGTCAGGATGCTCACAGGAAAACACTAAAAAGTATGCTCATTGCCTTCTTTGTGGACTGCGAACACTGTCTGTTTCGCCTAAAATAACACCTCGACGTTCTGCCTCAAAGCAGAGGAGCTCAAACAGACTGGTTTACTCTGAGCCAAGTTAGTGTCCCGGTCAGAACTGCACAGAGAGTGATTTAAGTGCTATTTAATGCTATTTAGCTGGAACTCTGAAGGGCCTGTCACCAGGGCAAGTGGGGCAGAGCAAAGCCAAATGCTCTAATGGGGCATTGAGGACAAAGGACTTGCTCGGTAGAAATTAAATGAAAATTCATCAGGATCAGCCTACTGTCATGACCCTCACATCTTCCAGCCGGGAAGGAGGAGTTCCCGTGCAGGACAGGAGCCAGCGGTGGCCAGCTGCAGGGTGAGCCATCCTGCTGGGGGGGAACGTGCCAGCACAGCAACCCCGGCTGTGTGCGGGCGGGCAGCCAGTGGCCGTGATCAGCAGGAATGGATCTGGGTTTTTCCACCGCCCCATAAAGAATGGATCTTTGCCTACTCTCTTTGTGCATGCCTGCTAACACTTCACCCTGTGAGGAAAAAATAAATGAGCGTTGTATTAACAATGGCATTCATACAGGCCCTTCCCTACACCGAAATAAAAGACCAGTTTGACCACACACCGACACTTAAAAACCCAGATTTTATTTTTCTGTCATGTTTTTGCTTCCTTTTGTGATTAATCCACTTCCATGTACAAACATGCACGTGCATGTTATTCTGTGTTTGTATTTCAACTGAAAGCATTACTGGTATTTTGACGGAGGGGGTGGAATTTTAATGGACACTTTCAACGGTAAAGAAAACGGACTAACTAGACTACCTTTGGAATCCAAAGCTTTTTTGCTTTAATCCAAGTTTTGCATAACCACAATTCTTGGAGACAGCCATAGTCAAGGTAATCCAAAGGAGAATAAGACACAGGTTTATTTTATCATCAGAGGAATTTCTTCATGTTTGCCTTATGATCACCTGACATTTTAAACACTTGCCCATGCGGAGATGCCTCTTTGAAACTTGTGGCATGAGACTGTAAATCTGTAAATTTTCTGCACTCTCATCCCAAGGCCACAAGCCAAACTGACAAACTGACACACTATTCCAAGTCCTGGATGTTCTCTGCAGTTGGTTACATGAAGTTCAACAACAGTGTAAATGTCAGTTTCATAATAAGCAAGCTTTTTCCTCATAAATTTTGCATAACATACAAGTAGCTATGTAAGCAGGAGGATTTTGCAAAGCGGATTTGCCAGAACTCACACTTGAGGCCATTGCTCAGAGACTGTTAGTTGCTAAATGCGAATGAGTCACAGTGAATTTCAGAATGTCTCTCTTCACTATGGCCATGCCCTCTTAAATGTGAAGATTCATTCAACTGGTGAACTATATTTTGAGCTATGCTTAAATGTGTTTAGGCTTATAAAAATTCTGAACTTTCTTATTAAAAAAAAAGGTAAAATGCACATAATTTCAAACACATGCTTTCCGTAATCACAACAAGCTTAGTACCCATATGAGTGATTTGGAACCACTGCTTCTAGGTGTAAACCAGTACTTTTACTTTGTAGCACCTCTGGCATTTTCAAGGGCTTATATTGTGCTTATAAAGCACAATTTTGTGACTTCTTTTTGATTTTATGCACAAAATGAGCCTTCTACACTCTTGAGATCTCTAGAATCTAACGTCCTAGTTCCATTAGTATTGCTTCTATGCTAAAAAGAATAGATTCTGCTGAATTTGGGCCACGGTGTACTGGCTAACTGAATAGCCAAAACATGCCCCAAATTACTTATTAATCAAATGAAAGGCTGGAAAGGAAATACGGGAGGATTCTTTCTTTAAATGTTAGGTCCTCTTCAGCAAAATGCCGGTTTCAAACATTACTAATCCAATCTCCTGTTCCTATTATGCATAAACAAGGATGGTAAGAATCATGATGTATTTATTTTATATGATGTATTTTTAAAATAGAGGAACTGTTTCCTTGTAGAAGTTTGCTGAACTGATTTCATGATTGATATTTCATACACATACTTTTATTCACACAAACATCATATCTTTTAAATGAAAACATGCTTTTTTTAAATTGCTTTGAAAATTTTTTTCTTCTTGAATGTAATTGTAAGTGATAAAACATACTATTTAACTTTTCCCTTAGAAAGTTCCCTGTGGCTGTACAGGATTTGCTTGGTTGGTTGGTTGGTTTTTCCCTTCAAGATTCTAGATTCTCTGGACAACACATTTTATATAAATTGGTTGGTATTTTTGCCAAAAATACATTTTTTGGGGGAAAACGTCTGTTCTCAAGAGCTATCTACTATTTGCACAACTTATTCCAGCTACATATAGCAGGAAATCACCTGGTAAAAGATAGTGTTTTCAAAATTGTAATGGAATTTTCAGCAAGTAATTCAGAAACTAAGTAGAAAGACAAAGACAATTTCTTTCACTGTCTTTTCTAATAAAGAGTACAAAATAAAATGCTGTAGTAATAACTTGGTCAAGAAGACATTGTGTGATGGTTTGAATTATAAGGAAATGCTGCCAGAAACCATCAGCCTGCAACCACAGTATCGTTTCACAAGGTGGCACAATTACTCTTCATAATGTGCATCTGTATTTTATCTCAGCTACCAGTGAAGTGGTTAACATGTAATCAGCCTCCCATTGTAGCTGTAAAAAAGCCTACTGGTATTCAACCACAGAAAGCATAAGCAAGGTAGATAGTCTTTGGGCTCAGACTAAGGCTTGTTGAAATCAATAAGCTTTCCTGTGTCTTTGGTGGGAATTTAGTAGTTTATCCACAGCATGTTTATAATTGCTTTTAACTTCCAACCTTATTTTTACAGAGAAAATTTTCTGAAGGACTGTGTCCCCTGCGTGCAGTAACCTACCTTTCTTTGATTTGAATTGGACAATTTTTCTATACTATTATGCAGCAGATATGACACACTTTCTGGTGTGGTTACTACCTGAACCCACTTGGACTAATTTGTGTAGCAGTCTTGTCTGATGGACTTAACGATGCTACACAGGCTAAGTAGCTCTTTTCTTATTTTGGCCATCACTCTGAAAGCTGGTCTTGAAAAAGCAACACATACTGTTCATCAAGCATTGCAATTGCAGTTTTAAATAACTGCACCGAGTAAACTAGAGAGGTCATTTTAGTGACAAATAAGGGAATACTATGAACAACAAATATTTGCCCAACTCCACTTAGCTTCAGTTCTGAAAAATTGCCTCAGATGATCAATTCAGGTCCTTCAAGCAATTCCCTTTGAAACAGACACCTAGGCACAAACATGGCTTTTAACTCATTACTTCTGTGGAAAAGGCTATGGGGACCTAATAGAATAAACCAATTAATATCTGTTTTCAGGTGAGGAATTTGCCTCCCCCTCTTTGTCCCAGAATTGTCACATGAGTTTCTGATGCCACTAGTACACATGGTAGGGATGCAGCCATCTCTCAGCATCACCAGGTGCCGATTTGCAAAAGCAGAAAACATGCTTTTCATTATATTGAGTATCCAGACTATACATTGCCTAGAAAATGTTTGGCGGGGGGGAAGAGAAATTTAGAGTTACAGTTCTTCCATTTCCCAAACCCCTTTAAAAGCTTTCTTGCCAGGCTTTCTAATCCTGTGCATGATGAGCTACAGCAGATAACATAGAATCATAGTATCTTGGAATTGCCTAGGTTGGAAGGGACCTTTCAGATCATCTAGTCCAACCGTCAACCTAACCCTGACAAAACCCATCACTAAACCATATCTCTGAGCACTACGTCTACCTGTCTTTTAAACAGCTCCAGGGACGGTGCCTCAACCGCTTCCCTCGGCAGCCTGTGCCAATGCTTAATAACCCCTTCAGTGTTCCTAATACCCAGTCTAAACCTCCCCTGGTGCGACTTGAGGCAGTTTTCTCTTGTCTTATTGCCTGTTACTTGGGAGAAGAGACTGACCCCCACCTCTGTGCAACCTCCTTTCAGGTACTTGTAGAGAGCAATAAGGTCTCCCCTCAGCCTCCTTTTCTCCAGACTAAGCAATCGCAGTTCCCTCAGCTGCTCCTCACAGGACTTGTTCTCTAGATCCCTTACCAGCTTTGTTGCCCCTCTCCGAGCACACTCCAGTACCTCAATAACTTTATTCTAGTGAGGTGCCCAAAACAGAACACAGTACTTGAAGTGCAGCCTCACCAGTGCTGAATACAGAGATACAATCACTTCCCCAGTCCTACTGTCCACAATTTCTGATACAAGCCAAGATGCTGTTGGCCTTCTTGGCTACCTGGGCTTACAACCAGATTATACCAGGCGGCTGTTGACCAACACCCCCAGGTCCTTTTCCGATGGGCAGCTTTCCAGCCACTCCTCCCCAAGCCTATAGTGCTGTATGGGGTTGCTGTGACCCAAATGCAGGACCTGGCACTTAACCTTGTTAAACCTTGTCAGGTTCCCACCATGATATCTGCCTTTTTAGCCTTCCGCTGATTCTTACCCATAAGCACTCAACCCTGTTGTCACCATCAGTAAGCTCAAGACAACCAAAACATTCCCCAGCACACAGAGCCACTGTAGCGCCTCTCCTTCCTGGCCTATCCCTTCTGAAGAGTTTATAGCCATACAATGCTGCACTGCAGTTACATGGATCATCCCACCATGCCCAATGTCTCTAGCCATCCTTCATGAAGGGGGGAACTACCTACAAACACCATGTTTTTCTTGTTAAAAGAAAATTATAATGGTTCACAGAAGAAACACCACGTATTTAAACTGCTTAATACCAACAATAGCAACAGGTAGCCCTGTAAATTGGGGTGGGGTAGGGGTTTGTGCATGCATGATCTTTCTTTCTCTTTCATTGTCAGTTTTATCACAATTAAAAGAGTTTAGAATGTAAAATTATGTTTTTATTTCCATTCTTCTTCTCGAGCCCTTACGAGGGTAATTCAGCATTTGGACAGACTGCCTTCTCACTTGACTGAAAATTTCCACTCAAGTTCCAGTTTTCTGCAAGCTAATAGTCACAAGACCTTTTAAGCATGGTAGAGAAATACCTCTTTTTACTGCCATCCATCAACAAAAATGAGGTAGTGTCCTGACTTTTGTTGAAATCCTGAAACGTGCTTTTGATTGTCACAACCTCTACAGGTGAAGAAATATTTTACAGGGAGGCTAGTAAGCAGAAAGTAGCTACTACACCTTAAACTAATATGACTAACACTTAAGTGTTAAGCAGCTGAGCAACAATATTTCTGTTCTGATTAGAGTTCTTGTCTGTCAAATTCAGTTCACATACATAGCTAGCTATGCAGCAATCCAACACTGCTGTTGGATATCTCCGTAATTTAGTGCCTGATTTTGTACAGAAGTGGATAAGGAGCAGTCATAAAACTTGGCTTAGCTGTGGGGATGGCAGTAGCTGTCTGGGAAATACTTGGTGATGTGTTTGTGGTGATAACATCCCAAATTACCACTGCAGTTTTTTCAACCCCAGCCAAAGTTAGCACATCAAAACACTGATGTAGACAAAGCTGTAGCTGGTCAACTGTAGCATGTGTCCACAATTTCATTTTCAGTTAGGTCAAACAATTTTTTGTGAGACTGCTTTATGATTTTAACCAGTAAGTTTATTGTCACAAGGTTAAAACAGCATAGCAATTTCAAATAGATAACTAAACCAATTTCAGCTAAACTAGTAGAAATTCTGTGTATATATATACACCTAAATGCTTCATCCTAAGTTATTCATACATTAAACATGTTAAAAGTTTCTAGAAGTTGTCCAGTAAAAATATTTTCAATTTTATAATACTGTATTCCTGATAACCATTTATTTGTATATTTTCATTATATATCATGTAGATTTGTAGTAATTTAAGAAGGCATGAAAAATATATCTATGTGTTCAGGTGGACAATTAATTATGCTGTGGTACTGTTCTGAAATGGTACCATAATTACTAATATTTTATTAAGATCTCCCAATATGAATTTCTCCTGCAAGAACATGCATTCTTTGGTTTAATTTTTAAACATTCCAGGCAGATCATATGCTGTGTCTCAGTATTTTGTGTCCTACTAGTCTAACAACGCAATGTATTAACCATGAGAATTTTCAGAAATAGTAGCAGTACACAGATGAAACAGCAAGATCTGCTTTTACTTGAGAGGTTTAGTGAAACAGAACACTGCAACTTATATTCCATTTTGAAAGGTCATTCTCATGTAATTGCTTTTTGTATTTTGAATGATCCCTACGAAATGGCTGATTTTTTAAAATAATGCTATTCATATGCATTGAGAACCACATTTTTCAGGATTAAATTATCTGTGCTTTATAAATACTTACTTTGTATTCTGTGGGTCACTGAATGGTTAACTGTATTGATTTCATTGAAGGCAATGCCAAGTCTCCTGTTCAAAGAGACAATAATTTATCCATAAATCTATGTGTGGTCCCTCCCTACCTATGCAGATCTTTCTCAACTGGAGGTTTATAGTAGTAGAAGCATTATGAAGTTCAAAGGCAAGAATTTCATATAACCTTTTTCTTTAGTACACTCTCACCTGTGAATATTAAGTGTTCCACAACAGTCTATTTGATTTTGACTGTCATGTCGGGTTATGAGGTAAGATTATCTTTCTCTGTGCATCTCTCTACCGTGCTTTTTAATCAGCGGAAAAAGCATCTTATCCTGGAGTTGTGTTGTATCTAGCGAAGCTGTCCTAGGTATCCTTTTTGAAGTTCTCCTAGTCTGACAGGATTGTTGTTTTTTTTTCCTGGAGCACGCTGCTTGGAAGGTCAGAGCAGAAACACATGGGTTGTTCTATTGTATTTCCCTAATGAGCCCTGATGACTTTTCAGTATTCATAAATACTGTTTTATGTGGGACAGATTTGGAAGAGGACTAAATGATGAAGTAGATGATATAACATGGCATTATTTTCTGTTTGATTTCTCACCTTGACTGGGAAATGCCTTGCCTCCGTTCATGGAAGTCTGTGGGTGAACTTAAGTATCATTCTGAGTGGGAAACAGAACTCTCTGATTTGAATTATACCAGTAAGCTTGTACCACCTTTATGCTAGGAAAAAAAAAAAGAAAAAATTGACCCCAAACTTCTATGAATTCTGGCTAGGCGCTAACCTCAACCAAGGCAAACAAACAAGACCATGAACAGGAGAATGTCCAACTAGATGGGGGATGTTTTGATGAAGAGTAGAAGGGCTATGCAGTGACACAGAATGGAGTCATATATACTTGACAACATTTTGCTGACAAGAGTGTAGAACATAAAGAACACACACGAGGTATCCACCTACTTCGTAATTTTCAAACCTAACCCAGCTCTTTCTAAATATCCTTTTAACTGCCTTCGTAGATTTAATTCAACATCTGAATTCAGAGAAAAATATAAGCTTTTTAAATAAAAGAAATATGTGATACGAGATTTATTAAAGAAGATTTTTTAGTGAGTTGCCTTGCATGTCTTAAATCAATCTGTGGCACATAATCAGTAAAACTATAACATTCAACCAAAGTTAAAAAGTTCCAAGTTGCACCTTTCTGCAGCTGTAGCCTGTTATACCTTGTAACTTAATGTATGCATTTTAGGAAAGCTGTTAAATTGGTTTCAGACTAACAAACAGATATTTAAATCTGTAGAAAAAAAGGTCAGGAACTGACAGAAGAAGCAGCAGTTTTTTAATGGAAGGTTTCATATCTTCTCTTTAATTCTTTTTGCATATTTTTAAATTAACAACTGGATTGCTTTAGAAAAAACTAAATATTGTTGCAAATGCAAGCAGGCAGTATCAAATAATTTTTCCATGATTCCATGTTTTTATGTGTTTATAAGCTATCGTTTGTTAGCATGTGAGTAATAGTTTCATTCGGATATACCAGTCCCCATGCTACAATTTCTGTTCTCCCTGTGTAACATATACCATCCGATATAGTACAAATAAGAATAAGGCTCAAATCTCCACTAAAACAAAATGAAACAAAGTATAATAAAATACGATCACGTAGCAAGTACTGGGGCACAAACAATGTGCTGAGGGGCCGTGAGGGGCCTATTTCCTTTTCCAAAATGGACCGAAATAATTTGGCAAAAATGTTCACAAACCAACTAACTACAGCGCAATTCATCTAGGAATCATGAATTCAAGTTAGGTGATGAAAAAAAACCTTTGTGGAAATACTTAGCTTTTTCCAAGCTATATAACGTCGTCTACTGGATACCAGCACATTTTTAATGTTGAAGTAAGGGCATAAAAAGATACAAGGGTTAAAAACTGTCGTTCAACAAATTCAGGCATGAAACAAGGTGATATACTCCAACTGAGGTAATTAAACTTGGGAGTGCTTTACCAAATATAGGAATTAATTCATGGGTGCTTCAAGTTCTACAATGATGTTACCTTACATTTGAGACTTATTTTTCTGATTAATTCTTTAGGCTGTGTAGGGGAAGGGGAAAGGAGTTGCTGTTTCTGATTCTTCTGCTCTTGTCTTTCACTGGCTTGCATTAGTCTCAGAAGTGTAGTACGGCTAGTGGGACTAGCCGAAAACAGGACAGGAGAGAGAGGGGACCAGTGGTCAATCGTAGCACAATATCTACCAGAAAGGCCACAAGAAGGATCTGGGGAACTACAGGCCTGTCAGCCTGACCTCGCTGCTGGGGAATGTTATGGAGCAGATCGTCCTGCGTGCCACCACATGGCACACACAGGACAACCAGGCGATCAGGCCCAGACAGCATGGGTTTACGAAAGGCAGGTCCTGCTTGGCTAACATGATCTGCTGTGACAAGGTGACCTGCTTAGTGGATGAGGGACAGGCTGTGGATGTTGTTTACTTGGACTTTAGTAAAGCCTTTGACAACACTTTCCACAGCATTCTCTGGAGAAACTGGCTGCTCGTGGCTTGGATGAGTGCACTGTTTGCTGGGAAAAAAACTATCTGGATGGGTGGGCCCAAAGAGTTGTGGTGAGTGGAGTTAAATCCCGTTGGCAGCTGGTCACAAGTGGCGTTCCCCAGGGCTCAGTATTGGGGCCTGCTCTCTTTAGTATCTTTATCATTGCTGTGGATGAGGGGATCGAGTAAGTTTGCAGACGACACCAAGTTGGCCAAGAATGTTATCTGCCGGGGGGGGGTGTGGCTCTACAGAGGGGTCTGGACAGGCTGGATCAATGGGCTGAGGATCATTGTATGAGATTTAACAAGGCCAAGTGCCAGGTCCTGCACTTGGGTCACAACAACCCCATACAGCACTGTAGGCCTGGGGACGAGTGGCTGGAAAGCTGCCCATCGGAAAAGGACCTGGGGGTGTTGGTCAACAGCCAGCTGAGTATGAGCCAGCATGTGCCCAGGTGGCCAAGGTGGCCTAAATGATTAACCCTAAATGATTCTATGACTTACATGGTGTAACCTGCTTAGAGTCTGTTCAGAGGTGACTCCTGACACCCCGCGATGGCCTCCAGCCAGCAGAGAAGCTGCTCAGCAGGTTATTTTCCATATAGAACCATGAAGGCACTTTCCATGTGTATTGCGTTTACCTGGCAAGGTTTTAGTAGTGGGGAAGGGGCGCTACAGGAATGGCTTCTGTGAGAAGATGCGAGAAGCTGCCCCCATGTTGGATGGAGCCAGATCCAGTCAGCTCCAAGAAGGACTCACTGCTGACTAAAGCTGAGCCCCTCAGCAATGCTGGTGGTGCATCCATGATAACATATTTAAGAAAGGGTAAAAACCCCTGTGCAGCAGCCGTGAGGGAGGAGCAAGAAAATGTGAGATGCAGCCCCACAGACACCAAGGTCAGTGAAGAAGGAAGAGATGGCCCAGGTGCCAGCGTGGACAATCCCCTACAGCCTGTGGAGAAGAGCATGGGACCCCATGCTGGAGCAAGAGAAGCGCACGAGGAGAAAGGACCAGCAGAGACAGAGCATTATGGACTGACTGCAACGCTCATTCTCCATTCCCCTGTGCCACTCGGAGGGGATGAGGTAATAGTTAGGAGTGAAGCTAAGCCTGGGAAGAAGAGAGGTGTTTTGTTTTTATTTCTCACTAGCCTACTGTGTTATTAATTTGCAATTAATCATATTAATTTCTCCAAGTTGAGTCTGCTTTGCCCGTGGTGGTAATTGGCTAGTAATCTTCCTGTCCTTATCTCAACCCGCAAGCTTCTCATCATATTTTCTCCCCATCCTGTTGAGGAAGGGGACTGAGAACGGTTTGGTGGTCACCTGGCAGCCAGCCAAGGTCAACCCATCAGACCATGTTAATTCTATACCCTGCATCCTGAGTCCCATTCTCTCTTGCCTTCTCTGTGTGGTATCGGTGAGGACCAAAATGAGGACTAACTCCTCTCCATTCATGGTGAGGAGGTGAGGTTTTTCCTAAGACTTTCGTATCTTCTAGCACCTTCAAGCAAGCCATTTCCTAAAAACACGCGTACAAAGACTCCACCAGCAGCAAAAAAACCCAAACAAAACCAACAGAAAAAACAGTAAAACCTAAAACAAACGAAAGAGTTAATGGATGTTTTCAAGGAACATTTTGAAAATAAACAGTAAAGATTTCCATCGTCCTTTCTTTTCTCATGATCCTGAATCAAATGGACAGCCTTTGTGTATTTTTGGAAGCAATTACCAGGACAGACTTAAGATCACACACCAAAAAGAATTCATTCGCTGTGAGAAGTCCTAAATTAGATGCCAAAAAGTGCATGAACATCTTAGCCAAACAACAGTAACTCAAGTCTTGTAAGCTGTCACTAAATCAAGTCTCTTAATAGGTAAGAGCCTAGAAACATTAAAAGTGTTTTTTTCCCCCTTAACATTTGAAATGGAAATGCAATTAAATTCACTTACTTTGCTCTTCTACTCCAGCTAAAATCAGCTCTAGCTCTATCAGGAAACAGGCCTACATAACTTGATTGCAATCATTTATGTGTAAGATTTAATTGGACTTCCTTACTTCTGTCAACATGCAGCCGTGATGCGATGCAGAACACTTATCTACTGCATGCATCTCTTCACTGACCTACCATGATTTTATTTAAGACCATATACAGCTGCTGGCTGAGACTAGCTTTTATACTGTTCCAGAGAGAAGACAAAAATTAAAAACTTTGAAAGCAAGAGCACGCTGCAAGACATGACAGAGACTGCAATTCTTCAACAGGCTAAAACCTGAATAAGTTATCAGGCACTTTGGGTATGCAGGATATAGAACAGATAGCATCAGATATGTGAGCAGAAAACCAAAAGTCAAAGCTCACTCAGGCAAGCAGATTTAAGATTTTCCAAACTATAGATGGATAATTTAAACTCTACCAAGTTGTCCTTCCCAAGAAGGGCTCCACCTCACATCTCAAGCACAGATACAGTGGATAGAAGGTTAAAAAAAGAACAAAGAAAAATTTAAACAGCTCGTTCTCTTGCTTCAGTGTTCACAAAGATTTCTCTCCTTAAGTTTATTATGTGTTTTTAAATATAAAACCCATTCAATTTTATTACTGGACATATCTTGCTTAAAATAAAAAATAAATAAAAATCAAGATACTTGTTTTTCTTCTAGGTCTTCAGACCTCAAGGGTATAGCATAGTAAAAGTCATGCTAATATTTTTTAATAGACAAGTTCCAGAATTCTCATCACTTTAAGTGAGTTAGTAGACATAAAGGAATTAAATTTATTGGTAACTGTGCAAACACAGTTATTATTATGGTTTTTTTCCGGGCAAGATTTTTGAGATCCTGAAGTGAAGGAAAAAATAAATAATTGCTGGCTTCAAAGAATGCATATTCATCAGATGGATTGCTCACGTTTGTACACGTACAAAAGAAACCTTAAGAGTACTAAATGCTATCAGGTTCATATTTATGATTTCTAATTAAACCAAATACCTGGTATTTAAATACATTTAAAATTTAAAGTAATTGCAAAAATTGGTTTAAAAAATTCCCCTTCCCTCTTAAGAGGAATCCTCTGTGAACAGCAGATTCTTAATCTAAACACACACAGTACAATTGATTTACAACAAGATACTGCTGGAAATTATTGTAGTTAAATGATATTAGCCTGTACTACTCATATAATTTAAATTACAGTCAACATCTTTAACCAGAAAGACAAAACAAAATCCCCCAATCAAAATTACAGGAAGGAAAATGAAGTTTATTAACTTCCAGAAAAACACTTGCTTATATAGAAGAGTTTCCTCCATTATATAAAAGGATTATTGGTTATTAGCATAATTCTTTCAACCGTATACATTATGAATTCTCATATACTACAGGAGTTTTAATAAATTATCCCCAGAAACTAGCTGCATCCAAGCTCGACTTAATGTTCTGCATATTTTCTCGACGTTGTTTGGTATAAACATTTGCCTCTCCTTTCTGCAGCCGACGCCTCAGAGCAGACTTTTGTTGTTTGGTCAGTTGACGTTTTATCTTCTGTTTCACCAGTTCCTACAAATAAACAAACAATTCAGTCTCAGAAGTTCATGAAAATCGTGTAGTACTAAGACATGGCACAATGATACTGCATTTTCAGTACCAACGTGAACATGCGTGATCCTAGCAGGAAGACTTCTGAACATGGAGAAGTTATTGATCTCCCAACAGTTAGTGTGAGTAAGCCCATGTCTGTGCTGTGCTGCACTAAGCTACATGTACAGGGCTGTCTTCAGGCCTCTGTTGTGCTGCACAAAGCTGCTGGCAGTAGGATAAACTAAGCCAGCTCCTGCTCAATACTGGCAATTAGGCCTCCTGTGAAGCCCTGCATTTACCTAAAAGTGCAGCAAGAAGTTCTCATGTGAACTTCAGTTCAGCTTTACTGTAGAAACGATGAATAGAGTTGCTTCCTTGTAAGAAAAATCATAAAAAGTTCAAGTGAGTTAAAGAGAGATTATAGGTTGTATAAGAGATTACAAGGTCTGCATGGTGTACTGTGTGTTTCTTAACATTCCAGTTCAACACTAAACCCTCAGGGCTCCCAGCATCTAAAGGGGTGTGGGATTATCTATGCTACTCTCTCCTGATCATCTTAGCTCTAATAAATAGCATTTTAAATCATACCTTATGGAGTTTAAGTGTCTTTCTTATGAGGACCAGAAAGGACTAGCACCTCTCAGTGCAAAACACGTGTTCTACAAAAATTTAAAATCTGATAATATTCTACGCTTGAAGATTAGACAAATGTCTTTTAAAAAAAAAACAACAATAGAACATTTCACATCCAGTAGTAATTATTTAGTTTGTGTCTATTTTTTTTTTAGCATCTTGTTTTTTTCTAAAGTTTGGATTACAAAGATCTGAGCATGATTCTAATGGAAAACAACAACTCTCTATCACAAGTGTGGCTAAAAAAGATGGGCAGTCAGGAGTGATTTACAATTCCTCCTCCAGTTTTCCCCTGTTGTGAGGCACTCTCCTATAAAGAGACTCTAAAGGACTGTCTCATGCCTCTACAGCAAAAGTACTGAAACAGCAACTATTACTTCCATAAAACTGTGGTAGTTTTATGAAATTTCATCTGTTATTTACGATCTATGTTTTCATTCTGAGTTACGCTCTCCATTATGATTACCCACAATAAAAATGAAGCCATAATTTGGTAGACTGTGGCTATGATTTTGTCATTTGGAAAATGATCCCAGCTCAAGCTGCTGCACTGATACAGAGTGCGCACTTGCACATCTTGTCTTAGAACAAAAAAAGAAAGCAAGTTATTTTCATCTAACTATTTCAGCACAACAGAATTATATCTTCTTGGAAATACCAAAGGAGTGTCTTAGTTTTATTATAATTAATAAAGTATTAAAATAAAAAAATCCTCTTAAGGAATAAATCTGCCCTCAATAAAAGATCTGCTGATGGCCAAATAACTGGACAAGAGGAAAAATATCAATCTAATTACATTTCCTTTACATGTACACCAATTTCAGTTGCCTTGTTGTGCTTCCTTGATTGTACTATCAACTCCACTTCACTGCAGCATACGAAGCAGTAAGTTGGTAGGGAGTAAATCATGAACCAGAAAGCCTAACTTTGGCAAGTTATGCTCTTTAAGAATTGCTGTGGCTAACACAGCTAACGTAACAAAATACAAGGTAGTCAATGAACCCAATTACTCAATCCTGATTTCAGCAGCAATCCTGCAGTACTCAGGAAACCACCTGAACAGCAGTTTCCCAAGTTATGACACATGCAGGCTGACACTCGAAATGTGGTTAGAAAACACTTGCATGTGATGTGTCCTTCTTTCCTTGGGTACTTGGTGGCACTCAGTATTTAACCATAAGCTCTTTGGAAATAAAAACTGTAGATTCTCTTTAAAAATATTCCTGAAGAAAAACTGATTAGAACTAATTTAAACTGTTGCACTGATGTTTTTCTTTTGCAAATAAAGTATCTGTTGTTCTGTGTTTTCTATAAGCAGAACCCTGAAAGAAGGCTTCTCTACTTCTCCCACTCCAGTCTAGGACAGATAACTAGTTTATACAAAACTTGCTAGAAGAAATTTTTGGGATTACCAAAATGGGATACCAGAATTTGGGATTACCAAAATGGGATACCAGAATTACCAAAGTGGGATACCAGAAATCTTTGACATGTAATCATCATGTAAATTCCCCAAATCCTATTGCTCAACCACACCACATGGTGGAAAAACTCACTAGTCTTTTGATCATTGTAACTTCTATGTGAGTAAATACTGAGAAATGCTTTGGAGTAAAGAGATTTACATTTTATTATTTAAATTTTTGATCATTCACATCGTTTCCTCTAATGAAATTGCATTAGTGCATAAAAAGATTTGGACAAGCACAGAAAGATACCTTACTTCATGTGGAATAGTTGATGTTCCAAAATTCATGATGCTTTCTCTTTTTGACCTGGTCTCCAAGTAAAGACTGTATCTACTGCTATTACTGCCATTGTTTATATATGCCTATATGAATTCTTTTATGATTGATTTAAAAATCTGCCTATGCTTTACTATGTTTTCTCTGCCACAACCGCAGATGAATGCTAGCAGCAATAACAGGCATAAGCTCTACACAGCCCTGGGGATCTTACTGCACTGCCATTATTCTGCATTTTTAGTTTTGTAATTATTTTCATATGTTACAAATAGGTCATTATACATAACATTTCTTTAGCTCTAACACTCAAAAGTTAAAATAAGATTCAGTAAAGGGCAGAAACAATTTACTCAGCATAAAAGCATGTAAGTGAAAGCATTACGCAAGGTATGATAGAATTTTTTGTGTCTGAATCTCTTGAAAGCTTTTCTGCTAAAGTGTTTTTATCTTTTAGAACAGAAAATTAGGTATATACATGCCATTTATATATTTTTAACACATTTTATGTGTCTGCCGACAGAACATACATACATCCTCTAAATACTCAAAAAGGTTTCTATAGCTACATAACGATCATTGCTACCACCAAGTGGTGTACAAGAATACAATTTTACAATTTCAAGTAATTTCCTTTATAGAACTTAGTAGTACTAATCTTTTTTTTTTCTTCTTTTTTTTTTTTTTAATTCTGCATACTTACATTAGCAAACTAAAAAGAAAAGGAAAAAAAAACAGGAAAAAAAAGAAAAGATTGCAAGGACCAAAAGCTAGGGAATTCCTGGCTCTTGTTTACTTCATACCATAGTTTTAACCCAATCCTTTGTCTCCTTAAGAAGACACAATGCCATCCCATAGAGTAAGAACTGTGATGATGAAGATTAAAATTGTTTGATTTTTCCTTGCATGAAGTCTGGTAAAAAAAAGTCTCAGACAAGATACGAACATGCTCTTCCTTAACATTTATTTACACATGTAAATTTACTAGTTATTGGTATCTTTAAAATACTTATCTTAAAAAAAACAAATCCAAACATGAAAAAGTAAGGCAGCCATCTATTCAATGAATATCACAGCCACCCACACGCACCTTGCGTAAAACACGGCTGCTTCAAAGAACAACTTATCACTTAACAGGACAGTAGCAAAGCCTTTGTTAGAAAAGTACTGAAGCAGTAAGTAGCAGACCGAAAAGACTGTAAACGAGGAAAATCAAGTCTAACCGAAAAAAAAAAATAAAATTGCTCTTGCTGGCACTAGAGGTTTCAGGTATATTGAAATATACTCTAATCAGGCAATAGAAATGCTTTGAAAATACACAACTGAAGAAGTACGTATTTACTTTCGGTAGCTGTTGTGAAGGAGCTGAAACTACATTAACATATTCCCCAAACTAGATTGATTTTCAGAGCTTCTGGTCCTAACTGCAAATAAAAATGAGACTAAACATAGGTACCCATATTTACAATGGCAAGTACGTAGTCTGACCTAATTAAAAAAATACCTCACGAATCAGCTGTGAACTGAAAGGTGTTTTTTCCTGTTTTGTATAAGAACACTTTATAACTAATAAAGAACGTAGGACTTTCTTCCCTTTAAAATGAAAATGCACTTTTAAACATGTGACAGACGTAGCCATACTGACAACTGTATAGTCATGGGTTGAAGCAGACGACATCAAAATCTGCTGAAAATGTTCTGATTTATATAATGCAGAAAGTCAAATAAATTAATATTGCCAAAGAAATCGCTATTGAAGTGAGTTCATGTAACGTTTCAGAAGAGTGTGAAGAAATCTCTAAGATGACAAGTGAAAAAGGCTAAATTAAATCTTGATTCAAGCACCAACTTTTAAAATAAAAACTATTAATTGTAGCTAGCAACAGAAACAAATGAACTGATATCATGTTTGTGCATTAACATACATCAGCCTGTTACTGGCTAAATGAAGAGTTGTTAATGCTGAAGTAGGGCTTTGGTGAAAGGGCAAAGAGCAGTACATGAAGGAAAGTGCTGGAAATCATTGTGTAAACAATTACAGAAGCATCTGTCCTGTTTTTCTGTGGGCATGGAAATGCAAGCCAGAGAGGTACATGGCAAGAGTTTTTTAAAGATAATTAATGCTAGAGAACATTTTTACAAACAGGTACTAACAACTGCGTGCAATGTAACATGCTCTAAGAGTAAACTAGGTAATAACAGTAATATTTACCGCCGGAATGGTTGAACAGCTCCCAACACTTCTGACTGATGTGATACTTTCAGTCCTTGCTCTGTGCTCAGCAATATGAACGACACTCTCTTCATTTCTAAAATACATAAATCAATGTTTTATTCCACTAGCAAGATAAACATCCTTTGCCTTTACGAGCATCATGTTTTAGTCATCTCTTTGAGATATAATCTAAAAACTCACACAGAACATGCAAGTACTACAAACCATTTACATTTTAACACTAGTTGTTCAAAACAGACATTTTATCAATGGAGAATTTGTTGCACAATAGCCACATGTATACCAAGCACATGAAATGAAGCTTCAGAACACTAGAAAAATATATTTCAGATTCTGCACAATGTTTTGACAAGTCATTTCAGTAAAAAGCAAAAGCAGATGAGGGGGAGCATGAACTTTGTATATGCGTCCAGGTGCATGGTGGGCTGGCAAAGTCAGATTTAGAATTTCATGTACAAGGGGCTATCTGAAGGTAAGCAGGAATTTCTAAGTATGTCAGGAAAGGAACTGAAAGCTAGAAAAACAGACAATACTATATATTTGACATACATTCCAAGGAGCCTGTTCTTGCTAACTTCAGCTGAATAAGCAGCAGAATAATCTGGCTTTGAGTCAGAGCATTCAAATTACAATCTTAGTCATAAAAGTTTTTTAGAAGCAGTATCTTAATATCAAGAACTCTTTCACTACCAATATTAACTGAAATAAAGAAAAAGGGAAAAAAATTCCACAATAGAAAATAAGTTGGTCTACGCATTAAACCCAAGACCTGTTCTCTCATTAGATACAACTACGTGCTGGATAACTGATCTGTCACGCCTTACGTATGTAGTACCAATCAACAGCCTGCCTATCACAAGACCAATAGGGACGACATTCACTGCAATGTTTTCACAATAAATTGAATTTTTAGTCTTCAATTTAAACAAGGTTAGCTGAAGACTAGTCCTTTCTGAACTACCTGAAACATTTACATTCAGTTGGGGGAGCTGCTAGACAGTAAATATGAATCTTTACCCGTCATGCATGATGTTCTCGTTTAATGCTGACAAGTCAACTAGATCAGGGCATTTGTCTTCATTCTCTTTATCACTACAGCACCCTTCTTGACCTGTCTGATTTTCGACTTCAGCAGCATTTTTGGTTATGGTTTTGTCCTTAATAAAAACAACTGCAGAACTCCCTCCATCTTCACTTAACTTCCAAAGCATAGTTTGCCCTTCAACTTCTTCTAAGGCTGAACTCAACTTTGACATATTCAGCCTTTGTGTATTTTCACTACTTTCAGTTGTGTCAGCCTCTTCATTGGTACACGTAAAGTTGTTAGAGGTTCTGCTTTCAGAGAAATCACCCATTTCATACATGAAGTCTGCATTGTTTTCTTTATCTTTTGTGAAGAAGTTGAGTTTATTTTCAGCATCTTCTACAAATTCTGATTCTGTTGTATTATCATCCTCATCAGAACCCGGTGGGTAAAGCAGTTCACCATCTTCCTCCATTTCTTTTGCGTAGCCGCTGGCAGCAATCTCTCTATCAAGAGAGCACTCTCTCCTATAAAAGAAGTAAGTTTTCTTTTAATATGCTAAATCATCAAGATACAAATATGCCACATTTTGGATTAAAAATATTAATCAAACTAGACTGTAATTACCTATACTATTAACAAAGAGGATATATTCTGTTGAAACACACAGAACACCACAAGACACTGCTGAACTTTAGGTAAAGTATTAATAGAATTTGACCTGAGAGAAGCAAACTTCTGCAGAAGATTATTACACCTCTATAACCAGCATTTATTTATTTATAGGAAATTACTTTATTTTATCAGGAATACCATTTGGCTTTAAGTTCAAATGATGTTAAAACAAACAGAAGAACAAAGGGTACACTAACACACAGAGACTGATTCAAGTGTGGTAACCCTTTGGAAAACTGCTAGAATGAAATAAAACCCTTTTCACTGCAGCAGCTTCAGTCTTAAAATAAGAAAAATTACTTTTCGAAACAGACGAAAGACACTAAGAAGAAAACTTTGATCATAATAATGTTTGAAGAGGCAGTCACCATATTTACTAGCATTTTAAAAATAAATTTAAAATTGAAACCCAAATTAATCTTCAATATACTAGAACTGCCAGATAGGCTTTGAGAAGAGGAAGAAACCGATTCTGATTTACTACTTGTTTCAAGTTTTGGATCAATCTCTCTTCCTTAGCTGCAAGGGGAAAGACGGAGGAGGCAGCAGCAGATTTTAAAGAGCACTTTAGCTGTTAGAAACCACTTACAGTAACTTTGAAGAAAACACAGTAGGAATGACAAACCCGTAATTTAAAATTGCACAGTTAGGCCTATTTCTTTTTATTTCTCCTACGAGCATTTTTCTCACCAAACCAACACAAATACCATAAATAGGAGAACTCAAATTCATCTGGCAGTTTCTACCTGATGTCTTTGAATGCTGGGAAGAGCTCACTCTCGTAGTTGAAGCGCTTCTTAAAGAACTCCTTAATACAGTTAACATCTCTGTCAAAATACCTGTAAAAAAAACAGAATTGCACAAACACAGAATCAAGGTAATGAATTCTACTGCAATGACAAACTTTTAACCTATGTTTCTTGACTTTTACTGATTTTATTTTAAAATTATTTCTATTAGTGATCCCAAGACAAAAGGCCAGGGAGACAAACTGCTGCAGTAAGCATTTCTAAGCATTTCTTAACTGAACAACACCATTGACTCTGAGAAGCAATTAATTACATATTTATTCTAAACAGACATTTCTACTCACTCATAAATCAAACTATGCCTGGAATGTTATTTGTGCTGCATGACAACAATGGTAGAAAAAGAACCAGAAACAGGCTTATGGAAACAAGTCATGGTTGACTATTTGCTGTCATCAGCACTTGTCAGATTTGCTTTGAAAACATCATTAAATTCGAACCTACCATTCAGCATTTGCATGTGACGTTGATACCATCTGAGGGAAATCAATCATAGTGACATGGTCATCATTATCCAATATGAGATTAAATTCATTGAAATCACCATGAATCAAACCATGATTGGCAAGTTTTACAATCAGATCCATTAATTCACTGTAGACAGAGGCAGGATCTTCAACGTGGCGCACCTGGCACCTGAAAAGTTAAATAAAATGAAATATTCTGAACCTTGAAAGATGTAATTTAAAAATACAGACAAAGTACGTGGAATACATCTGACAGAATGCCAGGGTAATTCAAGCTAAAAGGGCTCTCAGGTGCAACACCCTCCTCAAAGCAGACTCAACTTTGAGATCAGACCAGATTGCTCAGGGCTTTGTCTAGCTGGGGCTTGAAAAATTACAGGGATGGAGAGACACTGTGCAACTTCCCCAAACACCGTGTGCCACGGCCTCACTGTCCTCGATTGGAGAAAATGTCTCCTTATATCCAGGCTAAATCTCATTTCAACTTATGCTCATTGTATCCCATCAGGCACCGCTGTCATAATGCATTATTTAAATAATGGATCCGCAAATTTTTTATGTCTCTCCTGTTTTAAGTAATCTTATAGTCTCAGTAGGAACCAGGTCTTCCTGTATTCAAATTCAAATGCCCCACGGCATTTTCTTTTACAAAAACATATTTTCTAGACCAAGTAAGGAAACAAAAAAAAGAAAGAAAAAAGCTTAAAGTGTTCCTGAATGTATACCTAAGAAAGCAAAGTACCTTTGGAGGCAAAATACAGATCATCTGGTCTTTAGAAACAACCCAAGTAAACTGGTAGTTATCTTATTGTACTATAAACTGTCAAAAACTGGTTGGCATTTACAGTTATCATGAGATATTTTGGTCCGAATGCAGCACTACAGTATTATGAGAATGGATCGTTTGTGCAGCACAAAGAACAAACAATGGAAGTCTAGCAGCTCTGTAACAGGCTCCTGTTAAACACCTTCATACCAAAATTAATTGGTGACACTTCTCTCAGCCACAGGCCTGGATAATCAAAGGCAAATCATGCCTGACAAATCTGGTGGCCTTCTATGATGTTGCCACAGCATTGTGGATAAGGGGAGAGCAACCGACATCATCTTCCTGGACTTATGCAAAGTGTTTGACACTGTCCCGCACGACATCCTGGTCTCTAAATTGGAAAAGCATGGATTTGATGGATGGCCCACTTGGTGGTAAGGAACTGTCTAGATGGCTACACTCAAAGGGTTGCAGTCTATGGCTCAATGTCGACATGGAAACCGGTGACAAATGGCGTTCCTCAGGGGTCAGTACAGGGACCAGTGCTGTTTAACATCTTGTCAGTGACACGGACAGTAGGACTGAGTGCACCCTCAGCAAGTTTGCCAATGACACCAAGCTGTGTGGCACAGCTGACACGCTGGAGGGGAAGGGATGCCATCCAGAGGGACCTTGACAGGCTTGAGAGGTGGGCCTGTAAGAACCTCATGAAGTTCAACCAGGCCAAGTGCAAGGTCCCGCCCCTGGGTCATGGCAATCCCAGGCACAAATACAGGTTGGGCGGAGAATGGCTTGACAGCAGCCCTGAGGAGAAGGACTTGGGGGTGCTGGTAGACGAGAAGCTCAACATGAGCAGGCAATGCGCACTTGCATCCCAGAAAGCCAACCGCATCCTGGGCTGCATCAAAAGAAGCGTGGCCAGCATGTCGAGGGAGGTGATTCTGCCCCTCTACTCTGTTCTGGTGAGACCCCACCTGGAGTACTGTATCCAGCTCTGGAGTCCTCAACACAAGGCGGCCACGGACCTACTAGAACAGGTCCAGCAGAGGGCCACGAAGATGACCAATGGGCTGGAGAACCTATGCTATGAGGACAGGCTGAGAGAGTTCGGGTTGTTCAGCCTGGAGAAGAGAAGGCTCCGCTGAGACCTTATAGCGGCCTTCCAGTACCTAAAGGGGGCCTACAGGAAGGATGGGGAGGGACTCTTTATCAGGGAGTGTTATGATAGGACATGGGATAACAGCCTCAGACTGAAAGAGGGTAGATTTAGATTGGATATCAGGAAGAAATTCTTTCTGGTAAGGGTGGTGAGGCACTGGAACAGGTTGCCCAGGGAAGCTGTCAATGTCCCATCCCTGGAGGTGTTCAAGGCCAGGCTGGATGGGGCTTTGAGCAGCCTGGTCTAGTGGGAGGTGTCCCTGCCCATGGCAGGGGTGTTGGAACTAGATGATCTTTAAGGTCCCTTCCAACCCGAACCATTCTATGATTCTGTGTGATTCTGTGATCATAAGATGTCCTGCTAGCTCGTTGAATTTGGAAGTCATGTTAACTGGTATCTTCTGAGATCAGAATCTCAGGTGCCAGGGAGCACGGGTAAGGGCTGGAGCAAGGAAGATGTACCCTTGGTGGAAGTGCATCAGTTCAGGGAATACTTCAGCAAACTGGGCATACAAAAGTCCACTGACCCTGATGGGATGTACCCCAAGCACTGAGATAGGTGGCAGGTGTCATTGCACAGCTACTTTTGATAATTGCTGACCAATCATGGCAATTGGGAGAAGTATATGAAGACTGGAGAAAGGCAACGTCACTCCCACCTTCAAGAAGGGCAAGAAGAAGGATCCAGGCAACTATAGGCTGGGCAGCCTCACCATGAGCCCTGGGAAGGTGATGGAGCTGCTAATCCTGGAAACCACTGTCAGGCACATTAGGGACAGAAAAATAATCCAGAGTAGTCAACTTCACCATGGAAGTCATGCTTGACCAACTTGATAAACTTATGTAATGAAGTGACTGGCCTGCTAGATGCGGGGACAGCAGTGGGTATTATCTGCCTGGACTTCAGTAACCTGACACTGTCTCCTGTAAGGTTCTCATAGAGAAGCTGCTGATGTACAGTCTGGATGTCCAGACACTGAGGTGGTTTGAAAATTGCCTGAATGGCTGTGCACAAAGTCTCACTGGAGGCCAGGGACTAGCAGTGTACCCCAGCAATCAAAAGTGGTTACAGTGCTGTTTAACATCTTCATTAATGAGCTGGACAACGGGGCAGAATTTGCAGATGACAGCAGTGTTGCTGATACGCCAGAGGGTTGTGCTGCCATTCAGAGGGAACTCAACAAGCTGAAGAAATGGGCCAGCATGAACCTCATCAAATTCAATGAGCAGTGCAAAGTCCTGCTTATCGGGAAGGAACAACCTCATACATCAGTACACACTGGGTGTCACCCACCTGGAAAGCAGCTTGGTAGAAAAGGACCTGGAGGTCTTGGTGGTTACCAAGTTGAGCATGAGCCACCAATGTGTCCTCGCTGCAAAGGCGGCTAATGATATCCTGGGCTGCATTAGCCAAAGCATTGCCAGCAGGTTGAGGGAGGTGATTATTCACATGTGGTGAGGGCATACTCCGTACACTTGGAGTACTGTGTCCAGTTCTGGCCTGCCCAGTACAAGAGAAACATGGACATACTGGGGAGAGTCCAATGAAGGGCCACAAGGATGATTACGGGATTGTAGCATGTGAAAAGGCTGAGAGCTGGAACTGTTCAGCTTGGAGAAGAGAAGGCGGCTCGGGGGGATCTCATCAAAGTATATAAATACTTGAAGGGAGGGTGCAAAGAGGACAGAGCCAGGCTTTTTTCAGTGATGCCCAGTGACAGGACAAGAGCCAATGGGCAAAAACTGAAACACGGGACAGTGCTTGAACATAAGCATTTTTGTCGCTGTGAGAGTGACTGAGCACTGGCACACACTGCCCAAAGAAGTTGTGGAGTCTCCCTCTTCAGAGATATTCAAAAGTCATTTGTACGTTGTCCTTGACAACTAGCTCTGAGTGGCCCTGCTCAAGCAGGGAAGTCAGGCTAGCTGACCTCCAGAGGTCCCTTCCAATTTCAACCGTTCTGTGATTCTGTGACAAGTGAAATAAAGTAGGCAGACTAGGAGAACTAAGTCCAATTTGGCAGGAACTTTGGAGAGCCCTGTACTTGTCAAAGAGAGCATAACAATTGTTTACCTTAAGTCACCAACTCCGCACCAGTTTTTCAACTCAGGCAATGGACAACAGCGAAACTGGGAACAGGCTATAGGTGGCCCTGCCTGAGCAGCATGTTTGGGCCAAATAACTGCTAGAGGTGCCTTCCAACCTCAACTATTGGGAGATTCTTTGATTTGGCATATTTGAAATAATTTTCATCCACTGCCTATCTCCTTCAGGTTAGAATCACGAAACAGGGAGAGTATGATAAACTTCCACTGCCGATGTCCACATGGAACTTTAAGCGCTCCATGTACATGATGGATATGGAATTATTTAAAAATGAAGGTGGGGAGACAGAATATAATGAACTCTTCCCTGTTAAGTCTTCAAATACTATGCTTTGGAATAACTCCTTTGTTATTAAACTGCCCACTTTACATGTTGTGGGCATGGACTGTTTTGCTCTAGAACTTTAAATCTCTAGGTTATTCTACCTTATATCGAGTATACAGGCTTTTTGCATTCTGCTCTGCAAACAAAACAAACCATCCCTTCATGTACAAACTTCAATGATATGTAGCGTTTCTAATGTTGAACAACTGAAGCAAAGTAACCTTCCTTGAAGAAGCAAAACCAGATTATACATGGTATTCTGTATAAACAGACCAGAAGTTCTAAAACAGTGAGTCATAATCTTACCTGAGTTAACAAAGCAAGGATCATGAACTGGAGCTCAGAACATGAAGGATATTATATTCAATATTGTATATATCCAATAAAATACAGAATACACAATTTCTGTGTAGAAACTAGTACTAACTAGTAACTAAGAATTAACAACTGTAGCAATACTAACACATTGCTCTTTTGATGTATTCCTTACTTTAAAAATTAGTCTATTTAACCAGTCTGTGGACTAAGAACGTAACAATTCCTCTGAATGAAGACATAAGAGAAGCAAGACTATAACTAAGCAGACTGCTAGTGAGTGTACGCCAAAGAGCATTGCTCAGCATTAAGTCAGAATTCACTAACATGATGATGAAAAAGCCTAACCCTGTTACCTTACTGAATCTAACATTGTTAGGATTTCTATAACACAGAGATTTCAAGCTTCAGTACTTACAAAGGATAGCCATCAATAAGTTCCATAACAACTGCATGCCTGTTGTAGTCTACAGGTTTTGGAACAGGAAATTTTCTGTCATGTAAAGCCTGGAAAGAGACAACACACTGAAGAATTAAAATTAAATAGTTATGAAAACATTACATACATTGTCAAACTGATGTCTAAGACAAGCACTAAATATTATTGTGGACATTAGTCAAATGCTAACTGCATACATCAAATCACGTGCTTAAGAAGGAAGACAGCATAACAGCCATTTCAACTTTCACTACAAAAACAAGTAAAACTTTTAAATTTAGACATGAAGCGCACTGCTGTATTGTCTTTAGTTTAATTATTGTGCATCTGGAAGAAAACCACAAGAGAATGGAAACATGATTGACTCATACCTGGTCTGCTACCCCAAATAATCAAGAGTAGGTAACAGAGAATAGGGTGTCAGGCATTAGAAAAAAATTCCACACTAAGTTGCTTCCAATAAAGTTCTGCCTGACTAGTTAACCTATACTCAGTTGCTCTAATACAAAAGTTTATTCTTAAATATCAATAACCAGCATTACAGCACACTAAAGATTAACCAAAGGTAAGTCATAATATTTTGAAGCTCTCTGGTTTGCCTTTTTTAACGTAAATTTAGTCATTCACTTGACCCACTCAACTTCTTTATGGGTTCATTCCCTTTTTACTCATTCTCTTGTCGACAGTGAATTTTTCCAAGATAGAATTCTAAGTTGAAGCAACATAAATACAGCTTTTGTTACTTAAATATTACACTATTATCACTTTTCAGCACACAATTAACCCTCCCCCAACATTCTTGTCAGGGAAATTGACACCCACAATTTTATGTCTACAAGTCCTGACCACATAATGCTTCACCAGTTGGATCAGCTAGACCAAAACAGAGGTTTTAAATTATGTTAACAGTTTTTTCTCTCTGTGTGGAGGCCACTGGTAGAACCTATCAAGGTTTGTTAAGAGAAACAAGAAAATACTACTTAATGTATATAGTAATGTTGAATAGCACAAAAGAAGGCAAAACTAGTTTTTTTTTTTTACAAATAATTATTTTTCCACTATAAACTTTATTATCAATTACTAGATAACATCTGGAATTTTTTTAAAGCAGGTCAAAAAATATGGAACTCTGCAAACAGGAATATATGCTTGGAAATTAAATCTTTTTCCACAATATAGAACAAAGTGTGTCTTTTCAGATTAGAATACCAGTCTGGACTGAAAGATTTCCCTCAACAGCACAGCAACAACTGAAAAAATAAATAAGTGAATTAAAAAAAAAATATTCTTATAAGTAACTGTAATTCCTTACTTTTAAAGGTGTTTTTGCAAGCTTATGCAATAACTTTCAAAGGAAAACCATCAGAACTGGTGATATATAAATTATCTACCCATGAATAACAATGTCAATTTACAATTCTCCCATGACACCTGCTTCTGTTCTGCATGACTTCCATGGCAAAGCTTCATTTTGTCATTGGAAAGCATACAAAACACATAGCATTGAAATTCTCTGAAATGTATACTTTAAGTCCATTAGGGGAAAAAAAAAAAGTGTAAAACCTACCAGCACTGCAAACAGAAACTGATGAAAAGAGAGTCTGAAAATATGTTCCAGTCTACTATGTCATTGCTGATACTGTGTGAATGGCCACCTACCTTCATATAGGCAAACTCCTTCATTGCTGCTAGCCGGGATAAATACAGCCATGACATTTTATGCCTGTGCTTGTGGTAGTCACGTTTATTTTTCAGACTGCGAAAGGAAGTTCTTCCAAGCCTATGTAATTTCAATGCGAACTGTTGCTCCTCTTCATTTGCAACAATATAGATATCTAGAAGACATAATAATGACACCAATTGAATAAATTATATCTAACAAGCTAGTATCTAATGAAAAAGTGCAGTAATAAGTTTGTTATTTCACTTCTCACAATTACTATTTCTGGCATAGAAAGTCCTACTACAGTTAGTAAAGACAGATAAAATTACATATTGTGTGTTAGAGACTTGAACAAGAAGAAATTATTGTAAAGAGATCACGGTACTCCATTAGAAGAAATACTGATGGGATCCGAGACATCTTTCAGAGTAGGAGATCTTAAGATTCCTATATTCATGTTAACATCTCACGCTACCTGCACAGCAAAGAACAAATACAAGCTATCCTGGCAAAATATCTAGGGCAGATGCTGGTGTTCTTAATCACACTCTGGAAAAGCCGCCTTCTTTCTACTGAGTGGACAGACAACCCAAGGGACCAGCTTCTTAATTTACAGTGTTAACAAATAGCCTATGTTTCATTTCTACCGTTTGTCCCCAACAATACCCTTCTCATTGTTCAATTACACAAGTTACATTCTGTGTCAAATTACAATATACATGAACGTAAGAGGAACCAAGGTAGTACTCCGATAGATTTGAGACTATTTTACTTTACTTATTTCTAAGTGGTATGAAAAAATGTAATCATCTTTTTTGCTAAAATAGTTCAAAACTCTTCACAAAGCGTGAACAAACAGCATCTGCCTACAAAGTACCGTTTTAAGTGACAAACCAAGAATCAGACAAAATGGTCAAAGTAGAATAACACTCTTGTGAAAAAATATTCAAATGCAGCCAGAAGCCTCACATGGCATTTCAACAAGTGACCCATAAATCTTGGTGTTTGACAGATTAACTGACATGACTATCCAGAGGAAAACTTACCTAGTTTCTAGCAAAACATTTGGAACATTACAGCTGTGTTTGATTAAAAAAAATTACTGAAAATGTTTTTTACACTTACCTGATTCTTTGCCAACACCCATCTGGTTTCCAACAGAATTTATGACTTGTCGGGAAGATAGAGTTTTCAAAGCAAGGTAATCATATCCTGCATTAGTTAACCGATAACCCTGGACAGCTAGGCAAGAATAAAATATAAAACATTTCATTTTTCATTATGTAATACATTACATTTATAGTAAGTATCAATTTAGCCTTGTTTCTTGTTTCAGCATACAGTACACAACACCGAAGTAGTATTTCACCTGTTGGGTAATATCAGCCCAATCTGACAGAATGGTAAAGATGTTTAAATTCCTGCAAGTTTTATGAAAACTGACAACTGGGCAAAAGACAGACATGCTGCTAGCCCCTCTCTAATAGAGGCAATGTCAGTACTTTAAATACCCTGGGAAAACCCAAGGAGCATTTTGGAAGATACACATGTAGGGATCTGATTGTTGTGATGATCTGAAGAACTGGGACAAAAAGGATAGGAATTTCCTGTAGACTCCTACAGTATGTTTACAAAGCCAGATGCAACTAAAAGGCTGAAGGAAATGGGGAAAGGCCTGCACAACTACTATTTATCACATGACAGGGAAGAAAAACTACTTTAGTAGCTGTTTCTGAGGGGGTGAAACTGTCATGGCTTTTGCAGTCTGCTCCAGTTTCTGTACTATAAGACTCTAACTCATCTGGGTTGATCCACAGAATCACAGAATGGTTACAGTTGGAAGGGACCTTAAAAGATTATCCTGTTCCAACCCCCCTGCCCTGGGCAGGGACACCTCCCACTAGACCAGGCTGCTCAAAGCCCCATCCAGCCTGGCCTTGAACACGTCCAGGGATGGGGCAGCCACAGCTTCCCTGGGCAGCCTGTTCCAGTGCCTCACCACCCTTACCAGAAAGAACTTCTTCCTGATAACTAATCTAAATCTCCCATCTTTCACTTTAGAACCATTACCCCTCGTCCTATCACTACACTCCCTGATAAAGAGTCCCTCCTCATCTTTCCTGTAGGCTCCGTTTAAGTACTGGAAGGCTGCAATAAGGTCTCAGCGGAGCCTTCTCTTCTTCAGGCTGAACAACAGCACTCTCAGCCTGTCTTCACTGGAGAGGTGCTCCAGCCCTTTGATCATCTTTGTGGCTCTCCTCTGGACTCGCTCCAACCAGTCCATGTTCTTCTTACATTGTGGGTTCCAGAACTGGAGCACTGCTGTATGCATTATATTAACTAATGATTCTTTTATCTTACTTTGGTGACTGAGCAAAAAAGAAAGTTAAGTCTTCATCTCTTTTCTGCCTTTCATTTTTAATAGAACTGTCTAGATTGGAAGGGACCTTTAAGATCATTGAGTCCAACCATCAACCTAACACTGACAAAACCACCACTAAACCACATCCCTAAGCACCACGTCTACCCGTCTTTTAAGTACCTCCAGGGATGGCGATTCCACCACTTTCCTGGGCAGCCTGTTCCAATGTTTGACAACCCTTTTGATGAAGAAATTTTTCTTAATATCCAATCTAAACCTCCCCTGGCGTAACTTGAGGCCGTTTCCTCTTGACCTATCGCTTGTTACTTGGAAGAGGAGAGTGACCCCAAGCAACAATCTTTACAGGCATGAGCAGCTCAGCAGACAACTACAGCATTTGGTGCTGCACAAATACATATTCCCAAGTCAGGTCCAAGAGAAGTTAAGGCTAGAAAGTGCTCTGGATGCTCACACATTTCAACCTGTCGTATTTCTGCAAGTAACATTATGATGCATTGGGGAGAGAATGAGAGAGGGAGCCCAACACAAAATTCAAACTCACTTTTAGTTCGTTCATAAGCTAGAAGTTTGTGCTTCACCAACTCTCTCAAAATTTTATTACAGCCACCATGTTTAAGGCTGGCAATGGAAGCAATTAAGCTAGCAGGAACTATTTCATGGTTCTTCATGCCCATTTCCACCTAAAAGAGTAAATAAAAATAGACTTGTTAGCCCCTGTGTTCAACAATGAAATAATACCACATCCCACTTGAGACTAAAATCAGTTGTCACGGGTGCGTTATTGCTTTTTATGATTTAACCAAACCGTTTAATATGCATCATTGCCCCTTAACAGCCTTTATATAATTCAGCCTCGAAACTTCTACAGTACTGGCCAAAAGATGAATGGCTAAGTACATTTCAGTCTCAAAAGTGGACAAGGGAGCTGTTCCACATTTTTAACATGAGAGTCTCTTCTCATAATTACCCAGCCATGGCTCAATTTGCCTTCCCACCAGTACTTCTGCTGTCAGTACAGTCAGACAGCTCAACTGGCGAGGCTTGCATTTACCATGCAGCTTGCCACGGCAGCACGCCGCGCCCTGGTAAACCTCTGCTTGCTCCTCGTTAGACTGGGTGCCACAAGTTACCGGCACGCGTGGAGAAACTGGTGAGGGCACCTTACTGGGCGGCCACCACCGGAGCAGCCCCAGCGACCGCCCTGCCAAGGATCCCTCCGAGGAGGCGGGCTGAAGGCACGCACAGCACGACCTGGGCCCTCCCCACCGGGAAACACCAACACCGGACCTGAGGGGAGCCAGCGAGAACAGGAGCAGGTCCCACCCCCCTGAAGCCTTTCTTCCGCTGCCGTCTGCGACGCAACCAACCCGGTCCCCCATCCGCGCACGGACCCTGCCCGACTCCGCTTAGCTAACCGACCACGCGGAATGCCATGCGCACGGCTGCACTGCGCAGGCCTCCCCCCCTCTCCTGCGCCCCCAGCCGGCCTCCCTCCCGGCTCACCGCTGTCAGGACCCTGAAGTGCTCCCTGGAGAGGTACCGAAGCATCACCACGTTCAGCTTCCCCATGACCGCTGCGGCCGGTACGCGCCAGCGGCGCGAAGAGCCGTCGGAGTCCGGCGAGGAGCACAGCTAGGCCACTCGGCTCCTGCGGAAACGCGCCAGCAGCGCGACCTTCCTCACACGCATGCGCAGAGCTCTCAGCAGGGCGGCAGCGAGCACCGCCCAGGCCGGAGTGCTGCGCGTTTGGGTCCTGGCAGCTGCATACAAGCTCGTGTCGTCGGCCGGATCTTTGCGCGCTTCATTCATCACTGAGTCGTTATCGACTGGAAAATGATATAGAACAAGCCTCTGCGCCGCAACTGGCTCTACCTCTCTCCGTACTGCGAATTAGCCAAGTTGGGTGGTTTGTGCATCTGCCAAGACCGACTCCCTCGAAGAAACCACTCTTGGGAGAGGCGGGGAGAGCACCCGCCTCGCCCCGCGGCGGCGCCAGCACGAACGACCTAGCGCCACTCCGACGTCACCCCCGGCCCCGCGCGCCCGCCCGGCGCCCGCGCAGAAGGCGGGCACGGGGGCGCTGTGAGGCCCTCCGTGCCTCGGCGCCATGCTGGCCCGCTACCCGCCCTGCGCCTTGATCCCGGGGCGGGGGTGGAGGACCTGGTTTCACCTTCCGGGGGCGTGTTGCGCCCGTGGGCCGTGACTTGCAGACCCTTCTGCGAATTCCTTTTTTTTTTCTATCATACGTGATAGTAGGGCTGAAAGAGGTAGAAATAGTGATGGGAGGGGAAAAAGACCCCCAAACCTACTCACTGGGGACGGTTCTTCCCCACGCAGCCCCTTTGAGGAAGAGGCGTTAGGCTGAACTCCCGTTTACCAACTGAGAAAGGAAGTGCATTTACTGGTTTGTTAGTAACTGTTCTACGTTGTGTATCAGACTGCTGGGGTGACAGGTTAATTGCATCTTGTAACGGCAATGAGAAATTAGCCACCTTTTCCTCAATTGCTTTGTAGTATAACTACTTGTGGTGAAAAGACTTCTGATGAACTTTTTGTCTACTGCATATTCCCTGTTCTTTCTCAAGGCCTTTGAGAAAAGGTACCATTCTGTTGACTTAAACCAGTAAAACCTTGATACTTTTTTAATTTTCAGAACTTAAACATTGCTATAAAATTTGGCTGCTTCCCCCTTCTTTTTTTCTTTTCTTTTTTGAAGCATTTCTGACATGACAAGTCAGATACCACTTACTAATCAAGTATCTTTGAGAAAAGTTTTTAGAATCATACCAAGATACGCTCTCTTATCCGCAAGATATTCTCTTCAGAAGGGATAGGCAAGGAGGGAGAGGTCGGGGTGTGGCTCTGTGCATTAGGGAATGTTTTGATTGCATAGAGCTAGATTCCAGTGATGATAAAGTCGAGTGTTTATGGGTAAGGATGAAGAGGAAGGGAAACAAGGGAGATCTTGTGCTGGGAGTATGCTATAGACCACCCAACCAGGATGAGGAGACAGATAAAGTATTCTATAAGCAGCTGGCTGAAGTCTCGCAATTGCCAGCCGTTGTTCTGGTTGGGGACTTCAACCTGCCGGGTATGTGCTGGAAATATAACACAGCAGAGAGCAGACAGGCTATGAGGTTCCTCGAGTGCATGGAAGATAACTTCCTGACACAACTGGTAGGTGAGCCGACCAGGGGAGGTGCCTTGCTAGACCTGCTGTTCACAAACAGAAGGACTTGTGGGAGATGTGGTGGTCAGAGGCCGTTTTGGGTTTAGTGATCATGAAATGGTCAAGTTTTCAATTCGTAGTGATGTAAGGAGCGGGGTTAGCAAAACCTCCACCTTGGACTTCCAGAGGGTGGACTTTGGCTTGTTCAGAACAGTGGTTCAGGGAGTCCCTTGGGAGATAGTCCTGAAGGGCAGAGAGGTCCAGGGAGGCTGGATGCCTTTCAAGACGGAAATCTTAAAGACCCAGGAGCAGGCTGTCCCCTGTTGTCGCAAGATTAAAGGGTGGGGAAAATGGCCAGCCTGGATGAACAAGGAACTTCTGATGGGACGTAGGAATAAAAGGAGGGTTTACCACCTTTGGAAGAAGGGACAGGCAACTCAGGAGGAGTACAGAGATCTCGTTGGGTTATACAGAGAGAAAATTAGGAAGGCAAAAGCCCAGCTGGAACTCAACTTGGCCACTAAAGTAAAGGATAACAAAAAAAGGTTTTATAAATAAATCAACAAAAAGCCAGGGAGAATCTCCATCCCTTACTGGATGCGGGGGGAAAGTTGCAACCAATGACAAGGAAAAGGCTGAGATACTTAATGCCTATTTTGCCTCTGTCTTCAATAGTCAGACCAGCTATCCCCAGGGTGCTCAGCCTCTTGAGCTGGAAGATAAGGATGGAGAGCAGAACAACCCACCCATAATCCAGGAGGAAGTAGTCAATGATCTGCTTCTGCACCTAGACACACGTAAGTCTGTGGGGCCAGATGGGATTCACCCAGGAGTACTCAGGGAGCTGGCGGGAGAGCTCACCAAGCCTCTCTCCATCATTTATCAACAATCCTGGCCAACAGGGGAGGTACCAGATGACTGGGTGGCTAATGTGACACCCATCTACAAGTAGGGTCGGAAGGAGGATCTGGGGAACTACAGGCCTGTCAGCCTGACCTCGGTACCAGGAGAGATCATGGAGAGGATCATCTTGAAAAAAGAATGTTCTCTAGAAGTCTGCACTGATGTAACAAAACTAACAAGGACTGTAAAAATGTGATTATTCTTGACTGGTCATATACTTCTAAGGTTGTGTTGCCTTTATTGTGAAGAATATGCATAGCAAAATTGCATTTTTTATATTTTTAAACTTGGACTTGTATATGTGTGTATATGTGTATGAATGATCAGAGTGGGGACAGAAAAAACACCCTGGTGTTTGTAAAAACTTTTCTAATGAATAGCAGGGTCTTTGCCAGGTGCAGAAATGCTGCACATTCCTTCTGAAGGTAGTTTTATAAATCCCCCAAAGCTCTAGTTGAATGTAAGGTTTGAACAGTGCAGTTCATATAGTAGACTCTTTCATAGGAGTTTTGGAAAACTGCTGTTCTCAAGACAGATACGAATGCTTATGGGTTTATTGCTGCAGGTGTCCCTTTTCAAATGAAAATTAGTAATAACTCTTTAGGGGATAGATTGTTGTAGTGTTACAGTTTCTAGTTTAGGTAACTGTTAACATGTCTTGAATTACTAAAAAGAGAAAAAGTGATTACTGTATGTATAAGGAGCCCTTAGTGATCACTGGATTTTACTTACATGTTTATACCTGGAATTTTACATCAGCATTTGGCATTTGTTAAGGAAGTGTTTCGTCACTTCATGAACCTTAGTTGGTGGTCACACAGCTCACTTCACGTCGAGAGTTGTAGCTCATCCAGTACGTGTGAGGTCCAGCTGTATTCCCTCGTTATGGCTGAAAATAGCCTCCTGGAAGACTGTTAAAGCAGGGGAGTATATGTTTTCAGAGTAAGTAATATGGGAACTTTTCAATTCTAATTAAATGACTTTGAATGTTTAACACACTTAACTTTTTCCCAGAGTCAGCTATTCAGACTCTTTATTGTTAAAAACTGTAGGACTCACAAAGCACACCATTATTTTAATGCTTATGGCAAGTAGTGTGGGAAATTTAGTGCTCATGAAGTATATTAGTGAGGGTTTCTTTCCACCAGAGTGCAAGCTTCCCTGCTCTGCCTTATTGTGGTGATATTGATCTAAGTAGCAGGGGTAAGCTTAAAGTCTGAAAGCCTGGCTCATTTTCTGAGCTATTTTATGGTGTTTGCTGAGACACTTCTAACAAAAGTCTTAAATATAATAGTATGTTGAGGAGCATTAAAATGCAGTCTCAGTCTTGCAGGTAACAGCCCCTTTGTGGAGCCTACTGCATATTGGATGATGCTAACTTAGGGTGTGTAGTAGTCAGAGCGAGGTACAAGTTGATGTCATTCATTGAAATTGTGTGTATGTTATCAACTGTTTTCTGAGTAGTTTCTAATGGTTCTGTAAGGAAAATGCTGGAATCATCTGATGGTTTGTGTACCTTTAGGAGGGTAGTAATTTTTCTTTGTCATTGAAATTACTGCTTAGCTTTCCAAAAAGGAAGGAGCATTTTCTTGATTTGATTGCTATCCTATAGTAGACATGGGTGCAGAGGGAGTTATTCTGTCAGACTCCCTTGTTGAGAGCTCTGATGTATGAATTAGAAGGGAAAAGACTGGAAGAAGCCTCAATATTACTTTCCTTGTTCGATCAAGGTGCGGGGAGAATTTCAAGCTAGTGTGGTTTTGTTCAGATTTGGAATAAAACAAAGGGAAAAAATGGAAAGAGAGCTGTGTCCTGGACATGGGAAAGTGGCTGGCTGTGATGGAGTGAGAACTGTGCAAACGTTACTGTGAAACCTTAAACTAGGAGCTGTCATTCTCTGGTTTGCAGGTTCCCTGCATGCCCACCAATTACGTTGTTAGTGGTTGGATGAAAGGCGTAAAATAAGTTCCCTTCTAGACCCTAAGTCTACCCTAAGTAGAATTCCAGAGAGGCAGTATGAAATATGAAAGGAGCCTAGCAGTGTATTTCTGAAGCAGTAAGGACTTAGTTGACAGAAACTGGTTTCATTGGTTCCTTAAGTTATGTTCTGTTGACTATGTATCCTGGACTCTAAACCTGTACAGGTATTCTCTGCTTGAACACTTGTTCCATCAGGGAATAACAGTCAATATGTGCTGTCATACTTGCCAATTTTCATCTTCCCTGACAGTTCGTGCTTACTGTAACTTGTATTTTAGTTCCTTAATTTATTCTCTGCTTTTTTTTTTTTTGGTGCAATCTCATTAACAGATGGTAATGCATAATACTTGGGCTGTATCTACAAACACTAGCCAGAGTGCTTTAAGAAAAAATGAGTGTGCGGACAACACACTTTATTGTCTTATTGAAGAATAATAATAAGACTTTAAATACATTAGAACACTTAATATTAGCAAAAGCAGTAGATTGCGAAAGCTCTTATGAATCTCTTTTCTAATACGTTTTTCTAACAAATAATTAGAGATCCAGGGCTACCCTCCTCACTTACTCTCTCTTACAATGAGAACAATTTGGAAACCGTTTGCCTTGTCAGCATTTTTTTTTGCCATAATCACCATGCTGCCTAGTTTTTGAAGAATCTGTGTAAAGGGCTTTCCTGTCTCTGTGTCTTCTTAAAATGCTATTACATCTTTAGTAACAGTTGCAAAAATTGCAAAAATTCGAATTAAAGTTGTATTCTGGTTCTCACTTGCTGTCTTTAGGAGTTACACTTAGATGGATAGAATGATTTTTAGTGTGTTTATAAATAGTGTTAAACAATCAGCATTATGATCTAGGAACTTTTTTTAATCACAAAGCTTGTGGTCAAAGGATTATTTGAATTTTTTATAGAAAATTCTGTAGCCATTTTGGGCTCCTTTATACATTGGTCCGAAGAACTCTTCACCTGGGGGAGTGATTTCTCTTACTAATCAAGACAGCTATGTTTAGTATGTTCTAAGGCAAAAGAGAATCAAGACTGTATGTTAGTTTGTGTTACCGGATGATTGAAATTTTGATTAGGGCTTAACAGCTGCTGATGCTCTTGTCTCACCATATAACGTATATTTATTAAGCAGGGGCCAAAAACTTGACTAAAATGGAAGTAGAAGCTCTGGAAAGTCATTTGCCTGTAAATGTTTGCTTCAGGTGGCTTCTGATCTGGTACTGCACCTAATTTGGATGGGTTTATTGTCAGCGTCAATTTTGTGTGGCCTCCAGAAAAATATAGTCAGTAAAGAAATGGGTTACATAACTAGCTCAACAGAGAAAGATGCAATGTTTCTGTGATTGCTGGTGGTTTATTGATACAAGCTGTATTTGAAGTAGAGGATGGTGAATACCTTTCCAGATTTTATGCAGAATGAAGTGTTTGCCATCATGAAATTTTTGTATGCCTTGTAATCAACAGAAGATAAAAGGGGATTTGGAGAATAAGGTCTAGGCCTTATTTTGCTGTAACACACTGTTTCCAGAAAGTAAATTTCCTCTAGAGGGCAATACTTCCTTTCTGTCTTGAGAGAGGATGGGAAAGAGGATAAGGAATTGCTTTCAGTGCTGTGTCTCTCTCTGAGTATTGCTTTTGGTTCATGGACAGGCAAGAGAGCTGTTTAAAAGCCAAGTATATAAAAACCTTTCAAACCAAAGTTTGTTGTAACTCTACACATTATTTTACAGCATGCATCTGTTTGGGATAAATGATGGTTTTTAGATGCCTGCTTCTCACAGCTGTCAGTAAATGGTTCAAGGAAGCCCTGTCACTCAAAGTAGGATGGTTGGAAAGAAGCACTCCTCCTTGCTTCTTTCTCATGGCCTTGAAGAGAACAAAGTGCTTGTAGAAATCTGTATGCTTAGGTTCACTTGTGGGCTGGAGGCAGTTACAATCCTTTTCTGCTGCTGTTGAAATCAGGAGCCCAGATTTTCCATGGTTATTTAACTGATCCACCCTAATGATTGGTGTGGATATTCGTGCCTATTGTTGTGTGACATTCCCCATGTGTAATTGCCTCTTAGTTCTTGTGGTTGAATGTGGATTCATAGTAGTTGGTGTCCTGGCCAAAGATATGACCAAATTTGACCCGGCCAAAAGTATTTCTAAAGGCACATGTGATGTCTTTCATTTGTGGTCCTCTGAGTTAGTTTCTGAGTGGGTTCAGTCACAGCCTACTTCACAGACTTTTGCTGTTGCTTTTTCCTACAAATGTAGTTCTGTTTAACTTGACATACCTGTATTTCTTGATGTGAACAAAACCAGCTTTAATTTTAGTGATTCTTCAGACACTTTCGCACAGGGAGTAATGTATGCTTTCCTTTTGTTAGCAATGTAAACTAAAGGGATCAGTTAGAACAGGACATACTTTCAAATTATTTTTTTTTTTCACATTTTTAAAAGAATCTGCTGTACCCTTGGCATGCTGGAGTTGCAAGTTATCACAAGCATCTGGGTTAGAGATCACTACTGCTACTTCATGCTGCATATCAGGCTGTAATACTCTTCCTTTAAATCTTTCACGCTTCCAAAAAAAATATTTATTGACAAAAAAAGCAAATAGCAGTCAAGTGGATGAAAATGAGGAAGTAACGAAATTGTATTTGGGTTGTGATTGCAGCCATACATATCCCATGTTTACTTCCAAACTTTACTACTACTAAGATGGCTATTCCTGACAAAGCACATATTGCTGCAAATAATACTATACATGAGTGCTACATTTGACTAGAGTGGAAAACGGGGGTCATCCTGAATGTGCTAAGTTTTCTTTAATTTTCCAAGTTTTTGTACCTGTACACTAGCATGTTCATACTGTATCTAATAGTTATTTTTTAGGCTAAATTTTCATTCATTTCTCTGAGATTTCAGACTTGGGCTGGCAATCTGATAAGCAAGTTACCTCTTTAGAACCCTATGGATTCTTGAGTGTTGAAATTGATCCTTGTGTTTGCAGGCTCCTTTTGTCATCTTTAAAACACTAGTTTTTTGAGCTTTTTACTTTTTTTTTTAACTGAAGAGTCGTGTGTCTTTTTATGATGTGCAGCTATATGAGTAGTATGGAAGGTTCTTTAAAAGCCTTTTGGTCTTGATGGCTATTATCTACCTCCCTGCTTGTTGTAGTTTGAGCATCTAAATTCTGATGTGTGCTGTTCTTTCTAGACCTGCTGTGGTTTGTTATTTTCTCCCTTTATTTAATATTGTTTTTGAAGGTGCTGATGTTTCAAAAGGCAGCAATACTAATCAGATGACCTACTGCCACTGGTAATGCAGTTCTCCTTGACTACATGCTTTTGCCAGTTTCCTCGCTCCCCATGGTGTGCCACTTCAGCTCTCTGGGCTGGTGGAGAACTAGGTGAGTAGTGCTGGAGGGGGAATAGGGCTTCTCTGTGTGTGTTTGACAACAGTCCAACCAGGGAATAGGAGCAACCATGAGGGAGAGCTGAGGCAATGCAGCCAAGCAGGGAATGAGGAGGGCGACTGTTTGCCTCTTGTGAGAGCAAGGGGAAGTGAGGACTGTCATCTGTTTCATGAGGTCTTGCCCTAAACAAGCCTTGGGGCTCTGTCACCTATAATGCCTTTCCAGTTCCTTGCCCTTGAAGTCCTTGTTTGGCATCTTTGGTCATAACAAGTCCACATTTAATAAAAATACCAAGGTCTGATGGATTTAAATACTTGTGCCTACATACCTTTATTGCAGAGAGATGTCTGAATATGTGTGTCTTGCAGTTGGGTCAGTAAATCAATTGAAGTTGGTTTAGATGACAATATTTGAATTGATTACTTTCCTTAGGATTTTTTGGTGTTTGTTTTTTGTTTTGTTTTTTAAAGTTGAATTAGTAAAATACATTCCCTCAGTCTAGTACGGTTTCTGGGAACATGTTTGTAGGATTTGTTTATGCATTGTGAATTTTATTTTTAGTTCTACTATGGGGATTTTCAGGAAAGAAGCAGTTCTGTAAGCTTATTTTTGTACTCAGTTCTAATGATGCTTTTGTGGCTCTGTGGTGTTACTTCCATACACACTCCATGTACTATTGCAACTAAGGTAAATTTTTTTTTACTACAAAAGTAAATATCAGCCCTGATGCACTTTTTTTCTTTCTTTTTTAAGATCTTAATTGTTTCAGGATACATTTATAGTAATACTGCCAATAAGAGAAACATAGTGGACTTTCAGGCTAATAAGAATAATCAGTTTTAATCAAAAACCAGAAAACTATTGATTATCAGAAGCTAGTTTGAAGTTACATTTGTTTTTTCAGAAATAAATCTTATGTCTCTTCAAAAATGAAGGATACTTAGAGAAAGCAAGTAATTAAAATTGACATCAACTTGACACTGAAAACGAAACAAACATCACAAGGACCAGGCATTTTTCCTGTCAAAAGGACAACTGCAGTTTGGCATCAGGATCATATAATTTTAAATGCCTCCTTTTTTAGTTTTTGTTTATACTTTTAATATTTCTTTTTTAGAATTTGCATTTTCTTTCAAAAAAGTCTTTTAGAAGTCTTTTTAAAAGCTTTAACAGGGGAGGAATTTGCTTTAGGAATATGTTAATACATACTTGATATTGTGTAGAATGCATATGCATATAGTGTTGGTTTGTATTTTTTTTTCTACTGGAGCTTTGCACATCTGATAATCTTCATGGTTAATGTATGATCACTTGATTGAGATTCAGTTATCAGGTTATTGCCACTGCAAACTTTAAAAAAGTCTAAGCTTCTCTATGTGCTTTATGTAATTATATGTAAAGTATTTTTAAATGAGATTTCTGTGGTTGTCAGAACTCTAAAGTAGCAAAGTGAAGAAAGAAGTAAAGCTATCCAAGGTAATTTACATAAAGAAATCTAGATGTAGGTCTCACATGTATGTATGAGTGCATATGCAGTCCTTATTATAAAAGGACTTTCTATGTAGGTTTATCCTTTAGATAGATTTCCTTTAGAAATCAGTATACTTGATTACTTGTTTTGAAGTGTCTAAGGTACGAATGGTGCTGTACAGCTCTAATTTTTCAAAGTCTGTTATTGCTAGTGAGTTTTTAATAATTAATTCTGTTAGGATAAAATTTGATGTCTAATGTTGTTGGCAAGCATCATCTTTGAATAGAAGTAATTGCTCAAGTTTGGAGATACTTGAAACTATCTCTGTTTCAACAAATCTCTTGCTTTGTTTTAAATAGTTGTACCAACCAATATAATCCTTTGAATTCTGCTGGTAATCCAGGCAAAGAAGAGGAACAAAGACTGGATGATGCCTATATATAGCAGGCATTTGGCTGTTGATTGCCAAGTGCACAGTTCACTGGGCAGTCACCTGTGTCTGTCGGTTTAGTGCCTTTAATGCAGTTCTCTGCACCCTCCCTGTTCTCTAAAGCTTGTTTTGGGGCTTCAGGCACTGCCTAGCTCATTATTGCCCCAGGAAGGTTAAGGCCTTTACTGTCTGACCAGAACTGCTCACTAATTAGAGCCCTTGCTTTGGCACTGAACGTGTCAGGCCCGCAAGACTTCCTACTGCGATCAGTGGTGTTCATGTTTGCTTTCATAAATGAACAATAGACAGGAATCTTGGCAAAGACTTGCATACTCAGCTTGTGCAGGGAAACAGATTGGAGTCTTTACAATATTTTGAAATAACTTTAAGAGGTAGAAAGGGAGCTATTGGAATATGCACTGATTAGTCCACTCCAAAAAAGAAATGGGGGAAAAAAAAAAAGGCTTTTGCCTAACCAGAGCCCAGTCTGCAGTTCAAACCCATCATATATTTGTACCCATGTAATGCTTAGATAGAAATTTGGAGCCAGTAGTCTACTGTGCTGGTAATTTTTCTCAGAATTTGGGATCCATTTTTATTTTAAACTTCTATAAAAATTTAACCTCACAGTAAATCAAAGTCTTTGAGCAATATGATTAATTCAGGATACATATGACATGTTGCCATTAATAAGTAATGTTCATTGGCATGGCAAATACTTCACTTAATTATTTCATTTTTCCCCTCCTTCCTTTTAGAGATAGGTATGTTTCTACATATGAGGTAAGATTTTTAAAATTAGCTTGTTTTTGCATATGTTTTTAATGGAAATACAGACTTGGGTCTATCTTCTGGAGTGGCTCTTTGGGAATCACCCAAATATAATCTGAATACTCTTTCCCAGTAGAGCAATTAAAGGAATTGGACCTTTCTAATCTTTTTTGTTTTGTTTTGTTTTGTTTTTTTTCCCCTGTGCACAGTTGCAAGTCCTTTCATGGAATCCAAACCTGAGTGGGTGTGGGGGGTTGACCTTGGCTGTCTGCCAGACACCCACTCATCTGCTCTCTCACTCTTCCTCTTCAATAGGACAGAAGAAGAAAAAAATGGAAAAGCTCCTGATTCAAGATGAAGACAGGGAGATCATTTACCAGTTATTGTCATGGGCAAAAGACTTCACTTGGGGAAAAGTAATTTAATTTATTGCCAGTTAAAAACAGAGTAGGATGGTGACAAAACTTAAAACTACTTTCTGTTCCCACACTTCTTCGCAGGTTCAACTTCACCCCTTTGTTCCTGACTCGCCAACCTTCTTCCCCACTCTGAGAGGCACAGGGAGGATGGGGAAATGGGGATTGTGGATGGTCCATAAGAGTTCCTTTCTGCTGTCTTTCTTTCTCACACTGTTTCCTTGCCCCAGTGTGGGGACCCTCCCAGGTGTTACAGTCCTTCACAAACTGCTCCAACTTGGATATCCTTCTCCATGGAGTACAGTCCTTGAGGAGCAGATTGCTCCAGCATGAGTCCCCCACGCGCCACAGCTTTTGCCAGGAAACCTAATCCTGTGTGGGCTCCTCTCCTCAGGCTGCAGCACCTATGTGGGCTCTCTATGGGCTGCAGCTTCCTTCAGAGCATTTCCACCTGCTGTAGCACGGGGTCCTCCATGGCCTGCGGTGTGGATATGTTCTCCAACATGGTCCTCTATGGGTGGCAGGGGCCCATCTGCTCCAGCGCCTGGAGCACCTCTGTCTGCCCTTTCTTCATTGACCTTGGTGACTGCAGGATCATTTTTCATACATTTGTTTTTCTCATTCCTCTCTCTCACAGATGTTGGGCAGCATTTTTTACCCTTTCTTCAGTATGTTTTCACAGAGGCACCGCCTCCTCACTGATGGGCTCAGGTTTGGCCCATGGTAGGTCTGATATGTAACCAGATGGACCTACCTGTATCTGGAACGGGGCAGCCCCATGTCTCTTCCACACATGCAGCTCCCCCACTGCCAAAACCTTGTCTCATGAAGCCAGTACAGTGTGTCCACACTGTTGACTCATTCAACTTGCCGTCAACCCAAACCCCCAGCTGCTGTGGGGCTGCTCTCCAGTGTGGTCTTTGGATCTCTTTATTGTACTTTTATATTCTTTTGTCATTAGTAATATCTATTAATTTTTTTGGATGCAAACTTTATTCTAAAGTGTTGTACATTTTGTTAATATAATAATGGCTGAGGTGTGCTAGCCCCTGTAAATGAAATGTTCTCCAGTTTTATTTGTTTATTTGATTTCACACTGGAGAGGATAGTTGTGGAAAATCAAGTTAAAAACACACACAGACCCACTGAAGTAATTGCATCATCATGGCTAGGAGTGAGATTTTAGTAATCTAAATATTACAAGGAGGAAAAGGCAGACTGTTGCTAAGGAAGGGATAAAGTTGGTTCTTTACTTTGCAGGAAGTGGTAAACTATCAGCCTTTGAAGGGTAATAATAACTTATTTCTGTGATTAAAAAATATAAAAAAGAGAGTTAGGAGGAACATAATATGCAAAACCAGGCAAGATTTTGGAAACGCACCTAAACACAAACCCACCTAAATAGGCCATGGAATCAATTCCCTTCCCTTCCTGCAAGACTGAGAACTTTTGCAAATCTTGCATAATTTATTATAATAAAGGTCAGAAACATCTATCACTGCAGTTTGTCTAAGCCCCTTGATACATTTTACATCAGTTAATAGTTTTGGGCTTTTCTTCTCTCCAGACCTCTGAAAAAAAAATGTAAAAATTAGTAGATCCTCAACAAATTCAACAAATGAGGCAAAGATCTGTAATTTAAAATAATTTTACAGTGTATTTACATGTTTAATGTCTTGCAATTTTTTAAGAAGCTATAGATTCACTTTTTGTGGAATTTATGTATGAGAAACCAGTTTTTACCAACAGTGCCATTAAAATCTGAGTTTAGAGACTTAGGCTGCATTGTCTCTCACCTGTAGATTGGTGAAAATAAGGATCAGAATGTATGTTTTAGTGAGATTTATAATTGTAATTTACTGCATCCTCATCTTCTGGGATTTAGATTAACACCGTAAACTGACTGGTAACTTGTTATTTTTCTACTTTGTAGCACTGCAAGATAATTCTGGGCGTTGTTGCTTCCCTCTTAAAGATGAACAAACTACTTAGCATTGACAAGGAGGAAAATTTATGTAAATGAGATGACAAAATTTGCACTTAATTACTTGTGTACTTGCACATGTACATGGTAAATGTGAGTTATCTCTGTGTTGCTTATATTAGTCTGATAATTTCATGCTGCCACCTTTAACCTGTATAAACAACTGATTTATCACAGGAAAATGGGGTTGGTTTGTTGTGTTAGGCAGCTGGAAGCAAAGATCATTGAGAATAAAACTCCTTTAACAAGATTACTTTTTAAATGGAGTGCAAAACATTCTGATATTTCCAAAAACAGGAGATGAGGATTAAGGTCTCTATCCTGTCATTAGCGTACATCTTAAGCTCTCAAAGCCAGAATTTGAAAGAGATATTGTCACAACTTCAAATATTGAAGGTATCTTAGGTAGCATTGGTAAGTATTAAACTTCTGTTACATGAGGGGATAACTTTTTTCCCTTAGCTCTGAAAACATACAGTCAAATGAGTCTGTAGACCTTTTCTCTTCTCACCGTCTGCGCTGTTATTACTCTTTCTGTCCATAAGTACAGACCTTATTACATGGTATGCAATGACAGTTTGGTAAGATACTTCTATTCCTACTGTATCCTTTATAAAAATCACACTAATATTTTCGTATTAAAATTTTGTTAACAAAGTATCTTACTATTAACAATCTCTTACTTAAAGAAAAACAACAAGAGACACAAAAATCTATAAAAATTCAATCATGACCAAAAAAGCCCCACCCCAATTGTATCCATATCCTTTTTTTTTTTCCTTCCAAATTCAGTTGATTCTGCTGGCAGAGGACAAATACTGATGGCTTTCCTATTTCACATAATAAGAATATTTAACTCAAGGGGATGTCACTGAAAATTGCAGGTTCTCAGCATCTCTTAAATTCCTGTTCCTGTTTATGTCCAAGTGTTAAAAAAAGTAGCCACTGGGTGGCTACCAAGATTGAGAAAATAATGAAATTCTATGTAATGGCTATATTGTGACATTCTGCTTCCCGCAAACAGTGCTGTAGGGAATTAAGATCCTGATTTTTTTCTAATATGGATTGTCATATATTGTAATAAAGCAGTATCTTTTATATGATGTAAAAAATAGCTTCAAAAATATATTTGAACTCTGATAACCCACAGACATTATGTCTAAGTATGATTTCATCCTGTAATTATGTATTTCAATACGAGACTCAAAGTTCCTGCTTTTCAGTTTGTACATAAGAACAATACAGAATGTCTTGAGAATCACCTTGACTAATTTTAAAGTAATGAAATTGTATTATCCTTAATGCTTTGCTGAAAGCAATTTGAAAGCTATATTTAAAAAAATAAATGTTTTTGGGAGGCTTATACTAAATCCAACACTCAGTAGAATAATTTCAGTATATCAACTAATATTTACTAATTCCAAAAAGGTAAAACCTGAAGAGTGTGGAGGTTGTGTCTGCCCTTTATCTTGGGCTTTCCTTTCATTAACTGAAAAATTTGCCTCGTACTGAAAATTGTAATAATTGTATATGACAGAAATCAAGCGTCTCTGTCTTAAAATATTTCCAAGTCAAAACTTCCCATCTTTAGAAGGGAATTCTCCTTATCCTGGCAAAACTTCATTTAAAAAAGAAAAATGTGTAAGAGTGTGTATGTGTTTATGTGTGTAGGGGGGAGGGTAAGGTAGTAACAATATGTCACTAGTCATGCATATATTTTTCACTCAAACTGGTGCTTGGGACAAATGAGAGTTTTCTGCTTTAATGTGCAATTGCCCAAGATTAGGAAAGATCTCCTTAGAGTAGTAAGGGGTCTGGAGTTATATGGGTGGAATTATTTAATCCCCTTAAAAAAATAATAGGGGAAATGCATTTCAAGAGAATGATTTTAGGATGCTTGGCTACTGAGTGGCATTCACAGAAAAAAGAACTATTCTTGATAGCTATATTCCATTGAAACACTCTCATCTGGGAATTGAGATTGGAAAGACAGTAAACAAAGAAGTGAAAAATTAAACTTTGGAAGAAGAGATGACATCTTTTAACTCAACTTGAGCACTTGAGAAAAATAAGGGAAAAGAGAAAATGGCATATGATACAGTAATAAAAGAGTAATCAAAGAAATGGCAAGGGGAAAGGAAGTTAAAAATATTTGTAATAGTTGTAACTATGTAAGCAATTCCACTAAAGAATGGATTTTATTGTTGATCAGTTGTGGTCAACAGGCCAATACTGAAATATTGGTGTGGTAATGCAGGAAATCTAATAACAAGACTGAGGAACTTGAACGGCTTGAACTCCAGTTTTATAGGTTAACTAACAGAAGTAATTGCAGAAATGTAAGATGGTGTTTGAGGAAAATAGAAATAAAGTTAAAATGTGTGGTATGGTACTTTGGGTTCAGTGGAGTCTGGAAGGGACAGTAAGAAAGGTCTGATGAGGTAATTTTTGGAAACTAAGTCTCCCTAACAGTATGAAAGGTAAAAAAATAACACTGCTCACTTTAGTAATATTGGACATTTTAGCTTTCTAGATTGGGATTATTGGGAAAAAATGCTAGTTGACAGTGCTAGAGCATAGACATTGACATTTCACCAGTATCTTCATTCATTAATTTCTTCTCCATAACTAACCTTATTTTGGGGATTAAGGAGGACATTACAAAAAAGCAGAATACCTTTAGATGAACACTGATGTGCTGGTTTTGGTGTTATAGTGTTCCAGTGCTCTGAAGAAATTGACACTTTAGAGATTTATTAAAAACCTAATGGATCTTTGCATTTAGGTGAGAATTAGTATCATATGAACTACAGAATAGTAAACATTGGTACCATAGTATAGATACAGAAATAAAAGGAATGATTATAAGAGATTTATTAATGTGAATTTGACAGTATGGAAGTTGTTGGGTTTTTTTCCTGAAGAAGTTTTTGAAGAAAAATCCCTAACTATGTCCAGTTGCTTCAATACAATTTGAAATAATGTGCATTATCTGCCTTGAAACGACCAACCAAGATTTTACATTCTTCATTCAGATTTCTTATTTCTAAACAGAGGAGGTTCTTCTACTTGTAATGCATCTGCTCTTGAGAAATGCAGGTGGTGCAGTGGCACAAGGGTGATCAGTCCCTCAACTGGAAAAGATCTCTTGTGAGAGTAATTAACAGGTAGGCAAAGAAATGGCAAAAGGGGAAATGGCAAAGGAGAAGTATCAGGTTAGAGGACGGGTATTTGTACTCTGTTACAAAGAAGCTGGTCTTGGGTTGATTGCATTTCTATTAATGACTTGTAGAAAATGTGTGATGATATAAAATTAGGATCTATGCAGGAGTAAGGCATTACACAAGAAGGACTGAAAGAAGAAACAGGAAGCCACCTTCTGTCTTTCCACCATAGCTATGTTTCTTTCTAAGGCTGAGCCCAGGCTACAGCCTGATCTGTAGCCCGGCGTCTTCTGTGTTTGTGAAGCGTGTTCAAGAGCACGGTCTGTACCAGTTGTTGCTGGTCTGTTTCCTCTCTTCCACTATCACTGTACCATCAGAATACTCTTATTTCTGCTTGAGATTTCTTTATTTTGTCAACCTGTTTTTGGAAGTGACTAAAATGTCTCAGGTTGAATGTGTCTTCAACTGCTATGGTGCAACTTTTGGTGGATGCGCAGACCCTCTTAACCCCCCCAGTTGCTCTGTTGATGTCTGTCCAGCCTGGGTATTCAGACAAGCATAATGTTTATGTTAGACAAATTGCCTAAAATAATTTCTAATGTATCAGGAACTTTTCACTCAACATAGTGTATTGCTTCTTTGTGTGTAGTAATGTTTCTAATTAATTTAAAATTTATCTACTTCCTTTACAGTGGCCTTGTACTTAGTCTTGTGGTGCCCTTCTCTAAGGAAAAATGTATGTGTTAAACTGTCATTCTCAGGTATAGCTGTTTCCAGCAATTGTTGGACTAGATAGAGCTTTCATTCAAAATTTTACTAAATTTTCACTAGTTTTGTGATTCTGGAGATGGGTGAGATTAACGGATGTGTTAGTTCAGGTGATGTGAAATCAGAACTTGATGAGTGCTGTGGCAAACTGTTTGCATGGAATTAATGAGTTGGACAGTAAGGCACAAATTGTCCATACAGACCTAAAAATGTCTGTGTGAAATGGATTGGTCATCCACTTATACAGATGTTGAATAGTATATGCTTAAATTTGCTCTTTTAAACCACCACCTTTTGTCTCTCTTACTGTCCTAATTTGATGTATAATTTTCTATTTTATAATAGAGATGGTATTTAGCTGTAACCATAAGTGTTCTTTCATTGTGCTATGTATTAAATTTTCATGATACCTCGTCATGTATTTTATATGGTATTTGAGGTTGGAAATTGGGCATAGGCTTGGTGATTTTGCTTGGTGTTCCTGGGCTGTTCCCAATGCTTTCTGAAGTTTGGTGACTATTTACCTCTTCAGTTATAGGTAACATATATGTATGTGTTCTTCAAGGAAAGTAGAAAACAGGAGAAGAAGTTACTTCTTGTGCCCTTGTTACCTTTGTTGGAGAAAGGAGTATGGTCAGTAACATTCTGAACAGCTAAAGTGTTAACACTTGTGGACTTTGTTTAAAGATTATTATTGCAAAAAAAGTCTTTACTACTCTTTGGAGCTGCGTTTGTGAAAATGGCAATATACAATGAGAAGTAGGTCATGGAGTCTAGCACCTAGGACAAAAAACTAACATGTTTTTTCTTTATTATATAATGTTCAATTATACATGCCCCATAGCCATAGTGTGCAAAGTACGTACAAAGAGTTTTTTAAAAAAATCTGATTATAGTTATATTCAAAGCTATTAGAATTGATTTCAGAAAAGCTTTTTCTAATGTTTGGAGAGCCATCTGGAGTTCTGGCTGTAGCAGGAGAGGTAAATTGATTGTGGTCTCCTAAAGTATACAAAGCAGTATAATACCTTTTTCGACTCTGGACTTCTGCGGATCAGGGTATTCAGTAATTTTGTGAAAGCCCTTTGCTAACATTAAAATGGCCCGTCTTTATTTTTCTGTTTTCTGAAACACACTTGTCTAAAGCAAAGTCTTAGAAACAAGATATAAATTGTCTTAGAGGTAGGATTTCCATTTTATCTGGGAAACACAGGAATTAAACCTGCTTTAATCTTATTACATTTCCTTAAGATTTCTAGAAAAAAATAGAAATTGCAAACAATTCAGCTTCGTTTACGTATCCTTGTTTGCTCTTTTGAATCAAACTCTAATCTGAAAATAGATACAGCTGCAAGCTTATGAATACAAACGTATGTTAAGCAGCAGTGATTTATCTTCCATCCTTCGCCATGATTCTTTCTAGTTTTATTGTCCCCCTCCCATTCCCCAAGTACAGAAGAATGGCTATAAATGAAAGCTGAGAAGTGAGGTGGAAATCAAAATTTGTGGTTAGATTAATTATAGCAACTATTATGAAAGCTTCCTATAATTATTTTTTATTATTATTTTTTAAGATGTTCATGAAAAATTCAGCTTCCAAGTTGATTGACTTGCCTGCTGTAATGCGCATTCAGAACAAACAAGCGTACTTCTCTCATACAGCATAAGTCTGTCTGTCATTCGACATTCTGCTGAATAGGCAAAAAGCACACACAACTAGCACAAAGATCTTGGCAAGCAGAGAAAAAATAAGGCACTGACAAAGTTACAGCTTAGGAAGAGTAGTATTGTAGTAAACTGTTCCACCTGACTTTCCTCTGCAAACTGGAGTATGGGCAAACTGAAGTGGGATTTGGACAGTTATGTGTTTGAAGAAATACATTGTTGTTCCAACATTTTTTAAACTGTGTTAACCATGTCTTTCATTCTCATTTGATGATGAGATCAGTTGAAGGGTCTAAGAATGGTCAAAGAACTAATACTAGGCGAGAATTACATCTGTCTTCGTTAGACAAAGCATATTCTTAACCAGGAGGCTACTGGTGATAAGAAGCCTTCCTTCCCAGGTGTGCTACTGCAGCTAGATCCAACTTGTTTAAAAGTTTAAAGGAATTGTTGAGATTTAGCATCGACAGGTATTTTATCAGTGCAACAGGCCTCTGCCAGTTGGGTTGATGTCTTCTTGTCTTTTATATTGACAAATACCAGAAATAGATAGTACTTTCCCCAATGGGCTTAATTTGAACCTAGAATTCTAATTCTAGAGGAGGACAAAAATGTCCTTAGTGGGATGCATATTCTCTTAGTTTTTTATCTGAAGATCTGGCTGCATTGGCTCAATTAGTTGTTGTTATTTCTGTGTTCTAGTTTGTCTTGACCAGCCCTCTTTGTTTATCAAGCTATGGATTTACCTTGATTTCTTACCTTTTTATCTTCTCATTACCCCTGCCCCCACCCACCCCCTCAGTCCCCTCCTAGGATGCAGTTATATTCTCAGTTATGGCCAGGATATTTTCATCCTCCTCTCTCTTCAGCTATTATAGGTTTCCCCATCATAAGCTAGCTGTATTTGCATACCAGTTTATGTAATTGTGAGCTGGTACAGCCGTTTTGCACAATTGTTTGTGGAAATCTGTGCGTACAATTTCCCATTCAGGCTTTATATCCAGCTGTTTTCCTGATGGCTCAGCCCCCTTTTTCCACTTAGAGCGTGAGCTTTTCCCTTCTAGCTCTAAGCATATGTGGTCTGGTGAATTCAGCCTCCTATCCCTGGCAGTGAACAATGGGGGATGCTTAGGGAAAGAATGTAAGAATCAGGTGATAAAGTGATCCTTGCTGTGTCACATTCATCCTGATTTCCTAAAGGACTTTCTGAAGGGAAGATTTAATCCAGTGTGTGTAATAGCCTGCAAAAAACCTTCTATCCATGAAAGTCACATTTTTCAGTCTTTCTACATAATATTTAATTTCATACATATGTTAAGAAAACTAAAGAATAGGTGTGCTTTAGTCATCTTTTCATGTTGTTCATGATGATTCTGTAGATAATGCTGTTTTGTGTACTTTCTGTGAAGCCTTTTATAAGTTAAAAAGTTTTTAATCCCCTCTCTGGCAGAACTGTGCTATGCTTTCTGCTATCTCTGGTCTTTTCTGCACATCATTGTGCATCTTCTTCCTTGTTATTCCCTGAGCTCACCGATTGATGTTTTCGATTTAATTTGCTGCTCCTGTTTTCATTTTTTCATTCTTTCAGCATTCCCTTGAAAGAATTTCCATTCATTTGTTAGGAGTGGGGATGTTCAGGGCTGTCTGGACATTAGGAGGGAAGAGCAAAGGGCGGGCTGGGATCTTGTGTGACTCCATTCAGCCCCATGAAGCCCTGCACTATAGTTATAAGAATAGTTCTGTTACCCTTAGCCCTTGATCTTAAACAGGCCCAGTAACTGACAAAGAGAAGGAGGGACAGCAGCAGGAGCTGGAAAACATAGATGGTATTATAGATATTTTAACATGAAACTGAGTAATTTCCCTTACTTGAGCGTGTGGATTATCACTGATAGGAAAGAAGCAAATCCCTGGGAAAAGGGCATTTCCTGACGAATTTGGATTCTCTGCTGACGTACTGCAGGACGTATTTTTCTCCAACCTGCATTTGGAGACCACTGAACAATTTTCCTGAAAAGTTCATTATGTATTAATTTCGCTTGAGGTATGTAACTAGCATAAAAAACCTAAGTCCAAGTGATTAAAATTTGCAAAATCTACAAGCAATTTAGAACATTGTTGAAGTGAAGAGTACAGGGTGAGTCTAATGGATAGCACTGCCAGTACGACTACTACAGTAGGGAAATTATTTGCTAAGTGAAGTATTACTATTCTTATATGTTTAACAGTTATTTACTGATATCACATGATGGTTGTTACAAGTAATCATGTCATTACCTTAGGAATATAAAATGCTTTAGTGTTGGAAAAAATATGTTTGCAGTGCAGTGTAATGAAGTACAGATGTGAGCTATCTGTAAAGCATAGAGTTGAGATGAGACTAGGCTTTCTTTTTTTCTATCTTTTTTTTTTAATGACAACAACAAAGTAATCCTTGCCAAATCTCTTTACTCCCAATAGCTCACTTACATGCTGGGAGAGCCACAAAATGGCTCAGGTTGGCAGGCACCTGTAGAGATCACATTGTCCATCCTCCTCCCCAGCAAAGTCAGCTACAGCAGGTTGCTCAGGGCCGGGCTGTCACATTGTGAATTTCTCCAAGGTGGTAGACTCCACAACCTTTCTTCATCACACTCCCAGTAAAAAGAAGTGTTTGCTGATGTTCAGACAGACTCTTCTGTATTTCAGTTTGTGCTTTCTGCTTCTCGTCCTGCCACTGGGCACCGCTGAAAAAAAGCTCCATCCTCTTCATTCTCTCCCATCAGGCATTTATACATATTGAGAAGATCACCCCCCTCAGCCTCCTGCAGACTAAACAATCTCAAGCTTTCTTAGCCTTTCTGAGAGAAGGTCCAGGCCTTGTGCTGGACTCTTTCCGGTATGTCCATGTCTGTCTTGTACTGGCAAGCCCAGAACAGCACTGGATACAGCACTCCAAGCATGGCCTCACTACTGCTGAGTGAAAGGGAAGGATCACCTTCCTCAACCAGCCGGGAACACTCCTCTTCCCAGTGCAGGATGGGAGGATGCCCTTGGCCTTCTTTGCAGCAAGGACACATGCTGATGTTGTTGCCCCGTAGGATCTCCTGGTCCTTCCAAGCTGCTTTCCAGCTAGTTGGCCCCCAGCGTGTACTAGAGCATGGGGTTATTTGTCCACAGGGGCAAGAATAAAGGGCACTTCCCCGTGTTGAACTTCATGAGGTTCCTGTTTGTGCATTTCTTCAGTATATTGAGGTCCCTCTGAATGGCAGCATAACCATCTGGTGTCTCATCATCTTTTATCATCTGCAGACTTGCTCAAGGTGCATAGCCTGAATGGCAGCATAGACATCTGGTGTCTCATCAGCTTTCATCATCTGCAAACTTGCTGATGGAAATCCGTCCCAGAATCCTTGTCATTAATGAAGGTATTTAACAGTATTGCCCAAGTATTGATCCCTGGGGTATGCCACTAGTGCCTGGCCTTCATGTGGACTTTGTGCTGCTAATCCCAGTCCTTCAAGTCCAGCAGTTTAGCCATTTTTGGTGCACCTCACTGTTCAATATGCAGCCCATACTTCCTCTGTTTGCTGTGAGGATGTTATGAGCGATAGTGTCAAAAGTCTTGCTAAAGTGAAGATAAACAATATCCACTGCTCTCCCTCATTCACTGAGCCAGTCATGTCATTGTAGGAGGCTGTCTGGTTGGTCAAGCATGATTACCCCTTCATAAATTCATGCTGACTACTCCCAATCACCTGGTCCTTAATATAATTGGAAACGGATGCCAGGTTTATTTGCTCCAATAATCCTCAGTAAAATACTCACAGAATTCCACTGAGAATCATGGCGCATTGGTGCTCAGTGAATTGTTGGTTGAAGGAGTGTTTCTCAGTTCGTCCTGTCCTTCCCTGAGGGGGTAAAATTTATATCAAGTTAAATATTTTTTGTACTCACCCAAGATAGACCTGGACTGGAGAACTGATATGTCTTCAAGTATGGAAGTTCCTTTCTTAAGCAGTCTTTGGCATTCCTGGGTTATGGAATCACTCAGCATCCTAATAATGGTGGTGTTGCCTTCCAGTCTAGAAATAAAAACATTTTATGGAGGTGAGATCTCACCATTAAGTAATTTTATTTTAGGGAATCACTTTAGCAAATGACCTCTAGAAAGACGTTGAGAGAGATCTGTTTTGAAATGTATTCCTGACTTTGGATCTGAGCAGATTGTTCAAAAATTCCACACAGACCTCCCAAGAAATGAAAAACAGAATGAAGGCTGAGTGGTTAGATGGTCTTTTTCTGCTGGTTATCCGTGGTGATCTGTGGTTTTCTGCTGGTTATCTGTGAGTGTACATGTTGCGATGCTTGCATGTTCTAATCAATTGTACTTTTCTGTGAGATTCATCAGACTTCAAGGAACTCAGAAATGTGCTGTAAGAGAATAATGCCAGAGTAATCATCCTGTTCTGTGAAACAAAGGAAGCCTGGAAGTTAATCTGTAACTAGGAAGTGTGAAATAAAAGATCTGGATCCTGCAGAATGTCAGTCAGTTTTTGTACAGCAAAAAAGGTACCTTCATTTTTAGCGACAGACCAGCCTAAAATCAAGAAGTAAACAAAGTAACAGAATAGGAAAATACAAAACAAATGCAAAGTATTTAAAATAATGATTTTGAAAACAATAATAATGAAACGGCAAAAAATGAGAAAGAAATTATTCAGTTGCCAGTGTTGGAGATTTGAATGATAGATAAGAACAGGATTTGCTTATTTATCCACCTAATAACAAACTAATTTGAGAAACAGACTGAGTGGTAGAAGGAATATTTAACAAATTAAGTTCTAGCGTGAATGAACAGGGCTATTACAGCTGTAATTTATGGAACCGCTCAGCACTGTTAAACTTTAACTGGATTACTGTGGCCAAGGTCCAAGAAAGTTGCAGGTTGATTTCTCCCCTGATAGCTGCAAGTGAACATGATCAGAGATCTGGAAAACTTGATCTGCTAAGTAAAAATGAATTAATTGCAATTGTTTAGTCTAAAAAAGAGCATATTAAAGCTCAGAATATTTGGAAACATATCAAAATTTTAAGTATTAAAAAGTCTGCTACACAAAGATCTCAGTTCCATATATGGGCAATGTATGTTAAAACTTGTAATGGACCTAAACTGCACCAAGGAATTTTAGATAACACATTAGGAAAAGAATTGTAATAGGGTCATGAAGCAATGGGCTACAGTGCTTAGTGAGGTTTTAGAGTTGTTGCTGCTGGAAGTCTAGACACACAGTTGTTAGAAATGTCTAGAGGTACAGTTGTTCCTGCCATAGATCTGAGAAATGGACTGTATGAAACCCTGAAGTCCCTTTTTGTGTGGTGGGAACGAAAGAGAGTGGCATGAAAGAAAATGTTTTCCAACTAGAAGAACAAAACTCCCTTTTTCTTGGAACAAAATCTATCTTCTCTGTGAAGTCATGGGAAAAAAAAATAATCAGCATTGTATTCCAATATCTGCTGTGCAGTTCCCAAGCCAGAGTTGTGTTACTTGACTGCAAGACAGTGCTTCTGGTGAATTGGTTGTTTCTTCAAAACTTTAAGCTTTGGAAGTTGATTGGACGTTTGTTTGAGTTTGGAAAACAGGTTTCAAAAATTAATTAAGAGAGGAAACAGTGCAAGCGTAGACGTGACAAGCTGCAAATTTGTTTTCTGCATCTCTGCTTTATTAGATAGGTGTCATTTCCATGCTTGAATTTGTGTGTGTGTGTAATAAAACAAAAACATAATTAAGTTGTAATTTGTTTTAAGTGGCTTTATGTTACTGTGTTTAGGCAACACCAACTCACTGTCTGCTTAGGACGCTTTTTGACTAAAAATACTAAGAATGAAGAATTGACCTCTCCTTTCCAAAAATAAAACAAAGAATATATCCTGAACTTGTTTGTCATGTACCCTTTACATGTGGGACTGATGAAATGGTGCTTGTCAATACATAGAGTTCAATATGCAGGGTAAATCCAAAGGGTTGATCTGTTGGATGTTATTCAAGCCTCCAGAAATGTAAATGTACTTAACCATGAGTAGAAAATAGGTTTGCTGTTCTGAAGTTTAAAATGTCATAGAATCATAGAATAGTTTGGGTTGGAAGGGACCTTTAAAGGTCATCTAGTCCAACATCGCCTGCAATGAGCAGGGACATCTTCAACTAGGTCAGGTTGCTCAGAGCCCCTGTTTCCAGGGAAGGGGCAGCTACCGCCTCTCTGGGAGACCTGTGCCAGTGTTTCACCAACCTCATTGTAAACAATTTCTTTCTTACATCTAGTCTGAATCTGTCCTCTTGTAGTTTAAAGCCATTACCCCTTTTCCTATTGCAACAGGCCCTACTAAAAAGTTTATCCCCATCTTTCTTATAAGCCCTCGTTAAGTAGCATCATTAACAAATGGAAGTATTTAAATTCCAAAGATGTCATATACTGGAAGGCAAAAAATTTTTAACTCCTAGTTGCTCTCAGGATAGAATGTGGAACTAATCAGTGAGATTCTAGGAGACAGCTGCTGTGCGAAGAATTATTTTTGCACATATATGTATGTGTTTGTACATATGCACACACACACGTTTATTATGAAAGGGAATACTTACATTTTCTGTAGCAGAGGAAGTAGTATTCAATTTTTTCTTTAGAAAAACCCCCAACCTCTTTATGGATTTGAAGTTATAATATATAATTCCTGTTTTTTCCCCTCTAGTACCAGTATTCTTGTTTTTAGAAGCATGGAATTCTCATAATTAGCCATAAAGTTAACTTCTTAACCTTATTTTCTAGCCTCACAGTCATACTGGAGGTTATAATAGAAGATAGGTTTTCTGTTTTATGTATACAGTATAATCTTTCTACAAAATAATTTACTATGGAATAATCACACACTGTACTAAACGATTTCCTTGCAAAATAAATATATATATTTAACTTTATTCTTGGAAACTTTACTTAACTTTACTGCTTGGAAAATAATTTTATCTTCCTTTTGTTCAGTTGCTTTAAGAAAAGTGAGTTCTAAGGTTATTTTCTTTTCTTTTAGCAAGTAGTAAAAAAATCTATGAATTGAACATTTCCTTTTCAGTCAAAATGAATTTCAACACACATGTATGATTTAGAAACAAACAATTTGGATTTTAAATCTTTATTATGAAAGCTTTGTTAGCAGCAGTCAAAATCGCAATAACATTTCCAGGTAAAACACGATTAGAGTCTTACTGTTTCACGCATCAGTGATATTTAGTAGGAAATTCAAAGTTCTAGCATGCTAGTTCTTCAGAAGCATAATGTATTTTCCAGTGGAACATTATTTTGGTAAAATTATTTTCTATTTCAGATGAAAAAAAATTAAATGGTTCTTCTGTAAAATATACGGTTAGCACACTTAGGGGTTTATAGAGTCCTGGTAGAAAATCTCATACATAGACCACTTGACAAATTTCAGGTAAGAACAAAACTAGCTATAACTGCATTAGAAAACAGGCTAAGTAGTCACAATACACTAGGTCTGTATGTTTTTAATATTCCCAGCAATTCCCTATGACTTTTTATTTCCTTTCCTTTCTTACATTCTCACAATCTCTAATCTTTTAGGATAGCATAGAACCTTGGATTCCAGCCCGTGGAAGTCCTCTGTCTGTGGACATATTGTGTGCATACATGTATGTTGGTATTTATTTTATTAAGTCTCAGACAAGTATATATATTGTTGGACACATTCCTTTTTCAGCTTTGTGCATTTTATACGTTAAGGTGAAACTCTGATAGGGTAGAACACTTAGATTTAGGAGTTATCTAGGTTCTAAAAAAAATGCATGACGTGTCTGTTTCTTAAAAGACAGAGTGTAAGCTTTTAGTTTGCTGACAGCTAAATTGCAATGAGGTTGTCTTCAAAACTGTAGTGCTTTGCTGGCAGAACTGACAGGGTACATAAAAATGAATAATTATTAATGAATAATTAATAAAGATAAATGCACATATGATTATCTGTAATCTGTTCTTTGAAGATATATCCTGAAAACAACTATCCACCTTCCCTAGAGTGCTATGATAGGTGCTGGTAAACAAGGGCATATAGTGCTTTGGGTTACAGTTGCACTGATAGTGGGTGGCTGTGATGAAATATTTATTTGTTACTGCCTTGTGATTGCCACCATAACAGAGAGGAAGTTCAAAGGGGTCTCCTAATACTTTCTGGATAAATTTGTAATCCGGAGAGGAAGGGGGCTTTCCTAGAGCATGGTGATTATCCTTATACAGATCCTTCAGACTGGCCAAGTTTTTAATATTTTATCAAGTAGCGTGGCCTTGAAAATAACAATTCACAGCAAAGTACTGGTCACATGTACTAGTATAGTGATCCTAGCTAGTGAGAGGTCTAGAGCACAAGTCTTATGAGGAGCGGCTGAGGGAGCTGGGGTTGTTTAGCCTGGAGAAAAGGAGGCTGAGGGGAGACCTTATCACTCTCTACAACTACCTGAAAGGAGGTTGTAGTGAGGTGGGTGTTGGTCTCTTCTCCCAAATAAAAAGTCATAGGAAAGAGAGGAAACGGCCTCAGTTTGCACTGGGGAAGATTTATATTGGATTTTCGGAAAAAATTCTTCACCAAAAGTGTTGTCAAGCACTGAATTAGGCTGTCCAGGGAAGTGGTTGAGTCACCATCCCTGGAAGTATTTAAAAGATGTGTAGATGTGGTGCTTCAGGCCATGGTTTAGTGGTGGACTTGGCAGTGTTAGGCTGATGGTTGGACTCGATGATCTGAAGGGTCTTTTGCAACCTAAATGATTCTATGATTCTATTCTGTGATTCTGTTTATTTATTTATTATTTGGCATGGTAGCTTATATTTGTACGAAAGCACAACTCTTCTAGGTGTCAAATGGCACACTCTATTTGGCTCTTCTTAACATAAGAGAGCATGCAAATTGAAAAGCAAGCATCTCAATTAATTCAGTCAGTAACTGTCCATATCAAAACTTTGTCCTGTTGCTAATAGTCTGATGGCTGTAGTGGCAACAGGAAAACACGTGTACAAACCCATTGCCAGACTGGTTTATCTGGTAATTTTTCAAAGTTTTCTAAAGGTGTTTGGTTTAGTTACAGATATTTTTTTCAGTTTAGGTGATTGATCTTACGATAAAAGCACATAGAATATCTGTTACCTCTTCTCTATATCCAATTTGAAACTTGAGCTAAAATTGATGCTTTTCCTACAACAATATATAAATGTCTCAAATGGCTGAATATATTAGTAAACAAAGTATTTTTTCTTCTGCCTAAGAATGAACTCTGAAATGAAGGAGTGCTTAGTAATGCCGTAGTTGGTATTCAGACTGCCAGTTAAAGCAATCTCATTTATGTGTACTTTTGTACCAGTTAGGAGCCATTTTAAATTAATCAAGCTGAAAGCTGGTGTACAAACTTGACACATTTATTCAGTCAAGACATCTACTTTTTGGCACTGAAGGCTACATTTATGCAATCTTTTTGTATATTATAGTAGCAATCTTAAAGATTGATTGGGTTTTTTTGTCATTCTGAAATGTCATTCTGACATGTCTGAAAGTATCTGTAATTTTTAGACAAACCCTTCTGATTAAAGTTTATGGCCTACAAAGATTCTAAGCAAGCAGAACCATGGTATAGCATTGTTAATCTCTTCAGAATAAAGAGGCTTTTGCCTCTATTTATGTCAGTGTAATGGCTCACATGGGAATGACATCCATTATGCTGGCCAGCATTTCATATGTGACAGAAGAGCAAAATTATTATCAAGGCTAATTGGTTTTATTTAGAGAGATATGCCTAAATATTTAATCTCAGTTCTTACCTCATGATTCCCCACTGTAGTTTGTATAAAATTTGTCAATTGGAATTATGAAAATAACAGATAAAGCTGTTTTCTAAAATTAATAAAATCATAAATGCAGATTTTCCCAGTATACCATAAGATCTTTTATTTTTGTTGTAGTAGTTGCTAAATAAGACATATATTTTGAATTCCAGTAACAGTAACAATAAATCCCAAACAAACTTAAAAAATCCATGCTGTCACATTTAGTCTGTTTTTACAGGTTTACACTAAGATTTCTCTTTATAAAAATAAATAGATGTTATTTGAAAAGTATCTTGAATATAAATACTAATGAGGTCCGAAAGGTGAAACTTCTTTGATATTAGTCAAAGTTACATAAATAATTTTGAGCTGATATTAGCATAACCTACTGTTGCGTGAAAAGGGGCAAAGCGGTTTTAGCAGAAGATAAACCCCCTTGCGTTCTAACACTCCTCACCGAGGTGGGAGGCTAGGTGCGGCTAGGTTTAAATTCTGAGTGATGCCCAATTCAGCACTATCAGTCCAATCGCGTTTAATATGTATTAAACTATTACGATTTGGATACACTAATAGTGGACTGCACCTTCAGTCTAGTCGTGCTCATGAACTAGCACGGCCACTCTCGAGTCTTTGGTCGCGTTCAGTGAGAAAGCGAAACGACTAGCTACTTAAAAAAGTGCAGTTTATTTAAACAACAGATATATAGGTTCTTAGGATTGCCGGTGATAAATACACTGTCTGCAAAGCACGTGCAAATGAAAGTATTGTTACATATACAAAACGCGTGACAAAGTTATAAACGATACAGCGTGGCTTTAAATGTAGAAAAAGAGAGTCTCTAGAGAAATTTCTAAGTTTCCCGAGGAAGCACTCGGTATAATCTAAGTCTTACCCAAAGGCGTCCCTATGGGGGGGAAGAGAGGCTCAGCCCGTCGACTGATCCCAGAAGTCAGTGATGTAATTCTTTATGATGGTGTCTTCCCTGGGTATCCCCCCTCTCTTGGGCTATTTTTATACTATTTGTTATCTTCAAGGTGGAGTTTGAGTGACTTTAGTCATACATACTTTTATCATGATTGGTGTAAATTTCTCTCGCTTCACAATTAAAGGTATAGTTTACGAGAAATTCAGGGCGCAGACTCAAGAAGGAGTGGTCGCACCTTGGAGGCGGGTAGCCTTCGGGATGGAGGTGTGTTTTGGTATTATAATGACATTATAATGAGCAAAGTTCGCACAAAGGACAGCATTTCATCAAAATTTGACAAAATGTTGGCTCTGAGCATCTAGCGGGCAGCTAATTGGCAGCTTATCTGTTTCATGGTATCATCCCATTCCTGTATCCGCTATACATCATAAGGTAAAGCCACGGAATAATTGCATCCCGTCCCGTACCTCATGTAGCTTATCAGGGAACCACAGATGTTGTGTCCTTCATGCCAGCTGCGGCTATTTTCTACCTCAGAAGCCTCTTGATTTTATACTTTTCCTTAATGTGTGAACAATGCTGTACTTTTGTATTTTTTAGCCAATTTAGTATTTATTCCACACCTACATCATAACTTTAACCAGTATATGGGATGGCAAAATCACGGTCTTTGAAAACTCTGTGACACTTAGTTTCAGCAGATACTTATGCTTGGAAAACTGGGGTCAATGCTTCACAAATTATGAATGAAAGCAGCTGTTAAGTTCATACAAGACAGAGCTGCAGGGAAGGGAAGTTAAATATCTCACTCTGGCTGATCTGAAGGAACCTTGCAGACAGTTTACACACTTCTGTTATAAACAGAATAGTGTTTTACATCCAGGAGGAAAAAATCAAAGTATTTTCCTTGCAAACAGATGAAATTAGTTCAGTAAGGGTAGAAGTAACAAACAGCTCAGTTCCAGCTCTACAGTAACAGACTGGAAAAGGAAGAAATTTGAGGTCTAGGCTTCTCAACAGACATGCATCTATTTAGACTTTTTCTTTAGAATGAATCTATTTAATTTAAAAGTATTTACCTAAGGAGAAATGGCAGTTACTAGTTTCTTATCTGAAGAAATTCAAAATCTGCTGTGCCTGCTATAGCTGTGGATATTGAGAGTAGGAACCATATATACTTATGTACAGGTAATGTATAATTACAATGCAAAATGAATCCTGAGTAAAGAGTATAAAACTTTTGAAGCGTTCTTTGAGACTGTACCTGAAGTAGATGTTGCTTGTAAATCTATGCGCAGTGTCACAGGTAAATGTTTAGTTGTGGGTTTGATATTGGTGTGAACAGCCAGACCTTTTGTGGGTAATACTTACCAGTCTTTTGGGGTTACTTTGTGCTGCTTCTGAAGATTGTTGTTGGTTTTGTTTTATTCTGTGTCCAGGCTTGGCTTATACAGCAATGGTGGGAAAGCAGAAACCATTTTTTCCCTTCCATTCTTCATCTCCTAACGGAAAAGAAAGACAAATGTGATTTAGGACAATTCTAAATGGAATAAGAAAATCTAATGGTTTCTGTGCAAGGCAAAATGATCAGTCCTGTGACAAGCCTCAAAATGTCAAAACCTTTTTAGCCCTTGTTTGATTTTAATGATGTGCTCCGCATAATTTCATATACCTCACACTTCACAGATTTCATGGAATGCTGCACTTACAGGGTCCAGGCACTGAAGGAGTAGATAAGATTCTTCCCTTTTTAGATATTTCTCAGATTTAGACAGCTGTTGAAGACTGAGATTTTGTAAAGAGTATATGAATGAAGAAGCAAAGGGCTTAAAGGGGGGACATGGAGCAACAGAACAGCAATTCTGGAGATGCTGCCTTTTATGATCTGAGCAGCTTCCTTTCTGCAACTGCAATTTTAGTCATTAGATTAAATTTAATAAAGCCTTGATAATAAAGCATATATGGAATAATGAGGATGACATCATTACTTTTGTTTGGGCACAAGAAGCAGGAACACTAGCTAGCTGCGAGGAGGTGGAAAGATTTCTTGCCCGTCTTATTTTGGAAGGAAGAAAAAATTTCATAGTGACGTGAGAAAGAAAGATTATGGATGTGCAAAGCCCTACCGTACTTTAAGAGAACACACAAATTATGAACATTTTATCAGTATCGTAGCAGCAGATGCAGACATTGCGTAAAGGAGTGTCAACAAAGGAAGTTTTTGGATGACCTTAAGAAACAGTTAAACAGTTGACCTTGTTGTCAAACATGGATCACATGTTCTGATGCACCTGACAGGGGTGCATACTGTTACTTCACTATCAGCAGTTTTCTAAAGCTGAAAAAAAATTAATTTACTATATTTCATTTAATTAACTCACACAGAAGATGGAATACCAACCACAAAATGGAACAAATAATAATAAAAAAAAATAAAAAAATTATTGCATTTTCTGCCTTGGAATGTGGGAACTGCAGCAGGACAGTGAATGCTGGCAGTGGTCACAGTGTAGTGTATCACTGATTCCTTTTTAAGGTCATTTTGACCAGATTTAATACCGAGATTCATTAAGAGATTTGGAATTAATTTTTCTGTCTGTTCAGACCAGACAAATTCAATCACTGTGCCAGCAGCTCTCACTTAATTTCTGAAAAGATTTGATCCCATAAATTTTGTTGGTTAGCTGTGAATAATTTTTAAGCCTCATTCTTTCTCATATAAATAGCCATCTGCCCAGAGTTTCCTTTGAATTGCATTTTAACTATGTTATTCCTCTTCTTTCTAATTTAATGAACTAGCAAGGAATATATTTATATAAAGTTAATAATTGAACTACTTCCTTGATCAAAAACATAGCTGCTATAATTTTATTAGGATTTTTAATAGGGAGAAAAGAATGACCTTTCTAAAAGTTATGGAGCTAGTTTTATTCCTTGGTGTCTTTGTAAGATTACAAATAATTTTGATTTAATCAGAGTTGATGGCAGATTATCAGCATCCGGGCAGTGATGAAGTTGCAACAGGAAGTCCAAGGGCAATCAAGAGAGACTTCAGAGCCTTGGGACGACTGGTTAAGGGATCAGGAGCACAAGTAGTGTTCTTGTCTATCTTTCTAGCTGCAAGGAATGATGACAATTCTGCCTGTTGTTACTGGCAGAATTTTGGGGTTTTTGATCACAAGTTGGTCTACACAACACCAGGCCTGCTGATGACAGATGGGGTATACCTGTCTCAAAGGGGCAAAAGGATCTTTGCACAGGAGTTGGCAGGGCTCATTGAAAGAGCTTTAAACTAGATTTGAAGGGGGAAAGGGATAAAATGAGGCTCACTAGAGGAAAGTCTGCGGCAGCATGCCAGTGTTTGTGGGACAGTGTGTTAGTGAGGTCCGTCAATCTGCTCCATGATGTGCTAAGTACACTGGAGCACATTTGAAATGCATTTATACTAATGCCTGCCCATCAGCCTGGTGGGATGAGTCCTGTGACTGGTGTGCCATGATGGACAGTTATAGGCTGTGCAGGAGAAATAGGCAGGGCAGGTGAGGCGGGAGATGGCTCTGTATGTAAGGGAGGGTTTGGATTGTATGGCGCTTTCTCTTGGCATCAACATGGTTGAAAGCCTCTGGGTAAGGATGGCAGGAAAAGTAAATAAAGCAGATGTTGTTGTGGGACCAACCACCCGGGCAGGACGATGACACTAATGAATTATTCTACAAGGAGTTAAGGGATATCTCTAGGTCAAGTGCCGTTGTCCTTATGGGTGATTTTTAACCTCCCAGACATCAACTGGCAATATCATACAGCAGACACAAACAGGTACAGGAAAATCCTGAAGCATTTTGAAGATAACTATTTGGTCAGGTACTAAGGGAGCTGACTAGGAAAGACGCCCTCCTGGATTTGTTGTTTGTAAAAAGAAAGGGACTTGTGGGTGAATTGGTCATTGGTGGCTATCTTGCTCACAGTGACAATGAAGTAGTTGAGTTTCAGATCGTTTGTGATAGGAGGAAACATACCCGCAAAACTTTGACCCTGGATATGGGGAGGCTGCTGAAGGAACTAATTAGTAAGGTCCCCTGGAGTTCTACTTTTGAAAGTATTTGCGTCGATGAATGCTGGTCACTTTTTAAAAGCCGTCTCTTAAAGAGTGCAGGAGCAGGCAATTCCAAAGTGCCAGAAGTCAAGCAAGCAAGGCAGAAGGCCAGCTTGGATGAGCAGGGATCTTCTTCTAGAATTTAGGTGGAAAGGAATGTGTACAGACATTGGAAGGACAAGGACAGGTGACACAGGAGGACTACAAAGATGGTGTTTGCCACTGTAGGGAGAAAATCAGTGCAGCCAAAGCTCAGTTAGAGTTCAAGCTGGCTAGTACTGTGAAGGACAACAAAAAGAGGATTTTAAAATATGTTAACAGCAAAAGGAGGATCACAGACAACATTGGTCCATTGCTTGATGAGGCTGGTCACCTCTCAGATAGAGACGTAGACAAAGCAGAGACGTTTAATGCCTTCTTCACCTGTGTCTTCAACATCAATGATGGCCCCATGGGGCCCCTGCCCCATGGGACTCCTGGAGCCCTATGTTGGAAGACCATGACTGGAGACATGATAAACTCCTAGCTGACCCTGAACTTGTTCAAGACTTGCCGCTCCAGATGGATGCAGATAAATCTATGGGGCTTGATAGGATTCATCCCAGGGTACTGAAAGAGCTGGATGGTGTCATCGCAAGATCTCTCTCCATTATTTTTTAACAATCTTGCGAATCTGGAGAGGTCCCAGTCGACTGGTAGCTGGCAAACATTGTCACAGTTTTCAAGAAGCATAAGAAGAGTCATGATCCAGTATAGTTTCTGGTCTGGGTTGCTGAGAAATGAGGTAACTGGCAACAAAGGAACATGCTGGAATGAACTGGAATGAAACTAAACTAATGAAAGTAGCATTCAGGAATCCCAGTGGAAAGCCGGGGGTTATTACTAGTTATGGTGCAGACAAATCAGTAATAAGGGCAATCTCAGGTGAACTGAGTTGCATATGTAGTGATATTGAAAAGGGCTGGACAGGATGAAGCCATGACATTAGGAGGGAGACAAATGTTTTGATGAAAACTAGAACACTGAACTGTCAGCTTGCCTGATAATACTGAAAAGAAGTGGTATTTTAAAATATTTTTTGCTGATGCTTTTTAAAGAAAATTTAATTTCTCCTTTCTTTCCAAGATCATCCTGTTTTTCTTTTCATGTAGAAGGAATAGGAAAAATTAACCATCACTGGCTTATTTTACTGTGAGGCTAGCTTCATTTCTTCATTACATGATTTTCAGGCACAAGCCTTTGGTGTTTTAAAGTTCTTTACAATGGTCAGGTTCTCTGAAACACTCACATTGTGATTTTTCTTTGGGTAATTTTTGTTATTCAGTACAGGCTTACATTTATACCTAATGCCCAATGCATTGTAGGAAAAGGTATTCTGATTTTAGGAAGTGGTTATTTTGATTTCTAGATTGATTTTTTTTTTTTTTTTAATAAACTCTAGATCCCAAATATCTACTAGTAACCACATTTTAAATATATGGTTTTGTTTTCTGTCAGGTGTGATGTCTCCCTCTGCTTGTGGTAGTTGAAATCTAAATTCTAACTCCAAAAATGAAAAACAAAACAGTGAGACAGAGGCCTTGGAAGCAAGAAAACAAGCAATCTGGAAAAGAATTCCTTTCTCATTGGCCCTTACATGTCAGTCTGTGAAAGGGTTTCACATTACTCTTGCAAGTAACTGTAACACATAACACTTATAAAAGATGTTATAGCCAGCTTGTATTTTAGGATTTGTAAGCAATAAACAACTAATTAGAGAGAGGTATATATTGTGACAGAGGTTTCTTTTGTGCTTCAGCCAACCTAGGAGTATGCAAATATTTCCATGCATAGTTAGGTTTGAAAATGAATATTAGTATCTTTTTTTTGCTTTTTTTAAGCAAAGGTGTAGGTGGGTAAGTGTGTATTGTTTTCTTGATGTTCTTCCACATGATGATGACGTGATTCCTGAATCTGTTATTTCTGCCTTTGAATGCTTCCCTTAATTTATGGCCCAACACCTTCTTTTCCTCATTAAAAATCAGTTTTAAGATAAGACAGCAATACCCTTCCCAGATGTGATACTTGATCAAAACACATTCACTGAACATTTTCACTCTAGAAGTGTTTGGTCACAGATGTAGCTTTTCTGTTCACATTAATTATGATTTGCTCTTAGCGTGGATGCCTGTCTACCTTCTGAGAGTTACTTTTAGAATAAATGTTGCATATAATTTTCACAGTGTTAGAGCTAAATGAAAATGTGTATAAGACTAGATCTATTTGAAGTATTAGATGGGATATAAGTTGTTCTTTAAACATAAAAAGGTACTTAGGAACATCTTATTTTTAGAAGGCTAATATTGTAATCAGCTCCACATAGCAGTTTTTACCCCTAGATTTTGATCGAGTTGTTCATGATGATGTGCTTGAAAACTGTATATTTCTTATTTGTCCAGTGAACGAAAAATATATATTTGAATTTCATAGTAGTTCCTAATTGTATTATTTTCTGGCAGACACGTAAATATAGTAAGTAGTAGTAAATATAGAATCTCAGTGTGCTTTTCAAAGAAGCGTATCACTCGTTATCTTGGTGTTGCAGAAACAAGGAACAAATTATGTAAATGGAGAAGGAAACAGTGTGGGATGCATAAGGCATTTAGGCATTTACAGTGGGATTTCCATACAGGACAGAAAACAATATGTGTATTCATCTGCCATGAACTTGGGAAGCAAATACTTTGGATGTAGTCTCCTACTCCAATTTGTATCCTTTAACAATGTTTTAAAATTAATCTAACATGATTTATTTAACATCAATGAGCATATCAGTGACAGAATTCAAAGCACACACTGTATAAGAATTCTGTCCTAAGGTTTGCAAAAATGCCTCTCACATTGACAACTGTATTCATCTTGGGCGTACAACAGCTGTCATTGTATAAACAATTGTCTGTTTCTGCCTATGTGAAACCAAATGTATTAGGTTGTTTAAAAAGGTGACCCAAACCATTTATAGATAGATGTTTCAGTAAAATATTTTATTGAAAGTGCAATAACCACTTACATCAGCTGTGCGTCACCGGATAGCTAAAAGACGTGAAAGGCAGGCAGCTTTCATAGTTACATATGACAGCGATATCCAAGAAATATCCTAGAAATCCATACTTACAGTTATTTGAATTACTGGTGATTTGAGTCTGCGCACATGACTCTTTTAGTATAATTGTCAACGGCTTATAAAATTGAATGCAATTTTCATGGGTAGATAGTCATACATTAAATGCATGCGATACTAAAAAGAAAACTGAAATCTTAGATCTAAGTATGTCATGATTTCTGGAGTTTTTAATTACATTTGTACCTGGCTACTCTCAGTGATATAGTAATAAGGGTAAAGTATTTCATGAAAGCATGGCAGTCAACTTGGTAAGGCTTTCTTTTGTGTGTGTGCCATTATTTACATTATTTAAAAGTTCTAAAACTCTTGGAGATTAATTTCAATGTTAAAATGTGTGTGTTTTTAAGTGGGCGGTTGGAATCACAGTTTTCAGATATCTGTCAGCAGCTGAAAAAAGTCCAAGCTTATTTTATGTGAGTCTGACTTTCTAATGAGTGCAGCATTCCTGGTGGAGCTGCACTGGTGCAAGTCCGTCAGTTTAGAGGTTGAGTTACAGTGACAACAGAATCTGACACCGAGAAAGAAAATCCACCTGTTTCACATTGGCTCCAGTTACTTTACAGTTGACAGATTGCTTCTGATTATGGCAATGACAGCCTCCTGTTTACAAAGGTGGAATGTTACCCCTGGAAAAATGTCTGGGACGAGAAATAGTTTCCAGAGATTGCAGGATGGCTACACTATTGGTAAGAATCCATCAGTTCAGATGGACCCTCAGAAAGGGAAACGTGGTTTGGGGTAGAGAGTGTGGAACGTTCTGTGTGGCTAACTGTGCAGAGGTGCTCTCTTTGGAGAAGAATGGAACAGCCAAATGTACATGTCCCTTATAGTGATAAAATCACATCAGTCTTGAGTGTTAAGCATATTTTTGCACTGTAGAGGGTAAAAAAAAAAAATTATTAAAGTACTCTGTAGATTAGCCATGTAAATCTAGTTTGTGTAACATACACTGACTGACACACCACAAAGACTCAGTTTGTTAATATGCTGTATAGTGGCCCTTGAGATTAATCTCTGATGTTGAGATTTTACCGTGATTGGCACATGAGAAATCCTCAGTAAAAGAGATCTTAATTTTGTCAATATTCAGATAGTTCCATTGGCAGAGTAATCTCTGAGAGGAGAGAAAGCAGTGACACAGCGATAGTAGCTCTATGCCTGCAAAATTTTGAGTATAGCTAAATCCACTTGAGCTTCCTGCAGAGATTAAAATAGCCTCAAGCATGTCCCAAGGAAAGCGGAAAATCTTTTTGGAAAGACAGTTATAGAATACAGAAATAGTTAAGGAATACTGTTCATTTGGCCACTTTCCCTTGTCAGCACTCATAAATTAAATGAAGGGACCAAGTAGCCAGAAACTCTGTTGCAGAGCATACCCTATGCAAAGGATACGCTCACATGTATCACACCGAAGTATACTGAGCAGTACAAGATTTCTGTTGTTTTGTCTCACAAATGCCACTTCCTGTGCAAGGCTAGAAGTTTGGATATGTAAAATCTCAGAAATTTAAAAAAGTAAGTCAGATATAGAAGCCATGGAATATTGTGTTATGTATATATTTATACTGAAATGTAATCTATAGTCTATTGGCAATATACATCTCTGTTAGAAGAAATTCCATTAGTTAGGTGTTTCACTTGGTACTTATTTCTTGCCTTTTGAACAAAGAAAATACTGAAACACCTTGTGTAAGAGGTGTGTGATTTACTCTTATAAACTGGTATATTTTTGCTAGTATTAAATAAGTGCAAAGACTATCAGTGGTGCTCACATGTGCTTGTCTTCAGAGCTGTAGTACTAGAGGTAATGGCTGCTGAAGTTAAAATATTAATCTGCTGTGGAAACAGTTAACGGCATTTTGAACTACATATTCAGTAAAAACTAATGAATTAAAACTGAAAAAAAATGCATTTCTCCCATATCTGAAAATGTATTTCCTTCAAATTATCTGCACCGATATATATGTAAAAAGACTGTTAAGTTATAAAGGAAACTTCTCAGATACAGCTATATTACAAAGCCACTTCACTGAAGTTACTTCTTACTGAACAGGAGTGTTCTGGGGAGGTGGCAGCCATTTCCATCAAAATAAACCAGAAACACATTGTAAATTACTTTGCCACAGAACCTAATAGCCAAACAAATAAGGTTTAGACTAACATTGCCTTTGGAGGGATTTTACAAACACAAACACCTTATCTGATATGCTAAACTTTGACTTACAAAGCTAACTGTGCCTTCTACCCTGCCTGCAGAACAGCTGCTGCATAGTTGCACCAGGCTTGTCAGTCTAGGAATGGAGAGAGAGCAAAGAAAACTTAAAAAAACTCTTCACAGAAGAACGGGGCTTTATGTTCTCTTGCATTACTGGGAATTATGATTATAAAGCCTGATGCTCATTTTTACAGGGGGAATAGAAATGTTTTTAACAACACAGTGTTGTGGTTGGTATCAAAGGAGCCAGTAAACTTTATGCCTGGCTTGTAGTTCTTTTGGGTGCTACACTACCAGTGACTCGAGGTTTTGTGCAAAAAGGAATAAAAATGACTGAACATGTATTTTTACAGACCTTTAAGAAACAGAACCTGTCTCGAGGAGAAGGATGAGGCCCTTTGAATGTTAAGGTTCTGAAAACGTCCTTGGACATTAAAAGGTAGCGGAGGTCGTTCGGCATCTGATGCAGTGGAGCCCGGGTTTAGCCAGAAAAGGAAGAACTTCTTCCAAGGGGGAATGTGGTGACTGTTATTCTGAGAACAAACATACCTGTTTGCTGCTGCTGGTGACCGTGCATGGGGGCCTAATAAATGAACCTGATGAACAGGAGCAGTTAGTTAGACAGGGGTGGGAATAAAAGAAATGTCAGTATCCAACTGTTGCTTGTGCTACCCTATTGGTTTTGTTCTTTAGAAATGGAAACATCCCTTGTACATCTCTCACAACAGCTGGTCAAAAGATGCAGCAAATTTTAGAAAGGGTTTGGAAAGGGATACAAACAGTATTTCTATAAGAAACAGGAGTAAGAAAGGATGCAGGATATTCCACCAACTCCCCAAACTAGTATGTGGTGGATATGTTTTGTCATAGGCATCTCTGAAATATTCACCATTGAATGTGGGAAAAGGAAGGGAGACTGATAGCACAAGACAGCTTGATGTTGTCTAAGTCCTGTACACAAATGACAACGGTTACTTTTGCAAACTTGTCTGGATATGAAGTCTGTCACATTAAAAAACTCAGAGATCAGCTGCATTGTGTTTTCAGGCCTCCTCACCTCTACAATTAGAATACTGTTGAAAGGGTTCAAGCTGTAGTTGTGTTGATCTGTGATCTCTACTACTGATTCTCTGTTATTTTTTGCAATGAAAATGTCTGTTGAGTCTGTTAGGAAGCTAAGGGACTTTGGTGAGGGAGTTCTTCAGGATGGGATCCCAAACCCTTGAAGTCCAAGTGAAAGTAGATTAGGATATTGAGAGCTGCTGTATGTAGGGAATACAGCTGGCCTGGGCTGCAGTATCCTTTCAATGCTGGATTGAAGTCATATGGGTCTTCATTGTATGGGAACCAACTGATCACATCCTTGACATCTCCACGCTCTACTGCTTCATGGATTATAGGAGATTACCACAGAGGTGTGTGCAGTATGCATGGAGATACCACGTCCGGATGGGTAAAATATTTACAAGATGGGGCCACCATTACAACCTGACTCTAATGCCATAATAGTTTTGCCCTTTCATGGCAGAAGTATTGCTCTGGATGTTTTTTGAGGACCAAAGAATCATGAAATGGAACTTAAACATGACCCATAATAGTTAAACTGATATGACTGCTCAGTTATGTCACTGCTTTCTTAAATGAGAAAAGTCTAAGCCTTTTCCGAATACCTGGAAGATAGGCTGTAGGCTAAAACATTCAGATTTGCATACATTAAGAGACACAAAATTTAAGCAGCGCAATCCGCCAGTGTATCTCAAAGACATGGGAAATGTGAAAGGAGGGCAAAATGCATCATCTTTGCCATTAGGCAAGAGGAGCAGGGAAGTGTGGCAGAGAAGTAAGCATGATTTCAAGCTGGGACCAGTTCAAGAACTGATTTAATTGGGCTGGCTAGAGAGCAACTCAGCATGTCTCAGAGAACATTTCCGAGTGGAATATAAGAGTTCCACTGCAGGTCCTGAGCGTGTTGTGTGTGTGCAGTGGGGGCAGCTATTGTATAATGCTCTTTATTTGTTGTTTCTGTAGTATTTTTAGTGCTGAAGGGGTTTGGGACCAGTGAAGTTCATTTCTGTGTTTGGCCAGCTGCTGACAAACAAAACAGAGAAGCCTGCCAAGTGTTTTGAGGTACTGAGCTGAGTTCAGACTGTTGGAAATTGAGCCTACTCCTGTGCATTGTCAGGTCAATGATTAATCTTTGTAATTTTAAAAAAGCAATATATGCCACACGCACATGCTCATATTACAGATGTATAGATTTAATTAGGAGTGTTCTGTAGGCTTTACCTAGGAAGTATGATGCTGTTAACCCCCTGAGCTCACTCAGGTTTTTTTGCTGTTTGGGTTAATTTATCTTAATTTCATTTACAAATTTTCCTCCTGGTGAAGCATTTATTTACGTATGCCTTCACTCACTCTCAATCTGCTCTATAAAGACTGTTCACTGTTTGAAAGCAAGGTCATAGAGGTTTCTTCCCAATAGTACTACGCAGAGAACTCTTTGATGGTTGAAAAAGAAAAGTATTTGCTCCTAGTGACCAGCTGAAGACCACCCACACATCACATGGATTCATGATGTTTTTAACGAATACATAGTAAATTTTAGAGCTGTACAGTTAAATGTGCCTGCAAAGTCTCCTGTACAGTTGTATTAAGAGCTCTTCATATAATCCACTCTTCCATCCCTTTTTTAAGAAATATCCAACCCAAAACATTCTGAGACTAAAAATAAAACATGAGCAACATCTGCATTTCTGTTCTTTATTAGATCAGGAAAGAAAATGAGGGGGGAAAAAAATAGGGAGAAGAAGATGAGACAGCAAAAACTCCCGTGAGAAATTCTGTCATCTCCACATATTTAACACCACTGGACCAACATACTATTTCTTCCTTCAATGCTTTCACCTCTGTGGTCTCCTTGCTAGCATAAGCATTGCTCCGTTTATAATAGACATTAAACCAGATCACCTGGTATGGATCCCAGAGTTAACTTTTGTATAAACAAACATCACAACAAATGTGAGCCAGGTGTAAGATATTGGAAGAAAAAAAATGCAATGCAGTTTGTATTTAAATTTAGGATTAAATTTATAAAGTACAAAAATGTGTGAACAGGAAAAACCACCCTATTATAAACTACCTACAGATAGGTAGGCTTATCTGGGATACTAGCTGTAAGAAACACAGAGCTACTTGTAAATTTTGTTTAAAAACCCCATATACTGATATTAATTGCATAGCTGATAATGCAATATTTCCTTCCGTGGGACCTTAGTGATTTGTGATGGGTAAGAGTTTGTGTCACCTCATTTGGAAAGAAACAATTCACATCAGTATTTTACATTTTTCTTCCATTATACCAGTTCTAGCAGTACTGAGTAGTTCCAGGCATGGTACTGGCACTTCACAAACATACAAGAAAGAACATACACATTTTGGGGGAAGAACCTCCTTTTAGGTCAATTGACATAACTTTGTCTATATTTATGTAGTTCCTGATGTAGATCCTGATTGAAGACAAAATAACAGCTAACATAACACTAGAAGTTTAAAATCTTCACGAAACAGACATTAAGTGGGCGGTGGATTTAACTATAAAGATTTAACTATTAAACTGGTGAGAAGTGAAAGAAGAGAGTTCTGAAGGGATTAAAGGTCATGTGATTCCAACTTTATTCCTCTCTCCATATTAGTAGAACTATTTTGGATGCGTCAGGCCTTCAGACCCATTTGCCATTTCTCAATCTCTTATTTAAACTGAGATGCTCCTGGAGGCAAAAAGAAAAATCAGCAAAGTTGTAAAGATTTTTTCCTCTTAATCTTACAAGCACTTAATTTTTTTCCTAAAAGTGATAAGACTTTCACCGCCATATAGAATTCTCTTCTACCTCTTTCCTATTAAATTTTTCAAATCTTTCAAAAAGGCATATTTTTCAATGACTGCTTTTAAGGTAAGGAGCCTGGAAGTTGCTACTGATAAAAAATTGTGTTCCTGCACCCTCTTTCTTTAATTGCGAGCCCCCATATTATAGTCTGAGTGCTTTATTACAGTGATTTAAGTAATGCAGCTTCTGCCACTTCCCCCTATTTAAGAGTCAAACAGAAAACCTATTAAGAATGGGTTTGTGATTTTTTGTCTCAACTTTTTTCTGTTTGCTCATTGTCATCCTCTTCATAGTATATCTGTTAACTTTCATGTTCTAGCCAAATCTTTTCACTCCTCTAAGTGCTTTCAATTATAGGCTTAAAATACACTCTACCATGACTGTCAGTAGCCAGCTATCCCATCGGCATCTAGTTTTCAATGCTTCATTAAAGTAAATCCTGTCAGTCCCACAAGATACCATTATTGATATTTTTGACTCTCTCCTAATCTGTATGCCTCATTAAGAATTGTAAAGCTGCCTTTAGGACTTGTTCAGCAATATTGTGTACTGAAGAAGGGATAATTTGTCTTGCCTTCATGAGTAAATAAAAAAATTATTACTGCTCCAATATCTTGTATTTCAAAAAAATGTGTCTCCCACTTTGCGTATTGCCTCTTTTGGTATTATCAGAACTCAGTTTTCTTTGTTTTCTTTATGTAACTTCTTGTAGCCTTCTTATTTCCATTCATTTATAAGTCCTCTAAAAGCTTCAACACCAGCTTTGTGTGTTAAATGAGGCTTAACTGACTTCTTAGCATTTACTACAATAGGACTGGAATTGCGACTAGTTACCATGGGAAGGGGCAGAAGATGATCTAGAGCCTCTGCTTTTATTGAAGGGACACATAAGTGAGTAGAAGAGAGCAGAATTCTTCCTCACAATGTGAGAGGTGGCATAACTCTTCAAGGGAGCGTAAGCATTTATTTCCTCCCCAAAGCAGTGAAGAAGTGCAGAAGATGGTGATGTATGGTGCATCAGCACATATGTATTTCTAGCTCCCTGTCATGCTCGGGTGTAACAATAAATTCCTTCACGTGGAGTAGATTATAACATCACACTGTAAACTAGAGAGTCATTTGGGAGTGTGGAAAGTTAACCCATTATGTGTTAAAAATAAAACTGTTGCTAGTAGTCTGTTTTCAAAAACTCCATCCTGTTTTTTGTTTATGCAAACAAAAAAACTACTGAAATTATCCAACAGCACCTTTTCTAGCTTTTATCTTCCTGTGATAAAGTCTTGTTTTCTCCAAGTAAGAATTTTATAACAATAGATTCAGAAAATTTTCTACATAGCAGAGAAGTCAAACAATACATGCCAGGTATATATCAGAAACAGAAATCTCACAGAAGTTTTTCTTTTATCTTCGGTACTGCTGTTACTTAATACTATAGTATATATCTCAATTTCAAAGACTTGGATGCCACTATGCTTTGTAATTAAAGTGAATCGTGTTTAAAATAACTTCCACGCAGACTCCCATTTGAAGAATGAATTGAGCAGGTGGATTTGATTTTGTGGTTCATGTGGTAATGCAAGAGAAAATTCTGAAGCTGTGGGTGTTCATTATCACAGAGTTCTCTGCACAACAGTGCAATACAAGAAACAACATAATGGGTTCAGAGTAACCTGTTCTTTCCTCAATTCAGGAACCCTTACTGAGAAACTATTTCCCACCCCATCCATTAGAATAAATTTTGAAAATATTTTTCTTTTTCTGTAGCTATTACTGCCCACCACAGCTGGATACTGATTGGAAGGCAAAGCCGTTATGTGATGCATGAATTAGTCACTGCTTGAATAATGCACTGCTCTGGCTGGTCTCAAGGAAGATAAAAAAGGAATATATGAATTTTGAATTTGGTGTGTATGTTTTGATTGCTAATTAAAATATACAGAGGAAGATTTTGATCTTGTTCTTGCATTATGCCTGCCCTGACTGTATAGTTAATAAAGTGTGTCATACTGTCTGGAAATACGGAAGCCTATAAAATTTTATCTGGAAATGTTTTGAGGTGCCTAGCAATTAATATTAGTTAAACAGACAGTTCTTTACTTGTACAACAGCTTCAGAAGGAGCCCAAAGACACAGTTTTGCCCTCTTTTATGTGAAATAAAATGTTTCTTGTTCTCTGCCAGTATGGCAAAAAAAATACCTGGATATTAATTCTCTGTCTCTTTATGTTTTCAAGTTTATTTTAATTTAACATTAATGCAGCTCTTTGTGGTTCATTACGGGCAATATTGTAGCCATACCTATATGTCACCTGTGGGTATGAAGCTCAGTTGTGAGGAAAGGCATGTTTTAGGTAGCATAGAAAAAAGTTGTTCATCAGGGATGATTTGATTTGGAAATAGGTGTAACTACGATAAAGATAGTCAAGGGGTTTGGTTCCCACACAGTCGTGTGGGTAGCTATAAACAGATCTCCCTACACCAATATGATTCCTTGAACTGCGGAATAATTTACACTTGAGTAAGGAGTTAATATAATCTTACCTGAAGGCATTGGAAAGCCTTAAGACTGCCAGTGAAGTCTGCTGGTGAAAAGCAGCGCAACTCTCTTCCCAGCCTATGCTGCTTTTAAGTGTAGGTGTATATGGATGCAGCAGCCTGAGAGAGCTGGAGGCTACGCATGTCTGATGCTGCTGTAGGTACCCTCTTGGCAGCGTTCCTGGTGGTTGCACAGATCCTCTATGCATCTAGGCTCAAGTATCTCAAAAGGCTTGATTATAGACACTACCTCAAGTGGTTTTATGATATTAAAGCAGCACAGAGCAACCAGTCAGCTGTGTTAAAGGGATGACTGAGGAATCCTTCCTTTTTGACCCCAGGAGAACTCTTGGGTAGAGCTCTGCGCTATCCGAATTTTTTATGTTTGCTTAATCTGAGGAGAGATTGCCAGGCTTTAGACTGTATGGAGTGTTGTGAATGACACTTTGTTAGCTCATCCACCATGGCATCTGCTCTCTGCAAACAGTACAGCTCAATCCAATTTTGCACTTGCAATCTGAACTAGGAATACCTTTTTATCCACTTAGTGTGCATGAGGAGCATGCCTATAAGGCAGCACACAGTAGTTGATGTACAGCTGTCTTCCACAATAGCTTATTGTATATTAATGCCTCAGTAAGGATGCATCATGAGATGCAGGAAACGTTAGCCTAGGAATGTTGTATTTTGTGGGCAGACCTAAGCAACTCTTGTTCATGCTCCAGGTTACCGAGAACTGCGCCATCGTCTTTGGCAGGACCTTGAGCTGACCAGAACTGTGAGATCAAATACAGCATGCACAGTGCAATGCTATCTGATGCTCTGTGGCTTCCTCTGAACCCCCAGAACTTCCCACCATGAGTTTGAGAAACAAAGTGCAAAAGAAATTGTGACTCCACCTCTTTTTCAACTTTGTAAGTACTACCCAGTAACACACAGACTGGGGGAAAAGCTAGTCAGTCATTTCTGATTAATGGCAGAATAAAATGAAGTATATTCCACTGTGCAGAAAAAAATGCATAGGTTATTTTTACAGTAGGGTAACTATTTGGTCTTCTTTTAAAGCTTTAAAATTGTCATGAGTCTAGTCATGTATGTGGACTCTGTGCTGTGCTGTGCTGAAAGAATTTTTGATATAAGAAAAAACATTAGTATTTACAGCTACTGTGATAGGGTGTAGTATCTGAGTAACGGTGCCTTTCTATGCTAAAGACCATTGCAACTTGCAATGTGTTGCAGGCAACTTTTGGCAAACTTTGTATCATGTAGGAACATTTCATCAGGATAAAGGCCAAGTGTTAGTAGCTAAACCCTCCCTACAGCATCTGTATTTTCCTGAATCTTTTTCTCTACAGGGATATTAGCACATCTAAGTTCTTTGCGCTGCAGCTATGGTAATCTTAATGTGAAAAGGGGGAACCTGGCCTGTAAATCTTTCGCTTTCAGAAATAGCTTCTGCATTTCATCTCAATCTGTGAAAAATATTGCAAAGATATAGACGCATCTTAGTCTACAAATAAATTATCATTGGCAAAGAAGGTGAAACCAAAGCGTTTGTTAGATTGGCATCTACAACTAATGTTTTATATAAATAATATAGTAATAAATTAAATAATATAGTAATAAATTAAAGTTTGAGTATACTAAGTTTTCATGTAAATCTTTTTTTTTCTTTTTTCCTCTTTCCTGGCAGTTCTGTAAACATGCTCTTCAAAGATATTTTTGTGACCTAAGCTTAAAATTATCTTCAAGACACACGCTGTGTGTGCCTCTTGTCATTACAAAGAGCAGGTAACCGTAGTTTTGAGGCTATTTTTTCAACATGGTGTCTTACCAGACAGTAGACAATGTGGTTCCATTTTCTTCTGGTGCCTGAAAAGAGCTTGGTACCTTGGCTCCGAAACCAAACTTGATTATTTGGCTGTCAGAGGACACATGGAGACGGTGTTTTAGTTGTCCCAGAGGTGTGCAAAGTACATGCACTTGTAAATTGGAACAAACCCCAAACCACCTAGACATAAATATTTTCAATCTAGTTTGCTTAAAGATTGTTTTTCAAATTTTATCATCTCCCTCAGAAGCAGTCAAGAGAGGAAACTACTCAAGTGCTGAAAGTATATCTGCAAGATGGGATCCTTAGCTGATAAAGTATTTGGGGGAAAGACACAATACTATTAAAACAAATCATAGAACTATTGTTCTTCTTTTTAAGCGAGAAAATGAAAATAAAAATTACTGCTGTCTGTCATTCATCAATGTGTCTGATTAAATGAGGACCTAGTGGCAGTGATTCTTGTATTCATCTAAGTAAGATCTAGATTGAACATTGTTTTTCCCCGCCCTCTGAATCCAGGACTTTCCTGCAGGAAAAGTCTGGAAATAAAGACAAACAATCTCTTTTATTAACCCCTTCCTCAGGGCACTTGACTGACACTGAGATCTGCTATAAACAGTTCCGCCTAAATCAAAGGGACATATTTTTATTGCAGCAATTTTTAATTTCACACATACTCTACTTCTATTTTAAATCCTTTCCCCAGCCTGTTACCTTTTAATTACTCTCCATACACTTCTTCAAAACCCTATATTTTGCCTACAGTTATTTCTAATTTTGTTTTTATCCTTTGTTGCTATTATTCCCTATACTAATTTCTTAGTTAGAGGCCAGCTTTGTTCTGTTGGTTCTAGATGAGGAAGAGCCTCTGATAATTGGTCCAAGGCGGGGTGAACTTGTCTAAGCTGTAAGTGGTTCTTTGAGCAAATGGAAGAGGAGGTAGACATAGAAAAGGAAGAAGAGGAATTGAGATCGCCGTACACACCAGACCAGTGTGATTCTGGCTATTGAAATCACAGTGTTACTTCTCTAGAAGATGAAACAACACCGAAGCTGTATGTAAAACAGAAAATACTGCTGATGGTTGCCATTCCCAGCTGCCAACTATGTTTCCTTTTATTCTTTTTTCCTCACTGGAAATGAATCCCTGTGTTTAGCTGTAACACATCAGGTCTCAGTCTGTTCTCACACTCTTCACTATTGAGCAGTTATAGCTGAGAAGCGTATAATTTTTGCCTGAGAATTAACAACTTGCAGAGGCTTTGATTTGTATCTCATTATGTAATTGTTTCATAAATATAATGTAAAATAACCAACGATGTAAACAGCCACTCAGAACAGAACAAAGTATAAGTTGATATCTTGAGCAATATTGTGAATTGCTTGCATTTGGATGCACAAAGGCTATCATGTATTGTATAGTCCAGAAATATTATTAATGTAGCTACTTTAGTTAGCAACTGTTACTATAAATATATAATCCTACTTTCCTGTCAATATAAAATTCCCACTTAATGGTTCATAATCAAATATAAATTCCTAAAATTCCTATCAATATAATTGTACCTTGTTATTAACATAAAAACTCTGTTGCTATCGATATAGTCCTACTTTCTTACACAAACCCACTTTGCTTATTAGTTATATATATTCAGACATTTTTTGTCATGATAAGACTACTCAACATCGAACATCTTACACACATAAAGTAGGAAATATCAAACATGTAGTATTATGGGAGTATTTTGGCACCATGTTGCATGAGGTTTAAAGATGCTTGTTCTGAAAAATGGAACCATAATGTGATTCTTCCTAGGTGATCTTTTAGTGTACCAGCATAGAAAATGTAAAGAAGTACATCAGTGTTATGTCATGCCTTTTTCAGCACATCTGATTCTGCTAGTAATATTTTGCTGTCTTCTTTTTCCCCTTCCACTAACACATTAAAAATTGCTCCTATTTACACCAACCCACAGTATATATTGGGCTCCTGTGTATTTCTAAGTTTGGTGTTAAAAGCGTGCTTGCACTCCATTGACTTGTCAATGTAAAAATACATACAATTACTTCTCAAGATGTGTCTTAGAATTGTAACAGTAAAGTTCCTCGTGGTATGTTATTCAACATCCCTTATTGTATGCCTAGAATCAGGTCTCAAAGAAGGGTAATATTCTTTTTCTTACATGCAACAAAACAAAACCGAAACAACAAGATACAATGATAAGTATTATTTTAGAATATCTCTTGTGATAGAAATAGAGTTACAAAAACATTTAAATCATCAGTTCCAGCCATTTTGTTCAAGGGCAGTTTAAATAGAAATATTTGGGACAAATTACTAAAACTCACTTGTGAAATAGATTTCATTCTGTCCTTAAGTTGAGCTAAGCCAAACGTGCTGGGAGTCATTGCTTAATTTACCAAGTGCTTTTAAGTACTTCATTATAAGGACCAGAAAGAATAGCTCCTTTTAGGTCTGACCTGTAAGTGAATCTATCCAGCAGAGAAAAATTCCACAAAAGATTCCACCAGATTTTTGAAATCACTTGCATAGCAAAGAAGAGAAAAGAGAGCATGATGAGATTATCAAAGCAAACTCACTTCTAACACCCACTGAAAAAAAACAGGCCCCTAATTTTAAAAAAAAGGAAAAAGTTTTAGATCCTACAAACACCTGGCCCTACTGATGCAATCCAGATGGAAAGAAGAAGTAGACTCTCATAATTCACTTGTTAAACACTTAAATGAGGCTTTGGTGATCTTTTTAAGAGGAAACAGGGATAAAAGCTAATGGTGAAACTGGAAAACCTGAAAAAATGGTAGAAGGAGTTTGAGTGCTGCACTATTCAGAGTGGAAAGCAGTGACCCTGTGGTTGTGATTTAACATAGGTGCCTTGGCCAAAATATCTGTGATTGCCTACTAGGCAATTTGGACCCCAAAGCAATGAGGGATTATGCAGTTCACGTAGCTCTTGATGTTCTTACAGAAGAGAACATGCCTATGTGTTATTGATACCAAATCAGCAACACATCGAAAAGGTTTGTCCTTTTTTACTTCCTCTCAGTTCATTAGTAATAACAGGCTTAATGAAGTATTTCCACTTCCATAGCATCTCAGATTCCTAATGAGTTTCTCATTGAAGTGCTAACCAGGTTAGGGTCTGCTTATAGACTTAGCATATAAGATTGGTTGTGTTCATTTTGGTTGCAGACACAGATTATATTATCTGCAAATATGGGCCACAGAATTCAATATGCACAAACAGAAGAATATGCCATTTGCAGAGAAAATACGTGTAAGGGTAATGATGAGGGTGATTTTGTCTCTTAAACAATGAGCCGTAGTCTAGTTTCTGTCTATGCTCATTGCAAACCATCTGATATGTTGCTACGACTGTCATGGCTTAAGAAATACTGTGGTTAAGTACTGAGGAATTGCTTTAGGGTAGGAAAAAAGTGACAGGATTCTGTGAGAAAGCTTGCACAACAGTTACCTACACTGTCTTTGCAAGTGTATGCAAGCATCTATTACCATAATTGCAAGAATTGGAACTCATTAATCAAGTAATATTTTATTAAGGTAATGTTGCCTTCAGTTGCAGTTCTATTAGCCTCCCTTTGTTCAAAAGATAAACGAATTACAGACAAAGCAATTTCTTCGCTCATTTGTTTTATCTGAGCTAAACTTGTTTAGTAGCAGGCCAAATGCTACAGTGTGGTGACATGAACATACTATGTCAAAGGGGGTCACAGATGCCAGGGGAGAAGCTGCTTACGTGTTGCCCGGAATTTGTTAGAGAATAAGGTATGGGGAGCTCAGCCTTTCTCTGGACTAGCCACAACATTATCTGACAGTCTGTCTTCCTGTGTTTTCTTTTGGTTAAGTCCTTTCTTTTTCTATATCATAAGAAAACAGCAACAACCGTTTCAATAACTGCAAGGGAGGGAAAGATATTTCAATTTTTTGGGTGGTAGTGGGGCATCTAGGGAGATCTTCATGGCAGATTTATTCTTCTTTTATTGGTCCAGGTTTTATTTCTTAACTGCTCAATATGGAAAGAGGACATGTATTCCAATATAAGAAAGAAACACAGCCATGATAATGTTCTAAGATTGCTCCCATCCATGTTTTAATGTTTTTTCTTGTACACTGAAGTAGATTTTGTACACTCTTAGTCTCAACATGAGTGTTACAACATTTAAATCTCAGAATGCAATTTTTGTGAACCTTTACTATTACTGTATCAATATAGTAAACAGGTGCCACAGTAACACACAACTCCAAGTGACAATCCTTTTACTAATGAAAAAAAAAAAAAAGGTTGAATTACAGTCCATTAGTTATATTGGGGGTGGGGGGGAGGGCGGGGCACAAAAAAAACCCAAAAGAAATTTATGTCCTTGGTAAATACTAGCATATGTATACAAAGAGAGAGTGGGAGACTGCGTTCTTATATAGAAGCCTGCAAAGAGTGGATTTCAAAATAGGCCAGTTGATAAGGAAACTAGCTTTATGACCAAATAATCTGACAGGTTGCTCATGTGAGTGAGTTTATTTAGTTTGTAAGTGTTTGGATGATTTGGCTTATGCCTTTTTCCAGAAGTTAAGGTAGATGCTTTTGTTAAACAAGGCATAGTTAAACATATCTTCCAGGTATGCTTAATTCAGATCTTGAGGTAATTTTTCATTTTGAATGTTTTAATCAGTAATTATTTAGCCTAGTTCCCATTCCTGTGTCTGGTGTGATTTCCTCAACGAACTTCCTAGATGAACACTCCAGCCCAGTAAACTTCCTTGTACGCTTTGATGTAATTGAGCTGGGATTTAATTCACTCCAACTTATTTCTACAGCTCCCTCGAAAGATGTTGGGCCCTGCTGGTACCATTGCAGAGTCCTATCTACTGAAACAAACAACCATAACCTGATAGATCTTTGATAAAATAGCAGCATTGCTAAAGTGCTTTTTCTTGTTGGTAAGCCACTCTGTCATTCCACACAGTCATTTTTGGAAGCCTGCCATGGAAATATCTCTCTCTAATGAACACCTCTCCCACTCAAAAAGACTGCTTATTTAAGGATTTATTATAATTCTCTGTGGACATGTAGTTTTGTCATTTTTCCTTAATTGTTTGTACTGAAGATACTGGAGCTGTTTATACCGTCACATTTTGTCATCTGTGCTAATGGTATCACTGGTGATTCTGGATTATCTGTGAAAAAAAACAGATTGAAAATACATTGTATTATGGCATAGGTTTCTCCTATCTGTACGCAGATGGCTGTATTGCTACACCTGTATCTGCGGATCTGAGCAGGGAGCTGTGCAAAGGGAGCCCTACAGGACGCGGGCATGGGCCTTACACTAGTCATCAGACTGCCTTCTTCCTCCTCTCTTCCCTTCCTGCCCTGGCAAATTGTGACCAACTAGAAGGAAAAATCAGAACCTGAGCCACTTTCTGTTAAACTAAGGAGAAGACAGACTCCTCACCCACAAAATCCATATCCAGAGCGGAATTTTATACTCTCTGTAACCTGGAGATGTTCCAACAAGAGAGATTAATCTGATTCATCATTAAGTTAGAGATAAATTACAAAACAGCTCAAAATACCTGAGGGTGAAAAGAGCTTGATTCAAGACAGTAACAGAGAGACGAAAGCCTTTTCAGCACCAAAGAGTTGGAACCTTCTTTAGATTTTCCAACCTGCTAGCTGCTGTTTCATGTTTCAGATATCCAGCCTGCATTTCAGCAGCTTTGCCGGGTAATCTGGAGAAGCATCTGTTGCTGTGGAATTTGCAAACAAGGGGAGTACGGTTGTGAGCACACTGGTGGCTCTTTTCCAAAAGCGAGAAGTGAATGAAATTGCTTCGGGATGGAGTTTCACTGTCAGCGAAGCATATCTCTTGGAAGCCGTTGCATACTTTTAAACTTGCTCAGACACTGGCTCAGGGGTATAAGGTAAAACGCAACAGTCTGCGGCTTTGGGAAACAAATCAATGTTTTAGTTTGCCTTTTCCCACATTATTAGTATGATTTCAAACAACAAATCCTTCTTACCTACTTTAACCTTCATCTTTCCCTGTCTTCTCTTTTCTTCCATCTGTACTCACACCTCTGAGGAACTAGTAGAGTTTCTGCTTTTTTTCTTTCTTGGTGACTTTACACCTTCAGACACCCCATTTCTTCTGTGGAAGGGTTTGACTCTTTTCAAGCCCTGTCATTTGGGCTAGTAATAGCTGTTGCCGCTCTGTACAAACCTTGCCTCCCTCACATCTAGACTACCACAACGTAACAACACCTCTCTTTGGCCAGGTGGTTTGGAACTGCTTGTGGTTTGGAATCACTCTTCTTCCCACATGGACTTTCTATGGCTGCTCTTTATCCTGCCGAGGAGAAGCCTACCCCGTCCTTGTCCCACCCTTTTTGTTCTCTAGGAAGAATCTGTGTACTTCTCCCAGCTCATTATTTCGTCCCCATGTACCTGAAAGATTAGTATTCCTTATCTGTTCTGTTGTATTGTCAGGCTTAAGCAGCTAAAATAGAAGAATTTTATTTAAAGATGCTGAGATGTTAAAAAGCAAACCAAAACCTTACAGTTTCTTTAGCCTACTTCTGACTCTGTGACATGCATGTTTTCAAACTTCTCCAAAACTGCGTGGGAGAGATTATTTTTTTTAAATTTAAATAAAAAAATAATATGTAATTGCAAGTATCCAGTGATTGATAGATTTCTGAAAAGCAGAGAAGCCACATACCATGCAGCTTAACACTTTGATTTTAAAACCACAGGTATTAGCAATGGAGAGTCTGTTAGTCTTTCTTTCTTTCCCCTCAGCTTGCCAACGTCCACATTTCCTTTTAACCTTTATATTATTTGCAAACAGCAAGTACAGTGCTTCTCTGGACAGAGCTAACTTCTCTTTATCAAGGTCATTTTTTCCCTGCCTGTAGGAACTTTTCTTGTCTCTGCTCAAATACGAGTACAAACTTTTCATCTTTCCCACAGCTTTGCACCTGTGTTCCTTTAGCTTTTTCTCTCCCAATGAAGAAGGGACTCATTTTGCTCATTCCTATATTGGAGCAGAAGATTCTTCCATTTCCTGTCCAGTGAGGCATACTATCCACAGTAGGAGTTTTTACCTTTCAGAGCTTCTTCAACACAGTGGAGAAATCTGTTGCTGGCTTATGCTGAGTGGTATCAAGAATACAAAGAACTGGAAGGGGCTCTGCTTCGGACTGTATCCTGTGATGCAATCATTAATAGAAGGGAGAATTTCTCTGGATTACCCTCAGATAAGTAGTTTTGCAGGACTTGAGGAACAGTAATTTTTTTTTTTAAGCTTTACATTTTGTTCTTCTGCAGTTTTAAAAATAAAATTGCTGTCTTCAGCTTTCTAATTGGGAGATGGAGCCCGATTTTTCTCAGAATTGCCCAGTGAAAGGACAAAAGGCACCATTCAGAGGTTGCAGCAAGTGAAATTCCAAGTAAATGCAGTAAAAATCTTCCCTGTGAGAATGCTTGTGCATGTGAAGAGGTTGTGGAAAACAACAGAACTCACCTGGACGAAGCCCTAAGCAAACCTGTCAAACTGAAGCCTCTATGCATGGGGCATCATTCTAGATGGCTTCCACAGAACCTGAGTTTTTCTATGATTCCATGAAACCAAAAAGTGGATCGTTCAGACTATGATCCTGTTCATGAAAAGCTCCAATCACACAGGCAGGAAACAGAAACAGTAGCGTATGATTAATTGCACAGCAAATTAGTGGCTAAATTCATGACTGTACATAAGCAAAATCCTTGTTCGTAGATTATTAAATATACTTGAAGGAAACTAATGAAATTATGTTCAGTGACAAGTTTGTGAAAAAACAGTCTGTTCACTAATTCATATAATTATGAATCAGTCAGGCTGTTCAAGTAATTCTTAACTGACCCTCCCACCCCGCAAGGGGGGAGGTCTATTCTGCAACAGAAATAGTCTGCATCTACCTATTCTTTCTCCACAACCTTTTGTATTTCTTCCTTGATATACCTGTGTGGGCTCCCCTTACATCTGAATTTTCCTCTTCCACACCCTCATTTCTAGTGATCCACATTTACATTTTACCAGCTTTTGAAGGTGTCCCAAGGGATGTTCCTGAAAGAGCTGCTCTAAATAGTTTTGTCTGGAATAGTGCTCAGGGGAAGGAAAGATTGTGCACAAATCATTCTTCTGTATACAAGTCATATCCTGAAATGAAATGTTAATCTTCGGTTGAGGTTTCAATTTCTGAGAATCAGTGAGTTGGCTGTTATAACATGGCTCTTGCCATTATTTAAAAGAAGTTGCTCCTTGTTTGCTATCTTTCCGTCACACCCATCAGCTAATACTGCCAGTGTAAATAAGCCAAGATCTTAGCATAATGGTACAAGGATATAATAAACTTTAAAACATCATTGTAAACTAATATTGTAGTGGGATTCACAGGCAGAGAAAGTAGATGCGCCGTTCATTATAGCTGGTACCTCTGGCCACCTGTGGATGTCCACTGAGCAGCCTCGATGCTTTGAAGATAGAGTTGAGCAGTTCCAGAAGGCAATAGGAATGGATTGTTTTCTGGTCTTCCCATGAGATTTAAATGGTTTGGCTCTTGCTCTTCCTTTGTTATAGCACTATGAAGCATTGTTTTACATACAATAGGAAAAATCATGGCTTAGGTAAAATTTAGGTCTTTTCAACAAGATCAGATTTTTCTTCATAATGTTACCATAAATTTTGTCATTTCTGTGAGCTGCTTGCTTTCTTGTGGTCTATCCTGTCACACTGTATCTTTTCCTTCTGTCTGTGTTGTGGTTTTTTTCCCACAGCACAATGAATATTTCACTCTGAGCAGCTTCAAAGGCTTCCCGCATTGCAAGGGATTACCACGTAGTGACATGCCATGCCCTATATCAGCATACATAAGGATTGACCTTGCAGTTATCCTAGATGCTACTGAATGTGGCACTCTACAATCCCCTATCTTGATTTGCAAAGAAAAGACAAATCCCAACATGAGCTTTACGTGAGGATTACAGCTAGAAAGGTCTTTCAGTAAGACCTACTATAGTGAAGTTTCTCCAGCGCTTACCATTTCCACAGGGTTAGGTGATGCCATGCAGGAAGGGTTAGGACCTCTATGAGAAGGTCTTTTGGTAGCAACAACATGGGGTTCTGCAGAAGACTATCAGTTTCAGCTTCCTGTTCTTTTCTTGCCGTGGGAAACTGTTAAGAAGAACAGAATGAAAGTTTCTGTTATTTCCTCGGAGAAAATTCTGGCTTTTGTTACACAGACAACATTCTACATAGTCAAGCAAACATGAAATATTAATAAAAAATGGAACCCTCTCATTTTCCATTGTCTCAAAACTTGTAGGATTACTTTGGGCTACAGTATACAGTCTGCATAGATGCACTTTTGTCACAAGAATAACATGACACGATCTATTCTTAGAAGGTGAAAGTAAAGTGACTGTGACGGATGTGAGGAATACGCACATATAGTCTAGCTAACAACAAGGAATTAATGTGCTTGGCCAGCAATTGCACTGTGAAGGTTAAAAAATAAAAAATATTTAGTTCCTTGGAAGTGTTTGAGTCTGGGTTATGAAACAGCAGTTGAAGTGACTAGAATAACAGTAAAATGATGTTTGATTTTCTAATTATTGTTGAAGAATGCATCCTGAGCTCAACCTCTGTGGATCCTCTTTTGAACCCACTGCAACTCATGCGTTTTCTCATCCATTATACATTAAACCTTTATGGTAGTGTGAGGTAGAGGATCTCTGGGGAGAAGCTCATTACTGCTCTTTTCACTCCAGGAGGGAGAAACGGTAAGGAAAACAAGAAAAGAGAGAGCAGAAGGGAAGACTTCAGGAACGTATATAACTGTTAATCACTACTTTAAGATTGCCTTATTTTAAAAAGAAATGAACTCTTCTAGGAAAAGAAGATAATTTCCCTGCCAATTATATCTTTTTTTCAACCAGAGATGCTTTTACACTCTGATGCTATTGTATCCTGTGCCAATTATAATAAACACCTCTGCTCTGTCTGGTGCCAAGATAAGCGTACAGATCTGAAACAGTCACTGTATGGCGCTGGCTTATGGAGCAAAGGTTTCATTTTAGCATGCTAGTAGCTTGGCATTTATTGGGCATTTATAAAGTCATCTATGCAAAGAAGCCTAGGTTTTATTTTTTTCCAGATACTTTCATGGAAAATTAGAGGCTGCAGTAGTGTGTTTACATGTAACCGAGAAGGGTTGGGGTAATGCATAAAGACAGTGTAGATATATCCCTCTATCCACATTTGAATAACAGACTATGGATTATTAATGTGGATAGAGAAAAAGCAACTAAACAAAATGCTTCAAGAGAAGAATTTAATGCCTTTTTAAATCATGAGGTAGTAGATAAACTTCAAAATTAGCTTCCTTGGCTAACCTCAGAAAGATAATGCATCTTACATACAGAGGAAGACTTGAAACTTTAAAAGCAGCACCTCACATTATTTTATACGCATCAGTTGTAATGATGAGGCCTTTCATATATTCATTATTAGTTTGGTTTTCATGATTAGTTTGTCTTTCTGTTTGTCTTTAACTTAATATTATTTTTTTTTAATTAGAAATAATCTAATGGTGAAATTTTTATAGGTGTGCAAAAATTTGCATAGGAGGGTTTTCCCCCCAGATTCATTGATGGATATCTTTTCGTGTGTTGATAAACTTGGTTGGTCAGCTCTTGTTACCATCACGTACACGTGCTTACAAAATTCCATGAGAAGTGGCATAAACCAAGTCATAGCGTTTTACTTTTCTGCTGCCTTCTCTCTCTTTTTCTCTTTCTTTCTCCTCTTTTTTTAGTCTTTTTTTTTTTAACATAAGCTTGAAATATTAATGAAATTTAGGTCAATGTAGCCAAATTTTAATTATTCATATCTTTTGTGATGTTCTAACTCTTACTGTCTGACATTCTGGTCTCTCTTGGGGTGTTTTGTTGCTTTTTTTTGGTGTTTTTCTTGTTGTTTTCTTTTTAATATGGGAAAGATCCTCATTTTATCTTAACACAAGAAAAATTCCCTCAAGTGTTTTTTAAAATCAGGCAGGGGCTGTTGAACACACCAGGGGAGGAAATGAAGAAGCAAGGGCCGTGAATAACTGTGAACATCTTTTCAACACATGTGAGCAGCAAGGACTCAAAAATAGCTTATGTTTTCCTTCTTCCTTTAGAGAAGACTGCTGCAGAGAAGCAGTGCTTTAGAAAAGTTGGAACAGGGTGCTAGGAACAGCCTTATTTCTGAATAGTTTTATTCAGCTGTTGCTTTTCAGTTAAGGCTGGAAAGAAAGACTTCCTGTGAGGTATGTTCATTTCCTCAGGTGCAAAAGAGAGCAAGATATTTTCCCTCTTGGCTGAAGGAGAAAGAATGCTTGGGGGCATATAAATGTGATAATTAATTTTTCACACCTGATCTTTTTTTTCTTCCTCGTACCATCTTGGTTTTTACCTTCACAAGACAGAATCCTAGATTTTCGTCTTATCCATAAACTTGAATACTTATGTTCCTTTTTTGTTCAGGAGATAAACAACTTCATTTAAAGGCCACAAGGCCCTGCTGCCCCAGCTGTTTTGTATAAATGTTGACAGGTGCAAAATCTCCCATCCCTTGCTGAAAAAAAGATCTCCATAAACGATGATTAAATATATCAGGAAAAGTGGCAGGATGGGAAATGCAACCAGTAAATTTGATATTGTGGGGATCTTGGTGGGAAATTGGAATGGAACCAATTTTTATTTTCCTTTTCAATCTGTTTTCTTGCAATGAGAAATCTTTAATTCAAAAGGTTAGTGAGGGCAACAATACTATGCTTTTCATCTTCAGCACTGGCAAAAATGAAGGCTATTTGGCCTCTCAGCTGCAAACAGCTGCCACAGCAGAGGTATAGCAAGAGGAGGAACACAGACACATACTAAGCATGTTATCGCTTCCACATGTTCTCGGGGTCAGTCACCAAAATATGGGAAGGGGAACCCGGTAGACCTAAAAAATGGAGTGTATTATGTGAGGCAAACAGATTAATTTAACATTACAAGCACTGGAATTTTCGTATCTCAAATGCTCAAATGTTGCCTGATAAAAAAGTAATGTGAAGTTTGTTTGAAAAAACACTTTAGTATGCAGGGGTTTTAGTGGGGGGAAAGGAAGATATTTACTAGATTATAACTTCTATTAAAATTAGAACATTGAAATGGTCTATATTTTTCAGTGAATGATTGCAGATCTGACCTACATCTTTATTTTAAAAAGACCCTTGAAAACATAATTGACCAAATTTAAAGTTGTCTACTGACACACAGCAATTCCATAAAAACTCAGAGCCTTTCACTGCTCTTAGTAAGCAAAAGCAGGCTTTTCTGCGTCTTCCGACGTATGCTGTCACCTGTTTTGTAATCATTAACACATACCATATGAGAGCTGTTGTCCTTCCTTTGTCCTTCCAGCATTTTTGTTTCTGAGTTTGAACTGGCATAACTTGTGCTACAATCTCAAGGGTTCTGTGTTTCTATAAGAAGCGGATTTTAAAGATTTTAAATCCTGTTTCTTTTATAAAATGTTGAAGTCTGCAGTTAAATGCAGTAGCCTCATTAGCACCTATAGGTTGAGTTGTGATCTTTGGAAATATTAACTAAGTGGACCCATCAATATGAATGTTTTCATATGACAATTTCACTTGCTTTTCTCCTATGTGTTGTAGTATTTGCCCACTGCTTTGTGCAATGGATTTGAATCATCTGGACTAAATTATGTTACTTAAACTATATTTGTAAACAGTGAAAAAATGACAGTATTCTGAATATCTTCACTCTGTAATATTTATATTTACTCTAATTTCCTGTCATAGGTTTCTCTAATAATTGAATAAAAGGCATGGAGTAAAGAATGAACGAATAACCACAAAATGCAGAAATGCAGAACTGTTTGGCCTTAAACAATAAGGGTTGTAATGTCAAATATTGTAGCTGTAAAAGAAGAAAGGAGAACTTTCATAGTTCTGAATTAATAGAATAGAATAGAATAGAATAGAATAGAATAGAATAGAATAGAATAGAATAGAATAGAATAGTTGGAAAGGACCTACAACGACCATCTAGTCCAACTATTGACTACTTCAGAACTGATCAAAAGTTAAAGCATATTATTCACAGCATAATGCCTCTTTTTAAGGCATTGGTAGGCTTGGGGTATTGACCACCTCTCTAGGAAGCCTGTTCCAGTGTTTGACCACCCTCTCACTAAAGAAATGTTTCCTAATATCCAGTCTAAACCTCTCCTGATGCAGCTTTGAACCATTCCCATGTGTCCAGAGAAGAGATCAGCACCTCCCCCTCCCCTTCCCCTCCTCAGGATGCTGTAGAGAGCGAAAAAAAAAAATGTAGGAGGAAAAAAAAGAGAACTTGTCTCATAGCCTGAATTTTCAGCCTTCAGCCTCTGGCTGTGAGTTTGCTGGATTTCAGGATTATTATGCTGTAAGGATGCTTTCCATCCTGAGATCTGAGTATTTATGAATCTTAACAGATCAAGCATCATATCATCCTAATACTATGACTGACAAATATTATGAGACTCTGAAAAATTACAAGTGAAGTAGAAGTGATAAGAAATTCCTTTTCTGCTATGATTTTAGAATTTATCTTTGTTTCCTGGGTTGACATGAGCAGTAAGACAAAGAGAAATATTTTATCTTTCTTGCAAGTACATGTTTTGGGATCCCTGCTATAGCACTGCAGCATATCTTTATAGGACTGGTTTTAGTCAATGGAATGGGTTATATCTGGTGTTAATTTCACCCCCGTTTTCTTTAAACTGGATGATTTTTACCATAAGGGTTCCTAAGAAGTCTGTTCGCGTTGTAACAAATGTCACTGAATATGCATGAGTCACTGCTCATTTGTTCAGGCTGTTTGCCTCTGGCTGTTTCAGCTCTTGACATATTAGCCACATGAAAATATATGCTCCCATTCCTGGTGCGTTTCTAGAAACACATCTGTGTCTGACTCTTCTGGTTAACAATCTCACATTGTCGTGGTTTCACCCCAGTGGGCAGCTAAGCCCCACGCAGCCACTTGCTCACCCTGATACAGTGGGCTGGGGGAGAGAATCAGAAGGGTAAAAGTGAGAAAACTTGTGGGTTAAGATAAGGCAGTTTAATAGGTAAAACAAAAGCTGCACATGCCAGGAAAGTAAAATGAGGAATTCATTTACTACTACTCATCAGCAGGGAAGTGTTCAGCAATCCCCAGGAAAGCAGGGCTGCATCACATATAATGGTTACTTGGGCAGACAAGCACCATAACTCTGAACGTCACCCCCTTCCTTCTTCTTCTTCCACCTTTTATTGCTGAGCATGATGCCCTATGGTATGGAGTATCCCTTTTGCCAGTTGGAGTCATCTGCCCCAGCCGTGCCCCCTCTGAACTTTCTGTGCATTCCCAGCCTGCTCACTGGTGGGGTGGTCTGAGGAGCAGAAAAGGCCTTGATGCTGTCTACGCACTGCTTAGCAGTAACTAAAACACCCCTGTGATATCAACACTGTTCTCATCACAAATCCAAAACATAGCCACATTCTGGCTATTAAGAAACACAACTCTATCCCAGACGAAACCATCACACACATCTCATTCTGTAGCTCCATGAAAACCGTGGGAACTACAGAAGGGAATTTTTTTTCCCCCTTCCCATTTGAATCCAGAGCAAGCCCAAATAAAGAGAAAACTATCAAGATTTACAAAAACACGCCTGAAATTAACATTCTGCCTTTTTTGTATATCCAGAAGGGTAAGAAAACAGATAGGATACACCTATGTGTTGAATTATAACTTTATTCAAGATTCAAGCTGATCTTGTTTTGTCTAAAATTCCTGGTATAAGAACAAAATTAAAAGAATACATGAAAGTCTAACTTGCACGAAAAACTGTGTTGTAGACTCGCTGTCCAGCTCTTCCACTTGTGTCAGGCATGTCTGGAGCATTTGTTTAAAGTAAAGACTCCAAAAACTGAATTCTCCTATTCTCTTTTTGCCTGAGCATGAAGTTTGAATAAACTGGCACATCGGGGTCAGAAGTTAAGAACCAAAATGTCTGCCCTGAAAATTTTTCAGCAGATAGTGTCAGAAAGCTTCCTAAATCACCACAGCCTTAATAAACTTCACTGGTTGACCTGGGAAGAGCAGGTCAATCACACTCTTTCAAATTTGCTGGTCACGAAGGCCCCTCCTCTTAGTTTCCTATAAGTAATTCCATTGATTGTAATCCTTGGCTCGTGGCCGATCTAGAATTTGACCTTTCTCAACATGGAAAATGTAACACATAGCTTTTTCTGTTTTCTCTCTGAATGGCAGAATTTCATGGGTTTTGTTGTACTCTTTCATGTATTGCCATCACACGTTATTTCACTTAGTAAACTTGCTGTTTTGACATTAGATTTGCAGTGAACACAAAAAAAGTCTTTATTTCCAGTCCACATAGGCTGACTTGGCGTAGGAAAACATTTTCAAGCATAAGAAAGGCATTTAACTCTGAGAATAAATGTCCCAGAGAGGCAGGGTTTTTATTTTATTTAATTATTATTTTTTTAAATCTGGGCTCACCACAAAGAAAAAATTTAAAAAAAAAAAAAAGGAGCTATACACAAAATTCAGGTTCAATTCTGTGTGAACTAAGGTTGGTCCCTAGTCAACTTTTACTTTGATTTCTGATTTCTAAGTAAAATTCTGTCACAAGTGCTGTCACCATATGCTTCCAAGAGCTCATCCCAGGCTGGACTCAAAATTACCCACACATGCATGATGCACAGTAAATCCTCCAGATGCTAAGGTTCCATGGGCCTTGGCACTTGGAGGGAGAAGCATGATGATAGACTACTGGTTTCCTGTGATACACAGAAGTCCACCACTTCTGAGTACAACAACAAAGCCAGCAACTCCTGAATAGCATGGGGAGGTTTTATCCAGTTTTCAAATGTGCACATAAAGCTAAATATCAGTGCTGGGAAAATACCATCTAGACTTGCGTGAGTAGGCTTAAACAAAATATTCCAAGCATGCGAGAGCTCTGTTTATTACCAACTGCTGCAGTGAAGCTATTTGTGCTGGTGTTTCAGGCATCATCTGAGCTATTAAACACTTCACACCAACTTGGTTAGGCAGGTTTATAGTGTAGAGAATCATAGACTCATAGAACGGTTTGGGTTGGAAGGGACCCTAAAGATCCTCTAGTTCCAACCCCCCTGCCACAGGCAGTGACAACTCCTGCCAGAACAGGTATGTTTCATTTGCTAACAAGAAGTCCACTGTTATTTCCTCACCCTCCAGGATGGCCTCAAGGACAAACAGGGTTTTTTGAACCTGCTGTGGTTTACTGTTCATATGTTAACATTAAATTTTGTTCACCATGTGTCATCCTTATAAAATTTGTCTGCAGATGTCTTGGGACTCAGCATTTCCCTTTCTCCATCAACACTCTGCGGAAGTTATATACACAGAAGAAAACAACAAGGGCTTCGATTCTTGTCCCCTCTGAGACCTATTTTAATACTTAGCCTAGCTGGAAAAGGTCCTTCAGTGTTGTGCTGTCTTCTGTTTTGTGAACCGTTACATTACCTAGTCTTTTAACTGAGATCCTCACTACAGAGCGTTGTGCAGAAGTGAAACTTTTTTCAGATTCAAATATTCTATGCTACGATGTGAGCTGTTCTTCTGTCTTGATAGTACTGGCAGGGGTGCAGTTTCCTGTTTGTCTTTTACTTAAACTTATTGCTCATGTTTTGCTTAAGCCTTACCAAAAGAAATGCATTCCAAATCACAGCAGATGGCTTTTTTAGAGGTGTTAATCATAAGTACTAAGATCTGAATTAAACTACACATATACACATGTACACATAAACTACACAAATGGTCTGTGGCTGAAGAGATTAATTAGCAGCAGAAGTGTGGAGTTTTCTTTTAGGTATATTATGAGAATAAATCCAAATTGCTGGCAGCAGAATATTGTTCTTGTTAGTAGAAATTTTGTTTAAAAATATTGTAGGGTTCTTCAGAAATCTCAAGTATCACAGTATGGATAGTGTTGCACCCAAAGAAGAGAAGGACAGGTTTTCCACTCCTTTCAAAAGAAGTCTTCGCTGAATAGTGGTTTAGATAACTGTTTGAGGGGAGACAAAATGGTGCAGGCCTGTGGTTTACCTGAAACATTTAGGTTATTGGTGTTTTGCCGTTTGTTCCAGTCGTCTGCAAGCTTTTCTGTGTGTTTGAATACACTGACTAATCAAGAAGACTGATCGTCTCAACCTCTCACCATGTTGTACTTATACTCCATGTATAAGTACACTTTTTAAAGTGTACTCCACTTTTTAAAATTATACTCTCCCCTCTCCTCATGTTTCATCTCAAGCTGGTAATTTGAAATTAAAATGGAGTGAAAAAATAGAGGGTGACTCTGCGGGACAGCAAATGACTTTGGCTTCTCTCCCTTTTGCAGAGTGTGACATCTACCACTGCAGCTCCAGCAAGGGGGATCAGCTCCTCGTCCTCAGCCCTCCCCAGCCTGCTGCACCAAGCAAACATGGCCACCAAGAGACAGTGGAGCTGCCCCATCTGCCGTGATGCTCAAGAGGACACCACTCGCATGACCCCCTGTCTCCACCAGTTCTATCTGGGATGCATTGTGCGGTGGTCAAAGAGGAGACTGGACTGTCCTCTCTGCAGGCAGGCTGTCAACCATCAGAGGGCAATATTTTGGAGGTGATTATTCCACACCCCTCAGATCCATTGGTTGCCAGCTGATGGGACAAGGAGGTGGCTGTGGGGCCAGTGTCCAGGACTCATGTTGGCCGCCTTCCAGCCCAGGTTTTTTGGGGGCCTTTTCTGTGACTGCTCAGAGGTTCTCAAGCCCCCGCTGCCCTGGCTAAACCAGGAGCTGTGAGCGCTGTACGGGACCCACTGGTAGGAGGTGGCTGGGGCAGAGGCCACCATTGTAGTAAGTCTGGGCTGGACAAGGAGGCCTTGGTTCAGGAGATGTAGCCCTCCCTGCAAAACCAGATGGTGATGTTTCTGTGCCAGCTCATCGACGTCGCTGTAGCCCAGTACAGTGAGAAGATCCTCCAGCCGCTGGACATCCTATACTCCCATGCTACTGAGGAGCAGGAGGACAGCCCCGAGGTATGATTACCATTAATGATTACCACTAAAAAAAAAAAAAAAAAAAAGAAAAAGACAACAAGGAAACAGGAAAAAGAAAAAGAAGAGACAAAGGAAAAGGTAAAGGAAAGTGAGAAAGAGAAGGAAAAGGGTAAGGAAAAGGAAAAAGAAAACAATTCCCACAGTTTCTACACATAGTAGCAAGGCATATTCTCACATCCTGGCATCTAAATTGTTTTTATATGTGTTCTGTGAGGGCACAAAGAACAATTTTTTCAACTTTGAATTGTGGAAACTGCTACAGAGAAAGAAACTTTGGTACAAAATAAACATCCAGGCACCCTAGCTTCCCTAACAATCATGGAATCACGGAATCACAGAATCTTCAGAGTTGGAAGGGACCTCTAGAGATCATCTAGTCCAACTCCCCTGCTAGAGCAGGATTGCCTAAAGCACATCCCTCAGGGCTGCATCCAGGCGGGTCTTGAAAATCTCCAGAGAAGGGGACTCCAGTGCTCTGTCACCCTCACCGTAAAGAAGTTTTTCCGTGTATTTGAATGGAACTTCCTATGTTCTAGCTTGTGCCCATTGCCCCTTGTCCTGTCACTGGGAACCATTGAAAAGAGCCTGGCTCCGTCCTCCTTAAACCCACCCTTTAGATACTTGTAAACATTAATCAGGTCCCCCCTCAACCTTCTCTTCTCCAGGCTAAAGAGTCCCAGCTCTTTCAACCTTTCCTCATAAGGGAGGTGCTCCAGTCCCATAATCATCTTGGTTGCCCTACGCTGGACTCGCTCCAGTAGTTCCCTGTCCCTCTTGAACTGGGGAGACCAAAACTGGACACAGTACTCCAGCTGTGGCCTCACCAGTGCAGAGTAGAGGGGGAGAATGACCTCCCTCGACCTACTGGCCACAGTCTTCCCTATGCAGCCCAGGATGCCATTGGCCTTCTTGGCGACAAGGGCACACTGCTGGCTCATGGATAATTTCCTGTCTACCAGGACCCCCAGGTCCTTCTCCTCAGAGCTGCTTCCCAGCATGTCCGCCCCTAACCTATACTGGTGTTTGGCATTCTTCCTTCCCAGGTGCAGGACCTTACACTTGCTTTTGTTGAACCTCATTAGGTTCTTCTCTGCCCAGCTCTCCAGCCTGTCCAGGTCACGCTGGATGGCAGCACGGCCCTCTGGAGTGTCGGCCACCCCTCCCAGCTTGGTATCATCAGCAAACTTGCTGAGGACACACTCTGTCCCCTCATCTAGGTCATTAATGAATATATTGAACAAAATTGGTCCAAGTATTGACCCCTGAGGGACACCCCTGGTTACAGGCCTCCAACTGGACTCTGTGCCGCTGATCACAACCCTCTGGGTTCTGTCACTCAGCCAGCTCTCGATCCACCTCACTGTCACCTCGTCTAGCCCATACTTCCTCAGCTTCCTAATGAGGATGTTATGGGAGACAGTGTCAAAAGCCTTGCTAAGGTCAAGGTAGATGACATCTACGGCTCTCCCCTCATCCAGCCAACCCGTTATAACATCATAAAAAGCTATCAGATTGGTCAGGCATGATTTGCCCTTGGTAAATCCATGCTGACCACTTCCAATAACTTCCTGTTCCTCTATGTGTTTGGAGACGACATCCAGAATGAGTCGCTCCATTACCTTCCCAGGGACAGAGGTGAGACTAACCAGCCTGTAGTTCCCTGGGTCCTCCTTCTTGCCTTTTTTGAAGATTGGAGTGATGTCAGCCTTCCTCCAGTCCTCAGGCACCTCTCCTGTTCCCCATGACCTTGCAAAGACAATGGAGAGTGGTCTAGCAATAACATCTGCCAGCTCTCTCAGCACTCGCGGGTGCATCCCGTCAGGGCCCATGGATTTATGAATGTCCAGCTTGGCCAAGTGGTCTCTGACCCGGTCCTCCTCAACTAAGGGAAAATCTTCCTCTCTCCAGACCTTCCCCCTTGCCTCCAGGGTATGGGATGTGTGAGGGACGGCTTTATCAGTGAAGACTGAAGAAAAGAAGGCATTCAGTAACTCTGCCTTCTCTGTGTCTTCCACCACTAGGGCACCCGTCTCATTCATCCGTGGACCTATATTTTCCCTAGTTTTCCTTTTTCTGTTGATATACTGGAAAAATCTCTTCTTGTTGTCTTTAACTGCAGTGGCCAAGCTGAGTTCTGATTGAGCTTTGGCCCTTCTAATCTTCCCCCTGCATAGCTTTGTTATATCTTGATAATCCTCATAAGTTGCTAAGCCCCTTTTCCAGAGAATGTAAGCCTTCCTTTTTTTCCTGAGGTCCAGCCAAAGCTCTCTATTTACCAGGCTGGCCTTCTTCCCCATTGGCTCGTCTTTCGGGACATGGGGATGGCCTTCTCCTGTGCTTCTAAGAGCACCTGCTTGAAGTATGACCAGCTTTCCTGGGCACCTTTGCTCTTCAAAACTGCCTCCCAAGGGACACTCTCAGCCATGCTCCTAAACAGGTTAAGGTCTGCCCTTCGGAAATCCAAGGTGGCAGTTTTGCTGGCTCCCCGCCTCCCTTCACCAAGAATTGAAAACTCTATCATTTCATGGTCACTCTGCCCAAGACGACCTCCAACCTTTACATCCCCCACAAGACCTTCTCTGTTAACAAACAGTAGGTCCAGTAGGGCACTTCCCCTGGTAGGTTCCTTCACCAGCTGTGTTAGGAAGTTGTCTTCCACACACTCCAGGAACCTCCGGGACTGTTCCCTCTCTGCTGTGTAGTATTCCCAGCGGACATCCGGGAAGTTGAAATCCCCCACAAGAACAAGGGCAGATGATCGCGAGACCTCTGCCAGCCGCTTATAGAATACTTCATCGGTTTCTACATCCTGATTAGGGGGTCCATAACAAACTCCCATCACGATATCTGCCTTGTTGGTCTTCCCCTTGATTTTTATCCATACACACTCAACACTGTCATTCACACTGTTGAGTTCTAGACATTCAAAACCGCCCCTAACATAGAGGGCCACCCCACCACCTCTCTTCCCTTGCCTATCTCTTCTGAAAAGCTGGTAGCCATCAATTACAGCACTCCACTTGTGTGTGTCTTCCCACCACGTTTCCGTGATGGCAACCACATCATAGTTTCCCTGCTGCACGATGGCCTCCAGCTCGTCCTGCTTATTCCCCATGCTGCGTGCATTAGTGTAGATGCACTTCAGTTGGGTTAATTGTCCTGCCACTTTCTTGGGGGGACAGGCCCTGATTTGCACCTGATCATTCTTGGCAAATTACTGCATTCCTCAAGCCTTTATAACAAAGAGATGCTCATTAGTTTAAAAAAATACTCTTGCCTTCTGCATTTGAATTTCTACTGGAAAAAAGAGGTTTAAACTCATATATTGGAGCATAGAGCTCAAATAATCCCCACTAAGGGCTAAAGTAACCTTTTTCACAGCTGCTGGGCTGATTCTGGTACTCAGGGTAGTAGGGTGAGCTCTACAACATACCCTGCCCTGACAGCCAAGTTATTGTCCTCAGCTCCCCAGCTCTTAGAGAGCATCCAGCCCTCACTGTGTCTTGATAGACTGCACTTATTCCTGTAAACATAAGAAGTATCTCTTTTAAAAACCATATTATTACTAATTTTCAGAATATACATTGGGAATCAAGACTGGATTTGAAGTTGCCTTGGAAGTACAACTATCTATGGTTTCTTATTCCTATATTTTAAAGAATAACAAAGGTGAATCTTGATCCAGTTCATCCTTGTTCCTCTTTCAGATAGCATAAGTGCACTTTAAAAATCATGACTATAGCTAATCATTGTGTTTCAATATTCAGCTATTTAATAAAGTACTTTTAAGACACTCTTCATCTCCCATTTTAAACCTTATGCCAAAAATACAGTTAGGACTTTAGCATTGAAACTCTGAGCACTCTATCAAGTTTTGGAGCAACTTCAGACCTCACTGGGTCTAATTCACCCTCTTTTCATAACTTACTGTGAAATCACCCACTCTCACCCCACAAAATCTGAAGTTATGAGTTGCAGCCATGTAAACAGAGGATCTAAAATACATTTGCGAACTGTATGATGTTTCCCTCAAGAGTCTGTGATAATTTAAGTGATTAAAAACCTGTTTCTTGAAAACAAACATGTTTTATTTAGTCACAGGTATACAGCAGAGAGAGACAAGGGATAGAACCAGTCTCATTCACCTGAACATGTTTCCTTCCTTGAGCGTTTTGGGTCATTTTTAATTGTCTCAGAGGCTTCTACTTCTCAGCTGAGAGAAACATTCCCTCTGGGTTTTACTATGTCTCAAAAAGGAATGTGATACAAAGGTGTTTGCGATGAGATAACAGGTAGCGTGTTACCATGGTGTGCCTGAATGACATCCACATTCATGGGCCTCCTGTGAGTGTACTGCTAGTAGTTGTTCATTACCTGACATGCAGCTCCTCACTAGCACGGTTAGATTGCAGTTGGATTAAAATAAATGCACTTCACACCCAACTTCCTGATTCAGGTCTTCTACAGCTTGAACATCTGTTTACTGTGGTGTTCTACGTCCACGAGATGTCTGGAACATCAGCCAAGAGAGGAAGTTCTTTGAAAAGACCAGCTTAGCCACGAGAGATGTAGTGCTGAGGGACATGGCTTAGTGGTAACTTGGCAGTGCTAGGTTAACAGTTGGACTTGATGATCTTAAAGGTCTTTTCCAACCAAAACAGTTCTGTGATTCTATGCTATGTTTGACTCATTAAGTTCTATCTTGTTAATGTTGGGGGAGAAAAAAAAAAAACCACACAAAAACCCCAAACAACAAACCCTACATAGGCATACCAAATGTAGACCTATCTGTAGTTGCTTCTCCCTTTCTTCACCGTGGTCTTCAACTATTCTTTTGGAAATTGTGGAAAAACAGTTCTGATTGACCTATCCTTCGCCATTGGGCATTTCCTATTAAAAGCTTCCTCCTGTTGTGCTTCTGAGTACTCTCAACAAATGAATGTATCTTATATCTGTTATTTTATGTTCTGTCTTGTTTTTGTTTTGTTTTGTTTTCCCTGTGAGTAATTTTCATTTAACTGCATGCAGTCAACACAGAGAATTGACAGATTGCTAGCTGTATACTTATTTACATGGATAGGAAAGAAAGTGCAGCATGGATCTAAAATTAAATCCTTTTCTTCTTATGTTTAGGTTAAAAAAGAAGTGGTCCAAGTTATAGACAACTAAATGGATAGTCCCTTATCTGTATTGAAATGCAGACATTGCAGTTTATAGATAATTTTTCAGAATTACTAGATCCTACTCACTATTAGTTATTAAGCAAGACCTATGACAGATCTTTATTGAAGCAAAAAACCACATGTACCATGCATCTGACTGCTCTGAAAAAGTGTGTCATCAGATATGATGCAGCAGTCAAGAAGTTAGGAATAACCTGGGCATTCTCCTGCCAATTAAAATACCTCTGCAGGTTAGAAAAGCATTCATGTGTCTAGGACTGTATGTACCAAAAGATCCAAGCTGATTGTTGCTTCATGCTGTGCTTTTCTTCGTTTCATTTTGCTCCCTCTCTCTTCCACTCCTTTAAAGTAAAAGCATCTTCAATACATGGATGCAATTCCATCCAGCAATTCAAAATGTGTGTGAGTATGTATTTGTTCATCCATGTGAATATTTCTTAATGTTTTGAATATCCAAATTAATTTTTTTTCTCTACAGGTCTAAAGCTGGTTTAAATTTTTGCACCAACTGTAAACTTGCAAAGTGATAAGTGCTTGTGCTCAAATAACTATTAGTTTATTTCAAGCATAATATTTGTTTGTAGTCTTAACACTAAAGATCTGTGAGATACATATAACTGAAATAATATCTCGGTTATGGTTGTCTCCTAGAATATCTAATTTTCTCTATTAATTTTCTTTGCACATGTCCATTTTAGACTTTAAGAATCCTAATAGCTTCTGGAAATTTCATCAGTAATGTGATGAAATAAATTTCAGCAGTAATGTGCTCCTAGTGTCTTTCTTCAAATATTATCATTTGATATTTATTTATAATTGATAAATATGAATAATATAGGATTGTGCATAGTAAATAATAATGATAAAATAAATAATAAGTACTACTATAAATATAGAAATTATTGTTAGCCAGAAAGTTTAAATGATAAGATGTTTACTGGTAGAAAAAAATTAAAGGAGAGTTTAGACAGTACAGAAAGGGAAGCTGAATATCTAATCAGGCAAGTTAGAAATTTTGAGGGACTATATGCAAAGGAGTTCTGTGTTTTTCTTTTTCCTTCTGTTTGTATCTCCCCTTGGACGATCCCTTAAGAATACTGCTGTCAAAGGTAACATTTGTGACCTCATCCAGAAAAAAAGCTTTGTTGATGAACAAAAAGATTTCATGCAGAGAAGCATGAATAAGATGCAAGATTGAATGTCCTTCTTCTAAGTATTTACTTACTGAAAAATCAATGTCAAAACACCAGAAAAGGGGCTTTCCACCGCAAGCAAACAGATGGCCAGAGTGAAAAAGACCAACCATTAATTCTCCACACCCAACTTCTCAATTGCTTGCTGTTTCAGGGCAATGTTTGGTATACTGGGAACGTCATCACAGAATGATAGGGGATGGAAGGGACCTCTGGAGGTCATCTAGTCCTACCTCCCTGCTAGAGCAGGTTGCACAGGAACGCATCCAGGTGGGTTTGGAATGTCTCCAGGGATAGAGACTCCACCACCTCTCTGGGCAGCCTGTTCCAGTGCTCTGCCACCCTCAAAGTAAAGAAGTTCCTCCTCATGTTTAGGTGGAACCTCCTGTGTTCAAGTTTGTGCCTGTTGCCCTTTGTCCTGTCACTGGGCACCACTGAAAAGAGCCTGGCCTCATCCTCCTGACACGAATCCTTTAACTATTTATAAGCGTTGATAAGATGCCCCCTCAGTCTTCTTTTTTCCAGACTGAAAAGACCCAAATCCCTCAGCCTCTCTTCATAAGAGAGGTGTTCCAGTCCCCTAATCATCCTTGCAACCCTTTGCAGCACCCTCTCCAGCAGTTCCCTGTCCTTCTTGAACCGGGGAGCCCAGAACTGGACACAGTACTCCAGATGCACATTACATATGTGCATCCATTTAAATAAATCACAAGTTTTGGAATGGGAGCACCTTTGTTTTTACTGAAAGGTGAACTAAAAAGAGAAGATAATGGAACTTATTGGGTTTGAAAAGTGTGTAATTTGTCCTTTGCAAGAGCAAACAAAATTTATATGTGATTGATTACAGACATTGTGCCTTTTAATTACTTATTTCTGCATAGTGGTCTTGTTACATGCTGGACATGATGTCTCTGAGTTGTCTGTTTCTTAGTTACATAGCTAGATAAGAGTCACCACTCTGCCAAACAATCATATCACAGTTACATGAGTCCAAAACTGCTGTCTTTCCCTTTACCAGGTCACAATAACGGTACAAGCAGTTGTGACAAAAAAAAAAAACAAAAAACAAAAACCAAACCAGTGTTAAAGAATTTTACTATATGTCACCCTAAAAAAGAAATTCATTAGAACAAAAAGGGGAGAAGTACCCTTTATTCTTCAGACTTATGATACAAACTGGAAAAAAAATAGTGGGAAGAAGCTGTAAAAGCTTTCAGCTTACACAACGAGAAGGTGAATCCATGTTTGTCTGATTGTTCCTACAAAGGTTCTAGAGATCAGTATCAGTGAATTTGTGATATTTTTCTTTTTTAGTAGTTTGATCCAGCATTTTTATTTATGTATTAACCCAGAGAATAAATACAATTATTAAATAGCTTAAGAATCAGCTTTGAAATTATTATACTGTGAATTATTTTCTTACATTCAAGAATTCAGCATAACTCATTGTAACCAAAAGCTACAAACCCCAAACTGAAAACTCCTAGATGTTATATTTGCTCCAGCATGCAGCATGTCTTTACAGAAAATTGGAGGAGGGAGTTGTACAAAATGAGCAATTTATAGAAATGTCTGCGGAGAAAACTGGGAAGGGTGGAGGGTGTCTTTACCTGAGACAAATAGAAAACAATCACTTTTAAAAATTAAGACAGTTTAATGTCGTTCAAGGTCAGAGGTCACCATGACTACTATTCTTAAGGCTTTGTACGTTTTACATGCCTGCACGTGCATGTTGGCAACAGATCACTAACACAAATGTTTCAGACTTCAGAAAACTCAGAGAGCTTGTGCTACCATCTCTGGAAGGACTGACAAGTAAAAGTAACTGCTTCAGGACATATTATAAGGAAAATCAGCTATGTGACATTACATTTTTATACTCTCTAAGTGCAAAAGCACCTGTCTCAAGTAGTAGGTACCTCTGCTGGGACCTACATCTTTTACAGTTAATTTTACAGTGATGGAAAACAGTTCACAATATGTAATATTGTATTTCACTTGCCTTTACTGCTTTCCCATAGGACATTGAACATGGAAAATGTGATTGAGTCCCTGCAGAAGTACTCAGTATGAACTGCTCACTGATCGTTGTTCCCTGTATTATACAGGTGCAGGTATTACCTATTTCTTTCCAGAGACCTTGTTGCACGAGTCAATGCGGAATTTTCTATGCATTTAGAAACCAAGACTCCCTCTTTATCTTGTAATAGCATTACCTACATCCAGGACAAAAAAAAAAGTGAAACCGAGACTAACATGGTTTAAAAGGAGCTTCCAAAAAACATCAACTGTCATGAGATGCAGTGCGATACATATCACAGATAATAATATTTCTCTGGATGTCTTCTACACTACTAGAAAGTAGGCATCCAAAAATATCATTATGTCTCAGGAGCTGCTGGGAAAATTCATAATGAAAAACTTGAAAATAACTTTCTTCAGATTGAAATCTGCTACTTATAGATCTCAAATAAAAATGTTTAGAATATTGAACAATGCCTTTTACTCATTCTTCAACATGACAGCTGTCCACATTTTAGAAAATATAAACACTGAAAGTGGCAATAGAAATAGAATCACGGTTGCACTTTATAAAACTTGACCAGATACTGAAAGAGATTTGCAAATTGAGATTTGAGCAAACTGAGGATATTCTTCTTTAGAAAGTTGCAGGATTTTTAACTAGTGGTTTCTCCCAAAATGAGAATCTTTCCAAAAAATTGCTATAATAAAACATTTGAAAAAATTTCAATTGAGTAATACTCTTTTACTTATTTTCAAACAACTTTCATGTAGTAAGGCAGCATGCTGGAAGCCTTGGGAACCTGTTTAGCTATGTTTCTTTTAGATTCCCTGCTTGTCCCCAATTCAGTCATCAGAAATGGAGCAGGTTTCTTACGATGTCCATTGGAATGGAGAACAAGTAAGTCGTCGGTCTGAATTTCTCTAAGGCACAACATCAGCTGGGGAATTTCTGCATAGGTGTTATAGCAAGCCAGTCACTGGCTCATCCAGAGGATTTCAAAGAAATAGGCCATGTAATAATAAGGCAGAGAGATTTCCTTGCATGTGACTCATTCTCAGTGATTCTCTCTGAAAGCATATTTTCAAGGCTTACTAAGTACATAGACACTCAAGTCACCTCAAGTTATAAATGCATATTTAAAGCAAGCTAGTGAGCACTTCCGATACAATCATGTATTTCCCACCTCCCAAACTGCAGCAAACAGTAGAACAAAAACACCTGCAAGTGGAACAAGAAAAACAGGGCAAATATCACCTCTTCCAATGAAGTATCCTCCTTGCCTTCCCTCTGTTGTAAGTTCACTCAGTATTACTTTCAGTACCAATTTTCCTTAGTCTGTTCCAGATTTCACTTGCTACTGACTAATTGGTCAAACTGCAGACATGCAGGGCTTGGCAAAATGAAACCAGGGTTGGAAAATGTTGAAAATATCTTGTTTGACTGATTGCAAAAGCTGAAGGGAATGAAAAAAGATCCTAGGAGAGAGTGCCTGCCCACTCACAGGGATGTGCGTTTCAGGAACACTTAAATGTCCTTCTCATGTGCCCTCATAAGGACAGGAGAATACAAACCAAAAATATTTGATCCATGTTAATGCGCCAAGCATTGGATATTTATCTCAACCCAACAAGTGAGCACTTTTATCTTTGTTGCAAACTAGCTATCACAGGTTTACAGGGACAGTGCTTTCTTAAATCTTGTCTGACATCTCATATTCGAGCTTCAGCGCTGTGTTTCAGTACTAAGTTTAAACATTTCTGCAGAAAAACGAAACGATACTTTTAAACTTTTTAATTTTTTTGTCAAGAACTTCTGTCAACAGACAATTTTAACCCTGACTACCTGTATGTTTGTTCTACTACAAGTCCCTTTAAGCAGTAAACGTCTTTTATGTAGATATCCTTAAACCAATAAAGCTAGATAGTCTTCCTCCAGTAACAGCTCTACTAATTCTTCATGTGAGCGTTTAAAATCTTGGCTTATTGCAATAGGAAAACTATTTGTTTCTAGAGTTTTAACTAGAGCAAGCTAGAGCATTTCTGGTTAACAACAGTTTCACTCCCAGACACTGATTTTTCAAAATACCAACGTTTTAAAAGAGATTTACAGTTTTCAGCATACCTTCATTAGGAGAAGTTATGGTCCAGTGCTGTCCGATCAAGTCTGTCCAAAGAAAAAGGGAAAGTGGGAAACAGAGACAGAGTCTTAAAAAAAAAAAAACATGAAAACTTCAGAGCAAAAATGTACATTTTGACACCACTGTAATGAAATTTTAAAATGTTCAAAGGGTTTTCTTTCTGTTCCTTCTGGGATGGAAAACCATCAAAAGGCTTCAAAGTTGCCATAAAATGCTTTTATCATCGTATGTGAAGTTCCATTTTTAATGTACCAGAGAGAAAGAATGGGCCTCACTGATTCAATGTTATGAACTAGCAGAGTCTTTGCAAATTATAGAAATTATCTTCTACACAATAAAAAGACAATGGTAATGCACTGCAGGATTAATTTTGTTTATTTATTTAGCAAGTTTATTCTGGTTTTAATTATTTACAATAATACTCTAAAATAGACCAATAAATATAATGAATATAATAAATATATGAATATAATAAAGCCTAGGTACTCAGGGACTTTAAATATTTTTCTGACATGGCTCTGTGTATCATTTGCTGGATTCTGAAATTCCTAATCAAACTTCATGCAGTATGTCAAATAAAATGAAATCTTTTGAAGTCCGCATAAACCATACATCAAAACTCTGCAGTGATAAGACTCAGTCAACAGCCAAACACAACTAGATATTTTGAAGAGCACAAGACAAATAATATTTGACTGTCTTTCAAGGATCTGAGGAAACAACTTTGCTTTTCTTCAAGGGTTTCTTGGATTGAAAACAAATTTAATTACAATGACCAGTACTTTCTAAGCATCTGCGAATAAGTAGTTTTAGTTTTCCTTATTTTGCCCTTACATATAAAAATGAATGAACTGAAATGTAGATTTAAGAAGTCAAAGGGAAATCAAATTACAGATTTGATCTGTAATTCACCACTTCTAACAACCAGCCATTTATAAATGGAAATGGGCAATATATTAGTCTTAAGATCAAGGACAACATGCACAGTCTTAATTGTGCCAAGGTTATTCCAGCTGGCTAGAGTTCCTAAATTGAGCTGGGTAAAAAGGAGGGAATGTTGTACGGAAAAAAAAAAAAATCAATGAACTTTCTCTTGTTTTTAACATTACACCTCTGAAATGGCAGCTCTTCTCACCTGTTCCTCCAGTCTAACTAAACCTCTTTCAGACCTCTAAAATATGCACTAGGATATGGTTAACTGTAGCATAGTTGTTTTGATGGGAAGCTTCCATGTGAGTTTTAATTGCTTTTAGTGTTCCCTCCGGAGGTTCTTCTGGGGGGTGATTCAAAGACAACTTTGTGGAAATAAAGTGGATTTTTACAGAACACTAGAGAGAACAGACCAAAAATGAGAAGTGAGTTCGGTATGGACGCGAGAACCTGTGGCTCAGCAACAAAGAAGAAAAAAATGTGTTTCCTTGGTGTAATCTAATAAATTGTATTAATGTCTGACTGAGTAATCTACTGAGAACTAACTATTGCTAAATTGCAGCTGAAATGCTTTGATCCAAACCGCTTTTTTTCTGCTACTCATGTCTCCCTCCAGATCATAGCATTTTGTCCTCAACTGTCTTAGCAGAACTGTTTGTGTGGGTATGATGTAAATCAGAGAGGAAAGCCACTTTATGTTTGTTTGTTTTGCACTGGATCAGTGTCTCCCACTGGTATTACTTCTGAACAGTTTCTGTCACGTTACCACAATCTCACTGGATGCTATGAGGCTGTTTTGCAAGAGGTGGGAACTGGATGCTTATTAAGAAACTTCAAATGATGATTGATCTTCTCTGGCAGCTGAATGTGTTATGGCAGGAGCAGATAACGAGGAAGTTATTCTCTCTCATGAGTGTAGTGTTCTGTTATGTTCATTGCATATGTCTTACGTTTGTAAATAAAAAAAATAATTCTGCTTTGTCTTTGACCCTAAATATAAAACTCAAAATGGTCCTTTATAACATGAGAATATTTTTGAAATAAGGCAGATATTGAGTGGAGGCCTGAGATTCTTCAGACTTCAGCAGCTGTTCTCAAAAAGCTGAAGGCTGTCATGAGTGAATATCTGTGCTCAGCTTCTGAGGCTGCTAAAATGATCAGATTTAGGTACCCAGGTGCTCAGGTACACACAGAGTCAGGGTCACATAGACTTCAGTTCTTAAGGAGGTCTTAAAGCACAAGGAACAAATTTGAGTGTCTTTGTAGTTGGCATCACAAACTCTAGATCTTCTTCTGTTGCAGATCAACTATAAAAGTAAGTGACAACCCTGAAATTCTAATGATTGGTGCCATGTTTTAGATCCAGTTCTGTTCTTACAGCTTCACAATTACATGGTTTTAGAAATATAAAATAAGTCACTATTGCCATGGGTTTTATTAATTTTTAATACCTTGATGGACTTCATGCGTTCTTTAAATTATTTTTTATTTTTAAATGTAATACATTGAATGTCTTCTGAATAATGCTATGAATTCCTTTTTTTTTGCTGCTATATTCTACAAGCTCTGTTTTTTCTGTCTTAATTATGTGCGTTTTTCAAGTGCACTGGAAATAGTAGGGGTATGAGCTATAGAAAAAATACTGTGAAACAAAGCATCTAATAACACAATCCAGCTTTGAAATCAAATGTTTACTAGCATGCAGGGGGTGGGGGGAAGGTGCAAATCTGCTGTCTGAACTTTATATGGACATTTGGCCTTAGTTTCTGCAGAGGACTTCTGACCATTCCTTTTTCACAAAATTTCCTGGAAATTTCCTGAGTGTATGCTAGTTCCAGAGCACTTAGTACATCCACCTAAACCTACTTTTCCTTTGTAAATGTAAAAAAACTTGCATACAATCCTTTTAAGCACAGTGTCTCATATTTTAAGACCAGCCAAGTCTCAGTATTGCATCTCAGTACTAATATCTATGTATTAAAGAAGAGAGCTGGCGTTCACTGATCCCCTCAGTCCAGCCATGCAAATGAGGTGTAATTGCAAAACTACCACACTGAAAGAAATGTGCTGCATGTGAACTGCAGGTGACTTTATCATGTAGAAAATACTAAACCTGGGATCGTATGAAATCCTCTAATTATAGGCTGTTGAACTTCAAAAAAAATCAGTCACTGAGGCTTGCACATAGATATGCAAACTCTCCATATTAAACAAACAAACAAAAAAATCTTTCTCGTTCTGGACAGGAAAACTTAATTTTTACAGTTGTCTTTTTAAAATTGCTTTTTATTCTTCATTTTTCCTCTTTCAGTTTATGAAATTAGTTTATGCAAAGCATTATGTCTGCAGCTGACCAGAGGAGGAAAGATTCAAGATTGATTTCCATGTGAAGGATTTAACTTGTCTTGTTCAGTACAGACAATAAGAAAGAAGTCACAGACACAATGTAGCTTCAAAGTAGCTAAAACTAAAGGAAAAAGTATGTATGATAAATTTGACTAAAAGAAATTTTAAAACCATGGTCTAAGGGCAGACAGCTGTAAATTCTATTCAAGTTTCTTTGAAGGAAAAAAATGTCTTCCTCTCTTGAGGCAGATCTTTCATGTGGTTTTCGCAGCAGCTGGACATTAAATTAAGGATCATGAACTCCATGAGAGCAAATCTGTCTTCCTTGGATAGGCAAAAGAGTGTTTTGCGTATAAAAAAATATAAATGAAGAATAGTGATGTAAATTCTGCACAAGTTTACGCTCCTGAGAAATTGACAAGTGTGGACTCCTGAGAGACTGCTATTAAAGAAAACAGAGCAGGAGGATGCAAATCTAAGGTGAAGCAAGTGTTTTCGTGTTGATTAAACACCCAGTTACCAAAGTGTGATTTCTCTCACTGAGCCTGAAGTCAGATCCAGGCAGACTGTCATGACTCTACCTGAGAGGCTGTTTCCTACCTGTTTGATGCAGAACAGTCTGTATGTATCTCCATTTTTTCAATAGGGGAGGAGACCATACCACACTTTTGGTTTAATGGGGAGCCATAACTTTATTTACGCTCTTCTGCCTTCCACAGCTGTCCTTTCATACAGTCTGCTTCAAAAAAAAAGTGGTTTTCTGCTAGATTTTAAGAATTCCCTGCTTGGCTAGAATACCAGGCTACATGCAGTGTCCATTATTCCTTCATCCTAGGCCATATATGTAGCCCTGAAGTAAAGAGCAGTTCCACCAGTTACAGGACTCGGCCCTCAAAGAAAATATTTTCCTTCTTCATCAGAACACAGAAAATTCTTGTATGACAAAATTTTATGCTGGCAAAATATAAATTCAGTAGAGCAAAATTTATCCGTGGCAGATGATATGACCCAATTGGTTTTATAATCTTCAAAACAGAATTATTCTTACTGATATTCACAATGTCTATTTTATCCCGTGATTCTTTTTCTGTGTTCCCCAGGTATTGTAATGCAGCATATTTGAAAAGAAGTCCAATTAAAAAGTACTGATTAATCAAATAAAAGCTATGCAGACTGAGATTTTACTATTGATTCTTGGTGACGTTGCTGTTTCAATGGAGCAACATAAATTAGAGATTATGTGCCTGTAAATTTTATGGGCACAAACTGGAACACAGGAAATTCAGTCTGAATATAAGGAAAAACTACTTTGAGGGTAACAGAGCACTGGAATGGGCTGCCCAGGGAAACTGTGGAGTCTCCCCTGGAGATATTAAAAACCCACCTGGACACGTTCCTCTAGGTGACCCTGCTCTGGCAGGGGGGTTGGACTAGATGATCTCCAAAGGTCCCTTCCAACCCCTGCCATTCTGTCATTCTGTGATTTCTGGTAAACTTGAACTCTGTTCAAGAAATCCGTATGCAAAGCACTGAGTTCAGAAGAGCAATGCGTAGGCTGTAAGTCTTTCCAAAGAAGGATTAATTTATTTATATATAGAGAGAGATCTAGTTGGAGATTCAACACATGCATTTTACTTTATTTTAAAATACTTTCATGCCATTTTGAGCATGGAAAATGTTTGAGCAGTCTTTTAAGTGGACTAAATAGTCAAACTGGGCTACTTATCATCAGTGCTACCAAGAAATATCTGAAGTAACTTCTAATGTTTTTCAAAGAATTTGCTGTCTTACAAATTGTTTTGATTCAGAATTTGGCATTTTTGACCAAACTTATTTAGAGATCTGATGTTATTTGAACTCATGTTCAAAGCAACTACAAGGTTTGAAACAAATCATATCAAATGGAAACATAGAACATGTTGAAATCTTCAACAGCTAAAATTGTGATCTAATTTTTTGAATTTTAGCACAGAAAAATTACTCTATCAGCAGTTCAGGCTCACATACAGCAGTAATTAAATAACTGATGCCTCTGGCTGTTAAGGAGTTTCTGTTGTCTCATGAGGGGTTGCATTATAAAGGTAGTCTAGTCTAAGGAAGAAAAAAAGAAAAATATAATTACCATTTACATAGCCATACTAAAGGAAGTATGCACAAAGAAGAGATTCAATTTACATTTGCAGTTGAAAAACAGAACTTTCAACTCCACAATACAGCTAATGTGTCCAGATCCTTAATCTATTGGTGGTAAAGAGAAAGGGAACATCCTTTTACGTTCTTCTAAAACCGGTCTTGAATCTGAGATTAAATCTGCCTTAAAGTGCAATCTGTTGTTTTAGGGTAGTAAAATTGGGGCGGGAGGGCATGAGCTATTTCTTTTGGGATACTACGATATGTGGTCTGGATTACTATGCAAAAGAATCTTGAATATCTTTTAAATATAGAATATCTTCTGAATACCATCTAAATCAAACGGTCTCTATTATGAATCTGTTTGCCACCCTTGCTGTCTATCATTCTGTGTCAGAGGAAGGGATGCTGATGGTTGGTTCGTTCCAAGTGTGCCGATCACTTATTTGTCTGTTTTGTAAAATAAAACTGTTACTTACTTGGAGAAATATACAAAGAATGAGTGTCTGGAGAAAACTGGTTTTGAAGCTAAAATAATAAACACAAACAGAGGAGGTTAAAAATAAATAATAATAAATCAACCTAAAATCAAGTATTGACTACTTCCTATCATAATTTTATTGTACCAGGGATGAAACAGTAGGACATTTTAAAGTCGTTGTGATAGTTCACAAATTTTCTAACACACTCCTTGCTTTAAACTGTATTGCAGTTAAGCTTCATTTCCTTCTTCCCTCTTTTCCACCTATTAATAAAGTTCAAAAAGTCTTCAGTTAAGGCAGTTATGCTAGAAGTCTTGATCTCCGCTTAATTCCTTGGAATAGCCATTATTTTGAAATAATGATTGCAAATAACACTTAGTGTTTATTGAGATTGATCCCAAGTCTGGAAGTATTTTGGCAAGTATTAAATCTGTAGGTAATTCAAAAAAGTAGTCCTCCTGAAGGCATCTTTCAGAGCTTTTAACATCTAACTGAACCCATAGGGTACAGTCCTTCACAAACTGCTTCAGCGTGGGCCCTTCCCATGGGCTTCAGTTGTTCAAGAACTGCTCCAGCATGGCTGCTTCCTATGGGGTACATTCCTTCAGGAAAAGACTGATCCACTTGGATCCTTTCCATAGAGTACAGTTCCTGTCAGAAAAACTGCTCCTGTGTGGGTTCCTCTCCAATGGCTGCATCTCCTGTCAGGACCTGTGTGGAAGCCCCATGGGCTGCAGAGTCCCTCAGGGCATGTCCACCTGCTGGGCTGTGGGTTCCTCCACAGGGTACGGTGTGGATATCTGCTCCACCTAGGCCACCTTGGGCTGCAGGGGAGTCTCTGCTCCAGCACCTGGAGGACCTCCTTCCCCTCCTTCTTCTTTCATCTTGGTGCCTGCACAGCTGTTTTATTCACATTTTTCTCACTTGTGTTGTGCAGCATCTTTTCCCCTTTCTTAAATACATTTTCCCAGAGGTGACACCACCTTGACTGATGGGCTCAGCCATACCCTGCGGTGGGTCGGTTGGAGCCGTCTGGAACCAGCTGTGTCCAGCATGGGGCAGTCCTGACCTCTCCTCATAGGGGCCACCTCTGCAGCCACCCGCTGCCAGTATCTGGTTACGGACACCCAATACACTCGTGCTGGTAATTGTACCTCAGTAATGAGCAGTACACTTTCAAATAGGAAATGCACTACATTTCTTTAACTCTCTTGTCGTTGACACCAAATCTAATTCTGAAGCAAAGGAAAGCCTGCTTGTGATAAAGACTCTTACCGAAAACAATTAAAATATAATTTCATCTACAGATAACTTACTTACATTTATACAAAATATATGCATGAATAAATACACATCAGTTTAAGATTTCCATAACTTGATAGAACATTTGGAAGAATGTGAAGCTAGAACTAAATGAATGTAAAGATAATTGTAGAAGTGCCAACTGTGTGCCTCCAAGTAACAGCAATGCTCTGGTTTAGATTAGAGATGGGTAAATACCGTCTCCTTATAAATATTTATTCCATTTTGTTTAATGAGTCTATTTTGACTGCTACATCTATTTTTTTTTTAAATACAACTTCAATTAATTATTGCTTGCTTGAACTTACTACCTAGAGTGTTTCTGGAAAAGAGAATTGAAAGAAATACTGGAGGATAGTCCTGGAAAGTAAATTTTAAATTGAAAAACACGAGTGCTTACAGTGGAATTTACATTTAGACTTACATCAAGAAAGTGAGACACCACATATGGCATGCGTCCAATCAAAAGTAGATTAAATTTCAAACAAGCATTTAATTTTTACATCAATTGCTGAAAAAAATGTAAAGGTTGTGTTACCCGGCAACTGGATTCTAATGATTAAGTGCACAGAGATTTCCTACTGCAAATTTGATTTGAAACCAGAGATGAAGGTGTCTTTTGTTAATTAACTTTAGCTGCATCAATAGAAAAAGAAAATATTCCCCTAGACTGCTATGCAGCTTGGCCACATTAGAGCTGTAGGACCATCATGAAAGCTAGAAAAGATTTCTAAATACAGAGACATGACAGCTTTCAGTACCTGCACAGATGCGGCAACTATGCTCCTTAAGGTTCAGGAGCTTAGTGCTAATAAATACTCTAACTTCTGGACTTCTGAGTGAAGACAGAGGTTTGATCCCTTGCTCTGTTGAACTGGGTACTTGTTGAACACCAGTACTTCTGGTTCCTAAGATAAGAGTGCCATAGTTAGCTTTTAAATGACAGGTCTATGTCTGCCAAGAAACCCCACCTACTTCTGCAGTGTATGTCAGGGCCAAGGGCATCTTCACTCAGTGTCAGGGATAGAATTGGGAAATATGGAAAATGCATCTGCCTATGCTTTGAGCAAAAGAACGCCTCAGGAACTCTTTTCAGTACAGGGCCAGGGATGTAGCTGAAAACTCCCTGTTCTATCCAACAGAAGGTAGTGTCTTGGGTGCATAATGGCTTGCTCACTGAAGTCTCTCCATATATCTTTCCATATTCAGTTCTGCAGAACTGAAATAAAAACAAATATCTCAACTCGAAGTGTTGATTGGCTCTTGCACATCAGGTGAAGAACCCTTATTTAAAGACAACAGCATGAGCTCACCGGTGGCAAACCGGTAGATTGCCAGCTACACAAATAGGTTTATCAGAGCCATGAGTGTGATTTCTGTTGATTTGTTCCAAGTCAAGGATTCACCAAAAATCACTTTTTTGCAAGAGTTCTTTCATAATTAACATTGTTAGATTTACTATTATTTTTTTTTAATTAATGTTGGGAATGTGTCAGGATTAATCAGCAGGTAACGGAGTACATTCATGATGACAGGGAAAATAAATGACAACAGAGATTATACACCGACACCTTGGCCGACACTTAGTAAATACATGAACTGAATGCCTTTGTCCAACCATATGCTCATATCAATTTACTTAATATGTCTAACCTTTTCTGGAGATAGTGCATGTGTTTTGTTTTTAACCGAAGGTCTTCATGCTACTCTCACTGAAGTCAAGCAATCAAACTTAACCTTGAAACAGCAGAAATTGCTCTAAAAATATGTTATTTTCTTAACAACAGAATCTACATGTTTTTTTAGTGACTGAAACTAAGTTTAACCTATTGTTCGTTTTCACAATCATTATGTTCTATCTCTTTAACTGTGTAAACTGAGCTTATATGTATTTGTTTCTCTGTGCTCCTCCACAGTAATGAGAGACACTTCAAATTACTGGTGTTTCAGAAGTCTTTTGCATTGGACTGCCTCTTTGTGATCTCAGTGAGTCATATGTGAAACTCCAGGTGATATCAATGGGAGTAGAACAAAGCCTGTAAAGCATTCTATAAACTCCACAATAGCGGAGTATTTACGAATGGCAAACTGCAACGAGGCCTGCTAAGCAAAATCCATCATGTCCTTTTCATAAACTGGCATCCACAGCACAAAAATAGTGTTGTTAATTGTATGCATTAGTTCCCTTCATGTTCAAAAGTCAAATGCAGAAGGTCTAAATTGTGTGTGATGCTTGAACTGCCTCCCCACAACTGCAGGAGTATAGAGTCTACCTGCATCACAGCTTGTGCTTAGTGGACAAAATGCGCCTGGACCATCAATAACAAGCAACAAACTCATTCATTAAATCAACTTTTCCTAGCAAGCCATGAACATGAGTAAAACATAAGTGCTATTTCAGAAGATTAAATATTCTGGAGGATATATATTCAACATACATTATCTATTTTACTGACTTGCTTTAATGCAGTACTTGGAGCTAAGCAGCAAGAACACTACATGTCTTATCATTCATTTAATCTCTGCTAAATTTTGGATACATCCTTAAGATGTGACAGCTGAACTCTAAGGCTCTCAAAGGACATAACTTGTTTTTCTATTCTATTTTAGACTATAGATCATGGACACTTTTTACAGATGGGAAAACAGCAAGCTGCAATTGCTTAGTGAGCATTAGTATTCTGCCTGCAGTGTATTCAGTTTCTTCTGCTTTGAAATATTCAAGATCTATGTACCAAAAAGGATGTTGGTTAATAGGTATTGACTTCCAATATGACACATGCAGAAAGTTCTCCTTTATGACAAAAAAAAATATATTCAAGAACTTGGCCAGGGGTAAACTACAAATTAGAGCCTTAATGGTTGGATTTCAAGTGAAGTTAATGGATCATATGTAATGGAAGGTTAAAATCCTCTTTAAAGTATACTTTTACTGTACAATTGTATAGCGCTATTGTAATTTTTAGTACTGTTATTGGTCTGTGACTAGAATGTGAAAACACATAAGAAATGTCTATTAAATTGCCTTGTTTGTATGCATTATTTTCTACTTGATTTTATAGTTTCCTAATAATTTGGTTTGGTTTTGGGCCAACATTTAGGGAACTACTCTGCAGAAATCATGTGGCTTGTATTTCTATTTGATTTTAATCTACTTCCCAATGGATAAGTCTGGGGCACACTCCCAAATGTGCTCAAATGATCATCTAGAAAAGTCTATTTTCCTAATTTTTGTCTTTCTTTAACCAATGTTCTGTTCACTGGTCATGCTGCATTTTGTGTCACTCACTGAAATTCTGCTCCTGATTGACGTGATCTCAATTCAAATGGTTGTGGTACCCTTTGTTTCCCGGTTTTGCCTCTGGATCTAATTCTGTCCTAAGTTATCCTGAGGTCTGAAGGTTGAAAAAGCACAATTATGAATTTAATTTCACACTTCATATCTTTGCTAGTTCACCATGACCCGTGATGAGCTGTGTATCTTTCAGCAGAAATTCTACTGCTTTTAATATACCATTATCCATTCTGTTTCTTTATCATTTTAATTTTCCCCCATGAAAGAAATGATGAAAAGACTCAACAGTTTGTGACAGATTAACTGGATAATTATAACCCAGTTAAGTATGACTGATTTTAGTTACATCATTGCCATTGAAAGTCTAACAACCATTTATGTAATGGTAAAGAATAGTAGATGATGACTCAGATGGAGTACCAAGTAGTTTGATTTAACATGTATATTGTCCAGTGAAAAAATTAGTAAGCTCTATTTATCTAACCTTGTATTTTTAGTATCTTTCTGAACAAAAAAAAATCAACCTTGAAATCTGATGCATTGGTGGTCTTATTTGAGTGGCATTATTTACAATCTTTAAATAAGATCTTTTTATGTTTATGTTGACTTCGAACTGGATAGCTACAGTTGTCTCTTCTTTGCATCCTAAATCTGAGACTAAGAATCCTCTCTACATCTTCCCACTTCTTGAACTGTGAAAAGATGATTGCCTGCGTCCTAATAGCCCAATCATAACACCTGCATGTTGGTACTGAATATGTTATAATTAGCAAGAGTTACATACTGGGGTTTTGCCAGTTACCTACAACCATCATGAAAGATTTTTGACTGGCATAGGGCTTTTTCTTCTTCTAGCACATCAGAGATTTACCGTAGTTGAGGAGTGATTGTCAGGTCAGTGAGGCAGTGCTCTGAAATGGTTAAAAGATAAATTTTTTTAGCACATCTTGTTCACTTCATAATGGCTGTATTCACTGCTAGACTGTAAGGATGAGTGGCCCCTTATATCCTGGGCTGAGATAAGGATAGCCTGAGCGAGTTTTTCCAATAGGTGAGGTATGCACCAGCAACCTAAGTGAAAGACATACTTCTCTCTCTCACTACTAGCTTTTTGTGTTTCTTAGTTAACCTGATGTGATATTAAAGATTCATTTCATTTGGGAACTCTGACACAGACTCCTAATTGTTCACTTCCTACACTTGCAACAAAGGCACAGTGCTGTGAAAGGCATTTCCCGCAGGTCAGACTAGTAGGGATTTTTGTTTGTTTTGGTTTTTCTCATGAAAAACTCAATGAATGAGTGAGTTTGTTTTGGTTTTTTCTCCATCTTTTTTCCTGTAGTGCAGAGCGTGTTAGGACCAACTGAGTATATCTAACTTGACCATAGATCTGTCAACCTTTGCAAGAGCTCTTGTTACTGCTAGTGCTTTAACTCTCTCCTTCTCTTTGCCTGTCAGGAACAAAATTTTAGTAGGCTACAGAAATTCAGTCCATAAAATTAAGAAGTAGTTGTGTGAAGGTCTTAGGAGACTGAAATGTTAAGGTGCGTTATTTCTATTCTATTCCCGTTTGAACTTTAACTCTCTGAAACATCTCAAAGTGCCCCTCTTACCTTATCAAGACTGATGGATCAACCCTTTAGCTTTTGGTCATCTCCTTACTGTTTTCACTCATTCTCTGTTTTTTGTTTTCCCTTAGTAGTGTCTGTTTTGTACAGCTCATTGTCACAGCAATAGTCTCTTCTTTTTTAAAAAAATCATTGTAGCTTCTGTGGTGGTGTGCTTCAAAATAACTGCCTTCTGAACAGCTAGGAAGGAGATCTGAGTGATTTGAATGCTGTCCCAGGTATCAGAGCAGTGAATTCAGCCACAGTCTGAGTCCCTTGAGAGACAGGTTTAGAGAAATTCCACGACTTGTAAAGCAGGGATATATGAGACTCAACTAATAGCTGTATACACATTTATTTCTTTGAGGGAAATGCAGATGGAGATTCTATATCTGCACCTAAATGAGGACCACTGTCATTCTTCTCTGTATGTGGCTCAAAGTAGGTATGTCCACGTAGACTCCCACAAGGGAGACAGATAAACGGTCCTTCTCATACCGAGACTTTCCTTGACGTCAGGTGGCTGTTGAAGCTGCTATGAGTGAAGTTATGAAGAAAGGCTGAGGGATTTGGGTCTCTTCAGTCTGGAAAAAAGACAGCTGAGGGGGGACCTTGTAAACGCTTGTAAATACTTAAGGGGTGGGTGTCAGGAGGATGGGGCCAGGCTCTTTTCGGTGGTGCCCAGTGACAGGACAAGAGGTAACGGGCACAAACTTGAGCATAGGAAGTTCCACCTAAACATGAGGAGGAACTTCTTTACTTTGAGGGTGGCAGAGCACTGGAACAGGCTGCCCAGAGAGGTGGTGGAGTCTCTGTCTCTGGAGACATTCAAAACCTGCCTGGATGTCTTCCTGTGCAACCTGCTGTAGGTGACCCTGTTCTGGCAGGGGGGTTGGACTAGATGATCCCAAGAGGTCCCTTCCAACCCTACCATTCTGTGGTTCTATGATTCTATGACTCCTGTACGCCACAGTGAGTGGAAAGTAGTGCCTCACGTTGCACGCAAACTGCACTTGCCTGGGCAGCATGAGCTGGGCATGCCTGCTGCACTTGAAACAGCAATAATTATTAAGGTCTTTGAACACATGTAATAATATTTTCTGGGTTTCTCTGAGTGATAAAAGCAGTACAGCTGGTCTGTGTGTCTTGCTTTTCCTGTCCCTGCAGCTTAATGAGTAACTTTCTGCCTTATCCATCTGTGCGCCTGACTACAACCAACAGTGATAGTAATGGGTATATGTGACATTCAGTTTTTTAAATAAGTAGTTGTGTGCAGTTCAGCTGTCATATCACCATAGCCCACAAATGCCAGCTTGGCCCTTTTGTACAGAAGTACGAAATAATCAGTCAAAAAAAAAAAAAAAAGTAAAAAAAAACCCCAACAACCAAGCAATAACCCCTGCAGTTCTCAAATATTTCTGCTAGTTTTGTGTCACAAAATATGTTTAGCAAGTTCCTCCAGGTTTAGAAGTAAATAAAGAACAGGAAAAAAAACAACAAAAGATCCCCACAAAAGAAGAAGCTAACAGGACATTGTTGCCAACGCCTCAGAAAATGTTGAAGTCAAATGCTGTGGTGGCATTTGCAGCTTTGAAAAAAATACATACAACTTTTTTGGAAGAGGGGAAATGTTCCTTTCGGATGAGACGTTTGGAAAAGGTGACGTGAAGAATAATATATAGAATTTCTTTTTCAAGGTCAGGCAGCTGAGACTAGAGGATGCAAATGATCCGAGCTTTCTGAAAATGGCTCCTTCAATTACAAATCTGCAGCCTTTTGGAACTGCTTAATTTGATGATAACAGTGTAATTTCCAGGCCTTAAATTTATTGTATGTAGCTTGGGAGGTAAATATTCTTTAAACTTAGCACTGTTTGGCATGTTTTTACAGTAATGTCTTAATAAGCAGTTATTGCATCCTTAGACGTGCAATATAATGTCAGTTGTGAGACGCTATCGGCTGTGTGCGTATAGCTCATCTAGTACTATGTGTTGTAAACCTGTCCTGTGTGTGACACTTGCGTTGCAGTTCTAAATAAATGTACATCTCTTGTATGTTAACCATGTGGGGACAACTCTGATATCTTCACTCTTCAAAAAATGGGATATAAAAGCAGCTATTTCCGACCATTAAAAAAAATATTTTTGCATAGCATAACCAGCTGTGACTCTTTGCCTGGAATTTTAGGTAGATGCACTAATCCCAGTCATTAAAGCTTTGTCCGAATGTTAGCGATAACGATTCACAACCAGTAATCTCTGTAAAGTAAGCATTGGTGGAGAAGCTTTGGCAATTTATTCCGTCAGGTGGAACCACTGTGTCTTGCATTTGCTTTTTTGACTTTTGCACTGAGTCAAAACTCTTGGCTTCCTCAAGTCAGCTTTTTATGTCTTGTCACCTTTTAGTATAGAATAATTCGCTGTGGGTATAAGTGATCCAATCTTTCAACATCTTAATAACATAAACTAATGTCCTTCTCAGTAGTAATCCATTGAAATTTATTGGACTAGCTGCGAGAAAAACTCTGTGTTAAGATCAAAGGTTTGATGCGTAAGGATATTACCCACCTGCATGAAATATTTTTTTTAAGAGTACTATGAATCAGTTTCATTGATATTTTCATCAGTTAAATGTTAATTCAAAAGCTTGAACAAAGGCCGTGGTCACTGGCACCGTTCACTGTTACTATTTACTATTATTTAGCCTATACACAGAGATCACCCAGATCATCTTTGCTGTAAGGCAGAGTGCTGAGCTAAGCAGGGAAAGAATGCATGACCATCAGAAACAAGACAAATCTACGGCTATTTTGTCAGTTATGGATATCCTCATTGTTGCTTTGCCCAAAGGCTTCTTTGTTCCACGTGGCTGCTCAGCAGAGTGTGAAGGAAGGCAAACAATCACACGCAACATACGAAAAAGTGTTCCTGACACCGGGGTGTTAGTTACTGGTGAGGTTATAGTGACCCTCCTTATTGGTGACCTGCTTTGTATATTTAGAAAGGCCTTTTTTTGACATGATTAGCAAGCTGATTTTAAGGGGTTTAAATTCTGTTCACACTGACACACAAAGGGGAAAAAAATATTACAATTTTAGCATCTATTATGGTCTAAATATGGCTTAAAGAGAGGGCATGAGACCTAAAGGAAAGCAGTCTTTCCACCCTCAAGAGAGCAGTTGTTGGGAACCAGGAGTGCCCTTAAACAGGATTCTATGTTTGAGGCCACCACAGGGCAATAAAAAAGGGGTGCAGCAACACAAGCTTGGCAATCAACTGCCGTATCAGTTTAAACCTTCCACAAAGCAGCTAAAAAATTTGAGGAAAAACTTCCCACAAATCTGTAACAAAACTTTCTCTTCGGCAGGGGAACTACTGTAGCTGAAAATGGCTGCAGTTAATGAGATTGTATTTGTACGCACAGAGAATTTCAGTGAGCCACGAGTTATAGTTATTATATTATTTGTGGCTTCCCTTAGGTTGATTGCATTTGGGTGGGAGCCGCAACAACTCAGGATGAGGGAAATATTGACAAGGGGCGAGTCCTGATGCTGAGCTCTTCCTTTAGGTGCTGTCTCTGCCTGGACTGGGTTCTCTCTTTGTCCTCAAAAAGAGTTCTAGTCCACATGAGGACTCAGCAGTATCACAAATACCTCTTGGCTATACATATTGCTGTTTCAAAAGTGGCTTCAACAGTGAAGAGAAGCGACACAGTGCCTGTCAATACAATTGTGTATTGTGCTGTTGCGTCTCTCAATCTGTCTCTCTACTTATCGATCACTTATTCTAAAATTTGAGCGCTAATTAAAAATTAGTGTTAGTATCTTAGAAATATAGGTTTGAGAGAGATGAGGAGGGAGAGAGAACCAAAGAAACCAACGTGCAGAGCAGCATGCTCATTTGCTCAGTTGTTAAATTAATGAGATACTCTGTCTAAATGACATCGGTTACTTAATAAAATCTATACATTAATGTCAACAGAAATAAAATAAAGCATAATTTGGTGCTGTTGGAAGGATATAATTGTAATTCTTTTCCTTATGTAGTCAGGGCAACTTTTTATAGGTGTGAACTGCTTCTTACAGCCTTTGCAGTTTTTATATCTGCTTGTTAGATAAAAACCTCTTTTTTTCTGTTTTTTTTTTTTTTTTGAGAAAGTGGTAAGTAAAACAGGTGATGATTTACTGCAGGTTTGACACATTTACTAACTCAGTTTATGAATGGTGTTATGGCTATTATTGTAAGGTTCTTTTATCAGATTTAGAAGCGGGAAAGTCCTAGATAAACAGGTAGTTTGCAGGAAGGATGGATATGTCATTTGATTGCCCATTGTGCCTGCTTATTAGCTGTTTGACAACGAGTAGATCAAAACAAAATAGAAAAATGCCAGTAGGGCAGGGAGGTCCAAATATTTCTGCCATTCACTGTCATAGAGTTAATATTTTCCCCCTTTCTGAATCCTCAATTCCACTAGCAGAGCTTTGAGTCTTTTTCTAGAAATCAGCAGAAATAGAGAACACTGCACATTGTGGAATACAAAGAACAAGGTCCACAGTTCTGCTATTTATATAAAATAATCCATTTTAAGTCCTTAAATATTTGTTCATGGGACTTTAAAAAGTGGTCACGCAAAGCATGTGAAAGAATTAAGAAGACTCAAGTTGAACAGCTACATTATTTCACATTAAACCACCTGCACCTATGCTCCATAAACCACAGTGAAATGAGATTGTTTATTTGCAATAATACATTATTTTAGTACCATAATATTTTTAGAAATTTAATAATTATTTATAGGCAATACAAATAGATGCACATTTATAATTTGTATTTTAAAATACAAAAATAATTACAATAAATAAAATTAACCTTTTAAATCATATTATAAATGTGAATATAAAAGTAAAACAAATTAACAGTTAATTAATAATACAATAATTTTAAAGTGTTAAAAATCAGTTCTCTACCTTTCCTTCTTATAATTGTGTGTGCTTGGTCCCATTCTGTGTTATTGAAGTCCTGTAACTCCTTTTCTACTATTTGGTAAATAGAAGCAGGGAAACTTCCTTTCCAAGCTGGTTGCATGAAACATGAGTAAATCACTAGCCAGGGCCCTTGACAACGTCACTGTGGTAACAATGGGGGCCCTTATAAAATACATTGTTTGGTTATGTAACTTCAGTGAAACGTGTTCTCATATACACAGTGAAGGTGTGTATATGCAAGTTCTACTTGCACATAGTGTTAACCTTATCCTTATCTGGTCCGTGCCAGGATTCAAAGGAGGCCTAATCCTAGCATAAAGCCAAAGTCTGACTCAACCCGTTTTCAGAGGAAAATACTCAACCCTGCACACTTTCATTCTCAAGCCTTGGAATATCCAAAAAGAACTAAAGCAAATTTCCTCATGAATTACAAAACCAACATAAACTAAATTCAAGCAAATATTGTGGAAACACTTTGTAGTATTAATCAAAATTCACCTTCCTGAAAAGTAAAGGGTAGCAAGGAATTATTTTCAGAATTCACCCACTATCCCAAATTCACAAGTAAGCTGTTTTGTTGTGGTGCATATATTCCATATTAACTTTTAAAAAACATGTAGTGATAATGAAAAATGTGTTTACATATGATAATAAGTCACTTTCACGTAGCAGACAATTACCTTACAAAGGCTTTGGAAAAAAGAAAATTACGTTGAGTCAACAATTATTATTTTCCATAAAAAGATATGTTGCAATGATAAATGCGTTTAAGCATTCAAAAGTTAAAGGCAAAATTGCAGCTACAGATGAACATGCAATTTAAGCAATGCCTTTGTAAATACATATTCATTCTAAGCTGTTCTGAGATGGCTTTGAGCAGTTTATACTGCTGCTGACTGGCAACATGAAATGGTAGGATTTCCCCAGCACATGCACATGCAAGGTTTAAGGCATTCAAGAGCTTGATACAGATACTAAATACAGAAGATACAGATACAGAGGAAAAGTCATATCACTTTGTAGGAAGATAGAATCAGAATCACAGAGTAATAGAGGTTGGAAGGGACCTCTGGAGATCATCTAGTCCACCCCCCCTGCCAGAGCAGGGTCACCTAGAGCAGGTTGCACAGGAACGCGTCCAGGTGGGTTTTGAATGTTTCCGGAGAAGAAGACTCCACCACCTCTCTGGGCAGCCTGTTCCAGTGCTCTGCCACCCTCAAAGTAAAGAAGTTCCTCCTCATGTTTAAGTAGAACTTCCTATGCTCAAGGTTGTGCCTGTTGCCCCTTGTCCTGTCACTGGGGACCACTGAAAAGAACCTGGCCCCATCCTCCTGACACCCGTCCTGTGATTCTGTGATTCTGTGATTCTGTGTGATCTAGAAGGCTTCATGCCTTACACACCATGTTCACTTTTTGCTGTTATTCTGTGCAGGTTCCTTTTGATATTTCCATAATCATAACATCAGCATATTCTTGTACCCCACTGGAATTCAGGCCAACTCAGACAAGGTTAATTTATTCATCTGCCTCCCCGTCAAGAATCATTCAAAGACAATTTCTATCCATTCAACTGGAGGCATTCAATAGTAGCCAAAATATTTTTTATATGTATGTTTTATTAGTTATTCATTTCTATGCTTTTTCCTAATGAGAACTGCTACCATTTTCCAGTTCTGGTGACCCCTCTGTCAAGTCGCAGAGAACAGGAAGTGGAAGAATTTCTTTTAGCAGCAAAACACCCTAAAAGAAATTACTTGCTCTTTTAGTTCTGAAAATAAATAGTTTTCAAAATGTGTTCTTCTGCCAGTTATTCTCCAGGTGTTGTTTATCTTATCAACACTCTTCTGGAGAGCAGGCAGTAAAATAATAGCTGCCAGAATCCTCCAAAGAATTGTCACCTGCCACATCAGCTATCACAATAACCGTTGCTGTTATCATTTAACAGGCGCGCAGTGAAAACCTCTCAAGGGAAAGATGGTTTGAGAGCCCTTTTATTAAACTTTCCACACAGACATGGAGGTGAAAAACCTTACCCCAAAGAATTTCCAGTTGCTAAGCCAATGTAATACGTGCATAAGGCAAACAGAAAGCTGGATTGCTGCCAGGACCCAGCCAGGAGACTAATTTTCAGGTTGTACTTTATTGCATGCCTGATGAAAAAGCACAGGGGGTGGTGGTAGCGCACATCATAAAGGATGGTTTTACGTATTCAAGAATGGATCTTTCCTGCTCAGGGCGGGGAAGTTGTCTTACAGCTAAGGACAGCTATGTCTTATCAAGACTGCCAACACTTGCCCTGATAGAAGTCAGCCATGCAGTAAAAATGATGATTTGGTAGAAATAAAGAGAAGGAGAACTATCAGTGAGATAAAAATAAAAAAAGATGGAATAAGGTAGAAATAATTCCTGTTCTAGATCATTGAGCCACATTGAGGTTACTGGCAAGACCAGAGAGAGATGAGTTTCCAGCAGCAAAGGCACTGAATAAGTTCATCAGCTCTTTCTCTGAAACAGAACATTTTCAAAAACAGCATGTGACACTTCCTTGAGCATCCAGCTTTGATACCATTGATTTTCAGAGACAGTGACCAAGTTGCCAACTTCAGTGCCTGAATCAAGACTCACACATAAATGAAATTGTACATTTGAAGATATTTACCCTGAGTGTCGCATGCTTGCTGTGTGAGAATGAGTAGCTGTTTTTTGCACATAGCCTGGTGTACAATTTCAGAATGACCAGGACAAGATCAAAGGTCTGAGACCTGGAGAAAGCCGGCTAAGACGTTGTGGGTTATGAACTGAGACCAACTCATGGTCTAGTTTTTTTTTTCCCTTTCTCTCCTGGACTATTAGATGCAAAAGAGAGAGTTATTTGTTTATCTTTCAGACTGTTTTTGCAGTTTAGCTTTTTGGGTAAGGGGTTGGAAATAGATTCTACCACATTTTAAGCATGTGACCAGAACTCGTACACAGAAAAACTTGATACAAGTTATCAGTTGCTTGCCATTTTGCAGTCAGTTGTCTTAAGATGTATTGTTATATAAAGCCGTTCAAGGTAATTCAGAATGTCATGATGGCATCAGCAAATTTCCACCTCTGGGTCAACATTTGGAACCATGGAATGATGGGGAACGAGTAAATGCCACTTTTCAGTTGTACTATAGCCAACACATGGTGAGCTAATGCGTCACACTCATCCCAGCTGGCAAGTACCAAAAGACACCACTGGTGTTATTACCCCTTTGCAGCTTTTAGAGAAAGCCCTAATTTCAATAACTGAGTACATTTCACTCCCAGGGGGCCAAAGACTGGGAAAGGACTGCTTCTACTACAGTTTTTCCAGGAAAATCAACATAACTTCTCAGGCTGGTTTCTGGTCTGATCTTCAAGTTTGTTTTAAAATTATTTTAGATGAAACATAACATTTTGTATTTGTGTAATGTCTTTTATGAGCACAGGGAATGCTTTTCTTATCAAAACCCAAACTCTCACGTGCCTCAAAAGAGCACAGCAATAAAACCCACAGCTTTAATTTTACTTTTGGCTCACAAAATTATATTCCTGAATGTACAGATTAAAACACTAAATCTGAAAAGAATGCTATTTTGGCACGGCCAATTTCTGTAGTCATCTCTATTTATTAATTTCTGTTACCTTTTCAGTGCTGCTATGTTCATAGAGGAGGAGAAGACCTAAAGGAATGCTCTACTTGATTGATAGTGACTGAGATCACTCTAAGACAAACTTTGTATCTCTCATCACACTTACCATGCTCTATATCATCCTGAGACCTGAATTCCTCTTTGATCCTTGTGGAACTTTCTTGTAGTTAGTAATGTTTGCATTGTGCTGAACTTGAAGATAGATTCATACAACACTTCATCTTGCTTAAAATGGTGGACCTCAACACTGAAGAATCCATTTTCACTGTTGCACAATATTACACTGTTGCTTCACAGGGTACTTTTGACAAATACAAATCCAATGCTGTTTGAATGTCTAAATAAGCATAAATCAGGTGATCAAGCTCAGAAGTACAGGCCAGGTTTTGCAGCACGTTCCAGTACAGTCACTTTCAGTGGTTTAGGCTATGACCTTGAGACCATTCGGATTCCAGAAATCTAAATTTCTGAAACGTATAAAATTCATTTGAAATTAAATTTTTGTCTTGGATATAATTTGCACTTCCTTTATCAAGTGCATGACTTCCTAACAACAAAAAACAAACAAAAAACCCAACAAAACAAACAAACAAACAAACCAACAACAAAAAAACCCAACCAAACAAAAAAAAAAACCACCCAGAAATATGTATGGAATTTTCATGCTTACTTAAATCCAGCCAAAGAAGTGTATTTGGCAGAACATTGTGTAGACTTTTTTCTGTCAGAAAATGGGATGAATATGGCTATCCCAAAGCTGAATAAATTTGGGCTCCTGGATTCTTGCTGAACAGCTCTTTTTATGGACTCTGAAAGTTTTATGTTACTTTTTAGCACAACAAGTTGAAAGGGTAGGTGGGATTTCCCCCAGGGAAACTGTATGAAGAATTTTCATGAATCTGCTGTGAAAATATTAAACGTGCAGATGACCGCCTGGCCTAGACAATGTGTTTTTATTCCTCAGTTTACCATGAAACACTGTGCAACCTTGGATAAGTCTTGCTGCCTGTCTTTTTAGATTGGCTGACTGCTTTTTCTTCTGCATTCAGGCTGCATTCCCTTTGAGGATGTCCTTTACAGTTTGTATACCCAGTGCCCACTACAGTAGGACCCTAATTTTATTTATACCTTCTCAACGCAAGTGGAACACAATTAATGCAAAGGAAAAGCTATAGACCGCCAAGTTCATGATACCTCAAAGAAGCTTTTAGTCAGTGGATGAACAGAGGCAACTGGAATGAAAAACACTTGCTTGTACCAATGGTCTGTATTTCGCACGTCCTATGTACTACTTGCTGTATGCTCATTTCCCAAATACAAATTGTTTTATCGGTGTTAGTCTGAATGTTGCAATAATGTAATTTAAAAATGTCAATTGAAGACCAGTGTCTTATATACGTAATTACTGCAAGATTGTTGTGGGTCTTAGTACTATGATTAACAGTCAGAATGGAAATACTGATGACTGTATTTCTTTAACTCCAGCAGGAATTCCAAGCTGTGACAACAGTATATCACAACTAAAGCGGAGTCCTCAGCCAGGAGCACAGACAAGGAGAAAGGCACACATAACAAAAGCCTATGTCAGAAAAACTTGTGTGATGCCATGTCTGTATAGTAATGTTCTCCTTCAGTTGTGTGGATTTTTCTTTTCTGACCAGTGTTTCAAGAATTAATGTATTATTGTTTTAAGAAAATTTCTGTATGGGTTTTGTTGTCTGCATCAAATCAGTAACTCAATCTGTTCGTACAATCTAAGTAACCCTATTAGATGTAGATGCATTATCTACATACTGCTCAAGACTGCCTTTTTTTTTTTTGTATGAGACCTCAGAATGTATCCAACCACAATAATTCAATGGGTGAGATTCACATCACTTAATTTTGCCTAGTTAGGAGTTATTTATGTAATGTAGTCACCTAAACAATCTTTACTGTTGAGGCAGAGAGGCAATTCCAGAACACAAACCATCTCATACAGGATGGAATGGGATAAATCACCTAAGATTACTAGAACAAATCAACTTCTTGAGTTGGCAGACAATTGCTCCTGTGTTCCAGAAGTTCCACTAATCTTGTTCAAAAGTCTTAATACTGACTGGAACAGTTGACGCTTCTCTGGCAAGAGTGCTGATGAATGGATCTTTCAACATTAATTGGAATTCTTGGGAGAGGCTTAGATCAGGACATCTGCATGGTGATAATGAGGTGACATAAGCCAATATTTTGCATAGACCCAATGAGAACATTAACCAACAAACTAAGTTCAGATGTTGGTAGCATTAAAAAAATAAATTGTTTTTCTTATCCTTTCTATGTAGGTTTCACAACACAATGTTTCTTGTGTGTACTTTCCCTTCAAAAGTCAGTAGAACCTGAACATACTCTCAGGCAGTCTATAATCAAGTTAAGAAAAAAAAATATGCAAGGTATTCTCGAAAAATATACAGTATACTTAAGAAGGGTAAGGTACCATCCTTACCTGTAACTAACCATGAGAATATTTTAAAGAGGATTATTATTGATTTCTCCTTACTGTAAAATGTTTAATCAAGGTTGATTGCTTTTCTGAAAGAAAAAAAAAGGTGCTTTTTCAGCTTCTACTGAAGAATTTCAAGCTACAGTTAATGCTGTAAAGATCTGCACATTATTAAGCAAGTGTTAGGTCTGTACTACCATAGAATATTTTGGATTGGAAGGTACCTTTAAAGGCCACCTAACCTAACCTCCCCTGCAATGAGCAGGGACATCTTCAACTAGATCAGGTTGCCAAAAGTCCCATCTAACCTGATCTTCAATGTTTCCAAGGACCGGGCAACTGCCACTTCTCTGGGCAACCTGTTCCACTGTTTCACCACCCTGATTGCAAGAAATTTTTCCCTTATATCTACTCTAAATCTTCCCTCTTTTAGTTTAAATCCATTACCCATGTCCTAGTGCAATAGGCCCTGCTAAAGATGTTTCTTTCCTGTAGGCTCCCTTTAGGTACTGGAAGGCAGCAATAAGGTCTCCCTGGAGCCTCTTCTCCAGGCTGAACAACCCCAACTCTCTCAAGCTGTCCTCACAGGAGAGGTGCTCCAGCCCTCTGATCACTTTTGTGGCCCTCCTCTGGACCCGCTCCAACAGGTCCATGTCCTTCCTGTGCTGAGGATACCAGACCTGGACACAGTACTCCAGGTGTGATCCCATGAGAGTGGAGTAAAGGGGTAGAATCACTTCCCTCACCCTGCTGGCCACGCTTCTTTTGATGCAGCCCAGGATGTGGTTGGCTTTCTGGGCTGTGAGCGCACATTGCCTGCTTCACGTACAGTTTTTCATCCACCAGTACCCCCAAGTCCTCCTCCACAGGGCTACTCTCAATCCCTTCATCTGCCAGCCTGTATTGATACTGGGGGTTGCCCTGACCCAGATGCAGGACCCTGCACTTCGCCTTTTTGATTTTCATGAGGTTCACACAGGTGCACCTCTTAAGTTTGTCCAGGTCCCTCTGGATGGCATCCCATCCTTCAGGCATGTCAACCACACCACTCAGCTTGGTGTTATCTGCAAACTTGCTGAGGGCGCACTTGATCCCACTCTCTATGTCATTGATGAAGATATTGAGCAGTGCTGGTCCCAGTGTGGACCCCTGAGGGACATCAGTTGTCACTGATCTCCATCTGGACATTGAGCCGTTGACCACTACTCTCTGCATGCAACCATCCAACCAATTCTTCATTCGCCAAACAGTCCACCCATCAAATCCAGATCTCTCCAATTTAGAGAGAAGGATGTTGTGGGGGACTCTGTCAAAGGCTTTACAAAAGTCTGACATCTGTAGCTCTTCCCTTGTCCACTGATGTAGTCATTCCATCATAGAAGCCCTGGCAGGACTTGCCCCTAGTGAAGCCATGCTGGCTGTCTTGAATCACCTCCCTGTCCTCCATGTGCCTTAGCATAGCTTCTAGGAGGATGTGTTCCATGATCTTCCCAGGCAGAGAGGTGAGGCTGACAGGTCGGTAGTTCCCAGGATCCTCCTTCCTACCCTCTTTAAAAATAGTGCAATGATTCCCTTTTTCCAGTCACCAGGGACTTCCCCTGACTGCCATGACTTTTCAAATATCATGGAGTGTGGCTTGGCAACTACATCAGCCAATTCCCTCAGGACTCTGGGATGCATCTTGTCAGATCCCATAGACTTATGTATGTTCAGATTCCTCAGGTGGTCATGAACACGGTCTTCTCTTACAGTGGGAGGGACTTCGCTCCCCCAGTCCTTATCTTGCAGTCCATCCAGTCGAGAGGTGTGGGGATAGAGGTTGCCGGTGAAGACCAAGGCAAAAAAGTTGTTGAGTACCCCAGCCTTCTCTTCTGTTGTTCCCAGTTTGCCAGTCTTGCTCATTGAGGGGGTATGCTTACTTTGACCTTCCTTTTCTGGCTGACGTACCTGTAGAAACCCTTATTATTCTTAGCATCCCTTGCCACATTCCGCTCCATCCATGCTTTGGCCTTCCTGACCCCACCCCTACACAACCAGGCAGCATCCCTATACTCTTCCCAGGACACCTGTCTCTGCTTCCACTGCCTGTGCATTACTTTGTTGCCCTTTAGTTTGACCAGCAGGTCTCAACTCAGTGATGCTGGTCTCTTGCCCTCCTTTCCTGACTTCTTACACCTGGGGATCGAGAGCTCTTGTGCTCAATAGAAAGCATCCTTAAAGATCTGACAGCTCTGTTCTGTTCCCTTGTCCCTGAGAGCAGTTTCCCAGGGCATCCTATTTACTAACTCCTTGAACAGCGGGAAGTTTGCTTTCCTAAAATTCAGGGTCCTGACTTTACTCTTCACTTGACCCATATGCCTCATGACTGCGAACTCCACCAGTGCATGATCACTGCAGCCCAGGCTGCCTCCAATCTTGATATCACCAATTAGCTCACTTGCGTTGGCAACCATCAGGGCCAGTATTGCATCCCCTCTGGTGGGGCTGTCTGTTACCCATCTTCAGAAGTCGTATTCGAGTCTCCTGGGTTGCATACAGCTCACCATGCTATTTTCAACAGATGTCAGGGTGGTTGAAATTCCCCAGCAGGATGAGAGCCTCCTGTCGCTGGAGTAAGAAGGCTGTATGATCTGTCTGACCTTACAAACTACGAAGCTATAAAGAAGTGGACAAATGGTTTCTGGATAGAGAACAAAGATGGGGGTAGTGAAAAATCTGTTCTCAAAAATAAAATATTCAGTTCATTAATCTGTACATACAATCATTAGCTTTCTTAAATAGTGTTTACTGTGCACTCTGAACACTGCTTTGCCCTGAAACTACCTAAAAGCTTGTGGTGAGTTAGGCCTGGTAAGCAAGTAGCTCGTTCACTCCCACCCAGCGGGAAGGGTAAGAGAATCAAAAGGGTAAAAATGCAAAAACCCATGGGTTGAAATAAACAGTTTAATAGGGAAAGAAAAGCTGTGTTTGCAAGCAAGCAAAATAAGGAATTCATTTGCTGTTTCCCATCGGCAGGCAGGTGTTCAGCCATCTCCAGGAAAGCAGGGCTCCATCACACATAATGGTTGCTTAGGAGGACAAATGCCATAACTCCAAACGCCCCCCTCCCAGCTTCCTTCTTTTCTCCAGCTTTTATTGCCAAGCACAATGCCGTATGGTATATCCCTTTGGTTGGTGTCAGGTCTCCCGGTTGCATCCCCTCCCAGGCACTGGGGGAGCAGCGTGAGAAGCAGAGGCGTCTTTGATGCTGTGTAAGCACTGCTCAGCAACAGCCAAAACATCCATGTGTTGTCAACACTGTTTTGGTCACAAATCCAAAGCATAGCACCATACGAGCTACTATGAAGAAAATTAACTCTACCCCAGCCCAAACCAGTACAAACATTAAAACAAAAACAAACACAAGCCACAAAAAAACCAATCTACCAAAAGTATTACGTCAAGGTGGAATAAATGCTTAAAGAGCAGTTATTTTAATAAAAAGGTAGGAAAGACATTGATAAAATCTTCAGCATGTAGCAACCATCCACCTAACCCATACTGTGTATGGGGCGTGTGTATAACTGTATTTCTGTGCAGTATAAGGCATAAAGATAAATAAAGCAAAGACAAGTAAATAAGAAAGCCAACACTCTTGTTACCTAAATGACCACATTTTTGTACCACTACTGATATCTGACCAAGCAGCCCAATGATTTATAAAACCACTGAAGATTAACAGTACCTACAGACTGAATTTCACTAGAGCCCAAATTTGACAGGAAACTGACAGGACAGATTTTTAACTCCGCTTACACTGTCTCATTATTGCTGGCTTAGATCAGCTTCTCTAAAAGACAATGGTCACATTCCTGCTGATTTCAGGGGGATCAGAACAGAGGTCTTTTAAGCTCTCTGGGAGTTACAGTACTTATACCATTTGTACACAGCTGCAGATGCAGCTTGCTGCCAGGAGGATTTGTGTCTGTGCACCACTGAGACCCTGCTTAGTAACCAGGGTAATTAACTCTCTTTCAGTGCGGTCATAAACTCGTAACCTTGTACAGATGTCCTTCCCATGTTTTTGCAGACCTCGAGTACAGTTTATGTGCTTTATTTGCCAAACCTTCATGGATCTCTGTGCCACTGGGTTTTCCAGAATGCAACCAGAGGTTTCCCAGTAACACCAGAGAAGCCTGAGATCTTGGGACGTGCTCCCCTTTAGTTTGGCAGTGAAGCAGAGCTAGCTGTAATTTCTGTGAGATAACTGATAAAACCGAAGTTAAGCAGTATAATATATGTGGCTGGGTAGTGTGATTTCAGTGACAGAAACTAACTACTGTCGTGTGACTAATATAATATACTGATATACAACTTGAACCATGTGTCTATAGCTCATCATAGCAACCACTTGGTGATTATCACAATGCAGAGATAGTGATAAAAAAGAGAAATGGAAAGGTGCAAAACTGTCTCAATAGTTCAATTGAAGAACATTTAATTTCTTTTTTCTCAAAAATTTAATTAGCAAGGAAGCTTTTCATTATAAATTCCATATCTGGTCAACTTCAAAAGCATTAGGGCTGTGTAAACATCATGAATCTTTTTGAACCCATAGAGTGGTCAGAGCCTGGGCAGCAGTCTTGCAAGTTTTCCCACAGTTTTGTCAGTGTGTCTTGAGCCTAAGTAGGAAAATACTCATAGAGCTGAGAAAGCAGTTTTGACTCCATCCCTCATAGGTTCCTTGCAAAGGCACAAAACTGCCAGTGCCAAGGGTGGCTCGGCAATTCAGACCGATACCCAGAGAGTTGTGACAAAAAAATATACCCCTCTAGTTCCAAGACCACAAATAGTCAATGGACAGCAAAGAGTTGCAACTACAGATTCTGTGCCTATTTATTTCCTTCTCTTGTCTTCTGACTTTCCCGGCAAGCGTGAGGTTGTTGACATGAAATAACCAGTCTACTTTTAGTGCTATGGCCTGTGTTTAGGAACAACAAAAAAGGACCTTTCCTTGAGTGAGAAACTGTGGATGAGATAAGAAAAGTCTTTTGTCCAAAAGAAAGGCCCATAATTTCCTATTCTAATGTGGCACCATATGGTCACACACACATACACGTGCTGAATTATCTGGGGGGGGGAACTATTCCCTGAGTAGTACTTTTTATGTCAGGACACTTCTGGTGTTGTGTGACAGCCAGATGATAAACGAATAATTAAGCCGTGATGAGGTACTACAAAGAATGTGTGTCTGTCACGAAATTAACCCTTCCCAGGGGCTTTAAGGCTTCATCAGCAGATGAGCCTCCAAGTCAATCAGATGTGATTGCATCACGTGAACAACACTCCCTAGACGTGCCTTATTTGCTCTTATGAAATTCCTATCAGTTTTTTCCCATAAATAATTCAGGTAAATGGCTTTAGCCACTGCAATCTGCCAATTATTCCAATGACACCACTCACCATCATTAGTTACCATTGTGTCAGCTGCTCCATTATCAATACCCAAGTTTTCATATGAGAAAAACATTAGGTTTTTTGCTCTAGGACACTAATTTTCCAAAGTTCTCTATATGACAGAATATATTTAATTCAGATTGGTACCTTGATCTAACTGTTACATTTATTCAGATTTTAAAATATGTAGCAGTTAGTCCTGCATGTTTGTCTGGATGTAGTAAATCAGCAAAGCTTGACTGACATTGCTACAGCAGTTTCTATCAAACAAGTATCTCACTCTTTAATTCTATTATTTAAGTTTTGAAGGTGACATATAAAACCACTGATGTTGACTTAGTCAGTATCCCAGCCACCACTGCTTATTTGCATTGTGTAACTTTCTGGAAGATAAAACCATACTGGGTTGGTCGCTATATAAACACCTCAAAAAAGATGTCTCCCACGAGCAAACCATGATATGAAGCTATTTGTGTTCTAAATGAATGATCAGTAGCCTCTTTAGTGACCTGAAAAATTAGCCTATTTAAGCATGTTTAATTCATTATACAATAGTAAAGCTGAAGGAGAGGGCTATTTTGTTGTAATTTTTTTTTTTTTTTAACATGGTGACTGGCAAGAGTTAGAAGGATTTCCAGTGGTGACTGCTCAGGACCCCACAAACTGAAGAGGGCAGAATTCTGACTTATTATTTACAAGGTTAATTACAAGGTACCATTCTAATTTATTAAGACACAAACTACAGCTGATTTTTTTTTGCATTTTAATATTTAAGGGAAAATCTCCTTATACTTAACAATCAGTAGTATTTGTCTAATCTACCAAGCAATGAATTTAACATTTTAATTTTGGAAGCACTAATCTAGGGAGAAGTGTGTGGATGAAGGTAAAAGAGCTGTATTTTGGGAGTTAGTACCGTGTGGGTTTGCCTGAAGACTCAAGTCAGACTGAATATAGATAGGTGGATGACATGTTGCTGAGTATGTTGTTGACATTCAGTAAGTCCCGGTGTCAGCAGTCATGCACAAAACCAGTGTAGTTTTCCCAGTTTACTACATTGACTACTTTCAAGTGGATTCTTTCTCACTTCTTAAGACACTGTTAAAATCACAGCAAGTGAGAATTTCTCTTCAGACTGTCATGCCTAACACACTGTGTTGGCAGCTTTTTGTCAATCCTTATGAAAAAAATATATTGTAAATTTTATCACATGAACTATGTAGGTTTGTTTTGTAATGCACCACAATGCAGTAATTCCAATGGTTTACTATAGTTTGTGATCTTTTGTAAGAAAAAGATATTTCTGGCCCTGGATTGGCTGTTAACCTTTCTCTGGGTAGCCTGAATTGCTATACTTTGGTGACTAAATGATGCTTTTACACGCTACTCAACCAAAGCCAGCCAATAAGTTATTAGTGCCATCACCATCATTGTGTCACATCTCAGACCTGAACCAAGTGATTAGTTCCATTATTAGGGCCTTAGCACCCTGTCGTAAAGGCACACTTAGTGCTTTTTTGGAAAATTTATGTATAATTCAAAAGAATCATGAAACTCCCAGAAATACCTGGAATTCAGATGAAACTCCCAGAAGCATCTGGAATTCAGCCTATCTTGCCATTTGAAATGCCAGGATTCTTCTTTTGTCTGCACTGAGTGAGGAAACCAGAGAGGAGGTTTCAAAAGGATGGAGGAATTAATTTCAGTAACAGGCCAGGAAAGCCTTTTTCCCTGGCAAAGCAATATTCTGGAGTAACTAATCCCAAGGGAAGGTGAGAAAAGAGTGCAGAGAGGTTTCTGCTGTGCTGATTTGCATCATGTGGGGAAACATGGCTGGTGACTAGTTAGCAATGTCTGTGAAATGGCCTCTTCTATTACTGTGTTGTCCAAGGATTAATAGTGTAGAAGTAGACAAATGGAAAGAAAAGACACTCAGATATTGCTCTTCCCTTGGATTTCTTTTTTCTGTTTAGCTTTATGGCAGCTCTCTTTAGTCCAATTACTGTTGCAGCAATATGAAATCTTTGTGGATAATCATTTACAAAGCTGAAAACAAACAACAACAAAAAGCCGTGGGATTCAGGTCATCCTCACTGAGAAGAAAATGGCAAGGTCCCTTTAAACTACCACTTACTTTATCAGAACGCTGTGGAGACAGAGAAAACCCACTGAGCTCCTCTCCAGTAAGATCTGTGACTATCTCCCAAGCAATAAACTACACTGGCCATAGCACAGAAAGTAATTTTATACAATGCTTGAGAAAAAAAAATCACCTTCTAACTTCCTTCTCTGGAGGCGCACAAAACCCACCTGGACGTGTTCCTGCTCTAGCTGACCCTGCTCTGGCAGGGGGGTTGGACTAGATGATCTCCAGAGGTCCCTTCCAACCCCTACCATTCTGTGATTCTGTTATCCTGTGATTCCCTTACTTTATACATGCAAAGCACCATAAGGCACCAAAGATAAGCTGTTGGGTTTTAGTAGAGAGAGAGAGAACAGTAGTGAGATCTTGCTATGCTGCTGCAATTCCTGCTCTTTTTCCCTGTGCATTTTATTTTTAGGTTGTACGGAGTTTGATAAGACTGTGTGACAGTTTGTTAGGACAATCATCAAAAGACTGTGAAGAAAGTACATTTGCCTTAAGGATAGTAAGCACAGTTTGGTTTGTTTTTTTTTTCTTTTTTTTTTGATATGGGATATAAAGATCACCTGCCATATGACCTGAGATTCTTTGTGAATTCAATTTTCTGGAGCTTTAATCTGACATCACTGCTCTGTGTGTATGCATGCATACAGTCCCATACTGTGGGTATTAAGAGGATGTCAGCGGTACAGGAATCCGATCGCCCAAATGGCCAGATTTTGCTACCAAGGCTACTAACACCAAAATAGTCAGTATGAGTTTTATTCTGAATGGATGGGACTGATTGTACTTTTAAGGCTTGTTTCCAAGTTTCATGTTTTTAATGTACGGTATTATTAAATAGCAGCTAATTTATAAATTTAAATGTATCCTCCCCAGTCGGAAAGGTATGTCAATCTATCAGAGTTGCTGTGGTTTGGGTTTTAAAGGGGTGAATGCAAAGATGAAGATTTTTCCATGTCATTTTCATAATTCAGGGAAATATGAGGAATTTGGGGGAGGAAAGAATGGATAAAATTTATTATCTAAATGTTGCATCATCCATTTAGAATACTAAAAAGTGCAATTAAAGGATGCATATTTTCTTTAATCTATGAGATCATTATTTCTACATGCTCATCTTTCTCTGTACTTGTCAACAATTTCTTGTTCTGAACAGATCTTGAAAAAGGAACTGAACACAGAGGAAGGAATTAAGCCAACGATGGGCCAAAGGAGCAACTTAACTCACAAAAGAAACGATTCACAGTAATATAAAGGATATTACAGGGCAGCATGTGTTGTTTCATGGTCCTGCCCATCCCCTGCATCTCCTTTGAGTCTTCTGCATTCAATATGGAAAGATACTGTACGAGAGCCCACAGCAGTCAGCTGCGTAACTGGCTAATACTGAACTGCCTGTCGCGGTAAGGCTCATGTGCATAGTTTTTAGATGACTGGACGGAATAAACTGTACCAGTATCAATATCATAAGTGAAGACTATAATTTCCAGTTTCCAGCCATGTGAATTCAGTCTGATATTTGAAAACTCAGATCTGTAACAATGAGTATGGAATCTTTAGAATTCAATATTCTTTCCCTTTTAGTGCATAATTATGGTTAAAAATAAGTTATGGTTAAATGGTTAAATGGTTAAAAATAAGAAGAACCTACACCTCTGTAGCACCACATACTTTTAAAATATCACACAAATCTGAACTACAGCAAAGTCAAGCAACTCAAAAGAGAAAGCGATCTGAAAGAAGAAAGTCTGCTTGAAAGCTACATGAGTGCATTTTCATTGAAAACTTGTCCTACAGTTTTGGTTTTAAAACATAACATTAAAACCACACAGCTGTTTTCACCGGGGATTATCAAAGCCCTCCATTCCACGCTTACGACCTGGCACAGTAGTGTCACATCCAGCATTCCTGTAATATACTTAATATCTGTTAAGATGCAGTAAAAGATCTCATTTGCAAAACAGGTTTTTACACACATTCTCATGAGCTGGGATTGATTTGCCTATTTCTGGGAGAGATCTGAAGGTTTTCTTGTCATAATCATTCCTTTAAGTGGTGAAGAACTTTAAAGAGAGACTTTTTCTAAGTCCTAAATAAACAAAAGTATGAACATGTTCTAACAGCAAAGTCTAGTACTGCTCAGCTGCATTTATATTAAGTACTAGATAAAGTCACTTTCTTGTTCTTTTTTAAACAGAATTTATTTGTACTTAAAAGTTCATTAAAAGAAAACTTACATTGAAGTTTTATCTCCCAAGAAAAACAGCTGTTAAGTAAGGACAATCATGGACCTAAGACCTCCATAGCATTCACTTAAGTCCAGACTTAGAATGAATAATTTTGAAATAGTTCACTGCCTTCTTTTCAGAACAGAATTTAAAAATGCGTGCATTTTTCTGCCAAGCCAGAAAAGATGTAACTCCATGAATAAATAAATAAATAAAACATTTTATTGGTTCACTCTGGCTGTGAAATAGCAAATATTGATACTAACTTTTAAAAAATACATTTTAAATAAGCATAGCATTTTAAAATAGAACCACCTCATTCTGCAATATTTTTGTAAATAATTGTACTATTTCTTATATAAGTAAATCTGCTATTGGCTGTTGGAATTAAAATATTTCTATACTGAAAAAGAAGTGATGTCAGTTCTGTTAACCATACAGAGGCAAGAGACAGATGTGTTTTATAGAAGATGACTTGTAATAAAGGGAACTTTTAATGTTAAGTGCAGTGGGGTTGACCCTGGCTGGATGCCAGGTGTCCACTAAAGCTGCTCTCCTCAGCTGGACGGGGGGTGGGGGGAGAAAATATGATGAAAAGCTCGTGGGTCAAGACAAGGACAGGGAGATCATTCACTAACTACTGTCACAGGCAAAACAGATTCGACTCGGTGAAATTAATTTAATTTATTGCCAATTAGAACTCAGAGTAGGGTAATGGGAAATATAGCCAAATGTTAAAACACTTCCGCCACCCCCCTGCCTTCTTCCCAGGCTCAACTTCTCTCCTGAACTGTCTCTTCTCCCCCAGTGGCACAGGAGGACAGGGAAAGGGGGTTGCAGTTAGCTCACCACATGTTGTCTCTGCTTCTCCTTCCTCCTCACGGGGAGGACTCCTCACACTCTTCCCCTGCTCCAGCGTGGTGTCCCTCCTACAGGAGACAGTTCTCCACAAATTTCTCCAACGTGAGTCCTCAGGGAGACAGTTCTTCACGAACTGCTCCAGCGTGGGGCCCTTCCAAGGGGTGCAGGCCTTCAGGAACAGACTGCTCCAGCGTTCGTCCCCATGGCGTCACAAGTTCTGCCAGCCAGCCTGCTCCAGCATGGACTCTTGTCTCCATAGGTCCACAGGTCCTGCCAGCAGCCTGCTCCAGCACAGGATCTCCACAGGGTTACAGCCTCCTTCGGGCATCCACCTGCATTGGCTCTATTGGACATGGGGGAACCCTCTAGCAGCTTCTCACAGAGGCCACCCCTGTAGCCACACCCCCCAAAACCTTGCCATGCAAACCCAATACATTGAAATAAAAACTCAAATCTCCTGAGTTTTGTTTGAGGCAGGTCCTGGTACTGCAAATTATTTTGAGAAATGCCTTTTCAAATGAACCTTGCTATTATAGTAGAGCTGTTCAGAACTACAAAGGCAAATGGTCCCTTCAGGGTTAGGGACCCTGAATCTAGGCAGACCTGGAGATGTGTAGGATGCAGCTGGGCAGAAGAATGCTTATAGCACATGCTTATAGGAAAACAAAGCAGCAGAACAAAATCATTGTTAGAAGACCTTTTCAGCAGAGAGTGGAAGTCACGACTTGCTGTTAGTGTTCCCAGATTTGGGAAAGTTTGCTGCACACTGGCTAGCAGTGGTGCTGTGGCCACTTCAGTTTTCTCTGCTACAGGTTTGTCCTCTCCCATCAAACTGATGGTCAGAGGGACTGAGAACTAAACCGAGTATCTGGAACAACTTATTCTCGACTTCTTGGCCTTGGAACTCAAACTAACAGTTGGAATTTCTGCTGCGTCATATTTCTTTGCTTTAACAAAACTGTATGTCCTCTGTCAGTTCAAGATTTTATATTTTTTATTATATGGAGGTCAACTATTGGCTTAGCAAAGTGTGGTCTAGAGGTAAGTGACTAGACTAAAGTGCAGAGAGCCTGATTCAGTTCCCATTTTTGTTCCTTTTGCTGTCGACCTGAAATCTTCCTAAGAAACAGTGGGAAATACAGAGGAGTACTGTCTGAAACTAAATATTCATACACCAGGTGTGAAGTTTTCATAACATTGTGCCCTGGAAGACCAGGAGTACTGCTTTTTTTTTTTTCTAGGAAAAAACTCACACCAAATGCATATGTGTGAGTATATGTGTATGTATTTGTATACACAATATACAAATACAGAAATATTCTACCAGGGCAGTATCAACATGATCTACATTTCATATAAATTGTAATTTCAGAAGATCAAACTAACTGAGATACTTTGGGAGTTAAGTGAAGACCGCTCGACCTGACTGACTCCCACCCACACGTCAGCTGAAGATTTCAGTCATACTATAGTGATTGCTTAAGGTAATGTTCAGGCAGAATCCTGCCAGTAGAAAACGGACTTTTGATTCTTAGATAGTCTTTCCTTTAACTTGAAACATGAATAAATTAGGTAAAATGACAAAATGGCATTAAAGTACATTGTGCTTGCCGTGTTTTGGGAACATAAAAGTGCCTGTCCAACCACGACGAATTTCTTAGCACTAATGTCCTATTTCCTGCCACATTCACATATCCAGTTCACCAGTACTAATGTGGACAGTCAACAGAGCATTGCTACCTTTATACCAGCTGTATGTGTTTATATGTAGGCCAATTTGCAGGGATGTTTTTCAAACCTTATTGTGTCAATTTGTCATACTGTATCATGGTGAACTGTATGGTGAAGACAAGAATGTTTGGTGGTTAGTAGACATTTTACCAAGGTGATCCAGCATCCAATTTAGGCCCTTTGGGAAGATCTATACCTGTGCATTTGGATGGATAGATTTTGCCTGAAACTTAGATTTTTGCTGTACAATGCCTCTTTTTTTTTCTAACCAAGCAAATAATGTATTCAAGGTATAGCAGGCAGTAAGATCTCAGTTTTCCCTGGTTTAACTTTAGTATTGAGGTTTTTCTGCTATTGTGGCACAGAAAAGGATATCTGGTAATGCAGAATCACCCAGCACTCAATCTATAGTGTCCCAGTCATGTGGTTCAGAGTATTGCCTTGCAGTAAGAGATCATTTTAAACATAAACTGTTTTTTTGCTTGAATGAACACTTGTGATGTTTGTATAGGTCCGTTCTCAATTCAGACTGTGCTATTCAACTCTGAAAAGTAAGTCTCCTAACCAAAGAGGACTCAGACCTTGCCACTACTTTACTATGAGATCATGATGATCAGAATTAACTGGCTCAGTTATTGTCATGAGACTCACTTAAAAGTTCAAAAAGCGTAAAGTTTTGTACCTAGATTGTTAGGCAAGAACAAAGTATTTGCTTTTGCAGTCTTCATAGGGGCATTTCTTTGAATTTGTGAGACTACTGCATTTTTTTATATGTAACAGCACATATTTTTATATATAAATATTTCTGTATAATATGTATTAAATATTTAAACATAAATATTTTTATTCTTCTACATCATAGACCTGCTTTCTGTGATGGTTCTTTCGAAGAGGGTTGCTAAGGTGGTGCCATTGCACAAGCAGTGCTCATCAAAGGGCTTGACAAGTAACACAATAATTGGGTAAGGAGCTGGATGACAAGGTATGAAATGGCTTTATCTGAATTTGTAGCTTTTGTCTCAGAGGACAGCAGCTTCATAAAGCCTCGCCATTCCTCACTCTTCCTCCTCACTTTCACAGCACGCACATTTCCCCATTTGGAGACTGTCTGTAACGTCTCAGGAAAGAAAAGAAAGGGGCAGCAAGAGATATTATGCATATCGTAATATAGAGGAAGTTTTATTGTTGATTTTATCAGGTCCAGCAGTTCACCTTAGTCCAAGAGAGAACACAGTGTATCAACCAATTTTAGTGGTAGACATCTTTCCCTGGCTGAAGTTTTATTATTTTTTAATGGCAGTAAAACCCCCACATCTTTAAGTTATAAATTCAGTTTGCCTACTATTCGTCTCACGCAGCATTAGTACAAATGGACAGAGATATGAACTGTTTGCCCATACTCAGGCCTGGCTCAAGCCCACTGTGACCCGCAAGCTGTGGTTAGCACAGGTTTACAACTAAGCTAAAATCAAGCTAAAAGCCTTGCTGACAGGCTGCAGACCGGGGCTGGCTTGGATCCCGCTTGATGCTTATCTGTGTGGTTCAAAAATACAATGACCTTTGTTTAGATGGATGTACTGCTGCCTGTGTTTCTGCCTTTTTTGAACATGATTTCATTGTAACTGAAACAATGATTTTAAGGTTACATGAGTAGGGGCAAGACCTCATTGAATAACCTCATTGGGGCAGAAAGTGTCTGCTCTTGCCATCAGGCTTTTACAGCATCATTGATGATAATGATTTATTATTCATTTATTTGCCCTTAATCGTGGAATGTTCTTGGGAAGAAAGTGAAAGACAGTTTTAACATGAATTATCTTCATTATCAGTAACTTGCAAGAATACCATACAAAAACATTCTGCAGCTTGCTATCCCAGACAAATGTGACCAAAGGAATAATCTTATGATAAATTACATCATAAAATATATATTCAAAAAGTGAGAGGCAGCGTCATATGACTACAGTGAATCCTAAGGCTGCCTCAGAAAAGAAGAAAGAGGAAAAATAGAATGCAAGCATAAATATTTAAGCCATATGCTTGCAGCCAGCTGTAGCATCTGACCTGACAGAACATGTTTCTAGAGAAAAGAAATGGAGGGGGGAAAGGCAATTTCATACATCATCTCTTTTTCTTTGAAAAGGAATAAGTAACAAAGTATGAAATATAGAACAGAGCGTGTTCTTGGCCATGTTTCAAGCTTCAAAGAAGTACCTTATTACTAAACATCACAGCAACATTTTTTATTCATATTTTTAACATCTTGGGTTTTTTTCAGTGTTTATGAGGCCATGAGACAATATTACCAGAAAAATATGCTAAATACTTTCTGTCTACATTTTTGTATTGATGTTTATCTCCCAACTGGTCAGGTGTCACAGAATCTCTCTTATGTGTGCTTATTTGGAGTTCTTAAATTGAACAAAGAACCCTAACTGTATTTGACCATGGGTATGTGAAGAAGTGAAAATGCTTAACTAATTTGGTATCTTATGGAATGTGATTAAAATATTTTTTAATTAGGATTGTCTTTTGAAAGTATAACACATTTAGTGTTATAGAGAAAACCACCAGTGTCTTGGGAGAAGAAATAAGAAGAATTAAGGCTTTGTTATTTTGAGAGGGAAAGAAAGATGTTCTTAGGGCGTTGGCCTGTACACATCTTTGGGGAAAGTCACAGGAATGTCACAGGTAACCAGATGTTTCTAGTTTCTGGCTGCTTCTCTAGATGCTTCAAGATTATTTTTGTAATGTTCACAGAAAAGCTAAATTATATATTTGGTTATGTAAAAATGATTAATGATTAATACCATTCTATGCATTAATGGTTCCCATTTCAAGTGTGATCTCTTTGTAATTAGAATGACAATAAGTAACACAGTGTCAATACCAGGATTCTGTTATTCCCCCCAAACAAAGACAAACCCATTTTTTGATGGAAAAATCAATGTGTGTTTCTTCCTTAGTAACAGAGGACAATTCATCTATCCACTCATTGTCTTACAAACATCATCTTCTTCAAATTCACTATAGAATTGTGTGTTCAGCAGCTCCACAAAATAGAAAGGATCTGTTTGGTTTAAGTGATTTTAGTTTTTGTTAATGTGGTTGTTTTGATTTCCTTGGAAAGTTGTTGGTTTTTTTTTTCATTCCACAGAACTGACACAGGAAGAATATGTCTGACTTTCTCTCTTATGTTTTAATCACTGTCTTGAGTCACCGCTTGTAGAGATCAGAGGCTTCATTACAGCATTGTCTGAAGCTCCACAGCTCTTGTGTTGAACATGCGTGTGTTAAATTGTCAGCCTTATTTGAGGACAATAAAGCCATTGTCACAAGTAACCTAAATTTGCCTTCTACAAATATGCTTTAGCATCTTTCTCTAAATGCTTTTAAAAACTCCCTTCTCCAGTGACGCCTAAAGAACTTGGTACTGGTCAGCAGCTGGTGTGCTCATGCTGACTACTGTGACATGTTCCTTTGTAAAGCTGGTTTACCTCTTATCTTCCGATGTTAATTATGGTGTCCAAGGAATCATCCTTTTGTTCTTTGTCTGAAAGCACCTAGTCCACAAGTACACCGTTTAGTTGTTTCTATTTGAATACAAAGTGAAGATAGTAGCTACCTTCTCCAGCAAAAGCACAGGAACGACAAAAAAAAATTAATTCCAGTTTGTACTGCTTTTCAGTGTAAAAAGAGAGGAATAGTGTGAATACCAGGGGAATTATGTGTACAAGCAAATAATAGTGTCACGCACATTCATCACTGAAAAAATATAGATGCTAATTGGGGGCAGTCTTTGCATGCAGCATTAATTCTGCCTGAAAAACAAAGAAGTATTTTCAGTCTTTCTTACTGTGAGGATGTGGTACTGAGTCCCTGGATGACGTTTTTCTGTTTACAACACAGTAAAGCTGAAAGAACAGAAATATAATACAATGAGTTACTTCTCTCTCCCACTCTTGCCTCAATGGCACATTATGGCAAAGCACAGCCATTAGCAAATAAACCTCTAAATGAATCTGCTACAATCTTACATTTGATTTCTGGAATTACAAAAAGAATCCAAAGTAAAAGGATATACACCCCGCACCCTCCCTGCAATATCACTGATACTAGACACTCCAACTGTGTGTGTGCATTAGACAAACATTCTTACTAGCCTGCTGTATAAATGGCTAGCAGATTTCCTCTGTGATTGATCTAGACAAATATTTTACTATCAAAACCTGATGGTTTCCTTTGAACAGTGAAGCTGTCTGACCTTCATGGCCTTCAGATTTGGTACTGCAGGTTGCAAAAATCAGATTCACAGCTTAAGGAACAGTTTCTTCCTCCAGCACACCTTTAAAATATTAAAATACTCAATGTTGCCAAGCCATTCCTAAACTAAAGCTAAGATTTAGGCTAGTTCTTCCCAGACATATACTTTCAAAACTTTTTGACATCTAACTTGATGTTAGGATATGTTTACATGTGATGCTGCAGGCAAATGAGAACTAGCTCTGTCCTTGCCTGGAGCTGGAAAAAAGCCATATGGCCACATTTATCACAGTGCTGAACTCAAGTTAATGTATCCTGTCTTCCACCTGCTCTGAACAGAGTTTATCAGCATGATGCTAATGCTGTCACATGGTCATTTTTTAGCTAGGAGAACAAGAAAAGCAAAAATACATCTGCCTAGAACATGTTGTATAGATGGATCCCCTTACTTCATGCTCAAACCTGAGACTTCTTTTGTTTTGTTTTAATGCCTTCCCATTGGCATCCTGACCATTTCTTTCTGAGTCACTACCCTCTCTCCTGCTAGTTTCTCTCACCTTGACCTAGTTCTTCTCATTACCCTTCCTAATCCCTCGCTGTCATTTTCTGCCAGCCTGCATTCTGATTACTTTACGTATTTAGCAGAAGAAAGATGTCCTCAAAGGCAAAACAACAATGTAGTACTCACTATCTCGGTTTAACCTCTCCAGCTATTGCAGACTTCCGTTTCCACTTGATCAGACTACTTCATACTTCTGTGACTCTTCTCCCCGTCCATAAAATTTGTTTATAGAGTCATCAGAGGAACCAATTAACTCTTGCAGTGAGATCCTGGAATATTTTTTTGAGATAACAAAGTGAAAAAGTCAGTAGAAATCTGTATTTTGTACAGATGCACTACTTTCTTGGTTTCTGTCAGCTTTTACGCCTACTGCATTGCACCTCCTTTGCCTAAGCCGGGACTTTTGATTACAAGACCAATCCCATGTCTAGGATTCCAAACATGACAACCTCATGGCTAGTAACTAGTGACAGTGGAGCTGCGTTGCTTTCCTTAGATGCTATTAGTCGCATGATATGTCTGTGCTCCTTAGGAAAGCTTTGCTGAATTGACCTTCTCTTTGAATGCCTTAGAAATTCTTCCTAAGTGTTTTCCTTCCTAAATACTAACAAAATGTCTGTACACTTTCACAGTTTGGACTGAACAGATTGGTCCAACAACCCTGGGTAAGAAGAAATTACTGTTGTGTCAGCCCCAGGGAGTCCAGTAAAGAGCAAAAAGCAGTGGCAGGTTTGTCATTTGTGTGAATGAGTGGGTGAGTGGTTCCTGTATTAATCGAACAACTGCAAGAATTCCACACTGAGGTTTCTAATCTTCTGATGATGAATGAGACTTTGTAAAATTCAATTGCTTAAGCTGTGGTTTCAGGAGGTTTTCCAAGAAGTCTGTACGAATGCTTCCATCACAGGGGCAGGGAGCATCTGCCTATTCAAAAGGACTTCTTCCAGTTACAGCTGAGATTGATTAGATTTTTCTGGACAATTTCAGTATAAGATGTTATCTATAAATGCCTTAGGTTTCTGTCTTTTTTGTCTGTGTGTGTATGTTCAGTGTAGGTTCAGTGGTTTAATACTATAACATGGTTAACATAACATCTAAGAAACCTGAACGCACAGAAGTCCATGATGAGATAGATCTGTGGGTCTTGAGAGAACTGGTGGATGAAGTTGCCAAGCCACTATCCATTATATTTGAGAAGTCTTGTCAGTCCAGTGAAGTTCCTGCTGACTAGAATAGGGGAAACATAACACATTGACATGCTGGAAGGAACGGATGCCATCCAGAAGGACCTGGACAAGCTCAAGAGGTGGGCCCATGTGAACCTCATGAAATTCAACAAGGCCAAGTGCACGGTCCTGCATGTTGGTCAGGGCAATCCCAAGCACAAATACAGGCTGGGCAGAGAATGGCTTGAGAGCAGCCCTAAGGAGAAGGGCTTGGGGGTGTTGGCTGATGAGAAGTTCAACATGAGGTGGCAATGTGTACTTGCAGCACCAGAAAGCCAACCGCATCTTGGGATGCATCAAAAGAACTGTGGCCAGCAGGGCGAGGGAGGTGATTCTACCCCCCTACTCTGCTCTCGTGAGACCCCACCTGGGGTACTGCGTCCAGCTCTGCAGCCCTGAACACAGGGAAGACATGGACTTGTTGGAGCAAGTCTAGAGGAGGGCCACAAAATGATAAAATGGCTGGAGCACCTCTCCTGTGAGGACAGGCTGGGAGAGTCGGGGTTGTTCAGCCTGGAGAAGAGAAGGCTCCACAGAGACCTTATTGCAGCCTTCCAGTACCTAAAGGGGGCCTATAGGAGAGATGGGGAGGGACTTTTTATCAGGGAGTGGAGCGATAGGACAAGGGCTAACAGTTTTAAACTGAAAGAGGGGAGATTTAGATTAGATATTAGGAAGAAATTCTTTACTGTGAGGGTGGTGACGCACTGGAACAGGTTGCCCAGAGAAGCTGTGGAGGCCCATTCCCTGGAAGTGTTCAAGACCAGGTTGGATGGGGCTTTGTGCAACCTGGTCTAGTGGGAAGTGTCCCTTGCCAAGGCACGGGGGTTGGAGCTAGGTGATCTTTAAAGTCTCTTCCAACTCTAACCATTCTATGATTCTATGATAGTTCAAACTAGTGCTTGAAGGGGCAGTTATCAAAGAACAGAGATGAATTTTCAAGGTGCTGGAAAAATTAGAAGTCACAAGGAGGATAGAAACACAGTATGAGCCAGTCTGTCACAAGAGATGTTACACTTTATTTAAGGAAATATGTAATGCAATGAAGAGGATTCCTGTTTGGGTTGTGAATACCTAGCAAGTTACTCTTAATGATAGCTCCATGGGAAAAAAAAAAGATGTCTTTGCAAACACGGTTTTGAAACAAGTTGTAGTTTTCAGGCACTGTGGTAACTGAAGTCATAAGATGTAGGTGATATTAAGAAGTTATTTTTTTCTTCACTTCCTCTTCTACACTGTGGGAGAGTCACCTTCTCTGTAAAGTTAAAATGCACTAGGATAAACAGAATATACAGGTCTCTACAAAGTCAATTCAAAGCATATTTCTAAAAGGTCAAACAGCAACTGGCAACTGTGCTTTTAAGTTTTCTAGCCACTAAAATCCTAATTCAAAACACCGTGAACTCAGTTGGACTCTTTCCATTTACATCAATGAATTTGTGACCAAGCTTTAATTTACATAAATTGAAGTACTTTCTTATGCCCCAGAGCATCATGCATTTGAGATGCACTTTCTGGAGAAGGATGTACTCACCTTCCTCTGAATCGTCACGTGTTAACTGTTTCTAGGATCAGATCTGATGGCTCAATCGCATAGTGCTTTGTAGCAAATCCTGATTCAAATCCTAAGGCTTTTTCAAGTCTCAAGTCTGATAGAATAATTGCAACTGATCTTCTTTTCCTTACATACAACTAGAACATACACGCCCACATCTTCAAGAAAAGATGTTGGAACTTCATGTATAATATTTCTTGTAAACAAACAAAAGTCAAACTGTGTATAAATATATGTGTATCACACATGCACATGCAAGAATTTTACCCTTCTCTGTCTGTGCTTGAAAACCTTCTTCATATCTTTCTAGTTTTGCAGGAATGTGGTCTGTATGGCAAATGATATACTGTATGCATTGTCCATAAAACGCAGGTCAGACTCCTACTTACAATACATTAACTGCATTCCAGGGTACATGTGAATAGAATAGTACGGTAATTACATTGACTGAGTAAGATAATGTTAATTATTTTACTAGCACTGTTAATCATCACATTAGTGTGACTGGATTCAGGAATTTGTCTAACCATTTGTTATTGCAATTAATTGCATTAATTTGCAACACAAAATCATGTGCTGCCTCTAAGCATGATTAGCTACTGAAGATATATTTTGGTAAGAAATTCTTCAGCAAGAAAAATTCAGTAGAAAGGTCCTTTCCATTAAGAGAAAATTTTAACACAGTTTCTGCTAGCCACTTGAAATGCATATTTTTAACAACATGCACGCAAAGGAACAGTCTTAATAACTAGCAGCATAGCTATCAAATTCTTCCTCTATCAATTGGCCATTTACATATGGAATCTAAACTTTCACCTCACATTCTATTTATTCAAAGGTGCAACAAAAAAACCCACTCAGGTATTATAATCTGTTTGATGTTATTAATTTTCTCTAACAAGCTTAAGGGAAAGCTGTGTTGTCAGTGGAAATCTCCATCCAGGAGATTCTTGGATTCCGTCTCTCTGCAACTATTCTAATGCTTCAGCAAACTAAATTTCAACTATTTTGGAGACCAGTACAGTAGAAAAAGCCACGCAGCACCAAAACCTGAAATTCATGCATATTCCTACCAACATTTGCTTTTGTCACATTGCACTAATAATCTCTTCATGCCTTGCACTGAAAAGCAATATCAAAACATCAGTGCAGTACGTCAATACTTATATCTAACCTCGGAAATCACCATCTAATCTTATAAAACAGCTCCTTTGGTAGGTTTTTTAATCTAATACAGATGACAAAAGCTCTCTATGACACATCACATCTCTATAGGGATCAGCCAGGTCTCTTAGGCATAAGTGCTCACTCACCGACATAACCATACATGAGTTATGACAGCTCTACATTTATGCCAAAATAAGAATACTAGAAATATTTCATGGTAGAAAGATCTAATCCATGATATTATGGAGGAAATATACAAGTGAAATAGCCATTAACTTGTTCAGTTATCTGTGAGACTCTCTGAGTAGAACAAGTTTCTTCAGTGTGTTGTTCCAGCAACCCCCTAGAGAAGAAGCAGACCCCCCTTCTCCAGGGGACTACTCCTTGCTAGCTGTGATGTCTGTTCCTTCCCACTGTGTGGGCAATATTAGCTAGAAGGCTTCATGTCTCACACACAAACTTATTTTTTAAATTTTGTCAATTACTAACCATAGAAATTATTTGTACATATGTGTACTCTCTGAGAAATAAATTTCAAAATACAGCCCTGAGCGCTTCACAGATACTTTCAGACTTGTAAAATATAGAATTGCCTCATGTATCAACACCTCTCACAAGCTCTCCATCCTCATACTCTCAGGGAACTTTTCCTGTAACAGCATTGGTGTTTGAATGCTTGAAAAAAATGGTAATAGGGTAGTATTAGAGGAGATGAGGAAAAGATACTGCTATAGCTACAACTGCTCGGTTTTACCCTTGATTTACATCAGCCTGCACGAGAAAGGATGACATAATCTGGTTCTAGAAATAAACGTCCCTGCTTGTAGAATGAATTATTACTCAGCATTAGTCAAGGGAGCACAATTTCCTATATCACACTGTTCAGGTATCTTGCTTGCTTTGTACGTTTTACTCCAGCGGAAAAAGTCCTTGTCTGTTGTTACCAGTTTGCCACTCTTGCTCATTGCTGGGGTACGCTTTCTTTGACCTTCCTTTTCTGGCTGAGATACCTGTGGAAGCCCTTCTTATTATTCTTTGCATACCTTGCCAAGTTCAGCTCCATCTGCACCTTGGTCTTCCTGACCCCATCCCTACACAACCAGGCAGCGTCTCTATACTCTTGCGAGGATACCTGTTCCTGCTTCCACTGCCTGTGCATTTCCTTCTTGCCCTTTAATTTGCTAAGCCTAGCAAATTGTGATGAACAAATAAAGGCTGGGTAAACTTCCAAGCACAAACATATATAAAGATGGGTCAGGAAATTGCTAAGCTGATACAACCAAAGGCAGTAATGATAACACCCATGTATCTGAACTGTCTAACAGAATCCTATCTGAACCAAATAACATAAAGTATATTTTGTAGTGCTTTTTCTCCTGGGAAGACCCATCAAAGTACAACATGCCTATATCAAACAAAGTTATTTTTACCCTTCATTAAGGCTTGCCACAGTAGTTGTCAGAGTCTTCTTTGTCAAATTCTTTTTCACACACACATGCACACAGACAAACAGAATTCTGCCTTTGCCTAGGGCTGATAACTGGTAATAAAGTAAACTTTAGTCCTAGTTTAACAGCCCATGCCAGAATGCAAGGCAAGCACACTAACAGACTTTCCTGGTATGAAATTGTCTCACCGTATTCATTCTTTCTGCATTTGCCATGTCAAGGGGCAATCACCTTCCTCACACACTTACACCCTCTTCCCAAGCATTTCCTAATGGACGGGATGTTACTCAAGTCTTGGAGATGAAATCAGCAATGAAGAATGAAATTCATCAGGAACATCATCAGAAAACAGTGTGATGTTGATGAGAGATGTTGATTTCTCTGCAAATCAGTTCAATTTATAAAGGGAGCATGTGACACTAATAAATCCATTAAATAGAGAAAGTTTATGGTTTTCTAGAAGTTCTATTTTGTTTTTAACATTCACTTTTGTGGTTTAAAAAAAATTCTCTTTTTTCACAAAACCAAGAACTACCACAAATGTTTACGATGTCTGACAGAATCTTGACTGATCTCAGCAATATGAAATACGTTTGCTAGATAGGAGAAATAGATTGTAAAAAGAAATAGCCTGAAAGCAGTATTTTTACTTACGGCTGAGATGGGCCATATATTCCTTCTGTTAGCTTGCTAATGACAGACAAACTCAAGGAGAAGTTTACCTTTGGATGCTCAAGAAATATCCTGACGTGATGGAACTGATCTTCTTTTGCAGATATTCCTCCTAATTCCCTTCCCCCAGGGATAAACTACACATAATCTTTCTTCAGATTTTTTTCCAAATCACACAATATCCATGGGCTTTAAAATACCATTAAACTATTCAAAGTGGAAGAACTTCAAAGAATCAGTTGAAAGTTTTTGCCACAGGGAATTTGGGGTGTACAAGTGGGGATATAAAAAAGGATATTTTTCATCAAGCGCATTCCACAAAGAGCAAAACAGAGCTTCAAATGTAGAAACAACTTATTAAAAGTGAAGCATTTAAAATTTCTATATAACCTTCACCACACTGTTACATGGACTGGTAATGTTAATTGATCAGATTAACAAAGAACATGGATCTCAACATGTTCAATCCAAGAGGACTGGAAAGAGGAATTTGCATATAAATGTACTTTACAAAGCGAATTAACATTTTTTTAAATCAAAATTGTTTTTCCTCAGGTGCATGTTGTATTTTCACGTTGTATACATCTAGGAAGTTTCAACATCCAGGAATAACTCTCATCAAACATTAAAAAAACTTAAAGACATTCTGAATCCCTTTCATAATGAAAACAGATCCTGGCCTGTGCTTTATACCCATCCACAACAGGTTAACCTTAGAATCACTGATGCGTTTTTGAAACCTGAAAAACTGCAAGAGAAGAATAAAAGTTACTATAACATAACCCATAGAATGCTAGAAATTTTCATACTTGGATATCCAAAGCTGGCTCTATACACAGGTACAGATAACACCTTCTCACTTCACCTACACTACACTACAAGCCAGACAAGCGTAAGCCAGCTCTACTCAGATGATTGTAGCCATGTCGGAACAGTGCTGTGCCCATGCAGACAGCCATGCCGAGAGTCAGGTTATATTAATTCAGGCTCAGCATTGTAATGACACACCAGGCTAGATCTAGCTTGTTTCTAGCACAGGAAGATTATGGAAGATTAATGTTTTTTGAGGATGATTGCTTACGCTGTGTTCTCCTCCAGGTACTCTCAGTTTGCAAAGATTGGTGGCTCCTGGGTTCAGCACACTGTTTTGTGAAGACGATTCTCAGATACCCCATTTTCTCCTTTTTACAGAGAACCTTGTTAATTCCAGTAAACCCAAGGTATTGAAGACCTTAGTATCTCTACCTCTCAATCTCTGTTCTCTAGTCTCAGCCTAGTTCGGTCTTTTTGGCTGGATTCACCTCACTTCATGCATCAAAAAGATAGCTGTTTAATCCAAGTACTCTTTTCAACTCCAATGGCCTTTCCACAGGATGGCATAACCCTTCTGAAATAGCTTTCTGACACAGAAAGAAAAAATCATCCCCCAATATCTCTGTTTGACCTGGCCACAGAAGGAGTTTAGGCTACTAAATTATGTTAGACATCTTACTTCCAGGTAGCAACAGTCAGCTGAGATGAATTCTACCTTCTCTACCTTCTCTAAGACTGCTGTCACTAAAATTAAGCTATTATTTCCCTCTTCACAAAGGTATTACAAAGCTAAATAGAAGAGTTAAATCATGAGTGTTTGTCCTACAATGATGGGACTAAGAAACAAAGACAGAAAGAGATAACTGAACATGAATTACATTTTTCTATCAAACTGTAACGTAGACCAGGAAATTTATAGCGAGCCTGGATTAGGATCAATTCAGATCCTAATCTGAACTAAAGAAAGCTGTGAAGCAGCAATTCCAATATCACAATCCTATTCCTGTATGCCATGTTTTGAAGAAGAAGGTTTATGCAGGGCCAGGGTATTAGCAAGTCCACATTTATTAGAATAAGGCCAAGGACTGGAGGTGGGAGGAGCAAGGGGAAAGGATACCTTCAAATCAGGACATGGTCCAGCAATTTAGCAAGGGAAGCCAGGGTCACTGCTTGCTCTTGGACTTTGTTCCTTCCATAAGTCTAACAATGGCCAAAAAAAAAGAATGTGGTCTCCTCAAGTGTGAGGGCTCAGGTAGACAAAAAACAGGTGTACACATAATCACACACACAGACATGAAGTGGATGTAAGAAGACAAAAATACATTGAATATGAAAAATATATACAGCTGAACATGTGCTTTCTATGGAAATAATTACTGGTGCAATAGCTAAGAAACATCAAGAGGTTTCACAGATGCATCCCATGCCTGTGGAGCACAGACACTGGTAGGTATCAGAGCCATGGTGGGTCAACACTCTGGGACTGCAGCTGCAGCAAGAAGGGTTTGGAGGAATCTCACTGTGAGCACTATTACTGAAGCTCTTATAAAGCCCCAGGGCTGAGGCCAACAGGGGAAGTGAGTTATTCCAAAGGCAGAATTTCTACTTCTCCTCCTGCCTGAGTTTGCTCATTTTCCTGGGGCAGATATCCATACAAAGTATTTTCTGAGAGAATCACAATAGCAAAAGTACCAGGCTCTCACATGAATTATGCAAATCATGCAAGGATTTATACTAAATTGTAAAGGCAGGGGATGCACAAGGAGGATTAAGTACAGGCTTGACATACACATTTGGTTAGCTTCCCATGCCTCAGCTGTTATTTCCAATTCTCGCCAGTCTTGGTTGCATCTGTTTTGGGCTTCTACAGCATACAGCCCAGTTTAGCATTATAACTGGAGTCCCACAGTCTCGAATGTAACACAGCTTTGTGATGACAGCAAGAATCCTTAAATCCTTCACTATCTAACGTTATTCTGTGTCATTAAACACTGCAGAGTGAGAATAACTGTGTGTATATGTGAAGAAAGGCAAGGAACAGTCCACCCTTTGAACAAGGCGCTTTAGAAGCGATAAAATGATCGTAGACTAGTTCTGACAGATTTGAGTCTCCCTCTTGCAGTCCTTAAGTCACTCTTGCAGGTCTCCCTCTCTTCTTCCTTTATCCCCTCTGTAAAGATTCTGCAGCATGTAATAATAGCAAAACTAACAGTATCGCCTTCCTTCTCAGGGAAGGGCTTGCTTTCTTCTTTTGTTCCTTTCAACCATCTTAAGTTAAAGATATAGGAGCTTTGTTCTTTGCAGCCTGTCCCCTTCTGCTAAGTAGACTGGAACAGTGGAGTAAGTTTAGAAATCAAATGGGAGGAGCAGGTAAAAAAATGCATACAGAGATAATCACATTAATATTTTTCTTTGGTAACCACGCTGAAATACAGATATTTTAGAACAGTCAGCAATTTGGAAGCCTAACACGGGACTGATGGTTTATAGCACCCTAGATGGCAGAGTAAGGGAAAATCTTATTCTGCAGTACACCAAGGCACTAACTTCTTGCCCTTGGGTAATATTAGGATGCCTGACAGCAGGCCAAATGGGATGCAGGGCATTGTATGACAGCTGCGTGTGTTTCCTGTGCTGCACCTGGCATTCACCACCATTCATCTCCCCCACCCCCTCCCCATGCCCTGCTGCACCACAGCTGTAGCAATTTGAAACAGATACGCCTCCAATAAACCAGGGCTGCTCAAAAATCACACCACTGAGCCCCTGAAGTTTGCAGCCACTTCAACCATTGAAGTGTGATTGGGTTCATCTGGGTTAGGTATGGGATGGCACAACTGGGAAAGGGAAACTAAATACACCAAGAATCAGGTCTGGAAAAAAAAAAAAATATAAGGCCAGGACTGTGGGAAGGGAATAGGAATTTCACAGAGAAATCAACTCAGGTTCAAAAACAAGGAACTGGGGAGAAAAAAAAGCCTGCAAAGAGCAGAAAGTAAGTGACAGAAAATGGAAACAAAAGGAATGAGAGGGAATTAAGGGAACAGAGGCAAAACTAAGACAGAAATGCAAAGCCAAATGTGGATAGAAAGGGGAACAGAAGAATCTGAAAATGGCTTACAGAAGTAGGTTAAAAATCAGTCTTTCAATATCTTTTGCTTTGAATAAGATTAAAAAAAAACCCTCAAAACAAGTTTACTATTTTCCTATGAAAAAAAAGGAAAAAGGAAAGAGAAAAAACAAAAAAGAGAAAAGAAAAAAGTAATAAAGAAAAAAGAAAACAGAGAGAGAAGAAAGAAAAGAGAAAAATAAAAAGAGAAAACGTTTTAGTTCCTTGTAATCTTATTATACATAAGAACTATACCATCCCTGTAACTTCTCTGATAAGCCTCACCAAAAGGAAGATAGGAATATAGCAACAATGAGACAATAAGAAAATTGCACACAGGCTACAAATGTATCAACAAACACCAGTAATCTCCAATGGTCATGAAAGCATGCTGCGGGATGGTTCTCCACTGCACTGTGAACAAAAACCCAGAGCTGTCGAGGCTATGGCCCTTCTGCAATTCCAGGATTTCCCCAGTAACTGCAAAGGGAAGCCACAACCAGTCCTTTTAGACCGAAAACAGGAGCAAAAGATATACTGCACAAGTCTTGCCTCCACCGCTTTTTCTTTAATCAACCTAGTGTTAATCTCTTGTACTCCAAAAGGACACAAAGACCTTCATCTGGTACGTTTCTGTGTTTTCCAAACACTATGGCACATGCCAATATTGTGACAAGTGTAGCTTAATCCTCAAAATGATCTATCCTTTCCCAGATGGATGGGGAATAAGCTAATTTGCAATGGGGAAAAATGTCCTTTCCAGATCCCCAAACTGTCAACAAGGCTGGGCAACACCAGAGACGCATCAATTAATGAAAGTCAAGGGATAAAACTGAGGGCTTCTAGCCTGAAACCCAACCAACACCATCTATGCCTGTGAAATCATGACTTCAGAATCTGCAGGATGCTTACTCTTCTGTAGTTAGCAGGTACTACACAGGTCAACCACAACAGCATGAAAAATTCTTTACCAATGTTAGGAAAAAAGGATCAAAATTAGAAGCTGCATGTGGGACAGGGCATTGGTGCGGGACCTCTATGTCTGACATGGGAAGATCCTGGCACTGTGTGCAACAGTTAGCAACTGTGTGCAGACTGGGATCCAGCAACTGCAGCCAAAGGTTAGGGTTAAGAGAGACATATTTTGAAGTCTAAACCAGTCATTTGTTTGGTATGCTTCATTATCTCACCTCCTCAACAGCAGCTTGCTCCTCCACTTAACAATGTGATCACTGGGGACAGTATGATTTCCAGATGTCATAGCAGGTGAAAAATAGTTTCGTAAGCTGCCCAAAAATGCAACAAGAGGCAACAGACCTATACAATTACCATGATCACATCCATTAATGCACCAAAACAATAAAACAAATTTAGCTTTCTTTTACTCAAATCTGTTTATAGAATAAATTACCCCCCAAAAAATGCAACAGTAAATCAGTTTTAAATCTTTAATGTGCTAAAATAATTAACATTGTAGTAATTACTGTTCAGTGCCATCAAAACAACAACTACAAAAAAATACACCTCAGGCACCCGTTTTTATATGCTGCATACTCCCCTGATGTTCCTGTTTTGAATTCCATTTGAAAGTTTAGCCTCTGTTTTTGCAGCCAAACACACATATAAAATGTTTAATCAAGTGCATATTTACTGATTGATGATTTGTCACTAGGCAGGACAGTGGGAGGAACTGCAATGTTTAACTTTCCATCTGAGCCTGAGTGCAGACTACAAATTGCAACTTGGTTAAATCACTGTTTCTGATTAAATGATCTAATGAGCTCGCTCTCTTCTTGTGCTTCAAGAAGAGAAGACTTTCTACAGGAGTATCCTACTCAATAGCATGAGATGGGTTTACAGGCATAGGGATGGGGAAGCTCAGTAATGGCTTAGAGGGGTCAAAGGGAAGATTTCCATTTCTTCTGCTCACCACAGTGCTTTGCTTTCCACGCTGTTCTTTGAGCTTATCTCTCGCTTGTGCCCAGCCTGTAAATTGATCTATCCAGGCAAGCTCTTGTGCCTAGGCAAAACCCTTTTGAAGCCCAAGCAGATATGATCATGTGGAAACAGTTGTAAGGATACAGGTTTAAGGGAAATACAAGTGGCAGCGGCAGATCTGCAATTACATGATAACTGTAGGGTATGTGTGATGCATAGAAGAACCTGTAGTTCTGCCTGGATTTGCCCTGTAACAGGTCCTTAGATTTAGCAAGAAAATTGCAATAAAAAGAGATAGAGGAAGATAGAGAGGAAGCTATGATGAAACAAAAAGAGAATTTACTCCAGGAAGCTGAACAGTCAGATGCAGAAGTCCACACCCTGGCTTCAGCTACCGCAGATCATACATAGAATTTTTTCCTAGACGGTCATATTCAACTTCTGCTCTCTTTTTTCCTTACTTGCATGACTTTTTCCAGTCCACTCTGCTCTCTTTTTCTCCTTTCTTCCTGAATTGTTTTAGTAATCTTTGAGCACGAGGCTGTGCCTGTAACAGGAACTTTTGGAGACAAAGCAGTACAAGCAAGAAAAGCTTGTAGTAGCGTAATTGTTTCAATAATCCCACTGAATTGCAACAATAAACACATACAGATTGTGTTTACCTCCTCAAAGGGGTGTAGCTCCAGCAAAAATAGTTCAACCATTTTAGGATAAAACTGACATGACCGCATAGAGAATCTCAATGCCTGGTCTGTCTCAAACCTGTTTGTGAAGCCTATTTTGTATTTAATTGAATGAGATTTTCTATTTGTACTACCATTACTGCTTTCTGCTTAAATGTGATCCATTGCTTGTCCCTGCTACATTTCAATAGTAAGAAATGTTATGAGTATATGGATTTTGGCTGTGTATTATAATAAGTAAAATAAAGAGGAGAGTCCCAGTCCCAGTGGTTGCTTAGAACTTGATCTGGAGTTCTGGGAATGACTCCAGAACCACCATCACGCTATCACCCAAAGTGTCTAGATAAAATGATAAGGAAGCTGGCTGCAGAGTATGGAAGAACAAACTGAATATTGGGATCAAATGACTTTGACTTAACACTGAAAAAAACACTCTTAAAAGAGAGCAACAGAATTCAATATTATATTTAACAAGTGGTTTGTGCACTTCTTTGGTAGTGCCTCCTTTTTTTTTTTTTCAATAGCTTTCTTTTAAAGACAACAGCAAACTGCAGACATTTGAGAAAATTACAAAAAGGACCAAAGCTTTGGAAAATTATAAAGCGAAGTTATTCTAGGGAACAGAATCCAAGTTATCCAAAACCAAGAAGATGGAATGGAAATACATTGATCTCTTCTATGGCCATATAAAGACGCTAGCACAGAATCTGGGACTGGGATGGCATCTCTCAATGAGAAGTAATGGGATTTAGGTTAGATACGGATAAGACTGTGAAAATATGAGTTATGCAATGGAGCAAGTTGCTAATGGAGGCTGCAAACTTCCTGTCTCTGCATATATTCAAGGTTATCCATGACATTCATCAACTTAAGAAGGTTTAAGAACAATTAAACAAATCCTAGATGACCACTCCAGGTCTGCTCCTTACAAGGATTTTATGTGCTATTTCAACAGAATGAATGACTTGTTTACTTTGTTGCATAGAAAACATTAATATTCATTGCCTATCTGATGTTCACAGAGAAAGACAATCTTCTGAAGTTTACTATCAACCTGTCCAGGTGACTGGATTAGAAATAGTACTTGCAATATATAGAGAAGAGAGAAACTAAACATGGAAAATTCTAAATGGGGGTTGCACAAGACATCATTCATCTTTTTAGGTTATTGGTCATACAGTAGCTTGCAGCACAAGACCGACGTCACCTACAGTAGAAAATAATTTCAATCTTGACTGAAAATACCTCATTTGTCCAAACAGGATAAGAAAGATAAGAAACAGCAGCAGTAGCAGCAGCACTTAAAGTGTTTTGAATGCAGCTATGTGATTTCTGTCTCTTTCTAGATCATCTTAGACATTTCTGCTCCCTGAGGCAATGACCTAAAACGTTGTTGTTCATTTGTGCCTGAAAGGTTAGCCAATATCTGGGCACTCCCAGGTTGTTTCTCTGAAGAGGGGATGGGGGTCAGTTACTTCTTTTAGGCAGTTCTGTTTATCTACAAGGAATGTACTCAATGCCTGCTTCTGTAATCATAGTAAGCTCAAACAAGAGGAGAATCCAAAAGCTGTCTTGCCAGTTCAGAGGCCTCCTGACAGTTCACTTTCTTTGGGCTTTCTATCAGGGCCACACTAGTTGTTCTCTTGCTCTTGTCTGGTTTTCTTGTTGCTCTCTGGCTTCTTTTCCCACCCACAGCCAGACAGCTGCAGCTTCTGCTACCTCCAATGCTCTGGGGCTTGCATCCAGTCCAGTCTTCAGGCACAGTTTCCACAGCCTCAGTTGTTGCTAAACAAAGGCTCATTTAGTCGTTCCCCAATTTAATCTCAATGGCAGTTGTCCCACATGCCTACCAGGCCCAGGACTCAGCCAGGAATCAAGTATATGTTTCCCATCTAACTGCAAGCATAAAATTAGCGTAAGGTAGCTTCAGCTGCATGAAACGCAAGTTCCCCTCAGGGAAAAAAAAAAAAGAAAAAAATCACACACCCTCTGCCATATCTGGAAATGTAACTCTTACAGGCCCAGCACTATTTTCGCTTACATATACTATCATGCAGAAATAGACTGCTAGCTCTCAAGTCAACAGGCTCCTCCTTAATATTTGGTTTGAAAGACTGTGTGTCCTGTGCACTTCAGGACAGGAAGGATCCTGAACGCAACTGATCAAGAGAAAAACATGCTTTTTCATGTTTACCTGTCATTAAGGAAAGTTTTCCTACCATTTACTTCACCACACAGCATCTCCTTAGAGACACTTGCAAAAAATTAAGGGAATGAAGATCTGGCATTGTCATGATCCAAAGCAAATTGAGGGATGACTTCCAATCACCTTCTTACTATATTCCATTTTTGATGGCAGTTCTTCGAAAAACAGATGTACTTCAAAAGTGTATAAAAGTGTAGCTACATGCCAAAGCACACTAATAATGTACAATTGAAAAGGCACATGGTTGTGGTTTTGACCCCAAAGACCCTTTCCTGGACTAACAGCTGAAAAGCAAACGACTTAAAGGCTCAAATAGCTTCCTCCACTTTTTTGCAAATAACAAAGCCTGTTTCTCCTCCACACTTCTGTCACACATCTCCTATTTTCAGTCATATTTTTAATAAGAAATTTCCTAATACAGTCTTGGCTCCTTTTACTAGGTTGATAACAAGCAGTTCTATAGTGCTTATAAAGCAAGAATTAACAAAACCAGAAAGTCTGAAATTTGTACCGATTAGGCTTTTCTCGGGTGTATCTACATCAACCAAGTTACCAGAGCACTTGTTCAAAATTATGCCTAACTTCATCACTCTACATCGTTTGAATGCTACAAACACGTACTGTAGGATTTACGTAAGTGTATTCAGACACATGGCTGCCAGCACTTCCATGACATATCATATATAGATCATTTCCTAGACTGCTTTCACACTGCATGCAGGGCTGACTAAAATCAATGTGCAAAGTAACCACAGTTTAGACAAGCCTCTGATGATTCCCCATGATGTTCATTTGTTGCTAAACTGCTGGAAAGACGTTAGCTGGAAAGACATTAGTCAACTGTGAAAAGGACCACATTGCCCCCAGCCCCCCCATTCAAAAAATCTGCAACTAGGACAAACAGAGCACTTAGACTGTGGAGTTTCCATATTTGCCTGCAGGAGCCCTGTGTTGGTTGGAAAGCTTTCATCACGCCCCCACCATTGACTCAAGAACTTGCTCTTCGCTTTATAAACACCAAAATTATTATAATGAATTGTGGAATCACAATCATCCTTCCTACCCCAGAAAGCTTTTTGACACAGAATTTATCCTTTCAGTTTATCTCTTACAATAATTCATCCTCATGCTCTAAGAATGCTCTGGGTGATGATCCAAGAAGTCACCTCTCATCATGTCTCAAAGAACTGAGATTCACAGAACACTGCAAAGTCATGATTAGACTTGCCTCCTAAAGTGCCTCTGATAGTTGATCATATTAACTGGAGCTGATGGTCTCAGAAATTCATATTCCAGAATTTGCTCCTTTGCTACCAGAGTCAGTATCTGAAGATAAAGAGACTATTTTTAACCTAGTTTTCTTCATACCTGTTATGCCAGTCCTATAGAAATAATACTTTTCTGCCATTCAGATAATTTTGTTCCATTTTGGAAGGGGTTCTGTTAGATAAATCTAAGTATTTACATACTGCCTATAGAAAACAATTTAGAAGTCAGGACATTATTTCTGTCTTGGAGTCTCACAGATACCTATCATTTTGGCCTACTGGCTTTTTAAAAAACCTCTTGGCTTTGGATTTTTTTCTGCCAAACTCCATCTGGTTATCCTTTTCTGCTTCTAATCATCCTACTGAAAGTCATTCAGTCTTTTCCCATCCACTGTACTGTTTAATATCTTTGTCAGCGACATGGACAGTGGGACTGAGTGCACCCTCAGCAAGTTTGTCAATGACACCAAACTGTGTGGTGTGGTTGACATGCTGGAGAGAAGAGATGCCATCCAGAGAGAGCTGAACAGGCCTGAGAGGTGGGCCCATGTGAACCTCATGAAATTCAACAAGGCCAAGTGCACGGTCCTGCATGTTGGTCAGGGCAATCCCAAGCACAGATACAGGCTGGGCGGAGAATGGATTGAGAGCAGCCCTAAGAAAAAGGACTTGGGGGTGTTGGCTGATAAGAAACTCAACATGACCCAGCAACATGTGCTTGCAGCCCAGAAGGCCAACCATGTCCTGGGCTGCATCAAAAGAAGCGTGGCCAGCAGGTCAAGGGAGTTAATTCTGCCCCTCTACTCTGCTCTCGTGAGACTCCACCTGGAGTGCTGTGTCCAGCTCTGGGGCCCCCAACATAAGAAGGACACAGGCTGAGAGAGTTGGGGTTTTTCAGCCTGGAGAAGGCTTCAGGGAGACCTTATCGCAGCTTTCCAGTACTCAAAAGGGGGCCTACAGGAAGGATGGGGAGGGACTTTTTATCAGGGAGTGTAATGATAGGGATAATGTTTTTAAACTGAAAGAGGGGAGATTTAGATTAGAAATTAGGAAGAAATTCTTTACTGTGAGGGTGGTGAGACACCGGAACAGGTTGCCCAGGGAAGTTGTGGATGCCCCATCCCTGGAAGTGTTCAAGGCCAGGCTGGATGGGGCTTTGAGCAACTTGGTCTAGTGGGAGGTGTCCCTGCCCAGGGCAGGGAGTTGGAAGAGGGTGATCTTTAATGTCCCTTCCAACTCTAACCATTCTGTGATTCCATGACTTAACAGAAACTTAACAGTTCTTTTTTTCTCTCTCTAGTATTTGATCTCTCCTTTTTGCCTTCCTCCTCCATTTTTGCATTCTAAAAAAGAGGAAAAGAATCATCTTCTGTATGTTGGAACAGTGTTGGCATGACAGTGCTTCTGTACAGAAAAAATGTGTAAGGGACATGTCTCAGGGGGATATTCCAAACTTCAATTCCTGCTTGGAACGCACTTTAATATCTGTGATATAGATGTGGAAGCATCATTTCTGCTAAAATCAGAGTGATGATCACAGGTACTTCTCAATCTGCTAGTAATGAGCATCACTATAGAAAAGAGATACCAGATTGTTAGGTAAACGCTACAAGACGGCTCACCTCTGAAACGTAATGAAAGAGAAGAGCTCTGTGTTCTTTTTTTTTTTTGCACCCTGCCTTCCCCCCCTTCCCCCCTCCAACCCCTTCCCATCCCGGTTCTTCAGCACTTGAAAAAACTGCTTTGGAAATAATAATGATTCTTGGTGTCACACAGCTCAGGAATCTGACAAAAGTCAGAGGTGAGGAGATGTTTCCCTTACCAGGCCCCTTGCCTTGATAACAGAGGAAAGGTCTGTTTCAGACCCTATTCAAAGTGTTTATTTAATTAATGCATTTCTTTAGGATTGGACAAGCTGACTTCTAAGACACATTGCCTAATGTTTATTGAACGAAAAGGGCTTTGCCTTGCTAAATCATGTTTGTTGTCTTGGCACTTACTCAACAAAGAAGAATGGTAAAGAGCTGGAATTGCATCAGAAAACAACCTCTAAAGCCAGTTTTCTGTGATTGCTTTGAACTCTCACTCATCATTATTTTATGCACCCTATCTCCTTTCTGCTTATAAAAGGAGGGTAAGAAACAACACGAGTCTTGCCTTTAGGATTTTTTATTAAAGCTGCAACATTCCTGACTGCAACAGTGGATTTTCAAATTCCAAAGCAATTGTATAAATTAATATTCCATGTTTCTGTGGGCTATGAATGGAGCTGTTTGAAATATTCTTAAGAAGGAGAGCCCGCATTCCACTGTCAGAAAGGAGAAGGAAGTTTCATGAGCTCTAGGCTCGCATTGCCCCACACAGTGATCTGTGACAGACCACTGCAGGCTATGGGTGAGAATTTTCCAACAGACTTTCTCCAGATCTATGTACTGCTGGACTGAGGAACAGAGAACCCAGTGACATATGCAGCGGAGGAGGCAAAGTTCTGGTCATTTTAAGATGTACCTACCCAGTGCGCAGCAACACAGCCGCCAGGCCCCCAAAACATCAGAGGCACATCTGTTCCCCCAACACACTATGTAGCAAATTCAGGGGTGAGAATGTAATGAGCCAGAGAACGAACATCAGGTTGGATCCATAGCATTTCTAACAACCCATCCAAGACTTTCACAGCCACAAGGACAAGTTTGGAAGCTTTACCCCCCTTCTCTGTTTTGCCCTTCTGCCCAGCTGCTACATGCTGCTTCTGCATTTGTGAGGTCAGATTTCCAGACAGATGTATATAGATCCGTCAAGATGTATACAGATCTGTCACTGTAATTCCTACAGGTGCCCAAAATAAAGAGAAGCCCACTAGCAGGTGCCAAGAGAAAAAAGATGGTGGACAGCCTCACAAGGGGGAAACTCAAACTGTGTGTGCAGCTTGTCCAGCGTGCTCCCAGCACTCAGATAAGTATGGAACTATTGGCAGCTGAGAGCCTGGAGGTGTGGGGAGGATGCACACAGCAGGGCCAGAAGGGTGCTTGGGGCTGCCTCAGCCGGGGAGTTCAGGCCGGGTTTTGGCGGACCAGGGGCTGGGATCTCCACGATGGTGCGGGTACGGACAGGGGGGCGCTGGCCACGGTTGCGGTGGGGCAGGAGGGGGGTGGAGGAGCATCCCTCAGTGTGCTGCCTGTGCTCCCCGCTTTCTCCCTGCCTCCTCTGTCTTAGTTTTCTATATGTGGCAGAAAGATTATGCTGTCTCCTCCCCTAGTGCCTGTGCTGGAGAGAGCGGGGCGGGCAGCAGGCACACCAGGGCAGGTGCAGGTGGGTGATGGGGATGCTCGGGGTGCATTTTGGATAGTGCGTTCACTTGTCCATTGTGTTGTATTTCTTCCACCTGCCTTTAAACAAGCTCAGCCGTGCAGGTCCCAGTCCGCCGAGCATCCCGCTGCTTGGAGATGCTGAGGTTTCAGGATTTGGGGACTGGAGAGGGACGGGAACTGTTCTCAAGCTGTCCAGGCGCACATTTGGATTCACTTGCAGGTTTGCAAACTGCACGTTGCATCCTATACAGCAAATGGCTCCTGATGTGGAGTGCTTCCCGTGGATGTCACCTTCAGGGGTACCACAGGTTTTTCCCTGCTCTGTGCCTAAAATGTGTCCCCTTCTTGAAGCTGAGGTGGGTCAGAGGGTGCCCCTACAGGTGGGGGGGCAGTGCTGGCAGCACTCGTTTTCTGCAGGCATCTCACAAAGCTGGGCAGCACTGTGCCTTGGGTAGAACTGTCAGGGCCCAGACGCAGCAGCGGGGTGCGAGCGCAGCACCCAAAGCATGACACACGTCAATGGCTGCTCAGCTGGAAAGAAGCAAGAAACAGAAACGCCGGTACACCTGTGAGGGCTCTGTCCTTTCAAGATTTTGCAGTTTTTGCCTGATGAGATTAATGATGTTGGGCAGGAAGGTGGTGTGAGTTTCCCTAGAAAACTCACATGGTGCCCCTCCAGCCCTGGCCTGCTGGCCCCCAGTGTGGCTTGCAGTGGCGTAGCCACCTCTGTGCGGGCCCTGTCCGTGGCCCCGCAGCAGGGCCACTCGCCATGTTTACTCGCCATGTCCGCCTTGTCGCGCCTTCGACGTGCAGGTCCCAGTCTGCCGAGCATCCCGCACCGCACGGCGGGACAAAACGGCGCGGCCGCGACTCCGGTGAGCCGCGCAGCGCCCTGGAGTCAAACTCCACGTAAGTACCCGGTGAGGCACGGCCGTTACCGGGGACACAGCCCTGGAACTTCTGCCCTGCCGCTGGGCGGCCGCAGGGGGACGCTGTGGGGACGCCTCGGCTGCTGTGAAGAAGCCGCGGATACGGCTGGTGCCGAGACAGGCCCGCCTACAGGAGGTACGCCCCCAGCCCGGCGCAGGCCCCTCCCCTCCGCCGCCCGCGACACCCGCCCCGCCCCGCCCCGCCGGTGCCGCCTCACCGGAGGCAGGCCGGGCCGCGCGCGACGCCTGGCGGCGGCGCGCGGCACTGTGGGCCCTCCCGCAGCCAATCGCCGCCGCCGGGAGCGCTGGGGGGCCGCCCGCCTGCGCCGCCGCGATTGGCCGCCCGCCGCTGAGTGACGGCGGGGCGGAGGCGGGGCGGGGCCACCTCTCCCGGCAGACACGTCGCGGGGCTTGTCGGACAGGCCGGGCAGCCAATGGGAGGCGGCGGAGCGGGCGGGGCGGGCGCAGTGCGCTGGGCGACGCGGGGCCTGCGGGCTGCTCAGGGCTGCGGGCGGCCGCCGCCCGCCTTCCCTCACGCCTCAGCTGGCTTACCGGCTCCTTCCCTTTGTGTTCCGCTGCCGCCATGCCGCGCTGCCCCGCGTCCGCCCCGCTGCCGCCCGGCGGCCTCCGCTCGTCGCCGCGCCGCTGAAGGAGGGGGAGGAAGAAGAGGAGGAAGCAGCGAGGAGGAGGTTGCCCGCTCGCCCGCCGCCTCATGCCGCCACCCTGTCCCGCCGCCAGCCCGCGGACCTGCATGGACGGGCATGGGGAGAGCTGCGCCTTCCCGCGCCCCCGGGGCTGAGCTGCTGCGACGCCGCGGGCCGCCCCGCCCGTCGCTCGCCGCCCTCGGCCTACTCGCCGGCCTGGGGTTGCTGCTGGGCTCAGGTACCGGGGCGGGCCGGGGCCCGGAGGGGCCGCGGGGCAGGGGGCTGGGGCTCGGCGGGGACCGCGTGGGCGCGTCTCCCCTTTTCCCCCCCTCCCCACGCGTGGGCGGTGTGCGGGCAGCGCCCTGCGGCGTGCGGGGCGGGTGGCGACGCGGCCCTGGAAGCCATGGGAGTCCTGTGAAAATGTTTCCCTCCAGCTTGAGCGTTTTTGTATATATTTGTCGTTTCAGTGAAATAAATTGGAGGGAGAGGGTATCTGCTTTTAGTCAATTCGCTGTTCCTTCACCTCTTTTTGTACCAAGAATCTGCTGGAAGCAGCAAGAATATTTCCTAAAGTTGCAAGGAAGTGTGGAGGGACAGATTTATTAGACTTACTAGATAACTTGACTGACTTGCTTAGCTAGACTAATTTATATGTGATTAAAATACTATCACAAATCATAACTGAAGGGAAATACATGAAAATTTTTGATGCTTTGAAAGTCAGGCTCTGAATCAGTGTGGCTTGTGTCATTTTGCTTGGCATAGATCTTCTTTGTTTGCGTCTCTGAAAACACAGAATTTGATTGTCAAGGTGTTTTTTTTTTATTTTCCTGTTCTTTTACAAAGCTACATATCGCACAAAGATCAAGTGACAAACTTACTGCTTACTCATACAATTTACGGTCATGCTTGGGTACAGGTTAGAGACTTCCTGCTTCTGCTCTGTGTTGTCTTGGGATTTTGACAGGAGATTTGTGTTAGCTACCCATCACTGGCAAAACACGTTGTCCTTATAAATTCATAGTTTGGCTACTCAGAGTAAGTCATGGGAGTACTGACTCATAGGAGGGCCAGCTAAGGGGCAAGCAAAGAAATGGCTAATATTCTCTTGATGCTGCATGAATTGCAGAAAACAACTGTGTTTAAAAATGAAAAGTGATATGTTACTATTCAGTCCATTTTCCACTCCTTGTGTCTCAGGAGTTTAGGAACATTTTAATTAGGCTGCTGAAATCAGACTGGACCCATGCCTCTTTTACTTTGAGGATGCACAAAGCAAGTGGGAAGTGTTGTAAAGAGGAGTTTGAGGGGGGGGGAAAGAGTATCTGTTAGGGATATTGTATTTTCCCTTTTTTTTCCACACTTCTGTGTATCTTTGTAAGCGTTTCTGTGGTGTTCAAAAATCTGCTTGATTGAATGACAGTTTGAAATTACAGATTAATGAGTTCACAGCTGAATTTTATAGGTCATAAAAGGAACAAATAAGCACAGCATGGTTTTAGTAGATTGTTTTGGGTACTCTGACAGCTGTTGCATGAAGTGTTGCACACACTCTCTATGAAGGTTTGTTCTGTTCTGGCAGTTTTCAGTTCTTTGGATGGGAGGGAACCCGATCTCTTCGTTGACTGGGGTCCTCCTAGTTTTAACCCCTGTGGAACGTGTGGCTCCATTTCCTTTAATGCAGCTTGCAGTCTTGTTCATTTCATTTCTGCTCCTCGTGAATTCTTGTGTAAAAGCTACTGGCATTGTTAACTGCCATGAGAATCTGGAAGGATTTCAGATCATGACAGCGAGAGCCGTGGAGGAGGAGAGGGCTGTAAAACTCCAGTTTGCTTGCTGGGATGGTAATAATGCTTTCTTTGCAGAAATCAGGTGGCCAGATAAGGTCTAACTGGTTTGTTCATGTAAACTGAACTGTGTACCTATTGCATACATCTGATAAATACTTTAGGTTTTCATGGGAAGAAGGTTTCGTTGTCCCTTGTCTTATTATTGAATTACACTGTAAGAGGTACTGCTGTTGTAGTGTATGGATTCCTTAGTTGGCACTTCAGACAGCTGTGGATTTTCTCACTCATTAGTCCCAGAAAGCGAGAGCAGTGAAGCTTTAGCTATGGCAGTGCCAGGGAAATAAAGCAAACTGAATTTATGGTGTGCACACTTCCCTACCCTGCTTTCTATGAAAAGGAACTTTGATTTCTGTTTCATCCAGTCTGGTTTTGTCTAAACGTATATCGCTTGCCCCTTTACCACATCTTTCTGGGGGGCAGGATTTTCTTTAAAAGTTCAGTAACTTGTGTAAATAGGTGAAGACTAAATGGAGACTAGCTTATTGACTAAGTGATTAATTTAAGCACAGAATTGCATCAGCACCTTGATGCCTGGAAAGAAATGCTGGGCTCATACTTGGCAGGAGTTAGTGCTCTTAATTTCCATCTGCACAATACCAAGTAGTGGATTAAGTCATGCATGGGTCATCTCAGCCTTCAAGGTGGTCTGTATTGCTATCTTAATGCCTCCCAACCCCTTTTCCTCTATTATATATTGTTTCCCGAACGGGTGAGCACTGTAAGTTGTCTTCAGGTTGTTTTCTACAGTCCTTGTGGTTGTGGAATGGGGTATTGCAATCTAAGAGGCTTGCTTGATTTCTCTGTGCCATCTGTTTTGTGCTTAGGTGACTGCCAGCTGCAAACATCTTGTCGAATCCAGAAATGCACCACCGATTTTGTGTCCTTAACTTCATATCTAAACTCGGCTCTCGAGAGCTTTGATTTGGAGTTCTGCAAGGCCCTGCGAGCGTACTCTGCCTGTACCTATCGCAATTCCAAAGTATGCCGTGGAAACCTAGACTACCATTCTGCAGTGCTTGGGATCAGCGACCTCATGAGCCAGAGAAACTGTTCCAAAGATGGACCCACATCCTCCACCAACCCTGAATTGACCCACGATCCCTGCAATTACAGTGGCCACACAGAAGCCAGGAAACATCAGGGAGTGGAGAAGACTCCTCCTCCTACTTACCTATTTTGTGGCTTGTTTGGTGATCCTCATCTGAGGACTTTTAAGGATCACTTCCAGACGTGCAAAGTGGAAGGCGCTTGGCCCCTCATAGACAATAACTACTTATCAGTGCAAGTGACCAATGTGCCCGTGGTTCCAGGATCCAGCGCTACTGCTACAAATAAGGTATGGATTATTCTTAAGCACTGTGCATGCATACTGAAGTAAAAGGTCAAGACAGCAGAGTAAGTCACTTAGCCCTTAACAGTGAAGAAGTGGAGCAACTTGAGAATCTTCTACGCAGTAGTCTAGGAAATTAAAACTGTTAGCCTCTTCTTTTCTGCGAATCAAGCAGAACTTAAACCGGGTCCTTTTCTTACTTCTCCCCACCACAAGAAAAGCCTGTACATACCACAACATAAGCCTTTAAGGATACTAAATGTAATGCTTTAAAACAGTTACCAGATTGCAGATTGATGTACTGACTAATATCAGTGCTTGTATGAGTGAGGCAAATTTTCGCATTTGCCAGAAACCAGAGGTTGGACTGATACATCACTGAAATTCAGAATCACGTTTTCTTAACTTGTGCCTGTTTCAAGATCAGTCTGCATCATGAATGAATTCTGAGGAGTATAAAATGAGGGAATGAGGCTAACCTGAGTAAGCTTTGCAAAAAAGACTTAGGTCCCTTGAAATCTACTCCAGTGTCTTTTTTTAAAGACTCTCAAGTACAAGAAAAAGCTGCATTTCATAATCTGCGGTAAGTTTTTATCCTCAGTTTTGCTGAAGTCTTGCAGAGTCTTCTTAACTTCTTCCTGATAATTCTGGAGGAGGACTGTGAGAGTCATCTTGTGTACAAATTGTGTGGGTGGCTAGGGTGTGATGGTAGTAGATAGTTGATCTTATCTTACCCTTTAGCCACATTCTGAAAATGATTCACTATGGTAGCATGTTATGCTGGTATGTGTCTTTTCAAACCAAGGGGAGAACTTCAGGAGATAAATATCTGTATGTACTGGGGGAAAGTACAGGAGTACCTGCTGTCTTTATTTATTCTCAATGTTTTTGTGTTTTTCTTTGACTTGTCATTCTGGAAAAAGTGGTAATACACTTCTCTCTTTTACAGTAGTGGTTTAACATCCCTGCTGTTGCTCGAGTACAGCTAAGTGTGCAGAAGCAATTAAATGAAATAAGATGCATGGTTTGGGATATTAGAAATGTCTCTAATGCTAATATCTGTTACGTGTGGTACAGCCGTTGAGTTTTTTCATTCTTTGGCAGGTAATCAAACTTATCAGCATACCCATTTGTAGGAGGTGAAGGTTGTTTGAATGTACAAGTAGGTTAGCAAGATAAGGTTTAATATTTCTAATGTACCCTCTTGTCTCCTGTATCTCCAGCTACAAAAGGTTCAGAAAAGGCTGGTTAAACTACACTGCCACTGCTAGTTTCATTCCTGTAACAGTTTTCTCTGCAAGTATTCCGTTTTTTTGTTGTGGTGATGGACTATCGTTTGCTGAGTATATGTTCCTAGTTTTGGCCATAGGGTAGCTTAAGGCACCTTTAAAGTGGTGCGAAGAGAAATTCAGTTATTTTTATCTACATAGTGTTTCTTCCCTAGCTGAGAGTGTGCAAATAGGTCTTCTATCTTCTTCATAAGAAAAGTTTCCAGAAGATTATCCATGGTTAATCGTGCTGCTTTTTCACTGCAGGTATTTGAGGTAGGTGTTTAATGGGAAATGATAACAAAGGTTTGTGCTGAACTTAATTGTGCAGAAGTTAAAGCAAATACTAAATTGCTAACTAGCCTACTTAATCCAATCTAAAGCAGACCTAATGAAAGCAAAGACAAAAAGAGTAGAAAATTTAGTTTCTCCTGAATGCAGTTTTTTAGGGAAAGTGATTTAAGAAGCTGTAGGAACAGAATATTTAATCTTCACACCATGTGCAGTGTGCTTTTGAAAGGGGCATATCATCACTTGCCCTTGTAGATAGTTATTACCTTGAAATTTATCGTAGTTTTCTGGTGTACCAGGCATTAAGGGCATCAGCAACGAAGGGATCATGATGTGTACAGTCAGTTATCTTGTCTCACCATGACCTATGAGACTCGAGTAACTCTAATAGTCTGAGGGCTATCCAGCAAGTTTGTAAAGGACATGAGAATGCCAGGAGGGGACTTGAAGAAAGAATGTGAACAATAAAAGTATGTTCCCTTCCCCCTGGCACATCTGGGAGGAAAATACGAAAAGCAGGAGAACTCTTCCTTTAATTTCTTAATTGGAAGGGTACATCCTCTTGTGGGAGTTGTGCATTTATTCACAAAATGTTCTTGGCAATTTGTTTGTAGGTGTTTTGCATATTTGTGATGCCCATAGTAACAACATCTGTTTCTTCACAGTGAACAAAGCTATTGTATGTTCTGTGGTCTAGCTGAAACTTGAAAATCCAGGGTTTTTTGAGCTTGTCTGATCTGTTTATGCCCCTTAACATAGGATCCTAGGGCCTTTCAGATGGAGAATGAATGATCATCACCAAGTAGATGGGAAACTGAGTTCCATCTCTCCTTTCTTTTTCTTTCTGATGGACTTCCTGTATGAGTTTCGGGAAGGTCACTGGCATCATTGTCCAGTTATAGATAAAGATCTTCCCTGTCTTGGGAGCTGTTTTGGGATTTCGTGAGAATAAATGGCTACTATGAGGGGCTGTAGAGGGAGTAGGTAGTAAGGGTATTGTAGAATGCGTTAAATAGAAGGTTTTTTTTTTTATGTATTGCATGCTTTATTTAGGGGGGTACAAAGTCTTTATTGGCTTTCATTGCTGTGACACGTGTTCTGGGTATCATTAGTGTAGTTGTCTGTGAATAGCAAATGAGGCTGAAATACTTGGGCTTGCCGATAGAAAACTTTCCTTCTGGTTTGCAGGAATTGGAAATGGGAGTTTTTCCTATCCTGGTGTTTTGTCGTGGATGGCTTGAAGGTGAGAGAGTGACTAGAAGGTTAGAGAAGGCAAAAACTACAGAGCTGTTCCTGTAGTGGATTTACTGGGCATAAAGCTTTGAACCTGGGAATCGGTGGTGTTAGCAGGGTAGGGTATAAGTTGGGTTGGGTATAAGCATTCTTTTTCCCCTGAGTCAGAACACTTAAATATCTTTTGCAGCATGGTTTCCATTGTTGCAGGAAATCACTGCAGACTGAACAGTGTACTTAGTCTCCTTTAAGTAATATTAAGACATTTGTCTTCTAGTTACCATTCAGTTTTTCTTTTAAGTAAGACAATCAGATAGCTGATCATGCGTGATTAGTTTTTTTGTCTTTGTGATCATCCTGCCGAAGGTAAAGATGAATTTATCTTTATTTCTCAGAAGTAGTACATACTCCAATTTTGTTGGAGGACATCACAGAATCATTTAGGTTGGAAAAGACCTTTAAGATCATCTAGTCCAACCATAAGCCTAGCACTGTGAAGTCCCACTAAACCATGTCCCTAATGGCATATCTACACCTCTTTTAAGTACTTCCAAGGATGGTGACTCAACCACTTCCCTGAGCAGTCTGTTCCAATGATTGACAACCCTTTCAGTGAAGAATTTTTTACTAATATCCATTCTGAAGCTCCCCTGGCACAACTTGAGGCCATTGCTCTTGTCCCATTGCCTATTACTTGGGAAAAGAGAAAACCCCCACCTTGCTACAACCTCCTTTCAGGTAGTTGTAGAGAGTGGTAAGGTCTCCTCTCAGCCTCCTTTTCTCCAGGCTAAAAAAACCCAGTTCCCTCAGCTGCTCCTCATAACACTTGAGCTCTAGACCCTTCACCAGCTTCGTTGGTTGTCTTTGGACGTTCTCCAGCACCTCAGTGTCTTTCTTGCAGTGAGGGGCCCAAAACTGAACTGAGAATTCAACGTGTGCCCTCACCAGTGCCAAGTACAGGGGGACAATCACTTCCCCAGGCCGGCTGGCCACACTATTTCTGACATAAGCCAGGATGCTGTTGCCCTTCTTGGCCGCCTGGGCACACTGCTGGCTCATATTCAACCGGCTGTTGAATGACACCCCCAGGTCCTTTTCTGCCGGGCAGCTTTCCAGTTACTCTTCCCCAAGCCTGTAGCATGTCATGGGGTTGTTGTGACCCAAGTGCAGGACCTGTCACTTGGCCTTGTTGAACCTCATACCATTGGTCTTGGCCCATCGATCCAGCCTGTCCACATCCCTCTGTAGAGCCCTTCTACCCACAAGCAGATCAACACTCCCTCCCAACTTGGTGTCATCTGCAAACTTACCGAGTTTCGCTGGTGTAAAGATAAACAGTGGTCTTTACTGGTGATCAGGGCAGCCTGTCCTTACTAGAGATGGTTTTGTGGGATAAGCTGTGGCGTTTTGTCAGGCATTAAATTGTTTTCTTGTCTGTGACGTTTGTGGGGCTGCTGGACAACTGTTACAGACATTTCAGTGCTTTCCAACGCCTGCTGTTAGTGGGTGGAGAGGAAAGAAGAGATGTATACATACTCCGCAACGTCTATCTGATTGTCTTTAAAGCCTCTGTGGGTCTCTTGGTGGCAGTAGGACAGAGAATAAATCAACGATTTTAAGTGGCAGTTTTTTCTCAGATACGGTGATGGGAGTTAAGTGTTAATGTTGTGCCCTTAAACAAGCTTTACTTTCATGTTTGTTGCTGTATGAGTTTTATAGGCCTACTGTGGGGGGAGAACCTTTCTTTTTGGGTTGTCCACCTGAGCAAAGGAGGTGGAATGTTTTAGATGCAGTTCCCATTGATTAAGGATGCTTAAGTTCTGGGTAGTTTGGAAATTAATCAATAGTAGATTGATTTCTAGAGTGATTTATGAACAGTGACCTTGCTTAACCACATTCAAGAAACGCTTTCCAGAGTGATTTTGACTTTCCTTTTGGAAATTATCTAATGCCAAACTGTCTTGTTTGCAGGTTGACTTCCTCTGTATTTTTCTGTTGTCCATGGAATTCACACACCTTCCCTTCCCATCTCCTTCTCTGACATGAAATCAGAATGTGTTATGATAAAATGTCTTGTGATGCTTCCATTCCATAGAAGCGGGCTGCTGAAGTACAGCAGGCTGAAGAGGGATTGCTGTATTTAGTTTTGTAACACTCCTGGCAGTTCTTCCTTCTGAGAAGTTGGCCCCAGCAGCTTCAATGAGACAGTCCCTAAATCTTCCCTGGCCAGTTTACCCTCACAGTTGCCCTCCCCACCCCCAATATGCATGGAAGAAGCAAAGTGGCTTTTGCACATACACCTCTTGCTGCTGTCCTTGACTTCAGCAAATAGTGCACCACAAAAGCATGGGTATATGGAGAGGAACGTGAAGAAATCCTGCTTTGCATGATGCCTAGTGCTATTTGATGGACTGCGCAGTCATTAGGATTTGAAACGCAACTTTCAGTTTTGTTTCATCCCAAAAGACCTGCTATGCATATAAAAAGGAACTAGCCTGTGATGTAATTTGAAATGAGGCTATTGAATCAAAATTTCACAATGAGTCCTTATGATTTTCCCTTATTAAATCTCTCTACTTCCACCTTTTGTCATAGGTGATTTTTCAGTAGGTGATAAATGATACTTGGTTTCTGAGGTAAACTCAACATGCTTCACACCTGTTGAAGGCCTCTGGAGAGGGAAGCTGTGACACTTTCAGTTGGTGATTGGAAGGTTATTTAATGCGTTCAAGTTTAGATTTTCCTATATGTATGTATGAACTCTAAAAACTTCTGGATAGCATTGCAAGGCCCCTTTAGAAATGTCATGTATGCTATGCAGTTATCTACCTATGAACTTTTAATAGCTGCCATTCACAGATCACTTGTTAAGTCCTTTGCAGGCTTCCCAAGGGTATTTGGTAGGCTGCTGGTATCATAAAACACCCTGCTGAAACATATCCTGCCTCTTCTCCAGTGCTTGATGAAATCATTAGTAAATCAGGGCTGTGTTTTTCTTTAAACATCCTTCCCTCTCTTTTCCCATAGACTGAAATGGTGCATAAGGAAAGCATCTGAATGTTTTCTCGTAGGCACGAGGTAGGGCATGCAGACCTATGCTGAAGATAAAGATGAGAAGCATGAATAGCAGGGTGTTTCTTCAGCTGCATCAGAGTGCCATTTCAGCAGTCTGCTTCACCTACTGTGCTTTATGCAGACTTACAGACAGACAGATAGGCAAACGGTGGGATCTCCTCTGCTTCCCTGCTGCTCTCTGTTAGGAAAAGAAGTGCTCAGTAGGAAAATCTAAGGTCATAAGGGACATGGTGGAGACACTCTTTCAGTGCACATATTCCACTTTTTGGGGATTCAGTTGTTAAACACTTGCATAACATACTGGTAATCAATATTTCCTGCTTCTACCTCGCTTTCCTTGTTATGTACCTGAATGCTGACTGTAACCTTTTCAAGACGTGCATTGTGGCCATCTGTGCTTGGAGTAGTGATTGGGTAGGATGGGGTGAGTCTGTTAATTTTAGTAGCACCCTGGGTCTTCAGCAGTATGGAGGTAGGTTCTGCATGACTGCATGGTGGTACAAGCCCTTGCCTGAAAGTACAACCCAGTCATGACAAACGTCTGGGGAGGAAAATGGACTTGGGAACTATTACAGTAAAATTGTGAGTAAAACTAGGCAAGATCAAAATCTGTCCATAGAAGGACAGGAACCTTCTGTCTTTCTATGTAAAAAAACAAACAAACAAAAAAAAAACAACAACCAAAACAAAAGAACAACCAACAACTTTCAGATTTTTCCACAGTCACTGCCTGTTCAGTAAGTAGTGTCACCTTCTTGTATGTAGTATTTCATATCTTGGTTTTTTTTTTAATATCTGGATGAAGTCTAATTCTTAGGGAGGTTTTGTCTGAACTCTTCCCTCAGGAATTTTGCCTGTAGTAGGTGTAGAAGACTTGAATGCCTGAAATTGCATTTCTAGATATAGGAGTTGGATTTGTGCCTTGTTGTGGAAAGGCTAGACTGGGTTAAAGATGTTACGAGAAAACTTCCTACTCTGGTACAGCACTCGGATTGTTATCCATTATTGCTTTATCATGTAGGCAGTGACAAAGTTGCAATAAGAAATCCAGGGACAATGAAAAGAGACTTCAGGGACTTGGGATGACTGGTTAAGGGATCAGGAGCACAAGTGGTTTTTTCCTCTATCCTTCCAGTTGCAGAGAATGATGAGGGAAGAAACAGAAAACCCCAGCTGATCAATATCTGGCTCTGAGCCTGGTGTCACTGGCAGAATTTTATGGTTTTGATCACACATAGGTCTACATGACACCAGGCCTGCTGGTGACAGATGGGGTACACCTTTCTCAAAGGTGGGGAAGGATCTGTGCACAAGAGTTAGCATGGCTCATTGAAAGAGCTTTAAATTAGATTTGAAAGAGGAAAGGGATAAAACCAGGCTCATGAGTGATAAGCCATGGAGCGGTGTGGCAATGTTTGAAGGGTGGTGTGTTAAGCAAGGTCCTTCAGTCTGCTCCATGGTGTGCTGAGTACACTGGAGCACATTTGAAATGTCCTTGTATTAATGCATCCAGCACCTTAGTGGGGCTAGGGGATGGAGATCCACGTGGTAGCAAAGACGCAAGGGTTGTTGATACCTTAGAAACCACAGAAGAGCCTGAGAACAGTCACATAGGAATTAGGGCTTCTCCCCCACAAAAAGGTGGCAGGATCAATGGCCCAACTGAAGTGCATCTACACCAATGCATGCAACATAGGCAACAAACAGGAGGAGTTAGAAGCCATTGTGAAGCTGGAAAACTATGATATAGTTGCAATCACAGAAACATGGTGGAATGACTCACACAATTGGAGTGCTTCAGTGGATGTCTGTAAAGTCTTCAGAAGGGATAGGCAATTAAGGAGAGGTGATGAGGTAGTCCTGTATGTTAGGGAGTGTTTTGACTATCTAGAGCTTGATGATGGTGATGAAAAGGTCAAGTGTTATTGGGTAAGAATCAGAGGAAAGGCCAATAAGGCAGAAATCGTGGTGGGAGTCTGTTATAGACCACCCAACCAGGATGAAGAGTTGGATGAAATATTATGTAAGCAGCTGGGAGAAGTCCCATGATCTCTAGCCCTTGTTCTCATGGGGGACTTCAACTTGCCAGATCGCTGCGGGAAATACAATGCAGCAGAAAGGAAACAGTCTAGGAGGTTCCTGTAGTGTGTGTAAGATAACTTCCTGGCACAGTTGGTGACAGAGCCCACTAGAGAAGGTGCCCCACTGGACCTGTTCTTTGCAAACAGAGAAGGGTTTATGGGTGATGTAATGGTTGGAGGCCATCTTGGGTGTAGTGATCATGAAACAATAGAGTTTTTGATTCTTGGAGAATTAAGGAATGTGGTTAGCAGAACTTCTGCCTTGGACTTCAGAGGGCAGAAGTCTTGTTTAGTGGCCTGTTTGACAAGGGTCCCTTGGGAGGAGGTCCTGAAGGGCAAAGGAGTTCAGGAAGGTTGGACATTCTTCAAGAAGGAAATCTTAAAGGTGCAGGACCTAGCTGTCCCTATGTGCTGAAAGACGCGCCGATGGATGTTTCTAGAAATGCGTTCACAATAGAAGAAGGGCTAAGGATTATCTCCATCCTTTATTGGATGTGAGGTGTAAACATAGAGACAAAGGATGAGAAAAAGGCTGAGGTACTTAATACATTATTTGCCTCAGTCTTTAATAGTAAGACCAGTTGTTCTCAGGGTACCCAGCCACTGAGTGGGAAGACAGGGATGGGGAGCAGAATGAAGCCCCCATAATCCAAAGGGAAATGGTTAGTGATGTGCTACACCACTTAAACACACACAAGTCTATGGGGCTGAATGGGATCCACCCAAGGGTACTGAGGGAGCTGGTGAAAATGCTCACCAAGTCACTGTCCATCATTTATCAGCAGTCCTGGCTAACTGGGAAGGTCCCAGTGACTGGAGGTTAGCAAATGTGCTGCCCATCTACAAGAAGGGCCAGAAGGAAGATCTGGGGAACTACAGGCCTGTCAGTCTGACCTCGGTGCCAGGAGAGGTTATGGAGCAGGTCATCCTCAGTGCCATCACATGGCCCATACAGGACAACCAGGTGATCAGGTCCAGTCAGCATGGTTTTATGAAGGGCAAGTCCTGCTTGACTAACCTGATCTCCTTCCGTGACAAGATCACCAGCTTACTGGATGATGGAAAGGCTATGGATGTTTACCTGTTGTTTAGTAAAGCCTTTGACACCGTTTCCCACAGCATTCTCCTGGAGAAACTGGCTGCTCATGATTTGGATGAGTGCACTGTTTGCTGGGAAAAAAACTGGCTGGATGGCCAGGCCCAAAGAGTTGTGGTGAATGGAGTTAAATCCCATTGGTGGCTGGTTACAACTGGTGTTCCCCAGGGCTCAGGCTTGGGTCCAGTTCTGTTGATATCTTTATCACTGATCTGGATCAAGTGCACCCTCAGTAAGTTTGCAGATGACACCAAGTTGGGCAGGAGTGTTGATCTGCTTGAGGGTAGAAGTGCTCTACAGAGGGATGTGGACAGGCTGGATCGATGGGCCGAGGGCAATGGTATGAGGTTCAACAAAGCCAAGTGCCGGGTTGTACACTTGGGTCACAACAACCCCATGCAACACTACAGGCTTGGGGGAAGCGTGGCTGGAAAGCTACCCAGGAGAAAAGGCACTACGAGAAAGATATTGAGGTGCCTGAGTGTGTCCAAACGAGAGCAACAAAGCTGGTGAAGGATCTAGAGCAGCTAAAGGAACTGGGGTTGTTTAGCCTGTAGAAAAGGAGGCTGAGAGGAGACCTTACCACTCTCTACAACTACCTGAAAGGAGGTTGTAGTGAGGTGGGGGTTGTTCTCTCTTCCCAAGTAACAGGCAATGGGACAAGAGGAAGCAGCCTCAAGTTGTGCCAGGGAGGTTTAGCTTAGATATTGGTACAAATTTCTTCACTGAAAGGGTTGTCAATCATTGGCGCAGACTGCTCAGGGAAGTGATTGAGTTACCATCCGTGGGGGTGTTTGAGAAACAGTGGTGGACTTAGTAGTGTGTGGTTAATGTTTGGACTTATTTAAGAGTCTTTTCCAACCTAAATGATTCTATGTTTTTATGAAATGCATAATAAAATAGTAACATATAGTCAGACCTAGGGTATTGTAATTGCATTGTGGTACTAGTGAAGACTAGTACGAGAACTCAGAGTTGAAAGTGTTGCTTTTGTTGAAGCCACAAAGATCAGGCACCTTCTACAAATACATGAAGGTCTTCTAGAAATTTCACTTTGATAGCTCAGTAACACCATTCTTGAAAGGCTTTCAAGATGCAGTGGGATTTAAGCAATCTTTGCGATCAGTATACTCAGTGGGGATGTTGTTACTGGCATCAATAGGAGTGGGGCAATGAAGTTCTTACGTGAAACGGGGCCAAGTGGTTTTGGCAGAAGATAAACCCCCTTGCGTTCTAACACTCCTCACCGAGGTGGGAGGCTAGGTGCGGCTAGGTTTAAATTCTGAGTGATGCCCAATTCAGCACTATCAGTCCAATTGCGTTTAATATGTATTAAACTATTACGATTTGGATACACTAATAGTGGACTGCACCTTCAGTCTAGTTGTGCTCCTGAACTAGCACGGCCTCTCTGTAGTTTTGGTCGCGTTCAGTGAGAAAGCGAAACGACTAGCTACTTAAACAGTGCAGTTTATTTAAACAACAGATATACAGGTTCTTTAGGACTGCCGGTGATAAATACACTGTCTGCGAAGCACGTGCAAACAAAGATATTGTTAAGTATACAAACGCGCGACAAAATTATAAACGACACAGCCTGGCTATAAATGTAGGGTAGAGATTCTCTAGAGAAATTTCTAAGTCCCCGAGAAAGTGCTTGGTGTAATCGAAGTCTTGCCCAAAGGCGTCCCTATGGGGGGGAAGAAAGGCTCAGCCCATCGACTTATCCCGGAAATCAGCGGTGGAATTCTTTGCAATGGTGTCTTCCCTGACATCCCCTCTCTCTTGGGCTATTTTTATATTATTTTTTTATCTTCAAAGTGGAGTTTGAGTGACTTTAGTCATACGTACTTTTATTATGATTAATGTATTCAAGGAGGAGTGTTCACACCTCAGGGGCGGGTAGCCTCCGGGATGGAGGTGTGTTTTGGTACACTGTGGTGAGCAAAGTTCGCACAAAAGGACAGCATTTCATCAACATTTGACGAAATGTTGGCTCGGGTAGCGTGTAGGCCGCTTATCAGTTCCGTAGTACCATCTCGTCCCCATATCTGCTATTCGTCACAAGGGAAGGCCACGGAACAAGCGCGTTCCGTTCCGTCCCTTGTGTAGTTTCGCAAACAACCTTGTACAGGGAATCGCAGATGTTGCATTCTTCGCGTGCTAGCTGTGGCTGTATTCTACCTCAGAAGCCTCTTGATTTTATGACTTTCCTTAATGTGTGAACAATGCTGTATTTTTGTATTCTTGGCCAATTTAGTAATTATTCCACAGAAGTACAAAATGAAATCTTTCAAATGCACATTGAATATATGTGCGTGTGTGTGGCTGTTTGGTTTTAGTACTCTCAGTGTAGCTGATGTTTGTATATTTTATCTTTAGGTAAGTCTCAGGAATGACCTTACTTTCATCTTTTAGGGTTCCTTACTGGAGTTGCTTAAGAGCTCTGTATGTGCCCAGAGAGCAAGGCTTGGATACAGATACTGTCAAAAAAACTTTCTTCATATGAATATTCTGCTATTTGGATTTTCCTGTCCTAAGTTTAGAAAGGGCAGCTAGTTTCTAGTCTGTAAACATTGACACATGAGCAGCTTTGTGAGGGTGTTCTTAAAACCCAGCCAGAGTATAGAAAGTACTGTAGGTGCATGTGCACATATACATGTTAAATTTGTTTGAAAGAACCTTTTTCACTATTTAACGCTTTCTGTTACCTTGAGAACTTAAACAGAGAAAGCTTTGCAGTGAAATTTGCTTCATCTCCCTCTACAACAAGGTCTTGAATATCTCTCAGTACAGGGCATGAGATTGAGGTAGGAGTGGGTGATAAGGGAAGGACCTTACAGAACTCTGCTTTTACTGATCTGGTTTATGGATTAGGGAGATGTCACATGACAGAAAACACAATATCCAAACGTAATATTTTAAGCTCCAGTGTTTAAATATGAGTATATCCTTGGAAAGTCTTAATGGTCTCTGTTGATTCTCTGTTTAGAGCATCCTTGCAAGGTATGATGAGTCCTTCATTCACTTAATAGTTGTTCTGCCCTTGTTCAGTGTGTAAAGTTACTGTTAGTCTTGTTTTAGGGTGAAGGCTTCTGTTCTCCCTCTCTGTCTTTGAAATTGCTTACGTTTCATTCTTGCAGAGGAAGGAGCTTTGGAGAGAAGTGTTTTGTGTCTGCTTCCTGATACGTTTTGCCAGGTGCCTTGCTTAACTGTTTTATCAAGCAGCCAGTTCTGTGTCTCATTAAAACCATTAACTCTTTTTGATTCCAGACTGTTCAGGTGCTGACCAGACTTAAAGCTTTACTTCTGTGAAATGTAAATCATTCTTTCCTTGCAGAGCAATGCAAATGTGCTTGAGGAAATCAGAATGCTTTTTTTGAGCAGGCTGAGATAGAAGTCTGTTTGATCAAAACTGTGTTAACATAAAATACGAGACCTGATTTAGTGCATGAGGCTCTGGATTGTATGCAGAAATACTAATCACTTGGCAGATCTCAGGTTTCCTTTCTCTGGGTTGCTGAGCTTTAGTTCACTAAGCATAGAGTTGTGAGGTGGGCTTTACAGCAACAAGTGCTCTTGTGCGTTTTCTGGGCTTGGGGCATAGGCTTTCAAGGTTTGTTGTGGTCCATAGATGTCAGTTTACCAAATTGCTTGACAACAGATGGTCTCAAGCTGGCTGTATAACTGATTAACGAAGCCACTGGAAAATCACAGTCAGACAGCACCAGTGGGAACATATGAAATCAAAATAGCAAGTACTGTCCATGTGTGTGAGACAGAAAGACTGACAGAGCATCAACCAAGTGGGACAAGCCAAACACTGAAAACTAATGTAATACTGTTTAGGGTATGTCTGCATACTGCAAAGGAGAAGTTGCGATGGAAGGAGGGAGAAGGAAGGACTTTGGTCGTATACAACTGGTATGGAGAGGTGAGGCTAATGAGGGTAGAGTTTTATTCAGATTACCTGTGATCAGCTGTTTATTTAAACTTTAGCTCTTATTTCAGGGCAGAGGGGCAGGAAACAAAAGCTGCTGTGGAGAAGTATGCTGGTTAACTGAAACTAAAATGTGAGGTTGTTATAGAGTAGATTTTTGAGGAAAAAGTTTAACATTAGATTGGAAATGCCTTCTAATATGTTTTGGAGTACTCTGACACTTGTAGTAGACTGCTTAAATCATAGACTGTAAGTAATTTTGATGTAATCAGTCAATGATGAAATAATGATTAAAATACCTGTTCCTTCTATAGAATTCCCTTTGACCTTTTCAAGAAGTCACTCCCCTCTGAAACTGTAAAGGAAGTAACGTATCTGTTTCTAATATTTGTATGTGATTCCTCATTATACTTTTTATTTTAGGAAAAGCTACTAGACACTCCAAACTTGGTCTGCCAAATAGCCTGGTTATTACTTTCAAGCAAGACTGGAGGACCTACGCTTTTTGTTGTGGCTTATCCAAATAAGTGTAAAGGTTTAAAAGGCCAGTTGTAATCTTGAAAGAATGAGTAATTGCTTTACGCTCCTGGTTTCTGTGTTGGAAGTCATTCTTCAAAGGCACATCTTTGAGTATCTTTCAGTCTTGCTTTGTGTCTCCATGGGCACATTTTCTAGCAACAGTGGACTGGAAGTGTCAAATCTCCCAGTTCTTAGGACTAACAGATCCAGGAGCCCTAAGCACTTAAATGACTTCTTGTTCTCCTAGTCATGCATCTCTCATCTCACTGCCTGTTGTGTTGATGTATTTAGTGCTTTATCAGCCATCAGTGCTTTTAAAGTAGTGTCACACAGCTAATCCTGACAACACATCCAACAAGTGTTCAGAACCTGAGAAGGGTCATACAGTTGCTGTAAAATGAGTGATGAGAATATGGTGGGTGGGGGAAGCTGAGTACTCTTGCACCTCTCCATGATTTCACAGTGTCTCATTCTGGTTTTGCCATAGTGGCTAGCATTGTGGGAATTACTTGGTGGTTACACTTCTCTGTAACTCCAGGATGCATTCCAAAGTGTTAAGAAACCATCAGGCAGGAGGGAGTTGTTGTGATGCTTAATTAAATGTAAAGCCTTTTCCTTTCCTGACCTTGTGGCTGTTGCCACATGCTAATAGTCTTCCTTCCAGGCCAACCTAAGAACAGATTTAACAGTTGCAATATGGTTAAATACTGCTTTAAGCATGTGTACAAACTATTTTCCTTTAGGCATGTGTTGGGGATGACTATCAAGCTCTGAGGTAGTGGGCAGTCCAGATGCGTTCAGCTGCAAATAGAAAAGCGATTGAAATGTTGATTTTTTTTTTTTTTTCCACTAACTTTGCTTTTTTTTTTTCCTCCTCCCCACCCCCAGATAACTATTATCTTTAAGTCATACCAAGACTGTACAGATCAAAAAGTATATCAAGCAGTGACAGATGACTTGCCTGCAGCTTTTGTTGATGGTACAACAAGTGGTGGTGATGGGAACACCAAGAGCTTGCGAATTGTGGAGAAAGTCAGTGGCAAATACGTTGAAATGCATGCCAGGTACATCGGGACCACAGTGTATGTACGCCAGCTTGGGCACTACTTAACATTGGCCATTCGCATGCCTCAAGAGTTGGTCATGGCCTATGAGGAGAGCCAGGATCTGCAGCTGTGTGTGAATGGTTGCCCTTCAAGTGAACGTATTGATGATAGTGGCCACTTACCATTGCCTGTGATGGGGCAGTTGCTCCCTCAAAGTGGTGCTGCTCATCCCCGGTCAGTGTACACACTGGAAACTGCCACCACCAAATGCCATGAGAAGATGCTGGTGAAGGACATCTATTTTTACTCATGTGTATTTGACCTACTCACCACTGGTGACGCTAACTTCACGGCTGCTGCTCACAGTGCCTTGCAGGATGTGGAGGCACTGCACCCCAGAAAAGAACACTGGCATATCTTTCCCAGCAGTGGAGATGGTGGTGTGGGCAAGGATAGCAAATTCTCTGTTGGTCTTGGACTTGTGTGTTTGGTCCTTGTTGTGTTTTTGTAGAGTTTTTTTGTCTATAACAAAGTTTTGAAATATATATTGTCATAATATATTGAGTAAAGATGAGTATATGTGTATATACCATGTATATGAAGGGATGTTTTGTCTTGGGACACCAACCAGGCTGTACATATTGTGTTAACTGTTTTCATGTATGTGTGATGTAGTATTCTTTGTATCTATTTGTTTTGCAGTTGGTGAAATGTTTTATAATGTCCCTGCATTGGGACCTGATAGAAAGCACTTTATTTTTTATATATTAAATATTTATGTGTGTATTTGAGTAATGATGTATTATATGTATAAACATGTGCATACAATACTCAGTGCTCCCTCTAAGTAGTGCTTGGTTTAACACATTTTTTTTAACTGCATTAATTTGTGTGGTTTTTTCTATCATTTCTCTTACTCTAGAGACAGCATGTCTCTTGTCCTGTAATGACATTGGTGATTTGCTGGCTTCACTAGTTAAAATCATTACTAATGGAATTGTATTCTGTCCCTCAAATAAATGGCCATCCCTTCTTTGGAGGGAGAAAGCAAAGTGCTTCTTTCCATTAGCTCAGATGACCATAACAGGAACTACAGAACCTTCTTTGCAATTCTGACATTTCCTAGTTTCAAAAGGAGAAAAGGGAGTGCATTGGAGACTTAACGTAGCTTTATGGAACCAGTGGAGAGATCACTTTAAAAGATATTAATGGTCTAGTTGTGTAGGCATGTAACATAACTATTGCAGCTGCCTCTAACGTCATGGGTTAAGTCACTCTCCAGGAATGGAGAAATCACAAGCCTGAATTCTGTCCCTTGCTTAGGTGCTAATTCTATCTATACATTGAGAAGGAGGAGGGGAGGAAGGCCACAGGCTCTGACTACTTTTACTGAGGAGCTAGGAGAAGAATGATTTGGTGGCCTGAAGATTGGTTTTACTAGTGCCTTAATCTGCTGCAAGAAATGGAAGTTTTAATACACGCTACTATAAACCCAGCTCCAAGGTGGGCATATTTCTCTCGTAAAACGGTTCATCTGAGACTGGACAGGTATGTTAGAAGTACTATCTGAATAAGACTGAAATAACACTGAGCTAGTGTTTACCTTGATGGAGGGAGATGGAGATTATTCATGGACTGAAAGCTCCTAGTTTTCATGAAGACTCTTTTGGCTTGGTTAGGGACTGTTGACTGGTAAGGACAGCATTAGTCTTCTCAAAGAAACTAGTTAATTCCTTGTATGGATGGATAATTGCATACAAGTGTTATTCTGGGAATACTTGAGATGAAAGTCGTCAGAACTGAGTTAAGGCTGAAGGTAAAACTTTATTTTAGACTCGACTATTGGCAGCTCGTTCTGTCTGTGCTCTCTGATGGTGCTGTTTTGGACGAGTCAGACTTGGGGATTTATGGTATGTCTGATTATGTGACTCCTGTGGTTTCACCTGGTAGTGACAGGCTTCTCCCTGTTTCATGTGGCTGTACTTCCTCATCAATGCTCTGAACTTAAAGTTCTCTTAGGTGACAGCTGATGGATGAACCTAGTGTTGCTTGCAGTGGTGCACGTACTTATTGGGCAGGTACCACTTACTAGTAAGTTTCATCTGTCCTGGATCCTGTATGTATATACATATATATGTGATCTATATGTATACTAGCATTGAGTTGTGAGCCTCTTGGATAAATAGTATTTCAGAGTATTATTCCTAAAGAATATTATTCCTAAAGAATACCTAAAGAGTTTTGCATTTTCTTGTTCCTGCTGTGGGATTTCTTGAGAAAATGTTATTTGCACATGTTCATTCTTGAAGTCTGCCATCACCAAGAGAGCTTTAGTTAATGCCAAACATGTGGATATTTTGAAGCTAGTGAATAGTCTCTGGAGACAACTTAAGCTTAGAGGGAATGCTTTTTTCACAGGCCCTCTAAATGGCTGTCTTTTAGAAGGCTACAGATATTTATTTTTTTTCATGCTTGGAAACCCCACAATGTGTCAGTCTTTGCAAAACCTTTTAGATGCGGTTCATGAATATACCAGTAAGTATATGTTCGTGTAAAAGAGTGGCTGTGCAGTGTGTAAAATAAATTATGATAAAAGAATAAAGTTGCCTACCCTGCTGAGGAACGTCTGTAATGTGTTAGTGACCCCTGGTGGGGTGCAGAGAAATTGGGGACGTGGGCCACGTACTGGGCAGGCAATCTAAATAAAGCCCCAATTTGTCTCCTAGCCGTCGCTTGTTGGATAGGAATGTGCTGAGTACAGACGTCATACTTCCTTGCAGATGCTTGTTTCCCCTCCGCTAAATAAGCTGTGTAATGAAATTTATGACCGGCAGCTGCAAGCCAGGCCAGTTTGTTGCAGAGGCAGTGTGTGGGAAGCCATCCCCTCAGGATCCTGCTTGCACAGTTCCTTTGCGGTGTTTGCAGAGATACTTAGCGGAGCTTTAACACAGTGATCTGATACTGCTGCATTTGAGAGGCATTATGAAAATCCTTTTTTAAAAGTTACTGGAGAATTCTCAGGACGGAAGAACCTTGGAAGAGAAAATTACTTGTAATACAGGAAGAGACTGAGACACTAAAAGAATAAATGGTATAGAGGAGTCCACAAGACTACAGAACTTTGCACAACAAGAGCATCTGCTAAGTATACATGGCAGCTGCAATATTTCAGCTGCAGGGCTAATCACACAGTATGAAGGTAAACTGAAAGTGCCAAAACTTACAACATTTTATTTCAGCTGCATACCAAGAAAGATAGACCTAAGAAACACAACTTTGAATGTTTTGCTAAGCTTGTGTTACAGCTAGAATTTGAGGTGTGTGTGAGGGGAACAATCTTATGTGGTAGATACATCACTGAAATGCTTTGTGGGAACGACTATAGAAAACAAAGGGAGCTTTAAATATATGTATGTTTAGCGTACACAGAAGGCGGCCATTGTATCTGTAAGAGCTTACTTTCACGGATGTTGATACCACCAAAGCTCTGCAGAGGGCAATGTGGCATGATCATCAGTATTTTAACGCAACTAGTAAGCTATTACTGACGCTATCTGTTGTTGGTCTTTGTCTTAAAAAAGTTAGCTGATGCCTTGGATATTAGTGGCTTATTCAAAAGGTTAAGTATCTTCTAGAGCATTTCTAACCAGAGTATTTCCTAATCCTATGCTAACAGAGCTCTTAACAGTGGCTGAGGATAGTTCTCTTTAGTTGTGGAGTCTTGACAACTTCCCTAGGAAGCGTGTCACAGAACTGAGCAGAGAACCGGGTGCTTAATCCTTCATTTTGTATGTACGTACAGCTCCTAATCAAGGGTATTAGAAAACGAACTAGTATGCCTAACTGACCGTCAAACCAAAAATTCTTTTTTTCTCCCTTCCTGGAAAACCTGGCTGGAAGAATAATCTGCACAGAGCGCCTGGTAAGTGGAACACAACTTGAGAGAATGCAGGGTCTGAGAACAACCTGGCTTTTATTCTTACAGCCCTTTAGTAGTGTGTTTCCTTTCAAACTGCTGCCGTACTGCCAGAAAACAGAGCACTGGCTATTTACATTCTCTTACTGTAGCGTTATGGATACCATGCATTTGTTTTATGGGTTTTGAGGATGTGCAAGTGGCACATACACGCGGAAGTGAAGCCAAGCAATGTTGGAAGCTTTGCGCTGCTTAATGAGAGTTTCATCAGTGGCCGTGTTTCATAAAAAAGCCTAAGTGACTTGTGGCTTTCTTCTCTTTTGACAGACTGATAGCACAGTTTCAAATCTTGCATCCATTTTCTTCATGTTGCGTAAAAGAGCTGCGTTGTTTTAAACTGAAATTTTCATGCCCTGGGTTATTTTCATTCCCATCTGTGTCTTGACTGATACAAACTATATTCCCTATTCTTTCTGTCTTTTCCTATTCCAGCTATTAAAGACTGCTATCTATACAATGCCCAGGCATGACTAGTAATGACTCCTGTTTTTTTTTTTTAAGAAGGTATTCTTTGTTGTTTACAAGATAAGCATTCTCTGTGCTGTGCTGCTAGTTCTCTCCCTCTATATTGAAAACAAACAAGGGTTGTGTGGGTCAATGTTGTTTATTAGATTTTATCATTCTTATTAATTATCTTGTTTTGGAGAGCAACACAGCCACGGATCAAGTACAAATGTGCAGGTAAATTTATTGTGATGTGGATGTAAAACAATTGCGTCTGATCTAATTCAGAATTCTTTTAATCTGATGATGTAAATTACACTGCATTGAAATTAAAAGTTGCTGATAGTGAATCAGCTGTGAACAATAAGATTGATTACAGACTTTGGATACATGCAGGGGTATGTGACAGAACTGATGATATAAGAAGGATTTAATGTGTCATATGTGGAGTGCCAGTAATTTATTTATAGGAATTATTTTCATGATTATTGCAGTTTTAAAGCTTAATTTCCACTTTTTTCTATACCATAACAGTCGAAGAATAAGCCATTATATACACGAAATGTGTACATGTCATTGATTCTGGTATGTGCTGAGGCTGAATCTACAAAAGATTTTATATGTCTAGTTGGTGTGTGAAGTCTTTAAATCCAAATTTGAGATACACAATAAAACCTTCTCAGCTTGAACCCAGATGTTTCTTTAGGATCTCTACTTCTCTCTTCTTTTTCCAGTAAAGTCCCTCAAGGAACCTGCGTTTTTGCTGCTTAGAGAGAAAACACACAGTCTTGAGGGTTGTACCTGCAGCCTAGCCAGATTCACGTGTTGTTCATCTGCCTGGTTTACTTGCAGGACATTTTTGGCAGGTACCTGACCTGCTTACTCGTGTTTGGCAGGTGGTGGTAAGAGTTGTTTATAGTGTAGTGGTGGTAAGTCGCAAGTAGACATGCATGTTCACTGACAGAAATGCTAAGAGTTTCTTCTTTGTCAGCAGAGCTTTCAGCTAACCCTTGTAAGATTGTGGATTACTTTTTGGCTTTCTCTAGGTGCAGTATTTTTTCTTGTTGACTTGTTCAGAAAACCTGGCAATCCTGACATGGCTGTTTCACTGACTGAAACAGAGGAGCCTTACAAATGTAAACACTTCCTACTTCTGTGTTTAGACTCTGGTAAAACGTCTAACTTCACAGTTATGAAAAGCCAAATAGAACACTTCTGTTCAAAAAAAGGATATTGCTCCTATATTGTCTGGTGGGAGCAGAGTGAAATCTCTATTTCTGCACATTTCAGAGGATTTTGCTTTGGCTTAGTTCTGCACTGTCTGGAACAGAGCAAACAGCTGTCAGCAGCTGGAGCCCATTACAGGATCTTCTGGAACACTTCTTCCCGTTTAGTTTCACCAGGAAAGATCCACTTCATCCTACCAGAGGTGTGAACCAAAGCACAGTAAGAGGGAGGGGGAAATGAGGAGGTTCACTTCAAAAATGAAAATCTTATCAATCAGCTCTTTCAATAATTGATTAAGAAAAGATCACTTGCCTGGCAGTGCTAACAATTTTAATGGAAATCCTTAAAATTGACATGCTGTGTAATATCTCTCTGGATAAAAAAAAATTACACCCAAAACCTGCAACCCTGCAATCTAAAAGCTGTTGATTTATAAGTGAGTGAGTTAGTCCAACGACAAGAAGTAAAAAACCTCCACATTTCAGCCTTGCTCAGGGGATATTTTTACTGGATATTTAAACTGCCAGCAGTTAAAGGGCAATATATTAGCCTCTGGTGGAGTACTTGTCTGAAACATAGAGCTGCCAACTGCATTTTAATTGTGGACAATAAAGGTTATCTGACAGTCATTAATGAAACTTCCCCAGATAACAATTTAAGTGGGTTTTTTTTTCCCCTAATTTCACCTCAGTAGGGTGATTAAGCGTGCATATGGATCAGTGTGTACTTAGAGAGTCTGCTTGATGTTTAGTCTCAGGATATCATTTTCTAATGTGCCTAAGTGACTTTTTTTGGTGGTTTAGACCCCCTAAGACAATTGGGCATTTCTCCATCTTGGAGAAAGAGCATATCTATCTGCTGCCACTCCTTTCCACCTCAGTTCCTTACCCACAGAGTGAGCATTCAGTCTGTCCTACTCATAAAGGGGGAATACAATTCTTCCATTCTTCATTTATTTCACCCTTACACGTAACTTTGAATATAGGGATTAGAGTATCATGTATCAGCTTTGGCTGGATCACTGCATCCCTGAGTCTCGGGGAAGCTCTTTCCCCTGCCTGTGCCCCACAAAGCTTTGTTTCAAGCTCATAGCACTCACTACTAACTGCTTTTTTTCTGTAAAGGACAAAACCACGTCTCGTAACTTCCTTACACTGAGCGCCTTATGCTATCAAGGAAGCAGCGGAGCTGAAGTTACCATTTCATCTCTAGGTTTTCAGCAATGCCTTCCCACTCCAGCACCCACAAATCCAATTCAAGCAAGCAGATATGCAGCCCACAAGAAAAAAATTAATATTTCATTGTGAAGTTAACAGAGCTTTGTGTTCTCGCTCTCTTACACTTAGACATTTTCTACCTAGACCGAAGAAATTCACAACATACAGCCTCCTACGCATGGATAATACCTATGCCATTTCTGGGGTTATGTCAAGAAAAGTCTTGCCAAAGCCAAAGGGAAAATAATGACACCGACCTTGAGATCTGGCAATCTAGGGGCAAATGAAAATGCCTACAAGATTGAACCCTGAAGGAAGACAAGTACAGAAACATATCCTCTTGGATGTAGGCAGGAGATAGCACTGAGTTGCTCAGACCTTTGAAGCCAGGGGCTAATGTGGGCGTGTGATCAGAAGCAGAAATGTAGAGAAAGGCAGTAAATTTTAATGTAGAAAAGTGAGGCCCTTCAGGTACTACTGGATTGTGCAACAGCTGCATGCAGGCTCTGAGGACTCCAGTATTGAGTCTAGGTGTCCAAATTCTTCAGACATTAAAGGCTGTAATCCCTGTAAATTAACAAACTCCCATTTTTGCAGATGAGCCAGGATTTTGACCATCCACAAATCCGTGGGCCCTGACTAGACGCATCCCAAGATGTTGAGGCATATGGCAGAGGTAGTGGCTGAGCTGCTCTCTGTCATATTTGAAAAGTCATGGCAGGCAGGTGAAGTCCCTCGTGACTGCATGCTACCTGCGTGCAGAGCGGCACCTGGTCACAATGATTTTCCAGAAAGGGTGTAAGTGCGTTCCCCATCATGCAGTCCTCTGCACATCCTCATTAGTGTGCCCACACTCGTGGTGAGCCCCCTTCTGCCCTGTGTTCCTGGCTCCAAGGTCTCTCCTGTCCACGTCACCACATGCCCTTTGCTTGTCAATCCCTTGATTGTGGATCACCGTTTCCCTCCCTTGCTGTTCCTAGTTCAAAGCTCTCCTCACCAGGTTGGACAGACTTGACAAGATGTTTTGCCACACTCAGTCAGGTGGGACCAATTAACAGTCCTTGATCCTGAAAATGGCCTGGCAGTCATAAAAGCTGAAACCCTGTAATTGATACCAGCTGCAAAAGTGGTTGTTGACCTGCAGGATCTCTCCACTCCTCCTCAAGCTCCTCCTTTCACTGGCACGTGACATTGCTGGGCCCTGGTGCCCTTGGCCCTTGCCTCCAGAGCCACATAGTCATTCTTGCTCTGCTCCAGGTCTCCCCTGGCTGCGTTGCTGCTGCTCATGCAGAAGAGCACAGGGGAAACAGAGAGGAGAGAAGAGAATAGAGAGAAGAGCCAGAGAGGCCTCAGCAGCCTCCCCACGACGTCCTGGATCCCAACCTCTTGCAAGCAGCAGACCTCCTTAGGTCCTGACCCAGGTCAGGTCAGCAGATGGGGACTCTGCCCCGCAGCAGCCAGTTTCGCACTGCTGTCACTTGCCACTTCCCCCGGCCGCTGTGGGGCTCAGGTGCAGCCATCTGGGACACCTCATCACAGGCAGCTTCCAGTCCCTCATCTGCTACCAGGGCAACAAATCTCTTCTGTAGGTGCAGACTTGCAGGTGGGGCAGAATACTCTCCTGGGACTGAAAGCCACCAGTTTCCAGCCTTTGCCCTCCTGGGAGTCTTCATTTCCCGCAGCTGCATGCACAGACCCTGCCTGCCTCCTCAAGTGCAGCTGGGGTTCAGGCTTTTGGACCCACAAGCAACTCAGGGAAGCTGACGCATCCCTTATTGCTGTCGGGAGATGTGATTAAGCGAGGTCAGGCACAGGTTAACAAGGCTGAGAAGCACTGCCCTCGACTTTAATTAAGATCAGTGGATTGCTGGAAAAGCTCTCCTTTGCTCTTTGTCGGCTTTGTTCTTTTTCATGGGCCCTAAGGGTTGCACAATGCTGTCATGTACCATCCAAAGCCATGATGAAAGTTTCACTTTCTTTATCCATCAGCTGAGACACTGAATTTAGAGGTCCTCTCTCAGATTCTGTGATGCTTTGCTCCTCCATTCTCATCCCTCTCTCTGATGCTGCTGCTCTTTCTGATACTCATTTCAAACAATAAAGTACATCAGAAATAGCCACGATGACCTGATATTTGTGCCGTAGTGGTCATTTTAGAATCTGATTGTTCTTTCAGTGGGAAAATAAAACAGGGCTCACTTCACAGCCTGGAAAGATCTGAAACTAATTGTACCAACTGTCTAATTCTCAATTTTTCAGGTTTGGAATTCATTACAAGAAGATTACTCCATTCTCGAACTAAAAAAGTACAGCTAACATGTATTTTACGTACGAATTAGGTTTGAGAGAAATACACAGACCGTACGAAGCATGAAAATCTCACCTGTCAAATCAAACTACTCACAAAGCTGAAAATAAATACAAAGAATCTGATGGTTCATCATCAAATATTTAACATCTAATTGACAACCGAACATTCACAATGCTTCAGGAAAAAAAGCATCGGTATTAAAAGAAAGCATTTGGGGTACTGCGTTCTTTGAAATTACTGGCCATTGCTGTTAAGTTTAGAGAAATCAGTCTTTACATGTGGCTGCTCACGCAAATGTTTATAAGTAGATTTCTTTCAACCGTTTAGGTGTTAAGCTTTCCCAGGCAGGCAGGCAGTCTTTAAGTGGAAACTGTGCTCCGAATTTTCCAGAGCATTTCAGCAGCTCTCTTGCTAATTAACGTAGCTGTCAGGGCTGCTCCCTCCTGTGGCCCGAACTGCTGCTCCCGATACCCGCGAGAGAAGGAACATCCCCCGCCACCACCCCCCAGCCTCCACTCAGTGGAACCCTAATTATAAAAATGTGTCGCTATCATATGAGAAGACTGAATAGCAGAGTAAAGGCGAAAAGAGCACATATCCCGTCGCAAAGACTACATAATTTAAAGTGAGTTTACAAAACAAAATGAGCCTGAGCCTAGTAAATAAACCTCTTGCACTTCAAGCAGTGCTTTCTGATGAGCAAATAGTGCAATACTTTCTGCTCACTCATAAAAATCCCTTTCCATATGTTCACTTTGTAAAATCACGTTAAAAAGCAAAACCGAGAGCAGTTAGTATCTAAAAAACAGTCATAAAAATAATAAAGTGCTTGAGAGATTTGAAACGTACAAGCAAGCATTTACAGTAGTTGTCATAGGGCTGTTCCTTGGGGATATATATGAAGGGAAGAAATAATCATCAAGAAGAAATGAGGATAATCCATCAGAACCTGTCTTTTCAGGCATGTTCTTCATTCAAGAAGCACAGTAAATTGTTCTGTCTAATCATTTTTACTGAAGTGACCGAACAAAGCCATTATTTTTAATATAATATTAAGATTAATTATATTTAATACAATACAGAATAGTTGGACAGTACCTCACTATCTCATTAAAATTCTTAATTGATAAGCCAAAATCTAACAATGGCTAAACCAGCTGGTACCGTGAGAGATCTTTGCTAATTTGTGCCCCAGTGTGGGAGACCTGGAGTGGCCATGAAAGCATTGGACTTGGCACAAAAAAAGGACAGACATGACATCCCTGTGACTGCTGGGAAGCACCAGCCAGCTGAGACCTACCTGGGGTGGGGTGTGTGCAACAGTTTTTCAGTTTTTCTGCTCTCTTTCACTGCTTTCCTTAGGGGGGAAGGGAAGCCATGTCTGCATTAGCAAGTCACGCAGCGCAGTAGGAGTGGGTTTGCAGGCCAAAAAAACCCACGTTGAGGACTTAGAGAAGTTGTGTATGCCCCATCCCTGGAAGTGTTCAAGGCCAGGCTGGATGGGGCTTTGAGCAGCCTGGTCTGGTGGGAGGTGTCCCTGCCCATGGCAGGGGGTTGGAACTAGAGGATCTTTAAGGTCCCTTCCAACCTAAACCATTCTGTGATTCTGTGACCCAGCATCCACAGCCTGCACCTCCGGGGAGGAAGGGGGGTTACAGCAGTTGAGCTGTAATGAGCAGTCTGCTCCTGTGGCCCTGGATGCTTGAAGGGTGTCTTCCCTTTTTCTTCTTCATCTGAAATTAACAATCCCTCCGCAGAGGGAGACTGTGCTACAGTGCAAATCATAGTGCTGAGAGTGGGAGGGATCTGGAAATGCACTTCTGAAATCCACTCCTGAGTCTAAAAAAATCCTATTGTAGATACACAGGTTGTTTCCCACGTAGTTCATATTGTCTGGAAGCTTCTGTACCTCCACAACAATAACATCAGGCACCCAGCTCAAAACAGTCTGAGAACAGTGAGGATCTCAAACCTCGTAAGCCAATGTCATAAAAGTTCTGAGTTACTGAAAGTAGTAAGCCAGAAATGCCAACAGGTATTATGGGACAAGAGGATCTGAAAAAAGTAACAACAACAACAAAAATTAAAAAAAAAAAAAATCAAGGCATTTCTTGTTACTAGGCTTCCCAAAAGAATATTTCCACTAGTAATAGAGAATTTTTGTTTACATGTGACAAAATGGATATCCAATTATCCAAAATCTCAGACACATTAGAATCTGAAGCATCCAAATCTAGGTGGTCAAATGGTTATTAAACAAACAATTATAATTACTGACTTGTGGGTGCTATAGCTATTTATTCCCCCCACAGTAATTATGATTCTTAAAGATGTGAATCAGAGTTACGACAGAGTGAATAACTTCCCGTGGCATCCACTTCTATTTGGGTGGTAAGGAGAGGACGTTGGCAGAGGGTGTTTTGTGTTTTCTTTTAAGTATCTGTAACCACACCACTCTGTGCAAATTCCCCGTTTCTCCCATACTCCCAAGAAGGAGACAACTGGAGGAGCAGGCTGTGATAGCCAGGTGGTGCTGTTGGCCACCACAGGGGACAGATGTGCTCTTTTCATCTGCAGCTGTGTGCTAGCATTCCCATGAATGACTACAGGGAGACGTTTTTCACAGCTGTCTGAAATTCAGATTTTTTTCACTGTCTCTGTGGAACAGTTATTTCAGGGACCGGCTTCCAAACCTGGTATCTGCCTTGCAGCTAGGTTCAGTGTTTGGCAAACATCAAAAGATTTGATGCTTTACAGATTTACTTTGCCCTCACACTCCTAAAGGAGATGGACGGTACACTGGAGTAGCCAACCACAGTGTTTGGTGAGACAACTAACTACTTTGTGACAATGCTTTCCACAGATGATGCCAAGCCTAAAGGTTGCTTATTCTGTCATTCTGTGTAATTTTGGCATCTGGGAATACCACGGTATTTACACGTGGGACACCAACGAGGCCACTAACCAGATGCCTAATGTGTTTAGTTTTAAGATTGCTTTCAACCACTCGACATCTTTACAACAGATGGGCAGAGAGAACCAAGGGAAGGTCGCGGCTGTTCCACATTTGCTCCCTCACCGTGGTACCAGCAGGAGTCTGAGTCTCACTCATGACCCTGGTGGGCACTTCTGTTCAAAAAAATTCCAAAAGAAGCAATTCTGTCACCACTGGTGTGCTGGAACTCTGAAGCTGAATTTTAGAATTTTCATTCAACTTAGCACTCAAGTTTTGAAGTGTGAGAGAGGAAGAGAACTCCATACGAGTTCCTGCCATAGAGAAACAAGACCACATCCGTACCCAGTTCACTTCCAGCATCTGTGAAGTGATGCATAACTTGGAGCAGGTCCCCCTCAATATGCCTGCTTTCAGCTTCCTCATTTTGTTTCCCACATCTGCCGCGTATTTTATTTTTAAGTCGCGAGCCAATGAAAAGACTGGGTTTAGGAATCAGAATTCCCACATGCTATTTTTCAGACAAGCAAATCAGCTTGTCTCATCTCCCAGCGTGCCCCAACAGGAACGAGCGCCTGGCGCCAGCCATGCTTGCCTTCCTGCTGCCATTGGAGATCCTTCCTGGAGGGCGCAGGAGCAAGCTAGGAGAAAAAATCCTAGGCCAAGAGATCTGAGTCAATCCTGATGGCAGAAAGAAGATATGAAGGGATAAAGAAACACTGAATAAACTGTAGTATTTGGAAGGTGAGGAAAAAATAAAATAGATTGAAGTATTTTGGTGTTCAAAAGACATTACTACTAACTGATGTGTGTCTCGTGTCCCCCTTGTTATGCTGGAATAACACCAATTCGTCTCATAAAGCATACATTTTAAAGCACTTGCAGTACTAAACTGAGTGCACCACTGCACCTGAGAAGAAATTATTAGGTTTTTATTCCGTGATCACACACTGAATAACGATAAAAGAAATGCGGAATTTACTTCATGCACCCTCTCCAGTGCACTCTCATCATCTACTCTCTGCAGTGGATGAAGTGGGCTTCCCTAGAAAAAGCAGTTTGGGGCTCTGTCATTAAAAATGTATCATAAGAGTTGAACAGAGGCGTCTGAATTAAGATTCTGCAAGCAAACTTTGTTCTGTAATCTCCTAACTTTTAAGTCAATTGGTTTGCAATTATGCAAAACTTAAGACACTCTTACATTTACAGAAAAAAAATTGAAAACACCATCATCTAAAAATATTCTTGCCTCAGTTTTGAATGTTTACAGTGTATTTATTGAAAACACTTCTTTTGTAAAGAAATGGCAGGCTATCAGTCCATCTGTTTAATCTGTTTGTTATTATGCTACAAACCCATATATTAAGCCTTTGGGTTATGAACAGAAAAATGTCAGATTCACAGTTAATGTAAGCAAATTTCAAAATAATAATGACAATGTCTTTTTTGTAATTATGGAAACATAAGTTGTGGTTCTAATAACAAGGTCTGTTTTGAGTTTTATCCTTAAATAACATTATGTTCTCCCTATTAAGAATAATTTTTGACCAAATCACTAGAGTGATCCTTAAGTACAGGTGGCATAGTTGAAAATTTAAAAGCAAATTGGATAATTTACAAGTAAATTGATGCTGTAAGATACATCATACTTCCTTGTTTTCAGTACTGTAATTTGAAATAATGCAAACTTTAAATTTCACACATTCTCCCATTGTGTCTCTATGACAGAACAACTAGGGTCAGGTTTTCTGCCGCTTGCAGTCACGATTATGGATTTTCTCTAGAATTTTGAAACTGCAGAAGGGCAGTCGTCTATGATTGTCAGAGATTATGTCCTTGAACCTGGCAAAGGTAACTATTTCAAGAGATATACGTACTTTCAGACTGTAATAATTGGGCATACTGCGACTTTCAGATAATTTCATATTCATTTGTTTTAGTACTCTGCGTGTATTCTTGTCTTGTCTTATAACAAAGTCACTTAATTAAAACACTGGGGGGGAATGGGGAAGGCTGCACTAGCAAAGATAATATACCAGATGATAGAATGGGAGTTTATACTTTAAAAACTTGAGCAGGACGTGCTGGAATATGGAGGACTTATGGAGGTGATCTGTTCTGTCAGCTCATGGACATATACTCCAAACATCTCTCTAAAGACTGTCCCAGCACAATACATTTGAAGGGAAGAAGACAGTTTTAAAGCACCAAACGAGAGAATGCAGTGCTTCATTTGCATTTTCTTTTTCAGTAAAGCTCATGGAGTATCTCTTCCTGAGCACGTTTCCCTCCAGCACTATAGTTAGTGAATACCTGGATCCTAACTCTTCAGATGTACTTATTTGGAATTTGACGTGATCTTGGGATCTTAAGATCTTGGGAGTTAAGGGTAATTTTCCAGCCCTGTTTACTTTCATGCCAGGAAGAAGACTGGATTAGACCTTACCCACTATATTTGATAGTTTTGATAGACTTCAGTGAGGTGGCATTACAATTTTCTGTTCAAGATCTTTTAAAACTTATCTTCTGCCTATTCTGTTCCAGACAGAGAATCCATCTGCAGATTTCATTACAGGAAGAATATCATCCACTCCCTCCCCTCCCCCCCAAAATCTAATTTAGTTAATACTTTAAAACAGAAAGCTATCTCTCATATTAACAACTCCTTTGCAAACAGTACCAAAAAGAGATGGAGCAGTTGGTTCCAGACCAAAGAACTGAAAGGCATTTAAGGCTATGGACTTCTGACAGTTTTATTACAGAGGCTCAGTGCCATCGTAGTTATGTGTGTCGCTCAGTCATTGACTACATTTCACAATTCCAAGATTCACAAGACATAGCACTTACTTAATTATGATACTGATAGGCATAGATAGTTTCACAGAATATATTCTTAAGTATCTCAGAAACTTGTAATATAAGATTAAATTAAGTATCACTTAGAAGCATAATGATTTTATATGCTCACAAAAATCACAGCTTTGAAGTTCTCTTTGCTCCTCTGTGATTAAAAAGAATATTAAAGAAACATTTTTTAATATTAACTTGTCTGTACACTACAGGTAGTGTCCTGGTTTGAGGACAAGTAGTCGCTTATCAATGCTAGGATTGCTACAAACAAAAACCAGCAGCTAATTTTAAATGATGAGTGAGAAGATAATTTTCAAAATTCTCCAATTACTTCAGCAAGTACTAACTCTATTACAGTTAAAACTCAGTTGCGGTCTCAAAGTATTGCAGTAATAAAAGGTCTCTGATTAATTTCTTACATGTGATCAGCGGTATGTGATTTTCTGACATGATTTCCAGATATTTATTTTCAGACAAGAAAAACTTAAAACTGAGCTTGCTGACAAACCTGTGACAAATAAAATATTTACTTTTAGCAAATAAATAATAATAACATCCAAGTATGTTCTTTGGGCTTCAGCCTTAGTGCATGAACTAAATCTAGATCTAAATTTGAGCCTTCCAACAGGACCAAAAGTTTATATTTTAAAACGTCTCAAAGTCTTGAATCAGCAATTTCCATAAGTCTTCAATAATTATGTATTTTTCAGCTCACCTTCAATAAAGCTCATCAAATGACAGTAGCTGCTATTAGGACAACTTCTTGATTGTAGTCTTTCACCTGCCATTAAACTACTCCGATGGTCTGCAGAGCTGCCAAAAACGGGGCTATTGCAGCAACAAGCACCATCTGTATTAAACCTCTGTGCTCCGGAGCACTCTGGTTTTACCCGTTCTAGCAGTTTTGCCAGCTCCCTGTTAACAGCTTAAGAACTGACTTGCACCATATCTCGCCTTCTCTTTCTCACCTTCATTCCTCTACATGATTTTTAGCCTAGCAGTTACTACAGCAGGCCCCCATGTCAGATACGAGCTCTTCATTAAGCATTTACCAAGAACAAAACGTGCTTCACGGAATCCTAGATATGTCACACGATTAACTTCTCCCCTGGGATGCCAACCCCTTGGTTGATTTTGGGGAAGAGTAATCTGCCTGGGTTTCCAAAATCCTCACCAAAATGAGAATTCAAGCTTTGATTTTACGCAATGCACACGCTTCACCTATTGCAACGGCCAGCTGAGAAGTGAAGGTCGGTATTGACTAGCAATAGCAACAGCACACATCAAAAAAATTCAGCTGTTGGGGGTCTGGAGGTTATGTGTATGAGTGCACTGAGATGGAGGCCCTGGAGAAAACAAATTGATTGGAGGGTGCAATTAAGGGTGTTGGCAGAAAGCTGGAATAGGCTTGGGAAGATGGATTCAGAAGCTGAGCGATGGTGAGAGGGAGAGGAGAGCTGAGAGAAAGGCTTTCCTTCCTTGCTGCTGGGGTAGATTGATAAAAACGCACCGTGAGAAACACTGAGGGTGAAGCTGTGGGGTGGGAATTTGGGCTGAGAAAATCAGAGGCGTTCAGTTCTGAGCTGGGCTGGAGCCCTTCGTGTTTGAGCAGCACAGATCAGAGGGACTGGCAGGACCCTGGGGCACCATCTCCCCAGCCATCACTTGGCTGGCACCTGAGAAATACACACTCACCTGACTCCTCCTTCCCACAAACATAGACATGTCCCCGTAGACAGCTGTAAGACTGTCATCCTTCCAGCAATGCCCTCCTTTTTTTGTTGGTGCAAACGTGCTACCTCTCAACTATACAGCATCAACTGTGGTAACGCCCAGCTCTCACAATTAGTTCCACCACTTTGCTCAAGTTTAGGATTAATATTTTTGGCAGGAAATCCTAAACAGAAAAATATTTCATATGGCTTTAGTGAGCAGTGTGTATTTTCACTGGCTTTCATTTACAACCTTCACGCAAAAAAGGCACATGTTGTATTAAAAGTTTGCAAATCAATTCCAGGAAAGAGCTGGGACAGCTGGATTCATTTTCTCAGCAAGTAATTGGACTATAGAGGAAAATTAAAAGGATAAGAAACAAGAAATTCCATGAACCTCCTCTTCTTTCTGCTCCTAGCAGCGTGCCCATGCGGTGGTTTGCCAATGAGACCTGGCCCATGGCCCATCCCTCGGCGCTGCTTTACCAGAGGCCCTCAAAATGTTGCCCAAGGTGGACCTGTGCAACGTACGAATTGTTCTGGCAGTCTGTGTCCTGCTGCCCCGTTTCTCAAGGCGCCGCAGGGTCCTTTGTGGCCGTGCGGTGGGAGGCAAATTGATCGGTATCTTCTTCGTACACAATCACGTAACAGAAAACACACACCGCCAAGGAAACACTTTAGGAGGGTTAGGGGAAACAGAGCACTACTGCCTGACTATTCATACATCCACGATACACGCAAGAGATGTCTTCCAAGTTATCTCTATAACAGAAGAGAGGTCCAGGTGTGCAGGAACTTCCACAGGAGGCCACGTTACCTGCTGTGGCCAAAGGCTGTGGGTCACTTGTTGCAGAAAGATGAAGCCGTTAGCCAAGGATCAGAGAGCAGCTACCCCACATATAATTCCTATATATTACTGTAGACCATTCCACGGCTACATTTTTCCTCAGAGCTAGAATAAAAGTAGTAGTGTCATGAATCAAGCTTAGACTAAGTAGTTTGGGGTTACAGTTAGACCTCAGGTGTTGACTAAACATAGAACTATAATTAATCGCTTTGAAGTTTGGTCATAAAATCCAGCTAGCACTTACGTATCTCAAAGGACTGTTGCTCAGTTTACGTCCTGTAAATGATTAAGGTTCATGAAGATACGTCATATTATACAATGGAAGAAAACAAATTTGAAATACAGTGTTGATAATCCACAATAAATGCGTGCAAATTTTCTGTATTTATCTGTTTATGTAAATAATGAACTTTTGGAGTAAACTGAAAATTACACACTTGACCAAGACTTGCCACTTTTCTGTAAAGCAACGTCCCCCCGGCAATTTTTTCTACAATATATATCATACAGAATACAAACAAATACCTAAGATTTTTAAAAAATTTACTCTACTGGTATATTTTAAGTGGGAATTATATTGATATAATATAAATTAAAAGCCTAATGCTGAGCTTCAAAGTGTAAAACAAAGCAAGCAGCTTCCACAATAGGCTGATGAAGAAGCTACAAACAATTTAAAAAGTAGAATTATTTTCTTTATATGTTAGGTCTAGAAGTAGTTATTTTCTTTTCAACAGGACATATGGCAATTCTTACTTCTTTATGCAAAATAACATCATTAAATGTCATGATTTATCCCAGAGCAATTTATCACTTGTTAAAAGTTTTGAAAATAAAAAAATAAGATAGTTACCAAGAAATTGCTAGGGCCAGGGGGTTGGAAACACATGCCAGGAGCATTCTTTGTTTTAGTATTGCCACATCTAAAGGAAGATCTTTCACTGACCCCATACAGTGTGAGAGTATAAGGATGGGTGGACCAGAATGTGCCATTACTCAGTCGTTCTCAACTTTTATCTTAAGAATAATTGGACTACAAAGAAAAACGCAGGGGATAAAAAACAAATAATGAATTCCATGAACGGCCTTTTCTTTCTGCTCCTGGATTTCTCAGCTACTGCTTCTGGAGCGTTTCACAAATAAAAGATTCATCAAGTTTGAAGAAGCATGGAGAGATACAACTGACAGCACTACGTATCTGTCCCAACATAGTTCAGTAAAACAAACCTTCATCAGTACAAGTGCGTGACTCATTCCTGGTATTATCTATTTTAATAGTCTCCACTGCTCTCTCATAGAAGCAAGAGATGGTCTACGTTTATTTCTGTTCAGGTAAAAATGAGGCCACCTCATTTCAGCCATAGTACATAAAAAGAAGCGAGGATTTAATTAATTTGCTGTTCAAATAAAACTTGATCATGGAGAAACGTGCAGTAAAAGGCTACTCATTAGGAAGAAAAGCTGTGTCAGGATGATCTCCTTTAGTGTGTCTTCAGTCCTGACCATCTTCCTAAGTAATGGTGAGGTGATTTCCTACCAAAAAAAGCTGTCGTTGCTGAACGTTAACACTGGAGATTGAAACCGCTCCTGACCAACCATCTACTCTTTTTAGGTAGTACTGGGAATGGCAGACTAGAAATACATACCAGGATTAAAATGGAAATCTTAGACTTCAATGCATGGTAGATGAAACACCTGAATCTTTATCAATTGCCATACAAGGAGTTCTCTTCCAGTCACCAGAATTCTTACTTTCCAAAATCTCTTACAGACAGGCAACATTAGTATCTGATGGATGCTTCGGAACCGGACACATTCCTTGAAGACTTTTCATTAAAAATAAACAAAAGAAGGACTGAATCTGTGTGCATGGAAAATGAATTATTTATGGCTTATTTACAGAGGACATGGGATTCTCCTAAATAGTAAAATACACTGTTAACAGTCAGCATCGTAAGCAACGGAAGCTATCTCCACCATCAAACTTTGTACTTGATAATTAATTGAAACCAGAGGGGGAAAATTTAAACAGTTGCAAGTGTGATTTGTAGATCTGTGAATACAATTGAATGAAAGTTAACACAGCCTAAGTAGACTAACTGCCAACGATCCTAATCATCAAAGCCACCAAGTGTTTTGTCTTGCTTATTTCAGAGACACCTGAGACACCTTTAACAAAAATGGATGCAGACTAACCGTGTTATGTTAGACACGCTCAGCCACAATGCCGGCATACGGCTACAGTGATGGTGAACCCGGCTCAGGTGGGACTGTTCTCTCTGTGCTCTACTGATGGATCTGTGCAATACCCAAGCAGTAAGAACCAGCCAGTGCTTGTGGAGACGCTCCAACTTCTCGACTGTCACCACTGGAAGCAGAAGACGCATGGCACCCATGCACAGCCTTATCAGACAACGCTCCACTGCCTCAACACTGCTTCAGCAATTCAGCTCAAAAGCAGAACAACTCAAAACCCTCCAGATCCTGGGAAGATGAAGAGTTAAGAAATGAAGCAGCATTAATTAACTGAGTCACATCCTACATTAAACAGGCTTAAAATTTAATGTGCAGCTACTGTGCCTACACTGAGATCCTAACAGATACTCTGGACAGATTTTGGTGCTGTAGAAATGCTTTCATATAAACCCGTTTAATTAGAAAAAATGCTCAACAATGCAAGAGCAGAGAAAAACTGGAGCAACAGATACAGCTCCAACCACATGAGGCCAGGCTAAGTATCTTCCCTAATCATCGCATTACATATTAAAATTTAGTGCTTAAGAGTTTAATGCTTTTAAAGGTAAACCTGAGAAAAAGCATTGCTGTAGAGAAAAACACAGCAGAAAACTACAAGAGCCCACATGTCCTTTTAGTTTAAATTTAATTTGTCAGATAGAAGTTATCTATGTACAATCAGTGTGCGTTGTAACAATTCTGTCAATAAAGTAATTCAAATCTTCTAAAATATTAACTGGCTGCATAGCACATTTGACATTATTGCCCAAGTTGAAGAGGGAACACAAATGGATTTACAATAAATTTTGGCTGATTTGGATTCTGAAGTGTTCAGATAGTTAACACTCCTTCTTTAAAACCAATGCACCTGAAAAGCTTTCCAGAGCACAGTTCAGTTGGGTATTTCTTACCATTTCATTACAAACAATCACAACACTGACAGTTTAATAGGAAAAAAAAAAGCAAAACAAAACAAAAAAAAACCCAAACCATGTATCTAAAGTATCCATAAAAAAGGAGCACTAAATGGAATAAAATGTTCCCTTTCCCCATTTTTACATTCTGAACAGTGATTCCATCAAGATATTCTACTAAAACATGTAAGTACATTGATTTTGTTTCATACTTGTGACAAGAAGGCCTGAGTTGTTGGGGAAAGGAACAGTCAAAAAAAGCCTGAGAGGGGAAAAAAGCTCATTTAATTAATTTACAATAATTTACAGCCATTTGTTTGTGGTTTTTTTTATTATTATTATTATTTTTGTTTGTTTTGTAAAAAGGCATTATAACTGATCACAAACAGGAGAAATCCTGGCTATTTTACAGTTATAGGTACAGAATTTAAATATTCAAGCTTGTGATGAAAAGCGGCAAGGTGGTCGCAGTGTACAATGTAAACAAGTAGCTTTGGAAAGTGAACAAAGTCCTTGAGAGTTCTTTACTAAGAAACAAAAGAAAATAAACTCCTCATTCCTTCCTGAAATATGAGCACAGGTCAGTGTTTAAAAGTTCATTTACAAACATAATTTAAAACATGTTCAGCCTAAAACCACTTTGACATGAAGAGTTTTATAGTAAGATCCAGTCTGAAAGGGGCAGTGTTGAGGTCCCTGTAAAAGTAAACATCTTCCATTTCTTAAAAAAGAGTGCCACAGCATTTGCAGCACAGTGCAGCATAAACTTTAAATACAAAAATATTTTTCTTCTGTTGGGATAATAGACCTTGCATCCTGGAAAGAAGTAACAATACTGCTACTGATAGAATATCCAGTCTGTATCTTTCAAGTCATGTAAGGCAATTACTGTGTTAGTTTACTGTATATGGCTAAAAGAAGGTCCAGAAAATGTCAGTCTTTGTTATGTTTTCCGGCTACTCCATGTATGTTCAGGTGTACTTTTGTGATCTGATGAGTGTTCAAATGGAGATCTGTGTCCTAAGGGAGATCTTGAACCATAAGGAGACCTCTGATCTAATGGTGACCTTGGGCCACTACCTGAAGCTCTGTGGTCCATTTGCCAGTCTGAGTGGTACCTATAATCCCTAGAAGATTTATGATGGCTGTACTCTGAAGAGGAACGATGATCTGAATGTATCCTGTGGTCTGAATGGGAACGGTGGTCTGAATGAGCCCGGCTGTCTTTTAAACTTCCTTCCAGGTTTGACCTGTGGTCTCTGCTCCTGTAGTCATCTAACTTTCTATGTTTACTGTCACTGTAGTATCTAAAAAATAGATAAATAGATATTATTTGTATTAGTGTTAGTGAGAACACATTAAGAGCCACAATTACGTCAAGAGCGGGTCCAGAGGAAGCTCACAAAGACGATCAGAGGGCTGGAGCACCTCTCCTGTGAAGACGAGCTGAGAGGGTTGGAGCTCTTCAGCCTGGAGAAGGCTCTGGGGAGACCTTATAGCAGCTTTCCAGTATGTGAACGGGGCCTACAAGAAAGCTGGAGAGGGGACTCTTTACAAGGGCAGGTAGTGATAGGACGAGGGCTAATGGCTTCAAACTGGAAGAGGGCAGATTTAGATTAGATAAAGGGAAGAAATTTTTCACTATGAGGGCGCGGAGACACTGGAACAGGTTGCCCAGAGAAGTTGTGGCTGCCCCATCCCTGGAAGTGTTCAAGGCCAGGCTGGATGGGGCTCTGAGCAGCCTGGTCTAGTGGGAGGTGTCCCTGCCCACAGCAGGGCGGTTGGAACAAGGTGATCTTTCAGATCCCTTCCAACCTAAACCATTCTGTGGTTCTATGAAATCAACAGAACTGCATTAGAGAGATATCATAGTTGCAATTTTGCATTACTCAAAAAAGATGTTTTGGTGCTTGCTACAAACATACTACAAAAACAGGAGGGGAATTCTGAACAGATTTTAAAATTGCTGAAGAAACTCACCTGCTGTCTTGTTTGTAGTGATCCCAGTCTCTGTGATCTTTTCCATTGCTGAAGGCTGAATAGGGCCTTTTCCTAGAGTCACTTTTCTTGTAAGCATCTCCCTGATGCCTGTCTTTATGATGATCGTGGTATTGTGACAAATGTCTATCAGAAGAATAACTGTCCCTGCTACTGTCATCATGGTTTGTATTCTCCTTCAGCCTTTCCACATCTGTTTAATAAAAGAAAGGTTAAAAGGAAGTCTCATAAAGTCTTTCTTTCACCTAATTCAAACGGCACTTCTACCTGTCAGATGTCAGGCAGTATGAAAGTGACTTACAATCTGACAGAAACAACACCTAAATAGCTGAAAGACAAATGCACTAATGCAAGCTGAAGTGAAAGAAACCTCAGAAGTAAGAGGGAAGCAAGCTAGAATGTAGATGTTAGGACTCAGAAACTGAACTTTTCAACCGCTCCATTCAGTCTGTCAAGCTAAGTGTGGTCCAAATGAGCAGTGAGCAGAACTGCCTTTAGTAGGGCAAATTTAGACAGAATGGCAGCAACTTCCTCTCAAAGAAGGGATGGCCTTAGCATGAATAAGTTTTCAAGGTACACCGTGTTAATGAAAGACTTTCAGTGGTATTTCTGAAATACATTATGCTGATTTTAAGTCCATGAAAATATACTCTAAGTGTTACATAACACAAGACAAAAGCAAGTATTACAAGGAGCAGGTGTGGGAGCATAGAAAAATCAGTGTTATTGTCAACAGTAAAAGACAGCCTGTGTAACTGATTATAAACTATGACTTCAAGGAGTAGCTTGCTCACTTTACACAGTAGTGACATTATAATAGCTACAAATAAGCACAGAATTTCCAAGAAATTTACAGATTGGGTAGACCTTTCTCCCTCCCCAAAACTGAACGCAAAAACACTTCCAAAATTTTTTTTAAAGGATGGTGAAATAACATGCTACTAAAACCAGTAAGTACAAGCTGGTACAGTCTGCACTCAGCTGGATTTCATCAGCAAACTAGTGAAGTTTTTCTCATCAGCCTATCTCTATGATACGTACCAGTGTGGGAGACACATCTAGGAGACACATGAAATGAAATAAACATGAAAACTAAGATATCTAACAAGAGTATACTTAAAGGTTTCTTACCTGGATTTCTAATTACGTGTGTATTCACATTGCTGCTAATATTCTGGTCATTTTGTTGCTAAAAGAGACAAGTACAGAAACTCATTGCTAAATCCCATAGTTCATCTGAATTAATTAGAAAAAATCCTAACAAAAGAGAATACTTTACTACAAACATAAATGCTACTTGAAGTGTATTTCTGTGTTCCTTATAATCCTTTAAACATAATAAAAGAGTTATAATACTTAAAATATATACATACATGTGTATATTTAGAAAGGATCTGAAAATACTACCTGAGATTCTTGGCGTTTTTTGATTGCATGTTTATACAGTTTGTGCAGCTTTCTGGCATCAAATTCTGTAAACTTAGAGACAAAAATCCACAAGTTTCTGAGGAAGAAGAAAAGAGAAGTTATAATTCTTCTATACATTTTTTTTTCTTGTATTATGCAATAGGATATAGAATTAACTGAAATTATTTGAACAGTATGTCAGTAAACCAGAAACACTATAAACTTTACACAGTATTGCCTAGCTGCACAGCAAACATTACCTAACTTTATTTCAAACACTGGAAAGACTAATACTTATCGTTAAGTACTTTGGTGTGCAAAATGTAGGTAAAGCATTACTAATAACAATTGTGTTAAGAGAATGATTTGTGAAACTGCTAAAGAATGTGGCTATCAGTTTATGTATGTCTTCTGAAAGTTTGTTTGAATTTTTAGTATTTACCACTCAGTAAATAAAAATCTAAGTAAGTAAAGTAAGTAAAAATTCTTCCAAACTGGAAATCTCTTACACTGTAAGACATTTGACCTACAAGCCTTATATAATGAAAATATCAGTGAGAGAATTTCTCCACAGAATTCCAAAGCCTGGTCAAGGATTTTGAAATCAAATAAGAACTGTGAAAGAGGATGGAAGTGGCATGGCAGTAAATTTGTGCCTAATCTGTGCTCAAAGGAATGAAAGAACAAACAAGACTTTCGCTGTCAAAATGCCAAAACCCTAAAGAAACCATTTGCTTCCCTGATCACAGGTAACAGATCTAAAGCCTGGAATTCTTTTTGTCAAATTTACATGCTAAGAGAGCAATATAAGATTGGTTTTGTACCTCAGATCACCTTAATATTTTGAAGTAAAGCAAGTAAAAACAGAAGCAGCATTCAACACGAACAGAAGTCTTCAAGGAAATGAAGCACTGACTTTTGTATTCAGAAGTGCAGGATATATTTTCAACCATAAAAGATTAAAGTGCACATTCCAATAAAAGTAACTCTAACTGCATTAAGACCATAACAATGAAATGTAAGAAGTTTACAAAACAACATTTTTTTATTTAAATTGTCACCTCATAAAGATGCACTCTTCTTTCATATTTGAAATACATCTGAGTACATTATGATACTTTTATCAAGTCATAGTTAATATGTAATATGTAATTTAATTTTAGAGTATATTTTAAGAAGAATAAAGAATTCTGCAACTCAAAATCCTAAAAAATTCAACACAAATTTAGAACTGCCTATTTTTAGCAGGAAATAAAAAACCCCAGATCCTTAAAGGTAAAAATGCTTCTCCATTAAACACAGTTTAAAAGTTACAAGTCGTATAGTGTTTGCTTTCTGTTGTAAGAAATCAGATGACTCCACCTACTGGATAAAATGCATTGCTAATCAGTATGAAAAAGTCAATCCAGTGTTAAGTCAAAACCATCTACAATCATCTTTTTATAGATTCCTACTTAAAACAGCAGAAAGATACAAGAAAGAGACAATAAGAAACAAGTGACATAATTAAGAACTATTCTGCTTAATAGAAGCAATTACAGATTTTCCTTTTTCAAGAAGAAACACAGAGAATAACTTACTTTCTCCACTGTTTAATTTGTTCAGGATTTGTGTACTCCTTTAGACATTCAGTAATGTGATCCCCAATTTTGATAAGACACTGTCTAGTATGTTCCAGCTGCTCTCTTTCAGAAAGGCCCTTCTCTGGTCGGTCCAGCTGTTTCAATGCTGCTTTGACAGGCCTCATTCTTTCCTTGCACTGTAAAATGGAAAAAAGGAACGTATTAATTAAAATAAAAAAGAATGTATTCTAAAACATGACCCACCTGTTACTGTAATATACATATACAGGCAAAGACAGTACTGTTACAAGCCAAATGAAACGCAAGACTTGCTCACAGCTTTTAAAAGTGTTTTACAGGTTTTCTTTGGAGAAAGTTGTATTTTAAACCCAACTGGAAATTTACTCCTCTATGAAAGCATTAGATTGTATAAAATACTGATATCAAGGATTTAAGAAAGCACTTACTTAATATAAGGGATCTTCTGAGGAAAAGAACTCATTACAACTGGGTTTTACAATTAGTTATGTCTTTCAGCACAAGCATATAGGACAAGACATACTTTTTAGCACCTTGAAAGCTATACAAACTCAATGTCAGAATTAAGTATGAGAGTGTTCACTACATTTCAAACAGATACTTGCTGCAACAATTAAACCTGGCATTCAGCAGAGGATCAAGACTGCTTCTCTGAGGAGTTTTTAAACCTCAGTCCTCGCAGAGTGTATCAGAACTTGTGTCATCTAGACTAAAGCCAGTTAGGGTACGACTAGATTATTAACAACAGTGATGGCAACACAATTATATGTCATATGTGCATTCTTGACTTTTCACACTTTGTATCAGATGTTTTAATAATAAATGAAGATAAAACCAGTTAGCATGATTTAAATTACAGACACTTAGTTAGTAATACCTTTCAACTACAATGGCATGGTAAACAGATGAAATGCACAATCTTGTCACAAAGAGACAAATAGTTAAGCCTGAAAAGCCCACAGTAGTAGTTTCCACTTGAAAGTGTAGCTATACATGCTAATTAGACTGCATCTGACCATGGCATAAGATAAACATACATTCCAGAAGAACAAAAAAACCTGAACAAAAAAAAATTCTATACACAAATCCCATGTAGAATTACTCCCAGTAAGAATTAAAGGAAGTAAATGTTTAGAATGAAATGAAGTGGAATATTGCCATTACCATGTAAGCATCTAAGGACAACTCAGAAAAATCGGGGACGCTGTTCCATCCCCAGCTCATGCCACTAAGTAATTAAGCAGCTGCATTACACACATTGCACTAGGCACAGCTTTGAGTAGCCTTTAAAAGATAGCTTACCGAGTGCACTGCTTAAATGTAGAGGTGATCAGAAAAATAAAACTGTACATGAAATCAAGTGATTTTCTGTCACTTAGCCACACAAACATATCCATCTGAACCACTAGAGGCTCATCCTGGAAATCACAGGTGAGATACTTGGAACGTTTAGCATAAAACTATACATAGACCAGGCACTGCCATACTCAATCTTACTTGCACGTCACAGCCAGCACCCACAGCAGCCCCAATAAACCTGCCTGGTAGAAACAACCAACTGTTGAAATCTGAACGACAAAACACCCCCAGGAGAGTACTTGCTCAAAGTAATTCACTAATACCTTTCCAAAGACCCCAGCCGACATATAAAACTTCACATAAATTGTGTCTACATACCTTTTTTGCCCTCTAATATTGATTCTGTTCTTAGAAGTCGGGAATAAACAAAATTCTTTTGGTGTCAGAGGCATGACTCCAGCAAGGTATTTCTAAGGGCTTTAGCATTTGTTCCTTCCTGTGTCTACTAATTTAAGTCTGCAATACTTTAGGAGGGAAGTGCTGAAACTTTGTTATCTTATAAAGAAGAAAGGCGTATATGATAAGGTAAAGCCCAAGACACCAGCAATTGCTCTGAAGTTCATTCATGTCTGCTCTTTAAGAAGCAGGATACACAAGTTATTCTTGAGGATATATCTTTAAAGTCTATATTCTAAATCTATTCAGCATACCGACCACTGGATAAGTTTTCCTACTATCCTGCATAAATACAGTAAACAACAAAATAAAACTACTAGAATGAAGACAAAAATTACCTTAGTACAGTGTCAGTAACGTTCATTGATCTGAGACTTTACTAGCAAAAGATCACCTGTGTTACTGTGCCCAATAATAGAATCAAGAACATCAGAAATTGTCCTCATTTAGACTATCAAGTACAAACACTAACTTATCAAAAAGGGACTTACCACGCTAAAAGTTTTCTGATCCAGTTCTTCTGATTCTTCCAATATAGGAACTGGTTCACTGGTTGCAGTAATATGAACTGGAGTATCCAACAATGGCATTTTTTTAGTTTTTTCTTTATTTTCAGATTTGATTTCATTTACCTAAGAACAAGATATAAAAATATTTAAGTAAATTTATTTTGGCTCTGGAATTATCCTATAATACATGACAATTCCCGTAACTACTGCATTCTCTTCAATAATAAGAACAAAAAATATGCTGATGTTCAATGACAGTGTATTTTACTTTCTCTGTGGGATGGAAAAGAAGAATGGAAAAGGAATAAAAGAATTTCTTGCACACACTTGTACTCTCAATCCAACTAAGATACGTATCATTGAAGATGTAATTTGCCATTTCAAATGCCTGCCCTCACGGTTTCAGGTTGTAAAAATAAAACTTCAAATGATGTAAAAGACTTCAATGAAATGACAACTGATCATACCTTTTCATCTCAAAATCAGTCACATAAACCTAGTGGCCTTTTCTAGTGCTATATAAGATAAGTAAACCTAGTTACCTTCTCTTCCTTTACTTCTTTTTCTTTCTGTGTGGATTCTTTTACTTTGTTTTCTCTCTTTTCTTTAATATCTTTTTCTTTTAATTCTTTCTTATCCTCTTTTTCTTTTTTCTCCCTTTTCAAATCCCTCTTATTTTCCTTTTCTTTTGTCTCTCTTTTTTCTTCAGCTTCCTTCTTTATACCAATATCTGGCTCAGGCTTTTCTTCATTTTCTTTTTCTGCTTTAATTTTTTTATGTGGTTGTTTCACTGAAACAATCTCATCCTGCAATATGCAAGCATATAACGTCACATCAAACTGAGCTCCTATCTATACAAGTTTTGTAACTATCAGATTAAAACATACTTTTTATCTGTGCATTTTTTTCTTTTTGGACATAGATGTAACACCTATCAAATAGAACTGAATGCAGCTGTAAAGAAAGATGAGAACTACTCACTTCCTTGATGTGACAAAGCAAGTACTGATTTAGCAGTGGTAGTGGGGGGTGAGAAGTTATGTCCATTTAACTTAGAATTCTGTCCCTCTAAAAGGTAGTTAGGCTCTGAAAAGCTACAAACTCAAAAGAAGTAGTCTCACAAAACTGAGCTGGTTGGTTAGGACACTCAAGTGAAGGAGATGATAGAAGACCTCTGTCCTAGTCAGCTTTGTCCCAGTAACTTTTTACCAATCCCATATTAAACACTCACAGGAGAAGGTAACAGAGTCCCAACTTCCTCTTTTCCAGAGGTGTTCTTTTTTTACTATGCTTTAAAAAAAAGTCTTGGTTACAGATTGTCTGATAGGGGCCCATTTAATTATTCAAAGGTGGACAAAATACCACTCTCCACTGCTCTTTATAATATTCACTTACAAAGTTTGAGATGGAAGCTCAAATCCTTTCAGACACAGAAGAATACAGTACAGTACATGAAAAAGTACTATGTACAGGTGCAAGAATCATTATGATCTTTGAATTCATTTGAATACACCCTGGAAAGGCATATATAGAATCCATTGCAGAAAAACAGATGAAAGAATGCCTAATACATGAATCTGAACAAGTTAATTAGATGAGGTATCAAGTAATTAGCCCAACCAGGACTTCATTATTTAGGTATCATGGAAACTTCCCAGCAAAAATCCAATGACTTCAAGAGTTTGCTGAATGTTCTAGCAGTTAAACAGTTAAATTTTAAATATTGTACACAGTATGGCAGCTAAGTAGTTAGACCCAGCTGTTTAGATGGTGAAAGCCCATTCTTGTGTATGGTTCAGTTTTTGGAAGTGCAATTGTCAGTCTATGTCCAAAAGTATTGAAGTGATGAATAACTGTTGTGAAATATACAAAAGGGGACAGGATTCTAGGCACTTTACCAAAACATAACAAGTCAATCAACTGACTGGCAGCATCTTCTGTTTTGAGTGGAGATGAAGTCTAACACTCATTTTTTTAACTAGACTGAACACTTACTAGTTTTAGGATTCAGTTGTCCATGTTAATTTACTGGGAACTGCGACAACGTTTACAGTTCTTAGCCTTACATTCCAGACAAACATAAGCCAGTCTACCTTCAAATTTTTAATTTTTTTTCTCTGGCTTTACATTTTATTCTTCATAGTACAATATAAATACATACAGGAATGCTTTAGTTAAAAATGATTATTTTTTTATAGATATATCATGGTTCTTCTAAAGCTGACTCAGTTTTAATTATAAAGAGTTAAAACTCCTCTAGAGTGAGCTGACAGTTACAATGTTTTTTAATTATTTAAAATGGTTACATAAGACATTTCAATTTAGCTTATTTTAAACCAAGTAGAAAGTATTTTAATGATACGTATAGATTTGCACTGATTTATTTCAACTACTTTCAAAGTCATAAAATTAGCTATGACATGACCCTAAACTTTACCTAAATTTTTATCTGTAATGATTTCTGCTGTGTAAATATTAGAAATAAAAAGACCCAACACAAGTAGAGCCCTAAAGGAACACACCAGAAGTAACAGAACACAACAAGGTTAAATAGTTGGTTAAACAGTCTTTTTGGATGATAAAAGCCATGACCTAACAGGAGATTTCCTATGGAAGTCTTGAAGTATCATTAATTTGTGCTGCTCATTCTAATTGACCTTCATGTTTTTTCCTGAGCCTAAATAAAAAAAAAAACTTTACCTGAAGAATATCCATCAGTAGTTACAACACTTATAATTGTGTGTTACATTAGGTTTGCATTTCTAGCAGATACAATGCTGAAGTCTTTAAACAATACTGAAACTGAGCAATGCCACTTGTAATTAGACCACAACATTTTTCTGTAATATAATTTGGAAAACTACTCATAATTCCACAGCTACTGGCTGTGGAATTATTAAATTTAATCATCAAATTAAAACAGACACAGTATTATATGTGCTTGTACTGATGCAACATGCAGAAGATAAAATAGAAATTGACAGTAATAGGAAGAACCGAATAGCCACCTTTACCATATGGGAGATACTTACCTTGTTATCCTCATCATCATCTTCATCAGATTTTTCTGAGGGTTGCGGTGAAGAATCACTTTTTATTTCTTCTTTTATTTTTGCAGCCTTTGTCACTTTATTCTTCTTAGTTCTTGCTTTCCTCCTCTTTGAGTTGCCCTGAATGCAAATTGGTCTCTTTAATATGTCAACTGACAAGCATCCTTTAACAGCAGTTGCAATAAAAAGATTTGTTTTCACATCAAATAAAGAGTTCATTTTATTTTACTTATTGCCATTAATCATCACCACTCTTCTCAGGACTGGAGACAGAGCATAGTGCAACACTAGAGAATACATAGAAATAATAAGAGAATAATACAATATGAAACTCACAATCAATTTCTTGAGTGAGTCTTGTGTAATATGATTTGCAATACAGAGTAATACTACACAAAGAAAAGGAGCAGAACTAAAAAAAAACAACACAAAACCAAGAAGAGGATCAGCTACCATGTCCATATGCATATTGTTTTATCTCAATAACGAATGCCAAGTTTTACTTACTGCACCAGCAAGCCTTTGTGCTTCCTTCCTTGCAAGGTCTTTATTCAGTAATTTAATGAGGTAGTCTGCACGAGTTTGTAACTGCTTCGCCTGGGGTTTCTTATCTGGATCATCAGGCAAAATCTGAGAACAATGGCAGTATCACAGCTATGAGTACATATTATCAAGTTTGGAAGATGCTAGCCTGGTGCACACAGAACAGAAAAAGCTGCATAAAAGAAGGTGGAAAACAATCCATTTCAACTATACCTAATAAATACACCGGCATACTTGTAGCAATGGGGAATTTCTTAAATGTTTTCATTTCTCTCCAATCATGCAGCCAATGGAAATTGCCTCCCAGTTTAAAACAAACTCAAGAAGCCAGACTCAGATTTCTGTTTCCACTCCAATACCTAATCTAAGAAATTCTGGCACACAACTCCTGGCTCTGTCTCATTCATCTTCTAAATGCAGACCTCACCACGAGGTATTATAGAAGTCAAAAAACAGAAATGGGTGGTTCCAAAAAACCAGGCAAATTAATAGAAGGCAGGAGTAGGAATCGTTATTGAACGAAATTGGACACAACCCTAGCTCCTCAAATGCCAAAGCCATAGATTGCTGGCACTGTCACAAAGTTTACTTCGCTCTGGTCTTTCCCTTAATACCTGTTGCTCACCAGTGCTGTGACGGAAAGACAGCTTCAAGTGAAGACCCTGGGGATTAAGTGGGGTGGGGAAACTTAATCAAATCTCTAGACAAAACTAGAACGTCTCAAATAGAGAAGCAAAATACTTAAAAGAGAAATTCAAATGAGAGATGTCCCAACTACATGGAAACATGGCAATACAATTGACTGCAAGAAGGAATACTTCAACTGAATACAGAAGACCTTAAAATCTAGTAATATAGCACAAGACGGATACTAAGAAGTACAAGTGATGTATAATGTCCCTGCAATTTCAGTTATCGTAAAATGAGCTCTTTCAGTAACTGTTTTTAGTAGCATTATTAACTAAACAACAAGAGTCCTCAATGAACATTAGGAAAAAATTCTTCACAGAAAGAGCGGTCAGACACTGGAATAGGCTGCCCAGGGAGGTGGTGGAGTCACCATCCCTGGATGTGTTTAAGACTCGTTTAGATGCACTGTTAAAAGATATGGTGTAAGGGAGAACTTTGTAGACTGGAGTTGATGGTTGGACTCAATGATCCCAAGGGTCTTTTCCAACCTAAATGATTCTATGAAATGTTATAACGACATACCTTCTGTGTCAAACTGAGATCAGGATCCATTTTTATCATTTCCCAGCTGCCATAACCATATTCATAGATGCCTATTAACAGATTGGAATCATCTTCCTTACCCCAGTCTATATCAAAATGAGCAGCCTTGGTGTGGCATGGGATGACGTATCTAACAGAAATAAATTAAAGACAAATAAGGGATTTTTACTTTCGACATTTAGCAAGGGGGAAAGGAGCATACTAAAAGTGATGTAACTAGATTTATTTTCTCTGCTAAGATGCTGGTATATTTAGGAAATTAATCCAAATACTTATCGTTACGTTCTCCTAACATTTCTATAAAATATTTATTGAAAGCACCACTGAAATGTATTTTAAAGCTGATTACGACTAAAATATGAAGAATTTCATGGCGAAGTCTGTGGCCATGAGCTGTACCACAGACTTGGCTAACCGTGAATAAAAAAGCATAAACAACCATCCAAGTGTTAACAGCTAACTAAGTGGATAGTTTAGGGATTGTGACAGACAAGGTGGCAAGGGAAAAAGTACAGAGGCAGAAATAACTACCTCTGCTGCACTTCGATAGATAGTGTCACATAGATAGATTATTATTAGTAACTGAACAGAGTCCTCAGTAAATACAACTGAGAAGGCAAAACCGGTACAGACTTCTATAGCACAGGAAGACAGACAAACGAACAGATGTGGAGCAGGTTACTGCTGCCAGTCCTTACAGGGAATAGAGGGACAATGCTGTCACAGTGTGCTTTCAGTCAATGTTGTCTGAAAATAGCTAGTAAAACTTGAAAAAAAATTGAAGTTACTACTTCCTTTAAAAAAAAAAATAAATCAATACCTTTTTCTTTCTTCTGGATCTGAAGGAATGGATTTGTGCAATGGTGCCAACTCTTCTTCATGAGAGATGACTAGCTTTGCATTCACCTGCACTCCTGAGATTCGGAATGTTGGGCCTTTAACTTTCCCAAGTCTACCTCCTTAAAAAAAATGACAAAGCTATTAAAATATCTACCTTTACAAATATCATACCAAAAAATGTAAAGAAAACAACTAAGACTGATGCTATAGCAGCAAACTTTTAATTATACTGAATGACCTTTTCTTAACCAAACTGCTTTCTCCAGTGAGAATTCACACACAGAAAGGGGAAAAAAAAAAGTAATCTTCTTACAACCCTTTTTTAAAATCATCCAGCATGCCAACATTTTTGTTTGTATCTTCCCCCAACAGAACTGTTTTCTGTTATGCTCAGATCAGAGTGCAAGAATAATTCAGACTTCCTGACATTTGTGGTGCCCCTAAGCCCCCTGAACACATTGTACCTGCTCTTTCTTGTCCAGATGAATTGTCCTTTAAAGCTTTAATGCATCCATTATGTACAAGCTCTCCCAAACGTCTGAGATCTGTCTCTGATTTATCAACTAGCTCAGCATCTCTAGCTACAGCATCTAACCTGTAATAAAAGAATAAACATTTTTATAGCTGTGAAACTGTAGTAACTGTGAATGACTGCTTCAGACTTTGAAAATAGAGAAATGATCATGTAAGATACCAGTCACCTGCACTTACTATGCTGTGTACAGTTTTGATCCGAGAAAAAAAAAAAAAAAAGTCATTCAGGTATCAGAGGACAATACACCAAGAACTGTAAAGAACCCTAACTTTATAGTGTTGATTTAAATTACTGTACATTTCTTCAAAAAAAGAAAATGAAAGATTATGTATCATATGTTCATATAAACATTTATAAGGAAAATAAGGACGGTAAGCTTTTCTTAAAATACAGAATAAGAAAGCTTAAAGATAAGAAACGACAATAAGGAAAATGCAAAACTAACTTTGACGGTCACAGTGGATAAACTGATAGGCTTTCAACAGGCTGTCAAACAAGACAACTGAATGATTACCACCAATGAAGATTAAACAAGACGGCAAGTAAAGTATAAAGAGAGAAAGCAGTCCTGCAAATTGAACAGTTTATTGTGTGGCTGTTGCACACATACCATACCATACATGAAGGAAGGGAAGATATTAAGACAGCCATGTAATACTGAAAACAAAAGACTAGACACTGTTGTCTTCTCTTTAGCCTAGTGTTTCTTGGCATATTGTTCTTCATTTTTATGGAAACAAAGGTTCGAAGTTGATACAGAAATAATAATAATCAAACAAGTTTACCTTTCAAGAGGGCCACCAAATTTCTTGTAACTCTTGATAAACCTAGTAACGGAAAAAAAAAAATAGCCATTTAAATGTATTCTTAACTAATTACATTGGTTTTAAAATTTTATTAATACAACTATTAATCTTGGCATAATGATATACAGACAACGGAAGGAAAAAAAAAAAAAAGAGAGAGAGGGTAGGGCAGCTTACTATATCCAGATAACCCAAACCAAGTCAGAGTTTTACTGGCTTAATAACTGATGTAAATAAAACAATAGAGGGTACAATTTATTTCAGAAATGGCTTTACTAATTTCACAAGACGGAAGATTCAGCAGCTGGATGTGTCTAATCATAAAAATTTAATGTGCATTTACAGTAAATAGAGATTTCGGGCACATCATGCCTTATATAGTAAAAGAAGCAGCCTGCAATAGGTGATTTGAAGATTTTGGAGAATATGACATGAAAGATACTCTCTGTAGGAATGTGTAAGCACTGAAAAGAAACTGCTGATGCCTGTGATAGAAAGGAAGTGAAATAAAAATAAAATAAATAAAAATAATTTAATAAAAGAAAGAAGATTTCCTCAACAATTAAGGCCTCAAATTGCTAGTGCAAGCATGGGAACGGCCTTGAAAAAAGTACAAATTCGCTGTGTTGTTAGAAAAAATGGAAAGGCAAAAAGGATTACTGAAGTTACTTCTCTAACTAAAAATATTTTTTAAAGCTTTACAGCATTTTAGGAAAACATGCATACTTGAATTTCAGACGCAAAGTAGGATTTCAGAAAACCAAGAGTTCCTTCTCCTTCTACCAAAAAAATATTTTGGCACCAAATATTGAAGGTGCCTGTTGTACAAGATTCAAATAGGATTTTATATTTTTTTAGTTTAAAAAATGCACGATAGAACAGTAATTCAATTACTGTGTCAAGAAGCTTAAAAAGAAAACAAAACCCACTAAAATTTTGTAGTTGTCACCAGAAAAGTTTTACATATTCTTTCAGGACTGCATTTTTTGGATAAAGTGATGGGAAGCAGATTATTTTGCTTGTATGTCAAAAGAAAAGCCCACCCATTGTAACAACTGTTTTTTTAAAATCACTGTCTTCATGGATGGCAGGAATTAACAAATTTAAAACAATCTAGAATATTTTTCAAACCTAGTTTTATCCCTCATTAAAATGTATTCAGAATCTTGCCATAACAGTTCACTATGTCAGAACCACAAAGCACAGAAGGGAAAACATTACATGCTGAGAATAACGAAAATTTCAAAAATTCAGGAGAAATTAACCGCCTTCTGTACTTTCAATAAAAATTGTCTTATCCTTTTAAATGTGCATGTCCCCCATATCTTACCGCCTGATCTCTGCATCACTAAATCCTTTAATATTTTCTCGAGGAATAGTTCGTGGTCTTCCACGTTTTTTCGGCCGTTTTCTTTCTGAGATGGAGTCACTATCAGACCCAGAGTATCTTCTGCTCCTACTGCGCCTCCCTTCACTTCCATTAAAGCTGATCTGAAATTTCAGAATAAGTAGTTCAAAGCCATATGATTAACAAACCTAAGTAAAGTTTTACCTAGCCCGTCAGAAATATGTGTTGAGAAAAGGAAAAAAACAACCCCAAAACCCAACAACTCCCAACAGAGTAAACCAACAGCAACATAAAAGCACAAGTCAGCCAGAACCAAGAGACACCTGTTTTGCACAGTTCCTCATCCTTGGGAGCATATATATTTCTTCAAGTTCTTTTTGTCTTTCCTCCTCTTCTATTCTACGCCGCTGGAGTTCCGGAATTATTTCTTCCCAATTTCTTGAATTTCTTTCTGGTTCCAACTCAATATCATCTTCATCCATGTTGGAAAAGTTGGCCACCTTGTATATCAGAATATATGTATTTTCACCAAATCAATACATGACTTTATTTTAAAAAAACTGAGCAATTAACATTTTAGAAAAACAAATTTCTAGATGGCATATTTTACGTATTTTTATATAGGCTATTGTTTTATAATATATATAAAATTTATATATGCAAAACGCTTTGTGAAACACTGTCTCTAATGAAAGTATTTTTATTCATTTATGAAACGGACAGACTCCATGCAACCTGGGCTACGATGAGAAAAGATGAGAATCTTTTTCTTCTTTTAAAAGTTGACTACTAGAGATGCATAATGAAACACCTCCCCAATAGCTGTATGATTGTTTTTTAACTTCCTTCAAAAAAAGGCTAACAACAATTGAGTGCCTGAGTTAATGTGAAGCTATAATAAAACTAACCAAACATTAATACACTCTAGAAAACAAAGTACGATGCAAATGAACAATCAGCAGGACAGCTATTTAATAATCTGCTGATCTAAGCAAATACATCATGTTCTGCCTTTTTTTTTTGCACTCAAATTATAATATATTTAACTGATAACACCTGGCATTTAAGTTTACATTAGGGCTAAAAGCTATTTCTAGATGTCACTGACTAAGAAATGCAAGCTTTCTATTTTGCATTCAACAAATCCACAGCTGCTTAACAACAAAGGTGGTAAATAAAACACAAAACTACCTAGAATTCTAATCATTAACACATTCATAAATATATCTTATTTTATTAGCAAAATACATCATATATTTTTAAATGTTTATACTAATGGTAGATACTTTGTGTAAGTGAAACCACATTTTAAGTAAAAAGACATACAGGGTTGACTTACTGAGACATCTGTTTCATAAGAATGGAGACAGACAGGTACATGAAAGAAAAATAGATCCATTTATAAAGGAAAGTGTAATTGTGGCAGGAGAGAGGGAACAGAGCCATACCTTGAACTGTGAAAGCAACTCATCTCCTACAGTTAATGGACCTGGCTCATTTTCCCGAGTTTCTGCCCTCTTCAAGATTTCATCTATATCCATTTCCTAAAAGAGAAAAGTAGTTTCTCTTTATAATGAAATCATTCATACATATTTTTGGTTGTTTTATCTATCTAGACCAGAAACACTACTTACCTGCGGCTCTTGTTCTTCCCCTTCAGGTTCTTTAAAAAGTTCCTCAGCACCAAACTTTAAAATTGCTGATAACTCCTCCTTATTAAAAGGTGTTGAGCTGAAATAAAGGATGTTTCAGGAAAAACATTTTATCTTAGTAACTTGAAAAATTTCGCTATAATCATGAGTCAGTTAATCTGTTTTATTACTGTTAAATAAAAACTGCATTTTTTTACCATATATATTTAATATGCAAATAAAATCTATAAAGACAATATACTTTGCATCTTTACTAATTTAACTTTATTTTGCCTTTCATTAACCAAGTGAAATAACTTACATTTTTACTTACTTGTCAAATATACTTAAGGGTAAATTGGTATGGAAATAAATACAAATATACCTTGAAGGAGTAGAGCCTGTATGTAGTATGGTTTTCCCTGTAGTGTCCATTCTCTGAATTACTAAATGATCTAACACCATCTTTTTCTTGGCTCTTTCAAGAATATCTTCTTCTACGGATCCTTTTGTGACGAGTCGATAAATATTAACCTATGTATATTTAAAAAAAAAGTAATCAACAACAAGGAGAAATCTCATTCTTCACTACATACCTTTGAATTTATTGACTGTTTTCCAATATGAAATACTAGTTCAATCATGCTACCACAGTCTTTACATAAGGATTAAGAAAAAACAGAGAAACAATCTCTTAGACCTGTCTTTTTTAAACTTCAGTGATTTGGCCACAGGCAAAACTGCTGTATTTCCAATTATTACTGTATGTCTTCTGCTAGAAAGAAACTTGAAGAAAATTAAGAAAAGTTTAAGGAAGGGGGAAGCGCCTGCTGTAGCAGTTATTTTCTAGAATGACGTGATGCCAATGAACGTGGGAAAGACAAGCCCTTAACTCTTTTCCTTCTCCCATCCACGTACCACAGCTCCACATAGGGAGATTTTAAAAAAAGAAAGTTAAATGAGCTTTACTAACATTTTTGGACATGGGCAGCAAGTATTAGTTATTCTCAAAAACACACGAAGACAGAATGGTGCAGACAGAGAGGGGACAGCTACTGTATAGAACCTTTCTTCAGGTTTGGAGCTTAAAGCTGAATGTGTGTACCTGTTTCTTCTGTCCAATCCTATGCGCTCTAGCCTGTGCTTGTAGATCATTCTGTGGATTCCAGTCAGAATCAAATATAACTACAGTGTCAGCAGATGCCAAGTTGATGCCTAATCCCCCAGCTCTGGTAGACAGTAAAAAGCAGAAGTCCTGAAATCATAAAATAAGGAAACAATAAGATGCTTGTTTATGCAGTCTGTGGCACAGACTACAAAATCACATACTACCAATTCCACAACTGTTCTATATGATATCAATTTCTTTCATAAATAGTTACTGACTTATCAACAGTTTAAAGGAAGCAGCATCCTACAAGATGATCACCAACTAAAAAATCCCAACCAAACAGAAGACTGGCAAAAAAAAGTACAAAACCCATACTCTTAAAGCCTTGTATGTTACAAAGACCCTCTCCCATGGCCCCTGCCACAAGCCCTAGAAGACTAAGCAGCCATGCCAGAGCAGGGAAGATGCTCGAGCGTACAGGCGACTGCTTAAGAGATGGGGAGCAAAAGTCTTCTGCCAGGTTCAATGCTGTTCAACATATTCACGGACAATATGAAAATGGCATAAGCAACGAGGTGAAAAAGCCTGATGATGATACAGAATTATTCATTCAGAGACAACTATGAAGGACTGCAGAGGGATCTTGAGACATGCCATAAATCAACATATAAAATTCAAGATAAAACAAAACAGGTTAAAAAAACCCCAAACCACAACCCATTCTCAGTACAGTTCCAGGAAACAGCAACTATTACACTCAGGGATGAATCCTGAGAATTCTGTTAGAATTTCCACGTAGCCCTTAGCTCAGTAATGGCCAAAAACCACACAGAATGTTCTAAATTTTCAAGAAAGAAATAAAAAATTCAACTGTGAATCTTTCTGCTGCACAAATGCATAGTTTGCCTCCATTTTTGAAATGCATGAAGTTTAAATACCTCTTCAACTCAAAGAACGTACAGTGTAACTGTAAAGATTTCAGAAAAAGGCAAAAACATCTATGCCAGAAATTTGAATGAGAAATAAAGTTTTGTATTTAACAAATATCTGAAGTTTACGTTATGGATTTAAGTTCTTCTCCCTCCATCACAGAAGAAACAAGCTCAACAGCAATACTGGCAAACACTATCCTTCAATTACTGATTCAAAAAACCCAAAACTAAGCCAACCTCCCCTCCCCCAAATCTGCCAGTGGAGGACAAAAGATTTAAGCTGATCAAAGGTATGTAATGGCTTGCATATTATGAATGCTAAATAAACTCCAAATCTTCTGATCCAGAAAAGAAAGAATCTGTAACAGATACCTAAATATTCACACGTTGCTCACAAAGAATGGCTAGAAATCAGTTCTTCACTATTTCTTCCAGGGCAAGTAAGGAGGTGTAACAAATGAAGACAACAGAGGCCAGATTTGAAACAATTAAAAATCGTTGCTCATGCAAGGACGTACACGTTAGTTCTGCCCATTGCCAGAGGATGTTTTTGATGCTAACTGCTTGTGTAAGTTCAATGCTCTTGTAAACATTGCTGGATTAAATTCTACACAGCAACAAAGCTGAGGTTAAATTTCTGCAGCATTTATATAGTAATTAAAATTACTTTGATAATAACTTTTCATAAGTTATGTGTTTTCTACTTAACCGCTTCTTAGAGAAAAAAAAAGCCCAGATGTAAACCTGGCAATAGCCTAGGCAATAACAATGAATTTTCAACCTTATTGATATGTTCCTCACTTGTCTCAGCGTTCATTTTTGTGCAGTGGTTTTTTATATTTCTTGTGGAAAAAAATGAAACAGATTCCTTAGGAAAAAATACCATACCTCTGATCCTTCTGCATTAAAATGATCCAGTGCTTGTTTCCTCAATTCTCCTTTTATTGATCCATCAAGTCTCTAAAGAGATTGAATATTATAGTTAAAGAGATTCCTATAATATATTAAAAATGAAAGCAACTTGGATTCTCTGCCAAAACTGTTATGTGGAGTAAAAAAATAGAAGTAACACAACACTTCATATTATTTTTTAGTTCATTTGTTTAATTTCAAAATACTATTTAGTATATGGCAATTGCCAGTCTTTCTAGAAAAAGATGACATTTTCTTATATCTTTTCTTAAGTAAAGTGATAAAGATCCCATGATGACAAAACAGTTAAAGCTGTAAGGGACCTCTGGAGGTCATCTTGTCTAACTCCTGCTAAAGCAGGTTGCCCAAGGGCAGGTCCCGGCGGCTTTTGAATGTCACACAGTATGAAGATTCCATAACCTCTGGACAACTTGTTCCAGTGCTCTGTCACCAGCAAAGTAAATAAAAGATTTTTCTTGTACTCAAGATGAAAGCTTCTTGGCTACTACCACCAAGATTCTTACCTGAAAGGGAAACTGACGATACTTCAGATATTCTGCGAGGATGTCCAGCATCCTCACCATCTGTGAGAAAATCAGAACTCTGTTGCCACGTTCTCGCAGACGAATCAGTAGCTTGTCAAGAAGGATTAGTTTCCCGCTGCTACGTATTAAATGCTGCAAAACCCAAGAAATACATATTAGAAAATAAGCTCATCACAGCACTATAAACACTGCAGTTGGTTAGACATTCATCCGAGGTTTGCTTTTCTTTCTATTGACATGGGAAGAAAAAAAAAAAAAAAAAGGACAAATTCTGACATTCCTTCAAAATTTTAGTTTAAAACATGCATACAATATATACTCTCCTAGAACTAAAAAAAATCAATCCACCAAATTCACGTGACAATACTGCTATATAAGTTCACTAGTATGCAGCATTAACTGAATATGAAAGTTTACTCTGGTTTTTGTTTAGTTGATTCTAACTGAAATCAACAGGCTTACCAACTCACATATTTTTAAAGGAAATCATTGTCCAGTTCCCTCTCTTACAGTCACATCTTAACATCTCATCAAAACATTAAGTAAATGCATGGGCTTAAAAATTTAAGAAGTTGTGATGCAGGCCCAAGTTCTTTATGCCAAGTAAAAAATAAAATTAGGGAACCAATAAAATAGAAGATTGAAAAAAAATTACTTTAGTACTACTTTCTCTTCACTTCCCATCTTTTAAAAAGAAATACGTACTGCTGCTTAACCCTCTGAGTATTTTTAAACAATGCCTATCAATCAAGTTTGTCAGGAAAGATGAAGTGAGAGGAATCTTGTTTGTGGTGCTTAACACTATAACCCACCTAAAGCCTGTTAATCCTTGTCCTGGTTTGAGGTAAACCAGAACCAGTTTTCTGTTTTGTAATTTTATTTTTTAGCTGAGCCTCTTCTAACTGACCAAAGTCTGAAAGTAACAGCATGTTCAGAAACTGTTCCCTCTCAGAGTGATAAGACCCGATTATACCAAGGAATGGTGTGCACAGAGGCTCTTGCTTATACCTATTGCTATAACAACCAAGGTCAGCTAACGTCGCTGCTTGCCCCGTTAGAGGGTCGGAGGCAGAGAAGCGTAGAGGGGTTCCACCTGCAGGAAGGAGGGGACAGGACAGTTTTGGTGACCCCAAACTGACCAACAGGGTATTCCGCCCTATCTGCCACGCTCAGTATAAAAGCTGAGGGATCAAAAGGTCAGCTCTCTGTTCTTCAATGGCCATCGTCTGAGGAGGACTCTCTCTGTTTGTCTGCCTTTGATCCCGATCTGGGCATTCCTGACTCCAGATCCGGAATTCAGCTCCTGTCTGTTGCTGGCTCCAGTCTACGACTTTCCCTGTGTTGGCTGGCGATGTGATCGTCACCCTGGGAGCTGGATACAGTTTTGCATATATTGTATACTTTTTAAAAAAATTCTATTATTATTTACTATTTTCTTATTTATTAAGATTTTCATTAAAGTAGTTTAGTTCTTTTTCTAAACTCGTAAATCTCTTTATCTCTTCCTCTCCTCTCTTTGGAGAGAGAGCAGGGGGGAGCGCCATCTGTCATTCTGATTGGCCAATCTGGCAAAACCACGACAATCCTTCTCAGCTCTATTGGGAATCACCAGAACAGAAACTCAAGCAAATGTGAAATTTAATGTTGAAAATGCTAGGCCTCACGTGGGATAGAATTTTGGAGAATGCTATTTTTTGAGCTATGTGCTTCTATACTTTATGCCAGAAAGAAGGCGGACACTTGTCACTGCACAAACTAGTAGCTTTGGGAAGGTATTTAAATCATCTACTTGAAAGCTTACAGAAAAAAAAAAAAATCATCTTTCTAAATATTTATGTGGGTGTAAACTGTGTTAACAACAACAGTTTTCTTATCTGTTGCTGGGCTGCTCAACAGTTTCGGTACAAATATTAGTCAACTTAAAACTTAAAAAAAAAATAAAACACACTGTCTTTGGTGGGGATGATAATTGTTTTCATCTGTTACAACAAAAATAACAAAATCAGACTGAGCTTTAGATCCTTTTTACTTTTACTTCCTTTCACTTTTGTTGTTTGCAGGCATACCAAGAACAGTATTTGATTACAGAAAAAAGCTTAAAAGCATTCTATAGATCACTTCCTGCTATCACATAAATTGCTGGTGTATCATATCACTGCCACTCACATTACATTTACCTTGCTTAGCTCCTTTATTTTACTTTGGTTTAAAATAGGTCTCAAGACTATTTTGCATGAAAATAACACAGCCTGTTTCAAACTATTTCCTTTTTACTTTGATTGTAATTAAAATCAGGGATATTTTATTTAGTCAGAGAATCATAGATTCATAGAACAGTTTGGGTTGGAAGGGTCCTTAAGATCATACAGTTCCAAGCCCCTGCCATGGGCAGGGACACCTCCCACTAGACCATGTCTCTCAAAGCCCCATTATTCAGTTCCAATTAAGAAACAAAAATCAATTCACTTACCTGTAAAACTCAGGATGCCCATTTTCCAGAGAACCTGTTTTTTCTTAATGTACTTCAATAAGAATTAATAAACTGACAGAGCACTATAAAATTGTGTAAATAATTAAAGTAAAACAGAACTTTTTTTTTTAATTAAAAAGTGACATTACCTGTAAGGCCTCCTGTTTATTATAGAATTCATTATCATCTGGTGGTTTAATGAGGTAGCAATGGTTACAACACTTCTTGAGTTCCATCATTATGTTCAAAAAGCCTGAGGTACTGCCTTTTGAACCTTTACTGAGGGCTTTATAATTCCTGGTTAAAATCCACCTACGATATAAGATGTACAATATAAGTAATTTCTAACTATATGTGGAAGCAAGACAGATGTAAACTCTCAAAATATACAAAAGCTAAAGAAAAAAAAGCAGCTCCCAAAAGAATGTACAAGGATGCCTAACAAAAGAAGTTACATGAATAAACAGATCAGCGTAGTTCTTGAGTCCATGCTTCACAGAACTTTACTGTTGTGAAACCCTAGAAGCCTCAAGTTCAAATTGCATTATAAAAACTATTATACTCCAGTAATTTGCATGTAGACGTATCACTAAAACAGCACAATTTACAAAGTAGTGTTACTTACTTATAATATTGCTTCTGCAATGCACTCATTTCCATTCTCAGAATTTGCTCAACTTTAGCAGGTAAAGACTTTTCTACATCTTTTTTAACTCTTCTCAGTAGAAACGGTTCAAGTTCTTTGTGAAGACTTGCATAACCATACTCTCTCCCTTTGCCATGCTCCTCTTCAAAATCTTCCCAGGAGGAAAACCTTGAACATAATAAAGAATGAGTGCAAAATAGTGACATAATGTGAATGACCTGAAGAAGCAAAATTCAAGAAGATAACACAAACACAGAAAATGTATAAATATACCACAAAAACACACACACACATTTGGATTTCTTCCCCATTCCTTTCTGTTTAATTTATCCAATTTCTGAATTTTCATCTCACAAGACATTCCAAATACTTTCCCTGTAAATAGAAGAATGGAATTTTCCAAAAACATTTACAGAATGAAAACTACTGAATTTTGACTTCCCCGGTGGAAATACAAAATTCCATTATTACATTTATCAAGAGCAGCATGAAAAGCCAGCCGCATGGTTGGAGGGTGTGCAAGGGAAGAAGAGAATACTTAAGATACGTTTTGCAGCTTGTGTGGTCTAGCCGAAACAATAACTATCCTCTGCTAAAACACTACGAGAACAGACATGATAATCAAATGAAGAATGGGTACCAGACCATAGTGACTTTGCGTGTAAGGTTCTGAAGATGTCACTACAATCCATAGCTCAAATTAAATGGAGCTATGGTGCTTGGCATTTACAAGATGTCTGACAGGAACACACGATCTCACAAATGAGCTGTAATTTATCTTAGGTATAAACAAAGGTCAGGACAAAACAAGGTCAATACAGTAAGCTTACTGTATGCAAACCATAAGAGAAAACCAGGATATCAGGCATCTTGGTACAAGTTTGTTTTCATTAATAGTACTAACACAGAAAAGATTCCATTCTATTTCCCCGGAGCAAATCCATACGGTTTTCCTCCTAGGCTAAGATGAAGCCTTTTTTCCAAATTCTGACCCATAAATCAATCCATCATTTTTTTTGACTGCTAAAATGGAAAAGGGTGACAACTGCTACCAGCGTTACTTACCAGCAGCAGCATGAAAAAAATTCATGCATCTACTTTATATAGAATATTTAAATTATTTTTCAGTATGATTCTCTACGTCTATGGATTTTCAAATCACTACACTACTTCACAATAACAAACTTGACCAAAAAAATGTTTAAAAGAATCATGTAAAACTCTTCCTTACTTTTCTGGCATGATGAAGTGCAACAAAGACCAAAGCTCTTTGAGGGAGTTTTGCAGAGGCGTTCCAGTAATAAGAAGACGATGGTTAGACTTAAAGTCAATTAAAGTCTTGTACAGAAGAGAGTCATCATTTTTTAAACGATGAGCTTCGTCAACTCCTATGAATGCCCAATTCAGACCACCAAGGAATGACTTAAAGAAATGGAGGAGGGGGGGAACATTACACAAATAAACACATTGCATGATTTCCCACATCTTACAATCAAGCTACAAACACCATCACTTTCTGGTTTATTTTCAATAAAATATGGACAGCTGTATGCTTTTAGTACTAATTATAGCTTTTAGATTTGCCAGATTCAATGAAAAGCTGTGCAAGCATCCCAAGAAAGTATCAATTAAGTTTAAAAGGAAAAAAATGGTGAAAAGTCTGACTCACATTAATTTTTACATGACAGGGGAAAAAAAAAAAAAAAAAAAAAAATTCACCATTGACCCTTTCTTCCCACCATGTACAAACAAATGAAGTAAAAATGTTCTGCTTCTTGCCTATCTATAAAAATTTCCATATACAGTTAGAAGGATTAACAATAATTCTCTGTGCTACCACTATGGAGACAGTATAAATACATGTACACATACTACTGTATGCACAATAACAAAGAAAAACTATATGCGATTTCAGAGTTCTGTATCACGTTTAGGGCTAGGGGCTGGGTTCTTTTTCAGTTCCCTCATGGTGGCTGGCAAAGAAGTAGAGCTCTTGAACATGGGAGCACATTACTACAGCAATGAGAATTCCAACCAAAACAGAGAAAAAGATGTGCTATCCACTTAATGAAATGCAAAAAGGCTGAAAGCCTCACCACACATACAGAATACCTAGGTGTGCTTAAAAACCAACGCCCACAAAAAAAAAAGGCAAAAACACAAACACTCACTATCATAGTTCCAAAAGCAAAAGCTATGAAACTCTCCATAAATTTAATGATCCACAAACCAAATACATGCAAGCCTAAAGAGAGTTCTACACTGCAGAAATGATTTTTATCTCCCTGAAGAAGTGCAATTACCTTATCCTTCAGCAAAATTTCGTATGTTGTTAGAAGTATGTTAAATTTTAATCGTTTGGTCTGTGGATGCATCCATTCATGAGTTCTTATCTAGAAAAAGAATCAAGTGAAGTATAAGCTAAAGAAAAAAAGATCTTGCTGACTGGGATGATTTTAAGTACTGCAGTAATGTAAATGTTTAAAGACATACAATAATATTAACACAAAATCGAAGCACAACATATTAATACACACAAGACTGAACTTCCAACCTGCCTACATACTCTAAAAAAATTTTTTTTAAACTTCTGAATAAACAGCAAAGAATTTCTACAAAACATGTTTCACTTTAATAGTTAAGATTACTAACATTCAGAAAACAAACAACAACCTTTCCAGAGATAAATTAAGATCGTGACTGGTTTACGTATTTATTTTTACTACATTCACCTAAATAATCAAATGGCAGAAGATACTATGTTTTCAAATGCAAGACTAAATTTTTAATCCTATTTGCTGTTGAGGAGGAAGGAATCTTTCATACACATATATATCAGATCAAAAATCAAACTTTCAATTAGCACCTTAAAACACATAGTTGCTCGGTATTTGCTCAGTCCTAACCAAAATATGGAGATTAGCAGAGGATAGGAATATGAAGTGAGACTTGTTTATCTACAAGCCTTTCCAGTGATAAGGAGAAATACTCACCATATTTCTGCTAGTTATATCTCCTAAGTAAACTACAGCATTCATCTGAGGAGCCCAAGTTTGAATCTCTCTTTGCCAAGATGTCAAGGTAGAAAGTGGCACAACCAGCAAGAAAGGGCCATACAATTGATGTTCGTGAAACAGGTAGTTCAGAAAAGAAATTGTTTGTATTGTTTTACCCAGGCCCATTTCATCTGCAAGAATACAGCTATTCCCTCTAAAAAATAAATAAATAAAAAAAATGGGGAGGAATTGAGCAAGAAGAAATTATTGTCTTTTGAGCATAAAAACTACTCATACAATTTTTCAAGATTTTGCAAATATACATCTTGAAGAAGTTTATTTCCATGGTTTTCCCATAAAAACAATTTCCACCTCTCATCTCCCTTCTTAATACTTGAATTAAATTAACAAAAAGCTTGCAAGTATTCCTCATCAGTCTAATTTTAAAAGTATAACACCAACGTTGACATTTCAGAAGCGTTTGCTTTGGTTTTACTGCTGTAGGTTCTTTTTTTTTTTTTTTTTAAAAAAAATATGACTTAACCCCATATGAAATTAAAAGCAAAGCAACAACAGAGCTTAGCTGTTTTTTGAGAACAGCCATGGAATTATAAGCTTTGGTACTACTTAGAGCAAAACAACTCCCCTCAGACCTCTACTTTGAGGCTACTGTATGAAACCCTCCACCTTCAAAAAAAATAACAGAAAAATCAATTTCAAAGTTTTACAAATGCTTACAATTTACAAACAGAAAACTCATTTCAGACTACACTTACTTGCACCAGGAGTGAGCAAGCCAATTCAATCCATTTAGCTGATAATCTCTTAACTCTAAACTTTCATGTCCTCCAATGTATGATGGTTGTTTCTTTAGTGCAACAAACCTTGGCCTCTGCTTTAAAACCTGTCAAAAGCAAACTGATCATCAGTCCTACTACTAACTGAAGTCACCAAGATGTCTTCCTATAGAAAAATAGCAGTAGGGATCTACTGGGTCACCAAGTCTAGTCTTTATCCACCAATGAAAACTAAGCCATATAAAAACATGAACCAATTTGCAAGATGAAATTAAGTTTGATTGCTAATCTAAATTTCACAATGGGAATGACATTAACTCACTCAAAGTTAAATGAACTACAATACTAAACAAGTCCATCTTTGAATGCCAGTAAAAATGCTTTTTATCGACAAAAAGCTACTTAGTAGTGATATTTTCCACATATATTACTATATATCATTATTACTATTCTGAGCAACCTTCAAAAATTATTTCATAATAGGTATCTTATCTCTGGATTCTTAGAAGATTTTCAGATTTTTATTATCACAATTGATCCGGTGGCTTGAACCTGGCCAGCGGCTAAGCCGTCACCCAGCTGCCTACTCACTCCCCACCCCAGCGGGACATGGGACAGAACTGAAAAGGCAAAAGTGAGAAAAACTTGTGGGTCAAATAAAGGGGTTTACTGGGTGAAAGAAGAACGCCCAACCAATCAAAACAAAAACCCACAACCAAAAAAACCCCACAAGTGACAGAAAGAGAGTCACCTTAATTCTCCAGGAGACTGATGATCATGAAGTCTCCAAGCAACAGCTACCTTCGAAGCCCCTGCTCAGCCCACCCAGTTTTACAGTTAAGCATGACATTAAATGGCATGGAATATCTCTTTGGTTAGTTAGGGTTAGCTGTAATGGCTGTCTTCCCTCACAGCCCACTCACGGTGGGAAGGGCACAGCAAGAAACAGAGGCGGCCTTTACACCGTGCAAGCACTGTTCAGCCACAGCCAAAACAATAATGTGTTATCAACACTGTCTAGGTCACAAATTTAAAACACGGGCCATGTAGACTGCTATGAAGAAAATTAACTCCATCCCAGACAGACCCAGTACAACTAATCCACTGCAAATTACATACTCACCTTGCAGTCCTTAAAGGGAGTGGTCTTGGATTGATTTCTGCTAAAGTACTCGTCAATGCGTGCCTGAAACTTTTTGGCAATGAGCGCACCATCTTCCCAGCTACATTCTGAATAAGGCAGACCCTGCCACTTACAGTAGTAGTCTGGATAACCAGCCGCTGATTTCTGATTTGAATGAGCTACAGAAATGCACCACAGATATCTGATCAGCATTTTACTTCTGTATCTTATGAAAAAACTCACTTTAGGTAGTAAGACAACATAAGCTAGCTTCATAATACAGACGTTATGACAACTTTTCATCCAAAGTTTAGTTTTGGATTAAAAACTTAGTGATAGTCATATTCTAAATTTCTTAACTATAAAAGCAATATATAAACAGTGAACATAGAGAATTCTCAACACTGTTTTCTGTCTGCAAGTTTGTAACATACCAATTATTCTTTCCACTATCTGGTACTGTTTATGCAGATCATCTGTAAGCTCCTGCTGGCAGTTGTAATATTCCACATCTTCTGGAGAAGCATTTTTCAGCCTGTAGTGGGAATTAATTTACAACACTTATTACACTGTAGCGTTCTAAAACTAAGAAAATTTGGCAACTCTAAAGCCCTGAATGTATGCATCACAGAAACGTTGCTTAGAGAGCTTCTTTGAAGGGACAACTTAGAAATTCCTACTACAAAATTGTTGTATCTGGTTTATGTGCCTCATCATTAAGCATCGAGAATGCTTATCAAGAGACACAGCTACTACAGCTACTGGTAGTCATGGAGCTAATTCAACAGGAAGCAGTATACTTTACAGGCTATCTTCCTGGAACAGTATTCAGGGTAGCTCACTCTATAAGAATTCATATTATTATTAATTTGCTAAAAATCCCACCAGTATTAACCAATAATTTTAAACATACTAATAAAACTGAACACCAAAAAGGTGAATTTAAAATGTATGGATTTCTTCAGGTTTTTCTTCTCAGGTTTGAGCCAAGAAAATGGAATTCTTTAGTATTTTCTCGGCCCATAAGCCATCAGATTAATCTCTGCAGTGATTCCTGAAGAACTCTGATCAAAGAATAACCACAAAATTAGTAAAAAGTACAATTTATCATTTATTTTTAAAACTACCCATCTTGTTAAAACTCCATTTAAAACACACACACTAAAACCAGGTTCAGAAGATTATGTTAAAGGAACATGTTAAAGAGGCTTCAACCTTTGAAGGTTGTCTTTCTGTTGTGTAGACACTTGAAATTATGCCCTGGATATAACAGGTCTCAGAAATACAACAGAACATGCACATTGTTACAAAACAAGTATCATGGAAGTCTACATGAAAATATTCACCATCGTTTTGTTTCCTGATCCTTTTTCTTATAGTTGTCCAGTTTCTTCATTCCTTTAACATTTTGTTGCTTGAGCGTTTCCTCAGTTTCCCAAGTGTTATGGATGTGTGACCAACCTTTCCATTTAATAAGATATTGTATTTCTCCTGGCTCCTTTGACTTTTCAAACCCAGCATTTGGGTCACCATCTGCCTCAACTGCATAGATGGTGGTTGCAGCACCCGTGGCTGAGAAAGAAACCACATCATAAGCCTTAATTAAGTGTGCATTGTCATAAGTTAACCAGTAAGAAATGTAGTGCAGAAAGTAATTAGTGATACTTTTAGATGAGCATATACTTGGCTAGTTATCTACATCTCTCATGTCATTACTCTTATTTGAATGATTATGACATAGATATGTTAATACATGCACAAGTAGTCAAAAGAGAATCAAAAAGGCAAATAAAACTTCTCCACCTAACCTACAATATCTTATCTTTCCTCGTGAGAATTTTTTTGCATTCCTAGTTTTTAAAGTGATCACCAGGCAATGCTCCACTAACACTGCTTGTTGTCTTCTCTATTATATTACACTCATCTCTGAGCATACAAAGGACATCTATCATGCTTGGTCAGCCCTAAGATATCAATAACCTATTTCTAAGGGATACAATAAATCTATTTCTTCCTAAACATGTTTTACTACTTTTTCTGCCTTTGTTATCTTATCTGGGAAAATTTTTAATGAAGTACAGTCTGTATCACAGCTGAAGCACACTAGCAGCAGGAAACAGGCCCATTTCTGAAGACAGCCAGGTAAGGCAATGATCACAGCAAGCTCCAGGGACCAGATAAAGCCACAGAGTGGCAACTGCAAAAGACAGCACCAGCAGCAACATCATCTGGGCAGGAAGAATGTAAGAAGCTTGGTTTTGACTACAGCAGTTACACCATGCATTGGAGCAGGATACGCTAGAATTTGGGACAGCATGGGAGAAGAAAGTTTAAAGGAAGAGTGCAAGTTCTGAGATGTGCCAGAAACTTTAACGATTGGGGTATAACTAATGGAGAACGGTAGCTCTGAAGTGCAAGGGGCCCAGGGTTGGGGTATTTTGGGGGGTTGTTTTTATAATCAGAATCCTAATTTGCAGACTCAAACACATAAGGAGAACTGCTAGACGCTGGATCCCATTATTGCTGGAAGTATGACATGCCTACCACTATTCACAAAATAAACTTTTAAGAGTAATCCATTCAGGGTTCAAGTTACTAGTCATCTCTCCTATCTATTCTACTTTCTCCACTCCACTGTATATAATCTATACTGATCAAATAACACTAAACAGTACAAACAGTGGCATAACAATATGGTATGCACTTATGCAATACAGAGCTATCTTCCACTTCATTTTTATTTTCTGCTTAGATATGCAATTCTTCTGCATTTTACTTTGCAACACTTAGAAGGGACTTCAAAAAGGAACATCCTTACAAATACGAAAGACAAAACAAGATGACTTTTTGATAATTTTAAAATTACTGCCATTTATAAACCCCAGAGGTGACATACAACTGAGAACATTTGCTGAAGTTGCACCACAATCCACTCTAGGATCTTAAGAACATGGACACACAAAAAAATACCTCCTTTTCGGCCAACTCGACTATCCATGAACTTCTCTATAGTTTCAAATTCATCTTCTTCAGGTTGTGGGACATCTTCTCCACAAACTTCAAGCAGATCATCAGAATCTGTCTTGGTTTCTTCAGCTTCTTTGTAACTAATGTTGACCGTTGCCTGGCGACGAGATCCTCTCTTATCATAATCATCATCATCATCCTCCTCCTCCTCTTCCTCATCCTCTGATGAATCAAGCTGCCTCTTTTTCAGTACTGCACCCTTTTTCCCACTTTTTGACTTAATTCTTGAAGACAATAAGGTATAAACAATACTGATGTTTAAACAGGGACAGCTATAAATCTTCTGTATTGCTTTCTGAACACACGTATTTCATGAATGCTCAGTTACTCCACTTTCAGTTACAGCAGACAGGAAGGTATTCACTAGAAAGCATTACTATATTAACATCTTACGTAGCTAAAAAACCCAACCAACACAATTTTTTTTTTTTTAAATAAGAATGTTTTCATTCACGTGTACAATGGTAGCAAATACTCAATTGCTTATTAGAAATAGTACCACAGTATCCAAATGCATGACTTCTTACCTGGTTGGAGGTTTACGGCTTTTAACCTTGTTTTTTGGCTCATAGTCAGATTCGCTCTCTTCGCAACTGCTTTTCTCCCCATCTTCCTCTGATTCAGAGTCGGAACCAGTTCCCGATACTGACCCTGATCCCGACATTTGCCAGTCTTCACTGTACATATTGAAAGACAAAAGAGTAACTTACATTGGGTATTTCTTTGGTGTTGGGGTTTTTGTTGTTTTGTTTGTTTGTTTGTTTTTAAATCAGGTATTCATCCACAGGGTATCTGCTGTGATTTGAATGTTGTTCACAGATATAAAAATCTTGTAACAGTTATTTCAGCTGACGATGCAGAAAATTGTCATCAATGATTAACAGATAAGTAAAAATGCCCAATACCTTCAATGGGAGTTTGACCAAGTTTTCTGTTACCAAGAACTAGATTTAAAACCCAAAATAAAACAAGAATCTGGACTTCTGTATAAATTTTAGCATGAAGAAATGAGTTAACATGACATTAAGAAAACAAAGCACTTAGAAAGTCTAACTGGAAAGGTACGTATTTATCAGAACTTACATATACTGAAATCACAAAGCACTGTCATGTTATATTCTGGAGACTCCCATATTGTCTAATGCCTGTGGTCCCTGTGGACCGTGCAAAGAATCAGGAACTTTTGCACAGGAATCAAAAAAAGCAGATTTGAGAAATACATGGAAAAACTTGAATTGCAGCAACTTGTGAGTGGCACTGGTGCCCAAAAGCCGCCTATGAGCTCCCAAATCAGTGCTTCACAACCAAGCAGCATACTCTCAGTAAGACGACACTTGTGACTGAGCAGCAGGATCTCCTTGCTCCTGCTCAATTGAGATCTACTTTGCAACAGGAAAGACGTATTCACTGATCAACAGTATCTTGCTTCAAAATCTGACTTTATATGGACAAATTGAATCTTAATAGCTTGACAAAAAAAAAAAGAAAGAAAAAGTCTGGTATACATTATTTTAACATTGATGAATCTTTACACTAACATCAGTTTAGGTCTACTTGACCATGGTGCTAGACCAGTAGTAATGTTCAAAGCTGGAATATTACCAAGAAATCTCTTCCCTAAATTTCTGATCAGGAAGCCTAAGAACCACTGCTTTGATCCCTCTCTTCTCTCTTTCCTGTCTTGCAGGACATTGGGTTCTGGCAGAAATTACGTTTCCACTGCTCCAGTCATTCAATACAAATACATGTATGTGTCTATTGTGCAGACAGCACATGGCCAACAGTACAGAATGTCTTATTAGAATACTTTTTCTGAAAACAGTAAATTAAAATAACACTAACACAAATCCATAACCTGTATTTATTTGGAAATATAAAAAACAGATATTAAAGCACCATACTGTAAGGCTTGATCATGTACCAAATTATATATGGAGAAATCTCTAATCTGCACGTCAGATAATAACTGCAGACATACTTGTTCAGAAGAGCCATAGGACAAAAATTCAAGCACTGGACATACGAAATCATTTGTTAATGAGTTCCTAAACTTAAATAGCCTTCCTTTAATGGGGTATCCTATCAGATGCAGTCAAACTCTTAACTAACAGAAGACTGTGAATAATAACTCATGGCTAGGGCAGTACCACTTTGCAGAGTTAGTGCCTTTTTTTTGTGTGTGTGTGTGTGTCCCTTTTTTTTTTTTTTTTTCAACTACCATTTCCTTAAGATATTATACTGGCAACCTTGAACACTGGAGTGATTTCATGAATTGCGAGAAAAGGAACGATAGAACAGTTCAATTTTTATGTACCATTCATAAAAAATACAGGTCACTGCATCTCACTGCCACAATAACAAAGTATAAGCCTTTTCACAACTTTTTGATCTATCATTTAAAAGGAGCTTATTTTTAGTTAAAATTCTATGCTAGCCAGTAAAGTTCATTACTATCAGACCTATATTAACTTTTAAACATGTTCAGGGGAGGGGGAACAACAGAATTTGGCATTGACTAAGGGTTTCTATCTTAAATTTATTGTGGGACAATATACTTAAGTAATTTCCCATTTCTACAAGAATTTTTAGGGACAGCCTTCAGCTCAAAAATAAACTGCAACAAAGTATTTTAAAAATAAAAGCACTGATGAATGTTTTTGAACAATAATGCTCAGACTCTTTTGCTCACAAATTAATATGACATAGATGTTCCTTTGAGAGTTTATTTTAAATATTCCAAAATGTTTATCAAAACTGGAAATGCAAGATGAAGATGAATTAAAAAGGGAACTTAATCATTTCAAGTGTGCAGAAATAAAGCATGAATTATAAGCATATGTCACTATGACAAAAAAATTATGTGATATTACTTATGAAAATATCTTACTCTTTATGTTTTTTCTTCTTGGTTTCACTGGATGAGTCATCTGCAGAATCTTCACTACTTGATGAGTCCTGCAGGTGAAGAAAAAAAACCCACCACATCATTATCTCAAAAAGAATGAAGTACTTCTAACATTAAAAAGATAAATCAGCTCCCACTTTCACATCGGAGGCATGTTATTCATGTTTTACCCTCTTTATCACCCCCAGTGTAGCTGTTAATGCAGAATGAGATAAAGACTGCTATTGTTTTTGTATTTATCCACCGATGAATACATGGTGCCAGCACAGCTCTAAAGAACATCACCAAAAAAACTTTGTTTAAAAAAGTAACCATTGTGCCTATGTAAAAACAATCATGATTTAAGGTGCCCTAAATTAATCAAGACGATAGTTCTATCAAAATCCCAATAAAATCTCCTAGCCTCAGGAACTTTCTGACCTTCTATATTCATTCACATCTAAACACCAGTTTAAGAAAATTTTGAGGATAATGGGTTTCTTCTTTCTCTACGCTCAAAGAAAAAATAAGAACCCTCTTAAAATTAGATTTTCCTAAAGCCAAGATTAAGTTTAGATTTAGATTAAGATTTATCCTGAAAAACATCTTTCTGAAAGAGAATGCTTAACAACTGCTGTAAATTAATTTTAATGATAGGTGATTAAGTTCTGTGTTGAAGTTTTAATGATGAGCTGCTAAACCAGGCAAACCCAGAAATCCATCCAAATGAATGTGACTACAATGCATAATTTTTGTAATGAAAGACAAAAAGTTTGCTTTATAAATTCCATTTCATAGCCACAAGTGTCCTTAAAAGATGTTCCTGCTGCACAAAGTCAACATCTCTTTAGCATATGATTTAGGTTTTAAAATACCTAGAATACAGATGTAGTTCTAAAAATACAAGAATTCTTTTGTAGTAAATGTTAAAAAAATGGAATGGCAAAAATGAAGTTTTCTACTCCACACGGAATTTTTGAAAACCACAGCAGCTTTACACAGAAGCAAGCTGAAAGAGTCTTTTAGCATTTTTAACTATCTTTACAAAACTCAAGAAGCCAAAAATACAATGCAAGTCAGTACTATGTGGCTTGAAAATTTTGTCCACACATCAGAGAATATCTACCTAAAAATACCACATAATCAAGGCTGCTATAATTTTGGCACAGCTCACTTGAAAACAAGTAACTAGAGATATTTTTACTTTTCCTTATGAAAATGTCAGTTATTTGAATGTTCCTTTTATAGACTAAAACCAGACTTCTACGCATACTTAGAGAATACAACTTGACTCTACGTAATTTTATTCTAACACGAGACGATGAGACAGGCATGTTTATGTTTTAAAAACCTAAATTACGTCATTCACCTCTTCTGAGCCACTGTCTGATGAGGCTGCCTTTTGTTGTTGCTGTTGCTTCTTTAGCACTGCTGATCTTTGCACAGCAAGTATACTTGGACTAGACTTCCAAAACTGAACAGGAAAAGAGATGCAAGCATTAGTTAAACATACTGAAAATCTCCAGTTTACCACATATTTACGTTTCCTGAATAGCACAGCTATTAAGACTGATCTTAATTTTACCAATTAAAAAAAATTCACTACGAAATACTGCATGTACTAATAATATCAGATAGCATTTTAAAGTAGTAAGATTTCTGCAAAACCGAATGTTAGATAATAACTGCCAGAAGAATTTCTACAGCACTTATAACAATAGTTGTGCAGGTTTAACATTTGTAATAAATTATTATTATTTATAAAATATGTATTTTTAAGGTAAAACATTTATAAAGTAAATTTTGAAGCTGACCCAGATAAATCTTTTCAGACCACTTAGATGATATATTTTTGTTTCATACAGTACTACTGAAGTACATGAGCAAAAATGTAACCGAGAATCCTTAACAGTCTTAAATTCTTGAAGTAACTAATATATGACTACCTTGCATAAATAACGTCTCCAATTAAGTCCATATAACACAGGAGAGTGCAGGTATTTTGACCCATGGGATTTAAGAGATTTCTAAACACCACTTTTCCCTGCATTTAGCTAACTTATTGATAAAGAAAGACAGCTGTATGTAAGCTTGAAATTTTTATACAATCATTTACTGATACAAGGAAACAACAGATTAGAGAAATAATGTAAGAAAAAAGAAGAATTTCAGAAATAACAATACGTGTGTCTTTGTCTTCCACAAGTTCCAGTAAATTAGTGCATGCTTCAGTATGATGAAATTTAGGTAAGCACTTAACTCAAAATACTTACAAACTTGAGAATTTTAAAAGCATCAATTCAAGTACTTATCCTCGATAAACTTAGCCCAACTTTTAAGACAGCTAAGCACATGCACTCACTAAGTCAACCAAGTTAAAATCTAATTAAAAACACTTAATTGCCTCTTTTTATTTTTTTTTTTTAAATTAAAACTGCTCTTGAAACTAACCGCACAGAAAGATTTTTTAAATAATTTTTTCCCCCACAATGGGTTTATTTATGTTTTGTTTACCTCGGATCCATCAACTTTTGGCGGTTTCGCTTGAATTTGTTTCTTCTCTCTAGACGTGTCAGACTCTGATTCTGACTGAGTGCCTGACTCTGAACCAGAGTCAGAGTCACTGCTGCCTGACTGGCTGCTGCTTCCGTCACTACTGCTTCCAGAGCTTGAACCAGATCCAGAACCTGATGCTGACCCGGAATCATCATCTGATTGGCTGCAATGAAAAGTCAGGAGGATATTACACAATTGCCAAGGTAACAGGATTAAAAGAAAAAAAAATTGCCTTAGCTTCACCTATAAATCAGTTGTTAAGTCAGACCAGACAAATGAGCAGCACACAAATGGATGCAGTTGATTAAATAAGTTGAGATTAATAAAGTTAAAAGTAAACAAGAAATGAGAATTCAGAGTGTAATCAGATACTCTTTGAGAGGCCTAAAAAAAGCAAGAACGTTCAAATTAATATGGAGCAGTAAAGTAAGGGAAATAGAAGTGGTACAAACAGTTCTTACCCACACAAACTTTCCACCCCCATGCGCTCTGAAACCTTTGTTTAGCTCCATCAAACCACATGTATACATACACACCTCTTAACAGTTAAGGCTACTCCACAAAGACCTGTCCAACTAAAATATAAAAGATTGTTTTCCATCTTTATAGATAAGCAGTACTCCTTAAAAAAAATAATAATTTAGAAGCACATCTCTCTCTCTGAACAAAAAAAAAAAAAAAAAAGCTATGCAGACCGCATTTTTCTGTTACAATAAGAGAAGCAAAACTCCCTGTGCAAACAACTCTGAATTTGTCACTGGCATATACTTGAGCTGACAATATCCACCCGTATATTAATTTTACAACAGATTTAACATACTTAGAAAGCACAATAATTAAAGACAAATATTTATTTCATGACCATCCAAAGACTTCGAAAAATGTGGTTTTCTACAACAACTGAGCTGAGTTAAAACTTTAGTAAGACTCCTCATTAGGTTAATATTACTATATTTCAAGGATATCATGAGAAAAAAAAACATCAGAATCACACTATCACAGGAGAAAGTATTTTCAAATTATGTACACATTGACTGCAAACTCTTAAAAGACAGAGAAAACATGAAGCCATAATTGAAAATGAAAAAATGAATGGCTGGTATCCAAATCTAGCAGATCTTTGCCAGGACCATTCATCTGGCTGACAAGGCAGGGGGTGGGGGGGAGTGTAGAGGGCAGATTCATCATTCTCTGCCCCAGAACATACTTAACTGGCAACTTTTTAAAATCACAAAACAAAACAAAAATCACTTCCCTCTTTCTGCTTTTGCTAACACCAACAGAACTGTACCCGTAGAGAAGAAATAAAGCTATTCCTAAACAAACTCCTGTAGAATGTACCTCAATCAGCAACTGTCAACTTTGAAAGAAAGAGAAACAAGACCATGGTGAAGCTTCCTTATTCTGAAGGGGGAGACACAGAGACACACACCGCCTGCTAGGTTTCCTTGCACCTGCCGAGAAGAAAACTGGGAAGCAAAAAGACTGCTCCCAAACTTCCTATTTATGTCATCGAAGGCTTACTTCAGGCACGGTGCTGGCCTTACTTCAGGCAGGTTTGCCAAATAAAGCAGGGCACCAATTACAGAATAGAACTGGAGTTTAAACTGTTTACCATAAATTAATGGCACTCTGATGATCTTCCAATGCTACGTTAATAGTGTTCTTGAACACAAATATTGCCTTATATTTAATGCTGGGTAAATCAGACCATTATAAAAAAACCCAGCATTTCTCAGCCATAAGTGCCATAAGTAAATGTCAGAAGGACTGTGGAAGTCAGCACTAACTATAAATGAAGAGAAATGGAAGAAGACTTAGCATAGAGAAATCTTGAGACACAAGTAAATACCAGCCAGACAAGTCCCAGCGACAAAAAGCCACGATAAAGCTGTAAATACTACATAACCTTGGAGGAGGGGAAGGGAATAAAATACTTCCATGCAGGACAAGGCTTGCTCAAAGAGGGCAATAATAATGTGGATTACCAAATCTAAAAAAGATGCAAACCACTAAGCCATAAGGATGGCAATTAAGTTAGCTTTCCATACAGTAGCAAAATATTTCATACTCACCGATATAGTGTTAACCATAGGTTCAATTGCCCATAGAGCCAGGGGCAACCAAAACAAAGTACCTCTTTTCTAAGGCAGCATGGGGGAACTGACACTGGAATAAGCCATCTTGGTCAAACAACTTGCCAACGTTAAGAAAAACATGTAAACCAGCTACAGGAGACAATGGTGGAGAGATGACAGGGAAAAAAATTAATCCCGTTTACTTAGGTAAGTAAGCAAAAGTCACATCAGTTAGATTCACAGTTGATGGGAAATTTTACGTGGTTTGATGTTCTTCACCACAGGAATTAAGTGATAAATTCAAAAACAAAGGGACTAGGAAAGGAGAAAAAAAAGTCTAGTAGAGAATGCTAGTAGCTCTGGAGCTGGATGCAAAAATCCCAACTAATTCCACATCTTTTTCTTTACGAAGAGACCATCTAGCTATCAAGTAAGGTCTCCATTAAATAATAACAACCTGTCAACAGATGTGGATCATAGACTATTCACTATTCAGACAAAACACATAACTCTTTGCCTTGCCTGCTAGCTCTCAACAAAGCTGGGAGACTGGGAATGTATTCCCATTGGGCTTACGAGCAGGACCAGCAAAGTAAGAGCTATTTCGTAATGCCTGCTTCTCACAACAAACCGGCCTGATTTGGACAAGAGCAGACTAATACAACCTAATTGCATATCAACTAACAGTTACATCTAACAAGAGTAAAAATTTTAAAGGCAATATTCAACTACCTTACTAATAAATACAAAACAAACCTGCCGGTAGAAGTGCAAGGGATGGGCAGAGAAAGGAAGGAAATTACAAGACACAAGAAGAAAGAACAAATAATAATGTTCAGCACAACTGACTTAAGGCTGCCCTAAGGATACCAGGTACGAAGGACAATGCAGGATCACTACCGTATACTAACAGCTAATCGGTACATAGAACAAAGAAAAACAACATTTAAAGGCATAGCATCAATAATGTCTTATTAAGTTTTCTTATCCCTCAGTGTTAAATCAGCACAAGAAAATTGGAAAAGACAAAATGAGTAGCAGCAAGCAGTTTTGAAACTAGGGAAACATTTATCTAATCTTAAGATGCTATGGCAATATTCATACATGCTTAAAACCAGTTTGAAATTAACTAGTAAAAAGCACTATAGGAGTTCAAGCACACAAGACTAGTCTGTGTTGGGCAGAGCTTATTTCAAGTCTCATCATCCACATTAATACAGATGTGTGAAACTACACTAGAGTTTCTGCCTATGTACTTCCTTATGTGCACCACATGCTCCCAGAGGTCTTGCAACTACAGTACACACAAAAAACCCAGGCAAGATTAACAGATATGACTTCTTTTCTACTGAATTGCGAAGAACCCTCCTGTTCACTGGCCATGGGACTAGTAACTGACAGGCTCTGAGGACTACCAATGCATGTTTATTTCATCATGTCCTTTCATACCATGTTTCAACCTGAGGTTCCGCAGAATGTTGACTTGGAGGCACAACCTCTGCTAAGACAGTACTATAACCCAGAAACCTAAAGCTCTCATTTGCAAAGGAGGTAGGAAATGACGCAATAAATTAGTAAGTTCTGCATAAACGTATGCAATAAAGACACATCACAGATTGGTGAGACAGTACTAAGCACCACTTCGTGACATGTAAATCCCCAACAGCTGTAACAGTCTGCACATCAAAGGACTCTCCTCTGAGAAATTTAAAGGATTTAAATCAATAGTAACAGTGATGGGAAACCTGAGGCAAATCACACACCATACAGTAAGAGCTACAGGTTAAATGCTCAGTTTTCAGTGTAAAAAATATTTTCAAAGTTAGAGAGAAAATTGGTATTTTTCTTTTTATCACTTAAGTCACTGCACTCCAAGATCCAAACCAGAACATGTTTATGCCAGTATCAAAATACCATGCTTCTGGGTGCAGACTTATGTCCTTGCTTTTCCTGCACTAGAAAAAAAAAAAGTTTGATCTAGCACTTCTAATGATAATTTTCTTTCTTAATGTGTAACACTAATATATCATAATTTTAAACTATGACACTGATTTTTTTATTACTACCTAATTATAAGTGATTTTACACTAACAGATGTGTCATCATGAGAAGGCTGAAGAACACGGAACTTAGTTCAGCCATTCCCCCTACCAAAGTCACTGCCTCTGCTCTCAAAGAAACTATCTGGAAATGCCAGCAGTTAAAAAGAAAACCTTTCTGTATCAACACCACAAACCCCTTCTATTGCCTAACAGGACCAGCTACCTATTCAAACAGAAACTGAATGGCAATTTTCAGCCTAATACTTATTTCTTAATTATTTTTAAAGGCAAACATCTACAAGGCAGACAGAAAGAAAGAATATATTTGATCACTAACTGGGGTTTTTCTTGGTTTTATTAATCTCTCACGGGAAACAGTTTTAGACTAGCATCAGACCAAACTACTAGCTTGCGAGACTACCAATCGACTTCTGATATAAAGGAGCACCTTATTTATTTTTTAAATAATACTTATAAGAAAGCAGCAGCAATAGAGTAAAAACACAGACCTATCTAACTTTTTCTAAAAACCAAGAAAGCCATCAAAATATGCAAAGACTTGTGCGGGAACAAAGGAAGAAGTGTTATGTAAAGAGAAGAATAAAAAAACTACCTTTCATCTCACAAGAAATAGAAAAGTAAAATGTTTCTGGGGCGTTTTCTAGCTATGTCTCTTAAGCAGTGTCCATAATGAAAAAATGTGGAGTACTAAAAATGAAGTCTTACTGGAAAACTACTATAGCAGTAGTTTTCAGTTTCAACTTCTATTCAGCATATATGACATAGCAAACTGCTGGTATACCAATTCAGCATCCAGAGACCAACCTTTTCCAGCACTTTGCCTCTGCAGATGTCAAATTGCTGGGACATTATCTGTACTTGGCTTGTTATTTCTGTGTTTCACATGTAGTGCTGACCGACACAAAATTTAACAATGAGCCACTGCTTCTCATCATCACATGAGCAGGACCCAGAGTCACCCTGCCTCAGGACTTAACTGAGAAACCTATCTCTGAAAGCCAGCCTCCCTGGTGAGAAAGACAATCCATACTTCTGCTAACTGATGTGAGGAATGCCAGAATTTAACTAGAGGCTTTACCATCCTGTAAGGAGCCAATCTTTTAGCTGCAGCATTACCCCTAAGGTGATCATTAAAGAGAAACATCTCCCCCCTCTCCTAGCCTCACCACACTTAATTGTCAAGACAAAACTACTGGCAGGCAAAGGCAGTTGTCTCCAAAGAGGGGTGCGCACACCCAGGAGGTGCACAAGAGAACCCATGGGGGGTATCTAAAGAAAATACTGGAACTTCTATTTAGATTTATTTTTAATCTAAAAAACCCACAAGAAACCAAACAAACAAAACCAAAACCACAACAAACCAACAACCCAGAAAAACACCCCAACAAATCAAATCACAAATTCAGCTCCACAAACATTTAACATATGGATTGACACAGGCAATCTCACTTAGTCTGTATTCCTGCGGGTCCTGTGTCACATATGGTACATGAAGTGTCCTGGGGGAAGTATGTGTTCCACAATGTGGAGGGGTGACAGCAACGCAAGCAGCATTCCTTCATTCCCTTTCTGTGCACCGTGACATACTGCCGTTTGCCTCTGCCTGGTTAGATGGATTTATGGATTATATTACTTAGTTTTAACCAAACTAACACTCACAAAATGGACAAGTGTTTTAAAAAACTCCTGCGAAGAAACAGTGGACTGAAGAGAATGCTAATACTGCAAGCGAACACCAAGAAAGTGTCTGAGCTGACTCTTCTATTCCTGTGCAAGCTCTTCATCAGCCACATGCAAGGTAAAAAACAATTACAATCTAATTGCATCTGACAAGAAGTTGGACAAAAAACCCCTGGATTATCAAAAGTATTTGCAATGTTATTTACATCCACTATTGTTAAGAATTAACGTCGCCCTAAGTGCACACTGTGCCTTGAGATATTAGCTAATGGTAGTATGAAACCATCACGATCAGAAAGATATTTGAAAACTAACCATGCAGAACACAAAGACAAACCTCTATTTTTTTTCCAGCAATGTTTCAAGTCATGCAATACCCAATCCTGTACTTCACAAAATTTCACTAAATTTAATGATAAATGTTTAGAAGCCTCTTTTGAGGTTTGTTTACCTAAGAGCAAGGGACAAAAATGCCACATGCTATTGGAGAATTTACTTCTTGCTGCTGTAAAAATGGCTAAAACTATGCATGGAGAACAACAGTGACAAACTAAAGTGCATTTCTTGGTTAGCAAGCACTGTTGAAAGATGCATAGAAAACACTGGTGAAGATCTGAAGAAACGAGTATTAGAACAAATCATGCACTGTAGGAGGTTTGCTCCATGGTTGGATGAAAGGAAAGATGCTTCTGACACGTCCTAACTTATGGTATTTGCTAGATTATGTTTCATTGATGAAATACACGAAGAACTACTTTTTTGTGAACCCCTAAAGGAAATATGTACCTGAAAATGGTAAATTCTCAACATTAAAACAGAAAATTTACAGAAAAACTGTGCAAGTGTCACCACTGATGGAGTGGCTGCTTTGACTGGAATAAAAACCAGATTCTAGGAAGGCTGATAGAGACAGCACCACATATGAAATTCATCTACTTCATCAACTACAGGGAAGCTATTTGAGCAAACAATCTGGAGCTAGAAGTGTACAAAAAAGTGAAAAGATGTCACTGATGTAGTTAGTTTTATGAAAAGACCACCATTGAGTAGTAAAATTTTTACAATACTTTGTAATGAGATGGCGAGTGACCATAAGAATCTTTTGAACTAAGAGAGGTCCACTGCTTAAAAGCATTGTTGACCTTGAAGATTTGTTTTTGATGGAGTCTGGGGGTTTTGTTTGTTTGTTAAAAAAAAAAAAATAAATAGACAAGTGTTACAAATTTGCTCACCTTTTCTGTGAAAACAAGTGGTCCCAGTAGTATGCTGCTTAGCTAGTATGCTAGCACATATTTTTGAAAAAATAAACAAACACACTTAGTGTATCACTTCCAGGTGAAGGTGACATTTTAACAATGAGAAAGCAACTGCTTTTCAAAAGAAACTCATGCTATGGAGAGAGCATTTTGAAAACAGATATTTAGAAACGTTTCCATCATGATGAGATTTTATTGCCAAAAACAATGTCTGTCACCTATAAACGCTATCATATCTGTACACTTAGAAAGCTGGAGACAGAAATTTCTAACCTGTTTAAAAATCGTCCAAAATGTTTCAGAGAGTTTTGAACCCATTTGTTAAAAACACAAATCTGCAATCCCTTCTGGTTAATTTGCAAGAACTGATTGACTCTAGGGCAGATGGAAATTTACTAGACAAATTTTAAGAAAAACCTTTGCATAATTAGTTGATGGGATTGAAAAAATTAGTATCATGATTTAGTAAGTGCAGTTAACAATACATTTCTTCCATTTGGATCCACGTATCTTTGTGAGGTATCTTTTTGAGCTATGCTGGTTATTGAAACTAAATACCAAAATAAACTGAACTTAGACCCATACCTTCAAACCACTGTATCACAAAGTGTTAAACCAAAATTTAATAAATAAGAATATTCGTAAGAATTTTTTTAGTAAGTGCAAAAAGGAGTTTTGCCATTAACAAAGTATTTTAAAATATTATTTAATCTTTATCTCATCCTTTTAAAATTTCTGTTTCTTGTGAATGTTTTATAATGTAGGTATTAGTACAGCAGTACATGTATATAATTTATAAATGAACTATACCTACATTGGAGGTGCATGCTCAAATATTGACAATGTGCGAACAAAAATTTTGGAGACCACTGCACTAAGGGATTAAAAAAACATAAGGGAGAGAAGTCTTCCTTTCTCCCTCACCCAGCAAGCCTTGGCTGTTAGAAATGAACATAAATCTCTAATCCCTTTCACAGGATTACCTATGACCCCCTTCCACATGAACAGTAATTCAGATTAAATCCTAGTATTCTGGGTGCTAACCCTAAAAGTGAAAGTAGAATTATTGAAGAAAAGGTACACACATTTGCACACACATGCATTCAAGAAGAAAATTTACATCTATTATCTCCTCACAGACAGGGAGAATTTAGGAACAAGGAACTTAAAAATTTCCCCTTAACTGCTCCTATCCTTTGCTCTGAGTTTCAGCAATTTTCACACAATTATAACAAAAGTAGAAGCAGCAGCTACCACACTTTGAAACACTCTCAAGTCCTCACCAATACATTCACGTGCTGGGGAGGGTTCTGCAACAGTAACTTCTGACCTTGTTATTGCTGCCCTCTCCAATCCCCTCTATGGTATCAGCACCATCCATAGAGGCAACAGATCTGGCTTTTTAAAACAGCCTCTGTTTTCATAAACATGCTAAAGGATGGATGAAGTGGAACAAGCAAGCAGGAGTGAAAAGGCAGCATTTCTTAAGACTGCTGCCCTAAAACATAAGTATAACATAGTGCAAATCAATACAGAATTTAGAAAAAAAAAATACATTTCAAATGAAAAAGGTGGTTTTGGTAGTTTTCAATTTTAGTACATGCACATTCCACACTGCATCATGACATACCACAAGCCAAATTTCCCAGTGCTTGATGTGCTACGTGGTGTAGTACCTTCTTCCCTTCCCATGGAGCATAGCATTGCCAATGTGACTAAGAAAAATGGCAACAGCATACAGAACTCCTATTACACTGCAATGCCTACCAGCATCACATGACACACAAGTTTCATACAGACTTCCAGTAGCTTAGATGACATTTTCTTGATCTGCTGAAATGGATACCCTAACAGCCAGCTATAACAAGGCATAAACAATCCTCATCAGCTTGAGAGGTCTACAAGCTTTCCAGAGCTGGAAGACAAGTAACCTCTTATTTTCACAACTTATATCAGCCGAATCCCAGAAAAGGTTTAATTTTCCTTGAAGTCGAAAAGGAAAGGAGACAAAAATCTACGACGAAAATGTGTAGTTTCTAAAAACAAGCAATGGAAGCTACCACTGCACACCAAATGATAAGTGAGAGTATTTCACACTGTACTAAAACTTGACTTTTTAAATAGTTGCTACATTAAAGACAAACCCCCCTGTCCGATAGCAAGACAGTTTACTTGCATTGAAGAAACAGAACCTAAGTTCTGCAATACAGATGTTAAAACATAAATTCAGGGAGATAATAGCTATGAGGTAGTCATAACACCCGTGATCACTTTCTTTGTCACTCTCTTCGCCTATTGGGTTCTTTAATTTTCCCTGCAGCTTTTGCAGCATAGTCTATAAGCAATTCCTTCTCTAGATGAAGACCTTTAAGTATTATCTGATGTAGTCTAGCTAGGGTCCATAATTTGACTAACTGTTCTTGCAATAAGTAATGCCCATTAGTGCAAAGTAGCACCACTGACCTCCACAAAATTAATTACCTGAACTGGCACTACTAATTAGCGAGATTCTGGTATTCTACCTCTAGGGGAGGATACAAGGAACATTAAATATTTCCTTGACCAAGGACTGGAATAATGTCACCATTACCTGTCACCTGCTGTCTAATGCTGTTACACAAATATTATCTCAGGAACAGCAATTCTGGTCCCCTGCTCTTCAGAGCTCCCCTTACAGAAAAGGAGAGGCAAAGTGCGTTATTTCTCACCACTTTCTCTTCTCATACAGGCCAGGGTCATTGCCTTTGGCTAAGATGCTTTTATTGGAAAAAGTTCAGCAAAAGGAAAAAGTGGACACCACACCCACCACACTGTGGACACGAGGTAGAGTAAGAGAGATGGTTTGGGTATAACTTAATGAGTCTTTTGCCTGTGCATCTGCATCATCTTTTCTCCTTCTTCCAAAAGAGCCTGATTAAAATTGGAAAGTAAGAGAAAATCTCCACTATTTTCAGGCAACTAGCATAAATTAGGACCTTCCTGTCTTTCCCTCACTCTTTCCAAACACAGTCAAGATAGTCGCTCTGCAGGCAATCCAGGGGTGCAGCCCAACTTCTTAATTCAACACTTCTGGTAGAAGAGTCATACATACCTTAAACATAACCAGAGAACCAGTCAGCATATAATATTTCATTCTTGGTTAACTATTCATCTGTGTTTGTCAAATTTACCTATTTCACCATGGCACATTATGTCTTCCCTTCGCTCTGGCCCTGTACTGCTAACCTCTCCTCTTCTAACCAGCTCTATTTTGCGGTCTAACTTGCTTTTTTCCCCTACCTTCTTCGCTGATGAGCGGACTTCCAAGAAATCAAATGCCAACAGAAGTCATAAACACTATCTAGAATAGGAAATGTAGGCAGAAACAACAGGGCAAAGCAAGTTAAGCTACATAATAGAGGTGTTGTTAATGTAATGTGTACAGAAATACAATATTTGCTAACATTAACTGTTGAAGAACATTTGTGCTCTTCTAGGCACTTAACTCCATTACTCAAAATGGAATTCCTGCTTTTTTAAGTCCCTCTTTGGCGTGGTTTTGGCTGGATTGGCCAATCAGAACAACAGATGGCCCTCCCCCCCCCCTCCCCCAGAGAGGAGAGGAGGAGATAAGGAGATTTACGAGTTTAGAAAAAGAACTACTTTAATGAAAATGTTAATAAATAAGAAAATAGTAAATAATAATAGAATAATAAAAATTAAAGAAAAAGTATACAATATACAAGGGCAAGTGTAGGGTGCTGCACCTGGGGAGGAATAACCCCATGCACCAGTACAGGTTGGGGGCTGACCTGCTGGAGAGCAGCTCTGTGGAAAGACACCTGGGAGTCCTGGTGGACAACAGGATGACCACGAGTCAGCAATGTGCCCTCGTGGCCAAGAAGGCCAATGGCATCCTGGAGTGCATCAAGAAGAGTGTGGCCAGCAGGTTGAGGAAGGTCATCCTCCCCCTCTACTCTGCCCTGGTGAGGCCACATCTGGAGTACTGTGTCCAGTTCTGGGCTCCCCGGTTCAAGAAGGACAGGGAACTGCTGGAGAGGGGACAGCAAAGGGCTACAAAGATGATTAAGGGGCTGGAACACCTCTCTTATGAAGAAAGGCTGAGGGATTTGGGTCTCTTCAGTCTGGAAAAAAGACAGCTCAGGGGGGACCTTATCAAAACTTATAAATACTTAAAGGGTGGGTGTCAGGAGGATGGGGCCAGGCTCTTTTCAGTGGTGCCCAGCGACAGGACAAGGGGCAACAGGCACAACCTTGAGCATAGGAAGTTCCACCTAAACATGAGGAGGAACTTCTTTACTTTGAGGGTGTCAGAGCACTGGAACAGGCTGCCCAGAGAGGTGGTGGAGTCTCCAACTCTGGAGACATTCAAAACCTGCCTGGACGCGTTCCTGTGCAACCTGCTCTGGGTGACCCTGCTCTGGCAGGGGGGTTGGACTAGATGATCTCCAGAGGTCCCTTCCAACCCTATGATTCTATATACAAAACCGTATCCAGCTCTCAGGATGATGATCGCGCCACCAGCAAACGCAGGGAAAGTCCCAGACTGGAGTCAGCGACAGACAGGAGCTGAATTCTGGAACTAGAGTCAGGAATGCTCGGATAGGGATCAAAGGCAGACGAACAGACAGGGTCCCCCTCAGACGTCGGCCATTGAAGAAAAAGTGAGCCAGAGGCGCCTTGTACCTTTGATCCCTCAGCTTTTATACTGAGTGTGATGCAGATGGGATGGAATACCCTGTTGGTCAGTTCGGTGTCACCTGTCCCATCTGCTCCTCCCTGCAGGTGGGACCCCTCTGTGCTTCTCCGCTTCCGACCCTCTAACGGGGCAAGCAGCGACGTTAGCTGACCTTGGTTGTTATAGCAATAGGTATAAGCAAGAGCCTCTGTGCACACCATTCCTTGGTATAATCAGGTCTTACCACTCTGAGAGGGAACAGTTTCTGAACAACATGCTGTTACTTTCAGGCTTTAGTCAGTTAGAAGAGAAGAGGCCCAGCTAAAAAGTAAAATTACAAAACAGAAAACTGGTTCTGTTTTACCTCAAACCAGGACATTCTTCTAAGGACATATCACAAAAGCCTTCTTCCCTCCTCCATCTCCAAGCGAATTATATATATTACTTATTAAAAATAAATAAATAAACCAGTAAAATGAAAACAGCAGTATCCGTTTAGAGGTTCCTGAATAAGAAACCTTACTTTACATTCGCTGTACTTTGATCAACTGGGAAAAAAAAATCCCAAACAAAAACACAAAACCCAAACAACAGAACAATAACCCAAAACTAAACAAAGACAGCAATACACAAGACTGTAGAAAACAGTGGACCATCGTAAGAGTACAGAAATAGAAACAAACATGATGGATAAAGCAATAATGATTCAGTACTGTTAGAGTGAGACTACATCTCTATCATGCAAACAAACCACAGCAATGATGACAAAGTTAGCTGTCAATAATAACTTGCAGGAGCAGGAATGCAACAGTATATGCTAAAAATTAGTAGCACGTTCTCATGATGTGATTTCTACATGAAAAAGTATAGTTTCATGCACATTGACAAACTGAATTGTGAAGGCTATAAAGAGAACCTTCTAGGATATACAGTCAAGAAAACTCTCTCACCCCAAGCCCTTGAGTCAAGTAGTTCCATTTGTACAGCAGCACATGTCAAATCTGATCTGGTATGAAAGTTTGACACACTGAAGTGATTTGTCTGGTGGTTTTTTTTTTTTTTTTTTTTCCAAACACTGTCTCCATATACTCCCTACATATTCAAGACGAATTTATGCCCAAATGCAGTATTTATTTACAAACTACTCTGCAAGAAATGCAACATAGCTTAATGAAAGTACCAAAGGAGATAATTTTTCGCATTTGTTTTTACTTTTTTTTTTTCAGTCCCCCCAATAAAGACCTACAAAATGAAATGGGAGAATGCTTTAAGGAGATGACAGGCTTAAAGACAGATCACCGAAACAGACTCAAAGCATGTATCCTGTCACAGAGTCATCAGTTCAGTAGTCTCAAGTTTAGCCTCACTAGCTTACCCCTTGAAACAAGGTCCCCCTTACAGGATCACACAATGAGGAACTAAGTCTGCTAATTGACACAAGGCACCAGGAAGAGAAATCCTTAGGATGAAAAGCTACACAAATCACATTGTGAAAGAAGTGATGGAGCACGTAGACTCCTGTATAAGGTATAGGTTAATAACAGATTCAAGAGCAAATAATTTCTCACCACTGATTTCAAGTGCATTCATTAGGCTAATCTTCTGTTTTAAGAACAGCAGGAAATAGAGTACAGATTTGAGCAAAATAAATTTCAACACACTTAAAAAAATAAAAAGATTACCTTCCGCAAGGTCTTTGAAAAGCATCTGAGATAACAGCAGACTGTTTGCTTTTGGGTGGTTTTTCTTGTTTTTAAAATAAACCAGAAGTTGAAGGAAGGCAAGTATTTGAATATGAAGATCCCATTCAAAATGTGCAGAAGTAACAGACACTAAATGCCAAACACTTAAAATTTAAAGTTCACAAGTAAGTTTCTTTAGGCAAATGCTATCTAAGAGTTTTTAAGTTTCATTTTTAAAGAAGTCTTAACTATTTAATTTTATTGAGATGCAGGTGGAAGATTTATCTTATTTATCACCACCACTAAAAAGCAGAGGGAACAAAGAGTATAAAGGTGTGGGTACCAAGTGTTATTTTCTGTCATTGGCTATCACAAAGCATGAACTCAACTGAATTTTCCTGATATGGGCTCACAACTCAGAGAGATGCACTGTATTTCCAGTTATCCAAACTAATATCTGCTGCCACTACTATAAACTTTCCCCAAAGCAAATGTTTCAAAACTACTTTGACCATCTGCCAACTTTCATGACCCTATGAACCCCACTGCAAATCTTTATTTGAGAGCCACAAGTCACACAACTTAAGAGCGCAAAGGAGTTCCAGAAATCCTTCACAGGCAGGAGGCACCAGTGGTTCTCCAGGGGTCTACTACTCTATTGTGCGATATGACCATCTGTTGACATGCAGCTGGTTCCAGGGGCAACACAATGATGTCTTTACCAGAAACTCCTTGAGGATCATCAGCAAAAGAGTATTAAATGGAATATAATTAAAAAAAAATCAAAACACTGGAGGGGTCACATCTGGACAGGTCCAGTGTATACACTGCCTGTATCACAAAACTTTGCTGTCTTGAAGAATGTGAAAGGCTTGCATCAGATAAAATTTTGAAACTCTCGGAATGACGGAGTTGAATCTAAAATACGCGGAAGAGGTATTTGCCAGCCAGGTAAATGATCCTGGGTTAGACTGGGATCTGGAAAAACTCAGCAGGAGTCCCAAAGCCAAACTAGAGACCACATGCACAATGAAAGCCGAATCACGAATTTGTAATTTCTTCTTTCAGCTGGAAAGGTCTCTAGACAAAAAACACTCTGGTTTTGATGCATATTCCATCTGAACTCTTCCAAAAAGAAGTGAAAAGATGCTTTTAACTTGTATCGAGACACCCTGTCATACTTCAGTACGCTTAATTCTGTAAGAAATTATTGCTGACAAAACAGCAATTTACTAACCAAAGAGAAGATTACTGCTACCAGAAGTGAAGAGCCTGCTTTATCTACTAGCCGTTCACAGTAAATTCTACCAGCAGTTTCCTTTACCATTCAGGTACTTTTGTTGATCTGAGAATTCCTATGCATTAACATATGAGTATGTATCTACATATGTATATGCTCTCTCATGCTACATACACGCATTTTTATTAATATTATCTATTAAACTTCTTACAAAAAGAAGCCAGTGCATGGGAATAATTCTACAAATATGCTTGGGGAATCTCTGTTAACTCCCACTTAGATTTCTTGAAAGCGAGAACCAAAAGTTGTGGCTTCCAATTCATCTTTTTTACCTCCTACAAAAGGTATGAATTTATACAGTAAATTGAAGCCTGGTGACAAAGTCTTTGCTTAACTACCTTTTGCAGTCCACAAGCTACTGAATCCACAAAGCAATTAAACCCAGTGAAATTACTATCTCCCATTAACATCAGCTTTCAAGTGTGTAAAGAATGGTACGAGCCTTTGGTGTAAGCAGCTGCTTTCTGCTTACTGCAAAAACTGGAGTACAATACATTCCAGCCAGCTACTTTTCAGTTAAGCTGCACTGAGCACATCCCTTTTTACCAACAGAGAAGGAAGGTTTGCAAAGTCCTGCACCTTGTTCTGCAGGAAACATAGGAAGAGCAAAGAGATGGGAAATCAGATTGTTATTCAATTAGCACCAATGTTTCACTTCTGCTGTCCCTGTTCTACCTGGAGCTTGTCTTGCAGTTCAGGTATAACTGCCCTTCCTTGATGATTAAGCTTTCTTATTACTATCTAACCAGAATGTATTTACTTACATTCAAGTTTGCAACAGAACGCTTTCAAGAACACTACAAAAAGATGCTTTGCTTGACTCCACAGTCAGCTTCTCAGAGTATTGCTACAGACTTTGTGTCTGCACTCACTTGCTGTCCAGATAAACAATATCTGTGATACCTACCTTGAGCTACTTAAAAATATTCCAGAGTAGTGATTTCAAGCAAACAAGAAGCTGGAGAGTAGACTCCACTGTAATTATTACACAGTAATCAGAACATCGAGCAACAGGATTAGGAAATAGTGTTTATGCTGGTCCACAATTTCCATCATGCTTGGTTCTAGTACTGATTTATAGTTTCAGACTTTGCTGAAACAGGGAAGGAAAATCCAAACACTGCGTCCAGTTATTCAATCATGAAAATACAAGAGATGCACTTCTCTACCTGTAGCAAAACAGAACTCCAGGCTCAACACCTGCAGCAAGGGAAAGTTGTCTGCTTATCTACCAGACAGATGAATAGATGCAATGCTGGAAAGGAGTGCAGGAGCATGGCACATCGGCCATTCCTTTCACACACTTCAGAAATAATTCACCTTCACAGCCAGTTAGAGGGAGTAAAGGACAGCTACAATTCCTTACAACAATGCTGAGCAGTGCATAAAATCGAAGGTTTACGATTAGTCCCTTTTCCAGCCCTTCCTACTGCTGAGAAGACTACAGTCTTTCCACAACTTTTTCAAGTCATGGTGTTTCCATAAAACAAGCCAACGCAGTATGCATGAGGCCTATGTATATTTCTAAATCCAGCCCTGATCCACTGCTTCTCTTACTTTGTAAAGTAATGATGGCTGCTCCCCTGCATCAGGCTATATTTAATTGTTATCAAGACTATCACTCCAGAAGGACAGCCATGGAAGTTTTCACCAGTCATCAAAGGGAAACGAATGGTTTTACTGCATTTGTTAAGTGTCATATTCGTAAAGTGACACAAATTTTCAAAGATTTCTTGTAGTTATCATCAATGCTGCTGTTTAGATTATCACTGTACTCACCTTCATGTCTTCTTCTTTTCTGCCAACTATTAAGAATCTGAACTTGTCTGCAATTTATTCCCAGCAGCAATTCTCAATTGCTTTCCTCATTTGTTCCACTTCCCTCCCTAGCATTCTGAATGGAAAGAGACCACTAGAAGCTTAGTAAACATATTTTGTTACTGATCTTTACTTCCATTCTGTAAAGTTCACATTTCCAGATTTGAAGGCTAACTACAGGAACACTTCCCAAGTTACACTTAGCTAATCTGTCTGCAGTTGCAGCTTTCTAGGGCAACTCCCCTCCGAGTAAAAGCCATCTAGAGTTCTGAAAACTTACAAAGAAGAAAAAAAAAAAAAAGATGGGGAAAAAAAAGACTAAACAACAGGTGAAAGTCATATAAAGATGACACTCCTTTTGCAATAATTATTTTAAATAATGGAACTAGGCTACACTGAAGAGAGTTCCATCATTTAAAATGGAAAGCTTTCACCTTCCATTTACATGGCAATGTAAATGCCAAAATGATAACACATGGCAAACATGAATATAAGCTGTGAATTAGGCGATGGGGTTAATGACTGATACAAAACTAGAAAAAAAAAGTTTTTAGCATTTTAAAACTTTTTAAAGCTTTCAGATGTGCTCAGCGGGACATTTAAGATGAAGGACAAGGTCTCACTTCACAGGCAAGTATCAAGTTTTGAGTATTATACAACCTCCTGATATTTACTTTTAATAAAGTTGCTGGGAACTTCACTATGTTTAGGTTATGAATTGCTACAGCTTTTAAATAACTTTGATATGCTTATATTTATGGGCACTTACAGTTCGATACAAAGTTGTCTTCCAACATATCTTTAGTAAGGTGGGTTGTTTCGAGCAGTAAGAAAATTCACACACAAAAATCATCAGACTTGTCCCTGGTGAGTTTATGCTTGTTAGAGGTCTTGTAGTTCAGAAGACTGGCCTTGCTCACACAATGTTATTTGTTCAAGTTTCTCTTCTTATCTGAAGAGGCTTTTTTTTAGTTTGTTTTTTTTTTTTAAACAACCAGGAATGTTTTTGCCCTTACTAGAAGAAACTCCCTATTTGTTTGCTAACTGGAACAGTACTGACTTTATTGTAAGCAGAAATCTTCAAAAATGATTATGTATATTCACAAGATTGGAAGTTTACCGTCCTTCTAGGACACTCCTCTATGTAAGAGGAAGCTCGACATAAAAATACACAAAAGTTATTAAAGTTTCTTTAGTTTTACTGTTCATAGATTTCCTTGTGATTTGCACCTAAAGTCATTTAAACGCTTCTCTCTTCCCCTTCGTCCCACACTGTTACACGCAAGCTTAATGGCCAGCACGTGTTGACTGAGCAGCTGGCAATTATATTCTTCTTGCGTATCTTCACTGGAGGCAATAATTTAGATCTCTCTCTACCCAACTGGAACTTTCCATGAAGTCTGCAGAACATAGTTTTCTTTATGACCCTCTAGCTGACAGAATCAGCTAACTGGTTCAACAGGCTGTGAGAGGCAGAAAGACAGATGGGGAGACTAACAGCACAGTCACAACCACCTCTTGGAAGAGAAGTCTAAAACCACTTTTTATTTGCAAGCTTACTTTGACTTCTTAAACCTTCAGCATTCATCATATTTCTGGTTTTAGAAATCTAAGCTTTCTAGCACAGAAGGGACTTCTTGAACTTAGCAGTGTTCTAGCAAGAGAACTTAATTCCACTCCTACAAATTGGCTGTCATTCTGCATGGATGCAGGGAAGTTCTAATCTGTCTCTCCCATACGTGGGAACACTCCGCACATACTAGAAGCATTCAACATGAGAGGACTGATTTTTTTTTTAATTAAAAAAACAGCTGGAAAACTGTACTTTCACTTCAGAAAACAAATACAAACTTAACACTTTCAGTTATACTGCTCCGACAGCTCCAAAGAAGGAAGAAACATGAAGTACTCTATATCCTGCTCCACCCTAGCTAGGGTTTTATACAACACATATTATGCATATGTGCCTTCCACTTCATAGACAGCAGCTTTGTTTTAACATTCTAATCCAATGTTTCAACTTATGACACTTCAGACATTTTTTTTTTTTCCCTCTCAAAAGACTAATACTATTCTGTTGGATGCTGATGCGGTTTTAATACTATTTAAGCTTTATTACGTAAGGTGTATTAAAGATCACTACAATTCTTAGCTGAAGCAATGTGAATGTAACAAGCAGATTAAGCACCTGTAAGGAAGTACGTCTAGTCCTCCTAACTACGGTCTGCTTGCTGACCAGGAAGCTTTGTCACCAAGTTCAAATATAAAGCAGTTTTAGTAAACAAAATATAGGAGAATACACAGTCAAGAATAACTGAAATGAGCTGTTGCTTACCTTGACTCTGCACTACTGTTTCTTATGCTTTCTTCATCACTGTGCCCATTCATTGTAAATTTTAAGAAGTTTAAAAGATAAATAAAAGTCCACTCAGGTTACAAGGTGGATATCAAGAATCCACTTCTTGGTATTCTGTATCTTTTCCAGGTGATGTGTTTGCTCTAGTGTTCTCTGCAGGTATTCAAGATTGCTCCCAAAATACCTAAAATAATAAAGGAAAACATTGACACAATTTTAAAGTAAGTTTGTAACTAAAAAGATACCAAGAATAATGTGGTCTTTCACTAACACTGAAAGGGGGCATCATCTTTGATGTCACATTTTCAACTGTAAAATAGCTTTTTGTGTGTTATCTTTTAATGACTGATCATTTTATCACCATTTTCTTCTCTGAAAAAAAAAAATTTAAAATCTTTCCTGATGTCTGTGAAAACTAGAAAAAGTTCCTCTCAAGAGAAGAACAGGTCTTTTTATTAGTTACAGTTAAAAAAAAAAATGAAAGAACTAAATGTAATACACAAAATGCATGAAAGTAAAGACTGTCTAGCTTTTTGTTCAACTGCAGTTGGGTCCCAGCATACTGGATACTATGCTTCTTTATGCAACTTTTCATTGATGGTGTTATAAAGATGGAAAATTCTGATGAACCACTAGCTGCAGAATAGGAAATGTTACGGAAATTACATTATTTTTAGTACTGTAGGGTGAGGAGAACAGTTTACTGCATGTCTGCACTATACCCCATGGTTTAACTTCTGCCATAGTACTGACTTCAGGACAAAGTAGATCAAAATTTTAAAGAAAAATTGCCTACCTGAACATGTAGGTAAAATCCAAGATATTAATGTTCTGCTAAGTAAAATGTATTTCATGCACAAAACGTAGTGGAAGTACTTCCACGTACACACATAATGCTTACATCCAGTTGCGGGTAGAGGCAGGAAGATAAAGACTGTCCCGATTAAAACAAGTGTCTCCACTAAATCAAACCAGCAAGATCCCACAGATGGAATGGCCATTATTTCACATAAAAAAGCATCTTAAATCAGATCACTGCAGTATCCGATGCAGGTAGAGAAAGTTTAGGCTCACAGTAAATTGCCTGCAAGTATAAACTCACTGATAATCAGATAAAGAGCAGCGCCTTTCACAGATTTAGTGGTATGAAAGCGATTAGGGGCTGCCTGCCGTGAGGTGCTCTCCTCTTAACGCACAACTGCCCAACCCAGAGCTCCTCGGGTGGCGGCGGGGGTAAAATCCTCGCTCGGGGGGTCAGGAATGCCCTGCGCTTAGGCACCATCTCAGGCACCCGAGCCATTCCGGCCAGCAAACAAAGGCGATGAGGGAGGGGAAAGTGATAGCAAGCAGCCCTGCAACCCCGCAGGGGCCGCCAAGCGAGGTCGGGCACCCGGCGGCGGCGAGCCGGGCGGCTCCCCACGGCTCGGCAGCGAGGCCGCGCTCCGCGCCGCCCCACCGCAGGCTCCCCGCCGCCCGCGGGGAGGGGACAAACACCCCCTCGCCTCCGGGCCCGGCACCCTCCGCACCCTGGGAAACACCTCGAACAGGGGGAAACTTGCTCCCTGCCGCCCGCTTCCTGCTCGGCGGCGATTCGAGCGCCTGCCGCCCACGGTCGCTCTCCCTCTGCCCGTTCCCGGGGCCCCCCCCGGGGGGGGCCCGGGCCAGGGCTGCGTCCCGCCCCCGGAGACGGCCCTCCGCTAGCGGCGCGGCCTGCACAGGCGCCGCTGCCGGCCAAGGCTCCCCGGCAGCGTCTCCAAGGCCGCCGCTGTCCTCCATGCTCGCTTCCCCCGGCGCCCCCCATGGCCAGAAGAGAGCCACGGCCCCTTCTGCTGCCTCCCGGGCAGCTCGACGCTGGCTCCCCCCGCAGGAGCCAGCGAGAGCGGCTCGACCACGGGCTGCCCGCCTCGGCCCTCGCAGCTCCCCCCCTCCGCGGAAAACGCCGAGCGGGCCCGAGAACCCAGCCCCGCGCCGGGCATCCAGCGCCCCCCTCCTCGCGGCCGACAGCGGGCCGCAGGCCCCATCTCCTCAGCACCGCCCGCCCCCTCCTTCCATCTTCGGAAGCCACACAACTCCCGGCCGGCGAAAGGGAGAGGAGCCATGGCAGGCCTCTGCCTACCTGCGTGCGCCCGGCCCGGCCCGGCCTTCCCAGGGCCGCCCCGGCCCGCGACTGCGCTACGCGCCACGGGGAGCTCCCTGCCGCAGCCCAGGGTCGGGGGCTGCTCCTGCGGCCGCGGCGGGGCCTGGGCCGCCGCTCCTCCCGCTGGCCGCCGGCTCCTCGCAGCCCCGCGCGGTGGGGTGGGCTCCGTTCGAACAATGAGGGCCCCGAACCGGGTAGGGAGGGGCGCAGGGAGAACCGGGCTGGTCGCCGCTCCGCTCCGCCACCGCCGCTTAAGTCCTGCCGACCGCCGCCATCACGCTGCCGCTCCGCTCAGCCTCCCCCTCCCTCCGTCGGATGGAAACCCCGGGCGTGATGTCAGCCCTGCGCCCTGGGACCGACCGGCAGGAGGAGGAGGAGCCACGGCTAGGGGCGACGGGCAGCGCCACCGGGCCGCTGAGGGGCGGGGGGGGGGGGGGGTGAAGGAGGAGCGGGCCGCGCTCCGCGCCGGGGCTGGCGGTAGCCGCCGCCCGCTCTCCGTCCCGGCCGCAGGAAGGGGGCCGGCGCAGCTGCGGCCGCCGTCCCTGTGTGAAGGCGCAGGGCGCGGCCCGGCTCGGCCCGGCGGGGCGCCATGACCCGAGCGGCGCGGCCGTGAGCCCGGCGGTACCGGTCTGCGCAGCGCGGCGGGGATGGGGGTTTGTGTGTCTGCCCTGGGTTTTTCGGTGCGAAGCCACAGCCCGGCGACAAACAGGGCCGCCGCTCTTAGTCTTAACTACGCCGTTATAAGTGGCACCGGGGCGTCTGCAGGGAGGGTGGGCGCGCTGCTGCGGGGGGGACGCTCGTCTCTGTCCGGACTGTCCCCTGGCTGGGGGATGGTCGTCTTCTTCCATTCCAGAGGCCAACACCCGCTGTTTTCAAAGCGATTAACGCGAGCCGTTTATTTAACGTGCCTCACGCTCGCTATCCGGGAAAAAAAAAAAAAACCAAACAAAAAAGCAACCAAACCAAACCCAACCCAAAAACCCAAAATACAAGACAAACATCACGTAACTTGTGCATCCGAATGTTCCTAGAGTGGCAAAGGAAAGTAGTAGTGGCTGAATGTAAGCGTGCTGTAAACAACGCAACACCGCAGCCGAAGACGGCCTTGGAAAGAGGAAGCAGCTTACCTGCCTCTCCCATTTCGGAGAAACGGGTACGCAGTTGTGCTCTGTCACGCTAAAGGAGGATTGCGGGATCATTGCTGATGGACAGCCTGGCAGCAGACCTTGGGACGTGTTTTTGTTTAGCGCCCCGCAAGAGTGAAAGAGGTCAAGATCACCGTGAAAACGCAGTTTGCTCATCAACAGAGGGGAGGCTTGAAGGAAGCGAGTCACTGTGGGCATACTCGAGGAAAGTGGTTACAGTCACTGTCAAATCAATTGAAGCTTGAAGAGTTGTGTTGGCCAGGAGCCAACGTCTGAGCCACAGTCAGTCATCTGGAGACTTCTCGGGCCTGTAGCTTACCTAATGGTTGCTCTTCCAGGGTGAGCAAAGCTGGTGGCCTCAGCACTCAGCAGCCAATGTACCCACCACCCTTCAGCTGGGATGTGGGGGTTTCCTGGAGCTGCGCCTTCTGCCCACCAAGCGGGTTGTGGGGTTGACCGCCACGCACGGTGACTTGCTGTCTGAGGAGCAGCAGAGGGCAGATGAGGCGAATACACTAGCCCAGCTCTCAGGCATCATCCATGGTTGATGGCAGAGAATAGTTTTTGCCCCTAGATTTAAAAAAAATGCGCTAGGAATTGCTCAGACAAGAAAAGCTTCAAAGCTTATGAGAAGGTTATATTACACTGTGTTCCTTATTGAAGCACTTAAGCTTGCCTAAGTCAGCTTGAGAGAGAATATTTTATTGTGGTAGATGAGAGCACTCTAAGATCAAGGGACTGAGGTTTAAGAGTGTCAAAATGAAAGTAACTGTTTTAAATTAAGGTAATTAGAACATTACCAAGGATAGTTCAGACCCTAATGGAAGGATTTTTGTTACTGTTAGGGTTTTGTTAATTTTAAGGAAAGAAACAGTAGAAAGCCACTACCTTGTTTAACCAGAAGGGACGGGCCTTATGCAGAAATTGTGGACCAAAGCAGTTACCTGCAGCAAGGAGGCGATATGACTAAGTTGATAAGAATTATAATACATGCCAAGTGTTAGGTGTACAAATGATGTGACTTAGATGAATAATTTGAGTTGCATGGGTAAGTAACGAAACTGTTTTCATTGGGTTTTAGAGCTTGTTGCAAAACTCCAATAGGTCAATATAGATATTTAAATACAAAATTTACACCTTTCATATCAATATGATCCACAGAATCAGTATAACCTTTAGTAATGCAACCCCACCTAAATACAAATAAGAGGAAATACATTAATTTAGCATCTCTTATCCTGGTTTGAGGTAAAAGAGAACCAATTTGCTTTTCAGTAATTTTACTTTTCAGTTAAGGCTCTTCTAACTCTCTGAAATTAACGTCATATTTTTCAGTGTCTGCTCCTATCTGATATCTATAATGAACATCAAGGAATGGTATGCAGAGAGGCTCCTACTTATACTTGTTGCTATAACAACCAAGGTCAGCTCACTTTGTTATATGCCCTGTTGGAGGGTTGGAGGCAGAAAGGCGTTGAGGGATTGCACCTGCAGGGAGTATGGGACAGGACAGGTGACCCAAAACTGATGAAGAGGGTATTCCATCCCATCTGCGCCATGCTCAGTATAAAAGCTGAGGGATCAAAGGGTCAGCTCTCTTTCTTCAGTGGCCAGTGTCCGAGGACGACTCTGTCTGTTTGCCTGCCTTTGATCCTGATCCGCGCATTCCTGAGTCCAGATCTGGAATCCAGTTCCCATCTGTTGCTGAGTCCAGTCTGGGACTTTCCCAGTGCCTGTTGGTGACATCATCCTGGGAGCTCGGTAGAGTTTTGTGTATATTGTATATATTTCATTATTTTCTTATTATTATCTTTTCTTTTTATTATTTTTTATTTCATTAATAATTTCATTATTAATATTTCATTAAAGTAGTTTAATTTTCTTTTCAACTCATCTCTTTCTCATTCGTCTCTCACTTGGGAGAGAAGTTAGAGAGTATCACAGAATCACAGAATGTGATCACAGAGCATCTGTCATTCATTTTAGGCCAGTCCAACCCAAACCACAACACCTTTCTGTTTACAGAATTTCTCTCACAAACTGCTACACTTTATTTATTTGGAGATGTATAAAAAATGGTCAGGGAAGAAAGGAGATGGAGGAAAATAAATTAAATATATTCCAACAATTCCAGTTGCTTAGCTACAGAATGCACTCAATTCTTACTAACCATCCAAAAAGCTAAACATCAATAAAGAGGGCAGATGTTAGTCAAATTCCTCTATTTTTGCTATCCACTCCCTCTCTTCAAGTTCCTGATTATTCACAGAGATACAGCGACTGTCATCCTTCTCTTTTCTTTGTTTCTTGTCCTTCCTACCCCTCTGTAAAACATCATGTATAGAAAATAGTTTTATTCTGCTAGAAAATACCTTTCCAGGCTGCTGCTTTGAGTCATTTGCATGATTTAATTTTCATGAAAAGTGTTGATTTTTAACCTGTAGTAACATCAACAATAATAATCAACTTTTGTTAGCAAATGAAAATAAAATAGTATCCCCATAAGTCCAATAAGTTGGTTTAGCCATTAGTACAGAAATTAACAAAAACTACCTATTCTTTCAGGAAAAGAATTGAGGGAGAACGTCCATGTATTCCATTTCACATGGCAACTACTACTTTGACTTTTGCATGGTTAGAGTTACTGTTGTGACTGTTTCTACATTTAAATATTGATCACATTGCACATACACAGCTTCCTTTGCAGGTTTTGGCCCCAGATCTTCTGACATTTTAAATATGAGCACAATTTCCTGGCATTCTTCCAAATGTTTAGGGCCTCTGCTTCATTAAGAAGATGCTCATGTTCTGCAAGATTATCTACAAAGTAGAAAGGTATGACCGTACTTATACTAAGTATATTTGTAGTAGCTTATTTTAGCTATCAAAACTAACTGTGAACATATGACAGAGTGAACATTAGCATAAATTAATAATCAGAGTCAGTGCTAAAGAATTTTACAAACAGTACTATCAAGATTATACGATTGTTGTCATATATGATTCCATTTGCAGACCCACAGCACTTTTATCCTGTTCACAGTTACATGCAGCGCAGCATGTCAGATGTCCTTGGAGAGCTGCCTTGTGGCTGCTAGCAGATTCTGGAGACTGTTTTAGGTTAATTAAGTGATACACACATACTTGCACCTGCTATGAACACCTTTTTGCCAGAAAGGCATTTATGTGCAAACTTTACCATAATCCATTACTATCAGGTGGTCTGCTATAAACACTCTTTCCCCCCCCCAGCACTTCAATACCAGTAGTTTTTATATTAAACCTGCCTCCTTTCCAATGAGGATCAGTCCTTAGCTTTTTTTTTACACTTGCATGATTTAGTTAGAGGTGTGAGATGTCTTCCTGCCTCCTGTCTGTCGCAAATATGCTTGCCTGTGTGCTCACTAATATGAATTGGTTTGTTTCCTGAACACAGCAGTTAAAACACTGGCCTAGACCCAAAAGATAGCCTCCATTCCCTAAGTCTTCTAAATATGTCCCAAAGTGCTGTTCCCCAGCACATGCGCTTTCATTTGTGTTTGAGAAATGAAGGTGCCTCACATTCAGTAACCTTGCTTGGAGTCACTGCAACATGAGGCAGGCTTAAGATTCAAGCAGAATAAATTTCTGTTTCAAGTAGGATATGAATTGAACTCCTAATTACAACACTTGGAAGAAGTCTACCTTTTTAGGTATATTTTACTTAATAGCCTTCTTGGCTTCCTCAGTTTCCTTCACTTAGATGCTTTTGGTAGAGTTTTTCAGCTGCGTTGGAAATCCCCTTTGAAGGTATGGTTTCCCAGTGGTTTCAATTAACTGGAGTTAGAGCTGCTGTGATCCTATCGTCTTGTCTACCATGGCAGCCAAAAACTAGGCCCACTCAAAAACCGTATCCTGGGCTGCACCAAAAGAATCAGCACCAGCAGGTTGAGGGAGGTGATTCTTGTCCTCTACTCCACTCTGGTGAGACCCTACCTGGAGTAGTGCGTCCAGATTTGGAGTTCCTAGCACAAGAAGGGCGTGGAGGGGGTCCAGAGGAGGGCCACAAAGGTGATCAGAGGGCTGGAGCACCTCTCCTACGAGGACAGGCTGAAAGAGTTGTGGCTGTTCAGCCTGGAGAAGAGAAGGCTCTGTTGAGACATTATGGTGGCCTTCCAGCATCTGAAGGGGGCCTTGAAGAAAGCCAGAGAGGGACATTTTACAAGGGCCCGTAGGGACAGGATGATGCGTAATGGTTTCAAACTGGAAGAAGGTACATTTAGATTAGATATTAGGAAGAAATTTTTCACTATGAGGGCGCTGATGCAGTGTAACAGGTTGCCCAAAGAAGTTGTGGATGCCCCATTCCTGGACATGTTCAAGGCCAGGCTGGATGGGGCTTTGCACAACCTGATCTAGTGGGAGGTGTCCCTGCCCAGGGCAGGGGGATTGGAACTAGATGGTCTTTAAGGTCTCTTCCAACCTAAACCATCCTATGATACTTGCTGAACTAGGTCACAACACAGCTGCACATGCAGGAACTTAGAGTGGTTAGAAGTTGCTGCAGCAGTATCTGGAGATCTTTCTCCTCATCCCTGCTAGAGAAAGATTTTTCTTTCACAGCTGAACTGGTTTGTATTATACCTTTAACCAATTCCTTCTGGCTTAGTAAAGTATGCATGACATTCCTATCTTAGCAGCATTTCACACCATAAGTAATACTGACTTCTGTTACATGTAGCTTTTAGTCTGTATCGAGAAAAATACCTGTGACACAAGACATTTTAAGGGCATCTGGACAGCTTTTCTGTTATTACAGAAAAGCTATCACCCATGGGAATAACCTGTCTTTTTCTGAAACTGTATTACAGGTTTCTGGCATCTCTGCATGCTTCCAAGGTGTGTGAGAGCGTATTTATTGTGCCTAAGGTGTCACTGATTCACCCTACCCCTAGCCCCCTGGCTGTTCCCGAGTTGGATTTATGCTTGTAGACAAAACATAATACATGATCCCGGTTATGCAATTGCACTGTTATGCAATTAGCACAATCCATTTCAATGTCTATGTTTTCAGGTTATTTATCTAAACACATCTTTTTAACAGCGGTAGTGGTTCATGTTTATCACAGTATCTTATGTTAAAGAAAAGATGTATCACTGTTCTTAACATTTAGAAGCTCTTCTGAACAAAGAAGCTTTTTCCTTTTTGAAGTAGTGAAGCCTTACATACTGTATCTAGGAGTCTTTAGTGAGGCAAGATAGACACAAGAAATATCCTTAACCTTTAACTATGTGCTAGGTTATTTACTGTTTTCTTCCATTTTTCTAATCTTCTTTCTAAACAACTCCCACCACCACACTCAGTACTTTGATTTTTCTCCTTCTACTCTTCAATTAATTCTAAAATATGTCCTGAAGAGCTCAAAGACCACAATACTAGGTATAACACAACAACAAAGAATTTCTTTCTCCTCAGTAGATGTCACATGCAGCAGGCATAGCCTAGTTGGCCCGCTTTTCATTCATTTTTTACCCCTACGGTTACTCCATTTCATTTTGCATTCTCTAAGAAGCCGTCAATAGCAATTTATACAGGTAAGCTAGTCATTATCCTGTCACTTAAACGCTACATCTTTCTTGCTGCCTTCTGCACTCCTCCTAGTTCTTTTATTTACCACACCCAGAAAGCCCTTCTTCTCCTAGTTGGGCCTCATCAGCCAGCCAGCTGCACAATGCTAAAGATTGGGAAGATAAAGATTTAGAAGAAAACAAAGGTGGCAAAAAAGTCACTTATTTTCTAGACATTGCTAAAAGATAAATAAGAGAAAAAGATGCAGTTCTAGGAGAAAAAAGTTACTCTAAATTTTTTATCTGTTTAGCCTGTGTGCCATTTTCAGAGTACTCTTGTTAGAAATCAGTTGAGTTTAAATCTGCTACTTGCTTAGGTTTGTCTTCACATGCAGCTGATCAGGAGTAGTTATTTCAAAACAATTTTGTGTGTAGCTACTTACATCATAGTAAGATACAAAGTTTTGTTGGCTTTAAATGTCATTAATCTTTAGATACTTAAAATGCAGGTGGATTTGTTAACTGCAGTGCATGGAAACTGGATTTATGGAATAAAAAAAAACCCTAGCAGCTAGTTAAATAAATTTACTAACTTTGACCAACTAAGCATAGATTTTCTAATAATTTATTTATAAATTTCTTAAATTATTTATGCAATCCCTTAAAAATATTTAAGTACATCAGTGTAAATTAAATTACTTTCAAGTTAAACCAAATATAACAGCTTCAATTGGTACAAGTGTATACATAAATTTTCTTAACTATATGAGTTTAATTAAATTGAGGAACAAACTGATAATTGGGCAAGTATGATTCAAGACTTTAGTTACACCTCATAGTACAATTAAATAAACTTCTTACAAATTTCTGCCTTGTCTGGACAGAGTATCTGGACGTGATTTGAACATCTGAACAGAAACATTGCTGAATGTTTTGCTGAAAAGATCGAAGAATTAGTTAAAATAGTGTCATTTAAATGGTTATAATGAGGCTTTAAAGTTAACATCCATCAGGACTGCTGAGAAAAGTTCACAATTTTCTCTAGACTATGATTTTGTTTGGTCTGTTTAGATTGCCCTTGATTTGTTGGAGGCATTAATTCTCTCCAAAAGCAGCTGCAGGGCGTAGACCTTGCCTGCCTTATAAGCATAGTGTCTGTTAATGTTATCTTCTCAATGTTTAGCTAGAGAAAGTGTAAACATTTGAAGTAAACGTTTTATTTTTTCTTAGGCAATAACCCTTGGTGTTTTCAAGATGAAGACAAACCTGCGACTATTTCTTGCAGAGACAACAGTAGACTGCTTTAGACTATTTTCTGGAGTAGAAGAAAGAACTTAATTCCTGGAGACTTACTTAATCACAGGAAGCACTTATGTGTTTGTGAATAAAAATAATATATCTAGTATCCAGAGTTAAAGAAGACACTTACGGTAATGATCCTTCAAGCCACAAATAGTCTGACACAAATTGTCAGATGATAGTTTTAAACATGGCTGTTTTCTTGTTAACATACCATTTTTATAGCCTTTTTTCTTTCAAGTCAGAATGATCATATACATATGATACAATTCTTTCAGAGGATTTTTAAAATAAAGAAGGAACTTTTCTATTGAGAAGAAGAGGAGCTTGTCATGCAGTCAATTCTACATTTTTCATTTGTTTAGTCATATTTTAGACTCCAGTAATGAAAGAAGTAGATTGTTTTCTCTAAATTGCCTTTGATACCTTCATGCTGTGGTGATACTGCCGGTCTTTAGTTTCCCATAGTTCTGTTGTGTCTGGAAAAGGAAGGACATTTTCTGATATGAATAGAATGTAGATGGCCCTTCTTTGTTATGAATTTATTTATCTTTGACCTATGCTTTCAGTTCTTCCCATTCTATTTTCAACAATCTCAGATTGTTCTGCTCCTGCAGAACAAAAAGGTGCAATTACAGGTTACTGTAATTATTAAATTTTGTAGCTTTAGCCCATGTCCATATTAGGAACCTGATAGTTATAGGTCTGTGGGCTGTTTGGGGTTTTGGGTTGTTTCTTTGGTTGGTTTTTGGTTTTTGGTTTGGGCTTTTTTGGCTTTTTTTGGGGTGGGGCAAGGAGGAGGGTGACACACTTTGAAAGCCAAGAGGCTAGACATACCAAAGACAGAGTTCTTGCTATTTTAATTTGTGAATCTAGTAAAGCCTTCTTTGTTGCTGATGGCAGGAAGTGGTAACTGTTTTAACAATGACTTCAACTAAGTTCTGGTTTTAGCTGTCTGTCATACGTGTGTATTCAATTAGTCTACAACTTTTTAAAGCCAAAATAAATACTGTAAATACCCAGGTGAAATGAACAAGTCCCTGTAAAGATTTATGTTTGAAGTAGCCTATATTTCAACTAGCAGGCTGTTTGGTGCAGTACTTGAGGATGGAGCTAAAAACAGTAAATCCTGATTCTAGATAGGTAGGTAACATTAGTGAAGCTTTTATAAATGGACGAATATCTTTCTAGTATATTAACTCTCACATTGAGGCTCTGGTATTATTTGTTTTTAAATGGTCTTACTTTTTGAAGTGATGATATTAATAATTATCTGATTTTGTTAAGTATTCTAAGTTTACTTTCTAGTTCTAATTTTAGTTGAAAATTAGCTCATAAATTAAAAATTAAAAAAATAAGTCATTGGCATATCTAGGCTTTGGCCAAGATCAAAGGAATGAAGAGAAGCTGAAGAAAGGTCAGCAGCAACAGTCAGCTAAATAAAAATAGTTTCAAAATATTTTAATCTCCAAGCTTTACTGAGTCTACTTGGTTTGCACATGATAATCATTGCTGTAAGCAGCCTGCTAATACCTCACATGAAGCTGTGATTTTGTTTCCTGGTCCTGTACACCAGAGCAGTTCCAATGTGGGTGGCAAACCATCTCTGAGCAGCGGCAGCATCTTCAAACTTTGTTTCCACTTGCCACCATTTTTCCTTTAGGTACTGAGTGCTTCAATTACCCAGAAAAGTATACGGAGTCAGTAGCAGCATCCAAGATGGGATACAAATTATTTTGATTCTCACCCATCACTTTGAAAATCAGTATCTTATTTCAAAAGAGCACTTTGGTTATAAAATCATTCAGACTTTGAATATAAAAACAGAATTGGCTATTTTTTCAGAAAAGACAACGTGATGACCCCAGCATACCCAGCCATAAGCACACCAGCTAGTAGTTACGTTTTCTTGTTTACAGGGTGAGACTAGTTACCTTTGTTGCAGGTTCATGCTGTACCAGGCCGTCTCCAAGTACTTGAAAGAAGAAAAACAAATAAGTGTTCTGGGAACAGCTAACTAAGATCTTTACTTCTGCAAACTTGTATCCTATATACCAATATCTGAATCTCTGTTATGTTCCCTAACCTTTCCCACTCTTCAACGCCTCAGGTTCTTTTTCATGTCCACTAACTGTGCTGTTCTGTGGGACAAGGGAGGAGTAAGGCATGAGAAGGCTGATTTGACTTTGCCGGATACCAGATGATACCAGGTACCAGGGGCATTCATTTATATCTCTGTTTATAACCACAGTCTTTATATTTTCAGACGCCCGGCACTTTTGGTAGACTTGGTTGAACTTGCTATCCGATTTCAAAAGTTAATGCAGAAGGAAATAGGGAATGAAAAAGTATATAGAGTCAATGCAACTGTATTTTTTTTTTCGTTAGGAAGCTCTACTAGAAGAAGAGGGCCAATGATGTGTGGGAAAGAAACTAGCCAGTCTTTCAAAGACTCTTTCTACTGTCCACTTGCAAAATACCCCTAAAAATCTAAGTTTGAAATTTCTTAACTTTCTTCTTCTTAACGTTTTTTAAAGTTACTTCACTCTCTTGAACAATCAAAAAATGTCAGCTCCTACATGTAGACTTAAGCTGTCATAAGTTTGTTTTAGAGAACTGTTATACTATTTCTAGGGTATATTGCCTCTTTCAGGTTTTGCGAGAGTAATATCATATAGGCCTTGTTCATTTAACCCCTTTCCTGCTTCTTCTGTTTGCATGCTGGTGTACCATGAACTTCTAGTGGTCTCCTTCCTGATCAGTCCTCCCAAATTCAGCTGTCTGGCCAGCTGGCTTGGTTGGTAGACCGTTGGCCAGATACACATGGCAGGTGGACTGTCACAGCAAAAGGCATGGTATTAGGCAGCCATCGGGGAATATGCACCTTTGCTTAATGAACTCCAACCGTAAGGCATTTTCTGTGCTGTAGGCCCTCCTCTGTGACCATGTGTTACTGGGAACCTGCTTTTCGTTTGATAAGCATTATTGTTATGTGACCTTATGCGTAAAATGCCCATTCTTCATAACATGTCACATATTTTATAATTCACTGGAAGTTAAGAGGCATAAAGTGGCATATTCCACTATGTATAACACTGTATTTACATGTGGAGCTTTTGTTTTTGCAGCTATTTCAGTCACAAGCCTCCCCTATTGATATCCCAACATGACATAGTTTACACTACAGATGTTTACAAATGCAGATGTTTGAAGCTTCCCCCCAGCCACAAGAAGGCTACTCTTACCCATCAATTTTAACAAACCAGTATGTGTTACTCTAGTATAACTATTATACTTGGTCAAAACCTTGAACATTGTGCCTCTTGCGTACTGCAGTAATGCAGTTTTCTCACTATAGAAACTAGTTGCTCTAACTAGAGCAATATGTATTGCCTTAGATGTGGCCTAAGTTTTATAAGGCAGTGGGTTTTTTTCCCCTCTCAATTGTACCAGTATGATGGGTATGTCATGCTAGCAGTTGTACTAACGAGTAGCCTTTTAGTACCTCAGTGCTGTTAGGTGTAAATAAGTTTACAAAAGGTAACTGAGTGTTTTCAGTGTTTGAGTCTTCAGTTAGACTAGCTCTGAGAAGAGTGGACAGCTGACTATAATTTGAGCACGCAGAAGTTCAGGTCAAAGCTAAGGTTTGTTACTATCCCTACCGCTGATGGGAAAAATAGACCAAAGAAATTGAAGGAATCATATGTGAACTGTTTCCTCCAGTTACTAAAGGGAGGGTAAACAGGAACTCTGTCTGAAAGAGGAATCATCCTTCTGTACTTAACCACATAACATACAAAACGTGCAGAATTTATTGAAAAGGCCTATACTATATGCAGTATACAACAGTAACAATTGGGGTTACACCCGTAACTTGCTCTTTGACATAGAGAGTGGTGAAAATGAATGATTTTAAAGCTGAGAAGAGTTGCAACAAATAGAAAATATATTCATTCCTTCAAAGCATTTTTACTGTTATTAAGAATATGATCCTCAAAATATTCCTGTGAGGCAGTATTACCCCAGTTTATACTAAGAAAATGAAGACTGAAAGGAATTACACAATAAATGAGAACTAGAATGATACAATAGCATCGGAAGGAAAAAAAGTCCACAAAATGTTAATCTGCAGAGACTTTACAGCAAGACACTAGCGGCATAACAGCGTCTCCGGCTGCATCTATTTTCTCAAGACACTAATTGCATAATTCATTTACTGCTAATGTAAATGAAAAAAAGGGCAATGGGACCTTCTCACATTTTCGAGGCCTTGTCTGAGACAGTTCACTAACATACTGAAATGTAGATCTCTGTCTTGAGGTCTTACCTAGAATCTGGGATAAAAATTCTTTCTGAAGTTGTTGATACCAAGTTTTAATTCTTCTGTTAAAAGGTTATAGAAGTTAATGACTGTAAAGCTGAGAATTCATTTTATCAGGTAGAAACATCTTAGAGCCAGGAATCTGTTAACTGAGGTAGAAGAGGGCTAAGTCAACCCTTAAACCCAAAGAAAGGTAAGAAAAATAACTTTGCTGCCAGGCTATCATTTAAGACTCTACTGTCTGGTCACAAGAGTCGAGGAAATAGGAAAAGAGGGTTTACATCATGTGCTAGAAAATATCAAGCCATATATGAAAGCAGGAGCAGAAAAGATAAAGTTCATGGCAGGTGTGAACTGTAGAGGCAAATTAGAAAGCCTCATACACTTGCTTAGAAGGTGGCATGGCTAAGGAGAAATTGTAACATGAATTTTCACATTTTCTTTTTTGTTTGTTTCTTCTACAATCTGCAATTTTAAGTAAACAGGTTATATTTTTTCCTTATAATTTATCTGTCAATGAAACGTAATCCTTCTGTCTGACTCTTCTGCTTCTTCATGGCGACAAATCCCTCTACATGTGGTGGGTTGACCTTGGCTGCCTGCCAGATGCCCACAGAGCCGCTCTCTCACTCCCTCTCGTCAGCAGGATGGGGAGAAAATAAGATGAGAAGATCATGGGTTGAGATAAAGACAGGGAGATCAGTTACTAATTACTATCACAGGGGAAATGGACTAGACTTGGAAAAATTAATTTAATTTATTGCCAATTAGGGTTGGATGGTGAGAAACAAAGACAAAATACCCAAATCACCTTCCCTTCACCCTCCTGCTTTTTTGCACTCCTTCATTCCCAACTCCTCTACCTCCTCCCTCTGAGCATGCAGGGGGATGGGGAATGGGAGCTGGGATCAGTCCGTAACAGCTTCTCTCTGCCTTTCCTTCCTCCTCACACTCTTCCCATGCTCCAGAGTGGGTACTCCCCATGGGATACAGTCTGTCACAGTCTGCTCTAACATGGGTTGTCCACGAGCCTTAGTTTCTTCAGGATAAACTTGCTCCAGCATGGGCTGTCTGTGGGCTGCAGGGAAACACCACTTCCACTGAGGTCTCTCCCGTGGGCTGCAGGGGAAGCATCTCCCACCAACTCGCCTCCTTCACTGATGCTGGTGTCTGCAGGGGTCTTGCACATATTTCTTACTCTTCTCTCTCAACTATTGTGCAGCATTTTTTACCATTTCTTAAGTAAATTTTCTTAGAGGCGGCACCACCCTGGCCAAGGGGCTCAGCCATGGGTCGGTTGGAGCCACCCTGCAGTCCACCCCAGCTACTAAAATGTTGCCTTGTAGACCAAATACATGAAGATATTGTGTCACTTTCACAGTGACCAGAATGCCAGTATCTCCAAAAGGTTTCATACTGTGCCCTGATTTGAGCTGTGCAGGCTGCTTGAGAGCTGGTACTGCACAATTCTGAGAGTAAGAAGTTTTTTCTGCTGGCTGACTGGATAAGCATTCAGGTAACGGTGGCACTCCTGAGTCTCGAAGGGAGTGTGTAGTATTTGTTCTAGGGCTGGATAGTCCTTCCAAGCGCAGCTCAGGAGACACAACTCAGTACTGATTTTTGTCCCACGGAGGGCCATGAATTGTGCATGCACCAAGATGTGGGTTATGCAACAGAGATTTAGCAATTATCTCTTCCTTTTGATGGACCTAACAAAGTACTTTGCTCCTCCATTTCCTGAGGAAGTCCTAGTAAATTGCTAGCTGTGAGGCAAGACTTTGAGGGATCTGATAACTGGAAATATGAACACTGTCATGTATTGCAGGAAGTTGTGCTCTTATATCCTTGCATTTACATGTGTAAAATGTAAAAAGCTGTGTAGCAGCAGCAGAAGGCAGGACGTATGGAGCCGGCTGTGAACACAAGCTGTGCCCAGCCTGTCTTTCCATCAGAGGAGGCTGTGAACAACTGGCCCCTTCACGACTAACAGAACTTCCCATCCTTCTTTAAGGCAGACAAGATCTGGAGGGAACTGGCAAGCGGTTTCAACCTGTTTCAAACCTGAATAAGACTCAGCATTGGAAATTTAAAACAGTCTCCCAAAGGGGGTGGCAGTAAGGAACTGGGAACGATGTATTGTTTTATGTGTATGTTTATAATGTTGGGCATGTGCTTGCTTTTAGCATGATATTCAAGACAACAACATGAATAAACTTATGTGTTGGGATGGTAGCAGGTCAGATCCTGGATTTTTCAAATTAGGCATGCAAAATTACTGTGTATCTTGTCTAAGTTTCTGCAGTATGGCTCTCTAGGTGCAGAACGGAAGTAAAAGCATTGCTGTACATCAGAGAGATTTCATCAAGCTTAGTAAATTATTATGAAACAAGAAGATGCAATAATATTGTTTAAGAAAAGCCCCAGAGAAAATTAGTATCTTCATGGCAGAAATGCATTTGGCCATTCTGTGTTTTTAAATGGAGAACATTCAGTGATACGAATACGACACATTCCTCTGCATACTGGGTAAAGTAGCAGTGCTGTGTCATTTCAATGCGTGATTGTCTTTAAGAGACTCTTAATCATTTAAAGAAACCGACAACTTAAAATTTAGAAAGTGCCAGATCAAGTGTATGTGGACAGCTTAATCCAATCTTTTAGTTGGGAAATACATATACAAATACATGAACTAGAAATCCTACTGTAAAAACACATCTACAACTTTTGGCATATCCATTTAAAAAGGGAAAAAAACCCAACCCCAAAACCTTTGCTATTGAAGTAACTATTTTGCTTTTTTTTTGCTTTTTTTTTTTCATTGAAGACATGGGGAATATAATAATATGACCAAATTAGTGAACCGTACCAGGTGTCTTCATTTAAAATAAACCATCAGCGCTCAAGTTAATTCTCCTGATCTTTAGCTGCACTGTCATGATACGATATCATGATGTCTTGGTTTGAGGATGTCAGTTTATGTTAATGTCACATGGTATACCAGTCAGTTTGATAAATCATTTAAAATATATTCTGACATTAATGAAGCACATGCATACATATTCAAAGGGAGAAAACTATTAATTTATTCTGTATATTATAAAATTTTATTCATGAGCTCCAGAAATGAGATAAATATTAAGACTAGTGAGGAAGACAGAGGGCCTCAAGATATAAAGAGAAGTATGTGCATGTGCCTTGCTTTGGTTCACTCTGTTGCTATGAAAAAATTCAAGAGTTGCATTTATGAAAGTGGGAAGATAAATAGTGATAGCGAATTGCTTAAGATCACACAGATGTGTCAGACAGATCTGGCAAGCAAGCAAAATTTCTTGGATGCAGGAATAGAGATGGATTATGCTTGATGAGGCATCCTATGGTGGACAGCAGAGATTTATCTTCAGAATGATGTAATTGAGGTTTTCTCATACTGATTTTTAAAATAATGTATATTTTAAAACTGTTTTTTTACTCAGTTTATCACAGTCGTGTGAGATAAATTAAACCTGAAAAAAGCTTCTTATGACTGACAATTCTCCTGTTGGAAAATTAAGATACTGGTTTGTAACAATTTTGGAATTGTTATAATTGAACCAGCTTGTTATAAATGGTTATGTATAAATAAATAAATATGTCTTAAAGTAATTCTTCCACTAGGTAAGAAATATTTGTTGTTGCAGTGCTGTCATTTTGGGTTTTCTGTTTGTTTATTTAGATTTTTTAAATTGTTTTAACAATCAGCACTTCAAAAAAAGCTTAGGGGCCAATGTACAACTTGCAAATGAGAGTGACGGTGTGTATGTCTCTACCTTTTTTACAGAAGCCTGGATTATAATACAGTTATATGTTGCTTTCTTCTGTACACACTAATTCTTTCACATCATTAAAGGATCTAGGATTCTGAAGTAATTGTATTACTCAAAAGGGAGCATTGTGGAAAGTCGGTTGCAAAGGATGACATTAATGCTGATTCCCCTTTCTATTTACAAAGCATATCTTCACCAAAAATGAACCAGAATATGATACAGTTTCTTCCTTTTGTAAGAATGAACCCTTGGGAGTCAGTTACAATCATAGAATCATAGGATGTGTTGGGTTGGAAGAGACCTCTAAAGGTCATCTAGGCCAACCCCCCTGCAGTGAGCAGGGACATCTTTAACTCGATCAGGTTGCTCAGAGCCTCATCAACCTGGCCTTGAATGTCTCCAGGGATGGGGCCTCCACCACCCCTCTGGGCAACCTGTTCCAGTGTCTCACCACCCTCATTGTAAACAACTTCTTCCTAATGTCTAACCTAAACCCACCCTGCTCTAGTTTAAAACCATTGATCCTCATCTTATCGCTACATGCCCTTGCAAACAGCCCCTCCCCAGCTTTCTTCCAGGCCCTCTTTAGGTACTGGAAGGCAACTATAAGGTCTCCCCAGAGCCTTCTCTTTTCCAGGCTGAACAACTCCAACTCTCTCAGCCTGTTATCAGGGGCAAAAAAGTTAGGGGAGGGGCAAAAAAAGTTTGAGTAAGGAAGGGAGAGGTAAGAGTAATCAGAAAAGGCAGTAAATCTGTTGTTTGGGTCCTCAATTGACACTTAAAAGATCAGTTTAATTCTTTGATTTCTGATTCAGAAGTAGGATTTGCACGTGCATTTTTCTTTTATGGGAACCTAGATGTTAAACTGTTAGATCTAAGTTCTGATAAACTTTTATTGTAAGATTTAACCTTTTCATTATAAACTCAGATTTTATCTTCTTTTTGGGGTGAAGAAGGAAATCCTAAAAGGTTAATCTTTTCCAAGAATTTTTTTTTCCAATGAGTCAGAATCAGCACATGGGGAGAAAATGAGACATGGACAATAACTAGTGAATACTTCAGCCTTCCAAGAATGGTTAGAGATTTCAGGAAGGATGATATAAAAGAATGGGCGAGCTGAAACTTGTGAGACTTCAACTCAGCTGGAGTGAATTTTTGTATAAGAAACAGAGATGATCACTTCCATGGCTTTGAGGATCATGTTAAAGAACTGAATAATCATTCTCTGATATGTTAAGAAAAGCAGTGCTATCATTTAAAGTCTTAGGGAATTGTCTATTTCATTCTTATATGGGAGCTTTAAGTAAGCATGTGATCACGACTTCCCAGACTTCCATTTCCAATTTAAATTGCCTCCAACAAGGTGGATTATCTCCTGTATTTTGTCTTTCTTTGTACTATAAATTAGTGAGTTCTGTGGTTTGTACTATCCTGCAGGTCATTCTTAAGAAAACAGGATTATTATAGTGGCTAACATTACCCAGAATTAAAAAAAAGTAAATCCATTGTGCAGCAGTTCCACTCTGGGAAGCTGTCGGAAAATTAAAAATAGTACTTCTTCACTTAGGGATTCTTGATTATTGTGTAGCTGTTGTGTAAAAGTTTGTATTCAGCGCATTCTAGTACTTCTCTGTGTGAGCAATCTGTGATGCAGTGGTTAATATATAAAATGTCAAAGTGTGAATTCTTTGCATTAGTAAAAATTAGTAATACTTGAAATGAAAACTGAAACTTCTTTAATGCAGTAAATTTTCTTTAACTAGTAACCTTCCTTCTTGCTTCTTGGAATAACCTGTTCTTCAGTGGAAATTCCACTTGGAAACTCATTCCATGTAGGCAGCTTCTCCATGTTTTAGTACTCTTTTTCAAGTATGCAGCTGACGAATTTCAGTTTACAAAGTAGTATGAGGGTTTAGTTTTGTCTGAAAAAGTATTTTCTGTGAAAAACTTGTAAAATTTGGGGAAAAAAGCACATAATTTACAAATGTTACAAAACAAACTCTAGAAAACCATAGGTGGAAAAATTAGTGTTTGTCAAAACTATAACCACAGATGTTCTCTAGTGACAATGTGGCTTTTATTAAGTATGAAATTGATACAGCTCTCTTAACTTGGAACAGTTTACACTAGCACTGCACTATTTTATTTGATAATAGCTAATAGTTGATAGCTACAGTACTATGATGGTGCTCATCTTTGGTATATATAATCCCCTTTTTTTTTCTGAGCCTCACTTGTCAGCTGTATTCTTTCCTCTGAGCTATGCACTGTTCCTACTGCGTTGGAAAAACTTAAAAACGTTGTGCTAAGATTATGGTTTTGGCCTGTTAAACGTGTGAGGTGTTTAACAACACCTGTCACACCAAATTATCACATATATTGAAGTAAAACTAAATTTGTAATATTGTTGCAACAGTTAGTGCTCAGTGACCAAATAACAGAGGAACTGAAAAGTGGCATGTTGTCATCAAATGAATTATTTTCACATAATGGGAATAATTTTTGTAATAGTTTTTAGATCTGGTGTTTTCAACATTGGTAAGTTACAATGTAAGATACTACTGGTGCTTGAACTTTTATTCAAACTAAATGTAGTAATTGGAGAAAATCATGTTCTAACATGTTCTTATGTTTGTGTTCTGAAGCTTGATTTTGTCTGATTTGGCAGTGCGTAGTAGATAGAGCACCAGTGAGAATCCCAGCCAGACCCAATACAATTATTTAATTGAATCTTCAGTATTCTTTTAAAGTGAAGGTTAGTTTTGCATATCTTTATAGTCCTTTAATCTTTATAATCAAAAGTGGTTATAATTGACTTGTAATAACCCACAGTTGCTGCTCTATAGAAGGTGCTTATTTATATTAAACTAGTATGTACGTCCACTAATTCTAAACCATTGGTGATGACTTGCCTTTTTCTTTTTCTTCTAGATTGTTTTGGGTAACTATTACATTAACTCAAAAATTGGAAGTAGAAGGATGAACTCTGCAGATAATTGAGAAGTACTGTTACTAAAGCGTAATAACTAAACTAAAAATCAAGACCATCACCCTACATGTTTTGTTGATGATTTTTTTTTGTACTTAGTACAATAAAGCAGATACTAGAAAGGAAGTGAGAAACAGGCAGATTGATCACTAATTGGAAAAAATAATTTGATTTTTAAAAATGCAAATACTGACCTAATCATTGAGGACATTATGGTAGATTTATTTTGGAGTAAGTATTTTACTAACACTGTCTCCTTCAGAGTGTCATCATACTCCTTGATTGAATGAAGAGCTCTGAACAATTAGTGCTTAAGCAGTATGAATTGATGATAGGAAAGAACATAATTTGTTATAACGCAGATGGCATTAAGACTTTAAATTAATTATTCATTAGTTATCTGTGGGGAATCTCAGTGTCTTCGATGTTCTTTACAGGTTCTGCAGTAAAGGGAGGAGTTTCATTGTAATGCTTTGAAACATAATTTGTTACAGAAAGCTGTGCTGAAACAAGGGTTTAAGGATTTTGTTAGAAGCAGTCATCAATCATTCTACTACAATGTAAGATACCTCACTGTTTTTTTCCATTATAAATTTAAAACCAGTGACAGTGAAAGGCCTTACTTACTGCGAAGGGTAGGATCCAATACTGGTACCTGAGGTAGGAAAATCTTACAGCAAGGATATTCCCCGAAATCTCTAAAATAAACAAAATTTAGGTCAAAAGTTCAGGTTAAAATTCTTCTTTTGTTGCTGTAACTGAAGTATAAAGGCTTTTTTGAGGTACACTTTTGTAATAATGAACTATGAATACAGGTGAAGTAGTAAATGTTTTTCTGGAGGACTGAACAACTTGGTATGTATAAATTCAGCAGAGCTGTCAAAAATTGTTGAAACACCATGAAAATTGGAACTTCTCTGTATCTACCTGAGGAAACAAAATACTTTTGTAATGTTTAAAATCCTAAATTAAAGCAGATGCAGTTTTAAGAAATGTCGGAAATCAAGGTCAGACTCAACAAGCATTTTCACGTTTACCAGCTACTAACACGTATAAAATTGCTGCTGGCTTACCCATACTGGATTAGTCAGATAACAGTTTGGTTTTTTAATAGAATAAGAGGGGGGGGAAATGCTGTTCTGAATAATTTTTTTCTTTTCTTTAAGAAAATGTAAAGAGGCTGCATATTCATTTGATTTAAAAAATAAACACACCACCCCTCACCCCCCTGGTATGATACCAAATTTTTACTTCCTGAGCGTGTCATTCTTTAGTCCCTGCCACTTTAGCTGATGTGATTCCATTGCCTTTGGTAAACTCTCTCTCCCTACCTCCCCTGCCTCCCTGGAGTGAGGAGGAACAAAAGCAAATTTGAGTAGAAAAGCTTTTGCAGTAAGAAATTTGAATAAGAGCAAATAGTTTTCACCATATTAGAAATATTGTATTAAATATCAGTCTTTGTAGAAACTGCTGACATTTTAATTGCAAATCAAAATGATGCTATAAAAATATAAAAGCTTGCAAAGATCTCTTTACAGTTTAGTGTGGGAATAATGTGACCTTCAGAATAGATTCAGTATTGAGATAATGCAGCCTCCTGTTAGACAAAACCAGCTCAATTGTCATAGAATCATAGAATGGTTAGAGTTGGAAGGGACATTAGAGACCATCTAGTTCCAACTCCCCTGTCATGGACAGGGACACCTCCCACTAGACCAGGCTGCTCAAAGCCCCATCCAGCCTGGCCTTGAACACTTCCAGGGATGGGGCACCCACAACTCCCCTGGGCAACCTGTTCCAGTGCCTCACCACTCTCATAGTGAAAAATTTCTTCCTAATATCTAATCTATATCTACCTTCTTCCAGTTTGAAGCCATTACCCCTTGTCCTATCCCTACATGCCCTTGTAAGACGTCCCTCTCCCTCATTCTTCAAGGCCCCCTTCAGATGCTGGAAGGCCACTATAATGTCTCAACAGAGCCTTCTCTTCTCCAGGCTGAATAGCCCCAACTCGCTCAGCCTGTCTTCATAGGAGGGGTGCTCCAGCCCTCCTCTGGGCCCACTCCAACAGGTCCATTGTCTTAAAACTTCTTTCTTGTCCCTTTTTAAAGGCATTTGTTAATTTAGTAGCCCAATATTTACTGTGTGTAGCAGGTGCAAGTTGCAGGGCAGGCATAAGTCATGGTGAATGTTTTAGAATCATTGCATATACTATTTATGCCAATGTAGATATTAATCTGTCTTACGTAGGCTTGTGTGAACTGCATCAAACAGGCTCATGAGCTATGAATGACCTCTTATGCCCCGTTTTACATGATCTCTGAGTAAATTCCTATATACAAATTTGTTCGGCAGAGTGCATGGTTCTGACTTGTGAGTACTTAGTACAGGTTCAGGGAACAGAAATCTTCTGTGGGCAAACGTGACTGCTGAATGAAAGCAGAGGGTTACTAAGGTGGTAGAGGACCTTTGTTTCCTTACCCCTCATTATGTTACATCATGCTTGAGAAGTCTTAGACTTTCTAAGATGCAATTCTAGATACAACTCTAAGAACTGCATAAGAAATTCAGCACTTTTTTATTTTTGGCTTATGCCAAAGTTTGTAGTTCTGTATACATGGGAATGCATGCTGAGCTGTGATTGAGGTTATAAATATGGATTTATCAAAATGGCCTGTTCTTATATACAGCTGTTAGAAATAACACAAATGTAATATTTTTCAGTAAGTTCGTAGTATTGTACTTCAATTTTGTTTAATTTAAGTGACAGCTTAGACAAATTTCTTTAAATATGTGATAAAAACAAGTTGTTTTTTTTAAGGAGACACGAATTGATTGAAAACCTAGAAGTGATCATCAGTCATTAACTGTTAATTTAATAATTGAAACAATTGTCCCATTGCAAGATTTAAACAAAAGGAGCTACTTAGGACAATATCTAAATTTTGAGGTACATTATTCCTGAAGGTTTAATAAAAGCAATCAGTGACAGTTAGGTCGTTATGACGGGTCATAGAATTTCACATGGAGTGTAGTTCCATGTCTGAAAGGGAGTAGGGAATTGTTTCTCATGCATTCTTATGATGTGTCCAGGATAATGAAAAATCTTGCTGTGCCTAAGTTACTTGCTCATATTCTACTAAATGTCATGTATTGGTATTTTCAGAAACATATGTAATATTACTGTATAATGTTGACCTGTTAGGGAGAAAATGGTTCAAAGCTTCAGGGAGATCATCTTTAATAAATAGTTCATACTATGTATGTTTTTAAGTGGAGGAGTACTAAATATGACATCAATTGTGGTTTAGATAGTTTTTTAGCAATGACAGCGTGTCTTGCAAAAAGATACTTTGAAAGTAGGTGTTTTATTAGGTGGTCAATAGACAGAGGATCAAAGGCAGAAGTGTGACAATGTTGACTGATTTCTTGCCAGTGTCAAACTGGGACCAAATTTCCCAAGTCAGTGGATTTATGTCCATCCTCTCATAGTGTAAGCGTGCCTAGTGTCCCCTGCAACAGCCAGAAAGGTTTTTGGCAGTCAGGAAAGCAGCACTGTCTTCAGTTGTCATCCAGGAGAGCGTTTTTTGAGGTGAACCTTCCCTGCTTGCGTCCTAGCAAGAGAATGATACAAGGGTTCAAATGAGGGTTCAAAATTGTTGTGGTTTGGGCTTAACTGATGAGACTTAACTGAAAAGTAAAATTACTGAAAAGAAAATTGGTTCTGTTCTACTTCAAACCAGGACAGAAATGAAGTTACAGTGACTGGAAGTTTGATAGCTGCATTTAGAAGGAATATTTAGGAATAGTCATGTGTATAATTTCTTTAAAGAAAAGGTTAAGAAGCAACTTAATTATGATCTATGTACACTCAAGGAAAGGATTTCTGATAATAGCCAGCTTCAGATTCACTTGGAGGTAAAGCAGCATTTTGAAATCCATTTTGGAGAGCTGAAATTAGATGCTCAGACTAGAACTTGGGTAGCTTTTTGACAGCAATTGGAACATAGCATAAAGGGTTCACATAAAGATTAATGATGTACAAGTGCCTATATATGTACAAGGTGCCTTACTTGCAAATGTCCTAGGTTCAGACACACGACAAACTTGATGCAGAAACTGTTACGGAGTTTTGGTCTGTATGGCATAAAATTTCAGACTAGATTCTCAAAATGGTTCCTTACTGATCTTAAATATCTGTTTCAGTATTTTAGGACCTCCAGGTGGTAGGTGGGCTTCTGTATGGCTTATTTTTTATGGGTGCCAAAGTTTGACTCTGAAGGAGTATTTAACTCACTTCGCTAACTGGAAGTTCCACAGTTTTCTTCTTTGATCTTTCTCTTTCTGTTTCATTATTGCTCAAAAAGGGATTTTCTCCAGTGGTTATATATAATTTGCCTTCCCTTGCTTTTAGGTCAGGATGAGCTGATTGCTGTCCTCCATTTTGAAGATCACATCATGAATTCTTCTGATTGTTTTCTGCTGTATAGTGGTGTTTTGGTGAAGCAGGAAGTGTATACAGAAGCACTAGAGTCTGTTCCCAGAGTTAGAGATGCTATTTGTGGTAACACAAATGTAATATAAAATTCATCTTAAAGATTGCAAAAAATACAGAATGGATTTGTTCATAGAGAATACTCTGATTACTGCCACCCTTTCTTTATATGGATGAAGACTTTAGAAGTACAGAAGGCTGACTGCTGATCTTCACACAGCTTTACTCAAAGCAGTTGTAAACAAGGGCTTTATCCAAGGTCTATGCAAAACATACTGGTCTGTTTATATATGTTTGCTAAAATAGTGGATGCTATTATTTTTATGAGAAGAGTTGCTTTAATGTCTACCAGTTTATTTAATGACAGCACAACAAAAGTAAAAAAGTGATGTGCTGATTTCTGTTTTAGCAGGTGATCTGTGAATGCATAATATTTAAAAGAACAGCTTTCCCATTGCTTGTGTTCACTGCTGAACATATGTTCTTACCCTGAGATGTACCCAAATGTAGTAATTATTCCTGATGCTACTAATTTTGAAGTGCCTTAAAGCCACTCAAAAATGGAAACTCTTTGAGATGATCCATGGACTGAATAAGCAAGCTGGTTGAAGTGGTGCTTCTTGCTGTTTGGATTAATTTGTTGTCAATCACAGAACACAAAAGAAGTCACACACAAGTAGATAACAACTATACACTTTATATAAAGGTGTGTTGACACTGGCCAGCAACTAAGGACCCAGCCAGCCACTGACTCTCCCACCTACCCCTCCCCTCCCTCCAGTGGGATGGAGTAGTGAACTGGGAAAGCAAAAGCAAGAGAAAGTTATGGGTTGAGATAACAACAGTTTAGTAAGTGAAGAAAAAGAGGAAAAAAAGAACAAGTGATGCAAATGCATCTCCAACCAGCAGATCAATGCCCTGCTTGTCTCTGAGCATTGGCTACTTTGGGAGGACTGCACACCCAGTTTTTACTGCTAAGCATGTCATTACATGGCATGGAGTTTCCATTTGGTCAGTTTGGGTCCTGGCTGTTTCTCCTCCCAGGCTCTTGCGCACCCCTGGCCTAGTCCCTGGGGACACAGAGTGAGGAACAGAGAGGGCCTTGGCTCTGTGCAAGCACTCTTCAGCAATAGCCAAAACACTGTTGTGTTATCAATGCTGTTTTGGTCACATTGCAGACTACAGCACCATACAGGCTGCTGGGAAGAACTGTAACACTATGCCAGCCAGAGCCAGTACAAATATACCTCTAGCCCCATGCGGTATTTTCAGACTATCATGCATAACTCTATTATTATGATGCAACTTATTAGACAGTTTTAACATCTTTACTGCTTAGTTGCTACTTCCTGTTTTCTGTACGCACAGAGCTTTGTTAGATATCTAAAGTGCTTTCAAGCACAGTTCTGTTATGCAAAGTAAGTTACAGTTTCTGTACGGTTGACTGAGACAGCTTCCTTTGAAATTATCCCCAGGTGCATTGCATTTATACTAAGACCTATGCAGTGCAAAGATGAGAGAGGAAACAATATGCTTTTGCTGTTGTGCCTTGGAGAGATATTCTAGACAAGGAAATTGTATAAACAACAGAGACACTTCGAAAGTGCTCTTAACTTCGCTAATACATCAGAAGGGCTAGAATGACTGTCACAAATCGTTAGTGTAGAGGAGTAGCTGGCATTGCTAGTTACTTAATATGCAGACACTGATCATGGATTTGCAATCCAACATTGTCCACGTCTGAATATTGAAGGGATTTTAGATACTAAAGACAATATTATGTGTTTATCTTTTGAGTTTGTTCATGCTATGATTAGAATTAGGCAACTTTTAAAAATACCTTAAACACCTCACCTCCATCCCTGGAAAGATGGTGGAACAGCTCATTCTGGGCATCATCTCAAGGCATGTGGAGGAAAAGAAAGCTATCAGAAGTACTCAACATGGATTTACCAAGGGGAAATCATGTCTGACTAATCTGACAGCCTTCTATGATGGCATGACCAGACAGATAGATGAGCGGAGGACAGGGAAGTTGCCTACCTTGACTTCAGCAAGGTGTTTGACACAGTCTCCCACAGCATCCTCATAGGGAAGCTTTGCAAGTGTGGGTCAGATGAACGGACAGTGGGGTAGATAGAAAACTGGTTGAAAGACACAGCTCAGAGGGTCATGATTAGGGGCACAGAGTCTAGCTGGACTGTGGTGTTCAGTGACAGTGGTGTTCAGTGACAAGTGGTGTTCCCCAGGGTCAGTACTGGGTCCAGGCCTCTTTAATATACTCATCAATGACCTGGATGAAGGGATAGAGTGCACCCTCAGCAAGTTCGCTGATGACACAAAGCTGGGAGGGGTGGCTGACACACCAGAAGGCTGTGTTGCCGTACAGTGAGACCTGGATAGGCCGGAGAGTTGGGCAGAGAGAAACCTGATGAAATTCAATAAGGCCAAGTGTAGGGTCCTGCACCTGGGGAGGAATAACCCCATGCACCAGTACAGGTTGGGGGCTGACCTGCTGGAGAGCAGCTCTGTGGAAAGACACCTGGGAGTCCTGGTGGACAACAGGATGACCATGAGCCAGCAATGTGCCTTCGTGGCCAAGAATGCCAATGGCATCCTGGGGTGCATCAAGAAGTGTGTGGCCAGCAGGTCGAGGGAGGTCATCCTCCACCTCTACTCTGCCCTGGTGAGGCCACATCTGGAGTACTGTGTCCAGTTCTGGGCTCCCCGGTTCAAGAAGGACAGGGAACTGCTGGAGAGGGTGCTGCAAAGGGCTACCAAGATGATTAGGGGGCTGGAACACCTCTCTTATGAAGAAAGGCTGAGGGATTTGGGTCTTTTCAGTCTGGAAAAAAGAAGACTGAGGAGGGATTTTATCAACACTTATAAATACTTAAAGGGTGGGTGTCAGGAGGATGGGGCCAGGCTCTTTTCAGTGGCGCCCAGTGACAGGACAAAGGGTAATGGGCATAAACTTGAGCACAGGAAGTCCCACCTAAACATGAGGAGGAACTTCTTTACTTTGAGGGTGGCAGAGCACTGGAAGAGGCTGCCCAGAGAGGTGGTGGAGTCTCCATCTCTGGAGACATTCAAAACCCGCCTGGACGCGTTCCTGTGCAACCTGCTCTAGGTGACCCTGCTCTGGCAGGTGGGTAGGACTAGATGATCTCCAGAGGTGCCTTCCAACCCTGCCATTCTGTGATTCTGTGAAATGTTATCTGCCCTTAACTCCTATTAGCTGTAGGAAATTTGCATTTTTACATTCAAATTATTTACAGCATTTCTTGAAACCAGCGTAAAGTCTTATCAAAACTTTGCAGATATGTGTCTGCAAATTCAAAGCACAAATGCAGTGCAATTTAGACAGCAAAGTCTGCTTTCAGTTTTTGAAGAACTCTATCTAACTTAATTTAAATTTCCTTAGTTATGGCTGTACTGTCCATCTGCAACACTAGCAAATCTATGAGAGTTTCTTTCCCCTGGTAAACAGTAATTACTTTCCCTACTCTCTTTCATTTTTCCCCCTCCTAGATAATGAGATTGGATGAAATGAAAAACTCGTTTAGGTGAAATAAAAAAAAAAGAAATTGACTAAAAAAATAATAAAACAACACTCTAGCAAGGAGTGTCTAAAAGATATTTTGATGTGAGCAATTAACATTTCCCCTGGCACACAGCATGATAATTTCCTTCTTTATTAGAAGCCAAGAAGGACATGTTGAGTTCAAGATTAACCAGTGCTTAGATTCTGTCTTCTTCTTTTTTTTTTTTTCTGATGTCCCTTATATCTCTTTCATACGATAAATCATCTAAAGAAACCGCAATGCATGGTGCTGTATACATTATGGTTGATCTGAGCTGTTTTTAGTTATAGATAAATTATAGCTAATACCCAAAACCAAATAGGAAACAGAAGAGCATAGCAATCTAGGCAACAAATGAAAACTCTCTTGTATCGAATATTTTAGAGGGATAAAGACGATTATATAGCTAAGAAAAAGTAAATTTTACTTGCAGTAACATAAAGGCCATAGTATTCTGAAGTTATTAAGGGAAAAAAAATTAAACAAACACCCACAACTGAAAAAAAACCAAACTCTCAAGTCCCCACATCCCCTTCCTTCAGTATCTGTACTAAATCTTTTGCCAAATGGAAATCCAATTTAGTATTGCAACATCACTGGAATCATCATACATCCATATGAAAAAATTTTTTTCCTTTTTCACACTATCAAAACGATGGACAAGGTTAGTTACTAAGCTAAAAGGCACATTTGAGCATTGTCTTTGTTACACTCAAAATGAGTACGATGTTCTGTAGCTGTCCTCTTACCTACATTGTTAAACCCAGTTTGGTTCTGTAGTTTCCTGTATGCTTGCTTGGTGAATACTGCCTTTGGGTTACCACAAAACATACATCTCAGTCAAGCTGCACTAACATTGCAGCATGGCTGATCCTATTCTAAAATTCCTCGTCTGCTATGAGGTCCTGTACAAAATCTTTCTGTGAGAAGGAATGCAAATGTTGAATGAGGAAAGACTTACCCCAATTCTTAGTTGGTCATACTGTTTCTCACACCGTTTTCTCTTCCATATAATCACTATCCCTGCTTTGCCTTTGCTGCTCAGAGAAACTGAGTCTCATATGCATATCCGAGAACAATACACTATAAAGTTAGCATGTGTTCTGGATTATCCGCTGTCACTGGAAACAGTGACACTGAGACAGGCCTGGTCTGGGCATGAATTAGTACATTAGATGATTAGACGTAAATTAACTTCCTTACAAGTACTAAGATGCAAATGCATACCTTGTTGCTATATACCAAGGCTTTAAGTTCAGCTGCCTAAATTCCTGTAAACTTGTATGGGCAAGAGTAAACCAGTATCTTTTTAATTTTCTCCTTTTTATCCTGCAGTAATATACAACATATATAATATATAACAATAATAATAATATTCCTGAAGTAGCACATTTAGCTTTACCACAGTAGCTGCTATCAGGACTGGACTGAAAACTTCGGAAATGTCGGTACTTAAAACTACGTACTTAGAGATTTTGGCTCCCTCTAGTGAAAAAATGCATAAACATTCAAGTGCCTCGTTGTCTCACCCATTGAGACCTGAAAAGGAAAATCATTCCAGGATGTTTGACTACATCGCTAGACAAGGCAGTCAATTTGTGACTTTGCTGACATAAGTTTCAGAACTGGATGATCTTTGTTAAACTACAAACACATCTCTTTCTAAATCTTCCTTAAGAGGCTTTTTTTTCTTTTTTTTTTTTTGTTGATGTTATTGTTGTTGGTTTTGGTTTTTTGTTTTGTTTTGTTTTATATATTTCTGTACCAGTACATAGAATGAAAGGCTACTTTTAAGAACTTGATTGCCAGTTTATTATTTTTGAAATATTTTTTAATGGCTACTCTTTTTTTATTAAAGTACTTGTGAATTCTCAAAATGATAATAAGAACAGTGAGAAGATAATTAGCTGCAGTGTGCAAAAGAAGGCAGAATTTTAAAAAATAATAGATCCACTTCTGGATAGAAGTGGACTCTGTGTACACCTGTTCTGTTTCTAGCTGTCCTTAAATCAACTTTCTTTTTATTTTCTTATCTTCTTTTTTTTTTTTTTTAAGGGAAGAATAGGAAAACCAAGTAAGAGAAAAAAATCAAGGGATATAGCAAAAGAACATCTGTAAAGAGAGAACAATAACACTGAAAATGGGACAAGATGATGACCATTGTTGTCAAATGTTCATCTGAAGAACAGCTTGTCAGATCTCAAGCTCTGTTGTGGTTCAAACTGTTTCTCCTAGAAGGCACAGCTTTGCTTAAAGTGATTATAACAACCTTTCAAAACTTTCTACTAACTAGTCAAAATGGCAGAGGCATAAGAAGGTAGAGTTCATGAAGTCTGAGCCAAAGAAGTCTATTCTTTTTCATAGTTTGTCAGGATTTTTTTAAAAATTTCTGTTTTCTTCCATTTTTTTTCCCCTCAGGTAAAGGTATGAAAAGTAAAACTTCACTTCCAATTTTCTGCAAAGATCAAGACAAAATAGACTGTCAGGGTTTTTGTTCTCTTCACTCCGACCCATTCAGAACTTAGTAAAAGAATACTGTGAGCAAACTTAATTTTTCCCAAATAAACTTTGTTTTAAACACAATTCTTAGCCATCTCCAATACATCTTTCATTGTATTATTCATGAACATAAAGATTTGGGAAGGGGGACTTAATATGGTCTGAATATTCCTTTTTATTTTTTTTATTTTTACATTTTTACATCTTTATTTTATTACAAGGGGGAAAGTAGAAGGAAGTAAATGCTGGAATAAAATGTGTGCTATTGCTTGGCACCAGCTTTTCCAAAACAAAATAAAACAGAAGAGCAAAGAATGACAACTGTCTCTTGTTTCTCTCAAGACAAGAAATAGCAGCGAACAAAGTTTCTTAATGCTCTGTTGCTTGTCAGCTTCTTTCTCTGTCCTGGGTTGGGCGACACAGGACTAATTTCTCTTCTAATGCTGGAGAAAGCTGCACTTTTAGAGGACTCTGGTGTCTGAATTCATGGCAAAAATGAATTCCCGAATTCAGGAAGGCAAAAATTTTTACTTTATAGCCAGCTAGGCTGTGTGGGATTCAAGGTCTCGGCATTTTTGAGCCTTGCCAGGTGCGGGGATGAGGAGGAGCGAGGCCTGGGTATTTGACCCAGGCTGGCCAACAGGATTATTTCCTACCACGAATGTCACATTCAATATAAATTAGAAAGTTTGCTGTGTAGTCTCTCTCTCCCTTGATGGCAGCGGTCCAGAGAAACTCCTTGCCCCGCTGTCGGACCCCTGAGGCCTTCCCTTCCTCCCGAAGCCGTTGTGCTCACAGTGTCCAACATTTGCTGTCCAGTGCTGGGAGTGCACGGCTTCCTGATGATAGAATGGGCTGAGTATAATCCTTGTATATTTTATGTTAGTATTGGGATAAACAACTGGTTTTTTAGTATTATTGTTAATTATTTAGTCTTATCCTGTTAAATCCATTTATATTTCAACCCTCGTGTTTCCTTGTTTTCCCTGGTTCCCCTTTCCAGGTGGGAAGGGGTCACTAAGTGATAGAATAATTGTCTAAATGACAATACATTGTTACGGCTTTTCTTAAACTATAACAAATTTGGTGCCCAATGTGATATCTTAACAAATTTGGCACCCAACATGGTATTTTAATGAATTTGCTGCACAACGTGGTGATTTAACAAAGTTTGACACGCTGCATGGTATTTTAACAAACTTGGCACTTAACATGGTAGTTTGCACTTAATTCAAGTAGTGAGGGGAGAACCATAGGCCTTAATTTTAGAGTTCTGAAGGGTTGGAGTATTAAACAAATTTGATTGGATCTGTAGAACAGTCATTATGGATCTGTTGGAGTTGTTCCAAAGGACTGTAGACGAAGTTCTCTGGTATCTCTGTGTAGCCTTACGTGGGTGGCTATGGGAGTGGTCCAAGAGTTCATTGCCGTTTCTCATTGATTTAGGGCAGCTTATCGTTTCTAAATGTGGAGTTAAAAACATTGCCTTGTTATCTTGTGTGGCCATATTTTGCTGTTATCAGGTCTTTTGTAATCGTTCTGGTTTTTGTCACTTATGTAATGGCATCTCCTGGGTCGGCGCAGTGGGATTCACCTCAGAATGGCAGGAGCCCTGTCTTGGACATTGCACTTCATTACACCTTGTGTTATATTACAGGCCATTTACTGAGGGGGGTGATATCTCTTGAGGATTTGTGTGTTCCGGTGGTGTCAATAGTAACAGTTTTTGAGAGTTTGGAATACCCTCGGAATGTTTTGACATCCTGCTTATGTTGTTAATTTTTGCAGGCTCGGTCTTTTTCATGGTCTGGATCTGTGGTAGAGGGAAACGTCTGGTAGAGACCCTGACAGCCCCCGCAACAGACATTGCTCCTGTGCAGACCCTGCCGGTTCCCACGACAAACACCATATCTGCACAGACTTCGCTGGCCCCCGCAACTGACATCGTGCCCGTGCAGACACCGCCATTCCCCGCAACAACCACTGTATCTGTGCAGACCCTGGCAACCCCCACAACTGGCATCGTGCCTGTGCAGACCTCGCTGGCCCCCCGATAGACATTGCCCCCGTGCAGACCTCGCCAGCCCTCCTGATGGACCCTGATCTTACCCAGACCCTGCTGGATCTCATGACAAGACTCGCAGCTGCAACAAGTACTAAACCTACTCTGACCTTGGTGATGGATGATGCAGCTGACCTACAGACTCAGTCAGAACCAGTACCAGTCAACCCTGTACGTAAGAGGAAATCTGCAATAGCAGCAGATAGCAACAGTCAACCAGGGACATTGAGCAATGCAGTAACAGAGGAAACTACTCAATCATTATCTCTAAGTGAGCTGCGAGACGTACGTAAGGATTACAGCCATCAGGAAGGCGAGCAAGTGATTAGTTGGCTACTCAGATGCTGGGGTGCTGAAGCTGATAGTTTGGAATTAGATAGTAGAGAAGCCAAGTGTCTGGGACCACTGGCTAGAGAATCGGGTATTGACAGTGCTCTTGGAAGACCGCCACAATCCCTCACCCTCTGAAGGCAACTCCTGTTAATTGTGAGGAGCAGGTATCCCTATAGGCATGATATCATGTACCGCCCATCCAAGTGGACACCTATTGAGAGAAGTGTTAAGAATCTGAGAGAGCTAGCTGTGCAAGAGATGATTTTCAGTGATTTGGACAACCTGCAGACATCATTAGATCCAGATGCACTCAAAATTACCAGACGCATTTGGCACAAGTGGGTAATGAGTGCACCATCAGTATATGCTAATGTATTGGCATTATTTTGCTGGAGAGACGATGAGGCACTGACACTGGGTGATATGGATGCTCAAATGCTGCACTATGCACATAATCTTCTTTCTACCCCACAGGCCAGTGTCTCAGTGCTGAAGAATCATTTGGTAAGGCCAATGTCTCAGTTGGGGACAGACGCTTCCCTGATAAACCTGTTCAAGAATAACAAAGCACACCACGACACATCCTGTGGCCTACCTTGCGTAATCAGGGAGAAAACATGAGAAACTGGGATGGAAAACCTACTTCAGCTTTACAGACACATGTACATCAGTTGCAGAGTAAAACACCCCCAAAGGGGGATTCTTCCACGAAAAACGCTGCTCCAGTTTCCAGTGAATGGTCCCCCAGAAGACACAGATGGGCTTTGGAGCCTGAATTCACAACATGCAATTGCCACAGATGGAAGGGGTGGGCCCTCTAGTCAGAAGTAGGGGGACACTGCCTCCAGCCAGGAGGAGGAGAAGGATAATTCGGTTTATTGGACTGTGGGGATTTGATCGCCTGGCACATCAGAACCACAAAAGTATAGGGCCTTGGTGGACACTGATGCACAGTGCACCCTAATGCCATCAAATCACAGAGGGAAAGAATCTATCACTATTGCTGGAGTGATGGGGGGATCTCGAGAGCTGACTGTATTGGAGGCCAAAGTGATCCTAACTGGGAATAAATGGGAAAAGTTCCCCATTGTGACTGGCCCGGATGCTGCATGCGTTCTTGGCATAGATTACCTTAGGACAGGGTATTTTAAGGACTTGAGGGGGTACCGCTGGGCATTTGGTGTAGTGATGGTGGAGATGGAGAAAGTTCTGCAACTATCTACTTTGCCTGGCCTGTCAGAGGACCCTTCTATTGTCGGGCTTTTGAGGGTCGAGGAACAAAAGGTGCCCGTTGCTACTACAACTGTGTGTAGGCAACAATATCACACTAATCGAGATTCTTTGCTCCCTATGTGGAAGTCGATCCATCAGCTGGAAAGCCAAGGGGTGATCAGTAAGACGTTCACCCATTAATAGTCCCATATGGTCAGTGTGAAAGCCTAATGGGGGATGGAAATTGACAGTAGACTATCGTGGCCTGAATGAAGTCACATCACCACTGGGTGCTGCCGTCCCAGATATGGTAGAACTTCACTATGAACTGGAGTCAAAGGAAGCTAAGTGGTATGCCACAATTGACGTTGCTAGTGCTTTTTTCTCTATTCCTTTAGCAGCAGAGTACAGGCCACAGTTTGCTTTCACCTGAAGAGGTTTCCAATACACCTGGAATCAATTGCCCCAGGGGTGGAAACACAGCCCTACTATTTGCCATGGACTGATCCAGACTGCACTGGAAAACGGTGGAGCTCCAGAACACCTGCAATGTGTTGACGACATCATCATATGGGGTAATACAGCAGAAGAAGTTTTTGAGAAGGGGGAGAAGGTAATTCAAATTCTTCTGGAATCTGGTTTTGCCGTTAAACGAGGTAAGGTCAAGGGACCTGCACAGAAAATTCAGTTTTTAGGAATTAAGTGGCAAGATGGGCGTTGCCAGATCCCAATGGATGTGATTAACAAAATAACAGCTATGTCACCACCTACTAACAAAAAGGAAACACAAGCCTTCTTAGTTGTTGTGGGTTTTTGGAGAATGTATATTCCTGGTTACAGTCAGATTGTGAGCCCTCTCTATGAAGTGACTGGAAAGAAGAATGGTTTTAAATGGGGCCCTGAGCAGCAGTCAGCCTTTGAGCAAATTAAATGTGAGATTGGTCATGCAGTAGCCCTTGGGCTAGTCCGGACAGGGCAAGATGTAAAAAATGTGCTGTACACTGCACATTTGTTTTCCCTGGTTTCCTTGTTTTCCCTGGTTCCCCTTTCTGGGTGGGGAGGGGTCACTGAGTGATAGAATAATTGTCAAAATGACAATAAATTCTTACGGGTTTTCTCAAACTATAACATTCTTGTAGATAGCTATGAGTAACAGGGAGGCTTAAGACCTCTATTTATTCCTTCATAAGCATAATGAAGCCTTTTGCTTCATACTGTCTTTTCAACATTGGAGAGTACCTGCACACCAGTGAACACGAGCTGAAGGAATGGGAATGCAGTTAATTAATTTCCTTATAAACTATTACACTCTTTTCTACTCTTCTCCAAGGTCAAGGGAAAGAACCCCGACAATCATTTTTATCAGATGTGTTAGTGGTGTTACTGCTGTGTCACAGAGGGAAAGAAGAATGAGAGTTTGCTAGTTAAAAATAAAAAGAATATGCAGAGTGACAGTTGGATAACCAACCTGTGTGTCTCACAAGTTCACAGAAATGTGTATCAAGGAGAAAAGCTGAGAACTTCTTAACGTGATAACTTACCTATATGTGTTTGCAGAACACATGACACTGTGTCCAGGGAAGTTATTATCTTTCCTCTTGCACTCAATAGGGGTAAGAGTGCACAAAAAAGAAATGTCTAGATAGGATTTTTCTTTGGGTGAGAGAGAAAAGTTAAAGTCTGGGCTTCTCAGAAAACCGGTTACTTTGTTCCAGGTAGCTGCCTGCCCACAAATGAAGGTGTCAGTAAGAAAGAGTTCATGTTGCAGTTTACCTGTGGTTGGAGCTGCATTTTTGGGGCGGAGGGGGGAAAAAAAAAAAAGGAAAATTGATAATTCTACCAGGAACTTGGGAAGGATATACAAGATTGTTGCAATTTGAGGTAAAATCTCAGATGGCAAGCTGTTCAAGACAAGCTGGCCCTTTTAGAACTAAGAGAATCACATTGCAAACATTACCGGTGTTTATAACGGCCCCAATTAAACACTAACTGGATGAAGCTAACAGCTCTGGATAGTTGTTGACTTCAGCCACATGTGTATCCTTCCTGTAATTAACCACAGTAAAAGAAAATACAGACACTCTAATCATAAATTTCAGTACATTCTGAGCTATTTTCTTCCTAGGACTCTAAACAAACTGAATATTTCTAATTTGTCTCCCAAATGTCAGCTGGTAGACAGGGAATGTGCAGCAAGTCTTGATGTTACCTGTTGGCTGAGGTGGTGGTGGTGAAATAATAGTACTGAGGAATAAAAAAAATAGAGATTGGAGGAGAGAAAAAGCTGAATGATGCAGGGCTGTTTAAAACCCTGAAATTTCATAGAAGCCACATTTGATTTAACCTAAGGTATAATTTAATGGAAGCAGGGAAAGGCATCTAGTTGAAATGAGGGGCAAGTGTTTTTTGTTTTAAGGAGTATTATGAGTGAAAAATGTTGTAGGTGTATTAGGTTTTAACATGATTGATGTATAGGGATGTAACTCAATAACTTAGATTAAGTGCCTCAGGAAATTTACAACTCATCTAGTGAACAAACATCATTGGCCTTGTCATTTAAGCTTGTTGCCAAATCTAGTGCTTTTGCAGTTAGAGCAAACTGCGCTTCTGACCTGGAATACGCCTTTCCTTTTGGTGCTGGCTTTATGCCATCTCCCCTCTCTGGGGTGGAATTATGTAATTAAGCTACTAATAGGCCAGGTCCTGAGCTCCAGTGATCAATTAAGAGTACCTCACCAGGGCTGATTTGCTTTCCTCTAATCCTTTCCTGTAGGAGCAGTGCCAGCAGTAAGCAGTGATTAGACAGCCTACTCCAGTTCTGAAAGCAAGTGAGAGAGAGCTGATCTCAAACCATATACTATATGAAAGACTGTCATACCTTAAGCCTTTCCTTGAATCTGGGAAGGGGCAATGTTCCTTGATTTTCCCACTCACAGCCTGTCTTCATGCTAGGTTGCCTCCCTGGACAATCTCCAGCTGTGGACTTTGCTGTGTGGCTTTCTACATACGAGTCCTGTAGTTAGCTCTTTGCATTTGCAGAGCAGGTCTGGACATATACCTGGAAATTTATCACATAAATTTAGTCCCTCCACTGTTTCATAGGAAGACTTTTTTTTCTCCTTTTTTCCATTTTTTAATAAAAAACACAGGTAGACTGATAGGCTCATACAGGAAAAATCTTAGAATACAGGGCAATTTAAGTACAACTCCGTTCACTGTCACAAGAATAATACATACAGTTTTGGAGTGGAAGAGAGTGGATAATGCTTAATTGAGAAATCTCTATATTACCATATTCTTTTTCTAATTAAAGTGTTGCTTTTGCAACAAGGGAACTTAAAGCCACATTGTGTTTTCTATGTGATTTCTGTTGCACACTAAAATAACTTCTACACCTGCAGGAAACAGTATATTAAATTGTCTGGATATTTGCATTTTTATATAAAGTTATTTATGTTTGGCAGATGCATGGGCACTCTTTTTTTCATTAAATTGATTCAATGCAACATTTTAACATAATTTATTATTAAATTAACACTTCAAGAGAACTAAACTTTCTGAAATAGTCTCTCCTATCTCCCCAAAACAGAAACTTGCTCCCTCCTCCAACTTGGACTGACGTACCACCTCGTCTTAAGAAATATGAAAACATTAATTTTTAAACCCCCAAAATGGTGCATTTTACCTGATTTCTGTCTCTTTTTCCAGTGTATCATGCTTTTGTCTTATAATTTAGAGGGTGGAGCAACTGCCCTGCAAGAAGAGACTGAAAGAACTGGTACAACAGCTATTGTGCAATAGAAGACTTGGAGCAATATAATCAAGGCTTACAAAATCATGAATGTGGTGGATAAAGTAAATACGTAAGTACTATTTTTGTCAAGTCCTACAAGATTAGAATTAGAGACACTCACCGAACTAGTAGGGAACAGCTAGTAAGAAAATTATTTAAAACTTACGAAGCAAAGCACTTTTTTCTACAAAACTGGCAGTGAACTTTTCCTGTAGTAGACGACAGAGACACAGCACCAACAGGTTCAAAAGGGATTTGAAAAAAAATCACAGATAATGGTCTTCAAATTAATATTAAGTGTAAAAGGTAGGGCTATACTCTAAATAGCAGCTGTTTGTTTTTTTTCTGCTGTCAGTGAGAGCTGGACAAGGTGCACCACTACTCACCTTCTTAATAATCCCCATCCTTTTATAAGCACTCATTTGTTCTTGCATGTGACTTCAATGTACTTGTTTTCTGTTGAATTTCTTTCAATTCTCTTCAGGCCATCACTTTGCCAGTGACAATGTTCCTTTTGCATACTTATGTGGTATTTGGCTTGTGTTATCTGCTTAGAAGCAACATGGGTGACTAAGGAAAGCCTTGATCAGGTGCCGTACCTACTTGATACATTCTTCTGCTACGACAGCAAACAGAATTGGCAGTAGGTGAACCTGGGACATGTGGTAGGGGAAGTGCGTGAAAGTGTAGGTCTGCTTTCTATTGATCTCTGCCATTTATTTTCTATCATCTACAGTCCGTTTCTTCTATTTGTAAGCAGGACATTCCCTGCTGCACCCTTTTCCGCCCCCTGTAACCTGCAGCTAGATTGGGTTCTTCTTGGTGCTCATAGACATTGCGGAATAACTGACACAGAGATTTGAAGAAAAGTACAAAGCAGGGAACATGCCTGGGTAGAGCAGAACATACTTTTTAAAAAACCTTTTTGAGTAACTTTTGCATCATTAACCTTTTATCAGCTTACAGTCAAAGAACTGCGAGGAAACAGGCCTAGGCAACCCAATACCTTCTATTTCTTACAATAAAATATTGTATCTAAGCTCAACACTATTTGGAAGCAAAGGAATTCAGATAGTGTTTACATTTTGTAGACTACCTTATTAGAGCTGGATTCAATGAATGATCTTTTTTTAACTAAAAATGAATTGTCAACATGAAATAGGCTATCTTCTGCATCAGCAATGGGAAGCAGACATGCAACATTTGGATATTTTTCTTCTGGTTATACAAAGGTAAACAGTTATCTTTGATTTTACTGTCCCAGCTTAGCTTATTCCATAGGTAGCTATGTAGATTTTATGTATCTCCACTGTGGCGGTATTTTTAAGGGAATGTCAATGTAAAGAGTACACTTGCTAATATTTCTTTGATAATGTTTTGTCTCCTTAGATTAGTATTTTAAAAAGCGTAGTTAGATTGTATCTTGGAAAACTACCTTAGATATTAAAGCAGGATTACTAGTTGTCTTAATTTTGTCCTATATCTTCTCAGCTGTGAATATAGAATTGCCTTAAGAGGAAAATTAAACTGTCTTTCTGAGACAGTTTTAATTTTTAAAAAAGAAGCTTGCATCTAGTTTTGTCAGGAATTGCAATAATGGGATGCACAGCAGACCAGTCAACAGCAGCTCTCTTAGAGTGAAATATCTACTTGCTGTTTCAAAGAAATTGTATTTTCCATTGCTCTGAGGTGAAGTTGCGGTATTGGTCCCTCCTCCTGAAGTTGTTTAATATACAGTATATACAACAATCAGTCAGGCAGGAGTGAAATGTTGAGAAGCTCTACTGCACATGCAATTGATGTTACTGAAGGGGAGGTTGTTTTTTTTTCCTCCTCTGATCCCAGCCCCAATTCTTCACCAAATTGACCTCCCATTGAACTGACTCACTGAAATGGCAGGGTATTAGCCATTGCTTTACTGAATTAATTCTCTAGCACTTTGGTCAGTTAGACTGTTTCACAGAGAACGCAAATTAAGTGGTGGCACCATGCAGCTGGGAAGACAGAAGACAGGGAAATGAGGAAGAAGTGGGATGTCTTCCCCACTGTTTCTTGTGATATTTGCCTTGCTTAGCTCTGCCTGAGGAGGAAGTGCTTCTGAGGACTTTGAAATCAGAGAAATACCTCAGACAAAGAGACTAGGTGCAGGGACTAGGTGTAGGCAGGCATTAGGTCTAGGTGGTTGATTATGGACATGAAAATTGAAAGAATCTTGCTGCTTCGTTTGGGGTCTTCTGAATAATCTGTCCCTTAATCTTTCTGTAGTTCAATCTCCCATCTTTTGTTTACAGTGATACTGTGAGGATAAAATGAAATCCACTATCTGAATGCATTGGGAAGGACTCTGATGGTCTGTAGTCATCAAACGTTTCTGAGATACAGGTTGTCAGGCTGCAGGTAATTCTTTATCAAGTTGCCTGTAGCTGATAAGTGTTCACAAAATAACCCCTAGACTGTATATACTCTTCTGAGCAATTGTGTTTTGTTCAGCAGGAGTTTGTAAATAAATAGTTAAATGATTTCACAGTGTTGCCAGTATTTTGCAAATGCAGTGTAAAGAACCAGCACTTAAAATAAAGCCTGACAATATAATACTGAAACTGTGTGCTACATAAAGGTTACGCAAAGCTGGTATTGTGCTACCCATGGTTCTATTGTATTGATTTCTGCATGAGACGTTAATCATCTGCTTAGTAACCCCAATGTGGCAAGATATTGTCTTATTTTTTTCATTTGTTGAATGCCCACTTTCACATCACATACTTAAAACACCTCGGAGAGAGAGGTATTATCTTGCATATTCACATAGAGAAAGTAACCTCTATCTATCAAGGTAAAGGAGGAGTCGCTGGGTTTTTTGCTCAGCAGTTACTGATTCTTTGATTTGATCTAGTTAAGTAAGTTTCTAGGGCTCCTTGATATTGTGGAAATGAGCTGCTGTTCTCTCTTTACCCTTCAGATAAAGTTATATATTATGGTTTAGTTTTAGGTAGTCCTGCATGGAGCAGGGAGTTGGACTCAATGATCTTTATGGGTCTCTTCCAACTCGAGATATTCTATAATGCTATGATGCTATATGTGTTGCCAAAATGTCATTGTTCTGTGAATCAGTTGTGGGGAAAAATTAAAAAACACATGCCCATAACGGCAATCAAGCAACTAACTTCAGTAAAGGAATACCCCAGCTAGTTTGCAAGCAAATCCTCATGTAGTAGCATAGGAGAACCTAAAACTTGAATTCCAGATCACAAAACATGGAACGGGGAATCTAACATGGCATATACACCACCACCTTAGTTTACAAGCACCTTGTTCCCAAACTGTTGTATGTTGTAGATAATACACAGCAATGCATGGCCAATAGAAACACCATTTCATCCTGCTTTTACTTGCTTCAACACTTTAAGAAGTAAAATCATGAATAGCGCTAGGGATCAAACTGATTACTGCTTAGGCAGATCTCGAGTTGCTCAAGAATCTACTCAGAAGAGGATATGAACCAGCATGGAATTTTCAGATCAAGATGAAAATTGACTTGCATGAATCGATAGTTCATCTTGACAGTTAGAAAATGCTCCAAAATCCTCTTCATTAAAGAGAGCAGAGACAGAATTTGAACTTCAGGGCATAATGTTGTAAATCCAGAGTATTTAACACAATGGTATTAGACTCGCCACTCCCCCCAAAATGCTAATTGCTTTGACTTTAGTCTGTGTTCCTTTTGTGTACACCTATCCCTATAATCGTTGTTCTGGACAGTATGTCAGAACACTGCCATCTTCTGTGACATCTTAAAAAGACAGCATCTGGTTTTATTCATCAAAATAGTGTTTACAAGTGGTTTTTTTTTTTTCTAGCCCATACCTGTCCCTCTAACGAAAAGGTGTTGAGTGTCTGTATGTGAAGAAAGGCTTAGCAGTAACGTGGATAGTAGACACAAAACTGAAAAATGCACAGGTGTTCCTGAAAGAAGGCTCAGAAGTCCAAATCTTGCTTTGTTCGGTTGCATTTCACAAACAGAGCAGAGTCATATGTGTTGTGTTTCTTCTTAAGGTAGTCATACTGCTTTTCTCAGTTTACGGCCAAAAAACTTCTTGATTATTCTTCTGTATTACTCTGTCAGGAAAGCAAAACAACTTTAAAGGCCCTGGGATCCCATCTTATAAAAATCTTTTGTCTCTGAAGGATGCTAGATTTGGAATGAAAACTACACTTAAGACAAAACTACGTTTTTCTTTTTCAATTTTATTAGGATATATAGGTGGCTAAAACAGGTAAAACTTCTCTCAGTTTCTAACCTGTGCATTGTCCCCTCTGAGATTTGAATGTCTCTATTTGTGAACTAAATGAACTGTAATGAAACTACTGAAACACTGAGACATGATTTCACCAAAAGAAAGATGTAAGGTTGTGTTAAACCCAAATTAAAAGTTTCAAAATAGCGTGCCCATGAAAGTCTCCATAGTGTCTTCCTCCTTCAAGGAGGACAGCCTTCAAGTAGATGCTTGTCCATGGCTTGACCACACTCTGGAATACAGCTGAGGAGATCCTTGGTGCAGATGATACAATTTAGACACAGGGAACATTTCTACATGCACCTAATGATAGTCTATTGAAGAAGAATCAGAGCCAATTTTGAGATGGTAATTTCATGGATGTTACCTTGTTACTAACATACCTACTTCTTATTTGTACGTCTACACAAACAATCTCCTGCTCATTCCTGTTTAAAGGAGTCATTTCTGTGTAGCCAAAATGAACATCATCAGCAAGTCAAGCCAGAAATGAACCTAAAATACCAGTACAAGCCTTTTCAAGTGTGTTTCTAACTCTTCAGAGACTGGTGGCATTCTCATTTTAAACTGCTGGACCCCAAGCAGTAATATCATGAACTTCTTCAGAATTGCTAACATTTTAAAATCTTTTACAAGAGGGTAAAATATGTTAAGTAATTGAAGTTTGCATAACTGAAATCTCTCAATAAGTAGGGAGAGTAAGGCTTTTTCTTCATATGTGATTAGTGAAAGTAAATTCCCTTCCCTGACTAGTAAATTTGATGCCTTTGCGTTTACCTTTACCTAGACTGTGAGATAATTTGTTTTTAATGTGCGGGGGTCTTGTTGTGTTGTGTTTTGCTTTGTTTTCCTGGAGGCTAAAGTTCCATTACTAGTTTAAGGCTGAGAATTTAAAGGGAGCTAGATTGCAAAGCATGTTAAAACTTGGTGGGAACTGTTCATTGAACTCTTTGTGGTCTTTTACAATTCTGAGTGCAACGTGTCATGAACACGATTCTGTTCATATAAATGAGAGACCACTTGACTTCCAGCCAGCCGATTTTCAGGACTTGCACAGCTAGTGTTCCCCAGCATGTGTAAGCATGCATCCTTTGGAGGGCAGCATTGACAGGTTTTAGTGACATTTCTGGACTGTGAATTAGGATGGTTGAAGTGCAGGCAGACGTTTGTGCTTTGTGTCTTACAGAAGTGTAAGGCCTGGCAGAAAGCTAGTGTAAACAGCTCGGGATTTTGTTTTAAAACACTGCAGCAAGATTTAAATTTGTAAAATGCTAACAAGAGCCTGTAAAAAGACATTAGTGAAAATTGGTCTGTAGAAATTATGCAAGGTGCATCTGTAATCTGAGTGGAGAAACTTGTGAGTGCCTCTCTACAGTGCCATCACTTACAGGCTTTCCATAGTTTTTTTCATGGAACTTAAAAATGAGAGCTCAGAACAATTAGTTACTATATCTTCAAAACTGTTGTTATGACTGTGAAATAGATTTGTTTCCTGCTCTCCTTCACACCCCACGCCCCACCCCCTTGCTGACAGCTGCTGTGTTGAATATGAAGTTTGGTTGATGTCGACTGAAAATAAAATCTAGTACTTTTCACTTTGGGGAATATTGTCTGAAGAATTTGTGACTTTTCTTTTGAGATGCTCTGTGTGATACAATAGGACAATGATGCCCTTCTTACAAACAAACAAACAAACAAACAAAAACATTCCTGTCAGTTTGGTCAGTAAGTGAGATTTGAGTTAATTTAGAGCTTCAGGAAAGTACTTTCAAATCTATTCCCATTGCACCCTGTGAGGCGGTTAATATAATTTTTATAACTGCACTACTGTTGATCTGAGATTATTAAGTAAATCTAATAGGGTCACAGGGAATATCAATTTACAATTTTCATGTGTAGCTCATATTTCTGAAGACTAATAATCTCTTTGGAGTCAGGTATTATGACATACACAAATCAATTTTGTAATTTTAATCTCAACTTTCTTAGAACTACAAAATGCAAGATGCAAAGTTGTACACTAATTCTTAATATACATTTACCAGACTGTATAAAAATTGGTTATTAATCAAAATTGGTACTTAAAATGGAACTGTGTATTCACTTGAATTGCCTTTGGTAGTATGCTAACATTTGCTCTTAAGCTTTAAAAATTAATACACCTGTGAATGAGATGTCACAGGATCGTTCCAGGTGCTTCAGTTTGGAAATTACATTCTAAAGCATTGAAATGGTGATTCAAAATTAATTCTAATCTACGCCCAAAAGAAATGCATTACACATAGGTCCCTATTGGATTATAGGTTGATTATTGGTGTGCTAGATGCTGTTTTGATAACTAACTAACTAACTAAATCCCCTTAGAGTCTTCTGCAGCCTTCTGCTTGATTTATGTCAACCTTCCTATACACCTGCTTATTTTGAATGTGAAATGACAGGTGAATCTCCATTCATCTCCGCAGGTAGCACCTGCATAGATGAACAAACTAGGTGGTACACTTGCTAAATAGCTGGAATGGAACATAGTTCTGTCCCTTTCTGTACTCACCCCTTTCTTTTTTTGGCAGAAAGATCTTAAAGGACTCTGCTAAAATTGTTTAAGCTGCTTGTCAAGAACTACATTGGTGTGTATCACAGGGAAAACTGATATTAAAATGTATAGATAAAGTAACTCTCAAAGGAAGAGAGTCAATACTGTAAACAAGTTTAGAGCTCTGAATTTTATAAGTATTACTCTTTTATGTTTTTACTAATAATGGTATCTTTCTTGAAACATGGTTTAAGGTTAGGGTTAACCACTTCTCAATTACAACACTTCTCTTTCCCTTTACTTCTAGCTGTGTCTCCATTCATTGAGCTATCTAAGTGCAAAGTTGACACCCTGGTCATATCTAAACACAAACATATTTAGTTTTATAACCTATATTGATGAGATTAATTCCCTATTTCACTGTGCTCAACCTCCTGTGCAGATGCTTAGAAGTCTTCTGTGGCCAGCCTGAACTTTGTTTCGTTGAGTTTTGTGTTGCTGATTTGCTTTGATCTTAACCGTGTGTTGCTGGTGTTCCAGTGTAGATTAGAACATCCCTGGTTTTTGATGATAGGTACTGTTCTGGGCCACGGCTGGAGATATATTTTGTCTCAGAGTGAAATAAATGTGACGAAATTTTATTGTTTTCCATGCTGAGCTTTTAAAGTTGTGTTGCTCTGCTAATAACAGAATGTCGCATCTGCTTCTACAGGTGTTTTTGGACTGATAGATCATCCAAGCTGCTTTCTCTTCTGCTGGTTGCTCTGAGCCACTCCTGCTGCCAGCTCTGCACCCCTGCCCACTCAGGACCCTGTAAATCTTTGTCTAACAGGAGCTTTATTATAATTCCTTTGTTTGTAGTATCTAGTCAAAGTTGTCTTAATTGTCAATAGTTCTGTCTGAAATGAAATATAGTCACACATAATTACATTTTCTTCCCTATCCATCATAGCATGCTTTTTATCAAAATTAGGTATGCTGTCTCAAGTACAAATGACCGTGAACGGGTCTTTTTCCTCAATTATGACTGACTTGTGTTCGAGACACACGTTGCGCAACTGACATGTTGCAAAATCAGAACTGTGAAGCAGAGCAGACAACAGTGACTGTTTTATATTGCAACTACTCTCTCTTCAAAAAACGAAAATCCAGTCCTTTGGACAAAGTATACCTTGAGACAGCATATTTAACCCCCTAATTTAGACTTCATCTGCTTTTTCAAGGTGAAGGTAACAAAAAAACTAAAAAGAAACTCTGCTCCAAACCGCAGCCAAATCACCGAGAAAAAGGGAATTTATAATTTCGTACTCAGAGGTGGATTTGGAGAGCCCAAGCCGGCAAACGGACGCAGAGAGAGTTGACGTTCTCACCCAGCCGGCGACACGCATCTCCCCTCCGCCTTCCCCCCCGCACCCGCCCCCCGCCAGCAGCGCGATTGCGACCGGCGGCCACCAGGTGTCGCCCGCGGCACGCGCAGGTCCCCGCGGGGCGGCCGTCGCTCCCCGCCCCCCCCGCCCCCGTGGCGGCGGGCAGAGGCGCGTCCGTCGCCTCCTGCAGGGAAGGACACCGAGGACGCGGCCACGAAGGGCAGGCGCGGGTCCTTCGGCAGGGTCGACGGAGCCGAACCAGGACGCTTCATGCCCCGCTGTGGGAAGCAAATCTCAACCACCCTAAAACACGAGGGTCACCTTGTGTGGGTTTTTTGTTGTTTAGTTTATTGTTTTTTTTTTTTTTCCTTCTTTTTTCATTTCGAAAAGAGAGCGGGTGAAGTGAGTATAGGGAAGAGAATCAGAAACTCTTAAATAACTAAACAAGCAAAAGGCCACCTAGATTTTATCAGAACAAAAGTCCAAGCATTGCGACTTTTCTGTATTTCTCTAGGGCATGTGTGAATGCGGAAACGTGCACCTGAAGAAGGTACTTAGTGGTAGGGTTAACAATAGTTAGCATACCGCAAGATTTACTTTTCAGCAGTGCCTGTTTAACTGTGAAAAGAAAAATGTTGGCTAAGGCATGCTTTTATGCAATTTGGAAGTGTTTCAGTTCTTAAATGTCAATCCAGAGCGTTACACCACCCCCCTCCCCCCACCTCCCGATAATCCTTCTGTTTTCATTGGCTTTACAAGCTCTAAAAATTCTGTGAAAGTAGCTATGTATAGCAACTTCAGTGTGACACATAGCGCAGATACTATTTTGACTGCTATTTTTGAAAAAGTTAATTTAGTGTCTCCTATGTTTTATTCATCTAAGCCTGCAATTTTTCTTTCCATTAAATTCTTGATCAAAGAACAAACTATGCTTAATTTGAGTCCTTTAAAAATGGTAGTATGACAAGCTGTCCTGGTTTCAGCTGGGGTAGAGGTTTTTTTTTTTCCCTAGTAGCTGATGTGTTTCGGATTTAGTATGAGAATAATGTTAATAACGCATATGGTTTTAGTTGTTGCTAAGTGATGTTTACATTAATCAAGGACTTTTTCAGCTTCCCATAGAAGCTGAGAGGGAGCATAGGCAGGATAAATTGGCCAAAGATATCATGCTCAGTATATAAATGGGTTTTGGCCAGGGCGTAGGAATCCGCAGTCACTGCTCGGGACAGTCCGGACGACTCATCATTGGGTGGTGAAAGTGACTTGGGTTGTATCACTTTATTTTGGATATTCTTTTACCATTATTATTATTTTATTTATTTATTATTATTATTATTACCACCATTATTTCCCCTCTTCCATTACTGTTCTATTAAACTGTTTTTATCCCAACCCATGAGGCTTTTTCTCCCCTTCCTTTTCTCCCTCCTCTCCCAGCCCTACTGGGCAGGGGTTGGGGCAGGGGTTGAGGCAGGGGCGGCAGTGACCAACTAGCTGCATGGACCTAGTTGCCATCTGGGGTTAAAGCATGACACAAGCACTGTCAATTGTGATGCAGAATTTGAAAACAAACAAACAAACAAACAACCCCCCCCCAAAACCCCAAACAACAAACCAAACCTTTTATTAGATGCTGAAAAAGAATGAGAATTTGGTAGAAGGCTTACTCTTGTGTAGCTGCTGTAATATACCACAATTCTGAGTTCTCAAAGCATGTGCATTTCTTTGTCAATCTGTGAGGTTCTTTTCTAATTGTAACTTCTATGAGACATGGAATGGAAGGAAGATAGCATCAGGTGAATATTTCCACATGCTTTTTTCATTCTTTTATGTGCTTCATTGTTCAAAAGTGAATGTTGTCTGTAATAGGACAGGCACAAGGGAAAAAAAGTAATGATTCAGATGCAGATTGACAGCTAAAGAAGATGTGCATGTTCAGTTAGTTACATTCACTAAATAATGATGTGATATTATTAGCAATATAGGTGAAGCCACTGTGCAACTTTAGATAATGTGAAGCTGCTTGTGAATAGTGAGTGTCAACCAGAAAAAAACTTAAGCTCCTTCTAAGAGCAAGTCCCTGGTCTATTTCTCTTCAGAAAAATTTTACTTCACCATCTATTATCTTAGTGAAAGATATAATTTTTTCTTGTCAATAAAATCTTTATAAATTGAATACTGAAAAATAATTGAAAATGCTAATTCTGCTCTTATTGCATTGGGTTAGGGCTGAAAGGTTTGAAAAAAATCCAGACATAAAAATAATTATTGTTAGGAGGCAGTGGAGGGAAATTGCAGGAATGATGGATTCAAGTTTTGACAGATTCAAACTGACTCAGGTATTGTTCAAGACCCATTCAGGAATGATGAGTATCTTGAATCTAAACATTATTAGTAGCTGATAAACAGAACTGAAGGTAGGTAGTTGAATGAATCGGTGGCCAGCTGAGACAAAGATTTTAAAACACCACCAGAACTTTGGTCACGCTATTCAGGTACTTCTGTTACAGAAAGATTTGCCATTGCTTATCTAAGCTGGAGACTTCTGTTTAACCATTATTTGAAGAGGACTTCAAATGCATTGATGAGTAGTTAGCAACTTAAGTAAATAAATAGATTGCAGAAATACTCATGAACACTAAATGATTCCTTGTAGATGCATTTATAATGTAGAACCAGTCTGTTTAAAAAATAACATTGAAGTTATGGTTAAACAAAGATTGGAGGAAGAAAAGTTTCTCTCCTTAACAAGAAGAGGCAGAATAAAAGCAACACAGGTTTGTGTGTTACATGTGTGTCTTCTGCCTAAAGCTACTTTGTGTATTTGCTTAAAGGTACTTTGTGTATGTCGAGTTATTTTTTACTCTATGATATATTGCACAATGGTGGCTTGCGGAAGTGCTTAGGGAAGGATATTCTCTGTGCAGTCCCTGGAGTGTATTAGCTCTTGGTTCAGTATCAATTAGATTTAACAAGCCTTCCAGAATACTGCAAAAGCTTCTTTTTTCATAGAGTTGATGGGGAGGAGTGAGGGTGTCTTTGATACAATTGAGAGGTAAAGATTTTTTTTTTGTTCAGTTGTCTTTTGCCTGAACTTAGCTGCTCTCTTCATTTGAATACTTAAGGCTTCCAAGTAAAGATGTCTGCCTTTATCAGGCCTGCTGAATGTATGTGAAGGTACTGACAATGTATTTGGTTGGTGCTCGTGGTTCTAGCTATGCTCTAACAGATAGTCCAGTTACTGTGACAGCCATTTCATTATAGAACTTGATCAAATATGTGGGTTTTTTTTTTTTTTTTTTGGCTGGCAAATCTCAGGAGTCAAGCTTTTATTTGTATCACTAGTTTTCTGAAGGAGGGGAGAGATGTGATATGTTTCTAGGGACAGATGTTATTGTTTACCACTCAATTACAGCTCAATGCAGTGGTAACCTTTTTAGTATTGGCATCATGAGAAGTGCTTTTAGTAAAGAATCTGGCAGTACTTGTATGTAAGATCAACTGACTTTCCAGTAGTATTGGAAAGCCTGAGAAAATGTGTGTGTTTTCTTATATTCATGTAGGTGGATCCAGCCAGAATTATTTGGCTAGTAATCGCACAGAATGTTAGGTGTCAGTGTCAAATTCGCAGAGACCAAACTGAAAGAAAATATATTCTGCAATGTCTTCAGTGTGTTAGATTCTTTTGAAATCAGTGATGCTGTTGGTTGTCTAAATTAGTGTTCCTTTGCCACGTTGAAGTATTGTGGGAGTTTTTTGGTTTTCCTTTTTTTTTTTTTTGTTTTTTAATACTTCATAGGATCTTCCAGTGTTTTTTATTATAGGTAAGTGTCTTGTTTTAAAGTGGGCTTGTGTAGAAACCATGGTAATTTTTGTACATTTACGTGAGCCAGTGAGCCCAAACATAGTTTTTAAACTTGCTTAGGCTGTTTATTTTCCATCGAGGAACTGGCTTCCTCTTTGTCATGGTTTAACCCCAGACAGCGACTAGGACCATGCAATTGCTCGCTCACACCCCCCACAGGGGGATGAGGGAGGAATCAGAAGAGTAAAAATGAGAAAACTCATGGGTTGACATAAAGACAGTTTAATAGGTAGAGCAAAAGCTGTGCATGCAAGCAAAGCAAACCAAAGAATTTGTTCATTACTTCCCATCGGCTGGCAGGTGTTCAGCCACCTCCAGGAAAGCAGGGCTCCATCAGGTGTAGTGGTTACTTGGGAAGACAAATGCTGTAACTCCTAACATCCCCCCCCTTGCTTCTTCCTCTCCCAGCTAAAGATAAAGTGTATAAACGTACTGAGCGTGATGTCACTTGGTATGGAATATCCCTTTGATCAGTTGGGGTCAGCTGTCCTTCTGACTTTTTGTGCACTTCCAGCCTACTTGCTGGTGGGGTGTTATGAGGAGCAGAAAAGGCCTTGACTGCTTAGCAACCACCAAAAACATTAGTGGACTGTCAACACAGCTCTCATCCTGAATCCAAAACACAGCCCCACACCAGCTGCTAGCAAGGAAGTTAACTCCATCCCAGCTGAAACCATGACACTCTTGAAAATCGAGTTAGGATTTTGTTGTCATGGCAACAGATTTCAGTACTTGTTTCCCACAACTTACGTTTTCTATGTTGCCACAGTCTTAGAGCTTATCAGTGTTTCATCCATTGAGTTTTATCCATTGATGTTTCTCAGAGGAGAAAGGCAGCTTTCCACTTTGTGTATATCAAGACTTTGAATCTTTCCTTCTGACATGTAACTGTATAGTTAAAAATAGATAAACTTGTTTAACAAGATTCAACTTTTATATTATAGCCTGGGTGTTTTAATTAAAAAAAATACGTATATACTAAAACACAAATATGTGCTGAGGTTTCCCTTTGTGATCAAAATCAAGTAGAATTTAACCACAGACTTTAGATGAAATAAAAAATGTGTTACTTAAATGGAAGATAATATGGAGAATGGGAAGGGATCATACTGTATACAAATACTTGAAGTCTGAATGTCATGTTTCCAACTCATAATATTCAGGAAATTTAACCAGCTTGTTAATTTTCAGAAATCAGTGAAATTTTAAATTCTGTTCTGAATGGGAGGTAAAGGCTAACCAAATCGACAGGTAAGGTGCAAGGGGATATTATTATGCATGAAAGCAAAAGGAATAAGGAATACAAAGGTAAGCAAGAGAAGGCAAATATCTCGAACTGTAAAGTACTAGCTACTAAAAAGCATTGCTTACCCTAGAAGAAACCCAGACTAGGAAGAATCTGTGCACTGCTCCCACAATTGTCTTAAGAGCAAGCTCTGCAGTGAAGCCCTAATGTGACGGTGTAGAAGACTGTGCGAATGTCCTATACAACGAGTCTGCACCACATTTACAAAACTCTACGTGCTTCAGCTTGCTCAGAGCTGCTCTAATGAATAAGTTGCTACCTAAGTAATACCTAAATAAATAAATGATGGAGTAATGGGCAGTCAGCCTATGCTACAGACCGCATCACTGGAGGATGCATCTAACACTAGTTATGGAGCAATGCCTTGCAAACATACCTCCTGGCTGTGATTAAGTTAGAAAGAACTGTACATTTAGTCAGGTATTACATTTTCCAGCCAAGTAGTTTCTTTTTGATGAGTATTGTATTTGATTGTATTTCTTTTTCTGTACTCTGAAACTAGTGCTGCCTATTGAAACACTAGCTTTATTCTGATATTTAAGAAAACATATTACTTACATAACATCCAGCAAATGAACGCACACATTGCAGTCTGTCTCTTAGAGGATTATTTTGTTTCAGAGAGAATTTTCTCCTTTCTCTATCTCTCAACCCTTCTGAAACACCATCTGTTATCAGACTTTTACAGACCAAAAAGTAATGTTTCCCAATTCTACATGCTGAATACTTCCATACTGCGCAGAGATTTTTCTGAATTACCCATGCATGACATGAATAAAAAAAGCTCACACTTTTAATTACAGTGGTGTAATGACTTAAATTAACTTTAGGTTTCATCTGTTTGTTTTTGTCTTTATTTTGTTCTGTATCCAACCACATTTTAACTTTAAAATCTTATCTGTGGTATTGAGCTTTCCATGCCTGATCAGATTTTTGTTGTTGTTGTTGTAGCATACACAATTTGAATAAATTAGTGGAGATAAGTGCCAGGGTGCTGGGAAAAGATGCCATATAAATGCTGAAATGATAATTAAAAGCTTTTTTCCCCAGCATTTTTCAATTTAAGAGACTCTAAAATGCCTTTATGTTTGATTACATTTCCTCTATCTATAGATCTTCTAACAAAATTATCTCCATGCCATTCAGCATATACGGAAACTGCTGTCTCTCTCTTTTCTGGTAAATCTTTCTAATAGCACCACAGGTGTTTCAGTCGTCTACAGTTTTGGGTTATTTTGTTATTTCAGAGAAGCAGCACATGAAATGCAACTTTCTTTGGTACGATGATTAAATGCTGCTCCGCCTTTGAATGGGCATAGCACTGTTCTTAATTACCATTTTTCCTTCCCTTTTTCAGATTTCCAGGAGAAGAATAAAATAGTGATCCAACCTCATTGACAAGGATTTTTATGCTCTGTAAGGTTTAATTTGGAGGAATAAATGAATTCCTTCCACTGCATTATCAAGGAGATGTCTACATAAAACTTACATTAACTGTATGTGCGAACTCAGTCAGAAGGCCGTTCTGTCAATGACAGGGACAGCTTTGTTCCCTACTTTGCATTAGCTTTAGTGAATGTGTGGGCACACTGCGTCTGGAGAGCTGTCAGTTGGCTGAGAATGAGCTGAGCAAAAAAAAAATAATAAAAGTACACTGATCTGACTTGCTGTATGGCTACTTAATCACTATTACTGATGCTAAATAGCGGTGTGGGGAGGATAATACCCAGCTTGGGTGAACTGGAAAGATAGATACAACCTTTTTAGAGATTCAAGTTAGGACAGAGATTCTGTCCCAGCTGAGCAGGAAGCTGCAGTTAGTACATGTGTATGAGGTAATTTTAATCTTATTGAGTACTACTATCTGGGTAGACAAAGTAACTGACGTTTTAACACATGCTGACCTTCTGAGTATTTATTGAGGGGAATCATCATACAAGACTTGGCTTGTTTTATCTTTGGTGTATTGATCACCGGTCACTGATGATAGTTTCATGCTAACATGCAATTGGTCAGGATTGAAAGCTGTTTTTTGTAAGTGCCCGAAATACTACATATCACATTTCTAAGTGGGCTGCCAGACTGGATATCAGAAAGGGATGGAGATTTTAAGACAAAATTGCTCAAGACAACACATTGGATGACAATTTAGCCCACTCTGGGAAAATCTAAGAGTGGGTGTATGGATTCAGACCAATTTATCTCCCTCAAAATCCTTTTTCAGCAGGGACAATTGGAAACCAGTCATGGAAGAACAAGGAGGAAGAAAGCATGTGTGATCCTTCTTCTGAGTCATCTTCAGCCTCTGAACATTTCCAGCTCTATGGGCAATGTACTTAATAACCCTAAGTAGTTATTCAGTCTCCCTTTGAACCCATAAAAATTTACTGTATCCACAGTGCTCTTTATGCTTTTCTGCGCTCTAGATCCCTTTCTTTTAATTTCCTTTCAATCTGAGTCTCAGTTGTTTTGCTTGAAGTTCTCTGGAAATCGTACAGGAAGAAACTGACTTTTTTGTCTCACGATACCATTGCTTGTTCATATACTTTCTTCATTTTGTCCCTAAGCTACCTCTTTTCCAGACACAAGAGTTTTAGCCTTGTCAAGCAGATCTCATATATAGCCAATCTCTACATATTGTTACCCTCTTCTGAGTCTTTACTTCTTTCAATATATCCTTTTTTAGTTGAGGGAAGATACGCATATAGGATTGGAAGTTTGGAAAAAAAATTAATTTATACTATGGTATTACGGACTTGTCTGTTTTGTTGTCTGTTCCTTTCCTATTATCCCTAATCTGTGGCTTGCTTTTTGACTTCTACTGAACGCCGAATCGGTGATTTCACGGAACTGTGTGTCATAACCCCAAGATTTTATTCTGTAATGGAAAGGGTAATCTTATAGCTTTGATTTTAAATGTAAAGCTGGCTTTATTTCTCATGTTCATGACTCTTTGTTTAACTCCCTTAACTACATGGAATGCATTAAACTACACTGAATTTCATCTGTCGTTTTAATGCGGAATCACATAGTCTTATGTGCTTCTTCTGTTCATATGTGTCTGTAGCCAAAAAAAGACACACGTCTTTTATGCAGGAACTGTTAATCATGATATTGTCACATAAAGGAGCTGTAGCAGGGGAAAGAGACATTTTCTTTTAGATTCCCCTGGAACTAGAAGGTAACTTTAGTGCTAATGAATCAGGGAAATTGTATTTATACATTAATGAGCATGAAGCCATTTAAAGTTACCAAAGTGCTTAATGAGAATGAGAGTGTTAGCAAAAAGTTTATTAAATATATGTGAGAAAAGTCTAAGGAGACCCTTGTGTCTTTTTATTTTTTCTTCTAGAAAGATTTACTGCAATGCGAGGTGTATGAAGCTATAGCAGAAATTTTATTTAATGAGTAACATAATTCACTGCAAAATTCCTGTTTCTGTGCCTGCTTTGTATACTACAGTGAACTCTTGGTTAGTTTCCCTGTAGAATATTGTGTTTTCTTGGCTAGTAATTGTGGCTTTACAGCTTGGACCTTTGAAATTATTTTGAACTAAATGCTGCTTTTTAAGTCTTTAGGTAAAAGAAGTGAGGTACTAGTTGTTAACAGGGCTAACTTTACTGATGAAACAGGGTGGGGGAGGGAAAGACATGCACACAAGTTTAATTATTGCTATCCAAAAGAATGAAAGTAAAAATGATTATGCAACCTCTTGTATTGTGCTTGATCTTAAAGGTCATAGAGGCTAGCTTCCTGTTCCTTAAGTTTCGACATTTTGTGCCTAAAATCTAGACATAAGAGTATGAAATTCTTTGGAGATCACTATGTTCATCCCAGAAGGGGAAACTGCCACTTTTAACTTCTGTCTCTTTCCCTGACATTCACTCAGACATCTAGTTTTCCTCTAGATTCTTTCAGAGCTCATAAAATCAGAGAAAAATTATTTTGGAAGGATCCTTTGTCTTAGGGATTGCTGAATCCAGTTGCATGCTGCTGCTCCATGCCCCTGGGCCCAACCATTAGCAACGCTGTGCACATATTCCCAAGAGGCACACACAAATGCATGTGTATGATCCACGTACATGCAGGAGGCCACACAGGTCACAGGCAGAAAAGACAGTGCTCTTGCAAATGCAAAAAAATGCAGCAATGGCCTCCTCCTGTTCTTCTCTCTGGTGAATAAATATCTGTTAGCGGGAAATACACGTATGCACAAGTCTAGATTCCCCGAGAAATGACTCAGGTGCTCAGTCTGCCCAGTAGCATACCCTGGATCTCAGATCTCTCCAGCTTCTGGGACCTGGGCATATGAGCCTCCAGGCTGCAGGCCCATTGCAGCTGCTGGTGCAGACTCCCCTTGCACACAGCAACACATGCAGGTGGACACGTTATGCGCTTCCCCTGCATCCTATGATATATCCCAAACTGCTAGGCAATAACCCCTCCCAGTCTCTAAGGTTTGTTCCCCAGTGCTCCCTTGGGCACGTGCAGATGAGCCTTTTCTCATGTAACCTAACACTTTGGAGTCCTGTAATCCCCATCTGTTCAAAGCAGATCTAGCTTCAAAGTTCGATAATTCTGCTCAGGGACTTGCTCAATCAAGTGTCAAAATTGCCCAGGGCTGGAGTCCACAACCTCTCTGGGCACCTGTTCTAGCATCTGACCACCTTCATGGGGAAGAATTTCTTTACCGGTGGCAAATCATCATTTTCCTACAATTCTCTTTCATTTTCTAGGGACTGTGACTTTGAAGAAGGAGCAGAGGCTTACAAATGAGATAATATGGGAAATAAAAGAAACAAAGATCAACAGTGGTCTTTGACCTTTGATGAGTATGTCCTTACTGCTACCTCAAAAATCCTCAAACATTTGTTTCCAAAACCTGGCAGTACTACATTATTTTGTTGCCCTGATAGAGATGCAACTTCCTTTGTGCCTATAATAAATCATGACACTTCTTATATGATTCAATAGACCTTTGGTGTTTATAGGAATTGCTGTTGACTGACAACACTGAACTGCATGCTGTGAACTCTTGGTCTGTCGTGGAAGGTTTTCCAGTTGGCCCCTTAAAACTTATGCAAATGTTCACAATTAAAAACATGATGTAGATACTGGCATGAGGACTGGAATGCTCTGTGTGTAGCAGTATGCCTTTTGCGGTTCTTAGTATCATTCTTCTTGAGACATTTCATGGCAAAAAAAAAAAAAAGAAGAAAAGTTAAATATAAACTGGTTAACATTTCTGGGGTTTTAAACACCTGAATTTGATGATTGAAAGATCTGCGTGGCCAAAAGACTGCTAGGGTGAAGAGGCCTTGTTATGCCATCACAGCAATGTTTACAACTTCAATTTAATTATGCTGTTGCTAGTCAATTCAAGCTATTATAGCATACAAGAAAAAAGGTAAAGCTCCAAAAAACTATTTTCTAGTTCCTGTGGCACTAACAATGAAACACTGTAAAGTTTCCATTCTAGTGGAAATCCTTCCTTTATTAGTGGAATTCTGTGTTTTCACCACAATAATAAAAACCTTAAAATACTGATGATTAAATCTCTTTTGTTTTATGTACAACATGGAGTGGGAAAAAATAACAGATTCCTGTATTGTAATAGTATCAGTCTAAGACTTTTCTTCTCAGGCTTGTACAGTGAAATGATTATGACTGATATATAAAAATGCCTCCTTTATAATTTAAGTGCTGTGGAAGATGGATACATAATGTGAAACTTAAAAGTTTGGCAAAGCTTATGGCTGAAACTGAGAACTTCCTTTCTTGTCAAGAGCTTGTCAAAAGCACTTAATGGTTTTGAAATTAGTTGCATTTTTACTTTCTTTTTAGCTTGGTTAGCTAAAAGCTAACGGAGATCAAAGCATATTTAGAATTCCGCATATCTACATTTAACCAGAGTTTTCAACCATTAAAAAAAAACCAAACCCACAACGGATTTTTTGTGAAGTATTTTGGTGAGCAGGAAGGCCTTGATCAAGTGACTCCTATTGACCTCTGCAGGGGAAGCTTTTCTTTTTTAATAACATGACACCTTCTCCTTTTTCTATCTAACTGTTAGTGTTTCCGATTTAAGATTGAGAAAGAAAAGTATTGGAAAGTTTATTGTCTTCATTGTTAATGACCACTTGTCACTAATTGAAACCTGCCACACATCCTGTGAGTAGTGTTATTAAGAAGGCCCACCTGTCAATGGCACTCCAGTGATGTACAGTTGGTTTCGATAAGGTCCATTATCACCTGCTTTTCTCTTGTGGGTTGATAGATCTGCTTTACTCATTCTGTTTTGTTTGCTTGGATTATTTTAAATTGAATTATCTGAAACAGAGAAGAGTTACAACCCTCTTCCTCCTCCTTTTAGTTGTTTCATTTTGGACTGTCTCTGTACTGTTTTTTATATCATATACTTAATGGCTAGGAATCCTTTTTCCTGGGTCAACCTCTTCAGACAATAAGCAAAATGAAGTGTATTTCTTGTTCCAGAGATCTTAGTCTCAGCTAATTTCTCAAATCTTTTGGAGGTAAAGAAAGGTTGTCAGTGAAGGACTGCTAATTCTTTCAACAGGGAACTAAAGTACAGGGAAATTAAATGGCTTATTAAAAATAGCTGAGGGAGAGAACAAAACTCTGCCTTTCCAATATCCATTTTAGTACTGCAACTACTGACCCATCCTTTCTCTTGTTATATGCTCTCATATCAGCAAAGTCTAGTTAGTAATTTTCTCATTCAATCTGGTTTTCCAAATGTTAGTAAGTAGAAGAATGTAAGTTAGTTTATTTCTTAAATTTAAGCTATGAATCATTTGAAAGACAGAATCTTTTTGTTCAAAAACTTTCCCTATGATGGAATCAGAAAGCCTAATCACCACCTTAGCATAATTGTTAACCGAGTGGCAGATCCAATTAATTAGACTAAAATGGACAGTTTATAATGTAAACAGCACTTGTTAACTTCTATGTTGTTGTTATCTTGATTGGGGACTGGAAAGAAAAATTTAAAAATATCACAGCAGAAGATATTGTAAAAACATATTTGATTGAATTGAAAGTAAAAATCAACATGACACTTGCAAGAGCTCTTTTGAGGATTTCAGCTTGTTTTTCACATTGAAGAAATGCAGTATTTCAGTAGAGCTTTGAATGGTCATCCAAACGGATTTTTAAAAAGCCTTTGGACAGTTGCCAATTGCTGCGACATGCCTCATCCAGGAATATATCTATTTTTAAAAGCATCATGTTTACCTTTTGCAAAACCTTTCAGGCAGCGTTTACTTTCTATCATCCACTGCTGAACTGAAAAGAGTATTTTGAGACATAGTTGTATGTAGTTATGCTTTTTACAGAACTGGCAAGAATAAAAGTTATTATTATTATCTTTAAAAATGTAGAGTTCTCTACATAGCTGTGCTAGAGTCCTATTATTTAGTTTTTTATACAGCATGGACTGCTCAATCACTTTCTGCACAGGCATACTTCACTGAAATTTTGATTCAGCACTTACACATTGTTAAAACCAGTTGAATCAGAACCTAAAATTTTATTCTCATGGCATAATTTTCTCTTTTGGGAATGTTATGAATCCAGGACTGTAGGACAGTATCTAACAGGAATTTTTAGTTCACAGAGACTTTTAAAGTGCAATTTTTCAGCACTAGACAAATAAAGCTTCGTAAGTTTTCTGAACTTTTATCTTTTGCATACACTTTGCTTTGCTAAACTTATACCATAATGCTTTTATTATTGAATATATTAGTTTCTTTTAGTTTGCCCATGTGTCTAATCCAGTAACCTTTTTTTCTTTTTATACTTGCTGGTTAATACATTTTTAAAAATATAGATAATCAATTGACTGTGTAGTGCTAAAGTAGAAAACACTCCTCAGACTTAAATCTGTAACCACTAAGATTACTGCAACCCCTCAGAACACTTCAGAATTTCCATTTTGCACTCAACAGTGATTTCCCCAATGATTTTTTACTTTTAATTTATACTAGATACTGATAAGGTATTAGACACCAATCTGCAACTGACCATCCCTTTGGGTGGATTGCTTTGCAGCAGAGATTTCCACCAAAATTCTGCCTCTGTGTCATGTGGAAACAGCTGCAAGACTGTGGCCTAAAAGCTTAAAGCTACAAGGCAAAACCTAATCCTATCAAATCACTTTGATGCTTAAGAATGATATGAGACGTTTGAAGTGTCTATGCAAGTAAGAGGCACTAAACGGGGAAAAATCATCAAGGCTAGAAAAGCCAACTCTTTGTGCAAGAAAGCAACTAGATTTTCAAAGTCTTTAAGAGTCAGAATGTATTTATTGATTTAAAGGAGCACAAAGGTGTTTCCACTCACACTTTGCCTTTTGTTTAGATTCTAACATTTCAGCTATCAAGACTGTGCTAGAAATGCTCCATATATTTGAAAAGAAAAATAAATCAATAGCTCAGTCTCTTGTCTCTATTCTATACAACAAGGAAACAAAATGGCTCACTAGCCTTAAAACTACCAAATATAAAAGGCTAAAAATACTTCACAGGTGACAAGCCTGCTGTTCTGGGGCAGCACAGAGTATAGGTCACAGTCTTTTAAAGGTTAGAGTTCTATTTTTGGGAAGACTGTCCTAGAAATTAAAGGTCTTCACCATTTAAACCTGGAAAGCTTACCTAACGATGAGTTCTAACAGCACACTAGTGAAGTTTGAGTTTGCTCTGTGATACATTCAATCCTCAGGAAGTTTCAGAGTTCTACATGGTTGGGTTTACCCAATACTGTTTCAGTGGTTTGAAAAGATGCCTTCAAAAGAAAAGTCTGTTCAGGAAAGGAATCTGATTTGCACAATGGAAGAGGCAGAGCTCTGCATTGCATCCACTTTATTTTGTTTCAGGAATTTGAAATTATCTATTGTAAATGCCTGCACAGAGAAAAAATTATTTCACAGTGGAGATAAGCTCTGAGGTATTGGTTCCTTTCATTGTATAGGCCATAGAGTTCTTATGTGGCATTGGGAGCAAGATACTTGTACCCCATCTCTCAAAACGGACAGTAACTGTGTTCCTCATTTACTGGGGCACCCAAGATTTCTCTTGGGTAAATGTTGAGTATTCAGCTGATGATGAGGTCAATATATTCTGATTAGGAAGCCACGGAGTGACTTGCAGCGTTCAGTACTTTGACACAGAAGCTCCCAGGCATCTTAAATCTGGGACTTGGTGTTAAAATCTTTGAACTTCATTTTTTCTTTGCCTTGGTTTATCAACATAAAATGGAGACAGTAAACCCTATTTTAACTCTGAGAGGTATTCAAACTTCATTTGGATTAGATTTAGATGTAGAAGAAAACTTCTGTCGTTTTCCTTGAGGGTCTTTTGAGCTTCTGGAGCTGGAGCATAGCTCCAGTATCATAAAAGATAGATACATAAATGTTAAGAGAAATATCAGACTGGAAAGGACAACCCAAGAGAGTGCAGGCTGCCTCAGCTCTGTGCTCACTGGTCCCATCAGCAGCAAGACTGAAAATCTATTGCCAGTGTGCACACACATACACAAAGTGCACATATGCAGCTGTATATATGGGTTTACTTGGCAAGGCTTTGGTAGCAGGGGGCCTACTGGGGTGGTTTCTGTGAGAAGATGCCAGAAGCTTCTCCCATGTCTGATAAAGCTAGTTCCAGCTGGCTCAAAGATGGACCTACCTCTGGCCAAACCTGAGCCAATCAGTGATGGTGGTAACTTATTTAAGAAGGGGAGAAAAAGCTGCACAACGGCAGCCGGGAGAGGAGTGAGAATGTATGAGACAAACAACTCTGCAGACACCAAGGCCAGTAATGAAGAAGGAGGAGGAAGTGGTCCAGGTGCCAGAGCAGAGATTCCCCTGCAGCCTGTGGGGAAGACCATGGTGATGCAGGTTGTCCCCCTTGCAGCCTATGGAGGTCCATGGTGGAGCAGATATGCACCCTGCAGCCTGTGGAGGATGCTCCAAATGAGGCGGAGGTGCTCCAAATGAGGCTGTGACCCCATGGAGAGCCTGCTTTGAAGCAGGTGTGCTGGCAGGACTTGCAGCCCCGCAGGGGACCCGTACTGAAGCAGTCCATTCCTGAAGGACTGCACCCCATGATGGCACAGTTCATGAAGGACTGTCTCCCATGGGTGGGACGCCATGCTGGAGCAGGGGAAGAACATTAGAAGGGAGCAGTGGCAAAGACAACGTCTGATGAATTGACCGTAACCCCTATTTCCCTTTTCCCTGTGCTGCTTGGCAGGAGGAGGTAGAGAAGTCCAGGGTGAAGTTGAGCCTGGGAAGAAGGGATGGGTGGGGGAAGGTGTTTTAAAATTTGTTCTTACTTCTCATTGTCCTACTCTGACTTTGATGGCCATAAATTAAATTAATTTCCCCAAGTTGAGTGTGTTTTGCCTGTGATAGTAATTGGTGAGTGATCTGCCTGTCCTTATCTTGACCCACAAGCTTTTTGTCATATTTTCTCTCCCCTGTCCATTAGAGGAGGGGGAGTGACTGAGTGGCTTGGTGGACACCTGGCAGCTAGCCAATGTTGACCCACCACAACAACACATATATACGTGGTGAGCCACACAGACAAGACACACAGACCATGCGGACACAAACACAGACAGCATCAGTGGCCTCTTTCTGTTCCCCCTCTGACTGAACAGGATGCAGATCCACCAGCACGAATATATATATATGTATCTATCTCTCTATATATCTATTTATATATCTCTGTATCTATATCTATACACATACTTATGTATAATGTGGACCAGCTGGGCTATGACACTCAGTCTGACCTGCTGGGCCCTGGATCCCACTCTTTCCAGTAGTCCTGAGACACACACACACACAGAACACTGCCTGAGTGTCCCCTGACATCCTAGTAGCCAGTCCACCTGTGGTCACACATACACCAGCAGGTCTTGCTCCTTGGAACCCTCAGATTATGCAATCTCTCCAGCAGCTGAGTGCGATGCCTCAGCCAACTCTTCCCATGATCTCGTCCTTAGAGACACGAACACACATCTGGCTCCTGAGCCATTCCACCTACTCACCAGCTAGTCCATCTTGAACATTGCCACTGCTCACACACTCGCTGCACATCCACACTCACTGCAGTTGCTGGCATCATGGACACACTCTGACCCCTGCTCCCACAGACAGATGAGCCACCTGAGCCATGGTCTGACTCCAGTTGCTGGCACTCAGACCCCATACACACACATGCACACAGTCCCCGCCTGCAGAAGATAGTTAGAAATGGAGATTCATGAGAAGACAGGGCAGACTGTGCTACCCAGGCACACAGCAAGGCCAGGCAAGCCTACCAACCAGCCCACTGTTTCCACACAAAGGACACTGCTTATCCCTGTTTTTTCACTGTTGTTCTTCCCCAAGTCACCTAGATCCATACCTTTGCCTGCTTTTGGTTATTGCCCTAAACATCCCATGGTAAGTCTTGTGCAGTCCCAGAATGCTCTTCCCCTGCATCCCATGATGTCTCCAGTGTGCCTCGGCAGCAACCTTAGTCAGTCTGAAAGGTGCTCTAGGGTTGACTCATCTTGATGAGTTTCATGCCTGAACATGGGGTTGAGGCTCTCCTGGGAGACCTCTGGGAGAGGCCTGTACCAGATGTCCCTTCTGAGTCCTTATTTGGGTTCCTGCTTACCTTTGGTCCTCGTACTTCTCTGGGCTTGTGGAGATGAGCTGTGATGGACTTATGGGTCCTGTGATGGGCCTGTGAGTAGCCAGGGCAGAGTGCTATTGGGCTCATCCACCTACTATTGTCTCTCGCTGTTCCTTTGTGTGTGTGCAGATGCACTTTTTATCACTCAACCTAACAGAAAACTTAATAGGTTAACTGTTACTGAGTTCAGGATATCAGTAATCTGCATGTTACTGTCAGTAATGCCTTTTGTCTGACGCTCAGTAATAATTTATAATATAATCCTTTTTTATAAACATAACAGAATACGCATCAATCCTTCATTGACTGTTCAGAAGTAGAAATTTTTGTTTAGAGTAAAACCTGTTACCAAATACTCTTAGTGACATGAGTTAACTCCTCAATAACAACCTTCTGTTGATACTACAGGTGAATAGGCTGAGGTGTTTTAAATATCTCTCTTATTTTCTTGCAACCCCAACATATACTGCCAAAGAACTTTCCTTCTATGTGTACACATTCCTTGATCCTACAGTAGATTCCACCCAGCACTGCACTGCACGATATGCAGGGATTCCTTCTTTAAATTTTTTTCTTAATATTTGTTTACTCTTTGATCTTCTCTGTAATTTCTTATTGATTCTTCCTTCACCACTAGCTTGGCATTGTATTCTTCTGTTGCAGTTCTCCTCTACCATTAATCTTTGGAAAGTTAAATAAAAATCCTCTTCAAATCTTTCAGGCCTTTTCTGTATAATGGAAAAAAAAATAATAAGGGCACTATGAAATCCTTGGCAACTAACCTTTAGAGAAAAGTGATTTTGAAAAGATTTCTTTCAGTCTGGACTTACCTCACTTTGGTTTTGTGACAGATGAAAATGAGATTTTGGTTGAAAAATGCAAGAAAGTACATTGTTCTGCTCAGGCTAAATACTAAGAATATGCTGCAGTCAAAGAAGAAATGGTGAATGAGGATGGGCCACTTTATGGCTGATGAATGAAATTTCTGAAGCTGCTGTTTCTCAGAAATTTGTAAGATCACTGAATAATTCAAGCTGGAAGGGACCTCAAGAGGTCTCTAGCTCAACCCCTTCTCACAGCACAGTCAGGTATGAGCTCAGACCAGGATGCTCAGGGCTTTGTTTGGTCGGGTCTTGAGAACTTCCAAGAAAGGAGAATGGTGGCACCACCTCCATGGGTAACCCCTGCTGCACTGTCCTCATGGATAAAAAAAAAAAAAAAAAGGTCTCTACTTCTGTTCATTTGGAATCATTCTTGATTCATTTTATGTTAATTGTCCGTCATCCTCCTGCTATGCACTGCTGTGAAAAACCTGGTGTCTTTTCAGTAACCAGCTCATGGGCACTGACATTCCCAAAGCTGTCTGTTCTCCAGGCTGAATAAGGCCAGCTGTCTATATCAACTCATGGGCAAGTGTTCCAGCCCCAAACCATCTCAGTGGCCCTCCACTGAACTTGTCCTAGTTTATCAGGAGGGGATGGTTTTAAGGTACCTCCATGTGTTCTTTCTCCTTTGGGCTCAGTCTGGTTCACATAAAATTTGGAAAAGTATCTGTTTTTTTTCCTGCACTTTGTTGTCTACAATTCATTGCATCTGTTCTAATAATGAGACTACAGGGACTACGGACATCTGCTTTGATGATTACCTGTTGCACTGCAGGCTGGGAGAAGGGCAGTCAACGATAGTAGGGAATCCCCTCTGTTGCAGAAGATGAGGGAAGCATGCATAGCATGGCTGTGTGCAGTGTTGCGACACAAATTGTGATGTTCCAACCACTGGGCTCTCTTCACGATGTGGTTTAGGAAGAAAGAGAAGCAAGTATTTTTCCCTTCTCATGTTCTCACGACTCTGGTCATCATAGTCACATCGAGGAAGATCTCTGCACAGTGGGGCAGAAAAGATCATTCTGTGCCTTTTTGATCTTTCACCTTACAGCAGTGTTTGCAAAATCTTGTTTTTCCTCCTCCTCCTGAAGTCTCAACTAAGGTTGTGTATTTCAGTGGTGCTGTTTTCAGTGTTGAAGTAAATTGTTTCTGTTCTTCAGAGGAGTGAGCTTGTCAACTCTTTGTATAGACCACTGAGGCTTTCAGCCTGCCCTCAACGTACAAACTTTTTAGTCTCATTATCATTTCTTACATTGTATGTAGTAGCATTTCATCTTTTCAGCAATTTTTATGTCTGTTAGCTCTTTTGGGAGTAAATTTGCATTTAGTAGGTTTTTCTAGGCCTGCTTATCATTAACAGGCATTCAAGCTGAACTGGACATTAAGAAGTGTGGCTGCTAAGGGCAATGGCTGGAGATACATGTTAGAAATACTCACAAAAAATCTGACTCAAATGATTTCAGGTTTCATTGAAAATTCAGCAAGTGTTGCAGGCTCACAGAAAGACAATGAATTTTCAGCTGCACCTAATTGTGGGTGTACCACAGGCAATTTCCTAGAAAACAGATGAAAGTTTTTGACTAAGTTGCACTATATACTGAAGCTTACTCAAACTTGAAAGTCAAAACAAATCATAGAGGACAAGTCCACATGAGAGAAAACTTTAGAGGCACCCTACCAGAATCGTTCCACAAAAATATAGCTGAAGTTAGCAGTCATTTGTAAACTGTTACAAATGCCTATTGCTTTGTATATCTTGCCAGGAAAACCAGTTATCTATTGGAACTTTGTGATTAAAAAGTAGATCTAGCAAGAGAATGTAAAGAGAGTTGATTTAAATATTACCAGCAATTCTTTTCCTGACTGTTTCACGGCACTGATGTGTCAAAACAAGCCAGCAATGAATGCTTTTAGAATCAACCGTAATAAAGTAATTAATTTTGGAAGACAATCTCAAATGGACTTTAATGTTTGGATCATACATGCACAAAAAGTGTTACAAGTCTTGAATACTGTAAGTAAAGTTTTGGATGAGTCTGGACATACTGGAAGTGAAGGTTTATTGCAAATAAAAGTATAGGAAAACATAATAGGGAAGGATTAGACTGGAAAAAGAAACAAAGTCAGAGAGAGGTGTTTGTACTGAACTGCTGCATACTGTAATCATGAAGCCAAAAATAAAATGCAACTCAAAAAAAAAAAAAATCAGCTCCAAAGCTAATTCATCAAGCTAACAATCTGACACTGTCATACAAAAGGTTGTGATGTTTAGTATTATGCCCTTAATCTATTTATTAACCAGAGGAAAGAGTGACAGAATGCCTACATTCAATCATTCAATAGCTTTACTATTGTTGTTGTTGTTTTTTTCCATCTTGTCAGGATTTTCTGAGATGTATTTGTCATCTTACACACTCTTTCTCCTTCCAGGAAAAACTATTACTTTCTGCTTGCAACTTTTAATCTTCAGCTAGTTATCTCCATTTGATCAAACAATAATATTTATAAGACTACTAATGGCCATCTTCATCGTTATTTGAGATGGGCAAGCAGGGACTTGTGAGGCCCTGTTGCTGTCACTGTTTATATATTTTCTCATATGGTCACTTGAACAGCAGTCATAAGCCTTTGTTTTAACATTTTGCCTTAACTTTAAAAGTCCTTTGGTTCCCTCTCAGACATGAGCCTTTATTAATGTTTTAAAATAGCTTGTGAATGAGGGTTTTTTTTGGGAAAAAACCACAACAAAACCCCACCACTGTTTAATACTGCCCAACGGCTCAAGCTGTATTTCAGGTTTTCATGGAATTGCTTGATGTGTATAGATAATTCGGTGTGCTTCTGTTTTCCTGTCTTGTCTGGTTCATTGAACCATTATGGCAAGAAGGTTTACTGAAATCATTGCTCGCTGTCGAGCCTTTATGCTGGCCATCAGATGCCAGTCATTCTAATGAAAACAGGCATGAATGGCTTGGCTTGGCTGCAACCTTTTGGTGTTTGGTTGTTAAAGGTAACTTTTTCTCTTATCTTTCTACTTCTCTGTGAACTGCCCGAGCTCACCACAAAACCCCAAACACACACGCACACAAATCTAAGCAGGCATCTGAAGACGAAATCAGCAGTAGTGTGTGGTGGATGGGAACACTGTGAGACTTGGCCTTTTCTGTTGCTGTTGAAAAGTTTCATGCCTGCTGGAATATTAAGTAACTTGGAGGGCACAGGGAGCTGCCTCATTTGGGACAGTACTGATTATTAGCTCTACACTCTGCAATTGCAAGGCTGAATAAAATATTGAGTGTGTTCCAACTACCACATTTAACGCTTATTCTCAATTTTGATGAATGCCTCTGTTTTATTTTACCTCTGTTATGAGTAGTACCTCTTTTGTTTTAGTCTCACTGAAAATCAGTTTTGTGTTGCTTGAATGTGCGTATTGGTGGGTTTTTTGACCTTACACAGGCAGACCTGTACTTGCTACGTCTGTTATTCGTGCTAGCAAGCAAGTTCCTACGCGGAAGTAGTGCTAGCTTTGTTGAGTTAGTGCTGTATGCTTTGCAGACGGCACGGTGCTATGCTAACCAAGGTACATGTCTCTTGGGTCGTGCTTCTTTTCAATTGGCTTAGAGAACAGGTAGAGTACGAGTAGGCCTGGCTGAATGTGTTTATGTAGGTGTGCTGGTTTTCTGCACTAAGGAGAAAAACTTACGTGCAAGCAATATGGCCTAGGCAGAGTCTTGGAGCTGGTAAAGCTTTCTAGAATAACTTTCTGTTTTAATAAATTTTAAGAGACTTTTTACATGACCTAGTTGGAACTAGCTACTAAGTTTTGTTGAAACTGAGACTCTGTAATGTTGTTCAGTTACAGCAAAGCTCTCTGAAACTCTCCAAAGCTGAGCAAAGAAAAGTGAAAATCTTATGTAAAGTTGTAGTAGAAATGAGAGCACATATAGATTCTCAGAGAAGGTCAATTACTGTAGAAATTCTTGTGCTTAATTTACTCACTAAAATGCATCAGGAAATGAATATTTATGTTCAGAAGTGCCAAAAGGACATAGTGTGAAAATTATAGTAGAGTTTGGGTAACTTCAGACTTTTGAACATGTGAAGTGACTTAATAATATTGTCTACTGAATATAGTCAGCAGGAATAAATGGTCTTCTTCATTATTTTTTTTTTTATTTAAATTATGAATGGCTTCCCACCAACAGAAGTATAAATGTGGTACTGGTATTCAAAGAGAAGACAGAATTTGCTCACAACCTCAACAGAGGAAACTGTTAACTTCTGGAGAAATGTGCTAATTCACATTTACATTGTAATTGCTACAAGCCAGTTCAGTCGAACTGACTATATGAAGTTATGATTAATCAGCTATCAATGAATGAAGAGTAATCCAGGATCTCAGCCTTAACTCTCAGGTAAAAGCCTGCAGCATCTAAGCTATTGCATTCAAGATATTTCATGACATCCCAATGTCTTCTGATAAGAAACGTATGTGTAGCAAGCAAGGTAAAACAAAATAGCCTGATATCTAAAAAGACAGGGCTGATCTTTCTGTGCTGCAAATTACTTTAGTCTACCTTGCATGTCCAGCTTTCCTGTCAAGGTAAACTTATTTTTGATAGTTCTAGATATGACCTTTGCTCTGACATAATACTCAAGACTTAAGCATATCTAGTATATAGCCAAGGAGTGCTTTTATTCCTGACTTTTTCTGTAGAATACAAATAAAATCAGATCTTGGCAGTGATGTGATCAGATTGAGATGAGCAAAAACTAAAAGCGAATGTAATTCAAAGCATACATAATATACTTGTTACGAGATGTCTAAGGCCTCAATGATTATCTTTTTTTAAGATGTCTAACAATTAGTCCTTGCAACATCCCACCAAGTAGTTACAACAGTGGTGTCAGGATGCTTCATCTGGCATTTCTCTTGGCAACTGGCAACTCATTTTAACTGAAATTTTTTTTAAGCTCTAAGGAAAACAGTTTTGACATTACCATATCATACAGGTGAGTAGGTCTTGTTTTCAAGAGTGATGCCTGTGTTGGAGTTTTGTTATTTCTGACACTACCTTCTGGCTTACCAGGTTGTTCAAGAGAATGGTTCTCAAAACTGTTTTAGTACATTGTGCTCATGGCAGCATTTTTTGCGGTATGATGCAGCAGTTGCTCTTGAGCAATTATTCACATATTTGGGGAAGACTCACCAGTCGCTTTTGCTGTGGTGGTGTTGCATGTATACTGATCCACTCTAAGCTAGCTGTCAGTGATGCCATAGTGAGCGTTACAAAAGAGAGGTGGCACAGAGAAACAGAATTGAGTGAGTGATTTATAGAAGTGGGTGGTGAAGGTTATAGGTCCTTCAGCCAAAGTATCTCTCTTGCATCACCCAGGAACTGTGCAGCTGTCAAGCCAGAAATGCCCCATATTTGTTCAGTTGCCGCAGCAAAGAGATATGAGACAATACAATTGCCCAAATATTGCACAGTGGTACCGACCTGTCAGTTAGAGCCATAAGCTTTGATTTACTTTATGTTCAAGTCTTAATACGTTGTGTTAAACATTTGATAAGGGCATTTTTTTATTCTGCCTTGGGTAGCCATTTGCACAGCCTTTTTCACTATTCTTTTGGAAAATAATGACTCTAACTAGGACAATTTTCCCCTTTGTATTTTTATTTTTCCAGTTTTATTGTTCTCATCCTTTAACATCAGTGATGTTGCTAGCTTTCTTATTGTACAGCTGCATACAAAAGGTCTGTCTTTTGCACATCTTGGTTGTTTTGTTGTTTGTTTTTTTTTTGGGGGGGTGGGGGTGGGGGCAGGTTTGGGCTACAATGTCCCTTCTGTTTTATAAGGGTTATCACCAAATAGTACCTTGTAAAATTAACAAAACTAAAGTTCTTCAGGAAATGTTTTTCTATGAGAGCAGAAGACTAAATATGAAACTTGTAACTAAATAGTGTATTCTGTAGTGACATTTCTTGGTGTCACTGGTGCTCATTGGTGACACTACTTCACTTTAATGGAACATACTGGTAGGCAAATCTAGGGTGGCAATGAAAGTAAACATAGGTCCTGCACCTTTTTTCTCAGTTTCTAGAGAGGAACAGGTTTTTATTATTTAAGAGTTTATAGAGCCGAGATGAGAGAATTGTGTAAGAAGAATTCTTTCCCTTGTAGTATGTCTGTCTTCTCTTTCCTTATCTGTCTTGCTATGGGTTTACTATTGGTAGTCATCTGCATTTCCCATAAGATGGCCCATGAGCGCCTTTCTCTGTATACATAGCAATTGCACTGTAGCTGGTAAATACAGCTGTGTGGGCACTGGTACTGTGCAAGTAAACCACCTGTCTGTCCTCATCAGATAATTCAAGACAATTTCATGGGATCTGATAGAGAACACTGATAGGACAAACTGTCTCTCATATTCTTCTAATGTATTATTCACTGAAATTCTGAGAAATCGTTCTACAAAAACCTTGAAGTAAAAACTAACCCGCAACATGATTTGAGAAAACCCATAACAATTTATTGTCGTTTAGACAATTATTCTATCACCTGATGACCACTCCCCAGCTGGAAAGGGGAACCAGGGAAAACAAGGAAACACGAGGGTTGAAATATAAATAGATTTAATAGGATAAGACTAAATAATTAACAATAATACTAAAGAACCCGTTATTAATCCCAATACTAACGTAAGATATACCAGGATTATACTCAGCCCATTCTATCATCAGGAAGCCGTGCACTCCCAGCAGGGACAGCAAATGTTGGACACTGTGAGCACAACGGCTTCGGGAGGAAGGGAAGGCCTCAGGGGTCCGACAGCGGGGCAAGGAGTTTCTCTGGACCGCTGCCATCAAGGGAGAGAGAGACTACACAGCAAACTTTCTAATTTATATTGAATGTGACATTCGTGGTAGGAAATAATCCTGTTGGCCAGCCTGGGTCAAATACCCAGGCCTCGCTCCTCCTCATCCCCGCACCTGGCAAGGCTCAAAAATGCCGAGACCTTGAATCCCACACAGCCTAGCTGGCTATAAAGTAAAAATTTTCACAAATTCAGACACTAGATCCTTCTAAAAGAGCAGTTTTCCCCAGCATTAGAAGAGAAATTAGTCCTGTGTCGCTCAACTCAGGGCACCCCCTTCTTTTGGCAGTTTCTGTTGGGACAGTGAAATATAAACCAAAATATAAACCAAAAGATCCTTCCTGAATTCCTAAGCAACAATTGCAAAATGTTGCTATTGTAAAATGTATTGACTTTTTGTGTAACATAGAGTTTGTATGTTTTTGCTTTGCCAATAACTCCTCCCTCCCCCTGACCCGGTATTTCTGTGCTTTCTCAACTACCGTCAGAAAGCACTAATGGTGCGCTAACTGTGTAAAACAACTTTAAAAGGGAAACTTTCAGCTTTTTGTGTGTGGATAACTTACATTATCTCCATTTCTTCATTCCATGTAATTTGGCTTAGATTTCAGGGTGTGTACAGATTCTGCCAGAGAAATTGTTCCAAACGTGAGAGCCTGGGTTGAAAGATCTATTTCAAGTGAGGATGATTTTCATGTGGTAATCAGTCCAGTTTCCAAACAGTTTAAAATCTGTACTCAGACTAGAGAAGATTATTTTCATGAATACTTACAATTCATAAGGTCATTAATTTACCATCTTGTCCTCTAGACAATTTGAAAAAATATTTTAGCAGTGTCACCTGCAGCAAATAAGTTGCTTTGTTAAAAACAGGCATCTTAATATTAAAGATATAAACTCCTGTGACTTCTGAATTTACTGGTGCAACTAATTTAGTGCTCATAAACAAATTAAAATCATGAAGAAACTGGCATGAAAGGAATGTTATAAAATAAAAACTCAGTGTCTTTAGTTTGTTTAAAGCTCACACAAATCTATGTCACTGAGAAATTTTGCTTGAATCATTTGTTAAATGTGATTTCTGGTACTTTGACCTTTTCTCTGTTTTTATTCTCAAGTGCCTCTTTGGGAAGCAGTCTTTCAGAGGCAGCAACAGTTGATGAGCCTTTTTCCCTTACCACTGTAAGTGTGAACTTGAACGTGCACTTTGAAATACTTCTGGAGAACTAGAGGCAGGTTGAACGTCCTCCAGTTTTGAGTGGTTCTGGCTGCAGATTTCTGGTCAAGATGGACTTTCAATTTCTGCACTCTTGTTCATGTGCCATCATGATTTTCTATACCAGTCTTCATAGCCTCTTGAGACAACATGCTGGGGTCCAGATCATGAACGTCTGTCCATCAGTATAAACAAACTCTTTTTTTGTCTAAACAAATGCAAGATGTAATTGTTCTAAAGCTCGTTAGCATATGAAGATGCAGATGCTTAGCTCAAAGTTTCAACTCATTACCATCTTGATGATTTAATTTTTATAGATATTGGAGAACAGCCAATACTGATAAAGTGTTCAGATGCAGAAACTGGAAAACTAGAAGAGAATAAAGATCTCCAGAGAATCTCCAGAGCAAGATGTGTCTAGACAAATTTAATGTATTTTAATATGGTCAGTCATAAGGTCTAAAGAAAGACAAAGTTTGTAGGCTATGCTACAGCATGAAGAAAAGTCACTCAGCTTGAAGGCTCTGGGCAAAGGATAAATGTGATATTTTGATTCACAAGAAGGTAACACAGTAGGTGTTTGAAGGGGCTAAAGGAAATTAAGATGTTATTTGGCACTATGATACCAATTGATGAATTCTATATAAATTCTATATTCTCCCATATACAATCACTGTGCAGTGGATAAAAAGTGAACTGCTAGGAAGAGGTCCATTGACATGTAAGTGTGCAGAATGGGTTAAGACTGATATCAAGGACCCTGTCTCCAAAGCTGAGCAATTTCAAATGTATGTAATACTTTTTATTATAATTAAACCTTAGTTGGGTCATGTTTAGAAACATATCCTTCCACTGACACTGTCTTGTAAGCTAAACTCTTACTTTAAATGGCTAAATAATATCCATGTAACAAATAACGGTAGCTGTTTGCATGGTTGGTTTTATTTTTTAAATAGTATGTATTTCTCAACAATATTTTCATAATTCATTGGAATAGATAAAAATAAGAGAGATGTTCTCTGGATTGTGTAATGAATTATTCTGGTTACTAAAGGGTCCTGTGTATGACACGCGTGTTCTACACAGTCTGGTTTCATAACCAGTGCACTGCGCCTGAGAGGCTTACTTCTCATGGATTCCAAATGGTACTATGCTATGATATTTTATTGTCCAGGAGCGTTTGTTGGCAGTATAACTATGGGGCAGATGCCAACCAGATGGTATGGGGAGAATCTAGCAGAAAAGCAGCTGGGCTGCTCCTGCTTGGTAGGCGCCTGATCCATTATGCAAATATGTTTCTCTGCAATTCAGAAAGTGTTGTAATGTACACGACTTACAAAATAAATACTAATGTGTCACACATTTGTCAAAAAGGCATTAAATTACAAAAATAAAAGAAAGGTTCTTACCAGCATAGTTTAAAAAAAATAATTTACCAACTATAACTCCTGATACACATCAACAATTCAAATGCTGGCTATCATGCCAAGTAATTAAAAAAACCTGGTGTCTATTCAGCAAAATGTTTGTATCATGTTCAACGGCAACTCTTGTCCTATCTGGATGAAATCAACAAAAAAGTGGTTATAAATTGGTTATAAAACACTAAGTGTAAGCGGAACAGACAGGCAATTGTAAATGAGAAAATGTACACCAACACAGAAATTTTGGTTGAAAATGCACAATAGATTAACTCACTGAAATGAGTCATCAGTTATCAGTATGTGTCCTCTAAATCTATCCTTATCTTCTGCCTTTCCCTCTGCGTTTAAGAATGACAGATGAGGAAGATGCACCGGCATCAAGGTAGAAGCATGTTATTGATACCAGTTTTGATTTTTCTTTGCACTTGAGATAAATTGGGATTTCATCAAAGGTTTTAGTGTTTTTTTTCTTTTGAATGCCCTCAGAGATCTGAAACACTCCAACAGGATGAAGTGGATGGAAGGCCATGAAAATATCACTGATGTATATCAGTGATATTTTAATACGTTCTTTGGATGCCACAGAGATGGGAAGCTTGAAAACTAGGTTTGAAAATTATTTGCTGTGTTTTATTTGAACTACTGTACAGATGCTGAGTGTCTGATGTACTTGCTGAAGGTTCTGTTCTGGAAGATTTTTCTCTCAGGGAGAAGAGCTCAGCACCTCCATCTCCACTTCCCCTCTTCAGGAAGCTGCAGAGAGCAATGAGGTCGCCCCTCAGTCTCCTTTCTGCAAACTAAACGAATCCAGAGTCCTTAGATGCTCCTCACAGGACATGACTTCCAGCCCTTCCAGCAGCTTTGTTGCTCTCCTCTGGACACATTCAAGTAGCCTAACATCCTTCTTAAATTGTGGGGCCCAGAACTGCACACAATACCCAAGGTGAGGCTGCATCATCGTTAAAAACACAGCAGGACAATCACCTCTTTTGACCAGCTGGTTGTGCTCTGTTTAACGCACCCCAGAATGCGGTTTGCCTTCTTGGCTGCCAGGGCACACTGCTGACTCATGTTGAGCCTACGGTCAAGCAGACAGTAGGCTCAACCAGGAACAGCCAACATGAATTTGTCATGAATAAATAATTTCATATGGGGATATTAGGTTATTTTGGCAGGGTGACTGGGTTATGGACAGGAAATTGAAATAGTGTGACAAACCTTGACAGCTTCAAACACAGTGTCACATGGCATGCTCATAAGCAAAATACGTGAAAATGGTCCAGAATGAATATTCTAGCAGGCAGGTGGTGCAGTGTCTTGAAAACTTTGTTGTTAAGCAGTTGCAGATAGTTTACTGTCAGCTTTAGAGGACCTGTATGCAGTCCTGTCCATTATGTTTTTTTTCCATAAATCAGATCATGCTTCAAGTGGAGAAGAAAACTGGTTACTCAATGTAACCTTGAGGTCTTAATGGATTTAGGCATCTAAGTTCAAAACTGTATACTTCAGAAAACATCGTCAGCTTTGATTATTGGAGGGCTTGTGCCCCATATGCATGTCTCCTTTTTTATTTTTCTGCAAGCTTCCCAACCATGTCGAGCCAGGCAATTCTGCCATACCCAAAGCTGACCATAACCTTGATTGAGCTAATGAGCTTTGTACTTGCATCATTCTGAAGCTTGATCAGAATTCAAGAACTAGCTCTTCCTCATGCCGTGTCTTCAGAGGCTCCTAATGCTGTAGATTTTCTTAAACCATCAACATGGGCAGACAATTAGGGCTCTGCATAAAAACTTGCTGCTTTTCTACCGAGAAATAGCCAATAAGGTACAAAGTCAAGTTAACCATTGTCTACTTTAGTCAATGATGAACAGTTTTGGGTTTTTATTTTTTATTTTTTATTTTTTGTTTTTTTTTTAAAAGCTTAAACAGTAATTTGAATAAAACACAGAAATTGTTCTGGGAACAAAGACTGGGGATCATATTTCTCCTTCCCCCCCACCTTTCTGATGCCGGTGCTCTGTATTGCATACTCAGTCAAAGTTTCCCTGTGGGTTTGCTCCAGTAAGGTGCAAGATGACCTTGGGTGTCCTGTCCATGTTTTTGACTGGGTTGAGATATGTCCTGAGGCACCCAGTGTATGAAATTCTAGGGTTTGGGATTCACTTGGGAAGAAGGTATTGTTAGATATCCAAATCCTTCAGTGTTTCTGACCAGTGCTAGCCTGTAATTTGTTTCTTTTCTTCTCTTTCTTTCTGTTGTATTAGTAATTTTCGTATTATTTTTTAAAAATCCAGATTTATTTTTCAGTGTGACAGCAGAAACAGATACAGAATCGGATAATGCTTGCCAACAGGATGAAAAAGAAGAAAAATCAGTTTCTCATTCTTCTCACTGTTCTCTGATTTATATTAGGTTTACAGTTATAAACTTAATGGCACTAAGAATCATATTGAGCACTATTATTCATAAATATTATTTAAACACCTCTGAGAGGTTTAATGATCACAACCCAGTGTCTGAATAAGCTCAACTTGTCAGACAGACCAAACTGTTCTTGACCAGTTTGTTTTTTTTTTTACCACTTTGACAATAATTGTATAAGCTGTAAATTTCTTCAACAATAACTTTTGTATTTTCTTCCAGATCACTGGTAGGAATCATTTGGTACTAATCGTTTGAATCCAAGAGAATCATGTGGAAGAACATTTGGAGCAACACTTGAATGTTCTGTTAGAGAATCTTTTTGCCAGCTTGCTTGGAGAAGAATTGATTGAAATGTTCAAGGAACAGCTCTTACAAGAAGGTGGTGGGAGTTCAAGGAGTGAGTCTAGTTTGTGGTTTTGACTCTCATAATTCTCTTATTCTTTAAAATTCTTCATATATTGGAGTGTGAAAAAAAAGTAAAAGATCAAGAAGTCTAGGCTAATTTACCTATTAATGTTCGATAAGTCATGGAAATAGAAATCTTAATACATTTTAATAAGTCTTTGTCACTCAAGTCTACAAATGTTTGAGAAAGTATAAGGAGATAAACTCACATCATTTAAAAGTTAGGGAGCAGTTTCTGGGAATTTCCAATGTACTATTATGTCCATTGCTTTTCATAAAAGGTCAGGGGTGTGTGCTTTTCATTGTCTTCCAAGTGACTTTCTACGGCTATCAAATACAATGTAAGTGTTATTAGTTGGCATGTGCTTTATACTGTTTCCAGGACGCGGTTCATCTCCTGTTAAAGTCGACAGGACTTTCAAATAACTGGGAGCTGGACCTGATTGTTGAGAGAGGATGCAGCAGAGAGGATGTTTTATCTATAGTTGCCTGAATTATATGCCCTTCGTCTAACATATAACCATGTTACAGCTCCTAATAGATGAAAGTGTCAATGCTGTATAAAGGGGCTGGACTAGCTCACTGTCAGTCAATATTTCTGAAGTCAGTTCAGGTCTGCTGACTCTAAAAATGGAAAGTAAAATCTTAAATGTGAATACTGTCCTCCAATCTGGACAGTAGTATTTGCAGCAGTCTTGCAGAGACTCTTTCTGTAATAAAGTCCATAAGATGCACAGTGAAGCATGCGCTCTTTGCTGCTTGATCAAAACTGATAGTGTAGAGGAAGTTTCAAAGATTTGTAAAATTATTTGCACTGGAAAACTCGCAGATAAAGAGTCTTCGTATATTTTTTTTTCACAAAGTGCCTAAGAAATGCCTCTTTGGGAGACATACATACCAGCAAATATTAGGCAAAGCTGATTTTTATTTTTAACAATAAAAATAAAGCATGTAATTTATGTGCCAGCATCTAGATTTTTATTTTTAACAATAAAAATAAAGCATGTAATTTATGTGCCAGAATCTAGTCTCTGCAATGTTACCTTTTCCTATTAATCAAACAGGAGGAAATCTGCTAAGTAGGACTATTTGCTGTGGAGAAAATCACTCCACTGCTCCCTTCTGTGTCCCTGCTCTTTTTTATTTGTAATGTAAATCTACATCCTTCAACCTATTCTATACCTGTTGAACGTGCTGTTGCCATACCATGATATGCACACACAAGATCCTATTAAATTTATACATGCCAGTGTACCATTATGGTATGGAGTCTGTCTTTGTAAGCCCTGACCCAGCGGTTGCAATTCATCGTCATACTCTGCCATTAATTTGCACTGCAGGGAACAATGCTGAAGGGGCATATGCATGCTCTGGGAAATTTTCCAGAATCACTTTGAGGTAATTGAAGCGCTCCATATGGCCTGCACTAAACAGGTTCTGCAGCTTGCCACAGTACTTTTGGGAGTGTGCCTGATAAAACTGCTGCTGGTGCTGCTGCAACTGTAATTAGGATAACTGCGAGAGGAGACCAGGGATAAAGGCAAAAAAGATACAGCTTTCTTGCTCACGATGGACTTCTTTCTCTTTTTTTCTGGTTGTCTTTTTACTTATTCATCATTGCCTGATGGGGTGTTTTTCAGCGCTATCGTGTCCTTCAGCTCCTCACACATGTGTCTATTGCTATGTTTTCACATAGACTAAATCGCCTTAGCTTGCAAAATGATGATACAATGGGTTTACTTGCATCCAGTGGTGGTAAAACAGTATTTAAGAGGCTCCAGCTCACACCTTTCATGTCTTAAACACTTCTTACAGCACCAGCAGTTCTGGGTGCAGCCAAGCACCCAGCCAGCCACTTGCTTTCTCCCTGTGTCCCTGCCCCATGCAGATGGGGGAGCAAATAGGATGACCGAGAGTGAGAAAGTTCCTAGGTTGAGATAGATGGGGAGGTCACTTACTAATTATTGTCCCAGGGAAAACAGATTTGACTTGGAGAACTTAACTCAGCTTATTGCCAACTAGTAATAATATTTAATTACTGATTTGAGTACTGTAAAACAAAAACGAAAAGAAACATTAAAACACTCAGGGAAAACACACCCTTCCTCCTTTTCTGGAATCAGCTTTACTCCCAGGCTCAACTTCATTCTTTCAGACTCCTCTTCCTCTGCCATAATCTCCACAGTTTACACGCAGTCCCGTCAGTGAGACAACGAGCAGCACAGGCAGGATTGCAGCCAAGGCACAGCAGTTTCTCCCTGCTCTTTCTTTTCCTCACGCTTTTCCTCTGTTCTGATGTGGGTCCTCCATGGGCCGCAGTCCCTTCAATAATATCTGTTATGCCATGAAGCATCTCCTCCTCCTCTGACCCTGGTGTTCCCACCTTCATTTTCCACTCCATTTTTTCGGTTCCCTCAGCCTCTTTATGCTCCCTCATTACCTCTGTTTTCCCTCCTCCCCTCTGCAGTGTTTTCTGCCCTTTCTTTAATATGTTTTCACAGAAATGCCTCAAACTTCCTTGGTGGGCTCAACTGGCGCCCCACAACTCGCGTGGCCTGACACGTCCTCTATGTAGCATGTAGGGGAGCCTCTAACTGTGCTGCTGCTCTTTGCCATGTGACGGGGAACATGGATTTTCAAATACTGGAATTTTGGCAGACTGAGAGGTTTGCTTTTTCCTGGAAGCTTCCACCCCAGACTTGGTTTTAATTTGATGTAGGTTCTCACAATTACCCTGTCTCTACTCATTAAGGTGACATGAAAACTTTTATGATAAGAAGAGCAGGGCCAATGATAGATCTTAGACCAGTATCCTGTCTTTGTCAATGATGGGCTGCAGATACCAAGGGAAATCGGTAAGAATGGGCAAGCATGCAAGGACATTTCTTCAAAATTGTCTTTTAGTTGGAAATCAAGGAAGTAGTAAAGAAACATATGTCAAAAAAGAAAGACCTCTTCTATATTCCTTTCAGCCTTTATGGATCTAATAAAGGTCATTTAGGAAAATAGCTTGTTGTCCTTTAAGTAAATGAAATGTTATGCCCACTCATATTTCCACTGTTATTTCTTCTTGAACTGTGTGGTATTCAGGTTAAATTGAACTGCCACAGTGTTACGCAGCCAGGATTAAGATGCTGGGACCAGTTCATGCAATTTTAAGATTTTATTTCCTCCATTTTCTGAGTGATTTGGTGTCCTAGAAGCATCTGCTTTTGACTTCTAACCTAAATGTCAGAGAGTAAAATCCATATTTCATGGCTCGCACAGGCACAGTAAAAGGTACCAAAAGATCAGAGATGTAGCATAGCTAAAAGAAGAAGTAACAGCTGAAAGAAGTAAATCTGTGTGCCTTAGTAAATTATTTGGATTAAAAACTCAAGCACAATGAATCCTACAGTGCCCCATCCTCCAAGCAGTCTCAATTATTTTCATATTCCGGCTCTGTCATTCTTAATAATTATCTACTTGTGTAATGTGGCTTAATGCCAAAATTATCAGTGCACTGGTGGAGTATTTTTATGCTATGCCAACTACTTTTTTCCCATCTGTTTTGTAATTTTGGACTTCGAATGGCAAGGCAATAGACATCTGAAAGTTAGTGTTGATAGCATTTAAAGGAACAAAAAGCTTCTGCCAGCAAAAAAACCCAGTAAGTAACTGCAGGTATGAACAGTATGGTTGTAATGGGGAGGTACAACTGTTAAGGTATTATTATGTAATTCTGAGTCTTCTCTTTTCCTTTTTCCAGTTGTCCCCCATTTTTTTTCCAGCAATACTCAAAGGAAGCACAAAGCAATTATGTGTTGCACAAGGTTTTTACTGGAATAAAAGTCAGCATTAATTGCTTAGTGAAGTCCAAGGTAAGGGCTACGGCATAAAACTGGTGGCAATAAATGGACAAGTAAATAACTAACACATCCAGCTATGGACTGATGTTGTGCTTTAAAGGAGTTACTAAATTTATGTGGGCTGATGCCTATTCTTTTCTTTTTAAATTAATTTCATATTCTCCAGAAAAAAGTCTGAAGTTATGTCCTTACATTAGCATGAGTACTGTTTAAAACAGACTTTAAAGACAATAACTCAAGCAAGTGTTCAAAAATTGTAACTTTTATCTACAAATCAAAGAGAAAAACCATTTTATTTGAGGAAGAAAGAGGAAGGGACCTAATATACTGGATTTGTGCAAGTTTTCATTTGCCTAACTGCCTGGAAAAAAAAACAACTTTTTTTTTTCCCTGTCTGTTGTGGAAACATTTGCCCTTATACTCCTTTGGTTTTATTCAGAAAAAATCAAGATAAGAACAGAATATTATTAGTGTTGGATAAATAGATAAATAATATGAAAATCTGAGGTTTGCAGTTTTTTGGGCTTTTTTTTTTTTTTTTTTTGTAGACCAATGTTTAATTTTAGCAAGCACTTTGAGTTTCTGCTACTTTCTATTGCTGAGAGAAAATATATTTCCTACTTTTCAGATAGAGGTAATCATATCTAGAAAGGAAAGAGTAGTGATGTCTGCTGATTACTGGTCAGAAAAGTTTGGTCCTTATTCCACAGAGGCCTCAAGCATATAAGCTCTGATAGTCCAGTAGGAAAGAAATAGTAGGATAGGATCTATTGTGTAATGTCGTGTGTATTGTATGCTAGCTCTGCCAAGCTTGCCTCTTAAAAGAACATAGCAGCTCTGTCATCTGACCTTTTCTCTGGAGTTTGGGGAAAAGGATTCTTGTGTCTATTCATCCTTAGGCAGAGTGCCCTGAGGTCTCTCTGTATTATTCTTGTGTAGACATTAATGAAATTTGAATAAGATTTCCTTGCTCCCTCCAATGCCCATGATTCCATCAGCTTGTGTAAAGTTACCTAAGTGCTTATATATGTTACAGTTGACATTTTACTTTGCCTTAAGTTGTGCTCTTGAATCAGGGCTGATGTAACTGAAAATTAAGCTTCCTAACACAACTTACATATGAGCTGTTCTTTTTGTCATCATTACTTTCCAATTTGTTTACTCTTACTTTTAAATCAGACATAATAAATACATTTCTGTTTACTCTCCCATTTTATTGTGTATAATGCTGACATTATTGCAAAGCTAAAAAAATGTTTGGAATGAATATTTTCATCCCCAATGGTATTGTTTTGCATTCTAAGGGAAAGAAGTGCCTTGTTCTGTGCGCTGGTGCAGACCTCAGTTGGCTGCAGGCCTGATCTAGCATTTTCACTATTTACAGAGTTTTATGGTGTATGTGTGCACACTAAAGGGCTACTGGGGACAAAGGGGCTTCCTCTCTCATGATCCTGCAGCAGCACAGCTCTTCAAATGCCTCTGGAGTTGCCCTAAGGCTTACAGAAAATCAGAGTGAAAATGTAGTTCACTCTGTTCATCAGTCTCGTTTTTACACTGTTGAAGAGGAAAAAAAAATGAGAGAAACACGTTTGAAAAAGTAGGAAGGGTAAAAATTTCCAAAATTGCAAAAGATAAAAAGTCTTTAGGAAAGGAGAGAAGTTGAATTTGTGTACAACACATGCTTGACAAGTGTGTCAAAGCCCTAGGCATGAGCCTTTTTTGTCTTGGATGGCATTATGAGTTCAACTCCCTGGTAATTTTCCGGAAAAGAGATATATCAACTTGATGTGGCTATTTACATCATAATAATAAATTTAGGGTAAATGCTGACAGTGCTCTGCTGCAAAGCACACTGTGCTTAACACATTCCTTCAGGGCTTGAATAATTAAGCCAAGTTGAAGATATTAGTAATATGCAACATGCACTAAGTGGGCAGGCCATGTGGGAAATGAGAAAATTTTATTAAAATTGCCAAATAAATAAAAGAGGACAGGAGAAGGAATTCAGGGATTACATGTTATTAATCTGTTTCTTGTTTATTCTCATTACATTTAATGTAACCTCCACATTTTAGGGATTTTAGAAATCAGGAAAGTGCAAATTTTTGTACCTTTATATGGCTGTTAGCAGGCTACATAACCGTGGCTAATAACAAATAATTTAGATGCAATAGAGATGTTACAATTTCTACTTGTGAAGTGATTGTTGTAAGTCCTGGTAAGGCTAATCAATGGTTTCCAAGAGTAAATACAGAGGCAGCAGCATTAGCCTGGGAAAACTCAAAATAAGTTTATAATGACCTGAAATAACTTATCCTGAAAGCAGGTCAGTTAAATATGCAATGCTGAAGATTATAGGCTCTGGTTGGTTTCCTGACTCATGGGGGCTGATGGGTCCCAGGGTTTACAGAATATTGAGTTTTGGGACAGGTATTTTAAAGGTATGAACAGATGGAGGGTCAGGGCTTAAGCCTGCAGCTTTGATCTACAGTAAAAAGGCTATGTTAATATACTTGCAATGAACTTATACTGCAGCAAGGGAAATTTACCTTAGAAACTAGGAAAAAATGTCTCGTGATAGAGTAATTAAGTACTTAAATGGACGGTAGATGTAGCTGAGGGGCACTAAGGAATTTCTGTTGCTGGAAACTCTCAAGATCAGGCTAGACACATGTCTGTTGGCTTGTTTAAATTATAATTCACCCTGTCTTGGGACTGGTGCGCAGGGACTAGGAAGCTATTCAGGTTCCTACCCATCCTGTTTTCAATTATACTGTGCTATTGGTTTTGCTTCTTTTACTATAGCCATTTAAACAGACAAGTAGAGAGAATCCAAAGACTGGAGAAAAAGATTATCTGCAAGTGTCCTTGGTACCACTAGTTTAAAAAGCAGTTACCGATCTTTTCTGAATACATAGCTAGGAGAACTCTTCAGTTAAAAGTTTGGTTTTTACTTTCTTTGTCTCTAAGAGAAAACACAATGAAGAAAAACATATATATTGCAGTTGCTATAAACTTATTTCAGTTAATACATGAAGGAAGAAACATTTGTTTGCTATTTTCTTTTTCTTCTCTATAAAGCAAAGAGGATCAGAATACAAGAGATGAAGAGATTTAATTCTTGCCCAGAGAAGTTGTGGGTGCCCCATCCCTGGAAGTGTTCAAGGCCAGGCTCGATGGGGCTTTGAGCAGCCTGGTCGAGTGGGAGGTGCATTGGAAAAAGGTGATCTTTAAGGTCCCTTCTAACCCAAACTATTCTATGATTCTATGATGCTATAATATTGAGTCATTTTGCAGAAAGGAGTGACTTACTGCAGATAACTGACAGACTGGGTTTTAATCTTGCATGGGTGCTTCTCATCCTTTGCACCTCCTGCAAATGCTGTGACTTTCTGCATTGTCGTTAGAGCCCATTTTAAACAAAGAAGGTCACTTTGAACATATAGTGACAAGGCAAATGGTTTCCCTGGCAACATCTGTCAGAATAGCTCAGATTTTGTTGGCCTCAGTTTAGCTTTGGTTGCATCAGTTTGAAAAGAGAATCAATTATGTCTGGTTTTAAAACTTAGGTGAAATGAAACGAGAGTTTGCTAGTGCAATTGAATCACTGTTGAATGAGCAAGCAAATCACACTCCCCATACACTTGGAGTTAGGCTAGATGCGTGCGTGTTTCTTTTCTAAAGTGCAGACTGCTAGAGAATGGATCTGTGGTTAGAAGTGCACTCCAATTTTTCTCAAAATGAGAAAAAAGAACCAAAAGATGCAAGCTATCAAGAACGCAGAACCAACCAAAGAGACTTTTAAACACAAGCAAAGGGAAGTCATACAGTCACCATTTTCTCAACTTTTTGATTTCCAGTACACTTTTCCTTTCCAGACTGAAAATAATTTGTAACTCAGTTGTATGCCTTTGTAATAACTGTTGACATGTTATGATATCTAACTTTCTAGTCTTCAGACCGCCAATTATTTTAATACAATATTTGTAATTTTTTTGTATGTAGTTTGTAGCTGTCTTGAGAATGATACAGGTGTTTCTCCTTTGTGTGAAGAAAAATTGTCTGTAGTACTGTCTGTAATTTAGCAATTGTGAAATTCAGACAACTGCGGAATAAAAGGAGAAATGTTGTTGAGAAATTGGTGATTTTTTTAGACTACTCTTACTATGCTGTAGCAATCCAGACAGGAAGATATCGAGGAGTTAGTGATCCATACTCAGTTAACCCGAGTGATCCCAGGCCTGCACTGTGTTGCACTAAACTGCAGGTCTGTGTTGTGCTGCACAAGTCCCTGGGTCCCAGAATAAATTTAACCAACTAATTGCAACAGAGGAGCCTGCAAGCACTTCCCACTGGGTACCAGTGACTACACCAGCTGCATGGCCTTGCCTTTATCTAACAGTGCAGCAAAGTGTTCTCATGTGAACAACCTTTCTGTTTGATAGTAGAAATGATGAATAGAGTTGCTTCCTTGTGAGAAAAATCCCATAATATCTCTAACAATGAAAATGGGAGAATGTCTTCTACGGACAGGGTCTGTCCAGCACGGATCAGAGGCCGCTGTGATGGTACACCACCCAGGGGACCCAGCATCTAAGGTTAACTATTCTGTTCTCTCCTTACAGTGTGTGCTCTAATATATAGCATTTTAAATGATACTTTACAGACCCTGCGTGCCCTTCTTACGGTATCATAACAGACCAGCATCTCCTGCTGCAAAACATATGCTGAGTACAAAAGTCATGTTAATCACCCACTAAAGGAGCAATAGCAAAAATCATCAGTGACAGTATAAAAAATGTGAAAGCATTCATTAAACTCAACGGATTTTTTGTATGAGAGATAAAAGCTAAATAAGCACAGGTTTTGATAGTAATGTAATACTTCCTATTCTGATAATGAAAAGGAAGTATGTTAAAAGATAACTGATATTTTAAAGTTTGTCTACATCAAAGAATTCACACCTAATTTTAAAGAAATTGAAAAAGAGTGACTCTAGTGATCTAAAGATGATTTTTCAACACATATTTGAATGTTAAAAGAAGACCAAGATGGCTGGAATTAGATGAATATTATGCTTATACTTAGAAACAGTTGTAATGAGAATGATTTGGTTGATTTTACTCAGAGAACAATGTTGAGAAAGGTAGATGTGTTAACTAAAGAATTACAAGATACGTAGTCATTGCAAATATGTAATGACAGCTGTATTACGTTGGACCAAAAACTTATGAAGGTAGGTCTGTTCTTCCTAGAAAAGGATATACATAATAAACCTTCTCTTGTGACATTCTGATACAGCCTAGTCACTTTATTTCTTATGATTTTTTGAGGCAGTGTTTTCATTAATTTTATTATGTTCAATCAGCACTTACAAATTTATTCTCTGTAAATCTCTTCTTGAAAACATCCACACTTCTACACTCCGTAACACTGTGTGGCATTGTGCTCTTCAAGGCAGTTTTGTATTGCATTTCAATGACAAGACAAAAAAGCACCTTTGGTCTGTGTGAAAATTTCAGTGAGTGCCCTGCCTTTCATATACTCTGGAAGTGATGAACAATCATTCAACTACTTTCGACATTAAAAATCCACTTTTATCATGAAACCACATGCTTTCATATAAGCTTGCAAATTTGTATACAGATGTCCTAAATTTTTTTGCATCTAACAAATATTTTAGCATTGCATCGTATCTGTAAGAAATCTGTAAGGAAACAGTAGCAGTGCCTGGAAGAAAACAGTAAAACCCACTAATGCTGAATTCTGTAGATGCGTAAAAATGAAGGATGAAGAATGATAGAACAGGTATGAAGTACAGGTGTGCTTTTACTTAGCTTGTCATCATTCAAAACGCATTTCACTGTCAGAGACTTCGTAAGACTTAAAGGAAATGACGTGTTAGTTGCTCAGATTTCTTGAGAAATGCATCCCTGGCAATTTGTGAAGAACTTTCCCAAACAAAAACAGCGGCAAAACCAGCCCTCTGCTCAAATAATTCCTTGATAAAGTATGCATATATACATTTTTCTGTTAAGATTCTTATTGTGTAAGATTAGATCATTTGCACTTAAATTAAAATAAAAAAACCCACCACATTTTCCATAGGTCATATGTAGGGGTGATATCATGGCAATTACACTGCAAATCCCTGATGACATGTTATTCTTTTCTAGTTCTGTGATATTGAAATATTACACAATGTAACTGGAACTACTTTCTTTGTTATTAAGGAAATTATTCTTTTCTTTTCACCATAGTCTGTAAGTTACACTATTGCCTAAAAGGCAGATGACATACATAACTGCAACTTGTAAAAAGAAGTAATCTGAATTTTGCAAAGAATGTTTCCAAATAGATCTTACCTGAGGGTTTTTCATGTGATGGAAACATTTGACAGATAATTGAGAGAGCTGTGTAGAAGAGGAATATTCAAGAAATTACTATTTGTTATGCTCTGTCCTGAAGTGTGGTTTTCATCTGCTTCTTAAAATATGACACTGCAATGAATTATATTTTGTGATGGAGAATTTCACTCTGTCTTCTAGCAATTCATGTTTAAGATGGTAACCTCTTACACCAGAAGTTTCTTCTGACTGCATGCAAATCTGATTCATCTGTCTGACGGCTTCACCCAAAATTCATGTCAGTCTAAAGTGAGTAGGTTACACTGAGATATGAGATGTTGCTTTTGTAGTATCTACAAGTAGTAGTAATTTACAAGTTGCGAGTATCTCACAAGACAACCTGCCCTTGTAGCCCAGAATACAACTTGTTTTCCCCATGGGCATGATGAGTTCTGATGGAAAGGTAGTCATCCTTTCTGCAGTGAAAGTGATGAGAAAATAGGGATAAACCAGGATAAACCTGTACACTGTGGGAGTATGTACCTCAGTTTAGCTTCTGAACTCCCTGGCTTTCCTAACTCAAAAATAATATGTATATTTGAAAAATAGTTAACCATCATTAAACATTCAAATGTTTGTAGACAAGATACTACATGTTTCTAGACAAGACACTACACTACACTTCATTTTGTACTTGTAAAAAATAAGATATGTACTCTCTTTTTTCTTTTTTTTTTTTTTCATTCTATAAATAGGAAACTAGAGAAAAAACCAGCAATTATCCAGCTTCTGGAGTAGAGGATACATCTCCAGTGCCATACACCTAAAGTATGTTACCTTAGCTGTGTTGGTAAATAACAGCAATGTGGAGCCATGGGCTCTTCTGTGTCCCACTCAGAACTGGGTACCCCATTTGCATCACAGTCAGACTGCTGCGTCTTTGCCTCTCTAGTACCAGCTAGCTTGTGAAAATCTTGATGAGGAAAACCATCGTGTGCTGCAGTTGTGTACACAGATGTAGTCTCAGTTTACCTAGTTGTAGATGAGTAATGGTTTACTGTGGGAGTGTTAACCTGAATGGTAATTTTTATGTACAGAAGAGAGATGGGATGCTAACTACAGTGGTACCATATACTGTAAATCTGGAATAACTGCATTAAAATAAGGGGGTAGTTCCAGAGGTACTGTAGGAACTATAAGAGTAGAATGCAAGCTTCCTGAGGTAGCACAATGTATCTGTAAAGTTTTATGTCATTTAAGCTTTTATTACATTAACAGATAAAAAACTCTGGAGGGTAGGGTCATACTGTAAGTTACTAGTATTGTGTTATTTAATTAGATAAATCTCATCTAGAGAGATTCACACTTCAGTGATTTAATGTATTCATTATTTTTAGATTACTATTTGGAGAAAAAATATTACTGTTTTGAAAATATTTTTTTTTAGAAATTCAACTATGTCTTGCCCTGTCTTTTTAATACTTTACTACTGTGTATGTCAAGTCCTCCATTTGACTGGTGGTAAGACAAATACAATGTCTTGTCTCCTGTCTCCCATGGACATGCCACAAAAATGATGTCACTTCAAGTTCAAAGGTACACATATGTGACGTTCATCAGAAAACATCTGTTTTTCAAGTACAGCTAAGCAGAAATGCCTTCCCCTTATTATCATAAATTTTTCATGTGCACTTTAAATAGAAGAAATATGCTAATATCTGCTGTTTATTATCCTTTCTGCCTTACATTTCTAATTTACCATCTTTTTTCGCAGCTATATTAGCTTCTTAACCCTGTTTCTTTGTTTCTGTTAGCAGAAAGAAAAGAAGTTCTAGTTCGATAGAATGTACTGTCTGGCATGAAGCAGGTTCCTTCTTTGCACCCCTGTTCAACCCCAGGCAGGAATAGGGGTAGTTTGTCCCTAATTTACAGTCCTAGAAACCGACTGGCCTTGATTTGAGGCATCTGTGTGTGTATTACCTGTCGTAAACTGTGGCCCAAGGCAAGATTATAAATGAAATCTAGAATTTTCATCTAGCCTTTCTGGCTTTCCGTCCGTTGACTCACCATGGTGTATGAGCATTTGTTAATTCCTTTGATTTCCTGTGCTTCATTCTAATTTTAAAGTGTCTTTTAAATTGGTGCTAGAGTTCTGTTTTGTCCTCACAGGGGCTGGAACTAGTCATATGGGAAGATTTAGAAGATTTTATGGTTTTAAGGACCCAATGGTAAGAAGAAAATCCAACCTATTTGTCTGTACCTCAGACAACAAATCGTGACCTTAACCCTAACAAATATCTTTCAGTTTGGTTACTCATGGCAGAACGGTAAAGCAGGTGGTCATAACAAACTTCATGAAGTTCAGTAAGGCCAAGTGCAATCACCAGTATCAGTATAGGCTGGGTTATGAATGGATTGAGAGCAACCCTTCGGAGAAGTGCCTGGGGACATTGGTGGCCAAAAAATTGGACAAGCCAGCAATGTGCACTGGCAGCCCAGAAAGCCAATCGTATCCTCTGCTGCATCAAAAGAAGCATGGCCAGCAGGTCAAGGCGGTTGATTCTTCCCCTCTACTCTGCTCTCGTGGGACCCCACCCGGAGTACTGCATCCAGCTCTGGGGTCCACAGTTCAAGAAAGACCTGTTGCAGTGGCTCCAGAAGAGAGCCACAAAAATTATCAGAGACCAGGAACACCTCTCCTATGAAGAAAGACTGAGAGTTGGGGTTATGACAGTGAAACACTTGTCACCAAGGCCTGTAGTGACAAGGCAAGGGACAATGGTTTTGAACTAAAAGAGAGTAGATTCAGATTGGACGTAAGGAAGAAATTTTTATGATGAGCAGGTTGAGTCACTGGAATAGATTGCTCAAAGAAGTTGTGAATGCCCCATTATTGGGAATGTTCAAGGCCAGGTTGGATGGGGATGTTGAAGGTCAGGTTTGACCAACCTGATCTAATGAAAGATTCCACTGGCCATGGCAGGGGGTTGGCTTATATGATCTTTAATGGTCCCTTCCAATCCAAACCATTCTGGGATTCTATGATGAACACTTGGCACAGGCTTTACTTACTTATTTAGAACTCAGTGAAATTACACCAGAATATGAAGTACTTTATAGAATTTAGAAAGCAATCATGATGGAAGGGCATGATACAATTATCAACATGTAGTTTTTGCAATAGTCCTCCTTATTGTTGCAGAAATTTGTCCTAGATGTCCTCTAAAAGTCTCTTCCAACCAGAATTATTATGGCTTCTGTGTGTTCATGCTTTCATTTCATCAACTTACCCAACTGAACAAAATAATGGAATTAAGCTTCCAAAATAGTGCAAATGACAGCAGAACTTATTTCTCCATCCCCTCACCCCATGTTCAGTGTTGTTTTCTTACAGTTTTGTATGTATTCTGTTTTATCCTGTTCTAGTTTCTAGAAAAAAAGGAAGAAGCTGTATCAACAGTTGTGATTGCTTTATTTCTGATTTGGCATGTGCCACAGACTTGACAATATGAGTTAAAAGGAGTATGCCTGAGTTCATTGTCAGAAAGATGTAATATCAAAATCTGCAGTGCACCATTTAGGTGAACTGGCTTTGAATTATCTAGCAAACATTTTGATTTGCCACTCCTCATCAATGTCTGTCTTTTTTTTTTTTTTTTTCTGTGAGAACCTGATAGTTTTGCCTATGCAATGCAAAATTGATCTTTATAAACCATTAATGAGTGTGTGCCCTGGAAAAAATACTTCACTGCATTTCAAAAGAACTATCAGTGCATTCTCAGCAGTGCATTGTGCACCAACATAAGAATTTTTACCTTTCCAAATGCCTTTAAGGGGTAGTTATTTTTCTCTTTTAGAAGTAAATTGACTTTGTAAGTATATTAGTCAAACCTACACTTCAGTTGGCCAGAGGTCAGATGCTGGGCAAGGTCCATGTCAAAATAACTAGAAAAGGGATGTAATTGCAGTATATACTAAAGTTTCTTGATGTCAGAACTACTTGTAAAGGTACATAATTGCAGCATAGACTATAAAGTCTCATGCGAGATTTTTTGCATGTGTGGATCAAGCTTCCATAGAAACCTCAGTTTCAGTATTCACTTGCCTCTGTGATGGGAAGTTTTAGAAACTATTTTACTTTCAATTTTCTTACGTTTTCATATTTTCTCGAAAACTGCAAATATCAGCAATCCTTTAGCTAAAAAGGTGAATGTTGCGGATAAGTTTATTAATCTCCCCCACTATCTTCTGTCCAAATTTCTGTGGCTGTTTTTCACAGTGAATAGTGCTTGTTTGTTAGCAGGACTCTGCCCAAAACTTGTATTATTTTGTAAGGGCTTTAGAACTATTTCCCTTATTCTCATAGACCAGTAAACCTCAGGTGCCCTTCTACTTTGGGAATCAAACTAGACCTTTAAATAACTTATGTTTATGTAAGTGAACTGCAGATATTATGATTTCGCAATATGTAATAGTATAATTCAGTGATTTTTTTCTCTTGGTGTTCAAATAGTTAAGACACATTGGCTTGTCTATGCGTAATGGCCAGTGTTTGCTGCTGCAAGTTGACCCTCTGTTCCTGGGTCTCCAGTGGTCCTCTTAAGAATGTCTTTGGGATTTTGCCATGACTCCCTCCTGGCCCACGTGGCTGCACTGTTTGGCTGTGCAAATGTTTCAGGAGGCAAAAGCCACATGTACTCAGACAGAGGAGTTGGATTCCCACAGTGTAGATGTAGCCCCTTACAGCTAAATAGACAGAGACTTTAGTGTTTTGGAGCCCATGTACAACCTGATTTTGATCTGTGAACTATATGAATTGAGGCAACATATAAAAGTGTATTTTTAATTAAATTGGTCAGCTTTGCGAACAGATTACCTTTTCATCCTTCCCCATAGTCAGACTTCCAGCTACTTAGATTTACTTGTCAATCAGATTGGTTTTCATCTTTAGTGCATTTGTCATTAGTTGGCGCTGACTCTCTTTTAATGGTTACATCATTTCTAACTATTAGCAGAATAATCTGGTGAAATAGTCCCAAGTCTGAAAGTTCTTTGAATTCGCTACCAGAAGTATTGAATTCCTATTGCTACTACTGTATGTTTGGTGTGTATGTGGTATTTTTTTTTCTCCCTGAGCTGCTTACGTTGTCACTCATTTCTCGAACAGTACCAGTTGTTATTAATTCTAAATATATTGCTAAAGCTGTGAATTCAAGTCAATAAGAACAACGAATAAGAAAGTATTTTGAAATATTTTTTCTCTTTTTTTCCCAAATAAATGACTGTTAAAATTCACAATGCTCACAGGATTCAGAAATGCTGTTGAGTTCCAGCTCCCTTCATGAAATCTGTGACCTTAAGAATTCTTTCAAACCAATATTTCTATTCAAAACGGTTGCGTATTCTTTTTCTTTATTTTTCTGGTGTGCTGTTGTTTGACCAGTTCTACTGACAGAAGTATGAAATGGCTTGCTTTGACCACAAATGGTAATTTTTAAAATTAAAATGTTCCATTTAAAAAATTGCCTATATATTTTTCAGCAAAAGTAACTTATCAATGTTATTGTTATGCTATAGTGAAGTTTTGTATAAAGTTTGATTATAATTGTGCATTTTCCACTGATGCAAATAGTTCTGTTCCAAAGTAACTTTCATGTTCTTGAAAGATATAAAGTATTTGATTGTTGTGAAACTGCCAAGGGATTAAGTACTGTCTAGGAAGTAGGTTGAAAAGATATTTTTACCTTCCAGCTGCAAGCAAACAAATCAAAAGATGGAAAACATTCCCAGCAGCCTTTCCAGCATGTGTTTTCACGTGGTTGAATGCATCATTGAAATTTGTTAAGAGAACAGTGTAGGATACTTTGCACCTTCAATTTATTTCAATGCTATGAAAAAGAGCCTTTTCTTCACTTATTTCTTAACAGTTTAACAGCTACTAGTAGCTGTTAAATTATAGCTGTTAGATTATACTAGTATAATCTAGTAGCTGCCCTAAGGCTCAAAAAACATATACCGTACCTTAAGTTGAATGAAATTCTTTTTTCTACTGTTTTTTTTCCCTTTTGTCTCTCTCAGATATGACCAATTGTGACTTTCAATACTTGTTATTCAAGGTAGATCTTCCATGTTTCACAGCATGAAGTTAAATGAAGAAAAGTTTTGATTCTATTCATTAATAGATAAAAGCAGTAATTGCCTTTTTCATGACTGTCCTCCGTAGAAGGATTCCGTAGGACTCCATAAAGCTTTTAGGCTTGCCAAGTTTAGCTACCTATCACATGCACATCGTCAGAAACATAACTTCAGTGATTAAATTTATTAATTGAAAACTTATTGCATGCAAATACACAATACAAACGTATGAATTATCTGGAACAGGGGACGTTGGCTGTTTTCACTTATTAGGTAGATACAATTTTATGCTGAAGGAGACCATAACGCTATCTAATGTCATCTTTTCCTTATGATGAGCTTTTAAGTTTAAAACTAGCTGTCCTTCTGAGCTCAAAAGCATGTATTTTCTTCAAACAAAGCCTTGCAGTGTCCATTAGGGACCATGGTATTCATCACCTAGGAAAAAAAATTAACCAAGCATGGGACATAGAAAATCTTTGTTTTCTACTAAATCTGCTGAGTGCTTATTTCATATTGTTGAAAGTATTGTGTCTGTTTTCTTAAAATGCAAGTAAGCATAATGTTTTAAAAGTGATATCAGAATATTTTTACTTGCCTTAAAGCAATCTTTTCATGTTATATAAAAATTATTTTTAATTCAGCTTTACTTACTATTTGCTAATCTTCAGTAAGTGCACAATTTTTTTGTCCCTGTAATGCTACAAATATAATTTATGTGCATTTGTCAAGAAGAAATTTTCCTCCAAAAGTAAAAGTAAATATGTTAGGACAGATCAGTGAAAACACTCCAGCTCTAACACTTGTTTCATTATAATGTGTTATTTGTTTTACAGAATAAGTATGCATTTTTTTCTGTTCTCCCACCCAAAGGACAAGCCGTACAATTCTTTCGGACAGGCTGATCCACATTTCCCAGGGGAACACAAAGCAAAAATATTCAAAATGAAATATGTAATAGCAGTATTGAAGTTACTTAAAAAATACTTCAAGAACATATAACTTTATTTTCTCCCCAAATCCCTAAACAATAAAGAAGTAGCAAGGGAGAATGGAAATTCATCTAGTCTGGTAATAGAAATGCACCAGAACTGCCAGGTAGTCTTCTCTCAGAAAGGGAACAGTTGAAAGCCTGCTTTAAATACAGTTCATTGACGAAGAAGGAAAGAAACACCTTCTGTTAGGAGAGAACACACTAAAGTGTCTATTTTTTAAAATGCTCCCATCTTTCTAAATATATTTTTTTCTCCTCTGGAGAAAATAAACATAAATCTTGTGGGACACTCTTTTTAGGTCATAAGTAATGTATTAGAATTCTAGGATTTAACTTGTCTGATGAGCTACTAGTATTGGCTTTCTTTTAGTGTTTTTCATATTAACCAACCCTGAAATCAGTGGCTTTATTTATGTTGAGTCCAAATATGATTTATGTTCAAATATTATCAAGGCTTGAAGTCCCAAATTTTTCAGTTCATAGAATATTCTACAAATTCAAAACCTATTTGCTTTAATAAAAAATGAACAGTTTTCAATTGCCTTGCTGAGTGTAACTTTGTATAACTTTCTCTTTACAAGCAGAAAAATTTGGTCTATGTGGATATGTAAATGACAATTATATTTGCTGCTTTTACCTTATACTTGATCCTGCTCTCTAAAGAATCCCCTTTTAAATACATAATTGAATTCTTGTTGTGTTCTTATTCTTGAATGTTATTGTTCTTGTTAAACTATTGAGATGCTAGCGTGTGCAGCACAACAGAGTATTCCATTACACGAGTTGTTCAGCAACCAGTTATTTCCTTTTTGAACAGCAGCTCCCAGCTGTCAATATATCTTTTGATTTTGAAATGCTTCTTTTGGTAATTTTTTAACTTTGCTATTATTGAAAGTTTTTATATCAGGGGTTCACTGCTGTATTTAAATGGCTTTATTTCTTAAAAAGAAATAAGTTTTACAAAATAAAGCAACACAATGCAGTGATAAATCATAAAATATTGCATGGTTTTTCTGTGATTAACTGGAAGTTAAGAACATGTCAGGGAGTCTTCTCTTGCTTTTAACTGCTCATTATGTATCATTATGTCCTACACTTTAATGACTATGATGATTACTTGGAAAGTGTATAATGTTCTTAAAATTCTCTCAGATAGAGGGGAAAATGCAAGTGTGCCAAATCTATGGTGAGTAGTCTTGCCTTTGAGGATCACTGGTGCTTCCATAAAGGTTCATGTTCGAACTTAGTATCAAAATTAGGTTTTAACTGAAACTTGGAAATAACTTTGGAATAAATATTTGGTAAATGCACTTATTGCCTTACTTCTCCCTTCCTAAGTTCTATTACTGGCAGATAATAAAGGCCTCTGCATGAAATACCATATTGCAATCTCTGTTCATAGCCCATAGTAAGCTTATGCTTAAATGTGAAGACTCTATACAGTCAAAGAAATAGGTTATCAGAACGTGCCACATCAACTGCAATATTCTGTGTTTTATTGAAGTTCCTGCTGCCATACCCTTAAATAACATATATTTCTTTGGTCTGCTTTTGAAAGGAGTCAATGAAGTCAGTGTGGTAAGTTAAAAAGCAACAAAGAGAAACTTTATTATTGGTGAGTGATCAACTTGTGAACATTCCTGAAGCTAAGTCTGAACTTTGCTTGATGTTTCTTCTCTTGGTGTGCACAGGGCTTTAAGCCATGCTTTTGTGTTTGCGTTGAGTTAATGTTTCAACATGATTTTTGCCTTGAGCTTCCTGGAAGGACTTGGGTGACTGCTGTGAATCTTGCCTAGGACTGCTGTATATTCTAGCTCTTGAGAAGTTAGTTGAGTTAGTTGGTAATCTATGCATGACAAACTGTCCCTTATGACTTGGTGGTGTGTCTGGTTGTTTCAGAGCATTCAGAGTGCCACAACTGGGTCTGGTAAAATCAGCAGATGGCAAGGGTCATGGCCTGCAAGGACATGGTGGAGTAGACCTGGCCTTGACATTTGGAGTTCTGGAAATTTGTGCTGAGTGCTGCTGGGGTTGCAGTGAATCTCCTTCCAGTAGCAGCTGTTAACCCTACTCTAATCTCCTTAGAGTCAAAAACCATAGGTCAGCAATCCAGGACAACTCTATTTCAGCACTGTCTGTGTTCTTTTTCTGGTCCTTTTTCTCACAGCAGGAGCTACAAATTCCCAGTGTTTCATCCCTTAAATGGTATGAATAAATTTTACTTACTTGGCTAAGGAACACTGAAGCCATCTGGCAGGTTAAGTTCAGTTCGTTTTCCTTTATCCAGTATATATGTTTCTGTCCCACAGGCAAGAAATGTACACATTTTAAGTATTGCTGGGAAGTTTTGTGTGCAGATCTGCAGATATAATAGGATGGCTCTTGACATGTGTCTAGCAGGAAACCCACGAACATTAATGTTTTTAAGACCACACTGATGACAGTTACAGAAGGGCCTGAGAAGTGAGACCTGTTAAATAGAATGCAAATTGGCAGGTCTGGAAAAGGAGGGGGTTAACATTCTCTCACTAATAGCTGGGTCTGCTGTTTGGCAATCTATCTGTGTCTTGAATTTGGTCAGTTCAAATAGTAATTCAGCCTTTTGCAACAGAAATTGCTTTGCATAGCCCAACTGAGGGACAGTTGCCGCTTAGAGTTTGTACACACTTTTTGTTCCTTGACTTATTGCAATGATTGTCTTCCAAAAGAAAGTACCATACAAGGACTTAGAATTCTTAGAGACTTTTTTTCCATTACTTTCTAAGTACTTAGAACTGTTACATAAGACTCTAAGATTTGAAATAAATCATTGTATTTAATCTCTTTAAAAATGAGAAATTAATGGATGGAAACAGACTGATCTTTTTCATATCCCTACCGCCCATAACATGCATCTTAGAAAACCTGAGGAAATGAAACACAGCTCAGCGTTAGCTCCAGTTCACTTATACTATCTGACTTCGCAGCATTGTACAGCAGATTGTTCCTGTTCTCTGGGGAAGAAGCCTCTTGATATGTAATGTGAACTTCTCAGAATTTCTTTATGTTCGATTATTATACCTTTCTTGCTTGAGAAAACTGTTTGACAGAAATGAGTTATATTTATAACATTTGTGGTTTGTAGAACTCCTCTGAAAGCAGGCCAGTTTGTACCCTAGTGATGATCTAAATCTAATTGTCTGAAATAGTTTCTTCTGTATCTTATCCTGGCAACTGAGATTATTACGTATTCTTTCCATTGAGTCCTGGTATTACATGTTCTACCAATCTCTTTCTGAGGACTCTGAAAAGTGTCTCTTGATGGTCTTTCACAGACATGTTTCCGCATTATTTGAAGTGTGCAGACTGTGAAACATATTTGGTTAACTTTTTCCCCATGTTAGTTCTTTCAGAAGAAGTATTATCTCCACCTACTCATTACAGGTAGGCAAGAAGTTATTCATTTTACCTTTCTGTTGTGTTTGGATGGGATGATGGCACTTAAAATCTATACACAGCAAACAGAAGCCTCAAACAAGAGAAGTAATGTCTCAGAATGGCAACCGTAAGTGAATTCCCAGACCAATTTTTAATTTTGTAAACATTCAGAAAGCTTCTTTGTTCCTTTGAGCACATATTCCAAAGTAACAAGATCTCAGCTTTAATTAAATCTTGCACTCTGACCTGTTAGTATCAGTTCTTTAAAAAAAAAAAAACATTTCCTGTTTTGATACAACATATGCATAGTTTTCTATACCGAAATATGATGAGGTAGAGGCAGAAATATAGTTTCAGTCTCTCAAAAGTGGAACTTCTGCTTCACAAACTGCATCATTGTAACCGATGCTCACTTGGAATGTCATGTAACATCAGGTTCTTACTGTGTCTTCAGACAACTTCCTTGGTAGTGCTCATTGACTCAGAATTTACATTGGTTTGACATATGGATGTGTCTATATGTGCATGGGTACTTCTGGAACTCAGTAATTCAATTCCTTCTCACTCCACCAGTAAATGGGAACTAGATACAGGAACAGGAAAACGGAGGGTCTTGATTAGACCATGAGGACAGCTGGTGGCTGATGGAACAGCACTCACTATATAAGAACCATTAAAAAAATTATTTTTAAGAAGATTATTATTTGCATTTCTCAAAAAGAATATTTGCTCCTCCCTACATATTGAGCAAACACTGATAAGACACCATCAGAAGGCAGCGTCTTCCTTACTTGTTCCTTCTGTGGTCATGAAGGATTGTCAGCACTTGTGCCTCAATGTTGCAAATCACTTGCTGAAGATCTTCAGCAGATGCCCACTTCTTATTCTTCAGTGGATTTTTGCCTTATCACCCCAATGAATAATGAAACAGTGATTTTATTTCTGTGAGTTTCTGAACCTTGATAGCCCAGATCTTTGTTCAGAAAATGTTACTTTTCTCAGGGCTTCATTGTTCTTAGTTATCATCCCATGAATATGTACTTTCAGAAGCTTTCAATTAAATTATTGATTTAAGTAGACTAAAATTTTAATAAAGATGTGAGTCAAAAGAATTATTGTGTATCTTTTTGTAAAAACTCATCTTCTGTGGCTCTACTATAGTCATTGACGCTGTTTGAAAGAGAGAAATAAAAAGATACACTAATAGTATTGTCACAAGTACTCATGAAATCACGCAAACTACTATGAGTAAAACTCGTAATGAGGTAATCTGAACTTCAAACGGAGGCAGTTCCTGAAGCTTCCCAGAGATGTTGTCCATCTACTACCTCACCTGTGATTTTGTCTCCCAACTGGGGCAATGTCTTACTTTTAACTGGCGCTCATAGCTTTTGTCTGTGATATAATTCCACTAACTTCTAGCAAGGGTTTTACTTTTTTTTTTTTAAATAAAAAATGAACATAATTTGTTATTTTGTTCTAAATGACACAGAAATGTGACTTTCCTTTCAGTGTGGGAAGATAAAGATCAATGTAATTGAAGACAGTTTGTCAGTCAGTTTGTTAGTCTCAACTTCAATTTGTATTTTATTATTCAAAAGTGCACAAACATGGTATGCAACCTAGCTTCAGGTGGGAGGGAGAAAACAGTGTCATTTTTTTAGCATTTTTCTTTAGCATGCTTGGAATTTAAAATATGACTTGTAGGCACAGCTGGAAAGCTTTAATTTTTAGATTTAAACTTTAGATTTAACTTTAATTTTTAGAAGGTTTTCAGGGGCTTCTTTCTTGGACCATAGTAAAATAACCTCACCTTTAGAAAATTTTGAAGGGCTATGTCCTTTCTATTCGGTATGTATTGAAGCCCTTTGAAAGCAAACAGGAATATTTTTTTCCCTTTTGAGGTATAATGGGTCTAAAATGTATTTAGTCAGAAACAGGTCCCCCACATTGGGCAAGACAGAGAAGTATTTGCTTCTGCAGAAAAGCTATTTCAGGAGGCAAAGTTAACATTACATGATTTTTCTCTGTTGAATATAAACATTACTGTCACCTTCCCAAGTTGAGTTAGGAATAGTCCAGATAAGGAAAAACAATTTTCACTTGGAGATTAAACATTAGCAGTCAAACTTGAATAATATAAATGCAAGTTGTTGCACTGCCTTGTAGCACAGGCATAGACTGTTACGTCTGAGTTTAGCACAAGTGATGTTAAGTTCTAAAGGTGCTATATACCAAAGTACAAGATAGTCTGCTTTAATGGGATAAAGAAGATTATAGACGTTGTGATAAAGGAGGCAGTCACTGACATTTAGGTTTAGTTGTGTTAAAAGGTCCAAAAGTTAGGATAAAAAGTTGAAGCTTCTTGATGTCTCTTCATATAATGTATGTAGTAGGATTTGAATAGTAACAGGTTTTGGTTTTTTTTGAGGGTTACTATTAATGCCAATACTGTCAAGTCTTATCAACTTAAGGCAAAAGGTGCAAAGTTGGATCCTGTTGCAGGACCTGTCCCAAAAACAGGATATGTGAAAGTTTTCTGCAGTTAGAGTAACAGGGAAAAAGGAGATTCTGCATAAGCTACTTACAGACTAGACGCCGGCGTGCTGGGCAGGAAAGGAGAAGACTACATGCTCACATGCAACTAACTCTCATTCATATTTTTGTTATCACAAGAAGTGCTATTAACATTAGTGTAGCATTGTCCCACTGACATCAAAGGGAGTCATTACCATCCAGCATCAAACCTTAGCTGGATCAGAGTCTTCATTAGTTCTGCCATGTCATTGAGGACTCCACACTGAGAACAGCCTCTGATTATGAAGTCTGTGAAGTCAAATCCTGCCTAATTGAATGGTGACAATCATTTGTCTTGAAAAAAATAATTTCCTGATCATATTCTTTCTACAGAAATGTAATGAACTACTATTTGGGTTCCAACTTGACAAGGTATAACTGACCTTTTTCCCATTTTCCTCTTAGTGTTACGTTACAAAGCAGTGGGGAAAGTGATGCTTTTCATTGACTACTGGGCTATATTACAAAGGGATTAATTTAATAGATTAATAAAGCTAACCCATTTAATAAAAAGACAGAGTTCCTGCAGTTACTAAACTAACTCTCGCAGCACTTGAGATTCTACTTAGACTAGCAATTGGAAGACATGTTTTTAGTTTGAGAATTACTCTTTCAGTCCTTGTTCTGTACTTAGGTGCTAACAGTATTTCACCATGACATACTCCTGACTTCAGGTTGGGATGCTAGCAAAATATTTATTTGCACATATAGTTAATATAGAGAAGTACTTCACTAGAACCACAATGGAAAAAAATAGGAATGAAATTTTGTAGGTTTCCATGAATATCAGAAAATGAATTTATCACAAATTGGAGACGATGTTAGTCCTAAGGGACCAATAAATACAAATGTCTTTAGCAGAAGACAGTGGTGCAGGTGATCATTTGTTATCATTCATCATGCACTATCTTTTTTGTACTCAAACATTTCAGCCTTCCCAGTGCTCTTGTTCCTGCTGTATTAATAGCTCTCTTTAGTGGGAAAGGGGAGTTAATCTAAGTGTGGAAACTAATAGAAATTCAGTCTTACATTAATTACTCAATAGCAGTTGGACCAAGTGCTAAAAAAAGAAGGAGCTTGATGGAAAATTGTCATATCAGAAGCATTTATGAAAAGAAATCTTTTAAAGAGAAAGCAGGCAAAGCAGAAGGAAAACAGCTGTTTTCAGTTTGCATAATTGGTTTTGCAGAATATTATGATGTAATAATCATCATGTAAGGCACACAGAATACCAAAATCCAGCTTTTCCACATTTGAGATCTCCAAGTCTTGCTTGGATACCTATGACCTAAAAGACAGGAAACTGCTGGCCCAGTGTAAAAACAGTAGTAGTGAATGAGGGCTGGCCAGGTTGGGGCATGAAAGCGCAGGTACAGTTGTGTAGTTGCCATAGTCTCATATTTTATTTTTCTTAAGACAATAATATATTCTAAAAATTAATAGAATATTTTCAGGACCTATACATTATAATTTTGTCCAACTTTTGAAGAAATTGTTGCTAACCTGTCAACTGCTATAGGCATAAATAAAACTGTTATATTTGCCATGAGAAAGCCTGGCTACCGGTATGTGACTGACAGCGGGATAGTTTAAAACAGCAAATAAGGCAAGAAATCTTCTCATGAATAGGTATTGAGCCATGCTAAGGTAGGACATATAGTAGGACAAAGATGAACTGTAACATATGCATTATTGAGCAGCTCATGCCAGCTTTAAATAGGATATTGTCCTTCTGTCACTTTTCACTCCATTATGTGATAATTTGGCTAGTGATATATAGTAGAACTGTTGTAGTTACAATGGAGGTATTTATGAAATATTTTCTTATTACTGTTTGAAGTACACACACGTTATTATTGTGTGAAGATTTCATAAATAAATTCTGCTGTTTGTGCTAGGATGAATGCTGAGCATATTGCTGCTCTGTTTTAATTCTCGTTACATATGTAAGAATAATAAAATCTTTAGAAGAAATTATTTTGTTCAGGAACTCATTATCTTTTCTCATATTTGTCGCCTCTCCCAAAATTCATTGTTTCTGTAACTTGTAATTACTTTTCACTAATGCTTGCTAATACTAAATATTTTACTTATATTTGAACTTTCTAAACAATTAATGGCAGCTGGCTTCATGGAAAGAATCTCTGCAAAGACTTCATTTGGCAATTAGTTTAAATAAGGAAAGGTACTTGTCCAAAACTAAGCGCCTAAATGATTAAAAGTAATCTCACATGAGATCTATGTATATTTTATCCCTCTAACCAGGCGGAAATCTGCACAGTCCACATATAGCACGATGAAAAGTACATACAAGTTCACAGTCTGAGCACAAAGTTTAATTTTTAAAAATTATTTTAAATTTCATGAAAGAATAAGGTTTTTCTACTTTTTCTATCAGAATTATTTTGACTACAAGTCCATTAGTCAATAGTGTGACCTGTGGGAAAAAGAACACCTCATTTGAGAAACAAATTAATAGTGGGAAAATATACACTCTTCAGAGAGACAATCTAGGAACAATCTTTTAATTTATGAAAATCTGTAATTTTTGCATGTGTAAATGATGGATGAAAAGCTCTATATTTCACATGTCCCTGCATATTACATGAAAAGCTCTATATTTCACATGTCCCTGCATTATTAATGCAATATAGATCAGCAAGAGGGACAAACTGCTCTGCCCATGTTGTAGTCTCCTACTGCAATACAGCTCAGCAGCAGTCTGGTGTGCATTACCCATCACTGTCTACCCTGGAAAAGGAGTGGATGGAAGTAGGTATGGCCTCGGTCTGCAAATCAGCAGTAACACAGTGGGATTCATACTTATATTAAATTTTATCAAAAAAGAAACCAGAGAAAAGTTCAATAATTATGTAATTTTTTAATGTGTTGGCTGTCTCTCTCATTGTTGCTGACTGTATTTAAATGTAATTCATTTCCTTCTGTTCCTTTTACTTAGATTTAACTTGATAAGTGTGCCCATTCTCTAAGTCTACGGGTGCACTACCAACAAAGAAAATGACATCAGGTCTATAAATTAACAACATGAGGATGCAGTAAAGATCAATCCACTGACAGTCTGTCTCTACTTGTTTTGGCTGGAAGAGAGTTACATTTCTTTGTAGTATCTTGTATGGTGCTACATTTTGGATTTGTGATGAAAGCAGTGTTGATAAGATCGGGATGTTTTAGTTACTGCTGAGCAGTGCTTGTACAGCATCAGGGCCTTCTCTGCTTCTCACACTGCTCCACCAGCGAGAAAGCTGAGGGGCGCACAAGAATTTGGGAGAGTAGACAGCTGAGAGAGCTGACCCCAACATCCCATGCCATATGACATCATGCTCAGCAATAAAAGGTGGAGGAAGAAGAAGGAAGAGGGGACATTCAGAGTCATGGTGTTTGTCTTCCCAAATAACTGTTACATGTGATGAAGCCCCGCTTTCACAGAATCACAGAATCACAGAATCACAGAATGGTAGGGTTGGAAGGGACCTCTGGAGATCACCTAGTCCTACCCCCCTGCCAGAGCAGGGTCACCTACAGCAGATTGCACAGGAACGCATCCAGGTAGGTTTTGAATGTCTCCAGAAACGGAGACTCCACCACCTCTCTGGGCAGCCTCTTCCAGTGCTCTGCCACCCTCAAAGTAAAGAAGTTCCTCCTCATGTTCGATGGAAGTTCGATGGAACTTCCTATGCTCAAGTTTGTGCCCATTACCTCTTGTCCTGACTCCAGGCACCACTGAAAAGAGCCTGGCCCCATCCTCCTGACACCCACCCTTTAAGTATTTATAAGCATTGATAAGATCCCCCCTCAGTCGTTTTTGTTTTCCAGACTGAAAAGACCCAAATCCCTCAGCCTTTCTTCATAAGAGAGGTGTTCCAGTCCCCTAATCATCTTGGTGGCCCTTTGCTGTGCCCTCTCCAGTAGTTCCCTGTCCTTCTTGAACCGGGGAGCCCAGAAGTGGACATGGGTCTCCATTCCTGGAGATGGGTGAACACCTGCCTGCTAATGGGAAGCGGTGAATGAATTCCTTGTTTTGATTTGTTTATGTGTGCGGCTTTTGCCTTCCTTATTAAACTGTCTTTAGGTCAGCCTATGCATTTTCTCACTCGTACCCTTCTTACCCTCTCCCCCATCCCACAGGGGAGTGAGTGAGAGGCTCTGTGGTGCTTATCTGCCCACCAGGGTTAAAACACAACACTACCACACTAAACACTTTGTTAGGTATATTATTTTTATAGTTGCTTTATTGGCCACACATATCTAACAGTCCAATACCTGACCCTAGATGCTGGCTTGTGGGGACAGATTTATACCATTTTGTATTAGGGTTGAGCTGCATATGACCACAGGAAGCACTGGAATAAAATTTTTTACCTCATGGAGTATCAGTGTGGCTGGAAAGGTGAAAGGCGGATAGAAAGTAAAATTGTAAGAGATGGCCTAAATCCTCTACTGTGTGCAGACAAGTGCTTATGAGAAATCTGCTGCATGGAAAATACACTACAGAGGCTTTACTTCTATGTATGGTTTTTGGGAACAAGACAGGATTATGTCAGCAATTAACTCTGTGGATGAAAACAAGAAACAACACGAACCAAACAAAATGTTTAAAATTTCTTATTCGCTTACAATCGTTGGTGATTGACTAGGTTATAAATTCAGAATAGCGCTTGTCTGCTTTCTATAGTTCCTTAACAGTCAATTACTGTGCCTCAGAGCATGTGGGACTTTAAAACAATCCATCTAGGCAATGGTTAAGCCAGCTACTAAACCAGCCTGAATCCAACACTTGAATAGCTTTCCTTCTGGTCGTAAATGTCACATTCAACTTAATGAGAAACTCAGCAAGCCAGAGGCAGCCTTTTTTCTCTACACAACTTCTGCCCCAAAAAACATAACGAGGAGGTGGGTTTTCAGCTTTTTTTTTGCAACAAGGGATGCGTGTGATTATTGGCATGGTGTAATGGTACAGGAGCAGCTCAAGGAGAATGTAGGTATAAACAGTGTCAGAAAGGTAAGAAAAGCAGAATCCTTAAGCCATGTATAAAGGATCTCAAAGCATCAAAATTTATATCTCTTAGCATGACTTTGGATCTAAAGATAGAAGAACAACGTGGTCATTTATCCTATGATTGACCTTTCATTGTCAAAAGACTGAAGACAAAACACCAGTTTGTGGTGAATTGTCTGTCAGTCAGGTTAGCTCTAGATATAACAAAGAAAGTAGGGACAACAGATCCTTGTTGTTACCAGTAGGACAGAATAAGCTTCATTAGTTTATTTCATACCTCTGCTATTCGTCTACCAACACAACTCCCTGTTAGAAAAATATTACATTGTTTGTTGTTCTTATAGGGAATGCTTGTGAGTGTTTGTGTAACATCTGTTTCACTGACATTTCCTGTTTTCTGAGTTTTACCTGACTGGAAGACCTGAAGAAAAATTCAATGTACCCAACAGTATAATTGTTTTATAGCTTTCTTAGTGTCAAAATATATGAACAGAAAAAGCCAATCTTGTGAAACTTAAAAAAAAAATAATAAAAAAAAAAAATCCATGGGCTTTTAAAATACTGAGTTGTAAGAAAGCGTGGAAACCCAAATCACAAATAAATGAAGTAAGTAAATTAAGATAATGGGTAAAATGTTTTTTGTAATACAAACATAATTCTACTTACAATTAAAACGTAATGTTATGTTAAAGATATCTGTGTAAGAAGTATAGCCAAATATATGTTTCTGATACCTGATGGGATATCTGTGTATGTTCAGAATTGTGGATGACTGTGCAAGAGTTTATTTTGAAAATATTTAAATCATGAAGTGCCTTTATTTGTCCCCTTCCATTGACAAAGACTATAGGATGAATCAGCAGATTGTCTTTAGTGTAACAGCTGTACTTTCACTAAAAAGCTGATGAGGTAAGAAGTTCAGTGTGAACCTGAAGAAGCCATTGCCCCTACCTGCGTGCAAGCATAGCGTTTAAAGAATGGAATTTCCCAGGAAAATGGGCGGCAGGTGACAGAAGAAGAGAATATGGGCTAACCTTACTGAGCCATATGGGACACCTGGGCCAGCAACATGAGGTCTCAAGGAGCAAAAAAAGCCATATGGTAGGACCAATATCCTAAGTGAGTAAACTGACAGAAGAAGGCTGAACACTCTATGAAACACACATTGAAAAGGAACACAGAGAGCACGCATGAGAAGGAGCCTGGACAACTGTGTGTGACTAAAGAATAATTCAGAACAGTGAAGAAACTGAATGTCAGAAATAAGTATATGAGGTATTTTCTATGTCTTTTTTTGTGTGTGCTCGTGTTTTACTAAAAGGAGTGAGTCCAACTAAAGCAAATGGGAAGAGAAAGAAGAAAAGAGAAGGAAAAAATAGCTAGCTAATTAAATATATGACTGACAAAGCAAAAAAGCATGTGATGGCGAGATTTTAAGTTGTAATTTGGAAATAATTTAATATCCTGTTATTGCTCTGAATTCATGAGACATTTATTTAGCAGAAGAATAATATGAGTTGTCTTTATGACTTTAATGTCTTTTATAACACCTTCTCATGTATTCTTGCCTTCCTTCTTGGTTACCTAAATAATATTCTGAAGCCTGCATTACAAACACACTGCAATTTTCTGAGAAATCAAATGGATCTGTGATGAAAGTAGGAAACAGCATCAATCAAGGTAATTACCGTAGACTCAAATATAAACTTGCTTTTTAGATACTGTATTTCATTCTGATTTGGCCAGACATTTTACCATGCTTAACTTTAGGCAAATTGTTTATTCCTAGCAAATCAGCAGTACCCATCTCCTGCCTCAAGTGAAAACATGTACTCATGTACGTTTGCTGACTTGTGGTCTAAATTTTTCAGGGATGTTAATCAGTATGAACTCATATTTATTTCCACCCTGAAGACCTCCTTCATTATGAATCAAGAAGGCTAATTTTTAGGATCTGAGAAGTTATTCTGGATGTTGTTTTTACCCCCACATTCTCTTCTGAGTTTTTGTTGTTGTTTTGGTTTTTTTTAGCAGCATCCTTTTATCTCAGAAAGCTAAATGCTTTTAGTTTGCAAGAAAACATAGCTATTTCATCTCTCAAGATCTGCATTCCAAACACACCATCACCTCAGAACCTGTTGAAATCACTGAAGAGGGGAAAAAACAAACAGCTCCAGAATCAAATAGCATCTTTCCACTGTGACTGATCAGAGTTTTTGAGTGATTGAACTGTAAAAGCACTGTTCTACCCATGCTGTCAAAGAAAATGTAACAAATGAAGGCATTCAATTTAGTTTTTCTTCTAATTAAGGTAATAGCAATACTTCTTTACTCTGCAGGTCCCTTGTTGCTTCTTTACTTGGTAAAAATAGACTAGTTGCTTATTTTGATTTCCACAGTGGTCTTGTCGTTTGTTTCCTATGCAAGAACTTGTAAATTCCTATGTTTTTTATTGCTGTTGATCAATGTACAAAAGCTGTCTGTCTAGTGCCTGTAAGAAGAAAACTGAGAGTTTGTTTTCCTTTTGCTTTTGAGTAATTGGAAGTGTCAGCCTATAAAAAAAGGTCAGATGGTTTGGAAGTTGAAAAGGAAGGAGGTAAATACAGAAAAAGGTGGAGGATGCTCATTCCTAGTGCCCAGTACTATGGCGGTAATTACATGAGTCCACAGGAGACCAAGATGATAAAAGTAAATGCCTGCCAGAAACTTTAGGTTTCTTGGATTTAGGATGAAAAACGGCCTTAAGGGAGTATGTGAAATTCTTTAAAGGCTGTCACAGCCCTGAATATGAAATACTTCCTGCTGCACATGTTTCTTTCAGAAGCACTGAGTTAAAGTTGTCAAGAGACAACAAAAAAGGGTTAGTGTGTGAAGCAACTGTAAAATCCTCAGAAATAATTTAGCCTAGAGTTTTTTCAAGATAGTTCTCTGGTGACATTTCTGATGTATTGTACTACTACAACATGAAGTTAGTTTAGCGCAGAACCAAGACTAACCTGTATTTCACTAATCTTTCACTGACCTATGTACCAGATAAGCAGTAGTTACAGTTACAGTCAATGAAAAATTTCCTGGTTTTCTTACTGTGCAGATATTTATCTCAGAAATGCCTCAGATTAATTCTGATGTTGAGTGGTAGTTCATCCAGAGTGTTTTGTTTTTTAACACCTTTCCCCATAACCGTGAAAAAATAATGTGAAAAAAAAATAAAGGGAGCTTTTGTGAATAAAATTAAATGAGATTTATTTTTGTCAGCCATGTACTGGATGAATATTCCTAATTAATCTCATACAGTAGAAAATGGAAAGAGCATCTACATGTGCAGTTTTAAAATAACTTAGTTTTCCTGTTAATGAAAATAGATCTTTCCATTATTTTTGAAATATATTAGTTATTATTTGTGAAATAGAATACATTTATTTTTGAGTGAATATATTAAATCAAATTAATTTGGTAATGAGTAATTATATGATGATGTATATAGGATGGGAAAATTAGAAAAGATGTAAGGATAAGGGTTACTCTTCAGGGTAAAGGTAGGGAGATACACGAGACATTAAATAATGGCTATCAGGTCAAGTCCTGCCTTATTTACATTAAATCTTACTGAACACAATGTCATATTGGCACTACAGTTCAGTGATGTCAATCAATCAGTGTTTACAGTGTGGAACTAGAGAGTATTTCCCAACTTCTGTGTCAGATGTGCATTTTGGACATATCGTGAGGCTTTACCAGAAAGTAGTCTGTGTGTGTAATTTTCCTCCTTTCCTCTGACTTTCAAATGTTGTGAAACCAATGGAACCTATGGAAATCCTGGATGCGTGTGCTGGAAGGAAGCATAGTATATTAGCAAAGAATCAAGACAATGGAGAACACTGTTACTGCTTATATGTCAGGTTAGAACTGCAGATGCCCCCAAGACCTTTGATAAATAACTGACAGATAACACTGGCCAACGCTTTCAGGACCCTAGGATGAATCCCATTGGTCTCCATAGACATATGTGCATTCAGTTGCAGCAGCAAAGCCCATACAAGTTCAAAGTCAACTGGGAGCTTATCACCCCCAGTTGCAGTCCTCCAACCCACGGCTCTGGGGGTCCCACGGCCCATCATTACTGTTAAAGACAGAGGCAAAGACAGCATAAAATGTCTCTCCTTTATCTTCATCCCTATTTGTGACCAACCTCAGCAAGTAACAGACCAACGTTTTCCTTAGTCTTCTTTTTGCTGTTAACAGTCTTGAAAAAGTCTATTTTGTTATCCACCAGAGTACTGGGCGGCTTCAACTCCAATTGAACTTTGGCCATATGAATTTTGTCCCTACAGTGGTGACTAGCATCTCTGTAGTCCTCCTGTGTAGCCTGATCTTGCTTCCAAAGTCCATACACTTTCTTTTTGCTCCTAAGTTCCAGAAGGAGATCCCAGTTCAGCCAAGCTGGCCTTCTGCCCCACTTGCTTGACCTCTGACACCTTGGAATTGCCTGCTCATGTGCTCTTAAAAGACGGCTCTTAAAAAGTGACCAGCTGTTATGGACACCAATACCCTCAAAAGCAAATTCCCAAGGGACCATACTTATTAGTTCCTTGAGCAGCCGAAAGTCTGCTCTTCCAAAATCCAGGGTAGTAGGACTGCTGACAGTTTTTCTCATATTGCCAAAGACTTTGAACTGAACCATTTCATGATCACTGTGGCCAAGACAGGCGCCAATCACCACATCACCCATGAGACCATCCCTATTTACAGACAACAGATCTAGGAGGCCACCTTTCCTACTCAGCTCCCTTAGTACCTGTATTAAAAAGTTACCTTCAATGTGCTTCAGGAATTTTCTGGACCTGTTTGTGCCTGCTGTATGATAGTCCCAGTCGACATCTGGGGAGTTGAAGTTGCCTATAAGGACAAGGGCAACTCATCTAGAGATTTCCCTTAAATTCCTTACAGACTAATACATCAATGTCACCATCCTGGTTGGGTGATCTGTAATAGGCTGCAGCAATACTATTCACTTTATGAGCTTTTCCCCTAATCCTTACCCAGAGGCTCTGAACCATGTCATCTCCAGCTACAGGCACTGTACAGTACAACCCTTCCTTTACATACAGTGCTACCCCTCTGCCTCACCTGCCCTGCCTGTCTCTCCTGAAGAGCCAATAACCACCCATAGCATTCATATCACAATAGCATGACTAATCATAGCATTCCATTCAGAAGAGTCTTCCCACCAAGTCTCACTTATGTCTAAGCAGTTCTTTTACCTGGGTGTACCTTCAACAGGCATTCTCACTACTGCCCTCAGACACCTTGGGCACACCTTGCTGCCAGAGACCTGGAAGGCTGCATGTTGCCTTGGAAGCTCTGTTTGGGTAGCTGCATCATTCCCAGTGGGTGCTAATACCACAGGGGATGCAGAGGACATAACTTTCTGCTGGGCTTGATCTCCTCGTAGGGGAATTATGACTGATATGTGGTCCTAGAGGCATGCGGTCTGGCTAGTGATGCCACAGTCCCACAGCATCCTGCTGTCCTCCTGCAGCTGATCATCTTTGCTGCATCTTCCCCACATAGAGCCCAAGGTGTCAGGCCCAGAAACCCCTTTAGACTCACACCCAGGTACCTCACAAACCTTGCACTCCTCTCAGCACCAGCAACTACTGCTGCTGCTGCTAGTGTTGATCTCACACAGCTTACAGGTAAAAGGAGGCACCAAAAAAATGCAAAGGATGAGAAAATTATAAAATGGCTTCTATTTGAAGAGAGATTAAATGATTGCTTTTTAGCTATAAGATTTTGCAATGCAAATCAGCGTTAAAGGAGTTAAGGAACAACAGTGTCACAAATTTTCCAATTTAATAACACTGAAATACCTCTTAAAAGACATCAGTAAGAATTAATTACTCCTCATTGCCTTAGGAATATATTTTCAGTATACTTAGTAAACATTAGACATTCATAAAAGGAATGGAGCCTACTGAGCAGCTGGCCATACCTCTTGTATTGTCATTAGTTTGGTTTTATTCAAAAATGCACATTAAAAGGCATTCTAACTTTGTCCTGATTTTGAATTTAAATGTTTCCAAACCAAACTGCAAGGAAATAATTGCACCAATGTCCTTTTATTTTTTTTTTTTTTTTTTTAATGAGATATTTTTAAGACAAATAAATACTTTATTGCTAGTATTGAAACAGACAGAGCTTGCCTAAGAGTTTGATTACTTGTACTGATTAGCACTACAGTTGATTTACTGGCCAAAGCCTGCTTGAGAGAATGTTTTTTTCCAGAACAAATAAGGTCAAGATTTTTGAAAAATACTTGCCAAAATGTGTGCCAAAGTGTGGAGATCAAAGAGAAGGTAGGTTAGCTTGTAACTGATCAAAACTAAATGTACTTTACAGTGATTGAAAAAACACGTTTGTTTCAGGTTGCTGTCTTTGGGGTTGGGTCTTTTTCTTGGAGGGGGAGGTGGAGGGGGGGGGGGTTTAGATCGGAGTGAAAATGTAACATTAAAATGTTAACATTTAGCAGATTGCTGCTACTGGACTAACTCCCTTTCTCCCAAAGGAACACTTTTCAATTTTTTACATGCCCTGGTTTCAGCTGAGATAGAGTGAATTTTATTTCTACTGGTTTCTGTGTTCTCAGATTTGGTATGAAAGAAATGTCAATAATGCATACTGTTTTGATTATTACCAAGTGATGTTTATATTGGTGAAGGACTTTTTTCAGCTTCCCATAGAAGCTTGGAGAGAGCATAGACAGAACAATAGAATGGCCAATGGAATATTCTGTACCATAGACGTCATGCTTGGTATATAAATGAGGGTTGGCTAGGGGACGGGGGAATCCACCATCTCTGCTCAGGTCAGGCTGTGAAACCAATTCACTGGGCGATGAGAGTGACTTGTGTCTTGTATATTCTATCATCATCATCATCATCATCATCATCATCATCATCATCCTTTTGCATTATTGTTCTATTAAACCCTCTTTATCTCAACCCACATGTGTTTTTTTTCATTTCACCTCCTTTTCTCCCTCTTCTCCCTACCCTTCTCAGGGGAGAAGCGGGGTCCTACTTGCTGGCTGGGGTTAAACAACACCACCTCACAAACTCTCAAGGACAAGAGATCAATCAATCCATCAATCAATTGGTTGATTCATGGTTTCAGTTTTCCTTTGTTCAAAATAATAATAGACACAATTATCGTTTGTCTCTCTAGTTCTAACAGATGCAAATTTCATAGTGTACTTCGTCTACAGTAAACCACTCTTTTGTATTACTGTAATTACAAACTACATGCTGGAACTATACACGGCAGCTTTCAAACACATATGCACTGAATAGCATGGTGTGGGTGGAAGACTACAGGCCAGCTTACTGTGAATAAATACTTTTAAAAAGATTAACGTGTTTGAACACCATGGCTTTCTCTGCAGTAAGTGAGATCTTACTGAACAATGCAACCTGACTCTCTTAAGGAAATATTTGCTTATTAAGTAAATCACTAAATAAAAAACAGTCCTTCCTGTATAGCAAGATGAGTTAGATAAAATAAAGGTATGGGATTTTCTGTAACTAAGCAAACCGTCATATAAATTAGTATTATTTTTTACTTTTCTGCTTTAAGTATAAGGCAATATTCACTATGAGGTAATTATTTTCTCCTGCGTGACAGATGTTTGCTAATTGGTCTTTTTTATACATATATATATGAGATAGATTGCAAATTATTTTCATTGAGTACTTTTTTGCTTAAGGAAAACAAGATTTACTTTAATATATATGCTAGCTATCCCTGGTTTCTGTGGGTTAGAGACCACTATGTTTCCTGGCTTGATTCTGCATCCACTACGGTGGGATCAGGATGCTGACTGCTTGGTTGGGAGCGCCCAATTTCTCCAAGTCAGACTGCCAACTAATCTGAAAAGCTTTGTAAGATACTACAAGGAAATATCTTGCAGGTGACTCGTCTGCCTGTCAGCAGCTGTGTGACACTGCTGGAAGGGCACTGGAGAGGCATGGTGAAAATCATGCACATAATTGAGATTACTTCAGCAGAGATTAAAAACAAAACAAGGACCTCAAAATAAAACATGCATGAATTCCTCTCCTCAAGGAAATTTCTAGTCCTGGAACAGCTGAATCCTGGTTGCGCATGCACACTAACCTCTAGGATTTAAGGAGTAGCAGGCCACCATCACAAAAACTATGTTTTCAAGATATCTCCTTCTCAGCCTGTCCTTTACAGAGATCTCAAATGAAAAGTGTTCACCCCACTCCAGGAGCAGAGGCCTCTGATGTCTCTAAATCGTAAGTGCACAAATCAAGGTACAAACAATATTACATCACCTTGAACACAAACACGGGAATACTAAAACAGTGAACTAATGTTATTTGTAGCACTGTGATAGCACAGCCAAACACAACACATAATGATTTTACACAAGTGTGTGAGCAATATGACCACCTAAGCACAAGCAAGTGACAGGACCGCAAGATAAAGAATGAGGGAAATACAAGGGACTGCAAATAGCTTGGACATCCTGCCAGACACACAAGGAGGCTGAGGAGCAGGACCAAGAACAATAAAAACAGCGGTAGGAACAACGGAGATATCACTTTTAAAAGGAAGAGGCAGCATGAAACACTGACAATGATGAAAGAAAGTTGTAGAAGAAAGAAGACAGTCCACTTCTCATTTCTCTTATCAAGGAGCTCTGAAGCCTGATCAGCTTGATCATGGAGACTAAGGATTATCAAATGTCATAGCCTTCTGAACTAATTACACAGCATCAGCTCTGAATAGTCACAACTGATTTAGGGTGTGGTTGCTAAAGACTGACAGGTTTTTGTATGTAGTGCATATATATGGATAATGGTTAATAATGTGTGAGACCTATTTGCTAGCATGAAATGGGCTAACAAATCAGTTTAGTCAAGCCTTGCTGTAAATTCTGAAAGAGGTCTGCTCTATCAGGTTTACAAACACTCCCATAGCAGCAGTGTAATTCAGTAATATACAGATAGATACTCCTGTGCACGCACATAGACACACACAGTTGCAGCAGTCCCGTTCCTTTGAGCTGTTTCAGATAAGGCTGTTGTAAAATACAGTCAAAAAGCACCTGAAGTCAATTTTTGCTCCACCTTGAACCTTTCAGAGACTTGACTTCTCTATAACATTTTGATTTAGAGATGAAAAAGAAAAGCGAATTTCTTCTGATAATAGTTCTAAGCCAAATTTCATTAGCAACATTTTCATTTGGGGACCAATCACTGCCAACCTACAGAATAATGTATTCTTCCTCTGCTCTTTTAGAAGTTTATGTCAGTAAATCCACGGATTTTTTGATTTGGTTCTAATCATAAATTCAGAAATACAACTACAGGAAAGAGCACTGCACCCTTAGTGGACACTGGTGGATCAAATATGGAACAGGGGACATGCTGTTAAGATATCTACGTATTACTTCTACCGAAACTCCATGAAAGAACGAATATTTTGCTTTGTATGTAAAACATACAAAGCTAGTTAGCAGCTCTTATTAAAAAAATAAACTTTTAAAAAATAATAGATATCATAGCTAAATTTCCATTGCTGTAGAGGTAAATTATACTAGAACTACACTATGAAGAATCAATCCCATTTAAAATACTTTAAAGATTTCGCATCATGCTTCCCACTCTCAGTTCCCTAACAGATGAGTGATACTAGAGTAAAATATTGAATATAAATTACCTTCATGGCACCGTGCCTTTCTAAAAGACAAATTAGTGCAGCTCCTAACTTTGTAAAAAGGTCTCTTTGGACAAGAAGACTTGTTGTCTAGCAAATTTATCATGCATCAGATGCTTTCTTGCTGCAAACATCTGCAGAAAAAGCATACCAAAAGACAATTCTTTTTCTCACTTCCAAATACAGGAAAAACTAGTCAGTTGAGGACATTAGAAACAACTAGAACAGACAATGCCTGGAAAACTGTGATTTCATTTCCCCCAAGCTTAGATATAGCTTTTCAAAATGATGGCTTATATAATAACTGGAAGAAAAATAAAAAAGTTTTGCATGTTTCATACCGAACAATGCTTTTAATGGACTTCCCTCCACAATAGAAAGTAGGATTTTTTTACTGTATTGTCTTGCAACTTGCCTTCTGTTAACTTCCTTATACAGATACAGTCTTCTCACTACTTAGTAGACTTATTTACAGTATGAAACAAAACCTTGCAGCCTATTAACTTTAACAAGGTGCTAAACCTGGTCTTAAGCTATAGGCATCCATCATCACAAAAAGGTTTAACTGGATCTGTTTTACAAATCAGAAATCCTTATTTAGTTTATCAGAAAGATTCAGATGGCCTACTACAAATATCATAGCAGGCTGAAAGACCTCACTGAAAGTGGTTTTGTTTGTTACAGCCACAAAATCTGTCTGCTAAACTTTAGAGTTGACATAACAAAATGCCAGTTGAAAGAATCCTCTAAAATTTAGTTCTGCCATTTTAATGATTCTTCTTGGGAAGCAGCTGCAGATGTAAAGTGCTGAACTGCTATATCTGTAACCTGGGTCAGCCAACTGAGATAAAACAATTTCCCACAGCAAGCATTAACTTCAGAACCACCACGTCTCCGTTTCAGTCCCTCTAAAACTATTCTCTATGAACCTGATGGATTAGTAATACATCTTATCTTTATTCTAGGCATCAGAATTTGCACTGCAATCACTTTGTGTAAAAGCTCCTCCAGCAATCAGGTATGATGCAGCCATTAATTTGTTGCTTGTGAAATGAAAAGAATAACACAAAACCCTTTCTCACTCCCCCACAAACTACCCTTTCTAAAATATTTTTTCCTACTAAAAGCAAAATAATTTCTAAACCTTTGAGGTTCAAAAATCCATTAGAACATATTTTTAGCCACCCCCTCTTCCCATCTAAACTAATCTCTTCGGAAAGCTACACCACTAAATTATAACTAGTGTTGTGTGAGAGGTGTGAGGGATTCAGTGAGCGTCACTAGGCTGCTGTGGGTGCACCCTGTGAAGTTGTCTCACCACCGCTCTGTGACTACAGATCATAGTGAATCATTGTGATCTCAGTGAATTGGTGCATATTCTCCAAAGACCTGCTCTCCCCTTCCTCTTTTCTAAGGCATTTTCCTATTCTGGTGACTAGCCTCCTGACTTACAGGGCTGGTAGGAACTGCAGCATTTTACAGATCTTACCTTGCAGATTTACCTTCAAACATAATGCAAATGTAAGTCGTTTATGTATCACTGCATTTCCTTGTTCCTTCTTTCCTGTTTTGCCAGAAAGTAATACAAATATACTGTTGTCAATTTCTGGAAACAAGAAAATCCTGATATAGAATATGATACTAAAGCAGAGAAAACAATTCTTCATTGCAAAAATACACAGGATTTAATTTTGTTTTGAAATTAGCTTTTTCTTCCTTGAATATACCAACACTACAGAAGTGCAAAGAGAAAAACTGTGGTTCTATGTAGTTTGAGGGGGCTGGGGGGAAGTTTTTGGCAGGGGAGTGTGTGCTTGGGTTTTTTTGAGAAAATGGGAAGTTTTGAGCCGTATTATAGTGTAAAAAATGATACTTCAGTTGCACAATAACATCGCCCATTCATACAGCAGAGCACAGCTTGCGACCTGTAATCATCAGTTCTCAGCTGGAACACCAGTTTGTCAAATATTTTTCTTTGTTGTTGTTTTCTTCTTTTGTGCTGTTGTGTGTTGTTGGGAAAAGACTTACAGAGTAATTATTCATCACAACACTTTCATTAGATACACAATTCACCACTCAGGCTACTGGCAGACTTCCTGACCTCTGCGTGCTGAGCCCTGAGGCGGAGGAAGCATTTGACAGAATTTATTCTGACAATCTAGGAATATCAATACCCATTTTTGTACAAAAGGCATGTCAATTAACACAAATACTTATATTCAAAGATATATATGAGAAAGACAACCCCAACCTGAATCTGCAAGCCACACTCTATTCATTTTGAAGCTTCTAACGTAAATCACACCCTTCTAGATGGTACTTTCTCTCCTTAAACTATACTGCTCCTGTGTGCCAATATACAGTGGACCTGGATCTTCTTTTTTCTCTAAGGCAAGACACATAACTACAGCTAGCACATACAGAATAACCAACTAAGAGATCCTCTGGGTTTGTGTGCACTACTCCTTTTACTGCTGTTGCCTCTGTCATCACCTATTAGCATTTCTTTTCTTCATTATCTTTTCTTCATATTTCTGCTTCATCTTCAGTAACTGCAACATTTCAATTAGCAATTAGTAGATTTTTACTTAAAATACAACATTACCCGTTTTACCCACTGAGAAATTTAAACTTGAACCAGTCAGTTAAGGAAAATCCTGTAAAGTGGGTGAAAGGCCATGCATAATATTGCTATTTCTCTTTTCTAGATATTTTCTGTACTTACAATATGGGGAGTTCAATGGGTGCATAGATGCAGAAGAACAGTTAAAGGATGGCAGATCTTCCCTTCAGATTCCTTGCCTCTCCATATAGTCAGCCCTTCCCACATCATTTAGGGTCACCGTCTCTGCACTGAACAGCAGAGAAGAATGAATAGGTGTTGCACCATAGCCATTGGCCACCAAGAAGGAAAAAAAGAGATAAGAAAAAAGAATCTGTTAATGTTATAACTTCCAACACTTCTCATATATTTTTATATTCCTTCTAAGCAGATACTTACACCAGTATCTTTACTCTCAGAGTAATTTTTCAATGACTGGCAATGTCAATTCAATTGTATTATATTCAATCAAGGCAGCAAACTTCAGAATTTCACTTCTGCTATAAATGAAAATGTTATCCATTCTAGGAACGTCCACAGCCAATAATAATGAGCTGTAAGGAAACATTCATTATCTAAGAATAAAGAAATAAAGTAGTAAATGCCTCTGTACTGCATTTTTGTCACTCTTTGGATTTTTTTTCTTTCATTGGTGTTTATCTTTCCAGCTGTGAGCAGGAAAGGCAAACTGTCATGAGTTTGGTCTTAACAAAATATGTATGTATAAACAAATGTTACATGCTAAAGAGAAGAATTAAATTGTTCCAACTGCAGACACAAATTAACCTCAAATATACTTCCCTTTTTGCATGAAGGTAATGATTACTGGGTCACTGATTGTTCAATGCAGGAATGAAACAAAATGTAGATAAAGGAAAGCAGGGTGCTGGATCTGTTAACAGCTCTGTGAACTGTTGCTATCTGTGCCCACTGGGTCCCAAAGTCAACCCAATTTGCCAAATCCCAGAAGTTCTTTGGCCTCATCTCCAGCAGGAGAGGTGAGACATCCAAAGGGAGAGTGGTGAATGAATCTGTCTATATATGCCTTAAAAGGAGCATGCATCTATGGAGGTCCAATTTGTTCTCCAAAATTCAGACCTTTCTTACACTATTGCATGAGAGGTTTGTTTCTGTTTACCTTCTTGTAAAGTTTTAGGATTTGAAGAGAAAAATACAAACAGAGAGCTGAAGCATAACATTATGTAAGGTTTTAATAACATTTACTAATCTTGGGGTTTTTTCCCAAAGGAAGTTGAGAGAAACCAGATGGCTAGTAACACTACCATAAACAGACAGCAAGCTCTTGTACAGCAAATGAAACATCCTAAAAGTTAATGCCAAACTTTTATCCAGTGTTCTAATCTGTAATCTAATCTGTAATTTAATTTGTAGGCAGGCATTATAAATGTATTTAAAATGACCCCTTTTAGCATACGTTGTCGTTATTTTCATTCAGTCATTTATAGAGTTCTGTTGTCCTGAATAGAAAGGGAAAGTGACAAAGCACAGTTTTAAAGGCTGTCATTCCAGAAATTGAATGACAGCCAAATGTTGTCAGCAAGAATTAAAAAGTTTTTGAGTTCAGTTTTGCTGTTGTTACAGAATTTTGGCTTTCCACAGACAAGGTTGTTCAGCTCATCTCCTCCCCTGTTCTGACTCTTCAAATATTTTTGGATAAACATTAAAGTTCTCAGCATACGTTTTATTCAGAGGGTATTTTAGAAATGTACTTTCCACTAACCTCCTCCAGTTTGAAATTAAAATTGCATAGCTTGCATACAAAATAAACTTCTCCTGCATTACTTTTCTTTATTATTTCTGTTGAAATTGAGGTAGGAATCCTTTTTCTTTATGTAAGTTTGACTTTTCAGTGAAGGTATTTGTGGTTTAGGAATGGGTAGATTATTGCACTGGCTTTATCTCCCTGTTTCAAGACATTTATTTCATGCCTCTAAACCAGACATAAATCATAAACCCTAGGATTAAAAAATGACAAAACCCAAACCAAACATGTTAAAAGGAAATGTGTCTTAAGTGAAGCAGAAAGTAAAACCCCTCTATTGACCTGGTCTAGGAAAGATATTACTTACTAAGGCTAAAAATAGTTTAAAAAACCCAAAACACTCAAATTCATGGTCCAGGAAAGTGTGGTTTATTCAGGTTCTTGTAAAGTGTTTCTGGTAAAAAACTTTTCGCACAACTCTATATGAGAGACCAGAATGAAGGATTTATAATTGCATATGAATGACAACACCTCACGTATACGTTAATCCATTCTATTTCTTCACCTTCAGTAAACTGAGCAACATCCCTTCTGACATTTCCTACTTCCTCTAATCTCAATAACCAGAAATGTGCATTGCCCATCATGGAAAAAACTCAAATGCTCCTTCCCCCTCTTCGTTACATAGTGTGTTTCACTCTATATTTCCAGCAACTCTTTTTCTGGAACCATATTAGCATTCATTGACCTGCACATATCCTACTCCTTTTCTCTCCCCAGTCTGACATGAATGTAAGCTTTTTGTAAATGCGTTGACTCTGTGTCAATATAGTATTGACTATATATTCAATAAGCCATAGCTTGAACTAGCTATCAAAATTGCCCATTACTTTCTTGGCATTGCGGTAGAAGTGGATTTTGAGAAAGATTTGCAAAGGAAAAAAGTATCCTGGTAGAATTTCTACATAGCTCTTTTACAGTTCACTGAAACTGGTAAAATTATACATTATTCTGTCATGCATGGCAGTCAGGTATCTATGGTTATACAGCTGTCCTTCTGAAATGCAGGTTTGTGGGTAGTAAGGGAATTCTGCTCAGTTTAACCGAATAAATGACCTCTTTGATTTTAGTTACATAAAATTCCCTTTATTATAAAGAGATTAAACAATTTTATTGGCAAAGGATTTCTTGTCTTGTTAGTAGTGATCACTATCTTCCACTGAAAAATACTGAGGTTATATCTTATACCAAAATAGTTATAACTACATTCCATATTCAGAAATTGATTCAACTGTTCTTGAAATGGAACCACGACCATACAAATCTATTAAGTTTTTCAGCTAACCTGTACATGTTTCTAGTTTGCAATTAAGCCTCATGCCTTGGCTGCACCCAGAGGGTACAATCCCTTAAAGCTAAGTAAAATTGTCCAGGAGATTAAACCCATGCAAGGACAGTCAGGTATGTGTACACATGCACAAATGCACACCCATGCAACTTACTGTAGATGTTCCCCAGGCAACAGTTTATGTGAAACTAGAAGAGCTGCAGAAAAGGTCACATAGGGCTTTCCTGTGCAATGCCAGTCCTGAGGTTTGGAGGCCATTAAATCGTGACTTCAAGCTGTCCTTAAACAAAAATCTAACAGAACTGATGGGGAAAGGAGAAAAAAGTTAAAAAGAAGAGCGGGCAAGATTGTCCCACAGCTATTTCTGCTCTGCCATTGAAAAACTGGTAACATATCTCAATATTTTTAAACATTTCTCTCCAGTTCTTTCACATTAATCCCATAATTTACCTTACATGTTTTAAATCCCCTTTTCCTCGTGGACTTAGCTTCCCTCAACCCTTCTTTTCATTGTCCTCACTCCTGTCACTTTTACAGCTATTTAGTTTCTCTCCTCCTAACTAAATTCCACTTTCTATCTAAGGCAGGGGGTGGAAAGTGTGGGAAAGGAAAAATTTGTTGTGTTTATACAATATTTGGAGCTACAGCAATATATACTATAAGTGTTTGCTATACATGCTCTATCTTCTCTGTTACGTTGTAAGATCTTTAAGACATTGTTTCTGATTAAATGTTTCAAACACCTTTTGCAATAATTAGTTTAATGCAAAACTTTTTAGTTAGTTTGTTCTTCCACAAAACAATGTTCTGCCAAATTGCAGGCATTATTTTAACCCTTTCTGAGGATAAGACCAGTGAGAGAGGCAAGGATTTGTTCCTTAAAAAATAAATTCTAGTGATATTCTGTCTGAGAAGTTTTAAATACTCTTTTTGGAGCTCTAAAATTACTTAGCAAGATATGGAGTTTGACTAATTTTTATTTATTGAAATACCTTTTACTGTATATGTAATCTTAACATTCTTCTAAGTTATTGGCTTCTTGTTTGTCTAATTCATCAGAAAATACAATTTCTGATGATTTTGTGTACTGTGGGAATGGTCTTCCTCTCATAGCTTCTGCAGATGGCAAGACTATGCTCATAAGATCACCTCAAAGCAATTCAGACCTGCAAAAGACCAAGCAAAGCTACAGCGTTGGCTCCATTTTGACCTGGAATAAGTTCAGTCCCACACTGGAAACATGAGTAGGAATCCTGTCTCCCAGTCACTCTTCTGCCTGACATATTCTTCGTATGCAGAGCAGTCAGGAGGCATGTTAGCGAGAGAAAAGATCACAGAAAGTATCTTTTAATATCAGAAGAGGCAAGGGGAACCTAACTGCAGAAATATAAAAAAGGTTCAAACTAGCAGGGCTAAAAGATGGGGTTAGGTCATGATTGTGTAACTGAGTGTGGAAGCAGCAGATACATAGTTTTCTAGAACATCGAATGAGGATGAGGTGTTGCAAGCAAGCACAGGAATTAAATGTCTAGACAAGCAAACTGTAAGAAATACCCGGAGTAATAAAAATAGTAAATAGGTTAATAAGCAAAAATGGACGCCAGGATCCTGGGATAAGAAAGGGTACAAAAAGTCAGTAGTATTTGAGTACTGTGGGCTGCAGTATGGAAACTTGAAAAGGAGATTAAGCAAGAAAAATAAGCACTGCTTTGCAAAGCAGAAAAGAAACAGTGCACAATTAAGAGAAGACTGGGAAAAGCACAGGTTGGACATGAGAACTGAGGGACTAGAGCGAAATGAGCAGAAGATATTGTACCCAGTATCTTACATTACCCATGAGAAACAAACAGGAAGAATCTGGATTCCCGCTTACTATTGAGACTACTCACTACTGAGACTGATTTCCTAGTCATGTGAGGTTTTTATATGGTTCTTGCTAGAAACATAACTAATGATGCTGGTATTAAATGACCGTTCACCTGGATTGGATTTTGTCAGTCTTATAGTTCATTACTAGCTTAGTGCAGGCATTAAACATGTCTGATGATGCTGTGCTGCAGTTAAATTCTTTGATCATACCTAGCACTACTTTTTCACGGTATGAGAAAAGCTGCATTTCATTAAGGCCCACATTGTTCTTTGAGACAGAAGGGCTAGCTTTAAACAGGAAAAAGAAAATATAACTGCGGAGAGGTTAAAGTCAACATTTGCCAGTGTCCAGTGTTTTTGGAAAAAATCCTATGTCACTAAAATGTCTGATATTTACAATATAATCTTGAACTGTTACTAAGTTATTTACATACTTGTATTAAATTTTTGACCTGGAACCTCTTTTTACTGAAGAAAGTTGCTCAAGACTATGTCATGCTTCAGAGGCAAAGCTTGGAATGATGCATAAAGGTTTTCAACCCCATTCATATGGCATGTCTAAGCAACGGAATTCTATTTTTGAATAAGGAAAAAACCCCAGCTATCTAGTTCTTTTCTACAAAGACATTTCCACGAAGTACTTGCTTTTGTACTTCTCTGTTCCCTTAACAGCTAGAGGATAATTTCTGATCTATGCAATAAGACAAGACACTTTGCACAATCGGACATGGAATTAGATTTCGCTTTTCAAAATGCGTGTTTCTACTGAAAGAATGTATTACTTTTTTCTCTTTTCTGAGCATAGTGCAGTCTTTCTAGAACTCCTACAGCAAGCTGCTAATGATGTATAAAACTGTATGTGTATCCTTTCCTTGTACCATGCCTCAGAATATACAACACTAATGATTGCTGATTCATGTAATCTTCAGCTCTATGACAGCCTAAAAGGCTTGTGAATATAAGAAGCATATGAAACAATCTTCAAACCCTTTTCGTTTGCATTTTTTCTAACCAATCCATCTCTCTTGATAAAAGCAGGGGTTTGGGGGGGGCCAAGGGGGGAGGCGGGAGGGGGATGGTTAAGTTGAGAATTCAGCTGCTGTTAAGCTCTGCTCAGGCAAAAGCAAAAGATCTCCCTTACAGTGTTGCAGTACATATGCATGCCTTTATTTGAACAGCAAGAAAGTAGAAAACCAATAACTTTTTCTGGGCATACAATGTTATATCTGGGCATATTTAGGGCTGTATATTCTTATCAAGGAATCAAGGAATTCCCTTCCTATAGCAGCTGTTAGTATGAATGTGTCTTTCGACTTTTAAGTTGTCACTTAAAAATACACGTATCTTAATGGACACTGTTGGGAAATGTATCAACATTTGAGCTACAAGCTTGCCTTTTATCATGGAAAGATTTTGGCTGCATGGATAGGAAGCACTTTGTCCTCATGTAGCGCATTATAGTTTTTATCTTTTGCAATAGGTCTTGAAGTTTTCATAGGGTGTTAGAAAATGGGGGTTTTTGTGTGTGTGACTGGTAGTGAGCCAAAGTTTGGTGAAACTTTCTGGACTAAACATCTAATTACACGTCATTAAGAAAGCCCAGGACCCAGTCTTGAGTTCATTACCCTTCTCATTTAGCCTGGACAAGAGTGATAGAGAATCTCATCAATGCTTATAAATATCTAAAGGGGGGGTGTCAGGAGGATGGGGCCAGGCTCTTCTCAGTGGTGCCAAGTGACAGGAAAAGGGACAATGGGCACAAACTGGAACACAGGAAATTCCATCTCAACATGAGGAATAACTTTACTTTGAGGGTGGCAGAGCACTGGAAGAGGCTGCCCAGAGAGGTTGTGAAAAATCCTTCTCCGGAGATATTCAAAACCCACCTGGATGCATTCCTGTGCAACCTGCTGTAGGTGACCCTGCTCTGGCAGGGGGGTTGGACTAGATGATCTGCAGAGGTCCCTTCCAACCCTACCATTCTGTGATTCTGTGACTGTGTGGTCTCAGAAATCCAATTTCTTCTGGTTGTAAATACACATTTTATCTTCATATTCTAATATTCTACATGCAAGTCAAACATACTTGCTGACCCACCTATGCAGAGTCTGAGTTATGTTTCTTTCTACAGACTCCTTAATTTATGGGCCTATATTCTATTTGCTTGTGTTCAAGTACCTCAAGACAGAATTGTTAGGGCTTGCATTTTGAACCTGAGACTTGCAGAGCTGCTTAAGACAAGAGGAACAGATATAGGATTAGACTGATAGGAGGGAAAAAAACCCAACAAAACTCAAACAAAACCAACCAACCAACCAAAAAACCTAATGATCAAAAAACACAGAGTAAAAAACCCTAGATTTTTTTTTATATATGCAGTCTCTCTATAGGAGACAAAACATCTCTGAGAAAGAATTCTGATTTTTTTCTTGTAGGAAATTGTGATAAAGGGATAAAATGATTCTAATTTAGAATTTCAGGAACAGACAGATTGATCTATAAACACAACAAATGCTTATCTTGTACTAGGTGTGTATTCTGCATCCTTTTAACAACCCCAACCCTTCAATCCCAGCTTCCTGAGACGCTTTGAAATAAGCAGAGAAGATGCTTTGGAAAAAGAGACAGTTTCATAGAGATAAAATTAAATGCTCTGAATTTATAGGAGGTAGAAAAACACGCACTGGCAAATGTCTTTGGTGATAGTTCAGGCATATCCGTAACTCTCAAGCCTGCCCAATAGACAGGATGGCACTGCCCAAATGCAGATGCTTCTTGGTTTGCAGTGGCTGCTCTGCCCCATGTGATTTTTACTTTATTTTGTAGTAGTACAAAAAATGTGAGGGAGACATAAAAAAATACTAAATTCTCCTCACATTCCTGATTACTCCACCTTGACCATTGGTCTGCCTCTGGTCTGTCAAGACATACCAAATGTCAGTTTGTTCAATGGAAAAAGCCAGTTTTACCCACTTACAAGGAATTGCTTTTGAACATGAGGGAAGAATAGGGAATGTATATGAATTAAATTATCAGCCATAGAATTAATCATAACAGTGAAGGTTAAAAATGCTAAAAAATAATTATTTACGTTTCCATTAACAATAAATGTTGGAAAAATAACATCTCTTTGCAAACATCTTTTTTGTCTCTTGACAAGCTAAAGGAAGGAAACAGATAAACAAAAGTAGAGGTAAAATGCATTCTAAACTAAGGAAATCTCTTCCTGAAAGAAATAACAAGTGTTTGAAAGGCAATGTATTTGGCCAGCTTCTGGATTTCTTCTGTACATCAATTAATTGGTAAACTTGTGCCAATAATGATCCCTTATTTCTAAAATACAGACTATTTTAGAATACTGTCAGGTTTCTCCTGCCACTTCCAACTATTCATTCAAGTAGAGACTCATTTTTTTCAACTTTTCAGCACTAAGGATAACTAACACAAATGGTCTAGAACTCCAGAATGGATCTGTAAATTATTCCTAACAGTATGGTATAAAAAATGACAAATCAAATTCTGTATCATTTACAAGATACATATTTATGGGTTTAGATTTTTACTGTAGTGGAAAGTCATATGAAATTTGCCCACTTGCAATAATTTAAAGGCAAAATGTCAACTTGAATATCTTAATAGACCAATCTTTTTAGAATATCATTTTATGATAATTTACTGTCAAAAAACCAGTAAATCCTGATTTTTAAAATACTATATTCTTGCTGTGCAGAAAAAATGAATAGAGAATTATCTTCTCCTTATTTGTTATTTAGCAAATAAACCATGAAGTCACCAGCATTTTGGCAATTCCAGCTAGTACAGAACCCTGAAATGCATTTACTCAGGGATAAGACTTACTGTAACTCCACTGAATTTCTCTTTTATTTGCCCTCTAGGTAGCAGGTATTAAAGTACAAGATTTGAGTTGTTATTACTGAATGCTGTGGTTCCACAATATATAAATAAATGAATAAATAATCTCCCGAAGTACTAGAATGAATATTACTGTCAACAACTATACCTCAAGCACATTGATCATTCCAATATGAGGATAAGCTAATCTGTGCAAGATTCCCTCCACCCTCCAGAAGCCAGGTAAAAATGGAACTATCCTCTGCAGGAAAAAAAAAAAAAAAAAGCATTACAAAAGACTCCATCACATTGTACCCTTAATCAAGTTACATTCCTTTGACCTTCTTTTGACTGCTGTACGTTTATAGCCACAAGCAAGACTCTAAACCAAAGCAAAAGAAGCCTGCCCTTCTTCAGGGTGGTGATGAGGAGAAAAAAAAGCCCTACTTATGAAACGTGACAAGAGTGAGAGATGCTTGCACACCACAGCAATGAAGGTACTACACAAATAATTTCTGTCTTCAAATCTGGAATTTCTCTCATGAGAGATTTTCTGTCCATGCAGAGACTCATTTCATCAATGCTTCCGTGAAACCTCTGATATTGGTTTACATATTAACCACCTACAAAAAAAAAAAAAAAAGGGAAGGAATATGGTCCATAGTCAAGGTACCAAGAAATTAAATAGAAAAAAAAATACAGAGAAAAAAAGCACTTCACATATTTCTCTAATTATAATTTTAAGTATCAATTCTAGAAATACAAGTTGCAAGAATTTCTTAGACAGAAATATGGTATTTGATGTGTTCTTTTAATCTTCAATTTAATATTAATGAGCATGGATTGTATAGAAATACTGACAAATTTAGAGTATCAGCTTTATTCAGTCTGTTAACTTTCTATATCCTCAATATGTGTCAGTCACTAGATCTATGGCCCTGACATTTTGTTCTGAAGGTATTTCTGCAGTAAGTGGCACACAGAGTATGATTTGTGTTATATAGCAGACAATGTATCTGTATGCACCTTCACGGTGTAATCCTCATATGCTGCATGCACAGTTCAGTGTAAGAATGCAAACAATTGGCTACACTTTTGTAATAGCCAATGAGAAATGGAAAAATAAAATAAAAAGCAACTACACTTAGGGTTGAATATTTTCCAACGAAACACTTATTGTTGAGGAACAGTCACTTGTCAGAGCCAAGCTGCTCTGTAGGAGGCGCACTGCCTGGCTTGTGGTGGAAACTCGCCCAGCTCCCAACCTGCCCGCCATGGGCTTTTGTGGATTTTCTAAAGGAAACAGGTCTATGGCGGTTACATAAACAGAGACCTACCCAGGGACAGATGCTGGAGGTTTCCAGCATACATTGCTATGGACAGCCCTCCTACTCTGACTGCTTTGGAGTCAGAAACTTCCAGGGTGTTTGATGCCAGAAGGAGAAATTAGGGTGGCTGGCATCCCCAGGTGCTTTGGGGGAGAACTGCCAGTTTCAGCAGGTCTGACGAGCTGGGCAGAGGTGAGGTGGGGTGCGGCACTCCTGAGCCCTCAACACACAGCCTGCTGCCACCGGTGGGGCTGACACTCCACCAGCCTCTGTGAGCTCAAGGCTGGAGCTTTTCCCAACTCTAAATGGAGGGGAGGAAGAGAACAAAACTCCTCTGCTCCCTCTTCCTCTGAGGATATTCCATACGATTCTGAATTAAGATCGCAACAATTCTTTGAAGGATTTTTTCAATCTTAATTGAGTTTTTGGAGTCACCATTTTCTTCTATAATGCCTTTTTTTTTCTGCAGGATTTTTTTTTTTTTCTGCAGGATTTTCTTTTTTTTAAATAATAGGTTTGGATTCCAGTTTGAGGTTGGGTAGTTTTCTGGTAGGTATTGATTAACTCTCCCAGGAATGGACTGAAAATTCTGAGTTTTGACCAGCTTTAATAAGGAGTGGTAAGCAGTCATTATTGCTGAGCTTTCACTTCACATGCTCTTGTATTATCTTACTGCTCTTTGTTAAGGGAAACTTGATGGAGAAGGAATTTCAGTTAAACCAGAGGGGGAGGCAAATAGAGGCACATGGATCTCTTGACTTATTCCTGGCCTGACACTACACTAATGCTACTGCAAGGCCAGAAAGAATTAGGTAAAAGCAGATATGATAAACACAGACTGGCTTTCTTGGTCAAAGGAAATCATCACTACACTAGTGCGCAAGGGCACAACAGGGGTTTTAGAAGTGAACAGTCTACAATTTCTTACAGGCTCCCAGAAATGCAGAAGCTTTGTCCATCATTTAGTTTCCCCTCAAGAAGAGACTTTATTTTAATTTAATTCACAGTATGCTACAAATAATATCTTATTTGTCCTGCTGCTTAGGCAAACAAATTAAAATACTCAGTGATAAAATCAATTCCAGCTGCACTCATTAAGTTTGGAAACACCATTGCAGCTTTGTTCACATACAGACACCAGTTCATTAATGCTTTAATGTTCCTACAAATTATAAGCCATATCCTCATAGTTTCATTGGTAAAGTAGTAAAACAAAGGAGTGGAAGGAACATCCATACACTAGATTGTCATATCAGAGTTATATCATCTTATTTTAAGATTATCAGATCATCAGTCCAAGAGATGCCAGGTCCTTCTCTCTACCCTCAAAAGAAAAAAAAAAGAAGGAAAAAAAAAAGAGAGACTTCTGCGCTTCATTTTCTTCTATAAGCACCTGAGTCATGCCCACCACAATCAGCTCCAGACTCTTTCAGGTTCTGCTTACAGCCTATAGCTCTTCAGCTGGTCTGGCTCCTGTCACTTCACAGGAACAGCAGCTGTATCATCAGCAGACAGTTGCATATGAAAGTTTCTAGAATTTTGCAGCTCATTTCAATTTCACTGTGATGCTGCGTGTGCATAAATTCTAAATTTCAGTGTTTACTGCCCTTTGGATGCCCCCTACATGAAAGTACCTTTCGGGTAGTGCTCAAGTAGCAGGGAAAACTTGAGGACAGACGTAGCAATGGCCCAGTTTACCATGCACAGTTTACTACTTCCATTACATGGATTCCCTGCTGAGATTGATTTTATCTAAAAATCAGTGATTTAACAGTATTTATGACAGATTACTGCAACAATATATTTGTGTAACTCCAGAATTAAGCCCTTCCTAGGCCTTCACCAATGTTTTCCATTCCTCTCAAACTTGCCTCCAGGTTCATGGTCATCTATTTATCTCCTATTTAAACCTTCTACTAAAATTGATTCTTCACTCCTAGATCGAAAAGATAAAGAACTTTCCTCAAGAGATTTCTGTTTCTGAGGGAGAAACATTTTGCCACTAAGCTAAAAATCCTCCATCAACAGAACTCCTAACATCTCTCTGCCCAACTGTTTTCTCAGTGCCTAAGCTCAGGCTACCGTTTTATCCTTCAATTCACTTGGTGTTTTCCACAACCAGTCAAGCAAACTAGCCAGAACTGTGCTGGTGAAGTCTTCCACAGCTCACTTCATCAAACCCTTCCACGCTAGCAAACTCTCAGAAAGTCCTCCAAAATCGTAAGTACACTTCAGATTCAAGTATGCAAACTGCTTCCGAGACTAAATCATAGTCAAATACATTCTGGGTTTTATTCTATTCCTTTTGAATTGCATTCTCTAGCGAAACTGACTTTTATAGATAGTAATTTTATATGCTTTGTTTTCTTATCAAAGGGAATTAAGGAAATGTTTCAACTAGATGCAATGGGCTATTGCAAGGTAAAGTATGAGATTAATAAGTGTAATTTCAGTAAATTTTACATATCAAAAATGAGATGCAGATTAAACTACGCAATATTTCTAGCAAATTCACCATAGCAATTAAAAATTGGCCAACTATTAGTTTCAAGATTACTGATTTCTACAATATCACATGCAAAAAGACATCAGTCCTAGAAACAAAATCGTATTTTCTGATTTTTAAAATAGATTAGCAAAAAATATAATAAAATTTTCTTATATAGTCTAAAATGGTGATAGTAGAAGTATATTATCAAGCTAAGCACAGATAATTAGGGAACTTAATTTATGTCCTGTGCATGAATTAAAATCCGTTTTAAATTACAGAACCTTATCCTATTTTTCATCAGTACTCCCTTCAAAATACAAATAGAATAAAGATAAAAAATCTAAGGGGTAGAAATGGTACCCAGAAGGACAGAATATCTAAATATAATGAGACAGCAGTAGATATACACCAATAAAAGCATATTGTAAAGTGTGTCACAGGAGATTGCAACAGAAAGTAATAGAAAGCTCTTAGTCTGGTATCTATGAGCAGTCACAAAAATAACATCGAATGTCAATAAATATGAGGTAAGACAGAAAAACAGAAGGAACTAACCTGTTGTTCCTGCTCTGATAAAACTCTTCTAGCTTACAGCCAAATTTTCAGCAACAACATTAAGCAAAACTAATCTTAAGTAGGACCTGGAAATAAACTGGAATGTGGTAACAAGATTTGAAACACAGATATAATCTACCGTATGAGAAAAGTGGCATTTTGTCAAAAAGGATTGTGCAAGGGCTGGGGGGCCGGGGGGCTGAGGGTGTCAGCGAAGCAGGCAGGGGCGCAGGGCACAGCCCCACAGAGCAGGGAGCAGTGACAGTAGCCGGGGACAGCCAGCAGCACCGACATCGCCAGACGGGCACGTGGTGATGAGGCTGGTCCTGGGCAAAGCTGGGAAGTCAGGTCAGTGGGATAAGGTTTCTCCCAGCTCCTGCTCAGGCAGCCTGATCTCGGGGACCGTGTCTGCTCCATGTCAGAGCTGGCACAAGCACGGGTGGGCACACCTGGAGGAACAGGAAAATGGTTTGGAAAAATTGGTATTTTCTGAGGAATAAAAATAATTTCACAGGTTTCACCGGAGTTGTGTTGGATGTACTGCCATCACTAGTTACTTCTGGATGTAGTCAGCTGTATCATAATGTATAACAATAATACTTAAACTTTTTCCATGACAATATTCTCCACTTTCACACAGGTGGTTCTTCAAGAATATATTCAGGTCTCAAGGTTTTATAGAATATTTTTCTAGAATTCTTTCACACTGTCTAAGTTTTCTTAAAAGACAAAGATATCTGTTCAGAACACATGCCATTGAACAGAAAGAAAATCTCATGTAGTACAATTAGCAAACAAAATACAAGCTTTACATAACGTGCTTGAGATACACACTGTTTGGCTTTGGTTTTTTTTTGGGGAAGGGAGGTTTTGTTGTTGTTTATGTATGCATTTGACAGCAGTTTGAGCCCATGTCACTGTACTTTCTTCTGTAAAAATAGTAGTTTGTCCAGTACTTATATTTCATGATGAAACAAAAGATATGTATGTTTGATTATATAATAAATCAAGCATAGACTGGACAGAATCTATTAAATAAATCTATTTAAAACTGACAGTTGGTATGGTTGGTTCTGGTATTTGGCAAATCCTCAGTAAAAACTTCCTTTTCTGAAAAAATGTTTATCTATGTCAACATAACAAATAGCTACTCAATCAAGCTATTCACAAACAGCTTTGTCAATCACATGAAAACAAAATGGTGAAAACTTGTATCATCTTGACTGACTTGTTTCTGCCACTAATTTTTCTTACCTTTCTGTGAAGTCCTGGATTTCTTGCTGTCAGATTTAAGAAAAGAAATGGTATTTCAAAGTCACAATATTGACAAGTGTCAGGAATTTTTAACTGACTAGACATTAGCCAAGTGAGTAAAGCTTGTCACAAGAATAGGTTTGGGTTAAGAATGTTAAATTTCAAGTAGCTTTTTAATGACACAAAAGATGGCTGATACAAAAGTACATAAATTAGCCATATGTATTTTGTTTTATATATGACATAGTTGATATATGCTGTCGTTAATACATGGTTTAATGTATTTGCTCTACATATTCTTTGTCTGATATAAAGAACTTTAGGTTTTTATTGCTTTATTTTCCTCTTACACAAAGCAAGCTAGTCTTTTGCATACTTTCATCTGTACGAGAAGGAAACTGAAAGGTAAATTGGATTTCTGAACTCATTTAGCATGACAAGAGCACAGTATTCAAAGAAGAAAGGAAGAGAAATGTTCAAGGAAATGAAAGAAGTTTAGATGCAGCTAACCTACCTAGTGACACCAAACTTCTCTGGCAACAGAGTTATGGCAAATACAGGCATGTGAAGTCTTTCAAAGCCCACTGCCAAGCTCGACAAAACGTTTCCATGAAAAAGCTCCTTCTAACATTTTTGGGTATAAAACCTGTACCTTCATAGGATTGCAAGTCCCCTTTAAGCACCGTAATGGTCTGCAAAGCAGTAACAAACCAGTTTTATGCATCAGTGAACGCTTCTTTAGTCTAAGTGAAGTATGAATCTGACAGATGCCAATTCAGGCCCTTCAGTTCCTGCAGATGCCTGAAGGCAAGAATATCAAAGAGATGCTCGGGTCCTAACTAAAGTTTTCATTAACAGTTTATTTGTATCTTTTGGAGGAGTGGGTATTCCCTTTTAGCACTTCACAACCTTCAGTTAACCATATCAGCCCTCCAGCAAACTAAGGAAGGGTGATCCAGCTTCAGGACACGTTTTAGCTGCGCTTTGTTAGCCGCACACATTTCCAGCATTTTCAGAAAGTTCACAGGAAACCCCTTCCTGTCATCTCTAGCATTTGCATCATCAGTAGCAATTAAGGCCCAGCCACCATGGTTGCGAATTTTAATTTCTTTCCTTAATATTGAAGATAGCTGGACTAGAGAGACACAATCCGCACTATGTGCAAACTTTCAAGGGGAAAAAAAACAACCAACCCTAACATATTTTGGAATACTCTAAATACTAAAATAGGCATTCAGTTGCCAAGACTGAAAGTTGCCAAGAATGCAAATAGAAATAACTATTCTTTAGACTGTTTAAAAAAACCAAAAACCAACAAATTCTGTTTAAGAAGAATACGTCTAAATTGAAGAAAAAACTTGAATGATAGTAGAAGATCTGAGAATTCATAACAGCGTATGCTACAAAGTCCATACCCTACTGCGTGAAACGATAGAAAACACAAATTCTAGATCAGGACAAGTTGTTTAGCATGTCTTAGGTGATACATCAGCCCGAGGCAAGTTTAGGTGAGGAGGTTTTATGTGTCACTTGGGACATATTCATCAGCAACTTCAATGCAAACATTAATTCTATAGTATGATAAAGGACACCATATGGCCATAATATGAACAGCCAGAATATGTTGTTTTGCCAAACTAAAAGCAGAAGAAATCATCAGGTTTTTTTCGTGTTTGTGTAATTTAGAGCCAAGTTTCATTACAAGAGCATAAGCAAAGTAAAGAGGTTGAACAAAAGAGGAGTAATCATAAACTGAAATCTTTTCTTATCTGCAGAAGCATCTCATAACTTCTTCTACAGACTTACTGATACAATGTCATAGAAACAGTGAATGTTTTATAGGTGAATGTGAAAATATGACTGAGTGCTTTCCCCCTGCTTCCCCGCCCCCGGCCCCGTACTTCTTTTCCTTATTCTTCTCCCAACATAGTTTTAAGGGATGATCATGAGCTGTGTTCTGTAGAAAATAGTATTCAGAACTCCTAGTAATATTCCCTGCATTTTCTCTTCTGCAAAAAGGAATGGTACTAGTTCTGCTGAAGCCTGAAGCATATGATCTCAGATTTTTTGTCCAGTATAGTCTAAATTGCAAAATATTTGCTGATCAATATGTAAAATATTTGAATGAAGTAATATCCATATAGTTATGGTGTTACTATCCTCCAAAGCAGTAGTTACAGCACTCCAGAAAAAAAAGTACATGCAGAACAGAAAGACAATGTTACAGCTGTAAGGCTTTAAATTATATAAATCAATCCCATAATTCCCTATTATTGTCCTGTTGGAGAAGGCAATCCTGCCAGCAGGCTAAACCTGACTGCCTCAACAAAGGGAAAGAGCAATGGCCACCACTTTGTAATCCTGAAGGAAAAAAAAACCTCACATTGTTCAAGACTGAATTTTGACAACACCCAGGACTTAATCAACGCCAATATCCTTTTCTCTCCAGCTTCTTAAGCATCAGATGTTCTTATTTACACTCAACTACATAAAAGTTAATAAATTCCATAGGATAGTGTAGTTTAGGAACATTTTTCACACTTCAGAATCAAAAGTGAGGTTGTTAATAACAGCTCCTGTAAGACATCTACACCCCAGCATGAACACTTTCTCTGAGAAACTGCATAGCATGCATAGTTCAGAGAAAGGATAATTATATCTGCACTGCAATTCATCAATATAGCTTCAAAAAGCCTCCGCCAGCTTTAAGTGAGATACTGAGTTCTAGCATCAACCTGTTCACGCCAACATAAAACATACAAGGCTCATTCTCATTGCAGTATACAGTAAGGTGTTTTTGCTTTTGATTTTGCCAATAGTTACTTTTCTCTTCCCAACATCTTTTCCTCGGTGGAAAATTCAGAAAATATGTACATCCTTCCACAGACCAATGACAGGACGACTGGTTTCAGAAGCAACAAATGAGAGGAACATGAGGAGAAATGCCAGGGAGGTGGGCACACTAGTACACCACTTGACTGCTTGATTGTGCCACAGTGTATGATGCTACTGGAGCACACACAGCCCCCAGGTCTCAAGCTGCACATCCCAGAAGGACTGCAACCACCTCAGGCCATTTATCCAAAGAATTCCCTGCCCATCAACAAACCTCTTCTTGTAGCTGATATTTTCTGTTCAGTTACTTTATTCATATTTACTTCTCGTCCCCGCTCAGCTTAGGAGCACACTTATTATCCATGTTTGTTGAAGTCATGTGTCACAATTTAGGCCCAGCTGTATCTTAGAGCTAATTAACATCATTAAAGATATCTTCTAGTTGTGGGTGTTAAATAAATGATTCTACATGATTCTAGAAAAAAAATTATCTAGAGATGTAGCCGCCAGGTGCATTGTAATCCTACTTCTTCACTGAGCTCAGTGTATGCGGGATTGCTTCACATTTTCTCACTCCTTGCTTACAGCTGCTCTGCAGCATTTTTTAGCCTTTCTCAAATATTTTACCACAGGGATGCCACCAGCATTGCTGTTGGGCTCAGCTTTGGGACTGTCTTGAAGACAGCTGGAGCAGGCTCCGTCCGACATGGGGGTAGTTTCTGGGGTCTTCTCACAGAAGGCACCCCTACAGACCACCCACTACTAAAACCTTGCCCTGTAAACCCAACACAACTGGTCTAGGTTTGTGGATTTTCCATACTACACCTTTTGCCTTATTTCATATTGTTTTCAGTGTAAAACCTAACTTTTAACCAGATTATCAATTTAATTTAAAGAAAATTCTCTACAAGAAATAATTATTATTTATGAAAAATAGAGTCCTTTTGCTCATTCCACATTTGTGTTACCTCACAGTGTTCTGATCATCTCAAACCTGTAAGCACCACGTATTAATTTTTAAATTCTGCACATTTCAAATAACAAAGACTGAATACGTACAAAGAAGTTGCAACAAGAAAAACAGAAATATTAAAAAGTTTAAAAATAAATAAAAAACCTATTATTGTGGGTTTGATTTTATTTCCCAATAAGAGACATCGTATCCCTCATGTATTTCTTCATGCACTGTTTTTTTTTTATTTTGCAAGATAAAGTCCAGAATGTTAAAAAGCTGAGATTTCACTATTCCCAACAGCATATGTACCCTCTATTACCAAGCTCCAACAAATCCTTCTTTCCACTCTACTCAACAGGGTTTCTGCAAGGTGACTCATTCAGACAACAATGGCAGAAAATGTAGCAATACCATATCGTCATTTCTTTAAACATCAACTAGAAAATTAACCTGTCATATGCAAATCTGCAGTTGAACTTCATGACCAGACCAGATATTCCTGCTTTAAAGATGACACAGAAATTTGGAACCGAATTTAGTAAAACACTTCAATTCTTGGTTTCCAAGCAATAAAATGTTTCTTGCTAAGACATAACATGGAACAGATTTGATCTTTCACTTGTCAGAAAGTCCATTACACCAATAAAAGCATTAGAGGGGGTATGGATACTACAATATATTGTGTCATAGGCTAATTTCCACACACTTTAATAAAATACCGGCAATAAAAAATTTATTTCCTGAATATACCACAGAAGTCTGAAAGAATTCCTTGCTGTAGTCATGTTCCCAAAGTAGGTATGCTACACAGAAACATTTTCAAAGGCATGAGTCTTCATGTTTTTCCTAATATTACCCAGAAGAAAGCATCCTCACCTAGATTTCATTAACACTGTTTCTAGAGGCACATTTGTGTGCTTTTAGGTGCTCAAGTGTAAAATATTTTGTATACTACCAGTGTGGATATAAACATGCCTTGATTTTTAAAGGCTATTAAAAACTTTAATTTATAGAGTACTTCAAGAAATTGATCTATGTTCTACTGGAGACAATGAGAAATGCACTGCAGAAGAGCACGCAAAACTTAGTATTTGTGGAATCTAACAGTAATAGTGATCTCATGCTCAAGTCTATCATTTAATAATGCAAAAATAATTGACCAAGTGTGGCTGCCTAATTTCTTACATAAATGAGTGTGGTTGAATCTCCATTAACTTATGACTCAAAATTGAATTAATGAAAGTATTTCAGGTCTGTTTATGCTCTGACATGTTCCGTCAATAGTACCTTTCAAACTTGCCATTGAAATTAAGTCCTTGCTTTGCATGCCAACATCACTCTAATATCTACTTCACACTTTTGTCTGAGAAACTGAAGAGTAAATGACTTTCCAGATGGCTAAGAATGAAAACCGAAAAATTAACTAGAATAGAGTGATATATTTCTGACGAGGTGGGAAAGCATAAAAATTTATAAACAGGCAAAAGACCTAAAAATACAGAGAACTTGGTATAGATCAAGACTATATATATACATATTTATATTTATGCTTTTTCTTCTCACATTGAAGTTTCAGTATTCATCTAACTGACTAATAACTTCCCTCTAGGAATCAAACAAATGCAGCTGTCAGTGCTAATTTTTGCAGTTCTTTCTACAGCTTTGCATGCCATTGACAATTAGTTCTTGTTGGTTTAACTGCTGCCAGGGTTGTATGTGATTTTCTGAATGACTGCAAAGAGTAAAATTATTCAGACTGCAAAGAGTAAAATTATTCAGAGGTAAAATGTGAGTGGGTGATTGCTCATCCACATCAAGAGAGATGGGATTTTGAAGGGGTCTATTATTCTCCTTTCCTGTGCAATGTGCGTGAAAATCCGAGGCAATAATGAGGTAGTTTGGGTGTCAGATGTATCAATGTACTTGATGATTTATAATTCTATATGTCTGTCTCCTTCACTGAGCAGCTCATTGTTTCAGCATTTCTAGAATGTGGCCAATATAAAGATTGAATTATGAAGTTCTTATTGAGGATTAATCTGGACAAAATAGCAGAATGCTGCCTAGTTGGAAAAATCTCCAGTTTAATTAATATGGTAGTGATAACATTAAAGTTGTGCTTTTGAGATGGTTTAAAGTTTGCCTTTTTGGATATTCTGCTTTGCAGTTCCCTTCTAGGCTTTTGTGGGTAGCAGAGTGTGTAGATAAAGCAGTGAAAATCACCCTGGATGAGCTCGGATTTTGATCTAAATGTACTCCAAAATCATCCCCATCTATGAGGGGAACATTAGAAGTATTCATTAAATCTGCCTGTAAATTTGTTTTTTCTGCCTGTAAAATACCTCATTCAACATAGCACATCTGCTAACCTCAAGTTGTAGTGATACTCCGTGCTTGCCCTGTTCTCATCCCTGGGCTTTCCAGGGATCTGCTAGTGGCCACTGCTGAAGGACAACCAGGCTAGATGGTTTCATTGTTTTAGAAGTTTAAGGAGCTTGTTTTGATGTGAGATACATAACATTTTGAAGTGGCAGTAATACAATGAGTGGAGTGAACTTCTCACTTGCAAATTTTCTTGTATCACTTACTATCTTTTATTGTTTAAACTTCAGAAAATTGTTCCTCTGATGTGCCTCTGTGGAATCCTCCATGGATTGCTTGTCGTAGCAGGTTCTGTGTAATATCATTACTGAAGACAGCTGAAAGGCCACAGCTGATGTAAAATTCAGAGTCATATGCTCTAACAGAGATTGATAGGCAAAGTGAGCAAGCTGTCTACCAAGTGGATAGATTGCAGAGGAAACATTATTTCCCTTCCTTCCCAGCCAGTAATGCTGTAAGATTTATTGTAAAATCTCCTATGGTGTGGCACTTCTGAGGAGCCACAGAGAAATTATAGAACTGTTCCAAGAATGCAAGTAGTTCCAGAATCTTATCAGGAGAACAGAAGATGGTAATAAAATCTCTCTCAGTAGATTTGATGGGCCTAAGCAGATCTACTATCTGTTAGTGTCCTAGGGGTGAATCAACCCCAACACAGCACAAAGTCTGCACAGCACCACATGTGCTGAAAAGGTAACTCTAGAGAACTCGTCCAGGATTAGGCTGGGATCACTACTGCACATCATCGCTCCACTTACGGCATGGTACCTTCATGCAAACACTGATTTGCAAAGTCCTCATTTGTCTCCTCTGTCCACAGCCCAGTATCTTTGTCTTCATTCAGCAGAGTAGAAATGAAAACAGTTGATGTGTTGGCATTATCAGTTTCTATACTTAAACTTGATGGGGTCTCCTGGCACAGCTACCAGTGAAAAATTCTTACTTGCAAAGAATTCTCCCTCCCCTGGGGGAATGTTTGGTCTTTAAATACAGTTTGTGAGAAAATGGTAGTCTGCCGCCTGGTTAAGATAGAGGTGTCTGATATTGATATAAAAGACTACTTGAAAAATATTATATTTACTGGCAATTACGGGGGAAATAAAAATATTCTTTTATTTCAAATATTGTAAATTAATGCAAGATTTATGATTTCAAACAGTTTCTATTCCTAAATTAACAATTTATTTCTCCTGTTGACATGCCCACAAGTGAAATCCTTAGGGAAGAAGCAATTGCAAACCACTTTTTTTCTGGGATAGAAAAAGAGCAATGTAGTTATGTTGGGGAAAGTAATTGACATTAAAGTAAAAGTGTATTTGTGTGAATTTATGAAATATTATCATAAATGGAATAGCATGACATATTTCCAAATGACTCTGTGTTTAATGTTTTGAAGATTTGTCAAGTTCATAAAGTGACTAAAGTAAAACTTTTTGTAATTGAACAAGATTATTAAGATACCGAGAGAGTGAGCAAGATGTTAACAATTTTAAAGTACAACAGCCATGAGTAATGTCAATTTACATTGGAACAGATGGAAGAACAGCCTAAACAATTACAGAGAAAAATGTATCTAATTCCCTTATTACATTAGAGGAATTTTTTCTAAGCTGTGTCAGATCTAAAATTGACATTAAATGGTTTGCCAATACTGCCTTTCTAGTGTCTGTATCTTGCAATGCGAATAAGATAGGCAGTTCTGCACAAGCACTAGAAATACAACATTGGAAACAATTTTTAAACTGACATTTTAGGGAACTTTACGCTTTGTAATGAGCTTGTCTACAGATGTTTTAAAGGCTGAATTATATTAAAATATCCAAGCAAGTAAGCAAGCAATACTTTTGTCTGCATGTTCCATCTGAGTCAGGGCAGGGGGGGAAGTGCATTTAGAAAAAAAGCTTGACTTTTGAAGTTAGAACTAAAACCCCACATATCATTCAGGTTTTCTAACTAGTCCTTTAAGTACCAGTATCTGTCACAGTACTACCTTTAGCTGTTTCTAGTTGTATTTCTTACCAGGACCACAGAGCCAGAGCTGAGAAATAACTTGATTTGGTTATAGGGCTAGATCTGCAGATGAAATATGCAATTTTAGTTTTGGCTTCCAAATCTTCCAAATGTAGTGATTAAGTACATAATACCGTGTTGGAGGATTTTTAGTAGAAAGGGGTCATCCTGTGAACACTCCAAGCACCGAAGAATTGCTAACAGCTATGTAGGCTTTGTTAGTTTGAAGGCTATGTGAAAACATTGTAGCGATGTTAGAAATGCTGAGACAAATAAGATATGAGAAAGTGTGCTGAACTCCGCGTACGAAATGCAGAACTTCACCCAGGATATAGGAGGGGTGATTGTCCGCGCGGACAGATGCTTTAAGCCAATTATAATATGTTGCTTACCGCACGCACAGCTCCTGCAACCAATCAGCAAATTGTCGGCGCGTGATGCGGAACCAGAAGGTCTACAATAACTGAGCTATCTGTGCAATAAACTGGCATTAACCTGATCACATTGCTCGTTGTGTTATTGTCCGAGCCTTCTGCGTCGACAATACCGGGTACTCAACATTGAGCCTTTTTTTTTTTTTTTAATTTTGCTTCCTAATTTTCTGCTTTATCACAGTATGTGCCATGGTTTGAGCAATAATGTTTCAAATGCACAGTTCCAACGCCAGTGCACCTACGTCTTCTGACAGACTTGGAAAGTGTCAGTACTTCTGACGAACTGCTCTCTACCTACAGACAAGGCCAAGAAGGAGGCATTCTTTAAGACCAACAGCCAAGAAGTTTAAATTTAGTGTTATTAACCTCAATACCATTTTAAATGTTTTACATGTTTTACATAAATTACATCAGTCTTTCAATAACACTGAGGGGTGTTACACATGTGTTTTCAATGGGGCAAAATCTTAAGAAATTCTGTTTCCCCTCCCAAGGGCACGGGTGCCTGTTCTTGTCTCTTCATTGCAACTCACTGTCTCCTCAAGTGCCTCTGTCTATAGGGCCCTTCCTGAAATTTGCAAATGACTTGGCTTCAAACAGTTCTATATAAGATCTTACAACTTATTTATTTAACATTTAATTTGGAGTAATTATTTATAGTCCAGAAAATCATACAGACATTGCCTACTGCCCTGTATAAACAGAGTAATCACTGCAGCATCTCTTCTTTAAAGCAAAGAAATATGTGTGGACTACTGCCCAGAGAGCAAAACAACTGGATTAAGAAAAGGAATGTAAGCTTGTAAAAAAGTAAAGATCTGAGCCTGTACACTGTCCTTTAACTTTTGAGGCCTTGTGGTGGGTTGACCCCAGCAGGCAGCTTAGAACCCACACGAACCCAGTACAGGGCAGTTTAAAATACAGTTTTACCCAATACTTTCCTGCTCCCACTATGTTATCACCAGTGAATTTGCCAGATTTCAAGCCTGTGGATCACTGGCCATGAACTTACATGAGAAGACACATTAGGAAGCTTTCAGTGTGCATCAGTTCCCAAGGAAAGACCTTTTGATTGCATCTTTAAAAAGTGGACCATATACCACACATTAGCTCATTTTCCTTTGATATTACTAACTCTAGAAGTATTATTCAGATGTAGTTTCACTGACAGTAGTTCAAAGCAGGAAATTCTTCCATCATCCACTTCTGCCATATTTAAAGAGAATTTAATAGAGCCATGACAACTCAAAGGACTTTCATTTTAACCTTTTGCACCATCTCATTAGGATTTTAGCCTCTTCTGACCTTTTATGTAAACATTTTTTTTATTGCTTACAATTATCTTTTTTTCTGGTAATTACTTTTTTGTACCTTGCTAATTAGTAAATAGCTATTCTAATTTTCAAAGCTGCTTTCCTAATACCTTTGTAAGTAATGGCATGAAATACATGCCTGGCAAGCATCAAGCTCCACACTAACAGAAACAAGAACACGTGATTGAGAAACCATAGATGAAAAAACACATCTGGAAGCTTATACTCTACCTATGGACTGAGCAATTATTTTATGATGTCAGAAAATCCATTAATTTTCTTTGTCCTCTCATCTGTTAAGTGGATAGTTGATTTAAGCAATATTTATCAATTATTTGAAGAATCTTGGCTGGAAAATATTTTTAAGAGGCACCTAGGACTCAAATCAAGTACCATTTTGTGATTTGTAACCTGCAAGTAGTCATATAACATATATAAATTTAAAATTAATCCCCTCACCAGTTCATTTTTAATACAATAGTGAATGATCTAGGTTAAGAGAGCACAAAGAGGAACAGCATACAGTATGAGAATATTCAGGATGTGGTTTTCAATCCATTTTCACATATCCCTCTTAGGTCACCCAGAGCTCTTTTTTTAATCACTGTAAAGCAATGAGAAAATAAATAAATAAATAATGTAAGGATACTTAGTGGAACTAAACCTGGAGTCACAGGACACTTCAAATTCCATCATTGGACTGAGAGAGAAGATGGTAGTGCTTAATTCTCTTTGTGGTAAAATAAAGCATAATTTTCAGTTCTTTTACTTCTGTATTAGCCACATGAGAGCTGTTATTTTCTGCATAATGTATTGAGGCATCTGCACTTAGCCTTACTTTTTGTATTAGTCTCTCTTGGCTTAAAGTCGCTTCCACTTAAATCGATAAAAATTAAATTAGCAGTCATTCGTGGGCCAGTGTCAGTTTTCTCCTGATAATATTTAGCAACCTGTTGTTGCTGTATTCTATGCTACCACACTGTACCTTTGCATGCAGTTTAGTAGAAACTGATACGGCACCAGGGAGAAGGTCTGGAAGACTCGTGCTGCATTTGTGAAAAGTCTGTATTCACTCTCGTTGAATCAGTCCATTGTAGCCAGTGAATAAAACGGGTTTTAAATTCATTTATCTATTGGATATTTTCCTATGGAGCCATCTTGCTTTTTCTTTTTATTCCATATCTTCCAGACCTGGACTATGGATCATATAAATGATTAAAGTATTGATAAAATAAAGAATTAATAGTAGCCATTGATGAAACTGTCAGACTTGCAATCTCAAGAGCAAACACTGTAGATCTTATTCTATGGAATGATGAATTCTGATATTACATCCCTTTAAAAAGGCTCCTGACTCTCACAAATACTTTATAATATAAAAATTATTAGGACGCTTCAGCAGTCATCCCTGGAGTGCTCGTAGAGTGGGAGAAAAAGTCAAAAAGGAAATGAAAGCATATTGAAAGCAGCTACCGAACTGACCTAAAGTCTAGGATTAAAATATTGATATTAAGGAATTTCCATAACAATAACTACTTGATCTGGGTTACTTTGCAAATTTAATATTAATTTTTTTCTCACGATACCAAATGCAAACAGCATAATTTAGGGAGTTCTGAACTTCCTAAAATCTTCATTTAAGTAGCCATCTGAAACTGTATCGCTCTTCCTTCCCTCTCACCCCACATGTCCCCAAAAATGACAGTAACAATTAATTTGCTATTGTAAATGTCATAAAAAAGAAAGTTAAACATTTTAAAGAGCAATTCTGGGATGCCATTGCACCCACAGAGAATTAAATTCAGTTTAAATTTGATCTTATATGTACAGCTAATAAATGATACATAGGTACTTGGCCTTTTCCAACTCCATTGCAGAGGCAGTATTGGAAAAACTAATCACCATTCAGTGCACCATGACTAGTATAATTGTAAAGAGTGAGAAATAACAGCTCACTAAAATACAACAAGGGAGGTGAAAGACCTGTCTGAAAGTTTGACCATGACTTCTGCCAACTTCATTTTACCCCATCAGAAGAAACCAAAAGAACCAAAAGATAAGGTAAGCAATTTTGAGGACTGAACTGCCCAAACACCAACTTTAACATACGGAATAAACTCATTCATTACAAGCAACTAGAAGTTAAAATTTTCATGTATTTGAAACCAGGAAAGCTGCTGCATGCAGAACATCCTCTCCAATAGTATATGATTCAACATGAACATTGGGAGATATTAATTTTATGCAAAAAATTACTTATGGTGTATATGTTATGTATGCCCACAAAAATTCTGCTAAATCTTTTTGGAGAGCATTCATTTCATTTCCTCACAGAAGTGGAGGTAAGACTGGAAATACTTCTCTACGCTTAGAGGAGCAGTAAATCACTAACTGTTGTAACACTTATCTGAATGGCTGTATACCACATATTTTCTGTCAATTACTAGAGAATTAGAGACTCATTTATCTTTGGAATTGGTCATCTCCATTAACAGGCCACTTTTGTAGACTAGAAGAACCTGCAATAGATTTATTTAACATGACTGCATAGCCCACAAGAACTTTATTTTCTGACTCTGCTAAGGCACAAGATTCAGCCCCCAGTGAATAAATTGTCTAACTTAACACTCAGAAAGCACTATTACATATAAATGCATTGGTTCACAATCTCTTACTTGATGTTTTCTTTATTTTGGCAATGTAGAAATTCATTATCAAAGAAACCAAGTTTAAAAATTATACCCTGCATTAGAAAAATTTTGCTTTAAAAACAGCTTTTAATTCTCAACTTCCTTATTAAACTACAGTATTCAGAATCATCTATCTTCTGAATCTTCCCTCTGAAATAATTTCAGAAGATAGACAAGTTCAAGAATTCAAGAACCTATGTGGTTCAAGACCACATAGCACAAGCAAATGTGCTATCCAGTTATAGTCTTATCCTGCTTATGAAAACTTCTCTGGAATATCTTTTCTTCTATAAAGCTTTTGACTACTACCAGATCCTCCCATAGAAAGGATATCATTCATCTGAAAGAGAAAAAACCCCTTAAACGAGCAAAAAGAAATTAAATTAAATTTATCAGTTAATTATTCTGGGTTTAACAGATCTGTCTTTGTTTCCTGACACTGAATCCACCTTCAGTAATGTGCTGATCAGATTCACATAGTCATTTTTCATAGTCAGGGTTGCAGTCAATGGCTCAATGTCCAAATGGAAACCAGTGACGAGTGGCATTCCTCAGGGGTCAGTACTGGGACCAGTGCTGTTTAACATCTTTGTCAGTGACATAGACAGTGCGATTGAGTGCACCCTCATCAAGTTTGATGATGATATCAAGCTATGTGGCGCAGTCAACACACTGGAGGGAAGGGACACCATCCAGAGGGACCTCGACAGGCTTGAGAGGTGGGCCCCTGCAAACCTCATGAAGTTCAACTGGTCCAAGTGCAAGGTCCTGCACCTGGGTCACAGCAATCCCAAGAACAAATACAGGCTGGGTAGAGAATGCATGGAGAGCAGCCCTGAGGAGACGGACTTGGTGTTGGTGGATGAGCAGCTCAACATGACGCGGCAATGTGCACTTGCAGCCCAGAATGCCAACCGTATCTTGGGCTGCATCAAAAGAACAGTGGCCATCAGGTCAAGGGAGGTGATTCTACCCCTCTACTCTGTTCTCATGAGATCCCATCTGGAGTAGTGTGTCCAGCTTTGGACAAAAAGGCACAAGAAGGACATGGACCTGTTGGAAAATATCCAGAGGAGGGCCATGAAGATAATTAGAGGTCTGGGGCCCCTCTCCTATGAAGACAGGCCAAGAAAGTTGGGGTTTTTCAGCCTGGAGAAGAGAAGGCTCCGAGGAGACGTTATAGCAGCTTTCCAGTACCTAAAGGGGCCCTACAGGAAAGATGGGGAGGGACTTTTTATTAGGAAGTGGAGTGATAGGATGAGGGGTAATGGTTTTAAACTGAAAGAGGGTAGATTTAGACTAGATATTAGGAAGAAATTATCTACTGTGAGAGTGGTGGAGCACTGGAACAAGTTGCCCAGGGAATTTGTGGAGGCCCATTCCCCGGAAATGTTCAAGACCATCCCGGATGGGACTTTGAGCAACCTAGTCTAGTGGGAGGTGTCCCTCCCCATGTCAGGGATGTTGGAGCTAGATGATCTTTAAGGTCCCTTCCAACCTTCTATGATTCTGTGATACAGAGGACAGTAGCAAGTACTGGACAATCTTCATTAGGGCCTTTCACCTAAAATAACAGTGTATCTGTATCAGCAAAATCAGTATGGTAAGCCTTTTCTGGTGAGCATTGTTTTGATGACTTAGTTTACTCCTTCCTCATTGTCATTTCCACATTATGCATCTCTGAGGTAAAGCAGAATGACAGTGCTTCTGGGTATTCTTTTCCCTACACTAGGGTGTAGAGGATAGTCACTTCTAAGTTTGTCACATTTACCATAAATTAAAAATTCCAACAAAGTTTGACATATAGACATGGTTATACACATCACAGCAACCCTCACCACAGCTTTATATCAGTATGAGCTTGTCATATATGCTGAATGACCTTCATGAACCAAACAGATATATGAACACAAAATGCTAGACTGAGTCTTCTGCAGCAAAACTAAATCCCTTCATTACACTGCTGACCATGTTACAGATTTGCAAAATGACAAATGGTGAAGAAAATGGATTTGGACATGGCTATATACCTATTCTTTTACTAGATGTCTTCTAGTAAAAGGTCTTCAAAACTTCAAGTCCCATATCATGTTGTCACGGCCCATCATTCCCTTTGAAAAAATGTGGCTGCTGACTCTCCCTAATCAGGGTAGCTGCAATGTCTTGCTAACTAGGGATCAGATTCAGACAAACAACCTGCAACACGTCTCTGAATGAGTGGCAGACTGGCATGTTGTCAGGGTGCAGTTCAATTAAGTAGCTAACGTATTTACCGTGTTGCCAGTCTTAATCTGCGTTGCCTAAAGATACAGAAAATTTACAATTTTCTGGGAAAACTATGATCCCAATGCATTGAAAAATGTTCTTCCTAAGCTTTCAAAGGTCCATGAAAGAAGAAGAACAATTTGACATAGGTGCAAACTCTATTTATCAGTGATGTTAGAGTTTTCTTTCCCTTTATTTTTTCTTTTGTTTCTTATATATAATCATCTGTAGGGTCAGTTCATTTCTCAGTGAAACTTCCCACCATATGTCACTATACACGTCTTACTTGATCTAATTTTCTGAGATATGTGACATGAAACAACTATTTAATACGATGAATAAAATACTGCTTGAAAAGGAAAAATTAATATAGAACACCATTCAAAGATGTTTTTCCTTCCTGAACAATTGCCTTTAGAAAATATTGCACAGTTTAAGCTATTTTTAGGTTTGTCAATAGGAGTAAGTGCTAGGAGTAAGTATAGGGCTTTTTGGAATCTGCTCTATTACAAGGATGCACAATAACATCTCAGCAGCAGCACTTAACAAACTATAGTAATTGCTCTTTTTTCCAAAATGATAATCTATTTAAAAATTAGAAAACCTTACTAATTAATAACGTGATTTATTTTTTGTCTCTTAGATTTAGCATTTAATGTATCTGAATTTAACTTAATCTGTTTATGTCAATTTGGTTTTGTGGTGAGGAAAATTATTTAACAGATTTTTTTTTTTTAAGGAATCGATGTCATTCAGTCAGAAACAGAACTCTGACTTACACTGACATGATTTTATTTAGCCTTGTAATTTGTGCTTCTTCCTCTTCTTCTGTAACTAAAACCTGTACATTTTATCTTCATTAGGCCATGAAACTGTCTATCTGTCATTTAACCAATGAAAAACATATGTTACATTTTCAGATGATTACTGTATGCTTTGAGAAGCTGAAACTGAAGGCTAAGGGAGTTTAGAAACTTTAAGAGACCAATAATCACTATGAATTTCAAAGCCTACAATGCTGCTTTCCTAGTAGAAATGTATTTTTTATACTTATATATATATGTTATTAAAGAAGGCCATAAGTACACATACTGGAGCTCACCAACATGAGTCAGGTATCATAACACAGAGCCAGAAAGGGCTCAGCGCTTATCACTTACTCCCTTCCCGGTTTGATTGAATTGATTTTCAGCTATATAGAAAATCACAAGCAAAGCCCTGTTCCCGCTGGTGCAAGTGAGATGCATGTTGGGCATCTCATCTAAATCTTATTCCACTTTCTCTTAGCATCTATAGAGATAAATTGAACACAGAACCGGTAATTCAGAGCTTTCTGGACACTAGTCAATTCTAGCTGGCCCCTGGACAAATTGTAACTAAAAAGAAGTCTAACGTACTGCCAAACTGAGAATTCAATGTAAAAAATCAAGAAAATATATGCTTTTCAGATTCTTAGGTATCTAGAACCATGACCATCATCTAATCTAGAATTCATCAACAATTTGACAGCCATCAGTATTTTCCAATAATGTTCTGTTAGTATGAAACATGAAACTTGCTCAATTAGGCCATCACCGAGAAGACCAGCAACATTGAGAGAGGGAAAGATGCTGCAAGAATTAAGATTGTCTCTAGTACTTTTATTCAGTCCCCTTGTGAAAGCATCTCATAGTATCACAAAACAAATCTCCCACAAGGCATTTTCTTTAGTCAAGGTTGTATCCAGAGGATGAAGGAGGATTGTCTAGGAAATGTGAATACTGTCTATTGAATCCTGCTTCACTCGTAATTTGGAAGGTTATCTGGAAGGTAAGAAGGAGGGAAATAAACTTGTGTGATCTAATGATTTAGGTAAATGCAAGTACCATGGAGAACTGGATTTTTAGCTTTATTTCTGCCATAAAGCATCAGTGTGTGAAATGATGCATGGCTTGTTTGAAATAAATGATGCTTATTCTGTGCAGGTAATATTCTTTTTACCTCAAAAACCCCCATACTAATTATTTTTCTCACTGACAGAGATAATGTAGTTCATCCTCAAATATTTTGCACTTTCACTTCCCTGCGCATTTAGTATTTTTTATGATCAGAAAAACTGGAAAGTGTCAAAAGAGACATCCTCTTTTCATCCTGTTTCATTCTTTTCACCTGTAAGGTATTTGGAAAATTTTACAGGTCTACAACTAAGTGAATAAACAAAAATTACCTCTGTAGAAAACCTCTAAATTTGAAAGTAAATAGTTCAAGTATAAAGATTTGGGAGGAAGGATAAGATCACCAAAAAAAATGAAAGCATTTTAGCTAAAATCTAAAACAATCCAAGCATTTTCCACTGGCAGCCATGAACCTAGTAGAGGTTTTTGGTAACAGAGAATTTTTAAGTCTGTAGGCAAAAAGAGTTTAGTATGTTAGAAGTCAAATAGAAAATTAACATAGATTTGGTTTTTTTGAAACTGCTGTCATTGAAGTTCTCCTGCAATTTCTAGAGGCCAAGGAAATTCAAGTTCCTCCAAAACATCCACGAATGTCTCTTGATGATGTGAGTTTCTATTCCCCGTAGTCTTTCAGAAGCCAAACAGAAAAGACTGTTTCAATTTAATGTATTACCTACTGAAGTAGTCATTCAAAGTTATTATTATCCCAAGGATTGGAAACTGGATCACTGAGATTATGATTTTCATGCCCAAAAGCTGTTATGCCAAATGAATGGCTTAAACAACATATTTGAGTGACAACTTAAAAAAAAAAAAGAAATTCAATATCCTTGTGATACAGTTAAGGACTCTTAAATCAGCAATAAAGCAGTATCTCACTCTTCTTTTCAAGAATAAAAAACCTTTATAAAGGCCCAAAGCATTATATTTACATCCATCTACATATCAAGTGATGGGCAAAACCGGGCAGAAACAGAAGGTACAATCTGTAAAAGTTGAAGCAGGGAGTCTCATGAGATCTGACTACGGTCTTATGCTCTGAAAGTTGACTTTGTGATTGTTGGTTGAGACCAGACAACAGTCCATCACAATCATTGGAAATAGAATGCACTGAGAAGGATTTGTCACCCAAGCAGAAGACAGACAAATGGCTGCAGTGACAAAATGGAAGCAACACATGGAATATCAGTGAACCTGCTAATGTGATAGGTAGGAAATGTTTGTAATTCAGCAGTTTCCCAAGCATAACACCCTTTCCCTGTGAAAAGTGAAAGACTCTTTCATGGTAGGTGTTGGTCATCAAAGCATGCTTTATGATATGGGCCTTCACATTTTCCAATGAATCTTCTCTACTGGCAGAAATAAGATGATCAAGCTCTGAACACATTAATATGGGAAAAAGAAATGATTTCTAAATTCAATTAATCCTGAAAACTTGCTATAAAATGCAAGTTGTAGTAGTGAAAGAAATGTTTTCAAACTCAGTTCTGTATTTTACTTGGATTTAAGTCAGAAATAATTCTGCAGTATATGTGTGAAACTGTGAGAACTCCATTTCTCTGTGCATATACATCAGAGTTCAGCCTTATGGACAAATTCCGATGCATACTTAATGAGAATAGATTGGCTTCATGACCAAGCTTCTTTGCAGTTCATAACTCCATAATGTTTGTGTAGCAATGACAGTAATTGCTTGAATAAGTGGTGCTAGGAAAAAATTTCAACAGGATAGAATCTTGCCTGCTTCTGAAAGAAATTATTGGGTAAATTCTATCCCAGTACAATACTTAGATGCTTTATGTCCCTTTCATTTTTAAAACATGATGATAGAGCTATGTGATTTTTTATACTTCATGACTGTAAAGGCTGATATTTGTCATCCACTGCTTTGGGTTTTGTTCAGTTCTTTCAGATCTGTTCTGAAAATCTCTGTCATGAGAGCAAGAAGTCCTCACGGACAGCTACCTCTCGTTCTTCAGATAGTTTGTGAACCTTTGTTAAAAATGTACATAAAAGTACTTAAAAGACCAGTAGTAAATCACTGTAGGGGGTGAGAAAAGAGGAAGAAAGATTGTGATTTCAGATAAAGAATAATGTTGTAAAATATGTAGTGTTTTTGCATAACAGAATTGACATTATTTTTGCATACCCATTGTGATTCATGTAAATAAAGGTCAATCTCTTAGGCAGAGTTCATGGATTATATTTATCCAAAATTTTAATACGTGGTATCTTTTGTTTACTTGTTGGTACCATGGACATGCAGGTCTTGATTCAGTAACATATGGCAATCAAAAACTAACTTTTTTTTTCTAGAAGACAGTTAAAACAGCATGGATAATTTTTTTACTTCAGTTATTTTGAGAAAGAGTAGAAGGGGTTACTGTATTTATTTTAAATTTTGCTACCTGTCTGGCTTCATGTGCTACATATCTCATTTTCATGATTGTCCCAAGGGAACAAAAGTCAGACAGCATTACTGAAACATATTTCAGCAAAATAAAGCAATATAATGCAGGACATTCAATCTGATATAGTGGAGAATGAAAATGAATGGTCACAATTTCATAGACTGACAAGGGTTTTCAAGACAAAGTGTGAAAAGTTTCTTAAAAAACAAATAATATTTCATTATAAGAGGGGTTTTATTCCACATAATGGAAATTCCCTGTTAAAGTTTGTCTCCTGTAAGTGTATTATAGCCTTAGACTCCCTATCAGAATAATTTCCAATCTGTACTGGAAAAGTAAATACAAAAGCATGGTTACAGAAATATACCCATGATTGTCCACTGTAATAAACAAGCCATACAAGCAAAGTTGACTTGGAATTATTGCACAGCATACTTCAGCACACAATGTTTTGGTAGTCACGACTTTTGCAAAACAATTCTTGGCAATTATTAACTAGTCAATCTCCATAATATCTAGTGAAGCACAAAGGCCAAGTTGCAGTCAGTGACAGCAGTTACTATTTTTCAGAGAGCCCTCTCTCAGCCTTTTGCCATATTGCACTGACAAGAGAGATGGTGTTTTGGCCTTTGAAATCCAGAACACCAGCTGCATCCTGCACTTTCCCCCAAATAAGCCTACATGAATGATAAAAGTAATCTCAATTTTCATAATTCACGTATCTTTTTGTGAAGCTACCACAAAAAATAAGCATTTCTAAGCAGATAATTGGTTTGTAAACTATTGTGACTCTATTTTGATGACTTTGTCATCTCTGCACATGACAAAATGATGATAAAATATCTTAAGATTCTTTGGGTTTGGAGTCTTTTTTTCCAGGTTAGATGTTAAGATGTTAACTAGACCTTGCTGCAAAACTGGCAGATACATCTTCCCAGATGGTAGCCAGCTGACAACTGGTGGCTGAAGCTGTAAGTTTAAATATGTATGATGAAGATGATGTATTGAGTTTGCCAAGTACTGAGAGCAGGAGTTTCACTGTCTAGCCCTTGGCCTGAGTTACTGACGCTTAGCCTAGTAAAGAATCAGTTTGCGAAGCATTACTATACATGTGCTCTAGTAACCTAAAACCATAGACTGAAATTTCTATAGCCAAGACCACGGATTTATTTAAACAATTGTTCCTTTAAATATTTTTCTAAAAATGAAGATAGCACCCAGTGCTAACAGAAATGAAAAATATGTCACTTGCTAGGACTGAGTAATTACATTAATTCATCCAAGCTGTCAACTATTTTCTTAAATTGCATCAGTTTTCTCATTTTGCTCCAGATGGAGAGCATAGAGGCTTAAAGATAATACACTTTTTAATGGCCAAACTTCTCCAACATAAATCTAGAAGTATTCTCTTCCCCAATCCTTATGAAACTGAGTTTCCTGTAAATTATAATCCATTATAATTTATTAGTGGAACACTGATTATTTAATCATACAAAATTCTCATGCAAGAAAAAAAAAGAATAATGGAACAAGGAAGGTTAAATTTCCAGCATTTCACAACACAGCAACTAAGGAAGGACTACAACTGAAGCCCAACTTCTCTCTCTTCAGAGACCAATTTTAGGTCAAAATACTGTCAGTGTCAACCTATTTGTGAACTGCAGTCCAATCAATACATGTAACCATATCTTTTTCTTGCCATGTGTTACCACTAAGAAGATTTATTTGTAATGTTTCAGCTAAGGAAAACAAATATAAATTTTGTCTGTATGCCAAGTTGTTAGACATCATCTCTGACCCCTTATAGTATTTCACTTCCAAATAGCAAAATTTATCACATCTTGTAAGAGTTTCATCTTTGACAAATGAAAATTTAGAAACTTCTTTCAGAAAGAGTAAAAAAAAAAACATCGAAAGCGTCTTGCCCTTATCATCCCTCGTGTTAATAATGAAAGATAATATATTTATACAGATTCTTAACCTTCTCTTTTTTGCTGCCATTTCAAACCTAAAGAATGCACAGTCCTGCACAATTAGTACCAACCAAACAGTCTATAGTATCACTTCATTATACATACAAGTTGCCAGGTCAATATACATTAAAAACTTACAATGAGGTTTTGTCCATCTATTTGATAGTTTCACTCTGTTATGTGAAGAATCTAAGCCTTAAAACTGTGAAAGGACTCAGGACCTGAAAACGTCAAAATAGAGAACAAATTATGCTGTTGCTATTATAGTTGATGATGACTCTGAACTGAAACTAACATGAACTTTTCCAAGCAAAATGTTAAAAGCATGAAGGCTTTATGTTCCTTTACCAGAGCAGCAGACTTAATACTAGTAACAGGATGACGCCTTGCTTGTTTCTGCAGCAAAATGTTCAAAAGTATGAGTATTCTAGGGTCACATAACAACTCCACTAATTATATCTTAACATATGTATTTCTGAAATAATGATTGGATGAAGAGTCAGTGTTACAAAAAATGCACAGGAAGAAATAAGATTTTCTGGTGCAATTTGTTCATGCCACACTTTACTCACACAAGCAATGTGGAAGACTCCTTCTCAGATGGAAAAATATTTATGATTTTCGTGTAGGTTTTGTTAGACTTCTACTTTACTCAGTTTGTGATATGCTCCAAACACTTTGATTGGCTCTCTTTGACTGTGTGCTTTGGAAGCAGGTATCTGACTGCCAGATTAGTCATATCTCTGTGAAAATGTGAATCAAACAAAATTTATAATCAAGAAAAAAAACAATATTTTTTATTTTTTTGAGGAAAACCAATATTTTCTATGCCATAAGTAAATTGATATCATTAAAAAGGATTTTTTATTGACCATAATTTGAGCTGCATTTAAGTTATTGAGCTAGCAAAATAAAAATAACATAATCATTCCTAGAGCCAGCTGGAGGCAACAGTAAAGTGTATGGGTGCTCAGAAAGTGGATTATCAGAGGTGGGAATATAATAAATGACTTTCTCTCTCAATCCCTTACATATCTGTGTTTCAATAGGACTGCACGTACATGTGGAAAGGCTTGCATTCTCTGCTCTTTCCTCTTCTCTGGTCTCTTTTTATCTAGAGTTCAGCCAGGGTCCAGTCCCTTAAACTTAGTCAATTTAGCCTATAAAGCTAAGAAGCTTTGAGTGAGCCTTCGATAGTAAAAAAAAATTATATGTATTTCCCCCCAGATTTTTCCATGGTCATTTCTATTTATCAGTAAGCTATTGGTAGATGACAGACCGACATATCGACAGTCCTTTCCTTAATTATCATCCACCTAGCCAATATGTCCAGCTTTGAAAACACAGGTCATACTTACACCTCTCCTTTTTCCTCCTGTTTAACCTAGTAATTTCCCAAGGGAATTTCTTATTCACAACAATATTCACAGTCAACAAGGTGATGCAATCTGACACCACCTTGGCCATATATGAGTTGCCAAAACAGTACATCTTTACATTACAAAATTAACAATTCATGAAACATGAGGAAAGCAAAAATGCAAACAATACAACCATCTGTGTATTTCCTGATTACAGGCAATTTAATTTTGATAACAGTTTCACACCTGTGTTGATTTGAGGACACAATCCATGTTACTTGGACATCTAAATACAGCAAATGAGGCTATTAAACATGTAAGTTACATCAATTATAGGTACCAAAATGAATCCATATTTATATCCAAATTGGTTAGTCTCTACTAGCTCCTACCCAGAAAGTCACATTTACTTTCTATTAAAACAAAAACAAAAACAACAAAAAAACGCAACCCATCCCAAAACCCACCAACATATATATTGAAATGCACAACAGATTTAATTTCCTAACCACGCCAAAGCTCACTTCATGTAAATAGTTAATGGCTGTAATTATCTAAACAATTATAACATTCCGGTAAATATAAAATTGTTTATAGGTTGCCTCACATACACGATAAAATGCTATGTTTCCACTACCTCTCCCTCAGCTCTTCTCTCATATAATTTATTTGTTTTTTTCTTTTTCTTACCTAAAAAATGGCAAAGGGTGCACTGCAATATTATACATACACAAACTCCTGTTTTGATCACTGGAACAAGCGAGAGACTTTCTGTGGTAAACATTAGGAACTTAATCTGCTAATCATTAACAATATTGATAATGACATATGGCAACGGGACTTCTTTTTTTTTTAGTTCTTTAATCTCTTCTTGTTTTGGTTACTGGAGCCGCAAAACGGAACTCCTCATTTCCTTTCTCCATACTGCATTTATTCATCCTTAGAAATTCATTGCATAGTTAAACTACAGAGACAAAATCAAGCTGGCTTCTGCACTTGATAACACTGGAATCAAACCCACTGGGGATTCATGCAGACATACATTTCAGCCATTTGCACACCAAGGCTTGGAAAGTGTCCAATAAAACCCAAAAGAAGGACAAGGCTTACTAGCCTACCCCTTCTTGATCTGAACTGCTAGTTTACATAGCGTTGCACCTTGTTTCTCTGCAGATCAGCAATAGAATCCTTCTGTGGCTATAACTTACATTTATTAGGTTGAAATGCTGACATATTCAGCAAGCCCTGACTGATCAGATTTGCCCAGTATACAAAATTCATGACAATGTGATATGAAAGGACTTAATAATAGTGCCTGCTATTACAAAATCAATGCTTTCTTTGCTAATGGACAATTCCAGTCTGACAACCTGCATTTCAAAGCAGAATAATATGAAATTGCTAAAATATGAAATCAACATTAAAAGATATTGAATTCCTTTTGGTATGGAAATAGAGCAATAATTCAAAGCAGCAAAAAAATAAATTTCCTCTGGTCTTTCAAATAAACACCTTCTAATCAGTAGAAATGAAGAAGTGTGTGGTTGTGAAAACTGACATAAAATTAAAGAAATAAAAATAAAATTAAATATAGACAAGACAATAACTACAGGCTATTCATACCAGGGACTTATAACAACTCTTGTCTGGAATGTCAATGATATACATATTTATATGAGCTATATTATAAATTCCTTACTAAAGAAAAGAACATCTTTGAGTCTTTACTGGCAAGTTAAAATAATTAATAGCAGCAAGAGACACAATTTAGGAATTTTTTATTAAAAAAAAAAATCTAAATAGCAAGATGCTGTCTCTTCTAAAAGAACTGGAGAAGTGACAGAAGCATTCACAGAGGGATTATATCAGCATCATTATAACTGGGAATATGAGGGAGCCAGAATGAACACAGGAGAAACAAACTTCTATGTGGAATTTCAGATAAAAAGCCTTCCTTTGCAGTAGAAAGTCTTTACTTTGCAGTAAGCTGTTACTAAACCATACCACATCATCCCTGTACTTCTGCTTTAAGTTGTCAAGTCCGTTTGGCAAGTTCCTCTGTAGTGTTAAATTAATAACTTTGTTCTGTGACTCTGATGTTCACATTTCTATGCATTTTTCTTGTAGGTTCAGTAAGTCAAACACCTTTCCTAAAAAAAAAAAAAAGACAAATCTATTGGAGTACTTGCTACTACATGGTTTCTTTTCCAGGATTTGACTGAATTGGAGAGGAATATCATAAAAAGAATCAAGATTGAAAAAACCAATCTTAGCAGGTCTGCTAGTCTAAAAAGCAAAATATTTATTGCACAAGGAACACATTTCTTGGCACCCTGTATCAGGCCTACAGACATTTGTATCGGTAAAAGATATCAAGTCTCCGTAATACACCATAACACAGGCAAAGATCCTAAATCTATTCGCTGACTTCAAGCTGTCTACTCAAGCTATCAGAAATCCACACCTGTCGTTTAAATGGAACTTGAATACCAAGAATGACCAATATTAACACAGTCTTAGAATGATCATTTGAAAGAAGTTGTATATGGTACACCAGTACCTTATTAATTCAGTACGTGAATCACTACTCATGGAGTTTGAAGTAGCATGGATCTGGAGAAATCTTTTTTAAGTTTATGATGTTCGTCTAAAACCACAGTTTAAATTTTTAGCAACAGAAATTAAACATCTACCTGTATTTGTCTGTGCCTTCTGAATGATCCCAGCTATGAAATACTGCTTCTTCTAGTTAAGACCAGTTACTAGTCAGATGAGTTTTCTCCTCTAGTCTATAGAATAGCTTAGACAAACTCTGTAGTTAGAGCAAAAAGTAGAGAGAGAGAGAGAGAAAAGGCAACACTGATAGTCACAAATCAGTATCAGCACAGGCCCAGACTTCTTTAAAGTCACCGTATAAGTAAAGGAGAACCATTTGTCACAATCTACCCTAAATCCCAAGTGGTATTAGAGAAATTTAAGATATCATATGATACAATACAAACAAAAAGTCTATGGAATGTTTTGGGTTTTTTTTCCCCTCATATTTAACAGGGTAGATCTGTATTTGAAAATAATTCAAAAATAGGGTAGTTGTCTCAGTAAAGAGAGGTGTTTGGTGCAGTCTTTCTGCTACTTGTTTATTTACAAATGATCTGAGACAGTGAAAAAGACAAATGATGTGGCAAAGCATCCTGTTCCTGACTAATTCAGAATTGGAAAGATTTGGCTGAGAAAAATTACTGGAGGACCTCAAAATACAGAGACAAAAACCAGCAGATGTAAATCTATATAGATAAATGTAAAAGGATAGCCATTGCAAAATGAATTAGGACTTACAGTTATACAGACACAGGGATACAGACACTGAGTTATCTATAAGTTACAGGGCTATAAAACATGATCTCATTTCTCAGAAGTAAATGTCAGGAAAAGTTAACACAACGCTTCTAAATTATTAGGAAAGAAACAGAGAACAAAACAGAAAACATGCCACCATAAATTCATCCCGAACTGTGTGTGTCTTGCGGGCCTCTCCATCTCTAGAAAGGTACAGAAGTACTGAAATAGTATGTTATAGCAAATGGCTTCTGTGTAAGAAACAGCTAAATATTATTACTTCAGAAAAAAGCTACTGAAATCTGACCCAGTGAGAAACAACTTCCTATGAGTAGGAGGCGACAGTTCACTGCCTCTTCTGACACCAGAAGCAAGGGAGGCACAATTGAAACGATTAGCAGCAAAACAAACAAAATCAGATACTTCTCTATGAAACAGTATAATATTAATACTAAGATTCAAAAAGAGGTTTGGCAAATTCATGGAAGAAAAATCCATCAAAGTATATTAAACACCAACATAAGAAGTTTCTCGCAATAAGTGCGAGAAGTGAGCACTCATTCACTGCATGGCTGCTCTGATTGCATATGCTTCCAAGAAAAGATTATTTATCGTGGGTGGAAACAGGGTCCCTGACAGATGGAGCTTTGGCCAGGTGTAATCTTGTCCTCCATGTATTTTTAATAGCACTGACTACAAGATTACCATTCCTGAAGTAAGAATGGTAACCAAGATAATTTTTACTGCTGCCTAGTTAGGTGTGGTCTGGCACTTTTCCTTCTCTGTTTTCTAGCGGCAGGTAAAAAGGGTTAATGAAATTGTAGTTGGCGATATAAGGTAAAATATTTGGCTTTAACTTAAACAGAGAAAGAGAAGGTGTCACTCAATCAGCAGTGGTGTTTGAAGAGCAAAGGAACTAACAGCATCACTTTTCAGCTAAGACAGATGTTTCACTCTGTAAACATTTCTCCTTCTCTCCCCTGATCACTTAAGACAATCTGTTTGATTAGGAGGAGAGCAGTAGAGGAGATGCAGTGACTTTGCCCTAAGTGCTAGCCTGTGTTTTTAAGTGTTACCATCTCCCAAGCATATTATTTAATATAATGATACACTACAAGAGAGAAGACAATAAAAAATTCCATTACTGTAATTTTCTTGCAATTCTCATAATTTCTCTGAGGTAGCGATAGAGGTCCATTAAAGCTGTTTTTAAAATATACTTTCAGATAGATTATTGACACAAACTGAGATGAGAAACATGATGAGAGCTGGGTAAATTACATAATAGCTGCCAGGGCCCTATGTCTACCAAGGCTTCTCTTTAAAATGCAAATTTAAGACTTGAAAGGAAAGGTCACATCCTCTGTGGGAATACGCCAGCACTATTCTTCAGCAGAAATGAAATAAATTACTTGGCTCCACTGTTTCTCTGTTTAAGCCAGTTCTTTATTTTTTTACTTACGTGAATACTGGGATGACAGAAATGTCACTATAATTGGCAATTACAGAAAGAAAACGTCCATTATCTGCAGACTGTTGGTTTAATAAAAAAAAAAAAAACAAACCAAAAACCAACCCACAAGCAAACAAGCAAGCAAACAAAAATAAATAAAAAAAAGGAATTGTTACATGTTTGCTGAAAAGAAAGAATCAATTAAAGTCAAATAGGTCAGATTCCCAAATCTGCAAGTATTCAGGACACAGTGATGACAGTGGACTACAAACATATGTTGAAAAAACACGTGTTCTAACAATATAAAGTTAGAAACAGGTAGTTTATCTTGAAAATGACGTGAACCTTACTATCTAATTGTCTATGAATAACCTATATAAACATCATACCTAAATAATATCATGATAAAGTAAGTTATAGCGAACATACTTTAATATAAATGTGTTTAATAAATATTCTTAAAAGAAACATAGATGTTTATTTGCTGTGCTCTCAGGTTATACTCATCAGTATTTTTTCCTATGTAATTTCTCTTACCTTTAACATTAGATCTTCTAATGTACTTCATATTTAGTACTTACTAGGATAAACACCCATAAAAATGAACCAACATTTCACGTCTTCAAGATACACAAATTAAAGATAGTGTTATATTTTAGTTAAAAAATTAAAATGACAACTCTATTAAGCTTTAATTTTAAATAGTGAGAATGATTATAGAATAACTCACCCTGCCCTTATGAAACCTGACATTTCTTTAATTCTTTGGTGGGAACTTGAACACTGAACATATTTTTCTGTTTCTTTTTGATTAAAGTTTTTTGTTGTTTTTTTTTTTTTAAGAAACACGTATTGTGTTGCCAAATGGTATAAAAAGTGTTTCATCATTTATTCAAAACCAAGCTCTTTACATTTTGTAAGGTATCAAAAGCATGAAGTTTCTATGGGATTTGCAGTCTGTATTTGGGTGTGGCAGATGGGATAGAGTACTAAAATGCCTGATAAGGGATAATACACTGGAAAACTTTTCACAGGCATGCAGAAAAATTGGTTTAGCTAGGAAGACAAAATTCTGTACACACAAAAAAACCCCCAACAAACCATAACCTAACAGTTTCAAAATCAGAGAAACCATTAGCTTAAATGTGTAATATTTTAAAGAGCTGATATTAAGCATGGTGTCTTAACATGTATTTTTGCCTTTAGTGAAAGAAAACATGGATGTATTAGCGTAAAAAGTTATTTACTTGGAGGAAACTGAAGGCTCAATATGTATTGTTATTACTTCTGTGTGTCCGGGCTGGGTACATCCGCATTGTAGATGCTGTGAGGCCTGGTAATCCATGGCCACATGAAGCCCACGTGTCACATGAATCTTTGTGCTGCATTAGAACACACCAGTGACCAAATAGTGGACCAAGGCTACATTCTGCAAAAACGAGTCCACATTCCACTTTATATGAAATTCAGGACACTTACATGCATAGAACCTTAGGCGTAAATAATAGTACAGACTTATAAATTAAGTGTAAATTATAAATCCCAGAGAATCTGTAAGGTATCACATACGTAATCAAACTGTAAAAAAGCTCCTTTTTATTTCCCTCTTGGAAACACAGGAAGCAATGTAGAAAGGATCTAGACATCTTTAAAATAAATTAAAAAAAAACAAACCAAAACAAAAAAACAGCAAAACTTTTATAGCCTCTTGTGGGTTCATACAGCTTCTGCCTTAGTACTATGTTTAAGCATTACAATCTGACCTCTTCAATGGTTTCAAAAAGAACAAGAAGTCACCTTATTTTAATGTTCTGAAAGCAATTACCTCAGACCTAAGCTCAGCATCTCTTCTACTCTTAGTGATTTTCTCAATTTATTATGTTAAATTATTGTAAATATTGTGAAACCTAAGAAAGGTTGTGTAAGAAAAATTGCATCAAGTTTTAATAATCTGAAGAGAGTTTCATTCCCACTCAAATAATATCTGCATCATTTGCAGAGTCTTTGAATTGTCTGTGTGAGAAGACAGGAAAACTAATGTGTTTTGAGATCTGGGAAAAAAAAAAAAAAAAAAAAAAAAAGTGATACAAAAAGCCTAAAGAATTATTACTACATACCAAAGACTTAATTTTACCTCTCATTTATTTGTATCAATGAAGTGTGGAAAATTGGTTTGGGGTGACTAAAGTGCCAGTAAACTGCAGTGCATAACATTTCTGTACTACAAAATGGTAAGATTCTGTTTGCAAAAAATGCTTGGATTTCAGTGAAATGGATAATACCTACACTGAAGCTGTTGTCTGCTAAAGTCAGATACGCACCAATTAATCATTAAAGATTGAAAGTATGGCTATCTTTTCACTTGATACTTCTGACAAAGTAGACCAGTAAGCAAGATTACTTTGTCATAAACCCACTTTCTTGAACGTCTTATGGGTGACCCGAAAAATTAAACTGCTGAAGTCTCTATTAAAGCTCTTCTCTAAACTACCTCAAAAGTCAGAAAGGTCTTCACTAATTCAGACCTATTGTACAGAGTGACTTAGTTTGGTTTTCTGATTTTAAAAACAAATCACATAGAAAAGAGATTGAGACTTCCCTTTGCGTGAAAACTCTCTTCATTTTTTTTTCCTCAGTAGGGACTTTTTGCCCACAAATCTCCAATCTCTTTTGCTCTAGAGAGTCCTTTATTCAAGTTCAGGCTAGTTTTATTTTTATCCTGCAAACACTTTTGTTTTATTTGTCTGGTCCAAAGATAAGGTTCTCTGTTTTCAAATGAAGTGACTTGCAGGTACTTAAGATTTTCAGTAAAAAAGTGAAAGAATAGATCGTCCATTATAAATCTCACCTCACCAAAAGAAATTGCTGTTTCTACACATTCATGTTTGTAGGAAGAGTTACCAGATCATTTAATCACGCTTTTGATGTGCTCCTTTGGTCCAAATGATGGAGCAGTTTATAATGAATACTTCACTAAGTTTTCTCTCCTGTTACTTTTAAAGCTAATGTCAACTTTTTCAGAGATAATGAACACAGGAGCAGAAAACAGTGGAGGACTAACCGTGTCAAAATTAGTAGGTGGTGCAGGGCAACAGCAGCAGAAGAGAGTGAAACAGTGCCAGGGAGCCATTGCCTGCACTACATATATATTTTCAGCTTAGTCTGGTTCCAAGGAACGAACACTTGCTAGTAGAGGGAGCACACTAGCTGTGCATCTTCTGATTTAGTTTGATTTTACAGCATCCAGTTTCAGAATTTAAGGACCCACGCTGTTTTACAAACCTGAGATCAATAAATAAGAATAACAGGGTGATTTACTTGAAGACCTCTCTATATCAAGTATTCTACTAATATAAATGCATCTGTACAATGCCATTAAAGATGATTTCTCAGTTTCTTGATATACCATAACTAAATGCCAACATTTCAGGTTTTACTATTCTTTGATTTTATTGTATTTATAATAATTTTTATTTTATTATCTTTATTTTGTTATTCTATGATTCTATGATTACTTGACAGTCTGGAACAGTTTGGACAAAAAAAGAACGGAGATAAAATGTCAAAGAGATGAAAACTTATATGGGTATTTTGGACTGACCTCTACTGTAATTTGTTTAGTCTTAGTTACCTCTACCTGGATTAATTTCCTCTAAGCGTGATATATGATCTTACTCCCTTTACACACTTCATTTAATCCTTAAATTGGAGTACAGTAACTGGCTAATTTTTAACTCCCTGAATTTATTTACTTCTCCTCTTTTCATGTGCTATTACCCGTTATCTCACAGCCTGGTTCTGACACACATATCCTCAAGTAACTAAAACATGCTCAGATGATGCTCCCTTAAAAATTGTTTCTTTATTTATTCATTTATTTCTCAACATGTTGACTGCAAATTTTAAGTAATGTCTGAATCTATGTTAATGAGAAAAAAAAGAGCAGGAGTTTTATCCTCCTCATATCTATATTGCCACCCATCATATGCTTTGTTATTGACTGTGGACTGTTACTAGTATCACAGAGAATAATGAGATTCATCAGACAAAATTTTAAAAAGTTATCTAAACCATACATGGAGTGGGGGAGTTTCAGCAAATTTTTAATGTATTCTGAAAGGACCTGGACAAGGCAGAGGACCTGGCCACAAACGACATGGAAAGGGCCGAGGTACTCAATGTCTTCTTTGCCTCAGTCTTTATCAGTGCAGCCAGCCTTCAAGATTCCCAGGTCTCTGAGATGAGAGGTAAAGTCTGGAGCAAGGAAGAATTCCTCTCAGTGGGAAAGGACCAGGTTAGGGAGTACTTAAAGAAACTAGACACACATAGTCCATGGGCCTGTCATGTTGCACCCACAAGTCCTGGCAGAGCCTGTCGACATCACTGTAAGGCTGTTCTTGGCTGGTTTTGAAAGGTCATGGTGATTTGGAGGGGTTCCTGAAGACTGAAAGAGAGTAAATATCACTTCTGTCTTCAAAATTGACAAGAAGACAGATCCAGAAAACTACTGGCCAGTCAGTAGCACCTCAGTTGTTGGGAAGGCAGTAAGAGAAAATCTTCCTGGAAACCATTTCAAAACACCTGAAGGACAAGAGGGTGATTTGAAGTAGTCAATATGGATTTACAAAGGGAAAATAATGCTAACCAACCTGATAGCCTTCTATAGTGAGTTGACTAGCTTGGTGGATGAGGGGAAAGCATGGATGAAGGAATTGGATGAGAGTGGATGAGAGAAAAGCATGTTACCTTGAATTTAGCATGGCTTTTGACGTTGTCTCCCATAACATCCTCATAGACAATTTGACAATATACAGGTTAGGTAAATGGACAGTAAGGTGTTCCTAAAACTGACTAAAGAGATAGGTTCAGAACATTGTTATCAGTAGCACAATGTCCAGTTGAAGGCTACTCAGTAGTGGTGTGTGCCACAAGTTGATACTGGAGCCAACAGTGTTTAACATATTCTTTAATGACATGGATGCTGTGACAGTGTTCCCTTAGCAAGATTGTATGTGAATAAAATGTGGAGGAACAGTTGATGGACTGGAAAAGCCTGGCCAGTGGGCTGAGGGAGTCCCCTGTACTCAGCACTGGTGAGACCATAACTAGAGTACTGCTCAAACCTGGGGTCTCCCCAGTACAAGGCAGAGATGAAATTACTGTAGTGAGTCCAGTGAAGGCTCACAAAGATATTGAGGGACTGGAGCTTCTTTCATATGATGAAAGGCTTCAAGAGCAGACACTATTCAAGAGAAGGATCAGGATCATCTTATCAATGTGTATAAATACCTGATGGGAGGCAATGAAGAAGATGGAACCAGGCTCATTTCAGTATTGCCCGGTGACAGAATAAGAGGCAATGGACACAAACTGAAATACATAAAATTTCACATGAACACAACAAAATAGGTTTTTTTTACATTTGGAGTGGTCAAACACTGGAACTGGTTGCCCAAAGAGGCTATAGACTCTCTGCAGATACTTAAACCTGACTCTACGTGGTCCTTGGCAACCTGCCATAGCTGACGTTACTTGAGCTAGGGGGTTGGACTTGGTGATCTCAAGAGGCCCCTGTCAAAACCTCAACTTTTCTATGATTCTGTGTGATTCTGTTGATAATGTGAGCTGGAGCTACTTAGATTTTAAAATGTTAAGTGGTAGGAAAACACCGAGCAAACGACTGAAACAAAAATCCATTCACCCACAGAAGAAGAGCTCATATAGCAAACTCAAGAACAGACAGAAAAACATATTTATACAGTCAAAATATAAACCCTTTAATGCAACAGTTAATAATGGAAGTGTTGACATAACCTTTACCACAAGTCCGAGAGAGCATCACTATAATCAAGATAAAGAATGACAAGGAATGAAAGGTGAAAGAACTGTGTATATTTCGCAGAAAGGGAGAGACAGGTCTAACAAGTTAGAAGCATTAGTGTCCTTCTGTATGACAGAAATTACATGGCTGTGGACAGGCTTACTGTATGATGCAAACCATAAAAATAAAGAAAGAAAACAGAATGTTAAAGGAAATAGATTTCATGGGGTTTGTACTTCAGTAAAACAAAAGGCTCATTAGAAGCAGTAGTGAAATTTCACTAATGTATACAAAAATGTAGAATTGGGAGAAATTCTGAGATATTTTTCAATACTTTATGCTCAACTATCTTGTACCTAGATGGATGCTTAAGCAAGAATGGACATTCTTAGGCTGCAGTAGGAAAGAGACTATCTATTATTGCTAGACATTTTCTTCAGAATCCATTTTGGCTACAATTATTGAAACATTTCCTGCATATTAGCCACTGAAAAGATATCTGCTAGACTAACAAAAAATATAAAGAAAAAATTCACAAAATAAGGAAGAGGAGTAAACAGTCATGTAAAAAAGGGAAAAATATATTTACATTTGTTCAATTTAGTCATGTTATCTAATCATTATATAGGAGATAAGCTCAGAGTTGACCTAAGAGCACAGAAAACATTTCAGCTCTTGACAAACATTTATTATTTCATTTAGGTTTACAACTTTAATAAAACATTTTGAATGGTATCTTGTGCTATTTGCCAGCTCAAGAAACCATTCATGTAATTGCTCTCTGTGGTGCAAAGCTGTATTGCTGGGACAAGAGAATAAATCATATCATCCACCTTTTAAAAGTTGTATTTCAGATGTTATTCAGTGTGAGGTTTTTATTTCACAGAGTCATTTAGGGTTCTTATAAGAATTTATTGAGTTGTTTATTTATCATATAAAGATGTTGATGGCAGGTTTCCTTTTTTATTAATATTTTATGTATTACTTAAACAATTTCAGTTAAAGCAATCCACCTCAGTAAATCAGAAATACTAGGGAGAAACTCCAAGTGGATCTCTACCTTTAACACAAATGATCTGTCCCTTTACCACACTGTTTAGTATTCATTACTCTATCCGAGGTTGCAATAGCTCCAGCACCTTTCTTAAGACCTTTCTTAAAAATTAGGAGATCCATAGACTTTTTTAGAGCTGAATAAATAGGGCTTTTTGGGAATCTATGGCCCTTAGATAGTTATAATCATTAATCGTACTTAATTATCAAAATTTGTGGGGAGTTGAGGTTGGTTGGTTTTTTTTTTGTTTACCTCTAGTAACATCAGCAGAAGGGGAAAGTTCCAGCAGTCCTAATTCCCACTGGGGTAACTGACTCAGTATTGAATGTCTGGTTACTTCTCACACTCTGAGTGCGCTCCTGACATGTTAGCTAAGCTGCTACTTATCAGTTTTCTAGCAAATGTAAACGATGAACTCTGATCAGAAACATGCTCTTTTTTTAAGACGTGTCAGCCTCAGATGCCTGAGGCTTTTTATTTATTGACAATTCAACATACGGCATGCTGAAGCAGTTAGGAAGAGAAATGCCATTTATGAAGCTAGAGTCATTCAGCCATCTTAATCTTAAAAACAAGTCTCATGATCATTATTTGGGCCATCCCCCGTTATCGGTAGAGACAGTGTAGTACCCTAAGGTGCATTAATTCTCCCACTGCTGACTTTCAGCTATATGGCAGATGGCAGTCCATTCATATTGAGAGTATGGGGGCTGTGTGAAGTCAGCAGGTGCCTTTGTGACCATGAGTTTAAAATGCTGCCACCAGTAAGCATTCTGCACTGCATTGCTCTACAGGCTACAGTACAGCAGCATGAATGCTTTACTGTCTTCAATTTATACCTAGCTATCCAAGCATTTGCTTTCTAATTGTAATGGATGCTCAATTTTCATAAAGCTTCCCCCGTTTGACAAGGCAACTGCAGGTCTCTGCTGATAATTCAAATTCTTACTAGCAGTGCACGAAAAGCATAAACATAGTTCCAACTTTTTTTTTTTTACTGCCTTGGAAGTGAGGACATTGTGATTACACCTGAGTTTAACAGGCTTCTGGCGAGATATCCCCTGATGAAACATAGGTTGCTTAAATTTTGGATGTTTGGCTTTAATTTTTCTGCTGTTGTTATGGCTGTATAAAACCAAAACCAAACAAAACTGTGTTTAAGAGAGGCTCCTAAAAACACCATAAAAGAACTCTTAAAAACTTTCAGTAACGTTTAGTGCTAAATATATTAGAAAAGGATCCAAACAAGAAAGTTTAAAGTTGGCTTTTTGAAGGCACACATACTGATAGAATGTGACCTTTGCTCCTCATGGAAGAGTAATACAAGTGGCACCAACATGTTTAACTCAAAATAATTTGAAAGGCAAATAAATATTCTTAGCGCTTTCAGTATTTAGATCAGAGTATTGCTAAGCACATTTCAAATAATGTGGAAGTAAAACTTAACATCAAAGGCTTTGGAAGATACTACAGCTCTGAGATGATAAAAAACTGGACGGCTGATTATCACCTTTTAACAAGAAATTCAAATTCACTATTCTGCTACATATAGCATAGTGTGAAAGCAGTACTTCAGTATGCAGCATAATTAAACCTTACACTTAATGGTCATCAGGAATATTAATCTCAGCCTTGCCAGAAACTTCTAAGTTATTGTCAATTATCAAACTTTCAATTATTGATTCTGGTACTGAAAAATAAAAACAACCACAGACTTAGAGAGACACACCTCAGCTTCCCTCCAGACACCTCCTCCTTTCCTAGTCCCCAGTCCCTTCATCACACACTGCATTCAGTCCCTTCCATGCGGTCACGTGTGACACAGGGCACTGGGGTCAGCACCTGGCAGGTCCTCAATTGCTCTGTCATGATCTCCTCCACCAGCCACAGCCATACCTCCTCTTCTGTCTCCCTCTGTCCTGCTCAGGTGGCTTCTTTTCTCCTGCCTGGCTCCATTTATGCTTCAGACCTGCTAGTTTTGGTGCTGCCCTGCTCAAGCTGATAGCTTTTCTTCAGTGTTCTCCTGCTGTGTCATCCCTCCTACACTGGCATCCTTCTGGTTCTCCTCCAACTCCTCCTCAGTTTTCTTTCTTGCCCTGGCATTGCATCTTGTGTCTCCCCCCATTCCTCAGTGTCCCTCCTTGTGTCTCTTCCCACGTGTCCCTGCTGCTCTGGCATTTTTTTTTTCTCAGTATTTATCACCCTTTCTTAAATACATTTTACAGAGGCACTATAAACTCCTCTGACTGGCTCGGTTTTGGTGTGCTGTGCATCCATTCTGTCTGCTGTGGAGCCAGCTGGAATGGGCTGCGAACCCGCACAGGGCATCTCCAGCCTCCCCCCTGCCACCCCTGCAGTCCCCGTTGCCCAAACCCTGCCATTTATACCTGGTACAACTTTGCCCTGAATAGTCAGTTATATCAGGTACAACGTTGCCCTGGGGACGGTCCCTCCAGCCCTGTAGGCAAACTGTCACTGCCAGCAGCCAGTCGCTCTGATTCCTGTTCACCGTATAAAGGCACAGACTGGGGCAAAACATCCCAGGGGGGTGGACAGTACACAAGTGGGCACAGCGCTGAATGGAGAACAAATACAAGTTGGAAATCAAGCGCAGCTTTCTCCTCAAACTAGAAAATCACAGTCATACTTGTCATAAAATATTTTTTCTTAATAGTTCTCAATCAGCATTGAAGAATACTGGCTTCAATTAACATTACTAAACACTTTTTCTCTGAATAAGAAAGCACAATGAAAGCTTACTTGGTGTTTGCATTAACCAACCTTAAGAATACCTTCAATTATAAGGCAATAGAATCTTTAAAACTTAAACCCCTCTAGATTTAAAACTTAAAATTCTCTAAAACTAAAGAAAAAGAAAACTATACTGAGGAAGCTGAGAAACTGCATAAAATGTAATTGTCAGTTTTGCATATTTTTCTCAATTCTGCTAACATTAATTCAATAAAAATAAGTCTGAAAGATAACTTTTCGGTATGGCGTTAATGAATATTTGGATTATCTTGCTTGGGAAGAGTTTAATAAAAGTTGTATGAAAAGCTTTCATAAGAGGGGAGATGTAAAACAGCAAGACGTACAGCCGGATTAAGAAATTGTGAAAAGAACCACTATAACCTAAAATCAGTTTTACAGAGAAATCCATTGTTACTCTTATTTCTTTCTTCTAAACAACTCTTCTAAACAATGAAATGTTCTATAAGAAGAAAAAAACAACTATCAAATATAATTAGGCAACACATTTTGACACTTATGTGAATCTATTTAGGGATAAAAGCTACCAAAGAATATTTACAGCTTGAAGGATAAAATTTAATCTTAAATCAATTACCTTTAAAAAACAATTTATTCTCTAGTTTTCTCACCGGTATTTCTGAAACTTCTTGGCACACATTCTTTATGACCCTTTCAGTATTTCTACACCTTATGTAGCTCACCTTAATCTTTTTCAACATGTATATGGAAACTGGGGGAATGAATAATGCAAAATACTCTTAAAAATCATGAGCCTTTTGTCCATTACAGACAAATCTGTCTGACTTACAAATTTTAAAATGGACAGAGTCAATACGTTTGGATTCTGAACTTTGTAGAAATATACAAAACTCATTCAAAGTAATGGTAAGTAATGGCAAACTTATTGTAGGCATACTTGATTAAAATAGCAATACAGACATGGAGAAAACAAAATATCTTTATTATTATATTCAAGACAACTTGGAGAGAGCAGAAAAAAAAAGAGAAAATGGGGAGAGGGGATGGGGAAGAGGGAAAGGAAGAGGGAACAAAAGACAGACATACAGAAAAAAGGTTTAAAATCAGCCTGCAGACAGTTTTCTGGTGAACGAGGACTTGGAGGATTTTGTTGTATTATTTTTAGCACTTCTTTCATCTTTGTAAAAGAAGACACGTGTTCATATTGCCAGTGATGTGTTACAAAAAGAATAACTGGTAACCTAAGGCCCCAGTGTGAGGCCTAAATTCAAAAGGCACATAGTTTTATGCAGGATGAAAAAGCCTCTTTCTTTTAGTATAGTGCAGAAAACATTGCCCCTGTGAGGTTGATGGGGCCTGGCAATCTTTTGCCTGAGGAGACATAGCCTTCACTTCTTCCAAAATCTCTAGGACTGAGGAAAGAGGTTAAAGAGACCCATTTTCAGCAGATGCTATTGTCATAGGCATATTGCTAGAGTTGGAGCTGGAGCTATGGCCGAGCAATATGCTTCAGTATGCTGCTGTGGAAACAAGCTCTATTTTTATTTTTTTTAAATTTTCTTTGGAAAATAAACAAAAAGTGTGGATGAAAATAGAGACATGCCCAGACACAAGGTCAAAAAACCCTATACCCTGAGAACTAGTCTTTTTCTAAGCAGCATGGAAGGGATACAAGGGACAAAAGCTGATAAAAGAAAAAACACTGACAAACTCCCTAAGTCACACTGTGTATTTAAGCATATTTAGACCACAGATGGGCTCAAGACTTAAGATCTTTGCTTTCTAGTGTTTGCTCTCTAATTAAAGCTTGATTTATTGACATTGGTCGATGGCATTAAAGCCCATATTAATAAGAAATTAAAAGCACTGCCTTCACGTTTGCCCAAAGGAGAATAAGTAGATCTTTTCATCTTGGTTCCTGCAATGAAGGGAACTTCACGGTGCTAAGGTCTGAAATCCCCCTTATTGAGATCATAACCAAGAAAACAGTTAATGAAAGGCTATAAAAAACAAGTTACTTTTTCTTGAGTGAAGTCTCACATCACCAACAAAATACTGTAAGGTAATTTACACTATTGTTGCCTCCTTATATTTTTTTCTGAAGACATTATAAACATAACCACTGCAACGAGTGTGAGGGTAAGCCTTCCTGTTCTGCAGCTACCAGGCAAGAATCCTTCAGGAGCTCTAAATCAACACTGTAGATAATTTGAAAGTGGCATTTATGTACAGACTAAAAACTAGTTTTGTTTTACAAATATAAATATGTTAGAATTGCCTCTACTTTATTCAGAACATAGACTGAACCAGGATTTTGAAGCAGTCTAAACTAAATTATTCTGGAACCAAGGCACAGGGTAATACCTAGCTGTTCAGAATGAGCTATCCTGAGGAATCCCTGTTCCAGGACTCATGAGATTTTATTTTCCTATCTCTGCTTTTTGGAACATACCTCTAAGTATTTCTGTTAATGTAGGAAATCCTCATGCAATCATGATGCAGCACTCTTATTCTTCAAAAATGTATGTCTCGCATAAAATTAAGGTCAGTTTCTTTACTGCCTGACAACTATCACGTGTCAAAAAGAATCATCTGTTCAATGTAGAAGCACACAGTCTTCATTCACATGGACGTTAACTGAACATTTTTATATGTCCATTTTACTTGAATGCCTACATTTTGAAAGATTTGAAAATTAGACTTGAATGTCTATTTTTTTTGTTTTACTGTATTCACTATAACAAAAAGCTAAAAAAAAATTAAAAACATAAAAAAACCTGTAATGGTAAAAAAACCCCACAACATAACAGTGAAGGTTTTGGAGATTTTCTTATCAGTCTTTCTGTTCTTTCTCTGCCATAATTAGCAAATGGTTTGAATCTAGTTTGCACCTACTGAACAGACAAACTAGAGCACAGAGGCAAACAGAAACATGACAAGGATACAGACGCAAAGATGCCACCCGTAGACTGATTAGTGTCGTGTTCAGTTAGGAAAAAAATAATTTATTCAGTGTTGAGTATCAGACTATTTACTACAATTAGTAGCAGCACTTAGGATGGAGCAGGAGGGGGGAAGAGTTAAGACGTACATAGAGTCTCTCTGGAGAACCTGAACAAGGTAAATTCTCTCAGACTTAGTGGGTTTGGCAGGTGAAATTAATGTTTTAACACACTCCCTTACAAGAAAGAAAAATACACTGAATATGTTAGGAAGCTCATAAGTACACCCTAACAGAAAGTGATGAACACACAGTAACTCTGCAACACATTTAAGAGCTAGTAAAACCAAGATCTGGAGAATTGGTGCATGTAGTAACAATTTCGTATTAAATTTGTACTTACCTTCGCTGTCATCATTAAGACAGAATGACAAAGAAGATTTTAGTGCCATTTTTTTCTAGCGGGGAGAAAACTGTCCATCCCCAAGTAAATAGTCACCCCAAGTGAGAGAATGGATTATAGCTACAAGGTGAGAAACCAAGTTAAAGATTTAAACTTGTAAGGAAAACATTTCCTGAGGGTGAGAGACATGGTGACCTTCTTGGTTCACTTTATTAATGCTAACACGTTAGTGGATTATACTAAAATAGATCTACAAAATATGTCATTCTGTTATCTGTCTATCCAAACTGCAAGGGAGTCTTTTATAACATATATAGGCCTGATATTTCTTTTCACCACACCTTTCCCTTTTTTGATGCTGCAGCTTGATTAAAATCCAATTCCTGTAACATTATGCCAATTTTTATGAAAATTTCATTATAAAGTGCCCTTTGAAATTCAAAATACTTCAATCTTCAAGTTTAATATAATGTCTTTTTTTTTTCTTAATACTATGATTTTAAATAAAAAATATATAAGGAACAACTGTATGTGGAATCAGTCTTTCTATTTTAGCACAATATGATTCCAGGGATAAGAATCATCACAGTAATTTCATTTTACACTATATTTTCAATTGTTATTCAAAATGAAAACTACTTTCAAAATGTCATACTTCTGCGTGAAATTGCCATTAGAAATTCCAAGTTCTATCCAGCTCCAAATATAAATTATTAGTTGAAATACAGCAAGTGAAACACACATACATACTTACAGAAGAGATTAATATTAAAATAAATTTGTAAAATAACAATCTTGTAAAATCTGGGCAATGTTTGCTGTGAATGCTATAATCATTAAAGAAAAACTATTAACTGGACTCCAGCTACAGTCAAAAGCTTGGATGACTGTAAGGCAGACATTAAAAAGAATGGGTTTCTACTTCTGGTTACCTAGGCAAGGAATAATTATAAATGCAGCTAAGTGAAAAAAAAAAGTCCACATTCATTACTGGGTTGGAGCTATTGAGCTATATATAAAGCAACCACGCTGACTTCATTACCCCAAATTAGATGCTTAGCTTTGGTTTCAAAGGAGCAAAGTTTTAATATTTTTAGTGCTTTAAAAAAAAATAAATTAAAAATTACTACCAGTGAAGAAGTATATTGAAACTATTACAAAACTCTAGGATACGTCGTAATATTCAACAGACTTAAAACAATCCACCCAAAGTTCAAGTGTTTCAGATATTTAGGACTGATTTCGCAGGGCTCAAAGAACAGAGGCTCCAGCAGCATCTGGCAAAAAAGCCTGTCTTGTTGCTTTTTAACTGACAGCTGAGGAGTGGAAATGGTGACTCTTCTTCGGTGGGAAGAGGTACATGCAGCAGACTTCTCCTCTTGCTAAGCACTTGCTGAATTGATTCCTTGACAGAAGCAGGCAGATGGGCAAGCCAGGCATCCCGCATCCTGGGCAGGAACCGGCCTTTTAGAAAAGGCTGCAGTAACCAATTGGTAACCAATTATGAGGAGGTCCCAGGGAATTGCACTGCCTTTTTTTTTTTTCTTTTTTTTTTTTCTTTTCACCTTCTACATAGCGAAGCTGGCAGTGCAGGATAGACTACCCGTACTGGCTACCAGCAGGACATTTAAATTATCACGTTAGCTAGAATTCTGTGATTTTCAATCACTGGTAAGCTAAAATGAAGGTCCTAAAGAAATTAAAACAAAGGGAATAATCAAAAATAATGGTTCACAGCTGAAAAAAACATAAGACTGGAAAACACAGACACACAGGTTATAGAGCAGCAGTGCAAAGTGTCTCACAAACATCCAGAGGTTTTCCTAGTTCTAAGAAACTAAAATATACTATCACTTTATTTAGGGTACTGTTCAATACCCTAAGTGTCTAGTGTATTTTAAGTTTTATAAGTTCTTACTCGATGCTAACTCCGAAACTGAATCTAAGAAATACTCTCCCCCCCTCACTGAGTCCAAGACCAGGTTCAGCCGGCAGTGGCCCAGGTGGTGCTGCAGAGCTTCAGGGAAGAGTTGCCTTCCAGTTGGTGTTACAGCACCAGATTTCATAAACAGGCAACAAATCGGTTATCCTCCAGTATTCTGACAGAGTAAGAAGACTTTACTTGCTTTTCAAATTCAGATACTAGGTGGCCAAATGAGCTATAAGACAGGTTGGAAAAAAAACACCCATTTTCACTTATGAAGAAACTAGTCATGCATGTCATTCTGTGGCTCGTGACGAGGAAGAGCAGAGATGGACTGGCTAAAGGGAAAAAACTTGTCTCTGGGGAAGAATACCATGTGACTCTACTAAATCCTGTCAGGAAGTAAAATACACCTCATCCTACCTTTGAACTTGTGCTTGCTCCCACTCTTCTTCTTACATTTGTGGTGACCCAAAGTATGGGGATTTCGGAAATTATTTTCTTAAGTCCTTGCGAGGAAGCAGATCACAATAAGAATGCAGTAAGAAGACCTTCCTACCTCTCACTTGTCTTTCCAGTACCTGACTGTCCTTCTCTTGTTCTGCAATACTCTGATTGTGAATTCAAGTCTGCATTCATGACATTGATTTATAAACTTTCCTTATTGAATTTCTTTCCCTGCTCCAGCATTATTCTGTGCTCCTGCTGCAGTTTTTTTGTTATGCGTTGTTAATAACAACACATGCTGTGAGTGTCAGGCAGCTGATTTTTTCAAAGGTCAGATCAATTTAAAGGTTCTTTGTGCAAATTCAAGTTACCTTATAACAAAGCAATCCACGTCCCAAAAATATCTGGTTTTTCACCTATTTCTTGCTCTCCTTTTTCACTTTAAGTGGAGATGTCTATCATACTCAGCTTTTGCTCATTCCTTTTCTAGAGTTCTGTGTGAATCAGGATTTTGCCTCACTAACGTACTTAACATTTGAAAAAAAGGATCAGAAAAAAGCTTCCAGTAATAGCGCACTGAAATTTATTGCCTCCAGTGACAGACATCTGTCAGCTGTGAAATACGTAATATTGGTATAAGAACTTGAAAAAAAAGTCTCTATGGTCCCCAGGAAGTCACAGTATGACAACAGCTGGAGAGTAAGGGAGTTAAATACTCAAATATAATTGTCTCATCTTAAAGCATTGGATTCTTTCTTAGTGGATAGAATTGCCACTGAAAACCAAAAAGAATAAACCAGTGTGAATAAGTGTGATTCAGTTTCATGGAGGTGGTTATATGTTAAAACTTCTTTTACTTCTGCTCAGCAATGAAAACCAAGCCTTTGGAAAGCTTCTGTGCGGGGAACGGGCCCTGGTCGTGAGGCAGCTCCCGGAGCACTGGGACTGGCAGTAGTGGCAGCACCATGAGCTGGGGAGGGGCGATCCCAGGGCTTGCGGGCAGTGAACCGTGAGTCATCCTGCTGAGAGGGCTGCTGAGGAGCCAGGCAGAGAGCCTGGCAGCAACGCAGGAAGGTTTGGAAATCTGCCTGATAGCAGTCAGACTCAAAGTCTGTCAGCCTTGTCTCATTTAATTCTATAAAAAGTAAAGAGGTTGAATAAGAAATATCAGTTTAGAGAAAACAGCTTTCTTTGGCAAGATACTATTCCATGAAAGGATTTTTAGCGTCTAGTGTACTGCATTGGGTGTAAGCGCCCAAGGTTTTGGTAGCGTGGGGGCTGCATGAGTGTCTGGCGTGGTCGGGGGCTGTCCCGAGCCGGACACAGCCATTCCAGCCGGCTCCAAGAAACGCACTGCAGGGCGCAGCTCAGCCTCTCAGCCAAGGTGGTGGCACCTCTGTGGAAACATACTCAAGAAACTGCAGAAAACACCAAGGTCAGAGGAGGAGGAGGAACTTTTCCTGGTGACAGGGCAGGGATGTCCTCACAGCCCACAGAGGACCCACGCTATAGCAGATAGATATTCCTGACTGGAGCTGCGGCCCCTGGAGAGCTGACGCTGGAGCAGAGGAAAAGCGGGAGGAGGAGGGAGCAGCAGAGAGGAGCCGCTGTGTACTGAGGCACTGCTCCTTGCATCGCTGGAGGGACTGGATGTGCCCTGCAGCAGTAAAAAGTAGGGAGCAGGGGAGTCTAGAGAGAAGGCGTGAAGGTGAGCCTGGGAAAGGGGGGAAGAAAAGGTTTTTACCTGTGTGTTTTAATGTTTGACTTTTTGCTTCTGCATATGTGAATCAGTAATAATTTCTATGTATCTATAGGTCTATATCTAGATAAATGTAGAGATAGAGAGATAGAGATAGAGAGATAAAGAGATGGAGATACATATGGAGACAGAGATCCAGAGACTGGGAAAGAGGGAAGGAAAAGGGGTTTACTTGTGTGTTTTAATGTTTGTCTTTTTTTTCCTACATATCTGAATCAGTAATTATTTCTATGTATCTGTAGATCTATAGATCTATATCTAGATAGATATGGATCTAGATCTATAGATTTATAATTTTTTTCCCCAAATCTAGCCTGGTTTGCCCATGGTGGTAATTCATAAGTGATCTCCCTGTCTCTACTTCAGCCTGTGAGCCTTCTTGCTCACAGGTTGTTCCATCTGTTCTCTCCCACTGTCCTGCTGGGACAGGGGATGAGGATGAGGGGAAGGGGACAGGGTAAGGAGGGAGGAAGGGGCTGGACATGGGGATTGGCTGTTAGCTGGAGCTGATCCTACACATGAAAGCATTGTGTAAAGCTCATTCCCTTTTCCTTTTGCCAGAAAAGAAATTACCCATCAGAAAGGTGTGCCATTCATCAATAGATTTTATAGCCAGGACAGCCAACATGATCACCAAGTCATAGGACTGACATTACATTCTTCCATTACCGCTTGAAGAAAAGAAAAACATCCAGTCTCAAAAAAAATCCAGTCATGGAAAAATCCACCACAAGTCCTTTTACATTTTTCAGTGGTTAATTATCATCAAAGTTCTAAGTCATAAAATTATTATGTTGCACCTTTTTTCCTGCTGCCTTACCACTTCTGCTGTGTCATTCCCAACTCCAGCATACAATCCTTCTTTTCTGGTATTTTTTTTAGGCTCCTTTTTACATCTTTGGATTTGCTACTGGGTGCCCTATCACGTTTTTTTCCGAAGTCTTCATTCAACGGTGCTTTCCCTCTCTCCTATTTATTTTCAAACAGTCTGGATTTCACAAGCATAGACCCTGGAGTGCAATGCCATGACACACTCTCAGTATGTTCATACCACAGTATATTTCAGGGTTATACAAAACTAAATCAGAGTGTGCAGGTGTTCCTCCTGTCTTCTGTCTTGTGCAAAGAAAATACACTGAAGAGAACTTATCAGTGATTCTAACCATTATAACTGCTACTCCATGTACACATGTAAAGCAACATGTAGTCTTGCAGCACAAGGATATACAACCATTTTTAACTGACAGCTCCTAGTTCTTAATAAATTTTGAGTTTCATCTGTTTTGCATTTCTCCACAAGAAAGGAAGTTTTAAACTAAAGTTATTTAAAACAAAACAAAACAAAAAAAAGTTTTGAAGAAATAAGCATGGAAAGAAAACTGTATATATATCCAAAAGAAATGGCCTTCATGCTTGAGTAATTCATCAATGTGACGAAACATAATTATAGCATTTATTATTTATTTATGTTGTTACACTTTATCTATAGGATAAAAGTAAACATAGGAAATTTCAGCCATAATACTTGGTTTTTGGAGCACTGAATGCCTGAGAACAAGGGATTCCTCAATGTTTCCTCATTCCTCATTCCTCCAAAATGTTTCCTCAATGATAACCATAGCACTGGTTTGCTGATGCTTTTATAATAAAGACTTGAAAGGAAAACCCATGGAGGTTGAAATCGGTTCAGAAACCAGTGTTTAAGCAAAAGTTTCCTTCATTCCCATCCAAAATCATTCCTACCATAATGAAAGCACTGTGCAGAGACTCCAGCATAATAGTTGACATATGCACGACACTATGAGGTGAACCTATTCATTTTCTGAAAAGAGTCAGTAATGACATTCTCCAAGGTGAGAGAGGCTTGCAGTTAGGCTCCTGCGGCTTTTACACCTTGTCAGAACAACAAAGGAAAGGAAGCAGTAGTAGTCCATGACTTTCTCCTCACCGTTTTCTTTTATACTTCGCTGGTTTCCAGCATGCTGTCCCTCTATCACTATCAACTCTAACTAAGGCTAAGTAAGTATTTTCACAAGCAACTTGCTATCTCTGAATTTCCCTGGCTGTCATTTTTGAACACAGCAGGGTGAATACTTCCTTCCAAGTTGAAGAAGAGTCCCTGAAGGCTTCTGCTACTCAAGGGCTATACTATGCGCTTGTGCACTGACTTTGCACTTATGCAGAAATAATTTCTCCAAACATACGTGATTATCTGCATACACAGAATCTCTCACATGGGATCATGGTTTGGGTCAGGTTGATCAATGACAAGACGACAGATGGCCTCCCACACCTCTTGCTCTAAGATGAGGAAGAAGAGAGAGAGAGATTTGTGAGTTTAGAAAAAAAACAAACAAGTTTAATGAAATATTGGTAACACAATTAAAAAATGGAAATAATGAAAGAGATACAATATATACAAAAATGTGCAAAACCGTATCAAGCTCCCAGGGAGATGTCACTGGCAGGCACTGGGAAACTTCCAGACTGGACTCAGTGACAAATGGGAACTGGAACACACTGACTGCAAAAGGCAGATGAGCTGACGGGTCCTCTCAGATGTCAGTCATTGAAGAAAGAGAGCCATTGAAGTAGCAGTCCGTTGAAGAAGACCCAACGGAGAAGATCCGAAGAAGAAAAGCCCTTGGAAAAGAGTCCTTGGAGAGCAGCCAACCTGATCTCTTTGATACCCCAGCTTTTACACTGAGCATGGCAGATGGGATGGAATACCCTATTGGTCAGTTTTGGGTCACTTGGCCAGGTTCTTTTCAGTGGTGCCCAGCGACAGGACAAGAGGTAACGGGCACAAACTTGAGCACAGGAAGTTCCACCTAAACATGAGGAGGAACTTCTTTACTTTGAGGGTGGCAGAGCACTGGAAGAGGCTGCCCAGAGAGGTGGTGGAGTCTCCAACTCTGGAGACATTCAAAACCTACCTGGACGCGTTCCTGTGCAACCTGCTCTATGGTGACCCTGCTCTGGCAGGGGAGTTAGCCTAGATGATCTCCAGAGGTCCCTTCCAACCCTACCATTCTGTGATTCTATGATATGGGTGTATATATATGGTTGTTGAGGAAAAACCTGTAATGCTGTCTTTCTCAACAGTTTCTTGCTCAGCTTGTCACGTCCACATAGTTCAGCTAACTCACAATGAAATACGTAATATGAAGCAAGTTCTTTCAAATCTTTCCCAATGGTATGCCTGGTCTTCTCAGGCCTTCATCTCAGTGTGTTCTCTAGTATATAGTGTATCTATCATATTAGGCAAAAGTTAAAAATAAGGACTACAGAGACTTTGTAATATAAATGATGCTTCCTGTTTTATCCTAGATAATTCTAAAGATTTTGAAAGCTAACTGAAAATCAAGAAGAGCCTTAACGTCCTTCATTGAAATCAAAGCCAAGTCCATTTTATGAGATGGACGCCTCATTTTTCTCTCTACTTTCTGGAGTACTTTTATTCCCAAGAGATTCTGAGCTACAGAAAAACACCGGCATAGCTTTTAATATAAGAGAATAATTATCACTGCAGTATTATACAGCAACTAACATGTGCATGAATTTAGTGATCTGCAATCTTTAAAAACAATTTCCATTTTATGAGATGGACACCTCATTCTTCTCTCTAATTTCTAGAGTACTCTTATTCCCAAGAGATTCTCAGATACAGAAAAAAAGACATTTAGCTGGTTAGATTCTGTCCTTCAACAAAGTTTTCCTCTTTTCTGCCATAATTGAACACTGGCTTCAGAAACAAAGTTGGATGTACATATGTTAGCTTTCTGGTGATACAAAAAAAGGATCATGTTCCTTCACCATTTTTAGGCCCTTCTCCATGTGAAAGCAAACTTACTGGTCTCAAAGCAAAAAGAATTTAAAGTTTATGGCTACTTGATTCATAGTCAGCCACTAAAATCAGAAAGGTGATAAAGCTAGAACATCAAAATTGTCAGACTATCAAAAAAATTACCACTGCATCAGTGATTTAAAGTGGCTAGAAGTTCAAAATTATTTAAATAATGGGTAAAAAAAATGGGATAATGGTTGTTCTTCTAGAGGAAAAAAAATGTTTAAAACAGCAAAGGAGTAATATAGCTATTTTATAAGAAACAAAATTATGAAAGAAAATAAGATAAACTAAAAAATGCATTACACTGAAATAACATAGTAAGCTAATTAGTAAAATGAAATAATTCTTTTTCTTTTTTTTTTTTTTTTTTTTAGGAAAATTGAAACTATTATATTTCCTGTGCATCTAGCTAGCTAGTCTTACTGTGTATAGACTGTGGTTATGATCGCATGGAAAAAGTTTACAGGGGTTGAACAATGGCACGTGTTGCAGAAGGTGAAAACATGTAAAACCAAAAGACAAGATGCAATTGACTGATTTATTCAGAATCTCTACTACTATGTCCTAGGCAAAACCTATGACAGTGGATGTGGTATACAAATTGTGGATGTGCAGATCTTAAGCTATATTTCTGGAAACGTTCATGTGTGCTCAAATGTTTATGTGGTATTTTTTTTATGCACATTTTCAAGAATGCAAAGATGTACAAAATAGAAATGGAAAATCCATTCTTGTTAACTCAGGTGGAAGACATGAAAAATCAAGCAGAGAATAGAACGGAAAAACAACTGTTGTAAAATTGTTAGTGAGCTATTGTTGCAAATATACAGATATATGCAATAAATATAAGAATATTTGACTGGAGACCTCTTTTGAAATAGTTAAGCTCAGACATTTAAGATTGATTCAATTAGGCAATAAAAGTTACATAGACAACAATCTCCCATTCTGTCTCCCTCCACATATTAGAATAAAATAGCTAATATTTAAAAGAAATATATAGACGGGCATCAGTGGTTATATGTATAACAACTAAAGAATTACTTTTGAAAATCTTGTATGTTGGGGACTGTGGGACCTTGTGAACCTAGTTTCACTTTTCAGGCATTTGCCTAGGTCTGGTATTTGAGATGGCAACTATGCCATTGATTTAATTGCACCATTAACAACTAAGGAAAAAAGGTCATTTTATTATCACTAAAAGAGGAAAAAGTTGCTGGCTTTAAAGCAAGTATCACACACAGTGAAGAGGAATAAATTCTTTGTGAAATTCAACAAACATAAGTGTTTATAACACTAGGATTATACTAAGCACCACAATTTGTGCTCACCAGACTTGTTTTCATCAGACTACATCTTCATTTGGGTATGGATAAATACAAAACTAGGGTCCAATCTGGAGGATTTGTGTGAAAAAATTCCAGTGAAGGAAAGTCAAAAGAAAATTTTCTCTTCATATATTTACATTGTTGATTCTACCTGGATTACCTCAAAAGAAATCAATAGCAAATCAATTATAAAAGAAATAAAAAGAAATTTCAAAAAAAAATCAATCATAACTGCAATATTATACAGCAACAAACAGTTTCTACTGAACTGAATAATCTGAAATCTTTCAAGCACCAGGTCTATTCCCTTCCTTCATAAGACTTGCCACACTCTACAGACCACTATTGTCAATAACCTGCACACTCTCTGTGGAAGAGGCTAACTCCAACTCTGCTTGCATAATTTAATAAATTATCATTATAATATCTCTACAAAAGTCAGTGCTTTCCCAGTCTATGTTTTTCTTTTTACATAGTCACAGTACTCATTTTAAAGCCTTTGTAAACTACCAGCAAAGGAAAGCTATCAGAAAAAAAGTTCTTAATGTAAGGACATCAGCAATGTCTGCAAATTCTCCCATGAATGCTGCAGGATAAGCACTATGCTCTTCTTTCAGCAGCAGACAATATCTGATTAACTGAGATATATTTCCAAGTATACTCCAACATGTTGAAAGAACACATTAGATAACACTTACTCACACTCAGACATCTGCTTTTAAACCCTGAGCAGTTATTCTCAATGAGAGTCATGATATTAGCCACAAGTTTTTCCAGTTTTTGTTGAATGATTACCTTGTGTCAGATAAAGCCTTTTGTAGAACAGAGTGAAATATTTTGGCCTGTAATTTTCACTTAGCCCCAAACCACATGTTCAGTGACAACAAATTGCATTATTTCATTAAGTTTCTACTAGACTGTTCACATTAAAATTTAGAAATACTTAATATTTTAAAAAATCTATTAGATCATTCCCTGTTTCCCAGAAATTTTCATTTGCTCCAAGAATGATGATTATTAATGTCTAAATCTTTTCAGTAAACAACTTCAGGCTACTAAAACCTAAACTGTCTTTGTTTTGAAAAATAATTGTTCTAGGTTATAAATATTTTCCCAGTATCTAAAAACTACTCCAAATAAATACCATAATTATAACCATTTATAAGAGAAACAAGTGAACAAATAAAATAAATCATGCATTAAACCTGCTTACATTTCAATGTAGCCTCATAAAGGCCTCCATTTCGCTTTGTTTCCTAGCTTGCTCCACCCAACCAACTGATAAATCAGGACTTCAAGTTTTGTCTGTGTCTTTTTTATTTTCCAGGGGAATATGACATTTCATACAGCTGATCTCAATAAAAGATATTGCTCCATAAAAGAGTATGGAATAAATATTTAATAAATCCTACATGTAAATATCCTTTTAGATAGGTATAAGTAGAAAAAGAACTGCAGATAGAGCAAAGAAATATAGAGAGAACAAAGAACTCTTTTCCATTTTCAAAACCCCATCAAATGACCATAGACAGTTAATATAATTATCTGTTAGCATATCTATATCTATATAACCTGTCCTTATTTTTAAGAGTCATATACTATTTTGAGGAGTACCATGTTGTTCTGAATGCCCTCTCACTGCTTAGTGTTGGAATATTGAGTCTACATATAACCTGACAAATCTGCCATTGGACAAAACCAGCAGTAACTGAGCTATATTTTAGAGCTCATTGGAGGACAAGTATAGTACCTCTAAGGGGACCTCAGAATGGTGAATGAATTTTGAGGCTGATGATGCAGAAAGTGATGTGATTCTTACAGTGACTCATATAGAGGTTTCATTTCAAGATAGTGCATCCTCTCTTTCACAGACAATTCATTCATTGTGCTTAACTCATGGAATCTATGTTCTGATTGTGCTTAAATTTACAGTGAGATCCTGAAAATTTTCTACTTCTTTGGTATTAAACATGTACCAATAATGAATAAGCAACAGTTCGGTGATCTCTAGCAAGGAGATGAACCTCACTGGAGGCAGTGTGCGTGGAGAGAATATGTATTATAATTCTATGCCTTTTTCTCCCTACTGAAGCATTTACTCTATGTCACTGGAAATTTTTAATTCAAGTGTTTTCTTATAGTAGTCACTTCCAATCAGTTCCTTCTCTGACTAGATATTCTTCTCTATGGATCCTAAGGAGAACCCATAAGCACTTCTTTCTTTTTCTTCATTTTTCCCTGTGAATAGTGAGTTGATTTACTGTAACGTTCAGGCTGTCAGCCAGGAACCATTAGGGGCTCTTGCTCTCTACTCATGGCTGTTCAAATACTGTTAGTGTAGGGACAAGCCCAGAATCCTTTAGAGACACTAGAAGGCCAAATACATAATTAGGGTGAATAAACATGAAAAGGAGAGAGGGATGAATGAAACTAGTAACCACTGTACTGATTACAGCAAAACTGGTCACTGACAAATAGGTCACTGCAGAATCAGTGACTTTCCTTATCAATGCTGACAACAATTTAATGTAAACTTGCAAACAAAAATAACTAAAATTATTCCTGCACCAAGAAATCTAGGAAAAACATTTGTCCTACATTTTCAGCACCAATAACACCACCTGTGTTCATGTAGCTCACTGTCCACTAAAACTTAAAACTTTTTCCTGAATAAAGCACTAATCCCTTTGCTGTTGGCACGTCAGACAAGATTCTCTAAGGCTCCAGTTCATGCCTAATTGGTGGGAGCATAATGCAAAGAAGCAGCAGAATTTCTAGCCAAAAGATGCCATTGTCAGATTCTGATGAAACATAAAATAAAAGTTATTTGGGGCTATGCAGCATAATATTGTTATCAGCTGTGCTCTGATAAAGGGGAATCAGAAAGTGGAAGAGCCAACGTAGTTGGGAGAAAATGGAAATGTGACAATACCCCTGTTGTGAAGATATAAACATACATAATATGAAATACTGGGAGAGCAAGAAGAAAATCTGCATTACATACAATAGAGGGATAAACTAAGAGTGGGAATACTAATAATATTTATGAAGAGCAGTAAGTATCCTTCAAAGGTCCTGATATATCCTCAGAAGTTGCCAGAGTACACTGATCAAATTTTTTTCTTGACTTTCTGAAGTAGAACCATGAAAAATTTTGACAATTTCCCCAAAAATATTCTCTGTTGTTCCTTTACCCGCTTTTATCATAAATGGAACTTTCTGATGGTGCATCTCCTGGTATAATGGAAGACCATGGATTGCATCAACAACAAAACACTGTGTGTTTTTGACCAGAATGGAAGTAGAAGAGGGCAAAAGAAAGATGAATCAGTCTGTTTATACTTTTATCCCCTTGACAGATTCTGGTTCTAAAATGTAATAAGCATAAAATCCTCTTTTATGAAAGCTTTTAGAAGTAATTAAAATACCAAGCAGACAGCATATGAATCAGTTCCTCCAGCTATCCTCCGGCTTGAAAAAGTCGAAGTGGTTATATGTTTGTGGCTGGTACTGATACTCTGAAGGTTACCACATGGCTGAGGCAGCTCTGCTGATGGCTTTTCTGAGTTGAAGCAACTGCAATTTTTTAGTGAGTCAGGCTTTCTGTCTTAATCACAATCCTAACAACCAAGGAAAACTGAGCTTGCAAGTCAGGGTATAAATCTCTCTTGAGCTGTTCACTGTTGCACTATTAGAGAGCATCCTCTTTTTCTCACAATGTGCAGAGATGCACAGATGGTAGAAGTTTGGAAAAAATCCCAGAATGGCACTGAGGGAGCAGTCAGAAAAATGAAGTGTAGGTAAGGAGAACAGAACTCTGACCCTATCAAAATTTTGAGGAAATACGAGAGATGACAAACAGGTAAACAAACCTGTTTAGACAAACATAAAATTCCAGAGTTTATAATAAATTCTGTAACTGTCTCAACTCTTACTGGTGGTAAGTTTTCAACAATTTTTTTTCAATCTTTTTTGTTAGCATTGTCAATGCTAGACAGTTTTATTTCTGGTGCTGCCAGCAAAGGGTTGCGTGGTAGAGAGGCCCATAAAAAAAATTTCAGCTTGCCATGAAGTTAGTGGTGATGTGTAGTGGTTTAAAGAGGTTGTGGTACTTCTTTATAATACACCAACATTGCTTACCCTGAAGAATACTGGCAGATGCACCTTGGTCCAAATGTTCACACATGTATATTGACATTAGCCTGCAAAAAGAAAAGGAAAAGCCGTGCTGTTAGATTAGCAAAATCTACTTTGTTTGATCCCATTTGTGAAATATGAAAGAATATGCTTACGGCTGTGTAAATTATTCTTTTGTAGAACTTGGTGCAATGCTGCTTAAGCTGATGGTTCCACTAGTTATTAACAGTAGTCTACAGTGGGAAAGTTAAGTTACAGGTCAGAATGTCATATGAAAGGGGATATATATAAATCAGCATTTCTCCTTTCTCCCCTGTTGTCAATATTTCCATGTAAGGGGAATCTGAAGGCCAGACAGAATCTGTGCTGCACAACTTCAAGGAAACTTCAATTCAGATTGAGGATTAGATCCTGATTGTCCCACATTTCTCCCTTTCATACTTCACGCAAATGAATTTCAAAAATTAGCAGAAAAAGATGAATATCTGCAAAATATCTTGTGTTTGATGAATAGGCTATTGTAACAAAAAAATAATTGTTCTGTCAAAACTGTTTTTACATTGTACACTTTCAATGTAAAGGTGCATGCCCGCTGCAAATACACACATGTTAGGAATGAAGTGTAGACTCTATATTGCAGAGTCTTGTTTTGGTTAAGTGCCTCTTTGTGAGTCATGATGGATACTACAGTTTATAGTTAAGAAAGGACAAAAGGTAAAGGTGCTCAGATGACTTTAAAATCAGTTTTACACCAATTCTTAGTTCTTAATCAAACATGGTAAATTTGTAGATTATGTATTTTGTTCATTCATCACCTGGCAGCACTTTCACTCTAAACTTGTCTTGCTTGGCCATTACAGGGTATTGTTACTGCTGATTTTTAGAATTATTCAAGTGAATATTGAAAAGATCTGGAATATGTCAGAAATTCAAAACACACTGATTTGAATACTCAGCAATTAGTATGAAAAGCTTCATTCTCCTCCTGTAACTCTTATGCTAAGGATGATATGACACATAGAGAGGTGAAAAAATGTTTCTGTCAAAATTAAATATACTACTATTTGGTCTCTTTCTTTTTTAAGAGCATCAGCATCTTTTAATCTGCAATTTTTAGATTTGTTTGCATTAATGCTAATAATCTGTCTAGAACGACTCAACTCCCCAGCAAAAGTGGTTCTTTATGATACTGCAGTATTCTTCGATTTTTCTACTGTTCCAGAGGCAGTAAAGAAAGTGAGAAAATGTGGAAAACTGAAGGAGGAATGGCTTGTCCACAAATGAAATGAAAACATTCTTCATAATGTGGACAAGCATTCACAAAGATTAAATTACATTTTGCAACATTAAAATTAATTGAAGATATATTCTTTCTTTGAGGGAGTTTTCTTTAAAGCAAGTAAAGGGTCTCTGAAGATGAAGAATCCTTGTGAGCATGCTTTGAAGACTTCACCTTGCTGTCAAGAAAATGCTAAGATTAAAAACTTCAGACTGGGAACTTTTTCCTGATGACCCTATATTCCAATTTACTCAAAGTGCTTTGCAGAATTGAGACTAAATAACTGTATCTTTTTATATCTTCAGAAGAGAGGGACTTCTAACCTAACTGTCTAGCTTGAATCATGTATGAATAATATTTAAATAATATTGTAACTCAGTTCCTTGAGTCAGTGAAAATGACATTCCTGGAAAAGATTTTTAAAATATCAGTACAAAACCCTGCATTTTTAGGAGTTAATGGACAACATTTCTGCTTCAGTAAGTGTACTGAAGCATTTTATACTCACAATGGCAATTTTTACACCACCACTATTGTTATAAGTGGCAAGGGCTGAATTCATCACAGTGCTTGCTATAAAAACTAAATAAATATTAAACAAGATCTTCCAGTGAACAGAAAGTGTTCAAAGGTGACCAACTAATCAAAAACAGTTTTGTATTTTCCCTTTCTGAAAGCATAAGAAAAAAAATAAAAAAAACTAACATAATTTTCCTTTGGTTTCATTTTAGATTCTGTGGACAAATGGAGAACTGGCATGCATATAACAGCTCAAATATCTTGCAGAGAAAACCCAAAGTGGGTGGAGGCTGCTGATATTGTTTTATTAACATACCTCTAATCAAAAAACTTGGGGAAAATACATCTTTGTTAAAGATTCAATGTCATAATTTCTGCCAGCATGGATTGAAAAAAAGGCCTAGAATGAATCTAGCAGAAGGAGCAGGGGAAACTAGTCTTGCTGTTATTGATATTTCTAAGTAAAAAAGAACAAATTCTTCTTTTAAAACATTCTGACTTTCTCATTCCTGTCTCCTCTATACATGAGAATAAGATGTTGGCTGCAACATTCAAAATCAGCTTTTTTTCTTTGTGCATAATCTTTTTATGGAAATAAATTCAAACAACAAACAATGATTATATTTTTTTTGTTGAATAGAAGCTATATTCATTCAAGCATAGCAAAACCATTTATTTGCCTGTGGCAGCAATCATTGCTTGCTATCATTGTAATATTTGTACTCATTTAGTAGCCTTAAATATGTCTTTAATAAGTTTGCATATTGAAGGTGAACTTCAATGATGATAAAAGGGTAAGAACGAACAGGACTACTACACAGTTTTCTCAGTTAGGCTTATAGTTCAAGTAGCTTTCATTCAGGATGCCTGAAAGTGCCGGTCATGTCCAAGTACCTCTGTGAAGTAGTTCAAATCAAGCATGCTGTACTGCATTCAGAATCTTGGTGGATCAACACTTTAAAAAGCAATCTGGGGAAAATACGTGATTTGCAGCAAAGCTAGTTTTAATGAAAGCGTTGGAAAAGTCATGTTTGCTAAAAGTAGGTGTAGTGGTTCCACTTGTTTCATAACATTCCACAAAGCTGCTTTTGCACATTAAAATTGACTATCCATTCAGACACTTTCCTTCTATTTTGTAAAATCTGGTTGTTTTGAAGTGAGGACTGAGCTCTGCATTTGCAGGAAAACATGAGACATTTATAAAACTGTTCTGATCACTGCTAACCTTTCTTTCCTAGTAGGCCATAAGTGCTTGTAGGTGTTTGTGCCACTGGAGGCTACTAGTAAAGAGTCTTCAGTCTGTTTAAAAACTTGCAGAGAATATGAATCAGCCCATGTTCTAAAGCATACGCAATCTAGTTAGGGAAGATAAGGGGTTAAGAAAAAAGAGGCTGAATATTCAAAGGGGTAGTCAATATGAAAACCTTAAGGGAATCACCTTATTTCTACAAGGTTTTTGATGTTGTTTTGTTGGTTTCCCTTATTAAGTTGAATTTAATGTTATTTAACATGACTAAGTTAAATCCTTTTGGAGAGGTTATCTCAGGGTATGAATGGAAAGGCAAAGGACAGCAGGGCCAATTGGACTCAGTGTAGTGCAGACATCAGAGACAGGCAAAATATTTTTGAATGAAAACTTCAGAAAGCCATCTGAGAGTGCTTCTGGTGTAATTCGGTCTGAAGCTTTACTCTGTAGGTACTGCATTAATCTTTGCCTTTTAGTAGAGAATAATTCCCAGACTCACAGAAATAAAGACCTGACATGTAAAACCTCTGCTGGAAGTATATTTCCCTGAATGTTTTGTAATGTGTCTCCTTTGTACTTGCTTTATTACAGATTCATGCCACCTAAAGAATATCAACTACTGGTGATTCAGTGAGGGGACTGTAGATTCCATTCATCCCACGCACGTATAACACTGATCACATAACTGAAAAAAAAATCCTTTGGGTCAACAGAATGAATTGCTGAGGGCTGCAAAATATTCCTGGCATCTGCTTGTAAAACTAGAAGGTGGTCATTGCTGCTGACTAAATTTCATTCTCCCAGATCTGTAACTCACCTGATGTTAAAATCTGTATCTCTTCATTGATGTCTTTATTGGCAATCTCAAAGGGGTGCACTTTCCTTTCTAGACAAAGGATTCTGATAAATGTTTAGCAAGGTCCTAAAGATGATGTGCTGAATATCCCTGGCTATTTATGTGCTACTGAAACTTTTTGTAACCACAAGAATACAGAGCACGTAGCAATATTCCATGATAAACTCTCATCCTAATAATATCCAAAATAAAAGTGATACAGAAGCACTGCTCATGGAACTGCATGAAAGCTTCATCATAAAGTATTTTAATAACTGATTTTGTCCTACCGTATAATAAAACCAATATGGCTAGGGCAAATACAAATATTAAACTATAAATCCCAACCTTCTCAGATTTTTGATATTGAGGTTTTGTACTAGATTTGAGATATTTCCACAGGCATCGTAAGACATGAAAGTAGGCGTCAGTTATATCTCTCTCTAAAATTTCAAGAATATTCTACCAGTTAGGAAAGTTCCCAAACAGTTGCCAGTTGCTAAATGACATACGGCATATGCATTCTGAACTGATTATAATGTGGACTGAGAAAATGCTAAAGGCCACAAACTCTCTACAATATATAGACATTGATAACTGGACATATTATCTCTGTATTTTCCCGGTCAAATTATCCATCACTGTAGCAATAAAACCAAACTGCATTAGAACCAGGCCTTTCCATTTAGCACACTGAACATCTCAGGGAAATGCTGCGTTCAGTTTTGTACTGCTCAGAGCTAACTTTTCCATTTATCTGTTTATAGGTCATCTCAGGTCAATAATGGTGCCAGGAAAAATGCATGCTAAAAAGCTGTATAATTAAAAAGGTTTGGAATGCACCTACCTACAACGCATACAGAGCTTTCTTTTCTATTATAGACACATTTTCAATAGAATTGCCTTGATGGAGAGACTGAGTTGTCCCACCAGTTCCTACAGGCTTTTTCAACCTTTTGAATCAGGTTGTTTGCTGTGACTAATTCTGTGAAACTTTTATCAAAAATTATTATAAAACAGCTATGTATCTCAGAACAAACAGCTGGTTATCTGTTAAGATATCAAGGGATAGTTTAACTGAAACTTAAATGGAAAGATGAAGAACATACAGTTTTCTCTCTCTAATAATTGAGGAAGAATTCACCAGTCAATAGTCACAGTTGATCACATGTTCTCGCTAAAGCTATTGCATTAATTATTTATTGGGAAACTTATCAGGAATTTATATCACAGATGCTGCAAAGTTAAAAGAACTGCCTCTAACTGCAGCCCGTTTGGAAGTCCTGAGGTCTTCAGCTTTCTTATACAATGTCTTGGTAGCATTAAAAAGGCAGCCTGCCTTCTGTTTTGTTCTTCTTGTTCTTGACAAACTTGCTGAGTTGTGTCTTCCTTTTGTCTGAGTTCTAACTCATCCACTCTAAAGTTCCTCACTTCCAACATTAAAGCCTTGTGCGTTAGCAACAGTTGTTCAAAGCAAAGTCAAAGGAAGAAAGACATCGTTTTTCTTGATCTGCTCAAATTAGAACAACGTGATAATTTGGCACTCATCAAATTTAATCAAATTAGGTTACATTCAGGTCACATACTACCTTCCTGGGCCTTGATATCAGGAGAGGCCCAGGGGTGAGCTGCTCGCTGCCTTGACAGACAACTGTTTTTTCACTGGTGGAAGTTTATTGTAGTACCAAGTTCAACCACTCAGCTAATTCATATATCTATAACCAGAGACCACCAATGACTTTTAAGAAAACATGAGTTTTCTTAAACCTGATTTGACAAATTTTCCAGCCCCAGTAACAACATCCCTACTTTTGAATCCCTAAACAGCAGAAAAAAAAAAAATTAACGTCTTTGAAGGCTACAAACATCGGTAATTAAAATCCATTCCTCCTCTTCCACTTAGTATCAAATCCCTAAGTCTTTGAAGTATTTTCATCCTTTTCTAGTTGAAATATACAATCACAGTTAGGGATGTGATGGCAAATGCTAACCTTTGGCTCCTTTGGCTAGAAGGACACCTGGCTCCACAAGAAAATACTATGACAGACTGACATCTGAAAGAAGCGATTTCAACAGCAAAGAGAGCATCAGCTGGAAGAAAGCACAATTTCTGCCAGGAATTCAGAAATGCAGTCAAAACATAATTTTCCCAGTGAGCCGATAATGTATAATACCTTCCTATTGGATTAGGTTTTAAACTTACTTTTTTTTTTTTCTCTCCCAGATAATATAATCTACAAAAGCTCTAGCCAGTCTCCAATAGGAAGGAGTCAACACAATTTAATTTTACTTGTGCAGCTACAGATGCTCCCCTGCATATCATCATGATTTTTAGTATAGGGGAGGAACTGATGCTTTTTTTTCAGACATAACTCAGTGCCTACATATCAAGACGCGGGAAGGTATTTTGTTGTACTAAGTGATTTTTTAATAGCTGCATAAAGTAGATTGGGTGGTGGATATATGATGCAAAATACATATAAATATGTAAATGCTCTGAGATTTAGGCTTTGGTTCTAAGAAAACTCAACCTTTGTTGGCACCAAAGAAGTAATAAATTGATATTTTTAAGGAAAAGCTGTGCAACGACATCCCTATAAAAATTAACTGCATACATGCTAGTGACGTCCAGATTTGCTTCAAATTTTACGCAGCAACACACCACATGAGTTCCTAATTAAATTATTTTGAGTCCTGGATTCATCTTGAACAGGAGCAAGGTATTCTATAAAGTTTTTTACTCTATGAAGTTTTTTAACTTTTATTGATTATAAAGCGATGTGAGTTCAAGAAGTTTTACCCAGTGTTGCAAGGTCAATTACCCACAGGAAAACAAGGCTTATGTCACCAACAAACATGTGTAAGGGAGTTCCAGAAAAGTATGGTTTCAAAGAAAATGCAGAGAGTAGTTTCTCCAGAGGCTAGAAGGATCCATATCGCCCTGCAGAAAATTACTGTAACTGATAAGTAGCCTACGTCTGTAGTGGAGCATTTCAGCTTTTGGAACTAATGAAAACATCTGAAGAAGAACATCAGTATTAGCTCTTTCAGGAACGTTTTGCTAATTGCACATTGTGATCTGAGATTCATATATGAACAAATTTCCCTGCAAGCGACATTAATGGCAAAGACAGCTAGTATCTGTTGACTCACAGAAGACATGCAGTTTGGATAACATCCTTAGCCTCCTGTTCATTTCTTGATTTCACTGCCCACTGACTCACTTAGGTTTTTAAAAGAACAGTGATTGCACATCACTAGGCTACCTACGGCACAGGAGCAGCCATAGCAGAAACCTTTAGGATCGACCTTTCTCTGACCAAATCTCTTAGGATATAGTCACCTTGTGGAATTAATTTTGAGTTCCTGCTGGAAAAACCTCTGGGGATAATAGGGATACTCTAACTGTTCTCTGTTGCTGACCCAGGTACTATGGAGCTTGTCTAAAAACTCTCATTCCTCATTCACACTCTTAAAACTGTCAGGAATTCTGCAGAAATGCCTATATCAGTTCTCAGAACTCTTAATGGTCATCTTTACAATAAAGAACTGCAACACAATGGCAGCATGGCTCAAAAAAAAAAGATTATTATTTCCTATTCCCAAGTGAACAAGACTAAAACTGAATTGTACTCTAGAGTTGCAGTTCTTCTCACGTGCAGGACACCTTTTAAAGGGGTAGCGTCATCTATTTTACATCTTTTCCATCCTGAAATGCTGTATTTTTTAATATGGTAAATAAATGATGCAGGATTTGGTTTTTAGCTTTCACTTTTCATTGTCAAAAGATATGTGATATGAATGTAATTTCTAATTCCCCTGTTATAAACCAGTTGGAATTATTACACTAAGTACATATTTTTCAAGTAATGTTGAATTAGAAAATTATGAAAGGGACACTTCTTTAGAGGACCAATAAAATGAGTATAGAAATAAACAATTCTGAGATTCTGTAAAAATGTGCTTAGAATTTAAAAAAAACCAAAACAACAAACCAAAACAAATGAAATTAAAGCAAACAACTTAGAACACATTCACAATGCAGCACAACTCACTGTTGTTGGCTGTAGATCAATGAATATATGATGGAAAGCAGGTAGTGTAGACCTTGACTTCCATAGTTTCTGCTTTCCGGGGAAGGACAAGGAGCTTTCTAGCACAGTTTAGAAAGCTGATGGAGCTATTCTGTAAATATAGGAAGGCAGGAGTAGAACTAATTCAACTCTTCACAAGTGTAGCTTGCTGCAATAGACCTCTGATTCTAAATCATGAATCACATACCCAGAGCACTGTGATACAAGCTTTGTGTCACAGCTAAGTGTTCATCTAGGAAATCAAGACCAACTGGGTCTTCTATACAACCCAAAGGGAAATATTACCACTAGCATATGTGGGAAAAGGTCAAACTCCTACAGGAAAATTACTTATCTCTGTATCCAGAATACAAAAACATACTGTTGATTAGTAAAATAAAAAAATAACAACTGATAATGTTATGTTGTTCCAGCATTAGGGGATATAAAAGTTACATCTACAAATATCCTTCAAAATAATTTGTAATAAATTTTCAGCACTGGACCATTATAGACCATGAAGATTATACGGTTATTCTGTAGAAGAGAGGCATGTACTAGGTGTTACCTGACCTGTTTTAAGACAGTTCTCAAGAAGCTGTGATTTTTCTTTTGATTAAGGGTCAATTAAAGGTTTATAATTAAAAAATGTGTTCAATTTTTTTGATGAACTGGCACAATTTTATATAACAACACGGCTTCTTATAGAATCATAGAATCATTTAGGTTAGAAAAGACCCTTGGAATCATCGAGTCCAACCATCATCTCCACTCTACAAAGTTCTCCCCTACACCATATCCCTTAACACCACATCTAAACGAGTCTTAAACACATTCAGGGATGGTGACTCCACCACCTCCCTGGGCAGCCTATTCCAGTGTCTGACCACTCTTTCTGTGAAGGATTTTTTCCTAATGTCCAGCCTAAACCTACCCTGCTGCAGCTTGAACCCATTCCCTCTTGTTCTATCGCTAATTACCTGTGAGAAGACACCAGCAGCAACCTCTCTACAGTGTCCTTTCAAGTAGTTGTAGAGAGTGATGAGGTCTCCCCTCAGCCTCCTCTTCCTCAAACTAAACAGTCCCAGCTCCTTCAATCGCTCCTCATAAGATTTATTCTCCAGGCCCTTCACCAGCTTCATTGCCCTCCTCTGCACTCGCTCCAGCACCTCGATATCTCTCTCGTATTGGGGTGCCCAGAACTGGACAAAATACGCACCAGTGCTGAGTCCAGGGGGACAATCACGTCCCTACTTCTGCTGGTCACGCTATTTCTAATACAAGCCAGGATGCCATTGGCTGTCTTGGCCACCTGGGCACACTGCTGGCTCATGTTCAGCCACTTGTCAATTAGAACCTCCAGGTCCTTTTCTGCCAGGCAGCTCTCCAGCCACACTTCCCCAAGCCTGTAGCGATGCATGGGGTTGTTGTGGCCCCAGTGCAGGACCCGACACTTGGCCTTGTTCAAGCACATTCCATTAGTGTTGGCCCAATGATCCAATCTATCCAAGTCTCTCTGTAGAGCCTCCCTATCCTCATGTAGATCAACACTCCCTCTTAGCTTCTTGTCATCTGCAAACTTGCTGATGATACACTCTATTCCTTATCAAGGTCATCAATAAAGATGTTAAACAGAAATGGTCCCAACACTGAGCCCTGAGGGACACCACCTGTGACCGGCTCCCATCTGGATTTAACTCCATTGACCACCACTCTTTGGGACCGCCCATCCAGCCAGTGCTTGATCCAGCAGATCGTATGCTCATCCAGGCCATGAGCTGCCAGTTTTTCCAGGAGAAGTCTATGGGGAACAGTGTCAAATGCTTTTTGAAAGTCTAGGTAGACAATGTCCACAGCCTTTCCCTCATCCAATAATCTGGCCATCTTGTCATAGAAGGAGATCAGGTTCATCAGGCAGGACCTGCCTTTCATAAACCCATGCTGACTAGGCCTGATCCCCTGCTTGTCCATTATATGAGTTGTAATGGCACCCAAGATGATCTGCTCCAAGACCTTCCCTGCTACCGAGGTCAGACTGACAGGCCTATAGTTTCCCGGATCCTCCTTTCTGCCTGTTTTGTAGATGGGCGCTACATTTGCTACCCTCCAGTCCATTGGGACCTCCCCAGTTAGCCATAACTTCAGGTAGATAATGGAAAGTGGCTTGGCGAGCATGTCTGCCAACTCTTTCAGCGCTCTTGGATGTAACCCATCCAGTCCCATAAACTTGTGCACATCCAAGCGGCGTAGCAGGTCACAGATCACTTCCTCTTTAATTATGATGACCTCATTCAGCTTCCCCTCCCTGTCTCCCAGCTCACGAGGCTGGGTGCCCAGGGAACAGCTCGTTCCACTGCTAAAGACTGAGGCAAAGTAGGCATTGAGCACCTCAGCCTTTTCCTCATCCTTTGTGACTATGTTTCCCCCTGCATCCAATAAGGGAGGGAGATTTTCCCTAATCCTCCTTTTGTTGTTAATGAATTTATAGAAACATTTTTTGTTATTCTTAACAGCTGTAGCTAGGTTGAGCTCTAGCTGCGCTTTGGCTCTCCTAATTTTCTCCCTGCATAGCTTCGCTATATCCTTATAGTCTTCATGAGAGACCTGCCCCTTCTTCCAGAGGTCATAGATTCTCCTTCTGTTCTTGAGGTCCAGCCAAAGGTCCCTATTTAGCCAGGCCGGTCTCCTTCCCCGCCTACTTGTTTTTCAGCACACAGGGACAGCCTCCTCCTGTGCCTTTAAGACTTCTCTGTTGAAGTATGTCCAGCCTTCCTGGGCTCCTATATCCTTCAGGGCAGCCTCCCGAGGGATTTTGTCAAGCAGTCTTCTGAACAGGTCAAAGTTTGCCCTCTGGAAATCTCAGGTGGCAGTTTTACTAACCCCTCTCCTTGTTTCCCCAAGAATCAGAAATTTGATCATCTCATGATCACTGTGCCCTAGACGGCCACCAACCTTTACTTCCCCCACAAGTTCTTCCCTGTTCACAAGAAGCAGGTCCAGGAGGGCACCTTCCCTCATTGGCTCACTTACCAGCTGTGTGAGGAAGTTATCTTCCACACATTCCAGGAACCTCCTGGATTGTTCTCTCTCTGCTGTGTTGTATTCCCAGGAGATATCTGGGAGGTTAAAGTCCCCCACAAGAACAACGGCAAGTGATCGCGAGATTTCCCCCAGCTGCTTATAGAAAGCTTCGTCTGCCTCACTGCTTTGGTTGGGAGGTCTACAGCAGACTCCCACAGCGATATCAGCTTTATCAGTCCTTAACCTAATCCAAACACTCTTCACCCCATCATCAGTATACTTGATTTCCGAGCTCTCATAGCATTCTCTAATATACAGGGCCACTCCACCGCCTTGCCTTTCCTGTCTGTCCCTCCTGAAGAGCTTGTAGCCATCGATTGTGACACTCCAGTCGTGTGAGGCATCCCACCACGTTTCTGTGATAGCCACTATGTCATAGTTTCCCTGGTGCATCATGTCTTCAAGCTCCCCCTGTTTGTTGCGCAAACTGCGTGCATTGGTGTAGATGCACTTCAGATGTGCCAGTGACTCCAGCACCTTTTTGTGAGTGTGGGCCCCATTTCCCACCAGACCCCTCCCAGGTGCTTTCATGATTTCTAAGCATCTGTCCCTTCTCTCAGATGAAATGTCAGAGTGAGAGTCCTCACTAGTCAACCATCCTTCAAGCCCTGGCATGCCGCCCTTGGGTTTATTCCTGACAGGCCCAGTTATCTCCCCTTCCCCCCTCATATCTAGTTTAAAGCCCTGTCAATGAGCCTTGCTAACTCCTGCCCCAAAATTCTTTTCCCCTTTTGGGATGGGTGCGTTCCACCTGCCACCAGCCGGTCAGGTGACTCATATAGCAGCCTGTGATCAAAAAAACCCAAAGCCCTGCCGATAACACCAGTCCCGGAGCCACAAGTCGACCTGTTGCCTCTTCCTGTTAATTTCCTCATTCATGATTGCCACTGAAGGGATAGAGGAGAGTACAACTTGTGTTCCTGATCTTCTTACTGAGAGGTCCTGGTAAGCACTCTCAAATCAGACCTATTAATCAAATAATGATTAACAGAAAGTGCATCTTGGACTTATGTTTGAATTTTCCAGAATCTTATATTAGCCAGTATGTTCAGACATTCAGAGCATAATCTATATATACGAACAGAAAAGATAAGTTCAAAATCTCCTTGCTAATATATATTAAAGTCATATGTAACAGTATATCTTTTTGCCCATGAAAAGCACCAGTTATCTGAATTTTGGTGTACTAAAATACGGTAGATAACAGCTCATGTACCAGCTAAATATCAAGAGTTTTTCACAAAAATCATCACTGACACTGTCCTGCATGAGATCCTTGTCTCTAAATTGGAGATACATGGATTTGGTGAATGGACCACTTAGTAGATAAGGAAGTGGCTGGGTGGCCACACTCGAAGGCTTGCAGTCAGCAGCTCAATGTCCAAGTGGAGACTAGTGATGAATGGCATTCCTCAGGGATCAATACAGGGACTGGTGCTGTTTAAAATCTCTCGGTGTCATGGACAGTGTGGTTGAGTGGACCCTCACCAAGTTTGCTGATGATGCCAAGCTGTGTGGAGCAATCAACACATAGGAGCGAAGGGACACCATCCAGAGGGACCTTGACAGGCTTGAGAAGTGGGCCTCTGTAAACCTCGTGAAGTTCAAAAAGGCCAAGTGCAAGGCTGCTCACATGGGTCAGGGGAATCCCAGGCACAAATACAGGCTGGGCACAGAATGGATGGAGAGCAGCCCTGAGGAGAAGGACTCGGGGGTGTTGGTGGACGAGAAGCTCAACATGAGCCAGCAACATGCACTTGCAGCCCAGAACACCAACCATATCTTGGGCTGCATCAAAAGAACCGTGGCCAGCAGGTCAAGGGAGGTGATTCTGCCCTTCTACTTTGCTCTCAGGAGACCTCCCTGCACTGCGTCCAGCTCTGGGGCCCCCAATATAAGAGGGACGTGGACCTGTTGGAAAAGATCCAGAGGAGGGCCAGAAAGATGATCAGAGGTCTGGAGCACCTCTCCTATGAAGACAGGCCAAGAGAGTTGGGGTTGTTCAGCCTGGAGAAGAGAAGGCACCACGGAGACCTTATAACAGCCTATAAGATCCCTTCCAACCCAAACCTGGGTTTGTTTGGGTTGGAAGCCTGCTGTCTATGATTCTGTGATACTGTGATCCAGTCATCATGTACAAATGCCTGATAATTTAAGGAAATAAAATATATTCCTACAGAATACACAATCACAGTGTTAATTCATTAGGTAAATAGAGACTGTGAGTTATGTGAGAGTATTACTAGTGATATAAAAAATATATTCAATGAGCTTTGCAGTAATGAACTTGTATTTTGAGTTGTATGTCATGTTTTATAAGAGCATGCAAAATATGGTATTCTACTGTTTTTTAATTAAACACCTGATGATTCAAAAACCATAATTATCTTAACTTTAAACTTCAGATCAAAATACTTTGAAAAGCCATGTATGTATGTAAGTGTCTTAAGTTTGTTGCTTCAACATATAAAGCTGATAAATAAAAGTCACATACTTATCCCAACTTTTAAAATAAATGTGCTGTGGGATGCTTTTTCTGAAATACCACTCATTCTTTCAAATCTCAAATATTATTGTTTAAGTATTTTATTGTCTTACCCTTTGGTGAGGGGTGGGGGAATTTTTAGCTATTTTTGTTACTCAAAGCATACTCTGCCTGCTGTCAAGTTCATTTCAGCCACAGGAATGAAAAATTAGACAAACTCAGAAGAGAACATAATCCATTTGAATGAAATACCAAGGGATCAACAGACCCAGAGAATACGAACAGGAATAAATACGTAGAGAGGAACAATCTTCTAACAGCATCAGCCTCTTGGTTTGTAAAACCTAAGCACATAGAAATGCTTTTATTTACAAAAGGTTTACAGGTGAACTACTAGAAACTATGAGCCAGATTTTAAAGGTATATTCAGAGAAGCAATAGTTCTACACTAAATATAAAATGTTTATCCTACATAAAAAGGTAGTACGTTAGTGCAAGCCCACATTTTCCCCCTGACTACAGACTGAATGCTCAGCTTTCTTCTGGATGTCATGATTCGTACTGCTCCAGACTAAGATTATGCCTAATTGGTATAATTTAATCTGCAGAAGCCTCCACCCTTCCGGACTCATTATCCAATACTGCCCTCATTAAAATGTTATGCTGCAAAGACACATACTAACTGCTACGATTCTGAAAGCCACTTCCTCCAACAGCCCCTAAAATAAAATAATCCTTAGTTACCTCTCTAGCAAAAAGAAGAAACAGTATATGTATTTTAAAAACATGAACCCAAATAGTTCACATAACTACTCCATAGGTGACAAATATTGCCATTTCTTTTCTCAAGTACACGTAATGGAAAAAAACCTACATGCTCACTAGACGTACAAGAGGAAAAAATATCAAAGACAGAGAAAACATGGAATTTATTTTTAGACAGTTCATACAGGAAGAACTTGACTGTAGCCAACAATACCTTTTCTATTCCAAGAAAATATAATTTTCGTCACAGATGACAAAAGTTAATAAAATATCCTAGAACACACTAATAAAATAAAACCCAATAAAACCCGTGATAGCTCTCTTTAATTAGATGTTTTTACTGTGACTTTAAAGGAAAAATAACAGCCTGCAGGGTTAAATGCATGTAATAAAAATCTCTGCCATGGTACAGACTCATAATAACTGAGCCTTCATATTCATTTTTCAATCCGAAGGAGTGGAAGTTATATGTTTACATTAACTGAATGAATGACATTCCTGCCACCAAAGAAGAATTGTGAGTGAGTGATGAATGTTTTTCAAGGTGAGAAGAACAAACAGGAAAAGGACTATTTTTCTGACTCCATGACAATCAGTATTGCACAATCCTTTTGAGATTGGTTAAATTCTGAGCATTCAAAAGCTGGGTTTTTTCAGTTTGGATTAAATGTCACAGAAGACCCAGTCTTCTTCATCAGACTGGTTCTCCACAGCATAGCGCCAAGTTGAAGTAGTTATCATCCATATGCAGAAAATTGTCAGTCAGTTTCTCAGCAGATATTAGTCTAGATAAAGGCCCATGTGATGTGGCCTCATTGTTTCTTATCCTTAACTCATTTTAAAGTAGCTCAAGAATCTTCACAGAGTAATAAAATGTGTAATAAGGACATACCTGTTTTGTAAAATTCTACCTCATGTTAATTGGAATCTCTAAAGTCTCTAAAGACTTTGTGCCACTAGAAAAAAATAATAAAAAAACCCAATGTTACCATTTTTTCGATTTAGCAGCGTGGTGTTCTTCAGCTATGCCACTCGAAAGTAAAAATGCCACTGAGCTATCCTAGGTTCTAGGGCTCTGCTCTAAGGACCTGGGGGAGAATGGGACAGCATTTAAAAATGTGTTTTTCCTCCAACTACTTAAGGATCCTGGAAGGCAATCTTTTGCCCATCTTTTATGTATAAATAGTGAGTTTAGGACAGCCAAAGTGATCCCAAAGGGCTCTTCTGATAGGCTTCCATTACTCTCCTGAATATCCGCTATATTGTTGGGATCAAAGTAAAAGACAAGAACAGTGTCTAGGTAGGCATTTTGTGAAGCCTCTTTCTGAGCACAAATCACTGAGATACAAAGAAAAGAAACACCGAAATATGAAAAGTAAAATGAGGAAGACAGTGTATGAAAATAGATATGAAGTTATATACTTCCAAAACATGCAAGGCAAAACTTATGAATTTTGGTCTGGGGCTGATCCCAGTTTTGGTATTCATGGTAGATTGGTAACTCCTTGTTGCTGTAAACTATCCTATAAGATAATAGCAAAATTCTCACTTAGGTTATTTGGAGGTTGAAGATCCACCACAGATAGATATATATGTATTTATGCCTAATATGTCTTATTTTCCTGAACGTTCCTGGAACCTGGGAAAATGGATTTGTTATAACGGGTTTGGCGCAGAGAGCAGTAGGAGGTAGATAGCTGACAGCTGACACCTATGGACACAAGGCTTCACAGTTAGCTATGCCCTACTAGCCTAAACTTTATCACAAGCATTGCCAGCAGACTAACTTGTGACAGAGTGACTCCAACACGTGGAACTCAGCGGGAGTTCAAAAGCAATTTCATCACAGTTATGCTTGTTTTTCTAAGTATTTGGGGCTGTAACTTAGGATCTAGTTTATGATTAATGTGCCATGTGTATTACGGTCTAGAGGTTAAATAATCCTGGCAGGCATATTTCCACCCAGTTAGCTCCAGTAGAATTGAAAAGGTTGGCATACTGAACAAGCACAGTAAAACATAAAAATAAATAATGTATAGCTTAAATACTTCTTCTTTGTATTGTTATACGTTCCAGTTTTGAAGTGTTTTCTTCATGCTATTACATCTCAATAGAGTGGTCTGACAAGATGACAAGCTATCAGTATGAGGACAGTTTTCACTTCAAGTTTATTTCAATTTTCTCAGTTTTAAGATTGCGTACACTTACATAAGAAGTATTCTCAGTTAAAAATGATAAAATCAAGCCCTCAGAAATACCTACACATTCTCTGACCTTAGTGTCAGGAACCAGGACACAAAAGCAATCCAAGATTTGCAAAAAGATGACATTCAACAGTATGTGATACAGTAGCTTTTCAATTCTATCTCCAACAAATCTGAATAAGCCATTAACAATACCTAAAGATGAAGCTGGAAGCTCTAAACTGTCAGTTCAGACATGCAGCTATGTAAACTGTGGAAAATTACCTGGAGAAGCATAGATTCCATACTGAAACATGGTCAGATTGCTAAAACTGCCCAAAGGGAAATTAAAAGCCTTTACAGCAACAAGACTTTCCCAAGTAACGTTGAAGTGGATGCATGGCTCTTTCCCAGCTACTCCCAAGTTAGGCATAAGAGATACCAGTCACAACAGCAGTGTCAGACAGTCCTTAATACATAAGACTGTACTCTATTTTCCATGAAGTGCCAGGGGTCTCACTGAGAATACTCATTTCAGAAGGTTTAAAAGCAACAGAGCATGTTAAAAAGTGCAAATCTCTATGGCGTCACAAATAAAGAGGCATTCCTGTGATGACATAAATTGATTAGCTTCCTACATCCAAAACCAGAACAGATTGTAACTTCCAGCACTTGGAACCTCAAGATGTGCTGCCCTCTGTGACACAGATTACTAATTTTTCTTTCAACCAAAGATGATAACATCAGATAGACACCAAAACTTCCAGTCCAGCTTTCAGCTTAAATGCTAAAGTCTGACTCTGTTGACTTCAGCGTAAAATATTTCAGCCCGTCTGAAATCTGGTTTTCCATGTACAAGTGAAACTTAAATTGTCAGACTCCTTTAAGTTCATCACTTGATGCACTGTCTAATGTTGCACCCCACTGAGATATCATTTATCATTTCACTTAAATAATACTTTCCATCCTAACAGCAGTTGCGATACTAGGTGGGAACTCATTTCTTCAGGTAATTGTATCCAAATAAAGGCTAAAATTAAATTCACTTTTCTGTCTTTTCATTTAAAACAAGCATTTTTTTGAGTTTATATGTAAATAGTTTCCTTCCCATTGTTGCATTATGTGCGGAAACAATCCACATCACTTGATAATTGTTACTTTAAGTAATGTATTACTGTGGAAATGTAAAAGTTGTAGACAGCATAAAATACATTAGAAGGCAATTGAGTTTAAATGCATCCCTGGGACTACTTTGCTGTGCCTGCAACTGCTTTTTGCATGGGAAAAGCACGAGTCTGTGAGATATTCTTTAACAGCTACTGAAATTGTACAGTGATTCTGACACTAGTTTTCAATCCCCAGATAATTTTTAGTCTAGAAAATGTCATGATCTGTAATACCAAGCCAGGATTTTACACTGAAATATCAATGCTAAGTTTAATTATTTTCTGCTTTTTTTTTTTGTTTTCCCCATGGAATCTATATTACTGGATAATAACGTGGCAGCTATGGAACCCTCTAAGTCAAGTCTTTACATAATATTGTAGAGAAATTTAAAGGTATCAGAATTATATTATAATAGCATCTGCAAATATATAACAAAAAACTCCCTGTCACAAGCATGGCTTTCAATGGAATTATAGGAATTGCAAACAGCAAGTCTGCCTTCCATCCTTGGTAAAATGGGTGAACATACAATAAAAAATAAGCTGACTGAACACAGGGAATAACTTGGAAAAAAGCCAGCGTGGTTCCTCTAACAGGAAATCCTGGGTCTCAAGAGTTTGACAAGGGAGTCAGTAACAACGTGGACAAAAGCAGTCCAGTAAACAAAATACTACACTTAGATTTTCTAAAAGGTTCCACAGTAAAAGAAACTAAATTGATATAAGGTTAGAGGAAATTTCATTAAATGAAGTGAAAGCTCATCAAAGGTAAGGAAGCAAAAACCAGGACCTGACGGTCCCTTTTCAGGATGGAGAAGACTCAGCAATACTCCAAAACAACCAATGGATAAATGTTAAGACTAGTTTTATTCAATGTCTTCACTAATGATCTAGAGAAGAAAGTTAACATTGAACTTTGCAAGTTTGCAGATGAAGCTTTTTTGGATAGTCAATGCTACCTAAAAACTCCAGAGATTTTGTGAGTGAGCTCTTCAGTTACAAAACTGAGTGAGGGGTTGATGAGGGGGTTGATGAGCTACAGAACTGGCAATTCATCTAGGGAAAAATAATCTAAAACCATGCTTACATGATGTTGAATTTCAACTGACAGTCACATTCCTGGAAAGATTTTGGAATCATAATGGATGGTTCATTGAAATCATAAACTTGACATGTAGGGCAGCCAAAAAATTACAATATAATTTTGGGTATCATCAAGAAATATTGTTAAGAACTAAGATGGTAGATGTCATTTTGCTGCAGTATAAAACCTATGGACATTGACATCTTCCTTTTACAATATTGCTTGCATTTATAATGTAGGAGAAAGCATCATTTTAGTGTCACACCATAGGGATCAACCCTTTTTTAGTGTTATCACAACTGAATAAAATTTAGATTCCTTATGATTTTGATGACCCAAAAATAATATTCAGCTATTCCTTGCAACATGCTGATGATTAATAGTCTGTCATGAGCTCTTATTTTATCAAATTTTTCATAGAAACAATAAAAGGAAAAGGAGAATAAAAATCTCAGATTAGATTAGGGAAACATAACCACAAAACAACAACAATGTTTATACTCCAGCTGAACTAACTGTAAAGCTACTCATAAAATTAGAAAACTGCAGCAATGAACATGGAAACAATGATGTCCTTCCTTCTTCGTGTAGGCGATGAGAATAATCACTAATGTTTTGACTGTTAGTTTAGGGAACAGTTATTCAGCTAACATAACATTCTAGTTTTCTTTGCTCCTAGCACACTTATTGTTTAAGCAGGTCAGCAACACTGCAAACTTAACATTTTAACAGGAATGAATTATGTCTGTGCACATGCTGTAAATTCCAAATTCTGGAAAGATCTACAGCACTACAACCTTCAATGAAATTTTACTATCACCTCATTTTTCTTCATGAAGTAAAATTAAGCTGTCATAAAATATAGCATTAAGCACTCTTTTAGTTATTACTGGCTGTTTATTACATGTCACTATCATACAATTTCCTTTCCTTATTATCCTTTTTTGGTCTTGAATTCAGTTTAAGTCAGGACAGACAGATGAGCACTAATTACTGTCATCGCCAGGAATCAGTCACGAGTTTGTCTTCCTCTTGGGAAGGGGCTCAGTCCTATCACTGTGGAAATCAAGGGGAGGTACAAAACAGGGGAGTCAGCTCCTTTTTGGACTTCAGGTTGCAGTCTGTTGCATAAGGAGGAGAAATATTTCTAGACATTTGCAGCTAGATTCAATAAAATACTAAGGCAATGCTAAGTTCAGTGCCATTTTTGAGATATCTAACCTCCAGAAAGCACCTATATGAGGAGAGTTAAATAATTCTTGTTGCAGCCGCCCATAGCCATTGGGATGGGCACTGCAGGTATGCATGTGAAAAGTGCTACTGCATATAAGGTGTTAATGTGGAGTGTTGAAGGGACTAGGACAGTCCCTTTGTCTTCCCCAGTCAATTTGCTTCAAAGTCTCAAGAGAATGGGCTTAAGCTTTGTCCAGACCTTATACAGAAGATGCCTAATGATACAAATTGGGAAATTTTTTGGACAAAGTTAAAAACTCCCATGCCAAATGCGGAGCTTGGGTGAAGACCTGGGAATGCACTTCCCCCTAGTCTATTCAGTAGATCCAACATCTAGAGACTACTTTGAGGGTTACCACGTTCATTTCAAGGAATTGAACAAAAACAATCTTTTCCCCTTAAAGTGCTGTGATGCATACATCTTCCATGTAATACAGAAGTAGAAGCTCAACTTTGAATCTGTTAAATCTATCTGGCAATCTATTAAACTGACTGGTTCCAACCCTCACAGCCTCTGTGTGTTTTCTGAAATTATCCAAGAGAAACAGATTTAATTCATCTGCCTTACCTCAGATGCATGCTCTTATTACCAGTTTTCCACGACAGACTCCCTTTGCCTCCCTTCTGGCACTATGACTAATACAGCTTTTACAAGCACACAGCAGCAGAGATTCAATGCGGTGGATGGAAACTGTGCCTCACATCTCCACACTAGCATGGAGCTTGATGGCTTCTCCATGAAAATGGGAAACATGGGGATGAGTCTATTCCCAATACATAATATAATCAAAAAAGCTCTTTCGCATGACAGTTCACCGTTAAGCTTTTTTAAAAAGGTGTACGGCACCAGCTTTCTCTGAAAAGATCACCTTTGAGAGTATTGTGCAAAGGCTCTGTCTTCACAGTGTGAATGAGGTCTGCTGTCAGCAAACCTACCAAATCAGCTACCTCAAAGATCATGGACTTCTGCAAGAGCCAAAATCACACTCTCCAAACAGTAAAAAGAGATCATTCCATAATGAGCTTCGGGGCAGAGTAGTGATGGTGGGAACTTTATGTTATGGTACTTAAATACGAGCTCCAGCAGGAGTTCAGCCTTTCAGAACACAGCCATAATCATGCCAACACACTTGCTACTCTTTTTCTCATACTTGAAGAAATGAGGGTACAGCATACAAAGAACAGGGCAGCTACAGTTGGGACTGTGACTGTGCAGCAGCACCTAATCTGAGTGTGGCGCTCTAAGTGACAACAAAAAAGCAGAGAGTGTATTTTTAAAGCTATGTAATCAAATGTTGATTTATTTAATGACTCTGCAAAATCTTTGTTTTATTAAATGGTTTCTCATCTATACTGACATTTGAAACTGTAATTCTAACTGGATTTCATTTTGTAAGATCAAGTATAAGCCATATCCAAAGTCCATATGCAAGAAGAGAAATTTTGTGTTGTTTTATTCTTATACTTTAAAAGTTTAAAAACTACAGTATTTATTCTTATGGTGATTAATGTCCATAATTGTGATTTCTTCAAAATACCTATATGTTATTCACTACAGAGTAAGAAAAAAATGAGTCTAAGGCAAGTGTTTCATCAAGTCTCCTCTGCCCTTTATGTCATATGATTCTGTACCATGGACAATTAGAGTATAGAGTCAAAATGCAATTAGCTGAGAGCTGAATAAAGAATTCTGAAGCATAACTGGTTTTCCTATAAAAAACAGAAGTGCTAAATAATACAGCTGTACCTTGTTATCTGGATTTTACCCTGCATTACTCTGAAGGAAAAAAAAAACCAACAACCACACAACACCTTATAGCAATGTATTGATGCTTCCATAAAAAATGTAATCATTGAAACATATATTAAAAAATATTAGCTTTGATACAAACATATACATATTCTTCAGTTTCAAATTACTTGCAATTATCTTAACATAGTGCTTGATTCTGTTATGTAGAAGAGCTATCTGTCCTAAATGTGCAATAGTTAAGTGAACACTATAGCCTGAACTGGCAGTTGTCTAGCATAGATATTGATGAGAAGGAGATTACTCTGACTGCTATCTTGTTTTGTACCATTTTTGAAAGGACAATGCAAGTCAATGTAGTATAATGTCATTGCAATGTAACGTAGAATCATATGATAATGTGGGTTGCTAGAGGCATCTGGCCTCTCATAGCAGGCCAGCTTCAGAGTTAGAGACTGATTTGAAGCTTGATCAGGTCAATCATGACCTTCTCCAGTTGAGTTCTGAACACTTCCCTCCATAGAATACCTGCTTTAATTCTAGATAAAGCCTTAAAAGTGCATCAGGGCTTATAATTTCCTGCATTAAAGTATAACTGTAGGTACTAAAGATGCTGAACAATTATGGATGTTAACATACATTATAATGTATATTTCACAATGTGTAAGCATTCCTCTGGGACCACAGTTTTCCTGGGCTGCTGTTGAATGTTCAGTGAACTAAATGGCTTCTTGTTTCATTTTCAGCAGAGAAAAATCTTAAATATAAGGTGTGTTTTGTCAAGATCTACATTAAATAAATATCAGTAATTTCAGGTGCAAACCCCCTTTTTAACCAGAGGTGACTAGAAATTCTTAAATGAAATGTATCTGTAAGTCTGAACATTCTGATATATCATAAAATTGCCTGTGTCTGCCCTAAATGAAATTTGGGGTTACAAAGAAGAAGTCTCTAACTCATGGCAGTTTTTTAAAAGGCTACCTTTATACCACAGGTCTCAAGAGAGTATGCTATGTTCCAGGTATGGCCACATGTCCAGTTCGCATCTCAGTCCATGTTAGAGCAAAACTTCAATAAATACAATATTTACCCTTGCTCTTCCTCATCCTCCTTCCTCTGCCTTGTTTTTATCAGTAATGAAGCTTAAACATGGGGCAGAAGGAAGACAAGTAGTAGTTCTCTGGGGCCCCTACTATGGACAACAGAAGGACCAGAACTCAGTGACCTGCCACAGGGTGCAAACGTTCTGTGTCCTGGAGGCTTAGAGCCAAAGAGAATCAGAACACTGTTTGTCACGCTAGCAGAAACTAACTATATCAGTTATGCAGGAGTAAATATTTCTCGTGCTTTTTCATTTTCCAAAATTTCTTAGTTAAACTCCTCATGAAGAACACAGGCTATTGCCAAAGTAGTTTTGTAAGATCAGTATGGGATTGTTAACAACCCTATATTTCCAACTGTATGAATCTCAATTACAAAACAGAAAGGTTGCATATACTGCTTTAAAGAAATAATTTCCATATTACTTTCCCCAACTTATGTTATAACATCTCAGTTGCTCACAACTGCCAAAAATTAGAATCAAAAGACCACAGAACAATGCATAATTATAGCCTTTCTTATAATTTCTTACTTGCACAAACGTTATACCTAATTTAAAACTGAATCAATACTAAAATGCAATAAATGTGGGGTTTCTACCTACCAAATTATGTGACCTATCCAAAACGTGTAATTTACATGACACACTACATGCAGTAAAATAATTACAATCAGTTCTGTTGTCTTTTCTCATAATTTTTTATTGTCGTTTCTATCTAATCACTACATAATTTCCTGAGAAAAAGAGCTACCCTGTGAAAAAATAAGCCATTTTCTTGGGGTTAAGGAAAAATTATAGATGACTTCCAGTTAGGTTTTAACAAGATCTTAGGATGCACCAATAAAAAATCAATGTGTAAACTCTACCTTTATGAACAGAACCTAATAATTATATGCACAAATGTTAGTTGCTGATGTGCTTTCCACTGTTCTTCTTTTACCCAGAACACAGCAGCCTTGGAGGGATAGTCACCATTCTCAGGAAGAATTTTTATGAGGATCTTTTTTTGAGGGACCTGTGACACAGAAATTGTGCTGCATAATGTGGCAAGTTGACAGCAAGAATTCTAGGTTCCAGGAGATCTTATCTGCTGTAGCTCTTATTATGCACGTCAGCCAGTTCTGCAGTGACTTTTTCCATGTTAACATAGAAAACATATATAAGTGGAGAGCAGATGGAAAAGAATGTGATAAAGAAGTTATCAGCACTGCTATTCTGTGTCCAAAGACAATCAGGTCCCACCTTATCTTCTTTCCTATGATACTTGTGGCAAACTCCCCTTACTGGGGTGAACCGATTGTCTTGAGTGGAGTGACAATCAAGATGTTAAGAGCTGAAAATGCAATTTATTGGGTGGCTTTTAAAAGCCCAAAACATTTTTCTGCTTTGCTGCACTAAGATAAAGAACATGCACTGCAAGCATGTTCAGACAGTGGCAATACAAGGGATGATCATATATTCCTGCTCTACAAAATCCTACAAGAAAGACTAGTACTTTTAAGGCAATCCTTTCCTGTCATAAAGGTAATGTCACAGGAGCTACTACAACGTCACTCTTGCAGTAATACCTGTAGCACAGCTCCACAGCACTCTGTGACATGTTGGAGGACAAAATGTGCTTCCTTATTCTTGTCCATCTAATTCCTTAAGCTAGAAAAAGAAATGGCAACATTGCTTAGTTAATTAAAAAATCAGTATCCACAGAAAAATAGCAGTTGATTTAGTTCTCTGAATCAAAAATTTCTTTGCAAAGTAAAAGAACAGTTTTAAATACAGTGTAAGGACAATATTTTGAGTGAAATGATTCATGGAAATAAGAATTTCAATTGAGTTCACACAGCTTAACAACAAAAGTTATGACAAGGGAAAGAAACACTGAAATTGTTATTTCCCCTTCCCGTATTTTACAGAGAATCTGCTGCTGGACATAAAAGATGTACACACCAGTTCATTATTTTGATTTTGTGTTATAAATATTGTGTTTTGTGTTGATAAGGCACTTCACAAAACTGGAGTGATGGTAGAAACAATCAAGTTAAATCAAGTACAATGACCATGTAACTTCATCAGATTTGTTGAAGTTACTGACATTTTCATAAATTTTTATTACTTTTCAGCCAAAGCTGATAACTTCATCTTATTTTTAAAAATATACGGAAAATACTGCAAGAATTAAGAAAAAAGAACTGCCAAAGTTTTTATTGAATAAAGCTTGTTAGGCAAGGAAAAAATAAAGAAAAACCTAAAATATATGATTCATCATGGGCACTCAACACACTATCTGTTGGAGGATAAGTCATTAAACTATCATTTAATTTTTTCAGCTTCATCTCTATTTTCTAGTAGCAGGAAAGGGTTTTATCTCTTTGTGCCTGCATCAGATTGCTGAGGAGTCGTGATTACTCATTAAAAAACTGAGACTCTTTCTCAAAGGTGAGGGGTTTTTCTCTCACCTAATTGGAGATTAACCATAATATGTAAGAGTTGAAAACAGCAAGTTTCTTGGAGTTGCTCAGCTTTTAGGTTATTTGTATTGGCAATTTCTGAGAACTGAAAGTGCATTTAGGGCTGGTCTAGTAGGTCATGAAAGACTTTAAAGGATGTAAATTTTGTTTTCTTGTGAAATTTAATCCTTGCAAACAGCAATGACATCTAAAAGAGTCATTCAAATGGGAAATCCATTCGTGGCAAAACAGTGTTCAATATATGTCTTTACGAACACAGTAATAAACTGCCAGTAAAAAATTCTTAAGAATAAATGCATATTCAGAAAGGTTTTTGAGAACAAATGTGTCTTAGGCTTGTTTTACACCACAAGCTGTTTTCCTTGTGCAACAAATAATTCCAGACCTTTGTAGTGCCTATATTTCCAAACCTAGAGCGAACACCAACACCATCCATCATTAAGCCGTCCTTCAAGTTCCACTGCCTAGTTTTGATTGCAGAGGCGTTAGCATGAACTTTTGGTTCACAATTCACTTTTCAGTGAAATAAGTATTAGTCAAAACAGACCTTCCAAGCAGAAAAGTAAGTTTTTCCAAGTGTTTTTTAATGGAAGTGAGACAAAACAAATGAAAATAAAAGTATTTCAATGGTTAGAAGACAGCACAACCAATATAAGCTTTTCTTCGACTAGGAGGTGCTATTTCCTTTTCGTTGCTGAAGTTCTAATTTAAGAGAAATCAAATCACCTTTTGTGAAAAATTAAATCACTGGTAAAACCCCAGCATTTGCTCACTGGCTTATCCAACAAGATCAATTGCAGCACTGCTGCCTGTTGGGACACAGTAGCTTAGACAAATTCTTGGCATTACGGCTGGCTGACAATGGCCATCTGAAGCTCAGCAGGTGTCAAAGCATCTCCACCTAGGACTCATTCTCTATTACCTTGCCATGTCCATCTTATTTCTACATGAAATCTGTACGTCCAAGGTGGGAAGGTTGAGGTATATATAAATGAAACTATCTAACAGGATTAGATTCTGAACCCACTGGATTCAGATTCTCATGGAATATTTGTTTCTTTTATTTCCTTTTCATATCTTTAAATAGAAAAGACCTGCTGGTCTTTGTGATAAATTACAGGATATTGCTGACATAAGTAACATTTACACATATTTCATCCCAAAGGCAGAAAAAGAACATTCATACAAGATTATGTAGACAAAGAATTATTCTGATGCAAACATACACAAATTGAAAATTTATGTAAAGCGTTCTGATGTATTTTTTCCAACTGAATTGTATTTTGTCAGATAACTATTACAAAATTTTTTATGTATTAGAGTTGGAACTGCGCATCTAAATATTAATTTTCTCAGAATGTCTCAACCATATAGGTTAATGTGTCAAGTTATTATTTTTACTTACTAGACAAATGTATTTTGCCAAACTTAGCAGCATATTTATTTCCATAGTTATGTTGTTATTAAAAGTTGATATTTTATTGCAGTTTGAACAGCAAAGAGGCCATAAGAAAAACATGTTACAGTATCTCAAGTGTCTGAGTGAAATCCTTTCTTCACTGAAGTCAATGGCAGCTTGTTCCAAACTTCAGTGATGTTGTTTGCCCTGCTTAAATTAGTAGTCATTGTTCAATAGTTCATAGCTACTCTAGATCTAAACATTAGCGTGTTATAATTTTTGTAACAGAATTGTTTATGTTAGAGTTACTAAGCAGTTAATGAATGTTTATTTGTTTGGTGATATCATGACCCAAAGAGACAATGCAATAAAAAAAAATAACACTCAATGCAATTCAATTATTTTGCTACAGATGCTTTCGTGCTTTCTCACAAACTTTTTTCAAAAGCACAATGGTGTCTCTAAACAAATACTTCTAAAGTGTTTCATAAAGAAACAAACAGTGTAACAGATGGATACCAGCACTCACTTGCACTTGCCTATCAAGGGCGTGTAATAAACAGATAAACAGTAATTGCATACTCAAAATACAAGAACGATAGGCATTATTTCCAGTGCTCTTATTCTTCATGGAACACTTTAACTTCACAGCCTCTGTACTCAAACTATAGAAATCAATTTTGTTGGGTTTTAAATCCAGGGCCTGTGAATATGTGAAGTTCTTACTATACTTGGAACGATGCCTACAATTTCATTTGTTGCTAAGTAACTAGGTTTGTGTGCAACAGAGGATGTTGAGATCATTACAGAGAAGAGGAATAGGACTTATCACTGCTTAGTAAAGTTATTTAGAGTGACCAAGACAAAAATACAGTACTAAGCCAGTTAATAATTTTGTGGAATTCTGTGTTGATGACAGGAAAAATGCTGTCTACAATAGTGAACAAGTACGTGTATGCAGTAATAGGAAGATACATACAATTAGAAGCTAATTTTGCTAACGAGCTCATCAAGAATTGGCATATCAGGGAATGGTTACATCCACAAAAGATGATCTGAGTGTAGACTACTGAAGAAATAGACTTTTTTCTCAAAGAAGTTTCTGCAGTGAAATAGCTGTTTTCATAATTTAAAAAAGAAAACATTCCATGTTCTTCTCAGCAGAATGATTGCACAGTGAAGTCAAACTGACTGAAGAAAATAAAAGAAACCATACAATGGAATGTCTATTCATTATTTACACATCAGTTTATAAAAATACACTTATCAATCTCTCTAGAGTCATGGATGAAATACTTATCTGATGATATCTACTAGGCAAAACTGGGCCACACAAGTGTTTATCTTGATGCAACAAAGTACTTCACCAGAGTTAACCATGTGATGAAGTTTATTACTGTGCAACAAAGTATTCAGTGGAATTTCTCAGAAAAATACAAAACCACATTTTTAAATGATGTCTTTTTAATTGTTTGGTAATATTTCTTTGGGCTTCCTTATTCCAATCATTTGATTGTATCAAGTGATAAGAAGTCTGTGTTAGATTTAACAATGAGACTGTTAATATGATTGGTTAAACCAATAGTTTATGTCTAAATTGCAACGTCTAAAAACCATTAATGTTAGTTAATGTAACTAACTATCAAAAATTTGAAGCAGCAATCACTATTCACTTAGTTGCTATATTTCTCCTTTTTTCATCTGTATGGTCTATATCAGATAATCTATACCCCATTAAAAGTAGTATCCTTAAAAATAAGTCTTTAGATAGCCCTTCATGAGGTAAATTCAAAAACTGATGCAGGAGACCAAGTAGGAGAAAGGGAGCAATGTCTAGGAGACCAAAGGTAGAAAGATTATTGAAAGACAACGTGGTAAACTTGTATTGTCTCAGTGTAATACAATACTTAAGTGCAGTATTCTGATCATGGCCTTCAGTCCTGCTTAATTATAGGTTAAAGTTTGGGGAAAGGCAAGTTGTAACAAGCCCATACAGGCACTTTTCTGCAAAACTTTCAGTTTGCAGAAGAATAACCTAAGACCATTACACATTTTGTAAGGAAATTGCAAATTTCACCTATATTTTTCTCCTTTTTTGCCATTTCTAGAAAATAAAGCAGTAACAAATTTCTTGTATAGAATTAGTAACGAGGTTATCAATTTCTTTACTATCTACTGTAAACGTACACCTGCTAAGGGTGATTTCACACAATATTTCAATATAGAGAAAAGAAAAAAAAAAAAACACCTCCAGAAGCTGTATTGTCTTCTATACACATCCTCGTAAGTTTTTACAAAACGACCAGGCCTAAATTCACTTCATGTTCAGTCATATCCACATAGCTCTAGCAATTCTGTTCCATGCTCCATTGCAAGGAGCAATCGAAGGTCGCTTCCCTGCTCCTTGAATTCCAAGCCAGTCTCCTGACAAGGTTAAATATTTCTGTCTTTCTGCTGCACATAAAAAGGTCTCTGTCCATTCCCGCAAGACACACAAAGCTGACAATTAAACCACAGATCTCTTTTCTAAGTAAGCACTAGTTAAGGAACAATTGCAAAATAAAATGAGACTGTTTTGAGGGTGGTGGTGGTGGTGGTGTTCATTTTTCAATCAGATTTGATATCATGTGATGAAAGGCTTTTATTATTTTTTTTTTTTTAGTTGTAGCAATTGATCTTAATGTTCAAAGGAATATGATGTCCTGAACTTGTATTTAGATTTCCCTAACATATGGCATTAAAAGAATCTTTGTTTGGAATCTTTCCTGCCACACTAATCCTGTGCAGCTGCCATTGCTCAATTTAAAATGAAAGAGAATACATTTCTGGCCACTTTTGTTGGAGTAAATCAAACCACAGCAGAACTAAATAGAACACATTTATTTGGCATATTCTCATTGCGCAAAGAGAATGACAATGATCTGTTATATTGATATACTCAGTAGCAAAGCGAAATGGAAAGATTCTTCAAAGTGACAGGCAGACATGGCTGAAGACAGTTGTGTTCTGAAAATTACGTTCTGAATTTCAGATTTCTTACAATTAGAGTAAAGCTTTCCACCAGTGAGAGGAGATTTATATTTCAGTCAAACAGCAGTAGGTTTAACAACATCTGGGACAGGAAACTTAGGTGACTTGTGCCCAGAAGTACTCTGGTGTAGGGTTTTCCTCACTGAATTATTGCGTAGGAACACTATAATTGATCACACTTTTCAGGGCCTGAGTTCCACTTTTAAAAGAGTGGAAACTATTTAGTGAGCTCATAAGCAGGTGTCGTGGTTTAACCCTGGTGGGCAGATAAGCACCACACACGCTCACTCACTCCCCCCTGGTCTGATGGGGGAGAGGATAAGAATGGTAAAAGTAGAGAAAATGCATGGGCTGAGATAAAGACGGTTTAACAGGGAAGGCAAAAGCCACATGCATAAGCAAAGCAAAATAAGGAATTTATTCACTACTTCCCATTGACAGGCAGGTGTCCAGCCATCTCCAGGAAAGCACATAGCACGTAACAGTTACTGGGAAGCCAAATCTCATAACTCCAAACGTGTCCCCCTTCCTCCTTCTTACCCCACCTTTTATTGCTAATCATGACATCGTATGGTCTGGGATAGCCCTTTGGTCAGTTGGGGTCAGCTGTCCCACCCGTGTCTCCTCACAACTTGTGCGCTCCTCAGCTTGTTCACCGGTGGGCAGTGTGACAAGCAGAAAAGGCCCTGTTGTTGGGTGAACGCTGTTCAGCAATAACAAAATCATCCCAGTGTTATCAATGCTGTTTTTGTCACAAGTCCAAAACATATTACCATAAGATACTATGAAGAAATTTAAAACCAGCACAGCAAGGAACCCTACCTTTCAGTCCTGGCAGACATCTATCAGTGATAAAGGACTGACTTCTGGACCTGATCTTTCATGAATAGTGAAAAGATTAATAATTAAACTGTGCATTTAATTTGCACTAGAAATGACGGTGATCGTACTCTTTTTAAAAAGGGTAAATTTGCACACAGACATGACCTGCTGAATACATAATTTTCTCTGCTCATCTGCATATAGCTGTTCTTTATATAGTGGTAATAACCAGCTGCATGCAGAAATGATGAATGCAACAGTAAGAACATATTTAAATATGATATAAAATTCTTATTTCAAGTAATGTCTGTTACAAAAGACTTTTTGACCATGCTATCCACTACATTCATTTTGCAGTTAATACCGAATAACACTAAAATATTCAGGCAATATATGGTTTATTGAGAAAATAAGTATCAATTTCAGTTAGCTTAATGGGAGTCAAATTTCACTAGGAGCTTCCTCGACACACTATTTGATTGTTGTAATGTGTGAAAAGAAGTCTCTTTATCTCCTTAGATATTTTATTCTATTCATCTGGCCCAGAACACATTCATGCCTCACAGGTCACAGATGATAAACTGAGCATTTTAAGGTATGCATATTAGTCTGCAACTGCCTTTGATCAGAAGATGGGAAGAATTCAGAATGCATTAAAATTAGATATAACACTATGCTATATTTCTTTTTTAATAGAAATATAATTAAAACTTCACTTCCTGTAAAGTTTCATCACCCATTTATACCCGTGGCAAATAAATGGGACTTGTTAACACACACAAGTTCTTAAAGAAATTAAAAATGAACTAAGTGAAATTCAGCTGATAATAAAGTGAACCAACCTTGTAGCAAATACATGAATAAGGGCACAGCTCAAATTGTGAACATCAAATGTCAGATATTTGCAGAGGAGTATTGGTGGCAAATAATTTGTGACAAATTATTAGAATTCATTCATTAAAATGTTTTCCAAATTTTCATGAACCCATTTGTTGCCCACTCTAATCTTATTACGTGTGGGTAGAAGAGCAAACACTTTAATATTTTATATTTGCAGTGTAAATAACCTGGTGAGTCTGTACCATCCTGTCACCAGATAAACAACGAAGAGTTGAAAGAATAGATGAATACATTGGTAGGAGTAATATTATTCTACCACCTGATGAGAAAGATATAGAGTGGCAGATAGCTGCAGAACAGACATATTTTCACTTTCTCATTTTTGATATTGTCACTTTCTTTTAGTTCAGTAGATGCTGCATACTGAAAGATCCATTTTTCTATCTCTAAAGTTGTTGAAAAGAAGCTTTTTAAGGAAAATAGATTGATGGGTAAGGTTTTTTCTAATTTCTGGTCTTTGTGGCGTAGATGACCAGTACAGGGTATAGATGGATTAGCGTTGGAGGCATATAATATGATTGCCTAGAATGGAAGCTATTGGAACATAGGGTATTTGTTCCATGACATTATGTCACTTTTCATCATAAATTGAAATCTTTGCTGAAAAAAAAAAAGTATTTATAAATTTCTGTCATCTAAGATAACCATATTCTGTGTATATATGAAGGAAGAGGAATAAAGAGAAACTGTTCAAGTGGCCAGGAACCAGATTAGGCAAGCTAAAGCCCAGATAGAATTGAATCTGGCCAGAGACATCAAGGACAATAAGAAAAACTTCTATAAGTATGTCAGAGATAAAGGCAAGACTAGGGAAGATGTGGGCCCCCTCTGGAAGGAAACAGGAGACCTGGTCGCCCAGGATATGGAGAAAGCTGAGGTACCGAATGACTTTTTCGCTTCGGTCTTTCCTGGCAAGGGATGTGACCGCACCACCCAAGTTGCACATGGCAAAATCAGGGGCTACAAGAATGAAGAACCACCCACTATAGGCGAAGATCAGGTTCGAGACCATCTAAAAAATCTGAAGGTAGGTAAATGCATGGGACATGATGAAATCCATCCATGGGTCCTGAGGGAGCTGGCAGAGGAAGCTGCTAAGCCACTTTCCATTATATTCGAAAAGTCATGTCAGTCTGGTGAAGTTCCCACTGACTGGAAAAGGGGAAACATAACCCTCATTTTCAAAAAGGGACAAAAGTAAGACCCAGGGAACTACAGGCCAGTCAATCTCACCTCTGTGCCCAGCAAGATCATGGAGCAGATCCTTCTGGAATCTCTGCTAAGGCACATGGAAAATAACGAGGTGATTGGTGATAGCCAAAAAGGCTTCACCAAAGGCAAATCGTGCCTGACAAATCTGGTGGCCTTCTACGATGGTGCTACAGCATTGGTAGATAAGGGGAGAGCAACAGACATCATTTACCTGGACTTATGCAAAGCATTTGACACTGTCCCTTATGACATCCTGGTCTCTAAATTGGAAAGGCATGGATTTGATAGATGGACCGCCCAGTGGATAAGGAACTGGCTGGATGGCCACACTCAAAGGGTTGTGGTGAACGGCTCGATGTCCAAGTGGAAACCAGTGATGAGCGGTGTTCCTCGGGGGTCAGTACTGGGACTGGGACTGGTGCTGTTTAACATCTTTGTTGGTGACATGGACAGTGGAATTGAGTGCACCCTCAGCAAGTTTGCCACTGACATCAAGCTGTGTGGCACAGTTGACACGCTGTAGTGAAGGGATGCCATCCAGAGGGACCTGGACAGGCTTAAGAGGTGGGCCCATGCAAACCTCATGAAGTTCAGCCAGGCCAAGTGCAAGGTCCTGGTCCTGGGTCATGGCAATCCCAAGCACAAATACAAGTTGGGCAGAGAATGGCTTGAGAGCAGCCCTGAGCCCTTGGGGGTGTTGGTGGATGAGAAGCTCAACATGAGCCAGCAACGTGTGCTTGCAGACGAGAAAGCCAACCGCATCCTGGGCTGCATCAAAAGAAGCGTTGCCAGCAGGTCGAGGGAGGTGATTCTGCCTCTCTACTCTGCTGTGGTGAGACCCCACCTGGAGTACTGCATCCAGCTCTGGAGTCCCCAACATACGAAGGACACAGACTTGTTGGAGCTGGTCCAGTGGAGGGCCACGAAGATAATCAGAGGGCTGGAGCCCCTCTCCTGTGAAGGCAAGCTGAGAGAGTTGGGGTTGTTCTGCCTGAAGAAGAGGAGGCTCTGGGGAGACTTTATGGCAGCCTTCCAGTACCTTAAGGGGGCCCATAGGAGAGATGGGGACAGACTCTTTATGAGGGAGTGGAGCAATAGGATGAGGGGTAACAGTTTTAAGATGAAAGTGGGGAGACTTAGATTAGATATTAGGAAGAAATTTTTTACTGTGAGGGTGGTGAGGCACTGGAACAGGTTGCCCAGGGAAGTTGTGGATGCCCCATCCCTGGAACTGTTCAAGGCCAGGCTGGATGGGGCTTTGTGCAACCTGGTCTAGTGGGAGGTGTCCATACCCATGTCAGGGGTGTTGGAACAGGATGATCTTTAAAGTCCCTTCCAACTCAAACCATTCTATGATTCTATGATTTTATAGGTTAACTTATGTAAGATGTTCAGAATCCCTATAATCATACAATCTAATTATGAAAACAGAATAGAAATAACTTTCAATGTTTACCTTTATTTTATACTGTATTACTTCTATACATGCAATATGTATCTTTTATACATGCAAAATATTTTTTTACTATGTAGTATAAAGGTGACAAGTTCTTTATCATAATTATAAACTTAAATGAGTAAACAGTAGCAAAATTTTTTTGTTGAGAATTTTTATACTTTTTGTTTCGATACTCAGAAGGTCTCAAAATGGCCTTCCTCTCAGTAAAGTCACTGGTAAAACCGTATCATCTGATGGAGAAATGATGTCATTCCCAAAGGTATCTGAATATTACAATAATTTGTTTTTCATGCTAAAGGAGGTTTGTACAAGTTGCCTGTATGAAACTGTGATTTGTAAAGTTGCCAGAAAATCTGTGTATTAACTGATTAAAAAAGTAACTGTCCAAATGTGGTAGCAAAGTATGAGGACTCTTACAGCTGAATAGCTAGAAAAAAGGGAAAAAACACAGGGAGGAAATCAGAGATTTTTTTCCATCAAAAAGATGAAAAAAACCATGATGAAGCTGTAATATTTCCAGGGTAAGATCTCAATTTCATTAAAGTCAGTGTCAATACTCCTTTTCTTTCCTTTTCATTTGGTTTCAGGATTAACTTATTTTTGCCTGATATACATTCTACAAGAGATCTTGTAGTTATATGTTCACCATAATACAGCTATTTTGTCCTGTTGGCCAAATTCTAGTCAGATTTAAAACAGGCCAGATAATGTGAAATTAGTGTGCCATGTGATTTAATGCTTCTGCTGTATCTTATAATTTAACAGTAGATCTTTTTAAACTTTAAAAGAATAAAAGGAGTGTCATCACATCTAGTAGTCATCTGTCCTTTTTAGAGAGGTAATTTTGTAATGCCATGGTGTCATTTTATTTCTAACTAATAATTGCATATTCTCAGACAGAAAATACCATCATGTGCTCTGGGGTATGAATTATGCCTAATGAAATACTTGTCATTTGAACCTCAATCTTTGAATGTGTATAGGAATCTTGTTCTGACAAAATTGTATGTCACAGCCAAATTGCGTTAATAAGTCTGTTTTTTTCTTATTTATTCTTCTCTTTTGCTGCATTTCTATAGCATACACAGGCTCTGTATGAAATATTCATCATCGTTATTCCTGTCAAAGAAAATCGATCATTGAGTTCCAGTTAATGTTTTAAGGGAATTTCCTATAATTTAAATAATGAAAATAATGAAATAGTAATTTGAAGTACTAGTAGTTTCTAATTCAAATAATGTAGCCAAAATCATAGGCCTAACAGTCGAGTCCATTTCACAACACACTTCATATCTCTCCGAGCTTACAGTTATACAGAATTTGTACACCCAATACCTCAAATTTTTACTGCAATGAAGAGTAGACTTTTGCCTTCAGTTAAGTGCAGGTATTCCATTTATATTTTTCCCACAAATTGAATCTTTTATTTTGAATTGGGTAAAAATAGTTTCCCAGTCCTGTGTGAATTTTCCTGATTTCCAAAAATGTCTGATTTGTGTATGGATGGGTTTGAGACCTGACAATTGAGACCCCATGAAATTTTTCTCTATGAACAGCCTGTCTGCTCTTCCACTGTAGCTCTTAGTTCCAATTAGCACATGCAGTCAGGCTACAGGGGAAATGAGAAAACCGATATTCGCAATTTCCCGCACTGAATTAAGACCAGGACTTGAGCTTCGATCTTATCTCATGAAAGAGCTGCAGCCTTCTAAAACACTGCTATTCTGCCTCTGTCGATCCTGAAATGTCTAAAGTTCTACAGAGCTGAGCAATTTCAGTAGGAACCAAATAAGAAAAAAAAACCAAACAACAGATTTCTTGTTTGGTTCGGATCGTCACACTCAAGTCTGTTCTCTGAATCACGTAGCTGGGGCTCAGATCTTATTGCTGGAAGGTAGGGGTCTATTTGTGATAGTTTTTGAGGGACAAACAAACCACGGCAATGAGACGAATCAAAAATTTATTCCTTTGAAGAAAAACTTTTCAAGAAGGTAAATCGCCATTTTCTAATAGTGAAATTTAAATCAAAAATTCTGATTTATAGATTTATTGTTTGTGCTGAGTTATGCATTCATAATTAAGGGATGAAGTTTGATGCAAAAGAAATCTGAAACGTGAGTGGTTTCAGAAAATCTTAATTCTTCCCTCACTATAGGTGTTGTGACCCTGATTTAGGTGCAATTATGATTTTGCCCACTTATTCTCAGGTGTGTTTTAGAAATTGAAATTAGACAGTACAACAAAACTGTTTTAGAAAAAAGAAGTTTTCAGAGAATTGGACATTATTTTTAAGTAAAAAAATAATGTCCAATTCTCTGAAAACTTCTTTTGTAAGTAAACAGGAGGATTCTGTGACTAACACGTTAGCTAATATATGAAAAATGCCATACTTTGTACAGATAAAATGTTGGCGGATCCAAATATATACTCTGATTTAAAATCCCAATTAATGATAACATTTGTGAGTATTTTGACTTACAGCTATGCTGCATTGTGCAGGAAACTACAGTTCAGCATTCACATTATGTTCTTTGGGTAAATCTTGGTGAAATTATTGATTCAGTCAAACAACTGAGTTCTTGGAAACTTAGTGAGCTCCAGAACAGTCTTATCATATAATTTTCAATCCTGTCATACAATTTTCAATCCTGTCATACAATTTTCAAGCCCCTGGCTTATCTCTTTCAGTATGACAGTTCAATGTTGAAGGTTTGGCTCATTTCAAGTGATGTCTGTTCAGCTTAATGAGTGCATAAACTGTTCTCCAATATAAACACTTTGCAGATGTCTTCATGCCCAATTTACATCTAAGTTGTGTAAATTCATTCACTTCAAACCGTATAATTCACAGATCTGATCCTCTGCACAGTTTCTTATTTTATATAAATCTTTCATCCATGTTACTAGTATAAGTGTTTTCTTCTAAGCTGTTCTGTATTCTTGAAGGAGTTCCTCATAACTACAGGCAAGGTCAACTCAGCCAGAGTGTTGAGACTGCTGTTACAGAATCATAGAATCATTTATGTTGGAAAAGACCTTTAAGATCACCGAGTCCAACCGTAAATCTAACACTGCCAAGTCCACCGTTAAACCATGCCCTTACACACCACGTCTTTTAAATACCTCCAGGGATGGTGACACAACCACTTCCCTGGGCAGCCTGTTACAATGCTTGATAACCCTTTTGATGAACCAATTTTTCCTAACATCCAATCTAAACCTCCCCTCACACAACTTTAGGCCATTTCCTCTTGTCTATCTTTTCCTCTTGTTCCTATCACTTGCTACTTGGGAAAACAGACAGAAACCCCTCGCTACAACCTCACTTCCGGTAGCTGTAGAGAGTGCTAAGGTCTCCCCTTCAGCCTCCTTTTCTCCAGACTAAACAATGCCAGCTCCCTCAGCCGCTCATCGTAGGACTTGTGCTCTAGACCCTTCACCAGCTTTGTTGCACTTCTTTGGACATGCTCCAGCACCTCAATGTCCCTCCTGTAGTAAAGGGCTCAAAACTGAACACAGTATTCAAGCTGCAGTCTCACCAGTGCTGAGTACAGAGGGACAATCACTTCCCTAGTCCTGCTGGCCACACTATTTCTGATGCTGTTGGCCCTCTTGGCTGCCTGGGCACACTGATGGCTTATATTCAGCCAGCTGTCAACCAACACGCCCAGGTCCTTTTCTGCCAGGCAGCTTTCCAGCCAGTCTTCCACAAGCCTATAGAGTTGCATGGGATTTTTGTAACCCAAGTGCAGGACCCAGCACTTGGCCGTGTTGAACCTCATACCATTTGCTTTGGACCATGGATCCAGCCTGTCCAGATCCTTCTGTAGAGCCTTCATACCCTCAAGCAGGTCAACACTCCCACACAACTTCCTGTCATCAGCAAACTTACTGATGGTGCACTTGATCACCTCATTGAGATCATCGATAAAGATATTAAACAGAACTGTCTCCTTATAACAAATCATATTCTGTTGTATTCTTCATATGTGTGTCTCCTTAATACTTATATCATTATTCTTATATACTAAACTTCAAGTGAACCACTGTACTACAGCACTTAGGACTCCTGGTCATGGGATTGCTTATGGAGTTACACTACAGTCATTGCATGGAGTTTCATAACAGCAATTGTCATGCTAGCAGTCAGCATGTCAGCACTGACACCAATAAGCATTTCCCAGGTAAGTACCTAGTCTTTCAATTGAAGACATGCCATCATTCCAATTAATGTTAATTGAAAGAAACCACAGCTGGGGACCTCAATTTAATATCATAAAGCTGAGTACAGGACAATCGGGGAAAATTCAAAGAATAAAACATAAAAATATTTGTTGTGTGATATTTATAATTTATTTACAGGCTTCTATGTATTAATTTCCAAGGAGTGTGAAAATGACTTGAACGTCCATCCAAAAAGCACAAGAAAAAACAAACTTTATAAGAATTTGGTCCCATTGCTGTCTACACAGATACTAACATGCAGTTCTAGTACAGTTATGCACTTAATTGTAAAAGTTATTTAAAACATGTTGACTTCAGTGAGAGAAATACAAGCTTGATGTTAAGCCATTTATCAAGCTTCATCATGGATTTAACTTCAGATACATGATAAGACCCACTTAATATCCTTAGGCAGATGTTTATCTAGTTTTTGCCATGTGAGGATGCTAACATAGGTAGCACTAGTTCTTTAGAAGCATGACAGATTTATCTGTTTCTTTTTAGCTATAACTTGCTTAATTTCCTCAGGTAAGGAAAAAATTTAATGCAGTTCTTTCTCTATGATCAAGTCTTTTGAACAACACTGCACTGTAAGTTGATTGGTACTGCTGTAATACTTTTTGCTTTATTATCAGGGCAAATATTTCAAAGTCAGCTCTGATTTCAGCTTATTTCGGCTGTTTATTTACTAAAGTAGCAAACTTCATAAGCCCTGTGTCTTCTTGACAATAATCAGATTGGTTTACTGTGATAAGCAATACTCAGCTTTTTGCTTTGTGGTTATTTATTCATGAATGGGATCACTGAGAAGGAACACAGAAGCAATAACACTATTCCTCCTGTTTCTGAAATGCAGAGTGCAGAGAGGAGTGCAGAGAGGAAAACACATGCACCAGGGCAGGGTGGGAGCCAACCAGCTGGAAAGCAGCTTTGGAGAGAAGGCTCTGAGGGTCCTAATGGACAATGCAAGCCAGCAATGTGCCCTTGCAAGAAAGAAGGCCAATGGTATCGTAGGCTGCATGAGGACTAGCATTACCAGAAGGTCATGGCAGATGATCCTTCACCTCTGCTTACCACTGCCGAGATCTGCCTTGAGGGCTGTCTCCAGTTCTGGGCTCCCTCAGTACAGGAGAGAAATGGACATAGTGGAGGTAAGTCCAGAAAAGGGCAACAAAATCTATGAAAAGACTGGATCAACTGTCATACAAGGAGAGCTGAGAGACCTGACACTGTTCAGCCTGGAGAAGACAAGCATGGGGGTGACCATATCAATGTTTATAAATATCTGAAAGGAGGGTTTAAAGAAGCAGAGTCAGGCTCTCCTCAATGGCAACCACTGTCAGGACAAGAGGCAACGAGCACAAATTGAAATACAGGAAATGCAATCAGAACACTACTTTTTATTACTGTGAAAGTGGTGCAATACTGGAGCAGATTGCACAGAGATAATGTGGAGTTTCCATAGCTGGCTATATTCAAAACGTGACCGGACACGGTCTAGGGCAACCTGCTGACACTATCTGAGCAAGTGGGTTGGACTAGATGATCTCCAGGGGCCCATGCCAGCTTCAACTACTGGGTGATTCTTGAAAGACAAGGAATGGAAGGCATTTGAAAAGCATATCGAAACAGAAATAAGTAGATGTTAGATCATCTTTGTGTTCACCAGCTTTAATATTCTACTAAAAATACGACTCAGTTCCTTCTAAAAGTCATACATGTTCCTTGTGCTAGCCTGTTCTTCGTGTCAGATAAGAGTCTTATTAAACTACTGTAAACCTTCATTGCAGTCCTCCTGCAGAGCATCTATTTAGGTAATCAGTTAACCCAATTCAGTTAAACAACAATGTTAATTGCATGTTCCCAGAAAGTCTTGGAAATAGGGAAACATAATTGAGTGTTTATATCATGTTTTCTGTCCTAAACCATAACCCAGTATATGACATAAAATTCAAACCAAGTTTGAATATTCAAAATAAAAGAACATAAGAAAACGTATGCTGTTGCATGTCTTCCATTAGCTTCTCCAGGAAGCAAACCTTCAAATTCCACCTTCCAAATAGTAACATTTTAAACTAAATAAATAAATAAATGAACCAGTTATTCTGATGATGTTATCCTGAGTATTTATCAGGAATAAAACAATACTCCAGATTCTGGGATGTGTTTTAGACTGCACTGTGAGATGAAGTTAACACTTGCAAACATTAATTTTTAGTTTTATCTTTAGTCTTCTAATGTTACATTAAAAGAAGTGTGGGATTAAATTGAAACCAGCACTTCATCTCAAAACACAACCTTTTACCATCTTCTTGTCTCCCCCTGTGCTGCTGAGGGGAAGGAGGAGTGAGATAGGGGCTGGGTGGGGGTCTGGCAGTGAGCCAAGGTCAAACCACCTCAGGTGTATGTGTGTGCATACGTGTGTGCACGTGTGTGCATGTGCCTACTGGAAATGCACGCTCAGCCTCACTACCGCTTGTACTTGGGGGCATGGAGCTGCAGCAGTTTTGTCTCTGCTTGGCTGCCAGATTTTTCCCTCCCTAACATAATACAGCAGTGGAACAATTAAGGCACCTCTATGCTGGGATTATCACTAATAGGAAGTAATGAAACAAGAGTGGGTTTCTATTTTTAAAGTTAATGCAGCCAGCGGTAGTCTTTACCTTCATTGCAATTGAAGAACCAGAGTTCTTTCCATCATAGTTTTTTTTCTTGGAGGTCCTATTTTATAAATTTTCCTGTTTATGTATTTTAATCCTTATTCCTTAAAATTAGTCTTGAAACTGCATTCCTGAGTGTGTTCCAAGTGCCATTTATTATGCCTTTCTTGTAAATGACGGCAATCAATTTCTATACTGAAAATCTTTTTGTTTACCAAGGGAACACTGCCAGTCTGACTTTGGCTAAGAATTACAGGTGCAGTTTGATTCCCAGCCCAATTATAATGCATAGCAATCTTTGCAACACTATTTCAACTTGACAAAAGAACAGTCTTGCTATATCTTGACATTCAAATCAAATAATTTATGATTAATGGAATGAATCAACAGGAGAATTGAACTGCAAAGAATGCTCTGTCTGCCAATTCCATAACAAATGTGTTTGTAAGTAATGTTTTATAACACTGCTAGTGGGGACTGCTAGTCTGTATCACTGAAATAAATTAACAGGAGGGCTTTGGCTAAAAGAGTGAGGAATGATATAAAGTGCTATTGTCTAACACAATATTGCAGTATCCAATTTACTTAGAGTTTGGCAGTATTTCCATGTGAGTTGGGGTTAACAGATTTCTCCACGTATAGCCGTCTTGCCCCTTCAACTAAGGGAGATCAAAACAATTCTTAAAAATCAGAAAAGCTCTGATAAATGTGTTCGTTAAAAATTTGATCATTTAAGCACTTTTGAATTTATATGTACATTCTCCTGAATATTGATAGCATTTTTTGTATCCAGTCAAAGAGGAATTTTAGTATATTATTAATCTCACCTAAATGTAACCTATTAAAAGTATCCCTACTTGCATCTTCCAAAATGCATTGGTTTTCTTAACAGAGTGAAAGTTTCCTTGATCCTGACAGTGAGAACATGTATTGTCTTCACTTCCTTAGTACGATCTTCCATAAAATGTTACAGCATTAATTATTTAATAAAGGAATTTTAAGTCCCAAGTGACCCATTAAAGGTCAAGAACAAGTAATACCTTTTTTAGGTTGTTTCAGTCTAAACAGACATCAACTTAAGCAATTGTGACCATCTGCATTAAAGAGAAAGAATAAAGAAAGCCTTATTGGGTAAATTCTCTAATTCAGAATTGAACTGTTGGTATCTTCACCTGCAACAACACACACAGTGCGACCTTAAAGTAAATCCAGCTACGGATACACACAGCCATCCCTTTTATTAAGCAATAATCAGGGAGGTGTATGTATATCTTTAATGATATAGCATGAAATAATCATAGACTGGCCTTGTGATTTTTTTTTTACATGATGTATTTATGTGACAACACTCACATGACGTGCCAGATACTCAAGAGATTTGGAAAATGTCAGTGGAAAAGGTTGCTATAGATTCTTTTAAAATTATTGGCAAGCTTTGTATCAGATTAAAATGCTATATACTAGAACAGGCCAATGGATATAGCTTCCTCTCGTGGGAGAAAGTCTGGAATAAATGTCAGAAGAGAAGTGAGGAAGAAAAGAGGCAATGCTGAGAGCACACCATACTTTCATACCAATGTGCTTTTCACCCTTCATAAAATATGTTCCTATCCCCAGCTCTTGATAATCCTTTGCACTGTTCACATTTGAATATCCATATTTTTACCTTTCAGTACACTAAAGTGATAACATTCTTTTCATCACCAAATGGCAAACAATATATTGTTCAACTAGTTGAGATAGGGATTGTCTACTGTTGATGTGACTCTGTCATCTCAGCCATTTGTTTGTTTCAGCACACGCATTTTTCCTCATGATCAAAGTTTAATATTTTCTGGCCAGCATCAAAATTTTTGGTATAGCAAATACATTCATGGGTATGAAGAAAAATAAGACAGGTAACTTGCATTACGCTGTTTAGTATGTAGTGCAGTGATGATTTCTTTTCTAATGGTAGTTTCAAGAAGAATTTATTTTGTTTAATTGTTTCTTTCATATCAACACTCATCTAGTAATTTGAAACATTTAGCTGTTGCTCTTGTTTAAAGATCTGAAAAATACAGCAGTGGTCTGAACTCTCTTGGATCCAAAAAAAGCCCATATATAGGAAATAAAGAATTGAAATTTTTTCTAAGACTTTATGATGTGGGCCAGGAGACCTCCACACCAATCCAGATATGGAGATGGTGTTTATTGTGGTTTGTATTGCTTTAGATCATAGAATGAGAATATGGGGTGATTTGGTAGCCTGCTCCAAAGCTAAGGTGCTTTAGGAGAATTGCTAAAGGAGGAATGCTAAGGAGAATATTCCTCGAACTGGACCTTTCTTCTAGAAAACAGCTAATACATTTTGACTGACTCAAATTCTGGAAATATCACACACTCTGTCCTTCATAAATGTTGTAATTTCTGTGTAACACTGTTGAATGTGATTCGTGATCAAGGTAGAGAGGATAGATGAGGGGAGGGTGGTAGATGTGGTCTACCTTGACTTAAGCAAGGCGTTCGACACGGTCTCCCACAGCATCCTCATAGGGAAGCTTCGGAAGTGTGGGTTAGATGAATGGACAGTGGGGTGGATAGAAAACTGGCTGAAAGACAGAGCTCAGAATGTTGTGATTAGAGGCACAGAGTCTAGTTGGAGGTCAGTGACGAGTGGTGTTCCCCAGGGGTCAATACTGGGTCCAGTCCTCTTCAATATATTCATCAATGACCTGGATGAGGGGATAGAGTGCACCCTCAGCAAGTTTGCCGGTGACACAAAGCTGGGGGGTGTGGTTGACACAGCAGAAGGCTGTGCTGCCATACAGAGAGACCTAGACAGGTTGGAGATTTGGGCAGCGAGAAACCTTATGAAATTCAATAAGGACAAGTGTAGGGTGCTGCACCTGGGGAGGAATAACCCCATGCACCAGTACAGGTTGGGGGCTGACCTGCTGGAGAGCAGCTCTGTGGAAAGACACCTGGGAGTCCTGGTGGACAACAAGATGACCATGAGTCAGCAATGTGCCCTCGTGGCCAAGAAGGCCAATGGCATCCTGGAGTGCATCAAGAAGAGTGTGGCCAGCAGGTTGAGGAAGGTCATCCTCCCCCTCTACTCTGCCCTGGTGAGGCCACATCTGGAGTACTCTGTCCAGTTCTGGGCTCCCCAGTTCAAGAAGGACAGGGAACTGCTGGAGAGGGGACAGCAAAGGGCTACAAAGATGATTAGAGGACTGGAACACCTCTCTTATGAAGAAAGGCTGAGGGATTTGGGTCTCTTCAGTATGGAAAAAAGATGGCTGAGGGGGGACCTTATCAACACTTATAAATACTTAAAGGGTGGGTGTCAGGAGGATGGGGCCAGGCTCTTTTCAGTGGTGCCCAGCGACAGGACAAGAGGTAATGGGCACAAACTTGAGCACAGGAAGTTCCACCTAAACATGAGGAGGAACTTCTTTACTTTGAGAGTGGCAGAGCACTGGAACAGTCTGCCCAGAGAGGTGGTGGAGCCTCCATCTCTGGAGACATTCAAAACCCACCTGGACACGTTCCTGTGCAACCTGCTCTAGGTGACCCTGCTCTGGCAGGGGGGTTGGACTAGATGATCTCCAGATGTCCCTTCCAACCCTATGATTCTATGATTCTATGATAGAGGTATAAAAGGACATATATACTGGATTTTGTAATGCATAGACATATTGAGCTGAGATGAAGAAAAAAGGGCTGATAGGTAAAGGAAGCCTCCTTGGTGACTATTATGAAACAATGCAATTAGAAAAGTGAAATAAGAAGTGAAGATGATGGAAGAAAGGCAATTTACAAAAAGCAAGATTAGAAAATGAGAGAAAAGGTTATGATTTAGGAATGGTATTTTGAAAACCATTAAGGTAATAATGATAAAAAATAACAAGTAATCAATGAAAAGAGTATTCTTAGCAAAGTGTTTAAATTAAATTTAAATATGATACTACATATGGGTTAACTGCAGTTGAGGTCATATTAATTCCAATTTATCTGCTGTGAAATTCTCTGTTGAGATACCGTCCAGATTCTGCACTGTCCTGCCAATATACATCAGGTGAGAGTACACCTCAATAATCCTGTAATTAGTATTGCATCTGATAACCTAGCTGTGATTTAATGGGGTAAAACCATACTGTGCAATGTACAAACAAGTAGTACTTCTATCTGTATCAGTATTTACATTGCAATGTAAAAAGATCCGGTAAACAATTGGAGATTTTTTGATCTGGTCATTCTTGTTCTTAACCTTCTGGTTCATAGTATAAATCAGATTGGTGTGTAAGTATTAATCAACTTAATATGTCATATAAAGAAGCATGTGTGGTAAATAGCTCACCAATATTTGGCCTCTAAGTACATACTGAGTATCTTAACACTAGAGGAAATCAGGAAAGTTTTTTATTTGACACTTTTTAATACTTTCCGGTAGAAAATCCTGGACTTTGTAAGAAAATGTTTATGGAAAGTAAATGTTTTCCACCTAAACCACTTTTATTCAAAAAGAATTTGAAAGGAAATAAAGTCAAGATGAAAAAAAAAAGAAAAACAAAAACAAAACACTGAAAACTTTTGCTTTAAATTTGACTTTCTGGAAATTGGAAATAGTACCTTAGCAGGACTTTTATGAATCTTATTCTAGTTCAACCTCAGTTTGGTTCCTCAAACAAATCTTTTTTTCCATGATACACTTCTGCTGAAGGACATCAATCATGCCCTGCAGAAACAATGTGAAAAGCCACTTTGTGGTACATTACAGATATACGTAATACGTGCAGGCAGCTCATCCTGATAAACAGAAATTAAGGAACTGAAATGAAAGTGAAGGAGTTGCTGAAATAAAAAATCTTTGAAGATAAAATTTCTAGATTTAACCCTGCCTTTTTGCCAAAAATAAAATCAAAAGTGTTATGTCCATCATTGGGTTCTTCTCTGCTTGGGAAAATTCTTGAAGCTATGTTTGTATTGTTCCTCTATCTCTATTGACTGACACATCTTCTCAGTCAAGAAAGATCTGAGCACACAAAGGAGAAGGCACCCTTGACCAACCTGATACTCTTCTAAGATTAAATGACTGGTTTTGCAGACAGGGAGAGAAGAGTGGATGTTGTCCACTTTTACTTCAGTAAGCCTTTCAACACATGTTGTCCACTTTTACTTCAGTAAGCCTTTCAACACTGCATCCCAGAAGATCCTGACAGAGAAGCAGACAGTGAGGTGGACTAACACTGTCTGAACAGCCAGAGCGTACCCTTAGCAAGTTTGTTGATGACACAAAACTGGGAGGAGTGGCTGATACACGATAATGTATGAGGTATATACATCAGGCTGATACATGGTCATGTTACCATCGAGGGGGACCTTCCCAGGCTGGAGAAATAACTTGCTTGACAAGAACGTCATACAGTTCAAGAAGGGGAAGTGCAAAGTCCTGCTCCTGGGGAGGCACCAGTACATCCTGGGGCTGACCAACTGGAAAGCATCTTGGTAGAAAAGAACCTGGGTATTCTGGAGGATACACAAGCCAACAATGTGTCCTTGTAACAAAAAGCAGCTAGTGATATCTTGGGGTGCATTAGGAGGACTGTAACCAGCAGGTGAAGGGAAATGATCCTCTGCTCAGCACTGGTGAGACCACACCTGGAGTACTGTCCAGTTCTTGGCTCCCCAGTACAATACAGATACAGAGCTAGTAGAGATAGTGTCACAAAATGTCACTAAGATGAATAAGGGACTGGAACATCTCTCACACAAGGAAAAGCTGGGAGAGAGGGGACTGTTTAGTGTAGAGAAGAGATGGCTTGGTGAAGTGGGGAACTTCTCATTGTGTCCAAATACCTGATGGGAGGGTCTAAAGAAGAGGCAAACAGGCTCTTTTCAGTGGTGCCCTGTGATGGGACAAAAGGCAACTGGCACAAACTGAAACACAGGAGCTTCTAGATGAACATCAGGAAACACTTTTTTATTGTGAATGTTACTGAGTATTGGCACAGATTGCCCAGAAATGTTGTGTAGTTTCCATTCACGGAGATATTCAAAACTCATCTGGACATTGTCCTGGGCAAGAGGCTCTAGGTGACTCTGATTAACCCTGATTAACCATTCTATGAGTATGTGGTAAGAGTCTCTGTAGCTTGCATGGCCTGTATACCCAGCGAAAGGAGAGTTGCACAGTTCTGGGGCAGACACAAGATGCAGAAGAAAATATTATTCCATACAGTGCAGAAGCAGAGATCTGGAAAGGTAAGACCACTTTAACCCGCCTGATATATCTATGTTGAGTTATAGTATCTTCCCTATATGAACTTGTATTTGGTGTTGTAGTCCAGTAACTAAACCTAAGATTCAGAGGGTAAACGCAGTTATGGTTAGTTGGTCATTGAATGTAAAAAACTTATGATACAACCAGAGCTATACAAGTGCACTTTGGAAGGAGGTCTGACAGGTTTATGGTGAGTTATCTGCAATTCTGTATCTTCAGATGATGATACGCAGTGTCTTACAGGACCACCTTTCCCTGTTTATTGTAAAAATTTCCAGGCATGTGCAGTGTTTAGGTCCTACACACCATAACACATACATGTTAGGGTTAGGGCTTGTGTCTCACCGGCAGGTGTGACACGTACTTTTTACCAATTCTTTAAAGAAGAGGTCTTTAAACAATTGTTAATTTAAAGAAAAAACTTGCAATAAACATATATGTGCTTTACTCTTGTAACTTGCATATACTTACAGTCATGTTTTCCTAGTGATAATTTTGTAATGCCTTGTAGTGTATATATGTAGATATATTTCTTCTTACTAATAGTTGTTTTTTAGTAATTTCTAATAACAAACCCAGACTTCCATGTCTTTGTTTATTGCTGAACCCTGAGAACCCCACAGCCACGATGATCTTTACACACCCACAGGTCAGATAACCCTCATAGGTCATGACCATGACCATTACAGATTTCCGTACTGTGAAACTACAGGACAGTTTGTTGGATTATAGTTTCAAAATGAGCTTGGGGAAAGGGAAGAATAACATAACATTCTTGAGGCTCTTTTAAAAAATATGAATTTTCAGAAAATTATTTATTACTTCCTACATACCTGAACTGTACTTTATTTTTGTTTTTATAATTTTTTTTCAACAAATCTTATAGTTTCTGTTTATCAGTAGAACAGATGAAATAACCTTTTCTCTCTCATTTATATATTCTGTTGATTCTTTTGGGCACATATTCTCTTTTATTTCTGCTTGAATTACCTGTAGCATCATGGAACTATGTTTTGAAAGCTCTATTGTTCTGAAAGCAATAGTTACTAACATTAGTCTTATGGGTGTCCTTGCAGGTTTGAGTAAAGGTGGCAGTTTTTGTACTAGCCAAGGTCCTTTTCTGCAGCTGTTAGCATCAGTGTTTACCCTTGTTCTCCAACATCCAGTAGCTGCAAATAAACTAAAGACAACTTAGGCAGCCAGTAGAACAAGAATTGCCATCCCCTCTGGGATTTCTGTCAGCGCTGTTCAGTGAATTACACAGCTGACTAAGAGGCAAGGGTTACAAGAACAAGTACTGCTTGAAGCCTGCTGTACAGAACAAGTTTTGACACAGTGCATGTAACAGAGGTTCTGATGTTGTCCTGATGCCAGAGATTCCTCCCAGTGCACATTGGTCCCCAAGCCAATAGGCGAGACAGTTTAGATCCTTTACTCTTTTTAAATATTTCAAATATTACAGGTATCTTCTCAAGAGCAAATGGCTACCTCTCTCTGTGGTCTGCTTCAGGCCTCTTCTGAGTAAGAATCTATGCTTCACTGTGATTGATATGGTAATTTGAGATGGCATAGGGGAAGGGGGGAGTTGTTTTATACTTGTTTTTTTTCCCAGGACAAATAAAGTCATTAAGATGCTGCTAGCGTATATAGTATTTTTTTCCATTTTAAAGGAGGATTAAATCAATAATTTATGCCTGCAAGTCTTCAGTTCTCCTTGAGGAGGTTAAGAAAAATCAAAGGCTTTTTCCTCAATGAGGGTTTTTGGTCAATAAAGGTCAAAAAGTTTAAAGGTGCGGCAGATCGGGTGAGTCGTTTAAGCATCATGTTAATATTCCAAGATAGAGGTGATGAAGATCTCCACTTCCTTATCCTGATGGAAAAAGTCTGTAATTTCCAAATGCCATCAATTTTTACGTTTTTTTCATTCCTTACAACCCTGCCAAACTCCCACAGAGTGGCTTCAAATCAGGGTCCCATGACATTTTACTTGTTTATACAATTTCAGCAGTTAATCTATACCACAGCGTGCTTTTATTCCCTCTTGTTTGCAGGCAAGTCAGAAATACATGTTACTATGGGATGGTAACAGAATTTAGAATCATAGTTTAGTTAGAATCATTCAGAATCCGGTTAGAAGGGACCTTAAAGATCATGTAGTTCCAACCCCCCTGCCATGGGCAGGGACACCTCCCACTAGACCAGGCTGCTCAAAGCCCCATCCAGCCTGGCCTTGAACATTTCCAGGGATGGGGCATCTGCAACTTCCCTGGGCAACCTGTTCCAGTGCCTCACCACCCTCACAGTAAAAAATTTCTTCCTAATATCTAATCTAAATCTCCCCACTTTCAGTTTGAAACTGTTACCCCTTGTCCTACTGCTACACTCCCTGATAAAGAGTCCCTCCCCATCTCTCCTTTAGGCCCCCTTTAGGCACTGGAAGGCCATTATAAAGTCTCCCTGGAGCCTTCTCTTCTCCAGGCTGAACAACCCCAACTCTCTCAGCCTGTCCTCATAGCATAGGTTCTCCAGCCCTCTGATCATTTTCGTGGCCCTCCTCTGGACCTGTTCCAACAGGTCCATGTCCTTGCGCTGAGGACTCCAGAGCTGGATGCAGTACTCCCGGTGGGGTCTCACCAGAGCAGAGTAGAGAGGCATAATCACCTCCCTCGACCTGCTGGACACTTTTCTTTTGATGCGGCCCAGGATGCGGTTGGCTTTCTGGTCTGCAAGTGCGCATTGCCTGCTCATGTTGAGCTTCTCGTCCACCAACACCCCCAACTCCTTCTCCTCCAGGCTGCTCTGAAACCATTCTCTGCCCAACCTGTTTCATAGGAAAAACTCAGGAAAGGGATCCTGACGTTAGTTCCAAGGCATCCCTGCTTCATAACTGTATAAGGTGCAGGTTCTCAGGTGCCAGCAGTGGCTGGCTGCTGGGCAGCCTCTGTGAGGAGCAGCCGGGGCTGCCCCGAGCCGGACACAGCCGGTTCCAGACAGCTCCAACTCACCCACCCCAGCGCGCGGCTGAGCCCCTCGGCCGAGGTGGTGCCACCTCTGAGACAAAGTATGTAAGAAAGGGGAAAAAATGTTGGACAGGCAGAGGAGAAGGGGAGAAAAAGAAAACAGTGCTCTTCTGGCACACCGGGATCAGATGAGGAGGTGCTCCATGGTGGAGCAGGTATCCACACTGCAGACCATGGAGGACCCTATGCCTGAGGAGAAGGATATTCCTGAAGAAGCTGCAGCCACTGCCTTTCGGCAATACCAGAGCACAGGAAAACTGTGAGAAAGAAGGAGCAGCAGAGAGGAACTGCTGCTTGCTGACCACAGCCCTCTCCCCCTACACCACTCGGGAGTGCAGAAGAGTGAAGTTCAGCCTGGGAAAGGACAGAAAGGTGTTTTAATGTTTGTCTTTTTTTGTTGCTTCTCACTACCTGAATCTATTTTCATAAAATCATAGAATGTGTTGGGTTTAAAGGTCATCTAGTCCAACCGCCCTGCAGTAAGCAGCGACATCTTCAACTAGATCAGGTTGCTCAGAGCCTCATCAAGCCTGGCCTTGAATGTCTCCAGGGATGGGGCTTCCACCACCTCCCTAGGCAGTGTCTGTTCCAGTGTCTCACCACCCTACTGTAAGGAACTTCTTCCTAATGTCCATTTTGACAACAAATTAAGTTAATTTCCCCAATTCAAGTGGATTTTGTGCATGATGGTAATTGGCAAACAATGTCCCTGTCTTTATCTGAACCCATGAGCTTGCTCTCTCCTGTTTTTGCCATTTTCTTCCCCTGTTCCTTGGGGTGGAGTGAGCAGCTGGGTGAGAATCCAGCTGCTTCCCAAGGCTAAACCACAACAATAATGTAAAAGCTACCAGGAATAGTAGCTAGACATTCGCATAAGTCTAGTGCAATTTCTGTACTTCTGTTTGAGTCAAACATTTCTCAAGTACTATTTTAGCTTCCTTGACTATAAGGAGACAAATTATACTGTTTCTAATACTGTTTCTTGTTCTGTAGATTTTACAATGTCTGAAGTAGCATGCGTTAAAAAGACATCCAAGTGATATAAAACCAAGAAGATTTTATACTTGTTCTTGCATTTATATTCTAGCATTAGTCTCTAGAAAGAAACTCAGACTACTTTGAACCCCCTGACATCATTGTATATTCTGTGAATATTGCTCTCTAAGGTGTAGCAAAAGAAATCTAACAAGACTTTTAACTGTAGCAGAGGATAGAGTTTACTGTAGTGTCGAGGCCAAGCAGTCAGGAAGGTTTCCAAGGGAGGTTTTGGTTTAAAGCAGGACTCTACTTTTGAGGGATAGATACATGCTGGTAATTGTGAATATTTATATTCTTCAAGTAGCAAATAAGTGAGCACAGGAAGGAATGGAGTAGCTAGCAATTATAGTTATTGTTTTTCTTAGATTATTCTAGCTGGAAATGAAAAACTATAATACCATAATAGTCTTTTTTATCATTATCGTTCTCACGCTGGCCATTTAGCACCACTATTCAACAAGCACCAATAGCACCACTATTCAACAAGTTAAGAGTCATTAGAAGACCTGGACAAGAAAATAGACAGGGATTGATCTAAATCATGATGAAAGAATATTGTGGTTAATGAAAATATGACTAAGAACAGTCATTTTCTTGTAGATTGGACATAGGCAGGCTATGAAAGCCGGAAGCAGTTGTCTGGCCCCTTGATGTATTTACAGTCTCTCTGAAAATTGTGAAAGGTGCACATATAGTTTTATTTGGGCTTTTTTACTACATTTGCACATTTATGTCGTACCTACATCACTCTCTGGAAGCCCCTCTAACATGTCCAAGTATTGCAGGTTCATCCTTTTGGTGATGACTTTGCACAGTTGTCACAGAAGAGTCAGAGATCACTCAGGCAGATCTGATCTAGTAATTAATTTATTGAGTTCTAACCAGTAAATTTAGATATGTGAAATATTTAATAAGTACAGATGGATTGGCTGTCAATACTCTACTGCACTTAAGGTTAGTATGGGATACAAAGTTTATGGCTTAAGCTTACTATACCTATCTTAAATGTTACACAAATGCAAAAAATGTCATTTACCAACGCTGGTGTCTGGTGTCAAGTATGAGATCTCTCAGCCTCGAGGGGTAGCTTTGAGAGGCATCAGTCCTCAAGGGGAGATCACCACTGCATAGCCAGCTGCTATGGAGGGAGAGCTCAACAGATCCTGATGGCTGCAGATATTTACAGCTTAAAGTGGTAGATTGGTAGTCAGATTTCTGCTGTGTTCATGCAGTTTTGGCCACGTAACAGTCCAGTCTCCAGCCAAAACGGCTTTTTGATTGCGGTGCTGAGTTCTCACTGATAGCTTCACACAATAGAATTAATTTAGGTTATGCCTATTTGCTGAGCGTCTGCCTGGACCAAAGTTCAGTAAGTTCAAACAAGAGGAGAGCAGCTGTCACAAGGGTAAAAGGAGTGAACTTATTGATAGGAAGTGGGGTTGTATGAATCTGGCCATGAGCATCCTTGAGGCCCTTGGTATACAACTGTAAAAGTGCGAAACATACAAGCAGAATGCGAAAGTAAGAAACCTGCATGCCTACATCTTTATTTCTCCTGAAAATTTTCCTTCTCAAAATTTTCCATTTCAAGATCCCTCACGATTTAGTTTACACTTGCTTGTGGCTAGAAGAAAGATAGCCTTTTTCTTGCTACCTTCTCAACACCCTTTCCCTGGCTTTGTTCAAACTGTCCCAGCCTGCAGTCCCTGGGCAATCTCTGAGCCCTTCAAAGCCCTTCCTGTCTCCTCCTTACCAGCCTGCAGCCTTGCTGCTCTCTAATGCCTGAGAATCCCTGTAGTATCTTTCTTCTCAGCATTAACAACTCTGTAGGAAGAACTAGCTCTAAAATCTTTCTTCTTTACACTGTTTTCTGTTCTTGTGGCTGGGATTTTTGGTTGGTTGCTTGCTTTTCTTCCTTTCCTGCCTGCTTCTTCTTTAGCCACATTTCATTGTCTCATTTTGGCTCAACAAACATGAGAAGTCTATAACATACTCTCTATAACAGCTGAGAGTTCAGCATGGCCCAGCATGAATTTCAAACATGGTCTTTTTAAATCAATGCACAGTCATTTTCTGGGGAAGAATCCATGACATTAAATTGCCTGAAAAACAGTGTAAAGACTGAAAACTCTGGATCTAAATGCCCCATGTTTTGGAGAAGTCAGTATCTAACTGGGTACTGCATCAGCTCCAATTCTGGTCCTTTGTATTTCAAATTTGGGAGAAAAGGCAATAGAGTTACACTTACAAAGCAAATTGTAATTTTGAACAATTTTTGATAATGAACATGGACTATATAATATGACTAAAACAATGTATTATATAAAGTACATTACAGGATTAGAGGTTATTAATTTTAAATACTTTCTCAGGGAATAGTGTACTGGATTTCTCATGAATAAATTTGTAAGGTTAAATCTGTGCAGATACCTACAGATGTTTAGCTTTAACGTGAACTGCTTTATTTCTTCTACATGAAAATCTCCCTTTGAACAACATATAAAGCAGAAGTAACTACATGCTGTTGAAGTAATAATAAAGCAGTAATTGCTTTATTTTACTTGCTTTTTAAGTGTAAGAAAATTGACCCTTTTACATAGTAATTACATCACTTTGTTTCAAGTTCTTTCTTAGCCTCTGGCCACTGAATATGTTTTTCCAGATTATTATTCTTTTAGATCTTTCAGATTGCATTAAAATTGCCATAGCAAAAATGAACAACACAATCCAAAGAGTTTCACCAATGGCAAGCCTGATTTAAATTGGTTGGTTTATACCTCTTTTGGGCTTCCATGCTGTTAGTCCCTTTCTTTTTTTTTTTCTCACATTTATATTTTTCAGTAATTAAACAACTCATGTCACCTGTTCAGCTATGTGCATAGCATTGACACCCTTGGAATTCAAAATGCAGAGATCCCACATCATTCAAAGGCAGGCAAACAGAACTGACAAGGAAAATGGACTAATATGCCCATAAATGTAAGTGAAGCAGCAGTTTTGAATATTTTAGAACTTCTTGTGGCATGCATGAGTGATAACAGAATTTTCCCCCTTCCTACAATAATTAAAATCCTTGATGGGTTTTTACTCTGTTGTGATATGGTTCAAATAGTAAATTGACAACAAATTTTGCTTACAGCACAGAGACACTCACAAACATCATACGTGAGGGACTTTCAATTACTCTTATGCATACTAGATCTAAGTGTTTACATGGCTTCAGGAATTAATGACAGAACACGAAGTCTTTTACTTTTGAATTACTGTCCCACATCTAGCACAAGTTGAGAGTGAATAAAGACTATATGTCTGCTTATAGGCCTTAGAAAAGAAGATTCTGATATTCTTTTAGTTCCTGGTGGACATGTCTGCATAGTGCAAGAGCAAATAATACAATTGACAATAATGATGGTATTTAGAGGACCTCACTTCAAATTCTGGATCCATTTCTGAATTTTCCTAGAATTTTTATGAGTCTAAATTAAGATTTGACTAGATTGATTGAAGTCACTTGTACATTAAACCTAGAGAACCTAATGTAATAAGTACATAGGACATATCATGGACAGTAACAGTACAAGAGATTCTTCATAGAAATTTATGCTTATGCCACTTTCCCTCTCTTTGGCATTTTGAAGATAAGTTCCGCTGCTACTGTATAGCATTTCCACCCATGACAGATTCAAACCAGTTCATTTGCAACTGCAAGTGGAATTGGACAGGATTTTTTATTGCAATTCTCACAGGAGGACGAATTTGCTCCTACATATAATCAGTAGTATAGAGATTTACACTGCATAATGAGTATTGAATTGAAACTCAAGCTTCATCAAAATTACTGGATGTCTGGATATCTAATATTAGTGGTTTGGTTTCAGCATAATTCTCTCTATTTCATAGCTCATTTTGTGCTTAACAAGGCAGATAAAACTACAAGAAAAACCACCCCAAACAACTGTATTTATTAAAGTAACAAAATATGGAGCGAAAATTAATGTGAGGGGACATTATGAGACTAACCTGGTGGTCACTCTGGATTAACCATGTTCACCTCTTATTTAGTTAAAATTTCTGTGAACATCATTGAAAAGATGATGGTATGAAGTAAGTTACAGTGGACCTCAAAGATCAAGTTAGAAAATTTTAAAGAGTGCAGGCAGATCACTTAGCCCTGGCTGGAGGTTTGCCTAACTAAACAAAACACAAAAAACTACTGTATGTGATGGGAGAAATTGTTTGATTTAATGAATAACCCGAGTGTGAAGCTGGCAAAAGTGCTGTGAGAAATTAGTGGTTTTCCCAGATGGTTATGGGGAGTTATGCGAGAACTGTGCAAAATTCACAGATAATTGGAGGTGAGTATTGGGTATCTCTTTGGGGACCGGAGTATTACAAGATAACCACTGCCTTGTAGTACCAGGGAAGGCTGAAATTACCTACATAACTGTAACAGAAACACCAAATTTGAGTATGGATGTAGCAACACTGGGACCAACGGGGAAAAACAACAAGGGGTGGGTAGTTTTTTCTACAGGAGGCAAGGGAGAAAGGGAAGAGTCTGGGTGAGTGCAGGAAAGACCAATGGAGAGGAGGAGGGTAAGAAGGCCGGTTGTGTGTAAATGGGCTAATGCTCAGTATGCCTGGCTGCCTGGGCTTTGTGCTTTTGTCTCTTTTTTAATTTTTGTGTGTGAATGTTATCTCTAGCCTTTGTGTGTGAGCGCATGGAAACTTGAGCTGGACTGCTTGGCAGAAGTAGGATACCAGCACTTGGAAATATCGCAGATCTGAGCCAGTTATTATGTAGAAAGTCGATGTTGGTATTTGATAAACCCGCGAAAATCACAGTGCATGTGAAGTGAGGGACGGAGGATGCATGTATATAGTGAAGTCAATCCTGATCAACTAGAGACAGGAAGCTGGTTCTAGCTGGCTGTGGTGTTCATGTATGTGTGAGTATTGTCAGTGTTTATATGGGTACATATAACTGTGTTGATCTGTGTGTCCTACCATACACATATTTTGGTTGTGTGTATTTGCACCTTTGGAATTCACACTCAGAATCCACGCTGGCTGGATGTGTAATCAGGAGCTGCAGGAATCTCTAACAGACCAGGAAGGAGAAATCCCTTGGGTCCCAAAGTCCACTGCATTTGGCCACACCCTAAACAAAATTAACTTAGTGTTTAGCTGCAGTTACCAAGAGTAGCTAGCAGCTTGGCGTTCCTCCCTCTTCCTCCGTCCTCCTACCCCATTTAAAAAAAAACAAAACTGCTTTTGAATATAGTTTTGCATAAACATTGGCTGAAATAACACACATTAGTAGTCTGTGTTGGAAACATCTTTCAATGTAAAAGCATCATAGGTTTTTTTAATGGCTGAGTAATTCCCTTTTTAAGTTAGTCCATTCCATAGACAGTAAATCCTAGACTTCATCTCTCCTAAGGTGAGTGTCTGAGTTTACCATCTGCACTGGTTTTGACTAGAGTCAGTAAGCAGCAGGAGGAGTCTTTAGGAACAGTCTTTGCAGGAATGACATTGAGTTGTTTTGTTCATACAAAGAGATACCTAGATACCCTAAGACAGGGAATAAAACAAAGCATTATTTCAAGCAAATTTTTGTAAAGTGTTGTTTTGAATCAAGTTATCTGGCATATCACACTTGTATTAGCTTTGCTGAACTTCAGTGGTGCAATAAGAGACCACTAATATCTCACTGAAGAATTTTTCAGTGCCTACAGTACAGTGTTACCAACTCCTTATTCAGGAGAGAAGTGCACTCTTAGAATGATTAGGCCAACAGCACAGCCAGCAGAATTCACAAGGACTGAATTCTCTTCCATGTTAGCAGCTTGCTGGAATTTATATAGTCCTAATTCCTACTTAAAGGATTTCAGAACTACTTAAGAATTTAAATCATTAAGGGCTGCCAATAGCTGTCTCTGGTGCTCTGGTGTTCAGAACAGTCAACCCAAAATGCAATTAATTAGTGAAATGCTCAGGAACATGAGTGAAAACCAGAAGGTATTTGGAAGTTTGAAAGGTAAAGACCTTATAACACTAAGGTTTTAATTGCAAGAGATTTTTGAATTCATAATGAGGTTAAGTAACCTCGTATGCTATGGCCTAGCTGTGAGATATTGTTCTGGCAGTGAAAGACACACTGATGAAAGTATGGCCAAAAAAATGCTCAATGGGATTTCCTTTCATACCATACCTGGAGGCAGAAATCATCTATCAAGAAGCAGATGATTAGGAGACAATTGTTGGAGGCTAAGCAGGCAGTGTATGACTATTCTTCTAAATAAAATAGGCTTGAGGCCAAGTTGTCACAAACTGTGTCCATGCTATACATAGCACTTATCTTGGGATTTTTCTGAGCCCCATATAGTTTTCCTATGGCCCCAAAACAATAATATTTTTCTCTGGAAATTGTGTGCATGCTTTTCCATTATTATTATTATTATTATTATTATTGTTGTTGTTGTTATTATTATTATTATTATTATTTTGTTTGTTTGCTTTTTCAGTGCAAAGCATGTAAAATAATATGAGAGTGGCTCTGTAGCCCATCACCATGAAATTAGCAAAGCGTGAAACTATGGGTGCATCTTAAATGCCTAAAATGTGGCATGAGGCCATGTGAAGGGCGAGTACTGGAGGGCTGTACACAGCAAAGCTGGTGCATTCCTCTCTATGCTGCTCAGTGGGAGGAGTTCCTGACCCTTGTTGACTCTTCAGTGGAGCTGGGCATTTACGTGAAGCATACCTATTTGCTTTTGTCAAAGCCATACCCAGAGAGGGCTACTAGTTAAGCAATGTGCATGATCAGTGGTTACAATCATGCACAAACTAACTTTGTTTTATTCAGCAGCATAGACTTAGCCTCAGATTCTGAATTATATGATAAACCAGGCTTGAGATATTTTATTTTACTGAACTTAAGACCTGAAGTAAAATTGTGTAGGAAATTGCACTGCTTGTATTGGGTCACTATTTTCTTTTGATTTCCTGTTAACCCATATCTGCAGTGTATTTTGGGTGTGGGGAAAAATAACACTGTATTGGTAATATCAGTGTAACCAAATAATCTCCACCTTTGTGCAATACTGAAAAGGAATCACGCCTCTGGCAAATAATATCACTGAGTCTAACTTGAAAAGAATCATGATTACTTTGCATTCCTCTTGATTTATGACAATTCTGCACATGCAATGACACGTTGAATTTGTGTTGAGGGTTATGAAGATCAGGAACAAAATGGCATACAAAAAGGAGAGGTACAGCATAAACTCACAAAGGGAGGAAACACCTTCCGCATGCCTTATTTTGCAGTTTTATGACTTCCAGCTTTTATATTGGCTATGAACTCAAGTTCCCTGACCAGGCTTAGTATTGAATGAGGTGACCGATTCTCCTGAAGAACCAGGACAACACTTTGGTTATCTGTCTACCCTGTTCTGAGATATTGGGTGACGAATCAATCTGGAAGCAGCCTAATTACAGCACTGTTTAGGTTGCATGTGGGACCTAGGTGTAGAGTCCAGGGTTATAACCTGGAAATTCCATGGAAATGGCCTTGTTTCTTCAAAGCAATGTTGTAAGTGCCGTTATCCACTTTCAAGTGATAAAATTAGGTTCCTGTAATAAATTCATTGTGGATAATGATGCGCACTATGAAATAAGTGATCCTGTAAAAAAATGCTGTTTGTCACACTGTGTTTGTAGTACTTCAATTAATTGCCCTCTTAATGAGCTGCTGACTGAGTTTAGAAAAGAACTGGGTTTAGATCAAAAAATGGAAGGGTGTGTGGGTTAAATGGTGATAGTACAGAAAATCCTGAAAATCTGTTGTCACTAGAAGGAAAGAAAGGAAATCTGTGGACTGCATTGTCTTAGGAAAACCAGAGTTCCCAGTCAGTTGAGGATCAAATGACTGGTGCTAGCTTTTCAGTCGAAGCCACCAGCTTTCCTTAAAAATCAGTTTTATAGAGACTGAGGTTTCTGGTATGGTTTTTTTTTGCTGCTCATGTAGTCATATGACAATGGGTGAAAAGGGACATGATGGCTGGAAAAAATAGAAAAATTCTTGTTGTACAGAAAGAAGTAAGTAGAGAGGGAAGGGATGAGAAAAGTGCATCTCATAACACTCTAATTTTTAAAATTCTCACTGACCTGATTAAACTGTTCACATGTCCTTTAGTCATTGTTTCTTTTGGTTGTTTAAATTCAGTTTTCTACCTCGTAGGTCAGTCTTTCTAAAGTCATTTTCCTTTAAGTATTAACTTTTTCAAGATCCTGTCTACCACAAATACCAGTTTCTAGGTTTCTAGAATTATCTAACTCTAGAAGAGCTGTTAGTGTATTGACAGGAGCACGTCATCCTAAATCTAATCAGACTGTTTCTGTTTATATTGTGTATACATTAGGTATCTACATTTTTAGTCTAGTAGTGATTTTAATCTACATTTTTAATCAGAATAAACTTCTCCATAATATATAGGAAACTGATAGTATTCCTATTATTTGAAGTGCTTGTCCAGCATGTTTCTTATGTTCCTTTTTCATCTAACTTCTCTAATCATTTAAGTGTGATGTGATCTATCTTTTAAATTACAATCTCTCTTTGTTACTATTACCATGGATTCCTCCACTACTATCTCACAATATGGTCCAGAGTCTTTCTGGACAATCAGCAGTCTTTAGGAAGTGTACTTAAATCACTGGAGCTCCTAGTGGGAACATAATCTGTCCATTGTTTCCAGAAATAAGGCCAACTCTTTTAGTCTCTATACCAATTACCTCATATATCCCAGAGGCCCTGTTGGTCTTAAGTACTCAGAAGTCTACTTCACTATATATACTCCAATTCCTAACTTTACAGTGGCTGAAAAGCAAAGTATATTGCACTTAATAATGGAATGTAACAGTGGTCACTTTTATCAACAAACAGGAAAAAACTTCACCTCAGAATTAAAACAATTGACATTAACATTTTGTAAAATAGAAAAGAAAGATTCCTGAAATGTACCTGCCCTAATTCACTGTGCTACTTTGTGCTTGATACCTTGGCATCTTTTCTATGCTTGGAAAATTCTTTCTGTTTTTTTTCCTGTCCCTAAGCTAGTCTTATCAATACAATGTTTGATAGCTTAGTTGGAAAGAAATGACAGTCCTGTTATTTTATTCCTCTATTAACATGCCTGTCTTCACACATCTTAAGTGTTGGATAAGAAATACATTGTTCAGTGGAGAAAGTTGAAAGGCAATGAATTATGTCATGGCCCCAAGGTGGTCTTTGATGGTTTTTCAAACATCTCCCTTTGATAATCTCTCAAACAAATGGGCTGGAGCGGCCACATGGAACCCATTCTGATATGCTGGCATTGGGCAAATTTAGGTATCTCTTCATCTCAGAACACACAGTTATACAAAATAAAAAAATCTTGTCAGGTTTTAGGAAACAGTGATTCAACTAAACACTAGCATGGTGGGTAACCTCATAGATTTTGCCAAAACTTTTGACATTAAGTTATTAAAACACTTTGATATATAATACAGACTGATATAAAAAAAAGACACAACAAGAATTCTGGCTTTTTTCAAACAACACATCAGAAATTTCATTTTGTGATTTCAAAAATGTGAGTAATTGTGGGATGCCTACAGGCTGGAAATCTACACTAATTACAGTTATATTACCAGTGGGAGTTCGCAGTTTAATTCAGGCATTCCCAGTCTGTCCTAAAGTATTCCTTTATAGAGTAAAATACATATGGAAAATACATGTTTTAAATATATACATATATATATGGAAAAGAGCTCAGTGAGTACTGTGGGAAGAGACAAAGGAACACATTTGACCTCAGGATCATGGGCTCCTCTTCATAAATGAATACAGCTTGCCAGTGGTGAATAAATGTCTCTGTCTCCTCACAGTAATGTGCTCTTCAGTTGGCCTGACTGCAGGAGATGCCTTTGTGGGTCTATTGGAAGCAGGCAAGGAACAAAGGGAGTTTGCTTTGGCCTCAGGCTGACTACCTGTGCCTAAGCAGTGTTTGAAGAAGAATGACTCTGTAGGTGATGGACCCATCTCCCACACTGCCAGACAGCTTCAGGGGAACTCTGTGTAGAGTCTTCTCCCTTGCTGCTATTGCAGAGGTACTTCCAGAAGGACTATGCTGACCTAATCAAATGCTCATATAATGCCTGGGATTTTAACTGCCTTTGAAGTTGATGTAAACTCAGTTTCCTACCTCCATGTTTATTTTGATTATCAATCAAATATACACTAATTTTTATCCCTATTTACATCCATATTTTTATTCTTCAAGCAAGGCAATTATTCATTTCAGTCCCTTGCTACTGCTCAGTAAACTCATCTCCAGCCAGAAAAACACATTTGAAAAAGATAATAAAAACATGACACTGAGCCCTGAAAGCTGAGAAACAGAGACAAGGGAAATTCTAGGAAAAGAACAATACAGACTTCAGAGTTCTTGGTGCAAAACACTTCACATTTCATCTTGTGGTGGGTCGAACTTGTCTGGCTGCCAGACACCCACCCAGCCACTCTTGCAGTCCCCCTCCTCAACAGGGCAGCAGGAGAAAACAACATAGTAAAACTTGTGGGTTGAGAAGAGATCACTCACGGATTACCATCATGGGCAAAACAGACTTGATTTGGGGAAAATGATTTTAACTTGTTGTCAATTAAAAATAAAGTAGGATGGTGAGAAACCAAAAACTCCTCCCTCCTGCTTTTTCCCAAGCTCAACTTCATTTGTTTGTTTCTTACTCTTTTACTTCCTTCCCACCAAACAGCACAGGGGATATGGGAAATGGGGGCCACTGTTAGTCCATAACAGTCCGTCTGCTGCTCCCTCCTCCTCACAATTCTCTGCTGCTCCAGCATGGAGTCCCTCCCGTAGGATAAAGTCCTTCAGAAACTGCTACAGCATGGGTCCCTCCTACATGTTGCTGTTCTTCAAGAACTGCTCCAGCATGGCTTCTCTCCAGGGGGTACAGTCCATCAGAAGTGGAATGCTCCAGCAGGGGTGCCCCGAAGACCACAGATTCTGCCAGAAAACATGCTCCTTCATGGACTTCTCTCCACAGGCTGCAGCTTCTGCCAGGAACCTGCTCCTGCATGAGCTCTCTATGGGCTGCAGCTTCCTTCATGGCATGTCCACTTCACAGGCTGCAGTGTGGAAATCCACCCTGGTGTGGTGCTCCATGGGCTGCAGGGAAATACCTGCTCCACCATGGTCTTCTCCATGGGCTGCAGGGAAATACCTGCTCTGCCATGATCTTCTCCATGGGCTGCAGAGGAATCTCTGCTCTGGCACCTAAGCACCTCCTCCCCCTCCTCCTCCTCTCACCTTGGTGTCTGCAAGCTTGTTCCTCTCATATATTTATCACTCTTTTCTCTCACACTCTGCTGCACATTTTTACTCTTTGAGTATATTTAAATGAGTTTTCACAGAGGCACCACCAGCTTCACTGGTGGCCTTAGCCAGTACAGCCACATACATACGTGAATTCACAGCCAGACACGCATGTTACAGACAGACCGTGACGTGCCACCGTGTTGAAGCATCCAGGGTCCATTGGATTCTGGGCTAGTCAAGATGAGTTTCACTAATATCTTTATTCAAGCTAAACTGTTTAGTTAGAAAATTGTCTCTCTCACACACACACATACACACAAACACACCCCGAGCCTTGGTCCCAAATCAGAGGTATGGACATCCCTCTGCTATGGACAGAGGAAATGCTGTCCCCCCAAAATGCTATGGACATTCCTGCTCCTGTCTATGATTATTTCTTAAAACATCTCTCACCACACTGCAGCCACACCAAGTCGACTTAGGTCTTCCTGGTTGTTGTCATCAGGGGTGTCCCCGCTGATGGGTGGGTTATTGGTCTGCAGGCCAGATGGCAGTGAGTCCAAGCCCACAGCAAGGGGCTTTTACTCTCTTCTTTTAATCAACCAGTAACAGCACTTGCTATGCCAGTGCTGCATGTGTCTTGTGTTTAATAACAGTTTATATTCCAATTATAAATTAATTTCTTAATTTTGCCTTTTACATTTTATGTGTGCTCAACTATTGTTGCGTTGAACACATTCCTGGTTTCCTTATCTTGTTTTATATGAGGCTACTTCCTTAGTTCTGCAAGTTTAAGTAATTTTCATGGTATGTGTTGACAATGTCACCTACAGGCCAAGGTTTGCTCATGATAATTTTCCACAGTTGCAGTTGCACTGACCGTGCCTCACTCAGCTTTCCACCCCGTCAGTGCTGCTGAGTGCGTGCCCTTCTTCAGAGCGGAGCCCTTCAATGCACTGCCCTGGCCTGCAGGGCTTGTCACAGACACAAACACAAATACCAACAACAGCCTCATCCTGTCTCCCTCCCTGGTTGACCAGGGTGGAGTTCTGTTAATGAAAATAAATATTCATAAGTACAACGTGGATCCTTCAAGCTGCTGGTCTTACACAGTCAATCTGCCCAGTAGCTGGCCCATGGATCCCGGTGTCTCAAACTGCTGGTACATAGGAGGCCCTGAGGCCACAGCCCCACTCCAGGTTGTTGATACAGACCATCTCACTTACACCCAGGCACACCTACACACAGAGGTCTCCAGCAGCTGGCTGTCCACAGTCGCCAACTCTTCCCATGGTCTTGCCCTTAGAGACATGAACACACCTGGCTCCTGGGCTGCTCCACCTACTCGCCAGCTAGTCCACCTTGATCACACACTCACTGTACACCTGCACTCATTGCAGTTGCTGGCATCATGGTCACACTCTGACCCCTGCTCCCACCCCAGTGACCAGCACTTGTTTTCACTCACTCCAGTCTCCCCACTTGCTGGCACCCAGACACACAGGTCCTCTAGTTTGCAGTCCCAGACCGATAGCTGGTGCTCAGACCCTCGCTTGCTCCAGTTGTTGGCATGACAGACAGATGGGCCCCCATGACTCAAGGTCATACCCAGGTTGATGGTGTTTAAGTGCACTCACTGGTCTCTCCAGTCGCTGACCCTACAGACAGATGAGCCACCTGAGCCATGGTCTGACTCCAGTTGCTGGCACTCAGACCCCATACACACACATGCACACAGTCCCCGCCTGCAGAAGATAGTTAGAAATGGAGATTCATGAGAAGACAGGGCAGACTGTGCTACCCAGGCACACAGCAAGGCCAGGCAAGCCTACCAGCCAGCCCGCTGTTTCCACACAAAGGGCGCTGCTTATCCCTGTTTTTTCACTGTTGTTCCTCCCCAAGTCACCTAGATCCATACCTTTGCCTGCTTTTGGTTATTCCCCTAAACATCCCATGGTAAGTCTTGTGCAGTCCCAGAATGCTCTTCCCCTGCATCCCATTAATGTCTCCCATACATCTAGGCAGTGACTCACCACCAGTCTGAAAGCTGATACAGAGATATTCTTCCATTCATGATGTATTTCACACCTGGAGACCAGGGTTGAGCCCCTCCTGAGAAAACCCCAGGGTTGGCCTGGACAAGGTGTGTCTTCTCCGGAGTCCTAGATTTTGTTCCCTCCTGCCTGCTTTTATGGTCCTGTGGTCCTCTGGGCTTGTGATAGACCTGTGTTTGGTCTATGGCTCTGGTGATAGGCCTGGGACCATCTGGGACAGGCTATTATTTGGTCTCCTCCACCTGCCGTTGTTACTCTGTGCTCCTTTGTGGAAGTACAGATGAGATTTTTAACAATCTGACAGGATACATAATTTACTAATAACCTTACTTAATACCTGTATGAACTCAGTTGGCTGCAAATTTCCAGCTACTTGGTGTTTCTTACTTTTGACTGCTATGTTATACAGACTGAGTAAATGTCTGTTCCTTATATGATATTTAAGGATTTATGATAAAGTGTTCTTTATTCCTCTTCTCAGAAGAGACCTTTAATGTGTTAACCTGACCAAGCTAATTAAATCTGTAGGTTTTACATCTTACAACCATTTAATCAGCTTTCTTATCCTTTTTTAATCCTGCTGTAATTTACCATGTTCCTTCTTAAATTTAAATTGCAATTCCACATTAAATTTTTGAAACAGTCAGAATCCTGAGTGCTCACATTTGTCTCTTTGACCAGTGTTACATCGAGAGATGACATTTATCCGATTAACAGCTTCAGGCCCTAGTGTTTTCTACAGTTACTGCTTCTCACCTTGTACTGTCCTCTTCCTGTAAAAAGACTTTCCATAATTTGTACTAGAAAGCAATCTAAATTATTCTGGATCAGTAATTTGTTTTTTTTGTCACATATCAGCTATCTTCGAACCCACTGAAAATATGATCAATTATATTGGCTCCAGCTCACTTATAGAAATGTTATGGAACTCAGGTTCGAGAACAAGATCACATGGGATTGTTGATTCTTTCATTATAGTTACACTTCCAGTATTAGCAGCCAATTAGTCACCAACATAGTAAGAGCCATGCTAAGTTGGCATTCTTTCAATTTCTGGTATGAAATGGCATGAGTGCCTTGCAGAAGAAAGTGTCAGCGTATCGAACTGCTCTTACACTATTACAGTCATCAACCAAATTATTATACACATATGCATTCAATGTTAATACAAATAATATGTTTTCCACAGATATCAGTTGAAAAACATCCTCAGGTTCATGATAATTAAAGTTTTGTTTTATCACGTGGCCTTGCTTTTCAAAATCAAAACCTGCAAAGCTGCTGTGATTACATTGTTTGGTGTCAGGCAGAAAAAACTCAATTACCTGTGCTATTCCATTTACCACTTTTAAATATTAGCACACTACTTTCCTTTCAGTCTTCTGAAATATCCAGTCTGGTACAATATTTGTTGAAAATACATATTAATATCCCAGAGTGCCTCTTATTCAGGTCTTTTAATATTGTTGTGTGCATGTTATGTGGACTTGGTAGTGTAAAAAAATCTAGTTCTGATAGAGGCTGTTAAATATTCTCCAGAGTTGGTAGTGAAAGAAACTGTTTCATCATTAGCCTGAGAAAGAACTATAACACTTGGCTTTCTAAACCCTCCAGGCTTATTACATATGCATTGCTGACAGGGCGACATTTAATATTTGTCTTTGAGATAACATAAAAGGACTTATTTTATATTCAAGGAAAGATTCTCTTTCTTTTCAGCAGCATAAGTATTGCTCACTTAGGGTCTGACCCCGCCACTCTCATTCATATTGAACCATTTGTTGAAATTGAATTCCATGAATCTACTCACAAAGTAATGACTAAAAGGAATAAACTTGGCCTCGCTGCACTTAAAGTTTTACCCTGTACTCTGCCACACAATGATTTTTAAGTTGTTTTTTTTTTTTTTTAACAGTTACTGTTGTTATTATTAAACAGCTGATAGAATTTCGCTAACCTTGCCACTTTCATTGTTTTGTGCTGCAGGAACACCTTGGATATTTCCAAGTTATTCCATTTCCATGGGTATTCCATTTTTCACCAATAGTTGCTTCCAGACTACCATCTGTTAATTTGCCTGTGAAGTATTTTAAATGTAACTATTATTACACTCAATGTAAGTTTTTAGTGTCTGTATTTTATATCTAGGTTACAGTAGATATAGTGGTATTTTAAATATAATTTTTGGTGAAATAATTGAAAGCTATAACACTTTCATTAAGTAGGGCATTTAGTGTAAAGTCTACTGAAGAATTTATAAAAAAAACTTGAAGAATTCGTTAGACCTTATGCTGTAGTATTTCCATGTACTTCAACTGAAAGTTATACTCATTCATCCTGGTACTCCTTGAAAAAGAACAGTCTGTAATAGCTGAAAACACTGTTTCTTAAACTACCAAACAGGTTTTGAGAAAAACTTCCACCCACATGCCTCAAATGGATTTATATATTTTTCTTTTTGACCTGAAGGTTTAACTTATCATCTTTCAACGACCCAACAATCCTTTACTCCCTGTACAAAGATTTCAATCCAGATCTTTAATTAATCTCAAATTGTCACCAAAAACTGTGTTTCCTTTAGCTGCTTAATTGTTTAAAGAAGAGGCATTACAGAGATGTTATTTATTTGAGCTTCAGTAATGTATTTGATATGATAATGTATAGGAAATTATCATTTAAATCTGAGAGAATGGACCTTAATTAGATGTCTTAGGAAGTGTATAGGAAAACAACTAAGTGGGAGACAGTTTAAATGTGTTTTTGGACTAGTTACTTGTTAGTGTACAACTACTAGTGGAGTTTCTCAGGAGCTCATTTTAGAATTTGATAATTAGGGTATTCATGTCGTGACCAAAACTAGTCTGTTGATCAAATTTGTCTCATGATCTTCTTGATTTTCTCTTGTGCTTTCTGTACAGCTTAAGGTCCCTTGCAGGAAAGGGGATGTCTTGTTGTCCATGTTTCTATACTATACTGTGCAATGAAGCCCTGTGGTTTTTTAATAGCAATTTTGACACCCATAACAGTTGTTTATATTCCATAAATAGGCAGGTTTTAATACTAAGTAGTGTATTTCACAAGAAATAACCATTGGGAATTTCACAGTTCTTATCACAATTGGAGGCTGTAACCTTGACAGAATCACAGAATCACACAATGGTAAATCTCAGCCAACATTGGAAGGGACATTTCCTCCCCTGCCTGGAAATGGTTTCCAGGATTAGCTGCCCCATCACCGTCCCAGGGACTGAGGTGACGCTGACTAGCCTGTAGTTCCCTAGGTCTCCCTTCTTGCCCTTCTTGAAGATGGGGGTGATGTGGTGTTGTCACAACAACCCCATGCAGAGTTACAGGCTTGGGGAAGAGTGTCTGGAGAGCTGCCTGGCAGAAAAGGACCTGGGGGTATTGGTCGACAGCCAGCTGAATATGAGCCAGCAGTGTGCCCAGGTGGCCAAGAAAGCCAACAGGATCCTGGTTTGTATCAGGAACAGTGTGGTGAGTAGGACTAGGCAAGGGATCATTCCCCTGTACTCGGCACTGGTGAGGCCCCACCTTGAGTACTGTGTCCAGTTTTGGGCTCCTCACTACAAAAAAGACATTGAGGTGCTGGAGCCAGTCCAGAGAAAGGCAACAGAGGTGGTGAGGGGTCTGGAGCACAAGTCTTATGAGGATCGGCTGTGGGAGCGGCTTATGAGGAGCGGCTGTTTAGCCTAGAGAAAAGAAGGATGAGGGGAAACCTTATTGCTCTCTACAACTACCTGAAAGGAGGTTGTAGAGAGATGGGGATCGGTCTCTTCTCCCAAGTAACAGGTGATAAGACAAAAGGAAATGCCCTCAAGTTGCACCAGGGAAGGTTTAGATTGAACATTAGGAAAAATTTTTACACTGAAAGGGTTATTAAGCATTGGAACAGGCTGCCCAGGGAGGTGGTTGAGTCACAATCCCTGGAGATATTTAAAAGACATGTAGACATAGTGCTTAGCGATACGGTTTAGTGATGTTTTCTGTCATTGTTAGGTTGATGGTTGGACTAGATGATCTGAAAGGTCCCTTGCAACCTGGGAGATTCTATTATTCTATGATTCTATTTCCTTTTCTACAGTCTTCAGGCACTTCTCCCAGTCATCACGATCGGTCAGATTATTGAGAGTGGCCTCATGATGACATCTGCCAGTTTCCTCAGCACTCATGGATGCATCCCATCAATTCCCCCCATTCTCTGGGACCTGGGCTTCACAAAAGCCTGTCTTGCTAGTAAAATGTGAGGCAAAGAAGGCATTCAGTACTTATACCTTTTCCATGTTCTGTGTCCCTAAGTCCTCCATCTCATTGAGCAATGGTCCCACGTTTTCCCTCGTCTTCCTTTTGTCTCCTATTACTTATAAAAGCCCTTCCTGTTTTCTTTAACATCCCTATCCAGACTCAATTTGGGCATTGGCTTCCCTAATTTCATACCTAGATGATGGGACAACACTTCTGTGTTCCTCCATGGTTACCCATCCTTGTTTCCACCCTCTGTATGCTTCCTTTTTCTGTTTGAGTTTTGCCAGGAGATTCTTTTTCACCCCCTCAGTCCTCCTGGCTTTTTTTCTTGATTCTTATTCATTGGAATAGAGCTCTTTTGAGCTTGGTGGAGGTGATCCTTGAAAATTAACCAGCTGTATTGGGCTGCTCTACCTTCCAGGGCCTTATCCCGTGGGTCTCTTCCAAGCAGATATTTGAAGAGGCCAAACTCTGGTCTCCTGGAGTTCCCAATTGTGTGCTTTCTTTTCACTTTCCTTCCTGCCCTCAAAATCCTGAATTCCACTGTCTTGTGGTCACTGCAGCCAAGGATGCCTTTTATCTTCACATCCCAAATGAACCCCTGCTTGCTGGTGAGTATGAGGACCTGCTTTGAGAAGGAAGTTATCATCAATGCATTCCAGGAACCTTCTAGACTGCTTATGTCCTGATGTTTGTCCCTCCAGCGGATACTGGGGTCGTTGAAGTCCCCCATATGTACCAGGGCCTGCAAATGTGAGGGTGTTGCTACCTGTCTGTAGAGGGCCTCATCAACTAGTGGCCTATAGCAGGCACCAATTATAATGTCACCTTTGCCTGTCCTCTCTTCCATACTAAACTACAAACTCTCTGTTGGCTCCCAATCCATCCCCAGGCAAAGATCCATGCACTCCATCTGCTCTCTCACATAACGAGCAACTCTCCCTACTCCTCTTCCCTTCCTGCCCTCCCTAAAAAGCCTATATGCCTCCATTGCAAAACTCCAGTCATGAAAGACATGCTACCGTGTGTCTATGATCCCAACAAGATCACAGTCCTGCAACCACAAGCAGATATCTAACTCATCATGTCTATTCCCTTTACTGTGTGCATTATTATACAGGCACTTGAGTGGCACCCCAGTCACGTTGAGTTCCTGGAAAGGTTTTGGGGGATCTGTTCATGATGACACCTAGTAGGCACATCCTTGCTGACATGAAGGTGCTGGAGGTGACCCCACCAAAGCCCCATTTTGTTGACTTTGTGATCCCTTCCCATCAAACTACCCCATGCCCTTTGCTTAGCAATCCTGTCCATCACTCCCTCAAAGGACTGCTGGTCATCCTGTCCTCCCCTGTCACTCCTAGTTTAAAGACCATCCATCAGCCATCCTCTTGGTGAAAATAGATTTTCCCTGCTTAGTAAAGTGGTTCCCATCTCTCCCAAGCAGACGCTGGTCTGCAAACAGGACCCCATGGTCATAGAACCCAAAACCCTGCCACCAACACCAGCTCCGCAGCCAATTTTTATCTTGTTCTATTAGTGCTTTTCTCCTCACACCCTTTCCGTTCACAAGCAGGATTGAGGAGAACACCACATGGGCTTCTATTCACTTGAATATGGGTCTCAGCGTTTTTTAGTAATTTTTGATATTTCCAGGTTTCCTGTAGCAGTATCATTTTTACCCACATGGAATAAGAGCAGGGGGCAGTAGTCAGAGGTCCTGAAAAGCTTTGGCAGTCCCTCCACAACATCCCACATACTGGGCCCCAGACAGTCCTCTCTAGATGTTGGGTCAGGCTGACAAATGGGTGCCATCATCCCCTGCAGCAGGGAGTCACCCATTATGATGACTCAACATTTCTTCCTGATAATCTTACATGGTTTGGGGTTAGATGGACCAGGCTCTTTTCTTGTAGGCACTTCTGGCTTCTCTGCAGCTTTGAGGGTGATGAATGTATTTTGCAATTATAAGCTCTTGGATGCAGCAAGAGCCTTCCCTTTGATGCCAGAAGTCACCAGCTTCCATCATTCCCCTTCCCCAGAAGTTTCACTTACCTTGATAGTGGGGTAGAGACTGCCCCAGGGATGTCTAAGGGGGTATCTGGACCCCCAACACCCTTGGACTCTGTGTGTAAAGGGACCAGGCAGCAGCAAGGACAACAAGCTGCTGAACGACACCAAGATGCTGTGGGACTGCGGCTTCACAGCCAGACTGTCCACCCCCAAGTCCCCACCAACACTCATAATCTCCCTGCCAGAGGACTCAAGTAACAGTGACCAACTTTTCAATCAGCTTTCTGTTTCAAGGAACAGAAAGTCATGTCTTCTGTGTCCCCTGAGGTAATAGCACACACTGGGACCAATGCAGCTACCCAGACAGAGCTCCCAAGGGAACAAGCAGCCTTCCAGGTCTCCAGCTGCAGGGTGTGACCAAGGTTTCTACTGGTGTCTGAGGGCAGAGGTGCCGTGGTTCAGGCCGGGTCGGCCAATGGCAAGACAACAGATGATCTCCCCCACATCTTGCTCCAAGGAGAGGAAGCTATAGATAAAGAGATTTGTGAGTTTAGAAAAAAATAAACTATTGTGATGAAAGTTCCTTCTTGTCTACCTTGCCTTCCCAGGTATCCTTACACAACAGATATGAGGCTCTGGCATTGGAAAGACAAGGACATGATGAGGTCAATCGCAATCTGTCTATGCTAGAGAAGTCACCAAGGTCAGGTCAGCCTATCCTCTTCATCATGACCACCTCCATGAAGAAAAAACAGTGGGTTATTGTCATAGGTGAGTCCCTTCTGAGTGGGAGCAGGCAGCACAGTCTGCTGACCAGACCTGTCTTTTAGGGAAGTTTGCTACCTCCCTGGGGCTTGGGTTAAAGACATTACCAGTCCGTTACAGATCATCCAGCCAGGATGGTGATATTGAGGTATTAGTCTGTAAGGACTTTAAGGGAAATCTCTAGATGAGTTGCCCTTGTCCTTATAGGCAACTTCAACTCCCCAGATGTCAACTGGGACTATCATACAGCAGGCACAAACAGGTCCAGAAAATTCCTGAAGCACATTGAAGGTAACTTTTTAATACAGGTACTAAGGGAGCTGAGTAGGAAAGGTGGCCTCCTAGATCTGTTGTCTGTAAATAGGGATGGTCTCATGGGTGATGTGGTGATTGGCGCCTGTCTTGGCCACAGTGATCATGAAATGGTTCAGTTCAAAGTCTTTGGCAATATGAGAAAAACTGTCAGCAGTCCTACTACCCTGGATTTTGGAAGAGCAGACTTTTGGCTGCTCAAGGAACTAATAAGTATGGTCCCCTGGGAATTTGCTTTTGAGGGTATTGGTGTCCATAACAGCTGGTCACTTTTTAAGAGCCGTCTTTTAAGAGCACATGAGCAGGCAATTCCAAGGTGTCAGAGGTCAAGCAAGTGGGGCAGAAGGCCAGCTTGGCTGAACTGGGATCTCCTTCTGGAACTTAGGAGCAAAAAGAAAGTGTATGGACTTTGGAAGCAAGATCAGGCTACACAGGAGGACTACAGAGATGCTAGTCACCACTGTAGGGACAAAATTCATATGGCCAAAGCTCAATTGGAGTTGAAGCCGCCCAGTACTCTGGTGGCTAAAAAAATAGACTTTTTCAAGACTGTTAACAGCAAAAGGAAGACTAAGGAAAACGTTGGTCTGTTACTTGCTGAGGTTGGTCACAAATAGGGATGAAGATAAAGGAGAGACATTTTATGTTGTCTTTGCCTCTGTCTTTAACAGTAATGATGGGCCGTGGGACCCCCAGAGCCATGGGTTGGAGGACTGCAACTGGGGATGGTAAGCTCGCAGTTGACTTTGAACTTGTATGGGCTTTGCTGCTGCAACTGAATGCACATATGTCTATGGAGACCAATGGGATTCATCCTAGGGTCCTGAAAGCATTGGCCAATGTTATCGTGAGACCTCTCTCAGTTCTTTATTAGAGGTCTTGGGAATCTGGAGAGGTCCCAGTCAACTGGAAGCCGGCAAATGTTATTCCAATTTTCAAGAAGGGCAAGCAAGAAGACCTGGGTAATTATGGCCTGTCAGTCTCACTTCACTGCCCAGTAAAATTATGGAGCAGATTATTCCAAAAGTTATTGAAAAGCATGTGAAAGACAATGCAGTCATCGGTCAGAGCCAGCACGGGTTCATGAAGGGAAAGTCAAGCATTACTAACATTATCCTTCTTTAACAAGGTTAGTGGACAAAGGGCAATGGATGTGGGGGTTTTGTTTGTTTTAGCAAAGCTTTTGATACTGTTCCTCACAGTATCCTTCTGAACAAAATGTCCAGCGTATAGCTAGACATGTACACAATATGATGGGTGAAAAATTGGCTGAAGGATTAGGCTCCAGTGGCTGTAATAAATGGGCTAACATTTGGCTGGCAGCGAGTCACTATTGATGTTCCCCAAGGGTGCAATTTTAGGGCCAGTTCTCTTCAGTGTTTTTATCAATGACCTGTAGTTGAGTGTACACTAAGTAAGTTTGCCAATAGTACAAAATTAGAAGGAGCTTTTAATTCCCATCAACAGTCTGAAATTTAAGAAGGACAAATGCCAGATTCTATACCTGGGAGGTGTAATCCTGGATGTACTGGGAGTGCAGAGAGCAGGGAGTGCAGCCCTGCATAAAGGTATCTGGGGGTTTTGATTGATGGTAAACTCAATGTGAGTCAACTATATGCCCTGGAGGCCAAATGAGCCAAGTCTATCCTGGAGTGCATTAGCCACAGTATACCTAACCAGTCAAAAGAAGTGATTTTCTCAGTATACTCAGCATTGGTGCTGCATCATCTTGAGTACTGGGTGCAATTTTGGACTCCATAATATAAGTAGGATAAAAAAATATTAGAACGTGTGTAAAGGAGATTAACAGAGGTGGTGAAAAGACTAGAGAATATGACTTATGAGGAGCTGCTGAGGATACTAGGTTTGTTCAGCTTAGAGGAGATGAGACTGAGACATGACCCCATTGCTGTCTACAACATCCTCATGAGGGTGAATGGAGAAGGAGGTGCTGATCTCTTCCCTCTGGTCTCCCATGACAGGATATGAGGGAATAGCTTAAAGTTGCATCAGGGGAAGTTCAGATTGGATATTAGGAAAAGGTTCTTTACTGACAGGGTAGTAAAGCACTGGAACAATCTCACCAGAGAAACAGTTATGGTCCCAAGCCTGTCTGTGTTCAAGAAGTGTTTGGACAATGCTCTTAGATACATGGATTACCTTTTAGGTTTCCCTGTGTGGGGTCAGGAGTTGGATTTAATGATCCTTGTGGGTTCCTTCCAACTCGGGATGTTCTATGATCCTATGATTCTCTGTTATATCATTTTGGGTGGGCAGGAGGAGGAATGAGACCTCTACACAGTTAGATGTGTAGAAATAACTATAAAATATACTATTGTGAACACTACCTTAGTTCTCATATTGTAATAAAAAACTATTCAATTAGTTCCCTTCTCTAGGACTGAGAAAATGTCCTGAATTGATATTTGCCTTTTGAACTACCTTGGAGCAGACAGGCAGTATTTTCAGAGAACTAATCACAGCGATTCTGGTGTCATTTTACTGATCTACGATTGTTAATTTAAACCCCATTTTAGCATTCACATGGTCAGGATTATATAGACAGACATTTCATCTACTATTCTATTATATATTCAGTACAAAAAATGAAAACCTTCTGCGGTTCTTCAGTCAGCTTTCATTACCATTATTACTATTTACCATAAACTACTGTGTGCTTTTCCAGGCCACTCCATTCTGTGGTTTACTAATACTCTAAATAAAACAAATTCCTCTGTAGATCTCTGAGGGACTCCACTGGATTTGATAAGATAAAAATGATTTTACTATGTCAGAATAAATGTCTACCCAAGTGACTGTGTCTTGTCTCCAGTGGTGGTCAGAGATGGATTGTCAGGAAAAAGTAGAAGAATATAGCGAGCGTACCCTTCCAACTTCCTCAATCTGAGCATTTACACTTTTCTTTTTCTGCTATATCTTTGATAAGACACTGGTTCCTCCAATCTTTCAGTGATCTACAGGCAAATTCCCAACCATTTCCCACATGTGAGCACCAAAATAAGCTGATATTCTACTTTTTTGCACAGTCTAGAGTAATGACTTCCGAATGTTATTTTTGATTTATTCTTCCAGTTTTGTCATGGATCTCAAATTATTGTCACCGAGATTTTAAGACAAATTCTCAATGCGAACACTCACAACAAAACAGCACAAAATTCTGCCATTATCTAAGTAAGTTAATATAAAATCTGTTTTGTTACAGCACATAACTGATAGTAGATATCTAGCATAACAGCATTTGGAATACAGGAATACAGTGTGGATCAATATTTCTGCATTGCCACTGATCATCATTCACTTCTGGCATCTGAGGTCTGCTCTGCAAATATGAGAGGTGGATTTAATGCTATGTTCAGTGGCGCATAAATATTAACTCACCATCAAAATTCTTCAGCATTTTGTGTTAGGGTTTTGGGTTTTTTTGTTTACAGTTTTATATGCTTAGTCAGGGAACCAAACCAACTCAGAAGAGTGAATGAAATCAGATCAGTTGGCCACTAATAATAGCAATAAGAACTGAAAAGCTGTTATTTTATACTCATATTTAGGCATGGACATTTTAACCTTCAGTTGTACCCATTCATTGGTATATTACTTGTGGGATTCAAGAATAACCACAGAAACTTTTATGACTCAGTCGAGTTTCTCCTGCCTACAGCAGTACCTTTACCATAAAAATATATCCTTTCCTCTTCATTTAACACAGGCACAGAGTGTGTCCACCCTCATGGCTGAATTCAGCTGTTCTATAGCCTGAGGAGCAGTTTCCTCCTGTTTGAGTAGAATATGGCTACTGTTAAAATGGTTGACAATTGGTCATTTCTAAACTGTCCATTTGAATAGCTTGGTAACTTCATGTATTGTAACTGTGTGCCAAGAGGTGCATTTTGTGGTACAATAGCAGTACTAACAGGACCCTTCACTAAATTGGTCAAGAAAATGCATTACCCTATTCGCAAGTTTGTTTTTGTTATTTTGAGATATTATTTCTATGCCAACTAAAATCAGCATTTTTTTATGGCTTTCCCTAGACAAAAGCTCTTTTGAAACGTTCAGGTTATCAACAAACTGGCATTCATGGCAAAAAATACCTGAAGGACACAGGCCTGTCAGGCTGTACAGTTTGGTCTATGTCCCACTGATCCACGTATGTCTTTGCTGTGGGATGGTGTTTTCTTATAACAGTCAAGATATTTTTTATTCCTTTCATAAAGAAGTTTGAGATATTTTTCCAATACAAATAAAAAACCTGGATTTTACTTCAGTTACATAAATGCTATATAAATGATTATGGTCATCATTATAGCAACCTTTATACATATACTAAAGGTTTGGTTTTCTTTCAATCAACTGGGAAGTATGTGTTTATCCCATATTGATTATGCATGTGCACTTGTTTACATTTATTTACATTATTGTTTAGAGATTGTCACTTGTTATGTTAGTATAGAAATACGTAAAATAGTTTTTATGGGAAAATTTGAGTTCTTTGGTACTTCTTTCTATTCCAGCTGTAAGACTAAGATTTGTCTAGTGTGTGTATTCAGGTTAACAGTTGTCTCTTTGACATTAGAAAAATATGTCGGTATTGAGTTTCCCATAAAGAAGGTTACTTTCCTGTCAGTATTTTTACTGTTATTTTTCAGTCAGTATTTTTCCATGTTTAATTTCATTGGAGGAAGGGATAGAAATGAAAAGATTGCTATCACAATACAAATGTGTTATCTTTTTTTCCAGCTCAGGGAAGCAATCCTAATTGTTTTAAACTTATTTTATATGTATTTAATCTTTGAATTCTTCCAATGTAATAATTCAAGAGAGTTATATTCTGGTTAAGTATTTCTTTTTAGAGACCCCTATATGCCTTGATGTCAGTCAAACTGTGGTCAGTAGTCAACGTGACCCTCTGCTGCCTTCTCCACCCTGCTGATCCCTGGCAAAGAGACCAAAGGATTTCACATTTAGTATCCTCACTTTAATCCCCCCCAAACCTTCAAATAATGGCAAAGAAACAAAACTTTAGATGGTTTTGGTCTTTTTGTCTGTGTAATTAAGATTGTCATTAATACATTATACCTATCAGTTTGATTACTGTATATGATCATATCAAATAATTTATGATTATTTCTACCATTTCGAGTTCTGCAGATAGGTTTGCATCCATCTTCCGTAAGGTGTAGTATTCATACTGTTGCCCAAATTCTCCCCTGCTTTCAGAAGATTTCTCCAGTCTGGCAAGGAATGCTATTTACAGGTTAAGTGTGCTGAATGATTGTTGGGGAATCATTGTTTGGTATTATTAGACTTGGTAATACAGTCTCAAAATTATTTTCAATGTGAAATCATTACTTGCTTAATACTGATGAATACTATTTAAAAAAAGCAAGGAGAACAGCAGGGAGAAGGCTTCTGAGCAGCTGCACATTTTCAGTTGATTTACATTGCTCTTGTTCATAGAAAAGTTACTAAATTTAAGGGCTATCTTAGCAATTATTATTATTATTTAATCTTGTATGAGACCACATCTAGTTTCACGTTAATGAAGCATATGTCTGTCTCTGCTGAAATGATCATACACTTTCACTTTATGGTTTACTGCAGTATTAAATAACGCATGACAAGCAATGAGTAATTGTAATTCGTGTTTACTGAATCTTTGTCTTTAGCTAAATTTTTACTGTAGCCAATTTAGTCTCCGTCTACTTCCTGCATTTGAAGCACTGATTTTATGACTCAGACTTTTATCTTACTATTGTATAGCCTTCTTCAGTATAGCTCAAAATTATCCAAATTCCTAATTAGCACTAATTTTCCTCCAGAATTAAATAGTAACTGACCACATCCTTTTTTTTTTTTTTTTTTGTGGCAGTAGGAAGAATTTTCTAAAATGGAATTGATAAGGTCTCTTTCTAGACCTTAGTAATGTAAGCTTCACTTTGGCTTTTCTTACTGCCACTCCTGAGTAAATAAGTGGAAAGACCAGCAGAATAAAGAATGGCATGACCATTCCTGATCAAGAGGGAAAAAAGGCTCAGACACACAAAATTATGGAAAACATTCAGAATATAATAATATATTGGGTGGTAAATGGGTGAGGCTATCCATTATCAGGGATGACGCTGATTTAGTTCTTTGCATCTTCCTTAGTAATAACTTTGTTGAACTAAATGATACATAGCAAAAGTCACAAAGTTGATCAAAGCAGGGAATCTATACCGCAAGGTTTACTTAGTGAAAAGTGCTGCTTATAAATGACTTAGGAAGAATCATATTTAAAAATGACAATATGAAATATAAAAAGTAATTAAAATGCTCTAAAATAACAAGTCAGTTTACTTGAGATTCATCTAATCTTTATCAGAATTCAATCATTGCCACTATCACGGTCTACAAATCAACAAGAAATTAGAAGTAAAAAACCCCAAAATTTATCTAACAATTGCATCAAAAGGGAAATGAAGGAAGCAAGTGTTCTATCATGGTTATAGGAAAAATTCTATAGATGAGATAAGCATCACAACACAGAAAGTAAATATAAGGTGAGATAAGGCAAAACTGGAAACATTATTGAAAGGCCTGATCCGAAACTAAAAGGACCATTAACACAAGTTTACATCAGGAATAGAATTCAGAACCCAGTCTTGAGTTCCAAGATTCCACATATGTGGCTTACACTAATTAGTTGGGCAGAAGAAAAGTCTTTTGAAATATGAACAATCTAATAGGCAGATTTGTCACAGTATTATGTATATATATTTCTCTTTAGAAATTTTTACCACTCAGCCATAGCTTGTCTTGACAACGAGACCAAGTGAAGCATTTGCTCTTTGTTTATTCCCATTCTTTGCAAACGATGAAGATTTATAAGTATGAAAACTTGTGGAAAAGAAATTTCCAATTTTAAATGCAATACTCATTAATACTAGGTTTTAGGTCTGCAAATTCATGTTAAATTATTTCACAAAATTGATGTGTAAAAGAAAGGAACTAGAGGAAGATTTTTCTGATCTGCCAATCACAGCTAAGCGACACAGCTCAGAGATCAAATACTCAATATTTCAATCTAAGCAACAGAGACCAGAAATCACTGAATAACTTTTGATTGCAACTTGAAGAGATGCATCTGGTGATGAATATTCTTTAAACAGGAAAAGATAATTTGAATTTGTAGAATAAATCACTGTGAATTATCCACCTGCTTCTCTCTGCAAGCATGTTCTACCTCAGTTACTTTTATCATCACTCTTTTTTTGGTCACTTATGAAATACAGACTCTAGCAAGTGTCACAGAATGAGTCATAAACTGTTTAAAGAGATTAAATTTATATATTGACAAACCAGAATGTTGCTAGTAAGATTTTGACCTGATTCAGCACTAGGGGATTTAGAAAAATTGTGTAAAACCCCTCAAATATTGCAGATGAAAAGTACCTGGTTTACAGTTGCAAAAGTTCATGGTTTATTTTTTGATGTAATTGTGTCTTTTTCTTATGAAAACTTTTCCAGAGAAAGTGAATTAAGAGAAGAAATGGAAAAAACATGAAATTCACTGCTATGAATATGCAGGTGAAACATAAAATATGCTCTCACCAGTTCCTTAAGTTTAAGATGTCATTTTCACACTTGTAGGCCAATTTTATTCCTATTGGCATAGTTGCTTTACCACTAACTTAATTAGGAACAGAACTGGCAATTTCAAAATGTTCTGTTACTAGAGAAGATCTTCAAAGTTTATCCAACATTTATGCAACTGGAAGAAGGTAAGTTCACAGTTAATAATAAATTCATAATTCAACGGTCAATATTTGTATTTATAGGTATTTATAGGTCAGAAACTGTGTTTATCATCTACATTTTCAGACCCCGTAGGCTTACTGTATAAATTAATCTTTAAGTTTTTGGTTTTCATACTCTACTCTTTTTCCTGATATAGCTGAGTGGAACTGCTCCAACTTACCTCTTAGCTAATGCAAGGATTATTCATGGATAGGGAATTGAAGAGTGAAAATTCATCCGTGCAGCTGAGCTAACTGTTAGTGCCTTGTTAAAATTCTACAAATTGGTAACCTAAATTCAGTGTTTTCTATATGGTGACTCAAGTGATAGTGGATTAAGCATTTTAAATTCCTTTTGGAAAGTTGTTACATTAGAACCACATTGACGCAGGACAGAAGGCAGTTTAACTTGCATTAGTGGCATAAGGACTCTGAAATAATACCAAATTGTGTCAGTCCTCTTGAATTACCAGAGGAAATCAGTCTAGCATAAGATACAGATAATATTGAATGCAGGTTAAAAAGATGAGTTTCTTGACTAATTGTACGGAAACAGGATGTAGGAGTGCTACTTCAGGCAAAACTCCATTCTAATGTAAGAATAAACATCATAAGGATCATTTAGGTAAGAGCTTGAAGATCTTGGATTCCCCCTAGTTTGTGAATCCTAATTTGTCCAAATTAGAGTCAATTGTCATTCCTGAGCAGGTCTATGCATACAGTATAGAAGTAGGGATATTGTAAATGTCTATTTAGAAAGCAGCTTTGCAGAGAATGACATGGGTGTCTTGGAGGACACAAAATTAAATATGAGGTAGTAGTGTGCCCTAACAATGAAAGGTGACTAATGGTATAATGGGCTGCTTTAGGCAAAGCTTAAAGGTTCAAGGAGGTGATCCTCCGCCTGTGCTCAGCACTGGTGAGGGCACACCTGGAGTGCTATGTCCAGTTCTGGGCCCTCCAGCTCAAGAGAGGTAGAGGTAGTACGGAAAGTACAGCAAAGGGTCATTAAAATCATTAAGGGATTCAATCGTCTCATACAAGGAAAGGCTGAGAGAGATGGGACCATTCAGCCTAGAGAAGAGAAGGATCTGGGGGGATCTTTTCCATGTGCACAAGTGCCTGAAGGGAAGGTGCAAAGAAGAGGGAGCCAGGCTTTTCTCAGTGGTGCCCAGGGACAGGATGAGAGGCAACGGTCACAAACTGAAACAGAGGAGGTTCCCTCCTGGCATCAGGAAACACTTTTGTGCTGTGAGGATGACTGAGCCTTGGCCCAGGTTTCCCAGAGAGATTGTGGAGTTTCCATCCCTGGAGATATTTAAAAGCCATCTGGACATGGTCCAGGGCACCTGTCTCTAGGTTGCCCTGCTTGAGTGGGGATTGGACAGGTTGAACTCCCAGAGGTCCCTTCCAACCTCAACCATCCTGTGATTCTGTGATTCTGTGAGACAGGTTGGTGTCCTGAGTGAATATTAGGTAGTTGTTGAGCAGTGATCTCAGCCTCACTCCAATATGTATCTAGACTGCTAACTCTTCAGGGTAGCAATGAAAATATTTTAATTTAACTTAGTTTATGATCTCATTCTATAAAAATTGTCTTAGCCATAGGATTGTTCTGCAGAAATACTCTCTGCAATTTGTGAAGAAAGAAATGAGCCTTGTATAAATGAAGCAGGCAAGGAGCTGTAGCAGTATCAGGTCTATTCCCAAACCAGAATTAGAGATGTCTTGTCCTAAGTAGTTAGTTGAAAGTCTCCCATAACTATTCCCTGTCGTGATTTTGGATGTAGGAAGTTTGATTAGCTACTGCTGCTAACAGAGGGATCAAGGTCTATGAGATGGTAGGAAGAGTTGAAGTCAAGTCCTGTAACATTTGCCTGGGTCCAGTCCTATTACACCAGAAACAGAAGTTGAATAAAGCCGTTCCCTCCATTTTAGCCCAGCCTCCTCCTATGTGAGAAAGCAGCTGTGTCTCCAGTATGCCCTTGTGTCACTATGAGATGTAATCCTCAGCTGCAGAGGAACACTTTTTGCCCAATGTTAGGTGGAAAATGAGGAATTAACTCTCTACAAGAAATCTGTACCAGCCTACTGCTCACCATTTCTGGGAATGGGGAAAGGAATGAATGGAAAACTTACTTTTTTTTTGTGGGCTTTGGCAAGTATTTTCTATTGCTTTTATTTAAAATATTAGAGTGAAAGGGTAATGGCATTTTTCCATTACCTTCTGATTCATGTCTAACATTTTACTAATTTTACTAACTATTGTATCTCATGAGTCATGTTATTCTTCCTTGGGTCTGTGGCTTTCTACGTCATTATAATAATCTTTCTACATCATTACATTAATCTATTAAGATGTTTTAAAGAAAGTCTTCTGTGATAAAAAATTCCTGAATTACACTAAAGTGAATCAATGTATCTGAGTAAAAAGACTGTGTATGCAATGACAGTACACAACAGCCACACAGTTAAATGTAGAGATATAGCATAGTGATACAGTCTAGTGACCTATGCTGTATAACATTCTATATTTTAGAAATTAACTGGTAGAGGGAATATTTATTTATTTATTTATTTATTTATTTATGTATTTATTTTTAATGCCAGATGAAGAAGAAATAAAAGGCTTGATCATATCAGACTCTGTTTGTAGGTCTTCTTCATGGAAGTATTAGCAATTTGGCTCAGTGGATGATGAAGGAGCTGAAGGGTATTCAATCTGGCAGATATATTTACACTGTGACCAACATACCACAAAATATTCTATGATGCTAGTAATTTGTTCAGAAAAGTTACACTGTGTCAGGAAATGGAATTATATGACATTATTTGAACAATACTTTTCAGAACGCACTAAAGAAACTGTTTAATTTCAAAAATAGTTACCTGTATGGAAATAGCTGGGGTAACAGCGTACCTGGTATGTCAAATGAGATGGCTCAATATCACGTTCTATGTAAAAATGAGTCAAATTTCTTCCTGGAGCTGGGTTCCAGCTTCTTTGGAAACATAATTTTCTACTGGGTCCAGGTATTTCTATAGAGATAGCTGGATCTTTTCTCAGAAGATCTCTTCCATAATTTTTGGACAGTTTTAAGAGTCAGCATCACTATTGTAGTGTCTTTCCAGAAAGTGGATAATCTGTTTGGATAAACGCAAACTGCATATATGACTAATTCACGTTGTAGTCGTGATGATGAATCTTTCTCATTTCAACTTAATGTACACATCACTGAAATTACAGAGGATAGGAACAGTGGGTGGAAGACAAAGCACTTCAACTTTAAGCATCTTACTTGCTGTTCAGTGTATTGTAATATGAAATAATGATTTCAAAGAAAAGAGGTATTATGCAAAATTTTGTTATGCTTTAATAAAATTTGTGTGGCCTGTTTAAAAACAATCTCATATGTACACACAGTTTTCATATGCCCAAATCATTTTTAGCTAAAAATATACCAGAGCCCATAATTACATAAAAGCTGCAAAACCAGCAAGCTGTAAGTTATGGCTTGTGACCATAATTTAACTGTAGGTGGAGAGATTAGATAGAAAATTTGTGTAACTGCCTGCTAACATCATCTAGAAATATACTATTCTTTGGAATAGTTGACTACATTAAGAAACAAAGAAATGAACTATTTCATTTACCTTTTGCTCTTGTGTTACAAACTGATGTTAGTATAAGCTTATACTTAAAACAAGCTACTCAAGTTGCATCTATGCTAGTATTATAAAAAAACCTCACATGGCTGAAACCTTTAACAGTGCTTTGTGCCCTTATCACCCCCCCCCTTTTTTTTATTCTCACAAGTGTGTTGCTCAAGGTTCTTTCTTTTTCCTTATTCTCCTTTTCTTCCCTTAGCGCAGATCTGCTACTTTCGCTTGTAATAGTCACTTCATTTCTGAATGAAGTAGATTCTAATGGACTTAAATAACATCTGTTTGTCACACTTTGGTCCAGGTTGGCCAATGACAAGACGACAGATGCTTTTCCTCACCTCTCGCTCCAAGGTGAAGAAGAAGAGAGATAAAGAGTTTATGAGTTTAGAATAAACTAAACTACTTCAATGAAATACTAATAATAAAATAAAAAAGGAAATCATGAAATACATACAACATATACAAAAATATACAAAACTATATCAAGCTCCCAGGGAGGTGTCACTGGCAGGGACTGGCAAAGTTCCAGACTGGACTCAGTGGCAAATTGGAACTGGAACACACTGACTGGGATCAAAGGCAGATGAGCTGACAGAATCCTCCTCAGATATCAGCCATTGAAGAATCCAAGCCATTGAAGAAGAACCCAACTCTTTAATGCCTCAGCTTTTATACTGAGCATGGCAGATGGGATGGAATATCCTATTGATCAGTTTTGGATCACCTGCCCTGTCTGCTCCTCCCCAAACCAGGACGCTATTTCCTGGGCTTGTTCTATCACCTGTTTACCTGTTTAATTTCCAGGAGAATTAAACTCTTCTTTCTCATTGTCCTTTCTTTCTTTCTTTTTTTTTTTTTTTTTTAACCTATTGCCTCCTACAAGTTTTAACTTTATAAATGGTGGTTAATTAAAGTCAGGATCAGAATGTAGACCTTCTATGAGGTTTTAATCTAAAAGCACAAAAGATGGTAAAGAACACAGGACAGAGTTTCTAATGAAGCGAGATCACTCTTCAATACCTTCTGAGCTCACTAAACCAGAAAAAAAAATCCCTCCGAACTATTCAATTTTACTTAGTCCACATATTATTTTCAACAAATTCTTGGGCTTAAGGACAACAGATTGGTCCTCAAAGTAATTCCTTCAAATGAGAATTCATAAAGTACAGACAGTGTCATGTTTAAAGAAGTTATTGTAATTCAGCTTCAAGTCTCATTTTTAGCACTGTAGAGTGATGAATTTTGAGTGAGTGATGTGAGTGAGTAAAAATTATTGTAAGGATAACTTTAATTCTTGTAAATGCCTAACACTGAGTTAACCTATTTGTACACAAACACATATTAAGAGTTACGCAGAAGCCTTTTCTCTGTTTCTTACCTCACTACTCAGAGTGGGAGGGGTCAAAATTTCTTCCTGATACAGAGCACTAGAAACTGCAGAACTGCTTGGTTCATCTTCTAACAATGTTTCAGTCTCTGTTGTCAGTTTACCATTGTCACCACTGTGTCTATTACCATGTTTTTATCCCTAAACTAATAATTTCCAGGAAATCTCTGTCTTCTTCACACTTCATCTGTCCATCATACTTTTTCTGTTGTCTCCCTAGAGCTTTATGATATCAGATGTGATTATTTTCCTGTTACGGATTGTGAATTCCCTGAAACAATGACCATGGATTTTAACAGCCAACAAGGATTTACAGAGTTTGATGTGAGTCCTGCAAATGGCATACCTTTTTATATATTTAAATTGTGTAATACAGTATTCGTGGTTTCTACAGAATACGTACTGATTACTACCTTACTTGATCACCTAACTCTCAATGATGAGACATATGACTTGGTAAAAAAAATTATTAATATGTAGACTTATATTTAATAGACATTACTTGCTGTATTTATAAATTTAGTATTCTATAATCATATTTACTCATTAAAAATGTAATAAAATTAGCAGGGTCTAGGAGTGGACACTAAGTATACGGTAGCATAATTTTGTATAAGGCACTGTAAGGTTAATAATAGTAATAATAATAATAATATAATCATCAACAACAATAATAATAATATCAAGAGCCATTCTTTTAGGATTCTTTGAGCTACTGCAGAAATAATTTCATTTTGTGTGTTAATGACTACTTCATTTAATTTTTTTTTAATAAACAAAAAATGTGATAAGCAAAATGTCTGTGGCTTATGCACAGAAAACATAGCAATAAAACTCAATTATGGGTTACAATAGTACATCATAGCCTTAAATTTCTGTACTTGTTTAACACCTACAAGTATTTGCAAATTTCCTGTTATATCCATGTGTTATTGCCCTTCTACTCTCTCTCACTCTAAATTTTCTATGTTTTCTAAGATCTTTTGAAATTTCTCTAACAATACTATTTAATCCTTCACACTAAACATGCATTAATCACCAGGATATAGTGAAAAAGAAGCTAAGTATTAGGGGTCAGTATTCTACTATTTAAAGAAAAAATGAAAGTAACATCTTAATAAGGAACTTCCTAGTGTGTTTCTCATTGAATGTTCATTTGCAAAGCTATTTTAGTCCAAGTTGTGGAGCTCTTATCTTGGTGAATTTACAATGCCTTGAGAAAAATACTTTCTTTTTAAAAAGTAAATAAATCAGCCTTTCTATAAATTTTTAGGGAATTTTCTTGGGACTTCTGCAACAAAAATAGTACTAGGTAACATCTGTTGGAATACCATCTCTTGCTAAATCAAGTATCACAAAAAAATTCTAAGCATAATAATTTCTAGACAATTATCTTTGCCAATTAAATTTGTAATCCCATCAGAAATTAATCAGGCTTATTTGACAAAAGTTTGTCTGGTAGGAATTCTGTTTCAATCTTTCCTTCTCCATTAGTTCTTTGTAATCTTTCTATTATTTTGTGCATGACTGATTTCTTGTTAACAGGTTTACAGTTTCTTGTGCCTTGAGATTTAAATAAAATATTCACAATTTTCCTAAGTTATGTAATCTCCCTGATGTTCAAGTATTTTTAGAATTGTTTGTCACGTACCCCATAAATTAGTGCTTAGTAGGTTCTTGGAGGTAGTAGTTACTGGACCTCCTGGTAAAACAGTCTTAATGTGTAATCTGTTTTAGCCACCACGTTCCTCAGTTCCTTGAGGCCTTTAAAATACTACATGGATTTCACATATCATAAGAGTATCAGTTTGCTTCCAGATATACAAACAAAGCATCTGTCGGATTTGCCTACTGTTTCTGGTTTCTGAACAATTTCATTTGTTCAAATCCAGTAAGCCTTTTACATGCTAGGTAGTCTCCTTGGTCTAGATCTCCAGTTTATTAAAGTCCTTATTACACATATTAGAATAGGTAAGACTTAGATCCCTTCGTATTTTTTAAAGTATTTTGAAATACTTAAATGACTAATATATCCCTCCTTATTATGTTTCCTACTGTCATGTAGATTATTTTCTCCTGTTCCTTTAGTTTTCTACTTTCTTTTCAACAGTTTTCAACTGAAGATTTAAATTTTCAAACTAATTCTTTGTTATTGCTTTTCTTCTTCTAGTTACTGCCTTTGCCACTGAACTAGGATGACATTTTAGCTCTACATGCCTTCTTTCTTGATTGTGGACTTTTCTGGCCACCCAACATATTCTTTTTAAAGAACTCTTAAAGTTCTTGTATTTCTACCTCTTATTTCTTTTAAAAAATAATTTCATCCTTCGTGTTATAAAGTGGCTTTTCAAAAGCCCAGATTTTTAACACGTATGTGTCTCTCTATACATAAGGTTTTGCATTGCTTTTCAGCCACCTGACTTGTGTCTGAAACTGTCCTCTGCTTGCTCATAATGAATGCAATCACACCATGACTATCACTGATCTCTGGTCAATACTGTCTTCTCATTCAGTGATTAACTTAAGTGGTAATATGTAGTATCTCTTGAGATGTTATTGAAGCAGGAAGACTCACAAAAACAAAACTAGTAAAACAGAACAGCTGAAAGAAAAAAGTAAAATTGTACTTAATTCTGTCGTGGTCTTTCAGTTCAATTGCAGCATTAGTTGATACCATTTAATTAAATGAAATTATCTGAGATGTTAAAATGAAATTATGCATAAATAGGAACACTTTTTTAAAAGGCTTATAATGGACAAACATGATATATATATATGAAATGTATTAGGATAAGAGTATCAAAAAGCAAACTTTTCAAAAGGAAAATTTTGTGAAATTACATGTGTTCCATAATTTCAAGTATTGAGAAAAACAAACTAGGGGAGGTTCTACAATATGAAAATTGACTGCTGTCAATTCTTGAGTATCTCCACAAGGTAAAAATGTCTTTTCACTAGAAGATTAGAAGATTTCTTTCTGTGTATCACAGAATGATCTGTGGTTATGTGACTGTGGTTTAGAACCTACGTATAGAGAAAAATTATTGTGCAGCAGTTCAAAGGGTCTGGAAATCTCCTAATCTTGAAACTGTTTTCAGTTTCCAGAGGTCTACACATGGACTAAAATCTGAAGCTACTTCTCTGTTGATAATTGCTACCATGCAGGGCAACCAAAAGCAATCACAAAAGGTGGAGACTGTATTAAAACCAAATAAATGCATAGCCCATATTTCAATATTGTCTGAGAAGAATCTTGATGTAATACAGAACTCCTGTGCAGGAGGGGAGAAGGGTGAACTCTAAAACTCCCCTCACACAGCAATTTTGACTGGGAAAGCAAGGGTCGATCTTTATATTTTAGTCGTTTTAATGAAAAGTCATGGTATAGAAAATAATGTTTCATCATAAAATTGTACAGGGAAACATCTCTGCAAACACTTAGGTTTTAAAAGCATTTTTTCCTGGCACGCTGCCACTGCTTTGATTTTGGTTTAGTACATAAAATAAGCATCGATAAAAAATGGAAGAAGGCTAAGATTTGTGAATTCTTTTACTACTGTTTTATGAAGTGCTTTGTTTATTTGGAAGCTAATAGTGCAGAGATTACCTCCTACTTTATACAACTGAATCCCATGGAAAAACTGAATACATACTTACTAGGTTTCATCTGTCCCTTGGCAGATTATACCTAGACAATTGAAGTACATCAGGTGGAAAGATTCACATGCACTGGAAAGGAAACTAGTTTACTTATCTGCACAAAATAAAAGCTACTTTACACACTGAATTCTGTTGCGGGTCCTATCTGTAACTGGCGCTTTGCAGGCATGAAAACTGACAATCTTTTCTACCAGCTCGGTAGTAAAGTATGAGAATCTGTAAATATGAATTTCCTCCTCAGGTGTGGACAGCCTCTCAACAGTGAGCTTGACAGGGCAGTAAAGCCACTGCTCAAAGTCACTCAAGGTGGGAAGTGTGTGTCAGTTTTAAATTAAAATGACAGAAAGATAAAATGAGTTGGTGTTTGTTGTACATGAGAGACCAACTTTACAGTTCCTGAATCACTCTTTGCTCCGCACTTATGTGTTGAAAGAGGACTGTAGAGGGAGAAATCTTGAAGTGGCAAAATTTTCGTGTTTTATTTTATCTTGACTCTATGTAAAACAGCAAAATGTGTTTCACTTCATAGCTATAGTGTCCGCTCATTAGTAGCTACCATAAAAAAAAAAGCAATTAGCAACCCTTCTGTCTCCAGATCCTTCTCTGTTTTAAAACTAGCACTTAGATTGTTCTTGCTCCCATATTAATTTTCAAAAGCCGCCAATGGTGCTACCTGTGCTGACAGAATTGTATCCTTTTGTGCAACTCTGCCATGTAGATACTTAATTTTAATTTTTTAATAAGAATTTAGAGTAGCTGAATTTGATAATATGTTGAAATCAACACTCTTGCAAAGCCAGACTTCTGCCATCTCAATGGAAAGCTTAATGATTCCATTGCTTGTTAAGAGAAATTCAGATTTCTTCTTTCTTTTTTCTCTTAATCTACCAGTAAAAGCCTGGAAAAGGTAATGTTCAATTTGCACTGGCAGATGTGTTATGCAAGTTGTCTATTTCTAAAACAATAAAAGATACTTTAAAAATGAATTTATGATCCCCTGAGAAAAAGACTCACTAAAGTTATGTGTGACAGTTAGGCACTGTTTTACACTAAGTAACCTGAGGGTATGGTACTCAGATTAAGGAAGATAAAATCTGTACCTAATAAAAAAAACATTGACAGATTTAGTCATATCATGTCTTTCTATTCATACTAAGGCATTCATTTATTGACAATAAAATGCATTATTTTAGTATGTCCATGTAGAAAGAAACAAATGTTTTGTTCCAATGGAAAACTGCTTCTGAGCCTCTCTCCTAAATATCAATTTTGAAACAATTTTAAATACAATTAAAATGAATACACGATACTTCAGTTTAAATTTTTATGTTGGAATCTCCTATTTGTGAGAAGCACTTAGAAAATCTAAAACCGGGTACTACGGCACAGCAGTAGCCTGAAAGTGCTTCCTGTTCACAATGAACTACAAATCTTATTTTATGTATTTATGATGCATAAACTGAAATTATTATTGTCTAGTGAAGGAGTTTATTAATTTATTTCCCTATTAATGAAGGAAACTAAATGAGACAACAATATGCCTTTTCTGCAAAGAAGGCTAATTGTACCTTGGGTAGTGTAAGGCAAAGCATTGCCAGCAGGTCAGGGCAGGTGATCCTTCCCCCGTGCTCAGCACTGCTGAGGGCACACCTGGGGTGCTGTGTCCGGTTCTGGCCTCTCCAGCTCAAGAGAAGTAGAGGTAGTACAGAAAGTTCAGCAAAAGGTGTTGGATGAAAGGGGCAAAGCAGTTTTTGCAGAAGATAAACCCCCTTGCGTTCTAACACTCCTCACTGAGGTGGGAGGCTAGGTGCGGCTAGGTTTAAGTTCTGAGTGATGCCCAATTCAGCACTATCAGTCCAATCGCGTTTAATATGTATTAAACTGTTACAATTTGGATACACTAATAGTGGGCTGCACCTTCAGTCTAGTCATGCTCATGAACTAGCACGGCCACTCTCAAGTCTTTGGTCGCGTTCAGTGAGAAAGCGAAACGACCAGCAACTTAAACAGTGCTGATATATATCTTAAACAACAGATATATAGGTTCTTAGGATTGCCGGTGATAAATAAACTGTTTGCAAAGCACGTGCAAATGAAAGTACACAAAACGTGCAACAAAGTTATAAATGATACAGCCTGGCTATAAATGTAGGGTAGAGATTCTCTAGAGAAATTTCTAAGTTTCCCGAGAAAGTGCTTGGTGTAATCGAAGTCTTACCCAAAGGCGTCCCTATGGGGGGGAAGAGAGGCTCAGCCCGTCGACTGATCCCGGAAATCAGCGATGGAATTCTTTGCGATGGTGTCTTCCCTGGGTATCCCCCCTCTCTTGGGCTATTTTTATACTATTTGTTATTTTCAAGGTGGAGTTCGAGTGACTCTAGTCATACATTTATCATGATTGGTGTAAATTTCTCTCGCTTCACAATGAAAGGTATAGTTTATGAGAAATTCAGGTCGCAGGCTCAAGAAAGAGTGGTCGCACCTTGGAGGTGGGTAGCCTTCAGGATGGAGGTGTGTTTTGGTATTATAATGACATTATAATGAGCAAAGTTTGCACAAAGGACAGCATTTCATCAAAATTTGAAAAAATGTTGTCTCTGAGTAGCGAGCGGGCAGTTAATTCGCAGCTTATCTGTTTCATGGTATCGTCCCATTCCCGTGTCTGCTATACATCATAAGGTAAAGCCGTGGAATAATTGCATCCTGTCCCATACCACATGTACCTTCACAAGCATCCTTATCAGGGAACCACAGGTGTTGTATTCTTCATGCCAGCTGTGGCTGTTTTCTACCTCAGAAACCTGTTGATTTTATACTTTTCCTTGATGTGTGAACAATGCTGTACTTTTGTATTTTTAGCCAATTTAGTAATTATTCCACAAAGGGTCACCAAAATCATTAAGGGACTCAATCGTCTCATACAAGGAAAGGCTGAGAGAGATGTGACTGTTCAGCCTAGAGAAGAGAAGGATCTGGGGGGATCTTTTCCATGTGCACAAGTGCCTGAAGGGAAGGTGCAAAGAAGAGGGAGCCAGGCTTTTCTCAGTGGTGCCCAGGGACAGGACGAGAGGCAACGGTCACAAACTGAAACAGAGGAGGTTCCCTCCTGGCATCAGGAAACACTTTTGCGCTGTGAGGATGACTGAGCCTTGGCCCAGGTTTCCCAGAGAGATTGTGGAGTTTCCATCCCTGGAGATATTTAAAAGCCATCTGGACATGGTCCTAGGTGCCCTGGTGGACCTGCTTGAGGAGGGGAAGTTGGACAGGTTGAACTCCCAGAGGTCCCTTCCAACCTCAACAATTCTGTGATTCTGTGAGATACTTCATGGAATAACTCATTTTAATGAGCATGCTTTCTTTTGTCTGTTCTGCTGTCTTTAGTGATCTATGTATATGACCAGTAAAATGCCTGCAAACTGGTTTGAGGTCTTGGGTAGATGTTAGTAGCTATCAACAACTTCCTAAAAGTCATTCAAGTATATTCAAGTATATGCTTTTTTTGCACATGTTTTAAGAAGTTTATAACAGGAGACACACATGAACCCAAACCCTACCTTTACATTTAAGATCAGTGACTTAATGGTTACCTTTCCATTATACAGACTGAAACCCTCAAACTCAAATAAGTAATATAACAGTTTCGGAGTGTTGTTACTTACCCCTGTGATTAGATTTATTATGAAAAAAAAAAATGGTGCTGGGAGTTTTGAAGGTTTTTGTTGTTCCTGCTTTCACTATAACGTTTTGGTAGGAAAGTTTCTGCAGAGTAGAGGTGGAACGTAGTGGCCAATGGTCTATAGGCCAGAGTGTTTTGCACGGTTTCAAGTTCATAGCCCCACCTGATTTATACTGCTGACAGCAACTGAAATCCAAGGCTAATGCCCTGACTGAGCATTAGACTGTTAAGTAATTGGGCATATTATAGCTGTCACAAAATTTTCAGAAAGTTACTGATTATTTTTTACAGCATAAGACCCAAACCCCATGTTTAAAACTAAAAAAGAAGTTAAAATGGAATTCTTGTTTTCTGCCCAGCCTTAGTTGACGGAACACTGAAGGCTTTAAAAGCTTATCACCTACACTTTGTGTTGCACCCAGCAGCTCTAATTTTCATTTCAAAGGAACTTTTCTTGTCAAGAGTACCAAAGGTCTCAAAACCCCCTAGGGAAAATTCTTAGTCTCCATTATTCACTGATTGCCTACCCTGACTTGAGAAAATTTCTGTTCCTCTGTGATAATGAACTAAACTTTTTTACTGAAGGTGCTGTGAGGATTATCAGTAGCAAAGTATGTTAGGCACGAATATTTTTGAATACTGAAACTGAGGCACCGTACAGATTTTAAAGGGTGCTGAACACTAACATTTTCACACAAAGTACATCCTTCATCTGCTGTTTCAGAAATATAAACAGGGAAGCCATTTTGTACCATGATATAAGGCATACTAATGAGGAAAAGGCCATTATCATATTATCAGAGTGGATGTGCACATGCTGTAACAAATCCATAAAATCTAAGATTTCGATTTATCGAAGTTCTCAAATCTTTGTCCATAATAGAACTATGATTTTTGTCACAGAGTAAGAAGTTTCAGAGGTCTTTATAAACAAAAGGCAAATAGGGGTGAAGGAAAACAAGTGATAAAGCATGACAATAAGAAAGTGCCTTGTTAGTTTATTGTTATACGGTGCTACACTTTTTATTTGTGTTTGCTATTTGAGTTTGGAAGAAAAGCATAAAGAATGCCTATCTTCAGGGAAAAAAAAACACAAACAACCAAAAACCAAAAAACAAACCCCAAAACATTTCCATAAGATAGGAGCATGAAATATGATTAGTTTATTAAGACTGTGGAGGAAAAATTCCTTAGATCGATTAATAAAAAAAAAAAATAGTTCTCTAGAATTTGTTGGTTATCTCCAACAATAGAAATGTATACCAAATGCTTTCACGTGAGAAATCCGAATCCACCAAATGCAAGTTAAGATCAGACAAATTCTTGAATTTTACTAACTGAAAAGTTAATAGTAATTTTGGCAAATGGTTCCTCATAATTTTCATGTCTGCTCCTAAGCTGCTTTTAGAAAATGAGAAAAAGGAGAGCAGATTGTATAGGAGGGCATATGCTGATTATATAATTCTTTGCATGGTGTAGTTTAAACTAAACCAAAAGTAGCTTCTCTGAGAGAGTTAGCAATGCCTTTAGTTTCTCATAGTGTTAAACAGCATCCAAATTGCAGCAATATTACTCCTTTTAGCCAAAATAGCCATCGAGTTCAGTGTGAACATTTTGAAAGCCAGGTACTCCTTTGTGAAGGAAAAGGATATTTCTGGCAGAGATAAGGTGAGTTGCTGCAGCAGTCCCCTTGCCATTCATTCTACATGCCAATACTACTGCTACAAGTAAATAAAGGATTTTAATCTACAGTGCTTTTTGTCTGATTTTACATAATTGCTGAAAATGTAAACAATAGGATTTAATTAATTAAAAAGTCAATTTTTAATTGCTTGTTTAAATATCTCTTTTAAATTAAATTTAATTTTCCTGTAGTCACTTGTTTTCTTGGGAGGATCTCCCTTTGGTAGGCAGTTCTTTTACAGATATGAAAACTGTTACAGACTATCTGTCTCATCATTCCTGTGTCCTGCAAGCTCTGGGTGAAAAAAGGGACTGGTTTTGCTTGTTACTTCCTTGTCAGGTCATTGTCTTAGCAGTAACTGCTTTATGTGATATCCTAGATACAGGCAGTACTTTAAACGCTTCTCACAAATCTGTCACTATGAAGAGACAACGCTTTCCTTTCTTTTGCCCAAATGTCAGGGCAGCACTGTTGAATTTGAACAGTGGGGAGCTGTAGATACTCAGTAGTTAAGGGAAGAGGTGAGGAAAGGTTTTGATGGGCTTCACACTCCCAGGATGATGCAAAATACAAAACCTTGTCATAACTTTCCCTTGGTGTCTTTCATGATACTTTTTCTGCTGTTGCTCACTGTGTTAAATCTTTTTAGTCCTGGGGACTAAAAATTCAGGCCGGACTCAGAGCAGGTTGCCTGTGGCTTACATAGAAGCACAGTATCTCTATGAATATGCCTTAATTTCTTGTAGATAATCCAAAATTTTTCAGGATTGGGGTAAATGTGCTCTGTTCTTTGGCATACTTCTGAGTTTCCTTGTAGAACAATCAGATAATCTTCTGTGATTATTTTATGCCTTGTTTCTACGTTGGCACGCAAAAAAGCCCTTTCAAATGGAAGATGATATTGCTAATGACTTTTTGGAGACCTGCTATGAAAAACTGTCTTGTAACATCTTAAAGGATCTTTAATGTTCTTTCTATAAAATTGTTTTGTCACTTATATTCATCAAACGTTAGATTCCTCTTTCCTCTCTGTGATCCATAAATGCATTTATATCACTCCCATTGGCAGATTTTATACTTACCTGGTATGCAACCTCTATGGATGTATATCACTATAGAAGACAGACAACTGTAAGGCTACAAGTGCCAGAACTAGGGAGAATTTCTTATGTACTTACCCTTCAGGTGGCTTGACATGCTAAGTACCAGGCAGCTTGCACACATACCTTTGTATGTGCATAGTTCTCCCACACCAGCCTAAGCACCTCAGCGCACAGGTCCCTTTAAGCTTTACTGAGGTCTAAAAACTCTCCACAGTTACTTGAAAGGTTTCATAATATTCTTACACTATGAATGCTACTGATTGTCTTAAATTATGTACAAAGTTCCAGCTATATTAACTATGTACAAAAGACTGCCATGTGTAAACTGCATTTATAGGAGCAGTTTCTACTGACTATTCAGAAGGTCCTCACCTGGATGCAGCCCAGCTGATTCTGCAGGAAGATTCCCCGGGGAATGGGCTGGCCACCCAAACTCTCCACACAGAGAGGTAGTCAATGCACCAAAGCACTTAAATAAATAGTACTGGTACCCTTCTGGGGCTGCCTGGGGGTAATGCAGGACTGATCCCACCTGGAAAGCTCCTGTAAAAATTAGACTAATACTTTGCTGCAAACCTGGCTAGAAGTTAGTCTGTCTTCCCATTCCAAGGTGGTCCATTGCCTCCAGTCAGCCCATTGCCCCTCCAGTGCAGAGCCTCACTGGGCAGGTCTTGCACCAACCAGGGAACTGCCTGTTCCAGTGCACACAGGCACAGTTATAACTATATGAAAGTCTTGAATTTCATCCTTTTATCACATTTATAACTTAAATTCCACAGAGCTTGATGCATTCTGAAACCCAAATAAAGTGTTTTACATGAAATTCAGATGGAAAGATAGAATCCTTCTATCCCCGCCCTGAGGTGAATGCTATAACCATAAAGTTATAGCTCTATTTGGGTGTAGAAGCTAGGAGTCTGACACTCGTGTTGAAACCAAAAAGAAAAACATTAAGAGTAGAACCTAAGTAAATGTCATTTGGATAGTCTGTACACTGTATAGTAGACAACTCTGTGTGTGTAAGTCAAGGATCCTCAGCAGCTCTGAGGTGTGCAAATAATTCTTCAGTTCCACAGGAAAACTGAAACACCTATATGTATATATTTGGCTTGGAGTGAAGCAGATTTAATTCTTGGGTGAGTCATAGAGAAACTTTTAGTTGTGACAAGGACAGAGGTTTTCCTTGAAAAACAAATACCGGTTAAGAACAGTTTGTGCTTAATGAAAAAAAAAATCCATTTCGTCTAAGATGGGATGTTCCTTTTTTAGATGTTGGTATAAAAAACAAAGGAAACGAAGAGCTGGATTCACAGCAATGCTAGAGCAGGATTCTATTCAATAATCTAGTCATCAAATCAGCCATCCTGCATGATGTGGCTATTTAAATTCACTTTTTCTTGAGAAAGCTATACTATTCCCAGAGATATTAATTTATAGAATATGTTGGAGTATTAGGAAGGAAATATTGAGGGATACTGGCCCACTACGTTGTACAACTCAAACTATTCAGGCAGTTTTACAGCAGGTGGTACATGTAGAAGTGAAAGACATAATGAAATTAAGTCTTCCATGACTGTATTTGCTCCTTTGAACTATTTCCTAAAATGGAACCTCATAAAGTATCACCAGTTTTAGGAATTTGGCTTTGAAAATAAACATCTGAAAAGGTGTAGTTACATTGACCAAATTTTTTAACTAGTATGTCTGATGAGATGAAAACTTTATTAAATATCACTTGCCAATTAAATAATTAAATAAATGCTGAGTTCTGTCCAACATTCCTTCCTCAGGAAACTGCAGTTAATATAACGCTAGTGTGTAGTTCATACCTATATGTATTGTATTTGTTTGACAAATGCAATATATCTTCTCTGTTTCATTCTGTTTTTAAGGAGAGATTTATGGTCCTATTTTTCTTTTGCCTGACAGTTGCTATCTGATTATTCTAATACTGACCTTTCACAAGTCATGTCTCCCACTTCCAGTATTTTATATAATGTCTTACAAATTTAACTCATATTTAGAAAGAGGCAGGTTTTGAATCACTCAGTCATTTTTATGATAAATTTAAACTTGGTTCAAAACCCACTGAATCTATTGAGAGGATTCTCATTTATTTCAGTGATTAGGCTCCTTGCTGCCTGAGCAGGTCAGCTGCTGTCAGTGGATCCACCCATGAGCCCTGCAGAACCCTACGAGTGACTGGCTGCCAACCTGATGTAAATCCATTTACCATAACTCTTTGAGCCCGACCTGTCAGCCAGTTGTTCATCCAAGGTATTATGGAATTGTCTAGTTGTATGCTGGATGTTTTTTCCAGAAGGATGCTGTATTAAAAGCTTTGCTAAAATTAAAACCCCACACCTACTGGCTTTCTTTAGTCAAATAGATGGGCGAACTTAAGGAAATTAAATTAGTTAAACAGGACTTTCCCCTCATGAACCCATGTTGTCTGTGGCCAATGACTTCATTGCCTCTCAAGAGTTTTTCAAAAACTCTCATAATAACCTTCTCTGTAATTTTACCAGGCACTGAAGTGAGACTGACAAGCCTGTAATTACTAGTGTCTTCCTTCTCAACCTTCTTGAAAATTTGAATAACATTTGCCAGCTTCCAGTCAACTGGAACTTCTCCAGATTCCCAAGACCATTGAAAAATAATGGAGAGAGGTCCCATGACAACATCGGCTCTTTCAGTACCCTGGGATGAACCCTACTGGGCCCCGTAGACTTATGTGTATGCAGCTGGAGCAGCAGGTCTCGAGCGACTTTGACTTGAGGTCAGCTGGGAGTTTATCATCCCTCAAGTTGCAGTCCTCCAAGAAAGGGCTTCAGGAGTCCCAGGTCCCATCATTGGTGTTAAAGACAGAGGTGAAGAAAGAATTAGGCATTTCTGTTTTCTCCACGTCTCTATTTGTGAGGTGACCAACACCATCAAGTAATTGACCGATGTTGTCTCTGATCAGCCTTTTGCTGTTAACGTATTTTGAAAAGCTCTTTTTGTTGTCCTTCACAGCATTGGTTAGCCTGAATCAAGCTTTGGCCACATGAATTTTCTCCCTTCAGTGTCAAACAGCATGTCTATAGTCTTCCCATGTTTCATGACTTTCCTTTTCTGTTTAAATTCTAGAAGAAGATCACATTACAGTTATAAGAGGTTGTTCTCATTACTATTACAGCAGTTTAATCAGACAAGAAGCTGATTGCCATAATGATTTTAGCCAGGAGAGTCCAGAGAAGCTGAATTAATAAAGAAAAAGTATTGGTGAAAAGTTACTTTGTCATAGTATGTGACATTCAGTTTCACTGAAAGAAACAAAAGGGAAAACAGGCAAAAAATATCATTAAAATGAGATGAATATATGGAGTACAGAAAAGGGATATTAGTTGTTTTGTACTCAGTGAATATTAAACTAGAGAAAAATCACTCAGCTGCAAATTGCTCTTAGGTAAAAATTTTTGAGCAAAGGACTTGTCTGTCCTTTATATAGTATCTCCAGACTTTTCATAGCTGCGTCTCATCTGAGAAAATTTTCAAATATTCTATGTCAGTATGACTCACACAGGAAGTGCATGTGTAGATCTTACTGATCCAATGGCACCTGCAATATGATTGTATGTCAAAGTCTGGTGATCTTGTTTTATTATAAAACAGTTTGTAAGAATGGGCAAGATTGTCACGAAACAACTTCTTCACTTAAAAAGTGTCTGTACTTATCATACTGTATCTAATTATTTTTTTTCCTTCTGCCTAATAATCGTCATTCTTGAATAATAACAGGTATATTTATCTTGCAGGAGGGGACAATTGTTTTGGAAAGATTCAGAAGTTGAAAAGAGGAACTGCGAAGATTATGATGAGACTTGTTGCTAGGTAAATCTATGAGAGACCCATTTCTAGAGGTCATTAAAAATGTATTATTACATTTTGATGGATTAATTTCTTTTTGGATGAGTGGAAAAGTGTCCCATAAAAAAACTCCCACAGAAAGAAATTTTGAAATATTAATGAAAAAATCAGTTCCTGAAACAAGATAATTTCCCAAATCTGATCCTCTCCAAGGGTAACACAAAATATGTAAAGGAAACCGTCAAACTGTTTGGGGTTTGATTGTTGCTATTTCCAGTGGAAAGTAAATTTTTCTCAATTTAGTTGGTTAAGGCCATAAACTGATTCATTCTGAGCAGTAAATTCACAGTATTGCCTCAACACTTACCTACCATGGTTTATCACCCTTGATATTACAATTGTATGGCTCCCTTGGTGCAAGGAGATCAGATTATGCTGAACTACAGGCGTTATAGCCTAACAAAGGACTATGAAGGCAGTTAATGACAGCTTCTTTTACCAGGACTGAAATGTGTACTGTATTTTCTGTATTACATTTGTACTACTAAAGTATAAGTGATATACATATGTTTATGCATGCTCATGTTCATACAATGCCATTTTGTCTGGCAATTCTCCTGTTAAAACATTGGTGAAAGGAGATGAAATTTTGTGAAATTCCAGATTTGTGTTATTTGAGGTATTTTATTTAGAAAATTGTGAATCAGAGACCGTGAGTGCAATACTTTGAACCATGTCACTGCCCAGGAGTGCACCAGGCAGGAAGTACTTACTAAAAGAAAATAATTCAATGAAATTTGATAATGAACTGAAATCTAACGTTAATTTTATGGGCTGAGGTCTTCTTTCTTTGGTCAAAATAAACCACCTGAGAGAAAGAGTGGCTCAGTGGACAAATGTTTCTGTGCTTCTGTTATCCTTTATCTCATATCAAGAAGAGGAAAGATGGGAACTTTCTAAGGTAAGTGGTATTGCAGGACACCTGATAAAGGTATCCTTTTTATATAAAGGATATATAAAGATAAAGGAAACAAGATAAAAGGTCAAATTTTGTTTTTAAAATAGTTTTATTAGACATGAACAAGACAGTCCTGGCAACTGGCAGACGTCAATATAACGTGATGTTTTATTGGATCAGAAAATATAGGAAAGAGGAAGGAATGGGATTAAAATTGTTGAAGTATATGGTTCCCAAGATTGACTTTAAAAACTGAGCATTTACAAACCACTGTGGGGAATTTTCAGTAGTTTGTTATATTTGGAAGAATATTCATTTATTCATCATTGTTTAAAAATGATCACAGTAATAGCAGCTACACAAATGGCTAAGCTTCTTTGCTTTATTTAGGTTCAATCATGATATATGATTTAGCTTCTGGATTTGTTGATATGATTTTGCATTTATTTCATCTGCATTTAGAGGCATTGTTCAGGTACTTGAACATACCTGCCTTGTGCCTTTGCCCAATGGCGCCTAAAACACTCACATGGAACCAACAGGTATAATGCAAGACCCGTGGCAGCCCTGAACACTTGCAAAGTAATGACAAGAGATCAGGCAGGATAGCATAGAACACTAACATGGTTCAGGCAGCTGAATGCATTCTTTGGTCTTAAACTGTAAAAATCGTAGAATTAATGATGGAAAAACAAAGAAACAGTATTCTACAAACTCCCCTGAACAAATAACTATGTTTTAGAATATTTATGGTCCAAATTAAAAGCTTTTGCCTAGCTGTAACAGTAAGTAAGACATCTGATAGCTGTGTAAGGCAGGTTCTGAGCTCAAGAAATTCACAACTGTCACACAAATAGAACTGGTTTCATTGTTACCATTACATGTTTTTTAGGGAAACTTTTTTAGGGAGGTTTTTAGTTTTAGGTCAGACTAACAAAATTTTTAACGTAAGCAATACTTTGAGATTTTTCAAGGAGTTTGCTAAAAAAAAGTAATTTCCCGCCATTTACATTTGTAATTCTTCATACACTACAGTGTGTGAAACAAGTAGAATAAAGATGCTTAGGTGATAGGCTGAAAACAGCCAAGAGAAAAATAGTACCAAGTTGAATCCAGTTTCACACAGTTCTGACAGGGAGCTTCCAACCATAAAGCACATTATATTTAGGGAACATTATATTTAGGGAGCTATTTGCAGAGGAGAAAGGAGGAGAATGTATGCTGCCTGTACTTACAGTTTAACTTCAAAATGAGCATAATTTATAAAAGCTTGATCATACTGATCAAGGATTCCTAAAATAGAATAAATAACATGTAATGTTCATGATCTTATGGAAGTGAATATTTGCTGATATGAATCCAAAAATATGATTCGTAGAAATAAAGAGCTGAGAAGAAAAGCAATAGTGAAATGAACACACATTCATTTTTATTTCAAAAGAGCTATAACCAAAAAAAAGTATTTAGGTTTCAAGGTAGAGAAATAGCAACAACTATTTAATGAAAAGAAGCTGAGCAACTTTAATATGGTCTTCTGCTATGTAACTATGATTGACCAATAAAAACTTTCAATGCAATAAGGCTCAGAGAAGAAGGGCAAGGGCAATGCGCCCATGAAGTTCAGGGAATAATTAAGGCTGCGACTAACCACAGCGGTTGCAAAGAATCTGACTCTATTTCAACACAAAGGAGACCAGAGTGGCCCCTTTAGCAGCCATCAGCAGCTGAGTGGATCAACTGGTGGTGTAAATGTTTCTCCATGAGTCCATTAAAAAAGTGTGAATGTGTCCCTCAGTTAGCCAGACCAGCATGGAGGGGAGTGAATACCTGTCTCAGACCAACATATAAAAACTAGGTAACTAGCCAAAGAATTTCAACAGAAGCAATGGACTCGAGCTGGCTTCAACCTACAGTTGCGTTCAATTCTTTCCCAGCAGCTGGGGACACCTTGCATCGCACGTTACAGAGACCGGTCATGGCAATCACATTGGTACTGTGATTGAACTGTGAAATTGCTATATTTTTCCAAGCGTAACTTTCATTTGTATTTGTTTTCAGTACATTTTGTGTCACTCTGCTAAATCTGAAATTCCATATAACATCAACTATCTTTAAATAAGTCGTTTGATATTAAACATTATACCCTCCACGCATGGAATATATAAAAGAACCTGGTCAGAGAGTATTTGACTCTGACAGTATCCAGTATAATAAAACCTACATGATGTCATACTGCCTTTCAAATATTTGCCGTTTTTATAAGATCAAATATGATATGATTTTTATTGTCTAAAAAATTATAATTTCAAAACAAATAATATTTTAATAAATTTTGAAGCTTCAAGGCAGTTTCTGTGGGTTTTTTCCTGTATATTTCCTCTTTTTAAGAGTAATTCAGAACTTCAGTTAGTATGACAGTCTAATTAAAAGAAACATCCAGCATAATGATTATTATTTTTATAGTTTTGTCCACTCTATGATATCTTATGCTCTAACTAAATATTCTGAATGTAATTTGTGCTCTTGCCTCAGAGTGAATCACGTTTGTACTAAAAAGATGCTTTTAAAATGAAATGGATTGGTATAAATCCAGCTTGAGTTAGATTTTTTGCACTAGCTTGAAAAACAATAACTTGTTCTGGAAAATGTTGGTTGTGTATGAGCAATGACATGAGAAACAGGAGAAATTAACGTAAAATCAACATGAACTATTAAGTGGAAGCAAAGGTATATTGTTTTCTTTGAGCATTGATTAGTTTAGTATTCATCTGGTTCCAATAAGTATTGATGTCTACGGTGTCTTCTCTCTATGAATTAAAATCCACAGAATTTGGATAAGAACATTGATCCAGATGAAAGCTTATTAGAAGTTATAGGAGGAGAAAATGTAAAGTGTTTTTTTTTTTAAATTCTTTCAATACTTTTATTAAATGTATATCCACAGAACTAGCATAAACATATTTTATTATCATCTGCTTATCTGTTTGTATCAAAGCTGCTGTTCTCTTTTATCTGTCTCCTTCCCATCCCAGGCTTAAATATCTGAAGCTATGATTCAGTTATTTGTGTGCAGAGGAAATTATTAAACTTTTCTTGAAATTCTGAAGCATTTGCAGCATGGCAGTCATATATCTAAGTATAACAAAGAGGATATCAATAGAGATGGGAAGGATTTATTTCCTGTTATCAAACCTTCAAAAATATTAAAGTTTAGGTTATTCTAAATCATAGTCGATTGTCACAGATATCAAATTCAGAAGCTGTCCTAGTATTACTGTACTAGGATACGGTTAAAAAAAACGTGTCTTTTGTGTTTCCTGCATCAACTATGCCCTAGGCAGACATGAAATTGAGAGTCTGCCCTGGGATCACTGAAGAAGAATATCTGTGAGTCCTGTATACCCACCTCTACAGACAGCTGTGGACGCTGTGGACAGCATGTAGCACTGGAGGTTCTTTTATCTCCCTCCTCATACCACAACACACTCTTGGGATCAGGCCGGAGGGGATGGAAGATGGGGTGTACAGAAAGGGAGTGTGGTTCATTAAACAGTAACAACTATCCCTCACTTCATTATCTTCTTTCACTGCTGAAAGGTGTCACCATACACACCGCTGAACCCAGTCAGATTTTATTTTTCTGTGTGTTCTGAAAACTTATTTTCTTTTCAGAAAAATCAGCTTTCTCATTATTCACTTCTGTTATTTTATTCAATACATTTCATTTCTTCTCTTCTCACCTTACTCTAACTCCATCTCCTTCTCTGGATGCCATCTCTATTCATTTCTGCGGCTTACATTTAGGAAGTGAGAAAAATATCTAAGAAAAGGAACAGACTCAAAACATTACTAAGTGACAGCACTACAAATCTCAGACATCACAGTAGATCACTTGTATTTTTAGCAGGATTTTTTATTATTTTTGCAGTAAGGAATGTATGTTTTTATGTATATTATAATTTTAGCAGATAATAATAAACAATTTTATATCCCTCCCTATACAAGATTTGCTACCTGCTCATTCATCAGCAAAAGGGATAGTTATAAAAGTAAATAACACCACTTAGAAATCAGTGAAGTAAAGTGAAAGCATGTAAGCATGATTAATTAAAAAAAGATAAACAGTATTTTTATAAAATTCCTTTGCACTGTATGCATTTAAACTGTGTATTTAATTGACATTAATAACAATAAAAGAGTTGTTTATTTTTATCTGAGGTATAGTTACCTTCTTTTAAGAAGCAAAGAAGTGAAGGATAAAAGGCAAGTAGCTAGAGGTACGTTTTTGAAGCACAGAAGTCTAAGGGGCTATGTCTAGGCAGGAAGAAGATTCAGTCTGAAAACTAAAACAATATAGTTCCTAAAAAAGGACTTAGAGAAAAAAAAAAAAAAAGAGAAGAATATTATCTAGAATTACACAGCATTCTCTGAGTTCATTCAGTCTTAACAGGGGCAAAATCCTGTCCTTGATTACAGAATGATATTGGCAGATTAGCTCTATTAGTTTTCCAGAACTGAAACCAAACTTAACCTCAACAAATGCCAATAAAGTGCAGGGTTAAACAAAATGCTATGTTTTTGACACATATTTTGTCATTTGCAACACATTTTTTCTAGGTCATCTGAAATGTTTTGGTTCATTTTCTTACTTTTTTGTATTTGCTGTAAATTCTATTATGGACAGACTTTGTATTTCCTATTTAATTAAATAACAGCTCTATTTGTACCTTTGCAGAATTTGCCCTCGTCTCAGTTTAGATTATTACCGAGCTCTGAACATTCAACATAAAAGGCAGATATTTTAGAAAAAACTGATTTCCTCTGAGCAGATGAAAATAGTGTGTCCAGTTCCAAAGGAAATTTGATCAGAGACAGAAACTATGCACATATTTTTGATCTGAATTTACTTTCTGCATTCATTTTTCTATACTTCCTCATTGTCAAAATGGACTATGCTTTGCCCATTAATCATAGGAAAACCTCCTAAAGTTTCTAGTTTATTTCTAGTCAGGAGTTTTTAGGGATATTTTTACTTCTCTATCCCCCTCCCCCAATTTTCACATTAAGCTTTTGCTTTCCCACATAATTTCACTTAAAAGTTTCTTTTTTTTTTCTTTTTTTTTTCTTTTTGTGTCTCTTCTAGGAGAAGGAAATAGTGTGATTCCAAGTTAATTTGCTTGTCTTACAAAATGGACCAGGTTATGTCAGAAAAACAAATAGGACTGAAATCAGAAACCAATCACTATCCTAGAACTAAGAAGAATAAATGGAAGGGGAAAGGTACTAGTAGTCTTAATTTTAGAAAACTCGAAATAACTTCTTGCTTATTCACTTTTAATTATAGCAACAGTGCTTTGAGCAATGAGAAATGACTCCCTAATGGAAGGTGAGAGAGTCAAATCTGTCAATGAAAGAAACTGTCCAGTAGAGGCAATTTCACACCTCCAGCAGTCCATGTGCAACCAGTGGTGAGGCTGAACATATACTCTCAGTAGGTACAACACACATGTATACAATATGTACATACATGGCCAGCCACATAGATTAATGCAGACACACTCAGCACTCGCACAGTAACACCACCAATGGCCTCATCCTGGTCCCCTCTCTGGCTAATCTGATAAAGTTTTGTTAGTGGCAAATTTATACAAACATATACAAAGTGAGTATCTCCAGCAGCTGGGCTCAGATACTTGGTCTGTCCAGCAGCTACTCCTGAATCCCTGCTCTCCCAGGTTACTGGCACTTTGGCACGTGAACCCCTGATGCTGCAGGTCCATGCCAGGTGCTGGTGCAGACCTTTCACACACACCAGCACATGCATAGCTGCACAGCTTTTAGCGGACACCCAGGCCCTACTGCCTTACCAAGTATTTGAGGCTAACTGGTCCTGGTCCCTCCAGTAGTCAACTTCCAGTTATTTTACTCAGGAGTATGTTCATTTACAAGAAATTCACACACATGTTATCTGGCCTAGGCTTAGGTCGACTTTGATACTTGGCTCTCAGGCCACTTATTCTACACCCTGTCTGGTATTTGCTAGCTGTCACACACTGGTGTGCGCATCCTCCCTCGCTGCAGTTGCAGGCACCATAGATGCACAAGCCTCTATAACCCACGGTCCCCTGCTAGTTGCTGGTACTCGGATCCCCATGCACTCATACGCACTCAGAGAGTCTTTCATCCAGGAAAAAAGTTAGAAATGGCGATTAATGAGAAGCCTGCACTAATCAGGTGCAGGGTATGGCCAGGCAAGTGTACTGACCAGCCCCTCTTTACACATAACTGGCCTCTTTTATCCCTTATACCTTTATTTTACCCATACTTTCTCCTTCCCCATCCACCTTGAGTCTTCTGTTTCACCACAGTTGGTCTTTCCTTAAATGTCCCATAACATTGTCTTGCGCAATTCTCCCTTGCATCCTGAAATGAGTCCCATGCCATGTAGGCAGTGACACCATGAGATGTTCTGGATCTGCCCTGTGGCATTGCAATGCCAGATGACCCCAGCCCACAGGGCTAGTGCTCAGACAGGTCATTGGGATGTCCCAGCTTGCCTCGTGCCTCTGGGCTCTAATAACTTCCAGACTATACAGACTATATTTTACCTCAGTAATAAAACCGTAAACCAATAAGTTTAAATTTAAGAATCCAAATAACAGCTTTGCACCTTGTGGGGTTGCTTGTCTTTAAAATAGGCATGTGGTTAAATATTGTGATGAGATTGAGTTTTGTATTGTAAACAAGTATCAGACTTCAGGCAGACCACCTTCATTTCACTCTTAATTTCTTGATTTTCAGACTGAATTTGCCCATGAAGACTTTTTAATCATAAAGCATACAAGCTAGGATGCAAATAAGAAGTTTGGAGACAAATGTAAGCAGGAGATAAGCAACATATTTTCTCTGTATCAGTTTGGTCATATGTGCAGATATGAGTTACTGGGAGGAATAATACTCATGTTGTGTAATTTTGGAAACTTTTGAAGAAAAGCTTTCATTGAAATAGGATTGAAACCTCTCTTCTCATCTAAGTTAAACTTGGTGTGTACACATACATATAACACGTGGGCATCTCCACATGTTCCATGATTTCTTGTAAATCCTTTCTCTTATTAGGGTGTTCTTAAAAAAAGAACAAAGCAACTGCAGAAAATCAAGGGATGGAAAGGTTTTAAAAGGAAAGTGGGTATGTTACAAACATCCATTTATTCTAGATATTAGCTTAATACATCATTTTGGACACTGAGTTTTTCAGCAAAAAAACCTTTCATCCACTTCAACAAAACCTGCCAACAATGCTCAGAGTTATGTTCTGTGCTAAAAAGTCTGAATCACTTTTGTAAGTAGATATCACACAATTATTAATTATGTAAATGTTCTCTCAGTTACACATTTTAGTCACTCATGTATAATGCAAGTAGCTTTTGAATTATTACATTTAATTATGCTTCAGCTGTCGATGTATTATATCTAATTAGCAGATAAATGTCTCTCTCATAAAATGATGCAATTGTGCTGCATTCTCAGGATGTGTATGTCCTTGAGTACTATCCACTCTTGATAACAGCTCTCAAACAACAGTTAAAAAAAATAAATTCATTACAATAATCAATATTTTGTTCTGCCCTTGGCAAAACATAGTCATCTTTCATCTGAAACATGAAGAATTTGGTTGTCTGTTTTGGGCAATTTGGTATTGCTTAATTATACTCAAAAGTTTTAAAGGGTTACCTAATTTCAGAGTAAAGGTACACATATTGCAAATTATAACTCTCTAGTTCAACTATGTGGGGTTATTAACTACTGATTAAATTTTGTTCTGCAAATTTCATATGGCTTTAAGGAGGTTGTTTCAGTTATTACTATTTATTCTGCACTATCCCCTCGTAAAGGAACAAAATTGCTACTACTGTGTGAACTTCTATATAGCTTTTTATTTTCAGTATTTAAATTTTATTTTCATCAGTGCCAAGAAGCAGAAATACAAAATTTTCTTTATTTACATCTGAATTAATGTTACATTCCTAATACTTCCTGAAGTCTATCATTTATCATAGGAGCAGAGGACTGGGATCACAAAATTCAGATTAAATTCCAGTGATTATGTAATAAGACATTTATTTTGTCCTTAAAAATCCACTGTTCTTCTCCACAAAACTAAATACACATTTATAGAGTGTATTGTATGCTATAGAGTTAAAAAAAAAAAAAAAAACGCAGAAAAAGAAAACAAGAAAGATTAAGAATTTTATTATATATATGCCTAGGAGGAGGAGGGAAGAAGGAGGACTTTGTCAGGTGAAAATGACGTTTGTGGACCTAACATGGAGAAAAAGGAACTTCAACGAGTGGCACCCCTCAGGGGTCAGTACTGGGACCAGTGCTGTTTAACATCTTTGTCGGAAACATGGACAGTGGGATAGAGTGCACCCTCAGCAAGTTTGCCAATGACACCAAGCTGTGTGGCACGGTTGACACACTGGAGGGAAGGGATGGTGAACAGGCTTGAGAGGTGCGCCAAGTGCAAGGTCCTGCATGTGGGTCGGGGCAATCCAAGGCACAAATACAGGTTGGGCAGAGATTGTCTTGAGAGCGACCCTGAGGAGAAGGACGTGGGAGTGCTAGTGGAAGAGAAGCTCAACATGAGCAGGCAATGCGCACTTGCAGACCAGAAAGCCAACTGCATGCTCGGCTGCATCAAAAGAAGTGTGGCCAGCAGGTCAAGGGAAGTGATTCTACCCCTCTACTCTGCTCTGGTGAGACCCCCGTCCAGCTCTGGAGTCCTCAGCACTGGGAGGACATGGACCTGTTGGAACGGGTCCAGAGGAGGGCCACAAAAATGATCATAGGGCTGGCGCACCTCTCCTATGAGGACAGGCTGAGAGAATTGGGGTTGTTTAGCCTGGAGAAGAGAAGGCTCCGAGGAGACCTTATAGTGGCCTGCCTACTGGAAAGATGGGGACGGACTCTTGAGCAGGAAGTGTAATGATAGGATGAGGGGTAACGGTTTCAAACTGAAAGAAGGTAGATTTAGATTGGATATCAGGAAGAAATTCTTTACTGTGAGGGTGGTGAGGCACTGGAACAGGTTGTCCAGGGAAGTTGTCAATGCCCCATCCCTGGAAGTGTTCATGGCCAGGTTGGATGAGGCTTTGAGCAGCCTGGTCTAGTGGGAGGTGTCCCTGCCCAGGTCAGGAGGCTTGGAACTAGATGATCTTTAAGGTCCCTTCTAACCCAAACCATTCTATGATTAAGCTATTTATGCCAGCTTCATGTTTTTCTATCATAGGCTGGGAGTTCCTCCATCTAGTTTCTATGTACAGATTTTGCTTTACCTATGAAATTGTCTTTACCTCAACCCATGAGTTTTCTCAAGTTTACCCTTCTGATTCTCTCCCCCATCCCACCTGGGGGGAGAGAGCGAATGGCTTTGTGGGGCTTAGTTGCCAGCTGGGGTTAAACCACAAGAGTTGCACACAAGTTGCAGGATTAATTCTTATTTGGAGGAAAGTGGAAGTTTGAAGTATATACAGCTTTACTATTGGCCAGATGGTTTTCAAGGTCTTGCCACAATTTAAATGCTATTGAGTGATGTATTCTCTTTATTTGTTTTGTAAGTGTAAGTTAGGCAGCTGTTTTTCGAACTGTCTACAAATTGACAAACAATATTCAAGTGTCCGCTGGAGAGCTATGTAAATATTCAGAGAAGTATTTATTCTGTTCAATACAATAGTTCTGTTCTGTATTTCCACAAAGTCTTTTCAGTAGCATATCCATAGATAATAACTTAATTTAAAGCCTCCCACTTGTTTGCAGCCCCCATTATTTTTATAAGCAAAATAATTGTATGCATGTTATCTTTTTCTTTTTCATAGATCTTTCTCATAAAGTCCTTTGATAGCTAAATAATTGAATGTAACATGGGTAATCAAAAAGAAGGTGATTGGGAAAAAATGTCACATTTTTCTTATCTATGAAATCACACTTGAATCTATGAATCTATGAGAGCACTCATTAAAAACGTCCGTATGTTCAAACTATTTTTCAAGAAGCTGGCTTCAGAGGAAAGTAGCAAACTTTACTTTTCAAACAGTAGGGTGCGTGCTGATATTCTCTGAGTATATTGATGGTACTATTTTCAGCCCCTCAATTTAAGTGTTTATCATTTAGTCAAGTTTGAGTACAAGGGGGGCTGAAAAATGGCAAAGTACCTTATTAGAAAGCGTAACACATTGTCACAACCTTCAGTAAGACACATAGAAATTAAGAAAAGGTCACTGTTCATTTTACATGTAGTTCTTTGACAGTTTCCAATTACACTACCGATCTAAGATGATAAAAAATCCACAAAATAAGCTAATGTATTGCATTAGGGGAATCTTCAAGATAAAACATTGTCTGGTAGTCTGCAAGTTTGCAAACAGTTTTGCTGCTATGGCAAGTATAATTTTTGAGCTGTTTATGCTAATAGCTGTTTACATGGACTGCTATAAGTGAAATAGGTTGGTCTGCTGTTGGATCTTTTAATTAAATCTAGAGTGTAATGCATTACTTGTCTTAGTTTTCCTGAAGCAGGAACTAAAAGAAAAGACAGCACACTGTGTCTCAGTTCTTTAAGCAATATATTACCCCAGTATCTTATTAAAGAACAGATTGAATAACAAAAAAAAAAGTCTGAATCTTCTTTTTAAAGAAGGAGAATTTACAATGAACATTCTCAAGAGGAAGAAGGTCCTCAAAAAACAAGTCAGATACAGAATCTTGTTTTGTTACCATTTCTTACATTTTGCACCATTTTCATCGCCAGTTAAAGCCATTGGTACTGCTTGTCTGTTGGACACTAGGGGATGTCTAAGCATTGAGTGACTCCTTTCCAGCAGAATAAAAAAATAATGTCAATGAAATGCTTTGTTTATACATTTGCACAAATCCTGAAAGCAAATCAACAAAAACCCCTTAAGTTTCCAAGGATCTCAGTACAATGATTCTTGGTCATTGTTTCTAAGATAGTTCAATTCTAATTAGCTCTCAGGACAGATCTCAATATAGAAAAAGCCCTTTGCACAGCTGTGCCTGCTCTAGATCTTGAACCTAAAACTTTGGGAAATAAGTTCTGTGTGTGTGTAAATTGCATAAGTAATAATTCTCAAATTCTGATTTTAATCTCAATAGGAGAGACATCCATGGAAAAGTCCTGGATTTCAAAATGTCTCTCTCGCTATAATTTACTGCTTCATAAGAGTTTCTTCATTTTGTCTATCTGTGCTGAAAACACTATCTGTGAAGCAACTTTGTATATGACATAATACAGTGTCCACGCCCAGCGGCCTTTCAGCTCTTCCAGCTCTCCATCAAGCTGAGCCGATTTTGACTGAAAATCTTTTAAATACTTGCATGTAAACTTTTCTGTTGTATAAGAAAACTTTTTTTTTTTTTGTGGTGAGAAGGCTTACACATGCTCTGTTTTCTACTAAGCTGCATTTAAATGATTATTTGAAATACTAATAAATATATAGTCAATTTTACGTTGTGTCTCTTACAATATTAAAAAAGAGCTCCTTTTCCATTATTTTAGGTTCTTCTATATGGGGTTGCAAATAAATGAATTGGGTGAATATATCTTATTTTGAAATGACATATTCTACTACTTTAATAGCTAATTGAATTTGTATTTTCTAGAACTGACCTAAAGCTGTTTGTTATAATGCAGACTTCAACAGAAATCAATGTGAATAACTACTGGCAATTTTAGTCTGAAGATGACAAAAACCAAAGTTTATTTTACTTAGGAATAATATATGTTTAACAGTTTATTCTTCATATTTATGATACAAACTTCAAGCATATAGTTAATCTCTGGTTCACTTCCTGGAGTGTTAAATTACGTATTTGTGAAAAATTAAGCAGTATGGTAGATAGCTTCTGTGGTCAACATTATATGCTGAGCAGGGTTACACCTCAGAAAAGGATACTGAAATTGTATATGGTATTGAAAATATTAATGCATCACTAAGAATTATTTATTTCACTAATATGTTAGGAGAAGTTTGTGCTACTGGGGCTGCAGCTTGGATGAGAAAAGCTGCTGCTTTTTATGTTTTGGCTATATAAGCTAGTCCTGATTTCTGGTATCCGTGCAAATTCAGAGCAATTGCACTGATTTTAATGGAGAGGCACAAGACGAGAAGGAGGTAAATAAAAACAGAATTAAATTCTTGAAGTATACAATAAAGCTAACTTAGCTACTGGTTGTGGCATAACAGTAACTGTCCTGCAGGATAAATCAAGAGCTATAGATGTTAGCTATAGATGGAGCTGATGTTTCTCTCTCTGCTATGCAGCAAGGTGCTACCATTTTTGTGGTTATTCCCTCTTTAGTCCAGATCCCGTGTATTCTTCTTTGCCAGGAGCAGAAAACCAATACAGGTACATGGACAGGATCTTTGGGTGGGCAGCCTGTTCTTCCTGTTGCACTATCTCTTTATATTCCTTAAGATTTTACAGATTTCTTTCTCATTTTTATTTTGGAAAAACTAACTAAAAGAGATTAATTTTCATTTGTATGATTCAAATTATTCTTTTTATTACTTTCTGTGTAATTTCCTTAATATTTTACTTAGGAAAGCTGTGTGTGGACAGAGAATCCAAAATTCATGTCTTTCTTCTCAAGAAGTTAATAAAATATTGCAAGATAATACGCTACATACAAATAGACTTTAAAATCTCAGAATACGAGGAAGAAACCCCCTTTGGATATTTTAATTATTAGCAAAAGGCTGATTTCTGAAGTTATATCTAAAAATTATTCTTGATTTTGTGTTCAAATGAATAGTTCTGAAATTTACTGAGCAATTTGAGAGTCAAATTCTACCAAATCCTGAGCATTCCTCCTAAGAGATGCTGAGAGTTCCTCCTTCCCAGGGAAATGAATTTAACAGTATTTGATATGGGTGCTCAGCTCCAGGCTAGCAATCAGTACCTGCCAGCCTTAGGATCGTTATATTCTCAATTACCAGGAGCTGCACAGAGAACATATTGCCATTTTCTGAAGGAAAAACTTGAATATCCTTATTAAATTGCACTACCATCTAGAAAAGCTCAGTTTGCTTGTGTTTGGATATACCTGTTTCCTTTATTTTACTAAGTACTTCATTTTAACAATGACACACACTTTTAAAATGAAACTTAGAAAAATAATACGTTCTTTTTCTTCCAGAAACATAAAGACTCTCAATCATTGTATCTTTACTAGGACCATGCTAAAATATAATAATAAAAAGCAGTGTTGTAAATGCATATCATTCATAGTTCTCTCTTTCATTTTCATACGAAAACTATGGGGCTAAAGAGGTCTTTTTAGTTGCATCAAAGAAGTCCCAAACCATTCCCAATCATTGTTCTGTATGGTTCATGTTATCTTTTAAAAACATAATAACTTCTTCATATTTGAAAGAAAAAATCCACTCTGGGATATAGAGTAATACTTTTATATGCTAAGATATTTATCTTGAAAAAATCTTGATTCAGAAATAATACTGGATACATCATGAAAGATGAATATAATCCAGGGGAATATGAGTCTCAAAAGAAATCGAAGCCTACATACTCACTTTTACTGATCTCTTGCACACACACTAAGTGCTATGGGTAAGCTACAGATCTCTTACTCACTCAGCATTACTTACGATGCACACCACTCCTCTAAATCCCAAAATCTCTTGTTGCAGGTTATCCCTTTGGTGCAATTGATATCCCACCACTACGCTCTGAAAAATCATTTCTGTCAGTGCCTCTTGTTCAGAGGAAAAGCTGGGAAGCATCTGAATTGTAAATTTAATGACTCTGACTGGTTAGAGATTTGTAGGCCTATAAAATACTCTTCTCCTCTATGGCAAGCGTAAGATCTCACCAAGATAATTAATGACAGCTACTTTGCTGCCTTAAAAATATATGAACCCATTGACACAAATGGGTAAATGTTGGAAATAGGGTTCTAAAAAAATCCTGTTGTTAATTAATAATTGATTGTTATTATCTTTCTCATCTATTTATAACCTGTGAAATGTTCAGATTTAATGTGCATTGTATCTCAGACAGAGCAATATTACAGATTATTACTCCCCCCCCCCTTTTTTTTTAGCAATTAATTAATTGTTGGTGATTTGGACCACACTTGTATTTTTTATCTTTCTATTGTGTGTCAGGAATAAAAAGTCCACGTGATGCAAGTTAAATATGTTCCATAGGAATACAGCCTTTAGTTCTCTGACTTGGCCTGTTTTTCTTTCCAGGGGCAGCTTTATTTCAGTGGGAACAATGTTAAATAAATATGAAAGGCTTTCTGCAAAGTCCAAATTATGTTTTTAGCTTTGCTGCTCTGGAAAGAGGCATTTATGTGAAAAAAAACATGAACAGTAATTCCAAGCCACATTATGTCAGTGGTTTTTAACCACTGAAATCACTGGGGAATTCTGCCTTAAAACCAGTGACATGACTGTGTCCTTCTATTATTAACCCTCTTGACAGTTTCCAGGGACCACAGTCATGTTCCACTCCCTATTGTAACCGTCATCAGTAATAGATTTGGTTCCTGCCTGTTAACTGCTTACTGCAAGGAAATTCTGCAAAAGACAAGTTTCTTCAGAGGCTACTTTTATAGCTTCAATTCTTTCATGACACTGGAGAAACAATAGGTAACCTGTTACATGAAAGATAAGCTTTATGTTCTCCAGATTTTTGTTTTCTAAACACAAAGCATCAGCAAATGGCTCGAGTAACTAAGGATCAGGGAGAAAAACATGTTAGGAATGATTGTTTCCCTTCGTGTATAACAGTGATGCATGAATAGTCTAAATGAAATATCTTTTGTGATCTGAAAATACAGACTTGTGCTTTCAGACAGTGAATGAAAATATCAAAAACAAGTGACTTAGAAGGTAAGGATTCACTTTCAAAAATAATTGTCATCAGCAAAAATGGCAGACTTCATGCACAAAATGAGATGACTATTTGTCTTTGACTTCAACAGCAGATAGATTTCTAAAATTTTCTACTGGTATTTATATACTCCTTTGGGTCTTAAGAAAACATGACAAATCTAGCCTTTTATTAGTTTAAAATGAAATGAGATTTAGATTCATAATGAATTTAAGTGGGTTTTTAGGTGCTACTGTGTGAATCTATTTCCTGTCATGGAAATGAACTTTTACAGTTGTTAGTGCTTCATACCTGTATGCATATGAATTGTAGGTGCATAAAAGAAGGAGAGAGATCAAGGGAGAAGAAATGTGGGGAAAGAGAGAGGACTATATTGTGGGAATCAATGATAAATTATTCAGCAGGGCTGATCTTTAAAATCAAAGATGAAGTTCATAATTCACAAACAACATACAAACTGGAATATAATAACTAAAGATATTCCTTGAATAATTTGAAAATCAAACATTTGCAAAAATCAAAATCTGTTTGTGCTTAAGTCTAACAGGCTGATGAAGCAGAAAAAAAGGCCTGTGGGATCAGGTAGGTTAAGGTTCTATTGAGTTTGTTCAGAAAAAGAAGAAAAAAACAGAAAACACCCACAAGTATAAGTAGTTCAGATTGCGCAACACAATGAGGGAAGCAAAGAAAGGTGAATGCATCGAGAGAGCATAGTACTCTGGACTGTCTCAGGGATTAGGTATCTGGGATTTAGTATCCTTAGTGGGTTGTGCATTGCTTGCCATGTGATACTGTGTGAATTTCTCTACCTACCCTTGACCAAACAAGGCGAGTGAGAGGTGCAAATTGCATTTGGCCTTGTCTTTCCCATCCACTGGGCCCCCTTCGCTTGTATTGTTGGCTTCCTTTAATTTCTTTCATGCACTCCTCTAGCTGATGCACTTTGAATAGGTTTTGGAGGTATTTTTAATTTTTAACCAAAATTAGCAAATCACCAAAAGAAGACACGAAATGTTCAGATACAAAAATTTTCTCAGAAATTTATCTTCCATCTCTGGAAGTTCAGACCCACTGAAACTAGCCAAATTCAGAATAGAAATAAGATACAGGTATTTAGCAGGAAGTAATTTGTCACCAGGGTAGAGTTTCCACCGTTAGAACTGCACTTTTTTCTTTTTCTTTGTGTTCTTGCTCCAGTCAGCAAAATCTTGCAGCCTGTGTATTAGAACAGATCAGATAAAATTATTACTACTGTGCGTGCCTTTTTTAAATTCATGCCTCTGCAAAACCAAAACTTGGCAACTTGCATTCAGTATTCATATTAGTGTTTTCTATCTCTATTCTGTCTGGCTGGGATGGAGTGAATTTTCTTCATAGGAGCTCATATAGTTCTGTGTTTTAGATTTGTAACCAAAGCATGTCTGTTGACACACTAGTGTTTTAGCTGTGCTGAGCAGTGCTTGCACAGCATCAAAGCCTTCTCTGTTTGTCATGCGGTTCAATGGTGAATAGATTGGGTGGTGCACAAGAGGTTGGGAAGACACACAACCAAGCAGATGGCCTGAAATAACCAAAGGGATATTTCATGCTGTATAAGCTCATGCTCAGCAATAAAATGGAGAGGAGGGGTCTCAGGGGGCTGTAGACATCTTTTGCTCTGGAACTAGCTGGGCATCATTCTATGTGTGGGAGGTGAAATCCACTAAACCGACTGTTAACTCAGAACCTAGATGATGGAGTGCTCTGTGAACCAAATTTCAGTTCAACATAAATGGCTGCCAAAGCCTTGAAACTACTAGGAAAACCGAATCCCGCAGAAATTACTGGGCTGATAATAAAAATAATGTGATGTTTTCGACATAAAATATGTATGCCATTACAATCACCACATATGCCTCATGAGCTGTAGATTGGAAGCTTAGCTGCTGAATGACATTGTCAGTTTTAATGTTTCTATTGACTAGTTTGGTAAATAACCCAGAGTTCAGTTTTCTGGAATCTCCATTTTTCTTTTTAACTTGGTGGTGGTCCAAAACATGGTGGCAATGAGAAATTTCGTTCAACCACAAATAAAACACTTATTTGTAATTTAAGTTGTATTACATTTCAGATCTAATAAAGAAGAAAACATAAAAACCAAGCTTTTTTCAGACACAGAAATCTCTTTTTGAAAACTAATTTTGAAATTCTAAAAGTGATTTGTTTTGCATGAACATTCTGACAAAGATATAAAAATTTATAAAATATTATGGTATCACTCAAATTCTTTGCATTTTTGTCTGCATTTTATTTGAAGAAGTCAATAACAATGAAACTGACTCTGCTTTTAATTTGACATGAGAGTGACTAGTGTTGCTGTTACTGAAAAGTAACAAAACCGGTGATGATATATGTTCTTAACTTAGCAGCTGCCAGGTTTGCAGTGACCTGGGAATTTTTCGGTTCAGAATATATTTTCACCAGAAATTTCTAATTATGGTTTTCAAGACCATAAACTTATGGCTGCTAGGACTTTCAAATTTACTGGTTTACAATGCAATTCCCCAAAAGCAGCTTTCAAAAAGCCAGGTTTTCCAAAAAGAAATTTTCCAGTGTCAGGTCTAGCCTTCAACAGGCCTAGCCAAGACATGCATAGTTCAGGGTTCCACTGCAACACATGGAGAGAGACCACAGGGAAGAATGAAACTCTGTGTCTCCAATAGCCTATGAGAGGGGCTAGATGGAAGTCCCAGAGTCCTGAAAACCTTTAAGGCTACTTTAGAGCTCTGCATCCTAACCCTAGGCAAGCTGTCAAGGACTTCAGGTAGGCTTAAATATCTGTTTGCTGGTAGCCTGAAGTTGAAACAATTTTGTGGATCATTTCACAATATAAGTAAAATAAAAATAAAACTTCTCACAAATTTTTACATGGATTTCTTACATTAATATGCTGATATACCATTATTTATTACATGTGATCATGCCCTGTTGCTTCTGCTCAAAACTGTCTGGCAAATAAATAGATACAAATGGATTAATTGGAGAATTGTGTGCAATCAGTTTAATAGCTTAGGAATTTATATTACAGAAGTTTATATTTATGAATTCTTTACTAGAAAACATGAATTTTTCTACGATTTATACTAGATAAGAAGAGAATGATTTTTTCTGATTATAGTCTCAGGTATCTGGTCATTTCAAAATCCAGCTAACCAATATTAAAAGCAAGACAAAACATTTTTTCTGAGCTATGATATTTTAAACTTCCTCGTTATTGTTTCACACAACAAAATGAAAATGTATTGGTTAGAAATGAAAATTCAAATATTTGTTCTTGTTATGACCACTTCAAACTACAAAAGTTTCCATAGGTAGTACTTCAAACTCATTTCACACGTGGTCTATGTACAGATCAGTAGAAATGATAACCGGACTAAATAAAAGCTGAAGAGCAAAACATCTTGGTGTTGTTTTTTTGGGTTTTTTTTCCCATTATAAGAGTAAATGATATTTATTGATTTACCTGGTTTTCTAGCTTGATTTCCATAAAATCAGATCATACTTAAATTGCGTTAGTGATATCTTCAAAGTAACTTGAATTTGGATAAATACATAATATATTAAAATGATCAAGAACAGAAACAATGAAAATGAGAAAATCTGATAACACTGTCAAAATCTCAACATTTTAAGATATTTTTCATTTACAGCTTATAGGCCAGCTAATGCTCCAGCCCATTCTGTTCCCATACAGTTAAGTTACTCTTTAGTTCTGCCAGCAACAAAGCTTTAAAATTATTTTAAATGGACACACTGCAGGCAATTTTTCTTTCTCCTAAAAATGCCAAATGAAATGCAGTTCTTTGCATAAGAACTTTCTATTCATTTGAATTTAATAGTGTGTGCTCAATCAAGTTTTCCGATTGATAAATAACCAATTAGAAATGCTACGCTTCTTATACTTTTTGTGCTGTGATTTGCAAGCTTAATAAAACAGACTGTAATTATATTGACTATTGCTATCAATGCATTTCTGGGTGGCCAGCAGCTTGAGAAGTTTGAAAGAACAGGGTTTGTTGCACTGGGAAAGCAGCACGCTCCCTACTGTGGCTTCCATGGTACACAAGTGATTTCTTCTGCATTTTAGTACAGAGAAGAGGAATTTCGCTAGTTTGCAGCAATTTTGGTTTAGTGTGTTTTGCATTTAGTGCATTTGATTCAAATCTGGTTTTAGGTACAGCAGAAACAGGATGTGAAAAATGGAAAACTACGGTGGAGTGTATATCATCTTCATTGTTTTGACAAAGTGCCTAGCCTTAGGTTTATTAATTTTTGTCTCCTTAGTCAGGTTAATTGTCCTACTTGATTTTTGTTTCTTGGTAGTACTGGTGAATGATGGGAAGGGCCTCGATTTTTGTTACTAGATCTATGAGTTACATTGAGGCCTAAGGCAGAAGTTTGTGATTGTGTTGCTTGCAGTGTGCTTCAAAGATGGTCAGAAAGTAGTGAGAAGATTCATTGAAATTCATTTACCTCCTCCACAGGCATTCACAGCTACATGTGGTATCACATAAGCAAGTTAAGCATTTTTCTCTTCTTTTCCTGTGCTTATCCAAAACATATAGAAGAATAATTCAAAAGAAATTACTATAATAAAGAATATTCAGTCCTGCCTACTATGGGGATAAAGTATTCAGAAGATGAGAGGACAGGAAAAAAAACACATTGTGAGGCCAAGAATTTGTACAGTCACAAATATGCCATCATTTATCGAACATGTTTTTCAATCTACAACCAATATATTTTCCAAAATACTAGAAATCACTGTAGCAATTTTTTGAAATTAAAAAATGAACAACGCTTTCTTTGTAGAAAATAGTGTAACTCTTGCTATAATACTCTAACAGAGAGTGTAGACAAACATCCTCTGGTCATCTGCTTTCCAAAAAACAGACAGAAGCAATATTGAAACGATGTTCTGAGTATGGGCAGTGTAACATTGTCTTCTCTTGATGAGGCAGATGGGTAACAGGATTCACAGGTGAGCTGTCAAATTGTTGTGTGAATTAGTTTGTCACCTGTAAAATGGAAGAAACTGATCACACACTACTTAATCTCACATGCATGTTGCAAGACATAATTAAAGTCTGTACACTTCGAGAGCCTCTGATGAATAGTGCAATATAATGCAAAGTCATTATACCAATTATGATGATTATTATTACCAATGTGAATCTCAATTCTCCTAACATCAGATTTACTACATTTGTTATTGCCAGGATTGTCCTGTGGGCTAGGTTTGATTGGCTTTATCAATGGCATGTGTCCATAAGAGCAGAAAGAATTTTCATTAAGGAAGAAATGCAAGTGTCATTGCTTATATAGCAATTATGGTAATGAATATGACATTTTAGAAAATGATGAGATGATAACAGTATTGGGCTTCTTTGGACTTTACCAACATTTATCTAAAAAGAGGTTTTGCTTATTTCTGCTATTTTTTTCACTTCTCCTAGAGTAAGAAGGTGTCTCCTGTTCTCCAGGGATTAACTATAGAGCATAGTGGTATCCAAACAAAACCTAAAATTGGGACAAGCTTGGGTAAAATTTTCATAATCTATAGGTCTAAATATTATACCACACTAAACTCACTCTTATTGTCAAACAACAGATATGTATCAGCATAACAAGAAATGCATGCAAGAGTCAATTGCACAGTCTTCATTTCCTGCTTTCTTCAAAGAATACATTTCAAAGAATACATTGAGTACACCCAAAGAATACAAAGAATACATTTCACTTGTGAAAGACTAGGCTTTAGCTAAGCAGAAGATTCATGAGACTCTAGAAGAAAAAGTCTTTGGAAAGTTTATATAAGAAAGCACTGAAAATAAAAGCTTAAATATATTTGCAAAAGATTTTGGGCTTGAGTAAAACTGAGTTAGCGCTTGGAATTTACAGCTTAGTCCAAATAATTATTTTATTCTACTTTTTTATTTATTATCTGTTGTTTAGCATCACTCAAAGTAATGTGTTTGCTTGAATGACTTTCTCTGCAATGCCGTATTAAAAAAAACACCTTTCAATGTACTGAACAACTTCCTTAGTTTATGTTTTTGTAATTTTCATTATTTGTGGGTTTTAGAGGAAAGTGGGAAATAGTTGCCACAGCAACTGATTTATTTTTACAAATATATGTTTACTTTTATTCAACATTCGTCTTGATGGGAACACATTTTCTGTAGATTGTGCAATTTAAAAAAACCCAGTTAATTACAAGCCTCTTTTGTGGTATCCTGCAGGTTAATAGGAAGTCTGGAACCTAGAGAACTTACATATTTACATGATTAAAATATTTTTTCAGACCATTGTAAAAACAAAACTCCAATTATATTTTCACTTAAAAACATTAAATTTATAATTATGAGTAACCATCAAGATTATAACATAACCATGACGCCTGAAGAAAAACAAAAAAAACTCAGAATTTTTCTTCTCTCTCCCTCCAATTTATTTTCCAGAGAATACCGATCAGCCCAAATACTTTTTTAGTATTTAATGTTTTCTTTTCAGCCCAAGAGATTTGTGTCGCCTTTTTAAGAGCACATTTAGATTATATTGAATGTACTGAGTTAACCATGGATTTTTGTTCTGGGTTTTCAGTCAATGATTTTCTGGAATATCAGAGCAGATCTTTCACAGATGAAAATCAATAAAACTCCATCAATATGAACCAGCTTAACAGGCATGTAACAATTTTAGATGTCTGATGGCTAACTGAGAACAAGTGGAGAACAGATCATTGGATTTCTGTATTTTTTTCCTCCAGAATGGCATGGACTCTTGTAGTATCTGTTCCACTTTATGGGTACATAACTATGAATATATATCTTGCTTTGCTGCTATATAGAGTAGAATAATTCCTTTGCTAAAGACCAGAAACTTTCTCCTTCAGCCCTCTTTTCTAAATCCAGGATAAGGAGTAGCAGCAATTTGAGACCTTACTATGTAATGAAAATTATATTCAGACTAAAACATGAGTGTTGCTTCTTTTTCCAGGAACATGTTACCTGAGTACATATAGGACATCATAATCGTCTGATACATAGCAGTCTATCACTATGTGAGTGACAAACCCTGAGCATTATTATACCGTTCTAAAGAAGATTTGTCTGTCTCCGAGGAGCAGTTGTTTCATCACATCATAAATGACATTTTTTTTAGGTTTTTACTTTGTTCTGTTGTTCAGGTATTTTTCAGAATTTAAAATCATTGTTTTATAACGTTGTTTACAACTTGGCTGATATAATCCAAGTCATGATGTATTTTCCAGCAGAGCATTTCATTACTGTTTCCATTTGCGACATTCCTAATACAGTCTGGTTTGCAATCACCTTGAGATTTATCTTACCCAACAAGCTAAATTAATAAGCCACAAAGAACACTTGAAACTTTTAAGCTACATTTTCTTTTAGAGAAAGCACTAAAAATATATGCATTGGCTCATATGGGAGGACAGGAGGGTAGAGCGTCATGACAAAATTGCTAAAGTATAACAAGAAAAGGGGTTGCTGGGACTCTGTCACAGAGAGACAGCTAGAGGAGAGATGCACAGAGGTCACATAATTGAAATCAGTTCTATTTCTTATCTTTAAAATACTGTTGAATGGGATGAAGGGAATTCTCAAAAGCTGGCAAAATGATTCAGGCATAGTTAGGGAGAGTATAGGCATACTTCAGTTTCAGTATCTCTGATGTAGGTCCTCCATCCACTGGAAGACACAGTTCTGCTTTCTCACATTACTCTCACCTCCTAATTTGCCTGTGACTATGGGGAACAGCTGACCTCAGGCTAACGGTGTAACATCACAGTTTTGAGTGAATGCTTCCAGAGAACATTCAGGAATACATTTTATCCAGCTGTCACTCTAACTTGGCATAACAGAGGCATTTGCTAGAAAATGTTGTTTGCATGCAAACAAAAAATGACATTATTTGCCTCCTTTTCTCCTAAAAAGCTTCCACTTCAGACTCAGGAACTTCATCTAGCCCTCTCAGATCCTTGCCTATATTTTTAAACTACAAGATTGCCTCGCCCCTGTTAGGTACAACCAAACTTAACAAAACAAAAAAAATTAATTAAAATTATATTTTGATTTCGTATTTTGGCCATATCTCTACATCACCTGTGATTCTGTGCCTCCTGTAGAAAATATGTGATTACATTGTTATCCTTCTTTTCCCTTGCGTATCTTACCCATTTTAGGGTAATTGCTATATTCTCTCCCAGAAGCAAGATGTTAAATGTGCTGTTAGCCCCAGATGTCTTCCCTATTCTACTCCTTTTATTGCAGGAAAAAAAGCAGCCTAAATCAGACCTTCATGCATATCAGGTCATTTTAATATCTTTCTTGTTTGCACAAAGGGTGACTTTCTCTCACTTTTGTGTTAGAGTACTCTCTAACACTATATTTTCCTAAGTATGGTATACTGACGCTTTTTATTCTTTCAGGTGATCAGTCTGTATAGAAGCAAAGAGCAATGAAAAAAGGAAAGAATCTCCCAATACATGGTTTCTGGAAGACAGACACGACACTGTTAGCAAATGTTTTTGTGAGTGTTTAAGTATTATTAATGAAGAACGAGAAAATGTTTGTCACTCTTTTTTTTGTTCAGTAGACTAACTGTGCAGAAGGTAGTGTGAAGTTAGAATATGCGGCAAGTCAAAGCGTGAGACAGCTGAAAGCCAGTGATGTTTAAATTGTTTTTTTTTTATTTTTATTTACATACTGGTAAATTTTTCATAGAACACACTTGGCCTTTTTTTTTTTTAACTGGGAAATAAATTCTATTTGAATTATCCTTTAACACATAGCTGAAAGAAATTTTTAACAATAAAAAATTAAATTTTGTTTTTCCTGCACATGCACGGGTTTTTATTGCACCTTTAACTTTTTTTTTGGTTTTATTATTAATATAATATAGATGTGTGAAGAATTCTGTTTTCTTTAATGATCTACAAATGTGCCTCAGGCAAACAGTAGCTCCTACAAGCATGTTTCTGGAAGATTTAATGTGATTGTCTATATAAAGCAGAGTTCTTTGGAATGTATCTTTCCATCATACTTAGTTCCTAGTCATGGAACTGAAGTTCCCTATAGGTTCTTCTATGTGGAGGCAAGTTAAAGCTCATTGTGCGAGCCTGGCAAGTCACCTGTAAACTGTCAATTGCTCAAACTTATGGCTTAGTTTTCCCACACCTGTGATTAATTAAATCAGCCTTTTTACTTTCTTTCTTTTTTTTTTTTTAAATAAATAAGTGTAAATTTCAATAATCATGGCAAAAAGTTGGCAGGAGCTAGAGCATGAAAACTACAGCTGATCTCTCTTTGGGAAAGCCATAAACTGTGCCTGTGGATCTACCTTGCTCTGAGCCTCTTTGACCAGCTTTACAGATTGACAAACTGCCAGATGGATTTTGTCCATAAGGTCTGTGATGCTGAAAGAGGACAAGCTCTGGCCACCAGATAAAATAAGGTAGGTCAGTCAACAGGCAGGCTACTGCTTATCACTCAGGAGACACAGATTGTCAGAGGCCATTTGCGTGACAGGAGAAATAGATGTTTTATGCAGCTGCTGCCAGTCTGAGAAATCCGCCTTTACTCATTCTGTTAGCATTTCCTTCTCTCATGCAAAGATCTCTAGTATTTTTGCCCAAATATAGAATATTTGTAAAATAGTGCTGAAATGAAGCTTGCATACATACATACGTGCAAAAATAAGAGTATATAATAAAAATATGGATTGTTCTGCTTTGATAGTAAAACCATTGGTGTTCTTCAAGTGGTCAAGAATTTATCCATCCAAAATAAGAGTGTTTCCATTGACTTCTCAAGCTGGTGGGGAGAACCAGAGAGTAAATTATCTTTCCAATTACAAATACTAATTGGTAAAGAAGTTTACATTACTTGATTGTAAATGTTGATTATATATAAAGTATGTTCTGTAATCCATATAAAATTACAGTGTTTTACACAGCTTTTCTAATTTGAATGTGTCTGAGTTCATCTTCCAGACCTTGTTTTATGAAATGGTTTTCTTTCCTTAAGATTATACAAACAATAACTATTTTCTATCATGAGAGTTTCTTTATTTTCATGGGATTAATTTACTCCCAAGTTGTCTTTTTGATAATCTAAAAGTGCTCTTTAATATTAAAAATGTGCTAAAAATGAACAGAAGTTGTGCAGATTTGCTCTTCCATGTTTTTAGGAACTCCTGAGTGCAATTTATATCCTTCATAGATTATCAAGCTAGAGTGTCTCATTGTGTTTATAAGTATATTGCCTCATGTCTCTCTATATTCAGAAAAGAATTTTTTAATGCGTATTTCTGTCTCTTCTGCATTGGCATAAATGATTTTATCATCCCAATTGAAAAACAAATCTGCAGTATTATTTGGATTTTCTAATGGTTCCTTATTTTTGATAGGCTTGATATCTTTAGCAACGTCTTTACATTTTCTGTCTGTCACAGCTCGTAACTGAACACCATCTAACATTCTGCTTCTAATATATTGGGATTTTCTATTTCACCATATGTTGTGGCTACCTAAATTTAACCTCCTTAATCAGGATAGACATTTAGCTAAAGCCATATTCTCTCACGATTGTGGTGAATCACATAATGCACTCCTAAATTGCCAACCACTCCCCTGCTTCATTCAGATTTTCTCTATTTTTCTGCTATTCTTTTTACTCAGTTTTTTTCAGCTCTTTTAAAGCACCAGGGGTACATAGTCGGTTGTGATCATCCTCTGTTTGCTCATATTGAACTTGATCATTTCATGACTGATGGTTCTTGGGCAGCCCCCAGGTTCCAACTCAATAAAAATTTATCTTTCTCTGATGTCATAATGAGGTCCAGTATTAAAACTGTAATACTCAGGAAGGATGACATGAGCAGAAGCTGTGCTTAATATCAACCGCAGAACAGAAAACTTGGGTATTTAAGGTACTGGAAAGCTTTGTCAAATATTTCAGTTTTGTCAACAGTTTCAGTTTTGTTAACTAACATCCTACGTGTGCTTTACTGCAAATATGCCTCAGTGAGCAGCTGACTATAAGGGGTTCTCCACACTGCATCTTGCAGCGTATTGTTGTGAATTAGTATACCTGTATCACTCACCATACCTGAATTAGTTCATCTGAAATACTGGGATCAGTCTACCTGAAGTAAAATAGCACAGATCTTAAGCATGGCTTTGAGCATAGGCAGGGCTCTGGCTGTGTGATGGGAAGGTAAATTATCAGCTGGACCCAGGGAAATGGGAGGCAGATGTCTTTCCACACTTGTAGGATTACCTAGCCATCTTCCTGAGCGTAAATGGAAGTACCCAGATTGCTGTCACTGTGCTTCCTGGACTTGAGAGATGTTTAGAAGCTTTAGTGCTGATGAAATATTAAATGCAAGGCTGGCTTGTCACCTAAATAAAGGTACACAACAGTGCTTCCCTTAACACAGATTGTACAGCTGACTGTTAAGACTCCCCATTGCCTGATAAAGCAGAGCTTTATCCAATTGTCTAACAAACCTGGGTTGCTTGGGTGAGATCCAGATGAGTAACTGGTTGGATAGGAGCTGAATCATAATGCCCCAAATAATTAAAAAGCCATCTTATTTCTATCAGCTATGTCTTGTCTCTCTCCCATCTTTCCATTCCCATGCCGGAGTTCACTTGGAGTTAGAATGTATTTCTGTGTGGAAACAGATTGTGGTGCACAACTGGCAGCTTCCTAAGGTGTTTCTCTACTTGGTGAAACTTTGTTGGCTAAACTATTTGTATTTACCTTTATGTGAATTCAACTACATGAATAAATGACGCTGCATTTATATTTTCTGCATTTCCAACACATTTATCAATACATAGTTTCTGGAATTTTAGCTGATGAGAATGAAATATTGTAGTTGTGTTTTTTCTCTGTGTTATGAGACACAAATTCAAGGCCAGGTTTCTGCATTTTCTGTGCAACTGCTTAGCATGTGAAGCATGCAGTTAAATAACTGTATTTTATAGGAAGAATGGCTTCTGAGGCTCAGATTTTCTTCCTTCTCTTAACACCAGCAAAGTGAAAAGCCTAGGTACAAGCTCAAACGTGAAAACCGTGTTCTTGTTAAACAGTGATAAAATTAAATAAGCAATTAAAAGCACGAAGCATAGTCTGGTTTGTTAAGCGCTAAATCCAACTGTGTCGTGGTTTTGGCTGGATTGGCCAATCAGAAAGACAGATGCCCCCCCCCCCCCTCCTCAGAGAGGACAGGAAGAGATAAGGAGATTTACAAGTTTAGAAAAAGAACTAAACTACTTTAATGAAAATAATAATAAATAAGGAAATAGTAAATAATAATAGAATATACAAAACCATATCCAGTTCCGGGATGACAATTGCATCACCAGCAGGCACAAGGAACGTCCCAGACTGGAGTCAGAGACAGACAGGAGTCAGGAATGCTCAGATCAGGATCAAAGGCAGATGAGCAGACAGGGTCCTCCTCACACGTCAGCCACTGAAGAAGAGAGAGCGAGCCCCTTGCCCCTTTGACTCCTCAGCTTTTATACTGAGTGTGATGCAGATGGGATGGAATACCCTGTTGGTCAGTTCGGTGTCACCTGTCCCATCTGCTCCTCCCTGCAGGTGGGACCCCTCTGTGCTTCTCCGCTTCCGACCCTCTAATGGGGGGAGCAGTGACGTTAGCTGACCTTGGTTGTTATAGCAATAGGTATAAGCAAGAGCCTCTGTGCACACCATTCCTTGGTATAATCAGGTCTTACCACTCTGAGAGTGAACAATTTCTGAACAACATGCTGTTACTTTCAGAGTTTAGTCAGTTAGAAGAGAAGAGGCCCAGCTAAAAAGTAAAATTACAAAACAGAAAATTGGTTCTGTTTTACCTCGAACCAGGACAAACTGGAAACATTATACACCATGTTGTATTTTCAGCATGACAGCTGAGACTTGTAATGTCAAGTGTCAGTGGAAACCAGTGGGGTAGTAGGCCATTATGGGACTAGCTATTAAAATGAGTCTCCTCCTGGAAGAAACTTAAATAGTTTTATTAGCTTAGAAAATAGTAAAGTATCTATTTTAGCATTTTTCTTTGCTTAGAGCAGCTTCTCCATTCATTTTTTGCATATTTTTTTTTCCTTCCTATTTGATAATGATAAATATTTGGAAAAAGATCAAAGAGTAAATCCCCAAATTGGATACCTGAATGTAATGCAATTTTTTTTAACAATTTCAATAAAAATACTTATGCACTTGTTCTGCATGAGACACTAAGTTTTGTTGTGATTTTCAACTTGTGCTATAAGGAACTAAGTTTAAAAATATTTTCCATTTTTTTTTTAGTAATTCAGTCTTTCTTTTTATGCTCTTGTTAGAAAGTAATCAACATATTATGTCTCCAAGATGAAAATATGGGCCTCAGGAGGCTAGGCATAGAAAGGAATATATGATATGATACCAGTAAGAAATTTACTTTAAGTTATATTCCCTAGATGTTCACTTTTCACATCATCATTTGAAACCAAGGGAATTAATGACAGAAAGTGTAAGCCTACAATTTCCTATTGTTTTAGTACAAAATTTAGGGGATGAGTTAGGATTTTTTTTACTGCATTCTGTGAGAAATTTCTTGAGCTCTTTAAAGGTACGAGGTTTTAAACTAATTTTTAGAAATAACAATGTACCGGTCTGGAAGCAGATAAAAATTCTCAAAAAAATTCACCCTATTTTAAGAATTCAGCAAATAGAGACTTTACTACTCCCTTAAAATTTTTGTTTTCCTTGTCTTGTCTTTTGTTTGTAATAGTGACAGAAAAAAATTCCTGAAATAACATTATAATCTCTTGAATATACTTTATAAAAAGTCCCTCTTACCTGACTCCCTTGAAGTATCGAACTAAATCATTTTATCCATAGACAAAAATCCCAAGTTAGTTTTTGAAGATTGACATAGTTACTGTATAACAAATGTAATAAATACTTAAATAAATAAAATGCAGAAGTACTTGATAGTGACTGCTTTCAGAAGAGTATAAAAATATTGGTCTTCTGGAACCATAAATAAAAGGCGTATTGTTTGAATACTATTGTTTACAAAGAAAGCTGATCATCTGCCTTTCAAACAGCTTTCAGTACAGCTAATGGCTAGAATTCTATTTTTTATATCAGATAAAACTGAGCTTGGTTATAGAAAACTATATCCATTTTAAGTTGCTAATCTCATGCTTTGTAGTGAAAAATTCACTTGTGTGTACTCAAGATTTTACAGTGCTTTGAAAAGTAGTTTGGGGAATGCACACAGTGTTTTTAGGAAGCAGTTTGCTTGCAGATTTTGTATGTTTTATAAGCCTTGTAGACAGTCCTCCACATACATGCATACACACACACACAAAGTCCCCTGAAGCAAGTTGGTATGAACTCAGGCCCAAAATTTTAACAGTTGAGCAGACACATAATAGCAGCAGAATAACACACACTTTATGCTGGCCCAATATGCCACCAGATTCAACGTCATGGACTCTTCATTTTCCAGTTTACCAAGTGATGCTTTGGGAGAAGTATGTACAAGCAGACTTACTCCTTATCTGAAAGTCCTGTGCTTTTGGAAGCAGTTTGAACTTTTCTGAACTTTCTTGTTTTAGGCTTAAAAATATAAAAAAATCTATTCAGTACAAGACAATTCATACTTAATTTCTATTGAACTGCAACTGTGACTGACACTCAACTGCAATATAAACACCTGAAGTTGAAACACTTACTAGATTTTCTGAAAAACCTAGATAACACTTTTATGAAGCAAATGTTTAATTCTGAAAGATTTCTATATGAAACAATTTCCAGATTAGAATGACCACAGTAAAAACCACTTGTATTTATGGCACAAAATAAACCCTTTATTTTTTCTATAAGAAATTTCCTATAAGAAATTTTCCTATAAGAATATATATTATTATATATATAATTTTCCTATAAGAATTTTCCTATAAGAATTTAAACATTCTTTCATACTCAATTGAATGAACAACTGAGAAATTTCCTTTGATAATAAGCTTAATTAATTGGAGAATGTATGTCTGCCAGTATGTCAGCTTGAACAGGTTATGAAGAATTTAGTCTGTTTCATAGGGAATATTCAGAACTGAAGGAATTTACCTTGGTTTTCATCACTTTGTTTGCATGCATAAAAGAAGGTTCATTGAAGCCATTGAAGGCACCTTTTCCTGAAAACACTGCTTTTGGTTTTCTATCATAAACAGAAAGAACACTACATTTCCCATTTTAAGTTAAGATTTATCAAGAATAGCCTGCAGAGGTTAGGAATGAAAGGAGTGAAGTTGAAATACATCCTAATGAAAGAACTTTATCACCCTATATTAATGTTAAGACTAGGCACAATTCATTGTATTCAACACATTCAAAAATTATCTGGAGCAGTAGATGACTGATAAATAAAGTTTGAAGATGCTATTAAATTAACCAGAACAGGAAAATCTAAAAGTGACTACAAGGAGCTGTGAAAGATATTTTGGTACTGGGTGAACAATGTCAGATGTAAGTGAGTGTTAGAAAATTTAAAGCAATAAACTCAGTGGGAAGGAAAATTTCCTAACTATACATAAATATTAATTTGCTGTGAATGGGATTTTCCATTCAGGAAAAAAAACTCCATTTGCCACTGTGTATAGCTATTTGAGAACATCATCTTAAGCAGGTGAAAAAATAAGGAAACTATTATGATTTATTAGAAAAAAATAGGAACAAAATAGAAAAACCTAATTAAGCTACTGTATAAACTGCTTCATATAAATGTGTTGTTTCTATCAGTCATCTTAAAATGGCAAAACAGAACTAGGAAAACATGGAAAGGATGATTAGAGCTGTGGAATTGCTTACATAACGAAAATAAAAACTAAGTAGGCTGGAACTATTTACTTGGGAATGGGCACTGTATGGAGGACTTTGTAGTCCATGAATATGAACAAATTTGTATCTTCTCAAAAATTAGATCACATGGTGAACTTATAAGCCAGATATGTTAAAACAAACAAAATGTATCCACATAATTCCTCTGGGTCCAAGTACAGAACAGGCAAGCCTCAAAGCGATGGAGACCAACTGTTCTGCCACAGGCAGTTAAACCTCTGGTCTATCATCCTGTACCCAGCTGTACCCAGTAACAGAAATGAGGATGTGAATATCACAGAATCACAGAATGGTTCAGGTTGGAAGGGACCTTAAAAGATCATCTAGTTCCAAGCCCCCTGGCCTGGGCGGGGACACCTCCCACTAGACCAGGCTGCTCAAAGCCTCATCCAGCCTGGCCTTGAACACCTCCAGGGATGGGGCATTGATAACTTCCCTGGGCAACCTGTTCCAGTGCCTCACCACCCTCACTGTAAAGAATTTCTTCCTGATATCCAATCTAAATCTCCCCTCCTTCAGTTTGAGGCTGTTACCCTGTGTCCTACCATAACACACCCTAATAAAGAGTCCCTCCCCATCCTTCCTGTAGGCCCCCTTCAGGAACTGGAAGGCCACTATAAGGTCTCCCTGGAGTCTTCTCTTCTCCAGGCTGAACAACCCCAACTCTCTCAGCCTGTCCTCATAGGAGAGGTGCGCCAGCCCTCTGATCATTTTTGTGGCCCTCCTCTGGCCTCTTTCCAACAGGTCCATGTCCTTCTTGTGTTGAGGACTCCAGAGCTGGACGCAGTACTCCAGGTGGGGTCTCACCAGCGCAGAGTAGAGGGGCAGAATTACCTCCCTTGAACTGCTGTCGACACTTCTTTTGATGCAGCCCAGGATGTGGTTGGCTTTCTGGGATGCAAGTGTGCATTGCCTGCTCATGTTGAGCTTCTCATCTACCAGCACCCCCATGTCCGCCCCAGGGCTGCTCTCAAGCCATTCTCCTCCCAACCTGCATTTGTGCCTGGGATTGCTGTGATCTGTGTGCAGGACCTTGCACTTGGCGTGGTTGAACTTCATGAGGCTCGCACAGGCCCACCTCTCAAGCCTGTCATGGTCCCTCTGGATGGCATCCCTTCCCTCCAGCGAGTCAACTGTGCCACACAGCTTGGTGTCATTGGCGAATTTGCTGAGGGTGCACTCAATCCCATTGTCCATGTCACCGACAAAGATGTTAAACAGCACTGGTCCCAGTACTGACCCCTGAGGAGCACCACTCATTGTCGGTTTCTATGTGGACATTGAGCCATTGACTGCAACCCTTTGAGTGCAGCCATCTAGCCAGTTCCTTATCCACCGAGTGGTCCATCCATCAAATCCATGCTTTTCCAATTTAGAGACCAAGAGTGTCAAACACTTTGCATAAGTCCAGGTAGATGACATCGGTTGCTCTCCCCTTATCTACCAATGCTGTGGCAACATCATAGAAGGCCACCAAATTTGTCAGGCACGATTTGCCTTTGGTGAAGCCTTTTTGGCTATCACCAATCACCTCGTTATTTTCCACGTGCCTTAGCAGAGATTCCAGGAGGATCTGCTCCATGATCTTGCCAGGCACTGAGGTGAGAGTGATCCGTCTGTAGTTCCCTGGGTCTTCCTTTTGTCCCTTTCTGAAAATGGGGGTTATGTTTCCCCTTTTCCATTCAGCAGGAACTTCACCAGACTGCCACAACTTTTCAAATAGAATGGAAAGCGGCTTGGCGACTTCATCTGCCAGCTCCCTCAGGACCTGTGGATGGATTTCATCGTGTCCCATGGACTTACGCACCTTCAGGTTCCTCAGATGGTCCCAAACCTGATCTTCTCCTACAGTGGGTGGTTCTTCATTCTTATAGACCCTGCCTTTGCATCCTGCAACTTGGGTGGTGTGGTTAGAGCCCTTGCCGGTGAAGACTGAGGTGAAAAAGTCATTCAGCACCTCAGCCTTTTCCATATCCTGAGTGACCAGGTCTCCTGTCTCCTTCCTGACAGGGCCCACATCTTCCCTAGTCTTGCCTTTACCCATGACATACTTATAGAAGTTTGGTTTTTTTTATCCTTGATGCCCCTAGCCAGATTTAATTCCATCTGGGCTTTAGCTTGCCTAATCTGGTTCCTGGTCACTCAGACAGTTTCTCTGTACCCCATCCTGTCAACCCATCCTTGCTTCCACCCTCTGTAGGCCTCCTTTTTGCTTTTGAGCTTGTCCAGGAGCTCTCTGTTAATCCATGCAGGCCTCCTGGCATTTTTGCCTGACTTCTTCGTTTTTGGGATGCACTGCTCCTGAGCTTGGAGGAGGTGATCCTGCAATACTAACCAGCTCTCTTGGTTAATACTCTCTTCCCTCCAGTATTTTTTCCCATGTTAGCCTGCCAGGCAGGTCCCTCAAGAGGCCAAAGTCTACTCTCTTGAAGTCCAGGATAGTGAGCTTGCCGCATGCTCTCCTCACTGCCTGAAGAATCTTGAATTCTACCATTTCATGACCACTGCAGCTGAGGCTACCCTTGAGCTTGACACTTGCCTCCAGCCCCTCCTTGTTGGTAAGGACAAGGTCCAGCATAGTTCTTCTCCTTGTTGGCTCCTCTACCATTTGAAGAAGAAAGTTGTCATCGACACATTCCAAGAACTTCCTGGATTTCTTGTGCCCCACTGTATTGTCCTTCCAACAGATATCGGGGTGGTTGAAATCCCCCATGATGACCAGGGTCTGTGAATGCGATCCTATCTGTCTATGGAGGGCCTCATCCACTCTGTCATCTCATCCACTCATCCACTCTGTCATCCTTGTCAGGTGACCTGGATCAGACCCCTACCGTAATGTCCCCTGCCCCTGCTGTCCCTTTAATTTTGACCCATAAGGTCTCCGTTGGGTCTTCATCCATGCCTAGGTGGAGCTCCATGGACTCCAGCTGTTCATTTACATTCCCAGCCTATCCTTCATGAAGAGTCAGTGTCCATCCATTCCAATGCTCCAATCATAAGAGCCATCCCACCACGTCTCTGTGATGCCTATGAGATTGTAGCCCTGGAGGTGTACACACATCTCCAGCTCTTCTTGCTTATTTCCCATGCTGTGTGCATTTGCGTAAAGGCATTTCAGCTGGGTGCCCAATGAAGCTGTCTCACTGGCTGGAGCATTTTGCTTTTCCTTCATACTGCTTTTCAGGTGGTCTTCCTTTGAGGTGTTTTATCTGTGACTCCCCGGTTCCTATCTCCTCAGTAGCCTCTGGCTCGTCCCCACAAGATTGTGCTGCAGCATACCCAGCACATCTCAGAGCAACAGGTTGAGGGTCTTCACTAGTGAACCACCCCTCAGACCTTGGAGCATCGTCCCTTGGCTTGTCACGAGCAAGCCGGGTAGCGTCCCCCTCCCCCAAGAAGCCTAGTTTAAAGCCCGGTTGATGAGCCCCGCTAGCTCTTGAGCCAACACCCCCGTCTCCTTTTCAGAAAGATGAGCCCTGTCAAATGCCAAAAAGCCTAGTGCTGTGTAGGCCATCCCGTTGTCGAAAAACCCAAAACTGTGGTGGTGACACCAGCCACAGAGCTACGTGTTCGTAGATTGCATATGTCTGTTTCTTACAGTGTCCCTGCCTGTAACTGGGAGAACAGAATATACAAAGTAAACCTTGTGTTTTCAGCAGAAAACACAAGGTAGTTTAGGGACTGCCCGGCCTGTCTCTGAAGCACCACCCATAACTTCCATTGACTGGAAGTTCTGCAGATTTCCCTAATTCCTTCCAAAGCACTTTAATATATAGCTCTAAGGCTGATCTGCATTTAGACCCAGATGAGTTACGTGGACGAAAGCCTATCTGGCTTCACCCATCGTATCAATTGATCTTGTAAATGACATTAGAGGCACACATGTAAACGAATTTTGCATTATTTAGGTCATGACAGTTACAAATGACTTTGCTAAGTACTTTGTTAATACATTAATTTCTTCTGTGTATTTAAAATTAATTTGGAGATATTTAATGTACTTAATATGACTGTATGTGCACTCCTTACAAACATTACATCAAGCCTTACTTTAACCAAGCAAGCATTACTATTAAAGGAATGCAATCAATTTTTTTTTTCTACCAACAATAAAAGACATAAGCATGATGCTTTAAGGTTAGGGATTTTTTTTTTCTTAGTTGTACAGTGAACTACTTGGGAGAGATTTGTTCTCGTGGGGCTCAAAGGATTACAGGGCTAGTTAGTTACTTCTATGGTGCAGGCAACATATATTCAGTTTCATGACATTTCTAGTCAACACCTGACTTCTTTCTCTTTGTAATATGTTTTTGTTTTTGCATTAAAATCTTACATGAGAAATTGTACACTTTGACTTTCCTCCATTCACTGATTTATTCCTGGAGATGAGCTTCTTTATTTTAATGATACCAATTTTTATTTGGAAACTGGATCTCATTCTTGTGAAAACACAGGAAAACTGAGTGTTTAGATTGAGCTCACATTTCAGAATGTGGTGTTAAGATTTTGACAGCGCTTTAGCTCTGCATTTGATGACAAACATTTACAAATCTTGTATCTGGGCTATATTATTACTACTTTCCTACTCATAAGATTTTTCTGTAATTTAGTCTATTCATTCATCTGCACTGATACTTTTATTAAATCTTTTTTCATGTATTTTAACGTTCAATTTTTTAAAAAGTTAGAAAATGGAATGTGCATGCAGGATGAAAACATGATTTGAATCCTAAATTGCGCATAGTTACATCAATTATATGAATTAATCAAATATATACATCTACAGCAATCAGGATACACAAGTTGTTTATGAACACATTTAACAACTTGTTGGTAAAAAGTTACTAAATATGTAGTTTATGGTATGTACTTTTGTATGTATGTATATTTGTGAAAGACTGTGCACTGAATCTCTCTGGAAATTGACCTAGCCTGACTACTTAGTCATTCATTTGCTCCAACATTTTGCCAAACCTTTAGAATGAGGAGAATGTACATTTCGATGTTTTTTGTTATCAATAGTTGGATAATTTGTAATTGGATAAGCTAACAACAAGGACCATCCTATTAGTAACAGCATCTAAGAAAAATGTATAGCTAAATTATTTCTTAATTAGTTATTAAAACCTTCATTAAAAACTTTTCTTCTCTAGTTTCTCCTTGAGGAACAAGAGAAGGGTTCTCAGAGTCTTTCAAATATGCCTGTATAAAATGCAAATGTTTGCTGTGTTGTGGAATAAATACACAAGTCTGCAGACGTGGGTCAAGCAGAAGCTGGTTATTTCTATAGCTATAGGAGAGAGCGCAGAGCAATGGAGGTTCAGCCCTCTATCAGCATGACCTCTGACTTAAAGCAAAAGTACTAGGGCTTAGATACAATTCGACCATATACAAACTTGTCTGCGAAGGCACAGAAGGGAAATTTTTTCTAGCAGATGCACCCATGTCTGCCTGATAACTCAGGATCTGCAGCCCTGTGGCCTCAAAGTACACATCTGCTCAGATCGCCCACCTCTTCCTTCTGATTCTGCTGTGTCCTTCACCAACTTCTAGGCCTAGCAAGGCCTGCTTCCACAGCTGTAGTGCTGTCAAATTGCTTCTGAGTTATCAACCTACTGAAATAATCTTCTTTTCCCAAAATTCTAGTGATGCCTTCTCCAGATTATCATAAAGAAAAAAATGCAAATCTTCCCAAGAAAAAGTGAATAAGACCAGGTGCTCTATTGTTCTATTAAAATATAATGCAATTGGAATGCTGTCTACTAGTATAAAGTGGAGTTATCTGGTAGGCTAGGGGGGGTTTCATAGCTAAAACCCAGCATATTAACCTGGGGATCCCTGTAGCTGTGTTTTGGAGAACTAGTTCAGTGAAAATTAATAGAAATAACCAGGCCAAACTTCATTTTTATATTTCACATTCCTCGTTTTTTCCCTGTTTTGATTCTGTTTCTAACATTTCTAAAGTGAACACCATTAATTTAAATGAGAGAAGCGCTGCTATGAGAACAAGAACTGAGCTTTACCCGATTTACGAGTCAAGGGTTTAGTTACTGCTTTTTAGACTTGTCTGGTATGTCATGCTATGGAAATGCATTACTAATTTATGGGTCTGAGGACCACAATTCAGCAGAGAGTGCCAGGAATTGAAACGGTGAAGTTGGAGTCATGACGTCATTCCATGCACTATAATCCCTGACTGATCACCGTGCTCCTTACCCACATCTTTCTTTTCCTGGTAGCAGTTAAATGCACAAGCACAGCTCTGCTGTATAATTGCAGTAATGATTATGAGGGTCTGCGTTCCTGGAATAATAACACCCTCAAGAAATTACAATGTTCCATCTCTGTAACTGAGAAGAGTGTTAGACCCAAACCATCAAATTCACATATATGCATACAAAATAAGTAAATCCTAATCTAGAAGGGATTTAGGTGCCAGCACATCACTTTTCTCATTGCTGATCCTTTTACAGGCATCACCATCTTATTTCAGCAAAGAAAGGAATCAGAAAAAACAGGTCTCAGCAGAAAAGATTAGAGTAACTACTATACATAACAGCATTCAGCAGCGATTGAACTTCTGGACCCTCAGCAGTGATGCAGGCTAGCTCATATCATGTGTAAGAAGTGAATCTTATGTATGGCTGAAGTATTTTCTTATATTGACAAATCTACATTCTGTCCAGCTGGAATAGACAATAGATGTAATCCTAGAATGAGGTTAGATAACGCTTAGGCTGTATTATGTCAGCCACATTGTACAGGGATTTGGTAAATTTTAACATTACCTTACGTGTCACAGTATTAAACATGGCAGGTCAGGTGATTGTAATGGAAACGATGCACATTCACCTCTCTGGCCTAAAGAACAACCTCTATGACAATGCTGTCTGCAGAGTCAAATTTGTTTGGTTCATGCCAAAACAGACATATGGATGCTACTAAGGGTGCTGGTGGGTGGCTGAAATACTGTGAGCTGTTTGCATAGCAAAGCTGTGGTTTCATGGTGTTTCTCTGCAGTCACTTTATTCTGTTTAGGTCACGAAACACACAACTCAGCTTCATTTTTTATTTTTTTTTTTTGGTCTTATCATTGTGTCACTGGCATATACAAGAGAACTAGGATTTATCCTGAAGTAATGATGTCATCTGCAGCCCGGAGGTAGGTTAGGTGAAGTCTTTGTACTTAGAATATTTTAGAGTTTCCTGTATATTTTTTCTCACCCTTCCTCCCATCCTCATAAACAGATTATTCTTCAAGACATATGATAACTTTTCTGAATGTTTTTGTTATAAAAAACAAAACCACAAAGCAAAAGTGTTTCAAAATGATTGCACGTTCACTGATTTTTTTACTGCAAAGCTGCCCTTTGTTCTGCAAAGCCCACATCAGATGGTTGAAAGTGCCAGACCACAGGTCCATAAGATACTTGCCCTTGACCAATAATACAGATGAACCTCGTATCATTGAGAGGCTTTGAGAAGCATTTTATAGTTCAAGACACATAATCTGAAAACTGAAAAGACACGCTTGTATTTGAAACCTCAGCTTGATATTAACTTCCTGTCTAATACCAGCAAGTCACGTAAAATAGTATTTATCTTATAACTTCCTTTATCTCAGCACTAGAACTGACCCTAAACAAGTCACCTTGTCTCAGTCATGGGAGGGAAACAGATATTAATTTCATCCTGTCCTCAGATAAGTGTCTCAGGTAGGTTGAATTTCCCTCTCGTGGGATGGGAAGTCACCCTGCCACTGTGGATTAGACAGCAGGCCAAACTGCGAAGGCACATTGGAATGCTCAGCCCTAAAATGGCTACAGTAAGCAGGGGTAAGTCACAGCCAACATGATGCACCTCTATCTTCTTCCTGTACAATTAAAATAATAGCAATTTGTTACATTATAAACATTGCAAAAGTATGTTAATGTCAGTAATTTACTCAGGTACTACAGCAATGCATTACTATAAGTTTCTAATAGATAAATGACACATGGAGGTTGTTCCTAATCAGATTTCTAAAATGTCCTTAGAGTCTCTAAAACACAGACACACCTCTGATTAAAAAAAAAAAAAAACAGAAGTTTTCTGAAACATGACATTATTTAGAACCGTTGTTTGAACGAATCTTTTCCATGTGGCTCTACGTTGATAATATGGCTTGAAAAAAACCTGGAACCAGCTACTGAGCTCTAGTGAGGAATACTAAACTAGTATAACATAATCATAGTTTGTGGTTACTCCAGTCTAATAGTTTGTCACTATTCCAGTATTTAATTTTAATGAAAGTTCTACAGATCCCATGGCAGGGATTGTTTTGTCTAATTGTTTCTTTATGTTTTGTCTGTCATATTTTTCCCTTTTAAGACAGAAAACAACACAGATTGTCTCCTTGTCAGCAAAGAACTTAGCTTGCTTTCAGAAAAGAGCATGTCTTAAGAAATATAGCTTAAGATATATGTTTATTATAGGCTGGAAAAGCAAATAATTACAGTAGTTTATTTTTCCTTTCAAGTGTTGCCATGGCCCCACTATTCCTTGTGTTTTCTAGGGATCAAAAGAATATAAACTTTTGTATTTAGCCTTTCCTTGTCACTTTTTTGATTCATCTGTTTTCAACTGTTTTAATTCACAGCTTCATTGCTTGCTTATCTGTAGCAGTTGGCATTATTCATTTTTATAGTTAGAATCTGCTGCTATTGTTGAATATAACCATTTTAAATAAAAAAGAATAAAAATTTGTTTTCCATATTTTTAGCAATCTAAATGGCATCTAGACAGATTGGTTGCCTAGGTTTCCTTTATAGATAGCAGAGGGAGAGACATACCTTCTCACATTAATTATCTTGTCTTAACATGTGTCTAAGAAAGAATGAATCACTGCTTAAAAGTTCCTGTTTCCTTCTCTGGTTGTACCTCTGGTACAAGTACTCTAGTTTAGACATCTCATGTTTGTATTACTATAGATAGATGAGCTGAATCTCTCCACTGGTCTCTATAGCTGGCCAAAATGAATTAGGTCAGTCAGTCACTTCTGAACTAGCTTTCCAAAATACGGCTATGTGAATCCTCACGCTAATATGTTAACCTTAGCTGGGAACTGGCTGCACCAGTTCACTAGCTAACATCATTTTCTATCCCACTGGTTCCTCCAGAAGGTTATACCTTCATCCTGAAGAACGCTTTTTAATTTGACCAGGTAAAACAAAAAACAAACAAACAAACCAACCCCAAACCCCAAAGTTACTGCACCAGGCCCTTCACAAGCTTTTCCTCTCCCTGATCTTTTTCTATACCTAGGCAGGTACCTAGCTCCCTACCACAGAAGTGTTGTCAGTGGAAGCAGAATTTCAGAAAGCCATTCTTTAAAGTTGTGGGAATCCTGGTCTCTTGAAAAAGAAAGAAGTCAAAGGCAGAAGGGACATGCTTTCCTCTGGAGACATGAGAGAGTGGTGAGAAGGACTAGAGGGAAGGTTTTGTTATTGGAGACCAATGTGAGGAAATAACCCTTTCCAGTGGAGTGTATTCCTGTTGACTCACTCTTGAGACTTGTGAACACATCTAATTAAAAAAAAAATAGAATTCCACACTCAAGATTGGCTGCCCAGACTGATGGTCATGACCAGACCCCCATAATATTCATGTCACCACCTCTCTATAGGAATCTTGTTTCCTAGGATTCCTATTACAAAGAGTTTCATACATAATTTTTGTTGCTTTAGATTATGTTAGTTGGAAATTGCAGTCTCTTTTTTTAAGATTTATAACACAACCAACTATTTTCTGACGTCTGCTTATAACTAACCTGATAGGAGCTAGAAAACAGACACTATTCTACTATTTTGGGGAAAGGCAGAAAAAAAGAGCTTATTGGCTTCTTTGGTTTTTGTACTCTCTTAGTGTTTGAACCTATGTAGATCCTTAACATTGTGTCATACAAATACGTAAGACCACTATCTTTAATTATAAATTAATAAAAATTCAGTATTTCTATGAAACACAAAAGATGTGTACACTGAAGTACACTAAAGTAGACTAATTTAAAGCTGACCCAGCCTTCTTGTACAAAAATTACAGTGAGGCACGACCAGACTGAATCACTGATCCAAACACACTGGAAAATTTTTTAGTTATGTTTTTATTGACATCAGTTTATTACCTTGATGAGACAGTTTCCAGCATTTTTCAGAGCCTCAAATATCAACAATACAGATAAGTGTGTCCAGACGAACCAGGATTTTGATTTTCTAACTGCAAATGGAAATCAGGATTTTGATTTTCTAACTGCAAATGGAAATCAGGTTGGGGATGACATGCAGTTAGAAAACCAGTTTCACACCAAAATGTTCTTTGTCTCCTTTCACTAAGAAACACACAAACATGTTTTCAAAAGCCTTACACTGAAAGTAACAGTGATAAATGTTATTGTTGCTTAGTATGTAAACAGTGTAATGCCCATCTTCTTTTGTAATCAATGCACGCGCTTCAAGCAGAATAGTTAAGGCTCTAATTTTCACAGCTGCAACATGGCAGGGCCATGACAACATATTGACAGGGCCATTATCTTACTGGTGTGACAACTGTGCTTTAATTTCAGAGGATTTTGTGGCAGGTAGACATACATGCTCAGGAAGACAGAAAATGAAGTTTTAAATACATTTCAATTACTCAAGCATAGGAGCATATTTTGTTTTCCTACCAAGGAACACAGACAGGTTTCATGCCCTGGGGACTCCATGGTTACAGTGTGGCCAGTTTCTGTGATTTGCCTTGTGTTGTGAGGTTTGGGAGTTTGTTCTGTTTTGGGTTTTTTAGGTTTCTTTTTTTTTTAAACCAAGGAAATCATGCAATAGGAATCAGAAGTTAAAGCCTTTTCTAATTTTATATCCATGCATTTTTGAGAACAAATTAAAACTACTTGAGAAATTCTACATACTTATCTTTCTGTATGGTCAATATGAATTTTTTTAAAAGAAATTTTTGTGTGCTTGTGGATTTGTGGAACACAAACTAAAAAACTGCCAATTGCACAGCAATCTAATAGTTAGGTGGTGGAAGGAAATTTCTTCACCATTGTAAAAAAGCCTTATTTTCTGTTCACTTCGCTTTTTTGTTTGTTTTTGTATACAAACCTAAGCTTGACAAATGAAACCATTTGGTGAATCTGTCTATGTTTCTCCTTTTTATTTCAATTTCTATTCACTCGAAGTTCTATGGATTTCTATGGATTTTGATTCTTACAGTATTTATTTCTGTGTTTGAATATTACAGTGTTTTTCATAAAGTTCTTGCTGCAGCAAAATGCTCAGGGGACTTGGAGAGGCCAATATTAAACAAATATTAAAAAATCATAAAAGCAAAGGTGGCAATACGGGGCAAGAACAGACTTGGGAAGAAAAGGAGACCAAACTAGACGAGAAAAAGAAAATGATATATCAAAGGAGACGATGTGTGAAAAAATGGCACAGAAAAGCAAGAGTGTAACATTCAAGGGGGAAAAAAAGAACAAAATCGTAATAATTTTAGTAAACTGTGTATGTTCTACCCTGTTAATTTCACATAGATGAATTGTTTTGATTTGGTTTCCTTCCTGTATATGAAAGATAACTCTGAATCTAGTGACAACATTCTGTCTGTGCTACAACACATAGTGTTTTTATGTAAAACACGGTATCTCCTTTTTTATATCGTAAGGAATCTGAAGAAATGTAGAGAGATTTCCTGGTCGTTCATGCTTGTCATTCATTCCCTTTGTGCTGCTGTCCCAAGGCAAAGATGGTGCAAGGCAGTAATGTCTTGTTAGCATAAGCACAGTTTCTGTCTTTCCTGTATCAATTTTTAAATAGCGTTATCATGAGAACCATCTCTGTGAAAAAAAAACTGTCTCTTATTTACCTCATTCATGATAACATAATCTGTTTTCCCCATGGCAAGGAAAAATACTGCATGCACTCTAGAAAGAAAATTTGTTCCCTTTTGCCTTAACTTGTAAATGTAACACTTAAATTATAGATAAATCAAACTTTAGCTTTTCGGATTCATTAAATTATTTTGCGACTTTATGTTACAAAACCAGCTAGAACCCGCAGTGATTTATAGCTCTGTTTTGGCTTCTGGTTTTCACATATTACTCTCAAATTAAGTAAATACATCATGACAATGCTTTCTTTAAGTAATTTTCAGTGCTATCATTATATATCATATAATCCAATATTAGGTCTTCCAAAAAACATACTTTCCTAAATAAAAATGATTTAAAAGCTATGTTTAAAATGTTAGACAGGAGGATATTTACATGCCTATTTACATTTCAGACTGTATAAACTGAGACGTGTGTTTGAAGAAACTCTGTCACTCTCAGTTTGGTATCTCTTGTGGTTACAGTGGATCAGATTAACAGACAGTGGTGTTACCTGCTGTGACAATTTTTTACTGTACCTGACAACCGTATTGATAAACAATATCTAGAGTGCACAATGTTGCCCATGTATATGAATGACAAAAGTTTAATGAACGGGACATACTACTGTAGTCCAGGCTGGTGCTTGCCAGTTATTGATTAATTAATATCAACTCAAACATTTAAAATGTTTGCTTTTTACTTAAATTAGATTTAGTTTTTTTCTTAATTTATTCGTGCTTAATAATAGTTTAGACAGAAAACGTCTCTGAGTGAAATGGCAGTAAATGTTGGGGAGATTACTGTTTGACTTGCTGCACTGTTAAGTTAAGGCTCACATCAGTTTGCAGAGCATTTATATCCTGTAGATTACAGAAAAGAAGTGCGTTGGAAGTTTGAAAGTAATTATTTTGTGTAAAATTTGAGTTTAGACACTTCAAGTCCTTTACAGACCCAAAACTATAGGGATTGTTAAAGAATAAGTGATGTACATGTCACACCTCATCTTCAGTCACACAGTTGCAGTGGCAACCATACAAAGTAGTTAAACAAACAAAAAAACAACCCCCAGAACAAAGGAAGAAGTGCTCTGTAAATGTGGCAAAGTTTTTCAAAAGAAAAGAATTTTATAAAATGTAGACTAAAAAGGAAATGTATGTGACTTGCTCCCATTACTTACATATATGTTAGTATATGTAAGTAATCTGGACAAGGGATTTCTTACTGCCACTGCAGAGGAGACGTAGAGCAGAGAGATTTGAGAGGAAAGTCTGCTTAAGAAAAGGAAAGAAGAGTGATTGTCACTAAGGAATATGATTATTGGTGACTCATGTTTTTTCAGATCTAAACTCATTTACGAAAAATGCAACAAGAATAGGGATTGATCTCAGGATATTGATGTCGTGTTTTTCTCACTCATTTGTCCTGCTTTTCTGCACCAAATTTCCTCTTGGGAAGACAAGGAAATCATTATGCATATCACTTAAAGTTTCTGGGACATGTTCGGACATTTTGGATGAGGACTTTCAATGTACAAGTAAGAGAAATAGTCATTGCTTTCCCCTGGTCACCAAGAATCATTACGACATTAAGTTTTCACAGATTTATCACTTAAGACCAATACTTTGCAATGTGAAGGTGAGGACACTGAGGGACCCTTCTTCTAAGTTGGTTTGTTCCTAGTAATGAAAATATTAAAAAGTGAATAAATTTGTATTTATTCACATTACTTGTCTGGACAGGCACCTCCCACTTTTTCTTCTTTTCATTGTGTTTGTAGGTTAATCTGTACACTGGCTCATTTAAAATACTGTTTGAACTTGACTGTTTTGGTTTATTTTTCTTTCTTTCTTTTTGCTTCTGATGCTGTCTTACCCTGTGAAGTGTTTTGGGACTGAAGGTGAAAATAAAATGCTTTTAAGGACCAAGTTAAATTAGAATTACCATGTGGAAAGAAGGGAGAAAGTTCAAATGCTGTGTGGGAGTTGTTACAGCAGTGGAAGCAGAGCAACTTACAGTGCAGAGCCAAACCCATCTGGGCTGCTCCATAGCGGCAAGATGTTGCTGCCCAGATAGAGAATCTGGTTGTAAAAGTACCTTAGATAGATGCCCACATGCCCGAGTTGGACCACTGAAGAACATCAAAACAGACAGTAGGTGGATCCAGATGCTAAGATTGAAGTGATTGAATTGGAGCAGGGCTGGCAACATAAAGGTGGATTATTTATAGCTCAATGGGCTCATGACACCTCAGGCCATCAAGGAAGAGATGCAACATATAGATGGGCTCCTGACTGAGGGGTGAACTTGGCCATGGACACTGTTGCACAGGTTATCCATAAATGTGAGACATGCGCTGCAGTCAAGCAAGCCAAGCAGTTAAAGCTTCTTTGGTATAGAGGGTGATGGCTGAAATATAAATATGGGGAGGCCTCACAGATTGATTATATCACACTCCCTCAAACCCACCAAGGCAAATGTCATGTGCTCACAATGGTAGAAGCAACCACTGATGGCTGGAAATATACCTTGTGCCCCGTGCCACCTACCGGAACACTGGTTGTGCCTTGAAAAGCAAGTCTTATAGTGACATGGCAACCCAGAAAGAACTCAGTCAGAGAATGAGACTCATTTCTGAAAAAACCTCATAGACACTTGGACCAAAGAGCATGGCGTTGAGTGAGTATATCACATCCCTATCATGCACCAGCCTCCAGGAAAATCAAATGATACAATAGACTGTTAAATACACTGAGAGCAATGAGTGGTAGGTCCTTCAAACATTGGGATACACAATTAGCAAAGGCCACCCAGTTAGTTAACACTAGGTGATCTGCCAGGTGTCCCTGAAGGGATTTGTTTTTTGGCGAGAATTGCCAACAAATTAAAATGTGTGATGTTAATTGCTAAATGACCACCGTATATCATTACTACTAGGGTTGTTATATGCTGTATCAGTGGTATTACAGTAAGAATTGCACAAATTAATGCAGAATGAACTTTGATGAAACCCAGTGAAGTGCAGCGGTGATGGAACCAGAACTGGCTTCAGCTACTGGCACCCAGCAACATTCTTGAGATCTACATCTTCAACCTGCAGACTGTGGGCCTGGGCATAGGCCTTGACAGATATGCCAGCTGTGAGGTCCAGATGCAGCATGCAACAATTCAACACCACACACCATCTCTCCTGCCCTGAAAGCCTGTTATGACAGATGGAGCCCAAAGTCATGAACTTAATGAACTCAACAGACTTTTCAGAGGGATGGATGGCCCTTAGACTAAGGGAATGATATCTGTATGTGTGTATATATATGTGTGTGTATGTATATATATATATATATATCAAAGATAGGAAAAGTGGTGGTGATTTATTAAAAAGTGTAAGATCTAGGCTTGATGTAGATGGTATAGAATAAGGGGTAGATACTATTCTGGTTTCAGGGATGGAGTTAATTTTCTTCCTAGTGGCTGCTGGTTTGCATGTAGTATGAGAAGAATGCTGATGATATATTGTTTTAGTTGTTGCTAAGTAACATTAAGACAAGGATTATTTCAGCTTCCCATAGAGCACATCACAGTTTGGGCCAGGTTGGCCAATAACAAGATGACAGATGCTCTCCCCCACCTCTCACTCCAAGGAGAGGAAGAAGAAAGATAAAAGAGATTTACAAGTTTAGAAAAAACTAAACTACTTCAATAAAATATTAATAATAAAATAAAAATAAAATAGATACTATATATATATATCAAGTTCCCAGGAAGATGTCACCTGCAGGCACTGGGCAGGTTCCAGACTGGGCTCAGTGACGGATGGGAACTGGATTCCAGATGTAGCTTTAGGAACACACAGGTTAGGATCAATGATAGACAAACAGACAGGGTCTTCCTCAAACATCAGTCACTGAAGAAAGAGAGCCATTGAAGAAGCCAGCCACTGGAGAAAAAGAGCTGACCCTTTAATCCCTCAGCTTTTCTACTGAGCATGGCAGATGGGGTGAAATACCCTATTGTCCACTTTTGGGTCACCTGTCCTGTTCACTCCTCCCCACAGGTGTGACCCCTCTGCAGGGTACGCAACCCCATCAGCTGACCCTGGTTGACACAGCAACAAGTGTAAGGAAGAGCCTCTTACTGAAGAAAAAGTTGGCTCTGATCCACCCCAAGCAAGAATTTTCTATTGCTTTTCCCCCAAATTGCTGTTCCCACAATTAATTGAACAAATTAAGTTTTACAGAGGTGGCATATACTTTGTAATTACAGTAAGACGAACATTTTACTCAAATTACAGACTTGGAATACAAAGGTACATTTTGGAATGTGAGGAATTAGTGTCCATCCATTGCATTTAAATATTTTATTTTCCCTTTTGACCACTAAATGCCTGTCAAAAATATTTTAGAAAACAGGTTTTAGAATTTTTCCATATTTGCTTTTTTCTCTTTAAATTTTCCAGTGAATCACTCGGTTGATTCATGAGGAATAGTTTCATTGTGACATGAAAATATCCCAGCTTCTTAAAATGAAGACCATCTAAGCAGATAACCATTGCAGTGCAACACAAAAAACCCCCAACTTACATGATAAGTTATGAAATGGAGCACAATGTAAGAGTCATCCTAGCCCCAAGCTTCTTTCTGTCTGCAAGTTCCCGAATTCTTTCTTCTCCAAGACAGAGAGACGTGAAATGAGCAGAACCAATGAATAGTGAAATGTGTGGAACATCAAAGCAAGAAAAAAGAAGAATCACCCAAGAGCATTTCAGCTTCACTTCATGGAAAAAAAAGAAAATCTCTGAACAAAGCACTTCGACAATTTTCTCTCATGAAATGAGATCTAAGCATCTCCCTGCGTTTCCAGTCTGTACACTGGGAAGCTCTACATTAGTCACTATACTCTCTACTAGCATTGTATTAGACCTAACTCCTTTCATACACTGCACAAGGTGGACAATAACAATAAAAAGGATATTTCCATCATCTCAAATTCTCAGAATACATTGTTCCTGTAGAGATTAAATGTCACTTCTCTAAAGCCTTCCCTAACTGTTACAACAAACAAAATGCAAGATAAGACTACATTTTGATTCTCTAGTTTAAAAGTGTAGAGAGACTAGTTACAAAAGCCTGGTAACGAGGATGGTGAATCACTCTGCTCTTCTCATTGTCTGGAAGTTTTGCAGAAGGAAAGCACAACTGAATTTAGGCAGAAAACTCCACCTTGGATAACCACAAAAGGGATGAAGGAAGGGATGAAGTCTGAGAAGTATAATAGCATCTCCTGGCTCACTGGCATTGTGGTATGGTATTCAAAGCGTTGGTAGCTTGATTTCTAAATAGCTTCCTCTGAGTTGGTTTGGAGATTATGGTCTAGGAGTAAGGTGATAAGGTCCTGTGAACCTTTTATGTTTAAAATTTTATATTCTTTCGTAAAACTGGATTTGTGTGAACAAATTGCGGACTTGGGAAAAGGGACTGATTACTGTGATCTTTGTGCTACAACAGATGCATAAAGTGACAAATCTGCGTAAGTTTGGATAAAACTCTATAATAAAAAGTAAATGGTAATAGGTAACTAGACAATATTGTTAGCCTGCTAAGTTTTTCCCAGATTTGTTTTTAGGAACATGACTTCTCATTTACTCTGTAGGATAATTTTACAAATACTTGATATTCTTGTGCAGACATTCTAGTGAAGAGGGAGTCTTCTGTACGTGCTCCTTGGCCTTGGGTATTTGCTGTTTCCTCAAATGTGAACTAATTGTTCTTTAATAAATAAAAATAAAATCTGTACACATATCTTGTCAGATACATTGTACTATTTAAAAAAAAAAAGGAAAAAAGAAAAAACATTCATGACTAAAACATCCAAGAAGTATGCAGTCTTTTCAACATTTCTGCCTCAGAAAACAGCAACCTGCCCCAATAAATACCCTTGTCCCTTGACTCCCCTTGTATTCTTTGCAATTGAAATTTCTTGAATAAAGCACTCTTTGCTTCCGTCCTATAAAGAGTTTTATGTCACACTGGGAAAAAATACAGTAATCAAAAATGGTATGTGATTTACAAGATAAGAAGTATCAGCATGGCTTTGTTTTTAATCTTTATTATAATCTCATTACAATCTTTGAAAATTATACCGTCGAAGCATTGATTTCTACTTTTTATCTTGAATGTTCATATCTATTGGGTAGTTTCCAATCATTATGAAAATGGAATGTTTTAAATACACATAAATATTCACTCTAAATCTGTACTTTGGCCAATGAGTGTGACTAGGTCACTATGTAACTATCTTGCATAGAGCAAGAGAAGCTGAAGTACCAGAAAATTCTTTAGAGTGTCTTTAGAGTTGTTCTCAGACTTGACCTTAGAATAAGGTGAGAAATTAAAAAGGAAAATAAATAGCTCACCAGGGCTAAAGGAAGAAAGCTGGTATGAAGGAATGACCTTGTTGTGCTATTGACAGTGCTATGGCAGTTGAAGCAGATATTTCGTGCCTTGGCAAGTCTAAACAATTGGACTTTCCTGACTTACTGCGCTGTGACTGGAGGTGCCACTGCTCTTCCACAAAAATCTTGTGGCCAAAAGATATCTCATGACAGCTAAAATTTGAGCTCATATTCTCATGTCTTTATTTTCTTCAAGACAACTTAGTTTATTATTTGGTACTTATAAAGCAGTTACTCTTCAAGGAAAAGAAAAAAAGCTCCTAGAATTGTCCTTTCCTTCAATTCTTTAGAAAATTAACCATGCAAGCACATTAATGTACTGTTCCTCCAAAGTAAGTTTGCATTTTCAAATTTGAACACTTTGCCCTGGGCGCTGACAGTGCATTTTAGGGGGGACTGAGAAGACAGGAAGGTAAAGCATCTTTGTAGATGAGAGGAAAATTTGTCATATTTGCTGTGTTGTGCTTTTTTAAGGAATTTGAGTTTTCTTAGTAGTTGCATACTAGTGCTGAAAGTTTTTTGTCTCAGGAAACTCAAAAACTTCCAATATTTGTTTTTATTCTGGAGTAGGATAAAAAGTTGATTGAGTACAAAAGATATTCTGTAATTGCATATTTAGGAGACTTTGAGATACTTCTTTTTTTTCAATTAAAATTAAACATCTGGATTTAAGAATTCTGTTGCATTTTAGTTTCTGGGAAAAAAAAAATCAAAATACTTCACTTTATATCATTTCAACATTGTTTGCATTTTTCAACATTCACAGTCTTTCTACTGAGGATGATTCTGACATACTTCCCAGAATGTGTCTATGCAAGTGCTTCTCCCTGATAATTCATGCTGTCCAAAGAGGGAAAAAAAATACATACCTCTTCTGTTATGCAGATTGGCAAAAATAAAAGAGATGGAAGAACAAGGACAGTAGAAAAAAAAACCCTAGTTCTTGCAATGTTTGGCAAGCAATTTTTATTAACTGAAGACAGTCAATATTAACCTGTTACATGGACCTGGGAATAGAGACTTCACAAATAAATGAATGAGCCTTGGGCACAGGCAAGTCTGTTTGACTTGGGAAGAAAAGTCAAAATGGAAAGTAAGAAACATCTTCTTCTGGAAATTACCTCAAAAACATCTTTAAAGAGTTTGCAGGTGACAGAGGGAGTGATGAAAACAGGACAATCGCACAAAAATGTTGTCTCCAGAACCTTCCACAAATAATCTTATGTGACTTCTTGGAAGTCTGGTAGTAAAATCCTAAGGGAACTTTCATGATTTTTAAAATCTTGCTTAAGAAAACTTTCAGATAACCTTATTTTAAATATTCAGAGAGATTCTCAGATAATCCAAATAGCCTTATGATTACTTTTTACTTTAAGAGTGTCTTCTTGCTAACAAAAAAACCCACAAAAACCAACAAAACCAAAATGTACAAATTGGAGTGTTATCTTTCATAATGGAATCTAGAGTTTAAAGGAGAAAATGGCTTTCTTATTCAGCTGAAACCTTCTCAGGTAGAGTTGACAGAGTATTAAGATTGACTAGAAAAAATGCAATAGCTTTTATTTTTTAAGCATACTTCATTGGAAGTCCAGACTGGAATGTTTGGTTGTAAGTATCCTATAACACCTGCAGCACTGAAATAATTTTATAGAGGTAGTTAGCCTCCATCTCATTTGCTGTACTGATATTTTTAATTTGTAAACTTCTCTTAAATTATAGGACTGATGTGGAAAAAAATATGCTTTTCTTTCTTGGTTCTGTGTGATAGAGGAAAGCAACACAAGCCAAAAAATAAAAATCTCTTTCTTTTTACTGCTAAATGAAGGAAACTGACACCTTGCGTGGTAGCAAGCGAGCCACTAGCTCATTAAATCAAAAGGCAAACACCTTTCTCAAGCTAATATGATGCATTGTGGAAAGATCATGTCATTTAAAACTTATCTACAATGGAAACTAATTAAGTAGTCTTCATGATTTATGGTGATTATCATTCACTGTCTTAGAATTTCTAATTATTCTGTGGAATTAGTTGTGAAAATTACCAAAACATGAGGTAATTTAGAGAATAATAAAGCTGGAAGGTTATATGCAGTCAATGCTATTTAAACCCTCTGCTTATCACAGGAAGGCTGACCTTGCTGCATGTTTCACTGAGGTAACATTCCCACAAAGCCAGTGAAGCCAAAGCTTGAAGAATGAGCCTAAAAATATTGTATTTGGGGGTGAATGCCTAGAGCAGCTCACATCATTAAGAAATCACTGAGTTTGTTTGAGCAAGGATTTTACCTGTGATCTGTTCTGAGCCAATGTAATCCTAGTACTTTATTTCTTTCCTATATTACAAGTCTCCTCACTAGTACACTATATTCTGCATTTTTTTTCTTTTGTTATTCCCTTCTCTGTTATCCTATCCTTTCTGTTAAGGCATGTTAGGAGTGGCCATCTCTGCCAGCTGCCCCGGGCCAGGACCTCTTCTGCCTGGCTGCTGGAGCCCAGCCTTCAAAAACACCCACATACAGGACTCGCATAAAACAAAAGCACAGACAGCAAAGTCACTTCCTCCTCTGTCTGGATCCTGGGACATCTTACCTATTTCATGGGTCTTCTGTTCAGCAGCTGGTCCAGCCTGAAGCTTTTCAGCAAATGACACATACAACAGCGTGCCCTGGCAGCCAAAGGGGCCAAACACGTCCTGCAGTGCATCAAGCACAGCATAGCTAGCCAGTAGAGGGACACGGTTGTCCCTCATTAGACTGCACTGGTGTGGCTCCCCTCGAGTATTCTGTGTAGTTTTGGGCACCTCAATACAAGGACATCAAAATACTAGAGTGTGTCCAGAGGAGGGAGACCTAGATGGTGAAAGGTGTAAAAGGCAAGACTTAAGAGGAGCAACTGATGTCACTTGGTTTGTTCAGATTGTAGAAGAGAAGGCTGAGGTGTGACCTCATCAGAGTCTACAACTTCCTCAAGGGGGGCAGCAGAGGGGAAGGTGTTGATCTCCTCTCTCTGGTGACCAGCGATAGGACACGAGAAAATGAAATGAAACTGCGTAAGGGTAAGTTCTGATGGAATAGGGGAAGTTCAGATTTTGCCTTCTGCAACACCCCAAGTTGCAGAAGGCAAAAACAAGGCAAAAACAGGGGTTATGAGAATGAAGAACCACCCACTGTAGGAGAAGATCAGGTTTGGGACCATCTAAGGAACCTGAAGGTACACCAGTCCATGGGATTTGATGAAATCCATCCACGGGTCCTGAGGGAGCTCACAGATGAAGTTGCTAAGCCATTTTCCATTATATTTGAAAAGTAGTGGCAGTCTGGTAAAGTTTACACTGGCTGGAAAAGAGAAAATAAAACCCTCATTTTCAAAAAGGGACAAAAGGAAGACCTGGGGAACTACAGGCTAGTCAGTCTCATCTCTGTTCCCGGCAAGATCATGTAGCAGATCCTCCTAGAAACTCTGCTAAGGCACGTGGAAAATAAGTAGGTGATTGGTGACACCAGTGTGGTTTCACCAAGGGGAAGTCATGCCTGAAATTTGGTGGCCTTCTACGACGGTGTTACAGGATTGGTAGATACAGGGAGAACAACAGACATCATTTACCTGCACCTGTGCAAAGCATTTGAAACTGTCCTGCACGACATCCTTGTCTCTAAATTGGAGAGATGTGGATTTGATGGACGGACCGCTTGGTGGATAAGGAACTTGCTGGATGGTTACACTTAAAGGGTTGCAGTCAATGTCTCGTTATCCAAGTAGAAACCAGTGAGGAGTGGGGTTCCTCAGGGGTCGGTACTGGGACCAGTGCTGTTTAACATCTTTGTTGGTGACGTGGACAGTGGAATTGAGTGCACCCTCAGCAAGTTTGCTGACAACACCAAGCTGTGTGGTGTGGTCAACGTGCTGGAAAGAAGGGATGCCATCCAGAACGACCCAGACAGGCTTGAGAAGTGACCCCATGTGAACCTCATGAGGTTCAATCAGGCCAAGTGCAAGGTCCTGGTCCTGGGTCATGGCAATCCCAAGCACAAATACAGGCTGGGAGGAGAATGGCTTGACAGCAGCCCTGAGGAGGAGGACTTCAGAGTGTTGCTGGATGAGAAGCTCAACATGACCCAGCAATGTGTGCTTGCAGACCAGAAAGCCAATTGCATCCTGGGCTGCATCAAAAGAACCTTGGCCAGCAGGCCAAGGGAGGTGATTCTGCCCCTCTACTCCGGTCTGGTGAGACCCTGCCTGGAGTACTGTGTCCACCTTTGGAGTCCTCAGCACTGGAAGGACATGGGCCTGTTGGAGCAGGTCCAGAGGAGGCTCACAAAGATGATCAGAGTGCTGGAGCCCCTCTCCTGTGAAGGCAGGCTGAGAGAGTTGGGGCTGTTCAGCTTGGAGAAAAGATGGCTCTGGTGAGACCTTATAGCAGCCTTTCAGTACCTAAAGGGGGCCTGCAGGAGAGATGGGGAGGGACTCTTTATCATGGAGTGTAGCAATAGGATGAGGGGTAACAATTTTAAACTGAAAGAAGGTAGATTTAGATTATATATTAGGAAGAAATTCTTTACGGTAAGGGTGGTGAGGCACTGGAACAGGTTGCCCAGGGGAGTTGTGGATGCCCCATCCCTGGAGGTGTTCAAGGCCAGGTCAGATGGAGCTTTGAGCAACCTGGTCTAGTGGGAGGTGTCCCCGCCCAGGGCAGAGGGGTTGGAACTAGATGATCTTTAAGGTCCTTTCCAAGCCAAACCATTCTGTGATTCTGTGAATATTAGGAAAAGGTTTTTCACTGAGAGGGTTATTGGTCACGGGAACAAGCTTCTCCAGGGAAGTGACACCAAACCTGTCAGAGTTCAAGGAGTGTCTGGACAATGCTTTTAGTAACATGATTTATTTTTAGGTAGTCTTGGGGCTAGAGCAGGGAGTTGGACTCAATGATCCTTATGGGTCCTTGCCAACTCAAGATATTCTGTAATTCTATGCACACCCCCATGCGCACCTGGTTTCCCCAGGCAGGGACCAGGGTTCTTTATTTGGTAACTTGTCCATCCACATGTATCTCAGATGTTTCCAGGGCCAAAAAGGTAAGTTATTGGCACAAATGCAGCCTGAGATGCCTATAGAAGACCACCAAAATATAGTAAGCATCTAATAGAAAAACATTACTTCAGAAATATTTGGAGAGACATACTGCAGAATTGTTTACATCTCTTAATAAGGATTTCTTTACATGCCATAAGACGGATTCCTCCAAATCACACAGCCCAGATGTATGTATACTAAAACAGAAGAAAAAAAATCACACAAATATATTTTAAAATACCATTACCTTTGGCTTATAATATGCATGAACATCACTGTGTTTTACAACTTCTAGTTCCAATTAACCAAGACCTCCCCGGACCAGAAGTAGGTATTTTTGACAGGTGATATTACCACATTTCATCACATTACAGTTCTTGTAGGTTGCAAATTAGTTAGTATATAGTCTAATGTGATTAATGTCCATTTTCCCTACAATGCCCATGAAATTTGGAAGGAAATTTCCATCTGTATGTTTGTGGTATAAAGAAGAAGCTAGTTTTGGGGGAAGATAAATTTTATTTTTAATAAAGTTTGTCAAAACCCTGTGCAGCCCCCTAGGTCAGCAAAATTTGTTTGTAAATTAAGTGCACTGAGCATTTTAAACAGAATGAATTCCTGTTCTGTGGGCAATTAATATTGCTTTCTCAAAGACAGAGTACTGAATTCAAGGAATTAAATGTGCATTTTCTGACTTAAAATATGTTTTCTCATTATAAAATTATCTTATAAGGGAAAATCCAATGCTATCCGATCTTCAGGCTTTATAATTACTGCATTAATGCACAAATAGTAGTCAGATGCTCACCAGCTACAAATACCTATAGTAATGTCCATGAATATATGCTAAATTGCATATACTGTTTTCCACTATGACTGGAATTCTGTTTTCCTAATTAAACTCTTTATTGAGTTCCTATATGCCTGATGATACAGGGAAAAACCTGGAAACCATGACCTTCTGACGAGGTACATTTAATTTGATGAGTCACTTACAGGCACATTTTTCAGACTAGCTTCTGGTCCTTATAAGCACAGATCCTGTCATTTATTCACAAAACCTGTTAGCTTTCCTCTTACACACTGTTGGTGTGTTTCTCTTAGCCCTCTAGCTGGTTAAAGCCAAGGTGGTGCAGTATTTTTATCCAGTAAACAGTGAGCAAATCAGACACTTACTCATGAAACTCAAGCAAGGCAGCCTGGATGAGGAGGAGCTGCATAACAAAGCCAACAGTCAGGCAGAGCAGAGCTAGAGTAGCACAGGCAGGCAGCGGTCCCACTGTGGTAGTTACTATTTCAGGCCAAACTCACAGTTAAAGCAGCTCTAGTAGAGAGCTTGTTGATTCATTCATTTAGTCCAGCAAAACCAAAAAGATCCAGTTCTAAAACCCAGTAGTACCTCAGAGAGCTCTGAACAGAAGAGATTTTTTTTGTAGTATAGCCTGAGACTCTGTCAGATAATGAATACAGGCTTTTTTGCAGTAGCAGTGTGTGGAAGTCCAACAAGAGCCAAGCACTCTTTGAATATGTAATTTGTTTTCATTTTCATTCTAATTAGAAAAAGTTTAAAAATCTTTAAGAGAAATAAATTAAAACATGCACTGGGATCAGTTCTAAATTTGGCAAGCTATAAGAAGAAAGCCATCCAATACAGAAAATTAGCCAGGGCTTTAGCAGTTCAAATCGGATGATCCTCTCCTGAGAGCGTTTCCAACAGTGCATCATTTGCAATGAGTTTAAAAGGAGACAGCTGGCCTCAAAGTAAATACAGAAACTGCAATTCTTTGTTTAGCAAAGGCCAGATGCTCCCCTCTGTTTTGCAGCACAAAAGTGGCTGTGCAGACCAAAACTGGAGCATGGGCTAGGATCTTCTATCTGTTTGAGCCAGCGGCAGCTCTTGAATGCCAAGATCTCCCCAGGGGATAACGGGCACAGGAGAGCCTGGTCCCCTGGCACAATGGGCTGGTGTACAGCTATTCAAGGGTCACACAAAATTCATCCATAGAACAGCGACATGAGAAGCCACCTAAATGTGAACAAAAATGCCACAGCTTTTAGTTTTGTGATCCTAACTCTGAATTCCACACCTAGACCTTGTATGAGGTCTTTTCTTTGGAAACTGAGATAATACTGGCTGTAGCAGACTATGAAGCTGAGGTCAGGCTCTCTGTGCTGGGCTATTTCTCATCAATGATCTCCTCTGATTGCTTGCCTTCATCCTCACCCCAAACATCATGTAGGCTGTGGTCACTTTGGACTTGTAGATCAGTTCTTGGAAACTGAAGAAAACAAGGAATGTCAGATTAACAGAGGACTTTTTCAGTCAATAATTTGTGTTGTAAATTCATCTCAGTAATTGATAAAGTAACTGAGTTTCCAATCTTTAAAAACAGCCCCAAATCCTGACCCGCTTTCCTGCTGCTTCCTATCCCTCTTTCTCACAGCTTGAGCCTCATCATCATTTTAGACTGAAATAGGACTTTTCTGCCCATTCACCCCTGCTGGAATGCGTTATGCCAAAACCATCTTTCCAGATGGGCCTGATTTACACGTACGCATAAGATCAAGATACAACTATTTTGTATCTTGAACAGTCAGTACATGTTAGAGCTGCATAATACACTCAGCATGACCCAGGTAACCAATCTTGATCACTATAGATGGAAATCTTTCTCTTCTTTTTCAGTGAAGAGCCAGATACTAACTAGAATTTAGCATGAGTTTCTATAGTACATATACATTTCTGCTCAACACCAACACCACCTATAGGCTGAGCTGGTTTTGGCTGAGATAGAGTTAATTTTTCTTTATAGTAGCTTGTATGGTGCTATGTTTCTGAAAACACGTTGAAAACACATGGACGTTCAAGCTGTTGCTGAACAGTACTTACACAGCATCAAGGCCTCTTCCACTTCTCACGCTGCCCTGCCAACAAGGAGGCTGGTGGTGCACAAGAATACGGGAGGGAACAAGGCTGACTGCAACAGACTCCAATTCAAAAAAGGGATATCCCATATCATATGACATCATGCTGAGCAATAGAGAAAGAAAGAGAGAGAAAGAGAAAGAAAGAAAGAAAGAGAAAGTGGGCGATTGTCAACAACTTTTTTGCCTTGGTCTTCACTGCCAGCGTCTCTGCTCACATGTCACAAGCTGAAGGACCGTGAGATGGGGACCTGCAAGACAAAGTCTGTCCCACTGTAAGTGAAGACAAGTGAAGCCATGACCACCTGAGGAACCTGAACATATGTGAGTCTATGGGACCTGATGAGATGCACCCCAGAGTCCTGAGGGAATTGGCTGATGTAGTTGCCAAGCCACTCTCCATGATATTTGAAAAGTCATGGCAGTCAGGTGAAGTCCCTGGTGACTGGAAAAAAGGAAACAACGCATGCATTTTTAAAAAGGGTAGAAAGGAGGACCCTGGGAACTACTGCCCTGTCAGCCTCATCTCTGTGCCTGGGAAGATCATGGAACAGATCCTCTTAGAAGCTATGCTAAGGCACATGGAAGACAGGGAGGTGATTCGAGACAGCCAGCATGGCTTCACCAGGGGCAAGTCCTGTCTGCCCAGCCTGGTGGCTTTCTACAATGAAGTGACTGCATCAGTGGACAAGGGAAGAGCTACAGATATCATCTATCTGGACTTCTGCAAGGCCTTTGACACAGTCCCCCACAACATCCTTCTCTCTAAATTGGAGAGATATGGATTTGATGGGTGGACTCTTCGGTGGATAAGGAACTGTCTGGATGGTCGCATCCAGAGGGTAGTGGTCAATGGCTCGATGTCCAGATGGAGAGGGGTGACAAGTGGTGTCCCTCAGGGATCCATATTGGGACCAGTGCTGTTCAACATCTTCATCAATGACATAGACAGTGGGATCAAGTGCACCCTCAGCAAGTTTGCCGATGACACCAAGCTGAGTGGTGCGGTTGACAGGCCAGAGGGACGGGATGTCATCCAGAGGGATGTGGATGAGCTGGAGGGGTGGGCCCGAGCACATCTTATAAAGTTCATCAAGGCCAAGTGCAAGGTCCTACACTTGGGTTGAGACAATCCGCGTTATCAATACAGGCTGGGGGATGATGTGATAGAGAGCAGCCCTGCGGAAAAGGACGTGGGGTACTGGTGGATGAAAAGCTGGACTTAAGTGTGCTTGCAGCCCAGAAGGCCAATCGCATCCTGGGCTGCATCAAAAGAAGTGTGGCCAGCAGATCGAGAGAGGTGATTCTCCCCCTCTACTCTGCTCCAGTGAGACCCCACCTGGAGTGCTGTGTCCAGCTCTGGAACCCTCAGCACAAGAAGGACATGGACCTGTTGGAGTGGGTCCAGAGGACCCACAAAGATGATGCACCCACAAAGGCTGAAGCACCTGCTATGAAGACAGGCTGAGAGAGTTGGGGTAGTTCAGTGTGGAGAAGCAAAGGCTCCGGGCAGACGTTATAGCAGCCTTCCAGTACCTGAAGGCGGCCTAGAAAAAAGTTGGGGAGGGGCTGTTTGCAAGGACGTGTAGCGATAGGACGAGGGCCAATGGTTTTAAGCTAGAGCAGGGTAGGTTTAGATTAGGCATTAGGAAGAAATTCTTTACAATGAGGGTGGTGAGACACTGGAACAGGTTGCCCAGAGAGGTGGTGGATGTCCCATCCCTGGAGACATTCAAGGCCAGGCTTGATGAGGCTCTGAGCAATCCGATCTAGTTGAAGATGTCCCGGCTCACTGCAGGGGGGTTGGACTAGATGACCTTTAAAGGTCTCTTCCAACCCAACACATTCCATGATTCTATGATGGAGAGTTGCAGTGTTTGTCTTCCCAAGTGACCACTACACCTGATGGAGCCCTGCTTTCCTGGAGATGGCTGAACACCTGCCTGATGATGGAAAGTAGTGAATGAATTCCTTATATAGCTTTACTTGTGCATGCAGCTTTTGCTTTACCTATTAAACTGTCTTTATCTTGGCCCATGAGTTTTCTCAGTTTTACTCTTCTGACTCTCTCCCCACACTGAGGGGGAGTGAGCAGGCAGCTGTGTGGTGCTTAGCTGCCTGCTGAGGTTAACCCACAACATTGTCCCACCATGAATTCATCTAAGCACGTAGCTGCAAAGTAGCTGAAGTCTGGTGGTGGTTAATATCCTACAGAAAATTATTAATTTCCTGCACACAGCAGTAAAAGAGAGCAAGGTAAGCCAGTTTTAGATGTTCGTAGGGCTAATTCCCACAGAAAGGCAGTTCCAATATACCAGGTCACTTACATTCCCACTGAACAAATAGATGCATTTCTGTGCATCTCATATCAATTTTCTTCTCTCAGTTAACAGGAGTGATAACACTGTATGAAATGGTTTTTTTTATTAATAAAAATATCTTACTGAGAAATTGTGTATCATGAGACCTGGTAATATTTCTAAGTGTTACAGTTCAAAGTGAAAGGTAAATAGAAACTGCCCTGCTGTCAGATGAACGTTCATAGAAAAGCAAATACACACTGAAAAAAAAAGTATAACTTAAGGAAAATATCAGTATTTTCAGCAGAACTGGTTGCATTTTACCCATTGAGGCATTTTTAATTTTATTTTTTTTTAATGTGAAGAATAAAATAAAGTAAAATGTTTCAAACTAAATGAAACAGATTTTTTTTTAATTAATTTTTTATTTATTTATTTTTTAAACATGAATCTGTTATAGTAAAGTTTTGGACATTGCCAGGACTGAACATATTTTTGGATTTTGTTTTAGTTTTGGAATGAACTTTACCTCGAATTTCAGTGGATAGCCATTGAAGCTAGTTCCATAAGTTTTTTTGCCATTGTAGAGCAGCACATTCATGATGACTACCAGGCAATCCAGTTTTGTTACTTCCTTCGTACATTTCTCTAATGTCTTTAAAACAAAGGGGTTTTTTGTTGGTTTTTTTTTTTTTTATGGAGAATTTTAGAGCTTTGGCTTTCCACTTTAGTTTCTTTCTAACCCTTCTGGAGATGTATAGCTTGACTTAGTGAATTTTGAGCTAGTGGAGATTTTGCAGGGATGCTATGCTTGTCTATAAAGTAGGAATAGCCTGGTTAGCCATCTGTTCGCTTATCAGAGGTGGTTTTCATCTTTTCTGTGGGATTAATGCACTTTCTGTTCCTTGCTATTCTTTGCAACATAACCTCCTAGCCCTTGGAAAATACGGCTTTATATTAATATCACTTTTCAATCACATATTCTGTTTCACAAATGCTCAAATATTAATTTAACTTAAAATTCATAGAGCAAATTGAAGAATACTTGGGTGGTTTCTCATTGAGCAAGAAGAAAGCCAGAAGCAACATACAAATTTAAGTCCATAAAATTCAAGAGTCAATAGAAGTTAGTAACAGAAACACGGTTGGAGAAGGAAGATCAGTAAGGGTTTGATTACATGTGAAACAGTAAATTCTGCTGACAGCACAAAATTCTGAAAATACATTATAGTACTGTAGAAGGCCTAGCAGCATTTCTGCATTTTCTTAAGATTTTGCAAATGCATGAACCTTAGTGTCTTGGGAAAGCAGTTTCTACACCAAGTCACTGCCTAAGGTGGAACAGTCAATGCCTAAGGATGGATAATATCAGCCAAAACCAGTTCAACTGGTTCTCTGAACAAGCTTAAAGAAAAAAGACTTGGTTTTACCATTGTGTTAAAACATGCTGGTGACTTTTTCTTTTAAGAGTTGCATGCCCAGAATTAGAAGTACAGAATCTGAAATGTCACTGTGCCTGCTTGAGAAAGCTGTGCCTTCTGTTCTGTCCAGAAAAATCTGCAGGTGTGTGGCTGAATTATGAAGTTTTCTGTGTAGATGTTCACATTTGGCCCATGTCTGAGATCAGGGAGCTTTTTCTCCCATCGCGTCATTGAATACCCTGTAGCAACCTGCCATGGAACCTCACAAACCAAGCTGGACTGACTAACAAACTAAAAATGGGATTTATTTTTACAAGATGGTAACAAAATCAATTTAAGTTTTACTTGAACTGAAACTCCTTTGAGACCCCGACAAGCATTAAGGATTTACAGGTTCAGGACGTCACTCAGGAGTCAATCCTACACAACTGACAGGAATTCTTAAGGTTTAGGACTGATGACCCAAAATGTGCACTCATTCACCTAATAAGGGACGGCTCTTAGTCACAAGGAGTAACCCTAAGCAGTGTCCCACCCAAAGGGGAGCACCCCTGACTGCAGACCAGCCACCCTGAGGGGAACTGACTCAAGATGGCTCTCCCGCCGGCTTCCTTTATAGCCTAGCCAAATCTGAACTGCAGTCATATGCGGCCATGTAGGCCCCTCCCATTGGCTGAAGACCCCCAGATTCCTCACCTTTCAACTGAAATGCATATTTGCTGACCGCCACCACGTGGGTGTGACAAGACTTGTGGCAGGAGGTTTTTGTGGGCTTTTTTGGGGTCATTGTCAAGGTGGGTGTGTCTACCACAGAACCACATAGGATTTAAAGAAATTTTTTAAGAACTGTCTGCTGCAGATTGTGAGCAGAATAGTAACCGGACCAGAATTATGGAGAGGCTGTGAGAAAAGACACAGTCTTTTATCTTCACCTGAAGATAAGAGGTCTGGAAGTTTGGACTGACTGGACAAGGAAATTGGTAATTATTCTCAAGGGGAAAAAAAAGATGTATGAAGGTAGAATCAATGAAAGTTTCATAATAGAGACTGAGAAAAGGAGTGGAGAGGTGTGAGCAGCTGGACATTGAAGTTAGGAGATGATTCAGGAAGGGCAACTGGAGGTGGAAAGTGAATGGGAACAAAGAGAGTTGAGTGAAAGAGTCAGCTGGATAATATGGGGATTAAATAAAATGTGGGGAGAAATTCTTCAGATGTGAAGGAAAAAGAAGGGAATTGAATCTGCTGTGCCGGGAATGGAACTGCAAATGCCACGGTATGGGGAGAGCTGAGCGTTTAAAAAAAAAAAAAAAATTTTTCTAGACCAAGCAATTGAAATTAAATGTCTGAGGAGTTGTCAATGGTACAAACTAGAAGGTGAGAGTGGCCAAAGGTGAGGACAGAAGACAAAAAGGAAGGAGTGGGACCAAAAATTATTGAAAGGGAGAAACAGAAAGATTTGAAATATGAGGCAGAATCGAAAGAAGAGACTGCATTGACCTGACCATGCTCCTCTCTGCAGACTGGAAGTAACCCTCAAATTCCTGACTAAAAAGAATGTGATGTAAATTTCTCATATAGTCTTGATTCACCCCTCCTTCTGTACATATCATAAGCAGATATCAAAACACATAGTTAGACACTATTCATCTATTGTACAGAGCAGATCTCTATGGGGAACAACAAAGTTATGTCATTGAGGAGGCTGTTCCTGCTACAGTCCCACTTCAGTTTTAGAAAGTTAAATGTGCATGAAGAAGGAATTACAAGGAGAGAAAGAAGCTTATCTTAACAAAAGATCGTGGATGTTTTGCTAAAAGATTGCCCTTAGTTCCTTAGTTCAGTTCCCAAGCCGGTAATATCACTTAAATGAAGAATGTCACACATGCTCAGTAGTGCAGTGCTGCTCATTTCCCGGGAACACGTTATACCGCTCCCTGGTATCTGAATTGCAAAAATACAGTACATTCACACCTCCAGCTTTAAATATACAATAGAAATTTCTTGGACGGAGGAGGTGGAAAGGGGAACTTGCAAAATCCTGCAAAATATCTTCACATGCCACCTTTTGGGCACTCAGAACACGACAGACTGGCTATAATCTGTACATCTGGTCTTCATCCATAAAATGAAGCTATTGAACCTTATCATTTCACAAAATTTTAAGGGTGTCAAATATTTTCACACTTATAAGCATAAGGTCACAAGGATGATGAATGCCACTAATTTTTATGAAGATGCAAAGGACTCTGTCTTCAGTAAGCATTATGATGTAAGAAAAAAACATATCACTCACTAATTCGCAAGAGCAAAACACACCCCATGCCCCCAACACCACTCCTGCTTATTCTCTCTGTGCACCAGAGAAGAAATGGGCCCTGTGAGAAAACTAATAATCATCAGGTAACTATGACATAATAAAAATTCCCAGGCAAATTGCGTCTGAGTTCCTCAGGCAATTTTAATTCTGGAATTTGCTGACTGTATAATCAATTTTCAATCCTAGTAACATTCTTGGAAAGGAGTTATATGTATAATTTTTCCTAGGCTATTAAACTTTTGGAAAATCCTATTTATTTAAGACATAGTTGCTTGAAAATATTAAGTAGCTAGGAAATGAAATATGCTGTATAAGAATAACAAAATGCAATTATTTCTCTGTATTTTCCCCAGCTTCCATTCCGTGCTTTTCATATTCTTGTAGATAGTAATCAACAAAAGAACAAGATAAGCTGTTTAGAAAAAAAATTGAATATTTATCAAAACTTAATGCATTTCTTTATGAGTTCAGTGAGCATAAATGTTAATGAAACTATTCCTTTCAAATTACATCCATAAAGCCGACATTAGATAAGACTTTGTTATCAAGGGTAAAATGTGATTAAATTGCTGGGTTTACATTTACTAATCTGGAATGATTTGTAGGTCAACAAAAAAGTATTTAAGATGTTTCTGGTTTTTAGACAAAATAGCACTTCATTCAAAGCACAACTACCCTTGCCCACATTTGGATACCTCATTTCTTTCACATCAAAATTTTTTATTTATTGTTGTATATTTTGCAGTAGTTTTATTAAAAAACCCAACCAACGAAACAAAAAACAAACCCGAAACCCCAGCTTGTATCAAGTGACTTTATAAATACAATATTAATTTATAATTATAATATAATATAATATATAATTTATAATACATGGGTTTAAACTCATACATTTAGTTGCACTCAGTAACTTGGACAGCTGTTGTCCTATTCTAGGGATTTATTTCAAGTCAAATGCAGGTGATGCTGACTTTCATTGGCAACTTTGAATTTGGAATCCCATGGTGCCATAAAATCTGTAGATATTTGGGCTTACAAATCTGAGAAACCATTTGCCGTTGAAGCTGCAGTTTAAGTGCTGTTATTCTCATTACTTGTTTGTGCATGTGTATATCGCATTTTGCTGGTTTACTTGAAAACCTCAGTACAAGCAGGCTGCCAGTTAGAAAATTTGGTGTTGGAAAGGTAACTGAAAAATATTAAGATTTGTTTTCTGTTATAGAATAAATTTAACCACTACATTCATTCTTCCCCTCTGTTATTTGACTTATGAAGTCTCTGGAAAAAAAAATAAAAATTGGTAACTGCATTTGAACATTTATTACTTAAAGCGAGCTGCTTGTTTATGCTTTGGAACCAAAACCTGTCAGTGACTGTAGCTTGTGTGAGTTACACATGTGAGGCATAATAGCAAGAAAAATGCACTTGACTGAGATTTGTCACGGGCTAACGTGCCTAATTACGCTGACTGTTAGTCAAAGCTCGTTGCATTTCTGTTAGTACCTGAATTAGCAAATTGATGAAGGTGCTACTATGTGTAAAGCTCCCTCCAACATCCCTCTTCCTGGATTGAAATTTTCTGCACACCAGTTTACAACTAGCATCTATATTGAGGAAGTAGACATCCAGCTATAGAAAGAATATCAGCTCCAGCTGACAAATTGTGAGTTTCTATCAGATCCTAGCAGGACTCATGTTACTCTAATGGTATTGTTCCTGTAAAATCTGCACTTCCCAAAGTATTGTAACCGTGAGAAAGAGTTATCCTAATCATATTTCAGAAAGTGTCTGATAAAGGTAGGAGGGGGCTTGCACTTCCTCTGATGAAAGCAGCCAGCCCCTCCCTCCCAGCCTGCTGTAGCAAGAGGGTGACAGACACTGTCACTCTGAAACAGAGGACTTCTCCCCAGTACTCAGTTTCTGTCAATGCAGCCGCAAAACCCCAGTCATTCTTATCTCTGAGGCCCAGCACCAAAGGCCACAGTCCCAGTGGTAGCTGGTGACAGATCTGAGAACCCACAGCGAGAAGTCGCACTTGGGAATCTTTGCCTTCTCTCTGCCTAGTGAGGCCAATAGACCATGCTGCTCAACCGTACTCTCGGATTCTTGTCTCTTTATGGTAGCGTAATACCCCAATCCAGGTAACTATGTAAAATATGTGCATGACTACATGGGTCTTCATAATCATTTTCACAATGCATTTGTTGGTTAGGTCGATCCACTCCACTACACGTATGGCTTTTTTCAGCCTTAATTATTGCAATCTCAGTGAATAATCACATAACCAAGGATAGAATCAGAGTGCGCTAATAAACTACTCAAATTAAGACATTAAAGGCTATATCTGACCTGGGTGTAACGCCGCTGGCTTCTGTGGCACTATGTCAGGGATGAACTTCACTCATCAGCTTGCAGGATCTAACCTAAATTATTATTCCCTGCACACTGCACTACTGTCTATTAAACATAGTTATAGAACAGTCATCATGGGTTACCTCTCTTGTGCACATTCTGATTGTCTGATCAGAAAAAAGAAATTTTTTCAATGTAATAAAAACACTGCATAAATTAAAATGCCAGTTTAAGGCAGAATATATTCTAGCAATATGTAATCATAATTGTTGATACTTTAAATTGTAAATGTCTCTTTTAAAACTAACTTTGCTTTGACAAATTAGAATGTAGTGAAAGAAAGGGTTTTAGATTGCTATTTTTTCTAAATCAGGCTGAAAAAAATACTCCTAGCCAAAATGTGTTCACAATTAGCTCCAGTGTAATTGCTCATGCATATGTGCAGGTTCAGGATGTGGAAACAGGCTCTGCTATGAAACACTGAATGGATTGCCTAATTTCAAAATACATATCTGTGCTCTAACCTTGGAGTTCTCAAAATACTTTTTAGAAACTATAGTAATGACAGTGAAGGTTATTGCACTTGATGGCCGTTTTTATATTTTTCTTTCAGGCTGTTCAAAAAGATCTCCAGTGACACCACATCCTGTCCACACTGGTGGTTGTTCCAGTATCTCTAGATTGTCTCTGCTCCACCCCTAATGCACTATGTGTAAGTCACAGCACTCTTCTGCTGCCTCTCATCTACCTTATCTGTATTATTTTACATAAGAGACCCTTTCTGGCTCTAGCCATTACCTTCCTGTCCATAAAACCTAAAGAAAAAAAAAGCCTTTTTGGCAACTGTCCTGTGAAGAATCCATAAGAACCCAGGTACCAAGCTGGGTGTATGTCTAAAAATGTTTGAAATAGAAAACTGTCATTTCTAGGTCTCATACAAAAATATACAGTGATTATGAGGACTCATCGAGCTCTTTCCAATTTGGTTGTTTATGAAAATATTAGCAACTAAAATGTGCAATGGACAATTTTCTGGCTTTGAAACCAGCTGGCAAACCACGGCTTGCATCCATAAACCTTCCAAAACAGGGTGGTCATATCCAAATTGGATGTCAGGAACATTTCCTAATCCTTACTAATTCCTGAGTTATTCCTGGGTGAGTGCTCATTGGCACAGATCAGTATCATGCCAGGAACCATGTTAAAAATCCAATGGACTTGGGGACATGTCTAAGTCCCTGCCATGCCATGCACTGTCTTTGTTTACTTTAGCAGTGTAGAGGTAGTCCCGTCTGGCCATGAATCCATGCAGAGGGAGTTAATAAAGTCAGTCATTAGATATAACACCTAGCTGTTTGTTAGATGCTTCTTATGATAGTTGCAAACTTCTTTGTGAAATTTTAGCGGAGATGTAAAAAATCACAATTGCTTTAGGAATTTTAGCTTAATTTCTCTGGTGGGAAAACTTAAACTGGTGCTTCACTTCTTTTAAAACTTAGTCTTAATCACAGAAAAGGTACAGAGGGCTGAAAGATGAATTCTTACTCTGTCCAATTTAATAAATATCCCACTTTTAATGTACTGTGAAAGCAGGTAAAAATCATGTTTTTTTAAGTGGGCATTGAAAAAGGAAATGAAGAGACTATAAATGTGTGGAAATATTTAAATTATCAAAAGTTTCTATACATTAAAATATCAACCATATCTTAAAAAATGCTTATACATTTAGATATACCAGTGGAGTGAAAGAACTGAATACTTTCTTTCCTTGGCTTTGTCTCCAGGAGTTTATAATGATTAGTACAATACTGGGAAATGTAAACATAAGAAGTGTTATTCCGCATGCTGCTACTGCACTTATGTTAGATGATTCAGACATATTGAAAACCCCTTATTATTCAGGCTAAACCACTGTTCAGACTCAATCTTAAACTTGAACAAAATGGGTAGTTTACACACTCTGTGTAAAAAAGAAATCCTAATCACAGATAAAACAGAAGCACCTGCAGAGAAGCAATTGGGATTTACACCTGCTGTCCTAAAGAAACCTTATCTTTAAAATATGATTTCTTTTCAGAATATATAAATAAGCATGTTCTGGAGTTTTGTTTGGTTGTTTTTTGCTTTTGCTTTTGTTTATGCAAGGATTAATTTTCCTTGCAAAATTAGGACATTAGAGTGTTCTAATTTAGCCTACATTGTGATCAAATACAACAAACAATCATGAATATCTGATATAGAATGCATAGATATAGATTTCTACAGATTTGTAATTTATTCATGAAATGTGTCATGTCATGGACAGGGTGTAAAATGGTAATATAGGGAGACAAAACGTTCAAGGTCAAATCTCGTCAGCTCCAAAGACTCAAGGTCAAATTTTGACAAGTATTTCATTTGGTTCTACAAAACAAAAGACTTACTTAAATCTTATTTTGAGTGTGATGGGAGCTAGGACCTGAGTTCCTTTCCAGTTCTTACCTTCAGCAACTTAAACATCATTCACTATATTTCTTCAGTGCATAAGAGCCTCATTCCCTCTCGAAAAAAGAAATTTAGACATCTAAACACCACCTGAAAACATTATTGTTAAGGCTAGGTACGAAGTAATCTGACTGTATGCCTACATTTTCTTTTGCAGGTGAATCTGTGCTCATTGTACTGGGCAATGAACCAGTCTCACAAGAGACAGAACCAAGCCAAAAGCCGTGTAATTGTGCAGCGGCAACTGCACAGCAAGGTGCTTGGAACACGCAAAATACCCAAGGGCACAGCACCGTGTGAAGGGCTGTTTCACAGTTTTTAGATCAGAGCTTAGAGGATGAGCAAAGGATGCCTGCAAAAGGGTCCTGCAAAGGGCCTATTGCTCTCATGAAAGACAGAGACAGCCACTGGCAAAAAAACTGTTGGAATTTTCTGAAATAACTTCAAACTTACAGTGCACTAACTATTGGGCTTTAACTGGAGCTTTGGAGCTATTTCTTTTGATCTGATTCTCATGAACTCTGTGTGTGTTTGTCTGTGTCTATGTGTGTCTGTGTGTCTGCACATGTCTGTATGTATACACAGAAGGAGCTAAAATGCACATAGGGGACTTTTGCATCTATGGTCTTCTGGACTGCTACATTACAGTATCCATTATAACAGATCACTTTCTCATGCACGCTCGTTGATAGTACCTTAAAAGTCTGCAGATGTGGACCTAAGAAGTTGTATTATGTGCTTTGTATAAAGAAAGGGAAACTACAGCCAAAGCAGTTCTATATAAAAAGTTATGTGTTTTGTTTTTTTGTTTAGGTTTTGTGTTTTTGTTTATTTTCTGTTGTTTGGGTTTTTTTTGGTTTCAAAACAGTTCTATATATAAAGTTATGTGTTTGGGTTTTTTGTTTTGGTTTTGTGGGCGTTTTGTTTGTTTGGTTTTTGTTGGGTTTTGTTAGTTTTTTTGTTTGTTTGTTTTGCTCTGGTTTTGGGTTTTGGTTCTGGTTTTCTTTTCTTAAATTTGAGCTATTCTTTGGCAATTTTTATTTTTAGCAATTCTACACTAACACGGAAGGGAACATCCTTCTTTCTAGCCAACTCCTACTAGCCGGATTTTGCACAGAGAAGCTCCCTCAGCTGTCAACTGCAGCATAGCTCTAAAGGCGCTTCCTGGCTGCAGTTGCACTGAAGGAAAGCAGTGTAAACAATGCTTCCCTCCTCATGAGAAAACAGACTGGGAAAGATTGGGAAATTTATTCTGTCATTCAGTTTCCATCAGCTGAGAGTGCAAAAGAGTCTTCAGGGAAAGAAGGGAGTGGTGTCTAGTTCACAGTTGCCAGAAGTCCTGCTTCTCTTGAAAGAGGACATAGCGATAAAATGCGACATCCTCATATCTCCCTCAGTTTATAATTACTGATGTGTAGAGATGGAAAGACTTTACCTTCACGGCTATTGAATACTGTGCTAGCCATACTGCTATCTGGGGCTAAATATGCTTTTTGGATTTTCAGAAACAATTCTTCTAAAAAAGCCATTCTTCAGATGCCTGATGTATATATGCAGCAGAGGAAAAAAAGATATTTGAAAAGAATACTTTATTGTGCTAAGAACACTGTGATCTGAGTTTTTCAGAGATCTCGATGACTATGTTTGCTTCTAAGACCAAATCAGATTCCCACTGAATGGCTCACAATTTAAATTCTTGTTGGCTTCACAAAACGTAGGATGGAATCTAGTGTTTGTAGCTTTGGATGCTATGTGCTGGCACCTGCAATTAAAATTGTCCTAGTTTTGATGAAACCATATGACATACTATACAGAGTCTAAGAAGACAGACGTTATACATAACCCCAATCTGTCACAAAAATAAATTAGAAGCAAGCTTTGCTGAGCGCAGACACTGTATATGCTGCTGGATCTGGGTGGTAAACCGACAGGCACAATCATTTTCACAGATCAGTGAGGAAGTGCTTTCCAAAATATATGATGTGAAGTGACACACAGGTTTCAGCACAAGTGAAATAATAAATAAAATGGATTTAGAGACATAGTAGTTTGAGGCATGTAATTAGCTAAAATTTCTCCTTCTTTCTAGAGTAATGACTGCAGCATAAACTAAAGTCACAGACTTGATATAAAAAAGTGAAAGCCATTTTCTGCTCTGTGTTATGTAGAGACCAATCACGCAAATGATCAGTTTTATTCCTTCAGGACAGAAATCTCTAACTCCATAATGAGAAATAGGAAAAAAAAGAAAAAATCTCATCAATGAGAACAATGAAAATACATATATTTCTACAATAAACCTAGGAAATACTTAACTCACTAGTATGGTAGTGTATGCATTATGTCAATGCGCTGACTGAGGTTTTTAGTATCTTTAGCAAGTTTTTTTTTCTTTTTTTGCTGTTGTTTTTGCTCCTTATCTAATCATGAAGTAAAACATGAAATACTGTATCTTGTGCTCATTCTGAAAAAATGCAATCCAAAGAGCTCTTAACAGACATGCTAGAATTAGCATGAGTGAGATATTGTCAAGTTTTTTCTCTTTTCTACTGAATATCTACATTTGCAATCATTGGCTTAACACCTTACTAAGTGACATTATCTGTGAGGAAAGGATTCCGTTTGTCATGAGAATTGACTGCCAGGGTGAAGTCAAAGGTGCCTGTGCGTCAAGAAGTTATCTTTGATAGCAGTCAGCAGAAACTTCTCAGGAAGACAGGGAGAGAACAGGTTTCTGTAACTTATCAGTATCCAGCTACGAGTAACGTAGGGACTTTTTGATTGGCAGGTTGCTGTTGGGTCTCATGTTTAATAACCACTACTCCACATGGCTGTCCCTGAATCTCTATCATGACGCTTGGAAACCCCATCACGATTTTGCCCCTATGACATCGTGCACAAGTTGTTTGCAGCCATGACTGGAAAATGTATTTCATGTTGTTTAAAACTCTTATCTTCAGCCGCAATAACCTAGTAGGTCAATTTAAACTACATCAAAGGAAATCAGCACATTGCTAATTCTTCGTAACTTCAATAGCTTGCCTGTGTTATATGAAACAGTGAATGTGATTATTCTCCCCGCCTTTTTGCCCTTTATGGCTTTACAGACCCCCAGTGCTTAAAATGTACCTCATTTGTTTTCCGCTCTGAAGAGTTACACTCTATTTACCCTCTTTTTCTATGAAAATTACTGCTTATTATTCTAATTATTCTAATTACTTTTCTTTTCTAGTGTATCACAGATTTCACATTAGCATAGTAGCAGATAACATATTTTCTTCACTATTCACCCTGACAATTCCTAATTTTGTTAGTCTTTTTGACCAATGATACATACTGTGCTGATCTTTTCAGAGAACTGCCCATAATGAGTCTTCTCTGAGAGAGAAGAGCTGATATAGACCCCATCATTGTATCTTTTCCACACGTGTATTATCTCATACCATGCACACATAATCTGTTGTCTACATGGTCATACAGGTGTATTCCCAGCAAAAAGGTCATAGACTCCACCAAGTGGCATCTTTTTGTTAGGCCGTCATGAGAAAAAAGAGTACTAAATGTGGACTTCTGAGTTTGGAAATTGTTTAATTTAATATGATGTTTTCTGACTTTGCAAATGCATATGAAAAACAAGGGATAATTATGAAATCAATAGGTATCAAAATAGAATCATAGAATCATAGAATTGCCTAGGTTGTAAGGGACCTTTCAGATCATCTAGTCCAACCATCAACCTAACTCTGACAAAAAAACATCACTAAACCATATCTCTAAACACCATGTTTACCTTTCTCTTAAATACTTCCAGGGATGGGAACTCAACCATTTCCCTGGGCAGCCTGTTCCAGTGCTTGATTACCCTTTTAGTGAAGAAATATTTCCTAACATCCAATCTAAACCTCTGATGGTGTGACTTGAAGCCATTTCCTCTTGTCCTATTGCTTGTCACTTAAGAGAAGAGACCTACCCCCACCTTGCTACAGCCTCCTTTCAGGGAATTGTAGAGAGCAATAAGGTGTCCCCTCAGCTTCCGTTTCTCCAGGCTAAACAATGCCAGCTCCCTCATCCGCTCTTCATAAGACTTGTGCTCTAGACGCCTCACCCGTCCTTCTCTGCACCCACTCCAGCACCTCAATGTCTTTTTTGTAGTGAGGGGCCCAAAACTGGACACAGTACTCAAGATGGGGCCTCACCAGTGCCGAGTACATGGGGACGAGCCCTTCTGTTCCTGATACAAGCCAGGATGCTGTTGGCCTTCTTGGCCACTTGGGCACACTGCCATATTCAACTGGCTGTTGACCAATACCCCCAGGTCCTTTTCTGCCAGGCAGCCCTCCAGCCACTCTGCCCCAAGCCTGTAGCGCTGCATGGGGTTGTTGTGACCCAAGTGCAGGACCCGGCACTTGGCCTTGTTGAACCTCATACCATTAGCCTCAGACCATCGATCCAGCCTGTCCAGATCCTTCTGCAATGCCTTTCTCCCTCAAGCATGTTGACACTCCCACCTAAAGTGATGTCGCCTGCAAACTTCCTAAGGGTGCACTCAATCCCTCCGTCCAGATCATTGATAAAGATATTAAAGAGAACTGGCTCCAGTACTGAGTCCTGGGGAGCACCACTTGTGACCAGCTGCCACCACCACTCTCTGGGCCTGGGCCTCCAGCCATTTTTTTACCCAGTGAAGAATACTCTGTCTGCCGTGGGCAGACAGTTTCTCCAGGAGAATGCTGTGGGAAACCATATCAAAGACCTTACTAAAATCCAGGTAGACAACATCCACAGCCTTTTCCTCATCCATCAAGTGGGTCACTTTGTCACAGAAGAAGATCAGGTTCATCAAGCAGGACCTGCCTTTCATGAACCCATGATGACTGGCATGATAGCCTGGTTGTCCTTCATGTACCACATAATGACACTCAGGATGATCTCTTCCATGACCTCCCCGGACACCGAGGTCAGACTGATGGGCCTGTGGTTCCCCGCATCATCCTTCCAGCCCTTCTTGTTTATGGGCATCACATTTGCTAGACAGCAGTCAACCAGGACCTCCCTGTTTGACAGGACTGCTGGTAAATGATGGAAAGTGGCTTGTTCAGCACTTCCACAAGCTCCCTCAGTACCCTCGGGTGGATCCCATCTAGCCCTATAGACTTGTGTATGTCCAGGTGTTGGAGCAGGTCCCCCACCATCTCCCTTTGGGTTATGGGGGCTTCATTCTGCTCACCACCGTTATCTACTAGCTCAGGGGTCTGGGTACTCAGGGAACAACCAACTCTATAACTCTACTGAGTCAAAGAAGGCCTTAAGTACTTCAGCCTTCTCCTCATTCTTTGTCACTATGTTACTGCCTTCATCTGATAAAGGATGGAGATTCTCCTTAGTTCTCCTTTTGTTACTAATATATTTATAGAAATTCTTTTTATTGTTATTAACATCCAAAGCCAGGTTAAGTTCTAGTTGGGCTTTGTCCCTTCTAATTTTCTCCCTATGTAACCTTACAACATCTCTGCAGCCTTCCTGAGTGGCCTGCCCCTTCTTCCAAAGGCCATAAACTCTGTTTTTTCCCTGAGTTGTAACAATATCTCTCTGTTCAGCCAGGCCGGTCTTTCCCCTGACGGCTTGTTTTTTGGCACATATTGATAAAAGGTATGGCCAACATATAATGTGTAAAACATTAACCGTTAAAGGCTCTAAACCACTAGTCACTGTCCAAAACACAGAGAGGAAGCTGGAAGCTCTTCCACAGCTGGAAAAACGGTCCATTCCATGACCTGCTGAAAGGAAACCTAGGGACATGAGACAGACTTTACTGAAAGTACACTTATTGGCAGTAAGAAAAGATAAAAAAGTAAAAGTTGGTGGAAAATAGAACACACAAGAGAGAAGGTAAAGATTATGTGGCAAAAATTGTAGCTCATTGTATGCTTGTAGCTAGGTACACTGATCATTTCACAGAATCACAGAATGGTTAAGGTTGGAAGGGACCTTAAAAGATCATCTAGTTCCAACACCCCTGGCCTGGGCGGGGACACCTCCCACTAGACCAGGCTGCTCAAAGCCTCATCCAGCCTGGCCTTGAACACTTCCAGGGATGGGGCATCCACAACTTCCCTGGGCAACCTGTTCCAGTGCCTCACCACCCTCACAGTAAAGAATTTCTTCCTGATATCCAATCTAAATCTACCCTCCTTCAGTTTGAGGCCATTACCCCATGTCCTACCATTACACTACCTAATAAAGAGTCCCTCTCCATCCTTCCTGTAGGCCCCCTTCAGGAACTGGAAGGCCACTATAAGGTCTCCCTGGAGTCTTCTCTTCTCCAGGCTGAACAACCCCAACTGTCTCAGCCTGTCCTCATAGCATAGGTGCTCAAGCCTTCTGATCATCTTTGTGGGCCTCCTCTGGCCCCTTTCCAACAGGTCTATGTCCTTCTTGTGTTGAGGACTCCAGAGCTGGATGCAGTACTCCAGACCCAGTACGGGTCTCACCAACGCAGAGTAGAGGGGCAGAATTACCTCCCTTGAACTGCTGGCGACACTTCTTTTGATGCAACCCAGGATGCAGTTGGCTTTCTGGTCTGCAAGTGCGCATTGCCTGCTCATGTTGAGCTTCTCATCTACCAGCACCCCTAAGTCCTTCTCTTCATGGCTCTCAAGCCATTCTCCTCCCAGCTTGTATTTATGCTTGGGATTGCCATGACCCAGGTGCAGGACCTTGCACTTGGCTTGATTAAACTTCATGAGGCCCACACACAGGCCCACCTCTCAAGCCTGTCAAGGTCCCTCTGGATGGCACCCCTTCCCTCCAGCGAGTCAACCATGCCACTCAGCTTGGTGTCATTGGCGAATTTGCTGAGGGTGCACTCAATCTCACTGTCCATGTCACTGACGAAGGTGTTAAGCAGCACTGGTCCCAGTACTGAGGAACGCCACTCATCACCGGTTTCCATGTGCACATTGAGCCATTCACTGCAACCCTTTGAGTGCAGCCATCTAGCCAGTTCCTTATCCACCGAGTGGTCCAATTCTATAAAATGTAATATGACAGCTTAAGTGATTTTCACTTGCCTTATGATAAAGCAGAGTTTCTTAAACAAGTGAGTATTACAGTCTGTGATGGAGAACAGAGTTTTCAAAATGAAATTGCAGGGAAACAGTATTTTGGAGGGATTGAAATGATGACAGTTCAAATTCAGTGAGCAGTTCCAACCAAAAGCAGAGAGGGAAATGGATTTTGAAGGTGTCAAAATATTTTTTCTTTCTTCAAGTTTCTCTTGTGAAACAAATTTACAGCAAAAGTCTATTTGTATTTTTTAAGAGACTTTTTCAAGTGTTAAATTGTATGTATTTTGATAATAGCAAAATGCTTCAGGTTGACTGAAAATAAATTTTGAAAAGGATGAAAGTTCATGAAAAATGTTTGACATAAAGAAAACATTACAAGCTGTCTACTGAAAAACGCATTATTCATCAGCTCAGATTATAAAAAAAGCAGATCACTAAAATAAATGTATTTGTTTAAAAATGTATAAATATGTTGATTTGATAAAGAGAAACGGAAACTCACGCAGTGGTCAGAGATTTTTATCAGTAATGCACTCTGTCTTGGTTTGTGAGATCAAACTTTACTGTTCTAGGATTCTTGTCTGCAAGTAATGCCTACGACACTAAATGATGAAATGCTATAAACTGACTTCCTAAAATAGAGAGCAGTCTTCAGATTTACTACATATACCATTCTCCGTATATTCCTTCTGTTGTTGCCATCATATGCTCATTAAACACCACAGGACAGAATACAAAACTACTATATGCACCCAATCCTCATTTCAAACCAACATAAGTCAAAATCTGGTTCTCTCTGTGTAATCCCCACTGAATATATACTGACTGACTAATAGCGTATTTTATTGTTAGTGTTGTTAGTGTAGCACTTGGTTTTTGTCAGTTCTGCATGTTGTAATTTTCCTCTTTGACATTAGAAATTTATTTCATTGTGATTTGCCATGTCCTTACAGTGCTCCTTGTCAGCAGATTCTCTAACAACTAATTTAAAAAATGTTAATGCAGTTGAATGTAGTTGACACAATGCATAAATTTATATATTCATCAGCATTCTTGTGAAATGCAACTTTCCAAAAAGTCTCCTCAAGATAGCAGATCTTAATTTCCCTGTTTTCTCCAGATTCTCTCAGGTCATCTATTTTAAAGTAACCTTGGCTTCAGCAAAATCCTCTGAGTAACTCCCACTACTTGACACAAGCTGCACATGTATCATAAATTGTCTTTCATGCCGCAGATCCTTTTGCTTATCATTATCAAAGCAAGTAAATACATTTGTAGCTTGGAAACTTTAACAATCTGCTGATTATTCTGCTATGACTTTTTTCTGTTTGGGGAAAAATGCCAATTGGCATTTTTGAATTTCCCTCCAGCTAAGAAAATTTTTGGATTCTAAACTCTTTGCCTTTTTTTTTTTTTCCTATTCCTTTGGCATATAGGTCAATAACCAAACTTTGTTTTCCTCAGCTTGTTTTTCATGAAAATGAGATCTTTTTCTGCACATCAGTGTCTCTGAGATCAGATTCAGTCCTCTCCCATGCTGCAGGCTTTGGATACCAATCTTCTTGCTTTCTTTCAAGAGCCTCAAGCCCCTCAAGGTCTCATCCTGTCCCCTGTAGAGCTTCTGCAGAGCTTTACCAAGAATATTTTTGTAAGCCAACATTCCTTTAATGGAGAAAAAGAAATAAGGAAAGGACTGTAGGAAGGCAGAATACTTTTTGTAAAACCAGCTGGTCCAGTTGAAAGGGAATGCTTTCAAAAACACAAAGCATTTCTTTAGATCTGAAAGAGGAGCCCAAGCAAGATCAGTGGATTTTGAGTAGATGTCAAAACAGATGCATCAGACTTGAGGATTGATTTATACAAAGTTAAGTGGTCTTTTAATATTTATGGAAGGAAATACTTTCCTCAGTTTTAATTCGTTTATCTGACGGTATTGCAATAGTCACTGAACACCTTATTTACAATAATTTGGGGGGGGCGGGAAGTGGAGTACTCATCCTCCCCTCCAGTTCTGAGCCACATCATTTACATTGGTGTCTTGCTGTCATGTGCCAGTGGCAGCAGTAGATGCTTTACTGCTTCAAATAAGGCCACACAGGAAGTTCATAAAGCTGATGTCTGCAGCCTGGCTGGCATGGGAGATGAAGGGTGGCATTGTGATTTTAAGATTGACATGTAAAGCAAGATTTGCCATGGAAAAGATTATTAAAACTTACAGTTTGGGGTATATGCTCCAATTATCTGTCAGGAAACTTTTCAGACAGCTTTTCTTAGCAGTTAGTACAGTATTATTTTTCATTGCCATTAGCAATAAGGATTTTGCTATTTTCTCTTGTCCTGCTAACAATTAATTAGTCTTTGTGCCTGAGCCATCTTTTGACAAGAGAACCGTAGTAAGATTGGGAAGTAAGTACTGGCCAAACGGAAAACAGAAGTGAAGAAGTTAGAATTGGAAGTGGACAGCAGGGCAAACTCAAATCAAAACAACGTGAAATGACTTTGTAATCAGAGTATTCAGTATAGAGAAGTTGCAAATGGGTTTATTCTCAGTAAACATCGATAACTGTTAGTAACAGCCTAAATTAAGCAGATGACAACCTATAAGACGGGGAAACGCACTGGTATGAGGTATCAAATCCCTATGAGAAGAAGCAAACCGAAGGAAGATGACTGACACTCAGCGCGTTCCTGCACTTTCCCACCTGGGGGATGATTCAGCAGCTGCAACAAGTATGGTAAGGTATCAACACCTAGTACCTGACAGAGCATGTGTTTCAGCCCACTGCAATCTGTATTAGGGAACAGGGTAATTGCTGAGCACTCACCTGCTGTATGTGTGATACTGCTTTAAGGTCGCTAGCTTAGGGCTATGGTTAGGGCTAGAGTTAAGGTTAGCAGTTAGGGTTAGAGTTCAGGGTTATGGTTTGGGTTAGGAGTTTAGGTTAGTTTTAGCACTAGGGTTGGGCTTCAGGTTCGGGTTGTGGATTAGGATTAGTTTTATGGTTAGAGATTAGGTCTAGGGAATAGGGTTTAGGGTTCTGTTTAGGGGGTTAGGTTTACTGTTAGGTTTGGGTTAGGGTTATTGTTAACTGTTATTGTTAGCATTGGGTTTATGGGTTAGGGTTCTAGAAAGAATTAAAACAAAAATTTCTCAAGTAAATGCTTTGAGGATTACATAATTTTAGGATTTTTAGTGGTGTAAAGATTAATTGGTTTGGTCCCTAAAACATAGAAACCGACCCTAGCCTAAAGTGCATTATGAACTTAACCCTAAACAGATATGCATACTGGTTTGTGAGAGAGAGAAAGAGAGAGACCAGGTCTTAAAATAGCGATAGTGACAGATAAATATAGATAGTGCCATGCCACATATTCGTATTAATATGAGTAGCGTCTGGTGTCTGTTCTTCTGGGGATGAAGACCTTTATGGACTAGGTATAATGCAGATTGTGCAAAACAATTCCTTCTGCTCAACTAGGGAACAGGCCTGCCCCGGCATCCTTTGGCACATATTTCAGCCTAGTTGCTGGAATAAGCTTTAAAATGAAAACTGGAGGGCCTGGGAAGCATTTCGCTATTCACACCAGGTCAAACTGCTTTCCATTACTTTCTGCCTCTCTTCTTGTTTAGAACTGCACTAAGGCTGCTGCTGTGAGCGTTTAGTAAGAGGGAATTAGACTATGTTTACCTCACACTATAAAGTAAAATGCGCATGCAGGCCTGTGTTCAGCACCATACACTTGTGTCTATTTTCTGACCTTGAGTGCATGTTTACAATACCCATTGACATGCAGGGATAAACCACTCTCAAATATCTCAGGAGTTACTTTTGTCACCTGACTTTTTCATGCTGTAAATAAAGACAATATTGACAGCTGTGGCTGACTTGGAGAGCTGAATAGCCTGAATAATTTTAGCTTGAGATGATTAATAATGCGAAACAGCCTAAATAAATACAGAAAACTACAGTCCACAACATCTAGTCTGAATATAATCAACCTCTAAATCAGAATGCTCTGAATGATCATGCTCAGAGCACCAAATGGTGAAACACATTATGTTAATAGGATGCATCTCATTATGTATTATTCTAGGACACTTTTGTCAATGAGATGTTTACCTAAATGAGTTTATCCCTTCTAGTAAGATGAAAATAAATATGCCATATCCTTGGAATTAATTCAGATCATTCAACATACTAAAGTATGTTTAAAACTCTTCCCCCTAGTGCATGAAATAAAACTGGAGAAACTGGAGGGCTTCAGTACCTCAGTATGTGTGTAGATATTGTAAACCAATTGTCATAGGAGCTAGTTAAATCGTTTCTCTGTATGAAAACAAACAAAAAAACCCCTATGTTGTTAAAGTTTTAGGAAGCATACACAAATTATGCTGTGTTTCAGAATTTGGTAAAGCAAAACAAAACACTAAGGTTCTTTTAATAAAGCTTTGTTCTGGTTCAAATTGTGTCTCAAATGTATTTCCCATTTTTTATTCCCACCTGAAACTTTCTGGCTTTTCAATCTCTCTAGCTTTTCGAAGGGAATGTAAAGCAACAAATAGTTAACTTCTCAAACAAACACATGCACATCATGGGATTTCTCATAGTCTATTTGCCAGAAGTAAATGCATGAAGATATAGTAACATTTTCGCCAGCATACATAATGTAATATTTAAAATAGGATAGTCACATTCCTCTGGGCAACTCAGTGAATTTTGTTAAGTTGCCATAAACACAAATCATTTTGCAGAAATACCAAATGACAACATTAGACTGTCTTTTGCCAGTTCTTTGGCACTTCTGTTTACTTACTCGTTGTTTTTTCTCTCACTAATATAGTCTAGATTTTTGAAATAGGCACAAAAGTTAAAAAAACCCCAAACCAAGTACATAATTTATTATTAGTATCTTTTTGAACATCCTCAGTTATATGGTGGATTTTTCTTTATTATGTATTAATGATATTATAGAAATTATACTGATGCAAACAACTGTATACTTAGAATCTTTCTATACTTGAATTCAAATAGTTTCATCTGGAAAATGAGAGAAGGAAATTGCTTTGTGTGCATCCATCTTTCAGAAACATTTTTGAAAGTGTTTTCAATTTTAAACTATACCCAGATATGAGCTAGATACTTAAAATGAAAATTAACCACATATTTTTAATACAATTAAATTTGTAACTATGTTTTTAATTGTTGAAAATAGTTCATGTTTGTTTTCCTGTTTCAGCCAAGTGGTGGGTTGACCTTGGTTGGATGCCAGGTGCCCACCAAGCTGCAATATCACTCCTTTTCTCCAACCAGACAGAGGGAGAAAAATATGATGAAATACTCATGAGTCAAGATAAAGACAGGGAGATCACTCAGCAGTTACTGTCACAGGCAAAACAGACTTGACTCAGGAAAAATTAATTTAATTTATTACCAAACAAATCAGAGTAAGATAATGAGAAATAAACCCAAATTTTAAAAACACCTTCCACCCACCTCTCACTTCTTCCCAGGCTCAATTTCACTCCCAGTTTCTCTACCTTCTCCCTGAAGCTGTACAGGGGAACAGGAATGGGCGTTGTGGTCAGTTCACCACACTTTGTCTCTGCTGCTCCTTCCTCCTCACACTTCTCTGCTCCAGCGTGGGGCCCATCCCACAGGAGGCAGTCCTCCATGAACTTCTCCAGCGTGGGTCTTTCCCATGGGCTGCAGTTCTTCATTAACTGCACCAGCGTGGGTCCTTTCCACGTGTCCTTCCCCTGGAGTACAGACTTTCAGGAACGACTCTCCAGTGTGGCTCTCCCATGGAATCACAAGTCCTGCCAGCTAACCTGCTCTGGCATGGATTCCTCTTGCCACAGAGGTCCTGCCAGGAGCCTGCTCGAGCACAGGCTTTTCCATAGGGTCACAGCCTCTTTTGGGCACATTCACCTGCTCCGGTGTGTCGATGTCTGCTCCACTGCTAACTTCCATGTGCTGCACAGGGACAGCCTGCCTCATCATGGTCTTCACCACAGGCTGCAGGGCAATCTGTTCCAGCACCGGGAGCACCTCCTCCAACTTCTTCCTCAGTGACCTTTGTGTCCACAGGGCTGTTTCCCTAACATAGTCTCACTCCACTCCTCCTGCTGTGATTGTGCATCAGTTATTTCCCCTTCTTACGTATGTTTTCACAGAGGTGCTACCTCCATCACTGAGGGCCTCAGCCTTGGCCAACTGTGAGTCCATCTGATAGCCCTCTGTCCTTGGATCTATTGGACCTGCAGCACCCCCTTACCAAAACCTTGCCACGCAAACCCAATACACCAAACCAAAAATATATTATTTGTACATCTTTAGTGTTTACCAGGTCTTAAATTCAGCTAAAGGAAGTGATTTCAACTTCATCTACTGACAAAATATGCCTCTAAAGCATAGGAAATATAGGTTTCTTTTAAAAGCTGTGACATGAATTAAGTTTCACAGGCGAGGGCCTATTTCAGAAATTTAAGGCCACACTGAGCCCCAGGATAACTTGCAAAACTCCTTTGAAGTCAACTTAAGCTAAAGCAGAATGAATTTGTTGACGAATTTTGTCTTTAGAACTTGGCAGCTGAAGTGCCTGTGGTAATCTTAGTGTTAGTGATACTGTTCACGGAAAGAAGCAACTTTTTTGACTATTCGTAAGGTGAATTTTAAAAGCTTAAATGATCATGGAGGGTAAGGACCACAGAAAAATCATTGGTAGACCAGATATTGAACTGAGGTAGATCAGCATTTTTAATTCTCAGCTTGACCATAAGATTGAATCCTAGAAAGTTAGAATGCCTTTCTTTGGTTGGTGAAGTTATGATTTTTTCTCTTACTCATTGTCCATGGTGCATTACCATATCTTTCAAACTCTCTTGCTGCTATTTCATGATGTACAGATTTTGAAAGCAAAAAGCAAAAATATTAGCACCGAATTGCTGGCTTTGCAAACTGATGAGCTAAAATCACATTATTATTTGCTGTTCTTAGACATATATCGACACATGTAGCTGGAATTACATAGCTGTAATTCCTATTTTCCTGCTGAAATGGAAGGATTGATGTGACTTTGAACTGAACATATACAAAGTTTGTAGTGCCATAAAAGTCCAATGCTTCATAAGTTTTCACTGAATGAGTGCACTCCTAGTTTAAGACCAGTAACTGGCTGACTGCAGTCATGAACTCTCGTCCCTGAGCTTCACTGACATGGTTCACTAGACCATTTGAAACTGGCTCTCAAATGGGGAGAGTATTTGTGAAAGCATGATGCGAAAGGGGTACTGCTCTAGCTGCCAGTCAGGAAATAGGGAGAAGGAAGCATTACATACATACAGAAATGCTCAAGAACTCCAGCTACCAGAAAAAGCCCCAAAAGGTATCAGAGTCTCATACAAGGGGGTTAACTAGATCACTACACAACACTCAGTGGTGACACAGGTACCAAGAAGTTAGAAACTAGACCTTTCACCAGAAACCTATACCCTCACAGGCTTAGGGAATGTATTTACACAGAACTACTGATTAAAATTAGGGAATGTGAGAAAATCTTTGTCCGCATACCTTCATGAAAGATATATCAGTGTAAGCTTAATGGAAGCACATCCTAGGAAATATTTCCTATTGCAATGCATGTCTGGTTTTGTACATACAGTTCGTTTATTTACTATCATATTGATAGTAAATACAAAGAAAAATCACACCAAGCAGAGTGACAGCCATTTCAGGGTACTTAGGGCTATAATACTATGTCCCTGAACAGTTCATACTCATGACAAGCAAAACAAACAAACAAAAAGAATCATTTCTTGTCCTCAACTACCACAGTCACAAAATCCTGTCACCTTGAATTAGATTCCAGTTTTGCCACCTCAGTCGAGGGCAAGGATATGTTCTCATTTGGGTTATCAAAACTGCAATTATGCATTTCATCAGAAAAAAAACAAAACACCAACAAACAAACCAAAAAAACCAAAACAAAAATCAACCAAATAAAAACCAAATTAAAAAAACTTTCTTCTGTCTCTAATTTCCAGGAGTGCTTCCTTCCAAGGAACTGGAGGTACAAAGTAACACTTTTTTCTTTTAGGTATTGTAATCTAGATGTTTCTAACCCCTTTAAGAATATGGAGGATAAAAATAAAGTTCCTTGTACCTCAAAGAAAACATTCAGTGATGCAACTGTCTGTCACTGTTCAAAGCAACTCTGAGAATAGGATTCATACTGATACAAATTAGAGCTGTGATTATTGATGTTCTTGCACCAGTCCATCTCTTCTGTAAATACAAAAGGCTACAGATTTGTGGGTTTTTTTCCCATTCCCACTTTACTTCCCCCTTCCTCAGAAAAATTCCCTCTCCAATAAATACATATACATCTAGTCTCTGCTTTGCCTAGTTTTTTATACACCAGCATCCTCTATACCTGTGTGTAAAAATGTGTGTTATTTTTATATTTTATATAATATATAATTGCAGATTATATATTAAACTTATATATAAATTTATATTCCTTGCATCTTCAGATTTGGACTCCAAGTTTTTCAGTATTTTCTGCTGACTTCCAAATCTAGCTTGTAGTACAAGCTGTACTCTCCACATGGCTGCTACAGAAGCATGAAATCTCTTTAGGGGAGAGGAAGAAGGGGTAGGGAAAGAGCAGGTGGGACTCTTGCTTCTATTCACTGCTAAAGTATGTCCAGTGGTCCCTTTCCTCTCTTTGAAAGTCTACCATACACTTTGAGAACCTCTTGTAGAAAGCTGGTGTTTAGTTATACTTTTGTCTTCTTATCACAGTTGCTCAAACCACATGCATCTTCCTAGTCAAATGCTGCCATTTCATAAAAGCAAGATCTGGAAAGCAGAGGAATAGTAACAGAATGACAGAATGGTAGGGGTTGGAAGGGACCTTTGGAAATCATCTAGTCCAACCCCCCTGCCAGAGCAGGGTCACCTAGAGCAGGTTGCACAGGAACGTGTCCAGGTGGGTTTTGAATATCTCCAGAGAAGGAGACTCCACCACCTCTCTGGGCAGCCTGTTCCAGTGCTCTGCCACCCTCAATGTAAAGAAGTTCCTCCTCATGTTTAGGTGGAACTTCCTGTGTTCAAGTATGTGACCATTACCTCTTGTCCTGTCGCTGGGCACCACTGAAAAGAGCCTGGCCCCATCCTCCTGACACCCACCCTTTAAGAATTTATAAGCGTTGATAAGATCCTCCCTTAGTCGTCTTTTTTCCCAGACTAAAAAGACCCAAATCCCTCAGCCTTTCTTCAAAAGAGAGGTTTTGCAATCCCCTAATCATCTTGGTAGCCCTTTGCTGTCCCCTCTCCAGCAGTTCCCTGTCCTTCTTGAGCCAGGGAGCCCAGAACTGGACACAGTACTCCAGGTGCGGCCTCACCAGGGCAGAGTAGAGGGGGAGGATGACTTTCCTTGACCAGCTGGCCATGCTCTTTTTAACGCCCCCCGGGAGACCGTCGGCTTTCTTGGCCACGAGGGCACATTGCTGCCTCATGGTCAACTTGTCGTCTGCCAGGATTCCCAGGTCTCTCTCTGCAGAGCTGCTTTCCAGCAGGTCAAGCCCTAACCTGTACCAGTGCATGGAAACAAGAAGAACAAGAAACAAAAGAAGAAACAAAAAAGAGATCCAAAGCCATGCAGAATGTATCAACTGTATACATCTTCAGTATTTTTCTGTACTACCTTGCAGACTTACTGTATTATAATTTTAACTCAATAAGCTATTAAGCATTAGAAATGCATTTATCCCAAAATCAAGAGAAGTATATTTATTGGTGACATTAAGAATGTTTTGATCAGTGGTCTTGAGGTCATATTCTTCATTTGGTTCCACCTGTAATACCTAAAATCAATAAAACTAAATACCAGGGTAACTTTGAAAGCAGGAGCATTTATCAACCAGGCAAAGCACCTCTTTGCCTTATAATCACCTTGAAGAATAGTGAAGGCAAAGAGTACTAAAGTGAGGAATTTTTTTTTTATATAACTATTAGAGACCAATGTAAAGGGGAAATGGAAGTACAGATAATCTACTTCATAATGTGCTATGGAAAATTATTTTGAAAAAGTTATTTTCACTTTAAGCTAAAATGAGAAATTATTTTGCAATAGGATATACTATACAAAATGGTTTGGCAAAGGATCGCTGCAGAAGTTAATTTGCAATGAGAGAATTTGAGGCAGAGTTATAAAAAAAATCTCACTGCACAAGTGGTGAAAGAACAATGGAAAAATCACTAGACAAAGAAAATTACATAAGCACACAAGCATTTCATTTACTCAAAAGGTAGACAAATTAGTTTCATTCCATAGCTAAAAAAAAACCCAAAAAACAAACAAACGGCAAAAAACAAAACCAAAAACAACAACAAAAAAAAACCTGAACAAAAGGCAGAGAGAGGTCGTAATATTTTGGAGAAAGTGGAAAGAAAAGTTGTATTAACAGTAGTTCAATTAATATTGATCATAACTGATTTTAAAAACACAAGACAACCTGCTATTAATCATGTATTTATGTGCATCTTTACTATGTATCTTTGTGGAAAATGTGTTTCTTGATGTTTCCTTCTCCAAATATTGACATATATTTGTTATCCCTAATTAAACAATGTTATTCAGTTGTTATTTCTGTTACTGTTTCATGCATGCTACTGATCCCAGTCCCATACCAAAAGCACAGTTTGTTTCACTTAGAAAACAAATAAACAGTGAAAGAGAAGATTCCTTAGAAATTGTTTTCAAATGAAGTGACAGTGCTACATTTTCTTCCCTGTTTTCTAGCTGTATATTCCTAATGACTATCCTGTCATCCAGATAAGAACCCTGCAATTCAATTCTTTATATTAACTCTGGAAACAAAACCTTCCTATGGATATCTTGGACTTTGAATCTAGCTGTGAAGAAATGCAGATAAACTAATTCTGTCCTATGTATTGTTTCTTGGTTCTTTATATACACATTTGTAACTACAAAAAAAAAAAAAAAAAAAAAAGCAAATACATTTGTTATTTTTCTTTATGGTTTTACAATGCTAATGTTCAAATGATGCCATTTTTATACTAAATAACTGACAAAACAATTTTTTTTTGCTGTTAAACCCATCTTAGGCTCTGTCTTGCAATGTGCATACCTCAATATTAGGCCTATCTGAGTTTGCTGACACCTATAAAATATGTCAACAAAGCAAAGGGGTAAAGATTTTTCAGGAATAGATCCCATTCCTCCTAGGTCACTTGTCTATTTTGATTAATGAAGCCCAGCTTTTCAAGTACAGAAACCTTTTTATGAACTTAGAAATGTGTTGTATAATCCATATATTTTTCTTCATCTCTGTTTTCTCTTCAGTCCTTCAACTATTTACTACGTCAACTTACTTACTCATTAGGAAAAACTGCTTGTTTAAATCCAGGTTTTCTTCTTTTGGAATATCAGCATATACTACTTAATGTATAACTATACATGTTAATTTTCATAAACTCTAAAGAGACCTATTTTTATATTTCTTTGTATCATTAATTTTAATGACACCATACTGTCTTAGGATACTTTTTCTTTTGAATAAAGATTCAGTGAAATGGGTCAAAATAAAGAAAGTCTACTACTTAATATGAACAAGAATCACAAAACCAAGGTGAGATTGATCAAGTAATTATTCACAGAAACAATGTAAAATACATGCATCATGAGTTACTTCTTTTAAATATTCTTCCTAGTATTAAAAATAACAAATGAAAAAGTAGTTTTTTGTTTTTGTTTTTGTTTTTTTTTAAAGAATAGCTCTTTTGTTACCTGAAAATTTGCACTATCATTGCATCTTCCCCAAAGGATCTTTTTTTTTAAAGTATAAAACCAAGAAAATAGGGTTGTAGCATAAAAATCCTGGCAGAATCCTAAATACAGTGTTGCAACTGTCACAATAATATATGTGCAATGAACTACCAAAGGCAGTAAAAGAAGCCACTAATATAAATTGTTTTAAAATGGGAGATAGGCAAGTATTTGGAAAAAGAAATGTTATGGGGGTAGAAATGCTAAATCAATGTAAGGATGTGCAGTAAATGCCAAGTTACAGAGCTGTTATAAGACTTACTGCAAAATCTCAATGCATCGTTATTTTTCCTTAGAGCAAAATGAAGTTATTACCAGATTCCATGCCAAATCCTATGGATTGTCATGATAAAGTGGTAACAAATTGACATTTAGTGTGCCAAGTCATTGACTGGAGCTTCCAATTTCCTGCACAAAATAAAATGTCTTGCATTTTATGTTAATATCTTCCAACTTTTTTACAAAGGTAACTGCCTGATGTTTACTTCATGCAGCCCTGAACCGTAATATCAGAACTTCTGATCTGGTCAGGAGAAAATGTGTAAGCACTAAGCAATTCTACTTCTCAAATTTGCAAATCTTGATTTTCAGTGTTCATATATAGTGCCTACAGAAAGAAAAATAGTCATGGGTACATTCTGCAGTGCATTTCCTTTAAGAAAATGATGTGGAAATAAATATACCATCTGATGAAAAAAAGAAAAATGGAAGTTGCTCCATATATTTCATGTGTTTTATGTAACATTGAATAGTGATCATAAATATGTAAATTGTTTTTATTTAGAACAGCAAATCTGTTTTGAAGAGTATATTAATAAGGTTATAGCATATCAAAATGTAAGTAATTTTTATATTGTCCTTTTTTTTTTATTTTACCTGTGATTTTTTATATTAGGTTTTTTAAAAATAGGATTGTTACACAAGGAGAAAACCATGGCTATTAAGATGACTGAGGAATAGAATTTCCTTATACTAAGAACCAACTACAAGGGTTTGATTTGTTTAGTTAGTACAATAACAACAAGAGTTCAAAAGCTTACTGTTCGTAAGCACTTTCAAGGGGAAAAATGCCAAGGCAAAAAAAAAAAAAAAAATAAGAAATGAGTATACATTGCTAACCCAAGAAAAAATTAACTTGAAAGTTAAAAGATTTCTTGCTGTCAGACTAGTAAGGCACGGAACATCATTCTGATGTAAGGATTGTGGTGGGAAAAGGAGTAGAAGGAAACTACTACTGACAGTGCAAGCAAACTTGAGAAAGAACTGTAATGACCAGGCAGGAATATCCTGGCTTGTCCTGCCTTGCTGTGATGTGAATGTTTCTTGAATCATCATTTGCTAGTATATGTGGATGCAATGGAGGAGAGCGTTTGCTTCTAAAATGACCGATGAAGTGTAGAGATGATATTTGGCTTGTGGAGAGAGAGTATTTCCCACTACAGCTTCTTCCAGTTTCTCTTCTGTGAATTACCCAGGTTTCTGAGCTGATCTTGAGTTACTCTGCAGGCATGCAGCCAACCTAAAGGGTTTTCCAGAACGACAGTGCTTCAGTATATAACAATGGTGGTAATGAAATTCTTCTACAACCCTTAATTCTGCAGATAGAAGAATAGTTCCTAGTTACATGCCCTGGCACACATCCATATATCATAAAGCTCTTTAAGTACAAAACCACACTTGAATCCAGCAGGGTTTTGAAATGCAGAGAATTTTCACTGCATTTGATGGTGATCTGCTTCAGTTTCAACTAAATGAACCAAAAACTGAAAAAGTGAAACCAACAACTTGGACACCATGTCAAATCTGAAACACTAGCAACAGGCTGAAACATACTTCTGACCAAGAGGCGGTTGAGATAAACCTTTTAGGAGATGTTCTTGAAATTGGCTGAATATCTGAATTCTCCCTTACTGGATCTCATGTCTTAGAATATAACATGAGGAAAACACAAAATCTCTCTGGAGGCAGTTAACAAACATACAAAAATCAATGACACTGCGGAGAGCATACTCATGTCAGAGTGCATAAATTTCTTCCCTGTTTCATTAAGTGAACTTGCTAAAGCAAGAAAGGAAGGGATATTGCTCTTTAGACATTTCAGGATGCTTCATTAAAAAATCTGAAGAAAAGGAACTTTCATTCACTAGCTTTCTTAAAAACAATATGCCCTCTAGATGACTCTTCAAATCAGCTTCAGCTATTTTTGCAAAATTTGTTTTCATAAGAAATCGACAGGATTGGCTTCTGAAATAAGAAATAATTTTTCAGTGCCTCTGGAGTCACATTACTGGCTGACATTGCTTTATAAGAAATCAAGATTATCCTGAGACTGCTAAAACTTGCATTTCTTTAAGTTGAATTAAAAATGTCAAGCAAATGAGAGAATTATTTCCATGCCTCAGTACCCACATTCACATTGTAAAGATTACTCCAAGCTCCCCTAATTCAATGAATTCTAGCTAAAAGATTTATTATTTCAGGCCTTTTTTAAGGCTCATCTATTTTCTACTGTGATTGTTCATTGTCTTTATAATAATCCAAGTATTCTGTTTGCTGCAGATTTACTCTGAATACATAATTTTAAAATAGTAGGAATAGCACGAGCAAATAAGCCAACACACCAGTATATGCTAGTCAGGTAAGCAAATTTCTTTATAATGACTTTTTAAAAATACACTTAAGGTCTTTCTTCCCTAGGAGTTCCTTCTGATATGCTTAGAAGTTCTGGTTATGGATGGGACTCTCTGTCTTACAGGTTATGAGTGTATAAAATAATTTCCATAGAAGTGATGTGAAGAAATGACAACATGCTCGTGGTTAAGGTCATCTGTGAAATATATCAACTAGTATTGCTTGCTTCATTTTTCATCAGAGGTGTGAATGTTATTATTGAATTTGCTAGTTTTTAATCTGTTTGTAGACATGTCTGTTCCTTTGCAATCTGGTCCATTGCCTATACCCACACTCCCTCCAGATCTTATGTATTTTTATATAGCGTAATTGCAAACAAGGCTCTGATGAACTTAGTACAAACAGCAAATGCTTTTCATAGGTACGTGAAAAATGCATCTAATAACATTTGCTAAAAAGAAACTGGAAAAAAGATCCCATCGGCTACTTTTCCACTGTTTATTGTCTCCACATCTGTTACTGAGCTCTCAATGCATGCTTGGAAGGAATGGGAGAAAGGGCAATTCAGTTGACATTTCCAGTAGCAAAATGATACTATTGTGTTAACACTATGAAAGGTGATGGTAAGCCTATGTCATGTTCTTCCCTGAGATCAAGTTTTTCTTTGATTTATTGTATGACAGGCATTAGTACATTATTCCATACTTACTTCTAACTACAGTCACTGCACCAGGGTTCATAGTATGTTTAAGGACATGTCTGATTTGGAAGATAGAAGCACAACACACCTATTAAGGTGCTGATAATAATGACCTATACTCTAGCTAACAGCCAGCAGTTCTGCTCACAAGTCCTATATTTGGGAACCACAGTGTCAGTATGTAAACAGCCACTAAACTGGTTACCCCTATCAACATTTGTCACTTAAGCCATCCAGAAGCACATTGATCTTATTGATCTTAATTGAGGGCTGCAGGGAGGTTTTTTGGTTTTCTGGAAAAAAAAAAAATAGAGTGCATTTCTGGTAAAGAATTAGAGAGCTGTTGACATATTTTGGCCTTAGGGACAGCTTCTCCACCCTGCTGCTAACTTCCCTCCAGCTCTTCTTCCATCAGACAAAATCACTGAAGACCTATGGCTTGTTTTCCCTGGCAACCACAGCATCTGGCAGAGATATGGAATATTTGTCCCTGTTTGGTATATTGATAATAGGCATTCACATGGATTTATTGAAAAGTCTTCTCAACTTCATTACCATTAATGTTTTCAGTAGTGGAAGCTCAGGAAGGAACAAGAATGAAACTGTGCTATATAAACAAATTCATGTCTGCCACATGGAAATTTCTTTGATTTTCTTTCTTTTGTATTTGGATCTTTTTAATTTCTTCTGGCTGTGCATTGTAAATCTCAGCTGGCAATAGTAATATGGAGCACATGCAATTTTTCTTTCAGCTAGTTGAGCTGTTTCTCCTCTATTTCTTGTAAAAACCCCTAAAATATTATATATACACACAAAAATGCACTTCTTCAAACACAGGTCGCCTAGAATTACTAGCTTTTTAAAAGGATGACATTTCCAGTTACATTTTTGGTACTACATAAAATGAACAGGCAACTGTGCTCTGGCCCAAGACCATCTTGTATAGTACAAATTTTATCCATGCAAGTAGATTTTTTTCCTCTCCCTCCTCTATTGGGAAAGATTCTGAATCCATGCTACCTTATGAACTAGTCATTTTCTAATGCTGAAGAGATTCTTAGTTGGCAGGGGTCAAAACTATGCCATGGACAGTAATAACAACTTAAAGAGCATGGATGATTGTGTGACAGTGTGGACATATCCTGTCTTTATTAATTTTACTAGCATAAGTATAACCTTCTTATCAGGAGGTGTATAACCTATATACATATTGGTAAATGTAGGCAGGACAAAAAAGTGAACTGAACTCTTTTTATGAATATCGTATGAAGACAATCAAGAGACACAGGTACCAGTTACAGTGGAAACCACAGTTAGCACCAGCTTGACAAGGACATGCGCTATTTGAAAGCATTCCCTTAGCTAGTGTTTCTAGTCAGCAGTCACTGTGGGACTCACGCTAACAAGTAAAATTAACATACTGTGACAAGATTCATTCTTAAGCAAGACAAGTATTATCTCATCTCCCTGGTCCTGAAAAAATGAGCAAGGATGTCTGAAAATCTATCAAAGCCATTAACTTTCAATTGAGATGTTCTGGTTTAGCAAACTACCCTGGTAAAAAATACAGACAGGTCTTGTCCTTAATGACTACCTTCAATATTTACTCTGCTGTATGCTGAAATGGGAATAGAGTTGGCTTGAAGTAAACGGTACGGTAAATATGTCTAAGCATTGATATATTTGAGTAAAAAGGCATATATTTACAGCAGATGATATTTAATCAGGGGTAGTAATTAAAAATCTCTTCCAGGGTTTGCCAATAAAAGTCATAAAAACAAGAAATTAAAATAAATTATGGATTATGTGAGTGTTCTTACATCTTTTTCATGGGGAGGTGCCAGCATTAATAATGCTGGCATTTTGCATTATAGTTAAAGAATATCATTGTTGCAAGGTATTTTACAAAAATACTTACATTTAATTCTTTTCAGAAAAAAAAAAAGATGGGAGCAGAGTTCATACTTCGATCTTATGTATCTCTCCATTTTTGTTGGTTTCCTTTTTAATTATAACAGCTGGAGACTAAAGAAGTGAAAACTAAAATTCTGGAGAACAGCTAAGAGCTTCAGAAACATGTATATGTACGGACACTTAGGCTAGGATTTATCTGACTGAATATAGAGATGTACTTTTCAGCAAGTAACTTTCAGCTCCCTTTATAATAATAAAAAAGAAGACACAGACTTATGTGGGGAATATTTCATATCATCCCATAAGTACTTCTAAATTAACTCTAAATCTCCTAAATTGAGTCTATTTCAGGGTAGAAAAAAGATGAAACATTTATTGATAAGACTTACTAGAGGTACCATAGACTGACTAGCTCACCTATAAACATCTTTGTGTGCGTGCATTTGAACAGATGAATCCCACCCTTGTTGTTTTTAAATCTTAACCTTAGTGACAAAAGAAAATCCTGATGGAAAATTGGAACTGGATTTTTTTTTCTTTTTTTTTTTGCACGCTCATCTACTAAAATGAGCTTGATGATATAGAAGTCTGAGAGGACTGCCTGGCTGTGATAGTTGCTATGAATTAACTGTGGTGGGTGAAGGTCTTTTGCAAATCTTCTTACAGATACATTAGAAGAAAAGCCAGAAATATCTGCAATAAGATAGAAAATATAACCTCTACTGTTGTTCAGGAATTTGTTTTTACAGTACCGTAGGCTTCATAGTGACTTCAGTGATTTGTACTGTGACGGAAAAAGGAACGTGATCAAGAGGGAGCAATTACTTGTTGCATGGGGGAGAGAAAAGGATGGAAAGTTCCTATTTTTATCACTGTATTATTTCACTACTAAACACAAGAATATACATCTCATTCCGTGTTTTGTAATGTGCTTCTACTGAACCAGGTATACTGCATAGTTCAGTTTTATAGGTACACCTAAATTGGGATGCGATCTGCTGGAAAGCAGCAGAAATTATCAGAAGGCTAGAAAAAATTACTTAAAGGTGAAAGATCACCAAACTAACACTGTTAAGAGAAAAGAAGACTGAGGGCTAAACATGCTAACCATTTTCAAATGTATGAAAGGCCACGGCAAAGAGATAGGGAAGAAATTTCTGTGCTCCCTGTTCACTGTAAATCAAATAAGTAAGATTAAACAATAAGATCAAACTAAAGAGGTAGTTTAGAGATTACAGTATAAGTCTACAATGGTATGGATGGTTCAGCACTGCTTTTGGGGATAAAACAAATTCTGACATCAGTATTTAGTCTTTTTTAAGTGTGTTAGATATTTTGTTTGTTGAAAATGACATAGAGAGAGTTGATGATACACTGCAACAGCTAAATGTTCTTTAAGAGACCTGTCCTGGCTTATTTTTCCATGATTTGAATGTACTCCTCTAGAAACTCTATGAAACTGTTGGTTTCTTTTTCTCCTGTGCTCCATTTCATTTTTCATCTGCCTTGTTTTGCCTCAGAATTCAAAGGTAGCTTAATTTATTCCTGTTTTAATGTTAGTTTCATTTTCTTACCCTCACAGAACCTACTGTTCTCCTATTGTACCTCCTTCACAGGTTTTAATTGCTGTCCTGCAAAAGTTTCCCTTGGATATCTGACACAGTTTATGTTCTCTAACACTGCATTTCCTTTCCAACTTCCATAAATATTTCTAGAGTATTTTAGTTATGAATGTCCTGTTTAATTGAATTTTTATATTTACTCTCCTGCACTTTCTTCATCTTTTTAATCCACCTAGTTATATTGATTGGTTTTACCTGGGCAATTGTAATTTTTTTTTTTCTCCACAATTAGTGAATCTAAATAAAACAAACAGCAGTTTCTTGCACAAATATATATTATTTCTACCAATCTTTAACTACACATAGCCTCTTAAATCCATCAGGAGGATCTTAAAATTCAAAGAAACATTACATTACCTGCCAACAAGAAAAGAAACCCATAAACAAACCCTGGAAGTTAAAAACACAAAGCTAACAAGCTCATTGGTGAAGTCCTTGTCACAATGAAATCAATAAAAGTTTCAGATTTCTCGAGTCAGAGCTTAATTTACTATATTTTTAGTGTATGCTTTAATTTGTCACCTAAATTCACCTTTATATAGCTGTGCAACCCTTCTTTTAAGGCACCAAAATTATACGCCTGCTTAGGCTAGTGATGAGGTCAACATCACCAGTTTTTAGTTCTAGTTATTAGATCACCATTAATTAACTATTGCAACTTTGCTTACAGGTTCCGTAATAATGTTTTAGCCAATATTCAAGTATCTGTTAGAAAGAATTTCTCTCTCCACACCAAACACGCAAAAAGTTTCTCTCCCCAGTAAATCAGTCCTTTCTTAGATCTAGGAAAAAGTCTGTATAACAGAGGAACCAAGTTAAATGCATAAACTAACAAGAAACTCTGTAATGGTAAAAATCTCTGTTTGAAGTATGGAAAAATTGCAAAACAAAGATGATCTAGAGCAAACACATGTGTTAAATCCTCAGATATGTAGAGGAACTTCAAGTGCAAATCATTAGGAAGCTATGACCAATACGGAATTCTTTTCCCCTGCACCGCTAACAAGTAGACACTGGCTGAGTGCTCAAATTAGTAGCTGCTGCTACCAGGTTTACTGAGTTTTATACAGAGAATAAATTAGTTTCCGAGGAAGTAAAAGTCCAGCTCCCTGAGCTGGAACGTTTTTATCCAAGGACATATTAAAAAAAAATAATCACTGTAGGAACCATCCTCTGAATCACCCAGAGATGTAGTGGGATCTTTAAATTTAGATTTAATGACTTCTAATGGGAAGATATGTCTTACAGAGAAGTTATGGATTTGCTTCAGAAATTATCAGATGGAGTTCTTCACCCTGTATTTTCCATGGAAGCAATAAATTACCAATAAAAGCGCCTCTGGTTTAAAAACTTGTGATTTGGAATCTTGTTTGTTTGCTTGCTTTGAAGAGAAAGGACAAAGCAACATTAGTTAGCAGTGCTTAAAGTAGTTGGAAAATTTTGCACAAAAAAAAAAAAAATTATGTGCAAAGGTTAATTTACACTATTGAAATAAATGAATGGCAATAAATTCTTTTTTTTTGGCAGGGTTTGGTGAGTTCTCCCAATGATGAATTACTGTAATTAAAGTAATGTAGAGCTGATTCCAACAAAACACCAGTGTAAGCATTAGACTTCAAGGAAGGGCACGGGATATTTATGAAATCTAGACTTAATACAGCAAATTTACATACACTGTGGACTTCCCAACCTTCTGTCAGTCCTACTGACTGTGTTCCCTGCTAAGTAATTTTGCCTATTTTTTTTATTATAAATGATTAATATTTATTTTTGTTCTTTATATGAAAGAAAAAGAAAGAAAGAACAAAGAAGGAAAAGAAAAGAAAAAAAAAAGAGTAGATCTGCTGGTCTTTCTTTGTTGCAACATGCACGTATTCCTGGGGAATAATGTTTGCTGCTTACTTAGACAATGTCTGCCTCTGGAGTGGACACTGGTCAGGAGTGGACACTGTACCAGAAGACTCCTAGTAGTGCTACCTTCAGTAGAAGTTCCTGAGCAGAAAGATGGATGGGATCCTAATTTAGAAAGTTTGGAGTTATATTCTTGTCACCTTGTTAATTAAAATTAACAAGGCGATTTTGCGATTAGTAGGCAATTTGATTTCTGTTTTAAAGTTTCTGGTAAAGTTTAAAATCAGAACAACTCTATGCTAAAGAGCAAAACTGACCGTTCAGTTTAAGTAACAGAATCATGCAACTTCTACAATCTCAAAGTCTTGAGATGACCAAATTAGATTGGTGGCTCTCCTCGTTTCCCCTGGCAGCTGTATAGTGTGGGTGAGTTCTCCCTCCAGCCCATACCAGGTTCATGGATCAGTGCTGTAATTTCCACTGATGCTCTGGAGACCCAGGACAGGGAAGCTCGGTGGGTATTGAGGCTGCAGCCAGCAACTAAGAGCAGACCCATTCCTTGAATATATAGGTATTTTTAAAGTGCCCCAGATTATCATGCTTTACCATGTCCCTGAACCAGTTATATAGGCTAGCCAGAACTCGAAGCACTATGGCTTCCTCAGAGTTTTGTTCTTTAGTTGTGTTGTAACAAGTAAACAAACCATTTAGTTTGAAGCCAGCTTGAGGAATAGGTATAAACCATTTACAAATGTGTTTGGCTCCTGTCCTTTAAGGACTGCACCCTCCCCACAAGTACTTTTGGCAGTCATCCAGTTTCCTCATGACGTCATCAGTAACATAATCCCAGAGATTTATCTCTTGTCCCACCTTGCATAGCCTGTTAGAGACATGAAAGCATAAAACTTTTAGGCAGTAGGATAATAAATAAAACAACACCTCTGTATGCTACGTGTAGGTATCCACCAGGTGACGCTTCTGTTGTCTTAAAAATCATTTAAAGCACTTTATTAAATCTCTATTTGCTGTCTTGCCTAGAAGCAGCTACTAATCCCTTAAAAGTCCAGAGAAGCTCAAGGCAGATTTTTAAGTGAATAAAAGTTCTTAGAGCCTGAGGATACATAGAGAGTCAGAGTTCTACAGAATTCAGTGACCTGCTTGAGGAATTTACAGCTAGTTTATCATGAAAGACACATGCACTTGTGAATTCATTTTTTTTATTATTTTGGTTTTTACATTTTACAAAGGATACTTTATTTTCTACAGTGTGGTCCTTGGGCTTGATTTCTCTCTCTCTGGATATTTGAACTTCATTTTAGAGAGAGAAGAAAATGCCATTATTAATGTTGAATTTTCACATTTATATTTACTCTTTAACTATGGGACAACTCTGGAAAATACTTACAGAAAGACATTTTCATCTGCTGTTTTCAGCATCTGCTGTTTTCTCTGAGTTTCACAATCACAATTAAGTTGATCCCATATTACCTTTGATAACTTCAATACCATAGTGCTATGGTGATTTTTATAGTAAACTCATGACTATGATTTTTTTACAGCAAAGAAAAACATAATCATGTCTCATAGAAACAGGAATCATAGCTTTTTGAGACCATTAGTGATACTCTGAACTTTTAGGATAAATATCTTTGGTTGTTTTGAAATGAATGATATCCCTTTGATAATTTCAGGATTGTCTTTTTAATGTCACTGGAACAATAACTAGACTAAATGGACCAAAATAATGAAAGACATTGATAGAATCCTATCTGTGAATAGAGCTCACTGAACAGTTGCATGTGGATTTTTAATTTGTATTCGGCCAGTGTCTATACAACCAAAACATTTGGACAAAATAAGAGAAAAAAGGCATAACTTTTGTTTTCTACCCTATTTTTCATTTAAGAACTTTCATTAATTAGTTTCTTATAAAAGGCACAGTGATTTTTCCTTTAGATTTAGTTACTGTCTTCCCGAGATAAGCATAGTAAAATATTTATCAGTTAAAGGAATAAATATTGTGATAACATTTTTATGATGCAGAATTAATTATTCTTTAGTGTCCTTGTAAACGTTTGCTCTGTGCCCAACTAACACATGAAGAAGATGCAATATAAACGGACAGTCTATTATGTTTTATATCCCTTTAAAAGCATAACAGCTTCAAAAACCATTTTACGAGTCTTTGGGGACTGATGAAATTTATACAAAAAAAATTTTTATTCTCAGTGCTGTTTAACGCCCTGTATTGAGTTTGCATGGCGAGGTTTTGGTAGCGGGGGAACTACAGGCATGGCTTCTGTGAGAAGTTGCGAGAAGGTTCCCCTGTGTCCAAGACGGACCCACTGCTGGCCAAGGCTAAGTCCACCAGCAACTGTGGTTGCGCCTCTGGGCTACATATTTAAGAAGATTAAAAAAAAGGAAAAAAACCCAGCATGGCAGCAGCCAGAAAGAGGAGTGAGCATATGTGAGAGAAACAACTCTGCAGACACCAAGGTCAATGAATAAGGAGGAGGAGGAGGGGTTCCAGGAGCTGGAGCAGATTCCCCTGCAGCCCGTGGTGAAGACCATGGTGAGGCAGGCTGTCCCCATGCAGCCTGTGGGGATCCACAGTGGAGCAGATATCCACCTGGAGCTCGTGGAGGACTCCACGCCAGAGCAGGTGGATGCCTGAAAGAGGCGTGACTCCATGGGAAACCCACACTCAAGCAAGCTCCTGGCAGGACCAGTGTCCCCATGGAGAGAGGAACCCACGCTGGAGAAGGTTTGCTGGCAGGACTTGTGTCTCCTCAGGGGCCCCATGCTGGAGCGGTCTATTCCTGAAGGACTACACCCCATGGAAAAACTCACGTTGGAGAAGTTCATGGAGGACTGTCTCCAGTGAGGGGGATCCTATGCTGCAGCTGCAGAAGAGTGTGAAGAGTGCTCCTCATGAGGAGGAAGGAACAGCAGAAACAACCTGTGATGAACTCACCGCAACCACCGTGCCCTGCCCCCTGTGCTGCTTGGGGGGAGGAGGTAAAGAAAATCAGTAGTGAAGTTGAGCCCAGAAAGAAGGGCACAGGGGGGGAAGTTGTTGTAAGATTTAGTTTTTATTCCTCATTACCCTACTCTGATTGGATTTGTTATAAATTAAATTAATTTTCCCCAAGTTGAGTCTCTTTTGCCTGTGATGGCAACAGCTGAGTGATCTCCTTATCTCCACCCAAGAGCCTTTTGTCATATTTTGTCTCCCCTGTCCAGTTGAGGAGAGGGACTGATAGAGTGGCTTTGGTGGACAACTGGTGTCCAGCCAGGGTCAACCCACCACACACTCTCTTGCAGCACTCTATCATATTTCTCTATCTGTGGTTTGAGGAGAAATGGTTAGTGTCTGACCTATCAATTTTTTACCATTTCACTGAGAAGAAAACGTCTCAGGCACTCACTTCTGTTGAGGATTCCAATATTAAGATGCACTCAAACATACGGGTGAAGCTGAAAGAAATCAGTCCCTTTGAATGGAAAGTCCTGGAGCAAGCAGGCTTCCTCCTTTTTCAATAGCAAGAAGCTGAGAGATTGGAAGACAAATGAGAACGGGAGCTAGAAATGTGGTATGCCAGAGCACAGACAGCCTGAAAGAGAGTTTTTAAGCATGGCTGGCAAGCAGCCTTCTGAGTTTGTTTTCTCTCTTCATTTCAGAGAGAAGAAACTACTTAAAACAGCCCTCAGTGAGAGTCAAGTGCTGCTCTTTCCTAAGAACAGAGGCTTAGTGACTTATTTTGCAGTGAGGTGAAGAATTCCCAGAAAGATCTGAAGCAAAAAAGTGTCAATGAGTTTCTCATGTGGTCTAATTCTGTGTGATTTCTTCAGGGAGGGATGTGAAGTTGTGTACCTGGATTCTACTTTTGAAGTACAATACAAGTTAAACTTGCAATCTTTACTGCTACGTATCTCAGGATTCACTGATGTAATTAAATTTTTGCAAACCCCATGCAAGATATACTTCTGTGTAGCCCACACCTCACCTTTTGTGCTCATTTTGTTATTGCGTTCCTTTTCTTTCCAATTGCATTGGTCAAAAAGCTTAAGAAAAATTAAAAAATGCTGGTATTTCTTCTGTATTGAAATCTCAGTGCTTGAAACATAAAGCTCTATTACCTAGTTCTAACCCACACTGCCTTTTCTTCATTTCTCTGTGATAACTTTGACATATCTCTGCAATAGGTCTATCTGCATAAGCTTGACAATATGGCTTATTTTAAAGAGGGAAAAACAAGATAGACAATAAGAAATTCGCTTCCAGGTGCTGCTGCTGTTGTTTGCATTTTAAGAGCCTAAGAATACTTCTGCTTCCCCACAAGTGCCTGCCAGTGAGCAGGATTCAATGTAGCCATTCAAAAATTGTGCTTTACCTACCAGTCTATTGCTTATCAGTCTTTGAACAGAGGCCAGTTTTCACCGACATTGCTATGCATCAGTCAAGAGGCGAATGTAACACATGGGGCATTCCCAAACTAACTACAGTAGATATGCTAAGGCTGTGCCCATGCTAGTAAATTAAATATGCTTAGGAGTACTCTCAGGCATGAGCTCTGACTGAAAAGGGATGTCCATTGATGTTTATCACCCCTTATCCTCCAGGGTAAGCTGGCTGCATTCCTGGGGATAGCTCAAGTGTGCTCTGAGTCCTGAAGCATGTCTGGCCATAGTCCATGTGACATGGAACAAAATCACACCTGGCAATGTCTTCATAGACAGCTGCATTTCAGTACTGGAAACAGCACCAAACATCACTTGATTTACTAGTATAGACATATCTATAAAGACCAAGGCATAAAAACAAGGTGCACAAGCCTAGCCCAAACCATGTGTACTTCCTCAGGTGACCTGATGCTTTCAGGTCTTCATAGTTCTGCTGCTCTTTACACCAAAGAGAAGTGAACAAAAAGTTTACAGTGATTTGAACTTTGCATGTAGTTGTCCATATGAGAAAAAAAAAAGACAAAATTCGTCATTTTTTCAACACTGTATTTTTTTATTATTTCTAGTTTATCTACAGAAACATAAAATTCTGTTTGTTAGCCATGCTTACTAAGGTTTCTATTCTAGAAAGAAATTATTTTGTTGTAGTTCATCAACAAGATATATCTACCTCGGTTTGTACTATTACTCTTGATAAAGATGTCACCATTCTAGAATAATTACATTAAATGAAAACATTCACCTTTTCTTCACCTCTCACTAAACATATATTTCAGTAATAACATTAACTTAAATTGGTGATTGCTTGAAGAGACCTCAACCTCTTGAGTAAAAGGCATTAGAAAGAATCAGAACAAATGGAAGAGGTAAATTAACAGACTCTGTTTCATTCCAAGTAAGGTATTCATGTCTCATGCAGTATTATAGATATTGTAACTGCATTTTAAACAAAGCATTAAATAAATATTACCAAAAGTTGTCTATTAAGGATTAATTGTATTTTTGTCAGTTGTTTTTTGTTTTGTTTTGGGTTTTTTTCGTGTATAGCCTGGAATGATCTTGATGGGTAGCGTTAATTTTCCAATAATTCTGTTTATTTTTCTTTTTTAATACCAATTTAGGCTATGTTTGCCTACATAGAGTCTTAATGAAATGACATCAAATGAGTCAAGAGATGGAAAGCCAAAATGATTCTGGAAGAGGATTTTAATCAGACATTTAAGTCTTGATTGTTAGCATTTCTTTAGCTCCTGTACATGATGAACACTTTGGGGGAAATTATGTAGTAGGGACAGGTACCTCCATCTGTCCATTCAGCATGAAAAGTTACACAGAATACACAGCCTGTGTTTCCTGTCAAATTAGGATAACATGGTGTCACATATCTCTAATAAAATAACAGAAGAAATATTATTTATAAATAAATATCTAAATAAAAAGGATATTGGAGAACTCTTTTGTCCCTTCTGCATTCCAAAAGGTCTTTCACAGCTCTGCTGTTGTCCAGAAACTGGAAGCACAAAATTTCACAGGCCTAGCTTAAAGTACATTTTTTATTCACAATACTTCAAAGTACATAAAGATTTTCCACAGCTGCTTTGATTTACCAACAGAATTAAATATTCAAAATTCCATTTTCTGAGATTAAATCTTGTAACCTTTTGTATTATTAATAATTTAGACAGGTGATATCTGTGATTGAACTAGAATTACTCATATAACTAAATTTATGCATGTATTTGAGTATTCCAGAGATATTCAACCAGACCATTTTCTGCAGGTCTTGTTATAGCTTAAACTACATAGTAGTTATCTATAGATTCTTCAACAATGCTTCAGAGGAACCTCTTTGAAAGAACAGGAGATCCATTCAATCATAGCAGGCTATGAAAAACATAGCATAAGAAGCCAGAAAACCTGTTCTTACAATTTTTTCATTGTCTACAACCGGACATTTAAATATAAAAGTCTACTTTCTTTTCCTTTAACTGTATTTTTGGCTGATTTTACCCCAGCCGTTCACATGAGTTTCAAGCATGAACCCGATCTATTTAGATAAATATTTATACTTTCTAATAGTTCATATATATAGCTGAGTTAAAGTAAGTATAAAAGATCCTTCTGCCATTGATACGCCACCAAACGTGGTCAGAGGAATGAGAATTAACTGTGTAAGTACAATAGGCAAGACTGGAAAAACAGATTTCTGTAGATCTGGCTGCTTTGTTGATGCCAGTGGCTCACAGGGGGTTGGAAAGAGCAGTCTATAGCCAAATGCCTAAACTTTTCCAGATGTGAGACCTGGACTCAGACTAGGGTCTTCTGTGGGCCAGCACTGCTAAGGAGGTTAGAGTACTGAACTGCTGTTTGCAAAGTTCAAGTTGCCTCATAGAGCACCTTAGCACTTAACATGAGTTGTCTGAGTCCACCATCTAGGAAGGGCATGACTTTTTAGATATTAATATACATTGAATAAGGACAATACAACTTCCCCAACACAGGTAGTGGAAGAAAAATAGCAGCCTTAAAGATTTACGTCTGTAGAATCTTATTGTAGTGTAAATTGCACAAGAGGACACATTAAAATCAAGGGGAATAAATGAAATTGCTGAGGGGATCAGTCAGGGATATTAAACTTTTTATAGTAAAAACACAAACAGCCACACAATTTCTAAATTATGCCTTGCCCAGGTGAAAAGGCAGGACACTACTTTATAACATGTGTATCACAAGTTCAGCAGGAATGCAAGTTCAGTAGGAATGATACAATTTGTGATAGCTCTGCTAAGAATAGGGATAGCCATTGCTTCCTAGAGGTTCAAGTTAAAGGAGGAGCTGCTGTTAGAGCGTTCACATGCTATGGTGTTGCATACATACACTCACTTATTCTCGGGTGCACTTCCTCCTTCTTATCTGACTTATCCAACTTACCCAACTTTTCTTAACCTACCTAACTGCAGAATAAGGCAGGGCAACCAGTGCTGTGACAAATATTCCTTAGTTGACTCCCAAGATGAGATCCAGAGGGCCAACGACCTCAAGGGTGTGTATGGCTGTGGTTCTCATGGGGGACTTCAACCACCCTGACATTTGCTGGAAGGCAACACAGCTGGAAGGCATCCCCAGTCCCGGAGCTTTCTGCAGACCATTGATGATAACTTTTTGACACAGGTGCTGAAGGAACCTATGAGGATAGGTGTGCTGCTGGACCTTGTGGTGACAAACAAGGACTAGTTGGGGATGTGAGAGTCGGGGGTAGCCTTGGCTGCAGTTACCATGAGACGGTGGAGTTCAGGATCCTGCATAGAAGAAGCAGGTCCAAAAGCAGAATTACAACCCTGGACTTCAGGAGAGGTAGCTTTGGCCTCTTCAAAGACCTCCTTAGAGGAATCCCATGGGCTAAGCCTCTAGAAGGAAGGGGGATGCAAGAGAGATGGTTAATGTTCATGCATCGTTTTCCTCCAAGCTCAAGATCGGTGCATCCCTAGAGCAAGAAATCAGGCAAAGGAGGTAGGAAACTTGCATGGATGAGTGAGGAGCTTCTGGAAAAACACAGATGAAAGAAGGAAGTTTACAGAATATGGAAAAAGGGATAGGCCACTTGGGAGAAGTATAGGAACATTGTCAGAGTATGCAGGGATGCAAGAAGGAAGGCTAGGGCCCGCTTGGAATTAAATCTAACAAGGGATGTCAAGGACAATAAGAAGGGCTTCTTCAAGTACTTTTACTACATCAGTAGTAAAAGGAAGACTAGGAAAAATGTGGGCCCACTGCTGAATGAGGTAGGTTCCCTGCTGATGGAGGATGCAGAGAAGGCGGAGTTACTGAATGCCTTCTGTACTTCAGTCTTTACTGCTAAGGCCACCACCAGATCCTGGAGGTAAGAGAGAGAGCCTAGGGTCAGGAAGACGCTCCCTTGATCAAGGAGGATCAGGTTAGAGATCACAGATTGACACACTTTCTCAAGTATTGTTAGTAAAGCACTCTGTCCTAAATAATTTAATTATTTGAAGACTTGTTTTCCAATTACTTACAGGCCTACTGTGTTTATTTTTCTTGAGAAAGGGGTCAGGATCCTTTTTTAAGCTTTTATTCATAGTGATTAATTAGAAATAAAATCTTATGGGAGGGCACAGAAGGAGTGTTATTAATAATGTCTTTGATATAATGATGATATCTTGTCTATGCCTTTGTGTATTCTTTTCTGCAAATCTCTTGGCTTTGCTTTTCTTTCATGTTATTTTCTAATTCTGAAAGTGCTTCTCACCTTTCACGAGGTAAATATTTTGTTTCTGATTTGTTAGCTACTTTTAAACCCAATCTTTTCATAATAATTTCAGTTCATAGCTGATGACTCATTCTGCTTTGTCTCATATTTTAAGTACAGAATTTTATCTACCCAAGTCAGATGGCAGCTGGTATCATAATAGTCATATCACATATCACGGATGTTAAGCACGAAACAGAACTGGCAATATGTAAGAAAGACATAATTAACAAAAATTAGTCGGAATATGACAACTGTATTCCGTGGGAATCAGAGGAAACCTATGAATAATACAAAGCTAGTGATACTACAGAACACAAGTGTTCTCTTTTGTTCATTTATCTTTCTGATGTTGTAAGTTGAAAATAATCTATACCACAAAACCAAGATGAAAAGACGTTATCAAGACTGTATGGACTTCCCTTTCAGGAAGTTTGTTTATAGCTAGATATTTTAACTTTTCTTTTTTTTCTAAATTACAGCCTAAGGCTGTGATAATGGTAGAAAAAATATTAAATCTGATAAGAGACAAGACTGTGGAATTCAAGAACTTCCATACTCTCCTCAGTAGTAAACAGAGAGACGCAACCATGGACAGAAGGAAAGGCAGGTCCACAAAATGTTAGGTGCAGTATCTGACTTTTTCCCGCACTGTATTTCTTTAGAAGTTAATTGGTGCTGTTAGTTGCAGTACCAGATGCAAGATTTCTTCTGTGATGATTAAAAATAATCTAAACTCTGGAAGACTTCTGACTTGTTGACACATCATAGATTACCTAATTATGAGTTAACACTCCATAATCACATATTGTAGTTTAGCTGAAATAATTGTGCAGCTTGATAAATTGCCTGTCCCCATATTATTTATTTCCAACAATAAAAATGTCTTTTACAAGAAATAACCTAACAAAGAGGGTAGAGTTAAAATGTGGTACAAATTAATCACAGTCACCCCTCTACCCTCTTTCTGACAAGAGAAATCAGACACACTTCATTACATTTTCAGTCTGTATATATGTCCTAAGGATATAATTATGTCATTACTATTTTCACAATGTCTGTTATGTCCCATTGCTTAATGACTTGTTTTTCAAAGAGATTGGCACATCATACTAAAATTGAAAGAGGGAACAGTCTGCTTCGTTTACCTGTATAGACTCTAAATCTCGATACTAGAACTAGAAAACTTCGACATCTTATAGACATCAATCCAGTTACTGGCACAGTGAATTTCAGTCAGTAGCCTTTTTGCTTCATTGGTGTTACTGCTACATGATAAAGCTAGAAATATTATTTTAAGGATGTGAGTGCCAGATTATGCACCAACTGAATGGTTAAGCTCTCTGCCACAGATAAAACATGTGGGTCCATATGCTGACCATGCCCTTTTAGTGCCTCTGGATTTAATGAATGTGTGGCAAAGTGGATCAATATGAAAGTTGCTCTAGAGATTGGCAGTGGTGTCTCATTAGTACAGCACTCATTTACTGTACTAATGCTAATGTGTAGCCTAAACTGAAGTGGATCAGACTTGTTCTTCATGTCAACACTGCATTCAGAAATGCCATTATGGCTATCATACAAACCTACTGATACTCTAAGCTGCCAGCACTGGATCTCAGGAGTACCTGGACTCGGCAACTGGCAATATACATGATTTGTGGAAAGTGACTGGAGTGCTCTTCACATCGTCCCTGAGCTATGCCCCAGAGCTGGAAAAATAATAAAAGGCTGTAATCTTTTTTCTAGTTGCTTGATATTGCATTGTTCCAATGGGTCTCTATGACTATTGAGATAGATAATGATACTCTAGTTTACAGTGAACACACCGAAGACCTGGGATTACAGTGTCAGGTCCCCATTTCTGATTCCTGAAAATGGAAACTGGCAAGGTGGGGATTTCTAAATGTGACAACATTTGCACCTAGGAGCTGGAGAAGGTGCTTCTATCCCTTTAGCCCCACTTTTCCACTTACCTGGTGCTGGCGAAAGCCTGAAAAGGAGAAAGCCATATGCGGAATATGCAGCAAGACTCTCATCAGCTCCTGAAGAAGCACATATAAAGTAGAGGAAGAGAAAAGCTGTTATAATACTGGACACACTCCTGACACGATAACAATTCCTGGAGCAATACCTTTATTTTGATCTCCAATTCTGACAGGCAAGTAAGGTGAACTTCTTTACTTTGAGGGTAACAGAGCATTGGAATAGGCTGCCCAGGGAGGTTGTGGAGTCTCCTTCTCCGGAGATATTCAAAACCTGCCTGGTTTTGTTCCAGTCCGACCTGCTCTAGGGGAACCTGCTTTGGTAGAGGGGTTGGACTAGATGATCTCTGAAGGTCCCTTCCAACCCTTGCCATTGTGTGATTCTGTGATTCTCTGAATTTAGCGGCACCAGAATGAGGTATTACTAGCAGCCCACTTTGTACGCCTGTAGGCATTTACCCTACCTGCATCTCCCCACACTTCCTAACCTGTGCTTGACCCAGGGGTCTAGGCCATCCCTTAACAGTTCTCCCTTCCTGCTTCAACATGGCGCTCAAAGTCTTTAATATTGACAGTGAAAATCCATATAGATGTGTGATGTTAAGTGAAGTTAAGGGTCTCAAAAACTTGTTAGATGAAATGCACTTGAAAAACTTTACTTTGAAACACAAAATGTAATAACACATTGAGCTTATTAAAATGATTTTTCCTTATTTTTCTTTCTAAACCAAGTTCTGTTGAAAATTATCTGTTGCAATTCTCTCAGTTGTACAAAGAAGCACAAGCAGAGCCATGCATTTTGCCCTACAATAGGTGCACATTAACCACAGCCTTCTACTGTGTCACCTGTACTGCTGTCATCACGCAGGAGTTTAACTCTCTGCCCCTTTCTGTCCCAGTGAATCTGCTTGTGTCAGGTTTATGTGATACTCATATGACCTAAAGTGGGTCCCTATTTGCCTGTTTCTCAACGCTTCTTTTCTTTTTTCCTTTAATTAATGAACTGATTTTCTGAGGTGAAAAACTACCCAGTCTTCTCACAGTTTATTAGGACTATGGAAACAAAGTGAAATACAAATGAGATTCAGCAGATGCAGCCTAAGTTTTCCTTTGAAATTTCCTTGAAAAAATAAGTAAAATGAAACTCATATTTAAACTTATATTCCTGTTTATTTGTGCAAAATGCTAAATTCCTCCTGGTTTACAGCTTCTGATAAAATCCTCATTAGAATATTAGGATATATTAGAATATATTAAAATATGTTACAGTATTATAATATTTTCCATTGTAAGGGAACTGCAGTGATTAACTAGTCCAACTGTCTAACCATTTCAGGGCTGAACAAATGTGAAAGCATGTTATTAAGGGCATTGTCCTAATGTCTCTTAAATGCTGATAGCCTTGGGGCACCGACCACCTCTCTAGGAAGCCTGTTCCAATGTTTGACCACCCTGTCGGTAAAGAAATGCTTTTTAATGTCCAATCTAAACCCCCCTTGGCACAGCTTTGAATCATTACCATGCATCCTGTCTATGGATATCAGGGAGAAGAGCTCAGCACCTCCCTCTCCACTTCCCCTCCTCAGGGAGCTGTAGAGAGCAATGAGGTTGCCCCTCAGACACCTTTTCTCCAACCTAAACAAACACAGAGTCCTTAGCTGTTCTGCACAGGAGTGAGCCGCTCCTCACAGCCCTTCCACCAGCTCTGTTGCCCTACTCTGGATGCATTCAGGGACCTGAACATCCTTCTTAAATTGTGGGGCCTAGAACAGCACACACTATTCAAGGTGAGGCTGCGCCAACGCTGAATACATCAGGACAATCACCCCTCTTGTCCAGCTGGTCATACCGTGTTTGATGCGGCCCAGGATGGGGTTTGCCTTCATGGCTGCCAGGGCACACTGATGACTCCTATTGAGCCTGCTGCCAGCCAGCACCTGCAGATTCCCTTTCTGCAGGGCTGCTCTCCAGCCACTCCTCTCCCAATTCATACTTGTGTCCCGCATTACTCCATCCCAAGTGCCGAATCTGGCATTTGGACTTGTTAAATTTCATCCCATTGATCACTGCTCAATGCTCCAACAAATCTAGATCCCTCTGCAAGGCCTCTTGTCCCTTAAGACAGCTGACTGCACCTCCCAGTTTAGTATCACAGCAAAGTTACTAATATTGCATTCAAGTCTTGCCTCCAGATCACAGATAAAAATAGTGAACAGACCTGGCCCTAGAGCTGAGCCCTGAGGAACAGCGCTGGTGGCTGTCTGACAGCCAGATGTGGCCCCATTCACTACAACTCTTTGAGCAGTTCAGCCAGTTCATCACCCAGTGCACTGTGTACCTGCTCATCTCATAGTTGGACAACTTGTCCAGAAGGATGCTGAGAGGGACACTATCAAAAGCCTTACTAAAATCCAGAAAAGCTACATGTGCCACCTTCCCTTCATCCATTAGGGATATCAAATCAATTAAATAGGACTTTCCCTTTGTGAACCCATGGTGACTGTGCCTGATGATTGCATTATTCTTTAAATGCCTTTCAGTAGCACCCAGTACAACCTTCTCCACAATTTTTTCCAGGAACTGCGGTTAGACTAACAGGTCTGTAGCTTCCTGGGTCTTTCCTCATGCTCTTGTAAAATGGAATAATGTTGGCTCGCTTCCAGTCAGCAGGGACATCCCCAGCCTCCCATGACCTTTGGTGGATGATTTAGAGTGGTCCTGCTGAAATATCATTTAGCTCAGCACCTCATTGGCCAGAATACAGTCCTAAGTATAACCAGAGTGTTCCAGAAATTGAAAATTATTTACTAAGAACTGTTTGTTAAAAAGGAAAAAAAAAATTTTTTCTGTTTTTTTTTTTTTTATTTTCTTTTACTCACACAAAATTTCCGTAATGAATTACATTAATTACTATCTGCCTTTGATCCTGTTTAATTTCTATCTTTTTCTGAACTGTCTCTGTTACAAGATATTTTTTTGTGTCTCATATAATCTCTGTTGACTTTGCTTCCTGGGCTTGTATCCAGGAAGAGACAGCAAAAACTAGAATGTGGTTTGAGCGAGTCACAGGTACATAAGTAAAAAAATGTAATTCAAAATATCTGTATCCCTGTAAGCATGCAAGCTCACAAGGAACCTTGGGTTTTGATGTGCACTGGTGCTCCTGGCTGGGCACTGAAATGCCTCAGTAGGTGAACTATGGTCTTATATATAACTGGACTTCTGAGATCCAGGCAGAGGGAATAGCCAGTGCCCACTCCCAAGCAGATCCTGATCCAACAGGAATACTCAGATACACTAGTAACTATGTGGCCATTTAGAGGTAGCTGTTTAGAAAAAAACAAGTTTTTCACCTTTAAAAATCCCCAAAGGCTTTTGCCTGAAGGTTTTTGCCTGAAGGTTTTCACCTTAAAAAACCCTATCATGGTAAGTAGTTTTGCCTTTTTATCATATGAGAGAGAGAAAAATGATGGGCAAGTGGTTTTAATTCCTGCCTTAGACAGAAATGATTTTTATTCACGGCTTCCAGCTTTAGGAAAATGCCTTATATATCAAGATGGCTTCGAGTACACCTCTGTCCCTTTTCTTATTAAAGTCAGGCAACTCATAGGCAGACAGAAACCGTTTAAATGAGGAATGACCATGAATTCAGTGACTCCTAGGGAGTGATAATTCGATAAGTAATTCTTTCTCACATTTCAGGAAGACAAAGATATGTATTTGACTTTACATAGATTTTCAGAAGAGGAAAATCTTAGATAAATGAAGATGACTGTTCTTAGATAAACTTAGATGACTATTTTAATAAATGAATGCAATACACAAACACAACTGACATTTTAAAAAATTCTGTGAATGACCTTGCCCATCTTTTTCTTTAGTCTGAATTAAGTGTTTGAAGCAAAAAATATAAAATTTGCTATTTAAATGCCCGATGAGCAATTTAACTAAGGATTAGTAATATTTTAATTTCTTAATATATTGTTGCTATAGGGATGAAATACTGTGGAAAGTTTTCTTTTTTCTGTGCTGTGTGATAAAAGACTTCCATTTTCCTTGTCTAGCACAAAAACACGCAACCAGCTTTCTTACTTGCAGAATAATTTATAATTGCCACAGCAAGGTGCCTAAGCATCATGAAATATTAAATTAATTATGGATTTGGGGGGGTGTTTTGGTATGTTTCTTGTTCTGGTTGTCAGTTTTTGTTTTCCTTAGCAGAAAATGGCTTTTATCTAACAGTCTGAATCTAGTGGCGCCTCAGATACAGCAAACAGAAATAGCATTTGCTATGGATCAAATCATCCTCACTATAATAGCAAAATTTCTCCACACCACACACAGTCATCATTCCTGCTGATCATTACTGTCAGTCCTACTTGAATGCCCATCTTGCCAGAAAGAGAGAAAATTAGGTAATACGTCATATGAAATTCAGGATGCTTTGAATCTACAGAAAAAATTGTTCCTAAGACACTGTAGAGTTAATGGGGGACAACCTAACCGCTTTGTCTTTTTTTTATATTCATGGGGCTTTAAGTCAACGCAATCCTACTGATCGCAAAAGTATTACCATGTCACAAGGAGGGAGGTACTTTTTTATAGATGTAAGCCAAAGTATAGGCACTTTTTAATACACATAAAAACTATGCGGAAAATATTGCTGTAAAGATGAAGAAAACAAAGTAGAGAAAAGTTAAGGATCCCATCACAAAATTAGCCAGTGACAGAATGATGAAGATGATTTAACTGTGCTCCCGCCCACCAGGTTATACATCCGCAGCAAACTGGAAGAGCTAAAAGGCTGAGGAGCCACCAGGCTGGCTATGGGTGGGACACAGGTATGTTTTTTTGAGCTTTGGACTGAACGTACCTGGAACTGAATTTTAATAGATAGTGCTAAAATCTATATCATTTTATTACTGACTCTAACACCTACTGATCATATCCAAATTCAAAAATCTAACCTCAAGCTAAGAGCCTTGTTCCAGAAAGCCAGCTAGCTAAAATAAATTAAAAAAAATAAAAATGCTTTGCATGCTGGTTTTCTTCTGGCTAGCATACTCAACTAACTCGACTTTGTTTTACTGTTGAATTATCTGCTTTTCTGGAAAAAACATAAGTTTTCTCTGGTATCGTAAGGGGCCTATAACCAGAGTCAGCTGAGCTTTGCAGAGAGGGAAGACAAGCAGATGTGAAGCACGGCTTTCTCTTCCAATATTTTTTCTTTAAAGTAGGTGACACTCAAAAACATATTCTGCACACGTCTAGTCCCTAAAAGCAGAGGATGTGCTGAATTTCTGTAGAATTCACAAGTCTTGTCATTATGACAAAAAGGATGTAGTCTAAGGCTTAGAGCTGATGTGTACATCTTCAGGAAGATGGATTCTTCACCATTGCTTACTGATGGATATTATCTGGCATTAAAAAACTTAATCCTTAATTTAGCAAAGTTCTTTGAGCTGAATGTGTTTGCCATTGTAAATATCGTTTTCTAAATAATTTGCTGACCTGTGGCAAAAGGTTTAATATTTCTTCTTTTTGATTATGATGCTGACTAATACACAGGGTTCTTTTTTTTACAGCCTTATTAAAGGTCAACGGCTTCACAGCACTGATCTGCCCTTTATCATATCTAAGACAAAAAATATTTTCATCACATATTTCATCACCAAGATCTGGGATTTTTTACAGAGCATCATATTAATTCCTATTAGCATATTCTTTTTTATAAATTAGTTGATTATGTTCTCATTGACAGCTGGTATTTGCATTTGGCTGTATGATAGTAATTATTGGGTTTTCATGCTTACATGCTAGAAATAATGCTCTAGACTTTGTCAAAGTAGTGAATATGTACTTAAACTGGGAAAGAAGTAGAACTATATCTATACTTATACACTATACACTATAAGTGTATAAGAGTGGTTGGGGAAACAAAAAAGACATTTTTAAAAGTAAATATTTATTACAATCATAGTGGTTAAACAGCTGTATAAACTGAACTCTGATTCCTGGCTGTCACACTTCTGTTGAGGAAAAGCGGATTTTTATGCCCTTTATGGCTTTCTCCACATGGAACATTAAGTGTGGAACATTTAGGAGTGTGAATTTTCTTCTTTTTATCTAACACACATTTAAGCAGCTGCTGATGCTACTGAATTTACACTTTTTGATAGAGTGTAAACAAGAGTCTACAATCAGGCAGCTAATTTGCAGCTGGGTCTTTCAAACTTGAGTATTCAGGAGAAGAGATGTAAGAAACTGAAATCTATTGACCATGTTTGAATGGATTCCATGGATCCCAGATATTTTTTCTTAATGAATTAATCCAAGACACGTACTGTAGTGTTTTTGAAATAGAAGCTTTCTACAAAATTAAATCTCTGAAGTTAAGCTAAAATTCTTGAAATGAATGTGTAAATACTTGATAAGTAAACCATAAACTATGAAGTATATCAAAATCATAGTACAGAAGCTATTTATGTATCAAATCATGAAAACATTTACTGCAATAGATTTAGTTTGGGTGTTGGTGGCTATCAGGTGCCTACCAAGCCACTCTACCACTCCCTCTCCATCAACAGGACAGGGGGGAGAAAGTATGACGAAAGACTCATGTGTTGAGGTAAGGACAGGGAGATCACTCACCAACCCCTGTCAATTAGTTTAATTCATTGACAATTAATTGTAAGTGAGAAGGGTAGTGAGAAATAGGAACTAAACTAAAAACACCTTACACACACACATCCCCTTGTCCCCAACGCGTTTTCCCAGGCTTAACTTCACTCGCAACTCTTTTTCCTTTTCCCCCTGAGTGGCACAGGTGGCTGGTGAATGGGGGCTGTGGTCAGTCCGTAACGCTTTGTCTCTGTTGCTCCTTCCTCCTCACTCTCTTCTCCTGCTCCAGCATGGGGTCCCACCCAGGACGTACAGTCCTTCATGAACTGCTCCAGTGCGGGTCCTTTCCACAGGGTGCAGTCCTTCAGGAACAGAAGGACTCCAGCATAGGTCCCTCGCAAGCTGTCCTTCTTCAGGTTTCTGTATGATGAAGTAGGTACTTAGCCACTGTATTTTGGAATTTTCCTTACTATTTATTAGCTGGAAAAATGCACTTATATTTCTTTTGCAAACACGCACACTTGAAAATAGCTTTTTCTTTAATTTTGTAGTTTTGTCTCTGAAAACTTTCCTACCACATCCTAAGGATGTTTGGCTTCAACCCTGAACTCCATCTTTGGACTATGTGGCTCTAGAGTTGGAGCTTCCTGATTCCTGGAGACATACCATGTCAGGTAATTTCATGGAGAAACACCATATCTCTGTTAGCATTTAGATGCACCATCTCAATCATTGCAAGAGAGAACACTGTTAAAAGAACATAAATTTATGGTGCTACTGAGTAGTAGGTTGAAGTTTAAGAAATTAAAGTTTTAAACAAAAAAACATAAATAATTACATTCATTCTATTTCAATAATTAATTGTTTAAAACAAAATCTTCCTGAACCTTAATCTTTCAATAAATAGTCAAAACAACCAAAATATTAACAGTAATAATGTATCCAATATTCAAATAACATTTTTCCCCTCTCTAAATGCACATCCATGTGCACATTCGTTTTGGGGCCATGTTTCTCCTTGTAACTCATTTAAAGTGAAAGCAGCCACACCAAAAAAAATTTTCCATAGTGTATTCATCTATTGGATGTCACAGTGAACCACTTCTGAACAGCCCTGTTGGCTGTTAGATATCTTTGTTAAATACAAAGATAATCTTTGTATTTAAAATGGTGAAAACACATGGAATGACAATGAGCCTTAGACCTTACGCAGTGTCAGATTCCCACAAAGATTATCCTCTGGCGTAGCCTGATGAGTGTTTAGGCTTCATGTGAAAGGGGAAAAAAATCAGTCCTTGTGTTTTCTCCATTCTTATTTGAGATAAAGATTAAGATTTGAACATGTGAAGGTCCTCAGAAGAAGCATTTCTTTAGCAAAGGAGAAAGAAGTGAAAGACAACTCCCTGCCATTTTTCTGATGATGCAACAAAGGAAACCACAACAGTATCTTCTTCAAAATGTCGAATGATGCACCCTATCTAACTATGCTAAAACCACCAATAATTACACTGATAAATCAGTCTGAACTTATCAAAAAATATCCATGAGTTCTCATGCTTCCACAACAGTTAATTTTGCTAAAAGTGAAAAAAAATTGTAAAAAATATAATGAAAATTTTAACCTATATTTTTTGTCTGTATAGGTATAGGAGTTCTCCTGGTGTTGCAGTTGAGTATATTCTTATGAATGGTATAACAGTGTTACCCAAGAAACCATACATTTACTATTCCAAAGACTAGATTAAGGAGTAATTATTATTTTGTTTTAAGACCTATTAGTTTTAACATACACTTGATCCATATTATGCTAATTGTTGTACACATCCATACAGTGACACAGCTCCTGCCTGGAGGAACATACACTCTGAACAAATCATAGAATCACAGCTGATAAAAGATAGGAAAACATAATTGTTTTAATTTCAAAGAGATGAGATACATTTAGGTATAAACGTCTTAATGCAGTAGCATTCTGGATTTATTTGCTATATTTACCCCACAATACTGCTGGTAATGGGAAAACTGCTAAGCAACAACCCTTTCTCTAGGGCTGGGCTGAAATTCCTGATTTACCTAGTGATCCACCTTTGTGATAAGTAAACAAACGAATCTATTTTCTCTTTTGCTAGTGAACTTCTAAAATGTGAAGAGACAGGAGGTATTCTTTTCTCTGGGTTCAAAAAAGGTTTGGTTCTCTCCATGGGAAGTAGGAAATCAATATACCTCTTTCAAAGTAAATGTTATGGTAGATGAGAACACAGTCTTTTTCCTAGTCATACATTTTCCATCTGCTAACTTATCTTGCATGGGAAGGATATATTTCATTAGGTTTTTCTCTTTTTACATCTTCTACAGCATCCCAGAAGAGAGGTAAGTTCAATTAAGTAGCTGCGAGGAAAGTAATCGCTAACAGAGAACCTAATAGCTTTCTGTATGTCCTTGAGTTGCAACACAAGTCAGAGAAAATTTACATTTTTTTCAGTGACTTCACCATCTTTGCATACATTTTTTTCAATCTTACTTTTCTGAATCTTCTCCCCTTTGAAATTTGCTTGTGCAATATTCCCAGAAAGAACGTTAAAAAAGCAGCATGTATGAATATTCACCTACTAACACTCTCCAGAAATGCTCTGAAAAGCAGGGAAGCAGGAGCAAGGAGAGGAGCTCTATTGACCTACGCTGAAGATGAGACACACGAAACCCCCCAAAACTGCCATGGCTGAAATAGGAGTGTTTTTAATGCTTGGGCTTTGTTTCTAAAAGTGAAGCTATATCAAAAAATGAAACATAGTTCTGACAGCGTACAGAAGTCCAGACCAACTAACTCTGCGTAAATGTGCCTGGGATAAGAGGTCACCCTAATTTAAGGCAATACCTTGCAGGTTAGAACCCAAAGGAAAAAAAAAAAAGTTATTTTCTTGTGAGGTGTGTAAGAGAGAAGAAACACGTAAAAGCCTTCCTGTGAGCTAAAGGACATGTTCTCAGCATGATCTATACTTCTCCAAAAGGCACAATAAGGGAAAAAACAGAGCAGGGCTGAGAGCATTAGCCAGAGGGGCTAGTGGAGTAAGACCATCAGGAGAACAGCTAACAAAAGCATGTCATATCATTTGGTCGCCTCAGCCTAAATCAGACTTTTTACCCACTGAGGCTTCAAATCATTAAATATAATTGGTGATTACTGCAGAATGGAGGAAACAATCTATTGATCTCATAGCCACATGCTTAGAGGAACAGAATTTAGGTTGTTTTAGCTATGCATCAGGAAAGAGTGACTGTAACCTCATTTATCTATCTTATTAATTTTTCTCTTCTCCCTTAAATATAAATATTATTTGTTGACCTTTTCACTCATGTTAGCGAGTGGGCGAAATTAGAATTTTGAGCATTAGAAAATTATGTTATCCAGTGGGGAAAGTTAAATCCATTTATGATAAACATGGTGGAGAGCTTTGATCTAGTGTTTTTTGCAGAGACCCTTGAATTGAATGTGATCTTCATTGCTACCAGTCTCCTCCTGGCACAGAATTTACACAAGTTTAAAAACTAATAAAAAAATAGACTATGCTGCACCAATCAGGTCAGGGCTGGACATGTGACATTTGAACACAATACAAATTTGTCTTTTTTCATAATGCAAAGAGTTATGCTAACTCATAATGAATACAATGGAAAATAACAATCTGTTGACAATGTTACAGTGGCAAGAGACAAAACACATTTAATATTGGATTTGATAGTTACGAATCTTTCCTTCTGCTCTGTCTGCAAGAAGTTAGGAACTCAGATTTCTTTTCAGTCACCTGTAAAGCAATTTCCAATCATAGAATCCTAGAATATCAGGTTGGAAGGGGCCCCAAGGATCATCTGGTTGAACCTTTCTTGGCAAAAGCGCAGTCTAGACAAGATGGCTTAGCACCCTTTCCAGATGAATCTTAAAAGCGTCCAGTGTTGGGGAATCCACCACTTCCCTGGGGAGATCATTCCAATGGCTGATTGCTCTCATGTGAAAAATTTTCCTCTTGTATCCAATTGGAATCTCCCCAGGAGTAACTTGTACCTGTTACCACTTGTCTTTTCCATGCGACTCCTTGTGAAAAGGGAGTTTGATCTTCTTTGTTCTCAAATAAGGAATAACGCTTGTTGTTATTTGCATTACTTGCCAGTGAAGGTATTGGTGGCAGCTTGATAGACACTATGTATGAAAAAGTATTACCTAATGAACCTAGAATCTAAATAGAAATAATAATGGTGATAAATTGCCATTTTCCTTTTCAAAGGACTAATCTTGATGACATAAAGAGCTCTGAAAACTTCTACAGTATTTAAATTTGTACAGCAGGTTTCATCAATGATTAAGGAGCAGGTACTTATGCCCAGGTATGCATAGTGAGCATCAGGGACACTTCATTGAAAGTGCTGCACACAATGAATATAAATTCTAGACAAATACAGAAAATTCTTTTATTGAGATGTAATTTGCAGGCAGAAAAAAGACACGCCTGGAGAATGTGACATGATATGCTTTGTCTTTGAATCCCAAATCATGTTTTTCATGTTCCTTACCCTATATCCCCATACAGAATCATTACATGAATTCAAAATAATTGTGGAGTTGTTTTTAAATTAAATGTGACATAACTGCTGTGTACTACAAGTTTTAGGTCTTCCACATCTAACTGTTTCTTTACAGCTGTTTTCAACATTAGGGATGTAGACTAGTCAGTATGTAGAAGACCTATGTTAAAAAAATATTTCTTCTGGGACTGACCTAGTTTTTTTAAGTGGTCTCCTTAATTCTTATGGTACAAATGCTTGTCCTCAGGTGAAAGAAATACTTTCTTCAAAATAAGAATTCTAGTTAAAAAGCTGGAAATTTAAATTTCTTGTTGTTGTTGTTGTTGTTGTGGTTGTTGTTGTTATTATTATTATTATATAGAAGTAATAAAAATCCTACATCTAAAATTTAGCTAAGACAGCTTATTACTTTTGACACGTACTGTAGATATGCTAATAAAGAATGAATAAATGAATATAAAGTAAAAGCAACAGTTTGCCTTTACTTACCTGTCCGAATAAACCATAATATACTGTCACTTGCCCACTGACTGAACTGAAAGATAAACATTCCATTCTGAGGAGAATATTTTTATAGGAAACATGTATGTAAAGTGTATACTAATTAATTTTCTGTTACATTCTTGCATTATTAACAACCTATATTTTGTACTCTGCAGTTCCATTGTGTCTGTATAAAGATAATCTTCAAGTTATGTCTTGACAATCTCTTGTCAAGATTATATTCTCCGAGAAGTGTTTCAGAATGCCAGTCTAGTACATAAGTACACTTCTAGTCTAGGTGGGCATTATTCAACATTGATTCTGTAAATTATCTTGAGGACTGGGTTTGCAGAAAGATATGGAAGGCATCTACCTCTAAGTAAGACTAAATACACAAGACCTTGGTCTTGATCCTGGCTTGTTAGGGATTGCAATGAAGAGACATTGATGTCCAAATTTTTTTACCTAATACATATGGGAAGACAATTTTGGGAGGCATTCTCCAGGAAAAGAGATGAACACCTATTCTTTACTTTCAAGGAATTGCTGTCAAGGGAAACAGCAAATTCTACTAACACTTGCCTACAAAGTTTAACTGGTTGTCAAAAAAGTCAACTTAAGGTGAAGTTTGGAACATCTTTTATAGAACATTTTCATTTTAACCAATTTTCTTCAGCTTTTTAATAAAAAATGTGTGGCTTAGAATTTCCCTTCCCTCCTTTCCTTCCCCATTCTTTTTTTTATGTTTTTTCCCCCCTGTACTGTATGTGTGGTAACTGAAAGAGAAGAATGAGTTAGGTGAGAAGGGAAACAGAAGAAATATAAAGGGAGGACAATTCTCATGTTGTTGCAACAACTGAGTTTTGGCATAGTGGGTAAAGCCTCTACAGGATGAAAACCTCAAGCAGCTGCCATACATCCTCTGCAACAGCTCCTAGTGTACTCCAGAGTCTATGTATTTTCATATCATAAGCTTCTTCCTAATCCTAATGCTGAGCTCATAATTGGAAATGAATGCCCATGTATTTCATGACACAAAACCCAAGAAACTTACTAAAGTAGTATTCAAAAGTTTACTAGAATCATCTTGATGGAAATTGTTCCAATAGAGAGAAACAACAAGGGGCAACTGGAGGCAGTCACTATTGATCACCAGATCAACTGAAGCTGGAAAGAATGGGAATGCAGAAGTAGTAAGAAGACCCAACCAGTAAAGAAAACTCTTTAGGCATGAATTGTGTCTGGTGAGATGTTCCTTCTGAGTATTACTCCTCAGGTCCTACTATGTTGAGTTCTTACAGGACCCAGGTTAATGATTTGTTATCACTGTTTGGTGTTACTGGTAAGGAGCACTTGAGTTACCTTGGGTAAATATGGAATAAGAAGTTTAAATAGTATACATTAATTCACTTGAAATGGTCATTCTTTTTCAATTAGAAGTCACCATGGAAATAAACAAACAGAAAGTATTGGAAATGGGAGTGCATATGTAAATGAATGTATGTATCAATGTGGAATTTGGATTACAGTTATGTTTTCAGCATGGGGTATAGTAGTTTTTTAATACTAATATAATAAAGAAGTTACCAGTGAAATCTCAGGCTGATTAAAGAAGTGACTTTCTTCATCAGCTTTACTCTAAACCCATTTGTGTAATGGGTGATGCTGTGAATGAGTGTTTGCTATAAGACTGCGAATGCCTAAAGAAGCAGTTTTTGCAAACCAATCTGTCTTTCCTTTTATTAAGAAATGTTCCTATAACCTCTGTGTGCCTTTTTCTCCTGTGGTCAGGCATACAGTGAGTATTGACACAATGGAGAACAAGAAATTCACTGTCCCTGTGCAGTGTTTGTTCGAAATACTCAAAATACTTATAGTTTTGAGATGTTACAGTTCCTGTTGGAAATTATAAAGTCATTGTAACTCCCTGCACCCAGACATATAAAATATGTGTCAGACAATTCTATGTTTAAAATGCCTGTGACTGCATTTTTCCATCAAACTCAAAAACTGGGTCATTGGTCTGCATCTGTTATACTACCACAGGGCTGAAACTAACCAGAGATGAGTCTGAGCCTGTCCACACTCAAGTATTCAGCCAATACGAATTACTGACCTTCAGCTTTTAGCTGCTAATGAGGTCCCCTCCTTGCAGAACAGACTAGCAAAATTTTTTATCCCTAAGCCTGGCTGACACAGATGATATTAACACAAGGAATGCACAAACCTTACTTGCCTTAAGACAGCACACATTGGAAGAAAAAGGAAATTGGAAAGGGAAAGGGGGCTGAGGAGACTATATAATGATTAAACATGTATTTTGTTTATGTGACATACCAGAGAATTGCTGAGAAGCAACCGGACTTATACTGTGATTTGGATAAAATGTTTTGTAAGCAACTGTATTTTTCAGTTGGGGAAGAGTTATTCTGCAGTTTGAGTCAGGGAAACATGCCTTTTGTAGAGCACGTCATTTGGGCATCAGCAATATTTCCGTAATTGGTTTCTTAGTAAATCGTTTTGTCCTTCTGTGAAATGGTTGTTTGTGTGTTTGTCTGGTCCCTCTCACTAATAAGTAAAGTGGTGTTTATATCAGGAAACCCTATCACTACACGCTTTTAGTACTGGTGCTGCAGAGAAGTCTAAGTGCAAAGTGTCCCTAAATGTTCAAATAAAAGGGAGAAAAAACACTGATGTCTGAGCAGAATAACAAATGTTAATAACCAGGTAATAACAATCACAGCATAAACAAATTCTAAATGTCTATTATTTAGTGCTTTATGTTGGGGTGCTGAGATGGTGAAAGAGTCTGAAGGAAAGAGGGGGAATGAAGGAAAATGGAAATGAAGAATTTAAAACAAAATAGTAAAATGTGTCTTGGTGGAAAGAATTTACTGTTGTTTAATATCAGCTACATTACTCTTCCTCCTTATCCTGCTAAGACAATTGGCTAGTTTTGTATTGTCTGTGTCCCATTAAATACTTCTTGTAGTATTTTAATCCAAACTGCTAACTGCCTCATCAGCCAAAAATGAGGGAGTAATACAAGTATTCATTATGTTGCAGTGTGGGCTGGGTTGGCCAATGACAAGATGACAGATGGCCTCCCCCACCTCTCACTCCGAGGAGAGGAAGGAGAGAGAGAAAGAAATTAATGAGTTTAGGAAAAAAACTAAACTACTTTAATGAAACATTAATAATAAAAAGGAAATAATTAAGTAGATACAATATATAGATAAAACCATGTGAAGTTCCCAGGAAGATGTCACCAGCAGGCCCTGGGGAAGTCCCAGACTGAACTGAGAAATGGATGGGAACTGAATTCCAGGTAACACACCGGAACACATGGATCAGGACCCAGGGCAGACAAACAGACAGGGTCCTCCTCAGCTATCAGTCATTGAAGAAAGAGAGTCAACAAAGAAGCCAAGTTATTGAAGAAGAATCCGAGACCCTTTGATCCTTTGGCTTTTCTACTGAGCATGGAAGGTGGGATGGAATACCCTATTGGTCAGTTTGGGTCACCTGTCCTGTCCACTCCTCCCCGCAGGTGTAACCCTTCCACAGAGTAAAGGATCCAGGTCAGCTGTCCCTGGTTGACACATCAACAAGTAACAGCAAGAGCCTCTCACTGAACAGAAAATTGGCTCTGCTTCACCCCAGACCAGGACGCTGTTGTTTAATATCAGCTACATTACTCTTTTTCCATATCCTGCTAAGACAATTGCCAAGTTTTGTATTGTTTGTGTCCCATTAAATACTTCTTGTAGCATTTTAATTCAAACTACTAACTACCTCAGCAGCCAAAAACGAGGGAGTAATACAAGTATTTAAGGAAAGATGATTATGCCAGTTCTTGTTCAAAATTCTGAACCACACACAAGAAACACAATCAGATTGAGCTACCAAAATTCTCTGGATGTTGCTCTGCTGTGAAAGCTTGATACGTGTATGTGTGGAGACACAGATATGAAACGTAGTGCAGAGTACAGAGAAAACTTGCAATCAAATTTCACCTCTTTGTTTATCATTTTCACAAGCAAATAGGCTTTTGAACGCCAGAGAAAATGAGGAGCTATGTTATTAACATGCTCCTGTGAAGAATGAAAGTGAAGACCAGCCCTGTTGATCTTAACGGTCAAGAAACAGCTGATATTTAGAGGAACATTTGTGCCATAATACTGTAATGTGATAAATACCAGTGTTATTTGTTTATTATTTGATTTCCAGTGGTCCTTCTCTTAACACATTCTTGATTTTTGTCTTTTTTTAATATTTTGTTTTTATTTCATTCTTTGATTTCTCTGGGCTTATAAAACATTATGGTGTTCTTTTCCAACACAAATCTTTTTTTTGTTTTTTCTTTTTCCTTTTGTTCCCTTCTCTCCCAAATCAGACAACATGATATTCACAAATCTATCTTTATAGGATATAATTAATTAACTGAAACACTCAGTGTTGAGGCTTTTCAGCTCTCTAGTATATACTGCTCAGTGGTCCTAGTTCTGTTGGAAGCACGCTTTAGATTGAGTGTACTCCCGAAGGCTGTGTTTTACACATGGTCTGATGTTTTACAGAGGAAATCATCCCTTGGATCTCAGGCACACCAATGGAGCACCACGCCATCATCCAGTCTGCCTCGTGTCCATGACAGGAGCGTTTCAGTGCTTTTATCTACTGCTCATGTAAGGCTCGGTTGTATTGCTGTTCTCCCTCTGCCATTTGCAAGCAATGACCTCTCCCTGCAGGTCAGTCTTCCTTGGCGCTCTGAACAACGTTTATTGCACAACTAGATTTACTCTGGTAAGGGAGAGAAGTTTTAAAAAAATCTTTGCCCCTGTTCAAAGTGATGTTGCAGGGCCCTGAGGGGTCTCTGGGAGGAGTGGCACCTGCCTTGGGGCCATCTGTGGCTGGGTGGGTGCCCACCTCAGCACTTGTCAGTGTGCACGTGGTAGCACAGACAGGAAGGTTCCCGCAATGTGGGAGGTCCTGCTCAAAAGATCTCCCATGCTACTTGCTGCCCTGGGAAATATAGTTAAAACATGTATTGCCAGTCTGGCCTAACGGCCGTGTTACTTCTCTGCAGCTCTGAAGCCAATAATCCAACTCTTCTGGAAACCTCAGGCTTCTCACACTGTACTCCTTACTTGTACAGCAGGTAACTAATTTCTGGCAACACAATAATATAAAAGTATGAAGTAAAAAACCCAAATAACAGTGCTTTGTGTTTTTTGTTTTGGAAGGGAGCTTTCAGGTCTAAATGGAGTTTTCTCCAGCTCACGAACTGGAAGAAATGAAAAGAAAATTCCTAGCAATTAAGGTAGAATTCCTGAGAACTTTAATTTATGTTGTTATGAAGTTATCAATTTCAAGTAGGGATTACATATCTAAAAATCTTCCCATCTATATATCTATAAAAATCTATGTATAAATCTATTGTTATATATAAATCTACCTTTAATAAATTCGCTGCATCTTTATATCTCCTCTTACAGGATAAATCAGAATCATGTTAAAATACTTTATTTCCATGGTTTAAAGGGCTACAAAATAAAATGAAAATATTTTGTTTTCTAACTTTTAATGTAGAAGTTACTACAGAACTGTATATAAATTAAAAAAAAAAAAAAAAGAAAAGAAAGAGTGGGAAAATAAACAGCATTTATACAATTTACTCACTAAACTTGGAAACGTGCCCAGGAAGTCCCTGAAGTATGCTTTAGTTAAAGGTTCAGAATTTTAACAGGCACATTAATATCATGAATTCTAATAGTGTTTTATCTTACACAGTGAAAGGCAGTGTGTGGATTACATGTGTTGAGCAGACATTGTTTACCAATTTTAGCAAATAATGAATCTTATTTTATTTGTCACAAACTAATTGCTGTGAGAGGCCTTACTTTCACAAAAATGCCAGTTTTGGAAAGAAAGCCTTCTTAGTGAGTTTCCGTTCCTAGCTGGTTCTTGCTCTCATGCTGAAGTTTGCTATTCCTATCAGAATAAGAGCATCATCATGACACTGATCTGGTTAAATACAGGTTATTTAGTTGTTTTGGTTTTTTTCAACTTTATTTCTAACATAGATTACTTCAGTGATCCCATTCACATCAAGATCCCAAAACCAGTGATGTTAGGGTTGGCTACAACTGTACAGCTATAGAGTTATCATCTCATAAAAGTGTCTTAGGCTACGGATGTTTTGTATTTAAAAAAAAACAACAAAAAAACACCACAAGACTGCATACTTTTCAAAATGTATTGGTTTACATCTTTTTCTAAGTCAATAATTATTTTTTTTAGTCAGTAGGACTGCAGTGTTTCTCCATAATAAAACTGCCTTTTCCCCTCCCTCACATATGATGATTACTTAGACTGAAGAGGCGTTGGCTGAAGAAATGACTGGAACCAGTCCATTGTTTAATGAATGAAAATACACCTTTGAGCTTTGTATTCTGAATTGCAGGACTTTCATGAAATATATGTATAGAGAGAATACAATTTAACCTTCTGAACAAAAATACTTTGTAAAGTGAAGCATCTGAATGCTGAAGGCATACACAAGTCCTTAGATGGGGCACATTTGCAGACTGTCAGAAAGAAAATGCAGAAGCTTCAAAACCACTCAACTGTTTGACAGCACAGCAGGTCTGTGACATGAGTCTCAGGTGTGGCACATTAATGGGGGAAATTCAGATAAAGTATTGCTTAACGTCAACTGTAAGAAAATTTTATCTGAGAAAATTGAAACAGCTTAACTAACAAGTGAATGGAGTAGTAAATTTTTCTGAGCAGTTTGACTATGTGGATGAGCTTCAGAAGTGAACCTAAACAAAACCAAGCAAGCAAGAACTTCTGTAAACTTATGCTTTCCTCCAACTTTCCCAGGTCACGGTTTACATTGACCTAGTCCCTTCGTTACATTCGTCTTCATCACAGATGTCATGTGCTAGTTATTTCAAGCAGTTCTTGACTGGTGTTATTTATATCCTAGAAGAAAGGAAAAGCATGAAGAATAAATATTACACAGAAAAAGCTCTTTTGTAAAAGTACCCCTGTAATTCATTTAATTGCTAACTCTGTGGCTTCCAGTAGTATTGTGCTTTAACCTACAGTTGCTTTCTGTATTGTTGACATATTTGCCTATGTCTTCTATTACACCCACCTTGCTTCTTTGCTGCTGCTGCTGAGGAGAAAAAAAGCTGCTTTTGTGACTTCGTTTAAGCTTTGAACTTGCACCATTCTAAGCCAATGAATGTTTTAAAAGATAATACGAAGATCAGGGGAAGGCTTATAAATATCTGCTTTAAATAATGAAGCTAGAATAGCTCTTCAGACTTCCTGATTTCCTTGAGGAGTATTAGTAACAAGCAGAAAACCTTGTATACTGTTCTTAAATTTTGAATTAAATTATTTTACCTTTGGTCCACAGTAAGGATGCCTGGAAGAAATTAAAAGCTAACAAACCTACCAAAAAAACAAAACCCTGAGTTTTGAAGAGTTCCTGTTCCTGTAGCTCTTGAAAAGTTATAGTAATAAAAAAGTCTCAACAGGATGTGGACCTTGAGTTGAGGTGCTTCACTTCAGCAAGTTTCCAGGGTGTGAGTCAGCGAGCCATAGAAGGATGTGATTTGCAAGGAATAGAGAGGACAGAAGATCCAGCTGTTGAATGTGAATATGGTTCTGCAATGGTGTTGCCTGTAGTCAGCTCTGAAGAGAATTACGTTGTGTGTGACAGCTCTGTGCATCCTGAAAATGATTGCTAGTTTGTAAAATTCTCTTCTCTTAACAAGTTAAGAATGGCTGCTGATAGCTGACGAACAGAGCTACATGACCATTTGCGCTGTAATTTAAAACAGCAATAGGAACATTTAATTTACATAATCTTAATGATGCTTCATATCTGAATTTTTAGATTATTTTCTAAAAAATGGGTTCATTTTCAGTAGTTGATTAAAAAAGTTCAAGGTTTGTTTGCTTATTTACTGACAAATATTATTCCTGCAGTAGAGGTACCTGCCTCTCGAAAGCAGTGTTAGAACTATATGTATTTATTTCAGTAATTATAGGTTATATATCTTCCAATTCTAAGCATAAATTTTCCCATGTTAGATGCTTAATTACTGCTCAGTTAATGCTTTTCTCATCTTCTTTAAATTCATTTAAATTCATTTAAATTCATTTTAAAAAACTGTTGCCGGCAACTAAGAAATGTCACATACATTATTGCACATTCAGAGTAAAAGCCATAATATGACCTGTTATTGTATCTTTATAAAGATCTTTTAAATCAGAATTCAAATGAGAATAATTCCTCTGATTCTTTATAGAGAATAATGGTTTATTTATCAATGCATGTGTTACCAATGATGCTGCTGTTTCATAAAAACTTTCCACACCTCTTTATTCCCTCATGGTTTAAGATATTTCAAGTGACAATTCCTTCTCTCTTGAAACAAATTCAGATAGTATTTTCTGCTCTTGGAAGTGTTTGTGTGGTTGGGAAACACTCAGATTTAATAACCCTAGGTATTGCCCACTCTGGCAGACCGCCCCACACAGTTCTGAGGGCAGACATCTCTCAGGCTTCATAAATGTTGATTTCATATGATGTAATGGCCACATGACACCTTCAGTAGAAATACATGAACAAAACCAATGCTACTATATTTGCCTTTAAGTTGAATGCCTTGATCAAACCTTTATGATGCATTGTTTCTATAGTTATAAACTAGTAAAGTAGGTTGTGACTCTTACGTGTGGTATGATGTAATAACTGATGTTGCAGAATATTTTATTTAATTTTAATAAATAATTTTATTTAATATTTTATTTAACTTCCCTTTAGATAGCCATGCATTTGGTTAACGTTGCACCTTTTTCTGGAAAATGCCAACTTTTCCGATCAGTAGTTATTTTGCCACTGCTTTCAAAATGCCCATTTTGAGGTATGTGATCTTCTGCTCGTTAATCTTACGTGCACGCACATTGAAATGGATATTCAGGCACAGGTTTCAGCTTAGTCTTTCAGTGGCTTTCTATGTTCTTATTTTTATTTGTAACTTATCTTGCGCACAACTTACTTTTTAGTGGATAAGAAAACCGAAGGAAGACAATGGCTGTAATATTCCTTCAAACACACCTTGTAATTACACTTAAATGATATCAGAGGTACTAAGGGATTTGTCATATTCTGTACTTGTTTGGAGGGCACCAGCTCCTCTCCCTAGTCCTTCTGGTGCCTGGCTTAGGCTCAGCAGGTAAAAATAATCCAATTTATACATTAGCGAAAATGCTGATAGCTTTGAAGAAACTTCAGATGTCTGAGGTGAAGTTTCAAAGTACAGGATGTTATCTACAATTTCAGAAGTTTGATCCCAGCATCTTTGTTACCACTTGACATCCACTGTAGGGCAGGAACAACAGACAGATTCTGTCTTCCCCTGTTGACTTTAGCCAAATGCTTGCCAAAATCTCAGCATAATATAAGTAGCCTGAAAGATCAATTCTTCTGCCCTAACGTGGAAGAAAAGCACTAACATTTTGTCTTCAGTCAGCTACCCAAATTCCCTGCATGTGTATCACCTTTGGGCCATTCAGGAACTTTCTACACCACAAATACTGACCAGCTAGTCACACCTTCCTCATTTTTCCCCTTTTATGCTGTGGAGAAACATGAAGGAATTCCACACAAAGGGAAAACAGTCTCGTAGCATATTTAACAGGACTATGCATGGACAGTTGCAAAGGTACTGTCTCCTTCATTTAACTGCCTTTCAGGTTTGTTGCCTTAATACTCCTGCTATATGAAGGCAGTGCACTTCTGTGGCTTGTTACTGAAGAAAGAAACCTTCCACTAAAAAGTCACTGGAAAAAAGTGTTGATGATACTGTAGAAGAAAAAAAAAAAAAAAGCAAATCTCCTTTGTTTTATTTCTGTCTTTTCACTCTGAAAAAAACTCCAGACACTGATGTTAAATGGAGAGTGAATCTTGGTTCAGATCAAAGTGTTCTTATCAGTTTGCTTAGCTCTATCTTCCATTCACTTTTAGTTTTAACTATATTTAAGTGGTTGTAGTAGCAAATTGCCAAACTGGAAGTTCTAGTTCTTACCAGTATGTCAAGGACACTAACAGGCAAAATAAACATACCTGCTCCAACAACTTAAGGACATTAACTTAAGTCACCAAGCAACTTTCCATTATCTACCTGAAGTCATGGCTAACTGGGGAGGTCCCAATGGACTGGCGGGTAGCAAACGTAGTGCCCATCTACAAAAAAGGCAGAAAGGAGGATCCGGGAAACTATAGGCCTGTCAGTCTGACCTCGGTAGCAGGGAAGGTCTTGGAGCAGATCATCTTGAGTGCCATTACAAGTCATATAATGGACAAGCAGGGGATCAGGCCTAGTCAGCATGGGTTTATGAAAGGCAGGTCCTGCCTGATGAACCTGATCTCCTTCTATGACAAGATGGCCAGATTATTGGATGAGGGAAAGGCTGTGGACATTGTCTACCTAGACTTTCGAAAAGCATTTGACACTGTCCCCCATAGAATTCTCATGGAAAAACTGGCAGCTCATGGCCTGGATGAGCATACGATCTGCTGGATCAAGCACTGGCTGGCTGGATGGTCCCAAAGAGTGGTGGTCAATGGAGTTAAATCCAGCTGGCGGCCGGTCACAAGTGGTGTCCCTCAGGGCTCAGTGTTGGGACCGTTTCTGTTTAACATCGTTATTGATGACCTTGATAAGGACATAGAGTGTATCATCAGCAAGTTTGCAGATGACACGAAGCTAAGAGGGAGTGTTGATCTACATGAGGATAGGGAGGCTCTACAGAGAGACTTGGATAGATTGGATCATTGGATCATGGAATGTGCTTGAACAAGGCCAAGTGTCGGGTCCTGCATTGGGGCCACAACAACCCCATGCATCGCTACAGGCTTGGGGAAGTGTGGCTGGAGAGCTGCCTGGCAGAAAAGGACCTGGGGGTTCTAATTGACAAGTGGCTGAACATGAGCCAGCAGTGTGCCCAGGTGGCCAAGACAGCCAATGGCATCCTGGCTTGTATTAGAAATAGCATGACCAGCAGAAGTAGGGAGGTGATTGTCCCCTTGGACTCAGCACTGGTGAGGCCACACCTTGAGTATTGTGTCCAGTTTTGGGCACCTCAATATGAGAGAGATATCGAGGTGCTGGAGCGAGTGCAGAGGAGGGCAATGAAGCTGGTGAAGGGCCTGGAGAATAAATCTTATGAGGAGCGATTGAAGGAGCTGGGACTGTTTAGTTTGAGGAAGAGGAGGCTGAGGGGAGACCTCATCACTCTCTACAACTACTTGAAAGGACACTGTAGAGAGGTTGGTGCTGGTCTCTTCTCACAGGTAATTAGCGATAGAACAAGAGGGAATGGGTTCAAGCTGCAGCAGGGTAGGTTTAGGCTGGACATTTGGAAAAAGTTCTTCACAGAAAGAGTGGTCAGACACTGGAATAGGCTGCCCAGGGAGGTGGTGGAGTCACCATCCCTGAATGTGTTTAGGACTCGTTTAGATGAGGTGTTAAGGGATATGGTGTAAGGGAGAACTTTGTAGAGTGGGGTTGATGGTTGGACTCAATGATCCCAAGGGTCTTTTCCAACCTAAATGATTCTATGATTCTATGACATGGATCCTACAAACTTTCATTTAACCATACTTGGCAGTACTAGTCCAGTGGAAATAAATAATACTGCCTTTAGCAGTAAAATTAAAAAAAAAATAGAGCTTTTGGGGAATGGAACCCCAGTTTCACATTATAATTCTTTTTCTTTATAATCAGGTATCACTTAACAATTTAGATAATCTAGTTTTAGTTTGTTAGGCATCTTTATGTTGTGTTTCAGCTCTGTCTTCCTTCCACTGAATCTTGCACTATTTGGTCTGCAATTAATCTAGACTTTTCATTGAAAAAATGAATTACTGGTGTAGCTATGTAATTTATGTTATCTAAATTTTGTAGAGGACAGTGAAGTCAGGAATAATTAGATATACAGGGGTAGGGTTAATTAAAAATATACAGAATTGAATACTAGAGAATGGGCATTTCAGGAGAGACTTATTTTCAGTATTTGCTGTTCAAAGAAAATTACTTTTTATTTGGAGTACAAAGAAAATTTTGATAAGGAGACAAGGCATGAGAATATTGTGGCAACAGTGTTCCCTGAAATGAGGGGACATTTGAAGTAGATGGAAATTTCTGACTAAATGAATCATTAAGAAAAACACAATTTAATTACTGGTCAACATATATTTTGTGCAAGTTTTAATTAATTGGTAGCTTTTGCTGAACTTCAGGCACAGGCAGCTCTTATGTAGGCGGCCTCCACCATAATAAGGGGTGTAAGTAGGAGAGGTAGAAGGCAAAGAAGTCTCATCGTTAACTCTCATTGGTAAAAAAGGAACATGCAGTTCCTTTGTTCGAACAAAGGAGTTGTCTGGAGATTTGACATGCTTATTCCATGGCTACGTTTACATAGGAAACAATACTTTATGCACTATAAGACAACTTTTGTTGATCTTCATGCTCCTGGGAATTATGGTACTAAGACACGAGGCTCCTTTTTATGTAATGATGAAAAAGCCGAGGCCGCAAAAATTTTAGGGTTTTATGTTCAAGGGTCACTTATGCTTTGCAGTCACTCAAGAAAAACCATTCCTGAATACTTGTGAGTATGGATGTTCTTAAGGTATATCTGTTACACACATTAAGTGTACTACAGACACACCTGAGCAATCTGTTTGGGTGTAAAAGGCGTTCACTGAGTGGCAGCACTCTCTGTGAATAGTGTCTGTCAAGAGCAGATATCGTTCTGGAACATACTGAACTGGAACAAGCCTTTTAATTTTGTGAGTAAACTCAATGTACATTATTTAAATTAATAGACATAAAGTTAATTGGCAATATAAGGGAGTTGATTAGCAAAATAAGGGAGTTAATTAGCAAAAAAAGGGAGTTGATTAGCAATATATTTTTCTTTAAAACTTACACTGTATGTTAATTTGCAAGTGCAGACAAAACTATAAATGCAACGGTGGTGGGAATACCAATTGATATTCTGGAATAAGATATATCAGCTAATACATTATTTTTAACTTTCAAACACTAAGGAACCTTAGCCACAGCAAGTGAAATGGGAAATATATCTGGTTTTGAATTTTAGCATCTCTTCTTAAATTTTCTTCATACATCCCAAATTAAACATAATGATAACCACATCACTGGAATATAAAACTTTTTTTGTATTCCTTTAATAGGCATGCCTGTCATCTAGGAATATTATTTTAAGACGATATTTCATTTAGTGTGACAGAAGTAAGATTTCTGGGTATGCCTGCTTTTACATGACAAATGAAAACAAACTAAGAATGTAATGACTTATCTGGAGACTGATTTCCTAAAATTTTCTTGTTCTGCTTTAGTTTTGTTAAAATGTTGTTTAACTGGTATAACTCAGCCCCAAAGCTTGTCTAATTCAACCCTAGGGAGGGCAGTTTTTTATTTGGTTTGTTTGTTTCTGGTTTTTGTTTTCAAACAAACATATTTTTAAAATATTTTAGATTTTTAGCTTTATTCTTTCAGCAACAATGAAAATTCAGTATCTGATATTCAGTACATTTCTAGAGTAAAAGCCAACCTCTGCACTTCAATTTTTCTAAAAGAAAAAAAAAAGAAAAAAAAGAAAAAAAGTAATTGTTGCAACATAAAACAGAAGAGAGATGTCTTAAATGATTGGTAATCCTTAATATGTGATCTCTTAACCAAGACTTTTTAAAATCATGTTTGAAAATGCAGTTAAGCACTATTTTAAGGAAATCTAGACAGAGAAATCCTAGTGCTTTTTGTATGTGTCAATTGCAATCTTAAGATCCTTAGCATCAGTAATCAGGGAGTAGAAAAAATTAAGTGACTTTTGTTTGATAGCTGACAGTGTACAATTCAGATAATTTTTACATATATATATATAAAAATAAATCCTAGAGGATGGTCTTAAAAGTGAAAACTTGCAATAACATCCACATGCCAGTCTGCCTAGGCTATCATATGATTTAACAGGGCACCATTTAGCATCTGTCATCAGTAATACTAGTGGCCAGGGACACCTATAAGTATTCTTAGACATTTACCTAGAGACTTGTTCTTTTAGACTTTCAGCTCTACAAGGCTAATTACAACCTGAATTTAGAGTGAAATTAGGTTTGCTTGAATAGGTTTTAAATAAGAAGCTCAGAGAAAATAATTTTGCAAGTTAGATTATTTATCTGACATGTCAGAAGAGGTGAATGACATTTACATGACAATACGTGCAATAACTTAGATCCTGCTTGAATATAATAATTTCTATTTTGTTTCAATGCCTTTCTGATTTTAACTTCAACATTATTTTAATATTAAAAATGAATTCAATTTCACTGAAGGTAGTATTCAAAAGTTCTTTGAGAAAAGACTTTAAGGTTAACCTGGGCTTTCGCTGCGAAGTGTCAAAACCTTTTGCTGCCGTCCCTTGCCCCAGCATGTTCCTGTGATGGCAGTACTGGACATGCTCTGGGCTGGGCAAGTGTTTGCCAGCCCACGTGATCAGACCCATTTTTCTGGAGAGGCCTGAGCAAGCCTCTTGGATATTAAGAAAAATTTCTTCACTGAAAGGGTTGTCAAGCATTGGAACAGGCTGCCCAGGGAACCGGTTGAGTCGACATCCCTACAAGTATTTAAAAGACTACCAAGTGTGTAAACTAACAACTGTATTGAGTGCCAGTCTGATAGAATAATTTTGATAATTTAGGGTTTATTTAAATAGCCAACGTAAGACCTGTCATGCTTTTTTTTTTTTTTTTTTTTCTGGTTGGCTGGTTGCTTGGTTTGGTTCCCTTCAGGGAAATACTGTCATCCATTAAGCTAATTCAGAGGAGGAAAAATAATTTTGTCTTACTTCTGCAGTAGCAAAGAAGGCAAATCAGAACCATGTCAAATATTTTGCATTGTCTTAGCTATACCAGGTCAAGTCTCCTTACAGCTTTTTCTTCAAAACCTAGAAATGATTGATAATGTGACATAATGGACGGAAGGGGAAAAAAAATATGTATTTGTCTGAGGAATGTTAAAATATTATTAAGCAAATACTTTTTTTCCTCTAATCTGCTTTCCAAAAAGCCTCTTATCACTCAGAGCACTGAGACAGTGTAAAATGTATCAGTTCACCCATGAAGGCAGCTATATGGGATCCAAAGCTCCTTTCACACTGACCGATGACACAGTCAATAAAGGTGATAAAGTGAGAAAGGGATAAAACTTTTTTCTGTTTGACTGTCAACAAATATGATGCCCTTGAAGTTATTTTTAAAAGACTATGTCTCCATTATTCACTGAGTAGGTCTATAATAAAAGACAAAAACATGAAGTCTACAAGTTAATTCTTTCTTAAAATAGGTTAAAGTATTATTTTTATCATTTTCTATGTCAATTCTAAAGAAAAAACTCAATCTTTTGAACTAAATTAAAAAATGCAATTTGACAGGCAATATATGAAATAGAAGCACGGAAGAAAAAATGGTTTATGTCAACCGGGTACAAGGCATTCACACTTAACCTTTTGGACTCAAATCTGGGTGAGGCCAGGATTAATAACCAAGATGGAGGTTCATCTCGATTTTACAGAGCAGAAGCCTGAAAAGAGCAGTATCGGTGTAGCAATCTAGACTTAGGCCTTTCCCCTGGACTAACCAGACATGTCGCTTCACTTGGGAGAATAAAGTACAACACAGACAAGTATTTTAATGGTTACAAGCTCTGCCTGAGGAACAAAATCAAGATCAGTCCCTACTCAACTCAAATACAGAAAAGGAAATAAAGCCATTTGCAGGCTGGAATCTGGGTAAGCAAAACAGCCAAAGGGACAGGGCTAATGAGTTAAATTCTGGAGTTGATGTGTCATCTTGCAGTGAAAAACTGCCTCTGGAGCCTTTCCTTTATCCACAAGACACATGGATTGGACATAGTTCAACATCTTGCTTTACTGCCGGCTGCATCAATTGACTATTTCATTGGAAGCCTAACACAAAGGTTTGCTGGCCTTAGGTCTCATGTCTGTGTTGCACATTTTGAAGGGACCTAATTTCGGAACTGAAAGAGGAGAAGTGAGAAGCAGAGCTTGAAGCCTCAGTCTGAGGCTGAGAGATGCTTTCAATAGCACATTGACAAAAGGCAAGAACGGAGGACATAGTGTTAAAAACAATCAATGTTTTTGGGGTTTTTTTTCAAGAAAATTCAAATGCATTTTCAAACTGTAATTTGCTTTTCTCTAATTTGTGGATACTTCCCCCTACCAACCTGAGAGAAAATTCAGTCTGTCAGGTTCTGGGACCCTGGTCCAGTGTACTCTGGAGGTGGCTGCGATGTTAAGAAAGAGATGCGTAAAACTAATCTAAGCTGAGAAAGCACATGACTGCTGCTTTTAGGAAAACTTTTAAAAATATACCCACAAACTGCTACACCAGAGAACTCTGTCATATGCAAGTGTCTAGTAATGGCTAATGAAAAAATAATATAGTCGATGATAAAATCATAAAATCATTCCTGCTTTTTTTGTTGTTTTTTTTCCTCCTGTGTCAACAGAGTACAGCAGGGTCTTGACTCAACTTCCTGTGTGCGTAACAACTTTGAAGTATATTCTTAAAAAGGTAATCTGCTAAACCAAAAGATAAGTTCTGAAAAGCATTTTGAGATAACAAATAGAGTACTTTAAACATGAAATGTATAATGAAGAAAATAATTTCCACTGGGGTCTGTAAAGTCTTTGAACAAAAGAGGGATAACAGGTAGGTTTTTGCATTTGATCACAAGATCAAAGTTTCTCAGAAAAAGAAACCAACCAAAAAACATGTGGGTTTTTTTCAATTAAGAACTCCACTGAGATGCTTCTTTCAGAGAGATAACTAGCTCCTAAATGCTATCAGGTAATCTGCTATAAATTGCTTCAGGAAAAATTATAGTATGATACATGGAAACTTTACTCCAAGGCACCATTATAATGGTCCTGATTTGTGAGATTCTCATTTTACCATCTGCTCCTGGATTAAAACTTGAATGGGTTTATCCTGCATGAGATCCTCAGTCTTTCATGCATTTTCATTAAATCTTTGTTAAATTTGTTAAAGTGTTCCAGACATATACAATTTTCATCAAGGCCTTAATGGTTATTGGTAGGATTAGTGAGATAATACAAAAAGACACAACTCAGAAAGATTGAATTATTTTATTACTTAATCATGACATCATGATTGAATCATTCAATTTAGGAATATATTTGGTATAATCAAACCATCCTACCCTGAGTTGTACTGTAGGCTGAAGAAATCTGGGAAAAGGATAAGCAAAGGAAAATTCAAGTAGGGCATTAGAGTGCGTCCAGTGTGTTGAAAGCAAGCTGCTGGACAAGACATGCAGGTATGTGGTGTCAGTGAATTTATGTTGTTTGCTGAAAAAGCTCCATATAAGCAACTGTAGATGTTTACACTAGGAAGGTAGCAGGCATGGAGTTATTACATGATTTTGCTGCATGGTAGCTTACTTTGCAAAAAGTTTCCCATGTAGACAAGCCCTCAGTGAGGATGATTCTCCCCTAGGTCTTCCTCAAATGGGACATGACCTGAGCTGTGTGTAGCAGTCTACATGCTAGAGAGGAGGGATGCCATCCAGAGGGGCCTTAACAGGCTTGAGAGATGGGCCTGCAGGAACGTCATGAAGTTCAACAAGGCCAAGTGCAAGACACTGCATGTGGGTTGGGGCAATCCCAAGCACATATACAGGTTCTGGGGAGAATGGCTTGAGAGCAGCCCTGAGGAGACTTTGGCGTGGTGGTGGATGAGAAGCTCAACATGAGCTGGCAATGTGTGCTTGCAGACAAGAAAGCCAACTTTATCCTGGGCTGCATCAAAAGAAAAGTGACCAGCAGGTCGAGGGAGGTGATTCTGCCCTTCTACTCTGGCCTGGTGAGACCCCACCTGGAGTACTGCGTCCAGCTTTGGAGCTCCCAGCACAAGAAGGACATGGACCTGATGGAGCGAGTCCATCAGAGGGCCACGAAGATGATCAGAGTGCTGGAGCACCTCTCCTATGAAGATAGGCTGAGAAAGTTGGGGTTGTTCAGCCTCGAGAAGAGAAGGCTCTGGGGAGACCTTATAGCAGCCTTCCAGTACTTAAAGGGAGGCTACAGGAAAGATGGGGAGCGACTCTTTATGAGGGTGTGTAGTGATAGGATGAGGGGTAATGGTTTTAAACTGAAGGAGGGTAGATTTAGATTGGATATCAGGAAGAAATTCTTTACTGTGAGGGTGGGTGAGACACTGGAACGGGTTGCCCAGAGAAGTTGTGGATGCCCCATCCCTGTAAACGTTCAAGGCCAGGTTGGATGGGGTTTTGAGCAACCTGGTCTAGTGGGAGGTGTCTCCCACTAGAGGTGTCTCCCGTGGCCAGGGAGGTTGGAACTAGATGATTTTTAAGATCCCTTCCAATCCAACCTGTTCTATTAGTCTATGATTCTATGAAGGATTATTTTGAGGAAGTGCAAGATGGATTTTTAATGCATTCTATGTGGAAATTTTGTAGAAAAGCTACTTTTAACGGTTTGTGCTCTTGTTCAAAATGTGTGCCTAGTCTTAGCTCTCTCTATGTAGTTCCTTTCAAAGTTCCTCTAATGCATGTAATATAGTCTATCTGAAAATGGATGAAGAGGTGGGATTTGTGACTGTTAAATAGAATGCTCTTCTGAACATACAGATGTAAAGATCCAGTAGTGTTGTACAAGTTTCCTACGCCTGATATGTTTGCCTTTAAAACAAATTATAAATACATGAAATTATTCTAAAAAGTGGTGAGGAAGGATTCAAAATTATGAGTTTATTTAGATGTTTGATTAGTAAAAACATTGTGGAGACAATCAAATAGATCTTAGTTTCTCCAGTCAGTTTACATTTGCCTGTTGAATTTTCCTTAAAATGAAACATTTTTGATGTAGCACTCAACATTGACCATCAGCCTTCCTACAACACATCTTTTTGAAAGTATTGAACACAGAGAAACAATCAATAGGTTTGCTTAAATTGAGAATAGTTGGTTGTTACTATTAACAGAGAAGTATAACAACTTACAGCAGTTAATCAAACTACAGTCTGTTGGCTGAAAGTGCTTGTTTTATTTGTCATGTATATTGTACTTCAAACCTTTGTTATCAAATTTAATCTTCAGTGATTTATGATAGTTATATGCAATTCTAGTATGTTATTTTCCAGCAGAAAACAAGTGACAGTAAAGCAGTTCAGTTTTGTTTTGCTTTAAGACAGGACTGAATTTAATAGAATGTAGTGCATCCAGGTTTTTTTGGGAAAACTCAAATTCCAGGTATGAGTTAAAAATTCTGTCAGTCCCCTTTTGACTTCTACAGTTAAAAGTAGAGTTGCACATAACAACAAAGATATAGGATTCAATAACACATAAAATTTTCTAGTCTACTCTTAAGTCATTATTTCTGACTTTGCTGAACTTCTTGATAGAAAGTGCACATGAATGAAAAGGTGAAACTTTCAAAATTTTAAGAAATAAAGCACATGTTTGTTCAGATATATCAGTTCCTAATATCTTTTGAAAATTCTCACTAGCCCTGAATGTAAAGTATATCTGTCCTTCTCACACGGGTCCATTAATGACTATTTCTGTGTCATTGGCATACTGTTTCGTTTTAGCCTGTTATTAATTTTACCTTTAGCAAAACATCTCAGTTTCATTAAGTCATTTCCACAGAAGTCTGTAGATAACTATATTGCGGTAAATTATATTAGTTCTCTGTCATTATAAATGAGCCAAACACACTTATCCGGTTGTTTCTTTACTTTAGCCTTTTTCTTCATATTCCTATTAAAAATATCTGAGGTTTTGTCCACTCTACAGGTTTCACTGACAACACTTCACTTGTTCCTACACAGTATCTATTTTCATAACAGTTCTTTGTCTTTTCTCAAGCACATTTTTATTTTGTCTGTGTACCTATTCCTCTTCCCGTCTACAGGCAGTCCCTCCATGTTTTAAATACTGATGCCAGCTGTTCCTTCTGTGAGGACACTTCTTATCTGTATAGACCCTATCTCTCCTAAAGCTGTTTCTTATTCTTCACAAAACCAAAATCCCATCCCATTTATGCTATGCCTCCAGCTAAATTTTCAATCCTCTTATGTTTCACCATGTCTCAGGTTAAAAAATTTACAGATGGTATCCCTAGTCCTGACACATCTCAAGGTTTTTGTGTATGAGACACTGTGGTGATGTTACATTGTAGGTCAGTCACTCCTCTCCCAGGCACCTTCATCAGTCTTGCATAAATCAGACTGCAATAGTGCTGGTGGCATGAAAAAAATACAACCAGCATACAAATAAGGAATAAGTTGTGTCTTGAACTTAGATTTCCCGCACTTTCCTGAATCCCTCCCATCAAGAGAAGAAATCGTAAATACTCCAGAAAGGAAGTGCTGGGACACCACAGTCCTTAATGATGATAAACTTTCCATTTGAATACAACAAAATAAGAAGGTGAATCCTGTCTTGGACCTATGGTAACCAACTACTTTGTATATACTTAATTGACCTGAGCTTCTGCAATCTCAGTAATAATGAGTGCCTCTTTGTAACAGGGCAAGAGCAGAAAACAGAGAGAAGTACAGATTGGGGCAACTGAACTAGGAGCTCTCTCAGCAATAATCGGGAAGGGATGAAGGTAAGCAGCAGCAGTGCTGAAAGATAAAACCTACTATGCTAATTATTTAAGCTGCCAACATTTTCTCACAGTTTTGTTTGGGTGGCTTCCCCTTCTCCCCTACATATCAATGTACCTGGAGCAGGTAAGGGGAGCAAAGTATGTCAAACCACATTTTCACAACTCAGTTTTTGTTTGTCAGTGTGTCTTTCTCTGTCTTCTCTGGTATAGCCAGAAGATAATGCAAGAAAAATTTCTAACAGTGTAGAGAAGATAGTTAGATTTCTGTCATCCAAATTTCACACACAATGGTCCCTCCTCACTTTTGAAATAGAAAAGAATCCAGAATATGTTCCAGGTCTTTTTGTCATAGTTTTTTTTAATGAGACATCACTGAAATATGAAAACAGGTCACTGTTTATACAGTGAAATATACAGTTGATTACTAAATTTAAGAAAAACTAACTTCTACTTTGTCAGCCTTCACAGCTTTTATTATATTGTTTTATTGGTATTCATCTGTTTGCTGACATGCTCATGGAGTCAAAACCAAATTGACTCATGGAGTCAAAACTGAACACTCTCCTCGAAACTCACTGAAGAAATAGTTTTTGGCATCTTGAATTATGTGAAATAACATTTCTTACATAAAAATTATCATAATTTAATTTACTTCTCATGTGAGGGGAGGAGAAAAAAAATTCCCCTAGTAGTTCAAAATGATGCTGCATTTCAGCAAAGGTCAATTTATAAGCTTTAGATCAGCAATTTCCAATTTACTGGTGAGCTACCAGCATACCTTTTATTTGTTTGATTTCAGGTTCATACTGGAACAAATTACTATTACTGTTGCTGATATTGCTATATATTGATTGGAATTTTTAAGACAGCATTTTTCACGACACCAACTTTTCTTCAAAAGGAGATGTGTAAGCTGCCTACAGCTGATAATGCTGCACAGACAACAACATTACTATTAGTCAATTAATTGTGGTCTAAAAGTAGAAACCATGAAGGAAAAGCTAAGCAAGAAAACTGAGTTTTGAAGTGTTTTGTAGAAGTAAACAGGCTTCAACTGTAGACACGTATCTGTGGATTTGAGTACAGGAAGTGAGAAAGGCCGCAGGGAGAGTTCAGCTGTTGCTCCAGGAAACCTAAAAAGCCAGTAAGAGGAATGTACCCCTGCCACAGCAAATTAGAGTAGAAAGATATTTGTCTGGAAGATTGAGGGATGCTTGACTAACTGGGAAGACTTGAAAAAAAACGATCTCTTTTGAGGAGATGCAGTCTGCTAGGTGCTTGAGAAGTAATATGTTTCTGAATCAAAGCTGACACAATTAATAAGATCAACTTTAAATGAAGAAATGAAAGAAGTTTGAAAAGAATCCTTTAATAAGCAAGGAGTGAACACACTAAAATAATCGAGCTTGACCTGTTGATGAAAGGTCTAACCAAATACCATAGAGGTAATAGCGATGTGAAAAAATGGAAGCTGTGATTTAACACAGGTAGGTATTGCTCAAAAAAAAAAAAAAAAAAGACTTTAAACTTGATAAAGCAACACTGTAAAATACAGATTTTAAGGAAAGATCAAGGCATGGCTTAAATGCATCTTCTAAGAGAGAAGTATAAATGAAGTTCTGCTTAGATAATACTAAAATACTACTCTAGACTCCTGAGATAGGAACTGGATTTGGATAGAGATGTCAATTTAGATATCATAATAATACATTCTACAGATAATTTGGTTATTATAGAGATTTTGATTTACTAGACACACACTGGAGAACAAACGCTACCGACAAGTGGGACTCTGGCATTCATAATACCCGATAAATATTTCATCCCTCTTTAATCAAATGGCAAACTATGGTGCTATTTTGTGTCTGATTCTAGTGAACAGTAATGAATGCTGGACCACAGAAAACAAGTCTTAAGCAACAATAAGATCATAGTGCTTATCTGAATTGTAAGATAAACAAAAATTAACCTATAGGTTAAGATCTTAATTTTTCAAGTGAGAGGTTTTAAAAAATAGAGAGTTTATATGATTAAGGCAGATAGCACTCTGCCTTAATTGAGTCAATCAGATAGTAGATAACTCGAATGTGGAAAGTCTGCAGTGTTAGAAAAATACAACAGACTTTAGAAGACAAAGCCTTAGTGCTTAGTGCTACAATATGAAGAAAGATATGAACAGCAAAAGACAAAAAAAAGGGTTTAGGAGGGCTTTGTTGAGAAGCCGTACTTTCATGGTTGTCATGTAGCTCAACATCTATACCACTTTTATGTGTAATAAAGAATGTGAAAATCTTAAAATAGTAGTGAAGGGTTTTAATGAGAAATGGACAAATACTCCCAAACACAGGGCAAATATAGGGTTTCCAAAAACCCTGTCACTAAACTGTTCGACATCCACAATTTCCCTGTTAGTATAGAAAGGAATTAAAAGAAGTATCTTTCCTTAATTCTTCCAGGAAATGAAGTTTATTTCAGAAGTCAGATTCAGTGACATCCCTTCTGCAATCCACTTTTGAATAACTGCTCTTTGTCACCTACAATATCTTCCTGTTACCAAAATATTTTAGAAGTAGTGTTCACCTCCTCTTTGTCTTCTTTTGACTCCCCTGCAAGACAGGTCTGCCAGTTCACTGTTGTCTTACTCTCCAGTTCCCATCTGTGTGCAATAATTGAGATTCACGAGGAAGTCAAGGGGAGAAGCTAGAATAATTTATTGAATTTAATTCTGCAAAGATGCCTGAAAGAAATGATATTCATTATTTGACTGTGAACTCCAAAGCATAATTATTTCTGCTTGCCTCTGTACTTTCAAAATCATGGTAGACTATACACTAGAGATTACCAATCAATGTAACTGAATACTTATGGCATTATCCTTTCATGATCTTATACAAAAAGTAACAACATGAAAAGCAGTGATATTTCAAGTCAAGTGTGGGCATCTTATGCTTAGGCAATTCAGATAACTGTAATAACATTTACATTTAGTAAACATTAGATGTACTGGAAAAAAAGATGTCATCTTCATTTTAAATTAATTTCATATCCTGGCACTAATAAAATTTAGCTAGTCTAAACATTAGTCCTTAAACTACATTACAAATTAAAATTTCATCAAGATCCTGCTAAAATGCTTGAAGCTGATAGAAACAGGAATTTTAGTAATTAAATTCAACTTTAGAATCATAAGTCATATATTAATATCAGTATTTCACTTGCTACATATTTGCCTGAGGGATTTTTTAATGGAATTCCACTGAAAATTCATAATTTAAAAATCACTTAAATTAAAAAGTGACTGTAAAAGTTGTATGTTTGTACTGAGTAGATTTATTTCCAGAATAAAAGCAGTCCTGCGTTAGCTCCCCTTAGGGGGAACTAACACCAAAGGTTAAAAAAACTGCCTGTTTAATCTGTGACCTGTAAATTAGTTTGGCAATTGTTTCAAAGGACACTCATCTTTTACTGAAGGGTTTGTCAGGAAATATTTTTGTAGGCCAGCTTGCTTTTCTTTTTCCCCAAAGATAAGAGAGTACCCAAACCCATGACTAGTCAAGTAGTTGCTTGATTCATGAGGTTGTGGTTCCAATTCAGGCAAAGTAAAGCTTATAACCTCCACCCTTGCTGACCATCAGGTTAATAGGATTTCAGGGAGCATGACTAGCAAGATTTTCTCTGAAAACTCTAGTTTACATAAATATGAATATGGCTACAAGGAGAAATTGATTAAGTGCATATTATTGCAAGCTTCAGTTTTCATTAGGTGCATTTTCTCCTAAAGCCACCTATCTTAACATCACTTCTTACCAGTGTGACGAATAATCAAGTATCTATTGCTTCTAGTGTCTTCCACGGAGAAGAAAATGGCCTAGTGTTAGAGACCATACATCTTTGTTTCTCCTTTCCCCCACATTGTATCTATAGTATAGGATTTCTGACAGAGTAGGACTGTCTATTTTGGGGGGTGGGGTTTGATTGGTTGGGTGTTTTCTCTTTGGTCCATCCCGCCATCTTCATCCCCCCCACCCCCTACCCCGTCAAATTTCCTGAAAGCAAGGAGAAGTCGTATTAAAACATTGACAAGGAACAGGGGAAATGAGACTCTGGTGTAGACATCTAGTCTGAACTTTGCAAATTAAAACCCATCACATCACTCAAAAAGTAAACTGCTATCTTTTTTGACTTCTAGTCTTGTTTAAAGAGCATTGTGGATGTTTAACAACTAAGTGAAACATAAAAGAGTTTCAGAGACAATATTGCTGCATGTAGAGCTAGAGACTTACCCCTTTTGGAGAAAGACAGGGCCGAGAAGACAGCACTTGGATGTGTCAGAGCACATGGCAGAAGTATCAGGCTCCAGGAAGCAGTACATGCCCTTGCAGAAGATCCTGTGCCTTTGGCATCAAAGGACTGCAGAGACGCAGTAGTGTTGAAAGCATTTACAAACAGTTTGTAGCCTCAAATCTTTGTGATACAGGAGCTGTACCCCAGACACCGGATACAGAGAGGTTAGAGCCTGAGGATAGGAGGTTGAATGATTTCCAGGGAGTTAGAGTATGTGGGAATGGCTCTCTCCTGGCAATACTGAAATTCTGGAGTTCAACTTTTTAAAACGAAATTGCTGGTTTTGATACCACAGATAGGTGGCCACATGACATTTATTTCTCTTCTTCAACTCTCAGTGGTGTACATTAAGAATACTTGATACACTTAAATTAGAAGAGAAACAGTGAAGTATAGCAACAAATATCTGGAGTGTTTTAATTTATATAGTAACCATTCTAAATAAAAATCGAGATAAAACATATATGATGCTATCTGAACAGGGTTGTCCAAATCATTAAGCTCTTTACCACCTCTTGGTTTAAGTACTGTTTCCACCTACAGAGTCTGGACACTTATAATCAATTAATTGAAGTGGTGTACAAAATGCTTTGTCAGATATCAGGTTTATTTTATCCTCCAGGCATTAATATATGCTTTTTCTTAGCCAAATTTACTTCAGCTGGGCTTTACATGTTTTGAAAACTCAGTGCGTCAATTTACGTGGAATTTACTACATGCTAACAGTACTATCACCTACTTGTCAGATTAGGGACAAAGTCGGTTGTTATACTTGAGTGATCATCTTTTCAGGTGGAATAAACTTGGGATAACAGATTGGATAAATCTAGGGAAACTAATTCTTCTAGTATCTGAACAAGGAAGTCTGGAGCAACAGAAAATGAAGAAAACAGGTGTCCTTGGGAGAAGCTCTTTTGAAGGATCAGTGGAATGGAACAGGCAGCCTTCAGCACTAGGAAGGCTTAGAGGAGCTTGTTTTTATAGCTTGGAAATATGCTTAATTTTAACAACAGCAAAGTTAAGAAACGCCAATGAATAAACAAAAAAAAACTCACCCCAAAACAAACAAACAAACAAATTGAAAAGGAAAACTGGAGGAGAATGATGGAGGTAAAATACTGTGGAAAGATGGCAAGTCTGTATTTAGCATGGAAAAAACGAGCTCTCCCAAACAGTAAGGAAACTAGAGCACGACTGAAAGGTATTGGCACAAGTGACCCCTTTCCAGTGAAGGTGTCACAGCCAGCATGAGCACAGGAAGGTGTAGACAATTGTAGTATGTATCGTACTATGATCAGCTTCCATCACTAAATCATCACCCCACATGCACACTCATCAGAGGAAGACCAGCACTGTAGTCTGTGACTCTTTGACAGAAGGCATTTGAACATCTCCTTTAAATATTTATGTTTATTTATTCCATCCTTATATTTATTTATTCCATACTTTAAACATGGAACTTCATGTACAATTTTGACAATAAAAAACATGGACAAAAACTCCTCTTTCACTTAATACATCACATATTCTCAAACAGAAATTGAAAGGTTTAGAGGCTGTAAACATAATACTTTTCCTGGAAAAACAAGATCAGCTAGCCAAGCCCCTAACTACAACAGTTCCTTTTCAGCTGCCATACGTTCTTCTACCCGACAGTGAGCAGTGCCCATGATTAATGGTTTTGACTTTATCTTACTAAATATGAGTTGTCTGTTCTGTGCTACTGTCTATTCTGCTAAGCTCCGAACAGATAAAAGCAATATCCAGACACCCAGTGACACCCAGAACATTCACAGTATTTAAAAAAAAAAAAAAAAGAGAGAGAGAGAGAGAGATCTGCACTAAGGGTTTTTCTGTGTGGCAGACAAATAGAACAGCCTATCTTCAGTTAAGCTAAAAAGATAAAAACTGATTTGAAACAAATAAAATCTTCATGCTATATACATCCTGAAACTTCATGTCTTGTTTTACTCATGTTTGGGATACTGTGCTAGTTTTGGCTGGGATAGAGTTAGTTTTTCTTCAGAGTAGCTTGTATGGTGCTATGTTTTGGAATTGTCATAAAAACAAGTGTTGATAATACCAGTATGTTTTAGTTATTGTTGAGCAGTGCTTACACAGCAACAGGGCCTTTTCTGCTTCTCGTGCTGTCCCATCAGTGAGCAGGCTGGGGGTGCACATGAAGCTGTGAGGTGACAGGGCTGGGACAGCTGCCCCCAGGTGACCAAAGGGATAACCCGTGCTATATAGTGTCACGCTCAGCAATAACATCTCGGGGAAGAAGGAGGAGGTGGGGTACATTCAGAGTCACAGCGTTTGTCTTCCTAAGTAACCACTACATGTGATGAAGCCCTGCTTTCCTGGAAACGGCTGACCACCTGCCCACTGATGGGAAGGAGTCAATGAATTCCTTATTTTGCTGTGTTTGCACATGCAGCTTTACCTATTCAACAGTCTTCATCTCAACCCCTGAGCTGTGCCACTTTCACCCTTCCAATTCTCTACCCCATACCACTGAGGGGGAGTGAGTGAGCAGCTTTGTGGGGCTTATCAGTCTACCAGGGTAAAACCACAACAGATTTTCAAAAAATATACATATAGCTTTTATTTCTTAAGGGTTGGGATGTTTGCTTGTTTGTTTGCTTGTTTGTTATTTTTCCAATTTGATGAAGTACTTTATAGCTAGAAAGAAAGCTTAAACCTCTGCAGTCAAAAGATCTACTCTTTAATAGTAAAATTGAGGTTTCATAAAATTCATGTCACTGAAAGCTGATTCTTTTTTTTACTTGGTTCAGACTAAAGAATCACCTATTTAAATTTCAAAGTATATGGGCCTTATTAATGCCAGAAGAGTTGTGCTAGGAATTGACCTATGAATCTTACATATCTGGTATGTATCTTTAGGCGGTCTCTGCAAAATAAGTGGAACTTTGGCCATGCCCAGACAATGTCAAATGGGGAAAAGTGGATTTATATTTGGAAAAGATAATCTGGGTAAAATATTAGTTCAAAGAAATATTATTAAAAATTATCCTGGTGGATGGCCTGAGTAGAGAAGAGAAACACATTTTCATGGTTCATTTTTGCTCTTTCAGCTTGGAATTAAGGTCTAGAAATCATGTCCTATAAGAAAAATACTGAAAATTCCTTAGTACCTAGGAAAGAAAACTACAGAGGGAACTGATGACAGAGATAAGTTATCAAACATGACAGAAGCCAGTGTGGGAAGAAATAACAACTACAATTATCAATTTCCACTTTTTACAGGAAAAGAAGTAACAAGCCTAAATTCTAATAAAGTTCAGGTGAGGACTGGGGAAGAGTTTTCTTACAGTAATTAAATACTAAGTAAATTGCCAAAGAAGGTTGCAGGATTGATTGTTAAAAGTTACATAAACCAAATGTAATTTTCTCAAGGACAGTTCAGAAAAAGGCTAATCCGTCTTGAACCATTTGAAGAATAGACAATGTCTGTTTTCTGCGCTTTTATGAATATGAACTTTGTGATAGTAATAACACAGTCTTTAGTGTGAAGACAATTTTTTTCTCAACTGCAGCATCAATTTATCTACCAACAAGAACTACCTTGACAACAATTGTTTCCATAGGTTGAAAATGTCATTAATGCTTCCTCCAGTATAGGAATTGGCGTTTCAGAAAAGAGACCATTTGACTCCATGTCACTGAGGTAAAATAGTATCCTAAGCATTTATTTCAAAAGAGAAATCTGTCAATATCAATGTTTTGTAATATACGATAAGGTATTTTATACATCAGTTGAGACTGATCCTGTTCATATTACCCGCTAGGGTTTAATGGCACCTAATGTCTGAAAAGTAGTCTCCAGCTGGGAAAGGTATTCACCTGAAAAACTGAACACGCAGCGAGACAGAAGCCAAAATGTTGAATACAAGGGTACAGCCCTTGCAGTAGTAGAACAAAAATACAACTTTTATGTGGTACTGGAGACAAAAGCTCATTGGCTGATGTTAACTATAGAAACTGTGTTCCATATTTCTTGAGCCGTTGAAGATTATTTTCCCAATGGTTCTGTTCCATGTAACTAGGACCAAGCATGTGATGTCCAGAATAACCACAGACCCTGTCTATTCTTTTACATGTAATGGTTTTAGGAAAAGCATTCACTTCTGAAAGTCCTTCACTTTGTCCTTAGATTACCTTTAATCTCAGTAATTAATGAATTGCCAATAATTTTTTTGAACATTTATTTTTATTAGAGGCAAATTAATTTATATGATGCAAACCTATTTGGAATAATAATAGGCTAAGTACCTTGCAATTAAGCATGATTTCACACCTTGAATATCAAAGAGAATAAAGAAAGATGGCATGTCTGTATTCTGTATACAGAAACTCACTCATATTTCATAACTAACAGAAGGAATTCAAGACTGTGTTCAGGCACAGCCTTATGGTACCTCTGGGATTACAGAGAGCTGGTGGAATAGCTTGCATGTCTTAAAGTAGTGCAATGGGTAGATGAAAGGCAGGCAGAGAAGGTGAGCTTGCAAGAAACCCATGGGTCAGCGTCAGAAGGGAAGAGGATGCCACTGTGGGTATCCCCTGCAAAAGGCTTTATCAAGATGAGGAAGTGGAGAAAGTCATCTTTGCCTTTTATGAAGGCACAACTAGCTCAGTGGAAGAGGTGAAAGCAGTCAGGAATTTAACTTGACTTTAGCAGAACCTATAGCATGCTCTCTCATGCTACTGTGGTAGCCAAACCATGAAAGTACAGACTGAATGGGTGGACTACAAGACAGATGAAAAACTGTCTGCATGGCTAGGCTCAGATGGCTGCTGCTCAAAGCCTTTCTAGTGACTGAGCCTATCTAGTGGCTGGTTACAAGTGGCGTTTTTCAGAACTTGATCTGAGGTTCAACATTGTCTTACCATCTTTAAAAGTGACTGGAGTGGGTAGTGGAATAGAAGACACTATCATTGTGTCTATGGGTAACAGCAAGCTGGGGGAAGCAACCTGCGTGCATAGGGCGAGACTGCCATTCAAGGGGACTTCTACAGGCTGGAGGAGCTAGCTGGCAGGAGGCACATTAAGGTCTGTAATGGAAAATGCAAAATATTGTGCCTGAAATGTAATAAACCCTGTACTACATCTGTGCAGAAGAGGACCAGGGTCCTGATGGACAAAAAAGTGGACATGGGTTTGGCAGTGCAACCGTGTGTCTAAAATGCTTACTGAACTCCAACAAGAGCATAGCCAGAGGATCAGGAGATGCCATTACTCCCCATACTAACTACTTGGATTGTGCATCTTGGATATTGTGTCCAGTTTGGGACTTCCCAAAAGAAGGGAGATATTTATAAACTGTAGCAATTTCTGAAGAGCACTCCTGAGATGACCATGAGCACTTGGGCTGTGAGGAGAGGTTGAAGGAGCAGCGCTCTTCTCACCTGGAGAAAACAGACACAAGAAAGAGGTCTTATCATCGTCTTCATCTACCTGTTGCCTGATTATAAAGAAAACAAACCTAGGTTTATTTCCACAGGTGCACAGTGAAACGCTGATGAGAGGTGAGATAATCAAAATTCAACAATGCCCTGAGCAAACTGCTAAAACTCTCAGGTTATCACTAAGTGCTGGAAGTGAGACCTTGAAGGCTTTTGACAGCCTGAATTATTCTGTGCACCTAAAATGTCACAAAGGAGTCATAGGCGTGCTAGTAGATGACAAAGTTCACAAGTGTACAAACGTATTCACATAAAGAAAAATAATTCAGTAAAGATGAATAATTTTTTTTTTTTTTACTCTTTCCTTATTATTTATGGTTAATTATGATGAGTTCTTAGGTATGAGATTTAAATCAGTTTAAATTTTTAAGAGCAAACAGTATGTTAGAGATTTTTTTGTTGTTGTTTTGTTAGAGATTTATTTTATTTTTTTTGCTTGAGGTGTTTTCAGAAATGCAAAAAAGATTTAAGAAAGAAACCCCCAATCTACATTGTTTCAGCTGAACTTCCTTGATTCATGGGAATAATTGAGTTCTTTTTTTTTTAATTAAGCTAAGTATATTTTTTTTCCACATCTGCTGTGGCATGTCCCTCCTATAAAAATTTACAATGTAATTTTCCCCAGGGATCCTTTACCTTCTTTCTGCCAAGTTTCTCTCCTTCACACTATTTTCGTCTCTAAAGAATAATGAGCTTCAAGAATAGAACCCAACTAATCTAATTTCCTCAGTTCATTTGAATCCCTACTGAGCCAAACTTATTTTCACATCCAATGTCTTGACAGTTGATAAATTTCAATAAGAAATCTGTGGTCAGGTGTAATTCAGAAAAGCAACTGAAAAGACAGGCAAGTATTTAAAATAATGTTCATTACTGAAGAAAAAAGGTTTCATTTTTCCCTTTCTAAATATGCATGCTCTTCCTAATGACTGGTTGAGACTGATTTCACAAATGAAGGTAACAGATATGGATATCACTTTCCCCTCAGTGGCAGCAATGTATTTCCAAACTGCTTTGCTGGCATTATTTTAAAAATTAATAATGTTTCACTGCTTGAGTTTCCAGCTAACTTTTTTTTTGCTCACTATCTATCTATTGAGCCGCTAGTCTCAAAATTACAATTTCAGTCACTGAATAGATTGTTGCAAAAGGTGCTACACTCATTAAATCTTTTCTTTGAATTTAGAAAGTTCACAAATATTACATGTTTCTTTAATGTATATTACAATTATTCACTGTTTTTAAATAGCAATAAACTGCAGTGCACTGTTATATTATGCTGCCTATTCTGCAGGTAAAATAGAATAATCGGAGAATTATAGTTCGTAATCTGTTGAGATATATTAAAATAAGCTGCAGTTGTCTACAATTTTTAAGATTCATATGAAATACACTCTATATTACTCCCCAGAGTGGCAGTACTGTTGTTCCCATCAGAGAACAAAGGTGTTGGTGGGAGTTTAGTAGAAACTAGAATGATATATTCCCAGTGATGGTGTTTCAGTCTAATTATGCTTCAGTGTTTACCAACCGTACCCAATAGACATGTTACTAGTCCTGTCTTACTGAGGCCTCAGTAGCCTATTCCTAGACAACGTGAGTCCTATTAAAGCTGTCACACACACTTTGAATTTACTGTTTTTGTTGCAGGTTTTGTGACCTTTCGTGAGTCAAAAGAGCAAAGAAACAGGACTGGACATGTGCATTTCTAGTCCATGTTAAGTAAATGTGTTTACCTCCACATTTGCCCTTTCATGAGAGTGCATAAGGAGTTCAAATTTCAGATGATATGATCTAAACCAATTTTGCATCTATGCTTTATACTAATTACTGATGTTGTTACTTTAGGGGCTCAGGTTTTTTGGGAGGGTGGGTGTGTTATTGGGCGGGGGATTTTTTTAGCTTTTACAATCGATTCTGTTATATTGTTTATATTTGTGTCTAGAGAGACCTTAATAGAAAAACACAGATACGAGATCCAATTAACAAGTGAGAGAATAGGATTTTTTCCAGAAGGCTGCGAGGTTTCAAAGTGTTTTTACTTTTTTTGAAAGAAGTCCAGATTACTAGCAATGTAATTTTTATGCTTTTGAAACATAAAACCTTTTAAAGGAAATTTAATCAGAGCAAAGTATGAATTTGCTTTTTAATTGCATTAATTAATACTGGTTGGAGATATTCCTGAGTCTCATATCTTTTTCCTGTTCTATGGGAACTACGACAATTTTTCTCTGAGGAATATTCATTTAATTCCTTTCTCCCTGCATGAGATTTTCCTTCTAGCTCTTCTGTCCTGCAGCTTTCCCTTCTCTGAATGTTTGTTCATATGGAATGCTTTTACCAGTTATAATACTTTCGTTACACTGACAGAGTTGACTACAACTGCACCAAGCTGATAAACTCCCATCACACCTTCTCCTTCCTCCATTCCTTCCTCTGCCTTGTAATCTAGGCACCTTCCCAGATGCATGTAGATGTGCCACATGAAGATGTACAAATTCTACCTGTGCATTTAGACCTTTTCTTCTCTACTAGTTACATTCCTAGACCACTACACTTCCATGCAGATTAGTAAACTGTGATCACATCAGCTGGGTATCTTGTCTCATTTTTACCATGTATGTACCAAGGTATGAGGAACAAGAAAGATCTTTGCCCTATATGCTTGGCAAAGTTCTATGAATAGTAATATTGCGGATCACAGCAGTTCCGTGTAGCCATGGTCTGCCTCCACTGGTGGTTAGAACTGAATCCTACCCAGGATTTAGTTCTGTGAGGGAGGTGCTGACGCAACATTTAAGTGCCTCTGAAAAATGTGCCTATGACACATTCGGAATATCTAGTTTAACAATTATTTCTGTCAGCAACTCTCTATTTCCAAAGATGTTTCTGTTGCTTAACTCAGCAGAGAGCAATTTTACTTAAGTGATTCTTTTCAGTTGCATTTCTAAATTGTAGAAATGAGATTAAAAGCTGGTTGAAAGAAAAAAAGAAATGCCATATGCATTTCAGGAATTTATTAGGTTTTAAGCCTGCCATTTCTAGAGTTTGTCTCCCATTCTGTCCAGTATTCAAAATTTAACAGGTTGATAACTGCTTGAACTTGTAAACCCTTTTAGCAATGTTTTGTACACATGTACAAAATGTCACCCCTATTACAGACTCTGCATAATTACGATTTTTTATTTTTAGAAGGAGGAGAGGGAAGTTTCTAATCCAGAAGAGTAAATCTCCATGGAGTTTTCACCATGCCTCAGCTAATAAATTCATACCAGAATTTACTATATTACTGACTAGACACTTAAAGAATGGTAGCTGAAACTACTTACATTTCTCTTGGTTTTGAGATCTCCCTTGTTCACTTCAGATGAAAATTGTTATTTTTTAAATTTTATACTGGACATATTTTAGTGTTTTATGTTTTCTCCCTGTGCATTTTTCCTTATTTCATCCTCCTATCTGAAATCCTAGCATCTTCTTTCACATTTACATTTTTAAAGCTCCCTTTGGAGGAGAAAATTTTTTTCTAGTATTTTCCATGTATTGAAGGCAGAATACAAAAGCAAGGAGTTAGACAAAACAATTACATAAAATTACAAGCCCAAATGTCAGAATAAATTAGCAGGTTATGCAATGGATAATTTGCATTTATTGTGTTCCAATGTGAAAAAGAATGAATCATCAACTTTCTTAGCAAGACTGGACTTCCAAAAAATCTCCAAAGGTATTTCTCCTTTTACAAAACAGGTTTTGCATGGAACCTAAGGATCCTATTTGATCAGTGAGATGATAAAGTTTGCTATGGATCAGATCAATGGTCCACTTAATTTATTGTACTAGTGACTTAGAGTGAAAGTTTCTTTTTAAACATTCCTTTTCCCTTAATGTAGGTGATGTTCTATGCACAAGAGGTATAAGTATTTAGCATCCTTTCAAACAGTTTGGGGAGTATTTTTCATGTCTGCATAAACGGTAAAGTAACAAGCTCTTATTGGGGTTTGGACTCAGGTGAATTTGGTGCGATAGTTTGTATATGCTCAATTCCTCTTTGTCACGAATCCTGATTTAGGATCCTGCTGACTAAGCCAATTTTTCACAAATGAGTCATATAGATCACTTAAAGAATCACTGTCAAAGGTGTTAGCAAAGTGGTTTTAATATGATGTTGTAAAAGTGTGACTTAACAAAGGTTGATGGCAAGGTTCATTCTATTAATGCATGGAAAAACATACGAAGGAAAATTGAGTTGCATTTGAGTTAGAATGATTCACAGAGGGACCAGGGATGCACAAGGTTCAGAATGGACCCTCTTGCTTTCTAAACTCCTTCTCAGAGAGGTGTCTAGGTGTGTCTGGATCCAGACTTAGTCCCACACTTGGTCAACAGTTTATGTTTAAAGGATTATACATCCAAAGTTTACGTAACATTTCATTAGCATCAATTCAGCATGCAATCGAAGTTACGAAGGTAAAATCGAAGTTATCATACTAGTGTTACGCATGATATCAGTCACCAAAGATCTGCCATAGCTAAAAGGTCTCTCTGTCTTGAGGAGCAAACTTGAGAGCTGTCGCAGCTCAAGGGGAGATCACTGCCATGCAGCCACAACGCTCAGCAGGGAAAGCTAAAAGAAGACTCACTTAGGCTGTCATATTTATGGTACAACATGGTTGGCTTGTAGTCAAATTACATGCAATGGGAAAGGTAGGCATGAGATTCCTTGTACCCACAACTTACTTTGTTCCTTGATAAAAGTGTCTTGGAAAAGCCACACGCTATTCACATGTTAATCTCATAATCAGTGTTCCAAGCTCATAAACATTGGTGCTTACTCTGTCACTCGGCTCCTTTGTGGGTTTTCAGAGAACAGGTTGAAACTAAGGGAGTTCTTGGCCCAGCTATGGCTCAGGCATTTACCTCCTTTGGAGCCTGTACGAAACTACTGCTAGTTTGGTTAAGGGGTCGAGTGCACACCATTATATAGAAGGAAAATTATAATCTTTTTTTTCCCAGTTGTCAGCTGTCCTCTGTGTTTACTGAATGTCCCCTTTTTCTTACTTTGTGGAAGGTATGAAATAAAATCCTAATGCTAGTAATGTTCACTGTCTTGCTTAATTTTATCAAGTCCTCTTTTACTCATCTTCTTCTGGAAATAAAATTCTAACCCTTTCTTTTTCTTTTAAGTCTGCTTATATCAAAATGAGTATTTTTGTTGCTATAGCACCTCCCACGAAGCTTTCATTTCAGGTTCATAGATTTTGTTAAATTCACAAGGTAAAGTGTCAAGACAGGCTGAGATAAAAGTACACTCTAAGACATTTTCCGAATAAATGGAAAAAAGCTTTTTTCAAGGACTTATTCCTACAACAGGAATAGAAACAGAATGAAGAGATAGAAGCGTTAAGACTGTCACCCTGCTGTTAAACTAACCTTGGAGCAATATCTGTTCCCAGGGATCCAGTGCAACAGCTTCAATCTAACTTCTGCGCATTCATGTCTACACTAAATTAATAAATCAGGTTCTAGGGACAAGCCTACAGGTACCATCCCAAATAGCTGCTGGGAAGATTCAAAGGAAGAATAAGCAGAAGTCCCTCCCTAAGGGTGTTTGTTGTCCAAGACTGCTTACTGCCTAGATAATGCTTCTTGCTCTTCACCATAAATAAAGCCCTGATTCCTCTCTGTCCCATCAAAATCTCTCCTACTTTCTACAGAAAAAAACCTCAATAGTTCCGTTGGATCATCACAAATGATAATAGCAATTTTCCTTCACCTTTGAAGATGAAGAGATTAAAAAAACAAACAAGAAAACGCCAAGAAAACCAAAGGTTAATTCCAGAAAGTTTTAAAATATCTATCTGATATATTTGAAGTTAACAGAATGGTTTTGGCTGAATAAGATACAGATGTTTGTATGTCATAGAATCATACAATTGCCTATGTTGGAAGGTGATTTTCAGATCATCTAGTCCAACCGTCAACCTAACACTGACAAAAACCATCATTAAACCGTATCTCTAAGCACTGTGTCTACCCGTCTTTTAAATACTTCCAGGGATGGTGCCTCAACCACTTCCCTGGGCAGCCTGTTCCAATACTTAATAACCCTTTCAGTGTAAAATTTTTTCTTAATATCCAGCCTAAACCTCCTCTGGTGCAATTTGAGGCCATTTCCTCTTGTCCTATCACCTGCCACTTGGAAGGAGAGACCGACCCTCACCTCTGTGCAACCTCCTTTCAGGTAGTTGTAGAGAGCGATAAGGTCTCCCCTCAGCCTCCTTTTCTCTGGGCTAAATGATCCCAGCTCCTTCAGCTGCTCCTCATAAGATTTTTTTTCTTCTTTGAGGCATTATTCTGAGTTCCGATGGACCTTGTTCCACTGTTATTTTTAGCTTTGTATCTATTCCAGCTTCCTGAATCAGTGCACTCACAGCAAAGAGTTTTCAAGAATTTTTTTATAGCCTTGTAGTTCAGAACTGGACTAACAGAGGTTGCAAAATATGAATGAACTACATTTACCTGCAAAGCTGCAGTTACTCTTTGGCTTCATTCCAGGCCTGTCTTACTATAGAACCCCAAACCTCAAAAATGGGAACTTCTTGAACAAGTCAGCACATGCCATAAATTGCCTGAAGGTCCCTGACATCCCAGCTAAGGGTTTATTGACACAGTATAGTATGCTTAACATAGAAATTTGAGATTAAAAAAAAAGACTATGGAAAAGTCACATGTTCTAAACATGACTCTAGGCTTTTAAATTGAAACTAACTCGGAAAAGAAATATAAGGAATGATGTAGAGATATATTTTTTTTAGGAATAACACTCACGGAAACAAGTTCCCTGACTGTTTTTACCGCCTAACTGCGAAGCTGCAGTCAAACAGCAGGTTTAAATAAATTCTAATGGAGATTTAGTGATCATAGAATCATAGAATCATAGAATTGTTGAGGTTGGAAGGGACCTTTAAGATCATCGAGTCCAACCTTTAGCCTACCCTGACAAGAGCCACTTCTAAACCATGTCCCTCAGTGCCCCATCTACCCTTTTTTTAAACACCTCCAGAGATGGTGAATCCACCACCTCCCTGGGCAGCCTATTCCAATGTTTAATAACCCTTTCAGTGAAAAAATGTCTCCTAATATCTAATCTAAACCTCCCCTGACGTAACTTGAACCCGTTTCCCCTCGTCCTATCACTTGTCACCAGGGAGAAGAGGTCAGCCCCCATCTCTCTACAACCTCCGTTCAGGTAGTTGTAGAGGGTGATAAGGTCTCCCCTCAGCCTCCTCTTTTCCAGGCTAAACAACCCCAGCTCCCTCAGTCGTTCCTCATAAGGTTTGTCCTCCAGGCCCCTCACCAGCTTTGTAGCCCTACAGTTTTTATGATGGTTAAGTGCCAGCAGGTTCTGTCAAAATACAGGGCCACGTAGCAAAGAGTAGCTCTGTGAGCAACTTAAGGAAAGAAGGCAACTTTGAGCTAATTGTTTTTATGAGGGAGCAGGAAATCCACACAAGCAAGAGCACTCAAGCCTTAGATCTGCTCATTCTCTTTCTGCAGTTTCGGTTCATGAAGGACCTAAACACCTTTACACACCTGCCTTGTGTATGAACACCATAATTAATATCTGTTATGTAGTTTTATTTTCTATTTTTCTATTTTTAGACTGGATATACTTTGGAAAGTTTACTGAGAATCTTTCTGATTGCACACAAAGTGCCTTTTGGGAAAGACTTTATTTGCATGAATTCACGTGTCTCATCATTATTACAGGTGCTTGCACATTGCACTTATTTAAGGAGAAAAATGCATTTAACAAAAGCTGGGAAAGGTAGAGACTCAAGGGGATTTTCCTGGTCATATGATTATTTAAAATAAGTTAAAAACTTGCACCATCCATGTCTTTCAGATATTGTTGGGTATAGAGCTTTTGTCCATAAATAATTTTAAAATATTAATATCTTACAGTGAAGTAAACCAGCAAGACTATGGAAGGATGTTGCTTTCTAAAAGAGATTTCTAGAAGTCAATGTTTTCACATAACCCAATGGATTTCAGAAAAACATACGGAGGTGTAGTTTATTCCTAACTACATATCATAAATGTCCTTCTATAAAGGGACTCAGTTTTGCTTTTGTTTACACACTGAGAAACAGCCCGAGTATTTTCATCTCATTGGTGTGATAGCAGATCTTGAGCCTCCACAATTGCTCTCCCACATTAATATATCTAGTACAAAATAAGGCTGTAAGGGGTAAATACAAATGCAGAACTGCCATGCAAAAATGTGTGCTCATTAACACCTGAAAAATGTTTGTCATAATTGCATGCTGTAACTATTACATGTAATGCAATTGCATGTGGTTACATCCGTTGCAATCACTGTAACAAAGCATGAAGTTACACACACATTTGGGCAAACAGTTGCATGAACTTTCCCTCAATGCATTCTGAACTGATGAAATATCGCCACAGACTCCAGCAGGTACCAAGAAGGCTCTTAGGCAATAATTTCTGAAGTGCTACTATAGATGTGATCAAACTGCTACTATAGATGTGATCAAACTGCTTTATTTTTTAAGCCTCAAAATAGATATTTTAAATCACTAGAATCCGAGCTATAGAAGTTTATTTTTCAGTAAAGAAACGGATTTTTAACATTTCTTTAAATGTGCATAGAATATGGGTGAAGTCCTCTGAATTCAGGCAAAAGTACCTCAGTCTTCTTTCTTCATAGAGCACTCTAAAATGTAGGATCTTTTTTCCTATAATGAAATGAAACAGCATATGAAACTACTTTCATTTATAACTTCCTATGCATTCTTTGGAAATGTCTTCTGGAGATAAGACATGAAGACATGAGAGAGTAAATGGTGTATGAAATAGGCAAAGCAGTGTGAAAGTGTGAAAGAGCTATAAAGATAGTGGAGAAAAGACTTGGGCTTTATAGATGTATATTTTACAGAATATGAAGTAAAGCAGCAGCTTTCTCTGAGAGCTTTTCCCTAAGCCTGGTTAGAATTATAAAATAATAAAATGGAATTTAAATGACTAAAGATTTATCCTTTCAGTTCAGACCTTTGTCAGTTTGATTAATTATTTAAGCAACATGAGACAAATACATCAGGGGAGATGAAGACAGTCTTAAAATATTCGGTGGTCACTGAATGATGGCAAGACTTTTGTTTCCGAATCTTCTCTACCACCAATAAATGGCTCAACTTCGAAACATTTCAAGGTGGGTATAAATTTCTTTGTTTCTTCACTACAGTTCAGAGTCTTGAAGACTAGGACAAGATTTTAATGATACAGAGTTTAATTTTCAGTGACACAAGTTTCTATTCTGCTGAGGTATGTTCCTCAGTCCATGTATTTTTCTAAAACATAATTGGGTCTTCCAAAGTCATATGTTAGACTAGAGGAAAGAAAGTTTCACTAGATATTATTCAACCTTTCATCTGTGGATGAAATGTCTAAAAAGGGACAGAAAATATAAATGTGGTTCTTAGATTGATACTTTATGGAGAAGCTGTGTTTGAATATAATTCAGAGATAAGTAGTGCAACTCAAGTGTTCTTTGTAGTAAAACATGACAACATCAAAGTGCTGTTTCAACAGTTAAATAGTTTGAAAATAAGTCATAGAATTGAGACAGAAAGACTAAAAATAATTCCCCTATGACAGATAACTCATTTAAAAAAAAAAGTTTTATTTATTGGAGGAGGGAGTACTGCTCTTTCAAAAGCAGTGCTAATTCTAGTTAATCCTAGTTATTTCCTACCATTGTAGAATTTTGCATTGGGGAATAACACTAGCCAGGAGATTCTTAGTGATCTGTCCCCACTTTACCTCTAGCTGATGACTTGAATACTTGCCTGGAAATTGCAAACAAAGATCTAAATGCCTTTTTCAGGGTAATGGTTTGAACCAAAATCCTCATATTTGAGGACATGATCCTTGGCACTCTTGATCAGCATCTGTCTTTCAAGAAACAAAGTGGATTGGTGTCCTGGATAGACAAATAGGTGTTTTCTCTACTTTTTTCCTGAGATTCTGAACAAAAGTATTTTTTGCCACATCCTTTTGGCAAGCTTGACAGGAACAATCAAAGCTCTACTTCTAGCTGATAATTTGTCTATCCTCCTAATTTGTCTGTTTTACAGAAGAAAGAGAGAAACATACAGAGGCTTAGGCTTGGATTCTCAGAATTGCACAGTGCTTATTTCTGTTAATTCCTGATAATTTCAATTTGCATGGGAGAGGGCTAGATATTTCTTTCTGTATCTCTGAGAAGCCAGGCTAGATGTCTGATAACATACAAGATCTGCCATGACCAAAGAGTGAAGCCCAGTTTTCCCAAGACCTCAGGTAATTTTCTAACTATTGTAGTGCTCCTATTTAACCAATATTACTCATTTCACAACTGCAGATGGAAGATTAAATGAAGCGTATGAAATTTTGTCTGTCAGTGACTGATGGATTAGAAGTGAAATTTTCACTTTTCTCATGTGTTACTTATCAACCACGAATTTTGTCAAATTTGTTTTAAAAAATGGATGTAGCTGACAAACTGCATAATATACGCTTTTAAAATGCTTAGGACTGTGTAATCATAGAATCATAGAATCTTCATGGTTGGAAAGGACCTTTGAGATCATCAAGTCCAACCATACACACATACAAACCCCCCCCGCCCCAAAACAAAAAAAACCCAACCTACAATCTCTGCCACTAGAGCATGCCCTGAAGTGTCACATCTAGACACATAAGCATTTTGTATAGATTCATATTAAGAAGATACCAAGAAGTGAAAACATTACAAAAAGGCACATGCTGCACTTACAAAATTAGGTGATAGGATTGCTAATTTCTTAAATATCAGGACTACTTCAGCTTTGACTATGCAAAATTTGTTCATGAAAAACTTTAATTGAGATAGTTTTAATACAGTATGACTTAGATATATAGGATGATCCAAAAACTGAGACTTGTTTTTTAATAGTGTGCTTGTATAAGGCCTCAGAAGAGTCTTTTTCAAAGAACTAAAATACGTTAAGTCATAGCTGGATGAATTATATCTCTCTAAGCAGCCACCACATAACTTCACCGCATGTGGGTGACATAAAAACACAGATGTGATCTCTTTCATGAACCATTTTACCAGGATAACCACAAAAATGTAAAAGAACTTCTTGAGAATTATTTAAATCTTATCCTCCTGTTTTTTTTTATATCAGATTATTTTTTCATTCTATTCCAAGTAATTAATATGGTCTGTTCCATAATGCAATACATTAATGAAGTTATGCTGTATGCATTTAACACCCTAGATATTTTGCTTACTTATGAAACATTTATTTAAGGACTACAGGATGTACTTAGTTGCACCTGATTTACAGCTCCTAGAACCATTTTTTGTAGCCTGTTGTTGGCTGTGTCTTCTTATGAATTCTCTCATCACGTGCAAAGGGATCGAAAGGATCTACTTGTAAGACTATTATTCTCAGACTGAAGGTGATACTCTCCCATATTCTTTGGCTTGCTCTTTTTTAAAGAAAAATAATGTATATATTAGATATATGATTAGATTAGCCAATACTGTCGCCCTTCCTTTGCCTGCCTTCTTTTAATGATCAGCTTTCCCTCCTTTTTTGTCTAGCTTACCTACACGTGCATAGTTAAAAAACCAAGAATATTGCAAGAAATATCCACACTCAAAAATCAAATGAAAATCAACATTGGACAGGGCCTTGGAACATATTTTACCACAGCTACAGAGAATAATATGCTGACTTTAAAAATGTATCTTTAGAAAGGCAAAGATTTTAACAATTACTAGTTTGCAAGGCAATTTTTCCAGCCCTTGCCTTCTGTATTATTTCCTGCTTCCTCTGGCTCTGGTATCTTCTTCTATTAGAAAACCTAAGAATGTTTTTGATCCCTAGTTTCACTGTTTGCTGACCAGACTTATCCCATTTTCTGACCTGCAGTACCTTACAGACTGGGATAACTCACCAAACAGTTATCAATAAATCTGCCACAATCAATGACTTATTATCTCATAAAACCTGGAATTATGATTGTAAATTTAGTAATCTATGATTTACTGAGAAGATTAGTGTAACATAATTCAGTTTTATCATTAGTCTAAAAGCTCTCTGCATATTTAATAAAGTTGATGGGAATAAATTTAAACAGTTTAAAAAGATGATGATTTTGCCTCATGCTAGTAGCAACAGCATAGCTCAAATGTAATTATAACAGTAGTCTTACAACTGCATGTACTATTGCTAACGAAAATTTCCTTGGAATCAAATTTTCTTCTTTTTTTTTTTTTTTTTTTTTTGATGTGGGGAGGAAGGGAGGGGGGTTGTATGTCTTAACATTTAGGTTGTCCAGTCATACTTAATACAGAAATAAAAAATGAAAGAAGAGTTTTTTAGGAGTGCCATAGAAAGCATTGCTGTGAATTACTGAGGTAAATCCTTCTAGAAAACCGGCAGAAGCCCTGCGTGAACTATTGTGTGTGTTCATGCTCTGTACTGATCCTCATCCGTATCTTCCACAATTAGAACTTGTCCTTCCTAATTTTTACTGTATTTTAGATTTTTATTTTCTCTTCCTATTCCCCCTTGTGAATCTTCTGCTGTCAAGGTTTCTTTTCCCCTGCGTTGTCATCTTTATTACATAGCAGATGTTTTGTAAATTCTTAACACAGTATTTATTTCAGTCTTGTGTTTATTTTTTCTGTGGAACTTATGAGCAACCAGACCTTAAAAAAGTTTAAGTCCTAAAAGAGTAAACGAACATATCTCAATTTGAATACTTTCTAGTGATTCTCAGACTGCTGCAAGTTCTTTTGTGATATCCTGTTGATTTGTTTCTCAGTCACTTACACTTGTTTCTAACTAGTTAAGTAGATATTTAAACTGCATGTGCTAATTACCATGCTACTTAGTTACACTAAGTTACATTAACACCCTCCCCTTAATTTAGCTTCAAATATTTCAATCCAGACCTTCATAGCTGCAGAAGATAATTAAACATTTACATTTCGTTATTAAAGTTTAATGTAAATATTCAATTAACACCTTAATTACCTTTTCATTATGAACATTTTAAGGTTCAATCATTTCTTCACTGTTAAATGTTGCAAATTGACTTGGCTAATAAAGACAATTAAACCTACTTAATGAAACTGTATATAGAAAGCAATTTATTTAAATTCAGTTATGGAAAATATCATATGATTCATTTATGATGACAAAAAATAAATGTAATAATGTTTGGATTGGCTATAATGGCAACATTAATAAACTATATAGACATTAACCTACCTAAAGTTGGTAACTTTTGTATCAGGCCATTACGTGAGGCCTATTGTACACAGCTACTGTAAAATACACGAAGTTTTAACTGGGTATCAGGGACACCATTTCACTCACAGATATGAGAAAGGAAGGGGCAGACGATGATTAAGAACTTTTGTTCCTGAATATCATTTATCCTCCTAAGTTTTGAGAGTTTTAGTAAAACAAAATAACATGGTCTTATCATCCGTTTTCAAAATCAGTTGGAAAATCAGTTGGAATATTTGAAACTAAAATATTAGCCTTAAAACAGCTTTTTAAATAACCTCTTAATAAAAATTTTTAAATGAAGAAGAACATACATAATACAACAGCTTGAAAGAAAGTAACGAAAAAGAAATGCCTACTTTAAACAATTCACAATAAAGTATAAAAGACCAAACTTAAATAAACTACAAAGAAAACAATCAGTTTTCTAGGAAGAAAATAGTTTTTGTTAATTTTTAAATTGGCTTCAGAATGTTGTTCAAAGACAAATGATGCATTATGGTATCGATCACAGATTAAATGCAAAGCTGCATTGGCTTTACACGTAATCCATCCTTGTTAAATGTGAGAAAGTAGATTTTAGACTTTCTGACAGCTTTGTAACTATTTTTTTAATAATTGCAAAGTCCAAATCTGACAGTGTACGTGGACTAAAAGAGAAGTTAAAATAACATAAACAGTGTGAAATTATATTTCTGAATAAAACTATAAAGTAGGCAGCTATTGAAGAATTCCCTTCAATATATGTATAGAACTTTGATATGAGGAGACACTTGGTTAAGTGTTTAACATCTCTAAAGAAAGTGCTACACTCAGTAGGGGAAAATATTAACACTCAGATATGTGCTGAAACTCGGATCTGTACTTTCTCATCAGTAAAAAAAAAAAGTATTAAATACATTTCTCTGGTGCAGCTTTCTTCTTTCTGAACTGAAATGTGCTGTAAGGCACAACACAATGAGGTTCAATAAGGTACTGAGATAAGGAATATGATGTCTGGGAGCTTTCCTGATATGTGTTAGGTATGATTTTATGTACTAAATTGTAAAGGCAAGGCAAGATAAGTTATGACAGATCTTTGTCATATAGAGCTATTTTATTTTTATCTGTAAATTTGTGTGTAGCCCATATCCATGCTTTTATTCTTTTTCTGATGTCTCCTTACGGTGACACCTTATGGTGGTCCTGTCAATGCTAAAATTCCAGTATTAAATTACAGTAAGGAATAGCCCTTTAGCATATTTTACTGTCAAGATCTATATGTCTTTTGAGAAATACACTAAGCTACTCATAATCCTAGAAGAAACTTACCTCACAGAACAGATTTCTTCTCTTATAATCCAATTCTAAGAAATATCAGAATCACAACAGCAAAAGTTGAGATCAACAGGAGTCTTGTTTGGCAAATAGAACACATACTCTCTCTCTATAATTTCACAATCTTCAAGTAATAACTACTTTTTACGTGAAAGAGTCCTTATTCATTTGAGCTCTGCAAAATATCAACATAGATCTTTAGATCATCACAAAAGAAAATCCTACTAAAGTTGGGTGTTGTAAAATCATGAATTGTAAAATTTGAGGTGTTATTTACTATGTTTTTTATTTTCTTCAATTAGATACTACCTTTCAGGATGCATTTATGGAAGCTAGTAGTAGACAAACAACAATAATGAGAAAAATATTTGTCACAGTATAGGGTAAAAAAGCGTATTGGTGGTAAATTATATGTTCTTCGTTTTATGCTTATAAACCTAATTTTTATCCATCCCGCACTATATTATGGGCTAGGAAATTTACAGTTCAGACAATCTAGTCTGCCCAGATCATTATGCCCTCAAAGTTCTCTAGTGAGATTTTATACTACAAAATCCAGAAGAGGGCCTGTGTATCTCAATTTAAAAAAAAAAAAAAAAGAACTTTTAGAATTAAAGGCAAGTGTTAGAGAAGAGCTACAGAATTACCTTATTTTCAAAGGTCTTTCCTGTATTTATTTTAATCTCTCTCTCCTTTGTAGCAATGACTAAATCATTCTTAAAATGTTTTCTGATAAAGGTTTTGTTTCTAGGAAAAATGCAGCAGAACCAGTGCTTGCACATGAGAGACAAGATCCCAGTGTGACTGCCTTCCTAGAAATGGAAAAAATCTTTTAAGTTCCACAGCTAGAGAACACACACAGTATGAAGATAAAAGAAAACTAGTTTCTCTGTTTGCTGGAGTTTGGTTGCCATTTTGGTGGGGATTACAAAGGTTTCTCATACAGACTGTAAAAGTCATTCTGGCTATTCAGATTCTTATTAGTGTTTTTGAGTGTAACTTCAAAAAATCTATGCAAGCTGCAATCTAGCAGACCATTTTAACTACGGCAATATTATACATCAGTAAATTTTAGATATGCAGCACATCATCCCTATTAGTAAAGTGCAATTACTTGGCGGTACTAGCTGGAAGTTCTGTATTATTCATTATTTTATTGTGTGTTATTATAACTTATTCTTACCTGTTTACACAAATTACAATATTTGTAATTTAGTAATGAACTACACATGTATATGTAATTTCAGTACTGAATCTATCTTGCAATTTAATAATGAACAGGCTTCAGAATGCCACTTTGTTTAGCACATTGCAAAAGTCTGGAATTGTCAATAAACTCAGGAAAAAAATCTCAAATTTTTTTGAGGTTTCTGGGACATCTGTTTCAGTTACATGGTGCAGCCAGAGAAATTCAGAAGTTACCTAAAAACTAGGACTAAGCCTTGAATTTGATGTGGCAATGGTATTCCAAACCCATAATAAATTGTAGCAAATGTACTTATTCTTTCCACTCAGGGAAAAATTAGTTGAAGTATTGAAACATACAAAACAGAAATATTTTTCATCACGTTCTCCACATAATCTCTCTGTACGCTTCTGACACTGAGTCTCAGGTGGTTCTTGGCTCATAATCACCTCATGTCATGTGAGACTGGAAAAAACAGTTTACTGACAGTTTCTCCCACACACCTTGACAGGCCTTGCCTATCATATTTTTTCCAGGCATTTCAAATGGCTTCCATGTGGTCTGTTCTCCACTCACAGGCTCCAAATGTGAGTTAAGGTCCAGCTCTCAACATTCTGCTTCTTGGCTCCATGGAATAGGAAGCATTTAAAGTAATTAAATACTTCTTGTAAGGCAATATTGGAAGGTCTAGCTAAACTAGTGGGGCGGGAGGTGAACAAAATGTTGATTACCTGACTGCTGTAAAATGGTATGCCCAACAGTATGACTGACAGTCCTGTGACATTTTTAAAACAACATATATACATTCTTGGACATGCAAGTTCTACAGGGTTGAATGGAATAACTCACAGCTGTTTGGCTCATTCTGTAAACTCAGGTAAACAGTACTGCATCTGCTTCACATGAATCCGTTTGGGGACAATATGGAAGGATCATTGTTTGTGTGCAGGTGATTCTTGTTCCACTAATGATGCTTACCGCCTTTACCGTCCTATTTGGGCTAAAAATTTTAAGTGTTTTTTAATTTCAATTCCTTTTCTGGGGTAAGATATTAGAATTACAGTGACCATTGCATTTCTGTGTCCACAGCCACATTCCTTTTGTGAGTCTCAGTCATCCTGTTAAGTAATATTTAATATTTCTATTTTCAATGCATTTAGTAGAGGGGCACAAATTATGTAAATTGGTTTTGGTCTGTAAATGAATAAATAATCTATTATGTATCCAGATTTCACTTATCTGCTTCATAGACTTTTTCTGCCTGGCCACACCGCTGCATCGCACTTCCGCTCATTCCTGATATAATCACAGAATCACAGAATGGTAGGGTTCGAAGGGACCTCTGGAGATCATCTAGTCCAACCCCCCTGCCAGAGCAGGGTCACCTACAGCAGGTTGCACAGGAACGCGTCCAGGCGCGTTTTGAATGTCTCCAGAGAAGGAGACTCCACCACCTCTCTTTTAGGTCTGAATGTGACTATTTTAATTTGTATAATTTTATTTAATAAAGTCAGATGGAAAAAAAGGCTTTAACAGTTTTTTGTTTTATTTATGTATCAAAGTAGCATCTATATAGCACACTCAACCCAGTCAGTGATGAAATACAAAGCCTTACCTTTTAGTAATCTGTCCTTAGGGTGTAACAGTTGAATTTCTTTTTTTTTTTTTTTTTTTGTGGCCTCAGGCACTGAATTTTAACTGTGTTTTATGGCCCAGAAAGTACAGGAAAATAGTTTTACTATACCGTATATCCATGAATACCATATGAGCTCCTACAGCATGTAAAAAATGACTGATCAGAATGTATTTTGCCATATTTGCTTTTGGGTTTGTTTTCTGACCAGAAAGTACACCCAATGTTTAGATTACACATGCCAATAGCTTATGGTTAGCAAGAATGCATTATCATGTTATTTATTTTGGGTTTAAAGCATGAATGAACTCTTCTCCTAAGACCTGAATACATAGTGAAGCTGTTCATTTTACTGAAGTAATGCAAGCAACTGAGGCCAGTCACATGAAAGAACAGCCATGATAGAGGTGACAAAGCATTTTCAAGAATGGATATTGCTAAATTTTTTCTTACATTTGTTACTGTAAGAATGAAAAAACACAGTGGAAAATCCCACATTTTCTTGGGGGGGCATGTGATGTCAGTGTAGAATTTGGTGTCACCCAGATGCCAAGACACCATGCTGGTCATCCAATAATTACTAAAACTTGATGAAGAATTATTATGGTTGGAACATGTTGTAAATGTTTGATTCAGCATATCATCTCTTTAATCTTTTTCAGACCTTTACACTGAAATAGCGGGGCCTGAATCGCACAGCTTGCATAATGGCCAGGTGAGAGTATCAATGGAAGCATCTCTCTTAATAAAAAATTATATCACCACTTGAAAACACATGAAAACATAACTGCTATTGAGAGATGCAAGTTGGCACAGCAAAGTTCACTCAAACCATTGTACAGTTCATGGGTCATGTTTTCACTAATGACTTGTGAGGCAGTATATGAAGCTTTCTTCATATATGAGCATGGCCAGCCACTGAAAAAGCAATTTTCTCTGTTTTTGCATAGAATAATCTCTCTATGCTGATTGAAATCTTGGGAGGAGTTTTGACAGACTAAGGCCAAAGTAAGATTTTGTTACTGACAGCACATAGGTTAACTGCTAGTCAGTCTAAAACAAAATAAGATCCAATAACTATTCAAATAAAGATATATTATGATTTTAACAGGTAAGCATCTCCAGCAACTTCCATAAGCTTTTTTTAAGGATTGCAGCTCTATATAGTAATATTGCCATTAAAGGAAACTTTAAAAAGGATAAGGGAATGTTCTAGAGGTATTCATTCAGAAAGCTAATTCACCGGCACAGACTTTTCAGAGAGAAAAAGATGGACACGTATTAGAAATCACAAGCCGTTATCCCGAACACCACAGATGATAGTAGTGTAGCTGAGCTTTCCATGATTACTACCTGGAAATGAATTATTTTTAGATCAGAAAGTACAAAAGTGAAAATTTTAACAAAATGTGTTTTTTAAAAAAGTAATGGTTTTCAGTACTTGCTTGGTATCAAACTGTCATTGTTCTGGATTTGAATGCTTTGATATTTACCTTAGAGTAACGAAATTATGGAGAAAATACTCTGTGACAATAGGCTGTGGTGTGTTTTTTGATCAGTGTGCACATGTAGGCAGAAAACTGCTGAAGAAACAAAAAACACCATAGTTGCAGCAAACAATCTATGATTAGCATGATTTATTATAAGATTCAGTAGTTTAAAGACAGAGTATCTCAAACATTGTATATAAAAGGAGCTTGTAACATTCAATAATAACATAAGATTACTTTCATGGTAGTTTATATAGAAAGAACGCACTGTAACACTCAATTTTGAAATAGATTTTTGGCAGGTCCTTTGCTTTCCTTGTGGAAGTCTTTGCATTTGCATTCAAGAAATACAATGAAAATGGAAGAACCTTTCTTCAGTTCATAAACACTATCTTACATAGAAATACACTAAGTTATTTTTACAGTAGTATTATTTGTTTAGGACTGGTGGTTGATACACATATCATTAATAGAATCCTTTCAACTGTCTTTTCTCAAGAATAGTATTTTTTTTAACAATTGAAAAGTTATCTGTAAAATAGTTATATTTCTACTTAAAAATCAAGTAGAACTGTTGTTTAAATGTACAGATTCTTCGCTCTTGGAGCCACAAAATTCAGGCATCCAGTATACAGCATTAGGTGGTGATATCTTTACTTGTTTATTTTGATACTGAAATCACTACAGCGAAGCTAATGGGGTTTGAAGTAAAGCAGTTTTCCCTAAGAAGAAGTGTAGTACAGTCAAAACCAGCATTAGTTTCATGTGTTCCTGGCAAAGACCAAGTCACAGATCCTGATGATTTGCACTACTTGGTCTATGGCTCACCTCTCTCACCATTTAGCCTGATGCAAACTGCATCAGCAAACTGCCCTGATTGTTCACCTCTGAAGCTAACTTGATAGGTATTATGTGCATTAGAAATTGCTTATTTCTAACTGTGTAATTTGACTCAGAACCAGCTTCAGCCTGCACAGCGTAACCTACAAAACATCCCTGCTTTACGCTGTAGAGCAGAGGATGTGAAATTTCCTCAAAATACGGAGTAGCTTTATAATGCTTTGTTTGCGTTATTTGAAGCTTTCTGAATGACTTGCTGCCATTCTGAAAGAGAAGTTTTACCTCAGGCAGAGGTTACAGGCTTGATACAGAAATCAGTGGGTGAGATCTTTGACATGTATGCGGCTATGGAGGGAAAGTTGGGTGATCATAGCCATCCCTTTCTTGCCTAAAGGTGTATGAAACACCAACAGAGAATCATAGAATCATAGAATCATTTTGGTTGGAAGAGACCTTTAAGGTCATCAAGTCCAACCGTTAATCTAACACTGTGAAGTCCAACACTAAACTTTGTGCCTCACCACTGGTTATACCACAGTAGGTGAAATATGTCTGTTTGACAGAGATAATGGCTTCCCCCCCGCCCCCCCAAGAAAATGTAAGCAGTGTGAAATGCATTTTAAAGAGCTTGATATATGGGCACGCACATCTGCATGAAGGGTTATGCCTGCAGTGCAGTCTTACACATACTACGTGCTAAAATAGGATTGGAATTTGTATGGTTGTGTTTATACCAAAGTTTATTAACATACTGGCTAAAGTCAGCAATTTTTCTAGTCTTGTTATTTACACTGTCCTTTAAAAGAAATAATATTTATGTCTAAACACTTCCTTTCCATAATATTACACTGCCTTGCCTTACTCTATCTTATTTTACAATGAGAAGACCTAGGGTTTATTTGTATGCAATATTTAGAAAATAGTTGCGGAATTCTTTTATATGCTTTGTAAACTTTGCATAAACTCTTTTTCTCTTCTAGTATTTGCTTTTATCTTCTCTGCCTTCCAACAGTTTCCACATAATGGAGTTTATTTTGCTTGATGGATTACACAAAACCTTTTCTCATTCATCAGAAATGTGGTACCTTAAATCACATTGGACCAAATTCTGCTCTACTTGACATCCGCACCACTGTAAATGAGGTAAACAGGCTGTCAGTGTTGTAAATGATACTAGCATTTGATTAATAACATGCATAACTTCCTAAAGGAGAGAAACGTCAGGCCAGATCATATGGACTTCATAGGATTCTGTCAGCCACTGCTAGTTTGCCTTGGCTAGAAAATGCAGTATCTGATGATAATAGCCATGAGGCTGAACCAGTCAAATTTCTGACTTCCATTCCAGTTCAGATCCAGCTGCAATTGACATTGATTGATTCTGTTCTGGTACGAGTTCAGCAAAACAGGTCAGGTTGAGTTATTTCTGTTCCAGGAGAATGGTAACAGCTCAAAACAGCTTCAGCTTCAGGTTTGTTTCAACCACCTGTGCTTATGACCCATGAATACATGAGAAGCAATACTATGCTCAGTCAGCCTGTTGCCAGAATTATTACATTACTAATGTTCATGGTAGAAATAATTTTATTACTGTAAAGCTCCTCCAAATTGCTTTTATTGAAAGCTTGGATTGCTCTGGACCCTAGAGAGGAACAGATCCATTCCTCTGAATCTGCTTTTTTCCTGTGAAGTGTCGACTATTTTTGTGGCTCTTTGTCTCATCCAAACCCTTCGAGGTATTTTAATATTGAGAAAGAATAGTAACCTAACTATCCTTTTATGAAATAGATTTCTAAGGACAATGGTGTACTTGGTTTTTATTTTCATTAGAAGCTTCTGGATGAAATGGAAATTGCTTGTGTATTCTTTTAAGGAAAATTACATCTCCACCCACTCACTCTTAGTGTTTGAGCAGCACAGAGTGTGTGAGACGGGATGTGCTCTAATCCACAGACTATTTTGAAGTCCTTGATACATGACTAAATAAAACTACCAGAAAGAAGTAGGCACTGGAACTTATATTGGTTTTTCATATGCCAGCAGGGTTTGGCACAAAGCAGGAAACTTTCTGAAAACCAGGGCATGTATTTTCAGACCTAAAAGGCTGCAGGAAGAATTCTTTTATAATATATTAAGGTATACATGCAACTCATGAGAAGAATTAGATTAATAAAGACGCTATTACAATACAATAGTGGCAGGATATAAGCTTGTAAAAAGTATACAGAGCAGAGAATGACAAAATCATATTTCACATACTGGATCCAAACAAGGCAAAAATGTTATAAGTTTAGAGAAATTCTCAACAAGTTACACAATTACTAGCTTTTATCAAATTGTGGCTTGTTTAGCGGGGTCTGCATCTTCAGACTGATTCTAATGCTTAAACATATGTTATTTTTAGTGATAGTCTAATTATCCTGCTTGACATCTAGAAAATGCTGAGGCTTATTAGTCCCTTGGCATACCTTTGTGGATGTCTAAAATCTCTAAAATGATACAAGTACTTATGCTATGCCAAATCAATCAGTCGCATGTTCAACACGTGACAATGTATGCAGTACCAGCATGTGATCACCTGGAACAAAATCCTCTCTTTTAGACTACACTATTTAATATTTTGTAGTCACACTAGTTTAGAGGAATTCTGATGGTCTTCAGTAATAATTTGGCATGGTTTAGTCCCAGCTGGCAGAAGAGAACCATGCGGTCTTTCACTCACTCCCCCGCAGAGCCAGGATGGGGGAAGAATTGGAAAAATAGCAAAATTTGTGGGTTGAGATAAAGGCAGTTTAACAGAACAGCAAAGGAAAGAGGAAAAAAAACAACAATAATACTGATAGAGGAATATACAACACACCATTAATGTATCATAACTCACTGACCATAAGACGAAGCCCAGCCTGCTCTGAGCAGATTCCCAACCCTGGCCCATCCCTGTTCAGCTCCCCTGGCTACATACTGAGCATGGCATCACATGGTATGGAATATCCATTTGGCTAGTTTGGGTCAGCTGACATGGCTGTGTCCAGTTTCAGGTCCTTGTGAAAATTAACCCTGTCCCTGCCGGAACCAGGACAGAATTCTACAAAGAAAATGCGCATCAGAAACCTTTCTTACACTGTCTTGTGTTATTTTAAAGCTTAAATAAAGTAAATATGGTCTCAAAGGAGACCTTATCCTTCTGACGTTCTCACTGCAGTTTTGATACCTATTAGTGTAGCTTGTCTAGATGTCACCTGCAGTTGTATATTTTTTCTTATTTGTTTTTCTTTTACAGTGTCTTTCTCCTACTTGGCATATGGAAAGCTTTATGCTCACCCATAATCTGCAAGTATATTAGGCAGCTGACATGTTAGGGTTTGGCTGTATATCTGTTAACTGGCCAGGCAGCTCATAGGTGTTTCAGTCAGTTGTGCTTTCATAGAACAGGGTCTGTTGACCATAGACATAGATTCCTCTTGGGTTTGAAGCAGTAAAAGCAAGCATTGTTTCTGTCTTTAACTGAATAGGTAATGAGAATTCTTTGCCCCTTCCTAGGGGCATAGGAGGAAGATAGCTTAGGAAAGGATATTTGATCTTGAATATAATTACCAGTGTCTAGTTTCAGATTTGTAAGCAACAGCGTAGTAGTACAAAGGTCCCAGTGGCCCATGATGCAAAGTATTAAAATAGATTTTACTTTTTGACAGTTGTGTGTTTTACTTCAGAGAGAGGAATTATTGTCCACTTGATATATTTGAATCTATTAGAAAGTTAACTCATAATTTCACAGATTTTCCTAGCTATATAGCCATTTGAATTGTAGCAATAGACCAAAAATGAAAACCATATAATCACAGCCTCATAGAATCATAAAACAGTTTGGATTCGAAGGGACATTTAAAGCTTACCTAGGCCAACTCACCCTGCAGTGAGCAGGAACATCTTTAACTAGACCAGGCTGCTCAAAGCCCCATCCACCCTGACCTTGAATGTTTCCAGGGATGGGGTATCTACCACTTTCTGGGCAACTTGTTCCAGTGTTTCACCATCCTTATTGTAAAAAAATTTTTCCTTATATATAGGCTAAATCTTCTCTCTTTTAGTTTAAAGCCATTATCCCTTGTCCTATTACAACATGCCCTGCTAAAAAGTTTGTCCCCATCTTTCCTATAGGCCCACTTTATCTACTGAAAGGCCACAATAAGGTCTTGCTGGAGACTTCTCCAAGCTCAACAACCCCAGCTCTCTCAACCTGTCCTCATAGGAAAAGTTCTCTAGCCCTCTGAACATCTTTATGGCCCTCCATGGACACATTCCAACATGTCCACATCTTTCCTGTGCTGAGGATCCCAGAGCTGGCTACAGTACTCTAGGTGGGGTCTCAGAAGAGTGGAGTAGAGGGGCAGAATCACCTCCCTTGACCTGATGGCCACGCTTCTTTTGATGTAGCACAGGATACAGCTGGCTTTCTGGGCTGTGAGCACACATTGCCATCTCATGTCCAGCTTTTCATCCACTGGTACCCCCAAATCCTTCTCTGCAGAGCTGGTCTCAATCCCTTCATCCCCCAGCCTGTATTGTTACAGGGGGTTGCCCAGACCCGTGTGCGGGACCCTGCACTTGGCCTTGTTGAACCTCATGAGGTTCGCATGGGCCCACTTCTCGAGCTAGGTCCTTCTGGATGGTATCCTGTCCCTCAGTCATGTCAACTGTACCACTCAGCTTGGTGGTGTCGCAAATTTGCTGAGGATGCACTCAATCCCACTGTCTATGTCATTGATGAAGATATTAAACAGTACTGATCCCAATATGGACCCCTGGGGGACACCACTTGTCACCATTCTCCATCTAGACATTGAGCTGTCAAACACAACCCTCTGGATGACACCATCCAACCAATTCCTCATCCACCGAATAGTCCATCCATCAAATCCATATCTCTCCAATTTAAAGAGAAAGATGTTGTGGGGGACTGTGTCAAAGCCTTTACAGAAATCAGATAGATGACATCTGTAACTCTTCCTTTGTCTACTGATATAGTCACTCCATCATAGACAGCCACTAGGTTGGTCAGGCAAGACGTGCTGGCTGTCTCAAATCACCTCCCTGTCTTCCATGTGCCTTAGCATAGCTTCCAGAAGTATCTGTTCCATGATCTTCCCAGGCACAGAGATGAGGGTGACAGGTTGGCAGCACCCAGAGTTCTCCTTTCTACCCTTTTTAAAAATGGTGCAATGTTTCCCTTTTTCCAGTCACTGGAGACTTCACCTGACTACCATGACTTAGAGAATGTCTAGGCAACTGTATCAGCCAATTCCCTCAAGACTCTGGGGTGCATCTTGTCAGCATATGTAACAGATTTTAACTGAGCATGCAAAAAAAATGCAATGTGGTCTATGTGCACTAAAGATGAGACAGAAGGAAAATGAACGTGCATTTATCTAGGTAAAAAAAAAGGAAAAAACACAGAAGAAAACCTGAAATTTAGATATTCTCCAGTTAAATAGTAGATGCAATATATACATATATGTATATCTGTATGCATACATATATCACCTATTTTTTTCAGTGTAGATTCTGAAACAGTGGGGGAATGTGTGCGTGTCTGTTTTCTTTACCTCAGGTGAAAGGTGAATACTTACTTGGGAACTAAAAACAGCATCATCACTGCAGACTCTTCTATCAATGTAAAGACTAGCTACTTTGGGCATTTTCCTTTGAAAGCAATAAGGTAGGATAGGATAGGATAGGATAGGATAGGATAGGACAGGACAGGACAGGACAGGACAGGACAGGACAGAACAGAACTATATTTTCCTTAAGACGGATTTTAACTCTCTCAGTATTTTCAGTTGCAAATTTATCAACAGTAATGAATTAATGCTGCTAGACCCTTATGAACAGAATAATAATTTTTGGTGTCAATAAAACAACAAAAAAATATTTTACAATGTTTGTTGGAATTTATTGGATGCAGCTATGTCTAATGTATGCCAGATGTTTTCCTATCTGTCAGAAGCCACTGATCTTGATTAGAAAACAGACATTCTGAGAACTCTCTTAAAATTGTTTTTTTTTGGGTACTATAGCCTAGAACTCTGAAATAAGGGATTCTAGATCTGAGCTGAAAATTTGCCCAAATCCTGGTGAGATACCAGATCTGCATGATACCTACGTCACTGAGGCAAAAGAATTTGTCACTCTTTTTTATTTCTTTTTTTGGACTGCATCACTCTTGACCTGTACTGGTGGTACAACATCGTATTTTGTTTTTCAAATTACTTTAAGAAAGGTGAGGACATAGTTTGTTCCTTCACATTTTCTGAGTACTGATATGACTCCAGAAAGTGTTGGGAGGTTTTTAGGCACATTTAATCTGATCTGATATTGAGACATTACAGTTGATGCTAGTAAAGAAAGTAAGAATGGTCTTTCTAGATCACAAAAAAAAAGGTGTGTGCTTGTTGTGGATGGATGCCAACCAGCAGCCACACATACACACAGCTGCTTAGTCAAACACACAACCCCCCGTAGTGGGACAAGGGAGACTATAGGAAGAGCAAAAGAAAGAAAACTCATAGGTCAAGATAAAGTCAGTTTAACAGGTGAAGGAAAGAGGAAAAAAACACATGATGCAAAGGAAATAATTAGTCACCTCCCACAAGCAGACTGACGTACAGCCAGACTCCAGGCAGTGGCCACCTCAGAAGCAAAAAAATTCCCAACCCTTATTTCTTTAGCCCAGTGTTTATTGCTGAGCTTTATTATATGGTATGGTACGTCCCTTTTGGCAGTTCAGGTCAGCAGTCCCAGCTGCGTCTCCTTCCAACTTCTTGCTGACCCCCAGACAAGTAACTGGGAGGGCAGAGGGAGAAACAGAGGAAGCCTTGAAGCACTGCTTTTAACCTCTAATACAAATCACAGCACCATAGGACTTACTATTAAGAAATTTAACTCCATTCCAGCCAAACTCAGCGCAGTGTGAGTTTGAGTTGATCCTCCACTACAAAGGATTGGATTTTCCTTGGCCTTGTGACTGAAATCTGAGAAACGTGTCCTAGTGTTACAAAGTGTTTGTCACTCATGCTCTAAAGTACTTTGGGATATAAGCCTGCTTTCAAAGACTCCTTACTGGTTAATTTGGCTGAATTAAGTGCAAATCTACATCAAGTTTTCATGAATAGTCTTGGTCTGACAGTCCGTCATGACAGCAAAACTTCTCTGTCTCAAGTGTTGTCCCCACTCTTCTGTATCTTTTCTCTGAAAGGAGAGAGAAACTTCTCCCTAAAGTAACTTTTCATCGGCCTGATGGTTAACTCCAGAGAAGTAATTTCTATCCTTGTCCTTCCTTTTTTCCATTTGGTCTATAGGGACAGTGTTGATCTACTTTGCAAAGGCTTCTGGCATCTAAATGAAAGGTATAAAAGAGCTAGGCTTTGTTACAAATACATACTACCTCACAGTCTCTTCTTTGTGATTTTGCACTGTGTGCTCAGGACTAACTGAGGTGGTCTTTCAAACACTAGGTTTTATTATTAGCCCTAGTCCTGGACTGCAGGACCAGGGAAGTGATCATCCCCCTGTACTGTGCACTGTTGAGGCTGCACTTCGAATAGTGTTTTCAGTTTTAGGCCCCTGACGAGAAAGATACGGAGGTGTTGGAGAATGTCCAAAGAAGGGTAATGAAGCTGGTGAAGGGTCTAGAGCACAAGTCTTATGAGGCGTAGCTGTAGGAACTGGGGTTTGGTCAGCCTGGAGAAAAGGAGGCTGAGAGGAGACCTTATCGCTCTCTACAACTACCTGAAAGGAGGTTGTAGTGAGGTGGGATTGGTCTCTTCTCCCAAGAAACAAGTGACAGGACAAGAGGAAACAGCCTCAAATTGCACCAGAGGAAGCTTAGATTGGATATTAGGAAAAAATATATTGCTGAAAGTGTTGTCAAGCATTGGAACAGGCTGCCCAGGGAAGTGATTGAGTGACCATCCCTGGAGGTATTTAAAAGATGTGGAGATGTGGTGCTTAGGGACATGGTTTAGTGGTGGACTTGGTAGTATTAGGTTAATGGTTGGACTTGACAATCTTAAAGGTCCTTTCCAACCTAAATGATTCTATGATTCTTCAGTAGCAAAGATGCTTTCAATATCTTTGAATTTTTGAAGATACTAGCAAGAAAGTATCCAAGAATCCAAGTATCTTTTTTATATAGAGAAAAGAGATATCTACATTCATTGCTGCTGACTATCCTTCTGTGTTCTTTCAAATTAAATTCTCTTTAATTTCATTCTTAGAGATTGCTTAGAGATTGCTTAGAGATTGACTTGCCTGTCATCTGTTGTTTTTTTTTTCCCTTGGCAAAAGCCTACTTATAATAGTACGGGGACAGAGGGTCACTTTTATAAGTCTATAAATTATAAGGTGAGTGTCAGATTTGTGCTCTCATCCCCGTACCTGACTCCTAGAGAGAGATGACTCCTAGAGAGAGATGAAAGTGAGCATACAGGTTTCATTAAAATAAGCTAGGAACTTGATTATTTCTGTTCTGGCAATCATGCTGTAGTAAAACTGTTGTCAGTTTGTATTGTAAATTAAACATACATTATGATCTCTGTATTTCTCTGTATTTTCAGAGAGTTTCTAAACATTGCATTGTAAATAATGTGTGTGAAGAGCTTGGTCTGCAAGGAGGGCTCCAGCTGGAATTTTTAGCTGGACAAACTTGGAGGAATCAAGGGTAGCAATCTGAAAATAAAGTCACTGGTTTCCCTGCAGAATATCTGCTTTCACCTCTCACAATGGTCTTTGGTTCCTGCCTTCATGCTTTTTTTTTATATTTCTTAAGGCAGTCATTCTATAACATTAATGCTTTCTTTAGTCATTTGTGTCAGTAGAAAAAGCGTGACACTGTGTTTGAGTTGGAACCGAATGAAGGCTGCAAGATCAGAGAGCATTATTAGCCTCCAAAACTACAAGATGATTAAGTTTTCATTCATTATATATAAAGTTAAGCTACTGAATAAATCTCATTTCAGTTATTAATTCTGTTTAGTCCCTGAATGGCCAATAACTTCAGTCTGTATTTAACTTCATAAACTCATCAACTTACAAATGTCAAAATTTTCTATCAATAACAGATGAATTTGCACTAACATTGAAGTTTTTTTAGTTCTCTAAAAGGACTTCTAGGTTTTCAAGGCTTCTAAAATTCAGGTATTGATACAGATTCCTAAAATGGAGATACAGAAAAACATTATATGCCAAAGTTTGAATACTACATTGCAAGTTCCTTACATGAAATTCACTAGGAGACTTCTATGCCAACAGACTACTCAACAAGAAGGGAAAGTTGATGAATTTATGTCAAGAACTCTGACATTGGCTGAAATGAATATTAATCCTCTAGTTCTATGTCTATTTATTTTCTCTCATGTTTTTCCGTTATTCAATATCCAAATTTGTACGTTAGCTCTCATTCTTATCATTAACCATTCACTGTTCAAGCAGTGTGTATGGGAGGTGGAATTTATGAGGAAAAATAAATATCCTATTGCTGTTAAATCATTGATTGGAACTTCAGTCTATTCATTGTGATTGAAATATATGCATTACAAATTAAGACATCAAAAACAAGCTGCAAAGGATTGCTATTTAAAATATGAAAACAAGCAATCATAGACAGCTGTTGAATATTCTAAATGCAACCTGAATTTCTGCACTCTTAATTCTTACAAAAAAGTATATTTTATACCTTTGATAAAATTTATTGTCTTGCTGAACAGGATCTCAATGAAATAAAGGTAAAAGAGAAAGAAGTAAAAAGTAAGGGCGGAAAATCCATGTGGAAAGTTCTTCTGGCATCACAAGGAAGTTTTATAAAAAATAAGAAATATCATTTTTATAAAAGACAAGAAATACCAACAACCAAGATGAGAAATGCCAAATTAAAAAAGGCTGCACCTAGTTACTGCACAATCCATAGAGGGTGTGAAACTTAAATTAGCATGCGTAGGGGAGTGGGAAGAACATGGTTATTTTGAGTTGTCAAAGTCCGTAAAGTTTTAGAATATAGGTGTGAAGTTTCCTATAAATTTCAAGCAATCCAGCTTTGTTCAACAGAAAAATAATCACCTTCTATCAGTCTCTGTTTTACATAAATCAATGACCTCATAAAAACGGAAAGTGAAACATGAAATAATGGTTGAGAAAGAAGATTGAAAAGAGAGCACCATGTAGTTTTCTTGACAAACTAGGCAAACTATCAAAATTATGGCTGCAGAGATCTGTCAGGATTAAATTCAATTAAAGACAAATATTAGAGTCTTCTAGATCATTGATTTTCATTATCTGCTAGTCAAAAAGAAATGTTGCAGCACCTTACATTCACACAGGTTACTTGTTATGACAAAAATCAACTTAGCAACATTTGTGTTTCTAAGCAAAATATTGAAGAATTTTTTTAAAAGAAAAGAAAAAAGTAAAATTTACAAATGAAAGGAACAAAACAAGTAGTATGATAAAGGACTCAGTCACTCATGACTCACACAAAAAAACGTGGACATTGTCTATTGCCTACTTTTTGTCTGTTATATGGTGTGCCTTGAGAAATGTTCACATTTGTATGACTAATCATGAACTATGAAGATTCTCTGATCCTTAATCCGTGTTTAGCATGCAGAAGAAGGATGACTGAGTGACAAGAAGGAGGGATGAGAACACCGTTCTGAAGTGGCATAGATGGCCTTGTCCTCGATGGGTATTGTCTTATATCCTATAAATCCAATGCATTATTCTCTACTATAATTCTTTGTTAGTCCACAGTTTAGAGGTGTGGCAGGGAAAGGAGGTAGGGTGTGTGTGGAATGAAGTATCCTTGAGATGTCTTGGAGATGACATATCCTTAGCTGCTGCTTAAATTCACAGTGGAGTGAGGCAGGGACCAATGCGGTTACTGTCATGTGGAATGACTGTGAAAACATTTAGGTTGCTGGAACAGAAAAGAAGGGAGAGAAATTTAGAGACAACTGCGACAAGCACAGTCCAGACAATAAATCTACCAGTAAAATGTGGTGAGAAATCTCACAAAAAAATCTTATCTAACTGAAAGAAACTTTGAAACGCAAAATTTTTACTCGAGCTATTTTAACTATTTAGTTTCCTTGCTTGGGCAACTATTTCAGCAACAGCAGCAAAATGTATCTATGCAAAATGATGGGGCGGGGAGGGGGGAGTAGGTAGGAGATAAGCTTTTTCAGACTTTGGAAGCTTTTAGATCTGTTTTGCAGTACATGTTAGAAAACTGTTGACGCTTGTACATTCTACATATTTTTGCTCACAGTCCACAGAGGATTTCCCATGCTTGTTTACATAAGTGGCAATTTGTTGCTCCCAGTGAGTTTCACTTTACAGATATTCTGTGTCACACTGACATTTTCATAGGGACTTGTTTCTTACAAAGGGTCGAATAGGACTTGCAAAATGTTCCTCACATCTTGCATTTTAACATATATATTTTATAGGTTCTGTCAGTATCTTGTACCCCAGAGAACTCCCCGTGATTCTGCAGGTTATTGTTCTCACATCAGCCTCACGACACAAATTCGTACCTCGCTTCCAGCCATTACCAACCTTACAGTGCCATTATGCCCTTTGACTAAGGATTTCTTAATGGCCAACACTGACATGCCACATAGCATAATGTCACATCTCTGTCATACATTTCAAGCTTCTAAAACCTGAACAGCTTAGGTCCACATCCAGAACACCTATCCATCTTTCTGAGGTTACCTATTATTTCCATGCTTCCTAGTACGGTGCAATGCTTTCGTATTTACAACACATCTGCAGCACCCCTAAAGACACGGTGTCACAGAGAACTTGCCTAGCTCATGGCTCCTTGCCCCGATGCAGCAACTTCTCCTAGTCTGTCACAGATTGCTCAGCAATACTGTCCTTCCTGTAGTACAGGGCTTTCCCAATGCAGAGCACACTGCACCCAATACCCCTGTGACAGAACTCCTTCTCAACACACAAACTTCAGCAGCTTATATGGGGGTGGTGAAGAGGAGGTCCAGAGTATGGCTAGAGGCCAAACAGTCCCTGCTTTTCCTTCCTTTTGAGAATGTGAGCAAAATCCTCATACCCTTGAAGTCCAACAACACTTAAGCACACGAGCACTCTGCCTAGTACTCTGTAATCCCACCTCTGTCTAGGAAAGAGTTTGAATATATTCAAAAGTCTTCCTGAATCAAGACTGCGGATTTCATGTTTGAGCTCAAAGAGAGTCTTTATCCCTGCAGTACATAGCCCTGAAAATCAAGAGCTGCACAATGGAAAGCTGAACGTACAATTTGTTACAATGGTGCTAGAGAGCACAACTATAATAAATGTTCCTGTTAAACTTCCAGCCTGCACAGGCAATTGTTTTGTCAGAAATCCAACAAATATGTATTTGACAAGACAAGTTTTAATGTTATTACTCATTTTCATTTTATGTACTCATACAAATATACTGTAAAATCTTTATAATTAATGATCTCTTGTCACTCCCTGACCCACTTCCCTGTTTTTATAAAAATGTATGAAAAAGGAGTTTTTTCTCATTAGTAGTTCTGATTGTCCACATAGACTGAGAATTAAACTAAATTATGGATTACAATGTCAAACCATAAAAACATGTCATCAAAAACACAGTATTGTAGATTCAGACATGATTTTGTTTGTTCCATGGGTTCAGTTTACCCTGCTTCTGTGCTGTTTTCAGAATTTTAAGCTAGGTCCTTACCACTGAGCTTTACTAATTACTTGATATTCTCCAGTGCTTTGTCCAGTCTATTTTTAAGATACTCAAGCTTCTAGGATTTCCCAATAACATTACCTGATACCTTCATAGTTTCAGATACTTCGTCCATATGAATCCAAGAAATTCTGTTGACTTCTGTAGGAGATGTATTGGCTGTCTAGACCACAGCTGGAAGACGTGCTCTGATCATCATAATGAATTTTGCTTTTTTTATCATTCCATTACTCCTAGCTCAATGTATATTGATCATGCCAACAAACAAAGAGAGCATATTCATCCTTCTACTGATGTCAAATGGAATTTTGCCTTGAGTAATTTTTCATTCTCACTGTTGGTAAATCTCATTGTCAAGTTTCTCTCTGTGCTGCCTCTTCTCTTGTACGCATGCAATAATTGACTTTTGCTTACTTATTACTGTTTTCTAAAAGTGCTCTGTAATTTACTTTTTGGGTGTAGGAGAGCAGGAAACAGGGAAAAAGAAAGTTGCTATGAGCTCCTTGTTCTTCTGTTGTTACTTAGGAACATGGGAAATACAATTCAGATGTCAACGGTTCCTCCATCGAATCTACTTCCCTGCTCCAATTGTGGGAATACAAAATTGCAAAAAAAAAGAAATTGGTTAAAAAATACCTTTTTCCCTAAAACCTGCCAGTAAGTAGCTCTTGCTCAAGTAACTAATTCTCATTTTTTATATGTGGAGACTTTCACTACGAACGTACTTTATGCTGCATTCTTAGAAACAGCTATGGATAGGTATATTTTTTTAATAATTCTTTACTAAATACTAGGTTCTTCACTTCAGAGATATTTTCAGCCTTTTATTTTAATTGAATCATTTTTGTTTGGGTGAGTTTTTAATGCTTTTTAAGCTATTTTTTCTTAAAGAAGCTCTTTCTTTTCACACAGATCCAGATTACTGTTATAACTTTGAGGTTAATTTCCAGTCAATTTGGATGCCTGATTAAGATACCTGCTGCTATTATGTTTCACATATTTTCTTCTCTACTTCCTTGAGTTTTAATTATTAGTGGAGTATTCTGAGAATTTGAAATTTTCACTAGATGAATTTAGAATTCCACTAAATGAAGGTACGTTGGAATCTTGACTTTCTTTTGAAGTTTCTCAGCTTTTAATACTTTCTTTATTACACACTGAACTCTTAGCATTGTTAATCATATGGGTAACTGACATTTCACACTACAAGACCCTGTTTTCACTTGCCAAACTTTTCTAAACTTTAATCACCGGAGGTGAGAATTTTCATGCTGAATATGCGTGTAACCACTATGTAACAGGAGTAAAACCAATGTTAAGCTCTGAGTACCAAAACCACTATGATTTTGTGTCAATTATGGGAGAACAAACTCACTACTGATTCACTTTTTATTTACAACACCATAAAAAACTTACTTCTGTAAGTTTATGTGTTAAAATAGGTGTCATCTCTCTACCTGGAACTGATTTAGAGCAGTATAAAAAGTATAAAGTGAACATAAATTCCATTATTTCATACTCTGATGGAACAAAAATATCATCATGTGCCCAAACCAAAACCAAATCACATCTGTACAATCAGTATACTCAATAGGTCTGGGAACTATAGACTAAATCTTATTAATGTAGTTATTTCTGAAAATGAGATGAGAGGCAAGAAGTGTGTCCCATTTAAAAAAGTATGGAAATTTCTTATATGAAAAAATATAGTACCTTCATTTATAAGTGTTAAAATATTGGCATGGGTGGCCTTTGTGTGAGCCATGCTTTGCCATCTTTGTGAAAATTTTCATAAATTTGACCAATTTATGAGACTGAAATACTGTGAAGGCAGAAACCCTTGGACGCCCCTTAGGCTTTGGCTGTTAAATCTCAAGACAATTCACCTTTACCAGTTGAACAAGAAGCTTAAAAAGATCATGTGGTACAGAGAAAGGTAAAGGGGAACTGACAATTTAAGGGTACTGGAGGGCAGTTGGTTAAGACAAATTACTAAAGTGGGTTTGCTATACAGGGCTGATGGTGACTGCAACTATGACTGAGTAAAATATACAGCAAGCAGAGAAGCAGGTCTAACATTGGCAAATGAAGAGCTCAACTGGGCAAGCAAAGATGTTGAGATAAGATGCTAATGGTGGTAACAATGAATGAATGGAGAGCTAGCCATGAGCAAGCCAACAGCAGTCTTGAAGTATCCACCTTCCATGGTCTGGAAAAGAGATGAAGATACATTTCATCGTTCTTTTGTTTTCTATCACATACCATACAACACGTAAATCAGTTTACCTCTTAAAAACCCATGCACAGGTGCGTGTGCACATACATACACATCAGATCAAGTATCTGAAATTAGGAAATGACAAACAGATATTGCCTTGCAACTTAAATACACAAGAATTAAACAACCCCGGAGGATCATATTCTACATTTTCCTCTTGCATGAGCCATGTGGAGACAGGCAAGTCATTTATACCACATTTTTCTAAGGTGGTCCGCAGCTATATATTCCTTATTTTTGGAGTGTTTGAGAAGAGAACTTGAGTCTGATTTGAAAAACTGTTGAGCAACAACTTTACTTGGAACTTTTCTTTGTATTTATAAAGTCTGTAAAATGCTAAGTGTTCTGTAAAATCAAGTCCTACATCTTTGACAGGGTATTCTGAATGATTTAGCACTTTTCACCCGCATCTCTGTGTCTCAGATTGCCATCAGAAAATAAGCATAATACAATGCCTTCCCCTCCCAGAACTTTTGTGAAGATAAATTAATACACGTGAAGTACAAAAGTACCATATAAATAACCTATTAAAGAGTTCATGAAAAGAGTTAAATATTTGAATCTACAATGAGAAGCTTCTACTAGTTTGCCTTAACCAAGGCCTAGAACCATTAAAGGACCAAAAAAAAATATCAAAAACCCTCTAAGTAGCAGGCCAGTAACCATTTAATATCAGCCATATTGAATATGAAGGAGTCCTGTAAAGAAAAATGTGGTGAGCATTAAATGAAGGCCAACTTACTGTTGCACAGAAAATTTTCTCTTTGACACCTCCCTGTGTTTGGGTTTTCACTTGTGAAGTATTAATTGTTATTATTATGTGTATATATGAATATTGTTTCCTTTCTTGTTCAAGTCTACTCTCTGAAAAAGTCCTGGTCCAGACCACAATAAAATCCTTCAGTAAAAATATTTAAGATATATTCATAATTCAGGATTCTTAGTTAATAGACATTGTGTGTATTGCTAAATGCAAAGAATAACAATAATGGTATCATTTGTTTGAAATATTTTGCAAAACTCTATTGAACTGGAGCCACTCAAAATATGTGTCGTCCTAAATTGATGGTAAAAATTTTAAATGCTTTATATCTCTGTTTAGCCACAATATCTACCCATTCTATGATTCTATGATAATGTATCTGTGTGACTAAAAAAAAAAAAAGTTATGCCCTATCATTTTCACTTCTTCTGTTGTCTCAGTTTTAGGATTACAAGGTTGTGATAAAGTGAAGCAATCAGAATCAGTATGTACAATAAAGCAGTGAAAATAATGGCTGGACTGCTTTGCGTCTAGTGATGGTGTGAAGAAATGACTATCTACGTAATCATTCTATTCAACTGCATAAATGGACCGCAGGAGAATATACTTAAGTGGGAATTTCTGTCAGTAACCTAGATTACCCAAGTGTGACAAAAAATTGTTATGGTATCAGCTGAATGTCTGAATACATACCTTCTCATATAGTTTGAAGCTCACCCACCATTTAAAGAAAATGTAAAATAGCTGTACATTTCGGCTTTCCAATACTTGCAACAGGGACCTATCTGTTGCATCCGTGGAGGTAAGAGGCGAAATTCCTCTCATACAAAGACAAAAAGAAAGATCCAGGTGAACCTGAATTTTTTATGAGTAGGATTACCATATGTTTATCCATAATTTTCCAGATAGAAATATGGTTGCTTGCAGTGTACAGTCAAGGTATACAAGCTTAGTAAACATGGCAGATGGATCAAATTTATAGGCTGTGGACTGTTTGAACTGCCCATCTATGCAAGTGCAATTGTTATTTGTCTGGAAAATCCTGAAACATCTGCTGATAAGAAACATCAAGACAGAGGGTGTTTTTTGTTTGGTTTTGGGTTTTTTTAATTTCTTTGGTTTTTTTGGGGGTGGCTTGTGGGGTTTTTGTGGTGTTTTCATGCATGGGGCTTTTTGTTGTTGTTGTTGTTTGGTTTGTTGGTTTGGTTTGCTTTGCTTTGGTTTGGTTTGCTTTGGGTTTTTTAAGGGAAAAAATAGAATTTGCCCAGAGCAAGCCAGACTTAGCATCTCCCTGTTCTGGATGAGTTCCTATGAAACGTGAAGGTTACATATTAGAGCTTCTCCCTTCTACCACCAAGAGCTAGGTTAAAAATATCAAAGACTCTTTAATGAAGTTATGGTTCTAAATGATCAGAAATGAAGATGAAAATCATTGAGTAAATCTCTAGGATGGTGACAGTATTGTGACATGTGCAGATGAGGTTCTAATGTGGCTGTCAGGTGAGGACCAGACGTTTTTCATTTTGAAAAACGTATGTTGAAATGTAGACATAAGATAGTGTGGAAAGTCAGTGACCTTGTCATAAAATATTCTGAAAAATCAAAACAACAGTAATGCCATTTGAATTCCATTAAATTTTGAACTCTTTCAGCTTTGGAATTTGTCTGACATGTTATGACAGTGCAGCAGGCAATTAACCAAGAGGTTAGGGACACTGCTGTGGTATTATGCACAACTGTGGTTAAGACTGAGAGTAATGTTGCAGTTAAATGGCAGCTTAGCTGCCTATGAGAAGCTGTCAGTTCCAAAGTTGTTCAGTGGCAAAATATTGATGTTCTATACTATCCGGTTCTCTTTTTAATTGTAGAAGGACAACAATAAAGGATATTATTTTATTTTTTTTTTTTTAAGGAAAAAAGCTATGGCTTTATTCCCGTATTCCTGTACTTGAATTAGTGTGGTTGCTAAATGGTGGTGGCATTTATTTTTTTAAACCTGTTTTGCACTTACTCCTTTAAGCATGTTAATAAGCATTTTTGTAGATGAACCTTTGATACTACTAGAAGAATGCCAGTAATAACATATTAATGTCTGAGAACATTGTCTGCACTCCCAAACAAATTAGCATTCTGTTGTAGTTGGTACTATGTTAATTCTTTTTATTTAAATAATACGTGTATTGAGTTTTGAAGAACCAGTGTTTTGAGTAGAAAAGTAAATTTTAGGAAAATCTTCAGAATTATATGAAGGAAACAATTTAAAGTGCAAATATTAACATGAGTAATGGGTTCTAGGCGTTACCCATTGAGATAAAGAATTGAAACAGCTCCAGTCTTGTTTCCAATTAAAAGTAACCAAAGCCACTTGAATTTTGAATATTAAATACTTCCAGTCAATTACTTCTCTAATCCATCAACCATTAATTATTTCATAAATTATTCTGAAAATAAATTAAGCAAATCAAGCAATAAATTACATTTGATATAATCAGAAAATGTTTCATGGGCGATTTGCAAAATAAAGCCTATATTGATTAGATAAATTATTGTTTATGAATTATTAGCCCGGATTTAATTTGTATCTCCTTTAAGGCTTAAACTTGTCTGTGTGGTGGTTTCTGGATAGTTCCAAGTTTTGAAGCTGCCTTCTCTCAAGCTGTTTGTCGTTCATACGTTTTTAAAGAAAAAAAAAAATTTGATGCAATGCAGCTTAACCTGCCGAATGCGCTGTGTGGTTTACTTGCTTTTCGTGTTCCTATGTGGTGGTTTAAACATGCTATTTTGGTGTGTTTAAGAATTCAGATGTATAATATAATTACTTGGATAACAGTTCTACCTGCATATCTTGGTCATTATGTGATGGATTCTATGACTAATTACACTTTCAATTTTACCTGTGGAAAGTTTACTTTGCCCTTTAATGCCTATGCCAAAATGACACCATCAGGGCTAGGGGATGGAAACTTTTTGGGCTGCTTTGAAAATGAATGTTACTTTCATAAAATCATGATTTTGTTGTTATAAGTTATTATAAGTTGTTATAAGTTATATACATATGTGTGTGTATAAATATAAATATATAAAAAGTATATATATAAATATATATACATATATATATATATATATATATAAAAAAAACCCCAGATTTTACTGATGCAGCCTTTTGTGGCCTGTGTCCTGGAATTAAAGGTGGAATTCATTGATCTCTCCTGGAATCCATGCAGAAAGAAGCAGTGATAGAAAGCAGAGATTCACTGGAGACAGGAACTATCATCTTTAAGTGTAGTGATCTATACTCTGAAGAATGCTACCATCTGTCCAGAGGAAACCCACACATAACACCGATGGGGGTTATCATATGCTGCAAGGAGTGGCCTATGACAACTAAACCCATCAAACACTATCAGGACCCATTAGGGAGAAATTGTTATAATGAGTGTGGTGTTAGATGTAGATAGTGTATTAAAAATCCTGAAAAACACAACTATCTGTCTGCAAGGGCCAAAAAGCCACAGAAGCTCCTGTCTCCCCTGCCTGACCTAACATTTCTAGATGGACCGTGTTTGTTTGCCTCACCTAGCTTTTATATGTTACGTCAATTTGTTACTGTTAGTACATCTCAGTAATACAGGTGCTAAATGAACCAAAGTCACTACAGTTAAGCTGAGTAAGCCCAGGCCTGTGCTGTGCTGCACTGCATGTACATGGGCTTCAGGTCTGTGTTGTGCTGCACAGATCGTTTGGTCTCAGAATAAACTCGGGTCACGGTAGCAGAGGAGCCTGCAGGCAGCTGCTACTGGGTACCAGTGGTTATCTCGCCTATGTCATTTTGCCTTTATCAAACTGTGCAGCAAGAATTTCCGATGTGAGCAGTCTATTGGTTTGACAGTAGAAATGATGAATCGAGATCTTTCCTTCTAAGAAAACCCGATAATAGCTCAAGCAACCACAATGGCAGAATCTCTTCTGTGGATGGGGTCTGCCCTGCGTGGATCTGAGGCCAGTGTGAGGCGACACCACCCAGGATACCCAGCATCTAAGGCGACATAGGTTATCTATGCTGTTCTCTCCTTATAGTGTTAGCTCTAACAAATAACATTATAAATTATATGTTAGAGAGTCTGAGTGCCTTTCTTATTGGTTTCGTAACAGACCAGCACCTCCTGCTGCAATAGAGCAGAGCCCTGCTACATCCCCCTGTGCGAATCACACCTGTCTAGCTCTGCATCTATGTTGGTGTATATATATGTGTGTTCATATGCTCATGCGTCTTTGTAGGCTACTCATTTCGACTTCACCTATAATTCACCCGTACTCTAGAAAGAATCAACCTACCATAAATATGGTTATTCATTTTATTTAATACACTGAGGTTCTTGAAGACAGAACTTGTAAGAATTTCTTCCTGGTTTTGGTTTGCTTTGGTTTGGTTTGGTTTGGTTTTTTTTTAATATCAGATAGCACTTCATTGAAAAATACTCTGTCACTGTAGCAAAGTGGTAACAACAACAAGACTACATGTCACATATGTTTTATTAAAGACCCACACCTTTCTTCATCACTTGGTAATCAGATAGTCAGAAAAAAACCCTACAGCCTAAAACAAGAGTAAATGAAAACTCATAGGAAGTTCGTGTTTATTTGTGCATAGTTCCAGGTCCAATTGACTCTTTTAATTTGAGCTTTTTTGACAGAAATAAGGCTTTGGAGGTCTGCAGGAAAGCTGGTCTTACAGCATGCAACAGTGAAATAATATTTTTCCTTCACTTCTCAGTATAAAACTTTTCTTGGCAGTGGGGTCTAAATAAAGGATTATAGAATAAGTATCTCTTGACATGCATGAGGGTGACAAATCAGGTTCTTGTTGTTGGAAAATATGCCATACAATTTATTTCTACCCAGCAGTACAGCCTTCTTTCAGGTGCAGTTCAGGGAATAAAAAAGGAAAATATCTACTTTTGGTATACTGAAGCCTGTTCCAGCACATTTTCACTGCTACTTTCTGTTATTAAAATTAATCTCCAGTATGTAGTAAGAATACTTTATGAAGAGGTGTTTCACAAATTATTTTCTCTCCCTGTTGATTTGCTATAGACAGGGTAACACAGAATATGCAAAAGAATATTTCACAAGGGTTTCTGAAGGTACGAGGAGGGATTTATCATCCATATAGCATTGCAATTTTAACATCTTGCCTCAGTGGTATTGCCTGTCCCCCAGCACTATATTTCTCAGATCAAGAATGAGTAACTGCATCAAGCCCTGCATCTTTATTCCAAGAAAATGAAAGGGTCAGAATTTCAAAAACTGAACAGTTGCTCTGTGAAATTTTGAAGGTCCTGGCACCAATTAAGTGCCTCATTCTCCAGGTTTTGGTGGTTTTTGATACCTAAGCTTTTTGACAAATCCCACAAGGCACTTACATAATCTTTATTTAGATGTCTGAAACTTTTCATATATCCAAATAAAGAAACACCAGATCGCCCTGACAGTAGAATGTTTAATGACACAGAACTGGAGGAATTAATTTACAAAATGCTACATATGATTTTTACTTGCAGAAGAGGAGAACATTATCACAGAACTGCAAATAGAAAGACATCACACTAAACAAAGTTCTGGAAAACCAACATATGGTATTGGCAGTGTTACAGCATCGAAAAGGCCCAGTAAAGATTATTTGATCAAATATCTATATACCCTTTCTCCTGCAAACATGTGGAACTGTTGAGGTTTTAAAAAATACCCTCATGGTACACTTCAGTGAATGGAATACAACTGTATTTGTAGAAAATTCATTTTTTGAATGTACAGATGACTTACTTATTTTCCTATGTACCTATGGACATATTCAGACTGCACAGCTTATAGGAGGCCCAGAAAAACTATGTAGATATGAACTTCGTTTGCACAAAATGAAAGTTAGATATCCAGGAACTTTGGGAATATTTTATTAGATTTCATTACTGGTGAATACACTTAGGTGTCTGAATACTTTAGAGTATCTACCTACAACAGTTTTGACCGTTTTTCAATCAATTTTTGGTTGTCAGTAACATGGCAAAGAAAAGTACCAAAGATGCATTCCACCAGTTTGAAAAGATGAAGTTTTTATCTTCCAAAGTTCATGTGTCTTAATTTACCCGTACAGAAATACAGAATGGAGAAGCCCCCATTTTAATAAACAGCTATATTGACTGCATATACTTATACCCCCAAGAAAATGAGAATAACATATGTGACACTGCCTTAGGAGAAGAAAAGGCCTTCCAAATTTCAAATAATCCACCCTGCACAAAAAGAGGGTGCCTCAATTATTCTGAAGGGAGCTCTGATGAAAGTCCTGGCTTTTCACCCCTCAGCTTTCTGGAAAAGCTCTGGGACACTGAAACTGTTGAAAGTGTCCGGTTTCAGTCAATTTGGTGGGATAAGCATGGAAAGCATGGACTGATTTATGAAGAAATGTTCAAGAAGGAAGTGCTCGGAAGGAGACAACCTCTGAGAATTTTTGAAATTGAGTGCATGAGAAGTTTCACTTGTCACCTCCATCTTTATGGATTCACCAGAAAGTGATGGGATTTTCCAAGACCTGACATGCTAGAAGAAGCAGCAGCCAGGGAGGCATGTCAAATTCTCTACACGCGAAATAACGCTCAAAATATTCTAGTGGGATAGATTTCTGCTCCGGTGAAATAAGCCTTTGCAATATGGGAGATGAGCATAGTAGTAAATTGCTCTGATTGACATTTGTTTCTCAGCTCATGTTCAGGAGTTTTTGAGGTAGGTTGTTTATTTTTTGACTAGTAGAAATGCTGAAAAAATATAGGTTGGTTATTTTCAATTACTTTCAACCCATGAAACAAAGATCACATCATGATTTATTTTGGCCTTTGCTATGCATCTTGCTACGTACGTGCCATTTTCTTGTGGTATCTGCTGAATGGTGAGAAGGTACAAGTCAGCATCATATGATTACCTACAAACTCATTCAACACTGAAGGTGTTTGGGTTTTTAAATCAGTTTGTATGCCTTTGAAAATTCCACGCTTCATTGCTCCCAATTGGTGAAATCACAAGGTTGGTTACTTCCTGACGGAACTGTATCATAAAATTTTCTTCAGCCTAAACTGCAGATTGGGGATGCCCTGATAGTCCTTTCTTTCATATCCATGTTTGTCAATTGCAATTAAAATTCTTAGCTGTCATATCTTTGTGGTTTTCAGTCTTGAGGTGGTGGCAACTCTCATTTCCTTTTCATTTTTAAGTTGCTCCTCTACTATAACACAAATTTTAGGAGAGGATATCCCCACCTGCTACTAAAGTGCTAAAGAAGCTTTGAGGTTAAAAAGAGAACACTGGCAGCCCTTTCACTGGACCAACATCACCTGAGAAGAATCCCCAATGCCCAGCCTGCATAGGGAACTTCTTTTAAGGAGGAGAATGATCTATTCACTGCAGCTCCAGAGGAGATCACACAGACATCTGCACCCAGGTTACAACTTGCCAAGAGAAATGCTAACGCGATCACCCAAGTCAGAAGTGCCTTTACAACTTCATACGCAGCTCATTCAACATTTTCAGACCCTGCTGTAGCAATTGGTGGGGAGAAGTTAAATCCTCTGTTGCCCCCCTCGCCCCATCTCTTTTACCACAGCACAGCAGCCACAGCCCAGGTGGCATCCAGGGTGCTGCTCCTGCAGCACCTATTACTTCATTAGGTCATGCTACACCCACCATGCCAAATAGTCCCTTTGCACCAGGGCTGGGACTTCCCACCTTTCCAGCTTCCAGTGCATCCAGCTTCAGTAGCTATGCAACCTCCCTAGGCAAGCTTGCCTGCCTTGAGAACACCTGACTTGCAATGCCTAATGCTGTCAGCAGCCTCTACTCTTTTCACGCCAAGGCCACCCCACTAGCCAAATGGCACCCCATTAGCCAAATGCCAACATACCATCACTGTCCTGCTTGCACCTGCAGTCCAAATAGCAGACCTGCAGGTGATGGTCTTGGACCCCAAGCCAGGGTATGCTAGATACCTCCAATAGCTGTTTCAGAAGTTGCACAGACCAAGGAAATACTGTCTTGTAAGTGTTCAAATAAGCTATCTTACTTACTTGCAAAGACAAGAGTCTTTGCCAGCTCACCTGTCCTGCTTCTACAATAGAATCGCACTTAGTCCCTAAGAGTAGAGAACAGCAGTAGAGAACAAAATCAAGAGAGAGTGGGGTCATTCCTTTTCAATGAAAAGAAGGTATGTGCTTGCTAAGAGGAAAACAGAAATGGAAAAGGATTCAGAATGCACAGTCTTGGGTCAAGTGGTCAAGTGTGTGGAAAAGGTCCCTCTGATTCCAGAGTCCTTGGCTGACAGGAGATCTTTGAAATCAAATACGAAACATCGAAAAATTTCCTTTTTTTTCCTAAGAAAATCAAGAGTGGTACTATTGAGGTCAGTAACAGGATTAGGTTCCAACCTCTTTGACAGGGGAATCCAGCTATCAGTTTTGGTGATTTTGATCTATTTGGAAATGATAGGTAGAGGCCAAATAAGAGTTTCACCTAGAAATAAACAGCACTATAGTATTATTTCTCTGTTTCATGAGAAACAGGCTCCAGATCACTGTGTCAGTTGTATACGCTGCAATCTCTAACTAATTCTGCTTCACAGTGGTGGGCCAGTCAGCTCCTTAGTTTTCTTGTAGTAATCAGTGCTTTTTTTTGGATATCCTCTAAAGCACAAAAAAAAATTGAAAATGGAACATAAAGCAAAATAAGTAGTCTTGCTTGGTACCTAGTTCTGTGAGAACACATCTTCAAAATCAAGCCATTGTCCATGCCAATTTTCTATAGAAAAAAGTTTCAGGATACAGCTGACAAATTTTTCATATCTCAGTCCTGAACCCCACGCAGTTGGCTTCTGCACCAGATTCTCCCATTGATGGGTACATATATTTTGTTATGAGCCATGAAGCATCCAAGTTTTGGGTGTGCCCCTTGGACATGATAATTTTGCATCTAGGTCTGCACCAATGACTTACTGCATTAGGTCATGGGACAGAAAAGAGGGTGGGAGGTTCCCCTAGAGTTGGAGCTAATGCCGCGTGCTGGAACCCTTGAATTCAGACCCCACATAATGTAGTGACTGGTAGCCTCCAAAAGGAAATAATAAAAAAAAAAAACACCAATAGAAATTAAAAGAAATAACCACTCTATATCTGGTTTTAAAATTAATGTTTTATTTTGGAAGAAGGAAAAATTTTTTACTGATTTTAAGATAAGCATCAAACAAATTTTTTTAAAAATTTCATGTGTTACACAATTTTCCTTTGCTGGTTTTCCAGGTGCTGTGCATTTGCCACAGTGTGAAGGAAAATGGAGTGGCCATCTGACACACCATATAAGGATTTCGGCTCTCAACTTTGAGCATAATGGTTGGATCATTTTTCTATTAGTAATACCAGCTTACTGAAATTAATGGCTATCTTTCTCTTAAAAGACCTGTCCCCTTTGGTATACTGAAGAGACCTTATAGTTATGAGTTCTGACTCATATTTCACATCAACAAGCTTGAAAGAGCACCACAATTAAGCAGACAGAGGTTTTGGCTTATTCTTGTCAGGTTTTTTTGTCACAATACAGGCCACAGTTTCACGGCAGCCAAAGGTAATGTGTCGTTTTTGGCCTCATGTTCCTGAAAGAACCGGTGCTTGTATGGCCCTTCCCTGACCTATTTTAGCACAAAAATTCAACAGAAAACTATTTGCTTTTTTTGGCAGGTTTGTTTTCTGACAGAGCACTGCTGAGTGAATAGTTAGACAAATGCTAGAGCCAGCAGAGGGAAGGTGGCATGAATTCAACACAGGGACTAATGGAAAAGGCTGGACTACAATAGCCAGCTGCCACATTAGCTTAAATTATGAATGGCTTATTCCCTTGGTATGCTTCTGATTGAAAACTGTGGTTTACTCCACCTTAGACCAGCATCAAGCACAGCACTACCTAAATCAGGAGAGGAAAGGCCAAATGCTCCAATTGTCTACTTGGCAGCAGAAGTACCAATTAACTGGGTTTTTTGCCTTTTGGGTTTGCAGATTGCTCAGAAAGAGACTGAAGAACATTCAGGTTGGTTGCTCCTGTAATGTTTGCACACAGGTCTTCAGAGAATAATTTATGTGGTACAGATCATTAACTAAAATTAATAATTCATGTGGAATGGGTGAACTCAACATGTCGTTACTTTGTCAGTTCTAGGACTGGATGCTATAAGCACAACACATCAACACAGCATGAAGAGCAAACCTGTCAATTTTACAATCAAAAATATAATATAAAATTCATTGTAAGGGTATCTTCAAGCAGCCAAGCTTAACAAATTCTTTTTACGGGTATATATGCAGTTAGATATCAAGCATTTAAATATTTCACAGCTAGTGAACACAAGAGGGTTATGAATATAGTTAAATTGAGCTTTACTTTTGAACTAGAGGAAAGTTTACAGGAAACATACCATGGTCAGTACACTGTGGTATTCCACTGCCATGAAAGAAATAACCTGGAAAGTCAAAATATTATTTAGTGTCAAAAAATATATTCTTCTGAAGGAGTATGAAAAGATTAAGCGTGTGGGATGGTAATGGAAATACCTACCTGCTGCTTCTCCAAATAAATGCCTGGAAAAGATTGAGTGGTTGTTTCTGCTGTGTAAATTTATTAGAAGAAGAAATATTATATATGAGCTAATCACAAAGAGGCTAGTTAGCCTAACCAGTTCTAACACAACAAATCTCTGTAACAACTTGAAAAAGAAGGTTTCTCTTTTGGACAGAATCTATTCTCTACAGAGTGCTCTTAACAGCTAGTTAATTTTTCAAACTTAAGAAGTGTCACATCAATTTGGATCACCTGCAAATAATCAAGTACCAGTTTGACAAATTTGGGTGACTCAGTACTTCTGAGGGTTTATGAGCCTATAGACAAGCAAGAGTGCAAACTGCAAACTGCCTTTTCCAGCCATAACATTATCTACCCTTATGTCCTGCCTTTCAAAATACATTTACAATTCATTTGTACCTCTCAGAAACCAAATTGTGTTTACAAAATTCAAAGAATCTCCTCAGCAGAACCGTTAAAATGTTTTCCAAATCAGAAAGATAATTTGTTTTCAGTGTTCTTTAGTGTATGTTTTTGTTCTGAACAAAATGTCTTAGCAGCTTAAGGTGTTAAGGTATTCCTTACTATGTCAAAATCATTCTCCAGAACAAAATTCAGATTTTCTTTAGTGCTTATTTCTTCTGTGGCATACTAAATATATTCAACTGCTACTGTTGCAGTAAAAACAAATGAGAATGCATCAGCTGCTACAGCAACTAGAGATCACTTAAAAAAGAATATCTGTGTATGTCTGTACCTGTTATCTTGAGCTAGATAAGAAGTTAGACAGGACCTCCTTTGTTTACTCCAGTGTTTCAAAGATTGCAAGGGCAATATCTTAGCAGAATACTTTCTTAGCTCTTTACAACTTAGTATAGCTAAATTTGCCTCTGCAACTTTAATGCCAAACAATCTCATGTGCAAGTATTACAAATTTATTTCTTTAACATTCCTTGATTCTGCTCACTTACATTTTTCTTGGAAATTTTTATGAGTCTGTACTTTGAATAAGGTCACCAGACATAGATAGACACTCTCTGTCCTCTCCTTGATGTTTATTTTGTGCTGGGTATTGTAGATGTTCAGCCTTTTGTTCTCAGAAGAGTACAAAAATCTTCCAAATTGTTTGGATTGTTGCTTGTGATGTTCTATTGGGTTTGTGTGCCAAGGTTTTCGTAGTGGGGCTGCTAGAGGGTTGGCTTCTGTGAGCAACTGGTAGAAGCTTCCCCCAAGTCCAATAGAGCCAAGGCCAGACAGCTCCAAGACAGACCTGCCACTGGTCAAGGCCAAGCCAATCAGCAACAGTAGTAGTGCCTCTGGAATAACATATTTAAGATAGGGGAAATAAGTGTTGTGCAACTACAGCCAAAGAGAGAAGTGAAAATATGCAAAAGCAACAACTCTGCAGACACCAAGGTCAGTGAAGAAGAAGGGGGAGGAGGTACTCCAGGTACCAGAGCAGAGATTCCCCTGCAGTCCACGGTGAAGACTATGGTGAGGCAGGTCATCCCTCTGCAGCCCATGGAGGTTAACGGTGGAGCAGATATCTACCTGAGTCAGTGGAGGACCCACACCAGAGCAGGTGGATGCACCTGAAGGAGGCTGTGACCCTGTGGGAAGCCTGCACTGGAGCAGGCTCCTGACAGGACCTGTGGCCCTATGGAGAGAGGAGCCCACACGGGAGTAGGTTTGCTGGAAGGACTTGTGACCCCATGGGGACCCAGGCTGGAGCAGTCTGTTCCTGAAGAACTGAAGAACTGCACCCCATGAATGGAAAGGACCCACAATGGAGCAGTTTGTGAAGAACTATCTCTCATGGGAAGGACTCACATTGGAGAAGTTCGAGGAGGACTGTCTCCCCTGGAAGGGACCCTATGGGGTAGCAGGGGAAGAGCGTGGCGGGTCATGCCCTGAGGAGGAAGGAGCTGCAGAGACACTGTGTGATGAACTGACCGTAACCGCCATTCCCTGTACCCCTGCACTGCTGCAGGGGAGAAGGCAAAGAAACTTCAGGAGTGAAGATGAACTCAGGAAGAAGGGAGGGGTGGGGGGAAGGTGTTTTTAGGATGTGGTTTTATTTCTCATATGAAACTCATTTCCCCCAAGTCAAGTCTCTTTTGCCCGTGACAGTAATTGCTGAGTGATCTCCCTGTCCTTATGTCAACGCACGAGCCTTTCATCCCATTTTCTCTCCCCTGTCCAGCTGAGAAGGGGACTGACAGAGTGGCTTTGGCGGCCATCTGGCATCCAGCCAGGGTTAACTTGCCACAGATCTAGTGAGCTATATGGTATCTGTAACCTTAAACCATTTTGACATGTTGGAATGACTAATAACACCGATTCCATCAAGAAATTCTAGAGATCATTTTAAAGGCAGAAACTCTGAAGATTTGAAATTTTAATATAAAATATATTTTTCATATCTTTTATTCACTAATGAACAGGGAAAATAGTACAGTAGCCAATGAGGGATGTGTTTAGAATTAATACAACAGAATTAGAATATTTTTTAAAACTTTTTTTTTATTTGGAAAACAATTTTCTCAAAAGCAAATGCAAAAGGAAAATTCAAAAGTTAATAAACATGACACTGGCAAATATCAAGTTTCTGAGATTTCTGTTATACGAGCATGAGGTCTTAAGGGCCAACAGTATGATAGTTACATTACGCATCAAGTTCTTGCTTGATTAGTCTCTTTTACCCTAGAGAACCTCGATGATCAAATTATTAGTTATTTTGCAGTATCTCTCTTTCTGAATTTCCTTTAAAAACTTTGAAAGGTCTCAGTTTTATCTCAGTACTAACAGGGAAATATATTTTTCAATTTCAGCATTTCAAAGCCAGTAGAACATATTTTATGACCAAGCCTAATATCAGACATCAAGAACAGTGGATAACATTTCAGCACATTTTTCATCTTATGGTATGTTGATTACTTGAGTTTTCCAAGTCCTCCTGCTTGTCCTCTGCAGGGCTGATTGCCTAATTGGAATAGTTTAGTTCTCTGTTGTTCAGCTATTGCATGTTTTTTTCCCCCAAATCTGTGTAACATTTTTGCCAGGCTGCTCGTCTGAACCTGATGGTCTGGGAGATGTCTCTCACTAGAGTAGAAGATGACCCCTTGTAATGGACTTTCCAGTTACTGCAGCTATCTGCATGGTAAGATGCTGTCAAGCACACTGAGGATGTTTCCCAGGGGTCCAACATCTGCTCTATAAGGCCTGAGGGGTCATCTGAAAACCCAGATTTACCCCTACCCTCAAATGTGCAGCGTTGGTGGAGAGGCATCAGTGGGAATATCTGGCAGTGGGAATGACCAATCCAAAGATTCAGACCTAGGCAATATTTAGAAGATAAATTCTTCTAAAAAATTTATATATTTGTTAATTTAGATCAGCTATGATTATGTGAATCTTATGAAACATTTGTTTAGGGTGTAAAACAATTTTTTGATGATTTATACCAGATCTTTGAACCTTGTGATTATGCTTAGTTGCATCTTTTAACTGTCTGCATGCCCAGCTCTTTAGATTCTCCTGCCATTAATTTAAGCAACATGAATGCTGGTAATTTTTTAGACTGGGTAGGTAGTGTCCTGCAAAGGAAAAGAGAACTGTTTTTATCAGGCTTTCCACCTGGCTATCGTTAATGTAAAAGCTGCTGGCGTTGGGTACACAGATCCCTTTAGTATATCCTTCATTCAAAAATTATAGACAAAAAGCAGTGATGTTTAATTGGTCTAAATAATCTCTGTTTTGCTTTGAGTCATGCACCGCTTTGAAAACTGTGGGATCTGAGGGATAAAAAATTGCTAAGAAGAGCAAAAGAGCTACATGACAAACTGGTGAGGCCTGTGCACAGAAAGGCCATGTTGAATGACTTCTCCTTGTTTGAGGGTCTGCTACATGTTAACGTATGCATCATCCTTCTGTCTGAGGAGAAAAATGGTTGGAGAGGGTCAAGTTAAACAGCAGCCTTAGATATCCCAAGACCTGCTTCCTCCTTTTACACAAACAACATTAATATGTTGCTGAGGTTGTCAGGAAGGTATTTGAGATGAGAAACACTTGTGAGCTTTGTCATGCATTGTATAACTACAGCCAAAGCTGTAAGTATTATTGCTGTCTCTGCTTGTCTTGTGACTGTACAGTTAACCTGGGGATAAGGATAAGGTGCCCCATCTGGAGGCTGCTGTGGAAATGTGGGGAGTGTTTACAAAGGCACAAGGTCCTGGCTATTAAAAAACAAATTGATTTGCTATTATTTTCTATAAGAAGTGCAAGTCCTAAGTAGATTAACATAATGAAAGTGAAGGATAGAATGTGCCATAAGAAAAGGAACAGGCACAGTCAGATTCAACCCCTGGGAACAGACTGGACTAGATGATCTACTGTCATGGTTTTGGCTGGGATGGAGTTGACTTTCTTGCTGGCAGCTAGTATAGTGCTGTGTTTTGGATTTAGGATGAGAATAATGTTGATAATGTACTAAAGTTTTTAGTTGTTGCTAATCAGTCAAGGTCTTTTCTGCTCCTCATACTGTCCTGCCAGCAAGTAGACTGGGAATGCACAAAAGGTTGGGAGGAGACACAGCCAGGACAGCTGACCCCAACTGACCAAAGGAATATTCCATGCCATATGATGTCACGGTCAGTATGGAAAGCTGGGGGAAGAAGAAGGAAGGGGATGACATTCAGAGTTATGGTGTTTGTTTTCCCAAGTAACCATTACACCTGATGGAGCCCTGCTTTCCTGGAGATGGCTGAACACCTGCCTCCTGATGGGAACGGTGAGTTAATTCCTTGTTTCGCCTTGCTTGCATACATGACTTTTGCTTTACTTACTAAACCGTCTTTATCTCAACCCATGAGTTTTCCTTATTTTTCTGATTCTTCTCCCCATCTCACTGGGCAAGGGGAGAAGTGAGTGAGCAGTCCTAATTGCTGGATGGGCTTAAACCATGACATCTACCCTATGTATAAACACTTGCACTGGTACAAGAGAAGAGATGAGTAACAGTGAAGATGACTTGTTGAGAAAAAGTTATGACAGATGAATGTCATCTGCAGAGCAAGAAGTTTGATGAATACATAAGAACTAGTAGATGTTTTTAGTTGATTTTATTATACTCCTGATTCTACTTCATGTGGAAAGAGAAAGCAATGTTAGGTGAAAGTATCATAGCATGGATCCAAGACTGACTGGAAAATAAGTCTGTGTAATTGCCTGTCAAATGGAAGGGAAACATAACATAGCGCTCCGGGAAGTCTGTATTATCCATTAAGTTTGGCAACAAAGTCAAGTAGTATGCTTACTTGAGAGACAGAAAGATGCCATGAATCCAGAATACACAAACAGTACAGTGAAGAACAGAATTAAGAGTTCCCATTGGAAAATGATCCTGAGCAACTGAAGAGATAATCTGAAAAAAATAAGATTAAATTTAACAGAAGCAATCATAAAATACTACATCTAAGCAGGAATTATCTTTTAAGGAATTATTTAAGTCAGATGAGGGTAGTCTACAGGAAAGCAATGTAGATGATCAGAAGTCTAGAAAACAAAATCAAATTTTCCCAGGTCTAATTAATTTTCAAATCTATTTCTCATGCCAGTGTTGATGGACTGTACCACATCTGGGACACTTGCTCTAAGTGTTCTTCCACCTCTTCCCAAATGTATTTTATGCAGGAGACTGACATGGTCTCAGTAGGTCATTACATACTACTAAGATGGGTATCTTATTCAAGGCTGTGCAGCAAAACTCCTTTGTGAATCTAGCCCTTTCTGCTGTGGTTTCTTCTATACAACAGTGTAAGGCTGTTCCCCTCAGTCACTGGGAAATAAATCAATAAAACGGATTTTATGGTGTTCAGATGTTATAAAATAAAGAGTAAAAGTTTTATCAAAAAGAGTGTAAAGTTTTAATAGCAAGGGTTTCTAAGAATATCCTGTTCAGGGGGAGGATAAAGAAGTGACAGGGTCTATGAAGTAATTAGTGTTTGGCATGATGTGGAACTGCTAAATCTGAAAGGCTCCTGCAGTTCTTTTAGACTTCATGAGCAGCATTATACAAGCAGTCACTGACTCCCTGCAAGGCAAAATTTGCAGGTCCAGGTAGTTTTATGTGATGACTTTCCTTCCTACTTTGTTAGAGTCCTGACTGATTTGTCACTCTCACCTGGTGCTTGGAAGAAGCGGGTGTAGTGAATAAATCCTGAAGGTGTCAGGGACAGTATATGGTAGTAAGGAATAAAAGAAAGTGTCATCTTTCAGACCTGTGGAACCTGAAAGTCAATAGACAGCTCCCAGTAACCGAAACAACTCAGTATGTGATTGAAATCACAAATTACAGAATGGTAGGGGTTGGAAGGGGCCATCAGAGATCATCTAGTCCAACCCTCCTGCCAGAGCAGGGTCACCTACAGCAGGTTGCACAGGAACACGTCCAGGCGCGTTTTGAATGTCTCCAGAGACGGAGACTCCACCACCTCTCTGGGCAGCCTCTTCCAGTGCTCTGTCTCTCTCAAAGGAAAGAAGTTTTTCCTCATGTTGAGATGGAATTTCCTGTGTTCCAGTTTGTGCCCATTGCCCCTTGTCCTGTCACTGGGCATCACTGAGAAGAGTCTGGCCTCATCCTCTTAACACCCGTCTTTATAAGCATCGATGAGATCCCCTCTCAGTCTTCTCCAGGCTAAACAGTCCCAGGTGTCTCAGCCTTTCCTCATAAGAGAGGTGCTCCATTCCCTTAATAGTATATTCAATAACACCTGTCCTTTGGTTTTCCAAATGCAAACCCTTATTTTTCAGAACAGTTCTCTAAAAAAGAGCATGCTTTAAATGCGTAATATCTCCTTGGGGGGTGGTGGGGGAGAAACAAAAAAAGACACTTAGTAACCTTCAGTTATTTATGAACAATCAACTTTTAGAGTGTTAACAAGTATAAGATCTTCAAGCCTTAATCTTCTTATTACAAGAAATGAAAGAAATGTCAAAAAAAAAAGCTGGTTTGATTAATTGTTATAATTTATATTGCATTTTCCAAAGTCAAATTGAATACATACTTGTGGCAAAGAACAATGTACTTACATCTTAAAGCAATAAGGATATATGCCTTCATATGACTGACTGGTAGAAGAAATGCAAGTGATATTTGTATTTATAAATATGAACATTCATATATATTTATATATAATGTATTCTTTTGATGAGCTCTATAGTGTAAATATTAAAATTTCTGAAGTCAGAAAAAGAGTATGTGTAGTTATTTTATACAGAATATGCACATTAACTCAACAGTCTGATTGACTTCAACTATAAAAATGCATGACATCTTCAGTATTGCTGAGAAGTTTTCCAACAGTTTTTTATACTCTCTAGTAAAACCCTCCTGTTTTCTTCATAGAAAAAATCTTTGAAGCCCCTGCACTGTAGAAGAAAGTTATATTAAAGTCTGAGTACAGAGCCATGTAATAGAAAACTCATGAAAAAAACTAGGTGTTTCCTCAGTCTAAGCAATCGAACCCCTTTCAGCAAGGAGAAAGTGGTAGTTGTTAAACCTGGGAGAGAAAAGCCACATTTAAATGAGCAAGAATATGATGCAGAGCTCCTTATCCTGTCAGCTTAAGCTTCGCTGCCACGCTAGCTCCATTTATTTTTATCTATTGCGGTAGATGGTGGCAGGCTCAGGTTTAACTACAAATTAATCTGCTTTAAATAGCAAAATACAACAATAAATAACAGAAAAAATATCCATGAATATTCATTCAAAAAGAAATGTCAACTTGACTGCTTTTAATGGCCCTTCCTAAACTGTTCCCATGTACCCTTGAACACTTTACATGTAGCAGTATAAAAATATGTTACAGTATGTGTTATTATTGTTGTGTTGCTAAGGACAGTAATAGGGCATGGGCTGCATGAAGATGCAATATCTTTATTGTAGGGAAACTGGTTCACTTGGGAGAAACACAAATTCTTAGATATGCAGGACACAAGAAAGCCTATTTTTTTCCAAATATATTAACAGATTTAATAAAATATCTGGTGTCTTTCTAAAACCTTTGTTTCTATAGGACTTTGAATTTGATGTCTGAAATTTAGGTGATATGTTAATCATAACATTTTACTTTCATAATTTATATTTCTGTGCAGTAAAGATGCTAAATGCCCTCCGTTCTCCTTGTAGTCACACTGAATTGCCATGTTCAACTTAGCTATGAATTAGCATGTTGTCAACTTCCCATAGACGAACAGCTTTCCTCACAAGTGGGACTTAGGTGTTCTCCCATCTGTTTCAGGTGATCAACAGTTCACTAGAGAGCTGGACACTCAAGATATGTTTCATATAAGCATTTATGTTAAGTGGGAAAAAAAAATTAAACTAATGAGTAGGAAAGGCTGAAGATAAATACAGACCTTACACCAACAATTAAGTGGCAGGTGTCTCAACCTGCAAACTGCCTTCTGCAGTTAAACAGAAATAAGATCAATTCTTACTTTTGGCCCCTCAAAGAAATGAAACAGGTACAGAGTGCTGCCCAACAGCCCAATGGATAAAACATACTGACATATTCCTCTGGTTTGAAAACAGAAAAGTTTTCAGAAAAATATGTCTAACTATTGAGCATTTAATATATTGTAACGGTAATAATATTGAGTATTCCCTTCATTTTGTGTACATTAAGAAGTATGAAAACTTATTTACCAGGTAAAATCTTTCAGGAAAGACAGTGGGGGAAACACATAATAAATAAAAACCTAAGGTACAAAAACAGCTGAAGTTCTCGAAATGCAGGCAGTCCTGTGCTTGCCTGCTAACAGAAATTACATGGCTTGTGACCACTACTGCCACTGAGATTTTAGAAGCATCAAGAGTTTCTGTTCCACTTTTAAAGAGGGTCTTTGACTTTGTAGACAAGACATAGAAACAATAACATATGTTTTTACTAGTATTTAACCAACGAACAAAGCAAAAATATAAAATGTCATAAAATTTTGAGTTCCCAGTGTGCTTTCTGTTGCTTAGTGGCTTAAATCACCTGATCAGACCATAGAAAAAATACCAGAAAATTTATATAATTTGTGTACTGAAAAAGGCAAATATTTGTAATTAACTTGAAGCTCAAAAACATTCACTGAATAAGTGTATATCTTTTCAATAAAAGCACATCTAAATATTTTTCAGCTCATCTAAAAATTGTTTAGAATAGTGAAGGATACATTTTTTACAAATTACTGGTTGAGGCATGAAACTGCTGTCCTGTGAGACAAGCTTGAAGCCTATGGAAAGATGTCAGCTTTTTGTGTAAAATATATTAATAGCACACAAAAATAATAATGGGCATCATAATTTATAACAATTTCAGACAAATCCTCATCTGAAGCAAGAGCAGTGAAGCAGAAAAGTTATGAAAGTAAGAGACACCGTATCAGAAATAGAATTGCTGTCGTCTCAGATAGCCATGTACCACTTAATGCATCAGGGACCAAGAGGCAATGTAATTTATGAGCCGCAGCTTGTCAACATTTACAGCAGTTTGTAGAGACAGAATATATCCCCCCATGTAATGCTGCATATTTCTAAAATACGACTCCAACTAAAATATATTTCTGGATGCTTGATTTCCTTTACCTTCCTTGCTTTTCCTCCAGCAACTATGTAGAAACAAAGATGAGAAAGGAACATTACAAGCCTTTTGGAACTGCAGGAAAACATTCTGGGACACAGACTGAACCAAGAGTTACGGTCCCCATTCAGTGCTAGAGAGAAAGGCAGCTTGTGCAGATTTCTCCTCCTTCTCACCAAGACCTACATCAGTATGTAATCAGAAGAATTCACCCTGCTGCCAAATGCAGTGACTGGTTCAGCTGCTGTGTTCAAATAACCACTACTACAGTGAAACAAACTCCACGAGTAATCTCAGTGACAGTAGTCTCTAAGCAGAATTCTTGCATCTTCTTCAAATTAATATTTTCAAACCATAAAGAGATGGTCTGCAAGGGAGAAGGCGGGGAAAGGGAGAGAGAAGTTCTGTGAGTTAACCTAATCATCTTCATAGTGGCTTCTTCAAAGATTCTACCACGTTTTGAATTTAAGATATTTACTACGTACAGGGCATAAACCTTGAAGTGCATTCAGTATCTTCCTGCATTTAACCTAGACGGTTAATTAACACCTAGATATCCTGCAGGATCTATGCACACACCTGAGCAGGTACATACACGTATCTCTGTTCAGGGAAGAACTACTCATATGATTTAGTAATGAATTCAGCTTTCAGTTTAGGTGTTTTTTTTTCAAAACAGATCTGTCCTTTTCTAAAAAAATTTTATGGACAGAATTTGAGCTGCGGTTTTCCCAGTGTACTGCTCGTTTTTTTTTCTGGACCGTGTGATGAGTGGGTCTACTAAATTAGCCCCTGAGTGGCTGGCCTGACTGGGTCCTGCTAGCACCCTTTCGTGACAGGCATTGAGACATGCCTTTCTTACATTGCCAGTTCTGCATATGAGAAAAGCAGAAATGTAAGGTGCTTAGGAACTTTAGTGGTCTAAGTGTAATTTAGATATTCGCCAGTTTAGGCAGATTGGGGCACATACTAAAATCACCCTTGAAAATCTGCTGTTAACCCTGTTTCTCTGTCTAGTATGGTGATGGGATCTCAGTCTATATTTCTAACATTAGGTCATCTAATCACTCTTACAACTGCTCTGTTTCTATTCCTAGCATTACCTCTATTATTTTCACTTTGCCACTCCTTCCCACTCGGCCCTGTATGCTTCCTCATGCTGATCTCTTGATTTTGGATGGGTCTGACTGGCCTGAAAGCCTTGTCCATTTTCACTTCATACATCAAAGATTCACTTCTGTTAATCAGCTTCCAAATCTGGTGCTAGGTATTTCTCCAAATTTGCCTCCTTCTGAATCTTATTAATTTACTTTGTTTATATTTAACTTTTTTTCTTTTTTCAGTTTCACTTACACAAATCTGTTTATCTCTTCCTTCTTTGGTTTTTGTTAGAGCTTGCTTCACACTGGGTATCTTTGGGAAAGAATGAAGTATGTATTAAAATCATAACTAGAAGGAATGAAAAAGTAAAAAGAATCAAATTAATTCTGTACTGATTGTATTGATAGACCTATTGACATAATCTTTCTGAAAAAAATATTTCAAATGCAAATAGACAGCAGTGATACAGTTAACTGCAGTTTGATTTTTTTTAAAAAAACTGCAAATCTAGCTGACCAGAATGAGGGTGATTTTTCAACGTCACTGTGTCTGTGATAGTGGCAAGAGCCGCTATTTATTAAAGTACCTCTCATTTTGAAAAATGGGTAAAGCGGAATGTAGATGGAGAGAGTGGTTGATTTATGCTCCATCAAATGCCCTGTGTTTTGCTATGTCTCTAAGCATTGCTAAGAAAAGAATCTCTGCTTTTTCTCCATCAGGTTTTAACAGATGGAAAAGTTCCAAGAAATGTGTAAATGACCATGGAATATAGGTGACACCATGGATTAGCCACACCTTCATTGATTTCCAGAGTGAAGATAATAGCAGAACAATTTTTTATTTTTTTTATGTACCGTATTATCACAGTAAAGATCAATACTGAAACGATACCTAAAATCAAGGAAGTATATTATCATGCAGTTAGCAGTAATAATCCACTACTGAATTGGTGGCATGAATAAAATGGCATGAATAAAAATATTCTCCAGGACCATAAACTATCTTGGGATTACAGTTGGTTTTACTTACTAGAGAGTAATGTTTAAAATAAGCAAATCTGTATTTTGTGGGTTGTTGTTTTTATAGAGGTAAATTGGTCTTGATGATGGGAATAAACTGGATGTTTGTATAAAAACTGAAATGTTACAGTTGGCAACTCTCAAAGTTGCGCTCTGCAATGATGGGAACAGCAGGGTCCCCGAGGACTTCGCTCTAGGAACCCAGCTGCAGCACAGTTCAGAGAGGCTTCAGGATTGCTCTGAATTACACCTCACTGGCAAGGGTCTTTATCTACAATCTGCACTTAGGGCACAGTGCACAGTATCCACCACATCTCTTGCTCTGTCCCCACCGTGCAGACTAGCAGTAGTGGTACAGAGCAAGCCAGTTCCTCAGAGTCTTTGGCACTCGACTGAATGACAAAGAGATTACAGCGGTAGGGTGTGTTTTACCCCTGAATACGGGGTTGTGCTGGGTAATATTTTGTCATCAGGACCTTTTGCAGCTACTGTGCAAAACCTGAGGCTTTTGTTAAGGGAAGCCACAACCCCAGGGACTGAAAAATGTGCACAGAAAAGAAAATCTTTCCTGTGGCCTCCAAATGCTGTTATGGAGAGCAGCACAGAGAATTCATAATCAGTTCAGTATTTTCTCCGTAAAACTACAGACAGCCAGAAACAAGAGGTCTGCAGAGAAATTAAACGCCTTATCCTCTAAATGGAGTGTTAAGGGCAAAATAAAAATTACAATGCAATGCCAGCCTTAATGATATAGTTGGTGAGTATTCTAGTCAAACTGTCCACTTAACTAATATTACAACTCAAAAGCTCTCTGACATCATTTCTGTTATGGCCCAGCTCTCCCTTACACAGCCATTAAAGCCTGCAGATCTGCAGTCCTTATCAGTGCAGCTTTGTGTTACCAGTCCAGAAACCTCCAGCACAGAAAAAAATGGAAGTGTGGTGATGGCTTAAGATAAACTGAATTTAATCTCCAAGAAAATAACACAGGAGACGCTCACTGATTAAATACATACGAAAATGAAAAATGCAATCGATTTCTACTTTGCTGTGCATTAAATTGTCCCAGTCTCTCCAGTCTGCCACAGCATGCAGCAGAATTTAGTTCTGAGGCTTCACAAAATATAAGACACAAGTATGATCTGGAGAACTGAACAAAATACTGAGGCTTTGTATTAGTAATGATGACTTTCAAAAGGTAACACTAGAAGAGACAAGAAAACTTCTGGCATAGCAAATACAATGAGCCAATTAAGGTGTTTAGATCAAATACTCATGTTTAATTCTGACAGCTCATGGTTTCTTCCTGAAGTTAAGTAACAGTCTGTCCCTTTATTTGGCAGAGATAAAAGTTTAATTGGTAAATCCAGCCTTGTTTCTAAGATAACTTGTCACTCATAGTCGTGTATTAACCCTATTACTAAAATTCATCTAAATATTAAAATGCCTTTTCCCCATTGTTTCATAAAAATATACTATAGCTGATCACAATTTCAGTGACTGGTGGTACATTGAATGTCCCCACATTCCTTTCCTGAGATCAAAGTTTTTTTTTCTGATGTGTTTCTATCAGTCTTCCAGGTGCCAACTTTTCCTTCTTAAGAGGACCATCATTCCTTACCAAAGACTGACCTTTTGCATTGGAGAATGGAAGCATTTGCAGTGCAAACATTATTAGCAAATGTTTAATATATCTTTCTCTCTTTTGGCTATTTTCAGCTTCTATCATCTTTTTTCTTATCTTGATTTTCTATTTTTATTACCATACCCATCTATAGCAGTTACTGTCTTTAATTCTTAAAGTTTATAACTTCCACTGAGATTAATTTACATAAATTTATTTGACCTTTAAGTGACTGCATGTCTCCAGTGATGATTGCCAGCAGACTCTAATGCTGAACTGGGGCTGCATGCTGTAATTAATCCTACTATACTATTCTTTCATTGGTATTTTTATTCTCTCCTCTTAATAAAAATTTATATATACCTAATGTTTATCTTAACTTCTACAAATTATTTTAATTTCTCTGGTTTAATTTTTAGCCCTTACTAGTCCTGTTTGGATTTTTTTTTTCTTTTGTTTGTGTCCAGTAACATGGCTAAAATGGGCCTTGTAGAAGGATTCACTGAGGAGAAAATGTAGAATATATGTAGCTGTTTATAAAAAGTAAGTTTAGAGCCTGTATGGGTAAATACAGAAAGCTTAATTCACCAGAAATGAACAAAAAAAAGGATGACAAAGACCAGTGTGATGGACAAGGACTGGCATACTAAAAGCGAAAAATAAAAATGAGAAAAATAGCAGGCAGGGAGTGGGCACAGACATCAAGAATTTTGAAGGCAATCAGACGATTTAGTGCATTGCAAGAAAGGTGTTTCTAGCCAAGGGATTCAAAGAACACACAATAGAGCTGATTGAAAGTCCAGGTGCGTGGAGCCATGTCTCTGCTGCATTTAGCTATGCAGGTCTGGATGCCATCAGGCTGCATCTCCACTCCATAGCAGGACACGACTTAAACTGTGTCTAGCCTGCGAGGGAGGTGTGCTTCATGGCTGCATCTATTTGTTCGCAAATTAAAGCATCAGAGAGAATGTGAGAGAAATTGAAAAGGAATAATGCATGTTAAAGTGGTATAAAGTAGGATTTCTGGAATCCTTGAGCTAGTGGAAAGGAAAAATAATAAATGCCTTCACCAGGTATTTCTGGTAGAGTGAAGGGAGAGCTGAATGGAGCAGCATAACTGCACTGCATAGCATGGCATGGCATCTAAAATAATTGTTCTCAGCAAGACACTTGTTCTCCAGTCATTGTTCTAGCTTCTCTAATGCTACCTCTGGTATTTTTGTATTTCTTTGACAGATTTTATATTCAGTCTAATGGTCTCAGTAAAGTATCCTGTCCCTAACAGCGGCCAGCAGTTTAGGAAAAACTGCATGAGACCTAAGTACAGAATATTCTTTTTCTATGTATGTCTTTCCAGTACTCATCATGTACCAGGAGCTCCTGACTGAGACTACAGAATGCCTTTAGCAACCAGGCAAGAAGTCGTATGCAATATGGAATAGTTTAGTACTTCTAAACAGTTCTGAACATTAATTTTTTTTTCTGTTTTGTAGTGACTACACAATTTTTACACTTATGATAAAATTTGTACATTTCTGATCTTCTTTGTATTACATTAAATTAAGTTTGCTTTAAGAATTGATTTGTTAAAGTGGCCTCTGAGCATCATAGACTGTGTGTCTGTATCTTAGTGATTTAATATAAGAATCAACCATAAGAGTAAACTCTAACAATAAGCTACGTAGTAAGAGCCTAAAGTAATTAGTGACACTTTAAATCTGGTAATGTACCCAAAGTAAGAGACCATGGAGAACCATCTCAAATTAAAGTATTGGAGAGCAACAAATATTACTATATCAAACCTTCATTTTTGAAACTTCAGATAATCGAAATTCTAGATATAATTTTAAAGGAATGTTTGTAATAGTGAAGCCTTACAGTCATAATTAATTCTTTCAGCATATATTGCTTTGTCAAATTTAGAGATTACAAGCATTAAGCTTTGAAAAGGATAGTACTGTTTATTTGTGTAATGCTTTTGATATGATTAGCTATCCCCTTTTGTCAATAAAACCAAGCTTTAGTTCTTTTTTCTGCTGAGTGATTTTAGTTCTTTTTATAAAGAAGGTAGATCATGTCTATCAAAGTGATGTGCTAAAGAAAACTATGTTATTTGCAGTCCCCTGTTAATGATCTTTTTATGGTTGGCATAACCATGAAAATCCATATGTCTGCAGAAGACAGTGCTTTTTAATGACACTCAGCAACACAGAATGCGACAATTATGAAGTGGTTGCAATTGGTGAGATTTCATGCCAGAACGTTTTAAACAGTGTATTTTAATATGATGGTTTTAAATGGAAATGAAACAGGATTTTTTTTGGACCAAATGAAAAGAGAGCACTTCATAATCTAGACTTTTTGATATTTTTCTTTTAAATAGCAGAAATGTATCCAGATTGTTTTTAAAACCTGTAGAAATGTGCAACAACCTGCTATATTGTCAGTTTTTTATTTATTTTTTGTTAACTTTGTCTGAATACAAGGATATCACGTGATCTGTGCAATCCAAGCAAACAGTTTAGTGGTAGCTGGAAAGCTTCTTTAATGGGCGATAGATATTGTACACTTCCCCACTGCCATTTATGCAGCTCTTTTAACTTCCTGATAAAACTACAGGTTTTAGTGCATCCTAAATTGAAAAGCAAATAAAAAAATCAGCTTATTAGAGGACCTTTCCAAAGTATTGGCATGAGAATTTCTAAATAATTCATGCGTTTCATTTTGTATCAGTTAACTTAGAGCTTCTTTTTTTCAGAAAGTTCAATACCAAATGGTAAAAAAAAAAATAAAATTAAAAACTATGTAATGTGTTTTGTATTCACTCCTCTGACTGCTACAATGTATAATTTGGGGAAAAAGCAAAACTCTTAAAACCCTTTAAATTGCAGAAAGCTGTATACAATAGCCATGACAGGAAGAGTTTCCACTGGAAATCCTTTCCCGGACTTTGACTGATAAGTGAAAATGCTACAATTTTAGAAAGATCTCCTCCACTGTTCCCCCATGAATAACACTAACTTTGAGCAGAATCTCCCACAGATCATGCTAGCAAAGAAACATATTGATGTGCTATGACAAAGGGCAGTAAGAACACCCTATTTCAACCTCCCTCAAACTGCCATGGGTATCAACAGCAAATAACAGTATTTTTATTATTTCTTCACTGTTTATTTATTTAACAAATTAATCTATAACCACTGACTTCGTGATGAACAACTCCCTCCCACCCATTCGCCTGTGATTTCTCATTTACGTCTCTGGGGTTTTTGTTCTTTCCTTTCTTAAAGCACTTACCACAAAAACAAATCGAAATCACCCAGAATACAAAGAAGATCCATATTGCAGATGACGTGGTGCCAGTTGGATTTCCCCATAAGATTCTTAGGCTTTGCTGGTACAGGTATGCCATTCTGTTTGCAGGCTCATGTCTGTGAAATCTGCCTGCCTCTCAGCAGGCTGGTGGCCATGGGGATAAAAGGTATTTGGCCCCCCATAAAAAGCTAATAATCTTTAGAAAAAAATTACTCTAGCAAAAGCTAAACAGAGTTTTGCACTTGAGAACACAGAATGCCTGGCAGCATTGCAGCCAGAGCTACTGTTGTAGTTATCTGATTAATTGCTACTTATTTAATAAAACACAAAAAGTACGAGATTTTTGGTTTGTGCCTTTCTAGTATGCTTCATGTTTGGGGTTTATTTTACATTTGAATGCAGTTTTTGAAAGGATGCTATTAAAAAGATATTTTGTGCTGCTACATTTGACTGACATCTAAAGGGCTCTTCTGTATTTGGCATGTGCCATTCTTTAAGGTAATGCAGCAAGGAGCTCCCTGCTATAACGAAAAACTTAATTTTTGACTTAAAAAAAACAAACAAACAAACAAACCACCAAACAACCTTGTAGCTATTGTATAGCCAACACAAAGCGCTGGATTCGTTTTCAGAGGTGTTAGAATTTCATGCACAAAAAAATCATTATTGTATTCAAAGCACATTACAAATTTGGACTTTATATACTCCTTCCCACTTTCTTGTTTGTAGAGATAACACCTGCATGGAAATAAGAGCAAGAAGAGAAGCAGAAGTAAGAGAACAAGATGAAGTAACTGCAGTATGTTCTTCCTTTTCAGCCTCTATTCTCCAAAGCTAGGGTCCACAGGTATATATGGTCTTGCATTGAAGTGCTGGGCAGGCTAACTTCACACCGGCAGCCTGCATGAGGTATGCTTGCATTTAGACCACCAGGGATCTCACAGCAAATTACTGAGATCGCAATCACCGCTTACAGAAACATGAACTCCTCAGAAACATCAAAATCCTCTCATTTTCTAGCCCATCACCCTTTTTCCACCCTTACTGTCATTTCAAATATGGCCACACTTAGAGAGCAGATGGTAAGTGCACATGAGAGGGTGTACAGGAGATCCTCAGACAGCCCCAGCGATTATCTGGTAGAGAGGAGGCCACGCTCTACTTTCCCTGTATCATAGCCTTTGATATCTATCGCCTGCAATTCAAGCTACTTACTCAGTCTGAAAACCTGCTTGTATTCAACACAGACTCTGAATAGCTCACCTTACACAAATAATGAGAGACTGCTGGCCCTGTATGTAAGAAGAGCTGACGAGTACAAACGGCTGGCTATCCTGGTTCCTGTCTGTGTTACCTAGGAACAGCTGGTTTCTCTTTGCGTCGCAGGGCCATGTTCAGAGAACATTTCAGGAAATGATTTTGGCATTTTCCAGAGCAGAAGAGAACTGCAACTTAGACCTACAATTTCATGTAGAGTAATTCACATAAAGCATATGACTTAACCAAACAAAAAAAAAAATCAACACATTTTTTGCACATCACCAGTTTATTTTCTCCATCAAAATCCACTGAGGCATAAAATTTATTGCAAGCCAGATATAAAAATTATTTTACAGTCTTCCTGGGGAAGACAATTATATTCTTCTTTCAGCCTCCTGTACCAGATAAACACGTTGTTTGTAATATCTCTGCAGGCACACACCAAGAGCTCAGATACAAAATTTTCACCTTGATTCTACAACCTATAAAAATTTAGCAAAGCACTAGAAGTCAAGCATGTCCTTAAGTACTTGTGCCCTTGTTCTTGTGGGGGATTTCAACTTCCCGGATGTCTGCTGGGAATACTGCACAGCAGAGAGGGAACAGTCCCGGAGGTTCCTGGAGTGTGTGGAAGACAACTTCCTAACACAGCTGGTGAAGGAACCTACTAGGGGAAGTGCCCTACTGGACCTACTGTTTGTTAACAGAGAAGGTCTTGTGGGGGATGTAAAGGTTGGAGGTCGTCTTGGGCAGAGTGACCATGAAATGATAGAGTTTTCAATTCTTGGTGAAGGGAGGCGGGGAGCCAGCAAAACTGCCACCTTGGATTTCCGAAGGGCAGACCTTAACCTGTTTAGGAGCATGGTTGAGAGTGTCCCTTGGGAGGCAGTTTTGAAGAGCAAAGGTGCCCAGGAAGGCTGGTCATACTTCAAGCAGGTGCTCTTAGAAGCACAGGTGAAGGCCATCCCCACGTCGCGAAAAACGAGCCGACGGGGAAGAAGGCCAGCCTGGCTAAATAGAGAGCTTTGGCTGGACCTCAGGAAAAAAAGGAAGGCTTACATTCTCTGGAAAAGGGGCTTAGCAACTTATGAGGATTATCAAGATATAACAAAGCTATGCAGGGGGAAGATTAGAAGGGCCAAAGCTCAATCAGAACTCAGCTTGGCCACTGCAGTTAAAGACAACAGGAAGAGATTTTTCCAGTATATCAACAGAAAAAGGAAGACTAGGGAAAATATAGGTCCACTGATGAATGAGACGGGTGCCCTAGTGGTGGAAGACACAGAGAAGGCAGAGTTACTGAATGCCTTCTTTTCTTCGGTCTTCACTGATAAAGCCATCCCTCACGAATCCCATACCCTGGAGGCACGGGGGAAGGTCGGGAGAGAGGAAGACTTTCCCTTAGTTGAGGAGGACCGGGTCAGAGACCACTTGGCCAAGCTGGACATTCATAAATCCATGGGCCCTGACGGGATGCACCCGCGAGTGCTGAGAGAGCTGGCAGATGTTACCACTAGACCGCTCTCCATTGTCTTTGCAAGGTCGTGGGGAACAGGAGAGGTGCCTGAGGACTGGAGGAAGGCTGACATCACTCCAATCTTCAAAAAAGGCAAGAAGGAGGACCCAGGGAACTACAGGCCGGTTAGTCTCACCTCTGTCCCTGGGAAGGTAATGGAGCGACTCATTCTGGATGTCGTCTCCAAACACATAGAGGAACAGGAAGTTATTGGAAGTGGTCAGCATGGATTTACCAAGGGCAAATCATGCCTGACCAATCTGATAGCTTTCTATGATGTTATAACGGGTTGGCTGGATGAGGGGAGAGATGTAGATGTCATCTACCTTGACCTTAGCAAGGCTTTTGACACTGTCTCCCATAACATCCTCATTAGGAAGCTGAGGAAGTATGGGCTAGATGAGGTGACAGTGAGGTGGATCGAGAGCTGGCTGAGTGACAGAACTCAGAGGGTTGTGATCAGTGGCACAGAGTCCAGTTGGAGGCCTGTAACCAGTGGTGTCCCTCAGGGGTCAATACTTGGTCCAATTTTGTTCAATATATTCATTAATGACCTAGATGAGGGGACAGAGTGTGTCCTCAGCAAGTTTGCTGATGATACCAAGCTGGGAGGGGTGGCCGACACTCCAGAGGGCCGTGCTGCCATCCAGCGTGACCTGGACAGGCTGGAGAGCTGGGCAGAGAAGAACCTAATGAGGTTCAACAAAAGCAAGCGTAGGGTCCTGCACCTGGGAAGGAAGAACGCCAAACACCAGTATAGGTTAGGGGCGGACATGCTGGGAAGCAGCTCTGAGGAGAAGGACCTGGGGGTCCTAGTAGACAGCAAATTATCCATGAGCCAGCAGTGTGCCCTTGTCGCCAAGAAGGCCAATGGCATCCTGGGCTGCATAGGGAAGAGTGTGGCCAGTAGGTCGAGGGAGGTCATTCTCCCCCTCTACTCTGCACTGGTGAGGCCACAACTGGAGTACTGTGTCCAGTTTTGTTCTCCCCAGTTCAAGAGGGACAGGGAACTACTAGAGCGAGTCCAGCGAAGGGCAACCAAGATGATTATGGGACTGGAGCACCTCCCTTATGAGGAAAGGCTGAAAGAGCTGGGACTCTTTAGCCTGGAGAAGAGAAGGTTGAGGGGGGACCTGATTAATGTTTACAAGTATCTAAAGGGTGGGTTGAAGGAGGACGGAGCCAGGCTCTTTTCAATGGTTCCCAGTGACAGGACAAGGGGCAATGGGCACAAGCTAGAACATAGGAAGTTCCGTTCAAATACACGGAAAAACTTCTTTACGGTGAGGGTGACAGAGCACTGGAACAGGCTGCCCAGGGAGGTTGTGGAGTCCCCTACTCTGGAGATTTTCAAGACCCGCCTGGATGCAGCCCTGAGGGATGTACTTTAGGTAATCCTGCTCTAGCAGGGGAGTTGGACTAGATGATCTCTAGAGGTCCCTTCCAACTCTGAAGATTCCGTGATTCCGTGATTCCATGATGAAGTTTTTGAATAGAACTTCACTGAACAAATTAAGGTTCTCCTTTGCACAGTAAGTATTGCAAGTTTTAATTATCAAATAACAAATGTAAACTATGCATTTACAACTATCAGTTAAAAAAACCCCAACTTTTCTTCTTCTACACGCTTATGGAAGAAAATCAGGTATATTAGTTGAGTGAAAAAGAACCCCAGTTGAGAATAAGACACTGACCTGAATTAATGCCAATACCAGTTTGTAATTTTTAACTATTAATAGAAATCTTACTATTTCTTTAGTTTTATTACGCACCAGAATAAGCTTTGAAATTGCTGGTTGTAACTACCTTTCACATCAGATACATATAAAATGAATCAACTTCCATTGTTTAACCAGGTATGTGAATTAATAACACATTCTATACAGTAAACAGGCACTGAGAATTACAAAACCTTTGAAAATTTGATTGGAAGGGACTGATGGAGATCACTTAATCCAATCTCCCATTCAAAGGAGGATCACCCATACTAGATCAGGTCAGTTATGATTTTGTCTATCTGAGGCATGGAAATGTCCACGGATGGAAATTCTGCAAATTCTTCACTCACCTGTTCCAGTTCTTACCCTTTTGATACAACTGTATTTTCTAACATTCAATCTGAACTGTCCAAGCAGCAAATTGTCAGTGTTGCTATACCATGTTATTATACCATCCACCTCCTAAAATTGTCTAACACCATTACCTTTGTAATTAACCTTCAAGTAGCTGTAGGTTGCTATTAGATTTTTCCCTTTGCCTTCTCTTTGCTAGACTAAACAAACCAAGTTCTCTCTTCCTCTCCTTGTAAGTCACCATGCTCGTAAATATTGTTATCCTGTGTTGGACTTATTCCAGCATCTTAAATGTTCTGTTTGAACTGGGGAGACAAAACTGGACCGGCATGCCATTGGCAGTCCCACCACAGTCAGGCAGAATGGAATAACTACTTCCTCAATATCCTAGGCTATCCTCATGAACTCCTTGCCGAACATCACCGTGTTGATGTTGACTTAATCCTCAAGTTTATCAAAGTCTGTCTGGATTGAAACTCTGCCATTTGCATGTGTCAATCATGCTCCCATAATTCATTACCATCCACAAATTTGCTAAGAGTGTATTCTATCTCATTATGTATACCACTGATGATGATAACAGTATTTGCCCCAGCACTGACTCCTGACTCAGCTTGTTGCCAGCTGCCAATCACATATTACTGTATTGCTCATTAAACTTTGAACCAGGTGCTACAGCCCATTTTTATCCCATCTGACAGTCTGCTCATCCAGGACATACTTCCAAATAAGAATGCTGTGATGGTGCCAACAACTGTGCTAAAATCAAGGGATATGACATCCATTGCTTTCTGCACAGCTGTTTCATCAGTGGTAGCGATCAAGTTGGTCAAGCATGATTTGCCCTTAACATACTTATGTTGACTGTTCATGATTACATTCTTGTCCTTCACATGTTTGGAAATGGATTACAAGAAGACATCCTCCATAATCCTTCTAAAAACTGAGAAGAGGCTAACTGGTTTATAGGCCCCACATCCTCCTTTTTCACTTTTCCTAAACATGAGTATAGGAATGGCTTTTTCTATTTGTCAGGGACCTCCTGTGATTTCCCTGATTTTCATTCAATGATAGATAATGACTGCACAGACACATCAGTTTACTCCGTCAGCACTCTCACCTGCATCCCACCTGGTCCAAATACATTTAACTTCTATAAAAGATCTGTTGTTCCCTAACTGTTAGCTGTCACTCTCCTTCCCAAACATTGGCAATGTATGTAGAAATCAGGAGCAATATTGTCTGTGAAGTCTTTCACAAAAATGGCATTGGGTACTTCAGTGGTTTTTATGTTGTCCATCATAAGCTGTCTCCATGTTCAAGCTGTCTCCAGATCAGCTTTGTCTGAACCACCTTTCATTATCAGCATATTGTAGAATCCTCTTTACTTCCCGAGTCATTCAGTTGTCATTCCTGATTTTGCGTCTGAGTGCTTTTGGGATCCTCCTAAGCTGGCTGTCCATGTTTCCACTTCTTGCATGCTGTCTTTTTTGCATTTTAGTTAATTAAGTTCTTAACTCAGCCAAGGAGGCTTTCTGCAGCCTTCCTGCACAACACAGTTGCTCCTTCTTGAGCTTTCAGTAAATTCAGTCAATCTGACCTGAGCACTCTTCCTCTTGTGACAGCTTCCTAAAGGAAGGACTTTGCCTAACAATTTCCTAAGGAACCCAAAGTCTGCTCTGCTGAAGTCCTAATTCCTAATTGCCTTTCTCTGAAACTGAAATTCAATCATCTTGTCATGGGAACCCAAGCTGCCTTTTATGGCTACTTTTGCCACCAACTCTTCCCCGTCTGTATGAGGCAGGTCAGGCAAAGGATGACCTATTCTTTGCTCCTCTAGTATTTCCATTAGGAAACTGCCACTAAGGCAGTTTAGGAACTTCCTGGATTGCTTATGCAGTGTGTTGTCATCCTGTCAGATGTCTGGATAGTTAAATCTCCCATGAGAAGAAAGACGATTAGCAGGGTTGGGTTAGTTGTTTCTCTACTTCCTCCTATGTGTTCTGTAACAGATCACAACCACATTTTTGGCATTATGTCTCCCGCTAATGCTGACCCACACACCCTCAGAAGGCATGCCCTCAGTTTCAAACTGGAGTGATGTGAAGACAAAGAGCTCCTTTACATACAGCATGATACTCTCTTCTTCCATCCCTATCCTTCCTAAAGAGCAACCTGTTATTCACTGTGAAAGCTGTGCACGTGTCATCGTGGCACATGGAGAACCTCTGAGGGTGCAGGTTGGTAACGCCAGCATCAGCACCAAGCCAGTGGTTAGGTGCTGTAGGAATCTGAAAATGCCAATCAAGATTGCATATCCCCTACCCAGTCTCCTGATTGAAGTTGTCTGTCACCCTAGGGAGACATCTGGAAGAGACCTCAAGACACACTCCAGATGGAGAGGGGAAATGTCACAGGCACCTGAGAGGGAACAGAAGGGACACTCAGCCCTGCTGCAAGACAATGCACTGCAGGGCTGGAACTGCCTCCCTGGCCTGCCCTGGCCTTCCTTGGCCCGTGCTGTCCCATAGGACAGGGAAGTCATATAATTAGTGGCACTGCACATCTATCTGTGACTGAAGTATACAAGTACACTTAATCTCCAAATTTCTCATTTGGCATTAAGACACAAGACCATCCCCCACCCCCTACACTCCCTCCGATGAATTTAACTGAAAGTTCTCCTTACCAAATTAGCAAGTGTTCACATTGACATCACCCAGTAAGAAGCGCACATGTGAACTGTACGAGTCTGTGCTGAAAACCTTACCTCTGACCACCGCTCTCATTCACAAAGTACTGCTACACAAAGTAGAACATTCACTTTATATAACAAAGAAAACCATCAAGAAACAAGCACACAATGAAGTATTTCAATTAAATGGCAACAGTATGAAAAAATAGTGACAGAAAGGAGTGGTGTCACGAATATTTTGAATCTAGACACAAAGATTGACTACCACAAGACTGGAAGTGTGTGGAAAGCAAATGAAGGAAAGACTGGGTATGCAAGGATACACAACTGCTCTATTTAGTCCAGGGCACTTGCACGGAAGTACAGAGCATTTAGGTATTAAAAGTATAATGGGATGTTTTAAATGAAAGGGATTAACAGATGCTAGCTCACTCATGAACTGTTATATCAGATTTTCTAAGGCAATAGGTCATCAAAAGTCTTATTGAATCTGGAGGCTGGTGATTGAGAAATTTGTTTCCAAAACTGGATTTCTGGAATTCAAGCTTAAAATTCTGGGAAGCTGAACCTGTGCATGTACTAGTAATTAGTTTGGATTTAACTTTATGGCATAATAGCTGTGTACTAGAAGCTAGAAACTGCATGTTTTCAATCTGAAGAAATTCTCTTGAAAATTGTGGCTCATGTTAATTTGTACAAAAGTGTTTTTCTAATTGTACAGAAAAAAATGGTCACAACACAGAAAATTACAACGATTGGACAGACTGCCAGAGAGGCATGGAACTAGTTGAAATGTGTTAAGGGACTTATTAAGGCTTTTGTCTTTTCTAATACATTTATTGAATGCTTCTGAAAAGCAGAAAATACCAAACAAGGAACTCTGGTTACAAAACATTAACAGCTTTAGAAAAAATTAGTCTGCAAGAAAACTACAGACTTTGTATTTAACTTACCTACTGGAAATCGGATATTGCTCTAAATTTAAATGGAGAACAGTCCCACACAGAGGCAGCAAACTTTGGAGGTCAGAGATACAGTTCAAAATTTCCTTCCTTTCCCATATGCATACGAATCATACATACAATGAATGACCTACCATAAATCAATACACTGCAGCCCTCAGCCTTTAGCTGCAGAAGTCCATACTACCTAACCTCCACCACCCTTGCACTGTAAGATCTAGAAAAGCCATCCTCATCCCTGCCCTACTAAGAGTTTTCCCTAAATCCTAGACCTCTAGTCCTACCCTACGTTTCCTTAGTCACTTAGACTCCCTCTAGAAGAGGATGCCCTTCCTGTGCCTTGCTCTAGTTGGTAGTCCTTCCCCTTCCCTGTGAAGATGAAGCGCTCTCCGGTCCATGGTTTCAGTGCAGTTATCACAGCACATCCTGTGATCCTGCTTGGCTTGAGTCAAGAAAACCACCTCTGTGCTACCAGCAATTAAGGGAGCCATTGCCTCGACACAGTTAACAGCTCCTGTAGCCTGTTCCATTGATAAAGTAAACTTGCACTCTGCTCCTCAGCATAAGGGAGAGGTTTTAAGGGCAGGAGCGGGAAGATAGAGGAAGAGAGGAACTGAAGGTTGGAAAAGAAGGTTTGATGGGATTTCCTTAGGGATTTCATTTTGATTGTATACATTTATTAGTGCCGATGGGTGCCCTCTATACATAAAAAACTTCTGTGACAGCAGTTAGGAAAAAGGAGTCAAGCCAGAAGAAATGAAGATTGATAGCTGTATCCTTGAATATCTATTTTTTATTTTATCTTCCATTACAGTCATTGCCTCATGCTTTCATAGAATATAAGCTTCATGATACATTTGGGAGACATTAAATATTCAGGAACATTATGGACAGTCCTTTGCCGGAGAAGCAAGGAGAAATGTCTCACTAAGATAATGCTGGCCACTGAGGTGAGCTACTCAGGAGGACTTCTTTTTTTCATCTGGCCTGAATTTCACTCACATGGGATTTCTTTCTTAAGTTACACTGATCTGGTCCAGTAAAAAAAATAATAATTTCGGGAAAAATGAGTGTTAATGCTATTAAAGCACCCAAAAAGGCAAGTGCTACCTTTATAACTTAAAATAAAACACCAATCTAAATTTCTTTAGAGCTGATTGTGGGCTAGCTTTAACAGCTTTTCCTCTAAGACTTTGCTCCAGTTTTCTCAACAAGCTGAACTGCAGAGGTGGCAGGTCATTGCTGCCTGACAGCAGTTACCAGGCTTGTGAGGAGGAAACATGACTCATACAGACCTTGTCACAACAGGCCTCACAGCACCCAGGCAAGTCTGTACTCTCAAGGCTCTTCTTTCTTACCCTTCTGCACCCCTTTGTCCCTCAGTGGTGACTTGGCTCTGCATGCCCAGGATGGCAGTCAGGCACCTGGGATAAGGACATACAGGAGGTAGCTCTGCTCTTTGGAGGTCCCTTCTTTACCAATGCCACCTGTACTACCACCAGCGCCTTCCTCTTCAGAGCCTCTCAGAGTTTGCAAGCTGGTTTATTTCACCTCTGTGGCTTCTCTGTCAGATACAGGCACAAGGAACCTGCTCCCAGCCCTCTGAGGCAATAAGAGAAGGGAAAAGGCAGAGCTGATAAACCAGGTATGCAATATGCACACCGCATTGAGGACGGAAGAGAGAACAATGCATGGAGGTGGAGAAAGAGGACCAAAGACATAAGCATCATCACCATCTACTCAGCTTTCCTGCAGGCAAAAGAGGCAACAGCAGTGGGGATTTCCTCTCACGCCAACCCAAAAAAGACTTTTCAAGTCTGTATATTGGCAAGTATTGATGGTGCATTGTGTCAGCTTCTAGTAGGTTCCTGCTCACTGCAGGACTAAATTATTTTTTAGGATGCTATTTTTTTCCTTTTTTTTTGTTAGTCAAAGAGTTCATTAAGAAATACAAACTTCTAATTATCCTTCAAAATTATATTTTGAAAATTGTATCATCAATAATATACCTAAACAGTCACAAGTTTCTCAGAGGCAGACATTCATCTGACAAAAGAAGGATGCAAAATGGAAACTCTGACTCAGTGTGAAGTATGGTCTGAAAAACAATTCTGCTATAGGCCCACTTATAGTCAATATACTTTTTCATTGCCTCCATCCACAGAGAAAACTCATGTAAGACATTCTCTCACTTTCCTGCTGTATCTCTTCTGATACAACAATCTCTTACATAATAAGAATTAGGCATTACATTATTCATTTAAATGTGGCGTATAACTGTTAAAAGGTTGCAAGCTTTATTTTCTATCACGGACCAGTATTTTCCCTCAACGTCAAAAGATTACAAAGACATTGCAGTTTTGAAGGTATTTTCAACCTTTCTGTGAGGCACTTTTTTGGAATAAAATTGTACATAAGAGAGCATATTTTGAATGTGCTCTTCTTTTTCCCCTTTTTGTAAGTACTCTGCTAATCTACTTAAGGTGGAAAAGATGGGTGTTACGACTCTAAGAACCTAATTTAGCAATGTCATCTGTCATCAGCCTCACTTTAAATTTTTCTGTAAGGAACCTGTATATAAAAGAGGGTGAGAAAATTCCCCAAAGCCACTCTTGAAACTTTCATATTGGAAAAGCTGTTAACGATAAAAAGGGCCGACATATAAAAGGAAACTCACCATAACAAATTACTTCCCATAACAAATTAGTATAGTATTACAGCACATAATCCCACAATTTAAGACTGATTTTTTGGTAGGTATTAGTTATGGCAACTATAGCTTCTCTTTTCTGCTGTAATATGATCATCTAGTGAAAGAACACCATGTAAAGGTGCAAGACATTCTTGCTGGTTTACCTCCGTAAAACCCCTGATTTACAGTACATCTGAGTCTCGGTGTACTGTCTAGACAGGCCCTATTATGAAATTTTCTGCCCTCTTTAGGGCTCTATTTTCTGGCTGCATCTTACTTGGATATGACACACTTGACACTTTTGCTAAACTTTTGTTTCTCAACAAAAGGTTACTGATTAAAAATTCTTTTTCTGTCTGTATTGTATTTCGCTGTTGACAGGTAACACCTCCATATATTTAAACAATAATAAGTGTTATAAACAGACAAGTGTTCTCCATATTTTCTTTAAATAAAATTCAACTATTACCCCATCTGGTCTGCTCTTCATTTCCCACTTTCACTCCGCATGTCTTTGATGACACAAACTAAGGAAAGATAAAAAACATTTCTTAAAGTCCAGTTGTAAAGCTGCGCTTTTTGACACCCCAATTGATGTGTGTAGGCTGTATTTGAAAACATTTCTAACTCACTTTTATGTTGAAAATGTTAAGTATTAAACCGATGTCTTATCACTCTGAGAACGAACAGTTTCTGCACAATATGCCGTTACTTTCAGAGAATTAGAAGAGGCTTAGCTAAAAGGTAAAATTACTGAACAGAAAATTGGTTCTATTATACCTCAAACCAGGACAACCAACTACTCTTTTAACACCACCATCTGTTCCAGGATTACAGAAAAATTTGATAATGAACCCTACGTTGTGCATCTTCAAAGCACAGTTGTGCCTAATTTTACGAGTTTTAATGTAAATAAGGTACGTGCCTAACACTGACAATCTAAACATTTGAGATTTAATTCACACTTTGTGAACAGTCCGAGCAGTTCTAAGCAGAAAACCATGGTATCATTTCACAGCCTGACAGAGGAAATAAAATGGATTTCTGCAACTGCATTATTTAACTGTTGTATTTTTATTGTTTCTAAAACAAGCCTTCTTTGGCGATGTTTACAACGCAAGAAAAAATTCAGAGATTTTATTTTTGGTTTGCTTTTTCCTTTTTCCAGTTCTTGAAAATCATCTTTTGGGAGTGCATTGAAGCCCTAATCAGTACATTTCTCCACTGAGGCAACATATTGGATTCTTGATGCTTTTGCAAGGAAGAATGTAAGCAAGCAAAACACAAAAGTTTCAGAAACAGGTCAACATGTAACTTTAAAATGTAAATAATCATGCAAGCCAAGACAGTATTCATGCATGTGGAAATTATTAATACATTTCTGGCATCTAAAGAGACAGTCATAAATATAACGGATACATTAGATTTTTAAGAAGTAATTAAAGCCGGAAGCAATACTGTTTATTTGAAGCCCCAACCTCTTTTTCAACAGCAGACATCCTACGTGCTTTCAGCATCAGGAAACAGCCACAGGCCACTCATCCTTTTAGAGAATATTCAGTGCTTCCAGGAAGGGACTGGACTACATGACACATGATACAAATCATGACCCCTTCTGGCTTTCATCTGTAGGCAAACAACCTAGGTTCTGCTGGAAGCTGTTGGATCTAAAGATAGATAAATGCGAGAGTAATGAAAAAAAAAAAAATACTGATCACTGGAATACTAGAAGACACTGATGTAGACGAAAACTTCACAAAGAAACATTTGTTCAGACCAGTAATAAGAACTCATTTTAAAATCCTTAAGCCAATTTACTGTTGCTATAAACTACTGGATTTTTTATAGTTGTATATAAAACAACTTCTTCCTTGAAACAAATTAAAGTAGCTTGTCTACCTTCAGCAATCTGCCATTATACTAAAAGCAGACTGTATCTGGCAACCCAATTTCACAAAAGCACAATAAAAGAGCAACATTTATTGCCAACAGTTATTATTCTCACGCTTACAACAAGAAAGCAAAATACAGAGTGCATAAAATGCTGTGATTTATTAGCAAATATCACCCCAAACATTTTATTCCAAAAAATAATTTAAACTTATGTGATATATTCTTAAGTATATATTCATCATTTACAATAAAGAGCATAAGACAGATATTTTTCTTTGCAGCATTCTTTTGTCCTTTTGCTTACTTCATGTTCTTGAGCACAAGAAATTGATCCTGGCACTACCAGAGCCTTTTGTACAAGGACAAAAGGTACTAAAGAAACAAAAAAATATAATACTACACACAGTGAGATTCCTCAGTCCACTCAAGGCATTTGGTCAAAAACTTACCCAGAAACCCAAACAGTTATTTTAATTACAATAAGCATTTTGTGTGGGAATACCATGACAAGAACACCATAGAATCGTTTTACCTCAATGGTACCAGGCAGAGTAGTCTCTGGCTTTCTAATCACACACATACAGGAAGAGCCGTTCCACGTCTCCTCTGGGGTACGTCTGTGTGCACCACCCGAATACCATTCAAAACCTGTTTTTAGACAGTATTTTCTCAAACTTTGTAAAGATTCCTTACCTTCAGATTCCAGATACCACTCTTACATCCAGGAAATCATACTGTCTTTTCCACAAAGTTTTATCTAAATACAATAGCTTAATTAGTTTGGTCCAGAGCCAATGAAGACATTTAAAATAACAATTATGTGGACCTAAATAGCCCAACTGTTAAAGGCACCTACCTAGAGGCACTCAGCTGCATTCTGAAAAGCAGTCAGGGGCCAATCTCCAGCTGATCATACATAAATGTAAAATGTATCTCTTTTTTTTTTTTTAGAAAAGTTATATGTTTGTGTTTTTACAAAATGGATCAGTAAATCCTTTGCTGAGTATATTCTTCCACAATCCCTTGCCAGAGTTTGCAGTTACTTAGTTTGCATATCACTGGGGGACGAGTCATTAAAAGAAAAGGGACAGATCAACCTCTGGGCTTTTTTTAACTGATTGCTCAAAAAGATTTCTGATCTATGCAAAGGCAAGTATATATATAATTTGGACAATGCTGTCCCCAGACAGCAGAAATAATAGTGATTTGAATGTGGTTTGGAGACCTGTAGAACTGGATAGTGCTATTCAGGGCCCAAGGCTTATATAGGGGCAGAGGACAGCTTGCACCTGGGTAGCCTCCTATTGGAGCAGAGAAGCATGGTCACTTCTGTTTTCTTCATTTCTCCAGTCGTTCCACAAGGACTTCATAAAGGATGACACTGACAGACTGACAGGGCCAAGGGAAAAGGAAATAGATGTGTTTTGTGCTGTGCCCTTTGTCGTTACAAGTATTAGGAAGCACAAAATGACATTTTACTTGAACTAGCAAAATGAAAAAAAGAAAGAATATACAGAGCTCCTAAGTGCCTTTCTCTGAATTACCATTTCATTGCCTGATGAAAAGGCCCCTTCCCAGACATCCTTGACACTCACATAATCTTGCAAAGTAATTTCTCTACGCTTTCATTTCATCTACAAGGCCTATTTTAAAGAACTCAAAAAAATTGGCCAATTTTGTTTTTCTCAAAGGTAAAAGTCAAGTAAGCTACATTAATTTTAATGGACAATTTAGCAGTCTCAAGGTCTTTCACTGGCATTCAAGTTCTTTCACCTTTTGGGTTTACGATATGAAAGTTCTTTAGTTCTTTCATAAGTGAGAAAAGTTCTACAATTTACACACTGAATGGGGGAATATAACTCTAAGATGCTTCTTTCAAAAGCTGCTGTATACCAGGATGATCACAGAATGTCACCATTTGTTTTTAATTCTCTTTCTAGCCTTTGGCTTTAAGCAATAAACCTGACAACAATTACTAACAGGCAGGTACACTTAAAAAAAACTTCAACAAGACTGTCAAATCAATTTCCACATGCAGGTCAAAAGTTATGTGACATTTCATTGAAGAATTGTCTTATAGCTCTCTCAAAGCAAATTTTTGCATACAAACTTGAAGTTTATTTATACCTGACTTGAATACTAAACAAATTTATGCATTTAAATTATTTAAAAAACCCCAAAGATTACAAAGACTTCAATAATTGTTTTTGTTTCAAAATAAAGAACACAAATTGCTGTACTTTTGTTTTCTACTCTGAAAATTCAGACTACCTTGCCTCGCTGAAATAAGAGCACTAGCTTCTCATTTTGGAAAAAAACTTCAAAACACAACTTTCCCTGGCCATACAGCACCAGAACCCTCGGTTTTTAAGGAGGGTAGTTTTGCAAACAGGGACACTGAAAAATGAGAGTATTACGTGATGCCATAGTCCTCACTGACCGAGACAATCCCCCTTTTCTGACATACAGTTTGCCATGCAATATGTTGCCCCTGAGGGAGCAAGTATCCCAGCAGTGTTACATCTTACACAGCCCATGCATCATTGCCATTTCTTTAGGACAGTTTAACATCAATGACTGACCTAAAAAGTATTCCTCGAGTTTTTAATGTAACACTTCCCTAACTGCGCTGGAAGGCAGTTGCTTGGCCTTGTCAGGAAGAAATACACCTCAAGGGAATTCATGGGGAAGAAGCAGCCTGATACTGGGGGTGGGGGGACCTGAATCAGTCAAGCTCTATGAAAGTTATAAACCATGGAAAAAGCTGTCAATAAAGTTTACCCACACGCTCCCTTCAGCAAAACTGTTGTTCAAAGCATCTCAAACAATATTCACATAAAAAGCACCATGACTTTTCAAGGGGAAGACATAGAGATGACAGCTAAATGGCACACATGCTATTTGAGTTTCACCCTTCCCAAACGCTGTCTCATTGTTTGCGTGACAGAAGACCTTCAATTTGTATTCCCAGCTAACTAACAGCTTAACAGTTTATTAACTGTTGAAATTATCTATATGTGATTTTTCATGATCAAATATGACTGATAAACTGAAAAGTTTAGGGCCTCTGGGATATCAAAACAAGTCTGCTCGTACACAGAATCTGGTTGTTACCCATGTTGTTTCAACTGCAGAAATATTGCTCCACAAGTCTTCTTTGCTACTCTGTCATTTCCTTCTACACTGTGACAAATGAAAAAGGGCTCACTGCCCATGTGGATTTCCTCTTTTTCTATATGCACATCTGACCCCTGAAAGCCTTGCTGTAGTTTACTGTTCACAAAAAAAGGAGCCAAAGAAAATAATTTCATAATGGACTCTAACAATTACAGGATTATCCTACCAGAACAGCATTTACTTAAGGAATGCATGTGACACAAGCATGATAAGCAATATGGGCGATTCACTCTGTACAAAGTGTTAATCTAAGTTCACGGTCCTGCCTCCAAGGTTCATGAATGTCCACTAGCTTCCAAACACCGACTGCTCCACCGCCTTTGGTTGTGGTCCACCATGACCCAACCAACTTTCCTGAGCTTTCCTCCATTCCACCTCAAGTGAAGCAAACACTGCAGTCCCAGCCTTCAGGCCCAAATGTCTTCCAAATCCTCCTTTTGCTTATCCTCCCATATCTTCCATTTCACATAGAGGCAAAGCCGAGCAGACCACAGAGCCGGTCCCGCACCACCGGACCCTCCACATCCCGCCATAACGACCGAGAAAACCCACATCCCACACCGGCTTGGCCTACTGAAGCCACCCCCAAGCTCTGAAAGCCAGAGCACCGGCCACCGGGCGGGAGGCAGAGCCGGCGGCCGTAGGGGCTGCCACCCCACCCCACGCAGCCCTGGTCCATGCAAGCCCCCGCGGGGCGCGGCAGCCCAAGCGCTGCCGGCGAGGTCCCGGGCGTCCGTAAGGAATCCGCGCCCACTCCCACCCTCCGCCTCCCCCCGCGCCCCGCCCTGCGCCGGGCGGGCCGGCAGCCGGCAGCGGGGCGGGCCGAGCCGCCGGCGCTTCCATGGCAGCGGCGGGCGACGAGAAATCGCGCTTCCGGTTCCGGCGGCCAGACGGCGGCAGGGGCCGGCCGCGCTTAGGCCGCGGCGGGCGGCAGGGGGAGAGGGTGAGATGTGGACGCCGCCGCCGCTGCTGCCCTGGCTCCTGGCGGGGCTGCTGCTGGCCGCCCGTTGCGGGGAGGCCACGGCGGCGGCCCGTCCCCCCCCGGGTGCCGCCACAGCCTTCCCGCACCCCACGGAGGTGGCCGGCGGGGCTGCCACACGAAGCAGCAGCAGCAGCCGCCTGTCTGAGGTGTCGGCGCCGCCCGAGCAGGGCCAGCCCATGACCCAGCGCGCCCTGTCCGTGCTGGTGCTGGCCAGCGCCGCCCTCATCGTCTACTTCGTGATCCGGACCGTGCGGTGAGGGCGGGGGACGCGCCGGATGGAGGCAGGCGGGCGGGGGGCCGGGGCCGGGGCCGGCCGGTTGAGGTGGCTGTCGGGGTCCCCTCGGTTCCTGGGTGCGATACGTCTCGGCGGGGTATTCCGGCCCTCTCCTGTTTCCTTCAGGTGGACTTGTCACCGCTGACGTCCCTCGCTCCACCTGAACTTAATTTTGTACATTCTGTGGGTTGCTGCTGTTCTGCTTGCAAACTTCTGTCTCGCTGAGCTACCGAATTTGACCATCTCCATCTCTTTGTCAGTAAACATATTTCTTTTCTGCGTTCGACTGACTGCATAACTCTTTGTGCTTTTGTGGTGAATTACAGTGTTTGTCTCTGCGTTTTGTTGTCTGTGCAGTTTTACTTGCTCCCTCTCATACCTAAACTGGGAACTCTTTCTGGGCAAGGCCCAAATGTGTGATTATGCATGAAGCACATTCATTACACAGCAAGGTCTCTATGTACTTTTCATTGTAGTTGGATATATTGGTGGTTAGTGTGAAGTACCTTCAACGTTTATTCCAGAAAGGTGGTTGAAAGACGGTGGTGTGTGTGGGGCAGTTAATGAGACCTGCAGTCCAAGTGAGCTAGGATATCCTGATTGCTCCATAGCTCTTACAGATCACTCTTGAGCAGCATTCAATCTTATTTTCATTGGCATGCATATCTCGATGATACTATATCTTAAAGGAAATGGCATAATCTTTTAAGCAAGTGAAAATGGACAAGAGCATTTCTCAGTGTTCCTGTTCCTCCTAACAGGAGCCTTTTGGATTTGGAGTTCTCAGTAGTACGTGGAAAGGCCAAATAAATAAATAAAAGTCTCTCATTGCAGGAGCTGGAGAAGGAAATTCTCATCTACTACCATTATTTTCTGGATAAGTGGCAATTATTTTATATTCTATGTTTTGGCTTGTTATAGAAATATATAATGAAATAGAACTGTGTCCAGTTCTGGGCTCCCCGGTTCAAGAAGGACAGGGAACTGCTGGAGAGGGTGCAGCAAAGGGCTACCAAGATGATTAGGGGACTGGAACACCTCTCTTATGAAGAAAGGCTGAGCGATTTGGGTCTTTTCAGTCTGGAAAAAAGAAGACTGAGGAGGGATCTTATCAATGCCTATAAATTCTTAAAGGGTGGGTGTCAGGAGGATGGGGCCAGGCTCTTTTCAGTGGTGCCCAGTGACAGGACAAGAGGTAATGGGCACAAACTTGGACATAGGAAGTTCCATCTCAATGTGAGAAGGAACTTCTTTACTTTGAGGGTGGCAGAGCACTGGAAGAGGCTGCCCAGAGAGGTGGTGGAGTCTCCATCCCTGGAGACATTCAAAACGCGCCTGGACGCGTTCCTGTGCAACCTGCTCTAGGTGACCCTGCTCTGGCAGGGGGCTTGGACTAGGTGATCTCCAGAGGTGCCCTTCAACCCCTACCATTCTGTGATTCTCTGTAATTTAAGATTATTGAAAAGATTTTTAATCTTTGAAAAATTGAAAAGATTTTAAAATATTGTGGGCATTTTTGCAGCTTTATGCTGTGTAATGAGATCTCCCAGAACAAGGCTTCTCCCTTCCTCTGGGACCCCATCATTCTGTGATTCTGTGTAATGTTGCTGTTCCGCATTTGAACCTGAAGCGCTGTATTCTAGGCGCTATTGTAAACAGGAAGGTCAAACCTCATGTTATTCTTTTGTAATTCTTCTGCATCTTTCTGCTGCATCTTGCTTCTGAAGTTTGGAATAGATGAAGAACATGCTTTTAAATTTTAACTTGTGGCTGAAATATTTTTGGCAGGGGTTGTATAAAAAAATTTAAGATTTAGGTACAAACCTCCTAGTTTCCTTTTGAAAAATTTTAGAAACTTTCAACAAGGTGACCGACCTAGTGAGGAAAGTAGTGGATGTAGCTTTTCTGGATTTTAGTAAGGCTTTTGATAGTGTCCCTCACAGCATCCTTCTGGACAAGTTGTCCAGCTGTGAGATGAGCAGGTACGTGGTGCTCTGGGTGATGAACGGCTTGAACAGCTCAAAGGGTTGTAGTGAATGGGGCTACATCTGTCTGATGGCCAGTCACCAGTGCTGTTTGTCAGGGCTTAGTTCTAGTGCCAGTTCTGTTCATATTTTTATCAGTGATCCGGAGGCAAGACTTGAATGTACCATTAGTATGTTTGCTGATGGTACAAATCTGAGAGGTGGTGTTGATTCTCTTGAGGGATAAGAGGCCTTGTAGAGGGATCTAGATAGATTGGAGCAATCAGAAGTGATTAATGGGATGAAATTTAATAAGTTCAAATGCTGGATTCTGCACCTAGGACATATTAATGCCAGGCACAAGTAGAATTGGGAGAGGAGTGGCTGGAGAGCAGCCCTGCAGAAAGGGAATCTGGGGGTGCTGGTTGGCAGCAGGCTCAATAGGAGTCGTCAGTGTGCCCTGGCAGCCAGGAGAGCAAACCCCATCCTGGGGTGCATCAAACATGGTATGACCAGCTGGACAAAAGGGGTGATTGTCCTGATGTATTCAGCGTTGGTGCAGCCTCACCTGGCATACTGTGTGCAGTTGGGAGCTCCACAATTTAAAAACAATGCTAAGGTACTCTAATGCATCCTGAGTAGGGCCGCAGAGCTGGTGGAAGGGCTGGAAGGCATGTGCTGTGAGGAGTGGGTTTGTCTAGCTTTGAGAAAAGGAGCTTAAGTGGTCACCTCATTGCTCTCCACAGCTCCCTGAGGAGGGGAAGTGGAGAGGGAGGTGCTGATCTCTTCTGCCCAGCATCCAGTGATAGGATGTGTGGGAATGGCTCAAAGCTGCGCCAGGGGAGGTTTAGACTGGACATTAAGAAGCATTTCTTTACCGAGAGGGTGCTCAGACATGGGAACCGCCTTCCTAAAGAGGTGGTTGATGCCCCAAGTCTGTCAGTGTTTAAGAGGCATTTGGACAATGGCCTTAATGATATGCTGTAACTTTTGTTCAGCCCTGAAGTGGTCAGGCAGTTGGACTGGATGGTTTTTGTAGGTCCCTTCCAACTGAAATATTCTAGTCTAGTCTAGCTTAATATATACACACTCTTCAGCTTTATTTATTCACAGGAAAGATCTGTAATTTTAAAATCAAAAATAACATTTTTCAAGTTCTGGTAAAGAGTACCTGGGAAATGTGGCTATTCTCTGCTGAGATACCTTTAGCCAAAGTTTTGCTTGACTCAGGAAGGTAGCAATGTCTTCCTTTATCAAGTCTATACATTCTGATAAAAGTATGACTTTTCTGTTTTCAGAGTCATGGGACTTTCTTTGAAAATGGTGCCCTGAAAATATGTTTTCTAGGAAATCTTGTGCAAGCTGATAGAACTTTGCTAATGTGGCTAACTCTTAACTTGTCTTCACACAGGAGGTGAATTTTGGTTGGGAATGGTTACATAAACTATAGCAATCTCCCATCAGCCTTCTCAAATGATACTGCTGATGGTGTAATTTCTTTGTCAGGAAAAAAAATAATCTTAATTTCATTTCTACTTTTAGGTGGGGACTTGTTTTAACCCTCTGATTATAAAGGTTGGGCTGCTTGCACCTCTCCTTCTCCTGCTACACTAAGAAGCTTATTTTGGGAGGTATTGTCAAGAGCTGTGACAATTGAAACTGACAGTCACAGTGTGGCAGAGGCTGGCAGGCAGCTCTGGAAATTATCTTGCTCAATTTCCTGCTCTCAGCAGGGTCACCCACAGCAGGTTGCTCACCTCTTATCCAGTTGAGGTTTTAATATCTGTAATGATGCAGATTCTGCAGCCTCTCTGGGCATCGTGTTCCTGTGTTTTACCACTCTCACAGTAGGATAGTATTATTATTGTTTTTTGTTGATGCTGTTACTGTTTTTTGGTTTTCTCCAATCCCATTGGTGAAAAAAGTTTTCATTGTAGTGAAACCTTAGTCTTTTTCTAGAGTCCCTTGGACTGGAGGTCTTGCTTGCACACAAAATCCTTTAATGGAAAGGTACCTTGCTCTGTTACTTTTTGCTTAGTAATGATTCTTCTGTCACTGTTTGGTGCAGATGTGTTCAGAAGAGGTTTGTATTTGATAGATCAGGTGAGCATTCAAAAAACTTACGGATATGTAATTGAGAATACCTCTTTTGTACAAGGAAGTTCTAGGATCTAAGCTAACATTTAACTACCTGAGAAGACTGAGATTTTGAGTTTTCTATCAGTGGTCAGTTTTGAAGTTGTATCTCCTGGAAAAGGAGGTCACATGTTATGTAGTGTCTGTTTTTCCCCTTACTCTCTGGGGTTTTTTAACTCTTCCCACCCTTCCAAGTCCCTTGCAGTTTTATGTTTCTTTAGGCACTGGGTGTTCTTTAAATTTGATCTGTTGTTTTGCTGCAGTTCTCATTTTCTTAACATGCTTCTTGCCTTTTCTTTTTTTCAACCAACATTTCTTTGTTTCTTTTGTGTAGGTCTCCTCTTGTTTTAACAGTCTATTATCTATGACATCTCTGATGTTAGTCAGATAATATCAGTTCATATTTTCTTGTGGATTCCTGTACTGCTGTTAGCTGTATTCAAGGAAGGAGTGGGACTGAGCATGTCGGAGTATAACATTAACTTTTTATGTACTTTTAAATCCATTTTCATAACTTTATCTTATTAGACCCCCAAGGTATCCATAATAACTACAATGATAAAAATTATCCCTGTTAAGTTTGTGAGAGGCATAGAGAGCGCTACTGACTTTAATGAAATTGGGATTTTTTCCTAGGTTTTCTTACTAACAGTCACAGGGTAAAATTCTCTAAGTTTAGTTTTTGGTAACACTTATGACACTGTTCTAGTGTCATAGTTATGACTATATATGCATGTTCCATAAGTGTCTCCAGTATTGTTTTAGCTTTAGTCTTTTGGCTAATCTGTATATAGAGAAGGTTTTTGTGTCACAAGTAATTCTTTTATCCGTTTTTCAGCAACATTCGTTTGAACCTAGAAATTTGTGGCAGCCTTGTGATAAGATTTTTTTGCATTATGTGCAATCTGGACATTTGCTATGACCGTCTTAGGTTATTCTTGACTCACTTTCCTTTTTACACCACTAAATATAATAAGTAGAGTGTATAGTGAGAGTGACAGAAATATTGACTATAAAAATAGCATGAACTGACTGTCCTTCCTTTCCTATTTTATTTGTGTTTAAAATAATTTCTAGTCTGTTAGAATATCTGAGTGCTTATCCTAGTGCCAATTGCTTAGCTTCTACTTTAATAAAAACAAAAGAAAAGACAGTATTTATGAAACTACATATATATAAAAAAATAAAATTATATATATAAAAAAAATATATTTTTCATCACACTATCATCTTAAAGGTTTAGAATTTTCTTCTAGTTGGTGCTTTGAAGTATGCAGCTTCGTTCTATGATGAGGACTAAAGGCCAGATGAAATGAAGGAAGTTTGTCTTGAAACAAGAGGTGAAATAAGTGTCTTTGTTATTAGCTTTAAACAGTAAAGTTAGGTACTTCAAGTTGTGCTAAAGCACCCACGTGCCTGGCATAACAGTTGCTGCTGCTTCAAATCATAGTTGAGGGTGAAGGAAATGATCATCCTGATTATTTCTTTTTTATAATATCAGAAGCTGGAGCACTTTGAAGAAGGGTCTGTGTTTTATTCATCCTAACAAGGTTATATTTGCTTCTCAGTTCCAAAGGGAGGTCTGATTCGCTGCAGTGTAGTCTAAACCAAGACTGGATGCTGCTGTGTGTTCTTTCAAAGTTGCCCTGGTGTGAAAAGGTGAATGATTTTCCAAGAAGCATATTTTAAAAAAATTATTTAAGCACACCAGAGTTCAGGACAATCTGAAGCTGAGAGTCTCAACATTGTATTTGCTCTCTCTTACAAGGTGGTTGAAGTGGTGCCTCAGTCTGGGGCAGAGAGGTGTAATGCACAGTATAATAGTAGTAGTGTATATTATATGTAGTAGCATAATACGTTATACATAGGTTATCTTATTAGATCTGAAATATCCAGTATTCAGAATATCAGAAGTTCCTGAGTGTTGTAAACACCCTTCGTAGGCACCTAGCTTGGGTTGTGTCAGTTCTGGAGTTTCTAAAGGAAGGACCTCTATCACCTTTGAGTTTAGCACTAAATGATTCTTTTTTTTTTTTTTTTTAAGTGCAATAGCTTTCATGTAGCTGCTGTTTGCTAGTATACAGTAGCTGAAAGGGACTGTCAGCATTTTGTAAACAGATGCCTTTGCATCGTGTTTTCTGAGTGGCTAGTGATCTGAGTTCCCCATCCTCAAAGACTTGAGCAAGGCATATTCGATGCGTATAGGAGTAGTTCTGCAGAGCCAAACGGAACAGTTCAGTGTGCGTGGGGCTTACATGGGACCCAGGCCCACGCAGAGGAGCCGTGGGAAGTGATAAAAGCAGATGCGGTCTGTTCATCTGCGATAAGAACTGTGCCTTAATCCTGAAATGTGAATCACTGCCTCTTCCTTCCGCGTTTTGTGAAGCATACAAGACATTGACTCTACAAGTTCTCTCTTACTCCAAAGCGTAATCACAAACAATGTTTTTAACTGGATAGCTACAAAAGACTTCACAAATAATAATAAGTTTTGATGCCACCCATGACTTGTGTTACATCTTTGCTATAGCTTTGTTGAGATTCTCTCTGATTTGATCTGCTGTTCTGTAGAGATGCATAAAACACATAAAGAATATGTAGCAGGACAATTTTTTTTTCTCATTGTGGGATCTGATAGCAATATGCTTTTTTAATGTATTTTCACCTGGCTCTTGCATTTAGCTACCAAGTGCATGTATAGGCTTTTTGTACTCACTACAGTAATTCTGTACAAAACCACAGAGTATATTCTTATTGGCCTTAATCATTTCATGTAAACTGTTGACACTGTCTGACCTCTAAATTTCATACAGCTAAGCGTGTACACTTTACATATGCTAAGCTTTTTTTAAAAATTTTGTGATAAGTATCAATATAGCTGTATTTTAAAGCATAGGTTTTTTACATTGTGGAATAGAAAGTAGAGAAGTATTTACGGAACTTAAATGTTTTAAAATACATTTCAGGCTTAGAAGGCGAAACAGAAAAACCCGAAGATATGGAGTTTTGGATACAAACATAGAAAACATGGAGCTGACTCCATTAGAACAAGATGATGATGATGACGATACAACACTATTTGATGCCAATCATCCTCGAAGGTTTGTATATAGAAGCCAAATGTACTTCTAGCAATAGAAGTGAAGGAGTGTGGATGATAAGCAGTTTCACTGAGAAAGCTCACTACTGTGTTTCATATGCATGTAGTTGGAGAAGGGATGTCAAGATCACTTGAATTTTAAATGGGCAAGAATTTAGTGGGCAAGAAGATAAACACCGTTTGTCTTCAGCATGTGAGTTCCAGAGAAAAGGAGAGGAAGGTACGATATTTTTGTTACAAATACAGTGTCATTATTGAAGCTTATGTTAAAGTCAACAACTAGCTTTTCCTTTCTCTTATCTTTTTTTTTTTTTAATATTTTTTTTATTTTGGAGGCTCCTCATTTTTTCCTGTGTATTCTCTCCTATGATCCTATGAGTTCTGCTTTCAGAAGCTCCATTCTGCTTTCTCATTGCTAAATTGGTCAGCAGTTGATGATCCTGCACCAAGTTTTAGATTTGGTACTGCCACATAGAAAGTTTCATATTCTTAAGTCACTCTCGGAAACTATGTAGATACAGGAAAATTTTGTTATATTTCCTTACTGACCTTGCACTTAAACATTATGATCAATTCAAAGTTAAACTTATGCAATTCAAACTTAAAAAAAATTTCCTTACTGAATAATGCCATCACAGTGCACAAGCAAAGACGTAGTAAAAATTTTTGGTAGAATTGTCATAGTGAGGACTGCTGTCAAGTATCAGAAGAGATAAAATGATGAATTCTGCCAGCCACAGATAGTAATTGATTCAATACTGTTTAATGTGAAACTGAATGTAAGTCTCAAGCAAAGCAATTCAACAAATGCAATACATAATGTCTCAAAAGTATTAGAGTAATGAGTCAGATGTTCTGCTGTTTATCAGGAAACAATGTTGGATGAAGTTCTGGAACTTGACGTGAAAGGTTCAGTCTTTTTAACTTTATCTCCTTAGAGGGAATCTTTCAGATTAAATTTTTTTCATAAGTCAAAGTCGCTGTTTCCTTTTTCTCTCCCCCCATATATTAGAAGAAACCGGTTGGAGTATTTCCACTTACCGCTCCTCTGTATTAGAGGAGTTATCCCATGTTACTAGTCTTGTTCCAGTGTAAATTATGACTATTATGTAATGGGTAATTGCCACATTATATCCAGGAATTCCCTTGATGTCTTTCCTAGGTCTTCTAACTTCTCTTGTAACTCAGCATACTTAGATTTTGTGGTATTTGATGTCCAGTTAACGTGATATTCCTCATAAGTGTTTTTTTAAAGGAGTATCAAGTAACCTTTTTACTAGGAATGAACAAGATAATACGGCTAGTCCTCATTAACAAACAGTATTATAGAATTAACAGCAGTATCGTTGTATTCATGTTATAGAGGTTACTTCATACTCTTGTATCCTTATTTGCAGATTAAGCATGGTTGTATTTGTTGTTAAGCTTCAAGGATCTGATTATATCTCAAAAGCAGTATTTTATCTAAAGTGACTATATTATTAATGTGTTAAATAGTTATATCTACTGTGTCTTCTAGACCAGAGGAGGCTGTGTTAATAAGTGATATCAAAATATGTGTCTTATGCATGTAGATAAGTGTTCTAATTTTTTTGATTGCTTATAATAACTTCCAATTTACCTATTTTGGAAATTTCAGGGGGATTCTATTAAGCTTTTCAGAAACTGAACTTTTTCAATAGCATGCGTCTCTTAACCCTACTCTTACTTTAGTAGGTTGCTGTCTAAATTTAATGAACGTTCTCAGATAAATCTGAAATTCCTAGCTTGAAGCTTGCTGTATATTAAGATAAACAAGGTTGTATTTTTCAAGTCTGAAGTTACAAAACTGCCTCAAAGTGTCAAAGTGATTTTGTCTGTTCTTTAAATTTCTCTGCATACCTTAAAATAGTAGCAATGAAAACCCTAGAGGGAAGGTTCACTAAAATAATATCAGAGGTTTCAGAGGGCGGATTTATGATTTTTTTTTTTGTCCCTGTATGTTTCTAAACATTCCAATTTGAGGGAGAAAAAATTTTTATTCAAGTATTTGATTGTAGAAGTATCTAAAACGCATAGTACTTTTAAAAATCCATTTCACAGTCATAGTCTTGCAGCGTCTTATGGAGTAACCAAAGTATGTAAAGCAGATAGATACTTCTTATCTGGTTTACCTGCTTCAGTTATTTCATTCTTGGATGTTTCATTCTTGTCCCTGACAGGATGTATAAACACAAAATGAAAGTGAAAACAGTAAGAAAAGGAAGGATGGTTGAGACTGAGGTCCTTATTTTTATTTTACTTTTCCCTTTTTGCCACACAAACATGGTAGAATGATGCTGGGATGTGTATATGCTTGTCAGCTGCCTGTCAATCTAAAGAGTCAAACCTGATAACTTCTGAAATCTAGCTACAGCCATACCAAGGATCCTATATATTTCTATCACAGTTATTCAATCAAGTAGAGCATATTCTATTCATTCCCCTTCAAAATTTACCTTGGAAACTCATGCTCAATGAAGTGGTTGTCTTATGGATTGCCCTACCTCTGGTCCCAATATGGATTTTGTGAAAGTATGTCCTAAATTAATGTTTTTGCCACTGCTGCTTTCTGTGGTTGAAATTAATTCGGTTTATGATTAAGAAATTAACTTGCAGTAGAGCAAACTCTTTATAACTATAGACAGCAGGCTTTGAACTGCACTTGCCCTTAACTGTGATAAATACAAAAAAAATCCCATTATTAGTGCTGTAGTTAGAGAAAAACAAACAAACAAAAAAAACCAAAAAACCTCCCAAAAAAGCAACACAAAAAAAAAAACCAAAAACCCACACCAGAAAAACTACCTGTCCTAATTTCCAGATACTCAGCCCCTCTTTAAATTGAAGTACTGCAGCAAGTCATCATTTAGTTTAGCAATACCAGACAATTTGGAAGTATTTGGAAGTAGATTATTGATCCAGACTATTTTAAAAGTAGTCCTTTGGATAACATATGGTACAGTTGGAATAATTAGTGGTGGTTCATTTAGCTGATGGCGTGGCTATCATAAGATAAAGCAAGTATTTATTTTAATAGATACAATTCCTCACACACTGTAGTACTTGATTTTTAAAAGCATCAGCTTCATCTGAAAAAGCTATACCTGATGTTTTGATCAAAGTCCAAAGAGCCCAGAAAAGGTGGAGAAAGAAGTAGCATGTAATGTTTGAACATGTCATAGTCTGGAGTAAATACATAGAGTGATGCTACTTGTGGTGTAGGCATACCTTTATTTCTGCCCTATGGGGCTCCAGAATGTCCTAAAATTTGAAGAGATAATAACGTCAATCTCTCAGTCAAACTGCAAGAAAAGTAATTGTATTGGAGTAACTGAGTAATCTAACCAAACTTAATTTCAACATGTTTCTGTTATCTTGCTGAGGAAACCTGACTAAACAGATCAGAAGTAGTATCTTCAGAAGAGAATAGATATAGATGATGAAGTAGAAGATGTTACTATTGTATCAAGATAGCTCAAAAGTAATCACAGAGTCGCTGAAGACACCTTGATGATAATGATACTCAGATATTCTCAGGAGATGTCATTACACTTTGTCCTGACACTTGCAGTAATTCAGAGGTATGATTGGTTGGAATTTTTTAAGGTAGCGTCAATATACAGTTAGGCTTGGAGCAACTAATTGGAACAAGGAAGAGGGTCCTCTTTAGTGGTTTTTGAGTTTAGCCTTATGTTGAGTTTAGTCTTCCATTAAGTAAATCACAGGTGCAGTTGTGCTTAACTAAAGTCAACAGTCAGCTTATTCAGTTCATAAGTTTCTTATCCTCATAACAGGAGGCACTAAAAAAGTAAACGCAGTTACAGAAAATTCTAATCTATGTGTTCTGGTGTGTTCATATACATTTGTTACGGACAATAAATTATATAAGTATTGTTTTATATGGAAGATAGTTGTATTTTTTCCTTCGTCTTTATGAACTGTTAATAGGCTGCACTAGTGTCCTCTCTGCTTTCATTTTTCTTGACTAAGACAATCAAGCTTTTTTAAAGGTCTACAGCACAGTATGCATGTGTTAGAAATTCCTATAGGCTTGCTTTGGGTTAGCTGGTAAGTCTATTTGACTTTCTCCAAGGCTAAGCAGAGAAACTTGCTTCTTTCCTAAAATCAGCATATCACTGTTAGTATACCGGTGTGCTACTACAGTTATTACTTCGAACGTTGCTGTTTTCTTTCACAGCTATGTGAAAAAAAAGTCCACAGTGCCCTCTGTTGTAACATGGATGCAATTTAAGTGTATTCCCACTGTTGTCATCGCACATGTAGCTAGTCTCTGTGCCTCTTCAGTTTGGGGCAGCCTATCGGAATGGGATGCTTTAGCCATTTTGTTCAATAGCACACTAGTGCATGTCAAAGTTTGAAATTCTAATCTTTGGTTTCCCACCATCCATCTTTACCTACATGTCAACTGACGTACAGTACCCTAATATCACATCTTTCTTTTCCAAAGGTGTATCAGACTAATAGTTTACAATCCTCATTAAATCACATCTACACACAGTAGATGCTGCACTGCAAAGCACAAGGAAAAGTGCTTACTCAGTTTTTGATAGCATTCCAGTTATGGAGTGCTACCAAGAGTTACCAAAGTTTGCATAGGAAGTCAGGAGCCTTGGAAGATTAAAATACATATAATCCATCATGCTAAAAACCCTTTTTTTTTTTTTTGTAAGTGAGCTGTTTCTCTATTTGGGAGGTTTAAATGAATGGAGTTTTATGGCACTTTGCCTCACAGTGATATGGTAACTGAGTTTTTACCGGCAAATTGAATAATAGAATGTTACATCTCTATGGGTTTTTTTTTTTAATAGTGTTTAATCTTCAAAAATGTAGGCTAAGATTCCCCTTGAAACAGGGCATTTCAGATTAATGCATCTGTTTCTTCTGTTGTAGAGAAGTACGTGCCTTTCAGTGAAAGAACTTAATCTTAGAACCAGAGAAGGAGACTGCTTCATGGGAGGAATAAGAAGCAAGAGGGTATGCAAGTTGTGGGGTCTAATTTAATTTGTGTATATTATGGCATCCTTAATTTGTTGCAATAAATACTGTACCAATTTGTTGTACTTTTTTGTATATAGAGGATTCTAAATGTAAAGCCTACGGAGAGAGAGTGCACTAAAATGAAAACCTATTTGGAAAGGAGATTACTTTTAAAACAGGGTATTTTTTGCTTGTTACAAATCTTGTATGCCATAAGTGTGGTATACACTTTTTCTACAGTAATCTGGAATGTTAACAAATTTTTTTTGCTGATATTAAACTGTAAGTAAACATAGCCTCTGTGGACTCCTCAGAATTGTTAGAACTTGATTTTAGTTGAGGAGATGCTTTATGCTTTACAAATAAAAAGCCAAACTACTGCCTTTTGTCTTGAGACTTTTTTTAAACTGAATTAACATGTTTTATGTAAGTGAACAAATAAAAACTCTTTACGGTGTTCCTGGCATTTAGCATGGTGCTTCAACATTGTAGATTTTAAGGATATTAATATAATCTTGTAAAACACAGTACTGCAACATCTTTTTGCTGTTAAGACTATTGATTACAACTATTGAGTGAATTTTTTTTGTGAGGTCCATTTTCAATTTGTGTGAAGAGATATTGTTCACCGACTTTAGGGTGCTGCTGGTGTAGTCCATGCCAAGTCAGCGTTCAGACCTGTGGTGAAGCAGAGATAAGCCTTTAGTTCACCTTGTTTACTTTTGTACTCTTTGAACAATCTAGGTCAAATACTAAATTTGCTGTAACTCTAAAAAGAAAAAGTGACATCAGAAGCAGCTGTTACTATAATATGTGCAGTGATATTCACATGAATGTAGTTGGCATCCAGAAGTTACATTTCTTTTTTAGCTAGTGCCGTAAAAATTAATAGAACAAGCTTTAAGACCTAGAGGGCCTAATTTTTAAAAATATGTGTTGCAGTTCCACAGGAATCTTGATAATGCAGACAAAATGTTCAAATTCTAGTTCATTAAAATTACTGTGTAAATTTATTGATAATTCTGTATATATCTAGTATCAAGTCATAAACTTGCTATAGCAGTAGTGGTGTGGCTGGTTGTTTCCTGAAAGTTCCTGTGTTACGGGCTATGGGGAAAGCAGGATAATTTTTCCTGATACTTTAGACCCCTCTCAGTGTTTGAACAAAATCAAAATACCTTGTTTGTCTTTGAAGTTATTTCTAAAGTGATGGCGTGGGGAGAGGGTCTACTGTAGCCTTTCTTAACCCTGTAGCAGCCGATTTGCTGTACTGAAATGTACTTACTTACCCTGGTAACTACTCAGATGAGGTCTGAAGTAACGGATGCCAAATCAGCCTCCCAAGGTAATTTTCACCTGCAGTTGTCCATGTGCCACACACAGCTGGGAAATATATTGTGTTTCTTGGTTATACATACAAGGTGGAGGCCAAGAGGAAGGAGAGCAGCCCTGTGGAAAGAGATTTGGAGTGATGGCAAGTTGAATATGAGTGAACAGTGTGCCTTGGCAGCCAAAAGGGCCAACCATGTCCTAGGGTGCATCAAGCACAGCATAGCTACCCAAGGGAGTCAAGTCAAGGGAGGTGATCGTCCCACTCTACACTGCACTGGTGTGGCCCCACCTCAAGTACTGTGTACAGTTTTGGGCACCTCGATGTAAGAAGGACATCAAACTATTAGTGTGTCCTGAGGAGGGAGACCAGGATGGTGAAAGGTCTCAAGGGCAAGACTTATGACGAGCAGCTGAGGCCATTTGTCTTGTTCAACTTGGAGAATAAAAGGCTGAGGGGTGACCTCATCACAGCCTACAACTTCTTGAAGGGGGCAGCAGAGGCAGGGTGCTGATCTCCTCTCTCTGGTGACCAGTGATAGGACGCGAGGAAATGGAAGGAAGCTGCGCCAGGAGAAGTTCAGATTGGACATTAAGAAAAGATTCTTCACTGAAAGTGAAGTCAGTCTTCCTGACAGGCTTCCCAGGGAAGTGGTCACAGCACCAAGCATGTCAGACTTCAAGGAGTGTCTGGACTATCCTCTTAGTCATATGATTTAGTTTTAGATAGTCCAAGGACCAGGGAGTTGGACTCAATGATGCTTATTGGTCCGTTCCAACTTGAGCTGTTCTATGATTCTGTATGTGGCAGGGGCGTAATCTGAGGTCAAAACCAAAATTTATGCCAGAGATCTTTTTGAACTGTTATTCCAAGAGGGCACTTTGTTTATGGATCTTCTTCCCTATGCCTCATTCTATTTAATAGAAACAAAGATTCATTCATTATAGCTGAGAAAACCCAGTCCATAAAGACAGAGGATGAAACAATACGTATTCTCACCCAAGCTTTTTGTTGTTCATGTTTTAAAGAAAAATCAGTGTCAGTTCAACAGCTATGGAACTTTGTACAAAGAATTACTCATTTCTAACAAACAAATTTTTTATTCATTACATGGCTTTTTCTTAAAAAAGAAAAAAAAGCAGCAAAAAAGCTTATCAGTATGGCAAATGGTATTTATGAGGAATCTTTATGAAATGCCTAGTTTTAGGGGGTTTTAAACTAAAACACACTTGTGCAAGAGACTACTTCATTCAAAAGCCTGTATGCGATAAATGTTTTGCAACCCGGAGATTCCACAGGGGAAGTACAACATGTTTGCACTGATCTTATTCTCTTGAACTTACTTTGGTCACTGTCCAAGAAAAGATGCATGACTAGGTGGATTTCTATTCAGACCAAATACAGGTGTTCTTATACTGCATTCTGAGAGAGTCAAAAGGCTCTTCATCTTTTTACACATATAAAATACGGTTTTGTGAAGATAAACATTAAACCTACAGTTCAAAGCAGAAACAAATATACTGACATTGTTGTGATGTTTCTGAAAGTTAGTTTTGTGCTTACAAGTGTGGAGATTGTTTAGGTAAGTTGAAAATGTAGTTCAAAGCTTAACTACCCTTTCTAATAGATTGGTTTTTAATTTTGTTTTTCCTGATGTGTAATCTAAATCTCCTTTTTAGTAATTTTAAGCCTATTACACCTAAGCTATAGTGAATGGTTGAAAGAACTTTGTTCTATTGCAGATCTGCCACGTATTTCAAGATTATTATATTCGCCCTCCGTCTTGCCTGAACAAAGCACCCTTGATTCTTTCCTGGTGCTGTTATGGTGTAGGTGTGTAATAAATTTCATTCTGGAAATGAACTGACTGGTTCACACACTCTATGAACTGCAGCGTCCAAAAGAGAAGACCGCGGATGCTGCTTATGAGATGGCAGGCAGGAATGGAAAGTATGTGTGTGACCTCAGGGTACATAGCCCACCTATCCTTATCCCTACCAAAGATCACTGCTTTCTTTTTTAATTTGTTTAATGCAAGAACTAACGGGGAGTCAACTGTCTACACAGCAATCTCTCTGTGCGGTTGTTAGCACAACGTAAAAGGCTTTCAATCTACCCCACTAGTGTTGTAGTGAAAGTTTTTGATTAAAGTGTGTTTAAGCATGCTAGATAATATATAATCTTAAAACTTCTACATGCATGCTGTTTCTGGGTATGTGGCAATGCTGGACCATGCAAAAAAACCAAGCCAGGAATAAGCCAATTTAATACTGAAAGGAGCTTATCTGTATCAGCTCAGTACTCTATCTGGCCTATTTAACATGCCTATTTCTTACCCAGATCAGCTTGTTTGGTTGTATCAGATATTTGTGAAGTGCTGTTTTATGCCATGTAGATTTAGCTCTCCAACAGCAGGAGTTAAAAGTGCTTTTTCCTGATGAAGCAACACTTGGCCTTAGTCATCTATGTATCTTACCTGAGTGCAGTATGCATGTTTGAGTTTTTCTGCTTATATTCACAGCTGTCAAAATAACGTTTCCACTTAGGTACAATTTTCCCCCCTATGAGATGGAAAGGGATGGTGTGAAGTCTTAGCTGGTAGCTCAGTGATTGGAGGCTTATGTGTAAGCCTCTCAGTGATTTGCATTCAGTTCATTTTCTGAATTTTACAAACATAAGAAATAAAAACCTTCCTTCCTCCCCTACCCATATAAAAGATAAGAAGTTATCATATTTTCAATTTTAGTGCCTGAAATAACTTGTATTGATTTAGGACCTTAGATTTTGTAACAGCATTGGAACCATTCAATACGAGAAAGTAAACATGCAGAAAATAGGGTTCTAAATTAAATATTAATAACTACATATCTGCAAGCAGGATGGAGGTTCTAGAGCTTTGCTCAATCCCAGCATTCATTTTCCCAGAGGTGCTATGGGAGCAGGGCTTATTTGCCTGAGCACCTGTGGTGCCTCTGGTTTCAATGTTATATGGTCTCTACTAACAATACAGAAACATCTGAGCTCCAGTGTGCAATATTGATGTATATCTAAAGTGTTTATAGTCTTCTGGGTATAAATAGCAGAGATTGATTAAGATTTTAATTTTTTACTGTGGCAACTCTAGCTGTTCCTGCGAAAAACCCTTAAATTCACTTGTGTTGATGGAAGTTTCAAGAAAAATAAAACTGAAGTAGGATATATAAAAAAACTTGTTAATTGTAAAATGTGTTGTTCTTTATTTTACTATTTGAATATAAATTATGTTGTCCTTGGTGCAGATATGTCTGTTTTCAGTACCTATGAAATTGAAGTATTTTCCTCAATTTATAACAGTGTAGATACTGTTCTGCCCATTTGCATGTCTAAATAACATAACTCAGATCACTAACAACATTGTTGGTAACGCTTCAAATTTTAAATGAAAATAAAAATTCACATATTGGATTCAGTTTTGTCTTTCTAAAATTGTGAATGGGCAAAATTCTGATTAAAAATGCAAGTTGAAAGGGTTTGATGTTCTTTTTCTCCTCTGATTTATAATCTAGGACTTTAATCAAACAGTTCTTCCAGAAAAAAGAAATTTTAGGATTGAAGATTCAGGCCATCTAGCTGGGTAATGTTGCAGTTGTCACTGTCACCTCGGCTGTGCTTTTGAGTGCAAGGGGTGCTAACGGTCACTGTAGTTAAGTAACTGTGCTTGACACTCCTTATGCCGAAGTGTGAGACTTGCCTTGAATATGCAATATTGGAGCAAAATCCTGTTGAAACATTTAGGATTGTCATTTTGTTTCATTTCTCACAGCAAACACCACTTTTGGGTAGCGTGCATGCCATTCTCCAGTGAGAAAAAGCAAGAGAAGGCTACTGTGAATGTGGTTTATTTAGCAAAGTTAAATCTACAGCTTCTTAAAATCTGTTTCTAGTTAAATGGCAAGGTGATAATAATAGTTTGATATTTTCAGGATTCAATTTGACTATTTTGTTTGGACGATTATTTTTCATTTAAAGTATCAGACTGACCGTGGACTACAGTCTTGCCTGTAGAGGAAGCGATATAAACTTGTCCATGCTTCAGAGTTAGGCACCAGAGCAACAGAGGGAAGGCAGTGCTGCTGACAACATTCTGGTTGTTGCCCCATGTTTGAAACAGGTGCCAGATTATCACGAGAGACAGCTGCTGGAGTTCTGATTGAGAGACACTGCTGTCATTTCACTCTTGTTCTGATTATGACTGCAGGCTCTCTGTGTCTCCTCGTCTATGGACTGGCAGTGCTGGAACGGAATTCTGTGGCCCTTACGCTAAAAATTTCAGGTGGTGGCACAGACCTTGATTATAATTATGTTAACCGAACTGCTGTGCTCCACATCCCTTGAAGTGTTGCCTGCTTCTGGATTGCAAGAAAAGCCCAGAAAATGCAGGTTACTGAGTTGAACATAGCATCAGCTCCAACAACTGGCTCAGGAATGTAACCTCCTGCACCCTGAAATTTAGGATCAGAAATTGAGGGGATCAACTTTGTATACCTGTAATTTTTTTATCAATGATGGATGTAGGCCCCAAAACTGCCAAGAACTCAAAACTATTTGGACAGCAACTTGCTCATTTTTTTTTCTTTTTTCTGACCAAGTTGGTGCAGATTCAGTAGCTGCCTCTCTTGTGCTTTACTAGTTGTTTCTTGAAGTTCTGCTTCATAAAAGCTCTGTCTCCTCTACCTCCACCTTGTAGTCATAGGTTGGCTTGTGTTGTGGACATTGAAGGTAAATGGTAGACAGAGCTTAAAAACACTTACATGATAATTGAGAGAGGTGCCGGTGAATTGGTAGTGAGAAGAGGCCCAGAGCAGACTTGCCAAACTTAGAGCAAGTCTTGGAAGTTTCGCCTTAGATCATGCCTTCTTCATGTCTTAGATCTTGATTTAGCTATCCCTCTGTCGTTTATTAGCACAGGTATGAGGGGAGATAGACTGATGTCTTGCCATGTGGGAATGTTATGTGCATATAGGTGAAGCTGCGTAGCCTAAATAAACCCTTGGGAATAATGTGGTAGACTGACCTAGATGGTCACTCAGGTGTGTGCAAACAGGACAGGTGTGTAAGTCGTTGTCTCAGATTTGTGACAGGTATTTTTCTAAGGTGAATGCATCTGGGCAACCAAGCTCATTTTATGTAGACGAAAGCTCAAACAGGCAGCAGATGATAACATTTTCATTTCAAATCTGGATTTGATGTGAAGAGGCAACCTAGGCATGATGGTTTTATATCTCATTACAATGTATTTAATTCCTTCTTAAAGAGCTCTAATTGAGACAGATTATTCTACCTTCTCAGCACAGTGTACTGAGAAACAGTTTACTTACAAGCAACGTTAAACTCCGGAATGACTGCACTGCTCACAGCTCTGCCTTGCAATACTCTTACTATGCCTTAATATTGATACTTATTTAAAACAAACAAGAAAACAAACAAACTTATTAGAGCACTTAATCATATGCTTAATTCCCACAGAGGTCAACTGGGTTTAACCTATGTCTAACGTCTCTGCTCAGCTAAGATCTTAAAGCATTATAAATTATAGTAATGGAATTCCAGTTTGTCTGGAAAAAGCAGGTACCTGTACCAGGCTACTGGGAAGCCATTCCCTGTGTGTGTAGGCAGATACAATACTCGGTTCATGTCAATAAATTATGCATTACTTAGTAGTACTAAGCAAAATTTGACGTACTGTAGAGTTTTGTCTCACTGAAGGAGATGCATTTGAATGATCACTTGCAACAGAAGAACAACTTGCAAACCACTTTCATCGCATGTATTCAACAGCAGATACTCAGCAGTGTACCGAGAAGAGGAACACTCATTCAACTTAAAAATGACAGTTACATATTTAATGGCCATATGCAATATGGAAAATTCAACTACATGCTCTGTTAAACATTATTTTGTATTATAGTAAAAATTCCTTGCTATCTTCAAAAATAAGTTCATTTGCTTGAAGGTTCATGTTTGATATGAGTCTGTGTTTAAGACAGACGTAAATCTTTACATGCATTCACTAACATCTGTTCCAAGTAATGTTTAATGTTACTAACCATAAAGGGTTTTTTGGCCTTCATGATCAGAAGTTTCGTTTTCCCTCTTTTACTGTTTTGCACTTGCTTAGAGTAACAATGGTCTGGGTTTACACGCTTCTTTTTTTTTTAATCTTAAAACCTTTTCATTAACATAGTTGAACTCTTAGTTGAGAACTGATAGTCAATATTTATATAGACAATATTTCAAATAGGCATTCTCTGACTCTTGTTAGCTTCTCTCACGGCTTGTGTGTGTGTGTGCCCATGTTGCATACAAAGAAGTTAAAAATAGCTGCAGTTACAATAAAAGATCAAGTGGTTAAGTACTGGGAAGTATCATACAAGTTTTCTGCGCAACCTTAATTTAATTCTCATGTATAAACTGATAATGATATCACTATTAATGAATATATAATGTTTGGGGTTTTTTTCACAGGACGTGCCATACTTACTGCAGGGCAAAGAAACCCAATTAATAAATAAATTTTCAAGTACTGTTTTTCTCACACATTTGGATGATTTAGGCCTTATTCCTGAATTCAGTTGGTTTTGTACATAGCCAAAGACAACTTTCCTTTTAGCTTTCTTCCAAGACGCCCATGCCATTAGTGGCTTAGACCTTCAAACGAATAAAACCAAGTCAATTTTCACAGAAACACCAGAAGTTCTTATTCCCATTTTACAAATAGGATACTGAGGCCATGAGAGACTAAAATGTTACTAATTTTACTAAGTTTGCTTCAGTTAAAAAAGCTACAAATTATTTTTCAGGTTGTTGAAGCATTTCACGTGTTCTAAGTATGTGTTGTTTTATTCATCATTGTGTTGTAAGAACTTCCACAGATCAGAGTCAGAATCTTAATTTCATCAATCAGAAAATGAGAAATGTATAGTGAATGACAAACTGGACAAATTTTGAGTTAAAAGATTTGTTTAGTATCGCCTGGAAACTCCGTGTCGGAGCCTGGAGTACAATCTGTTTCTGTAGAGCATTCTTCAATTTTGTTTCCCTTTCTTTTTCCTTTTAACCTTGTAGTAAAGTGCATAGATCTTTAATCACCGTGTATCCCTAGTTCATTCCTTGAGTGCGCTCCATCTGGTATGCTGAATGAAGCAGCGTCCTTTGGGAAAAATACTTTCTGATTATGTAATTAAGGACTGTATTGCAGTGCATATGCACAAGGGGGCAACTTTCTTCTGCCATGATTAAAAAAAAGTTATTTGTCTTTGGAGAACTGGGCTAGTAGGAGAAAAAGAAAAAGGAGGATGAACTTGGGAACTGTTAAATTTGTGTTTGTTTTGGGAGGGACTATTTTCTTAAAGATTCTTCTGAAGGAAGGGGGATTTCTTTGAGGGTAGGGGATATGAGATGATGTGTTCAGAAGAAAGACCAGTCTTTGCAGTATTTTTTCCGCAGGTTTCAGTTTACTTCATTCTCTTAAGAGAAACTAATTCTGAATTGATTTGCTTTGAATAACTTGTTACAAAGCTGGATCTGTGAGCTGCATGAATTATCTAGAACTCAATAGTTATAGCTCGAGGATGACTGAGCAGGAATTCAGTGCTTGGCAGACTAAAAGGTTGAAGGAGCCATTTGTCTGGCAGGAGTAAATTTTAAATTCTGTCTGAGGATATGCTTTACTCTCTCTTGCAATAGATGCATGTCAGCTATCTGGCTTGCTGTGGTTCAGCTCTGTGCTCTGTTTTGTAAACATCTGGTTTGTTTCCTTCACAACCACTTGTATTTGGTTTTATTCTCTACCTACAAAATGTTTCTGACAAGTACAATCAAGGATTTACTGTGTATGGTTCAACATAAATGGTTGAACATAAATACAATAACAGACGAAGAGCTTAGAAACTAAGCAAGTGAAGCACAGAAGAAATAATAGACAAGAGGCAGCAGTGTCTTCATTTTATGGCTACATAAATGTAGTATCCACTACTGACTGCCACAAACTTTGCATCAGGTAGGGCAAATTATAAACTCTTTGCTAGTCTAACCACTTCTGATCTTTCACTCAAGAAAAATGAGAGCAGAAGCTTTCCTTTCATTTTTCTTGTGAAGGAGTGATAAAAGGATGCAACAACTTTATTTAAGGGTCAGTTTTTAAATAACGTGTCTTTTCTGAAGCAGGGAAAGGTACATCCCACCTTACCGTGTAATACAAATTAGATGGTTGGTCTTGGTCTTCCTGTAATAAAATTTTATTGAATGTCTAACCAGTGTAATTATATGTAGATAAATAATGAAATATGAGAATGAGAAAGGGTCATTTTTATTCTGAGTGAGGAGTTACTTTACCAGTAATGCCTGAACACCTAACTAACAGGAATTATCTGGGAATTCCAGAGGACGCTGCAGAGCCTACCCGCAATCTGTGCAATCCTTGGGCTGAACTAAAGGATAAGTTAGGGGACCGGCTGCTGGGCAGCGAGAGATTGCTCCAACAAGTCAGTCCTAGACATAACTACCGATGGTTGGGGCAAAGAGGAGGAGAAATTAATTAATGCACCAGATTCCCATTTGCATACTGGTTGGTCATACTTAGTTGAATGTGGACAGAGATGATGCTTCAGGGAGGATGAGCCTGAGCAGCTGAAAGTTAAAAGTGCGTGCAGAAGAGTGAGAAGCGGCGTTTGGCTTCCCACAGTCAGAGGTCCTGAAAAGAGTTTGGATCCCTCAGCTACACAAGGGACAATCAAGCTCAATCAATTTCAGTGCTGCTCGTCTCTTTTAGGCCGCAGCAGCAGCAGGAAGTAGTGGGCAGCCAGGAATTAATGTCACTGTTGACTTAATCCTCCTGAAAGGAAGTTGAATCCCTAAAAAGGGTTGTGTATGCAGAGCTCCACTTTCCAGATCAACCAAAGTTTGTGGGAAAATGACAATGCATGTTTGCTAGTACTTAGTTTGAGTCACTTCAGTGCTTAGCAATTTATGTTTGTTATTTGGTATCCAAGGTTCCCTTGCCTGAGTCCCTTCCTTCCTTTCCTTTAATTAAACACAGTTTAATTCTCTATGGGAGTAAACACTTCCCCCCCACCACACACACACTTAAAAAAAATATAAAAATCGTTATTATTTCCTGTTATTCTGACGTGTAATAGCTTAGAAATTTTAGGGATCATCGTCAGTTGTTTTCTTGGCCACAGGGTGGCAGCACTAAGCGTCAAGCCCGGGGCTCCTTATCTCAAGGGGTTCACCAAGACCCAGAGGGAGGAATGAGAAGCGCCAAACCCTCCGATGAGCCCCAGATGCAACTGTAGGGCTCTCACTATTTCCTTTTTCTTTTTGTCTGGAATCTCAGTTCTTAAGCAGAGTGTAAATTCTAATTTCAATTTTGTTAACAAATGGAGTCTCTGACAGGTTGCTACAACCTGACATCAGTACCCAAAACCAATGATAGTGTTAACTTTTGCTGAAAGTGGGAGGAAGTAAGTATTCAAGTGAAAGAAAGGACTTTTTTCAAGCTGTCAAGGAGGAAATCAAACAGGGTACAGCAACTAGTAGTCTAGGAGAACGAGTTTTCCAAATTTGCTCCAGAATTTGATCCAGAACAGTGAATAAGTGAATACCAGGAACAAGTCTTTCAAATATATTTCAAGTGTGAAGGATGAGGAGAAAAAGTAATTTTCATTACATTTGGTAAGATACATTTTACTTACACAATTATTGTTCTCAGTTGAGAATGGCTGAAGTTACCTTTCTCTGAGAGATAATGCTATTTTTATAGAGTGATGTATTAAAATAATGTATTTTAAGTATAGTGATTTTAGAATTATGATTAAATATGTAACAGAACTGCTCTATGCCTTGCAAAATAGACTATAGAACTTCAAATGTGCAATATATATCCGAATTTTGGAGAACTTCAGCATTCATGAGGTGTTCTTTAGACCAGTAAAGTATGACTTTACTTTTCTTCCTCTGATGAAATACTTTCATATTGTAAAGAAAGTATTTATTGTGAAATATAGCCAGTATTGTTCTATCAAAAGACTCATACATTATCAATTAATGGAAAATATTTAATGGTTCTTTGTTTCCTCAAAGAAGCCAGGGTTTTCTTTTTTTTTTTTTTTAAGGATTACATTTGGACTACTAAAGGATGACAAGCCCCATTTATTGAAAATTTAAATACCGCTGAAAATGGTGTGTTTTTCTTGCATTTATTATGAGTCTTCTGTTCTTTTAAAATCCTCGCAAGAATTACATCCTAGGTTTTATTGGTGTCTAACGATTAGGAAGCCCGGTGAGAACAAGTTAAAGATCCCCTTAAATGCCCTGTAAATATTCACTTGAATCCTATTTTATGTAGTGTGCCTGCTGGCAGGGGTGATTTATAACTGACCTATAAAGGAAAAGACTAATGCATCTAAATAGAAGCAGCCACAACTCTGCCACAATGTGCAGAATGCACAGAACTGCATCCTCTATATTACGTTATTTCAGATGCCCCCATTTAAGCAGACTCAGTCAAATTCTCCCAGCTGTGTATTATGAAAGACATTCTTTTCAGAAATTGAGCAGTTCTCACAGAATATTGATGGCTTTTCATCATTATGATTGTAAATGGCAGTTTTGCAACTTATGGAGCGACCATGCCTTTCACGTGAACTATTTAAACACTCTCATCCTCACTTTTACAGCAAAATAAACTGCATTGGTACTCGTGTTTTCCTGAACTCACTTTCTGAACATAGAAGACGCAATTTTATCCTTTGCCTATCTATGAATGCCATCTTTTGAATTCAGGACATGAATTGTGTGTCTTTGTAAATATTATTTCTCTAAAACAAGCACCCTACTCCACAGCAAGTGTTACACCAAGAAAAAATATTTAAGCGTACTGTGAGAGAAAGTACACTGTGCAAAGGTGTTTCCCTCAAAACACTAAGGAATATCTATATATAATCACATTAATAAATTGTCCACTGAAGAAGATAGATAAAGGTAAAGAAGGTGGAAAGGAAGTGTGTGAACTCCACTGGGACAGGTACAACATGTGCTGCTTGAGTTAGATTCAGTAGACAATTATCTGTGAAGAAACCTAATTTGTCATTTTTTCAGTGGATGGACAATTTATTTCTATTTTTGTGGCATATGAAAAATGAGAATAGGCAGTATACTGCATATCTCTTATGGTGGATTCTGAGATGGAAACAGGTCAAAGTAGAGTGTGGCATACAGAAAACAGCTTAATGGAGTGGGAATTTTCAAATATTTATTCTTGTAGAGAAAAAAATCTATGCACAATTCTGCCCTGAAGTGATTTGTACTAGTATGAAAATACATTTCATTTCCATATTATTATTTTTTCAGTTTTTGTTAATTTTCAGCATGGAATTTCCTGTAGCTCAGCTCACAGTTTTGAAATGGAGAATGGAAGGTAAAGAAAAACTATGAAGACATAGATTTAGATATGTGAATTTGCACTAAATAATATAAAGTGGAGTTTGACCCAGAATCTTTGCACAAATGAGTAGATAATTGTTAATAATAATGGGCTCTGTTCTAAGGGGTTTGTTAGCACTAAAACCTAACATTTTAAGGTGCCCTTTTTCCAACTGATGGGCAGACATGGATGAATCTTGCCATAATAATGTTACAAGTGACTATAAGTACTGCAGGGGTCTGGCTCTAGCTAAATCATTCTTTTTTCAGGCTGTGAAACCTTTCTTCATTTTACAGCAGTGGATCTTTAATCAACCTATTTATTCATCCAGATTGCATCTGAAAAGGGGGACATCCAATAAGGTGATCGTTGTGCTTGTGAAACAAGTAAAAAGAACCATGTAAAATTCGACAGAGTACGTGTGTCAGAAGCCTGGCGTTGAAGTTAAATATTTTTCACTGTCTGCTGCTCTATAAACCACTTTTTATTCACATATGTTGTAGTCCTTTATTGTGTGATAATGCTCTTTATTTATAAATATCATCACTATTTTTAAAGACTGGAATACATTGTACTGATTCCTTTTGTTTACACTATGACAGTAAACTGAATTCGTAGAAATAGTGTTGCAGGGGCTTTGTGATTCACTCATGTTAAAGTAGAGAAAAAATGCATTTATATTCAAAATAGATGTGAAGAATTAAAATGAAATTAATCTTGCCGACATCCTAGATCAGGCTAGGAAAGTTAGAATCAAGTATAAATTGGGTGAGATTAGGCCTTCTGTAGCCTTATTGTTGTAACTACATAAGGAAAGAAATTTATATGCAGTATTTTAGCATCTGATCTCCTGCATCTCTTGAGAAAAAGGTTTTAAAGTCACCATTATGGAGTACATATTTTCAAAGTTCTTTTCTTCTCCATATTGCCCAAATCTGAATAACAATGTTGTCATATTTAGATTCTAACAGGCACTCCTATTTAAAAATATCCACCCGTATCTTTTAAATAATGCTCTATTGTTTTCGGTTTCCTGTTTCCCTTTGATCCAGGTTCATTGTTGAGAACTTACTTCATTTTATGTTTACTCTGGTGACATAGATCTTTGAGAACTATCTTCACCAAAGTCTTTTACAATTGGAAGACCCCAGGTGACCAGTACCTTTCTTCAGTCAGGATGAATACCTTCTGTTTCTTCCGCAGTTGCTGGTGGTTTGTTTGTGTACTTTATTTCCTATTGTTCCTCTTCTTGTGTGAGCTGCTTTTATAAGAGCAGTACCATTGCTTTTGTAAAAGCCTACCAAGCGGAGCGTACTGGTGGCTGTACAACCCAAGACAATGGTAGGAATTCACTGAGCACAATAATAATTAATAAATGAAATCGCAACTTGAATACAGCTAACGTACACTAGCATTCTTACATAATGTGTAAGTTAGTGTATGCTATTCTTGTAATGCAGGAAGTTAGCAATTATTTTAATGTGCTTGGTTGTATTTCACACTAGAATATAATTTCTAAACATACCATTACGATAAGCAAGGTTATAACTACTTCTGTGTTACTCCGTAGTCTGCAAATGACCAAACTTTCATTTGTTTGCATCTTAAAAAGTTGGGAAGAGAAATACAACTAAGCCATCAAGAAGAAGGTGAGAATTAGAATTTGATGAATCACAGAATATCTTAAGTTGGAAGGGACCCATAAGAACCATTGAGTCCAGCCCCCTGATCCTTGCAGGACTACCTAAAACTAAACTAACCTAAGAGCATTGTCCAGGTGCTCCTTGAACTCTGACAGGCTTGGTGCTGTGACCACTGCCCTAGGGAGCCTGTTTCAGTGACTGACCACGCTCTCGGGGAAGAACCTTATCCAATGTCCAGCCTGAACTTCCCCTGATGCAGATTCATTCTATTTCCTCATGTCCTATCACTGGTCACCAGAGAGAGGAGATCAGCACCCTCCTCTGCTCCCCTCCTTGAGGAACGTGTGGAGTGTAATGAGCTCACCCTTCAACCTTCTCTTCTCCAAGCTGGGAAGGGTCAAGACAATAAAAATTAAGAGACAAGGTAACAAAAATTAAATGAACAGAGCAACATCACTGATTGCATATTGCAATTTCAGTCCAGCATTTTGAGTTTCATTACTGTTTTGAGCTTACTGAAGCCTAAATTTTTTTATTGACGCTGACATTTAGTGTTAATCCATTTGTAAACTGGGACTACTTCTTCTCTCTTATCCCCTCGTTTCTCAACATTTAACTGTCCTTCATCTCCTCTTACTCCTTCATCACTGTTATTTTTTGATCTATGGTTTCTTGGCTGCCTTCCATGGTCCTAAGGCGACATCTAAACGAAATGAGTAAATGCTAGGAAACTTAAGTATGTTGCATAGATATGTAAAACCACCATGTAATACTCGGTGTTACACATGAGAAACCATGTATAGGCAGGATGTTAAATCTCTGTTAATTCCTTTGAGTTGGTAGGCTCTGTAGTGTAATAAAAATGCAAACTGAAATGATTATTATTTGAAAAGAGAACCTTCTTTTGTCCTGTGCCCCAAATGGACCACACTTACCACTGTGATCGTATGATTCATGTCTCCTTTTGAACCTCCTTAATTTAGGTGTCTCTTTCCATAGGAAACATGTTTACTCACTCTTGAGTAAGTAGGAGACACAGTTCTAGCTGAATCTAGGTGGAAGCTTTTGAAATTATTTCTGTAAGATTACTACCCTTTTCTATTTGGACTGGTACGTGAAGCATAAGTGCAACTGGCACTTTTAATTTCCTCCCTTGTGGCTACAGAGTAAAAGCAGGATAAAATGATGAGGGCAGTAGACAGGAAATGTCAGCTTGGTTAGAGAAAAGTGAAGTTCTCAGGTCCTTCAGCCCGCCCAAAGGTAGAATCCGGAGAGGAAGGAGGCTGGAGAAATGCAAGGATGGAAGATTTAGTTGAAGAGGGGAATGCTATGGCGATAAGAATGGAAATAGAAAATTAGAAATATCAAAGAGAAGACTAGAGGAAAGATCAGCACCTCTGGTTAAATTTTGTTACAGGAAATGCAATGTGTTCAGTGTCCAAGGGGAAAACAAAGCAAGTAAGGATTCCTGTAGACAATATACACTGTGAATTTTGAGAACAGCTATAGAGCAGTCATTTTCCATCTTATTAGTTCCCATAATTAATGTAAGCATATTTTTCCAGGTGCCTCATTGCTGTCACAGAGCTTTCCTAATAGATTTCAGACAGGACCCAGGTGCTGGAAACGGGAGGATGGTCGTTTTATTCTTTGAGAGAAACAAAAAGAGAGTCTGCTAGGAAGAATGCAAGGATTTTGTTTCCTTAAAACACATTTTGAAAGACTTCATGAAAAAGAAATTGAAAGACCCAGAGGTTATTTGTATTTATTTAAGTGGTATTTAGTATTTCCTAGTCTCTTTCACTATACTGCTGCCTAAATGGTTTTCTATTTTTCAAATCAAACTATGTTCTTTAAAGACCATTTTTTATCTCATGTATTTGTGTCACTTTTCAGGGCTAGGTTCTTAAAAGGACTTAAAAAAGGTCTTAAATGCAAGTGCTATTCTCTTTATCTTAGTGCATCATCTAGTTTAATAAAATTCATTCTCCGTTGCTGCAAAGTCACAAAATTGGACATCCCAGTTTTCAATCTTGAAGTTTTAAATACCTGAAGGCTTAACAGTGCCATGCGTACATCTCGGCACAGGCTCAGGTTCTGCACAAAACAGTATGAGGAGATGGTATGCCACCTCTCCTAGCCAGTAGCTTTTATGGAAGGTCAGGTAAACGGCTCCTGATCCTGGCAACACAATAGGCAGAGGAGTCAGAGAGCTGTGACAGATTTTGATTGAGGTCAGGCAATACCATGTTCTTTGTAAAGAATGCTTTCACTGTCTTATCCCCTTCTTACTTCATCTACTTCATTTTCCCACTTCTTGTTTTGCCATGGCAGTACAGTCTATGAATCTTCTGTGATCAGCAATACATTTTGTCTCTCAACTCGTTCACAGTTTGTTTAGCTCTGGTGCAAATGCAAGCTCTGTTCTCTCGGTACAAGCTTGGACAAGGTTTTAAACTGGAAAAGGGTAGTTTTAGATTAGATATAAGGAAGGAATTCTTTACTCAAACAATGATGAGACAGTGGAACTAGTTCCCCAGAGAAGCTGTGGAATTCCCCATCCCTGGAAGTGTTCAAGGTCAGGTTGGATGGAGCTTTGAGCAACCTAATCTAGTTAAAGATGCTCTTGCTCCATGGCAGGGGGGCTGGAACAGATGGTCTTTAAAGATCCCTTCCAACCCAAACCATCCTGTGATTCTATGATTCTAAGTTATGGTAAAACCCAGTATTAGGTCAGTTGCTTCTCCCAGGAGGAGCGCATCAGTTTTGTGACATATATAGTCCTCTGAAAAAGAAGTTTCTTCCTAAAGAAAAGTCTCTCATATCTTAGGCAGTTGGCAGCTGTCTAAAATGAGGACATTCTATGTTTTAGGAAAAAAATAATGCTGGCCATGAATAGGCCTCATATACTTCTGTGCAATAAATATACACTCAGGGATCAGTGATTAACAAATTGCTGCATAATAGTTGGAGTAGTGTATTGGTTCAATTCACTTTGTGCAGGTGAATAGTTTTTTTTTAAAAAGCAGCTTAATTCTTTGAATTTTCATTAGAGTATTTAGGCTGTAGTTTAGCTGGAATTTTTATTGATGACTGTGTGACGTGTCAGCAAGATCACAAGCTGTTTATGTATTCTCGGTACATATTTGTAAAGATGGGAACTGTCTCAGGTGTGAGCATGTCATACCAACGTCATTGAATTTTCCCATGTTTAATGTATTTGTGCTATAACCAAGTCAAGATGTATGGAATAGGGAATCTATACTTAGAGATAGTTGAAATTCCACACAAAGTGTTATGTACACTTTCCATAGAAATTACAGTGTTTACATAGAAGGAAATGAATGAAGGTATTTGGCTACGAACACGTTTTCAGAATATTTCATTTAGAAAATTTCAGAACAAACTGGATTGTCATCAGTCTTGTTCTGTAGCTTTTAAATCAGCAAGGACTCAAAACAACATTAGATTAAATGTTTTGTAGAAACATTTCTAGGTGCTGGAAGTTAACTTATCATACTACTGCTGGCCCCTGAGACAGTTCTGCTCAGTGTATATTCTCCAGACAATTTTAAGGCATAATTCAGGAGTTAATATGGGTCAGAACAGCATGGTTATGTTTCAAACAAATATTTTACAAAGTTTTGCATGAGAAAAAAAAAATACCCTAATTTGGTAGAAAACAAATATGGGCTCATTGGAGACACTTGTCAAAATATTTCAATATGGGGATGTCTATGGAGGATCCAACTGTCAGATACGAGTACCTATCACTTCATACTAAAAGTATGAGTATGGAAATGTTGCTAGCCAAATATATAATCTGTTGAAGATAAATTTTTATATGGAAAAATGTTTATTTCCACAAAAATATTTTCTATTTTTAAAAATGTTTTATAATTCTTGTTCAAAGCAAAAAAAGTCACACTTATTTCAATTCCTGAACTGAAGCAAAAATTCCAGTCTCAAGTACGCATTTGTCTTTCTATTTTATGTCCAAATTTCATTTGAAATTTCATTTGAAACACTGAGTCTAATATTCAAATATTGGTTTAAAGCAATGAAATATTTCATTTTAGTGAATTCTGAAAAATAATGTCAGAGCATATTTGCATCTGCAAAATGTCTATCTGTTTCAATTTTGTCCTAATTTGAAAGAACCACAATTCTTGTGCTATTGGGAGTATCCAAAAAGCAAAAATACCCTTGTATAACCTGGTCAATCGTTTGTTTATTTACCCCAAACTCCACAAGTCTGTTTCTTTTTCATTAATTACAAGCCTAGAAGAGGTTTTCCTGAAATTCAATTACTGGAGGCAAATCTGAGGTTTTGCTTGCACAAGCTTGATTCTGTAGTTCCAATAAACCTGATGTTTAGACTTCAAGCAAGACATTATTTGGCTCAGCACATCTGGAACTAGATTTTAAGAAAATCCTCATTCCCATTTAGGCACTTCAATAGCTGATGGATTTTCAGAAAAATTTGGCTCTTGTTGCGACACTGGTGGTCAAACTTTTAAGAGAGGAGTGGGATAGAGGTTTAACAAGCATGTCTGTCTGTAAAAAAAAGAACTTTCTTTTAAAACCAATAATACTTACTTTTGTTCTAAAAATGTAGCTTTAGACCTCTTTATGGGTAGCCTTGAAGGCGTTTAGACAGACTCTCAGATGAAAAGTGAACCATTAAACATGAAATACTAAAATAGATATGAATAAGGAACTAAAATATGTGCTGGGTAGCAGAGATGTCTGGAATTTTATTGGGGTTTTTTCACTTCTCTTTCTCTCTGCTGCATCTGTCTATATGTTGGGAGATGAGATGCCCAAATCGTTACAGAAATACATGGTCACAGCAGGGTAATACGCAAGCAAAATCTCAGCTCCCTCCTCCCTCTACGCCAGTGCTGGCCACACACCCACCTCAGTTGTGACCATTGGGTCAGTAATCGAAAGGTGGAGGGGGCTACAGATGCTGGAAACCCCCCAGGAATGGGAAGTACGAGGGCTGGAATTTCTTTTGTGTGTGAGTGTGTTTACATACAGAAAAGGAGTACTCTTATAGTGAACTTTTTGTCCTCTATCTTAGGTCATATTATTAATTCTGTGGACAACATATCACTTTATAACATATCATTTGCGCTTCCATATTTAGTGTCATTTCCTAGCACTTTTTGCAGATCCTGCTTAACTCATCTTTTTTCATCCATTCTCTTTCTCTCCCTCCCTCCTTTCCTCAAAGGTTACAGCCCTTTTCTGTATTAGCACAACTCTTCACCCTTCTCAGACAAAGCCAATTGCATTATTCTTGAAAATATTTGGGTCTGTGACTGTGCTTGTATATTCCTTACTCAAGAACATGCCCAAAGACTCTGCTGCCACGTTATGTCTGGCACACAAAGAATAAACTTGCTCAGCAATTACATGGAAAGCTTCTTGAGGAAACATTGAGAATGGCTGTGCTATGACTGGTTCAAGGAGATAGGCAAAATAGGATACAGCTTAGGGGCTGGGAAAAAATGTGAATTCCTTCCCTTCTGCCCCACAGAAAGCCAACCATATTTATCAGTTGAAGCCTTACAAAAGGCCTTGTATGCTTTGATTTCTCCTATTAACCTTTGTCACCCCCAGATTCTCTTACTGAGGCTTGCCAGTACTCTTCTTGCTCTTTGAATGTCATCTGAGAGTGAATACTGCTACCAAAGAATATTTGCTATGTGAAAAATCAACCTGAGTGACATTCAAAGTCAAACACTGGCTGTGACTGTGACTCAGGTCCAAGAGCTACTAATTAAACACTATAAAAATGGCAGATTGGTTTTGCTAGTTCATTGTGCTAATTCTTCAGACTGGCAGTGTCCTGACAAACTTCTTCCTTCCTTCTCCTGTCATTTCAGGAAATGAAATAGTTCCACAATAGCAGATGAAGAGGGACACTGAGTCCTACTATCTTGTTTTAGTTGTTAGGTAGAAGAAATGAAGGTGTCAGGACAGAAATTATTGATAAATAGACCAGTCATGTCAGACATCAGTGGACTACTTTCTGCCCCTATTGCAAAACCTTGTAGACTGTAGAAATGACTGTAGACTTATATGTGTCATGTCCTGGAATGTGCTCTAATAAATTCTTCTTTCCTCTCTAGAAAACTCAGCATACTCACAATGAAAAAAAAAGAAATTAAAAAAAAAAAAAAAACAAACCTCAAAGCTTTATATCAAAAGCAGCAACTCTGTATGCTGATGTAGTGAAGAATGGAATAGGAAGCTAAGAAATATATATAATTTCATAGTTTAAAAATCATTAGGGTTTTACTGCAAAGGAGTAAACATTCATCAGTTTGAAAGAGTGGCTGATTGCCTAAATTGTAAGTATAAGCTTTCCTCCAGCCTTCGGATGCTTAAAATTTCAATAGAGTACATTGCTGCAAAGTTTTGTTAAATTAGCTATTCTGGAAGCCAGCTTCTCAACCAAGAGGAAAAAACTGTAATTTAAATTCTTTTGGGAATATGTCAGGCACCTGAAGACCTGTTCAAACCTTTAGCAGACTGTATTTATAGGAGGGATGGGCAAATATTCAGTGTGCAGAGATGTGATATTATTTCTGCTCATCTGTTTCTTATTTCCCTCTGGCACAGGGTAGTTAGTCCCTTCATATAAAGCAGTTGTGTTTGTTTTATGATTAAATGGGGGTAGAGGATGATGGATGGATGGATGGATGGATGGATGGATGGATGGATGGATGGATGTTTGAACTACCCCAGACAGGAATGGGAGTGTTGACCTGACTGCCCTCGAGAGAGAAATGTGGAGATGGTGACAACCAGCTAGGGCCATGGTGAACACTGTGGAATGGGAGTGTTTCCAGCCGGCAGAGTTAACCTCAGAAGAAGGTGTTTGGCAAGAGTTTCATATTCTTTTGCATGAGAAAATAAGTACACATCTGTGGAGAAGCCAAATTTCACCAGGTCAGTTCTACCTATAAGTTTGCAGGCAGATTTTTGTGCTTGCATGGAACACCAGGAAAAAAGAAACTGAGTCTGCAGCAAAACTTGTAGGCTCAGATCCAAAATCTGTAAAATATGATCAAGTGCTTTGGGATGGATGTCAGACATGAAATACTCATATTATTCATGATATACTTTCACCTCATAAGAGTTTCAGTTATTGTCAGCACTCTTTGTAAATCTGAAACATCTGATCAAAACAAAGAGGTGAGACAGGAATATTTGCCCTTTGGACATTTTTGTTCAGCTTTTATTTTCTTTCTGATTCATGTGCTCAGACACCTGTACAACCTCACCTTCCAAAGTCTTTTTGTTCTCAGAAATGAACATTGCTGACTGCACAGGTGAAATGCAGATTGTGAACTTTTTATGCAGTACATTGCGTTTACGCTTTGATCACCATGTCTGTCATTTCCACAGGCAGATACTTGTGATGTCAAAAGCAATGACGAGGACTTAATGGCAACGCCTGTAGCAAGCTTAGAATGTAAGACAAATGGACAGATTTTTTGTCAATTGCTGCAACCAGTTTGGCAAAGATAAATCACATATTATTTGCTGAATTACCTTAGTTGCACTAAGTAATACCTCTTCTACTGAATTTTTCATGATGAACAAAAATAATGTGTCTTTAATGTTTTATTATTTTCCAGTTCTTTCTTTTTCCCTGTTGATTTTGTAAAGCAGCTGCTCAGATTATAAACTATCCATCCGTAGAACGGTCTTTTGTGCCCCCAAGGTTTAAGCACTTTTTATATCTGCTCTTCATTGTCCTCTGCTTGGCCTGCCTTAAACTGGACCCCTAGGGAACAAAGTGATGCATAAGCAATCTTTTTTAGTATTCTATGGCTTACAATCATATATCCCCTTTAGGACTTCATTTTGTATTTCTCTCCAGCATGAAACAGTAATAGATTCTGTAAATCTCCTTTTATATGTCTCCTATTTATTACACACATCTAGTGGAACTGCGTGTCATACTTCATTTACTTCAGTGCACATGTTTATTAACCTGCTATATGTTAGTGAACAAACATTGGCCCAAGAGCCTTTGCTCTTCACCAATGTGGTTAGTTACATTAGTAAGGCTGAAGATGCTTCTGTATGTGAGCACATCTTCAAAATTGGACATGTGTGATAAATATTACTGTATTAATAAAAATCCTGAGCGTCCCAGCATTCTTTTCTGTCTGAAGCTGTTTTTAACAATGGAACAAGTCCTTTCTTAGATTGTGTATCTTGGAAAAGGGGAGTTTCCTGAGCAGGTTGAGGTAAGCATGTCTGTAGTGTTTATCAAAAGTCCACACTCACAAAAACTACAATTTAATGAGAAAAGAAATCTCATATAAGATAGTAAGTGAGAGGCCATGTAGAAATTCATAATCTTCCAGATAATTAACGTATCCAGACATAGCCATTCCCCTTCTTCCCTTTCTTAGTTACTTTTCTTACTCACACACACATGCACACACACTATGTCATTAATTCAGTAGCTTTCTGTGTGAATGTGCTACAGGAATTAAGACTACATGAGCAACATGAGCAGCGTACGTGTTTCATTGAGCTATAATTTCCACTACATTTGTAATGATTTCTATTTCTCTTCAAGAAAATAAGTGGGCACTTCTTTTCATATACAATAGATCACAAAGAGCTCTCTCATATACTGCCCAGTGTCCTTCTGGCATTATTTGAGTAGTATTACTCAGGAGACATGTTGCTCCTGTGTTCCAAAATCAGGAAAAGCTTTGTCTACTTGTTTGGTGATTAGTAAAAATCAAAAAATATCTATAATCTGCCAACTCCGCACTCTACTTTCTGTTTCTGTCAGAACGTTTAATATGAGGGAGATTCAGCAGGACAGAATAAGAAACATTCAAGGAAAGAAAAGGACAAGACCCTCCATAAATTTTAACCTTGCTGATAATAGCCGTTCTTGCCTCCCTTGAAGAATATTTAATTTATTGTTGTATTATGTATTTTAAATTTCATCAAACACTTGAAATTGGATTTTCATTTCTGAGTGTGAGCTTCTATTGGGTAACATTCAAAATAGGGGATTTAACAAAAATATGAAGTACTGATCACTCATCATGATGCAGGGTATGTTGCCTTTGGATCTACATTACCAAAAACCATGGTATTCCAAAATATGTTTTGGAAAGAATACAATACATAAAAACGAATAAATACAATACATAAAAATTAATAAATACAGTACTTAAAAAACTAATGAATACGCATACACATTGGAAACATTTTGTGCAACTGGATGGATTTTAAAGACCTTTTTTATGCTTCATAGAATCCTATTCCAAAACGTTTTTAATTGTGAGTAAATGACACCTTTTTCAGTCATCTTTCATTTTAATAACAATTACTGTAAAGCTGAATAATGTCTGTCGTGCAATTTCTTGACGCAAAAAAATTATTCCCAGTAGAATGAAACATTAGAAAGCACCTGCATTTTTATTGGGCTCTCAATTGGATTACACCGTATTGCAAAGAAATTGTTATTGTAGGTAAGTTCCTACTTTTAGCCTGGCCTTCTAAGGAAGCAAGCTTCATGACTACATAATCTCCATGAGTACAAAAGTCTTTCTGGTAGCCTCTCTTAATAATGAAAGATCATGCTCCATTTCATGTAGATATGACAGAGAGAGATATTTTAAAGTCATTACCTCCCTAAAAAATGAAGAAAAAAAAAAGAAAAAAAAAAGGAAAGAAAAAAGAGGTAGTCAAATAGAGAAGAGGAACTCAAGGGGGAAAACTGCAAATTCAGCCTATTAAAGCAAATACAATGTGTGTAGGACTGATACACTGGAAACCAGAATGTATTAGTTCCACTGAATATGGAATTGCTTTTTTCCTTTGGCCAAACTGGCAGTGCACATTCCTATAAAACTGCACAAGCTGTTATTATGTATGAAGATTCTCCTGCAGAAACTGGAAAAACATTGTACACAACAATCGTGTTGACTTTTGTGAGCACATCAGGTATGCAGACATTGGAAGAAAATTTTATTCCTGTGAAATTTTTAGACTACCTGGTCCCAACAATTTAGGTTTTGTGCATGATAAAAGTCATGTTAAAGTTCTAAAGTTCTTTCAAATTATAACTTTGATGAATGTTTTTATTTCAATAATCTTTTTTTTTTGGTCCATACTTCCAAAGTAATTAATATTCAGTAAAGGAAGTTCTTAAGAAGCAGAAACAAATTTTAGACATTTTAATGATTCACTGTTCTCTGCTGTGTTCTGAAAAAACATATCAAACTTTTTGGAAAGGCAGGTACCTAACAAGTACTCTGTGATTGTCCACCTAAAAGGAAAGACTTTTGTTCAAACTAAGTTTGTAAGTGTGATAAAAGACTGTGCTCTTAGTAGGCAATCTAGTATGGCAGAAGGATCATTTATTTCTGAAGTGTTAGCAATAAAATTTGGCCAAGAGCATAGCATATATTGTGGGTAGAGTAGCACATAGTATTAGCAGCATTGCATGAGGCTCTGAAATAGACTAGACTAGAATATTTCAGTTGGAAGGGACCTACAAAAACCATCCAGTCCAACTGCCTGACCACTTCAGGGCTGAACAAAAGTTACAGCATATCATTAAGGCCATTGTCCAAATGCCTCTTAAACACTGACAGACTTGGGGCATCAACCACCTCTTTAGGAAGGCGGTTCCCGTGTTTGAGCACCCTCTCGGTAAAGAAATGCTTCTTAATGTCCAGTCTAAACCTCCCCTGGCGCAGCTTTGAGCCATTCCCACACATCCTGTCACTGGATGCCGGGCAGAAGAGATCAGCACCTCCCTCTCCACTTCCCCTCCTCAGGGAGCTGTGGAGAGCAATGAGGGCACCTCTCAGGCTCCTTTTCTCCAGACTAGACAAACCAAGGGTTCTTAGTCACTCTTCACATGCCTTCCAGCTCTTCCACCAGCCCTGACATTCAGCCAGTTCATCACCCAGTGCACTGCGTACTTGTTCTCATAGTCAGACAACTCGTCCAGAAGGATGCTGTGAGGGACACTGTCAAAAGCCTTACTAAAATCCAGAAAAACTACATGTACCACGTTCCCTTCATCCACAAGGCAGGCAACATTATCCTAGAAGAATATTAGATTAACTAAGCAGGACTTTTCCTTTGTGAACCCATGGTGACTGTGCCTCATGATTGCATTGACCTTTAAATGCCTTTCAGTAGCACCCAGTATGATCTTCCACATAATTTTTCCAGGAACTGTAGTTAGACTAACAGGTCTGTAGCCAATGGTTAATGGTTTGACCATTCAGAACATTCTAACAATATTATTATTAACAGAAGTATTTATTTGTGTTGTAGATATACTACCTTTGGCTATATTAAATCCATTTATTCTGTCTGGCACCACTTAACCAATGATTAATGTTTTGACCATTCAGAACATTCTAACAATATTATCATTAACACAAGTATTGCAGTATCTCTACTGCAGTTGGTGATGACTGTTCTTAAAAAGCTTTAACTATCTCCTATTTCACCCTCTGTGTATATGCTTATATGAAAAAAAATGGTGTTGAAGGAATTGGCAGTAGAAGAACTAGTTAAACATAATAGAATACTGGAAAATGATAACGATTTTAATCCTCATTTTTATGGGGACCAGCTTATCCACCATAAGGCAGAAAGGAAAAGGGAAGAAAAAGTAGTCAGATCTAGCAGATCTATTAAAAGACAGGAGGGGAAAAATAAGCCCTGATAAAGATACAAGTCTTTGCTTACGTTTCGATTTCTCAGATTTATGGCGGTGATTCAGGAGACTAATTTTCCTTTTTAAACATGGCTAATGAACACAACCTGGGCTGCTTTCTGTCACTCTGGCACTACAAAGCCTACATCCTTATACCTAAACATATTTTACCTACTAAACAGGATAGCAGGCTGCCTATTGGAATGGGTTTTGAGTCCTTTCTAACTTGAAAACTGGCTCTGAGAATTTTCTAGGAGATAGTTTTTGGTCCCCTAAAATTGCCTGTGATCATTTTAACATTATAGTCATTTAACATAGAATAGCTTGTTGAGTTTTAGTACTTGAATACTACCTGTCACTGCTTAATTTACAGCACAGACAAAGTTCCATTGAAAGTTCTAACACTGTCTCAATAAGGCAATGGGTAGAGTGTAGAAGCCAACACCAACACTCTTTGGACATTTCCTCCAAACATTGGCTATCAAAAGCTTACTGCCATGAGCCAGCATCCTCACAGAACACCAGTTTGAGAGGAATTGGCCCTGCTTGGAGGAGGCAAATATTTGTCATTACTCCTCTGGTCCAACACTGCTCTGCTGCAGTGGGGGGCTGGGCTAGAGATGTCCTGAGGGCTCTTCCAGCCTCAATTATCTGTCCTGTGATGCTATCGCCTCTGTTCCTAAAGCTCAGTATAGCTTATTTTCCAGATACTGACAGCATAAGGCACCATGGCTGCAGATGTGGAAGTATGATAAATCCTCCACAGCCATTCTTAGGTCTAAAAAAATATCTCTTTTACTTCTGTACTTCACGACTTGCCTTACAGCTATTCAATATTTTTTTTCTGCTCCTGTTAATTTAGACTATACTGACATTAATGTGTTCATTGTATTTGTCTGCCTTATTTTACTAATGTGTCACTAAAAACCCAAAACCAAAACCAAAAACCAGGCTGAATTTCTAGGACATATGCTCTTTCTTCTGCCGTGTAGTGAATATGAATAAACAGAAAGCAACATGAGGGTATTTTTCCTGGAAGATAGTCTTCAGATATTTTTCTTTAATCATTTTCTGGATAAGTACCGCTAGGTTTATAGTTGCATAAATCTAATTAGTCATGGACACTTACCAGTCAATGATTTTCACTTCACTGCCTCTGAATGCATATCTATACTACATAACTTTTATGTTGTCTAATATAGTGTAAGTGATTTTTATTGTTGACAATACCTAAGTTTTACTGCAAAGAAGTATAAATAAACTGTAACTTTAAAAGATATCACTTAACCAGTTTTTCTTGAAAGGAAGATTTTTTGTTTTATAAACAATATTTACTTATGGATTGATGATACAAACGGTTAAATATTAATTTCCTAGATTCATCCTCTGCACTTAGTTCTTTGCCTTAGTTCTGAAACCAGACAGAGACAGAATCACTTCACACCTTCCATCACTCATAACTTTAATGGGAAAATAAAATTTTTTACAAAAATGTCTACATCAATTTAAGTTGTCAAACAAAGCATACATCACAGTTGTCTGGCTTTGTATGACAGAAGCCCACTCCAAAAGTCTGTTTGCATGGATTAAATGGATATCTCCTGAATTCGAGTTTAAATAGGAAATTAAATTACATTACATTAAGTTACAGAACATCCATTGTACAAGTGACTGAAGAAAAGGAAGCTAGGCAGACATTTCTGTAAAAATGTTGTTGAAGTCTGTTCTTCATAACTGCTATGAAGAATGTGTGATATGTTGTATTTATATTTTCTCTAGGAATTTGGGGAAAGAGGTTTGTTTTATTTTGTCTTTGCTAGAAACAATAAAAGGAAGTTGTTAAAATCTATCCATTACTGACAGTTGTTCAAGCTACAAAACACAGCAGAAAAATTGGCAGTCACAAAAACAGAATGGGTGGAGCTGGTCCGAATTTTTTTGCATAAACATGAGTTCTTTAGTAAATGCCAAATTCAAAAGCAAAATCACTTTGATAAATGCAAATCATAACACAGGTTGAATTTCCCATCTATTTGGATAATAATCTGCTTCTAGGTGGAAAAAAGAAATACAAATTTAACCAAAAAGCCAAGACAAAGACAGACAGGGAATTTAAACGGAGGGTAGCATAATTAGATGGGGTTTACAATTATTTTTGCATTAAAAGTTTAATTATTTTTGATATAATTGATGGGGTTTTTTATGAATGATTAACTAGTATTTTCTTAGTTAGGTTTCTGATTATAAAGCAAAAAAAGTCTTTTTTAAATGGATGTAATAAATTAGCAAAGGACATGCTGTTAGTTCAGGCACAGTGTAATCTCTATAAATTATTATTGATATAATCTATATAATTAAGTAATAGGATGCCAGGAAAAGAATATTTCCTAAGAGAATTAGAGGACAATTTGAATTGTTCAATTTTCTCTTGCTAACAGCAAGATTACATTGAGAAATGGAGCTTTCTAAAATAAACTGTTGGGAGTCTGTTGCTATCCTCTCCTAGCCATTTGATACACTCAATGGCAGCCCAAAAACCTGTCTAAACTCTCAGCTATTCCATATCTACAAGACATTACTAAGAAATGTCACATGCTCTTTCCCAGTCACTCTTGATTGATTTTGTGTGTTTTGTTTAGTTTTATGGTTTATGCTACTATATCAAGGAGTTCAAAATATTAAGCTGGCCATGTCATTTTAGTTAAATTATAGATGTCTTAGGAAGCATCATTTACTCACGTAAAAGGAACTTACTGAAAATATGAAAACACGGCACTGTGTCACGCGTCACCTTGCTTTGATAACATTTTGGAATACAAATTTCATGGTGTCTATGAATATCAGTAACATTATGAGTTTCCAGTTGTTTTAAATGCTTTACGGAAGATACTTTCAAGTTGAAACTAATGTAATAAATACCATCATTTCTGCATTTCTGAAAGTGTAGTTTTTTATACTCTTCCATACATGTAACAAATGTTTCAGCATAGAATGAACACTTTCAACTTTTTATGTCACTTAAACCTATGGGGATACTGAGAATATAAAATACTTTAAGATAGCAGTCTTAGAAAACGTTTAAATTGAGGAAATACGGGAAATATATTGAATGTATTCTGGGCTTGATTACAAATAGTAAAACACATAGTCTGTATCTACACAGAAGTGATTCCAATATATTCATTAAATAGCACCAAATAAGGATAGCAGTAGTGATAAGGATAGTCATATAATATTCCAAATATTTATATGTCTATCTGGTTCTGCTGCTGATCATCCAAGCCTTATACAGTTTGCAAACTGGAGACCTCCAGCTGTGTTAGACTAAACACATTTATTCTGCTCCAAAGCCATCTTTTTTGTAAGTGTCTGGGCTGTGAAATAGAGAAATTATTCAGAGAAAAAAAGTTACTAACAGCAAAATAGGAAGGAAGTTCTGCCAAGTTCATCAAGAGGATTATTCTAGGTATCTGTCCCTGAACATTATTTTGAACAGATACATTGCAAAGCACTCAACATTACTTTTATGAAGATGAAAACAAGCTTAGATTAGGTACTTATTAAAATCCTAAACTGCTGACTTCTTGAAGCATTTGACTGTGATGGGTTCCTGAAAAAATTTGATTACAATAAAACATTTGCATTTACTCTGGGTGAATATCCCACATATGAAATACCAGACAGAAACCCTGCTTTCTTTCTGAAGTATTAAAAAAATGATACCTGAAAAAAAAAAAAAAAAAGTTGTATTCTGTTTGATTTACCTTCATTCCTTACAGACAAAAAAATTCTGGTAGCGACTGGACGACGTCAGCTTTTCAAGAAAGGAATTAGTTGAAGAACTGCCTGTCAAAACTGAACACAAGAAGCTCATTGAGATTTCAACAAAGCCCTTCTCAGAAGCTGAAGGCATGAGAGGCAAATACCAAGCGTTGGATTTCTCATCTGGCCCCTAAGAAATACTACATATTTGATAAAACCAAGACGTACCAGAGATGAACACCTTCCTAGTCTCTCATAAATTCCTCTAGAAGACCATAGAACAAGACTACATCTGAAATACTTCTTTCAACTAACGGTGCACTGAAGTATGTACCTATTTCAATAAAGCCTTTGTAAACTGTCAAACACTGGGAATTTTCTAGCTGCAATTCTAGTCTAACTTGCTGCCTGCAGAGCTTTTAATATGTGGGTTTTTTTCTTTTAGACAGGTTACAATTTCCACATTATAAAAAAAAAAAAAAACAGACCTCTCAGAGACGTGTATCTTTTAGAGACCCACAAAGGCTTTCATATGGATAAGAAGCGGGAAGTGCTGAAGCTGTTTATCTGAGAAAATGAGAGATACGGGTCAAGTCTAAGTGACATGTTTTTTTTTTCTTTTTTAGGATATTTTTGCAGTTGTTGGACTCTGTTTATGATAGTTCTGGAACTCAATGGGAACTCAGCTTGGGTTCTATTTTTGGTCACATTTTTTAGATATAAACATCTTCTCTTGATGAGTCTGTAATGTCAGATTTCATAGCTTTGTAGATGCAATGCACCCAATTCTTGTAGAAACACACCTAAAGAGAGTCAGAGATTAGGTTTTCCAAGGTGGTTCAACCTGCCTTCCTCTCACACTCTCTGCTGTATGGTCTCAGTCCAGTTTTTCTCATTGTCTTTCATACAGCCATTTCTTTGCAAGATGGATGCTCTTTAAATTAGCTGCACGATATTGGAGCACATCACGGCTCAAGATTTTTTCTCTGTGTGCCTCCCTAACACGTCATTGGTTTACTCGCCAGCAAGAGAAAGTAGTTCTCAATAGTCTGTTATCCACTTTGTGTGCAGAATATCCAGGTGTATATTGGGTTTCTTTCACAAGAAAGCTACTTAAACAAGTACCTTTCTATAGCTACTTGTGTAAGAACTCAGGTTAATTCGTTTTAGAATTTAATAATTTCCCTGGGATTTGTGAGGGAGCTCAAGCTGTAACTGCATCAGCAGATAGATGGCGTAGGGTGGCAAAATGGAAAATGCACGTTCGTCTGAAGTGGGAACTTCCCAGAGCTTTTTTGGTTGTTTCCAAACAAAATTTGTTTGGAATCTACTTTTTGGAAAATTTAAAAAAATAGACACGATGCAATGTTATTTATCATTATACTCAGAATACAGTAGTCATTCTTGAGAATTTCTTACAGAAACATACCCTTCAGTCAACATCTATAAAGGCATAAATATGATAGAAAGTTACAGAGAACAATTGTTCAACACTTACCATAACACCCCTAAATTAAGACATCAGGCTTCAAAGGAAGACATTTTCTACCTAGTATAAAATTAAAATTGATTGCCAGACATTTTGCCAAAGGGTGTTATGCCTGAAAACCCTACAGATGTAAATTCAGGAAGGAAAAATCCATTGATGTGGGATAACCATGGGAACAGAAGAGCCACAGTAGAATTTCCAACTGAGGAACTTTCTGAATGATGCTTTTCAGAGGTAAAGAAAATAATTCCTGTACTTGCCTCTTTCTACCTTCTTTCTCTACAGATCCAGTAGTTGCCAGTGTCTGAGATGGAGTACCTGAACAGAAGCAGCTGTTTCTTAAGGCTAGGCTGTCCCAGTAAGGACAGATTCACTGTGAATGGGAAGGAGGGTATTTGCTGGAAATAGTAAGAAACCTGGAACTCAGATTTTGTTACTCAAGCACCTACTTCATTGTAAAGCATGAAGAAATCTTAGAATCCATTAAGATCTATTATTACTGCTCAGCTTTACAGACCTGTTTCATGCAGCTATGCCTGTGTTTAAAGCACATACTTAAATGTCATATTAAAGGCCCAGAGCAAATGTAACCAGAAACTCCATTTTTCATGAGCCATAAGCTTTAATTCAGGTTGAAATTAATTTCTTTATGCTCTAGTAAGAAACAAAAGAATGGAATAATTACTGAAACACAAAAAATGAAAATCATTTTGCAGAAAAGAATGAGGTCCTTACTTTTTCCCAGGAATATAAATATGGCCTAAACTTTCAAAGACTTTAACTGACTGGGTGTCAGCCCAGGTTGTGCAATTCTACACCTGCAGCCATATTTACTGCATTAGAATAAGGATATACTTTTAAATACAATAATGTGCTTCAATTGTGTTAGTTAAGCATGAAAACTATTATAAAAGAAATTATCAGGTGAATCATTCTTCACATATACTGGTACTGCATTTGCTAAAATATTATTTCAATTTTGGTTTGTTTTTGTTTTGTTTTTTTTTCTTCAAATAAATACCTTCAGTTTTGGTGTTTGAATCAAAACAGTAAAAACAATGTAACATCTGAAACAGGGTTTTCCATTTTTTCTGTATGATAAGGAAAACAAAGAATAAATAGCTTCATTAAATAAATAAATAACAAATTAAAAACCAAAAGGAAACAAGAAAATTAATATTTAAATAATTATTAGTGTTTTATTTGTAACCTTTCATGAAGGTTGTGAACAAACATTAGTATAGACGATATTACAGCAATTTTTCTTGTGATGATGGGCTTCATTAAAATATAATTGATTTCAATAAATTTTACAATCCTCAGATCAAAATCAATGGTTTGTAACAGGTTAGGATCCAATAACAGTACATGTCCAAAAGAAGAGATTTCATTATTAGCAGAAAAATTCATTAAAATCACAAGTTATTGAACATCCCACCCACCAATGTCCCCCGCCCCCCCCCCCCAAAAAAACCACCAAACAAACACAAACCAAAAAAAACCCTAAACAATCAAAACTAATTGGTTTCTGCATTTTGAATGAAACAAATTTTTCAAAAATTATTCTGCCTTTTTTGTTTTGATAGCTGAGGGCATTTCTAGCATATCTCGAAGATATATCCACAAAATACAATAGGACCCTAAATTAGACATTGCAATACGTGAACAGTAATCAAATGCAAAAGGGTATGTCAGCAACAAACCCACCTTAATCATACAGCACCTTCCACAAATGATTCAGTTCATTGCACAAATGGAGTGTATTAAACTTTCTCATTTTATCTTGCTTGGGGTAATTATAAAGAATGTACAGTCTGAAAACTAATTAAAGAGAAAATCTAAACAACAGCAAAGTCTAATGAATTTTAAGCAGCATTCGCAGATAAGTGGTGAGGGAGTTTTTAAAAAATTTAATTTAATACATGTGGACACTTAATACTTGCTCAAATGCAAACTGTTTTTACCTATCAGAATTATGTTACATATATACAAATTTAGAAGGTTTTAAAATTAAAACTTAAAAAAAACAGTAATATTTCTTGGATGCTTTTATGAAAAGACCAAAATGATTTTCATTTAAGGTGCGAAGACTTTTTTGTTTGTTTTAATTTTAGTGTCTTTTAGCTTGGACTAGGCAAGAGAGTATACATATATATGTCTCTGTCATGTCATGTAAATAAGAAATAACAGAGGGTTTAGACAAGTTTTTGGAGCTGCCTTTGAGAAAATCTAATGATTAGGAGAGGATGACAACAAACTCTTAATGGTTTGTTTCAGAAACTTCCACTTCTCTGTGTAAGCTTGCTTTTAGCACTTTTGAAACAAAACTCCAAACTGTCCCTGTTTAGCATTCTTTAGTTCGTACCACTGAATGGAAGAAAGAAGATGCATTCTAGGAATGCACCTATCCATCTTCAGCCACTGATGGTAATTCAGTCCTTGGAACCAGAGTGGAGCTAGCTAAGGTAAACCCCTGAAACTCATGTAGTAGGGATCCCAGTGTCTATTTTTTTTTCTCGATAAATGCACTGGTTTTCACTAAAGTGAGCATACCCTTAGAGGACTAAATTTTGTGACAGTAACATGCTTTGCAAGCTGTAGGTAAGTATGATATAACCTTAGAGAAATCTTCAAAAGGTTCTATATATTAGGTTTTCATGATGTGTAGAAACATAGCATCAGCCCAATCTCGTGGGTTATGCAGCTCATCTCCTTGAGGGAAAAATATTACAATACTAATAAAATAGCTACACTATCTCAATTGGATGCCGAATTGTTACTCCTTTCTGAAGCAGAAGGAGGGGCGTTTCCTGCCTTATAAGGGCTGGGGACCAAAACTTGGATAGCTCCAGAGAATACAGTGTAACAGTGATATGAAAGCTCTGTTAATCAACTAACTTAACAGAAATGTAAACCATGTAAGAAATCAATTAAGTGGAATTGATGTGCATAATCTTTAGTTGTGCCAACATTTGTTTTTATACAGAGCTCACAAAGTGCATCAAATACTTTTTTCCTCAGCCTGGATACAGAAAAGCAGCTTTTTTTTTTTTCTTTTGTCTGCACTTAAAAATATTAGTTGGTTCTCATGCTTCTCCCAAGACTGTTCACAGCAGTGCTCATTCTTAGAGAGTCCTTGCTTCTCTGAAAGAGAACAGGCTTTGGATATGAAAAACATGATGGACAGTCAGCTGCCTGAATATCAGAACAGAATTAGAGACTGAGTAATACGTTGCAGACATGGTTGCAAATACACATGAAATGATTCAAAACACTGTTCGCCAATAACTTTTCAGAAATGCCACCAACTGGAGGTGACAGTCCCACAGATAAGGCATCACAAGAGCTCTGATGTGAGTGTGCAGTCCCTCCACATGGCTCGGATTCACCCCTCTCATCTGGTCTGTTTGGTCGGCTCAGATGGGGGATGGGAAAATGCAAGTAGGAAGCCCATAATAAACAGCTGAGGGAACAGGAGGGAGAGAGGTTCAGAGACGCTATTTCAGCTGTTTCCAGTGTCAGTGCATAACACCTGGAGGGAAAGTTTCTTGACCCTGAAAGAAGACCTAGAAATGTTTTACTCTTCCTCAGTCTCAAGAGTGACAGTGGTTTGTTTTCTTTCCCATTTGATTCTCAATGGCTAAATCCTTCTAGTATCAGTCAGTGAGACTATGTATCTCTTTCCTCATTCACAAAATGCCTGAAAAAAGATTCAGGAGGTCTCCTCCTCCCTGACCTGCTTAATACTCCATGCAAAATGGGAACTTGACATGACTACAGATTTCAATGCCTGTCGACAAGGTGGCTTTCATACGCAGTAAGAGTCTCTGTCATATTCAGGTGCAGAAATCAAAGGGCGAGTGGGAGTGGGGGCAGAGAAGAAGCTGTGGGTTCAAATTTCCCCATGAAGAAGAAGAAATGGCAAAGGCAAAATGGTCAGCTGTTGAGTATTGGTTAAAAACGAGTGCCTGTTGCTGACAGAAGTATTTTTGGAGAAAGGCCAGGCATAAACATCTGACTCCAGAAAGGAGTTCAAGACTTTAAGTGCTAAATGTCCACTAAGGTAAATCTGCCAATCTGGAGATAAACAGTACTGCAGTCAGATTTTACTCCCCAGGGTTTTGATTAGCCAAATTAACTCTTCATTTCCTGCTGTTGGCTGTTGGACCACCTTCTGAGACATTTATGTTGCTTGAGTAATCTAATGGCCTCCTACAATTAAGTGACTGCATCAGTGGACAGGGGAAGACCTATGGATGTCATCTACCTAAATTTCTGTAAGGCTTTTTATACACTCCCCCACAACATTCTTACCTCTAACTTGGAAAGATATGGGCTTTATGGAGGGACTGTTAGATGGATAAGCAACTGTCTGGATCGCCATGTCCAATGAGTTACATCCAATGATTCAGTGTCCAAGTGGAAACCAGTAACAAGTGGTGTCCCTCAAGGGTCTGTACTGGGAATAGTGTTATTTAATTTCTTCATTCACGGCACAGACATTGGGATTGAGTGCACCCTCAGCAAGTTCGCAGATGACGCCAAACTGAGGGCTGCAGTTGATTCACTTGAAGCAAGGGATACCATCCAGAGGGACCTTGGCAGCCTTGAGAAGTGGGCCCATGTGAACCTCATGAAGTTCAAGAAGGTCAAATGCAAGGTCCTGAATCTGGGTCAGGGCAACCCCCAATATCAATACAGGCTGGGGGCTGAAGGGATTTAGAGCCACCCTGCAGAGAATTTGGGAATATCGGTGGATGAAAAACTGGACATCAGCCAGCGATGTGTGTTTGCAGCCCAGAAAGCCAATTGTATCCTAGGTTGTATCAAAAGAAGTGTGGCAAGCAGGTCAAGGGAGGTGATTCTCCTCCTGTACTCTGCTCCCATGAGACCCCACCTGGAGTATTGCATCCAACTCTGGGGTCCACAGTACAAGAAAGACTTGGACCTGTTGGAGTAGGTCCGGAGAAGGGCAAAAATGGTCATGAAAATGGTCAGAGGACCGGACCACCTCTCCTATGAAGACGTGCTGAGAGAGTTGTGATTATTCAGCCTGGAGGAGAGAAGGCTCTGGGGTCATCTTATTGCAGCCCTTCTATATATAAAGTTTTACCAAGGCCTGTATTGAGAGGACAAGGAGCACTGTTTTTAAAATAAAAAATGTTAGATTTAGATTGGATATAAGAAAGAAATATTTTACTCTAAAACCCAAAAGCTCATGCATTTTCATGTTTTGATATCCCCAAATCTTTCCAGACAAATGAGCTAGTCCAGTAATGCATCCTTTCCAAGGAGTCATATTTCCTATAGTATTATTCACCACTTTATGTGCATCAGCTTGATCTGCAGCTTTGGGAGTCGAATAGGACATAAATGAAAAGCTATAGTGAAATGCAAGACATCGTTCAAGCACTCTTCTGGTCTTTTTTGTTAGCTGAATGTCTGCTGAGAATTTAGGCCATATGACATTTTAATAACTTAGATGTTATTATGATCAGAATGTATTTCTAACTAATGCAGAACAGAGATTACTTAATAGGTACCTGTCCATCATTACGTTCAACATGAAGGTCAAAGTGACCACTTTCTGCTGCAAGTAGTCACATTCGTGATACCAATACTGTGCATTATTAATTTATAGGCTGGTGTAATCATTTTAATCCTTTGTACCAGCTATATATTAAATGTCTGATTCTAATTTTGACAGTGCTTCCTCAATTATTGAGTAACAATAGAAGATTAATTAAATTGTGTGACTATTACCATTTATAACATCATCTGGAAGATATACTGCATTTAAAATGGAATTGTATCTTGTCAGTTTTGCATGATCTTGGATAACTGTTCTGTTAGAGCTTCTCAATTATGCTTAATTATAGTAGCTAAATAAGTAATTTTTAAAAGCTTCATTTAACAAAGTGTCAGGAATCAGCTTTATCCTATTAAATACAAGAATAAAACTAAAAAAGCCCAGCATGTGGAATGTTTTACGTAGTTTGATGGCATGCGTGGTTTCCCAGAAACATGTCACATCCTCTAAAGTAAATAAGTCTAACATTTCAGCACTGCAGAGTGCTAGTCACACGGTAAAACAAGTGAATGGCTCTCTGGTAGAACAGACTCCTTGACAAGAGTTTTAATTTCTTTGGTCTTTACACATCTGGAAACTCTTGCTGAAGATTTTGAGGATGCTTTATTCTTTCTTCTCTCTTCCATCACCACCAGAAAATTATATCTTTCTGTGTACTAAAAGTACAGTGTCCTTCCAGGTGTCCAAGTCATCAATGGCTCTTTTAGGCAGATAACAAGGTGCTGTTAATAGTTCCTCAGCTGCCAGCTAAAAAGATTTACAATAGTTTTGCTTAGTGAACTGTGGAGAAATGTGAAATAGAAACAAACATCTATCAGGCTTCATCATGTGTCTTTCTCTAAAGCTTCATTCCCCAACAGTGTGAAGTCTGGACTAGCTATTACAATTTCTAAAAGATATCTTTTGTCTGTCTGCATCCTACTGTGCGTATCAATATCAACACTATTAATTTCTTTAAGTGAATCTTACTACTGATTATTTTTTTTTTTCAAATTAAGGTTTCAAAATATATTCCCAGTGTCCTGGTTTGAGGTAGAACAGAGCCATTTTTCTGTTCAGTAATTTTACTTCTCAGTTAAGTCTCTTCTAACTAACTGCACTCTCTGAAATTAACAGCATGTTCTTCAGACAGTGTCTGCTTCCAGAGTGATGAGGCCTGATGTTTACAGTGAATACCAAGGAGTGGTATGCAGAGAGGCTCTTGCTTATACTTACTGCTATAACAACCAAGGTCAGCTAACTTTGGTATGCACCAAGTTGGAAGGTTGGAAGTGGAAGTGCATAGAGGGATCGCACCTGCAGGGAGGATGGGACAGGACAGGTGACTTAAAACTGACCAACAGGGTATTCCATCCCATCTGCATCATGCACAGTCTAAAAGCTGAGGGATTGAAGGGATCAGCCCACTTTCTTCAATGGCTGGCATCTGAGGAGGACTCTGTCTGTTCATTTGCCTCTGATCCTAATCCATGTGTTCCTAAATCCAGTTCCAGAAACCACCACTGAGTCCAATCTGGGACTACGCCACTGCTGGCCAGTGATGTGATCGTCATCCTGGGAGCTTGATGTTGGTTTTGTATATATTGTATATATTTCTTTATTTTTGTATTGAAACTATTATCTTTTCTTTTTATTAATATTTCATTAAAGTAGTTTTCGTTTTCTTTTCAACCTATAAGTCTCTCTCCCTTACTCTCTCCCCCTTGGGAAGGGAGAAGGGTCAAAGAGAGCATTTGTCATTCGTTCAGTGGCCAGCCCAGCCTAAACCATGACACCTGGTAGTTTGTGAAATAGTATAGTCAGAGTGTTTGGATAACCACGACGTATAGATGTGATGCTTTTGTGTTGTAAAAGATCCACAAATTTTGTGGAAATGATAGCTATCCAAAATACACCTGTAAGACCTGGTTTAAATAAAGATGTTAAAGAAGTCAAAGGAAAAAAAAAAGGCGATTAAATGTCTTGGTTGGGTTGGAGAGAGAAAAATATTATTGCCGGTATTGGACATTTCTCATGGGTATTGGAAAGAATTGAAAAATCTATCACCATACTGTGCGAATCAGCCTCGCAAGATGTTGTACCTAACACCCAGAACCCTGGAGCAGATTGAGAGACAGGACGGTTGATTAACTGCATACTTACGCATTGTTTTCTCTGCGGTTTTAATACTCACTGTCTGGGATAGCAAGCAGAAATGTGTGTACGCGTATGCAGAATTAGGATTAGACTACAGTACACTCCTATCATAGAGAGCAAAAATAAATAATCTGTTCAGTTGTTTCTGTGTTTAATAAGGTTTCAGTGGGTGATAAGCAGAGGTCTGACTGAATAAAAAGATCAGCTGTCTGCAGAGGATCAGCACAGGACCTATACAACACTTAAATTCATGTCAAGGCTTTAAATGGGATTAGTATAGATTTAGTACTGTCATTGAGAAATTTTGTTTATTTTTACCATTTGCCTTGTATCTTCTTATTTGTGCTGCTGAAAAGCTCTAATACAGTGTCTGTTTTGAGAAGCATGTTATTTTGTGTAATCACAATGGCAACAACATTTAGGATTGTTTTGAATCTTACAGCACATTTTGGACTGCAGTCCGTCATGGTTGTAAAGTCTATCCATATACCTCATTGTTCCTTTTTAATTTCATTTTTAATTTAGGAATCACTTTTTGTTGGGTTTTGTTTGGTTTTGTCCAATATATAATTTAACTAGGGAAATGGCTATTAGACTTCAGAAAAGCAATTTCTAATCATTCATTAAATTTGAAGTAATTGTGTTTAACCATCTTTGCTTAGAAAATAGAAGAAAAATCTATACATATTAATCTATGACAGATTAGTAATGCAGCGAAGGTATGATGTTTTGTGAAGTTCATCATAATGATGAAGCAGACTCCATGGGAGAACAGTGCCATCTAAATAATGAAAGGTTGGGTCTGAACTAGTTTTGAAGGCCACCATAAATTACTACATGAGATGCTTGTCTGATAAGCATTTGCAGAAAGTAATAATACTGGGATTTGCCAAGAAAGTGATTGAAAGCACTTTCAAAGAAAGCTCAGTGAAAACATTCCTGCAAAGGCTTTGCTAGTAAGTATGTAAGCGATCACACTGAAGCGATTACCTGGCATAACAATTTATTTATTTTTAAGTTCCATCCATTTCCTTGGCACTGCTCATGCGTTTAAAAGCAGCCAAAAGAGCTGCAGAAGGATTTGAAGAAGACAAGCTTTGCATATATTTTCACTGAAATGTTTCACTGTAACTCTCCCAAGCTCCCCAAAGCTGAATGGTTGAACTCTCCCCGTGGAAGAAACGATTCAAAGAATGTCTTTCCACTGCTTTGCATAACAGGAATGAATTCAGTACTCAAAAATCCTTCTATGTATTTGGAAATCAGTTACCTTTGAACCACACACACCTTTCTAGTTTGTCTACATGTGGACTAAAGTCAAAAGAACATGTCCAGGTGCAGTTTGCACTTTAAAGGTCCATTTGTGTAAATTGGTCCAGGCCCAGTATTTTACCTAAAATTTCAAGCTCTTAATTTACTCATTCTGTTTCAAAACATGAGAATCTCTTTTTTCTGAAAAGGTTATCTTACCTGGATATAGCTGAAACATGAATTATAAACAGCCAGTACCAGTTTGAAATTGGAATGGAAGGAGTGGGTGCTATCGTTTTGCTCCAGTTTTTACAGAGACAGAGACTAAGACACTCAAGTAGTATTTTGCTTCTCCAGTTCTTTTGCACACTAAATTAGGATAGACATTTTGATTACAACGCATTATGCAGTGTTCTAACTAGATTTCTTTTTTCTTTTCTTTTCACCTGACTGTATTGTGTATTGCTGAATTGTTGTGGCACAGCTTTGCTTCTGTATCATACTTACCTTGCCACTGACTTTCATAATAGTTTGATCATTCACTGGCTGATGGTTGGGATACAAAACAACAGGCAAGAAGGGCATTAAAGAAAAAAGGCAGATGCCTTCATTAAAGGTATCTAAATCTATGGTATAAATTTAATCTGTAAATAGGCGATAACATGAATTATCCTGACTTTAAATTATATTCATAAGGTTTTTATGAATACTCTCCTGCCAACCACTGCATAATCTACAACTTGAAACACATGCAGAAGCCAAGTGCATTTTCTGCCTCACGCACAGAAACACATGCTTTTTGTTTGCAAATTCGGATAAAGGGATTAACGTATATCACAAACAATAGAGATGTAGATTGAGAATATGTGGTTATATGTTCTGTTAAAAAAGAATAATCACAAAGGCACATACTGTGCCTATGGGGTTTTGTCTGAGTTCTTAGCTGGGATTAAAGTTAATCCAGAACAAAAGAATAGTGAGCTGCAGTCACAAAGAGACCGTGGGTATCTAAAAGCCTCTCCAGACCCTGTATGCTGATTTGTGGTCTGTACATCAAAAATCCACCATGCATTTTATGCCTTGTTTCCTGGCATAAGCAGCTCCCTGGTCTTCAAGGAGAGCTAAATGTGACAGTTTATGCTGTCTGAAAGGTACAAGTCTGAGACCCCAGCAGAACTTCACTGTCTGCGCTGACTGACTGCCAGTATGGGGATCTCTCACATAGTGCTGCATTGTATCATATAGACTTGCTCGTTTTCCTGTGTTCATTTTGTAGAATCATAGAACTGTAGAATCATTTAGGTTGGAAAAGACCTTTAAAATCAAGTCCAGCCATTAACCTAGAACTGCAAAGCCACCTCTAAACCATGTCCCTAAGCACCACATCTGCACGTCTTTTAAACACCTCCAGGGATGGCAACTGGTGACTCAACCACTTCCCTGAGCAGTCTGTTCCAATGATTGGCAACACTTTAAGGGAAGGCGTTTTTCCTAATATCCAGTCTAAACCTTCCCTGGTGCAACTTGAGGCCGTTTCCTTTTGTCATATCTCTTCCTACCTAGGAGAAGAGACCAACCCCCACCTCTCTACAACCTCCTTTCAGGTAGTTGTAGAGAGTGATAAGGTCTTCCCTCAGCCTCCTTTTGTCCAGGCTAAACAATCCCAGCTGCCTCCACTGCTGCTCATAACACCTGTGCTCTAGACTGTTCAACAGCTTCCTGACCTTTGGACACGCTGGAGCCCAAAACTGAACACAGTATTCAAGGTGTTGCCTCACCAGTGCTGAGTACAGATCACTTCTCTAGTTCTGCCGGCCACACTATTTCTGATACAAGAAGAGTTCAGGGACCCCTGACCTCTCGCTTGCAGCCATGCATGCTGCCAGGTTGCAGACCACCAACGCAGTAGGAGCCCTGACTCTCATTCTATGCTTTTAGCTTTGGTTGGGGAATGGCAAGTGCTTTGGTCACCTCATTTCTTTCCATCCAAATGTTCAAGACTGAGAACCCCTCACCTGCTGATATGGAGCAGAGCCCAGGATAAATATTGGATCAGTACTTAAGGACATGCTTGAACCTTTTCAAGTTTGTGGCCAGCTATATGTCTTTTCTGAACCATAATCAGGTTTTGCAACCTCGTTGTTTCAGAGCAAATTGACACCACTGAGCTGTAAAAACTGTGCTAGCAAAAACCCTTTTGTGGATATTGCCAGGAAAATTTCAGCTTTCTTCCCTAAACAATCAAATGTGGAAAAACAAAGCCAAGTGCTTACATTACAGAAATTCTGGGTCACTTGTACAAGCAATTACAAAACTTCTGTTATCTGAAGATAATCTCTAATTCCATGCTAGCTAGACATAGAGATTGAAATAGTGTTTTCTGCTGGAAACTTACAGGAGGCTTTTAGTTATTTTTTTTTTATTATTTTTCTATAAAGGAATAGAAAGAATCCAGGGAAGGAGAGAATTTGTAGTATCAAGTAACAACCCTCAGAATTGCACAGGAAGAGGTGTTTCTTCCCATTTACCCCGGAAGCTGATACTATGAAAAGTAGATCTGTAAATGCTCAGTAGTGAAGATACTTCTTTACTGTGTTGTTTTTCTTTTCTCTTCTCTGGAATGCAGACATGAAGCTCAGATACCAATTTTGGATAGCAATTTTTCATATTTATTTTTTAGCAGCAGCATCTGGCATCTTGGCAGACAACACAAGCAGTTTTGTTGGCAGCTCCAGACTTGTCCCCTGGTGCAACTACTGTTAATGTCCTGAGTTATCTCATCCTCTTAACCGACATTGTTCAATGATGAATAATTTTCTTTCGGGGAACTCACCATGTTTCCCATAGTGCATCAACTTCCACAGAATTTTCAGCAACATGAAAAATGACAGGAATTTCTAGAACTTTATGACCATCTGACCTCATATTAAACCATCTAACACCTATCACTTTATTAGCATATGTTTGTGAACCTCTCTTTCTCTCTCATTCTTGTCAAATCTCTCATGAAAACAAATCCTTTTTGCCCTTCAAAGGATTTTAATTCTTTGTCTCCAATTTTGTTTATCAGTTCTATCACACATAGAAGCAGGTTGTGAAGCATTTGGTATGGAACTTGCCCGCAAGAATTACTGTGAAATGTTTCCATGTATTATCAAAACTGCAGGCTAGGTTTTTTTCCCATTTCACCTCGGTAAAGCCTTCCATTTTGCATCAGAGTTGTTATTTAAATCACTTTACACCTGCTTGTTAATACATGAGATACCACTTGCTGTGCCATATTAATCAGGGAGAGTTCTTGGGCTTGATAACTTCTTTTGCTCTGTGTAGCTTGATTCTACCATAATTAATGCACAAATCATCTTGGAAAGTAAATAATCTTTGACCTTACTAACCTTTGGAAGGGAAACCAGTTAGAAATCCCACACAGGCTTGGGATCATGGTGAATATTTAGTGATCACTACACCTTGGAACTAAATGAGTTGAAATAATCTGTTAGCCTCCATTGCCACTACTTTGCTATTGGCAGGGAAAGAAAAGGCAACTACAGGGGAGGAAAATGCAAAATACATTTCTAAAACCTTGGGTTTAGTGGCAAGCATTTATATATTTGTAGAGTGATTAAGAAGAGAGTAGTGAATCAAATGTGGATTGACTCTTTCCTGCCGAATAGACAAAACGTTTTTGAAATAAGAAGTTGCTAGCTTTCTCTTTCAAGCGCCGTGAGTCAACCTGTCACAGGCACTTGGCACAGTTGTCAGCGATAGTTGGTGCTCTGGAGACGCAGGAAGAGAAAAACACATCTGTGCATGCGTGTGTGAAAGATTAAGGAGATGGCAAGCCAGCTATGTCTAATAAATGTCATAAATATCAAATCTGACAACTATTTGCATGGTTGCGTTCTCAGAATCCACAAAAATACATTTTCCACAAGAAAAAAAATAATCAGCATTTTCAGTGGAACCAGGAGTTCAGCAATTTTTTAAAAGAATGTATCCAGCTAGGATGACTAAAATTGATCACGTAGTCACCAGTAAGCACTGAGCTACCATGCAAAAAGTGGGGTTTCCCCCTTGCGTCTGTACTGGCTTTATAAAAGAGAAGTGAGCCATCCATGTGCGTTTTAAGACATGACTTAGCTGCCTCACTCTGGAGGGAATTTTTTAATGTGAATCCCCCAACTAAATAGTCATCTCTCACAGTGTTCTAACTTAGGAAGGGAGAAGTGGGAATATCTCATGCCAGTTTTCAAATGTTGCAGAAAACATCATAAATAAATACCAGATGGCTCATCCTGTAATTTTGTAACCCACAATTAGAATGAATGTATGTTGCTTAAAATATGTTAAGGGAACTGTCCCTTTCTATACGCACCTCTCACTGTCCCACATGCCTTTTGAGAAATTATTCTTTCTTAGAAGACATCTATTTCCTCTGTTTTTCTGCAAGCTAAAGAAATTTCTATACCTGCTTTTATGAAAGAAAATCGTACATCTTTTCTTCTTTACCTGCAGCAATATCATCATAACAGTAATTCAGGAGAATGGAGAGACTGAAACACCTCTTCAAGACTGTATTGCCATATCTAACTATATCTCGCTATGCCATAGAAAAATGGATTCTGCAAGCCTTTTTCCTTTCTTGGTCACATCTACAGGAAACTGAGGCCCATAGTATGCACTCACTGCTAGAACCCAGATATTATTAGCAATGCCCAGGCAGGGTTACACGACACCTTGCAGAAAACCCCAGGCCCAGTCTGCCGTTTTGTTTCCACCTCTGTCAAAGGACATCACCAACAAAAGTGTTGCTTTATTGTCAGTGTGGAGGAGGACTTTGACATTGGCTTAATCTCAGCATTATTCCCAGCCTGGTCACAAGGGAAGAACACTCCTGTGCTCAGCAGCACATTGTTGCACAAGATCCCTGAGCTGTCTTCCAAACAGGAGGGCAGGATTCATCTGCCTAAAGACAGGTTTCTTGTGTCACTGGAGAGTCCATGGGGAGTGAAAAACATCTGTGTGGCCTGGCAGACATGGCACAAGCCTCGCAGGTCTCTAATGACAGGTCAAGTCTGCAGCGGTGGCTCAAGGCCAGGCAAAATGTCTTATATTGCCTGTAATGACAATGTATGTTCTTGAGATGTTTAGGTAACAGAATGCTGCCAAATATGCCTATAAAGCACAGTGCAGCATCATTCACAGATACTGATCAGAACCTGAAAGCAATACAGCTCTTTTGCCATGGTATTGCATCTCTCATGCATTGTAGAGAAAGGAGATTACTTTGCCTGCCGTCATGGGGCTGTTTTGCTTACGGTACTGCAACTGAATAGACCGGAGCTGGCTTGGGCAATGGCATAGTGCTGCACTGGCCAGTGCTCTGGGAATGACACATCTAGAGTTATTACTCCATGCATAGCTAGTATGGGAAAAGGTGGATTTGATTATTGGAAAGTACTTCGCCTAACATAGGTTAGGAAGCTATTGCTTAATGATTGCTATGCAGAAGACTAAACAAACCAAAGAACACATACAAACCATGAAACTCATATGAAACTGATAAAAATACAGTAAAAAGGTTACACGGTCTTCTTTCTGTAGGTTGTCATAACATCAGAACTTGAATGTTTTTAACTTCTTTGAGCCATACTCTGAGAGGTGCTGAGGAGAAGCATATTGTTCCAAAGCCAGAGTGAATCACATACTCAAGAATATGCCATTTGGATTTTGATACCAAATATCAAGCCCTTTATATGTTCTTGAGTACTCAAAACCAGCTCTTTTCATCATTGAAGTCTGAATATTCAGAGTTGAACGCCCTACATCATCTACTCCAATTACAACACTTTTAAGATGTCAGTCCAATACGCTACTTTCTAAGCAATTCTTCACTTGTTAAGCACAAGGCCTCTGAAATCTGCTACTGAAAATCAGGCTTCTTAGAACTGCCTAAAGTATTTGAAATATATGCAAAACTTCTTTGGCAGCTTAAAATATGAAATAAAGGCACTTAACAGTGACGCAGGAGTGGAAAGAATCAACAGAACATTTGTAAGCCCTCACTTACTTACACAGGAAAAGAGAAGCTGGACATACATAAACACAAAAGCTTTCATTCCTAATAACTACTCCAGCAACACAAATAACATGCAATGAACCACTGGTGTACACAGAAACGAGAAATAGTTCCTTGGCGCGATAAAAAAAACAGTGTGGGTGGAAGATTCAGTTTCAGTTGTTCCTAGCAGCCCAGCAGAGAAACGCATTTGTCAGAAGTAGAGCAGTGACACCCAGGGTGAGTGAGTCTTGGAGCCCCAGCTCCCAACTAAGGGAATCCTGGAGTAGGCAGGATAAAAGCTCCTTCTGCTGACTGCCTTGGTACCACCAGTAGTCTGAAATGAAAGTATTCAAGTTGAAATTATTCCAATGAAAGTATTAATCATATAACACATTACTACAAGACAGTCTGGCTTTAATTTTTTGCTTAATACACCCCTGCCTTTTTCTCTGTTTCTTTTTTAGCTATATCCTATATATATGAACTTTAAATATAATATATATGTGAAAGTATTCAAAATAGAGGAGAGGTGTACAGAATAATTGTCCATTGTATTATTCATTTTTTAATCTGAGTTCTAGAACTTTTTCCTAGTTATTTTTCATTGTTCATAAGTTCTCTCTTGCCTTTGGTATTTTAGTAGGAATGGTGTCCCTGTGGCTCATTTTTGAGCATAAGATATCCATATATTTGTGGCAGAGTTAGACAATATAGTGAAAAGTCATAACTGTACCTTGAAATATCCTGTGCATTCGCTGCCACAAGGCAAATGCAGCTCTGAGATCCTTTGGTACAGGTATCTTGTGCCTGTGTTGTACAAAACCAGTTCTTGCTAGAATAGAAAATCTGCATGCATAGTGTTTGGTGTATCCAAGACTAAATCTTAGCCGCATAGCTATCTCATAAGCCTTTCTTTGTTACTCAGGCCTCTGTTGTGGACCCCAAATGCACTACTTGTCTGCCTCACACACATTACACTGAATTTACCTTCTAAAGAGACATCCTAAGTCTTTGTGGACTACAGCACCTGGCCACTTCATCTACTCCTATTCTTTGTGTTTTTTATTGATCAAGGGTTAAGTTATTGATCCCTTTGTACAAGAGAGCCAGGTGCACCACCTGAATATACACCTGGAAATGGCTGTCCTGGAGAAGCTGCTACAGCTATTGATCTAGACCAGATTTAGTAGCATCTCATGTATCAGCCACAGGCATGGATGACTTATTGGCTCATGAAAACACAAGCATTCTTGCCAGGATCATGCAGGAGTTTTGGCTGACTGAAGATCTGCTGAAAAATGTGGAGGATCGATGAAAGGCAAGAATGACTATTACCATGGAGACCACATCAGCCTGTTGCACTCCTGGTAAGTAAGGATGTTGCAGAGCCAAACTAAAAAAAAAATCTGTATAATGTTCCATGCCGTGCTCTCCCAGTTTTCATACCCACTGTAGGCACTGCCTTTTCACCACTGTCATCCTGAGGATATGACTGGAGGACATTGGACTAAATGGATCCTACAGAGCTGTTCTTACGTCCTTTGTGCGCACACTGTATCATCCCAAAAGCAAACAAACAAACAAACAAACAAAAAAACAATGCTACAACCAAACCAAAATTCCCTTTCCTTGTCATTCCTTTCTTTGCCTCACAGTCATTCAAAACAGACTCAACACAACTTCGTTCATTCTTATTCCTCTTCCAAAGTCTTTGAGAACAGGGAAAAAAACCCACATTATTTTCCTTTCTTTCTGCCTCTGGCATGCTTTTGCAGTGCTGAAAACACTTTGCTTTCCTCTGTCCAAAAAACAGGGAAAAAAGTGGTTGGTTTTTTCTCCCTTCCAATTCAAAAGACAGTAAGATTTACTTAACCCAGTGATCTTCTTTCCCAACCATCCTGCATGGATTGTTACTGTTCTGAGAATCATACCTGGATATACTGCTAGTTAGTTATCTAGTCTTCATGCTCTTCTATCCACTTACTATCCTTTTTCCCCAAAATAGACATGTACGTATGAGTCCAACATTGAATAAATGGTCATGGCCACTCACACCAATCCCTACCTTGGGACCTGAATAGTCCTGAGTCTTTCTTTTCTTGCTTGGCGACATTGCTATGTCATAGGGCAGGTTAATAAAACAAATAAAGTTACAAAGGCAAGAGTAGAACACACCTAAATTCAAATATCTTTATTGGAGAAAGAGTTCTAAACTGGAAAATTGACTATTGAAAGACAAAATAGAAGACTTTCTGCCCAACAGTTAAATACAGTGGTTCAGGGAGGAAAATAACAATCACATCAGTGAAAATCCTGGATAAATGAACAAGAAAGAGAAGCTATAAATAGAAATATAACCAACTATGAAATGACTGGTATCAAAAAAACTGTGGAACAGGAAATACAAACCTCTGTGGGGTTCTGTTAAATATAATAACTATGAGAATGTTTTGCAACATAGCCCAAGAAACCAATCCAGAGCAAATCCATTCCCAGCAGACAGAGGCCCTCGGCCCAAAGGTTACCCGGGTAGCTCTTCGCTAAACAGGGGGATCAGAAGAATTATCAGGACGTTTGGCGATGTGGGGATGACACCCTGCAATGCAGTATTGAGGTTTCTGCCTCTTCCTGAGCCTTCTTTGCTGGGAATCCCCATGGTGGCCTTCACCATAGATACTGCCAGGACTTGGTAGTCAGTATGATCTACAGTGCCTGTCAGCAGATATGTTTTTTAGCACTGCCTCAATTAGCACCAGGGCCAATGCCTTGTCATTTGAAGAATCTGGGGCAAAGAGAGCAAGCATGTCTTTACTAGTGCCTGGAAACTCACAATATTAAGCACCATTGCCGTAATCAGTCTTCCCAATGACCATTCACATGCCAACAGCCCTTAAGGGTATGCCTGAAGATGCCAAAGCACTGGACAGCTGTTTTACTGCATTTATTGGTTTTTGGCCTTGGGCCTAGAGAGGCAGCAGTGTACCTGAGACTGCAGCTCCTTTTGGAATTTGGCCATAAACAAGGGCTTAGAAGATCTGCAGGAGACGGGTAAGTGATATGGTTTGGACTCACATTCTGAAAAATTGCTAGGGTATTTGAAACTCTTATAAATTGCCTGTCTATCAAATACAGTGTAATCTGAAGAAAAGGGGAGGGAAATAGAGGTAAATAAACTGTTAAAACTTAACAGCACAATGGGAGATGGAAAAAAGACTAAATCCAAAAATCTAGCTCTAAACTCATGCTCTGCATTTATGTAAATCAGATTTAGGCAGAGAGAGTAAAAGAAAGGAGAGCTTCGCCAAGCTGAAATTGTAACTTCCAATTACCAACCTACCCCTGCCTGACCTGTTGGAGTAAGATGCTTCTGGCTCCTGATACTAGAACTTCTTAAATCTGGCAAGTTTCCAGGCTCATGGACACATTCCGTCCTTCCTCAGTAACCACGAGCAAATTGCCACCAAAGTCCTGAACAGAGAGAAAAGAAACAGCTAAACACCCCTAGTGTGCTTGCCAGTGGCATCAGCCCTTGTCCTACGGCAAGAGTGAGACAAGGCATCCCTGTGATGCAGTTAAGACTGGAATAGCCTGTTTTATAGTAGCATTGTGACATTCAATAAAACTAAAGGAAATGGAACCCAGAAATACATTTATTTCATTTAGAGGCAGATTATGGACTGCAATATATGGTGAATATAGCTTATGACTGCCTATTGCTCTGACATAGATAGGCAGACCCATTGCAACATGACTATATTTTTGAAGCATAAGAATTTTACTGAAATGTCTCAGGCAGACACTTAGGGAGTGAGCAAAACAACAGGGAAAATCAGCACATGCCAAAGCTAATGGTATTTCATTTCCCTTAATGGAAAATGCAGCTTTCATTGACACGGTATGTCCTGATGCTGTCAGAAAAAAACAATCATCCTTTTTCTTTAGAGGAGTTCCATAAGTGAAGGAATCATGTTTTCTCATTTCTACAAAGGACATTTGTAAGTTAATTGTGGTAGAATGATGCGTGTCAACACAGAGGCAAAGAAAGTTAGGAAATACAACCGGCTGATGCCAAAATGAGATGGAATGTGTAAAATCGACGGTGTCAGGGTACAGATTACTGAGGCACCATGGGAAAATTTGAAGAGAGAGAAAACTGTTTACAGAGAAATATACAGCATCTTAAAGATAAAATCTTCTCAGATCCAAAGCCTATCTCCTACCTGTTGATCTCAGTTGCTTTATTTTCTTTTATTTACTTTGTATGATAAACTCTTTCTGATATGAGGAACTGGAAGTGTGAAAAAACTTCAGCCCATTGCCCCTGTAAATCATAAAGAACACAGGTTTTTGCTTTCTAATAAAATACATCAGTATTTAACACTGTCAAAACAAGAATCTGCATTAATTTTAACATTCATAATTCAGCAGATTTCATACATGTTATCAAGGGACTAATACAGAGGCAGGCTACAGCCCAAATAGAAAAGGCAAATAGCACACAGATACCACATGCAATTTAGCAAATTTAAGAGAAGTTTGCTGGTTAACAGTAGTACAAGGCAGGAATGCTGGAGAAACAACGTGCTTCTGTGACTACAAGTAGAAATGCTTGGACGTGGCTGAACATACAAGGAAATCACTGACCAATGAGGAAATCCTGGATTGCTTTCTCAGGTGGTACAAATCAGGATGTAGCAAACACTGTGAATCTTACCCATGAATTTAAAGAAGATTTTTTTTTTTTGTTACAATTGTTGTTTTATTTTTGCAAAGATATAAACATGGAATGCACAACAAAGAAAATACCCATGTAGAAATATAAGCTTGATACTGTATCGTATCAAGAATCATATTGCAGTTACACTTTTCACTAAAATGTAATCAGCTTGACATTTATCCATCATAGTTTTAACTGAGTAGTTTTTAGAGCAGAGTCATTTAAGCCTTGTGCAGAAATCGAGTTCCTTTTGTTATTGCTAATTATTATTTCCATTTTTTGCAGGATTTACTCTTTATGATATTTTTCCTCAACAACATGTCACTGCTTATTATAACTGTTTTCTTTGACTACTTAATCAAATAGAATTGATATTCATGAAAAAAATATTAAACTGCACTGTAAGATAAATAAGACAAATTACGTTTTCAAGAGCATCTTTATCTAAATTTTCAAAAGCGTTTCAAAACCCATTACTTCCAAAGGGATTAGGTGCATAAACTTATATTTGCGTTTGGCAGTAGTAATTTTCAGACATATGTAAGGAATCTAAAGGCAGAAATGGAGAGAAAGGCTTTAGGGGGAACCAGAGCATGGGTTGATGAGAAATTAGAAGCAGACCGCATATTCAGAATTACACTGGGAAAGCTGCCTACCACCTCAACTGAATTTATGTGTCTGAGCTCTGCCTTGTGATCGTAAGTATTAGTTCTGGTTCTGAAAAAAATCCAAGTTTGGGAGAAGCTGACCTGTCTGTTTCTTTATTTCGTATGATTTGAAACCAATGAGTTATGAAAACATTGTAAAGAAGCATCTTCCAATGCTTCTTTATATGTTATACATTTAATTGGAATAGTAAACAATATTTGATTTCTGTTCGTCTAAACCGAATAAGTCATATGTATCAGTCTTCCTGGACCTTAAAGTAATTACAGATGTGAAGATATTACATAAAAGTATTTGATAAATTGCTGCCTTGTTCTCATTTGTTTTCAGGTAAGCATTCCGTATAAGACCATTACTGTGTTTAGATTTAGAAGGAGACTATGTACCTCCATTTGAATTATGATGCATTTAAGGCTAAAAGCACTGACACTGTCAAAGCTTAATATAAGGTTCCCTGAGTACAGAATTCTCCAAACAGATTGTAAAATGTTTTCTTAATTTCAAACACTGCCTTTTCTCCTTGCAACAAACAGTTCTTTCTTTTTTATAACAGCAGCCACAAAAGTCGATGGAAGTGACTTATACTGCAATTTTAGACAACCACATTATCCCCTTACAGACTCTTCCCTGAAAGTGCATCTTTGCAATGACTTGTACAGCAGTGTTTTTGTAGTAGCAAGGCATGTATTAAAGCAAATGCCACTATAAGGCCCTCTATTCATGTTTCTTCGGAGGAGTTTTATATGGTGTCTTTCCATGCAGAAAGTTAGCAAACCCTTCTGTCCACACAGGTGTGTGAAAGCCTAATATAGCTGATGTGACAAGTTAATAAAATCTTCCGGCTTCTGTGGCAGTATAAACATTAAACAACAAAAGCTGATTCTGCAGGTTAGCAGCAATCACCAATAAGAGGTAGAGGCCACATCTTCAAACAGCACAGTCCTACAGAAAGGGAGTGCACAGTACTTTCTGAGCAAGAGTGCTTTCCAGACGGGTTTAAAATAAAATATTGTTGCTAGCCATGAAGTGAGTTATCTGTAACTCATCTTAGAGATTTTCACCTTAGAAAGCAGGATAGATGTGGAAAAATTTTCAGTATAAAACTGCTGGGAAAAGAGTTCACCTGGGGAGGAATTTCAGCTTACCAAAGGCATGTTTGACAGGTATCACGTGTCAAACATTTGCCATTACAGATGTAAGAGCAGTTGTCTGGTAAGATTAAATCTAAGAAAACTTGGGAATTACTTAAATTATGATTAAAACACACTTAAAAATAACCGGAGCCTGAGGTATAGCAGCTGTGAAATCGTAGCATTTAAAGCCAAGACAAACACCACTCTTCTCAGTTTTGCAACCAATTCAGCTGTACAGGAAGAAAACACTAACTTGCATTTACTTGGAGCATATTTACCAGAAAATATGGCACACAGATCGGAAAACAGCAAAAGAGAGAGAGGCTAACACATTCATGTTGTAGTGGTCTCTTAGTTCTCAAATGTTTTTTGCATCTCTCATCCATACTGTATCCAGTTTTTCATTATCTTTGAAAAATGTTGTATATTGGAATGGATCACTCTCATCAATTCATCAACAGAATAATTTTTTCCTTGTATTTAGTTCCACACTATGTTGATAGAGGAGCACTCCTACAATTTATTATGTACTCTAGCTACTAAGGTATAACTCAAAAGTAATCCACCAGGTAGGTTTTATTAAACTTTTGCTATTTTGGTTTTATTATATTGGGTTTGTAGCTTTTAGTCAGTGCATAACGTGGTCAAATACCTTATGACATCCAAATATATCTATTTGCCTTTCTTGCTTAAATTTGTTACTTCAGCAAAGATTAAATTAGACTTGCTTCAGAAGATCCATTTTCCATATAAGATCATCAGCTGAATTAAATTTGTATCCAAACTGTTTATGAAATGATTTTTGCAAGAGATTTTTCATTATTTGTGTGGATCTCTCTAGCCCACCATTATTTAGATCATCCTCTTTGGGTGTTTTTTGGGGCTTTTTATGTTTGTTTTTTTTCTTTCAAGTCAGCATAACATTATCATTCTCCTCCTTTTCTAGAGGTTTAATACTTCTCTATTAGAACTCCTAGGTGCCATGTACTCCAACCCAATGATTTAAAAAATATTTTTATTCCTTTCACAACAAAGCACTTTCCCCAATGACTACTGAAGTTCATATCACTCTCTGATACAATCAAATCATTCTGATTCATAAATACTTGCTGGACCAATGTCTATTTTTATTTAAAAAAGTATTATCAACCTCCTCCTTTCTGTCTAATAAATTTCAATTTTATTCTTCTTGAATACTGTAAACTCCTTCTTCTCCCTATCTAGTTCTGGAGGTTTAGCTGAAATCCTTACTTGCCTGAACAACTTTCTGTTCTGTTTCAGAACTCATCCGCACCAGTTGTCATTTGGCAACTGATTTCCTATTCATTGTATATTTCCCATTAATTATATACCAAATTATGATAAACTATACAATATTGCTTTTAAATTTCAAATTCAATTTGCAGCTGACCAGAGTTCACCTCACCACATCACCAAAGCTTCTTGATTTTATACTGAGATGGGCTGGACTTCAACACACCTTGTGGGTGTTTTCAGAAGGCACATTTCCTTTACTTTGTTCTCTTAAAAAAATGCAGGAGAGGAAATTAGCAATTTGGAACTGAGTCTATTTTTGAAGAAGACAATATGATCTGATGGAGTGATTAAAAAGCTAAGATGCAAAAGAGTCATTCAAACAGCTGAAGAAAGCCGCCCCAGGAATGCACGTGGCTGGTATCCCCTTTTCCTTTTATGCACAGGCTGATCTCATGAAGCTGCTGTAAGTAGTAGCTGAGAGAAAGACTGAAATTTGGCATTAAAAATATTTAAGTGTTTAAAAGATGATTTAAAGACAAGGGAAAAATTAAATTACTAACCAAACTGATGATCTCTATACCACAGTTCATGGAGTTAATAGGAGATGAAGAAAATTATGGGTCAGTGAAGTTGAAGTGAAAAGGTGAGTAATGTAGAAGATCCGCATTCTCCAGAATGGAGATTTTCCGGAATAAACTGGAATCTTTGAATTGCAAATGTCTAAATGAATGAAACAACAAAGACTGAAAGTGGATGGATTAGAAAATGAAAGCAGAAGAAACAATCTGTCATCTTGACTTGCCTGAAGGAAAAGTGAAAATAAGAATGGAAGAATTAACAGATACATCTTTAAAGAAATGTTTATAGAAAATTTTATGGCTGCATCCTTTGTCATGCAATGCACAGTGAGCAGAGCACCTGGTGGCCTCCACAAAGCAATGGTAACAAAGTTCCTTAATTATAGTAATATAGATAAGCTGTTACAGCTGGCTAGACTGAATAAAAGTCTGATTTATAATTCAGATAAGTATTGCTATTCCTTGATTGCAGTATGAAAATACAAAGGAAGCAGAATCCATAGAAACTGAGAGGAAGCTTTGGGATTATAAAATTGAATGCTTGTTTTATCCTGCTAAACTAGAAATTGATGTGGGTGAAGCCAGAGTGTTTCTTTTATAGTACTGAAAGATTGTCAGTCTTGATTTACACCAGAGAGGAATAAACAAGATCACTACAAAATGGAAGGAGTGATATTCTGAACATCCCAACATACCCGTTTAATAGTCCTCACAAGAGCAAAGAGTCCACAAAGCCCATTCTCAGGATTACTTCTGCATTTCATCCAGACAGTTTAAATAACAGTTGAATAGATAATACACATGCAGGACAGAACAGTGTCTTGCAGTCTCTCACCTGATTTAACATTTAATATTAAATATTTTTAATATTATGATTCGTTCTCAAATGCCCCTTCACTTTTGGGATGGTGAGGAAGGGTATGTAGCTGGCATACATTTCAGTAGGCTCCTGGACTCCTACGGAGTATGTGCATACACACATATCTGCACACACATCTGCCTACGCATGCACAATCACTGCACGCACACACTGCACATACAGGGACATGTAGTCTCTTTCATGCACGTCGTCTAACACTAGTTTGGGACAAAACCTGCAGTGAGGTGCTGTGGGCTCAGAATCCCACAAGCTCAGGCATTCACCATACAGTATACCCACTGGAGAGCAGGAGATTAAACTACACCATGTAAAAAGGGGGTTTTATCCGCAGCCAGTTGTTGACCCATTTTTAAAAAGCAAATAATGGTGCAGTTGACCGTGCCCACCTAACTGCATGAAATGGACACCTACTACTGGAAGCAGTTTCTGCCACAAGGCCTCAACCTTGCAGAGGAAGAAGAACTTTCCTTAGAGCTCTTATTAGGCATCTAGGAGGGAGAGAGAATTTCAGCACATCCCTCTCTTCAGTGTTTCCTCTTAGGCATATTAAGGATTTTGGTGCTCAGTGTGCCAGTTTCTGTGAATGCATTTTAGAGTGTCTAAACCTGCCCAAATTGCTGTGGGGAATTTAGTCACTTGAACACAGCATTGTGGATTTTACTTCTAAGAAAGAAATCTAACTTGAAGACATGACAGTAGAAAGCATCACAACATCTAATCCCCTCTTGGCACTTGATCCGAGAACTTCACAAAGTCATAGAGTGGGAATTACCAAGCCATCTTAAGGGTCTCTCAGCCCAGCCTCTTGTATGTTCAGAAGATGTCTATTATTCTTATTGGGTAGTGTTACCTGTTTCAGGTATAGATATTTCGATTTACAACTGTATCTAAATAAGATTTCTATCAAAGAATGATGCAAGTGTAAAAAAATATTTTTGCCTTAGAAAGAGCTCTGGAATAAATATTTCCTCAATATTCTGTATTGCTGTTTCTCCTGAGGAATCTTCTGGCAGGGGACTAATGGAAAGAGCACCTTTCACTGCGGTAACTGTAGTAGTTCCCATGTGGATAAAACAGCTGGAAACGTATTCAGATTCTGCCAGGCTAGCTCTTCAGAGAGATGTCTCTAAGTAACTTTTTGTGATCTCAGTCCTGGCACGGAACGAAGGTACTGCAACTGCATTCCCAAGCTTTCCATCATATCATATGTTAAGCCTCTCCAGGTGGCAGGTAATCTAATAGTCATTGATAAACTCTTCTTCTGCTTTCTGTGTTCATGATAAATTGCTGAATGCCTCTCCAGTACCCTTAGAAAAAATAGAAGAGATCAATAATACACAAAGTATTTTAAAATGGCAAGTCCATGCTGTGGTGATGGAGAAATGGAATTGTTTCACCTCAAAGACTGGCATAAAACTTGCAAGAACCGTGACTAGTCGCTCATGGGGATTTTCTTTATTTTATTTTTTTTTGAAGAATAAGAAAGCAAGTGGACAGGAAAGCAAGTGAAAACAAGTGAAAGGTTCTGCCGATAACAATCTCCCTTGCATTTCTGTCACACCCTAGATTTTGCTAGAACCCCCCCTCTCCAGAGAGATAAACAGATTGGAAGGATCAAAGAGCTGGGTGGCCCTTGGAAGGGCCTCTATCAGCTTGTATCCCTTGATGGGCTAGGAGAAGATCATGAAGAAAAAGGAATCACCTTATACACAAATAATTGCCACTTCTAGATGTACAAACCAGACTAAAATGTCTGTATAGACATGATCATTGCAGTAAGGATAGAAACATCTGAAACACCAACACAACTGGCTTCTTCCAGTGTGTGGGAAAGCAGCTCAAAAGCCTAAGAGAAAACCTTGAAAAACATGCTCCTCCAGAATATGTATTCCAGATCGGCGAGCATAGTATGCCACAGATAGACGTCAAAATGCAGAGCATACTAGCAAGCATGCAGTCAGTTTTGAAAGGAGAAAACCATGATGGTGAAGACTTTATGTCACAGTACAGGTTTAACTCAAAACAAATTTTAGAACTCAAGAATCAGATTACCATGTACACACTGTAACAAAGATCACTCTGTGTTGTTTGTCCAAACCTTGTGTATTTTTGTAGGCTATAATTCCGTTAATCTGAAGTCTATGAATTGTGTTTTCAGTCACATACAACAAATGTTCTTAAGCAATTTTGGCATTTAGCACCACAGCAATAAATCTCGAAGCGCAGAACTGGGACAGACAACATTCACTGGGAAGTACAAAAAGTATCACAGATCACTGAGTCACCTCTGCTTCTTCTATAAGCTATTTATTATGCTGATCCTAAAACATACATGATATGCTACAGAGGCATTGTTTGTTCATGTCAGCTCATGCTTTACGCATTGCCTTCTAATTAGGCAGAATACTAAAGCTGATGGCTCAGTTATTGTACATTCGCACAATTCAGCTGTGTTTATGCTCCAAGTAGAGCTATCGTATAAGGATATTGACAGACTATTGAGATAGGAGTTTTAGCATTAATAATTTCTATAAAATGGAAGAAAAAATAAAACATACATTATCATGATCTGGTCCAAGAAGACACTAAGGAAATGCATGAGACGCACATCAGCTATTTTAATTACCATTTTTAAAGCTTCACTAGTTCGTTTATCTTTTGTGCTTAATAAGCTTTTATAACAGTTTTGTATTATCTTTAAATTAAATTTTTCTTCTCTACTTTTTTTTTAGAAGCTATGAAGTAGCTCATTTTGTTTCCAATATACAAATATTTTAAAAAATATATTCTTACAGTGACTCCTTACCATGATATTGTTTATCTGAATAGCTAATAAATGAGAACTTCTTCCACAAGACCAGTATTTCTCACTTATTTATATTCAGCTCTTGAATACAAATAAAAATAGGTTGACGTCCTAAATTCCTAAAGAATTCAGAGAGCTTAAGAGCTAATGCCTTGAGAAGAGGTCAGGGTCCTGTAATGTTCAAATATTCCTAATATCCACCTGAAATTACATGAATCCTTCTGTGCTTGGTAAAATTCTTCACAGTGCTTGTATTTCATTTGCTTTTTCCAATATCTGCTCAACAGCAAAGGCAGAGCCTTGCAGCAGGAATTTTTTCCTCAGGAATCCTGCTCTTCAAATGAGAAGGCATGCTTCAAAGAATTTTAAAACATTAAAATGTTAAGTGGGAATGCTAATGGAGAATATGTATTTTGAAGCGGACCTCTGTTTCAGGGTTAGGTAATGAGAAATTTCTAGTTTCTGGTGGTACTGCTGTTACATTGCATGATAGGTCACAAGTAAATTTGTCAGCCCACAGTAACCTCACTTCTTTCAAAGACATTACTCGAGATTTATCCAGTGTCACTGACATCAATAGTAAGATTTTAGTGCATTCCCAAAGGACTGCAAGTGCTCCAAATGTCTTCAAGTAAAGCCCAGAAAGAAACACCACCCATAACTAAATAGTTCAGAGAGGAGTTTCATTGGGATGTAAGGTCATGTGTCTTCTGCACTGTATAACAAGGGAAATACCTAGTAGAACACAAACACTAGTGTCACGGTAGTAGAAGAAGGTTTAACAGTGCTGGGCTTATTATGTTGTTTTCATCTCATAATTGTTGTTGGGGCTTTATGAAAATTTAATCTCCCTTGCCAAAGTTATTTTCTGATAATATTCTTGTTATTATTTTATATATTTTTTAAAGCATCTGGCAAAAACTAAAACAATTCCACATACATATCATAAACACAGCCACAATGCATACCATGTATGGAGCTAAAACTAAAGAGCATTAAAATAAAATAATGAAAAAATCTGTCAGGTTCTTAGGCTTACAAGAAGGCATCCAAATGTCTTCACTGCTTACCTACCCATCTAATTGATGCCAAAAGTGACTTAGATGCTGACAACTGTGTTTTGAGCATTCCCAAAGATGATAAGCATCTAGGACCTTTGTCCCATCTAAAATTGTTTGAGCTTCACAGGCAAAGTGTTCACTCCAGCGGACGTACTGTCTGATACTTAATATGTTTCGGTTTCACTGCATGGCAAAGGAGCATTGGTACTTTGATTTAAAACAGATATAGATGAGAAGGGCCTGCCTGTCTTCTCCCTATTAATGCAGAAGTAAGAGACTCACCCCAGAAATAAAAGACTGTAGTAATTGGCCTGATAGGAGTCAGATTTCCCTATTTCTCAGTGATCCGTGTGGAAGCTACAATCCAGAAATCACATTTGGAGGTGATTATAGACTTATATTATGGGCCTATGAAAAAACTTGCAAGAGCAAATGTTACTGTGAATCCTATGGTAAAGACAGACAAGCAGCTCCTGTCCCTCTTTCCATGACTTTTTTTTGTTCTATATTAAGAACTTTTTGCCTAAAACACAGAAATAATCAGAATTAAAGCAGGATTTAAAACATACATTAGGCTTTCTTTATGATATCTTTTCAGCAGTGGTAGAAATGCAAGTATCTGCTTCAATTTTTTTTGGCATTTTTTGTTTCCATCTTCATTCATCTTCTACATGAAGTCTGTGAGCTGGACAGGGAGGTTTCAGTAGCACCTACACACATCATTACAATAGAGGCACAATATCTCTAATACTAAAGGCCATTGCATGCTATTTTAGTTCCCTGAATACCGCACTTTATTCCTGTATAATCAGTAGTTTTATGGATAACATCACAACCAATGCTGTCATCCTGAATAACAAAACACCCCGAGAGCTTAAAGCAGAAGAGAGCAGGATTAGAGTTGGATTGATTTGTGGGTGCAAAAAGCACTGATCAGGCTGTCCACAAAATCCCACTTACTTCATTGTCCTCTTTTCTATTTTTGCAATACATATGATTTTCATTTTTCTAATTGAAAGGCTATCTCAACAAAACCCCTGTCCCTGAGTTTCATGTTCCAAACTATTTCATGGTCTGCCTCAAAAACGAAATCATGTTTCCATAAATGTATAATACAGCCTTTAACCAAATATATTGGAGTCCACGTCAAGATAGATTTTGTGTCCACAAATTTTAGATCCTTGGCTACTGTGGCAACAGTCAAAAACTGTCATATCTGAACAGTTATTTCTCCAACATGGTCAGAATAAAATATAGAACAATCCATCCAAGAAGTACTTCTACTCTGTATTATGTTTTTTTCCTAGATGCAAATAGAATAAATGTGTCCTAAGACTATGTTACTCTTCCTTGATTATCACTACCTCATATCACTTCAGTCAGAAACACATAGCTTTAAAACCATAAGCCAGAGGAGCAACAGCAAAGGGAGGTTAGCTTTAAAAGGCCCTTAAAAAGAACTGTAATTATTTGGAGTCATTAAATCTTTTTTATTATCTTTCTCTTAGGTGAAAGCTTTTAAAACCCAGTTCTCTGGAAAATGAACATTCATGTAATTGAAATAACAGCCATAACTACCAGAAATGAATCCTGTATGTTATCTTTTTCTTTTTGATTTCTTAAAATCAAAATGTAACAGATTGCCAGAGACAGGGAACACGTGTGCTAACTTTTTCATTTAATTGGATCTTTCTTGCAATGAATAGAGCTGTCTGCAAGGCCTTTTTCTTGTGCATTGAGAAATGCAAACAGACAGCCACAATAATGATGGCTTTTCAATGAAAACAATAACTCAAATAACAAGATGAAGAATTTTGCTAATGTCGAAAATGCCATTGTTTCCAAAGTGGTACTTCTTTTTCTGTTTTGAGTCTTCTGCTCACTGACGCTTTGTTGATATTATCATATATATAATAATACGTAGAATGCAGGAATCAGAAGAAATTCTCAAACAATCATAACGTGGTCTGGAATTGCTTGCGAAAAATATCTTTTAGTTTCTACCAGAGCTTCATTGTGTAAGAAATATTTTCTAGTTTGAAACCAGAAGTTCCAACTATACTCTTAGTCCTTCAGAATGCTTGGTTTTTCTCCGAGCTGAAAAATTCACTTCCCATGTATACATATATAACTGTAGATAAATAGGTATAGATATATATACCAATGTGTGGACTTCTCAACTACTTTCTTTCCTGGTGCTTGAGACTCTTATCTGCTGGATCATCTAATAGAGGAAGGAAGGGGGGATGGAGGCTTAGTGACAAGCTAAGACACTGCAGACTTTATGCTGGGGGAATGAGACTTCTAGCAAAGTTCCTTTAAACCTGGGGTATTGTTACCCTTGGCTGACATACAGTGCCATGAAATCTTCCCAGTTTTATGATTTTGTTGTTTGAGCCAGAGCTGGTCAGCAAGCCCTGCTGTGGGAAGGATGGCATGGTGTGGTGGGAATGGAGTCCACGGGAGTCAGTCTATAGTATACACAAGTGGCACACTTTTCTCCAGCTGAGTACAGAGTTACCTTGAAACCTGCAGCAACTTTGATGTTGCAGTTCACTTCCTGGGGAGTGGGACTGTAAGACTCAGTACACTGGAGACACATGGACCTGCAAGCCCCCTTAGAAGGTGTCTGGCAGCAGCACTAAGTCTTCTGCTCTGGGAGCAGAGGTCTTCCAAGAGGTGAAACAGATGGCTTCAAGTGCAGTGCAAGGAGAGAGAATAGTGTGTTCCCCTCTAGCTGCACCTTTAGGTGTGGGAATGCTAGGTTATGCAATAAAAGCCCATCTGCATACCGACAGAGGAGCACAGAGAAACAACAGAAGGTCTGGAAGCCAAATAACAGCTTGCCTTGCCTACTCCAGGCCCATCACAGGACTCATCAGTCCATCATATGCCCATTTTCACAAGCCTAGAGGCACAACCATAAGTGGGAACCCAAGGTCAGGACTCAGAAGAGGCACCCTGTTTTGGCCCCTCAAAGAACTGTCCCAGGAGAGCCCCAGCTGCATTGTCCAGGCATGAAACCCTTCAAGATGGGTCAATTCCAGAGCACCTTTCAAACTGAATGGTCTCCGCATAAGGGAAGCAGAACACATTATGTTATTCAGAGGAAGAGCATTTGGGGAGAAAACTACCTATGGGATGCATAGGACAGGAATCACAAGGAGGGAATGCAATAGATTTAAGCGATTTGGGATGAACAAGAGTGGGAAAATAGAGGAATAAGGTGATTAAAAGGGTCAGTTGTATGTAAATTGTTTGCTGGTCAGTACACTTGTCTAGCCATGTCATGCACTTGAATAATGCAGTCAGCCTTACCTTCTCTATGTGTAAAATTAAAACATAATGCTGCGGCACCTTCAGCTCTCTTGGACTGTCAGATCTGGCATGACATATTTTCCTCCCAACAGTACCAAATACAGTGATATACATGAGATCAAAGGCATATATGTGAGTCTCACTTTCCCGGGGGTGGAACAGAGTATCTTGTGGAAAGCTTACACAAGAGCCAAAATTTGGGACTGTGAGCACAAAAATTGTTTCTTCTTCCACCCACGCTGAGGAACAACAAGATGCATACCTTCCGGGGAAAAAATGGAGAACCGCACTAAGAAACCTGCTCTATCACAAACATGCTGAAAAGTCAAAGGTTCAAAAAAAGGTTCAAAACAAGAGTAAAGAATTTACAATATTTGAAAAACCTAGGAAACTATAGAGGATAAGCTAAATGTATATTTTCCTCTATGGGGGAGAGCGGACTATACTGGTCTTGTGAGTTACTCTGTGTCTTAGACAGCAGATGCTGTTTCTGTAACCTATCTCTTCCATTCACCACCTCGTGTAAACAGGTGTCTGCTCTTTGCAGGGTTAACCAAGGTCGTTAACTGTTTGCCCCTCTCAGCCACATACCTTTTGGTAAACTGTACTTTATGGATTGAACTGCATTTTTTGCTAAGAAAATGCAAGACCAAACCAACAATTTCTAGTGCCTTCCCTAAACTCCCACTGTGTTTCCAGAAGAGACAGTCATTCTTACACAGTATACCCACAAGAGATCAGAACAGCTCACTCTCTGCAGCATAAAGAAACAAGGAATGTTCCAAAGAAGTTTACATATAGTAAGAGGAAATTACAATACCTGAGCTCATCTAACAGATTGCTGCTGCTGGAAAGTGTGTTAGGTTGGTTTAATCTGTGTAGTGTAATGTTATCCCTGACGGAATACATGTGCAGCAGCAATAAAGCTCAATAAAAGTCCTCAGTTAAATCGTTGTATCCAAATTCATAACAGAAATGTGAGTCAGGGTGAATGGCGTTTCTTATAATCCATAGCTTGGATATGTTTAACTTTATTCTAATACTTAAAAGAGACTGGCTCTGTCAGATTCAGCAGAGTTTTCAGACACTTGAAAGACTGATACTTTTTTTTTTTATGTTACAATTTTATCCAGTTTCTTTTCATGCAGAACAATGGTTTACCGACTAGATCTTAATCTTAATGCAGCACTTTTATGGGTTGCAGATCAAGTTCTGAAGTACGTTTCAGGAGTTTTCATAATTTTTGCTCATTACTTAACACGTAAGGATACATACAAAAGCAACAACAAAATGCTCAGAGCACTAGGCATTACTGCCCACTACTAATTAATCTTATGCAGCACAAAGCTCTTCACATTAGATATGTTTATTGTGGATTTTGCAGGCTCAGTAGGCCACAATTCTGGTTCAGAACTGAGCTTTATGGTAATATAAATGTTCGCTAACAAGGTAATTGTTATTTTTTTGGGGATATTCTACTTCTCATTCTTCTTCCCTAGTTATCCCTGTTTCATTGAGATCAACATGATGACACAGATTACTCTCACACTTCCAGGCACGCATCTGGTAAACTCTTAAATATATGCAGTTATTACATCATAGTGATTTGGAGGATACCATGAACATCAGTAATGCGTAATAGACAAATGACTTGCCTCATCCCATGTCCTTTTGTAATTCCTTACATTCAGGGCAAGAATGGCCCAGACGCAGGTGACCAAAATTCTCTGGTTTTAGCACTTCATGTTGGTAGAAGCCCCTGAAGGCCCCACACCACCAAGTACGAAACTCTAGGCTAGGGGATTTTGAAGGAATTTAGACTACGTTGTCAGACACAAATTTATGTGGTCTTGTGTCTGTTGCTATTTAAATCTATAATAATAATATAATATAATAATAATCTAAAAATGCTATTTTGGGGGACTTTGAGGGTTTGGGGGTTTTTGATTTTTGATACTGTGTGTCCTTCTCCTCACCTTTTCCCTCTTGCAAATTCATTACAGTGGCTGTCCAGCCTCCAGGGATATCTTTACACTTCTGCTATCTACCTGACATGAAGTACTTGACCAAGTACTTCTCAGTGCCTTCCCAGTTCCTGCTGTAGACACTTTCTTCAAACAACAGTGGTTTTCCTTGCCTGGAGACATGCTCCACTTACTTACATTGCAATAGAATACATCAATCTATGTACATACTACATTCTTCCAAAGCCAGTGACCTGGTGTCTCATTTAAACATCATCTTAAGCTTTGAGATCATAAAGGTTTCAACTCAGAAACCTTCATTCAGATAATGGAGGCACTACAATAAGCAACATCTTTTTATTTATACAAATTTATCATTCTGGATATTACACTTTTTTTATTTACAACAGTATACACTAAACCCGCATTTACCAGGAGTTTGTTTTGTCATGAGATCCACCATCATCATGGCTTTTAGAGGATATAATGCTCCATGTTTCTGACAGCTATGAATGAGTTTGTTTAAGCTCAAAACTTAATTCCACTGTTACATGAACTGTCAACAGTAGTTTTGGCACAGGTTAGATAACTTTCAAATCTTCACCTTCTTATAAACCTTTTCAATGACAAGCAAATGAATCTGGCAAATGAAACCTCAGATAAAAAAGTAAAGCACAATTTATAAATAACTTGTTCAGTCAAGGTGCAAAATAGCAGAGAAAGGGACCTGAAACCATTAGAGTAGGTGGTAAAAATAATAATAAATTGAGAAAAACAACAACATGATTTTGGAAACCAGATCAAGTGTCTTACAAATGCAAAAAAATCACCTAATAGCTGCAAATCTTTGTTGTAGCCTCTAAATAAAGATAACTATGTATTTTTTGTTTATTCTACTGAAAATTGACTATATATTTCTGCACATACAGTTTGAAATCCTAGTGAATTTATTAATACAACTAAAATGCAACAATACTGTCTCTTAATCTTGAAATCAAATCAATATAACAATATATGAGTAATAACCTGGAATGAATCAACTAATTCCATTCCTCGAAATCCACAGGTATGGTGTTACCTAACCTAGTATGAGCCCTCTGAAACAGTAGCCCCAGATATTAGGAGGACAGGGCTTGACATCAACATAAGGCTTCAACTGCACAATTTTAGAGTGCTATTTTTCAAGCAACAGGTACAGCTAATTCTTATCCTGCCTAAGTGTTATCTTGGAGTATGGAAAGTCTTGCAACTCTCACTCTTCCTTTTTATGGTGAACTAGTTTTATGTATATGCTCAAAACCTATGGCGAACAGTGACTAAGTTAGTAATTTTTATAAATGTATCAATGGACACACTAATATTTTAAGAGAATTTCAATGATACTATAAAATTATGGACAGTAGTAATACATAAACAAAAATTTATGAATAATAAAGAACCGTTCTGTAGTTTGCATAGTATCATACATTTAGGAACAAGCACACACTATGGATGCAGTAGTCTGTCAGAGCTGGTATGACATTCAAAGCAGAACAAAAAATAGACCATGTCACTGAAAGACTCTGCCCCAAAACAATAAGGAGGGATCAAAAGTTCCCTGCCTCTGCAACAAGCAGGGATCAAAAGCTGCTATTTCAGATACCAACCACATGGCATCACTTTTAGTTAGTATCTCCAACCATGCTTTTCCTTTGGGCCTTGGCTCTGGGGTTGGTGCAATAAGAAGAGTTTCTCACTTTTTTCTCCCTTTTAGACTGACAGGACAGCAAAGGCTTCCATTACGATGTGGATGCTGAAGAAAGACACATCTTTTTGATATTTATGAATACCAAACTTCGCAGCTGAGATGACAGGTCTTTTCCTCCTCGGGTACTTCGACAGAATTATTTTAAACAAAATAAATGTTCAATAGTTTTGCTCTGATAGCATGAATAGGGTAACAGTTTGATCTTAAATCATATAGGCACTTCCCAAAGATCATTTCTTTTTACTATTTGTTGTGATTGGCTTAGCTCTTGTTTCTATCAGAAAAAAAAGATGTGTTTCAAAGATGTTATCAGCAACATCTGGAAAGGAGATGTCCTCACAGACACAGCATTAATGTCATCATCCCTTTCATCTTCCTGATGCTTAGCTTGCTTAATTTCCTTTCTTGTTCTTTGTATGTTCAGTGACCAAATGACTAATATTTTCTCCCTGCTTTCCCACCATTAAACTTCCCTTATTTTCACTTACATTTCCATTACCCAAACAAATTTAACAGTAATCATGACCCTTCTTGGTTACTTTGAGGAAGTTGAAGTTATTTTCTTTATCTGATCAGATAAAAGTAATTATTGGCAACACATCTCTGACTCATATTAATATATATTTCTTAGCTATCAATTAAGTAATAACTTAAGAAACAGTTTACATGGTTTAATTTTACACACAGAAAGCCCTGCTCATGTAAGCCAGCATAGCTATAGTAACACAAATTGTGAAGTAAGGTCCAAAATGCCTTCTTTAGATGAGGTATTTAGATTTCGCAACACTGGGTATATGTGAAAATAATAATAGAGGCTATTTTTAGGAGATTTTTCCTTAGCTATTTCTTATAGTTCTTCTATACCACTTTTTGTCCAAATAACAGTTTTATTTCACAGTTTTAATCAATATTTCGCAGTGTAGAACGTGTATTCTACCTCTGCCAAGACTAGATCGTAAACTGGAGGAATTTTGCTTCTTTTTATTCTTTAGTCAGCACAAAATATACATTTTTATCTAATGAGGAGACACAGAGTTTTCTTTCCTGAACCTACAGCTACTGATCTGATTAAGCTTTTACCCTGAAAGGTATTCTGTTTTAAAATAACATTTAATCTTCTTTTCAAAGGAAGACCAGCTGGCATTTATTTTTACCTTCTAAATTTAGGAAGCAATGCCAAGCTCTATGGGAAAAACATCAAAAACTAGAGAATTATTTTTTTAAATATGCTGAAGAATTCTCAATTCACCAGTTGTTTTTTTTTTAGCCAGTTTTACAGTTAGACCTAAGATCACTCCTACTGAGCAGCCAAATGTACAGGACCTTTGGGCATCTTTACACACACTGATATGAACCCTGCAGAAGTTCTACCGCTGCTAGAGCACAGCACATTTTGAAAGTTTTCTCAAGCCCCACAGACTTAAGTAAGAACAATTTTCCTAAATTCAAGACAAAAACCAGCCTGTGATCTCACTCTAAGATATGATGTGTTTTCAATATCGGGTGAAATTTCCAAATGCAAACTCTTGCATCACATGAAACCACTCTTCCCTCATATTGGTGTTTCTGCATCGTTCAGATAAGTACTGGTCCAGGAAGTGAAAGAAGGAGCGAGACTTTCATTTCTCCTATATATCAGTGTGGTAAGTGTTTGCAGTCTGATCTGAAACTGTTGACTTCTCCCTTTCATTATGGTTTTTTCTTCCGTTGGAGGAGAGTCAAACGAGATGGAAATGAAATGAGGTGGAGTGTGTCAGTGTGAGAGTACACATGGAGGCATTAACCTCAGATGGGGTAAATCATTGTTTTTCTCAACAAAGCTCACAGACCTCTGGAACCATACCCAGGCTGAAGGACTGACCTGTGTTGAGTAAAAATGCCAGAGAGAAGTGGCCACTTTAACTAACAAGGGACATGCTTGCTAAAATTAGAATAATTGCCCTAGTAATGATTAACTGTGCTGTAGACAATGCACAGCTAATGAAGTATCTGCTGTCTAACAGCCTATGTCATAAAAGGCTTCCTTTTTCATCTCAGCCTACACATCAGGGGCTTCTACCCCTTTGAGGAAGAAAGGAAGATAAAACTTACAGGGAAAAAAAAATGGATTAATGAACACATAGCGCTTAAAACAAAATAATAAACTGACACTGCTTTGTAAATAACTAAAAATCCTGCAGGAAATATCATATGCAATTCAGTTATGTTTTATATATATGTATACTTTTATTTGATATATACACATTTTTCTTCAAAGTTTAGTGTTATATCTATGTATTTATTATATCTATGTGTGTATATGTTCTAAATCTATGAAACAAAAAGCTGCACGTGCACATTCATAATTAGTAAAGCAAGAAACTAATTCTGTGTCAGTTGGGAATTAGCAAGATGAAGAACTTCTGGGCTCAAAATAAAAAACCACTTAAAGACTCTTTTGTGTTACAGAGAACCTTATCTGAAACACACTAACATCTCAGGAAGACAGTTTCCTAGTACGACAGTTTTCTGAAGTTAAAGAACGTTAAATATCTTCTTAGTTATCTGTCATGTATGTACTTGCAGGGAGTCCTGTGACTCCCTGGCAGATGGTAGGAGAAAAAGCAGAAAAGCAGAACATCAGAAACCCAGTTAAAGAATCGTGGATAAAAAGAATGAAGAAACAGTACGCCATCAAAGCACACAGACTCCACTTGGTCCCGTCATCATTTGCCATTGTAAGCATGGAGAAATAAAACTGTGCACTTACAGGGACTGGACGTCTTCCAATTCCCCAGAACTTCCCCTCTTCCCTTGGGATATTAATGCTTTAGAGGCTTGTTGAATAAGAGCTTAACTCTATTTTGGAAGGTATCTATTTCCCACCTTTTAAACTTCCCTTATTTTCACTTACATTTCCATTACTCAAACAAATTTAACAGTAATCAAGATCTGTTACTGTTAATTATTATGATATTGAAGAGAACTGGACAGTCCTCTTCAATATATTCATCAATGACCTGGATGAGGGGATAGAGTGCACCCTCAGCAAGTTTGCTGATGACACAAAGCTGGGAGGGGTGGCTGACACACCAGGTGTCTGTGCCGTCATACAGAGAGACCTGGACAGGCTGCAGAGTGGGGCAGAGAGGAACCTTATGGAATTCAATAAGGGCAAGTGTAGGGTGCTGCACCTGGGGAGGAATAACCCCATGCACCAGTAGAGGTTGGGGGCTGACCTGCTGGAGAGCAGCTCAGTGGAAAGAGACTTGGGAGTCCTGGTGGACAACAGGATGACCATGAGCCAGCAATGTGCCCTTGTGGCCAAGAAGGCCAAGGGCATCCTGGAGTGCATCAAGAAGAGTGTGGCCAGCAGGTTGAGGAAGGTCATCCTCCCCCTCTACTCTGCCCTGGTGAGGCCACATCTGGAGTACTGTGTCCAGTTCTGGGCTCCCCGGTTCAAGAGGGACAGGGAACTGCTGGAGAGGGTGCTGCAAAGGCCTACCAAGATGATTAGGGGGCTGGAACACCTCTCTTATGAAGAAAGGCTGAGGGATTTGCGTCTCTTCAGTCTGGAAAAAAGACAGCTGAGGGGGGATCTTATCAACACATAAATTCTTAAAGAGTGGGTGTCAGGAGGATGGGGCCAGGCTCTTTTCAGTGGTGCCCAGTGACAGGACAAGAGGTAACGGGCACAACCTTGAGCATAGGAAGTTCTACCTAAACATGAGGAGGAACTTCTTTACCCTGAGGGTGGCAGAGCACTGGCACAGGCTGCCCAGAGAGGTGGTGGAGTCTCCGTCTCTTGAGACATTCAAAACCCGCCTGGACGCATTCCTGTGAAACCTGCTTTAAGGTGACCCTGCTCCAGAGGTCCCTTCCAAACCAACACATTCTATGATTCTATGATTCTATACTGTCCATATCCAAAGATAAGTTCCGAGGCAACCGCGCCAGGGGGTGTAGAATAACATACTTCCTTCCTAGATAGCAGTTTGGCCTTATCACATTCAATATTTGAAAGTGTGTTATTTCTAGATTTTGAGGGTGCGTAAATTTGCAGAAATGAAACAGTCTCGCTTCAAAAGTTAACATCCTTGGTTAAAGGTCCTTGTAGAAGTACTAAATTCATGCATGTGCAAACAAAATCTGAGCTCAAAAAATATAAATAGGAAATCTTGCCACTGAAAATAGAAGGATCCTTGGAGTGAAAAGTAAATGCTACTGTTCTTAAGTTTTTATTTGTACTGTCTGCTTCTGAACATATTTGCTGCCCATCCATGTGTCAGTAAAATGCAACAGCTTGCGAGCAAAGAAGGATTATTTGCAATTTTTTAAAGGTTTCTGAAGCTTTGTTTCTTTAATTTGATACAAGGTGAGGTCAAGGTGATAACGACCTCTCTTTTGCTGCAGATGTGTTAAAAGGCTGTAGAGATTTCAGAGAGTGTCTGTAGAAGGGTTTTTATCACTGTGAGGGTGAACATATTTCCTTTCTCACATATGCAGTTTGCAATGCTGCCATTCATCTGAGAAAAGGTCTTTTCTTTCCCCCTCCATCTGTTTCAGTTTATGCACACACAAAATTCCCAGTAAGCCTAAAGGAAAGGGAGGAGTGTCCACTATACATTGCTACTTCTTCATTCTGTTCTTGTGTCATACTGCCCTGGATGAATTTTTTTACCTTCCCTTGGCCTCTCAGAAACTCCATTTCTTCTGACATTATAATCAACCATGTTCAGTCTCAGTCAAGAAATACACATTTCCCACAGGCAAAGATTTTTAAAGTATCTGGAACTGTATATTACCAGTCTCCAGCCAGGTCATGGTAGGACCCTGTGATTAGATAGGGATCATTTAAAGCATTTTCTTACATGCATGACATAGCTGCCGTGTTCCTGGTTACATATTTAAAGTATCCGACAGCATCCCAGTTACACACTGTTCTAGATTATAGCAGTGCAATATGGATCAATATACACTAGTTACCGAGGTGTGTCGTCTAAAGCATCTTGGCATGCTTGCTACCTGCTTTATTCTTTACAGTGGTGAGTGAGTTGGATGACATTAAAAATTCATGTTGAAAGAAGAGTGTTCCTCAAGCCAGCTCTTAAGGTCCCCTTTCAACTTCTGCCATCAGTGTCCTGATAGCCACTTGGCTAATGCTTTGAGTTATGGACATTTTCCCTATGGACTGACTAGCAATGAGATGCAGGATCCCTCTTCTTCCCAAATAGCTTGTTCCCCTTAATCGTACTTCAGCTTGTTCCTTAGATCCCAATGCTCGTTACAGCTCCTCAGCAGAAGTTAAATGATCCCAAGTCAAATCCATGCAAAACAGCTGAAATCAGATCATCAGTAGGAACAAACATCAAGATTAGCTGGATCTCCCACAGAGAAACCTCAGCTGAATGCTCAGCTGAGAAAGGAATGTACCCGGCTGCAAAGCTAAACTGGTCATAAACAAGTAAAGGAGAATAATAATATCTTCACATTTCAGACAAAAGTGGAGTTTTAATATATCATCATCTGCTAGAAATGACTGTTCAAGACTTACATTTTTATGTTACTATAACTTCTCTACCATTGTAGCCAGCAAGTAAAATTCGGCTGAAGAATGATTTATTCTTTTTTACATACTCTTTATTAAAGAGAGAAAAAGAGAGAAGCTGAAAACTTTAATTTTCCCCTCTAAACCATAACTCGTTGCCAGGAAGATTTATTGAAAGAAAAAACAAACATGTAAAAATTAAAATAGGGTAACAGAAAGAAAGAGAGAAAGAAAGAGAGAGAAAGAGAGAGCAAGAGAGGAAGAAAGGAAGGAAGGAAGGAAGGAAGGAAGGAAGGAAGGAAGGAAGGAAGGAAGGAAGGAAGGAAGGAAGGAAGGAAGGAAGGAAGGAAGGAAGGAAGGGAGGGAGGAAGGAAGGAAGGGAGGAGGGAAGGAAGGAAGGGAGGAAGGAAGGAGGAAAGAAATGAGAGATTTGTAAGGAAAAGAAGCACAAGAATTGTACAAAAACAATTAGGAAATAAAAAATAAATATATAATCACAGACTGTCCTTGCATGACATCACCTTTAAACAGTCATGAGTTAAACATAGAGCTTGTAGACAGGAAATAACTTTCTATGTATATTTGCAGAATACAATAACAATAATAGCAAGACAAAGAGCTGTCATTTTTAGGAGAATCTGGAGTTTTACTTTGTTTCTTAGAGCTCACACTATCATTTAAATACACTCTCATTAGCAATTATCCCACAGAACAAGATTAATTTCTTCTAACAAAGAGGCAGGCTAAGTCTAAACTGTTTACTTTGTAAATACTGTTTACCTTAAACTAAGGGTAAAATGCAGCTTTATTAGGTGAATTTTCCATTTCAACTCTTTTGCCTGAGCTATTTAAAATATCTTCCTTTGAGAAGGGATTGATCTAAAGACACAAGAAATGCAAGCATAATTTTTAAATTAAAATAGATTCTTTACAGGTGTTTTAAGTAAATATTAGGATTTTGTTCCTAAATTCCATGTATGTATATTTAAAAGCTTCTTATCAAATAAGATTTAATCAATGTCATGCACTCAGGGACACAGTAAGGAGATCCACGAGAGGGTTTTCTACATTCTTAATTGACTAAACTTCAAGGAGCAGAAATAAAATCATAGATGTCAAGGTCTGAACATCCAAATTAGCTGCTATTCATATAGCCCAGTCTCGGCTGAGACACTCAGCTGCAAAGAAGCATACTTGTCTACAAATACAAGCTCGTTGTAAGCAAGTAAAATAATGAATAGTGGAGTAGAAAATCAGAGACCGCAGTGTCATAGTTTTAAAAATTACAGTACTTTCCTTTTTAATATCCCAGGATTTTTGTTCTGCTTGTTTTACCATAGCTAAGTCTGTATGTTTACTATGCTTATGATTTCCCTAACAAAATCCATACATGAAGTTTTTGAGAGGCTGAGAGACAGGAAGGACTTAAAAAAAAAAAAACTTTCATGTCGTAAGTTTGAGGGGTGGAGGGAAGGGAGGGATATTGATAACTATGAAGAATTTGGAACTGGGGCAAGAAAAGCATGCAGAGAAAATCTATTTCCAAGGCAGGGAGGGAGACAGAGAAGGAAGTGGGTCTGGGTGTGAGGAGAGAGGCAGAGCATGAGGGAGATGGGGTCAGAGACAGAGGGTGTATGAGAGAGAAAGAGAGCGACAAATAGAGTGAGAGAGGCAGTGTGAAAGAGAGAAAAGGGGGAAAAGAGGAGAGAGACAGGGAGAAAGAAAAGGAAGAATGGGGGTAGGTAGGGAGAAAGTGTGTGTGAGGAAGAAAGAAGGACAAGAGACAACTCATTTTTGCTTTATCTTAGTATGACCAAGAATGATTTCTCAATCTAATATGATCTAACGAAAAGTAAACATAACTTCTGAAGAAAAATAAACTTTGTTTTCCCGCCAAAACTTTTCCTATTTTGCTAAATTGGATTTCATCTTCCTTTCTAAAAACTCTCTCAAAACCAAAGCTTTTCCCCTTTTTACCATCAGTGCCAACCAGCCGTAATCACAACCCTTACACCAACTGCAAGGTCCTATCAAGGAAACAGGTGTGCACCGTCAGGGCATAGTAGATTTAGACTGGAGTACTGCAAAGCCATGATATCAGATTACTTACAAATAATACATTTCTACCAGTAAGCCAGTCAGTGAGTCCAAGTGCAACAGACGTGGAGCTTAATCTCTCTGCCATCCCTTCTGCTGTGAAGTGGTGAGTGACTATTTGGGTTCTGCTCTTCCGAGTGCTGTGATCTACTGATCACAGAAGCGGTATTTCTGTAAAGCAAATGTATCTGAGAGTGATTCAGTATTAAGCTGGGATGAGAAAAATCAGCAATTTTATTATAATTAGAACTGTAGTACAGAAGCACAGAACAAGCAAGCAAGCAAAAAAAAAAAAAATCCCCGCAGACAAACTCCCAGCCCACCCCTCATTTGTCATCTTCCGAAGATTCAGTCTGCAAGAGGCAGTTCATTATATGCACTATGTGCACTAAATAAAATAATCTCTTCTAGCCACTGATTAAAATGAAGACAGCATTTTAATAGGGTGACATCAGCTGCAGCACTTCAGCTGGGCTATGGCTGCTGTCTTTGAAAGACTTTGATTGGCTAATCACTGCTGTTTTTCTGGGTTGCTAACTACAGACTCCAAGCAGAACAAATTCACTCCTGATGGCGTCTCGTAGCACACAAAGTGGAATAATGTGAATGGAGGCCCAAAAAAAGCAATTAACGTGGAATTAAAAGCCTCTGCCAGAACTACCGGACAATCTGCAGGTGAGCAACAGAGATATGAAGGGTTACTGTGTGCTTCCTGGTGAGCTGTCACCAGCTTTGAGCAAGTGACCCAAAATTAATTGCTCATTCAATAATGTTCATTAATATGATTTGTATACTTTTTTCTAAAGGATTTCTCTGATCTCATCTTACAAGTTTTACTAGGCTGCCAGCAAAAAGACATGCAGAACACCCTGAAAAAGATAAAGGAATCGTATTCTGCTTTGATCCATTCCCATGTCAGAACACCTTTATTAAAGGATGAAAATGGGATAGTTTCTCTACCAATACCCATGATCATCTTCCCTCATCTTTGTAAGCTGTTGCACAGGCTATTCTGGGAAGAAGTCTTCCCAAATACAACTGTGCTACTGCTCTCCATGTCGATCCATCACAGGAGCCTCCAAAACGGCCAGGGTGCAAGAGACACATGATGCTCAGGCAGTAAAGCTCAGTTTGCTGGCTGTAGCTTGTCAGCTCAGCCTTGCTTTGACTTCCTCTTCCCTATATTGCTGGCAGGGGAAAGGAAAAGGGTGTGGTGGTACAATAGGGGGAATGACAACATCCTATCACTTGGAGCTTGCATCATGATGACCAGAACAACTTAAACCACAAAACCAACCTCTCATGGGACTAAGGTTTCATCTTTTTGTCTATATATTATTTCAGTCAAATTGCCAGTCAAGAGGGTTGTAAACTTTTGAAAACCATTGCTAAGAGTTAAGTGTTTTCACTGCAGCGATAAGAAGCATCAAGTCGTGATGCATTTATGTGATTCTCCCTGGAAAATATGGTTATTTTAAAAAATACAGGAATGCCTGTGGTGTATAAACCTATTACACGCTCATCTGCCAAGCATCGTGTTAGCCTGAGAGTATTTAATGCCACCAATGTTTAGTCCTGCAGTCCTCATCCAGGCAGTTTTCAGAAGATATTAGCCCTCTCAGGTTTCCAGTGCCAGTGCATAGAGGAATTAAGGATATTTGCTAGGGTTTGCCTAGGTCTCTGCACAGAGCTACCTCTACAAAAAGCTTAGTTATAGTTCTCTATTATGTTTGTCCAATATCAGGAAAAAAGATAACCAAGTGTTGGGTTTCCCACCATGGTTTCCAGGCAGTTTCCTACAGACAGTGACCACAGATCACAGGGTTTCTTTGCTTGTAATGGTTTGGTGACTGTCAGGTCTCTCAAGGCCACTTCAGCTGAGCTCAGCTGAGGCCAAAGACTACTCTAACATTGCTGAGGGGATGCTGCGTGGGTCAGGAAACACAGAGATGGACACATGCAGCTTTGCAGTTCATCTCTTTTACCAAGCAAACTAAAGATGTCAGAGCTGCAGCTGTCCCATTAAATTATATATATTTACAAGTTCTTGCCTTCTTAAAATTTGCATAAACACTCCATGCATATTTTATAGAAAAACTGACAAAACACATTTAGGGAAAAGTGGTATGAAATAGCTGAATAGGTTTGGGGAAAAAAAAAAGTATATGCAGGCCAATTATGATCACATTCACTTAGTGATATAAGATAATGAGTCAGAAAAAAGATGATATGAATGTTGTCTTCTTTTCAAGGACAAAGCTTGTGGAACTTCAAACACAAAATATAATTTTAGATGAGAGACCCATTAAGTAGTTTTTTCTTTGTTTTTAAGATTTTCAGAATAAGAGGAGAAGTTAAAATTGCCTCAATTATAAATATTAAATATGTGAGGACTATATTTTTACCTTTTGCTTGTGGGTTTGCATTGTTTCTTGAAAAACAATCAGACATACATCTTTCCCCCCAACATCTTCCCATACTTAATAATGTATAAAGTGAGGGTTTACAATCGTATTTTTAATAAGACACAAAAACACGCTCCCCATCCCCCTCTTTGGTATTCAGTTAAGTACTAGTTTCTTATTTTGTTCTTTAAATTTTCAGGCAAATGAAGAGCCTGTTGGAGAAGCTGGTATTTTAGAGTTCTTAAAAACCAAGTTTTATTTTAAGTAGCGCTTAAATCATTTTTAGGCATTTCAGTACATAAATTGCAGAGTATATAAGTGCTCAAGATTTTGCCTACAACTGTGTCACATTCTCAGTATATAAGGTCTCCCTTCAGCTAAATGGAGTTTGACTGATGAAGAACTAAATGATTTGGTGCTGCATTCTGAGTCCTACATTGTGATAACATTCTTCTTTCTTTGCCCTGTCATTGATAAAAATAATGCCATTATTCCTTGAGTAAATGGTTTCAAAATATCAGCTACCTTTATGTAGAAGTTTATTTCTTTTTTTTGCACACAAGCAGTACCAAAAACACTCATATGTCTCTACATCTATTTCTGCATTTTCACAGAGTAAAGTAATTCCCTCTCAGTAATGGGATCCTATCCAGCAGATGTTAATTTCATATGATTACAAGACATAGATAGAAATAAATGAGCATACAGACTTTTCTGAGATCCTTTTAGTCATCTGCATTCCCTTTGAACTAAGACTTTCACAAACTTTCTTGTGTGAAACATCATCTGAGGACATGATCATATGGAAGATTGTTTTGCCTATATTTTGAGCTGAATAGAAGGACCATGCAAAAAATCAGAATATGCTTGGTTCTGTTAGCATGTCTTGAAAATAAGTTAATTAATTCTGCTAAGAGGCCAAAGATATTAGTGTAGCAATGGATTTAAGCTAATGCAATAAAATAGGTTTAGGCTCAAAGCTGACTTACATTCAGTGAGCTCAGAAAGTGGGCTGTAATCTCCAATGAAGTCATTCCTCGAGTCTCTCTCATATTTGCTACCAGTGTATTACTCCAGTTCATTCTCTTTGTGAAGCTTTTCCACCTTACAAATTGAATTCTCTTGGTGCTGAAAATTTTTTCCCGCTGTAAGAGATCTTGTAAGATGTCAATTCTTGACACATCACAGGAGCGAGACCACAACACCCCATGTTTCTCACAGAACAATCAATATGCAAGAACTCAGCAAAGCTGTTTGGAAAAGTATTAATTGTCATTATTCATTCTCATTTTTAAAGAATGTATAATGTTAAAAAATTTTGGATAACAGTGACGATTTTTCTAAACAATTCTAGGTTATGGTTGCCTCTATTCTAGGGTGTTCAGCATGAGGGATTTTGAAAAATCCATATTTTTCATCCAAAAATGCCTCACCTATCAAATTCTGAAAAGCATAGCTTCTGAAACTGTTTTGTCTTAAATATGAAACTTCCATGACTGGTCAGTTTGAGAACATTTTACTTTGAATATATAGAGTATACAACTTCCACATGTCTTCCTGAACATCAGAAGTTTTCTTAATACTAGTTTAGCACAAATTTTCACTTTATGAGTGGGGTGGAATAGATTTTGCTAAGGCCTATGGGTTTCTTCTAAACCTCATGGGATGCTTGCTACGATTGACATATTTTTCTGCAGAAAATAAAAGTGACCATTCACTGTTCTAGGCAAGTATACATGTGAAGTGATAACACTTGAAAGAAGAGAAGAAAGAAAAGAAAATATAGAACCCTATGTATTAATGTAAGAGTGACTGCGACTTTATACTGGCATGAAGATAAACAAGTTTTACATTGTGGACACCTATCTCATTCTCCGTAAGCGATGAACAACTTTACTGGTTTTCTCTGCTAATTGTTTAACTCCGATAACTGCAAGAGAGAATTTGTTTTAAAAGTATGAGGTACCCGGAAAAAGGGGACTGATTTGGAGAATGTCAAAAAGGTTACACTAATCTCTTACTTCATGCAATTGAGAGATAAGCGTGCCATCATTTCTTATTTCACATATATTTGCCAGCTAAATGGATGGGTTAATGTATTGCTCTTTCACTGAACAAATCTTTTGTGTAGGCTTACATTATTTTGAATATAAGGAGCCTGAAAATCGAAAATCATCAACCAGCTAAAACTTGCCTAATATCACAGAAATTCAAAAGGATTGATGAAGATTTTATTGACTTCTGAGCATTAAATATTATCTTTGAAGAGATGTATTGTCATTACTCAGGCAACATGACAAATTTCACAGTAGTACTTTGCTAACTGGAGCTAATATCTGAGAAAACTTGCAGAGCTTCTGCTGTCATAGGCTGCCGGGCTTTTTCTTTCGTGGATACAGTAACCCACACCTTCTCTGGTTTGCCGCTCTGGCTGAAATATTGTCAGGTGCGTACATCTGCAACTGCATCACAGACCACACCAGACGCCCACCCAAGCAGTGTCCTGTTAGACGATGCAAGTTACTCCAAGGTTCCAAAGCATTAACCAGAGGCTTCAAAACTTTACTCCCTAACTTCCAGTAACTTTTAAACAATAAAGCTCAAGTAATATCCCACGGTCTTTAGTAAATCTAGCATACACCTGTGTAAGCTCACAAAGACAGACCACTGCTTGAGGACTTTGGGCAATTGCTTCAAAAGAAAGGACAAGAACCCGGCCACTGAAAAGTAACAGAATTGCCTACCCATTTCTTCTTCATATGTGAGACATGGTTGAAAAAAACCCCAACAACAAAACCACTTTGTACTTTTATGTATGCATATGCAAATTAAGAACAAATTGAATAAGTATGCTTCCTGAGCACTCTATAATGATGCTCAAGTCTTACTTGTGTGTGGGAACAGCTTTAAAAAATAGTATGTGGCCCTAGCAGTTGTGATATCCCTAATTAAGAAATGCTACATCTGCTCATTTGTGGTTCAATTTTCTCTCTTTTACCCCTTTATGTTCAGCCTGCCTTTTAGCTTCAATAGTCATCTTAAAGTGGTTGTTCAATCAAAAATGGCATATTTCATAATTACAAGTGTTTTACAAAGTCAAGAGCATTTACTCTGTGCCCTCTTAACCAAAGATTAATGCAACATGAGAAATGTTGTATTACATGTGAAAAATTAATCATCAACATCATAACATCTTTGGCTCAGAAATTTTTCCCAATACAGATTTATTGGAACCTTGCCACTAAATTAAAATGCTATACTTCCTTCCCCTACCCGCCCCACGTTGATTTCAACAAATGCAGCTTTGAAAGGCATTCAGATGACTTGTTTTTCCCCTTCGAATATGAAATTTCTGAGAAAAAGAGAAACCACGCCACAAATGTTAGGCCAGAAGTACTGTAGAGGTGGGATTCCACAGGCAGCTGTTAAGCTCATGGCCATGCTCACTCCCAGTCCTGTGTGTAACCATGTAGACCTGTAAAACCCCATTGTTGTTGCTAGTAACAGGCCAGTAACAGGCCATACATTTTATGTTCCTCTAACTGACAAGCTGTCTATGGTTAATTTGTTCTATTATTTTTCTCTGTATGGCATAGCAACAATTTTTATATTGATAGTAACAAGCAGTCATCCTATTTAGCATGAGATACTACTCTGACACATCGTATAAAGAAGCACAGATCTGGTACAACAGCAGAAGCTTTACAAAACGGGGGCACAGGACGTGGCGTAGGACAGTGGGTTGAGAGACGAGGCACAGGCTTGTCCCTGGAGACCCTGCAGCAATAAACAACTCACTAGTGGTCACTTAAAAAGTGCAGACTTGTAGCTGGAAATAAAATCTAATTTTAGGTGACAAAGAAATGGTGTGCAACATACACAAAGGTATCTAAAGGGTGTATATAGTAAATTTGGGTGTGACATGGAGCTGCAGACTCATGAAGAAAAAGCAAGATGTAACGATGTGTTAGCAAACATAAAAATTACCCTAACTGGATCCTAGAGTGAAAAAGAAACAACCAACATGAACATCGTATTCCTCCTAGCAAAGGACACTGGATGCTGACAACTCCCCGTAACTCCCCATGAGCCATGAGAATGACCACATCGACATTAGAACCAAAAGCAGCAGAGGAAGGATGCACATTCCACCAGAAAACAAACAAACAAACAAACAGAAACTAAGCATGTATATTACAATTCAAATGGTACTGTTACTAAGATTCACCCCCCCATATTCTAAAAGTATTATTATTATTTTTCTGTAATAGTTAAATCTAGACTAATAATGATCCTTGAATTACGTTGTCCAGATTCTGTCAATGTTAACAATAAGTTCTTAGATTTATATGTAAAATGTGTTTCCTCTTTGTCCATAAAAAAGATTCTGAGAGTAACTTACATATTGACCTGACATTATGCCATCACATTTCTCTGCTGGATGAAAATTCGGGAAATTCAGCCGGCAGTAAAAGTGTCCCCAGGAGACTAGAAATGCAAGAACAATGAAATGGGAACTACGAAGGCAAAAAAAATTTCTGTGGGAAATGCCAACCATTGCCAAGACTTAATTTTTTCATAAAATTTCCTGTTTCCTTATATATTGTGTTATTCTTTTTTTATATTGTCTATTGAGAAACATTTGAGTTAATGCTAAAAGGGACCTTCTTAGAGACAGTAAATCACATCTATTAATCATATGTTCTAGTTATGAGCACTAACATTGGTTTGCTTTCTTCTCACACTCATGATCTGATCATAAGGTTACTCTGAGCACTGAAATAGGCAATTTTTCTTTCTGTGGGAGTAAAAGACAAAAAGGAGACATGGTCAAACAGTCACCACAATGTAATTCAGTGCTTTTTGTACAGCTTGGCAAGCGGCCTGGCTGATAAATGGGAGACTTAACATGTTGGCATCTAAAGCAAGCCAATGCGGACTGAAATATGCTTTAATGATCATTGCTGGGAAATGCTCTTTGCTTTTGAAGTAGCTTCAAACCTCTAGCCCACTGATTCAGTTCTTTTTTTGTTCTGCTTCTTTTTTTTCTCTTTCTTTTCCCCTTTTTTTTTTCCAACACTTTTAGCCAAATATGCTATTGCCATCATGCAAAATATTTTTGTCACTGAACTTACCAGTCTCAGTACATCATAATATCCAGAAACTGTTTAAAAAGTATCTAAAGAAGGAAGACTGATTTTCCATCACATTTCTTTCCTGTCAGGATACTACAGACATCCAAACTGTCCTCAGAAAAATTCATTTAACTCCTTTCCACCCCAAAGCTTTTGGCAGTACTGCATTAATGTAAAACAGCTTCAGCATCATCTCTTGTACTTCAAGTCTGTGTATGAAACTTTATGCCACAGGCAACGAACTGTTTCACAGAGCACACAAGACTAGAAGTGCTTTTGGTTACCAGTTTTCTGAATTATTTCTATACTGACATGAATAGTGCCTCATTATTTAAAAAATATATTCCAGAAATGACCACAAGAAAGGGAGAGGCCACCAATGTCTTACCTAAGCATTTTGCTAGAACTTTACTGAGGAAAAGTCAATGGAAATTAACTTTGAACACATTTTTCTTTCTTAAATTTCAATGATGCTGAACAAGTTAATTTTCCCCTCCCAATAAGGATACATCCGTTGGCTTAATACAAGACAAGAAGCAACTCCGTATACGAAGGGCCCAACAGGCATTTCCAGATAACACACAGTTCCGTGATCCTAAAAGAAACCTGTATTTCCTTCAGAGCCCTCTACCTTGCTGATGCAGATGCTGCCTCAGCTGCATGCTGTTGCCCTCCTGCAGGAACACCTTCACATCACCGGGGAACTGTCAGGCAACGCTGACTGTAACTGCTGTTGCAACGAAATGATGGTGGGGCCAGTCTGCATTGGCCCCCCCACAGGTCTTGCCTGTGATGGCCAGGGTGGGTGCCTCGCTGAAGGATTACTTGGTTCTTTTGCAAACAGGAAGCTCCTAAATTTCATTCCAGCTTCAAGGTTCCTTCTTGCCCGGACTAAAGTTACCTGAGGCATGCCTTAATCAGCCCATGTGTTCATGCAGCACTCCAAACAGAAACTTTCTATCTCTTTAAAATAAGGAAGTTTTGGACTCGTTTCTGTAAAACAAAAAGTAGAAAAAAATAAAAACAGAGGCTTTGTTTCAGGCCTTTACACCCTGTGCTGGTTCTTCTTTTCTCCCTACTAGTTTCAGGAGAATATTTCCTCCAGAGAGGTCTTGCTTTTCCCAGCTACCACATTTATCCATCCCTACCATATGTTGGACTACTTAACCACCCTCCCTGCTAAAATGGTATCACTTCCTTCCTGCTGGAATTTGTCTGCCTTCAGATCTGGCCACTGATTCCTTTCTAAAACTTTTTTCCACCTTTAACTCCTGGCACTTTTCCCACGTATCTGTATATACAAGATGTTAACACCTCTTGATTATTTCTGCATCCTGCTGGGTTTTCATACTGGTGGAGGAAAACACAAACACTCCTTTGCTTTTTCACTGTTTAGCACACACAGCATCAGAAAACAATCTAGCTGTCATCTGCCTGTAACTCCTAATTTCTGTCTTGCTGCAGGAAAGCTTTTAAGGTAAGAGGAGAGCCTGATAGCAATCAGCAGCCACACAGAGGTGCTGGCTCCAGAACTGACTCATTAGCTTTAGTCCCATCTGTTGCTTAAGCCTAAAAGGTAGATAAAAAAACCAAAAAAGATAAAAGAACCAAAAAAAAGGTAAAAAACAAAAAAGACAAAAAAAGCAAAAAAGGAATGACTGAAGTGTTAATATGTGTAATATCTGAATCGAACCATTGTTTTGCTTTGTCAGTGCCAGCTGATGCCCAGAAAAAAGTGTTTTTCTTGCTCTTTCCTTTCAGTAGATCTGTGTAACATTATGAATTGTAACTAGCATAAGTGTTCAAGGAACAATAAACTGAAGGTAAAACCAGAAACATTTATAAAGCTTCTGCATTGATGAACCTCATTTAAACAGCATAAGATTCGAAAAGCCCGAGTATCTTAAATAATGTGAATGGCTTTATCATGCTGCTACTCTGAAACACACTCGCCCAGATGGTATTTGCTAGAAGCACTTTAAAAAGCCACTCCGCTCCTCTGTCAGTCCCATCCCCCCCAACCCCCCAAATCCCCTCAAACCAAAACTGTCCACCAGCCGCTGGGGCCGTGTCCCTCGCCTGGCAGCTGCCAGGAGGCTTCTGCAGCGGGGCTGGCCCTGCCGCTGGAAGAGGACATTTGCACAACTGACCATGCTCCTACTTACACGGCATCAGCAACAGGGTCACGCCATTAACATCAGCTTTCCATACACACACACACAGTCTCTCCCTCTTGATGTGTTTACAGTCCTTGTAATTTGTCCATTACCTCATTATTACTGATCGCTCTCCTGGACTAAGTTTCCTTTCATGTATTTATTTCTGACAGTGGTTTCAGTCTTTATTTCAGAATGCCTTTCCTAAGGCAACAAAATCTCTATTCTTCAATAAAAACAAAAAGTTATGCAAATATTAGCTACTCACAACATGTGTCAAACATCACCCCTTGGTCACCTCGCTCTTGCTACATCTACTTCCCGTCCACACTCCAGGCTGGCTGCCACAAAGTGGTCACAACAGTGAACATGCTCTAATTTCTCTATCTCTGAATGATAAATTTCTGCTGGAAGGAAATATTTCGATTTATCCTGTGTACCACCAAAGAGAAGATGTAAATATACTGTTGGCCCACATCAAATTTGAAAACAAAGTATGTTTTTCAAATATCCACAATAAATGTTTGAGGGTTTTGTGCGTGAAACAATACACTGAAAACTACTTTTGTAAGTGCTGAGGAAAACCTAGTTTCACCAAACGCAGCACCTTTTCAAACAGCTTAAATCCAAACCACTTATCTGCACATATTTTATGTGTTGTACTGTAGTATAAGCCAAGCCAGTGACTTAAGTGAGGACATTTTCTAAGTCAAGCAACAGAAGTGTGCGTAAGAAACTGTGGGACAGCAATCCTGCCTACAGCATTACCAGAAAGTAAGCTGGCCTCGGACATAGGCTGATAGCATAATAATTACACTTACCCAATGAGTTTTTTGCTCTGCTGTCTGTATAGTATGATACACATCTGTTTCCTACCTGGCCACCTTTTCACTTTAAATTGTGTCTCCATCATAAGAGAAGGGAAATAAAAGCATTCGGAAGAGTTCTTTGCCAGCTGCATCATCAGCCACTTCAACAGTGAGGTGAGCCATAAGCAAGGTAAAAATCCTTAATAATGAGCTCAGTCTGAAGTCACACGTATTATGGCTGTTTCCCAATTTACAGTTCGTTCTGCATTCAGAAGTAACAGGTTTTGCCTCTTGCAAATTAGAAGTTTGCTTAAAAGCGTTATTGATCAGCTTTATTGCTTCAAATGCATTTAACTAATTTGAATGGTCAGCTATATTTCTATACTTGATAAATTTAGAAAAAATATATCTGCATGTTTTACCTATCCTACACTGTAAAATATTTACTGTTTTGTCGAGGCAACTCGAGACTAATTGGCTTAAATTAGAATTTCTATGCTTCTCTTTAACAGCTAAACAGAACAGCGCTACTGCAAACCAGAGATTTTTTCAGAGCCACGGTCCTGCCGTGCTGGGTTCTGCCAGAGGGTACTGTCACGTCCTGTGAAGTCCGGAGACTGATATAAATAACAATTGAGTCATTTTCCATAGATCTTCTAGTATTTCTTTCACAGTGCCTGCATGCCTAACCTTCTTTTCCAGGATTTTGACCCACAAGTAGGAAACCATGTCTGTATGGTAACTAATGGTGGGTTGTTCACAGTTACTGACCTCTCGCCCAGAGGTTACACAATTTTCTCATTGGTGTGCTCTCCTGCCTGGCAAGGTTGGAGCTGAGGACATGGACAGGTGACCTGGTAAGGACGGAGTGATTGCCCTGTGACAAAAGATTGGCTGCACACAGGTGTTTTCGCAGCTTACAAGGTTTCTGCTAATTTTCCTCTTGACGTTGGTGGGTATGCGTACGATATAGAACCTATACATCCTGCAGAAATTACCAAAGAAGCAACAAACAAAAACTTTCTGAGGAGGAAAACACCGTCTTTAAAACGGCACAGTGTTTTCTTACCAAAAAAAGAACCGCAATGAAGTCAGAGCACCGTCTTCAAACTTCCTGTTATAAATTTTAATTAACTAGAAGTATTGCTATAGCAGATTAGATCACCTGTTTAGTGACCAAGACCCCATTTAGATGTGTACTATATAGAAACCGAAGGACATTCTTTTCTTTCTGTTGATTTTCATTATACCAGTAACTGAACCGAACCTGAAATTTATCAACACTTTTCTGCATACTAGTTTAAAAAAAGAGTCAAGCAATTGCTGAGAAATATACTTTATACAAACTATTTCTATGCCAAATAATTGCAAACATATATTTAGTGCTACGTGCTATTCAAATAAGGCCACAAATAAACAGGATACAGAGATGAAAAATCTTTCCTACTTTTAGAGAACTACTAGTTTTCAAACCACAAAGTTCTCTTTTTCTTATAACAGATTTCAACAGCAAATTGGAGAAAATCCAAATCATCCTCTTTTTTCAGCATAAGCGTTTGCTTGCAAGCCAGCTTCCAGACATATTGGTCTATTTAGCTCTAAAAATAAAGATGAGAACACAGCCATATGTTTTTAATAGATTTTCCATTAATTTACACTCTTTCCAAAATACAATAGTATCCAATGCACAAGTGCGTCTCGAGTCATTTGCTTCACCATAGTCACCTAAAGACCTGCTGAAGCCAGAAGCCACGTTAAGGCTATACAACTCTAATCTGGTCTAGTGAACCACAAGAATCTAGGAAAAAAAATTCTCCCAGGCTGCACAGTAACTTCTTGAAAAGCAAGTTACTTTCCTTATCAGGAATTCCACATCATCTTTCCGAACTTTGTCACATGCTCTAAATAAGAAGCTATTCAAAATGAAAGGGAGGGAACATGGACTGGATTTCTACTCACCTGCCTTTGTGTCACAATTTATACTCTCAGTGAGGGAGTTCCAAATACAAACAATAGTAGTAGAGACTGAGAGCTAAGGTTTACTTTTATCGAGAAAATAAATACCTTAATTCTCTTCAGGTATTTTTCTATTGTATCTACAGTCCTGTAGCTCTGTCTTTACCTACAGCTCACTTCAGCCTAGTTTGCTGAGGCAGTGAGGCTTATATGATGCCATTGCTTGTCTGTCAGTTCATCCTACTAACTTAGCCAATGAGTCCAGCAGAGGCCCAAGAGGAAGATTAGGGGACTGAAGCACCTTTCATATGAGGAAAGGCTGAAAAAGCCAGGACTGTTCAGACTGGAGAAGGCTCAGGGAGGTGTCATCAATGCGTATAAATACCTGATGGCGGGGAATGAAGAAGAGGGAGCCACACGCTTCTCCATAGTGCACACTGACAGGACAAGAGGCAACGAGCACAAATTAAAACGGGAAATTCCATATGAACTCAAGAAAATTTTATTTTATTTTTTTTTTTTTTTTTACTGTGAGGGTGGTCAAATACAGGACCGGGCTGCCCAGAGAGGTTATGGAGTCTCCATCATTGGAGGCTTTCAAAACCCAACATGGTCCTGGGCAAACTGCTCTAGCTGACCCAGCTGAGCCAGCAGGATTTGGAGTCAACGATCTCAAGAGGCCCCTTCCAAGCTAAGTGATTCTGTGATTCTGTACTAATACCTTGATCCAATTCTGCCACATTTAGTAGAAGAGTAGCTGTCTCAGACATTTTAAATTCCTAAAATGTTTTGGAAATATGTAAGTTACAAGGAGAGGGAGAGTGAACACCACTTCTGCTGCTGCAGGAAAGACAAGTAGTGCTCTCTACTCCCTCAATGGCAACAGCCCACTCCCTAAATGGGGTGCAGGTTTACTAGCATGGGCGTATTAGCCCTTGTATAGCTGCAAACTGGCATTATAGGAACCCTGACTTGCCTGATTTGTGAGCTTCTCCTGCTTTTGCAAAACTGGTCCTCTGTCCCATGTTTTAATAGTGGATATTGGAGGGATGTGGTATTATTGGAAGAGGAAGCAGCTCAGTGAGAGGACTCTGGAAGACACTGGAAGTAGAAAGGTGGAAGGTGGAAAAGCAGTGATGCAGCTGGCACAGGAGGAGCTGAGGTTACTTCAGGACATAACTTTGCAAAATCAGGCTTTACACATACTACTCATAGGATGACTTGTTTGAGGAACAGAGTTAGAGCTATTATAGCACTGAATGCTGTTTGTGTATTACAAAGCACTCTTCTATGAGCTGTAGAAGCAGAGCAGGGAGCATTACCATGATGCACTGCCCAGGCTACTCCATCCTTCTAAGAGAAGCAATTCATCCACATGGAGTACCATACTGCAATAACTATTCTTTTTCCAGACTGGTGCGTTGCTACATAACATTGCCTCAGGCTTCAAGTAGTCTCTCTTCACACACAGATTTTCAGAGTCATCCTGCACTTGACAATGATTCAGGAGGAGTAAGAACAGAGAGCTTGGAGAGCAAATGGACAAGCCTGGAGACAAAAAGGCGAATGCCATGCAGTTAGGGGTTCAGGAGAGGGACATTTGAAACCATTTACTCTTATTTTGTTATGTTCCATCTTCTCGTTCCATCTTTATCCTTTTATGATTCTCATTGCACTTCCCTTGGAATACATTTTAGTCTCCAGGAAAGAGGTATTCTTCTTCTTTGAGACTACAGCCTCTCTACTGTGCTAACTGTGCAGTTCACAGAATCATAGTTCCACCCCCCCTGCCACGGGCAGGGACACCTCCCACTAGACCAGGCTGCTCAAAGCCCCATCCAGCCTGGCCTTGAACACTTCCGGGGATGGGGCATACACAACTTCTCTGGACAACCTGTTCCGTTGCCTCACCACCCCCATAGTGAAAAATTTCTTCCTGATATCTAATCTAAATCTACCCTCTTCCACTTCGATGCCATTACCCCTCGTCCTATCACTACCTGCCCTTGTAAAAAGTCCTTCTTCAACTTTCTCATGGGCTCCCTTCAAATACTGAAAAGCCACAATAAGGTGTCCCTGGAGCCTTCTCTTCTCCAAGCTGAACAACTCCAACACTCTCACCACTGGCCAGAGTGGAGTTGTGTATTTGCTTTCACAGTATGATTGGTAACAGCTTAGAAATCTGTTAGTAATTAAAACATGGTAATGGTTGATTTAGTAGGCTTTAAACCATAGTGTATGGTTTTTGCAGTATTGTATATGATTTCTACAAGCTATTTTTTCATTTTCTTTTAAATTCCGAAGTGTATACAGAGATTAATTCTGGCCCTCATTGAGTAAGTTTTGTTCTCACATGAACAACTTCAAACATTTTATAATATGTTGTATTAATGGGGCATTATGAGCAGCTGCCTCCTCCAGCTGCTCCAGCCCAGGACCTCTCCTGCCCAGCTGATGGAGCCCAGCTCGGTGCCCAGGGACCCGGGGCCTGTTCCCAGGCTGAGGGACACAGGTGACCTTTCCCCATTTGCAGGTTCAACTGAGCACTTGTCCCAGACACACACACACACAGAGAGGACGCTGACACACCGGTCACTCACACTGCCCCAGAGGCGGCGCAGCCCCCGCCAGCACCCCCACAGAGGACGGGCAGGACCAGGAGAGCAGACAGCCCAGCGCCCTCCAAATCCTGGGCTGGCAGCGGCAGGTCACTAGTGCAGCACACAGGGGACACTCTCCAGCTTCACAAGCACACCCGCCTTCGCGGATCCCCCGAGCACAAGCACAGCCCCTCTGCCCGCCCGACACCTCTGCCCCGATCCCGGCCCCCCCTGCTTGCCCCATGGGTGCCCCACTCGCCGGCTGGTCCAGCTTGAAGTTTGCTGGTGGTTGCACATGCACACCACACGCCCACCATTCTTGGGGGGGACACAGACACTCGCCCCTCTTTAAGCCACCAACCATGAGCCCCTCACTCACCTCACTCATGATGGTGACCCCCAGCAGCTGGTTTTGGGACACACACTGTTCCTACCCCATGGCTGGAGGTTAAAGATCCCCACCTGCTCCAGCTGTTGGCACTGAATCATAGAATCATTTAGGTTGCAAAAGAACTTTAAGATCATCAAGTCCAACCATTAACCTAGCACTGCCCATCCCACCACTAACCATGTCCCAAAGCGCCACAAGTCTTTTAAATACCTCCAGGGATGATGAGTCCACCACTTCCCTAGGCAGCCTGTTCCAATGTGTGACAACCCTTTTGTTGAAGAAATTTTTCCTGATATCCAATCTAAACCTCCCCTAGCACAACTTGAGCCCATTTCCTCTTGTCCTACTGCTTGTTACTTGGGAATAAAGACCAACCCTCCCGCCCCAGTACAACTTTCTTTTAGGTAGTTGTAGAGAGGGACGGGGACCTCTCTGACTCCAGCAGCCGACACCACAGACCAGGGGCACCCACAGCCCTGGGTGACTCCAGCAGCTGGCACTCACTCCTCTCACAATGGTCCCCCAGCAGCTGGCACTGAGTACTCGCAGCACTCACACGCACAGGACAGAGATCGAGATTACACAGAGAGGTAGTTAAAGAAGATTTAATGGGGAGTTAGGCCAGACTGTGCCAAACAGGTGATGGGCTCAGCCAGATAAGTGTACTGACCGGTCTTGGTTCACACGCGACCGGCCCCTTTCGTGTTTATTCCTCCTTTCTTCCTCACCTGCCCATTGCCTCATCAGTTTGCACCATCCCACCATCTCCCCTCCAACATCATGGAACCTCAGGTCTGCATCCTTCACAGTCGCAAAGTCCCATGTGCCTGCAGTTTCTTGATAGCCGTTCAGTTAGTGTGACTGATGAGGTTGGCTTCTTGTCTGTCTCCATTATGATTTGCCTGTCAGGTTTGTGTCTCCACTTACTTTATTGCTTCCCCCTTTTCCTTAGTATCCCATTTGACAAGGTCCTCAATCAGACAATCTTACTGGAATAAACATTCCTACACTCCACATATCCTTATCAGTTAATGCGACTGATCAGTTTTGGTTCTTATCACTGCCTCCCTTATCATTCGTCGGTCACGTTTGTGTCTTGTCCTTGTTTATGGCTTCCTCCTTTTCTTAATATCCCCATTTGTGTTGAGAAAGTCCTTGACCAGACATCTTAAAGGAGCAGACACTATCCTTCCACAAATCCTTACAATTAGCACATAATTGAAAAACATTATCACAGCTGTGTTACAAAGGAATATGGAACAGAATGCAGCGGAAAAAATGAAAAAAACCACCTTCTTTATTTTACAGTTATACAAATAAAAACCAATCCCCATAGCAGTACTTGAAATAATATTAACAGTGTCAAACATGACGATCCTGACAGAACACGTATCAATACTTTAAACCACAGAAATTGTATTACATACGCTTAGTAGCAATAGTACTGTGCAGGAATGAAGCTCTCTGTAAACACACTTCCTTTATTTTATCTACATTTAGAACAATTGTGCTTTTCCCTACACAAAGTAACAGTGCTCTTAAAAATAAATAATGTGCAATTTCAGAGTTATATCCTGAAATATGCTAATCTAGATCCCCATCTAAATCCTGGACATGTCTCTCCCAGGAAAGTCACTGTAAAGAGTGCTCAGCACTTTGCTAGATCAAACACTAAAAAAAGGTACTGAACCCACACCTGTTTTTCTTCAAATTGCAATCAATTAGAGAAAAGGTGCTGACCTCAAGCACATGTTGCTTATATTGTTTAACAAAAGAATGGTACAGTCTTTATTATACATCAGATTATGTAAACCAGACAAGGTCTGAAAGGTTCAATAGATCTTGTATCTGGAGAGTGGCTCAGAGCTGTGGGAGAGAGAACTGTCCCAAAGCTGAAAACTTAACAATCAAATATATTTATCTATTATTTTTATGAAATATTATAGACTCTCTGCCACAGAAACATTAACATGTACATTAATAAACAGTTTACAATAAATTTATCTGAATGAAATAAAATTGTACAATGCAAAGCTGCCATAAGATTTGGAAAAATATACACTGTCTGCTGTCTTGATGTAGCTCCCTGTTCTTACTTTAACAATCATTTAGGAACCATAGCCGGCAACTGATATGACTGATATGAGGATAAATTTGAGGAACACTCAACTGATGGGCTGTTCCTCAGCTGTTCCTCACCAGGGCAGATATCAAGAGAATATTAGGGATCCTTCTTTTCATTCTGTCTACATTTTATTAGCCATTGATAGCGTTGGATGATAAAAGTGGTAATTATAATAAAGCCTGTTTATCCGATCTGTGCTGTAGGCAGCACAGGAAGTGCAAATGTATATGAACAGAAATCATCCAAGGCGGCTATGGAGGCTTGAGCTGTTGACTGCTGCCCTGTGAAGGACCACGAGGTGAAATTTATTCCACTTTAAAGTCCCTGTACAGCAGCTATAAGCCTTTGGTGCTACGGAGCCTTTGGTCACCTTCAGGGAAGAAGAGTCACACAAGGGAACAAATCTATTTTTTTAATTTTTTTTTCTGTTCAGGATCTGGGGTGCCTCAATAGAAAAGCACAAAGAGACACAGCGTAATACAGAGCCAGGAGGTAAAAGAGAATGATAAGAAAGGGTGTCTGCAATGAGTCCACTGCTACAGCTTCCCAGCAGTGAGAGGGCTAACAACCAAGGCCACATAACCTAACAGGAAAAAAAACTAACAAGAAAAGCTCTGGGCACGTCCCATCTCAGGTCACCCTAGAGTAACCAGTAACTGATGGTCACAAACGACCTCAAAACAGACAATTTGCAGCATAACAAACCGTACACCAGGAAGCCCCAGAAACTTTGGTCTCCACATGGACACAGATCCTATACAACAGCAATACAATAAAATGATTCCTAGTGCTTGTGAAAACCTACACAGTCAAAGACTTCAACTGCTACTTGCCTCAGAGGATGGTTTGAAACCTACCACTCACTACATTACACTTCAGCTAAGGATAAAGCTGAGGCAGGTGAGCCAGGAGATGGGTTAGTGAGGAGCCCTATGCTTTCAGTAGGGTGCTAGTTTGAGGGGAGGTTGCTATGAGAAGGGTGAGCGTGGATGATGGTGGAGCGCCACGAGACTATGACTCATGGTGCCAGAAGCGTGCAGTATTGAAGCTTCAAAACCTGCAGGGGACAAGGTTAATGCCCGGTTTTGACAAGGTATGGGCAAACTCTGTTGTCTTGGAAGCAGGTGCTACTGTCATGTCTTGTGCCCAACCCAGTCAGAGAAACCTTGCCCTGTATCACCCTGTTGTATCACATTTAGTAATAGGGTAAAAATTCGTACTCCATGGCTTGTGTACTGAAGTTAACTTCACTCACAGAGAATCAGATGTGAAGCTTACAAAACAGGCTCAGGCCAAATTTTTCTTCATCTGCTGTCTTCTAAAGGCAAACTTTCTCATCTCTCTCCCTACTTCATCTCATTGTTTTCAGTTATTCAATTACACAAGTAACTTTTATTTTACTACCACAGGAATTAGTGTCTCTGTCTACTTTGCTCTCAGAGAAATAACCAACTGTTGTATTAAAACCTTCCCTGAGGTGAAAAAAATCACCTGTCAGTTAATATTTTAGTCTACTTGAATTCCCTTTTTGTTGATGGCCTGACAGTACAGAGAAGAAGATAAGACACTCCCAGACGGAAAGACAAAGCTGAACAGACGCTCCTCTGAGCTTCTGTGTGACTGGCACCTATGAATTCTTTACTGCAATAGAAATTCTCTCAATGTATATGAAATATGTTTTAAAAGATCAACGGCAGCAAAACCCTAACAGAAAGAAGAGGAATATGCCCAGCTTTCATCACGGAAATAACAGTGTCTTAAACTGCAAGTTTGCACAGTGTACAAATAACACCCTTTGTCTTATCAACAACAAATTAAACACATTCCAGTCTGTGTTGCTGTTTGGTTCCTTGTGATGCCTTGGTTTCAGTGGTGATCATGTTAGGACTACATCCCACACCTCAGCACAGAGCCAAAGTAGACTGTCCTGGGTGGAAAAGACTGGTGAATACAGAAATATGCTTCCGTCTCTTAGATATAGCAGAATGACCTCCTATTTCCCATCGACGTTTGGCAAAACTGCAAGGCAGTGATTTAGCTACTAAATTTGGATAATCGCAGGCCTCTAGTTATACCTGTGAACTTAAAAGGAAGAATGGGTAATAAATGGCACTTTTAGATAGTAACTGTCTGTGAGTGCTGTGCTACATATGAAATTGCTCAAGCTAGTTCAAAATTCACTAGATACACCAAATATCATATTTGGAGATGAGGATCTAACATAGAGCTGGAAACATAACAGGAAGATATCCATACATGGTATCAACATGCCTTCTCCTTAGGCTAGCCTGACATGAAAATGGCGTAACCATGGTTTTCTTCATTTACCTCCTCCATTAGCACTAAAGCATATCATATGCAGACAGGTTGTGTATCTTAGTATATGTTGTTAGTGACACTCCACCCTGTCCTACCTCCTACCCTCCTGGGTAATTTCTTGTTCTCTTTTTTGAAAGACGACAGTGAAAGAATTCTTCGCTTTGTGGATAAACAAGAATGACGCTCAGAAAAATCACTGTGAGATAAAGCAGCTCTGTGTTATTTCAGTCAATTACACATCAGAATATCAAGCTGATACAAAAGAGGTATATTAGAGAAAGATATCATCCAACACCATTAGAAATTTATGTTTTAAAAGAACTGTTTGACCTACAATTCTTTTATTTTCCATTTAACTGGCTAGGTCTTTTTTTTTTTTTCTCTAGACATATTCCAATGTCACCTGAGTTCCTTTACACTTTGTGTTTTCCTTTCAATCAGAAAAAAAAATTGTATATATATATTCAAATGTATGAAATAATTTCTTTACTCCTGCTGATTTTTCTGAAGAACTAAATTCTATATGCAAAGTCAGTAAAGACGCTTTGCTTTGAGATGCTTAATTCAAAAATTTAAATAACATAAAGGATATGTTCCCTTCAGCAGCAAAGAAACATCATACCAAATCTACACCATTTCTTCAAGGAAAGGAAAAAATGTGTAAGAGTAATCTTTGGTACCATAAATAAGGGCACCTTCTCATACTTCTTTAAATCTGAACACAACAGAAAAACTTCTCTTTAAAAATGGATCAATATGGCCTCTGAGTGGTTCCATGTAGTGGGTATTGACAGCGGTAGCTAGAAAAACAATTGGGACGTTAAGGGTTGTGTGACAGCAGGATACAACACAATAACAACTGATAAAATATTTGATGTTTCCCTCCGCCCTCCCACCCTTATGAATTTTTTTCCTAAGACAACTCCATAAGATACATACTTTTAATTACTCATAACATCCTCAAAATCCTGTAAGGGCTCCAATACTTAAAAACAACAAACCCCAACCAACAGCAATAAGAAAAACAGCAACAAAAGCTGAGGTTATAATACAAGATCAGAAACAGTCCTCTGACTGAAGGCATTTACTGATTTGCTTGATCTTATGGACTTCACTTTCTCTACTCAATTCCATCATGATCTTTTCTGACAAAGCCTGGTTTATTTGCTGAAGAAAATATTCCATCCACTGGGGATTTCTTCTGCAGGATGTCTAACCACAGTGGCCAGTCAGCAGTAAGCAGGCTATATTTTTCTTCTTTAATTCATGATGAATGTGTCACTGGATCCTGTAAACACTACTGAGTATACATTCAAGCTTTGTTCTTAGTGAAAGTGGCACTTACTTGAACCCTTGCAGTCAAGATAGCTTAGTTATATAGCACTTTACAGGTATAATAGCTGGTTATGTACTTCTGATAAAATTCCTTTTTCCAATGGCTTAGCAGGTATTGAAACATAGCCTCACTGGGATCCCATTGCCATTCCACAACATCTTTATGATGAAGTGTGTATTCTGGACTTCTTTTTGTACTTTACATGTGCTTTATTGCTGTATGCATTTCCCTGTTGTTAATTTAAGTGCTCCTTTGTTATGTAATACATACAATGTTTTAAACTCTAATGGCATCCTGTGAGGACTGGCATTAGAAAAGTACCGATACTTCAGATCATCATAATAATGATACTTGACTGGTTTTCCATGTAAATCTTTCGGGAATGGCCAAAATCCATACAGGTGAATTTCATCACAAAATCTGGTGGCAAGCGTATACATGAGGAGACCAGTGCTGGGTCGTTTAATGTGGACCTTGTTTGTCAGCCAATAACTGCAAAGACAGAAAAAGTCCATTAAGAAACTCTCATACAACTCAATGTGAATAAATCCTGTAAACTTATTTTATCTATTACGCATTCATTTTACACTATAAATAAGAAAAACCTTCCTTCTTCTCTCTAAACTGAGATCATAAATGGTGACACTGTTCTGGCACACCTTTATTCCACCAAGAAGAGAAGTGAGACCTTATTTAACACAGGGCTGTAGAAAAGCTGGCCAACTAAGTTCTTAGTTCAGGCTTTAATCCTAACACGAAGTCACGATGCCTGCAAATCCTAGGAAACTGCAGTTAACCTCCTCAGCCAGATCAGGGAACAGTCTCTCGCTATAAACTTCGACCCCTTGCAGTATCCAATTCACCTCACCGAGTCAGCCCAGCACTGAATATTTGATTGGCTTAGTGATTACTTCACAGATCACTTGTCTAAATAGAAAGTAAATGGAAATAATAAACATAACACCTTAAGAATGTAACTTCCAGAAGCAAACAGAAGTGAAGCTTTAATTACTTGGCTTGTGATTAAGTAAGTAACGGTTCCTGGTTGTGGCAGTCTACAGAAAAGCAAAATCTTACACTAATAATTTTAAAAAGGTTTTGTTTTGTACTCAATGGTTGACAGATCTGACTGAAGCTATGGGACAGTTTTCCTGAGCCAGAAACAACAGTTCAACTCAACCTTGCATAAAAGAAATTTGAAATAAAGTGAAACTAAATGAAAAACAGAGTGTGAGCAGGATACAATATAAAACATTCCTTTTTTGATCAGGAGGGATCACTAATACAACACTTCAATAGTTGCAGCCAATTCTTCACCACTGGGCTCTGAAACAGTTACAATGCAGTACAAGTCCCAAATCAGGTGTACTGTACATTGGTCTTAAGCCTTGTGTCAGGAGTTAATTGATAGGACCTGTAATGATCTGGAAAAATGAAAGGAACCAGGGAGGAACAGAGTATGAGTGGAAAAACTCCTTCTACACCTGAAAACTGTAAGAAAAGCAATTAAAGATGTAAAAAGTCTGCCCTGATGAGTATGAGATTCATCAGTTTTTTACATCCATAATCACTCTTAAAAGATTGCTTTGACACTTAAATTTGTCTTAGTGTTTATGGAGCGTCAATATCTTGGCTTTTAAGAACACTGGACCTATTTCTGCCAGATCGAAATATCACCTATGGCTTAACCTACAGTCAAAACCACCAGACTTTCACCTACATCTAGCAAGATACATGTACATTTATAAAAATGGAATGTATTACTATCAGTATGATCGCAGCAGAAATGTTAATTGAATAGCATGTTGCTACCAGACAATGACTTCTTGCAGCTATTGACAGAAATTAAATTCAAATAAACACAGAAAAACATAGACATCTATTTTTAAAATAGTTAATGTTAAAATGATCTTCTGAGAACACTCTATTACAATCACCAATATATGCAACAATTGATGCCGATCATCATTGCATTAAATGGATACTGGGGAATTCAAATGACAATTGTTTACTCTGCTACTGTGGAACAGATGACTTCTGATTAGACTACAACATGAGATGTGCTTTCCCAAGGCTGTACTCAAAATGACATGTGTTGTCTCAGACAAGGAACACCTGATATGATGGGCTACATTCTAGTATCAGATCTTTTAGCATACTTAACATCTTTACTTACCATATCTACAAATTCCACAGGATTTCTAATTATAAATGAGATCAGAATCTCGTTGTGTGTATTTCCATGGATTTTTAACTCCTTTCTCTGGACAGGACTGAATCTGAGGAAACTAAGTTATAACTCCGAATAGCTCCAAAAGATAATATACCAAGCTCTGTTCCTTGAGTGAGAAGCTATCTCGAAGAAAACCAACTCATAAACAGTTGCCTGTCACTGAAATTCTGTTCCTTCTACAGCCGTGGACAGAATATTTTTTAGAAGAGCTTTCCGAGAAATCTTATATGGTATTTAAAAAGTTAAAATATTAGCATTAATAAGAGAGTAGGGAAAAAAGATTGTGAGAAAGAAGATAAAAAGATTTCAGGGTTACTCAGGAACGTCTGTGTCAGTGGGAGAAGCTGGAAGATGTACATTGTCTTGATTACCCTCTCAAAAATATTGTAGAACAGGACAAGACAGATAAAAGCAACATAGGCTATCAGAAGAATATATTTCTGTAATTTGTGAGAGAGTAAACAGAGTAGATTGAAAAAGAAACAACTAAGTGGGGACATGGCAGAAAGCTCAAAAAATATGTAGTGTGTAAAGGAAGCAAATGGGGATTTAATTACTACTTTAACACAAGCACTGCAACATAAAAACCCAGCAGAGTTATTCAGTGGTAAGTCTAAAATAAACAGATGAAAGTACTTTTTAATACAATACGCCACTGAACAGTGGAATTCATTGCAACAGCATGTTCTGAACGACAACGACCAACTGACTAAAAAGGTAGAAATTGTTAAAGTTCACTAACACAGCAGTGCAGATGCTCAAGAGTTTGCTAAACTGCTGGTCATGGGAGCACATATTCTTTCTTCTAAGCCTCTGTGCTGGCAACTGGCACCAGTACGGCCACTAGCTGGAGAGGGACCTACTTAAACAACCACTTTTATATTCTTGGACCCAGTGTCTGCTTTCTCTAGGTGTTAGCTAAAATAACTTCCTCAAACTCAGAAATAATAAAGCCTTTGCTTGTGCTTTCATGTCTTCAGAGGGACTAATCTCATCAATGATATGAACAATCCTTCAACTGACCCTCTCAATTTATGTGAATGTATTTAATTAAAAACACGTTATTCGTCCTTTTCTTACTGAGATACGCCTTGGGCAGGAGGCTACACAAGGAATCTAGAGTGTGAAAGAATTAAAAGTCTGAGCAATAACACTGAGACTATGGCAGCCAGCACAGAAACACTGCTGAGTGTTTGCGTGAGATCTACTTTACAGTTTTCTAGGTACCATACTTTGAAAGAGCATACACAAAAACCCATTTCGTTAAAAGGAATAACGCACTTTATGAAGAGCTGAAACACTCTACAAAATTGTCATTTCCTTTTTAGCAAACTTAATTCACTACTTTAATGTTATTTTTTGTTTGAGGTTTTCTTCCTTTACCCCTTTATCCTATACTGCCAAATGAATTCAAATTCTTGCTTGCCACTCAAGAGACTGGATCCTGCCTGGCAATATTCCTTAGAAAGAGAAAGAAAAGACCAGTAAGACTAGTGATATCAATGGTGAATGCATTGTTACAACACCCTGCATTGCCACAGCTAAATGAGAGCACGGCCAGCAGGCTGCTGTTCAGTGTCACTGCCATGCAGAGAGTTTTAAGCACTGTGAGAATAGTTTTTACGGGGCATGGCAAAATAATAGAGAATATATTAAAGCTCACTTTTACCTGTCTTAAAATAAAATGGTTCACCTTCCCTGGTGTCGGAGACTATTCTGCTTTGTGCCATTGCTCTAGCATGATCTGCTCACAAAGCTGCTTTAATCAACTCTTTGAAAATCACTTTAATAGGAAAAGAATCGGCTAAGGATAAAGTAGTATCAAAATGTAGCATAACACTGCCCTTCTGCTGCCAGTGAATTAAGGAACTCTTGCTAAACTTAAGACCAGTTAAGCCTACAAACTTTTTTCTCGTACATAAAAAGCCTAGAATCCTCCGCATCCATAAGCAACATGCCCTATATAATATTTGGAAGGATGGGGTAGTAAGGTCTATATATGAAGGAAAAAAGTCTTTAGGACTAATTAACAGGATATGCTTAAGACTAGGAACACGTCTTAACTTCTGTCCCACTTCTGTAATATTTCCAAGCTATCAGAATACTTTTATTTGAACACACACTAGCTCCTTTAGTTTTCATCTAAAAAAAAAAGAAACGGTTGACCTAGATTTAGAAGGAAAACACAGGATAAATAAACCTCCTTAACCATTTGACAAAAGCAGCCACCCAGAGGAAAAGACCCATGCTTCAATCCCTGATGAACCAATGACAACTGTTTTTTGTGTTAAACCATCATTACTTTCAAAATATAAAATGCCTATGCTGCAGAGCGTGACCAGAAAACACGGGCCTCAATCTGGCCAGATGAGAGAGGAGGCAAGTTTAAGCCTTCAAAGGCGCTGTGCACCCTGCGCTGCAGTACAAAAGGAGAATGAGAGCCATCATCTCCCATCTGCTTCAATGGCTCCTGCAGTGCACCTGTGTGAAAACTGGTTTTTAACAAGCACAGGGCCTCCTCAGAGCACACCTACAAGACCAAGCTCTTCTTACAAGGCTGTGAGAAGGTCGTGCTGTCCACACCTCTGCCAAGCTTAGCAATGAGGTACCTGCCACCCTGCTCACTGCCGTCATGACCAAAGCATTCCAGAGCACAAACAGAAGTTAAAACTGTGTGACCAACATTCTAAATTTTAGAAAAATCCAAGCTGCTTCCCTAAACGCTTATGCCTGTATGCAAAACTGCCTGTAGATAATGTATTTCAACTGACACCAGAACATTGTCATCACTTAGCCATGAAGCTCTGGTAAACGCTCTTTTGTTTTCACACTATTATGAGGTACACTGTATGAGTGAAACTGTTAAATGCCTATGTACCCAGATGGATATAAAGCCATTCAAAACCTACTAGAGTAAGTAGATTGGTGACTCTTTGTCAAAAAGGAAAAACTGTCTAAAAGATGCTCTAAAATTTCAAAGAAATGTCACAGATTCTAGTGGAAATGCAGTCCTTGTTTAAGAAGTTGAACCTTGCTTGGTTTGTTCCAGCAGCAGACAGTAAACCCCTGCAGAGGAGATTTTAAGTGACAGGAGTTGCAAACCTTACAGGACAAAAAAGAAATTAAAATGAACCCAAATTTAAGCAATAAAAAATACACATTTATTGCTATTCAAGACAATACGATCCAATTAATTCTGCAATTAACCCACAGAAATAGTTGGAATATTTATGTATGTTTTTTTAAAAGCAAATGAAATTATCTTGAAAAAAAGATCGTGTGTTGGAAAGAAAACAATGATTTAACGGCTAGTTCACTCCAGATTTCACTGATGAGAGTAGCTGCCATCAGTGTAAATAGTAATAGCATACCAACCTTTTCCAGAAGGTCCATAAAGAACGAGACTGCAAAGTAATATCTTACATTAAATTTCAATCCTTAGGGTAAATGAAAGCAACAGATGTGCACTGTTGCAACCACAGTTTTTTTTTTGTTTTTTTTTTTTTTTTAATACTGAAAATGATGCCCCTTGATTCTCAACAGAGACTATGTATCTGTCAAGAATGGCGACCATGAGAAAAGGTGCCAACTGCTGTCTGGTAGCCTAGGCTGGGTTTAGCACTCATCAGGAAAGAATGACTGCAAATCTGATGTTAGCACAATAACTAGACATGACTTGCCATTGTCATGCTTTGATTGTCAGATCATAAGAACGATGCAAGTAAATAACAGAGAAAAAGATGAAAAAGGAGTAATATTGTACATATGTGTGCTTGTATGCAAGAGAGTGAAATAGCTGTTTTGATGCAGAATATCCTCTACAAAACTGCTACACATTTTTCAGGACAATGAAGACCAAAATCTAAGCAATGGAACAAGGACATTTTAAATGTATTGTGATAAAGATTATCTTAACTGGAGAACTGGGTTGGAAATAAAGATCACTAGAGAAGCTTGCGGAATTAAACTGTTTATAACACAATCCTATTATTAACAGACTGGGCTTGATCTACTCCAAACTGGTAGGAGGATCATCATGTACACATTTCCTCTATTCACTTCACAATAGCCATCTTCTCATAGCCTTACTGGGTAGGCTGGAATGCACGCACATCCTCTAATGTTGACATACTATTTTTAAGACCTACTTAACAAGTTCTTTTGTGCATCTTAGAACCTGTATTACAATTCCTCAGGTCTTAAATTTTGGTCCATTCAACATTCCCTTAATAGCTTTCAAAAGCCAAGGTCACTTTTGTTACTTATTTTCGGCAGAAGGGCTTTTTTTCCTGCTTATCACTGGTCTTCCAGATAATTTATTCACTGTCATCTATGATTAGCCACACAATATTTTTTCAGCGATGAGGGAAGATGCATCTTCTCCTGCTTTATTTTCATGCTTTTCTCACAATGAAGTCACTTTCAGGACAACTTTTAAAACAAGTTTGCTGAGCAAAGCTTTTGCTGACTTCTCTGGGTCACCTTAGTCCTCAGGTTGTGCTTAACTGCTCAGCACTCTCACAGAAGGACCTGAATGGGGCTTTTCACATCTCCTTTTCACGTCCCCCTTTCTCAAAGCTTCTGAGAAGTCACTTCAATCACTTCTCTTTTCACTGTGACTCACTGTCTCCAGCCACACCATCAGAGCTCTGTAACAGGTCATCATCTCTGTACCCACCCACCACCAGTCAGTACTCCCTACTGCTCCAAGCATGCTGAGTTTGCCCACACTGTTGCCTTCCTCCAGCTCCCAAAACACCTCGGAAACACTGATCTGATGCTTGGGTAATTAGAAATATTCTTTGTGGTACATCACACTACAGGAGAGAAAGAGAGAGTAGAGGCTACTTACTTACATAGCTACTGAAAATCACAAAGAAGATCCATAAATACATTTAAGTCCTTTAAGCCCTTAGGAATCCATTTACACCAAAAGAGCACCAAACCTTTGGCAGTAATGTTGCATAGTGACTTTAACACTTATCCTTGCTTCAGAGTCATGGAAGTCATCAGCTGACACTCCCTCTAGCACAGCACATGCCTCTGCTGAAAAGCAGTGCTCCCTCAACCCATGCACAGAACCATTTTTAAGGGTGAAATGTATCTTCATTTTAAAAGAAGCCAGTTATAAATAATTTATTTAGACATCACAGATGCCCTAGATGTGCACACAGGTACATAGCAAAGGTGCAGTAAAATAGACCTAGAGTACATTTTACAGACTAAGAAAGCTAATAGATAAACTTCTGGAGAAAAGGTTTTCCTTTCTGGCAAATCAGCTCCTTCATTAGGTCTAATGGAAAGAGATATCTCTCTCAGTAAGGTGTTCCATGTTTACCTTATTTCTGTGACACACTTAGACAATAACATATTCCTGAGATACAGAAAATGGGGCAAAATACAGAGTTCTGTGAATTATAGGATCACAGAACTGTTTGGGTTGGGAGGGACCTTTAAAGATCATCTTGTCCAACTCCCCCTGCCATGGGTAGGGACGTCTTTCACTAGATCAGGTGGCTCCAAGACCCATCTGACCTGGCCTTGAACACTTCAATGGATAGGGCATCCAAAGCTTCTCTGGGCAACCTGCTTCAGTGCCTCACCAGCCACCAGTAAAACATTTCTTCCTTCTGTCAAATCTAAACCTTCCTTCTTTCAGTTAAAAACCATTGACCCTTGTCCTCTCAATACAGGCCTTGGCAAAAAAAATCTCTCTTGGTCTTTCCTTTAAGTACTGAAAGGCTGCAATAACATGTTCCTCTTCTTCTCTTCTCCAAGCTGAACAACCCCAGCTCTCTCAGCCTGTCTTCACAGGAGAGGTGCTCCAGACCTCTGATCATCTTTGTGGCCCTCCTCTGGATCTTTTCCAACAGGTCCATGTCCTTCTTATGTTGGGGGCCCCAGAGCTGGACGCAATACTCCAGTGAGGTCTCCTGAGAGCGGAGTAGAGGGGCAGAATCACCTCCCTTGACCTGCTGGCTATGCTTCTTTTGATGTGGTCCAGGATACGGTTGGCTTTCTGGGCTGCAAGCCAGCTCATATACAAAGATATGTTAATGTTTCTTTCAGGTTAACAAATTCTGACCTGCTCAAAAAAACTATTTTTTTTTTTCAATTTGTGGCTATAAACTAGAACCCACCAGTGATAAATAACAAAAGTGCATCAATTACTTTTTATTTTACTCCCCCCACCATTACAAATGATTGAACTACCTTCACGCTTACAAGATAAAAGTCAATGTGCCAGTCTGTAAGCTCAAATCAATCTATTTTTGATTAATACAGACAGAACGTGCATCAGGTAAACTATTTTTTATTATATATTGGTTAAAAGCCGCTGGCATTATTGGCTTTTATTTTCCTCTTTTTTCATATATTTTACTCTTGCCCCATGGAACTGTTTAAATACATGGAAATATTAAAGGCTAAGATAAAATCTTAAAAAATGACAGAGAACACCTGAACAGAGTGTAAAACAGGTGTAAACATGGTGATCAAAAAGCATGTATGTGAATTTAGGAGGATGTGAAATGGAAGATGTGAGAAGTTTTCAGATGGTTCATAAACAGTCAAATCCAAGCTAATACAAAATGGCTTTTATGGCTACAGACATCTTGCTATAGCAAGGTACAGTAGCAATGATAAGAAAACAGAACAAAACAAAAAGCATTTGATTAACTAGGAAAACCAGAGAACCGACAAAACCGAGCAACTATTTGCCATAATTTGATAGGCCTCCTTCTTCCTCTGTTTCATTCCTTCTGCATGAATTCACAGAAGAGAAATTATATTCCTATGTCTATAGCTACAAAGCACAGCTACAACTGACCGATGGATGTTCCTTTTCAAAACGTTTCTGTGACTTGTCAATGTACTAGTTTAGCAAGCTTTTTCTTTCTTCTCAACTTTCTTCCTGCTCCAAATGCTAACCCTATAAAGGCCAAGTTAGAGCAAAAGGTGCAATGCCAGTTACATGGAAGTTCATAGGTGTATTCTGATTTGTTTCAGTAGGGCTTGGGTTTCATCCACATAATCTAACAGGAATCTTTCCTCATTACACCTTTTCATTAACGCTATACCCTCTGTTACACAAATACCTTCCTATTTCCTACAACACCATTGGAAAGAAATACCTGGTTGGAACTTCATAAACAATTAGTCTGTGTATAATCTAGAAGACAGTTCAGCTCAATCCTTTCTACGCTTTTCAGGTTTGTGTGAAAGTCCAAGCTTTCACTGTCTGTCTTTTATGACCAAGGGGGAAGGTGCAAAAAAATACCCAGCAAAGCTTTCTGAGAGGGACGGTTTGTTGACTGGAACAACACTTCTACCACATAGTCTTAATTGCCTTATTGCCAGTGATAATGGCAATAGTCCTCTCTCTCATGACTGGAGACGGCAATACATTCAGAGAATGTGAATTAACGCTAATCATGACCAGTGAACACGCTAACCATAATGGGAGAAAGGCACTGTGATGCTTTGTTTACGCAGTTGTGCTAACGCGCTTCAATTAGAGCCTATCTCTGCTATTCCAGATGAACACACTTCTTCACACCAGTGACTTTAAGTAGTGCTGAGCTGTGCAGTTTTCTTTTGTGATTAAACATACATTGGGGAATACGTAAACACCTCTAAACTCATTGTAACGGGTTAACCAAATCAGACTTCTACACAGATCTTCAGAGACGAAAGACTGGAGCACCACCGTCTCCATTCCCCAATCTACAGTTCGACACAAGCAAATAACGCTTACAAAAGTTAAGCATACTGACAGTGCAAACTGGCAGGAAAAGTAGGGTGGGATTTCCATTCTGGAAAGCACACTGGGCCCCGTCCTAACAAAACTGTTATAAAAGTAAGCAAAAGAAAGCAATTGCATTTTAAGTAAATGGGGATAGAAATGTAAGAATGTTCTAGAGGAAGTCAATTGCTTTTTTTCGTTTCATATATATTGTAAATATTACTTATTTCCTTCTCTAAAAAGAGTATTGGTGTTAGTTTGGATTAAACAGAAATGAGGAAGCAAAGGGATGAATGGTAAGAAGAGAAAAATAATAATCAGATTGGAGACAGCACAAAAATATTTTAGTGGTTTTAGAGAAGGGTTTGAGAGCAGCTTTGCCTTCACAATTGATTTTCTATTCAGTAAAATAAGACTACCTACCAAACTCTTTTATGCACATATATGTCGAGGTGGGAGAAATAGGACAGAACAGAGAGTGAAGGTATGGAAAAGTGACAGACAAAAGAAAATGTGCAGTGGATAGAAAAAACAGCATCTCCTAACAGCAAAATGAGAAGGTAGTCATAGAAGACAGGTATTTTACTTCACTCAGATTTTCAAGTTTTTAGGACACTTAGATCCTAGGTTATAGTTTGACTCAGAATCATGCCGTGCCTGTTTTTGAAGCAGAACTCTCTCCTCCACTCTGCTCTGAGAGGTGACCACTACTGGAAAACCTTCCGTTCCTCTCCACTCATCCTCACTCCATTTCCACTCAGGGGTGGCACAAGAGACAGCACTGCTGCTCCCTGCCGCTGCCATGTTTCATGGACGTAGGAGTTGATCCAGACCAACTGTGATGATGGGCTAGCTTCCTAGGCAGAAGTTTGATCTGTGGCATCAGCAGGGTTGATATCAGAGGTCAGCCTCCAGCTGAAGGCTGGAGACACAAGCCCACACTAGGACCCCTCCTATTCCTGGAGCTAAAACAGAAATCAGAACTCAAGAGTGCATCCAATTTCACTTGGCCCACAGGAGCAATTTTAACAGGCAGAGATTGTGCAGAGTGATAAAATTGCAGCCTGCATTCTACCAGCCGTATTCCCTTCTTGAAAAAGCCTTTATTTATATGTCTTAGAGCAGCTATTCAAGCCTCATAAAGGCTACTGAAGCAGTTCCTTAGTAAGAAACCTTGATAATGGCTAGGGTTAGCAAAGATACCACAACCAAGAAATTAATTTGACCCCTGTCCTGCACGGTAATGACGAATTCTCTAATAAATGCACAATGGTAATTCTCCTGTTGCATGACTATTAAATATCTATTACATGATGGCAATTACACAGATTATATTTCATCTACGAGAGAAGTTAAGTAATTTTGAACTTCAGTTTCAACTGAAATAATACATACCATGTCACTGAAATAATATATAATACAACATAACCACATGTTCATGTTAATCTTGAATTTACATGCTTTGTCAAACTATGCCCAAGGGTCCTGACTTTTTCTGGGGATTGGTGAGGGCATGACAAAATTACTACACACAAAGCTATCTCCCATGTCAAACATGGACAAATTGAGTGGAAAAGGAATTTGGTTTGTAACAATACAAGAGTGAGACTGATTGGATAAGACTCTTCAACCATGTCAGCCAATGCTTCTCTGGGAAAGCCATGTCAAATTAAGAACAGGGAAAAATCTTTTGTTTGAACAAAGATAACAATTCAGCTAAAGGCTAGTAAGGGAGAAAGAACAATGTAGTCTTACTGCAAAGTTATAATAATAGCAATGTGCAGCAGACTGGTGAACTTTGCTAAGTGCTTTGAAACACACATAGGTAACTTTGATTTAAATTTATAAAATACTCATTTCAAAACCCTATGGAATTCTTAATATCTTATGAAAGCATTGCTAAAATTTATAATTGATAAGCATTTTTCCTATTAAAATGGCAACAGAATGTTACTGGAATGGTGTAAAGTTAAAGTTGCACTAATTCTAGCTTTCACCATTAGATCTAGTCTTTCCTACTGATGTGAATATTTGTTCTTATGCTAATGCCCAGTAAACATTTTTCTGTAGCAGATGTAATCCTAACTAATTTTCTTTCTTTTCAAAACAATGCAAATATTGTCATGTTCAGAAAACACAAAACCAAATATATGAGGAAAAAGAACAAAATGTAGTGTGTCCGCTATGTATATTAAGGAATTAGGAACACAACAATGGAAGGACCTGCTTGGATTGTTAAATTCTGTCTTTGTCACTTCAGAAAACCCTGGAATAACTTATTTGTCCCAAGAACATCTATTCTACAGGACTGCATTCTTGGGAGACTATTTTCCTTACATCAACTGTTAAATTTACCCTAAAAAAGACAAAAAGACATGACTATGGGACATTCTGCACCCTGCTGTGGAGTATTATATTCTGTGTCCTGAAACAGGGGGAAATTTATAAGGAAGATCCCAGGATGATGACTATACCCTGCACCATGAAGCATTTCATTAATGGCACTGATACCGAAACTGATGTTGAATAATGTAGCCTGTGAACTTGAGAACATGTTCAGATGCTCTTTGCTCGTTGGGCTGATAAACAGGTTAAAACTGCTTTCAGATTGTGCCCAACTCCTCTTGAAGGCTGAAGTCAATAACATCTAACATCAGCTCTGGACAGATACAGGAAAACAGCATGCTCAATCCTATGTTACTTGTTAGACTAACTTCAATTACATAGAGGAAAAATCTGACCTCTTTTGATTTAATCAATACAATCTGAAGTCTCCCTTTTAGAGATTATTATATGAAATATCCACTACAGGTCCCTAAATTTGATCAGTGCAATGAACCAGAGCAAATTAATCAGATATAAAAGCTATTGATTTTACCATAATAAATCCCAGAGCTGTCATTGAATTAACCAACCAGAAGAGCCAGACTTCAGACAAATAAAAGTGAACTACTTCAGAAAAATAAGGAGGTGGAATTTACTTCTTAGGATCAAGATTACACAAAACCTTTAAACAGTTAAAAAGTATTCACTGAAGCATGTGCAAGAACGTGATTGAACAGAAACAATTTTCTGCATCACAACATAATGAAGAGCTCAGAAGTGGGAGATTGCCTTACAAAGTCTATTAAATATGAAAAGAACACTTAAACAATACACAGGAGTCCGCACACTGCCATGCCAAAGGACCGGTGCCTTTGAAGAATGACTGTTGCTCACTTTTCACATCCTATTAAGCTCCAGCTTCACTGCAAACAATGCCAACTGAAATGCCAATTAGCAGCAATGAGATGTGATTGGAGTTCTGCCAAGCCCACCAAGTGGTTTCACAAGGACATGCAACAGACCAAGCAAAAACTGTTTTCGGTCACTGCCACAATTGGTTAGAAATATAGTACCTATATGAAAGTCCCACTACTGATTTTACAAGTAGTAACTTCCCAACATAAATTCCTGTGGTTTTTAAGTAAGGAGATTAATGGCTATTTTTCCTCCAGCAAGACTTCCTGCCTTTAGCTCGCATTCCTACAAGATTTGCTGATAAGATAGCCTTCTGCATCAATTTTTCTTTCCTACCACATATTTCGGAAAGGAGGATAGAGAAATATGACAAAAGACTTTGTCACGATGGGCTAGTATTTGCCAAAAAATTGAGAGATGCACCCTCTCCATTGTGTAACTTGTTTATTTTCTATCTATAGGTTTCATGTACTTTAATCTGTATCAATAGAGGCACCCAGCAGGTAGGTGTCTACTGTTATTACTGCTATTATAAATCAAATAAAGAAGAAAAGGAATTATGACAATTGCGAAACAAATCAGCCAGCCAGTTCACTAAACTGTAAAATTACAATAAAATAAAAAAAAAAAGGAAAAGGAAAAGAAAAAGAAAAAGAAAAAAAACACTGTGTAAATGCATTTTTAAAAAATCTTTTAAAATGAATGGAAATGCTTGTCACTTTCTTGATTAAAGCCTTTGAGCAAAAAACGCACTGTCTTACTGTTACTTACTTACTATTATGCTAAAAGTCATGCTATATTGCCAGTGGCTTTACTAAGTCACCATCAGCCATGTAATTAACAGTAATTTGAAGTGAGATCTTCAGTTTGAATTCAAGCTACTCAACTTCAAGTCATCAATGTTATAGAAATGAAGTGTGTTTACACATTGGCACATTTCCCAGATATTTCGTGTCTGGAACTTGCTTTGCATAGTACAAACAAGTTTATAGAAACTGAAAACAAAAATAGAAAGACAGATTTCCTCTTCTCTTTCACCTCTGTTTCAGAGGATGATCATCCTACCAAAATAGCAACAATGGCTTAGCAATCTCATGAGTTAAAACCAGGAGATCTCAGGCAAATTCTGCACTTTCTGAATTACCCCTGTCAGTGAGAAGCCTACTGTTCTCTAAATGGATTCAGTAGGAAAAGCACAGATGTTCACTACTAACAACATCTCAGAGTTGAGATTTCCAAATGCACTAGCCAAATCTTCCTCTACCCGTATCCTCTCTAACTGTCCTTTTCCCTCCCCAGAATTAATTCAGTTCACCTTCTAAGTGACTCCACAGCCAGACAGAGTCATCTCTATGGACCTGCTCCCACTGTGAAACATCCCTGGGGACTCAAGAGAAACCCACGAACTACAGCAAATCAATTCCTCTCTGAAAACCCATGACAAAACCCTTGCAGGCAGCAGCAATCCCAATTGCCATCAGTGGTCTACATGTCAAGCCCTGTGTTTTGTTTTCAGTGCCAGCTTACAGCAATCCCCTACTGCCAGCCACGCCGCACCATCTCCTCAGCACACAGTCTCCATGACATGGCTCACAGCTACGCTTGTGAGGTTTCATGCAGCTTCCCAGCTGGTGCAGATGTGTGGACCTCTCTGTTTAGGGAGGAGAACACACTGCAGCCTTGAGCGACAGGTCCCCTCCTCGATCCTGTCTTTATCAGCCTTCAGGGTTTTGCTTTAGTGATTTTAAAGTGACTGCTAGCTCTGCAAAGGAAGATAAAAAGAAACACTGAGATTATTTTCTGAAAGCTTCTTGTCATTCAGACCTATGTTCTACAGTCTACCTCCTCTCTGCTGCATCTTCTTCTATACTCTGTCCCTTGCAGACTAAAGGTGAGAAAGGCCTCATCTGGAAAGTCCATGCCAAGCAGGAATCTTTCAAACAGTTTACAAAGCCCACAGACAGATTTTACGGATCGTAGGAGCAGTCTGGAACAAACAGGAGGATGCTGTCCTTTTAGTCCTTCTGTATGTTACGTTTAGTCTGAAGATAAAGGTTTTGGTGTAAGCACAAGCTGTGTCACCTGTTGGTTTCAGTATCACTGTTACACCCACTATTTCCTCTCTGCCAACACTTCTGGTGAGTGTGCCCACATTTATACTGAAATGGAAAAAATAAACATAAAAAAACCCTCCAAAATGTTCTGAAACCAGCAGTTGCACTTGTTCTCAGTGGGGTCTTATCTCAGATCCTTTTACAGGTCTTCTTTGCTTTCAAGTTGTAAGAGAAAATCATTACTCACTCTGGCTGGAAATTCCCCTGCATCCCACTGCTAGCTAATAAAGTACAACTAAGTTTAAAATGAAAGATCAATTTCTAGCAATAACTTTCTCTAAGTCAATTTTCTTTGACTACTTCACTAAATATATGCTTCAAAAAATGCAAATGACGACTCTTGTTCCCACTACATACAGAATGGAAAACGCATATAAACTGTCTCCACAGTGCTCATGAGGTATATCAACTATGATTTCAATACAGAAATATTGTTAAAAAAAAGCGCTAGAAATAAAAGTACTGGTTTTTTACATTTTAGATGTAGTGGTTATTTTCTTAAATTTTTCCTGTGGCCCATTAATTCACTTGTTGAAGACCGAAGGACAAATCTCAAAAAAAGACTTCAATACAGTGACCTTATCATATTAAACTCATAATGTGAACCCACACACGTTAATCTCCCACACGTGTATACATGTGTCCTTATGTCTACACATAAGCACAAGGACAGCAGGACACCCAAGAACAGGATTCACAGGAACAACCTCTGCTGAAAGAGATGCGTAAGGCAGAATGCACAGACGGGCAGAGACTTTAGTCTAGCCTGGGAAGGAAATGAGGACTGATGAGAGGTTTACATCTCATTCCATCCGAAATGCAGGCACCTAGCATCTAACTCAACTACGGTGTGCCTCCTAACACCAAAGAAGCAGAATCCAGATCCGTCGCCTGAGGAATCAGTTATTTTCTTTCAAAACGTGTGCTGTGCTTAAAACGTCACCAAGCATCACAGCCTGACCTAACCACCTGGACTCTTTATCTCTCAAGTGCCCGAAACACAGCAACATTCACCCTTTTTTCTCACTTTCTAACTCAGCCTCTTAATTCTTTGATGCAAACTGGAACAGGCTAGTAGGCTTCCCCTAGTCTCTGAAAAACCTATACTTGGCTGATGTAGCAAATCCTCACCTAAATTCCTTCCTTTATGTGGTAGATTGACCCCGGCCAGCAGCCAAGCACCCACACAGCTGCGCTCTGGCTTCCTGCTCCCTCCTCGGTGGGACGTGGCACAGAACAGGAAGAGCAGAAGCAAGAAAACTCATAGATCAACATAAAGACAGCTTACTAGGTGAAGGAAGGAGGCGGGGGAGAAAGGCAATGGCTCACCACCACCCACAAGCAGACCGAGGCCCACCCTGTCTTTCAGCAACGGCCGCCTGGTAGACAACACCCCCCTCTTCTTCTGCTACCACAGTTTTATCGCTCGATAAGCATGACGCTACATGGTATGGCATTTGTCTTTGGTTAAGTTCGGGTCAGCTGTTCCTGGCTGTGTCCCTTCCCAGATTTTTGCCCACTACCAGCCTACTCATTGGTGGGGGGAAGAGTGAGACATGGAGAAGGCTTTGAGGCTGTGCAAGCACTGTTCAGCAACAGCCAAAACATTGGCATGTTACTGACACTTGTTTTACCCACAAATCCAAAACACAGCACCTGCAGCACAGGGCTGCCACAAGTAAAGTTAACTCCATCCCAGCCAGACCCAGTACACCTCAGAAGGCAGAATGTACAGGAGCTCTTCTCCTACACAATGGAGAAATACTCTAAACCCTGGACTCCTTATGTAAAAGGAAGAGATGACTGCCTCCCCACAAGCTGTGTTTGGGAGGAAGGTAGCCATTAGCCTTGGCATTTGGAAACTTCAGACATAAAATGCCCAAACGTTACTCTGTGCTTCTAACTTGAAGCACTTAAGTCCTTCTCCATATACAAACAAGAACCCAGGGACTTCAAACAAACCCATTAAAGCATTCTTGAAGAAACTCATGTGCAGTAAAAAGCAAGGCTACAGAAGATACTAAACCAAACTGCTCCTTCTTATACTGACACCACCATAAAGATTGTCCCAGTGTATTATTTCACTGAAGGACTGGACTGTTTATTCATTTTCACAAACAACCCAATGACTCTGAGTATAAGGCAACTGACAGCATCTAGTGGCATCACCTTTCATCTCTCATGGTCACCTGTGCAGCAAGAAATACCACACTCTGCTCTTGATCTAGCTCCGCTAACACCAATGTGGCAGCTGTGTAATACAGAAGAATTACAAAAGCAACAATCACAGGCATGTGTATCCATTTCTATCTTCTCTCTTTTGGTTTGGCTTGGGCTTTTTGTTTTGTCATCCGTCCTTGTCCCACCCCGCCCCAAAAATATGTAACAAAGAGCAAAAGGGAAAAAAAAAAAGCTTAGTCTTTTAAATTTTCTGTTTTCTAATTTTTTTTTTCCCCACAGGAAGGGATAGATTTGGAAAAAAAGATTAATAAATATATTTAGAGCTAGTAGAATTTGTCATATGACAACATGGTATCATAACAACTCGCCACTTTTTTTACTGAGAAGTTCAGATGCAAAGGCATTTTTAGCCAGATGGTAGTCGGCAAAAAGCTGGCAAGGGACACAGCCAGGACAGCTGACCTGAACTGACGAAAGGGAAATGCCATACCATATAGCGTGTAAAGCTATAGCTTTCTTTGCTTATTTCCATGTTACCTCAATAATTAACTAAGTATTTGAAGAAATCTGTTACTGGCGGGATGCTCAATACAACTGCTCCTCATCACAAAAGTTCAGTAAGATCAAAGCCAAATGAACGTGTCTCTGAAAACTCCTGGTAGGCATCATAACCAAAACAAAAAATAGCAGAACTGTATTATAAGTTTTACCTTAGAAACATCACTTCAAAAAAGGAAACCTGACAGAGCTTCCTTATGCACGCGTGTATTGTACAGAATCAACAGACAGCTGATCTCACATGTCAAAAAAACAAGAGAAGCTACTCTCCATGCTGTTAATACTACCTGCCCAGCAAGACTCTCTACGGATTCTAGTCCTCTCTGTACTTTGGTCCTTGAAGACAGACTGTAAAAACTGTTTATGGTTTGCTTCTCAGCTGCACAGCTACAATTTTTGTTACAGGAGTACGATATGGTCAAGTGAGAGTTAATTGATTTTGCACATTTTTATAGTTTTCAGAAACACAGAAATGAACAGATTTTATGCAAGGGAAGATAAAATAATAATAAAAAAACCTAAAATTGAAAAAAAAAAATTCAGTAGCAAAATAATTTTCAAAATAAATATAAATTTGCCAATACACTGTATGAATAAACTATTTATCATTTATTCCCTGCTTAGCTGCTAACAGTCATTTGCATTAGGTACAGTGCTGTTGCTCCTGGTAGATAAAGTAAGTAGTAAAACTTGAAAATGGGCAATTTCATGACTATTTTTCCTCAGACAGATTCTGTTGCTCTCCTCTAGTTGAAACATGAAATTCAAAATTAATAGAGTAAGTTTTACAAGTCCTAAGTATACACGTTGCTGATAATCAGGAACAAAGCAGCTGCACAGCAAAAGGGATGGGGAAAAAAACCCCCAAACTAAAATCTCTAAAACTAAATTTCATAATTTCATTATCAAAAGGTGAATAACAATAATGGTTCTCCACCTACAATCATGACCAGGCTTTTCATGGCCTACTTTGCGGAATGGATTAGGCAATGAACAATATAAAAAGCAGACAGTTTAGTGCACATTCCGTTTCCCCCTTGTGTCCTCCTCTACTTCAACTGTGCTCACCCTCATTGAAAAAAGCTCTCCTTTCTCTCAAAAAGCGACAGCCCTGGTAGTTAGCTGCTAGGCTGAAAGATCGACCCCAGAGCATCTCCACTTCAGGAATGGGAGCATCACCTCCAGCTCTCCTATTAGGCCAGGATCCTGGGATCCAAAGAATGACTTCACACAACAGATTAAGTTCTGAAAATCCAAACTAACGGGCATCCCATTTGTTTGTGTAACTTATCAAATAAAGCCTGCTCTACTGATACGTTATGCAAGGGCACAAGGGTACTGTAACATGGAACTCCTGTTTTAACATCCACATATATGAAAAATGGGATTGTACTCCACTGAAAAGCAGGCAAACGCGTATTTTCTTCCTAATATTATGAATATTTGTATGACATGATACAAAACATATGGTCATTAAGTGTAGTACTGTATTTTTAGCCTTATGGCCATTCTTTCAATCTTTTCTTTTCTTCAGTGATTATTTATTTATCCATGTAGTCCAAAATGTCTTACTCTCTGTTAGCAGTAAGAAAAGAAATAGAAGTGTTTACAATATAGATTGCTCCCAGCAATTGTTTCTTTATTAGCACAGAACTGCTGGAGAACTATTTGATTTCTGCATGTTTGAGTTTCTCTAAGTACTTTTTCTGTAATTCCCACAGCAAAGGACTCTGGAGCCGTGGTAAAGTTGTGTAAAAGGTCACTACATTCAAACAACAGCTGTTTGCTTTCACTAATAAAGGAAAAAAGACTCTGCACTGAAAAGCGTCCATAAATAGGCACAGCATACTCTTTACACAGGCAAAACACTGAGGTTTCAGTGGGAATTCTGCTATGTTTAATGCAGGATCAACTCTAATACCACTCTTTCGCAGGCAGTATCAAGGAGGAAATAAGCTGAGCAGAGGCAAATCCCACAGGATGCCCACGCGATTGTTCCAGATCCAGAAGACGGGAAGGAATCTTATGTGAGGCAATTTCAGTGACAGTGCCGCTGAGTGACTAATAGTTCATGGGATGGCTCCAACAGGAAAAAAAGCCAAGAAAACATTCTTACACATGAAGATGAGTGTGAGAACTTAGTTTTGTGGAGCTGGGAGAGGAAACATGAAAAAAACTTCCCAGAGAACTACTGTATTGTGAAAGATTGTCTTGCCTGGGGGGGTGGGGGTGTCCTGCCTCTTCAGCAGATGTCTTCAGATATTCACCATCAGCAGCAGAAGAGCTGTGCAAGGCTCTGGGAGTTAACTCTGGCCTCCACCCAACGTACCAACAACACGCTTAGTTTCAGGAGCCCTCTCGACTCCCTCCAGGGAACTGCAAGGCAGGATCCATAGCAGAAAGCATCTGCCGATCCTACTTTCAGGTTTGGTTGTCTGCCACCATTGGAAGTAAACAAGATCTGGACTCTAATCCCAAGAGGCTCAGTTCCTGTTTGCCTGCTGTTTAATGCATATTCCATTAGAGCTCTGCCACCGAGACCAGACTCTACACAGACACTGTCCATGCCTCAAAGAGTATCATCTCACTTGGAAAATATTATTGAAAATAATCCTAATGAAAGAGCTCAGCATTACATCTCAGGCCTATTAACAAATCCAGGTTTCTGAAATCTGTTGTTAAATTCAATTTAAGAAAAAATAAAGTTTTGTGGTTTGCTCATTATAATTACTTTATAATTAACCTTCCTGGCAGTGGAATTAGAGAGCAAGTAAATCCTTTTAATCAGTCAAGCTCTTCATTTATAGATTTTATTTCCATCTTGAACTCTCTAACATATTAATTACCGCAATTATTTTGTCAATAATATGTGCACAATTACATTTTAAGTTCCATAAAACAGCTTTTAGAAACACTTTTTGAAAAAAATCAAGCATCTGCCCCCAAATCACTTTCCCAATCCAGTATTCTAACTTGAAATACAAACTTGTTGCTCAAGAAGTACAAAAGCAAAAGACAGAAAATAAATTATCACAGGAAACCACTTTATCTAAATCTACTGAAGTAAAAAATCTGAATCCAACAGCCATTTAAGATATGCTACTCATTAAAAAAGCAGTTGTCATGTTGGACTTAGTATTTACATAATATGTTTTTAAAACTTCAAGCCCCTCTGAGATTTTAGAGAAGTACTCATCACTCACAGAAGTTTAATACAGCATGAAATCTGCAAAAATGCAATTTCGTTTTCTAACACCACATTACCTTTTTCGTGACCCAAAAAGTGCACAAATGGACAGGAAAAAATAAAGTTTTTCAAAATTATCTCCAAATGCAATCATTATTCTACTTTCTGATCAAAAGCACCTCCCAGATACTACGGGGAGCTCAGAAAGTTTATTTCATTAAAGGAGAAGGAAAAATAGGAGACAGAATTTCAGTGCCGTATGTGATTGCAACAAAACTGCCATGTTATTACATAAAACAGTGAGTACGAATACAGAATTTGGCCTCACTAGATCAGAACAAAACTCTAAGAAAGTTAATGTTCTATCTTTAGAAAATGCCTATGCCTTAAGCTTTAAAGAGTGATGAAGGAAAAACCTAATTTGTCTGAACAATTTGTCAGTGTGATACACAGAAAAAGGAATAGAGAAATTACTTTCCAAACTGTGGCCATCAGCCTACATACTTCAGCATTAAACGTCTCTACTAGTACTTAATGTCAGGTTGGAGTTATGAACTGAACTTTACTGATGATTAGTTACTAAGTGATTTTGCCTGCTATACACTGTTTTTAATAAAATTGTAGGTGCATTAAATCAAAGAACTCTTGATATCAATATAAATTTACGCTGGGCATTTGGTTGGGTTTTTTTCCCAGTAAAAAATATAACTTTATAATTGTAACTTTTTAGGATAGACTTCTCTTTTTAGGCAGTTTTCAGGCCTGTGTTTTACAGTTTTACATTATGAAGACATGTAGTTGCAATATAATACATTAAAATTTCAAATAAAAGCCTTATTTTAACCAGCTGAATGATATGGATATGGCATAGCCCGGTGGTACACCACGTCTATAGGTATATCTGTGGTATAGGAGAAAAAGCATGGGTGCTTAAGTCTTCCAAAACAGCTTAATGGAATCTTTTAGCTTATTAAACATTAAATTGCACCTCGTATTTTTCTCCATAAGAATATGCTTTCAAGTTGAGGACAGTTCTTCAGTAGACCATCTTGGTGGTGTGTCTTTGGCACAGCCTAACAAGTATGTCACTGTGTTTAATTTGTTATGAATTTGGGAGCGTTTCAAGGTACAAAAAGCAACATAAGACCCACAATGACTTTCTTGACTGATTCTCTTACCACTAAATTCTAATTTAAAACAGCTCTAACTATCTTCATATAAATTATTACTTAATGAAAAATATTCATACTTAAATAAAGAATAAAGCCAGAATGCTTTGGAATTATTAAGGCAAGAAACCGGAAACTAAAGTGAATACTTACTTGTATGGAGGTTAAGAGGACTTGGGGGATGTTAGAAGTATTAATACAGGACAGTGATTGCAAATGCTACATTCACGCGTCTGCTCTAAACTTTTGTAGCCTTTAATGAAAAATCATCAAGCTACATTCGAGCACAAAGATACAACTACCTGAGAACGCTCACAGTCTACAAAACAAAGGTTGGAGATGCAAGCACCTTCCTTGTGTAAAGTAAGACAATCTACAAAAACTGCTTCTTACGGTTCAGCTTTCCTTATCATGCTTTCATTAACAAATCCAACTCCATCTCCCTCTTACAGGCTGAAAGATCATAGGATCACAGAATTGTCTAGGTTGGAAGGGACCTTTCAGATCATCTAGTCCAACCATAAGCATGGTGTAGCATAAGCCTTCTAGCATAAGCTTATATAGCACAAGCCTTGCATTCTCATCGTCTTGCACATATGCTTAGGCACTCTATGAAGGAGGTTAGATGCTCCGCACAGGTCTTACTGTGTGTTTTAACATGCAGGTTTTGTGGGTAGACTTCCTGTTTTTGCTTCTCATTCAACTAACAGCAAACTTCACATTCTGTTTATTTTACGCTTTCCGTTTTGCAGCACCACAGGCCTCCACTAAGTCATCACTGTTAACATGGTCAGGAAGACTTAAGCTTGCAAGCAGAGAGCTTGCAAAAGCATCAACTATATATAAAAATATATATCAAATAATGAATTCACAAAAACAGTTCTGATTCATAAAACAAGGAGTGTTTTATAGGAGTTCCTTTTAGGTAGCATCTCTTCAGAGGCTCATAAATCATCACTTTACATTGAATTTGAAACAAATATATGATAATACAATGGATAGAACACAATATTATGAAGATTTTCCATAAAACTAAGTATGTAAGTTGCATGCATTGTTTTAAATGGCAGCAGACTTAGCTGTCCATTAGTTTCAAATTGAAGTTAGCCATTGTAACTTGCTTAAACTTCCACAAGTCTTACTACTCAAAACAGACCGATTTCATAATCAGCTTATGCAGCTTTGAATTTTACTTTATTTTTCAAGTTACTTTACTTATTTGTAGAGAATATTATTTTTTAGCTCAGGCACATTTTAATTTAAGAACAATTTTTGTTTATTGATTTCTCATACTACCATGCTATTCCATTTGACATTTAAACTTAACCGATCTTAGAGAGATGCAATTCAACCTGTAAAGAGATTATACTCTTTCCCTAGATTTAACTTTGCTGTTGACACAAACCTCATTATTATGGGCTGATGTTTTAAGACTGCCACCTAAGAAATCTAAAGAATACTTGCTCCAAATATATTACTGCTCACGGTATCACTTCCAGACTTGACTCACAAAGACATGTTCAACTCATGCACTTCATTTTGTGAAGTCAACAGTTAGACCAAAAATAAATTTGCTTTCTTATTTTGTTCTTCCTCAAATTACAAAAACAAAAACCAGAAAAGACTACACAATGATACTCAGTTACTTCCCACAAGAACAAAAAAGGGGAAGCGAGGTGATTAAACAAAGTTTGAAGTGGACAACACTAACTAAACAAAATTTAGAGCACAGATTCAACAACCTGACAAATTTATACAGTCGTATCAGATGACGCCGCTACGTATAATCTGAAATAAGTATACTCTAAATTTTCAACACCAATTCCGATGGCAAAGCCGTTGTTGCCTTTCTTTCAGAGGGACAATGTAGGTGCTAATTCTTGTTTTAAGATAAAGTCCCCTAAAGGACGTTCAAGTTGGCCAACTAAAAGACTGCACATTCTCAACTACCATTCACTTTTGGTAATTTTGCCCAGATTTAGCAGACGGAATTGAGAACAGCTGTTTGTAAACTGGAAGTAATCTTATTTGTTCAGATTTATACACACACAAAAAACACTACAAAAAAGCACTACAGCTATCCGTGTGTCTATAACACATTTTGAATACTCGAAACTTTAACACAATCAAAGCCTATAAGTAGCTAAAGTGTAACGTATAACAAAACAACTGGCCAAACAACTATGGAAACTGAGCAACTCGGTAAAAAATAAAGGATTTCCAAATTCCAAAGGAAATAGATTTTTTTTTTCCAGTGCCAGAAGTCTACCGCATGAAAAATACCGCAATTAATCTATTGGAGACACGCAGAAGGAGAAAAAGCATATTCAAAAGTCCTAATATTCTGAAGAACAACATATTTCTAAGCTTTATTCTCATACTCTTATACTAGATTGGGGTAACAGTTCAAACATCCCCTCTGATCTTAACTCTGCTGCTGTAACAATGACAACTGTTTAGGCAGATACATGATCAGTAACTGCTGTACAAGCCAACACCAATACTTTAAGGTATCTCCCAAAGCCCCACAAACAGACAGCAGACAGTTCAAGGAACTCAAGCTGAGTATTATCATACTGTTATAATTCACTGCACAATTCACAGGTATTGCACTACCATAACCTTCTGAATGGTTTGCATACCTATATACTCTTAATTGTAGTGAGAAAGACACTGGAACCTCCATCTGACAGTCTTGTTTAATTATGGGGTTAAAAAAGTCTCTGCACAAAGCATGAATGCATTTTTTTTTTTTTAACAGCTGGTTACATTAATGTTTTCAGAGATTCTGATCAATGCTTTTGAACTGCCAAAGATCAAGCGTTGTATTTTTTATCTCCATAGTCTTGCCCAAAAGAAGACATGTAGAACTTTCATTGTACCCTGATTTGATGACTCACAGATACCCTTTGAATTCAGATATTTTTTCATTAATTTATCGCTATAATGATCATAAAAAATTTTTGTACATAAAAGTGAAAAATTATTGTGCTAATGCATTTCAGTTGTTTGCATTAGAGCAGGTTAAATGAGTGGATGACATTTATTACCAAACAAGCTTACTTTATTATAAATGCAATCCATTACAACAATAATGGAAATATCATACTCCTTTTAACGTTTTACTTGAGCTTTTTTCTGCCAGCTAAGAATTCTAGTTATGAGCTTCATTGTGCCAAGGACAGACCAGTCTTTTCCAGACACTTACCCTCTGACAGCATGAATAAGTCTCAGTGATGGATAGGCGGTTCGCACTTTCAATTTATTCTTAAGGATTAATGCATTAACCCACTCCACATGCTTCTCTCCGCCTTTGACCATGAAAGCAGGGATCCAAAGGACACTGTCATTCAGCATGGATAGTCTACGCACAAACTTTTCTCTGTCACTCTCATTCCGAAAGCCTCCAAATGCTCTTTGTACAACTGATGGGTTCATGGTAATAAAATCAGATTTAGTTCCCACATCGGCAGCAAACTCCACCACAGGAGCTAGATTGCACCTGAAGAGGAAGAAATTAATGGAAAAATGAAAATAAATATGAAACATTAACTCAGAAAAATGTGCGCATGAAAGGAAAGCTGAAAATGAACATGCAAGCCCGTTTCAATTTAACGTGAGAAAAAAATACCAGTGATAATAGGTGTGATAATACTTAGCATTCTACCCAAATTGGACATTCATTAGACAAATTTTTTAAAAACATTAAATGTACATAACGCTGCAAGAGAAAAAAAAAAGGTCTTTGTACATTTGAAAACCATGTCATCATGCTTTAAAATGCATCGACAGCTAGAGTAGCACTTATGAATAAGAGTATGCATTCTAACACCTATTACCTTTCATTAGTGTTCATTTGTCATGATGTTACCAACAGCTTACACCCTTAAAAGAAGCCACGCCAGCCAATTAAGGTATAATTTACAGAGGTTAGTCATTGCATTTTTTTTTTACAATACAGTGTTTAGATATGATTTACAAATGAACTTTACCCCATGTTAAATGAGTTTTTTGGTATTTTGTTTTTTGGTATTATCACCGCAGCTGATTGGATATTTTGAAATGTAGTATTTTCATTTAATTTAGAAATTATTTTTTTGGGAAAAAACTCTTAATCTTTCCATTGCTCCTTCACGTCTCATTTTCAAACCTTAATTTTGAAGTAGCTTTGTGGTTTTTTCTAGGTTTGAGACAAAGGTCTCATCAGGCCTTTGTTCAGCAGTTTTTTACCTCAGTTATAGAAATGCATATATATGTAATCACACAGAGGCAGCATTCTCAATGGGCAGCACTGGATGTGGGTGACAAAATGCAATTCAGAAATTAATTGTAATTTGAGTGACCAGTAAGATTCGGCTGAAACAAATCACCTCCACAACATCCTCAGTGAATTAGCTGGTAGCTAGTATACCGCAGATTAAGTATCCTGACACAGTATTTTCACAAAATTCAAATTTCAATACTAACAAACTGTTCTGTTGAGGCGAAGGATGCTAAGAAGCAATGTCAGAACTAGGCCTTTCAAAACATTTGCATGTTATTATATTCCTAATAGAAATAGTATTCTATCAGTTCTGCAACTCTTTTCTGGTACAGTAAACTTTTTACTTAAGCTTACCCCTTAGCATGTTCTAATGGCCAGATCTCCAATGTCATATATAACTGAAGTCAGCAAGGCGATATTGATTAACGCCAACTGATGACGTAGTCCTGACTGATAATACTAATTCCTCAGAACATCATTTTCATTCTGTAATTATCAGCTAAAGAAGTGGTCCTATCTTCTTCAGAAAGAAATGTTCTGAAGACCATAAAGCCTGTATATTCTTAGGAGATAAAGCTGTCCCCAAGTTTCTGATGCCATGTGGGCAGATGTAAGTTTGCTTAGGAACTGGATTTACTTTCTTCAGCATTTCATACATCTATTCCACAAACCATCTGCATGTATTACAGGCTGCTAAGAGTAATATATTTTAGAAAATGGTAGTTAGGGCAGAGGAAAAACTCCCACTGATTTAAATACTGGCTTTGAAAATTGTTTCTAAAAACCTTAATGCATGAGCCTCTAACCTGGAATTGTCAAAATCTGAAAATAAAAAAAAAATAAAATCAAACGAAGGACTTAAAGTCAACCAATCAAATTCACTGAATTACTGCTGCTCTTGAAAATACCTCTTTTAAAGCACTGCACAACGTAATGCAGGATTCTTGCACAGCAGGGTTTCCTTCAGTAGTCACACATACATCCACATGATGACATCTGTTACTTACAAACATAAGACAGAGCTTGACACTGAAAATCCTGCTCTCTCTGTGTCCGACTTTGAGAAGCACCCATGTACCAGCACTACCTCGTTTAAAAAGCTGTAAGCCATATGCAAAGTGTGCACACATGACGTAGGCCTTATGCTTCTAATATGATTCCATGTCCTTTGACAGCTCCTTTCTGATCTGCCAACAGCACCAGTGCCTAAATCTTAAAACCGTATGTAGTTTGAAACCAGCATATAAACGTAACTTCACCTAAATCCTGAAAAAAAAACCATCAAAGGCATACCAAATACGAGATCTACCTACCTTGCATGTCATTACTGTTTCATCAGTAGTACGCTTAATATCAAATACTGTATTTTAGAAAGACATGCAGCATAAGCAGTATAAATTATTAACATATTGCATATTCAGATTTTTCAAGTGTAAGTTCAGAAAGAAATGAGCAACCCAAATGCACTCAGTAACAATGGGGTTGTCTATGAACAGTTATTTAAAATACTAGCCATACTTTTCGTGCTTTAGTGTCTCAAATTAGACATATGATCTTAACCTTTGGTCTTTTGAAAATTCAGTTGTATAAATATGGATTAGTAGCAGTGCTGAAGTTTGAAACAATGTAATAAGTATATCTGCACTTTGAAAGGCTCCATTTTCAACGAAGTAACTAGATGCTCTTAGCAGTACACTGCTATGATTGTTGTTTTAGTAGAACACGAATGTAAGACAAGCTCTGCACAAATTTCTAGTTCTCTTAAGGAAATAAACACTGCTAAATTAGTTGTAGTTGACCAAATTACAAAATATTACCCTCATTAAGCCACTTCTCGTTTTCTTAGAGGTTACTTTCTTCAAAGAATGATGCTAGTGCTCATTAAATTAAAAGTGTCAATATTGAATATTTACTCTATACTTATCCACAACGTTGGAAAATATAAAACACCTGCTAAAACACATCAATTAAAATCAGCACATTCTTCAGTAGGTAGTAAATGGAGCAGGTATGTCAGAAGTGTTTCCATACGAGTTCAAGAGTTTATGTGCTAGTGATGAACTGTAACACTTACCCTAAACTGCTAGTACCTGACAATTTATATTTCCAGATGAGTTCAAGAAAATTTTATAGAAAGGTAACACAGAATCATAGAATAATTTGGGTTTCAAGGCCAGGCTGGATGAGGCTTTGAGCAGCCTGGTGTAGTGGGAGGGGACAGGGCAGAGGGGTTGGAACTAGGTGGTCTTTAAGGTCCCTTCCAACCCGAACCATTCTGTGATTCTGTGTGGGTTGGAAGGGACCCTTAAAGGTCATCTAGTCCAACCCCCCTGCAATGAGCAGGGACACCTTCAACTAGGTCAGGTTGCTCAGAGCCCCATCCAACCTGACCTTGAATGTTGCCAGGGATGGGGCAGCTACCGCCTCTCTGGGCAACCTGTGCCAGTGTTCTGCCACCCTCAGTGTAAAACATTTCTTCCTTATATCTAGTCTAAATCTTCCCTCTTTTAGTTTAAAGCCACTACCCCTTGTCCTATCAGAACAGGTCCTGCTAAAAAGTTTGTCCCCATCTTTCTTTTATGTTTCAGGACTAATAAAGCTAGCTATTGTGTATTGGCAAATACACCTGATTATATGTAAATAGCTTTTGTTACCCGTTTCAGAGCTTTTATCTTCACTTCTAATGCATCTTTATGCTATGCTACAGTTTCATACAGTTGTTGGAATTTTTAAGTTTATTTTGTTAGCAGACATCAATGATCTCCTGTCAATTCTCAAACCTCTTTCAAGAAAACTTCGTATTCAGAGAGACATAAACTTACTTTAAGTCAAATTAAGAAGCCTACTAACTGAGCAACTTTGAAATAGGCAATGCAATATCCTTCTCTTGTTATATTCTTTAATTCTACCTCATTTGTTGTAAGGCATAGAATGCTGAATATAGAAACAGCAGCGATGAGGAAGTGAGGAGGACTCTGCACCATGAGCTTTATCATTATGTGCCTAGAAATTTGTACACAACAAATGAAACCTTACTTTTCTTTTTTTTTAAGCTGTCATTGCTATATCAAATCCATCATGAAGAATAGATGGAAGACTATAATTTACTGAGTTTCCTCTTTCTCACATGCTGCGTTATTGATACCTTGCACCTATATGATTGCTTACACTTTGACTCCAAAACAATTTCACAATTTTCTGCAACAGACCATCACCTTCCATTCATTCTAAGACAACTTCAGTATTACCTTCATGTCAGTCAATCCGCAAATTAGTGGGCTGCGGGCCAAAGCTGAGCAGAACAAACTTGCTATGAGGTTACTAACACTGAGAATACAAGAACAGGTTGTAATTAACAGTCACACATAGCACTGAAGATTGACTTCAGCAATTAAGCAAACAGCTTTAAATATGAGCATTGAGAATATACATCACATTATATAAAATTTTCTAAACCTCATTCTCCTGAGCCCAAGCTATTGACTGTTTCCAGAGAAAATGATGAAATGCAGCTTTCCTCAGCAAAATTAATTTGCTTTTGTAAATTCCTTTGTTTTTTTTTTCATAAAAAAACTTACTGTAAGTGTATTCTTTAAAACTAACAAGCTTATTTTTTATATACAATATTGTTTAATCAGAAGCTCTAGCTCCTTCCTTTTTCCCTTCCACTAAACTAGCAAATAGAGTCATTATTTGCTCCCTTACTTCTTCTAAGCACTATCCACGGTAGAAGTGTTCAGAAACTGGTCTAATGAGACAAAGATTGGTACATCTGGGAGAAGGGGTTAGGAAAAAACCCAAATAAGTGGGCAATGTTCACAATCTGTGTGATTGGTACTGTCATAGGCAATAATATACAAAACACCTCGAATTGATGCTGCAGTCCCTCTTCTTCTCATGACATCAGCCCGGACCACATCCAAAACCTCAGTGCAGCCATTTCAACAGGGTAACTAATCTAAACTTTTATCAGGCATCAATTCTTTGATTTAGGTAATAAGTAAGCTTACAGGGCCACCTAATTTACATACTATCGGTGTATAATCATGACACTGAAAGGCAAATATATATATAGAAAATATTCATAGTAAAAATGCAGAGGTTCCCACGCACGAGCTTTCAGTCTGATAGAAGATTTTCAAAAGGAACACACACTGCAATGCTATCACTAAAGAGAGATCTGGGGTAAAAGGGAAAAATTAGTTCATGAGGTATCACACAATATTTCGGTATCTGCAGAATAACTGAGACGCTAAGACACGCAGATCAGAAAGTCTCAGTGATTGAAAACCTGCTTCTTCCACAAATACTTGTTGCATATATTACTTACAGTGGGATATATTAAGAATATTGTGGAGAAAAAAAGAACAAAACTGCCAATGGCTGGAGTTGCATGCCATGAGAAAAGAACAGTGGAGTAAGTGCTGCTAGACCGCACTTACATCAAAGCAATCAACCTGGGTTGATTGTGGGTTTGCTGTGACACCTTTATGGCCCAAACACATCCACAGCATATTTAGTCTTCTAGAGAACAGAGCTTAACAAAGAAAATAATGAAGTCATATTCACAAAAATACACTAAGTGAGAAGTCAGTTATTCCACAGAGATTCAGTTGAACTTTCTCGGTCACTAATAAACATACAGTTCATGTATATGAACGCAAATGTCCAATACGTAATATTCATAGGTATTCATATATTGGTATTTTCAAGTTGATTTTAAATAAAAGCCATAAAAATTTGCTTAAGTAGAAGTGATTACTATTTCTATTTTATTTCACATTGAGAACTAAAAGAATATTCTTCATAAGGTAATAATGCAAGAACTGACCATGAATCTGTACACTTATTAATCCTTTAACAATCTGTGCACTTGAGGTTTACAGGTTGAAATAAGTATTTAGAAACCACTCTAAAGCCTAAGCTGCACAAAACTGCAGTAAAAATGTGCTTTATTTCATTAATATCTTCTCCTTGTAGAGCAAAGCAAAAAATACCCATCACACAATATTAACCACATACACTCCGAGAAGCCAAAAAATGTAAATTAGATTAAACCTCTCTGAAACATAAGGCATTACCTAAACTAATATCAAAAACATACATTCTTTCCTGAATAGCCTACAAACTTTCAGGTTCGGGTTCATATCCAGTTTCCTGTAAGAATCAATATTGCAGTCTTGAATGCAAAGATTTTTGACATTTTAAGAAACACCTGGATGTGAAAGTAAAATTCAAGGCTCAAGCACACAGGACTTAAAAAGAAAAAAGTTAAGTTCAAGGCAGTAGACAACCTAACAGTTGGAGTACTCTCTACCCAGCTTACTTGCAGAAAGCACATCACACTAATACTTGTGTATATGTAGCACATCATTCACCTGGTTCTTCAAATAAACGTGTACAGCAGCAATGTGGTAATTTTCACATACACATAAAAAGAGAGATTTACCAAAAAAACCATGCACAAACCTCCTATCTCCCCCTGCCAAACCTAATGATTACTAAAATGTATGGATTCTCACATGTCCTGTATACTTGTTTGCCTCCTGATAAGCAAAATTGCTTCAAATTAACTGTAGGGATCTGGATTAGCAGGAAATCCCCCTGACATATCCCTCTTCATCCCAGTTCTTATCCTCCACGTGGCACAATAGAGAATGTCTCATGAGAGATGCAAGCTGTGTAGGGGCTCAGGTACAGCCTAATTATGGATTCTATTCACACACAGGAATCACAGCTGTCTTTTAAGATGTGCCATGTAAAATATACCATTATTGACCTGACAGCCACTTTTATAACACAAGTCCACAAGAATCCTAAATTTATGACTGATTTCACGTTAGTTAGAAGACATATTTTTGTAGCATCATCTGATAATAAACTCCATTACTTCTTGTTGCCCAAACTAGAACCTACACTGACAATCATTAAATTCTTTCTCCCCAGCATCTTCTTGAACACCAGTGACTGAAATGAAAGTTATCCTCAACTGACACAGCACAGTGAAGTGACAGAAAAGGTCTAAGTTAGAAACAGTGGCAAAACACATTATTTACCTCTTTGAGTCCTCGCTGCAACATCACCCATGAATTACAGAGTTTTACTGTTCTTTCCAATACCATTACTTTGACACCAAAATAAAGAAAGGAATTTCTATCACTGAAAGTTTGTTGCATATGGAAAAAAAACCCAAAAAACACAACTACAGCAGTAAAATATTGAGAATGATATTTTAATGTAAGAAAACCTGAGAAATAGAACGTAGTAGATTCCTGAATACCTGTATCTTTGCTCTTTTATGTGAAAATACCTTTACACATTACTGTCTATAAAGGGCATGTTCTATAGGGCAATTATCAAAATACCACAGAACTGTTGCTGATAAAAGTTTAGAACAGTTTTGCAACACCGTGAGGACAGAAAGAATTGGAAAAATTTCATTATCCTTGCAATAAATTCAGGCAAAATGATCAGATCATTGTTTCAGAGAAGCACTTTGGGGTCGTGAGTTTGGAATGTAGAAAAAAGCAGTTGTTTGAACATTGAGAAACGGAGAACAGCAAAAAAGGCAATGTTTAGACTAAGACTGTTCTGACTATTGTCAGACTTCTTAATTGAAGTCAAAGAACAAATGGATTTGTGAAGCTCTCCTACATTTGAAACTGTTCAGAAAATAACTAAATTGAAAGCTCTGTACTACCAACAATAGGAGTAATCAAACTTTAAATAATTTTATCCTTTTATCTCCAGATAATTATAGAAAGAGTCAGGCTAACCCTATGTGCTCTACATTTGGATGCTCATAGAACACCTATTTATTTAAGAAACCACTTTGGAATCTTTGATCATTTGTACAGGGGTTTACAGAAGTCACTTCTTACTCATGCTTCCTCAGCCTTCTAAACTTATGTCCTTAAATCTCCTCCCCTACCACTTACTTAAGGATTAACTTCCTTTTTTTTTTTTTTTTTTAAAAAAAAAAAAAAAAGGGGAAGTTGCACCACAGTTGGAATTATAAATGCTTATGGAGGGTACCCAGTACTGTGGCCCACTAGGGTAGATGGCACCAGGTGCTACATACTGACTGAGCAAGAGATTCAGCTCCATAATAAGACATCTTTGTAAAAGCTCTTGCCCCATGATGGGCTTCCTGGAGTAGCAGTCATGCAAGGACCCTTCCATCAGCTGAAGATGCCGTGAGGTGAAGTCAAAAAGGGAAAACGTGGCCACAAGAAGTCAGGCGTTCTCCAAGGTTCTCCTGAGGTGGAGGCCACCCATATCTAACTTGACTGGAAACACCCAACAGCTACACAGGTACTCCCCCTTTCTCAGGCAGCCAAATCACTGAGCAAGAACATCTGAAGATGACGGCTTTCTGGCTTTCTTCTGCTTTCATTTAATGTTTCAATGTAGTGTAACAATTTGTAAGAAGAGACAGAGGGCAAAAACAGAGCTGCCACATTTGAGAGCTGAAAAAGGTCTAATGAGATAGTCATGATGTATTCAAAAGTAATTTTTAAGGGAAGAATTATGTTTTAAAATAAGTCTGTTAAATTGGCAATTTCGCCTTCCAGAGATCTGCTGGCTCTGAGCATCCAGCTCTACTGGCACAATGGTTACGCTCCAAGCAAGGTGTTTTAAATAAGTATTTGAACATAAAAGCTGATAGCAGTTACAAAAAAAACCCCAAAAGTTCCCAAATATAAGTACATTAATATCCTAAATCTTTTTATTATGATAAATTTATAATTGTTTTTTCCTATGAGCTGATGATAAGCAGCTACTACCAGTCTCTGCTTACATATTAGTATTAGCAGAGAAATTTAAGTTGTTCCCCTGAAATGAGCAACCACAACTCCATGGTATGGTTAGGAGGTCTGTCCTGTTCTTCTTCCTGAACAGATACGGTGTCTTCTGCTCATATCACAATTGGTCACCCACAAAACCAAGATGTCAGGCAGGAAGTAAAACGTATTATCCTCCTCTTTGCACAGAATAAACCAACAAATTTATTAAAGGACTACAAGTTTTTTTCTGTGTCAACCCCACTAACCACAAGAATTGCCAAGTTAAAAATTGGGTGCTGACACAGTTAGCAGGAAAACACTCCAACAGGAGAAAGAAGAGTGGTAAACTCTAAACTAGGTACTTCAATCCAAAGAAAGAAGTAAATAATATCCTCTCATGGCTTTTCCTTGTCAGAGGAGCCCTAAGCTAGTCAAACAGATGCACTCAACGGGCCTGTTCTCCATATAGGCTAACTGAAACGAAAGTGGCTTTTCCAGAAGTAGTGTCACCACACGAAAAAACACAAGATTATTTACTAGGTTTGGGGAGTTTTTTTGTTTGGTTGGTTGGGTTTTTTTAACCAAATAACTCCAAAACTCTACTTCACCTCTGCTTTTGAATACTTCTCATGAATGCTGAATTCCATTAATTTAACAAAAAAAAACTTCTTCTGATCTTTGTCATTTTTCAAATTCTGAACCCAAAGCTGAACTGAATTCTTTTTGATACTTATTGGCTGCCAGAAGTAATTCCAGGAATCTGAAAGTTATTACTTGGCAATGTTTAGTATTGCTATTTTACTTTTACCCAAAATACACAGGACTTCCTGAAAAATACAACTGTAACTACTGCATTTCAAAATGTACCACTTACTATAATAAGTTCACCTGCTCTGTAGGGCGTAACAGCTAACACAGCCCTAGTGTGAGAATTTCAGCATGAGAAAGCGTAGACAATGGGGGAATAAGATATATTGCGTTTAAATCTCACAGGAAGTGGGCACCATATATCTGACCCAACAGCAAAAGAGCGAGCTGAAAACAGTACCATGAGCAAAAAAAACCAGCTCCTGCAACAGCACTGTGCCATTTGTACATCTTAAATGTAATCTGGTTGATTATGTCATATTTTCATTCTAATTTATTTTATGGAATCAGAGATTCTGGAATGCTTCAGACCCTTTCTGAGTATAGTATCAAACTGCAGCACGCTTTAGCTCACCACTATAAAAGCGGCAGAGGAGCAAGGCTTAACAGTCACTTAACAGGGTGCAAAACCATAAGAGGTAAAAAGGAAAGGAATAAAGGAAACACGAAATAGTTCATAGTTAGCACAGGTTTTTTTTAATAGCAAAGTGTCTCCTTGCTTCCCATTTTAACTAGATGGGTCACATTTTCTCCTGTCCAAATAGGCATGACTTCACTAAACTTGTGGAACTAATCCATTTTATGCTAGCAGAAGATATGTCCCTAGACTCTTGATTTCTGATGCCATGTGAACAAAGTAAGGTCTTATGTGATCAAGTAATTAAAATCAAGCCACTTTAAAACGTTCAGTAAATACAGTAAATCTGCTTATGCTGACAAGATATTACCTTCCTTGCAGAAATGACAATTATTTAAGCACTTTCAGAGATGTCTAACGAAGAAGAATCGTATTGTTTTATTTGTAAAATTTGCTGACAGAATTATATGTTGGCTTGCAGGCATGCTTATTATTTGACTCTAGTTTAGGTGCCTATTTTTACTCATTTTTCATACTGGAAGTATTCTGATTATCTGGCGTCTCTGTTGGATCAATGTTCTTTGAGAGGCATTATTATATAGAAGGCACCGAATATGCTGTATGTCTCAAAGGAAGACGGACAGTTATTAGAAACTTTGGATGACTTTCAAAGATATTGACAGATACTAACAAACTTAAATTACTTGAAGCGCCAGGCACTGACATTCTTCTTTACCCTTAATAAAGGATATATTCTGTGCTTTTATCAGTTATTACAAACATCTTCATAGCACCTTTATAGGAGCATTAAAATTCAGGTTATTGAGTTTATTGTACTGTAATGCAAATATTGCTGGATGGCTGTTGTGTCCTCTTCACTTTCACAGATCTTCGCTATCAGTTTTATCACTAAATTAATGGTACTGTTGGTGTTAGATCTAACATTAGAACGCCTGCTCTAAGAAATAACTGTCAAAACCGCAGGCTTTTGTTTCAGATCTCAGAAAGAACATACAATACTATCAAAATCAACTGGATGATATATTTAACCAAAGTAGTATGACATACTTGTCACAGCACACAGGCATAATGCACTCCACATCAGGAGATTCCACAAAGATGTTGTTCATCAGCCTATACACCTAGCTGCACACAGCACATAAAGTAACTGCTTTTCAGAACACCATCAGGTGGCAAGTAGAAAAAGTGCATTTTACTTCTAGAGAAATCATCTGAAAGCAAAGAGGGTAACAGAGTGCCACGGTACGTTTTAATGCCAGAATCCTAACAGCAACAGAGGTGAGTGGTTACCGCGTATGCCAGTACCATGAGATTGCGAATCACGTTGCGTACAATTATTATTTTTTTTTAAGTGGAAGAGGAATGTGGAAAACTGTAACTCTGAAGAATGCTTTGCCTTTTTCTTTAACTCAAAATAAAAATGAAATCACTGCTATTTACTTTAAATGGATGTTATGTACCTATGCACCCATCCAGACACACATAGATAAATAGCATTTACTTTAACCTATGAAATAATCTATGAACTTCTAAAATGGTTTAACTTCCATTTGTAAATTCAAAAATTTCACTGCATCAAAACTCTCTGTAGGCTGCCAGGGTAAGTATTCTGTTCCCAGAACCTTATAACAATTATTATCCACAGTATCATCAGACTAACTAGTTGTTATACTGATCACTTTACTAGTCATGCGCCACATGAGAGAGGTTTCTCCAGTCTAAATAACGCTTGGCAACAGTAACTTCCTGATGAAGTTCCTGTTAAACTTCACCATTCTTCTATTATTCATACACAAACCTTTAAGAATATTATCTTTACTGCACATGGCTTGAATTAGTTAAAATCTCCTATTAGATATCATCACCTAGTTTCATGACTAGTTAAAACACGGGGAGGAGCATGGAGACGACGTCTAAGAAATTTGACACATGATTTAAGCATGTACCTTGCCTTCTGAAAGAAAATTTTAATCTAGAAAATCTAGTATCTGAATTTTTCTGTAGTCCTGTTACATGAATCCCATTTAACATGTGAAAGAGCACAAAAGCATGCCATAGGCTAACTGTTCCTTAAAAATGTGGTATTTACTTTAGGATTTCTTCTGCAATAAGTATGCTAATTTGAAACACCAGCGGTACAAGCTAAATAAATAAGGAAAATAAGAGCGGTGTGTTATTGTTTCAGTTGCCACCTGCTAGTGCACCTTTCAAATAAAATACAACTTTCCTGTCCAAATCCTGTTTTATGTATTGAAAAACTACAATTTTTCCTTTACATATCCTCGTGATATTTTTTTGCCACCACCTTTCTTCAAGGTGAGAAAAGAAAAACCAAATAACTCACAATAACAACTGTTTTTATATTTTCTGTCACTGCCCTTCTGTTTTCTGCCCTTTCACCCTTCTCAAACTAAATCAATTGAAACTTCTGCTTCAAAACCAAAAGGACCTATCTCTTGCCCAACCCTCTCTATATCCACATAATGCCAGGCTGTCAAATGAGGCCATGCTTCAATGTTGGGGCCGGGCTGGTGGCCAGCAGGCACTGAGGGTGGACGTTTGTTGGGGTCATGTTAAACGCTTCGATGTTAAAGTCACAAGCTGCTTTATTTCCTACTGATATGTGAAGTCCAAAGTTATTCTATTGTGTGTGCTTGAAGAATGAATAAAGTGAAGCATATCAACATTTTTGCCCAAACTGCAGCAATACATTTTTAGACTGCTGTGAAGGCATTTAGACGTGTGACTTCCAATTACCTTAACGGTAGCTATCTGGTTCAACATCAACACATCACACTGAAATTTTACCCCATGCTGCACATATGTAATGTAGTAATTTACCATAGGCCATCTTTATTGGCCAAGAGCTAAGAAAGAATAATTTTGAAAGAGAAAACATTTTGCATTTATTCTACCAAGGCTTATATAAAAATATTTTGTCTGGAATAAAAACAACAAACAGCAAAAATAAGTAACATGAACCTCTCTCCTCCGGCCCTTGTTTTATTTTCACTGTAAAAACAATCCTCTTGTCAACAACATGGGCATGTATTTAAACTTGAGGAATCACACAGTGAAGCATACTGTACCACAGTAATTTCAGATAATTCTTGAAATCTATATCTCAGATTAAAACACCTCTCCGAGGTTTTCTCCAAGAAACATAGCAGGCTGTGTCTTCAACAGCAGATGAAAACTCACCTTATTACAAAGTCATGGCTATCAATCTCTTTTCCACATCCACTGTCCAGAAGGATGCCAGAATTCCCAACAACTGCGCAGGTTTTAAACCGGCGATTCTTCATTGGGGAAACTTCAGGGAGAAGGCTGTGCAAATCCTGAGAAATGTTTAAGGTGCGACGCCTGTCCAGCACGTAATGGATTACATCTCCTGGCTTGAAGCTGCTTTTGACCACTGAGACATCTCTTTCAGCATCCAAGAATCGAAGAATGTTCTTTCTGGGTTGACAGAAAAATGCACAGATAAACCCTGACACCCACTGCTCGCACGGAGCTCATCTAGTAGTAATACAGACTGTACAGAGCACACAACATAAAGCAGAGGGTAGACAGTGTCAGACAGACTAAGGTCATTTCCCATGCTCTAGGATGGAGTTAGAGTAAAGCTGTTAGGACAGAGTTCAAACCCTGGTTACAATATAATGTGTAAATGCTACAGTGGCAGAACGTAAGGACTTCCTACAGACAAAGGCACTGAGAGACCAAGGGAAGATGACTTCAGAAATTAGAAGGCATACTGGTTTTGGGTATTCTACAAAACTTTGGAATAAACACATATTTGAAAAAGGACTAGAGCAGTTTGTTTTCATAGAAACATAGTTAAATATATGAGCTATTTATGATTTAGGAAATAAATCACTACAATCTCATCTCCCACAAAATCAGCTTGGTTCAGGAATGGCCAGGTTTTCTTATAGATTCTTATTTCAGCATAAGAATAATGTATTCAGTTTAGCATAAACTTGCTCCTAATTAACGGAAGTTCAGCCAAAGTTATCCTAATTAACTTGAAATAAGAACACCCACAGTTTTTTGTACCGATTTAAACAAAATCAGCTTCAAAATATACTGCAAATTAAACTACGGCAGCTCAAGGTCTAGTCAAGCTGCCAGCTGAACTGACAGAAATACCTCTGAACTCTATCATAGATTTAAATCAGGTTAGTCCAATCCCTTATCTTGCTTCTCCGCAATTAATTGTTTAAACTATTAGCCTGGTTCAGCCACACATGACCAAGATATGAGGGTTTAACAAGCCACCACGGGTCAAGTGAACTTTGGTAATTAAATAGTTGTATATTCCCAGTCCACAGCAAGTAACAGCTGAAGAATGTTTGCTTAAATGTCATCTGAAGAAGTTAAGTCATGCTAATTGTACCTGCTTACGGAGGTGGGGGAAGGGGTCTAAAAAATGACACACTTTCAATATGCAAGTTAAAAAAAGACACTTTTAATGACTGCAGCTATGTAATGACTGATGCCTGCACTGGCAGTGCTGAGCAGTTTTCAGTACACACTTATCCTTGATATAAAAAGCTGGAAAGGACCCCAGGCCAGAGCTGCAAGAGCCACTGGTAGCTCAGGATTGCAAATGAGCAAAGCCTTGCAAGCTTGTGTCCGTCCCTGCTCTGCAAAGCGGGTACGTTTGTGAAGAGGCATAAAGATCATGTCTGAACGTAAGCGTGTACAATACACTCATGGAACAGACAGGGAGTGCTGAGCTGGGGCAGGGTGTTCACGTTAATTTGCACAGCAACTTTTGCCTCTGCAACTCTAACAAGACAAGAAGAAAAAAATCACTTTATATTTTCCACTGCTGTCAGCAGGTGAGGTGGAATTTAAAACAGAATACACATTTTGTTGAGTAGGAGAATGCTATTTTGACGTAATAAGTTTGTATAGCAGAACTTCCTTAGAGCAGATGAAAACAGGAAAAGATAACTAGAGATGATACTCTAGCAGTTGCAACACCCACTGAGAGACATAAAGGGAAAATAATCCCCCCCAAGCAAAAAGAGATGAACTACAGGAACACCATGCTCAGCAGCTAGCTCTTTTGTCACTGACTCAAGGGAGAATATGTCTGAACCTTGCAACCAGTGACACAAAATACTCACCCTGGAACTGACCTTAAAAGCCATGGGGGAAGTGAAACATGATAAAAATATTTTTTCAAGTGTTTCCTCTCATTTCTTAAACCAGGACAAGAAAAAAAAAAAAACAACCGCAAAACAAAAAAGGAAAGAATGTCTTGGGCTCTCTGTTACAGCTGTCATGTATAAATGAAGCAGCATCAGAGCAAAGACAGCTTGTTCTGAGGCATATGAGGGACTAAGAATAACAGAGTAGGATAGAAAATGTTAAAATCTTGAGTGTCTGAAGCTTTTGGTAAGGCCAGGCAAGGTATTTCTGTAAAAGAAAGATGAAGACTTCACTTCAGCCTGTAAATTGAACGGATTTAAAATCTCATGGGTTTGATAAGCTTAATTTTGTGGGTACTCTGCAACAGATATATAAATTGCTACAAAATGAAAAAGAGCAAGAAAGAAGGAATTGTCCAATCTAGCAGTATTAAAAATGACTAAAATTCTTCACTACCTAAGAACAGAGCTACCAGAGCTGTGGCTGTAAAAGACGAGTGCATCAAAAGCTAGCAATAACATCAGCCAAGCTACCTAGAGACTCACTTCACACGCGCTCTGACGTGAGAAGGGATGATCACAAAGTCTCAAAAAGCAAAAGAAATTATGTGAAATGTACAGAAACCTAGGGCTCTAACAAAAAAAAGAAACCATGGGATCACTAGAAGATTCACTTTAGAAATTTAGTATCCCAGATACCTAGAATGAATGGGTCTAATACTGTTTCTGTCAGCAAACAAGTAGCAACATTTTTGTGTGAACAGAGTATCTTGGGTATTATTTTAAAACGTAAGAGGAAGGCAGTGAAGTTATGCAAACAGTGTCAAAAAAATAAAAGCACTTTGGCTTCCATTATTAATTTGGTAACTTGTAGTCGAAGCTTACTTATCTATCTATGCGCTTACATATGCTCATAGAAGTCCTCCAAAAGGTTTCATGTGGACCTGAATCAGATTCAGATAATCAACCACTTATTTAAGAGAGCTGAAATTTCCAAAATGTCTAAGGAATTTACTTTTCAATAAAACTTTGACACAGGCAAAAGTCACTGAATCTTATTCTCTTCTCACATATTTAAAAATGTTTTCTTATCCAAAGTTGTCAGTAGCATATTCAATTAAATGTATGCACAAGTATTACAGTACATATAAGAATCCTTGCATAAAAGATGTGTAATAATGAAAACATTAAAAATATTTTTACTAGTTCATCTGACTGTACCCAGATATCTTTTGATACTGAAAGAAATATGATTAAGAATGCATAGTTCACGCTATTGTTTTAACTTCCTCTGTGCTACTGATTCGTCTGTACCACAGGGACAGTAGTACTTCCCGTTTTAACATAAGTGCTAAGAGAAAAAAAAAGAGGAATATGACAAAAATCGAAAGTACGTCCATGAGAGTTGGTCAGTCCTGATGCTGGTTAATAACCTGAACTTGTTTAACCTGTTCTGTCCCACAAAAAGCACTGAAAATAGCACAACAAGGCTATTCTAGATTAAACAGACATGACAAAATAATTTAAAATAAGTGCTAATCCACACCCAGCTGCATGTAAAATTCAAAACTAAGCTCAATTAGAAGAAGGAAAAAAAACCAGCATGATTTCTAGTGAACCTTGAAGCAAGGGTGTTCTGCAACCCTAAGAGTTAAAATGCGTACAGAAACGGTTTTTATTCGAGGTGGTCTTCAGGTTTTGTTTTGATGCATAAAACTGCATGTGGGGTGTGGCCCGAGCTGTTTGTGGGCAGGTGAGGCAGATGTGGCTCGCTCTTATCTGAAGCCAAGCAGCTGTTTGCAGCATGTTTACATGACTCACAGAAACATGGTGTCACAATCTGTGGTTGACCTAGGGTTTTTCTTTGATAACCAGAAGCAGATGTTCATGATATTTAACTATAAAGTAGAATTCCCAGTTATCTGACAAAGTACGAGTGACAGACAGCACTGTCTCTGAAGAGCCTTCCAAATGATATAAATACGTATTGCTCTGGGGCAGCATGGTGACATCTTTCTACTTATGTGCATTTTTCTGATTTTATTTTGTATTGTAGTCTTTGTACTACAATGGCAAACTCCCCCTCATCTACCTTAGAATTGTGTGGATTAAGGAAAGAAAATAAATCATCTAAACATTTGACTTCTAAGATTACAAATAAATTTATATTTTCAGACATTGTCAAGAACACTGGGATATGATCTCCAGCGCTTTTCCCAGGAAAATCATTCCTTTCAAGCAAGGCAATGCCAGAAATCCTCGCTGCTGGGGCATCTGAACTTGTGCGGACCCCAACCATGAGGGGAAGCCCCTGAGGCGCATCCTCAGTACCCAGGAAGCCAGGCTGGCTCACCAGCAACCACATTATGGAAACTGCGACAGACGAAAAGACTACCTAGTCCACACTCTGCCCCCGCTAAAGATGTGCCTTTATCGACATCACCCCCAGCCCATGTCTATCTAACACGGTCCTAACAACCTGCGTGGTGGGGACTCAGCAAACTCCCCGCGCAGTCTACATCAGTGCTTCCCTGGCCTGACTGGCAGCACAATATTCCTCGTGATAGCTCGGATCTTTCCCACAGCAACTGAAGCCTGTTGCTGTTTCTTATACCTTGCCCTTGGAGGACAGACCATTCCTTACTCTTAGCAATAGCCTTCATTTACCTGAGGCTACAAAGCCATGCAACTTTTTTTTTTTTTTTAAAAACTTTTATTTTTTAATTGGACACGTCATGAGTTGTAGATCTCTGACCGCTCTTGTTGCTCTCCTGCAGACTTCTGCTGACTGATTCACGCAGGTCTGTAAACAACCTGATTTTCTAACCCTAGCAACTCCTGATGCTGCTTCGCACTCCTCAGTTGGAAGGAAGGTAGTGGCTCTCTGCCTTTCAGATCACCAAGGACTACCACCTAGGTAAAGCTGACTTTCTGCCAGCTAAATTAGTTTAATTAAAACAAAACGAGAACAAACTGTGTGGTAGCACAAGGTCACAGCCTGCCTTTGTAGATGTCTACTGCTACAGCTCCTGTTGGCCTCCCGAGGAGGGACTGGGGACTGCAAGTGCTGCCACTTGGGTTGCGTTTGTCTTCAGTCTGACTGAAAGGGAGTTTTAAGAAAACCTCTTCAAGGAAAGCAGCGTTTAGAATCATAGAATAGTTTGGGTTGGAAGGGGACTTTAAAGGTCATCTAGTCCAACCCCTGATTCGGATTTGTTAAAAACACACCTAACTGCAATTAACTATGGAAAGGTTCCCGGCATTCCGCAGCCCATGGCGGAGCGCACAAACAGAAACGCCGTATTACGGGAAGTTGCTGTCTGGCTCTGTTCCTGTACTAGCCCTCCTCATGACCTTCAGGGCACCCCACTCTCCCTTGACCAGAAAGGGCACTTCAGTTGCTGAAGCACACACTAACTGGGCACAAACCTTCAGTGGGCATGCAGAAGGAAAAGAGGGCTTTCAAACAGAGCGTTACTCAACTACTGCTTACCATAGGCAGACAGCCATACATCAGCTTTCCATAAACTTAAACAAGTTAGAGTCAAAAGAAAGGAGTCAAAGGAGTGAATCACCCCAGCCGACAGTGAACACCGACTTTTCAGTTGAGGCAAGGGGTCTGAGGAGGCGAAAAACCCCTTAAGGTTTATTATGACTAAACCAGACTAGAGAGCCCCAGTTTGCATGTCTTAGAGACACAGAAGATCTGGAGGAAACAGTGCAACTGACCCCAAAATTTTTCTCCAAAAGTTTCAGAGCAATTTTACTGCTTAATTGCTAGTTCAGTATTTACTGCTTGCACTTCAAGGACTTACCATAGCAGTTTCATACTAACTTGAAAGATAAACAATGATAATAATCTGAACCTTTCTAAGGAGGAAGTTGCCCTTTTTTTTTCTTTAATGATGCTGTTAACATCTTAAAAGTTCTCACATTTTTCTGACAGGAAATTTCCACTCATCAAGTTCTCTGTTACATTGCAAAGAGATAAATACATCTTAACACACTTTTGTTTTTTCATGTTGCCTTCCTGCAATTCAAAACCTCCATCTGCTTTTTCTAACATAAAAGACCACATTTAATCAAAAATAAGCAGAAGAATAAACGCACACACTGAGACGTCAGACTGCAAGTCATTTCACACAGGTCATAGATGTGCTGGCATCATTCCTGCGTGGAAGGCTTCTCCAGATATGTTTATACCAGCTCAGCCACATCTTTCTGAAAGTATGGCCTTCAATACAACTTGAATTTCCTAATTTCCATAACTGGAAAACCTTCACATTGCTAGAGAGTAGAAAGGACTTAAGACACAAAACTTTGCAGAAAGTGGGTTCTCTCTCTTCTTCTTGACTGAAATCATTCAGACAGAAGGGGAGCCAAGCAAGCTCTCTTCTTCCCTTAGGCACAAAGAAGTTGTCAGCAATCAGAAGGTAATATCTGTTGGAAAAATCACTCTCCCACTAGATCAATGATGCTTGGCAAGGCAGCAAATTTGGTACAGTCTCAAGGAATTAATAATACCCATCATTTCCACCTCAGTCACAGAAAGTCCAGCTCTTTCTTCTAATGCCTGGTTAACATCTCCAAAGGGCTGCTGCCTACCCAAAAGAGCTGCTACACTCCCTAGACTGCTTCTTCTGGCTGCAAAGTCCCAGAGAGCGTCTTGTGACACCAGAAACCCAAGGAAGCTTTTCATCCTCCCATGGGGTCCTGATAAAGGAGCTTTTTCACTCATTGACTCCTATCAGAGCCTGGCCTAGCCAGGAACTCATAGGACTTTTGAGGCTGATAGACTACCTAGTCTATTGTTCACTAATGTGGGCAAAAATAAGATAGACAGAGATGATGCCCATCGTCAACAAGGCAAATAGCAAGCCATGATATTCCAGCTGCTAGTCAACTAGGTTCAGACACACCATTGATCAGCAGACCTTGCACAAAGCAAAACTCACTATCAAATGTTTTCTACGTTTTAAAATTGCTAATGCGGATGTAAAGCAGACATAAAAAAACAAAAGTAGCTGCCATTTATGGGTAATTATAAGCTTTGTGAAATGTCTTTATGCTTCACACTAATGGTTTCACAAACTATTTCTCCACTGCTAAGAACGGGTAACTTTTTACACATTATTCAACAGGCTCTAGCTTTTTTTTTTTTTTTTTGGTTTCTTTATTACTGTTATGTGCTATGGTCAACCTCACACAAGACCACCACTATTCACCTTAACAGTTGCAGTAATAGAGTATGAATCATCTTCATGGTCTACACAGTGCACGTAATGTACTTTGGAGGAGCTGAACAGTTAGTTTAACCATGAGAACACTCTAGAAGATTGCTAGACACATTTGAAGTTAGTCCTGATAGGTCTGTTAAGTCTAAAAATATTTACAGCTAAGATGCTTCTTACTGCTGTGACAGGGAAGGAAGGTGTATAGCAAACCGCCTGTAAAAGTGAAAGAAGAATGCATGTTGTTTAGTCAGCATCAGAGTGGAACACATATCACAAGGGGCTGCATGTGGCTTCCTCGGGGAAAAGCATGCCAAACTTCCCTCCCTCACTGCTGGGAACCATAACTGAATATGCTATGCACATTAGCAAAGAGGACTTCTGGAAAGAATATGACTGGCTGGTAGCACTAATTCCTTTCATACAGTTTATGTCAAATTTTGGCCCTAAATCACATTAATCTAATAACTTTTACTGGTTCAGTGAAAACACCTGCTCTCTGCTCCAGTGTTCATGATGGTAGCTATTTCATCCCAAACCAAGACCAGCGACATGGACATCTAAATAAACTCAGCTTTATGCTTTCTACTGTACATTAAATCTTTACACTGATAAAGTGGAACCTTTACTGCTTAAACCAGTGTACAAGATACACGTCTTTCTTCACTGTACTACTGAGACAAATATCCTTCACTGTACAATTTTTAAAAAAACCACTACATAATCACATCGTGATGCTTCCTAAGAGCACATTAGTAATTTATAAAACAAGAAAACTTCCCTCCACCAACCAACAGTAAATCAAAACACTGATTTTGAAACTCATGATTTTAGTAGATTCAGATGATACATATGTAGTAACAGGCTTAAAACAACCTAAAGCATTCTCTGCTGTTTTACCTCTTTGTCTGAAAGACATATTTTGCTTTTGAAACAGATGAAAAATTAGCATAACCCAAGCTTCATTTTCTTTCCTTTTAATCAAAAAGTTTTTGTAATATTTTTACTTGTTTGTTGTTGGGCCATTGGTTTTCAATGGCTCTGAAATATGACACTTGATTTTTCAAGAAAATGACTGAAAAGAGTTATCTGTCTCTACTTACAGTCGTTCAATGGCTTCCAAATCAGTTTACTTCACAAGTAAAACAGTGTACTATTTTCTTCTAAGTGTCAGAATTGTAACCTATAATTCAAGATTTCAACAGTATTCTCCTGAAGTTACTCAATATTTCTCCAACTTGAGTTGTCAGTTATGCACGTATCAATTTTAAATATGGTTACTGGTCTAGAAAATCTGCTTATCTTTCCTAGACTACCTTGGAGGACAACTTAGCCTTTACCGAACAACCATACACTGGCCAAACACGCTGCATACAAACAGACAGGCCTGGAAAAAGCTCCATTCCTGAGCCGCATTTTAGGGTGACCACCAGGTCTTCACCAGTAGGAAACCCAGGTGCCTGCGGAACAGTCGAGTGCCCGAGGGTCCCTTAGTCTGTGCAGTCAGGGAGTGGGGACCCCACAGAGCTCCACGGAGCACTTGCCAGGCAGCTGAGACACAGCTACTGGCTCCAGAGTATCAATTTGCTCCCTCCCCAAATCCTGCCACTCCTTCCATCCCTGACACCGTTCCTCGGCTGTGCCATGTCCATCATAGCACAAGACTTCCAAAACATCAGTCCTTTACTACAGCTTTATACATTTCTGAGCTAGCCCTGCATGTTTTAGAATTAGGGACATAAAAGAGCAGTAATTTAAAAAAAAACAACCTAAGTTCCTCATTCAGAGTAGCCATGCTTTCTTACATGGAAATACTGCCTAAGAGTTTTGTAAGCTGTCCTTTAATATAAAAAAAAAAAAAAAGAAAAAAAGGTAGAAAGGAAAATGACATAGAAACCACATTTTAATTAGATAAAATTCCTATTAAAAATCCTAATATTCAGAAGATCAAGTCTACTCCATTATGTGGTTGCCGCTAAAAATAGTTATTTTCTAACATTTTTCACAGAACATGACGCTCCTAGCCCTCCACGCTGCCAAGCCATGCTCCACTACACTTGCCTCACTGGCCGCCTTCCTGATTAAGACAGGGAAGATACAGTGACAACACAACACGCTTACAGGGTTCTGCTTTCTCTTCTCTCAAGCCCCAAGGTGAGCAGACCCACTGCAACTACTAAGACACATCAGAACTATCACTCACTTTATCTCTGCTACTGTGTTTCCCCCGTCAGACTGAGCGTAAGGCTCTTTTTGGCCTCTCCGACTTCAGGAGAGAAAGCCGTGTTAAGAGATGGGTGTTGTCAACATCTGACCTTATGGCTTGGCCCAGCCACAGACAAGGTCGTATTCGCAGCACGTGACGTCCTGGCTCTCGACTCCTACATTTAAGTTGTCTCCCTAAGCTCCTTTTGTAGTTGAGGGAGAAAAAACAGTCTATTCAGGGTACTTCCATCTGCTCCATTTCAGACCTTTAGGATGAGAGGAAATCACGTCCTAGAAGTGCCAGTTTCTTACCAGTGACTGCAAGAGAGTTCTAGAAGACCATCTCAAATGTGGGCATGCATAATATAGATAATGACTGCACAGGTCTGACTGACACAGCCAGATGAAAACATTTTATTTATTCTTATGAAGGATGACTTGACTTTGGAGTCTAATGTAATTTAGTTGCATTTATTTTGAACCCTAAATACGTACAGTTATAAAACATCCACCTGCAACCATAAATCAAATGACTGTTTTCCAGATGAGAAGAACTATAGGCAGTACGAAATTAAAAGAACTATAGGCAGTATGAAATGAACTGCTTTTTATTTAAGACACTCACCTTATTTCCAGTACCAAAGAAGAATTGATCTTCCAACCTTCTACAGCATGCTGGAAGATTGACGAGCCACCCTTTCGAATTATCTTATCAGAGCTATTGATCATTGATCTACTTAAACTCAGTTCACCATCTCTGCAATGCAATATAGAAAAGACACAATTACATCAAGGCTAACTCTAGTTATAAATAATTTAAGTCACAAGCACCAGTGATACTTCCTTTCATTCACCAAAAAAAAAGGAAGAAATTATCTCTCTGCTTGCCAAAGCAAACAAACTGCACCTGTAAGAAACCTATGGGACACCTATATCTAATACTTGAATATGCAATTTAAGAGCTTAAATATGTTTATATTTGTAATGAAATAGACATAACAAAAATTACAATAAACAATTGTGAACCTGGACCAAACTTCAGTATTTGTTTTATATAGTTTGTGAGGCACATTCTGCATTTCTATGTTCCAAATTTCCAGTGATAAACCAAGAATTGATAACTTTCAAGCCTCTGCCCAGCAATTCCTCATGTTCTACAATTATGATCTAATAGACTCCCTTTGCATGCTATTGATACTAAAAGACTTTCATGCATGGAATTCTGGAGTTTAACACCATACAAAATACAAAATTTCGTCCAGAATTCTTGAAAATTGTGTATGCAGACATCCAACCAACCACAGCTGTCTTATCCTCTTCATCAATCTTATCATATTTATGAATTTTAGTAAGGCAACCTTAAAAAAAAATAATACAGTAAGCTGCGTATGATGACCACTGAACATCTGATGAGGTATCATAATGTTACCAGTTGCAATGATATTAGGCAATAGGGTCACAAAAATGTGACAGAGAAGCTAAAACACTTCAAGCACAACTTAAGGTGTTAGGTCTAAAATCTGGTTTTATCTCCATATTTCCATTATCTTCCATACTGTTTCCATCTAGGTGCCAGAGCAATGTTCAGCTGAGTTCAAACATAGCTGTTAATGATAAATATATCAAAGTTGTTAGATATAACATTCTACCATGTAGAATGTCTTGTGTCTCAGGAGCACATGTAACAGTAATATACAGAAATCTCTTTATCTATTAAATAAGCATGCTCTGAAATACTGCCAATAATTAACTTCACTTAGCTTGCAAACAGAACTTTTTGACCACCAGCCCTTCAAACAACAAAATGGAAAAGATGCGAGACTGTAAACTTTTTAGGGAATCGCCAACTCTTGTTCTCCTGCAGCTGATCATGGCCCTTAGTAAGAGCTATACCAACATTACTGCGGCATATATATAAAAAAGTATTAATATTTGGCAAACTATATAGCAGACTAAACTCAAAACAAGCTTGCAATGGGACATCAATTAAGCTAAATTAACGAAACTAGTAACACGTAGTCATTTGCAAAAACTGCTATGCTTGCAAAAGCCCCTGTAACTAATAAAGCCAGCATTACATACTTCATTAAAAACAACCCAGCATTACCAGCAACGCTCTCGCTCCCTCATCCCCTCTATGCCAACGCGCTGCCGCACCGACAGAGTGCTGGCTCAGAGGTAAGGCTGCCACCTACCGAAAAACCTACAGCTTAAGCGATCCTGTAGGTACAAGATCTGTATGCAAATTAGCCAAATCACACTAACTTGAGGGGCTAGGAGGATGCTGCAGAAGTCCCTATATTCAATAAACAGAATGTAATTAATAACTTTTGCTATTTTAAAATGTTTTATTGCCTTAGAATTTTCCATAACGGTTGCAAATATTCCTGAATACATATTTTCTAGATGCACAGTGTGTATGCATCTATAGGAAAATTACCAAAATACGTCCAGGTAAAGTAGTCAGTCTAAAAGTACTTCAGAGATGTCTCCAGTTTATGGTGGGTGAAGCATTATCCAATAGATACTTTAAGTTGACAAAACTTAGCAACAAAGTACATTGCCAACACCTAAAACACCGAAGCATTTGAAATGTGTTGCCTTCCATATTCACAATTTATATCTGCAGCAAGCTATGTAGATTGTACAGTAAAACAATGCTAAATTATGTTCTCATGAGCTAAAAGAAGGTCCTAGAAACTTTGTGTTAAAAGTTCTAGTATGAACACAAAGGTCTTCACTTACATGCTCCTCTCCCTTTTATTGGTATTATTTAATTTTCACCTGAAGTAATATTAAATACACTAACACATAAAAAGCTAAATTTACTCCAGAAAATTCTTCATTGTGTAAACAACTGTGAAATAAATTTGGGCTACTTTGTATCTTCTACAATCACTGCAAATCTTCTCTGATGTAAATAAAAAAAGCTTTGGTAGTGTGACAGCAACTTGTGGCTGACAGTGCCAGCCTTCACTCTGAATTACCTTGCCTTGGTGACCAATCAATCAGACCAATATAATGTGATTATCTCTCCTCCTGAAGACATTTCATTAAATATAAATAAACCAGTAGAAGATAACTCTGTTTACGAAACATTGCATTCCACGTAATATGCGTGTTTCTTTACTTGCTTAATTTTTAAAGGGATATTACTGTCTAGCTAAAGAAGGGCATGTTTTTGCAATTATTGTCCTAGCAAACTTTACTACAAGAACACAGATGATTTAGGGTTTATCACATACTTTGGAATTGCATGTAGTCCACTTTGGAATATCTGGGATTTACCTGCAGTGACACTAATAACCGTAAAATAGGCCACCCCATGCTTTCACAATTCTGCATTACTGGTACTTCTGGAAGTAAAACATCCCATGGAAAACTGACTTTGCCTGCCCATGTGAAAAAAATAACCAAATGGCATGAGCCCTTCCTTCAGGAGAAAGGCAAGTGTAACATCAACAGCAGCAGCAGATACTAATAGTACACCTAGGGTTTTTTTTTTTTTCCCCCTGCTTCTTCATACAGTAACAGATAGGATGACAGGCTGGGAAAAGAAACTATATTCCAATATCCTTAGCCAAACTGAGTAGCACCATACTGCACAAGAAGTCTCACTGGTACCAAAGTAGAGCTATCACTAAATGACCTGGCAGAAGTATACTGCAGCTATACTTACAAGTGTTGTTATGGTCATCCGTATTTATAACTAAATAAACTTATCTTCTTTCATTCAATATTAAATAATCAGTTCATTTTAGTACCTTTTAAATCGTGTCAAACAATGTATCATAAGATGAAGGGGGGCTTTTTTTTTTTTTTCCAAAATATATATATGGATTCTACCTTGTGACTAATTTCTGAATCATTTTAGCAGCTACCTCTAGCCTGACAGGAAGGAGTACATACTAAGAAATATGGGTATCTTTAATGCTGATTCTCCCTCATACATTCATTTTCAGATGTGTTTTTGCACACCTAACTTCGGTACATCTCATAAGTATGCGGATACCACACCATCGCAGCAGAAAATGGGCTTACACCCAGGCTGAACAAGCAGGAAAGTTACCACCAAGTTGCGAAAATATTTAATAACAAGGGAAGCCAACACCGCATCATTAACCACGCACATGCACAGAGGAGGCCAGACCCTGCTCCCGGAGGTGCCGGGGCTACTGTCGCCCAGCTGTGCCCAGCTGCCCGCATCCCGCTCCCGCTCCAGCCTGCCTGGGCAAGGGCCGGGAAGAGGGATGCACTTTCTGCCTTTACTGTGGGGACCGCGGGGGCGAAGGGGGGAACAAGTAGGTTGTAAATTGCCGCGGCCTCCTCCAAGCCCGTACGGGAACTTACAACCTCCTTATGCCTCCTCCTCAAATCAAGGCAAAGGCTTACACCACAGGACGAATGTGAATTCACAGGATGTTGTGAATGCATCTCCCCCCAACACGTCGATTTGCACAAGCAAACAGAAAGTGTGAGCCCCTTCCCCGCCTTTGCTGGTTTCACGAAGCCACCCCAGAATTTACGCATCCCTCCTGTGAAAACAAAAAATTATACCCCTCCAAGGAGAAACAGGGTTGGCTGAAAACCCAACATTTTCACAGGATAGCTGCCGGCTGGGAGAAAAAATGAGGAATACAGGCATGCACGTACACAAACACAATGCGTGCCAAAGAGAAAGCTGAGGTGCAAGACAGAAAAATGGCATGGGACTTTTCGGCTTTTATTTTTGACGGAAAACAGGCAGAAGAGGGAAAATACGTAACACAGGCTCTCAGCTAGGGACCAGAGTTTCCAGCAGAGGAGCCTCGGGAGCTAAGGGGGATGTCCCGCACGCTGTCAGAGGAAGCATCCCCAAGGAGCACCGAAGTTAAGCAGGGCTCCCAGGCAAACTTCAGGGAGGGAGGCAAGGACTAGCTGGAGCCGACAGCGGCCGCCCACCCGGGCACGCTCGCCTCTGAAGGACTACCGAAGCAGAAAACGCGGCACAACGCGCTCCGGCGGCCGCCGCCACCATCTCCGGCCACCCCGGCCCCAGCGGAGCAGCCGCCGCCGGGTGAACTATTAGGGGGACTTCGGGGAGGGGGGAGCAGCACCAGCCGCAACCCCAGCACCGGGCAACCCCCCGCCCGTCCCCCTCGCCCCCAGCCGCTGAGCCCCGCCAGCCCAACCTTCGCATAACCCGTCCCGCGGCGGTACCCTCGCCCCGCAAACACCGCCACCCCCCGCTTCCCTGCGCCGGCCATCGAGAGCGCCGAGCGGTGGTGGCACCGCAGGGGAAGCGGGTGACGGCCCGGGGGGCGCCAGGGGAACCCGAAGACGCGGGTGGGGCCGCGGAAGGGACCTCAGGCAGCGACATCGCCCCGCCGCCCCTCGGGGAGCCCTCCCGGCGCGGCGCCCCGCAATTACCCGGCGAGAGGTGCCTCCTGGCGCTCCTCGGTCCGCGCGATTTCTTTCGTCTTATAGAAGATAAGGAGGAGACTTATCGTGCACACAGTCCACCTCTTCCTGACTGAACGCATGTCTTCTGCGAAACGCGGTCCCCCTCCCCCTTTTCCTTTGTTTGTCAGGGGTGTGCGGAAAACAACTCCACACGCGGCACAAATTGACAAAAAAAACCCCACGGTAAATTGTTGGGTTGGTTTCCCCCTCCCCCCTCCCCCGAAATAATTAAAGAAAAATAAAAAATAAAAATCGGGCGGGCGCAGGCGCCGGGGGTCGTTTGGCGTTTAGTTTGTCTGTCTTTCACCCTGTCCTCCCCTGCCCAGCAGCCGGGCTCGCAGGCGGCGGCTCCTTCTCCTCGGCCGGCTTGGGGACAAGTCCGCGGCGCCGCCGCTACGCGCCCGCCCAGCCCAGCGCCGCCGCTCCGCGCTCCTCCGTCCGCCGCTCCGCTCGGGCTCCGTCTCCCTCTCCGCGATCGCGGCGGCGGCAGCGGCGGCCCGGGGGCGAGGCTGGCGCCTCCCTCCCCGCGGCGGGGCGGTGGCGGGCGGAGCGCGGCCAATGGGCGCGGCGCGGGGGCGGGCGGCGGCGGCGGGGCCGTCCCGCTGCGGGGCTGCGGGGGCCGGCGGAGGTGGGGAGAGATCCGTGGGTCAGGAGCGGCAGCCCGTGGGCCGAGGCCGGACCCCGCTCTCCCCGAATTGTAGCCCCCGCGGCGTTTGGGGGGGGAGACAGGCACCCCCCCCTCCCCCAGCACGTTGTACCGCGGGTCGCGGGCTGGGTGTCAGAAAGTTTAAGTAAAGGACGGCCAGCGCGGTGCCGCTTCTTTTTAGAAACGGCACGCGTCCCTTTCTGAGAAGGATAAGGTTTTTTTCTTAATTCCTCAGTATTATTTTTTTTTCTCTCCCCCGATGGACGGTTGGAGCTCGAAAAGGACACTGGAGGTTCGTAGGTTTTTCCCATCCTCGGAGCGCCGCCCGGCCCCGACACCGGCAGGAGAATGCGGGGCTGTGGGCGGGGGGTGGGGGGTGGGGGGTGGGAAGGGAAGGGAAAAGGCAAGATCCTCGCACACCCCCGCCGGGAGATTAGCCCCGGAGCCGGGCCAAATCCACCGCCCAAGCTCCGCGTCCCGTTTGATCTACACGGTCTCAACATGGCCTTTACTTTGCTCTCCCTGCCAGGAAAGGCACATACAAAAAAAAAAACAAAAAACAAAAACAACCAAACAAATACTGAACCCAAAATCAAAACACACCAATACCTTTAAAATGCATAATGCAACATGAAAAAAAATAAAATCATGAGCTATATTCACTTTTCTCAGTATTATTTTGTCTGGGCTGTCCTGGACTATCCTTATTCTGTGTGACAGGGATCTGCCCACAGCCCTTAAAGTTTGCATTTATGGAGCAGGCTTCAACACCAACATCACTCTTCTCCCACGGGGATCCAGGAAGGGTTTGTGACAAATCTACTGTGACTCCTCTCCTCTTAACTTAGGTTAAGAGCCAGAGCTCACGGGATGACAGAACCTTCCCTGGGTCTATTTGGTGTGATATGCTGTCCCCAGGACTGTTTGGTAAGAGACATTTCACAGCAAGATGCATGCAAATGTGGAGATAAGCATGGATTTTTCTTTCCCGAGGGAGTATTGCCTCACAGGCATTAAAAGTGAAGAAAGGTTAGAGAAATCCTTGAGACTGTCAGGGCTGCTAATAGTTGTTATGTTCTAAAAATCAATTTTGTTTAATAGGAAAGGTTTAATTCAGCCTCAGTGGAATGGAATGGAGACTTTGCAAATTCCTTCCACATAAGCCTGATCAAGCTGTGTTTTCTATGCTCTTCTCTGCCATGGCTCTGATAACCTAGCCTGAGAAAGTGACCTCTAAATAGCATCAGCAGCAAAAGGAGAAAAACCCATTCTATCTGTAGGCATGAACTTCAAATTTCACTTGGTATAATTCATGTCAGACAGTCTTTTCTAGGAAAAAAAAAAAAGTGGATTCAATGCAAACCCCCACTTTAATACAGTTGTAAAAACTGCATCACTTGTTCAGCTTAAAAGTTAGGATTCCCTCAGTCTTGTCAGCCTTGTTGAACACCAGTAATATTCTTTTTTATCCATTACATTATTTTTGTACATTATATTATTTTTATAGTTAGATGGGCTTATCAACAGCAGATGCTTGAACTGTATACAGAGGATCCCAAATTCACCCATCTTCATTGGTGGTTTTACTCAGTTCCACCCACAAATACCAACGGTGGCTCACAATACCGGTTAGCCACAGCAGCTCTTGGTTTCGTGCCAGGCCATGCGCACATTCAGAAAGTAGTGTGCCGCCTTCTTCCCCACTTTCTGCTGCACTTCCTTCCCACTGAAGTTTAAAACCCAGCTCCCTTGCTGCTTCATATGGGCTGATCTTCACCCCACACAAGGAATCCCAGCTTGTGTCCAAGAGACTTTGAGGACTGATGGAGATGGGTGTCATGAGGTGTCTTGCACAGCAGTGCACTTCTCTGTTCAGTCTGCTTGCAACCAGTCTGAAACTGACCTCCAGCACCTGGAGAGGACAAAAAAGTTGACTCCAAACTGGTTCCATGTAACCACAGCAGCCCCATCCAGGCAAGGGGACACTTTTGTTTGTTGGGTTTTTTTATGTCTCTGTGGTTTTAAATACCATCAGCAGTACCAGCATGCGCTCTATGATGCTCCCAGCACTCTTGAGGAACGCATCTAATATTGTAACTACAATATCTAAACCATCAAGACTCCAAAACTTTTATTCAGTTATTAAAACGTAAAACTGTCAGTTCATACTTGAGTTAAGTGTGGAAAAAAACACTTCTCCAAAAGCACACATCAATAATCTGTGGCCGTTTCCATGAAAATTCAGGCTGTTTCCATGCCTGCCATTCTGCTACGGCTGTGTCAGAGGAGGACTATGGGATCCTGAGAGGTAACTCAGCGCATCCCCTGTCACGAGGCAGGCACTTGACCCATATCATCTAACCTGTTCTTGAAGATTTCTGCTGTGGGCTGCTCCACCACCTATCGTCTCCAACAATCTGATGCTGCAGTGATTCACTGACTTCACCTTCTGCGCATGCTGTTCCAAGCTCAGGTTACCTGAGGGTCCCAGAGTCACAGGAGTCACTTAAAAGATGATCCAGGGCAAGTTTCCAACTGGTTCAGTGCTCTCACAAATGAGTCCTGGTCTCTACTTCAGAAATAGCCTTACGGCTGTGAGTACAGTGAGGAAGTGGCTGTTCTAAACAGGTTTTCCTACGAATATATACTTATTCTCCAGCTCTGTGACGTACTCAAGTAACAGACAGACACATATAGTATATAGCATATATATAACATAATTAAGCCAGGTGGTATATTTCATTTGCAATGATAACATTTATTATAACACAAAATGAGTTTACTGTATAGAGTTTAAACATTCATATCTAGTACTTCGCCAATTCCTTTAATTACCTTTCTTTAATGTATCATCAACAGCACTTCATAACTATAACAAGCTATCTAAATTATGCCTTGAAATTATTTCCTCTTTCTCATACAATCTAATGATATTTAAATAATGAATAGAGTTTATATCAAATAGTATGGATTATTTTATATGAATTACAGGAATAGTTTAGCTCTGTGAACCCAGAAACATGTTCAGTAAATCCTATTTCATGGCAGCTGATGATGACAGTAAAATTTCTTTCATGCAGACTACTGGAGGAGCAAAAATGTGAATAATACAAATAATCATGCATTTAAGCATTTCACATTTCAGAGTGCTAATTAGTTCCTACGGCAAAGAGTTCTTGAAAGGCTGCATTTCATGCTGAAGAAAGTAGCTGGAAACTTGAAACATTTACATTTGTTAAAACTTATTACCATATAAAGTCCTTCTTGGATTTAGCGCATCTCATGTTATGTGTGGGTGCCCAGAAATATCTTCTGATTTAATTCTGTCCTTGTTATCACTGAGGATAGGGAAACACTAGGAGAGATTGCCTGGGGAAGCTGTAGCCTTTGCATCACTTGATGTCTTTAGGACCAAGTTACACAAATCTCTGGACTCTTGGCTCAAGGTGGAAGGATGAATGAGGTAACTTTTTCAGGTGCCTTCTAACTATTTTTTTTTACCATGTAATTTTAATGCAGATCTGCTCAATTTACAGCAAGTAGAGCTTTCTGATTCCTATATAATAACTTTTAATAGAACACTCAATATTGTGGAAAGGTCATGTGTTTGTACACACTTCTGTTTCAGGAATAGGAGTGGGTGATGCTTCATTCTTGCATTTGCTTAACACTTTTAACACTGATTTAGTTCTATGCAATGTGTTTAATAGTATTAACTATTCAAATTTTGTGGTAATAAAAAGAAACATCAGTTAAAACAATAAATGATTATTTGAGAAATTTCTAAGTACCACTGATGTGTTTTCATGCAGACATCAATATCCTTCAATATTTGCTTGATGGCTCAAGCAAAGAAACCAGACTTGTTTGCTTAATATTAATGTGCACAGAACACTAACGCTTTGGAGAAGAATTACTCTTACAGCCACAATTTTAATACTTTCTATGCTTCTGTCATCATCCATGCATACTTTTTTTTAAAAATATCTTCCTCTTTGAAATATAATCTACTTGCTATTGTAGTGGAAGTGTAGTCCTGTATTACATTTTTAGCATTACTGGCATTGCAAATAGCAGCATTTCAAATACATCAGCTTTATAATGCAGCAGCTTTTCTATAGGCAGCAGAATTAAAGATGATGCAGTGAACTGCATGTTTCTATAGTTATTCCACTGTGTAGGACTCAAGGATTGGGTTGGTGGTGCTTAAATTTCTCTGACACAAAAAAAACAGGTCAGAATCCGTATTCAGATGCAACTTCGCTTTCGTTTTTGTGACTAACATGCAGTGATGACTTAGTGTTTGCAAACACCTTGCAGAACAACCACAGGATCAATAATGTGGAGAGAGTTGCAACAAGCTTACCTGAATCTCTCGTCCGTTTCTTTCTGTGTGTGATAGAAACAGAACATCTTTTTCTGTAGAAGAAATGGTACAGCAACTTGTTAGAAAGCGTTGGAACTAAATCTCAATAAAGCCATATTCTTTGTTCTCTTGTGCAGTAATGCATTTATCCAGTGCAGAGGTCCCCAGATGAAGTTGCGGTGTAACACCAAGGAAGGATGTTTACTTTAGGGGCACACACTGTTGTGGTTATTGCATTGCAGACTTCTCTGATACAGACACACTTTTATATAGTAGTAAAATATAAACTATATTAACATTTCAAGGAGAGTGATCATGCAGAGGCCAACCTAAAAGAAGGCATTGTGAGTTGTCATGATGTCCTCTTTACTTTTGCGCCATGGGACGTTACAAATGTCCCATAGACATTTGTTATAAATATGCAAATTTTCTGCTAACTCAAAATGGCTATCAGCAAGTATATCTTTCAGGAAGGCTAAAACCTCACTGCTTTAAATCAAAGTGGCTATCACATTCCTAGAGGCTGTGTGTGTGAAATTTGATAATGATGAGCTGCACTACTTCCCATATTGTTTTAGTGAGACAGTCTATCCTTAGGGAAAATAATCATCCTGTATTTTTTACATAATCATGGAATCATTTAGGTTGGAAAAGACCTTTAAGATCATCAAGTCCAACTGTAAACCTGACACTGCTGAGTCCACTACTGAAACATGTCCCTAAGTACCACACCTACAAGTCTTTTAAATACCTCCAGGAATGGTGACTCAACTACTTCCCTGAGCAGCCTATTCCAGTGCTTGACAACACTTTCGATGAAGAAATTTTTCCTACTATCCAATCTAAACCTCCCCTGGCACAAATTGAGGCCATTTCCTCTTGTCCTATCACCTGAGGCTGTTTCCTCTTATCTTATCACTTGCTACTTGGGAGAAGACACCAATCCCCACCTTGCTACAGCCTCCTTTCAGGTAGTCCTAGAGAGTGCTAAGGTCTTCCCTCAGCCTCCTTTTCTCCAGGCTAAACAATGCCAGCTCTCTCAGCTGTTCCTCATAAGAGTTTTGCTCTAGACCCTTCACCAGCTTCATTGCTCTTCTTTGGACACGCTCCAGCACCCCAATGTCTTTCTTGTAGTGAAGGACACAAAACAGAACACAGACATTATTTGAGGTGGAGCCTCACCAGTGCTGAGGACAGGGGGACAATCACTTCCCTAGTGCTGCTGCACATGTTATTTCTGATTTAAGCCAGGATGGTGTTGACCTTCTTGGCCACCTGGGTATACTACCAGCTCATTTTCAGGCGGCTGTAAACCAACACCCCCAGGTCCTTTTCTGCTGGGCATTTTTCCAACCACTCTTCCCCAAGCCTGTAGCATTGCATGGGGCTGTTGTGACCCACGTGCAGCACCCAGCACTTGGCCTTGTTGAAGCTCATGGAATTCGCCTCAGTCTATTGAACCAGCCTGTCCAGATCCCTCTGTAGAGTCTTTGTACCCTCAAGGACGTCAACATTCCTGCTCAGCTTGGTGTCATCTGCAAACTTACTGAGGTTGCCCTTGATTCCTTTGTGCAGATCGTTGATAAAGATATTAAACAGAACTGGTCCCAATACTGAGCCCTGGGGAACACCATTTGTGACCGATCGCCAAGTGGATTTAACTCCATTCACCACCACTCTCTGGGTCCAGCCTTCCACCCAGTTTTTTAGACAGCAAAGAGTGCACCCTTCCAAGCCACGAGCTGCCAGTTTCTCCAGGAGAATGCTGTGGAAAACAGTGTCAAAGGCTTTACTGCAGTCCGGGTAAGCAACATCCAGAGTATTTCCCTTATCCAATAAGAAGGTCAGCTAGTCACAGAAGGAGATCAGGTTTGTCAAGGAGGATCTGCCGTTCACGGGCCTGTGCTGTCTGGACCTGATCACACAATTGTTGTGTATGTGCCATGTGATGGCACTCCATCATTCCACGTGATGATCTGTGCCATAACCTTCCCTGACACCAAGGCCACACTGACGGTCCTATAGTTGCCCTGATCCTCCTTCCAGCCCTCCTTGTAGATGTAGATGGGCATCACATTTGCTAATCTCCAGTCAGCTGGGACCTTCCTGGTTATCGAGGGCTGCTAATAAATTATGGAAAGTGGACTAGTGAGCAATTCCGCCACCTCCCTCAGTACCCTTGGATGGATCCCATCCAGCCCCATAGACTTCTGTGTGTCTAAGTGGTGTAGCAGGTAGCTAATGATTCTGCTTGGATTATGGGGGCTTTATTCTGCTCCCCATCCCTGTGTTCCAGCCCAGGGGCCTGGGTACCCTGAGAAGAACTGGTTTTACTGTTAAAGACTGAGTCAAAGAAGGCATTAAGTACCTCAGCCTTTTCCTCAGCCTTTGTCACTGTGTTTCTCCCCACGTCCAACAAAGGATGGAGATGCTCCTTTAGCCCTCCTTTTGTTGCTAATGTATTTATAGAAACATTTTTTATTGTCTTTTATAGCAGTAGCCAGGTTAAGTTCTAGTCGGGCTTTGGCCCTTCTGATTTTCTCCCTGCATAGCCCCACGACATCTTTGTGGTCCTCCTGAGTTGCCTGCCCCTTCTTCCAAAGGCCATAAACTCTCTTTTTTCCCCCTGAGTTCCAGGCAAAGCTCTCTGTTCAGCCAGGCTGGTCTTCTTCCCCGCTGGCGTGTCTTTCAGCACATGGGACATATGCCTTTAAGATTTCCTTCTTGAAGAATGTCCAGCTTTCCTGAACCCCTTTGCCCTTCAGGACTGCCTCCCAAGGGGCTCTGTCAACCAGACTCCTAAACAGGCCAAAGTCTTTGCTCCGGAAGTCTGTGGAATGAACAGAAAAAATGAGGAAACAGAAATAAGGATTAGAGAACGCTGGGAAACTAACAGAAGAGAAAGAGAGACGAGGACGTAGATATAGAAGAAGGACGGGGATTAAGGGATTAAGTAGTTGGGAACTGGTAGAGAAGGAAATAGCTGTATCTGGTCCAATAAAAGAAATGGGAGAAAAAGTTGGGCGGCCAGAGAACACAAAAGAAACTACTTGAATGGAGGAGCATGACTAACTCAGGCCTAATGAAGAAACTGAGGTAAGAAATTATATAGTTGTATCTGCCTTTAGTCCTGATTTGTCCTTCTTGCGAGAGCAAAACCATTGTCTCCCTTGCTTAAATATGCCTGAGCCTGTGTTCAAGCCCTAAGTTTACTTTACTGTTCAGCTTCAATTCTGTTTTGGAGTCTGAATGAAGAATTTTATCTTTCTAGAAGGTAAAGCATGGTTCAGCTAGGACACTGCTGTTTACTTAAAAGTTTCTTTTTGTTGAAATAAAAGAAATTCAAGAAAATTTCTGGCCATATTTCCATCCTTGCATTTTAACTGTCTGTAAACCACAAACACAATTAAAACATAACTAAATAAATTATTACAACTCCAGAAAGCCCCCCTCTTTCTGATTATACCAAACCTCCAACTTCTCTCTTCATAAGGGCAATAAGGCATCTTTTCCTTCAGACTCTGAGCCTAGGCCTAATGGTTTAAGTATTCCCAGGTAAAACTGATGACAGTTAATTAAGAAAACCTTCACTACCGTCAAGCCTCACTGAGACTTTCCTTATGACTCATGGGAAATTACTAAGAGTTTAAAAGGACTATGAACACCTTCTTATGATGTTAATTGATCCGTCCACATTGCAGAAGGCTATGGTCATTAGAGTTTAGGGTTTTGTTTAGGGGGTTAGGTGTTTAGGGTCTAGGGGTCACAGGTTAGGGTTGGGGTTAGTGGTTATGGTTAGGATTATGGTTAGGTTTAACTCAGCTGCATTGAGTCTGTTCTGGTTTTAGGTGTCCTCAAGATCAGTGATTCCAGTAGAGTGCCTTACTACATGGGACATTAGGGAGACCCCAAACTGTCTGCCCTATATTGTTCCCATGATTTTTCAAATAGACCTCACAAGATACGAAGTGAGATCAGACTTAGGCACATCATCTCTGTTCTTGCATACTCATTCAACATGGCACAAAAGGTCCAGGTTGATTTAGGTCAAGTTTAATCTTTCTCTTATGTTCTTCTCTGCTTTGGGTGAGTTTCTAGAGATGAAAAACCTGGGATCACATCAAGGTGAACTTAGGTTTCTACACAACCCAAACCAATGTACAAAATATAGCACCAACATACTTATTCAGAAGCGGTGTTGATTGGGTCTACCTGAAATGTTAAGTCCTGCTTTCTGCTAAGGGGCAGTAGGCAAGCACAAGACAAGCTATCAGACTACTCTTCAGTAGTTGCTGCAGAAATGGAGTTTAAGGAAGTGTCTGAAAGATACATAATAATACTTACTATGCATCTATTAATGCAGAACTTGCATGTTGATATTTTTCTTTCTGAGTAATCACAGTTATAAAATACAACATTAAATGACTTTTTTTTTATTTGAAAGGCTATGCTTTAGTTTCATGTATTTATAACACTTCATAACTCATTACTGCATGCAGAGCAATGCATTTCCCAAACACATTGTAGTGAAAATATAATATGAGAGATTACTGCATGAATTTTCTATATCTGAGAACTGTAAAGAGATTTTCTGAGAAGCTATATGGTGGATTTGTGAGGTTCTGCTATATTTTAACATGTGAATGGTCTCCCAGTAAGAACCATCATTTTACTAATAGTTCCCAGCAGGATACCCACCTAGGCTATATAGATTTGGAGGTGGGGAAAGAAGCTTTTTGTCTGAATTCAAACCACAGCAGGAGCCATTCACTCTTTGGGAACTAATTCCCATTTTTATTATTGCTATTTTTAATTTTGCTGAATTTAATGGTGGTAAAGCTGTGTATAGATAGATACTACAAAATTGCCTGACTTTTATTGCTTTGTGTTAGATAAAGTCATACAAAAGAGCTTTCCATATGCCTTCAGCTATATTTTCTTACTCATCTCTTTGAGAGCAACACTTCGAGGCATTTGCTGAGATCAAGACTACAGCTTGTTGTGAATTTTTGTTTCCTTTTTTTTTCTAATTGTAAAACGGTAATTCAACAACACTTTTGTGGGATCTTTATAAATTTCGACAAAAGGAAATATTCTCCATGTCCAAAACTGAATTTCTGGTCAGTGGGAGAGGTCAGACCAACCAGCAATTTAGTCTGTTCTGCACTCACCCGGCATACAAAGGATTTGGACTCAAATCCCTGTCAGAGAAGTTTTTTGTCTGTCTTCATCAGCAGCTTATAGACCTGGTATGGGCAGATGAACAAGCAAACTCTTTTTGTTGACAGCTAAGCTACATCAACATGATCTCATAATTGCTGCAAACAAAAGCACGCATGCAAACTGTTACTATATAACAACCAACAGCCATTGTAAGTTCACAGTACACTCTCTGCTGTGGTAACTTGTTTGTGAAGCTGTACTCTCAGCGTGCGTTGGTATGATCAAGTTCATTTTTAATGACAGCTCTCAATGACAGTTTTACAGTCTGAGTGAGAGAGAGGGGCTTACACCGCTGCCTAGAGCTTAAGACAGGACAAAACCCTGTCTACCACATTCCAACTAAGATCTTTCTTCAGGGCAAGTCATTCTCTAAAAATGTAGTAGTATTCTTATTTTTTTTTCTCTTTTTCTGTTTTATTTCTTTGCAAAATAGGATTTGGTGTTCAAGTCACAGATGATCAACGTCCTAGGTATTTGAATTCCCATGGGAAAGCCCACCTCAGAAGACTACAAGGAAATGAGATTTCCCATATGTCACCCAGGTCAGTGGGCAAACATCTGAAGGTGATCTAAGGTTGAGTTTCTGACTCTGCTGAAGAAGATGGCAAAATTTTGATTGAGTTCAACAGGATGACGATATCACTTCATCTCTCCTACCTTCCAGTCCTATACTCAAAATAGGAAGCCACTAAATGTAACAAGAACATATCAAGGAAGATATTCCCTAATTTTACTTAGTGTATTTCATTAAATTTTATCTCTTGGGGTAAAAAGTTTAAAATATTACAAAAAGTACAAATGTATCCCATAGAACTTGCATTAATAATCTAATCTTATTACTTGTAGTCCGCTGAAAGACAGTATAGAGGGAAATAATTTTTTTCCATATTTTGATGACTCAGGAAAAGCATAAAAAATCTTAACCAGTCATGGTTATAGAAGTTCTTTAGAAGCTTTTCAGTATTAAGACTTTTTCATCTGAGAAAATATAAGCACAGTATCAACTTCAGAGACCTTTTCTTTTGACTTTAAAAAATACGATTTGCATTAATTAAAAGGCAGAGAACTTTTTATTTTAGCTTAGAATACTTTATGTTTTAGTGCTCTAAAGGAAATTACGTCACAAAATCAAAAATAGCTATTTTTGATGGAAACAAATAGCGCAATAACTATTTTTGTAGTACAGAGAAATGTTGTGGAAAGTAAATTTGATTTACCAAGCTTATCACAGACTGTGAACTTTAACATTAAAGTGAAAGGAATGTTTGTTTTTGAAATCACTGGTTCAGCCCTGACTGTAATAAAATAATGTGTAAAGGAAATGAGTGTGTATATATATATGTATATATATATGTATACACACACATGTATAAGTCACAAGATGTAAATATTCTGTAATTACAGAGGAAGGGACAAATCTGAGTGTGAAGTGCTGAACAGGAAATCGCCACCTACCTGGGCAGAATTTTGAGAACTTATTTTCACACATCTATTTTAGCTGACTGAAGAGTGGGAAAATCTGTCCTAGGCTGGACGAAAGTATATGATTAACATAGATTTGTACCCAGAAACAGGTCATTTGAAATGATTTCTCTCAGCTGCTGCAAAGTGCTGTAGTCTGGTTGTGTGCTCTCAGTGGAGAGCACACAGTGGAGAATTCACACAAAATTCTCAGTGGAGAATTTCCACAGTGCAAAGCACAGATGTGCGACATCTAGGCCTGTGCTTCCTCTCCATGTCCTCACCTCAAAAAAAAAAAAAAATAATTCCAAGCAGAGGGAAGAGGAGACAGAAGAGAGCTGTATCATCCTATATCAATCCTCCCCTGGCAGTGACTGTAAATTTCTTTGGAGCCAGGTCCTACCAGCCCAAGCTATCGTACAAAGCGCAGAAATATTCTGTGTTCTCATGGTAAGGAAGGGCTTAGGAAGCCCTTTTGGCAACAACAATACAATATTTATGATGAGTTCCACGTGTCACTTTTTTTCCTCAAAATCAATGACTTGCCATTTTTTAGAATAATATGGGAGTATCTCTCATTATGAGTGTATTGACACTCAGCTTTCATAAGCACCTGTGATGCATTAACTTGTTTTGACCACAGCATTGCAAATGGACTTTAGCAGTACGTTTCTCGGAATCTTTGTCTGGACAGCTTAATACTGGATGTGTCTCACATGTAGGACTCCTCTTAGCATCTCTGTCAGAATCTCAGATTATCAAGATTCAACCTGTATATCTTCCAAAGCAGCGTTCTTAAGGCAATGATTTTAGAATTCAGGCTGGTGATTTTCAAGAAAAACATGCTTATTTGCAGGGAACTTTTAACTTTTACAGTGTGAGGAAGCAAGTAAGTTGATGAATGAGCTCAGGCTTGCTGCAAAAAAATTGTTGTTCTTTGCTAGGTTAACTTATCCCAGCTGTGCTATTCTGTTGTATTCCCCTGTGAAATTCTTTCTATAGGGCAACCCAAAAAGCAATCTGTGGAAATGGACTCTCTCCAGATGAAACACTGTTGTGTGTTCACAGACCTCTTTCTCCACTGACAAATCCTACACCACACAAATGCTCCTTTTACTGTCCTCAATAGAATCATAGAATCATAGGGCTGGAAGGGACCTCTGGAGATCATCTAGTCCAAATAGATACATCTTTTCTTGCAGGCTACAAATTCTTTGGGTTTGTGTACTGAATATTTTTTTTTCCCTTTGTCCTGACTCCCCAAATCTAGTCAATTACCGACTGCATTGCTTATTTGTTTTGCTTTATCTGCTCTACAGCATAGGAAGTTTTTCTAGTGAATTGAATTGTGTGTCATTTGCTCAGTTTCAGCTTTAGATTTTTCCTTACTGATGGCTTCCTAAACACTGGGGAATGTCTTCAAACTCCTGCAAAATGAATTTGATCCTTTACCATTCAAGTGAAAGTAGCATTTTCATAAGGTGAAGCTTTTATAACCGTGCTGAGTAATACTGCTTAACAGTAGAGTCCTGTATTTAAGTGTAGCTCACTCTTATATTCCACCAGGGGGATGAAAGTAGAAGTGAAAATACTGCGTTTCAGCTTGCTCTGCAGCAGTCCTTCTCTTTAGCCACATTGTGCATGCTCTATAGGTGCTAACCAGCCTGTGCAAACTCTACTGCATTTCTTGTACATTTTTTTCCATGGGCCAGCCAGTGCCCTGGCTTGCTGGCTGTCACAGCTTGTATGTCTTTATCTCCTTGATTCTGATATTTACATTTCCTGATCAGAATTTTATTGTTTAAGCCAACTCAAACTCACAGTCCTTGTATCCAAGCTCTGTTCATTCTTATCTCCACGTTTCTTCTTGGTCCAGTAAGTTTTAGCAGGTTTGTAGCTGTCTGTTTTAATGGGTTCCTCCATATTCTGGAGGAACTATGTCTCTATCTACTATAATCTCTCTCAGGAAGGACTCATTTTAATGAAGTAAGACTGCAAGACTTACTCCTTTGTTGTTTCAGTCATTTTTTACTTTTCAGTTAAACCTATTACTTTTGTATCTTCCCTTTTCATATTAAGTAAAGCAGACCTTCGATTTGTGTCTCGAGTAAACATTAACTGAAGCCACTGCTTCAGTCAGCCCCTTACAATTACCACATTTGTAGCTCTGCTGGAACACTGACCTGCCCTCTCCTTCTAGCCACTGCATTTCTACATGTCCTGTGGGAATGGTCTCCTGTGTGCAGTCAGTCCAAGGCTGGTCTCCCTTTTCTCATGCAGTGAAAGAGGTCTGCTAGTCTCTCTATAACTTGTCTTATGTGTTCATGATGTCCTTTCTTTGAGTTTCTGTATCTGAGAAGTGAAACAATTTAAAACCAGTGTTCTTGATTGAAGCTGTACCTAACTTTATGCAGTTGGTCTTAGCTTTTTAAATGAGCTTGAAACAGGAGGGGAGGTCTCACAGCAGCAGCCAAAGTGATTATCTGGGCTTTTCCTGCCTTCTTCTGAAAAGAAATGGAAGGTGGAAAAGAAAATTGAGCTCCCTTGTTCTTTTAAAATTGCTTCAATTCCCAGTGATGTCCTTCAGTACCAAAACAAGGCAACCTTTTGGACACCTTTCTCACCAAGTTTCTGGACCATGCAAGTAAGGAGATCTGTAGGAGCAGATGTTTAATTCAGCAGTTTTCAGTAACAGAGGTAACACCTTTTGCCACGACACATTTAGCAAAGCCCAGCAAATTAGAATTTTTCCTCTTGCCATCGCTTGTGTATGCCACATTTTCACTACATGGTTTGAGAAAGAAAACAAACACTTAGCAAAAATGAAGTAAAGCCTCCACAGTCCCTCCCACATCTGTCAGTCTGAGCCTCTGCAAAGCTTTTGTTTTCTTCTTGAAGCACATCACAGTGTAAAGAAATTAGATGTGTGAAATCCTACACATGTAAAAATTCAGGAACCTATGATGTATTACATCAAGACCAGGAAAAAAAAGCTAGACTAAGTTATTCAAAATTTAAAGAATTTTTTGATCCATGCATAAAGGATTGGTTCTGGGGGAAATTGCAAGATGCCCTGTAAAACTGCAGACCCACCTTTCTATAAGACTGCAATATAGCTAAGTCATACGTATTTGAATATCCCAGTCAGAAGTTAGTCAGTGACCATGTTCTCTGTGACATAAAAGGCAAAGTACAAAGTTAATGTGGGGAAAGAGATTTGCTGTGCAAATCCCAGCAAATATCTCCAGGGCCAGTGAAAACTGTGCTTCACAAATGCTTTTGTTAGCAAGCAGAGCAAGAAAGAAACTCAACATTATTAAACATAGATATCACAGAAAAAAACATAGACGGGTAAATCACTGACTGAAACATGCTGTCTGTGCAGTAAATGGGACAGTTCTTAAAGGCAAATGCTGAGGCATGCAAGACAAGAGGCAACAGATCACACAATCAGTAACAGCAGCTTTAAAAACATGTGCTATTAAAAAAAAAAGCTGATGAAAAAGCAAAGAATTTGAGGTTGGTAGTGATGCAGAATCAGTTGTTTGTCAGGACTCATTGTAGATACACAAGGATACATCTTACAATTAACTCCTTTATTACAGCAGACTAAATAACAAGAAATAGGATCCAAATAAAGACAGTGATAAACTATTTGAAGAATGGTTATCCATCAGGGACTGCCCAGTCAAAAGGAGAAAATGGAGGACTCAATTTTGCAAAATATTAAGAAAAAATTGTCACATTCGTCTTAATTTAAAGCATGTGTGTTGTCCTGAGATGGTACTATGAATGCAGATGAGCCCATTTCAAGAAGTTGTGGATTCACTTGGAGTTCTCAGGGTTTTACAGAGCCAAGGCTTAAAGTTCTCTTTTTCCTGGATGCATTTTGCTTTTTGGAAGAAGGTTGAACTATTTTCTTACTCAGGAGTTCAAAATGTTTTAACATTTAAGGCAAAATATAGCTTGCTGGAACAGAGTCCATTCCAGTAATTTTTAGCCTTGGTAGACCTAAATCAGTTTGGCACACAAAAGATTGAGCACCATTTGAAAAGAACTTCTGTTTTAGGAAATACCCTACACTAAAATTATCTTTCATGTGCCTAAGTTATCCTAGGCCCACCTAAAAAATTAAATCCCTTCTCCTACTAAGTAATATTTTTATATATACTAAAACACAGATTTACTTTTGTTGTAACTTTTTATTTGAACAGTAAATGAATCTCTAAAAGGTGACGTGGTTGGGATATTACTCTGGTTGCTTCCATTTTCTCACCTCGTGTTTTAGGATTCTCAGGGAAGCATCTCAAGGCTTTTCAACCTAAATGCAATTAGATTCATTTAAATAAAACAATAAGGGGTGGGGAAATATACCACTGCTCGCCTGGATACATGCAATGGCTGTTAAAGATATGTTTTAGAAAACATATGCTGATGACTGGCTTTGTGGATGCACTTACTTATCTCTAGGCATTAGATTAACAGCATATTTATGGACATGTAGACATTTATCAGACAGTGCAGTTCAATTTTATATACTGACCAGTGCTTGCAAGCGTGGTATATGGAGTGATTCATGTGTCGATATCAAGAATGTTCTTTACTGCTGTTTATAGTTGGCCTATGAACAGTATGACAGCTGCTGTCTTCCTTTCCAAATCAAAGTGGTGCGTGAGATACTTCATCAGAGAAGACTCTACGACGCTTTGCAGGCAGCAGAGAAAATCAGACATATTTAATCTTCAGCAGGGGATGTTCTCAGGACCTTTGGCTATGCTTACAAAATATCAGGTGCATAAACAAAGAGAGACCCAAGCATTGCACTGCAGTATGTAGTGGACTGCATTTCCCCCATATTACTTCAGAAATTATATTTATATTAATTTGTTTGTAGGGCTTTTTTTAATCACCAAAAGTTTGGAAGGATTTCAGACTAAAGGACCCTATTTAGGACACTATTTAGTTCTTATAGATATTATTTGTATGTTTCTATGTTTTCTTCAGACTCATTCTATTTTTTGCTAAATTTAAGAACAGATGGAGATGCTTTTAAAATGGCATAGTTCTATTCACGATCTAAAATTACTAACAGGGTACATATGTGGTCTAATATTTATAGAAATAAATACAGATGAAGGAGTAGTGCCAAGTATAGGAGGTGTTTTGAGCATTAAAATCCATAATCAAGTTCTGTGTTTGCAAAAAAATACATCTAATGCATACACTGGAATAAACAGGAGACTACAGTCATCACATTATTTTCAAAGGCTGCACTTTGGAAGAATTTAAAGAAGGAAAAGATTCACTCTCATGGTGCAGATAGGTAAACAACATTCTATATCACATGGAAAGCTTTAAGAAGCTGTTGAATTAATCCATCAGGAAGTCAAAGTGCCAAAGCAGAGCAGCCAACATTACAGAAGCTATCTCAGTCTGCGCCCACTTCTACCACATGATCTGCAAAGGGCAGAACCAATACATACCTCACTTGGAGTTTATCATAGCACAATCCTAAGCACCTACTCATCAGCACCAGTCAACTTGCTGTTTTGGATTTTGGGGCCTGGATTAAAGACTGAAGGGTGAATAATGCTCTAATGCTATGTTGTTAATTTAAGCAAAATTTCTGCTAATGAGGAAATGTAATCAAAATATGATGTTTATGTTAATCCCACCATGTAACTACAGATTCAAAATGCAAAAAATACAAAAGTACATCGGGTATGTATCTTGATAGTAGTGCAATAGGATGCTTTTCAAATGCAATACTTCATTTATTTGAACAATTTTCAAGAAAGGGAATCTCTGATATATAAGACACTAAAATCAAAAGAAACCGCTCACCTTCTAGTATGCAAATTAACTACAACCCTGGCCATTAAATACACCTAATCTCTGAGTAATAACTAAGAAAACATACAACTGGGTGAATTTTAAAATGTTCAGGTGCCTAGTAACTTCTAGTATTTAGGTAGAGTCTAATCATGGTCTTTGAACATTTAAATGTTTGAACTGTTCCACCAAAAATAACAACTAAGTCCTTTTGTATACCTACCACACACATCTTTTTTTCAATCTATTTATAAAGCGTTTTGGCCTCTTGTTAAATTGTATATTGTGTTTTGTTTTTAATGTGCTAGAATTAATTACTTGCATGATATTTTTCTCTTTTTTCCTATGTAGAACTAATTCAGAGAATCATTCACATCATAACAATTTGCTGAATAGGGTTGCTTTTTTCAGTCAAGACCAGAAAAAATCAGAAAATTTATCCAACAGCTTATCCAAGACCAGAAAAAATCAGAAAATTTATCCAACAGCTTATCCAACAGCTGAATTCTTTAATACTATCCCTCCCTGTTTTCAATATGTCTTCTATACACATATTATTCATTTCTAGACTGATAATGAGAATAGACATGTCAATAAATTGCAAGCTTATACTAAAAGATTACGTATATCTGCAGATGATGTTCTTACTCTTTGAAGTGGTAAACTACGCAAAAGAGAAAGGTGTCTCCATTTGTCAGCTCCAGCTGTCTAATAACTGCAAAAAAGAAATTCCATTGCATTTTTCAATCAGAGTCACTGAACTGATGAGTCTTCTTGTAGGTCATATCATCCAGACAGTATTTAATCTTTGATGTTTGAATAGAAAACAGAAAGAGGGAAAAAAAAAAGAAAAAAGAAAAAAAGAAAGAAAAAAGAAAAAAGAAAAAAAGAAAAAAGAAGTTAAGTATATATCCTTGCGTTCACTAATAAACTTCAATTTATACATAAATTCCAAATTATGTCCCATTTCTATTTTTTTTTAATAAAAGTTATCTGTAATGACATATGACCTGTAAGACTCTTCTTCTTTTCTGTGCTAAAAATGCTGTAAATCATTTCTTTTCTTCATGTAAATCTGGAAACATGTCAATGTGTACACACATAGACAAATGGGACGGAAGAGTTATTTTAAATCTTAGCTGAGAATCAGAAATGAAGCTAGCACTTCACAAAGTCTATTTTCAATAAAAGAAAGAAGAAAGTAAGTTTCTTCTTGCAGTAAAGTTAAAATACTATTACTTTTTCTGGAACATGAGTAAAACAGGCCAATCATTTTAGAATTTGTCAGCACCTCAATTATTCCTAGCTGTTATAATAATAAGCTCTCAAAGGGCAGACCTGCTCAAGATGAAAAAAGATTGCTGGGACCTATTTTGCCTTTCATTTATGTGAAAATAATTCCAACTTTTTTGAATTTAGTTCTGTAATTACGATGTTATTTAAGTATTAGGGGAGCAATTTTAAACACACAGTCTCAAGACCAGAAGAAAACATAAAATGTAAATGGGACAGATTTACAGTTAGACTGATTTAGCCTCTGGAGCCTGCCTTTTCTGGTAAATTACCATTTTTACCATTACAAAGTTTTTCTCTAAATGGCCTGCACTGAATATGAGGTGGAGTCAGATCTTTACATTCCAAGCCCAGCCAGTCGGAATATGTTTAATTTATCCAAACAAGTCTCCTATATCTCCTTTTCCCGTTCCAGGCAGGAATCTCACTCCTTTGCCTCCAGACTATTTGGCCTATCCAATTGCACACAGTTAGAAAAAGGAAACACAGTTACCACAGAAAAACCTTTAGCACTGGGTTGTATGAAGAACGGTTAAAAGCAAACAAACAAAAATCCCTTTGCTATTCTGCTGTATGTAGCTAGCTCCCTTTGAAATAAAGCACGTACTTACCAGACTTCGATGTTTTTTCCATCTACAGGGAGATCTGAGGTTGGGTGAGAGCATTGCCACTAATGAACGCAATAGAAAAACTGAGATTCATCATCATTACTTACCAAGCTAACTGTCTATAAAGTGATATTTTAAACTTCATAATATCCTTTTTATATATGTTATACAATTGTCATTTTAAAAACTGCATTTACTTCCATGACAATGAAGTATAAAGAGATTGAGTGCAGTAAAGCATCTGTTCGAGAGTTGCAATTTGAGAAGATGCAGTCGTGACACAGTTTAATTGCTTTACTTTCATATAACAACATGTCATAAAGTTAATATGTTCCAGTTAATGCTTTCCTTACACTTCCATTGAAAGTTACTACTATAGGAACATGACATGCATATTGAACATTGAAGATACTCGCATCTGGATCTCAGGGCCAGGTAAGTGCTAACTGCTGGAACTAATAAAAATATTTTTGGGGCAAAGTTTTATTCTATGCAATTTCCACTTTTTTTTTTCTCCTCTTTTTTTTCATCCGTAGAGATAAAACTTTCAGTCAAGTTTAGAAAATTTCAACTGGAAATGTTACTGTAGTGTCTGATGGGACTCTTTATTTGTCACTGGTCAATGCATTATTGTCCCACATAGTCAAAATTTGCTGACTTGCACAGTGCCTTCTACGTAATACCATACTCTATCTTCCTTTGTCAACGTGATACAGACTGAAAGTCTGTTTCTGTTATTCCATGAAAAATGCAGTCCAGTCTAAAAAAATACTTATTTATGTATATATAGATAATTCAGAGGTACTTTCAATGACAGAGTAATTTGCAACTCGAATTTTCTTCAGTGTTAGGCCAAAAATGAAGGTGCTAATTTCTTTGCCAGAGAGCTAATATTTTTCCAATAGCAAATAGTTTTCATAAGGGAATCCAAGTATCTGAAATCCTTTCAAAGATCAAAAAAACTTTTGATTGAAAACATTCAGTTGTCTCAAGCTAGAATATTATAGTTTGTTATTCAGAAAGAAAGGCTGTTTAGAAATCATACAAATGAAATTTCCAAATAATCAAAATACACTTTCATAAAATAAGGGCAGGGAACTGCACACAAATGACAAGCTGGTGGGGGCAGGAGAGAGAAAAAGATATAATTTCACTGATTCCCCAGGTAGGAGAATGAGTGAAAGGTCAGAAGCCTTTCTTAAGAAGGCTTAAGAAAATTAAACTAAAGAGAAAAAATAATAATAAAAAAAAGATTGGCATTGAATTTGCTGGACTGGTGAGCCTTAATAACAAAAGGCCTTTGAAGAATCAGCTACTAAAGGAGAAGCAAACTCTACAGATACATTTCTGGAACACAAAAACAGTGTCTGCAGCAACAGAAAGCATGCAGGCAGAGAAAAAACATGAAGGCCTAAAATGTCAAACTTTTTGGAGTGAATGAATGTGGAGAAATAGAAGATGAAAGATGGAGTAAAAAGAATAAAGTCATAATGGAGTTATAAAGCTAAGATGGCTTTGTCTCAAAGAAAACAACATTAATTATAATTTCCAAAGCAGAAAAATTACTCATGGTTCAGGAGCTTAATGGTTTTAAACTGGGTCTAAGCCATAAAATTGATGATGGTATGAGCTGAACAGCTATAAATATGAGATCAATTATCAACTTTAAAAAGCCTTTCAAGCTCAAACCAACAATTTTATTGATAAAAATGGCAGGCATCAATGCCAAGACTGGAGACTACAACCATGGCAAATATAATGGGAAAATGCAATGTAAATTGTCACAGCCAGGATGCCAGAGCTGTAACAGCAGTGCTTCTGATGTCAGGAGTTGCCTCAGAAGAGCGCTGCGCCTACAAGGATGGATGTATGTTCCCAGTTTGTTCCAGGACAAAACAGGATAAGAAATTTTAAGAGAAAGCACATACTGGCTTTTCTTGCTCCATTAACATAGAAAAAATATCATCCAAATACCAGTGTCAATAAACAATTTCCAGTTTGTTGTAGAGCTGGATAGAATGGTATTGTAATCCGAACAGAAAAATATATGTGCAGGTCACTGTATATTTACGTAACCTAGCTATACAGCTTGCATAGTTAAAGGTAGCGCAGACAGTTTAACAAGCAAACAGTTTAACAAGAACACAGGTAATAACCTCAGCATGACACTTTCATTCTTACTATTTGTGTCTGCCATTAATTGACGGAAAGTCTGACAGTTACAAGACGAACACCAAATGACTGGAAAGAATATGTGTGTTTTAGGTACTTTAGAAGGACTACAGCTTTTGTTCTATTACATGAACATTATACATGCTCGCACTTTATCTCATGATGAAGTTAATATCTCTGCCAGCTGAGTTGAGAGAATGCAAGCTTGAATTGTAAATCAAAATTTACATTTCACTGTTTTCATAACTCTATGTGTTAGTGCTATCAAAATTTAAGCAGATTGGTCATCACCTTGAAATGGCATATTTAATAGTGATAACCTTAGCACATTTCAACGAAAACAGTGTATTAGCAGCCGAATGAATACAACAGCTGAGTCGGTTCACATGTTCAGCAATAACAGCTCACTAGTTGGGCTAAGCAAATATAAATAATGTAACAAAATGGCAGGTGTTTTCAACTTATATCATTCATCAACTTGTTTAGTTAACAAAAAGCTAAAAATTAAAGGCAAAACTAAAGGTATGCATCCTCAATTTAATTACTGGTTCCACATTAAACTGTGGAAATGAAAGTTGCGAATCCAGAAGACACCAACATACATCTAATTGCCAGAGACAAATACTACGTGTTAGAAAGAATGTGTTTGCAACACATGCTAAGATTATCAGAGAGCTCAACAGTTCATCAGCTCTGAAATTACTCAGAAAAAAAGGGTGGGTATACTTGGGAATTATTAAGAATAAGGTATGAGTGTCTGGAGTGCAGCTATGTGAATGGAGAGGATTGAAAAACTCATCATGCTGAGTAATATTTAGAGAGGTAAAATGAATGAAATCAACAAGGAAGAGAGTTCCAAAGTAGACAGGGTGAGCTGAGCTTTATTTGTGCCGTAAATGATAAAATGAATGTGCAGAATAGTTTTAAATTCCTTTTTGCTATCTTGTTTATACAATATACATTCATCAACCATTAGACTGTATACTGAAAAATAAACTGAAGCCTATTGCAGTCAATACTGTATCTACAACACATCCAAACTGGAACTAAAAAGTACCATGACAGATCATTTGCAGAGGAGCAAACAGAAGCTCTTAAATATTCCTCATCTATGGCTGGCTCCTTAGTACAGTTTCATTAATTGTGTGATTTCAAAGGAAGTGTGCTGATTTACAGTAGTGTCAGAGTCCAGTACTCTTTGACCAGGTTCTTTTAGATATTCCACGGGTGGAGGGATATCTTTAATATCAAATTTACTTATTTAAAGGTAGTTTTTGTTAAATTGTATTTATGATTTAGAAAAATGATACAAAATATGCTGAAAACACAATACAAATGTAAGTCATACTTAGCAAAATATAGTAATTGCAATACATAGTTCAGTCCCAGTAACAATGTGATTCCCATTACCGGTCTCCATAACATGCTCACCGTCACGACACTGGGCCTCCCTAGTCACCAGGAAGGCATATGTGAGTTGAAGCTGGTCTGGCTGAGACAGTGAGACTTTCACACTGTTTTGAAGAGCTCATGGAGAGACATGTGCACCACCATCTGATCCACACAACTGCTGATAGCTTTTTACCTAAAGTGAAGGCCACCCTCCAGTCTCATTCATGTTGGGACAAAGTTGGCTTCTTTGCAACAGCTGTGGTCAGTCGCACCGTGCATTATTGTCTGAGCTACACCGGCATGTCGCCCTAGCTCTTATCCTCCGAGCGTTTGTCTATAATATGGTTTTATTGGTCAGTAAGCAGTAGCTGTAGAGCTAGTACTGAAATTTTCTTTTCATACTGCCCTCTCTTGCATTTTTGGCAGGGCGGGAAAAGTAATGAAAATAAAATGCACCACTAAGGCCTACTGCTTATCAACAGGAGACAGGTAGAGAAAAGGAGGTAAAAAAGACCATTTCCTTTAGTACATGTACACTTCAATGGAATTAGGCCAGGTCAGGTTACTCCCTACTTTTTGAGTTTAAGGACTGTTGTATTAGTTCAGACCATCGGCCACTAACTTGCCTCCAGCAGCATCTTGTGATGCCTACTCTCCAAGGCAAACGCGAAGTGATGCGCCTGCTGGCATGCCTTCCCAAGAACTGGTGGTTTCATGGCATCCTGAGTCAGGTGACTGTGGTCAATAGTCCCCATGGACTTATCTTCCATTAATTTGCCTCATCTTTTTTTTTTTTTTTCAGATTCATTTACAGTTTTGGCCTCTGCAACCTTCTGTGGAAATTAATTCCATAGTTTAATATTAAGGACACTGTGAAAAAGCATATCCCCTTAAAAAAAAGCCCAGAAAAAAAATGCTGCCTGCTCATTTTGGTGGATGCCTGCCAGTTTTTGTGCTAAAAGGAGTAATGAACAGTCTATTCTCATCTTCTCCTTACCATACCTGGATTGTGCAGAGATCTGTCATCTCTTGCTTTTGTCTTTGCTTTTCTAGGTTGAAGGGTCCTAGCCTAATTAGTTTCTTTTCCTGTAAAAATCATGCCATAACTTCAGTCATCCTTGTTACCTTTCCCTGTATTTTTGTACTTCAGTATTTTGAAATAGGACTACAAGGCCTGCCCGGATATGGTGTTCAAGATGTGGCAGTACAATAGTGGTATTTTCTGTTTTATTCTTTGTTTTTCCCTAACTTTTCCTCGGGTTTTGGACTGAGCATTGAGCTCGTTCCCCGACTCGCAAAAATGCTGTTTCATTTGGAGTTCTTCATTGTCAAAGCAGCATCCAGGGTGCTTTTCCTTATGTTCATCGCTGTGCGTTTATCAACTCTTGCATTTCATGGGCCATGTTATCCTGTAGTCAGCTGGTGTCTGCAACCATTTGTAGGGATGTCTGTTTTGTCTTTTCTAAGTGATTTTGAAGGAGCAGCCCGCTTTGTCTGCGTACTGGGTGTCCGTGGCGAGGTGCCGGCTGCAGGCAGCTGCTGAGTGGCCTCCATGAGGAGCGTCTGGGGCTGCCCCGAGCTGGACACAGCCGGTTCCAGCCGGCTCCAGCCCACCCACACCAGGGCACGGCTGAGCCCCTCGGACAAGGTGGTGCCACCTCTGTGGAAACATATTTAAAGAAGGGCAAAAAACACTGGAGAAAGATAGAAGGAGGAAACGAAACAGGAATGGGAAACAATGGCAGAAGCACTATGGTCAGAGGAGGAGGAGGAGGTGCTCCATGGCAGAGCAGGTGCTCGCCTGAAGAGATGGCAGTTTCCAGAGGACCCACAAGAGCACAGAGGAAAACTGTGAGACACAAGGAGCAGCAGAGAGGTCAGGCTGCCTCCTGACCCCAAACACCCTGCGCCACTCGCGGTCCCACTGGCGGGAATGAATGTACAACCTGTGGCTCTAACAGGCGTGAGGAGACGAGCCTGGAGTGAAACTGAGCCTGGGAATATGGGAGGCATTTTTGTCCCTAAGTGTTTTTATGTTTTTGTTTCACAATACTCCAATCAGTAACTAAATATCTGAATTATACTTAAAGCCAAGCCCAGTCTGCCCTCTACAGTAACTGATAAACAATCTCCCTGCCTTTATTTTGACTCACGTATTTTCTCAGTCCTGTTTTGCTCTTGTCTCCCCTGCCCACAGAGCAGGGGCCTGGAGACCGAGCAAGCGTCTGTGCTGGTGCTTTGCTGCCAGCCGAGGCCAAGCCCCCCGTACTTGGCTCACTTTCAACTTCCTTCAAAGATGTTATTCACTTTAAAGAGTGGATTGAAACGTCAGAGACAGGTGGGACAGCCCCCGGGGAACATCCTTTTGTGAAAACTGACTGTACATTTCCAGCTTTACAATGACCCCTAATCGGTGGTTAATACATAAGAAGATCGTCTTTTTATCCTATGAAAGGTTAAGTTTTTTCTTAAGTGTCTTTAGTGATGGGCATGCTAAAATTTGCTTTAATATAGGAGCAGTACAGTATCTCAATCCTCCTTAATTGCAATGAATTCTCCTCTTTTTTGTTACCTTTTCAAACCGTTTGTCTAGCATGGAAACCAGACTCAAAGATATATTGCTCCACGATCCCCTAAAGGCCCTTTTTAAGGTTCATGAATACAGTTTTGTTTCTGTTCTGGTACTGAGGCTTTGTGAGACAACACAATTACACACTATGGCTAATAATTTTGCAGTTTCATATTTGAGTTTCTTTCCTGCTTTTCAGTGTCTCTTCTGCTTTGTATACTTGGGATTTGTTGCTGTGTATTTCACTGATTAGATGAATCTAATTAATTTCATTCATTAGATGGTGGCATTGATTAGGTGCCATTGGCTGTTCAGTTTGGCACAACACCTTAGACTCTTTTCTCATAAAAAGTGGTTCCAGGGTGAGAACTTGTAAGGCGGCTCTCTAGATTGTCCAAATGTAAAAAAGATTTTAAACATCATATCCCTACACTCTGATGCCTGCGCTTCTCTATTTATCAATCTCCTCTCTATTGTGGCATAACCTTGGAGTTGAGAAACACCAGGTTAGACCATGCAGCCCAGAATATCCAAGAATGCGAAGATGCCTGCCAGCACACTTTTGCAGGACACAGCCTACCCTGGGTTATGTGGCTGGCCAGTTCTTTTCACTGTAAAGTTGAGGGAACGTGTTCTGCATTCCTGATGCCCACATTCTGTGGGCTTCAGGTATCCTGTAAAGAAAGAAATATAGCCCTGCATTCTGTGGAGGACAGAAGTGAAAACTCTTGTGCTTCTTCTTCCACAGAAGAACAATGAAATACTAGCGACATGTTAAGTTTTCAAAAGCTGATAAGCACAGAGCTTAGTGGAGTCACTAGACAATACACTACCCACAAAGATAACAGACAAGCCTAAAATGAAACAGTCCTTCAGCCTGAGCTCAAGTTATCAACAGAGTCAGAACATTGGACTATACTTGTTATTTTAAAATGGACCTAAACTTGCCCCCTCATTTATCAAACCTGCCTGAATCAGGTCAGACAGACCTGAGACAAGCACTAAGGACCATTCCCAGCAGGACCCTGTATCAGTCAAAAAGAATTGGAACAGTCTCACAGTCAGCCCAGGCCTCTTAAGCATACAGTCAGTAAGACAGCTAAAATCAAGAAACATAAATGGAAAAGGGGCAAGTAAAATAATATCACATGAATAAAACTCTAGAGCTTTATATTCAATTCACAGGGCAGCCTTATTAAATAATGTCAATACTAAATTCTCATTTACTACCTTCAGATCAGAACTCCTCTTGATGTGGCGACTGTCCAACCAAATAAAGGACAGAAAGCATCTGATCTTACTCTGTGCAATATACATTTGCATATACTTTGTACAGGTCTTATTATTCACTTCCAGCAATAACCACTCTAACTTCATCCTGCTACCTGCAAAACAGATTATTTATGTGCAAGACTTACATAAAAAATGAACAGATGATGCTAATGTAAAAATGCACTCCAGCTAGAATCAATAAAAAAAAAATAAAATAACAGTCCTGCTGTGGACGCTGCAGAAAACTGTGACAAAACAAAATGTAAAAAGATAAGCAAGCCTGTAACATCAAATAAAGGATTACCCTTATTTGAAAGCAACCTACTCCAGAGAAAAATATTTATAGAGTTAACATTTAAGGTATTCATAAAATAACATCTATAATGCTAGTACTCCAAAACAAACTCCTTCAAACATAGCAAAATCTCTTGTCCCTGTTTAAGGTCATGTCTAGTCTGGTTTTAAGTACCTATGCAAGATACTGGAGTGTTATAATTTTCCATGACCTGCCTCATTTCTGCACTTTCAACTCAGCACCATGCAGGATTTGTTCCTATTTCCAGACCAACTCTGAAGCTTGAAAGCTATATTGCTATGTGTATCTGTACATATGTATATATGAAATGGTATACGCACACATGTGTATGCATATATAACTATGTATGGTGTCTTATTTTTTTTGCACAAAACAAAAAACTGGATACAAAGTGGAAACAGATACCTTGAGTCTCCTTGTAGTCTGTTAAAAAGAGAAGAGGTACCTGTCTTTGGTAGACTAGAAGGTTTTCTGAAGATTTTGTCAAATACTTCCTTCTTTCTTCTTTCTGTTTGAATTCAGGCATACAAAATTTTAACACATAAATGGGGGAAAAATGCTGCTGTAGGAGCTTGGGTGATTATCTTAAACCCAACTTGCTACAAGTTGCCTCATATGAAGGAAACTCACTTTTGAAGCTGTCACCAGGCTTACAGTTTCAGAAACAAGACAGGTGAGACCATCATTATTTGCAGATTTATGATGTATGAAGGAATAAAAATAAGTCAAAAAAACCACATTTCCCCCCCAGTTAAACATTGACCCCATTGTTATGCCAATGCCCATTTTTAGAGCTACATGAAGTTTTCTTTTTTGTAGAGCTGATTACAATCTCTCAGTCTGTGCTCAAGCTTGATTCCATTCCTATCCTAAAATGAGTACATCATAACCATTTTCTGTCTATTTTTTTACTTCCTTGCTGATTCTCACACCTTCACAAGTTAAAAATTAAACCAGTGATTTAAATGCTTGTAAAATGCAAGGGAGTTGTAATGGACTTTCCATTAAGGTAAAGACAACAAAGAAACATATGCAGCTATGAGAGGAATCCCCTGCAGTGGTGGTGTCCTATGTATTTGAAAAGAGATTAAAAAATATATTTTTAAAATACTTTTAATTTTATTTCCATTGAGTCAAAATCCCTCTGAAATGATTTCTTGATAAAGAAATCAAAGTCCACAGTGTTCTGTTAAAGGGCAAAGATTTTTTAATAAAAGCTCCTTCAAGAATTCCAGCTTACTAGTCAGAAATCTGAAGAGAGTAATGATTTATGACACTTTATGACATTCAACATGACATTTAAAAAAAAATTAATATCAGTCCCTGCACACTTCATTCTATGTATGTAAATGTAAGTTGCACATCCCCAAAATATTGTAAAATGTCTTCTGAACTGTTTTTTTAGTAATTGCCTGGGTTGGTTTTGTTGTTGTTTTCTTTTAGCAGCCTAGTACAAGATATAAGGCAGCATATCTTTTGTCTAAGTCCATCAGAACATAGCTGATACAGTGCAGATACAGATATAGAATATCTGCTTCCGAAAGAAAATTAATTGAATGATCAAGCTACCAGAGTTTATGATGGTCTGAAGTTGTGTTAAGCATCAGTTACATCAGGACCAAAAAATCATCAGACAGAGAAACAGCTTCCAGCAGCTGTTTCACTGTCTTTTCAATTCACAGTTGTCACAGGAGGCGATTTCCATAATTGCGGCAAAAACATTGAAATAATGGTATCGTTATTGAGAGGATATAATTGTTTTTGTCAAGGTAAGCACTCTAGAGCTTGGAAATATAACCATCAAGTTGCTTCCACCTTAGTTTAGTTCCCATAGTGTTAGAACAGGCAAAGCATGTTATTTAATCCCTAACCTTTTCTCTTATGTCATTTGGTGTGTCCTGGTCTCATAGAACAATGGAATGAATGAATCAGAATATTTTGTGTGAGAATGGGTCAAGAGAAAGGCTAAATTCTCATTAAATAACTGAGCACTGCCCTGAAAAGCTAGATCCTCCTCTTCCCTAGGCTCTACGGTCCCTTTCAATAAGCACCACCTTATTTCCTGGGAAACGTAGTCAAGATCTTGTAGCTATGCCGTCCAGAATATATCCAAATTCACAGGGTTATGGCATGAGATGAAAGTGTCTTAAAAGACTGATAGCGTCATACCTTGTAGGGTTTGGCATGGGCTGACTAAGACTCTGTCAGTGCCAAGGAGAGAGCAGAAGCCAGACTATTTACAGTGGATGGTAAGGATGGGGGCAGGGCGCAACCTGAGTATTTGAGAAGGGAAGAAGAAGAGGAAAGAGATCAGAGGGCTCTTGAAATAGGATTGTAAACTGAATATATACAGACTGATTTGCAGTGTCAAGCACTTATGGGAGTCACTGCTGAAGTCACTAGGACTTGTACTTTTAATAAATGTACACAATGGTACGGTAAAATTCCAGTCCTAGCACTGCAGCCTTGGTAGCTAAATGTTATGGCCAATTCTGCTACCTCTGCAAAATGAGATTAGTGTCACTCCCTCACCTCAAAGTTATGCTGTGAAAATAATTAATTGACATTGAAAGTATAAGGATAAATACCACAGCAATTTCAAGAGTAGGTTGTTAACATTGTCCACAGAGCGCAGTTGGAACAGGAGATCATTAAGAGAACAGTATCTACTACTTAACTGAATGAAGTAGGAGGTCCTGTGGAAAATACAATGTATGAACTCAGTCAGGCGAATTAAGTTTCCATAATCAAAACTCATCCTGCTATTTGATAACTTTCAAGTAATTAATTCTGAAGTCCCATTAAATTTCTTTTAATTTTGTATTTGTTTAATAAGCAAGCATACTACAATTAATACACAAATTTCACTAAAGACGTGCCAGCTTGAGAAAAGGCATATGATCAACCACATCTGTGCGCCACAACTGTGATTCAGATTACCCAATTTACTGAATACTTGGTTCCAGTAAAAATCGTTGTTTCTTTTAATTATTTCAAGCTATGAGAATGCATAAGTAATAGAACTCATGCATTATATATAAATCTATACCTATGCAGCCAAAAAAACCCTGTAGAATCCTTTCTGAGCAGCATCTAAAGAAGCTGTAATTACAAGAAAAGTGTTTATGTAAACAAATGTCAAATAATGAGGATTGTGGGCTTGGTCTCTTGGTCATTCCTGGGTAGGCTTTGCGCCTTTTCATGGAGGGTCTGATAACCTCTATGCTGGGTACTGTATCAAGCTTTCCTTGAAGACAAGCTCTTCTTCCAGCTCAAAAAAATGATGAATTTATTTCTAGTAGATCAGTTTCAGCAAAGGAAATCAAGAAAGAGCCACCCCAGAAAGGCCCCTAAGCTGCTAATCAGATGATGTTTATGATCCATACTCTATAAATGTATCTCCAGCCATTCTTTCAAAGAACAGAGGGAGAATCATAATTTTCTGCAGCACTGTTGTAGTCTGCTTTTGCTAGTAAAGTACCCCCCTTTCATACAACACTTCCTTTGCAAAGCTCTCACCCAGACAGTGAGACCTGGACTGAATTCCCTCCTCACCTTGAGGAGTTCAAACAGACACTCCTGGCTTTTGCGACAATGCTCTGACAGTATTACTCTGATTGACAAAATCTCTTGCTGAAACTGTCATCACACAGAAATGATTATACCGGAGTCAGGGGAGGACGTGCTCAAAATCACCACAGAAGCTAAGCAGTGTGTCCAAGACAATAATTTCATACTTTGATACCTTCATTCTGCCTGTAAGTTCCACTTTAAGCAGCTTTTCTTGGATCTGATGCTAGCTTTAGTAACTTAGATTGAACATTTTATATAGCTGAGATGTAGCTTTCTTATATATGAAACACTCTGAGCACATTTTTAACCCCACTTCTGACCCCATTAATTCTCTTTCCTACATTTATTAGAACAGCAGTTTTATTCCACTGAAGTCTATGGAATACACCAGACTCAAAAGTGATAAGTATTAGGGAGATTTCAGTGCTCAGTTGTAAATGAGAGCATGTCTGCTGCTCACTGTAGTCATAAAGATAGAAGTGAATGACCTTTGCTTGTAAAATGGTACTTCTAAAGTTCTTCTGATGGAAAACCATAAATAACCAAATAGAACCAAAGTTCTGTATTAACTTATTTGGTTATCAAGCTTGATAATACTGCAATTACACAGAGCAGACAAAGTGTTCTTGGAATGGTTTTTCAAGGTCCAAAGTTAATGAAAAAAAGATAGACAGAGAGACTTTACATTAGTTTACATCAAAGATTCACATTGTATTCCACCCAGTTCATGCCTTCCACCAAGTTAAAAATCTCTTGTGAGTTAAACACACGCTGAACTGCAACAAAGGTAAGTATCACATTCCTTTATCAATATTACAAAATATTTTTTGGTGTTTTTTTCCCTTTTATAAAGCAGTTCAACTCAAGTTCATATTTTCAGGCTGCTTTTAAAGCAACATCCAAGAATTTCTTCCTTGTTAAATGTCTTCCAGTATTATTTAAATGGAAGTAAGTTAATTTGTATTCCTTGTAGAGCTACTCAGACTTATTTAATTTTATTTTGTCTCCAATACCTTTTTTCATGCTCAGGTGTTCTTTATTTTTTTCAGGCAAAGTAGGAAGTCTTAGTTTCCTTTTAATGATGCACATTTCCCTGTTTGTTTGTTTTCCAGAAATTACTATTTGTATGGAAGCTGACAGATAATGATAAATTAAAAAAAAAATAATTCAGTGGTTCTTTGAGGCCTTACATCTGGAACTTTTCCTGTTAAGTCTGCTGCTTTATAGATGCAGAGACAGAAATCTGGTATTCAATGATTTCTCAGCACTGCCATGTGGCTACAAGCTTCCTTCCTTATCTGTCAGACAAAGACATGGTTACAAACTTTTTATACAAATTTCCCTAGTCCATCAGAAAATACTAGCTTATTTGATCTTGTTGTGAACATATTGAAGCCTTCTCATCAAAATCCTACTGATTAATGGAGAACTTGCCAAGCAAGTGAAAAACAGATGCCAGGACCAGAGCATTCTTTTTTTTTTTTTTTTTTATTTTTGTCTTAAAAAGGAGATTTTACCCTAAATCTTCATATCTTAGATTCTTAGATGAGGATCTTAATCATCAAACTTTATCATCAAATTGCTGGTTGTATTACTTGAGAACAGTGGAGCATGTAAATATTTTCTGTTTGAAACTCAGTTCATTCACCGACTACTCTAGATTTTTAAAATCTTAATAACACTTTGGAAGTGGAAAAGCTATTCTTACCTGTAGTTTTCCAAGCCAACATGCTCTTTCTATATATTTATTTTTTGCCTTACTTTTCAATAGTATTTGTATTATAGAAATTTCTTGCCAAATTCCAAAGCTAGAAAGGCATTTATTTGTTCAAAACAGAACTCAAATTTCACTCTCATGAGATTTTAATTTTTTTCTTATTTCAATTTTTCATGATGATGATTAGAAGCAACTTTTCATTTCACAAGGACAGGATTTCCTTCTTGCATTAAAATTATATACGCACAAATAACTTTTAAGGACAATGAGGTATATTTAGTCACTTACATTTTTTCATGATTTGTTTTCCAGTTTTAAGCCCATTAACCAATCAGCAAGTGTACATTAACTTGGTAAAACGTTGTTACTAACTGAAGAGACCACCACTTAAAAAACAGCTGAAGGCCAAGCTTAATTCAGAGTATGCACTGAAATTAGGAGTATTTAAGCAGCTCAATGCATAGCATTCGGCTGCTTAAAATAAAAATAAAAACAAAAGACTTAACAAAAAAATTAAAATAAAAATAAAAACATAAAAAAAACCCCAAACATAAAACGAGCAGCAAATGGAAAAAAAACCCACAATAATGCGTAGTGATGTTAAATACACTACAGAAGGGATGGTGCACAAGTGCGGGGCAATGAAATATTTATGAAGCATGTACAAATGAGTTAGAAAAACAAGATTTTTGGGTTTATACCACAGATTAACCAGTACACATAAAAAATAATATAGTCCACATTCCTGAATTCAATTTCAAGATCAGAAAAGAAGAGAAAATAATTGTATTCAACACGCACAGCAGGGCATGCTGTTCCATTATTGGGAAGATGCAATGGGGGAACATATTCAGAAATACATATGTAAAAATGGATCTGCAAATCCAGTGAACAAACGTCAGTCATCTAAAAAAAGATGAAATTCAAGCCTAAAAAGGCCAGGAACAAGGTTTAGCATACATTTTCAAGCAGGCATTGTCAGGAATACTAAATACAGCATTGGTTATGATGTTCAGGTAACAGGGTAGTAACAAAACCCACATGCAGTTTGGATGGCTGCTCTGTAGCTATTGCAGTGTCTCTGGGAACTGTTGACGTCTGGGAACTGACCCTGCCCCAGCTTCCCCACGTGATGGCTGAAACCTGCTATGAAGATTGCCAGGTTCTCAAACCAAAATGCTATAAGGAACTAACTGACTCTCCTATGAAGAAAAGAGAACAAGATTTTCTTATGGTAACTAACTCCTTTAGCAAATTATAATATTTATAATTAAAAAGAAATATTTATTCTATTTAGGCTGTACTTCAACAGTCTCCTTACTCGTCTGCCCTCAGCTGAAACAACATCTCTCAAACTGTCCAGCTTTCTCATATTAACAAATTAAGACAATCTTTAATCAATTCTGTCTAGCCCTGTTGCCTCACACCAAAGCGTTTAAAGTTCTAGCACCAGCCAGTAGCAATCTCCTGCTCTGCTTAGTAAAGTTACAGTGAGATATTTCAGTCCTTCTCGTGTTGCCTCTGTTGTCTCAGGACCTTTCATTGTTGACCTCTTCTCTCCTAAAAGACTCAGGCATATTTGAACTGTCAATGAATCCAAAACAAGCACCTCTTATTCTTTGCCCTCTCTACAGCCCTGTTTCCAGAGCTACTAGGCAATCCCAATGTAGAACGGTGAATCTAATTCAGCTTTGCATCCATCGCACAATACTACCATACCGTTTTCCCAGAACTGAGCATTTAGCTCAGTTCATTGGAATGAAGTGGTATTGTTTCCTTTCTGCTATTATAGATGTTTCTGTAATTCCAGGGAATTCCATTGTAATTTCTTGCTAAGGTGTGACAAATTGCAGTAAGATTCTCATTTATGCTCTGCTGCTAGATATTCAAGAATATGCTGGAAACTCACTATCTGCATTAGTAAACTAACACAGGACCATCATCTAGCGCTGAGGTCAACTAGCACGGAACAACCTGTGTCTGCACTATTAAGCTATCTTTAAAAAGGTGTCACAGCTGCCTACTAGAAATGGCCTCCTACCCCACACTAACTTCTAATGCACACCCTGAAAGACAAGGGAAAGCCCTAAATGACACAGGCCCAAAATAAATAAACAAAAAAAAAATAGCGGCAGGGATTTTTCTAACATTTCAATAGCACACAGGATTGAATTCCATTGCCTGGGAGCTTTCCTTATCACTATTTAATGTACTAGCATAGACATAGCTGTAGTGGCTTGGATATCTTCATCCCTGCTACTTCTCCCCAAGCAGGGCTGCCTGCTTTGGAGAGGATACAGTGACTAATTTTATGCTTTAAAAATTGTAATGCATTACTATCTCTTTATATCAGTCAGACCCTTAAATGCCCACCTGGCAGCATCTAAGCTAGATTTATTCTCTGAACAGAAGTAATACCTTAAATTCCTTTATGATATCCTTCAAGGTCTGAAAGACTGATTAATTCTTTTATGCTTTGCAGAGGTAGAGATTACAGACCCTCTAAGAAATGCTTTTGCAGCAATCTTCTAGGATAAAGAAGGGTAGCTGTCACTAATGTTTTTTGTCTCAGTAAGTAGTTCAAAATAATTTTCTATACAAATTATGAAATAGAGGTCGGTTTTGTCCTCCAGAACTTCTCTCTCCAGATATGGAACTTTCACTAAAGCAGCTGGAGCTATAGCACTACAGGAAGTGAAAACACTACCAGTATCGGCATAAAACCTGCTGGCACTCCAGCACTTTTCTAGAAGTATCTGTCAGAAGAAAAGAGTCTGGAGTCTGCAAAAGGATGGTAGAAGGGTAAGAGAAGAAGAAAGTTTATTGCTGCTACCATTAGCCTTAGGAGTGAAAGCAGCGCTTGAGTATACTTAAAAATAGGATATCTGCATTGCATTTTGTCTGGTTGTATAGGATCACAGAATCACAGAATGGTAGGGTTGGAAGGGACCTCTGGAGATCATCTAGTCCAACCCCCCTGCCAGAACAGGGTCACCTACAGCAGGTTGCACAGGAACGCGTCCAGGCGGGTTTTGAATGTCTCCAGAGAAGGAGACTCCACCACCTCTCTGGGCAGCCTCTTCCAGTGCTCTGCCACCCTCAAAGTAAAGAAGTTCCTTCTCACGTTTAGGTTGAACTTCCTGTGTTCAAGTTTGTGCCCGTTACCTCTTGTCCTGTTACTGGGCACCACTGAAAAGAGCCTGGCCCCATCCTCCTGACACCCACCCTTTAAGTATTTATAAGCATTGATAAGATCCCCTCTCAGCTGTCTTTTTTTCCAGACTGAAAAGACCCAAATCCCTCAGCCTTTCTTCATAAGAGAGGTGTTCCAGTCCCCTAATCATCTTGGTAGCCCTTATGGATATGTGAACTGTCTTCAGATGCACTCCTTAGGTACCAGAAACAATGATAAATTTTAACAGCTGGAGACAAGCAGGAAAAAGTAGCCAATACTGAGCAGCTGGAAGACTGCTGGAAAATGTGCTAATCTGTTTAAATTTACCTGGGGGATCTCTACATCAGACTGCAGCACAGACTTAAGCCTGCACTGCATGTATGGAGCATTCAGTTTTTTATCTAAACTGATTGCCTGCTCATAAGATGACAGGTAGAAGCCTTAGTTATGATAACCGTTTTATAGCACCCAAAAGCCCTTCTCTGGCTCTGGCACAACAAAGTGATCTTGGCCCACCTGTAATTTGAGAGGGAGTCCTGTAACTGGGTACTTTCTGCTTGATGTGGATACCAGATGTGTTAACACTTGGGAAATAACAGAGAACACCTTTAAGAAACAGGTGAAATGACTCATTTTTGTGTTAGTGGCAAGTTAAAGTGAACATACTGTACCTATAATAATCCCGTCTGTAGAGCAGTTTTAACTACAACACATATAATCATGCAATAGTGGAAAAGGAGTTGAGGGGCAAAGATTAATGCTTTTTTTAACAAAGCTTCCCCGTAGCTTTGGGGATTTTTTTTTAGTTTTACATACTCTTGCAAAATGGGGTGGACATTTTATATATTATGCAAAAATACCTTAGAACTATTTTTAGCAGCTCTGTTCTATGTGAAAACGTCATTTGAATCCCAGATGGGAAACAAATTGATCTGCAGGAACAGACATAGAAATTCTTAGGCTATGTCAGGGTTTATGTCAAGTAAAAGCAATTGCTAACAGATGAAAAGAGAAAGCCTATCTTAAAATGAAAATCTGTAATCCTAACCTCTATGTAATAGGACTTTATTCATGGCCAGAAGTCAAGTTCTTCCAACAACCATAAGAGAAGCTGAATAGTCCTAAACCTTGTTCACTGGCTTCCAGGCAGTTGTCACAAAATAACCTATGCAAGAAAATCACCAATAAACCCTGAATAATCCAGTCAGTAAATACTGAACTAGAATTGCAAGAGTAAACTGATTTTTACTTCACCATCCTTCATCTGTACTTCATTCAGCAATATTTCTGTAAACTCTAGCTTTAAAAAGAGTTCTTACAATCCTACTGAAAGAATTGAAATCGGCTACATTTTGTGTTGGACTCTTATTCAGGAGCCATGTCTACCATCTGTCATAAACACAGTACTGAGCAGGCCAACACTATCCTAAGATCACAAGAACTGATTTTCAATACCTGTCTAAGAGATGAGACAGAACAGAAAAATAATCATAACCTGTCACTGAATACAAGACAACCCATCCAAATTTGAATGGGGTATAGGAAAGGTATCAGTGTGAGATGTGATGATTATAGTATCAATAATAACTGCAACTTAAACCAGGTATCACTTGAGAAAGAAGAATCTAAAAATGCTAAAGAAATTACATGGGAGAAAGCAAGCTAAAAAATCTACACTACCTTACAGAATAAATTTACTTACATAACTTGTAGCTGTAAGGCTAAACAGAACATATGTTTGATACCTGTGCATTCCTTTAATATAAATAGTAAAATTAATCCTTTTTGCATTTTCTGTACCCTTTAGAGCAAATATCAGACTGTAACTCTTTTTATCTGATAAAAGCAGACACTGGGTACACAGAACATACGGTTGATTTTATGAACTTTCAGGAATCTAAGGATTCAGGAAAATATTCCTAAATGCTTGTATTTCTCAGAGAGTTCTTGACTTCAGAATACCTCTTCTTTCTTTTTTTTTTTTCTTCTTGTAAAGGTTTTCACTTTATCTTTGACATTGCTCAGGTATAAAATGACAAATCGTGGTCTTCTGTCATACAGGAATCAGGAATTTATGCACTATAAGCTCAGTCTTAATTAGTTTTGTTTTGTCTGTGGTTATACTGTGAACCAAGTTTAGCTCCTCTTCCTGGCTGCTAGCACCAGTATGCAGATATCCAAATGCTGAATTTCACATGACCAAAGCCTGCTTGAATTTAGTAGCATCATTGGTTCTCTAGATGGAAACTCTAGTCCTTGTGACAGTAGAAAAAACGCAAAGTAAATGCCCAGCCATCACAGCATTTCTCCACAGCCGCCCAGCATTTGCAGTCTTCCAGAAAACTAATTTAAAGTTTATATCTTAAAGGATATAAATCAGTGAAAGGAAACAGATAAAAGCAAAAAGGTTTCTAAATCAAGTATACTTAAGAGATAAAGCATAAATGAATGAAGATTCTTTTGAGAGCAAATATATTGAAGTATTGATATATTTACAGCTTTGTCCTCTCCTCGTATGCCATAGAGAAGGACTGTAGTACAGCTGTGCAGTGTAAAACTCACCTGCTCGCCAGGCCTCTGCAACTTATGCAGCAATTCTCATTTCAGTGTGTCACTTCAGATTTCTGCAGGAGCTGTCCCATTCAACAAATCCATACCAAAAAAAGGCCAACCAGAAGAGGGGAGCAGTTTCCAACCACCTCTAGCTGCTCAGTCCTCAGTCTGGCAACTAAAGCTGCTGGTCCAGGTAGCCTTATTGGGTGGTAACATTCCTTGTAATGGACCATTTTTCTTGGATACATAGCTGTCTTTATCAGGTACTGAGCTAATCTGCAGAGAGCAGAAAAGCTCAGGAAAGTCATAGTATGAGGTGGTGAAGTTGATGTGAGTTTAATTTAGATATTCCTTGTGAAAGAAAAATAATTCTGTGTAATAATATTAATAATGACTAACAAGGTGTATTTTTGCTGCATAGTAGTGGATGGACATATTCACGCTAAGTTCTCTTTCACTTAAAGCATTGGGAACCACATAGGTCTTTTAGAATGCTCATCTGTTTCTGAGACCAGAACACTCAGTTTCCAGCTCTAGAGTGTAGCATCTTAATCACCACAGATACAGTGGACAGTGGTTTGATTTGTGACTGCCACAGCTTCAGCTGCTGAAAGTCCCCAGTTACACCAAAAAACCCATGTTTTGGTTGGCAGTTTGTTTTTTAATAAGATTCCAGAATAACTTATTCCAGAAAAAGCACAAGTTGCTGCTGAAAACTACATTGAACTTGGGAACAATTTGCCAGTGTTGGACATTAATACAGCTGTGCTGGCAAGGAAAATCTGGGATGCTCACCTAGATCTGAGCTTTCCACCATCTCTCTGGAAAAATATAGTGGTCTGAAAAGTACTTTTGTCCTATACACTTACACTTAGGTCATTTATGCATTGTTAAAATCAGGGACCAGATTAACTGCAAGGGGTGTTAAATCAAATCCATCAGTGTTATAGTTTCATTATATAAGAATTAATTTGCCACATCATTCCACATATCTCCAAAATGCATAATTTTGTTTGGTTTACACTGTGTTATTCTTTCTGGGGGGAAGGAGAAGGAAGAAGACAAAAAGAAATTATGTTGAAAACTTACGTTAGATAGTGGAACCTAAGGTGATTAGTTCCTACATGCATATGAATTTCATAGTGATACAGTTCTGAAATATTGACATTCTTACAGTTCTACAGAAAAGATCTCTTTTTAGAGAAAAAAAAAAGGCTTCAATGGAGCTAAATCCATGTTTTTTCAATCTCTATATCTCCTGGGTCTGAACAAAATTGAAGTGTCATATTTCATCAAGAGAAAAATGCCAGACAATCTGAAAATCACTCGACCTTTTTTATTGCCTTTCTATTCTTTTTTTATAAAAAAACAATTAAATACCTGGCAAAGATGTCAGTCAGCCTCAGAGAAGTGTGTCTGCTTTCTCACAGAGAAAGGAATATTGCAGCGCAGGGCTTCTACTAATAAAGTACATGCTCCCCACTGCCAATATCTACTTCTGTACCAAAAAGTGCTTCTATGAATATAATACTAATCTGGTGGGTGGGCAGCGCAGAGGGCTGTAACAAACATAAACACTGGAAAATTCAGCAGTTTGGTTATGACAAAATGAATCTGCTAAACAAGCAAAGAAAACACCCATCACAGAAGTCACAGAACATGCAAGATGAGTCCAGTGATCCGTTTGCATCAGTTTCTGGCAGTGGCACAGCTTGTAGAGCAAACTACAAGATGCTTGTGGAGCAATCTTTAAAATTACAGTGTCAGCTGTATTTTTATGGCAGTTGCCTCCAGTCACCTACTGGTGTCTTTACCTTCTGTATCAAAATCCCTGTTATTTTTCCTACCCAATGTGATTTTTGATGTTCTAATTACCTTATAAATATCTACTTCTTGTTTGACTTTAGCTACCTGTGGGAAATTAACTAATGAAATTAAATAATTATGCATCAGAAAAAGAAGCTTTTATTTACATAAGTCTTAAGCTTCCCCTCTCTGTTTCATTAAGTGTTCTTTGTACCTGCATTCTGTGGAAAGGAAAGTGAAAATTGCTGAATTAGCTACTCTGTATTGCTTGTTGTTTCAGATTACTTTCAGACATGTATACATTTATATGGCTGCCCACATGTGTATATTTGTCCCATTGAAGCTGACAATAAAGATGGGAAAGAAAGGGAAAGGGATATATTACCTGATATTTACATCAGCATAAGACTATGCAAACAGGCAGTTATGACTGAGAAAAGAAATCCCAAAGGTTCATAATGCACTTCCTTTTCCATTGTTTTTCCTTCTGCTTCATCTCTAAAATACAGCATTTTCAGTGCCATCATACTTAAGAAGTACAATAAGTATGCCTAAGAAGTAAATTTTGTAAAAATAAAAAAAATGTAAAAATCCCTTTTTAAAGGCCAAAACCACTGTGCAAACTGATCACTAAAATGGTTTTTAAAATACCATGAGGCACTTGGATTTATTATTGTGATTTTACTACAAAATCATGTGAAGCGTGATATGGCCTTACAGAGCCACTGCTCCTCCACAGTGACAGCGATGGGTGTGGTGTGCACTACCCCACCAGTAGTGGGCTACTTCCCATCTGCCACAATGACAGCATTTATGCCTGGAGGACCTAATGTGCCCCAGTCCCCACACTGTTTATATCACAGGAACTTAATCACATAGTTAGCTCACCAAGCATCTAAAGACTTTTGAAAACTTGCTCGTAAGAGGATTTGAAGCCTCATTCCTGTTTTCAAAATTGACTTAGTTATTTGAAATCTAAGTTTCTTTGGCATGCCAAGAGACAAGGCATAAAGACTGACAGAAAATATTCAGGGAAAAATAAGAACAAATGTCTGAAAGTTTGTTATCATATCTCATCATGCTATTTTAAAAATATGCAGGCCAAAGAAGATGGATTTGGGAGTTTAGGGAGGGAATGAATCCTCAAAATCCATGATACTGCTTGTTTCTAGTAACGCCGGTCTCCTGAGTTTCCCTGAGATAAACCTTATGGGTTTTTCTTTCCCAAACAGGGAATAAGCATGTATTATACCTTTTTTAAAACTACAATTAAATTGACCTCTGGTCCTCTCAGTTTGAAATGTTAATTGTGTATTTCTGAGATATGGCATCTGTTCACCCTATTTGTTTTCATGCATATTGTTTTGTGCACACATATACAAGACTGAAAAGATTAAAACTAGAATAAATACGTCCACCTACAATCAGCACCCAACCACACTTTACTTAATGCCCTCTGCTCCTCCCACTTACTCACTATTACACAATGTGAGTAAATACAAGGATAATGGTCTGTCACAGCAGAAGATTAAGGTTACAGGAGAAATAATCTGAGACAGACAATGGTGGAATAAAGCATCCATGAGGAGCAATTAGTTTGTGGCAAGTGATATTCGGTGTGCCAAGAAACAGTCATTTGCTCAGCTAACATGGGAAGTCCAACACAGTTGCCATATAAAAGCAGAAAATTTGAATAGTTCTCTCTGCGTAATAATTCTGAGGTATTAGGTGTACATTTTTCTGTGTATTCCTATGCCTAAGAAGATTTTGAAATTCACTGCAGGCATTTGTCAACATATCTATTTTCTTCAAATTCCCTTACCTTCAGAAGGTGTTTGATTGCATCCTAAAATAAGAGTCTGTGATACAGTAGAACTGCCTTCTGGAGGTGCCTGTCTGCTGGCTACAGAAGAAATGCAGATAACTAGATCAGGCTAGGCACCTGAGTTCTACACCTGGCAGTTGTTAAGTAAAGTGATTATAGTTCTAAAGGTTTTATATACTTTTTTCCTCCTTTTTATACTTAGGAACAATCATAATCAATACAAGACACTTAGTAAAAGTGATCTAAATTTTATTCCTTTCTGTTGCACAACTGAAGTGTCAATCAGTGACATCTCTGCAGTATCACTGAAATCATTTAAAGTAATTGGCTCTAGCAGTGCAAACGAAGGCATAATTCATAACTCGTTTTCTTTTTTTTTGGTCATATTGTCCAGAAGAAAGTAAGCATGGATGTCTTTTCACAACCTACGATGTGACAGCGTAGCATTAAACATTGATATAATACTTTTGAAAAATGAGCAATAATTCACTTCAGCTATATCAACAGGACTGCTCATTTGAGCAGTTGCTTGCAGGTTAGTAACTGTGTTATAATTCTTATCAAGTTCTGTACTATTCCATGCCGTAAATCTTGACCAGACTGTCTAAATACATAGACACACATAAATATTGTACAAAATGACGTAGAAGCCTCAATATATAGTGGTTAGCGTATATTCATTTTAAAATCTGCCAGTTTTCATTCTTCAGTTATTATAATTGCATTTCTTAGGCTGGGAACCTAAGTAAAGAACTAGAAATAAACCCAGCCAAAACTGACGTTGCTCACTGTGGTTGCTCATTGTGTGAACTTTCTGCCTCTAGAAAAGGTTTTAGTTATAGTGCCTCTTTTACTCTCTATGTCTAAGTCAAAAATGGTGACTTTTAACTGCAGAGATATGAAGAGGTACCATGTCTCCACCCTTGTGGGATCATACATAATCTTTTCCTCTAAATTCCTTAACACTGTTTATGGTAATATATCAGTGGAAATATATAAGTATCAATCACTCCCCCTTTTGCCCCACTGAAGCTTTCCAAACTTTATGTGGCTTTCAAGGATTATTATTAAATGTGCTAGAAACAGATAGATCACATATTTAAAGAAGTTCATAGCTCAGCTTCCAAAAATTAGGGTATACTTCTAAACTGCCCCGATGTTGTCTTACACTGCGGAAGACCTGAGAGGTTAAAAGTTCTTCTGCAGAATGGAAGAAAAATAAAGTAATAGGGGAAAATGTGATGGAAATAGGTTACCCCTAGGATTCATCGCCATATAGCATTATGCATCTAAAACATTTTAGTTTCCTTGTCCCAGAAATGAAAATTTGAGATTACTAATTGAGTATTGAGATTACTAATCACTGATTGACATACAAGTGTCTAGGTCATTACTATACATATGTGTAGTATGTAGGTATGAACGTGTACACATACCTTACTGATGAGATAAAAATAAATGGTACTCAAAAAGACGTAACTTCCAAAGTATGAAGACCAATAAAACATCCTGTATATTGTCAAAGTTTTTTTTCCTGTAGCACCTCAGGATTTATTATTTGCAACATTACAATGTGAAGTGTACCAAAGTTCATTGAAAAGGAGGCTACATCACCAGGTACAAAAAGGCATCTATAAATTTTCCGGGTTAGATAAGATCAAATTAATTTCTATGCACAACTAAGTATGAGTATAAAAGACACAAGAAAATACTTTCATCACTCATAAACAAGAAATAACTAATTCAAAGACATTTGAATGATTATTTATCATTTATTTTGGGGGTATGCCACCATCTCAAGAGAACCCTACTAATTGCTATCAATGTGTTTTGGCCAGTTTGTGTGTCTGAAATGCATATTTCTTTCATTCTAATTTTTATCTTAAAACAGCATTTTCATCATCTTTCACATTTCACTGAATGAAAGTGTTTAATCCATTGACAAAAGTGTAAACCACTCTCTTGACACTGTTGCTGCAAAGCAGAAAAATTATTATACAACTTTCGTTTGACTTTGTCAAATAAAAGATATTCATTAGAGTCGCTTGTCACTGTAATGCACTGGAGGCTGAACAAGATGAGGGAGAAAAACATAAAGCAACAGAGATAATAGTAAAGTACCATCACAAACATATTACAGCAGTCAAGAAAGGAAGACAAGCATGCAGCAAGGAGTCTGGAAATACTAGAGTGACTTGTCCAACTCTACTTTCCTCTTTTGTGCATATGAAAAGTTCCAGTATAAATCATCTTGCAAAGTTTAGTTTGAATAGTGCACAACTCTTACCATGGCAATACAGAAGCCTTTGCATGGGAAAGAAAGGCTGGCAAAGGAAAAATAAAGAAGCTCAGACTACAGAATTCATTCAGCATTGCTTACTGTTACGATTTACTAGCTTAGCATCATAAAGAAGCTCCCTTTGAATTATGTCCTATCAACATCTAATTCATGAGAAAACTGAAAATTATGATTTATTCTGTTAAAGAAAAGTTACTTTATATCTTCAGGCAGTAAGATGGCTCTGTTATCAATAGCTACAATCACTTAAAGCACACAGAATAATCTGAACACTAACTTCCTAGTAAGCAGTTCAAAAACTGAGCTATCTTAGAGAGTTTTGTCCAAATCCTTAGCTTTTCTTTTCAGCAAGGCATGGGATGATTATTCTGATATTCATTCAGTTTAAACAGAAAGATGCTTTTAAGTGACAAAATATATATTCAGCTGACCAGTTACTCAGGTCTTGCAAAAGAAACCAAGAAATGCAAGTATAATTTAATAGATAAGTTAATATGTTAAAACAGAGTATTAGTTCAGTGTGCCTCCTTGTAGTGATAACACTCAAAGCTCGGAGTGTATCTGTAATTACCAAATAATAAAGGCAAGAAATATTTGAGGAAAATATTTGAGGGATCTTTCCAGAAATTAGATTTGTTATTCCCACAGTTACGAGTGTGATTGCATATTTGGCAATGATTACATATTTAATGTCAATACCTGTTTTTTGATAGAGTGCCCCATTAGCCCATTAGCAGGGCTTTTTTTGTTTGGAGTGAGGTGCCCATTGTCTCTAGTATCTCTGTGTCTGCATGGCAACATCCACTGAGAAAAGCCAGGGAATCAATGGTAGCTCTTGAGAGCCACTGAGCTGTATCTCGAGCTCACACTGGGAAGTGAAAATGTCACTGGTCTAGATGGCATGTCTATAAATGAGTGAGCCTCTTCTGCATTCAGCTCCATTGGAGTGGTATGCAGAGCTCAAAGGACTGCAAAGTGATCTTGCTGAGATTGTTACGCATCTTCAGTAAGACAACATAGATTGTCTATAGCTATGCAAGGGATGTCTAAATGTCAGGAAGCTCACAGCCCTTGCAAAAAGGAAATTGAAGACGACACATTATTGGTATAATTTGCTAAGCAGAATAACTGCACGAGTACTTTTCTTGTGACATAGTACCAGTCCCCCTCCTTGGTTTTCCTTAGCTAGTACAGAGAAAAGTGGTTGGGTTTTGGGGAGTGAAGCAGCTAATACATCCATATCCCAAGCTGCTGCACATTGCTAATGTTACAGATATCCTTGTGTCAATATTAAATTAATTAAGACTGTCCCCAACAACATGCTACAAAGCTGGTGAGAGTTTCCATCAGGACCAAGCTGTCTATAGCAGCAGCTGTACTGTCAGGAGAAAATGCAAAGTACTTGCACCTCAGTGCACGCGAAGTGCACCAAAATGCACCCAAAGATGCATTTTGACATTCTGGTCAGAAAAATAGGCAGGCAATTAACTTTTCAACAATTTCCACACATCAGTTGAAAATGCATTTTTCCTTCTTTCCTTTTCCTCAAGATTTAAAGTCTTCAAGAATAGAATTGGCACCTCAGCTTCAAGACCTTGTTTGCTAAAAATTACTTCTGAGACTTCCCAAAAACAGAATGCAGAAAGGTTCTTCGCTGAATTATTTGTATATGCTTTCTTTTCAGGCTAATCCAGGAGCTACCATCACCCAGAAGAAAAATTGTGTTATTTCACCCCAAAAGACTGTATGCTCTAAACAGTCACAGTATGGTGTCTTTTTCTGTTCCAACAGGCAATGTGATAGGCTAAATTCAGCACTGCTTTTGCTGCTGGTATTTACTCACAGAGTTCTTAAATGTATCTATCATCCATGCTTAGAGGGCATGTATAAAATAAAAACAAGAATATACGATATGCCTGCCACAAGAAGGCGTGGTTGAGGCAAGAGTGACTAATATAAGCTATCATTATTACTGCTTTCTTGGATGCTTTAAGTAAAAGATCTGTGAAACTAGTTCAGTATTTCATTGAGAAATCACAATGGAATCTGTGAGCAATGGACAAAGCAAAATATGTTGAGACATTTCCTGCTGTGAACATTTTTAAACATTTTATTTGAAATTGCAAAGCAGTGTAAACAAGGATTATGCAAATAAATACATGGTGATACATCTAAAAGAGCATCATAGAAAACCCCTGCAATCCCAATTTTAGAAACAGAATTGAGTGTAAACTTAATAATGGAGAAGATTCATAAATGCAATTCAGCTGTTTTTGCTGCTCTGGTTATGCAAAATAGCCACAAATGAATATGAACAGAAGGTTATGGTTCCTTTGAATTATTACAGTGTTGTTTGGACTTGTGATTGTAAGTGGATTCAATTTAGTGGAGTATAATTAGAATAACTTTCATGGAAGAAAGCTGCTAATATGGGAAACTTCTTAATAGTAGATCAAAGCTAGCATTGCCTTTATTAAAGAAGATGAATGTTACTATTTCTGATCCAGAATTGGAGAAAATGGAATATAAGAAACAGAGTGACTTGCCAAAACCAACGCTTTTTATCAGTTACAGGCATCTAGACTCTCATTTCAGAGGCCAACAATAAGAATCCACAGACTCTTGCACAGATCTTTCTGATTCTATATCCAACACGCCAAGTTTTCTCAGGGCTTACTCAACATAGCTATAATTTAAGGAATTGTATCTGGTGCAAAAGTAAAATATTAGAACATGAGAATTGCTCAAAATCAAGGTCTCCAAAGCACTATTACCTTACTAAACTCATAAGCAGCAAAAGAGGAAATTTTATAATCAGGGTTTACTACTAACCATGTAGTTTCATAGCTTTCCATGATAGGTTGTAATAAAAAAATATATAAAAAAATATTTTCCCTAACTGTGAAAGGTAGAAAAAGACTATACACAAATACAGGAAAAGGATGAAGCAAGGTTAAGGAAGCTCCCAATGGGACTCATTTTACTCTGATTAAATACAGTGCAATACTGACTCCTCAACAAATAACTTCTACTGTGGTTTTTCGAATATTCCCAGGAGTCAGGGGTCAGAAATCTGGAGGCCTCACTGATGCTGATGGAATGTTCACATTTGGCCTTGACTACGAAGAAAAGAACTGAGAATCCCTCTGATTTTATCATGGGAGGTAACAGCAGAAACAAGTGAAGGATATACTGCTTAAAAAAGTGTTAAAGTAAGTCCATAATGAAATTTCCCCATTGGTTTTAGTGAAGTATGACATTTCACATAGCTTTCCAAGTTTTAATATGATCCAGAAGCTATTTCAACATTCACTTACCTACTCCTGAAATAAAACAATTTGGATCAATGTGATGGTACCCATAGTCATCACTGGAGTAAACTGCACATTAGAAGCGTAAGTATCACAAAATGAAAGAACTTGGATCAGTACAACTGGGCATAAATTCTAGTGGGAATGTCGGCTGCAGTAGAAGCACAGGCTTCCAGGTCATTGGTTGCTTGGAGGATCACAATACCACCACGGAGAAGCTTTCAAGTCACTTGTAAAAGACCTGAGTATATTTCCATTGTTCTCTGTTTTCCGCTGAAAGCAAAAGTAGTTCTCAAGCAAAGTTACTCTAGAGTAATTATCCCATGGAGTTTGACCTCTGTCCTTTTACAAACTGAGCAAGGCAAATCAAGCTTAATGTTCAGTGAATATTGTCCTGTCCCTGTGTCAACTACCATTAGCTGCTTCAACTGACATTATAAAATAACTCGGGTCCATTTTCTGTTTAAAAGGTGTGACATTGGTGATTAGCCTATTGTTTCCAATTTTGGTATGCATCAGTCTGTGCCATGCACTGATTTCAGAGTACAGAGGAATAAATGAAGAGATTTGTGTATCTCTTCAATAATACAAAGTTATAAATATAAAATGAATTGAGAGAGATAGATCTAGTGCACAATGAAACCATATAATCTATTTTATAGGGAACTGGAGCCCACACAAGCACTGAAATGAAACATTCTGTTCTCTGCTTATTTAGTGACTACTTGACTTTTTGAAATACATTTTCAGACCTTTTTCTCTGAGTGTTCTATGAAAATATTCCTGTGATAGTATTTGATAGCTAAGGCAATATGCTCAGGAAATCCTGCTTCCCCTGTGAAAGAAAAAGGCAGGAGGTCTGCTACAACCATTCCTACCGCACAGTAATTTAGGAGCTGCAAGTTTTGGAGATTTCGAAGACAATTTTTTTCCTAGTGCCCTGTGTCACAACATTAAGAAACCAGTACTGCAAAGAGTTCAGAGTCTGTGTATGTGAAAGAAAAAAAAATAAAAATCTCTGCTTGGAAGAAAAAAGGCAATTCCAGAGGCCCATGAACTGGTCTTTCAATTACTTACTGCTCTCAGAACAGGAATCAATGTATGCTCTTCAGCAGTGTGAATGTTCTTCTTTAACAAGAAGAAAGCCTAGAAAAGAGAATGGATTTCAGCATACGGTCTGAATTTTATGCCTCCAGAGATCTGCTTTCTTTATGAAATGTAATTTATGTCAGTGAAGTTGAGCTACTGTTTTGTCTCATTGATGAGTGGGAACCAAGCAGTATTTACAGCTATTACTAACAAAAACATCAAAGAAGAAAGTAGTTTTCTCAGTACTTCGTAAAGCCTGCAAAAGAAGGGTAATGACAACTGCTGATAAAGTCTATCATAAAGTAATCTACAATATTCTCTACGTAGAAGACACTGAAACTCCAATATTGTTTTCCAGTTCCTAACTCCTGGGATACCTGTGCACTTCCTCCCTGGCCAGCTTAATTTTCTTGTAATTGATATGGAGACTCATTTAAACTGTAGAAGAGGTATGATCAAAATGCAGCCAGTCACCAAAGTCTCCCCTCTGTCCTCAAACTGGCCTGTGAGTGACTCAACATTTCATGAAAACATACTAATCAGAGGAGAAAGTATGACATTTCTCCTCTTCTTTTATTTGTGTGCTAAGTTTTAGTAACAGACCCCCAGAAGCAGCCATATATGCTGGGTTGCTGAGGAATTAAAGGAGGAAAAAAATGGTTGTCTTCCAAAGGAAGCTGTGGCTCAAGGCTGTGGGACTAACACCATGCATTTAGTTTTTAAAAAATTAAAAATTCATAGAACTACTATGAAAGGAGCAGCAAACTAGCAGGACAATTTTACAGATGTCAGTGCATTTAGCGTGCAGTTGGCATCCAGCTCTATCAAAGGGGTTTTATTACGGTATCACCTTCATATATGCCATGTTGATGCAGGAAATCTCAGATGCCTGTGGAAATAACAATACAATTTCTCCATGGCACCTTGAATACAATGGCATAATATATAGGTAGAATTCATTGTAAAGAATTATACATATTTGTAAGGCTCAGAAAATAATTATGTCCCCTGTGTATTTCCAAGGTATCGCTTCAATGCAATGTTTTTTGAAGGGTATTCATGTGTCTTTAACATGCAAATGCTAATGCTCAGTACAAATTTTCAGGCTATTTTCTGTGCAGCCTCTATTCATCATGCAATCCCTCAGTATTTAAGAGAGGTCAGCATTTATGAACAGCACTGGATAAGCTGATGATTAGCAGTGAGATATACTATGCCACAATTTTTCTTTCTAATGAATCAAATGGAGTCCTTAAAATTGCATCTAATTTGATCCTCCTTTGTTCTTTATTACATTTCATAAACATCCTCCAAAAATAGATGTTAATTATTAGATAAAAAAAACCCTATAAGCTATTTTTATTCATAATTAATAGGATTATTTTCATTATTCACAAAGAATGGTCTCTGGACAGATACAAAATTAATCAGAAATATAGATACATCTTTAAATATATTAAAAATATAGGTCAAACATAGCCTATGGTTCTATCAGTTATTCCTATAGAGGCCATTTCTCTAAATTCTGAATTAATTTCCTGTGTAACACAGCAAAATGCGGTAAAGGAAAGAAATTTCACGCTTTAGCTGTGTAGGTTTCCACCTGGATAGCATGACACAAGTCTTTATATGGAGCTATGCAAAAGCTGAGTCATATCCGAGAGAAGAATGGTCAGCATGCATAACTTATGTGGAGGCAGCTACCGTAGGTGGTAAAACTCACAGCAAAATGATGCCTAATGCCCCTCCTAGCATTGGTTTGTGACAGGAATAGATTAATTTTAAGTTAAAAACAAGCACAAAGCATCTACAGGCAGAAGTAATTCTCTTTAGTTGGATTTTCAGAACAAGCCCATAGGTTGGCTTTCCAAGACAAGACTATCTCTTAAAATCATAGAATCATAGAATCATTTAGGTTGGAAAAGACCTTTAAGATGATAGAGTCCAACTGTAAACCCAACACTGACAAGTCCACCACTAAACCACGTCCCTAAGCAGACACTACAACTCTTTGGGCCCTTGCCTTCCAGTCAGTTTTTTACCCAATGAAGAGTGCACTCATCCAAGCCACGAGGAGCCAGTTTCTCCAGGAGAATACTGTGGAAAACAGTGTCAAAGGCTTTACTAAAGTCCAGGTAAACAACATCCAGAGCATTTCATTCATCCAATAAGTGTGTCACCTGGTCACAGGAGGAGATGAGGCTTGTCAAGTCAGGATTTGTCTTTCATAGGCCCATGCTGACCGGGCCTGATCATCTTGTTGCTCTGTATGTGCCATGTGATGGAACTCCATCACTCCACGTGATGATCTGTGCCATAACCTTCCCCGTCACCAAGGACACACTGATGGTCCTGTAGTTGTCCAGATCCTCCTACTGGCCCTTCTTGTAGTTGTAGATGGGCGTCACATTTGCCAGCCTCCAGTCAACTGGGACCTTCCTGGTTATTGAGGGCAGCTAATAAAATACGGAAAGTGGCTTGGTGAGCATTTTCGCCAGCTCCCTTGGTACCGTTGGGTGGATCCTGTCCAACCCCATAGACTTGTGTGTTTAAGTGGTGTAGCTGGTTGCTAACCATTTCCACTTGGATTATGGGGGCTCTATTCTGCTCCCCGTCCCTGTGCTACAGCCCAGGGGCCTGGGTATCCTGAGAAAACCTGGTCTTATTGTTAAAGACTGAGTCAAAGAAGGCATTAAGTACCTCCAGCCTTTTCCTCATCCCTTGTCACTATGTTTCTCCCCATATTCAATAAAGGATGGAGATGCTCCTTAGCCCTCCTTTTGCTGCTAGTGTATTTATAGAAACATTTTTTATTGCTTTTTATAGCAGTAGCCAGATTAATTTCTAGGTGGGCTTTGGCTCTTCTGATTTTCTGCCTGCATAACCTCACAACGTCTTTGTAGTCCTCCTGAGTTGCTTGCCCCTTCTTCCAAAGGTTGTAAACCCTTTTTTTCGCTGAGTTCCAGGTGAAGCTCTCTGTTCAGCCAGGTCTTCTTCCCTGCTGGTTTGTCTTTTGGCACATGGAGATGGCCTAGTCCTGAGCATTTAAGACCTCCTTCTTGAAGAATATCCAGCCTGGACTCCTTTGCCCTTCAGGACTGCTTCCCAAGGGATTCTGTCAACCAGGTCTGTAAACATGTCCAAGTTTGCCCTCTGGAAGTGCAAGGCAGCAGTTCTGCTAACCACCCTCCTTACCTCTCCAAGAACTGATAACTCTATAATTTCATCACTGCTGTGCCCAAGATGGACTCCAACCATCACATCACCCACAAGTCCTATGTTTGCAAACAATAGGTCCAGCAGAGCTCCTTCATTGGCTCGTTCCCTCATTGTGGAAGTGGAAGTTATCTTCCATATACTCCAGGAACCTCCTAGACTGTTTCTCACCACTGTATTGTATTTCTAGCAGATATCTGGTAAATTGAAGTCCCCCCATGAGAACAAGGGCTAGAAATCGCGAGACTTCTCCTAGCCATTTATACTATTTCATGTCTCTTCATCCTGGTTGTGTGGTCTATAACTGACTCAAGATAGATATCATGATATCTACCTTGTTGGCCCTGATTCTTACCCATAAACACTCCACCACATCATCACCATCATCAAGCTCTAGATAGTCACAACACTCCTTAACATACAGGCCTACATCACCACCTGTCCTTCTTTGCCTGTCCCTTCTGAAGAGTTTATAGCCATCCGTTGCAGCACTATAGCTCTGTGAGTCATCCCACCATGTTTCTGTGATGATAACGTACAATGGCTTTACAACTCCTCCTGTTTGTTCCCCATGCTGTGTGCCACCTTTTTCGTGGGAGAAGTCCTAACTCCTATGTGACTATTCTCAGGCGCTTCCATGGCTTCTAACACTTCAATAACCCACAGGCGTTTGGGCATGGGGAGGGTGTCTCAGTATCTTTATTTATAATGCTTGTAATAAAAGCTTATTTATTTAAAATTAAATACTGCAAGGTGCTATTCTGTATTACGGGCAACCAAGTCTATCTTGTTTTTGCATTCAACTTACTAGCAGTCACAGCAGGGTAAATATGGAGTCCTTCCATTAAGATGGAATTTTAAGAAATGTAAAAACTTGACGATATGCACACAGGTGTGTGAAATAGGATTTTAAGAAGGACTTGTCACTGTCACACACTATAGAAACGTGGAGAAACAAAAGCAAGTGGAGCCAGGAGGGCCCAACTGGGATTAGCCATGCGGCCTGTGTTATTTAACAGGAGCGTTCCGGACAGCAAGAGGGTGGTGGCAGACAACAGAAATAGTCCGGAAGACTGAACTATAGTTATTCCTAAGGAACTTTTTGTGATGACCTAGTCTGACTTATAGCTCAGCAGAAGCTCTAGGTTTTCATGAATTAATTGTTGCTGAACAATGGCAATATGCAAAGAGAAACCAGGATCTAAGGTTTAGAGACAGAAAGATGATGTAAAGTCTTCAGTATCTGGGTTAATGAGCTTTTTAAAAGGAGTTCATAATTTTAATTTGGCTTGCTTAACATTTGAATGATAGTACCTTACTGTAGCCTTGCCTGTTGGACAGAAAAGTCTCTGTTTACTACCTTTATGCTAGCTATTAAAGAATCTACAAATTGTTAAAATAAGTAGTTGGAACATATTTATTTCCCCTCTGTGCTAATCATTAGTATGATTCTTGCTGAATATTCTTTAAGTGAATGAGACCTTGTAGAATTTGTGGGCACCCGAACTGGGCATATTATTCAAAACAAGTTGTACCTGTGCTAGCTTTGAAGCTCTCACTCAAGATTCATGTTACTACACCTAAAGAGTGCATTAGTGACTTTTGATCACAATGCTGTACCAAGGTCTCACATTTATTCGATTATCCTTGTGTCCTCCAACTTTATTCAGGAGCACTTCATACCAACTTGGAAACCTAAACTTCAAGTCAGCAGAAACTACTTTCTTTATTTCCTGATGTATCACTTCGGATATTGATATACAAATGGATATTGTCTGCTTCTTTGCAGATTGCCAAGTAATCCAGATACACCAGTGTATTCTTCATTATTTAAATGTTCTCTCAGTAGTTGTGTGTATTGGGATAACCTTTATTATAATAATTTTATGTTTTCTTCTAAGCCACTGACAAAAATGCTAAATAGTGTTGGAGCAAGAACAAATCCATATGAAACATACGCACTTTGAAGTCATTGCTAGATTATACTTGGATTTTGAAATCTAGCAGGTTCAGTCTATTTAAGATATCATACCAGTTTGGTGTCTTTTTAAAAATCATAGAATTATAGAATCATAGAATTGTTTAGGTTGGAAGGGACCTTAAAGATCATCTTGTTCCAACCTCCCTGCCGTGGGCAGGGACACCTCCCACTAGACCAGTTTACTCAAAGACCCATCCAGGCTGGGGGCTTGAACACTTCTCTGGCCTTGAACACTTCCAGGGAAGGGGTATTTACAACCTCTCTGGAAAAACTGTTCCACTGTCTCATCAACCTCATAGTGAAAAATTTCTTCTGAATATCTAATCTAAAACTACCCTCTTTCAGTTTAAAACTGTTACCCCTCAACCTATCGCTACACTCCCTCATAAGGAGTCCCTCCCCATCTCTCCAGTAGGCCCCCTTCAGGTAGTGGGAGGCTGTTATAAGGTCTCCCCAAAGCATCCTCCAGGCTGAACAGCCCCAACTCTCTCAGCCTGTCTTCATAGCAGAGGTGCTCTAGCCCTCTGATCATTTTCATGACCCCCCTCTGGAACCATTCCAATAGGTCCATGTCCTTCTTGTGCTGAGAATTCCAAAGCTGGACACAGTACTCCAGGTGGGGTTTCATGAGAACGGAGTAGAGGAGTAGGATCACCTCCCTTGACCTACTGGCCACACTTCTTCTGATGCAGCCCAGAATGCAGTTGGCTTTCTGGGCTGCAAGCACAGATTGCTGGCTCATGTTGACCTTCTCATCCACCAGCACCCCCAAGTTCTTCTCCTCAGGGCTGCTCTCAATCCTTTCTCAATCTCATCCATTGCTGGAGGGCAACTCCAATCCAGTCTATTTGTGCTTGGGATTGCCATGACCCAGATGCAGGAACTTGCACTTGGCTTTGTTGAACTTCATGAGGTTAGCAGGGGCCCACCTCTCAAGCCTGTCCAAGTCCCTCTGGATATCATCCCTTCCCTCCAGTGCATTGACCACGCCACACAGCTTGGTGTCATCGGCCAACTTGGTGAGGGTGCACTCAATCCCACTGTCCATGTTGCCAACAAAGATGTTAAACAGCACTGGTTCCAGAACTGACCCCTGAGGAGCGCCATTCGTCACTGGTTTCCACTTGGACATTGAGCTGTTGACTGTAACCCTTTGAGTGTGGCCACCCAGCCAGTTCCTTATCCACTGAGTGGTCCATCCATCAAATCCATGTCTTTCCAATTTAGAGACCAGGACGTTGTGTGGGACAGCTGTCATCACACAAACAACGTGAACAAATCATAAGACAAGAGATATTACAAATGCTTCCAATAATACTTCTACTAACAACTGTGAAATCACTAAGAAATATATATATGCTTACAGCAACAGTATTCTTCTTACATGATGGATTCAGAAGGAGAAAAGAGAGATAGACAGACATATGATAGTTACAGTTCCTTTTGTATAGCTCTCTCTTATTTTCTGAAAATCTTTGTTCAGTGGGAAGGGGAATGCAATCAGAAAGGGGCACTCCCTGAGCTGTATCCTGCTCTGCTTATTCTTATGAGGGCTCATAGCAAATTATAACCACAGATTTGATCTGGAGTCCATAAAAGTGAGCAAGTAGAAAGTGGGATTTATCTAAAAAAAATAAAAATGACAAAGCAACGTAATAACCTTCACTAAAACTGTGATGCAGTGTTAACTTATTGTTATTCTTTGACAGTATCCAGATTCAAATAGTGGAGAAGCAGCTTTCCAGCACAAAGTATCACTGACCTGAAAAGCCTTTCAGATGAGATGCAAAACAGAGATACTGATTATCTGTAGCTATTACTTCAGTGCAGTTTTTCTGTATGAGGTTGCTATCACTACAGTCTTTTAACACGTTTTAGTTTGGGTGGTCACTGACTGAATCCCATCCCTTTGTTCTCAATTGCATGAAGAGCTTTTAAATTTCTGGCTCTGAACCATCACAAAATGCTTGATGAATGTTTGTATACAGCTGTTGCTTTTCTTCTTAGAAGTTGTTATAGTCTAGTGGTGGGCAAGGTGATTTACTGCAAGGTATCTTTTGGGGTAAAAGGCTATATATAGTGGGTGGATAGAAATCTGCTTTCTGTTGCCTGCACCACCTGGGATGCCAAAGTATCTGCTGTCAGATAAACACCAAAGTAATCGTTCCTGAGACTCTCCGACTATGTTATGTTAGACAACTCTGGAAGGTACTAAAGTGTGTAAATACATATATATTTATATATATATATATATATGAGGTTGTTGAAATGAGATTTTTGAAGCACAAGATATATATATATATATATTACTGCTTATAGCTGTCCGTTCTGTTATGAAATATTTATCACTTTATCTCACTACAACCATCTTTAAGTGATTAGTTAATCTCTGTTCTATATAACATACATTCTACAAGACAATGAGTGGAAATCAAAATAGATCAATTATATTGAAACACTTTGATAGGTCTTGATGAGTGATTTTCAGACATACTGTACTATGGGGGATGTATTCTGGTTTCAGATATTATTTTTTTTCAGACAATTGTAACTTCCCATGAAAAAAAAAATCCATTACTCCCCAACTCTATTTATGATCACCTTGTAAGACAGTGGTGCATGCAGGCAGCAAAATAGCTCTAAAAACAAGGAGAACGCAACAGCTGAAACCCAACACCTGTTCTGTCCCTGGAATCCTGCAGGAGTTACGTTCACAATCCAATGCACTAGTGCTGAGTACCTACATCTCTACTAATGAGCAAGCTATTGCCTCTCTGAGTGTGTACAGTACCCAAGACCACAAAGACAGTCTTTCAAAATCTGCATGACAGCAAAAAGATAGTAAGCTATACATGAAACATGGGGAGCAAAAAGCCATTCTGGTTGATAAGGCTATTTGATTGTCTGAAAACAACAGGAAGTCTGACAGTCCGAGAATCTAACAGACATGTAGCGAGTGTATATCATCACTTAGAAAAGCAAAATTAATAATTACTGAATCTTCAGTTCCTGTGTTCATTTTAGTCTTGTCTCCTTCCACTGAAGAACTCTCCTTGACTGTCTAGTCACTGTTTTATCCTGTAACGTACCCTAATGGGTATTTGATACTTACCCATCACCTCAAGAACTTCTAAGCTGTGTTTCAAGTCATGCTCAACCAAAACTGGGCCCTGACTTTGGTAAAAAAAGGATTATGGCCATTTTTCCTTAGTAGTTACTCTCAAGCCTAAACATTCATAGAAGAAATGAAATTTCCTTTAAATAAGTCAAAATTTGACCTGAAGATATTCAAACAGTTTTTCACACAGAGCAGAAAACCCATAATGAATAGAATACACCTGGAAACCCAACAAAAGATTCTTTCTTCTGCCTTGAATGACATGTCCTTCAGAAGGGGGGGATATCTATCAATGTTGCCATACTGATGCTATTTCCCTTATCCCACTGGGCCTATAACTGTCACATTTATTACATGTCATATTACATCTACAAAATATAAGATACAAGCATCTTACACAAGCAATTCATCTTACCTCCCAGACACAAGGATCATTGTTCTTTTTGTTGCTTTGTGTTTGGTTGGTTCGTTTTTAAAAATATCATAAAATTCCAGCATTTTCTGTTTATTTTCTTGACAGCTGTTTACAATCTTTTCTTTCTTATTCTTGTTTTCTTACTTTATACATAACATACATGTTAGATTTCACAACTGATCACCTTTTCACTTGGAAAGGGATACTGCTTCTATCATTGCTTACATCTTTTATAACAGAAATTTTAAGTAAAACATATAAAACATGTACCAACTAGTATGAATGAGTATTGCAAGATTTACTTTTCACGCTCATTTGGCTTTCATTATCATGAATGCTTATACTTGCAGCACAGAGAAATCCACTAAGGAGATGTGGCTATATATTATTAAAATGATGTTAGAAAGCCAGAAATAAAAAATAGTATCATTTGGATGAACAAATTGCCTTAAATGCCAAGCACACCCTACTGACAATTCTACTGGCCTGTAGCATGAAAGACTTTAATTAGTTTATCACCACAACAGACTGGAAGAAAATCCACCGTGTTAATTGGCTTCTTGGATGAGAATCAATGACTCATTAGTCTTAACCATATCAGTCTGCTAACACTATTTTATGTCCGATGAAATAACAAGTAACATTACAGGGAATACAGCATGCCACACAGAGAATGCTTTCACCCCCTATTAACTCCATTCAATACACACTGCTACTTGCATTGTTGTGTGCAGGGAGTAAGACTAAGGTTGAGAATGAGGAGGAAACACACACCATACAGTGCATTTATTGCTTCTGCTCCCATCTGTAACTGACCTTTACTCACAGGACCCTAAATATAATCAGAATTTTGTCTAAGCACCAGCTATGATGGCAATTATACCATTTTGACGTTACTGAGCCAGGAATTTTGCAGACGTTTACAAGGTAAGACTTAAGGAAGAGAAAATATTATTGCTGCCTTTATTGTTGTTAGACTTTTGTAATGGGCTCTTTGGTGGCTTAAGGCTACCTTAGCTGCGTAGTGAGTTGACTCTTACTTCTGCAAAATGCTAGAGATTATTTTATACCAATTATTTAGAATGGTGTCTAATGATTCATCTAATCTACATACTGATTTTGGGCACTTACTGCTGAAAGTTTAGACTATTAGTCCAGAGAAGGGGAATTAAAAAGAATTGCAAACTTATCCTTGATGTCTTATTGAGGTGAAAGTACTGGCTAAAACTGAAAAATAAGCTAAGGAAACCGGAACCAAAATCCCTTCTGCCAACGTCCTAGGGCAGAATCAATGTTTTCCTGATTTGTCTCTTTCTGAACCTTCAAAACTTGCATTTCTGTGCATTTCACAGTTTCCAGAAGCTGAAAGGGAAAATCTAATCTATGGCCTGCTTCTTTAGGGCACTGGGTAAGGACAATGACAGTTTAATCTCTTTCAGGTTGGGTAGCAGTATGATCCAAGATCTTTTGCTTTGTACTGTCTTTTAGACCTATATTTCTACGGGTTGTTATACAAACAGTAAATTATTCATCTGAATTACAGTCTCAGTTTGTGGGAAACTATGATACAAGGATTTTCCTTTTCTGTCATAGAATTATCTGTCAGAATTGCCTTTTGTGAAATTTACTATGATTGGCTTTGAATTTAGTGCACCAGTTGAACATCATCTTGATATCAGATCTTATTGATGTGTCTTATAATAAATCTTGTACAAAACAGTACACAGAGAGTAATATCATATTAGTAAATCTATTAGAAGCATCTCTGTCTAGAGAACATCCCAATTAACATTGGTAACATGCTGTATAAAGTAATTATTATAATTGTATGTTATAAAATAATAGTAAATAATAACTAACTAAAGTACAAACAAGACATATGGCACTTTATGTTTACATAAAATTATATTGAACACGAAATACAAAGCCACTCACAGCTAAACCAAAAGTAAGCTCCTATAACTTTGTCCACACAAATAGTTCACTCTGTGAAGACTCACTGATTTCAGTATAGCTCTGCATGAGCAACAGGATTAATGTGTGGCCTCTCCTCTGACCAAAAAAAAAGCTCTTTGGCACATTTCCATTAAATTTCATCTTTCAACTGTTTTTGGAAATACATACTTGCAAGAAGACCTCATCTGAAAAGCCCTCTGTTTTTTTGTTTTTCATAAGGAAGAAATTGTTTACAATGAGGGTGGTGAAACAATGGAACAGGTTGCACAGAGAGGTGGTAGATGCCCCATCCCTGGAAACATTCAAGGTCATGTTGGATGAGGCTCTTATCTGGTTGAAGATGTCCCTGTTCATTGCAGGAGTGTTGGACTAGAAGGCCTCTATTAAATGTCCTTTCCAACCCAAACTATTCTACCATTCTATAAAAAGTATTAAAGTAAGGCTAAATGTCATAGAATCGTAGAATTGCCTAGGTTGGAAGGGGACTTTCAGATCTAGTCCAACCATCAGCCTGACAAAAACCATCACTAAACCATGTCTCTAAGCACTACATCTACCTGTCTTTTATACACCTCCAGGGATGGTGCCTCAACCACTTCCCTGGGATGCCTGTTCCAATGCTTAATAACCCTTTCAGTGTGAAAATTTTTCCTAATATCCAGTCTAAACCTCCCCTGGTGCAAATTGAGGCTGTTTCCTCTTGTCCTATCACCTGCTACTTGGGAGAAGAGACCGACCCCAATCTCCCTACAACCTCCTTTCAGGTAGTCATAGAAAGCAATAAGGTCTCCCCTCAGCCTCCTTTTCTCCAGGCTAAACAATACGAGCTCCCTCAGCCGCTCCTCATCAGACTTGTTCTCAAAACCCCTCACCAACTTTGTTGCTCTTCTCTGGACCCACTCCAGCACCTCAGTTTCTTTTTTTGTAGTGAGTGGCCCAGAACTGGACACAGTACTCGAGGTGTGGCCTCACCATTGCTGAGTATGGGGGGCAATGACTTCCCTGGTCCTACTCACCACACTGTTCCTGATACAGGCTAGGATGTTGTTGGCCAAACGCTGGCAAATTAGGTATCGCAATGAAATATATCTTTCCACTTACATGTAAATGAAGAGAGAGGAACACAGAGACATTTGTGAGAGACAGTGCTCAGCAGATCATTTGTAGCAGATTTTCTAACTAGGCAAATCTAGATCCCAGGTTACTTATTTTTCAGTTCAGTTTTCTTATCTACATTTTTAATACCAATCAACAGCTTTCTTTTCCTTGTTTTTACATAGGACAGTAAGAACTCCATACACAGTTTTTGAAAAAAAAAGTCAGGAGATTAATGGGGGAAGCTTGCAACAGACTAATGGACTCCTATCATGCCTGCATTGCATAATGGGGTGCACAGCTGAGACCATGAGCTAGCAATGATGGAGCTAATGCTAAAACAAGAAGTTGTAGGACAAATCAGTTCTGTGCTCTCCCAAAATAATCAGCTCAGAAAAACCATCTGCACTGCACCAATGCAGTCACGCGCCTTTTGAGACTCCAAGTACTATCACTGCATGTAGCATGGTGTTCTGCCAAGGGATGTAGCAGCTCAGGTTGGCAATAGCTTAGTGGTCTTCTGCACCATACAGGGATGTAAACTTGCTTTCATTCACAAGCTTAGTTCTGCACTTCTCTAAAAAGTTGCCTCAAATAGCTTTGAGGAAAAACTTTAAGTAGATGTAAAGAATGCTCTGAGGAGATATTTTAAGTAATCTAAATAGAATAACAGATAGAGTAACCCCTTTGTAATCTAACTGAAAGAAAACTAGCTTCAGTCTTGAAACAAGGTCAGGTTATGGCTACATGGTTCCTGTGGCTCATAAGAGAAAGACCATAACTGGCTACTGATTTTTCTTCCATATGCAAGATATTATTGAGATATTTTTATTTAAATGTAAGGATCTTCAATGACAAACGGAGAACAGGATAAAAACTTAGGTTTCCTTATAATATTATATATTTTTACAGCTTAAAGAAAACACAGAATAATGTATCAATACATAAAAACATTCAGGAAAAAATATTTGGAATAAGTCAAGCAAACAATTTAACACATAGTTTGAAAATATTTCAGTCCAAATTTTACTTCAACTTTTTTGCTGCAACAGAAAGCAGTATTTGGTGAAATGGTAAAATTATTTAATTTCTCCCACAGTCAGACTGTGGTTTTGGACTATAATTTTATTTATTTTTCCTTCCCTTCCCATCTTAAGCAATAGCACAATTGCTAAAAAGTGTCACAGTTACCAATGTAGAAAAATCTTGTCCGCTACATCTGAATTTCCAACATACTATAACCAGTAAGGTTTTCGTCATTTACTGTAAAATCATCAGTGCCTCATAGTTACTAACAGCTGATGATTATTCCTCTGCTTTATGTTCTTTTCCATTGTATTACTGGAATATCTTTGCTCAATGCAACAGTATCTCCAGTACAAAAATCTGTCTGTAATTAAGCAGCACTACTGCCACCACTGGGAGAGAATAGTGAATACCTCTTTAGTGAAATACAGAGAAAAGATATTTTTCATCCAAGAGACAGAACTAAAAGTTATGAGTGTCTCAGAGAATACTTGGAGGGTCAGAGGGGAAAAAAAAGGGACTCATTCAAACTCTTGACTTACCCTGTAAGCATTTTTCCCTAGTACTGACACAATCAAGACCTTGTTTTTCCATCAAGGAGCCCTCAAAGACCATCAGAACAGATGAAGGAGCTTGCCCAGCACAAAAGAGTCCATTAAACCTGCTTTTCTGACAAATCAAGATAAGGTATAACAACCTGGGTGAAATTTTAATCAGAGCTTGCTCTTATTGCCTGACCTTTACGCAGAAACTTGAAATTGCTGAATGATCTTTAGTGTTTTAGTGTTCTATTCATCTTCTCTCCCATGCAACTCCTTTGCCATGGTGACAGTAAGAACCATCTTCAAGCTAGCTATTACTCTAATGCTGAAGACTGTTACTGCCAGATATGTGGTACACTGTATGTAATGTACTGTACATTGTATGCCAAATGATCTATGAAGGTCTAATATGTTGTCCATATGAATAATCTAGTATGAAATACTAGTATGTATGACATAACAAATAATCTAGACATGACTAGTGAAGGCCTACAGAGGGTGGGCTGGAGCTGGGGTTTAAGACAAGCTTCTCTGCAGCTGTGTTTTTTCACCCAGAACATTGGAACACTGTAAGAAACCTCCAGAATACTGAACCATGCTGTTGCAAGCAAATATGTAACTTAGTCCCAGTTGTTTCAGCTCTGTTTTACAATGAACTGTTTTCCTCCTCTAGAACGTCTCTTGGAGTGAAGATGAGAGTCAAGTCATTGCTCCTGCATTGCCAGTTTGGTCTACATTCACAATCTGGGCTGCAGATTCTCCCTGTGTGTATTTCATATAAGCAGATGCCCATTATCTAAAGTTAAAGATTCAACAGTGGCACCAGTCAAGAGCTAGCTGTATGACTCTGCTGCACTCCATCAGTTATAGAGACTGGGGTACTTAGCCATGGTGGCAACAGTAAGCCTAAATGACCTGAGGCAGACCCTTGGCATTGAGCTTTGACTCTTTCTGGAAATCTGAACCTCATGGCTCTGATGGTGAGGGCAGCCTGCCTTTTGAAAACAGCATTCCAGGAGAGTAGGAATAAGAAGGGAAATCCTCTTCAGATTTAAAGTCTCAGAACCTTTATGATACTGTTTCCCACCTGCTTTGTTCTCTTTTCTCATCTCCTGTCAATATTGACCCGGCATTGCTGACCTGGTAAACTGGAAAAATATTTTATCTACTTTAGCTGTGCATGTAGAAGTTTACCTTCCAGAAACGGAGAGTCAGTGAATGAGACAAAAAATACCAGGGATACGGAAGGATGAGGAAGCTGCAAATATAGTCAAGCTTTTACACGTGTGTGACAGGGTATAGCCTGCACAAAAGTATCACTCAGAAAAAATGAGACTTTGATTACATCTGCTCTGTTCTTGCTTGTTAGATGATTGTGGTGTGTGCTGGGAAGCACAGGCAATTGTTATGGGGGAGGCATACAGGATACCTCTGATCTGCTCTTAGTGAATTAGGTACGCGCTGGAGAGAAACACAAAGCTCAGATGAAGAGTTTTACACCCATTTGGGAGTGGGAGGACAGAAGATGGTAGTGATTCAGGTAACACTGGTTTTAAACAAGGAGAAAGTCAAAGAGGCTGTCAGCAAGGACTCAAACACTTTGCCAGGCTACAGCACGTGTCCTGTTCCCCTTGAGTCTATGGTGCTGGACACAGCTGGACTGGATGTCTTGGCTGGTGTGTCTCCTCTACGTGTGTGGTAGAATGGAGACCTTAGAATAAAAATTGCTATCCTTCCACCATACCCATACCACTCATTAAGAAAATGCCGTTTTTCATGTCACTGAGGGGTGTGGTTCTTCTGGCTGCCTCACAGGAAATTCCCCAAAACAACATGAGCTACTGAACACCTTGATAGTTCAGTATCACGTGAAAACTTAAAATCAATGGAGTAAGCTATTCCTGAATGCTGTACAACCCACTCATCACAACCCACTGCTGATTGAAATACTCTTGCACACTCAGTGCTACATACTATTATTTACTAAAAAAAGTGAAATCTCTTGAAGCTTTTCTGAGATACAGCTTTACATAAAATTTGGCTTGTCAAAAACACATAAAAGTTATTTTTCAAGTTCCTTTTGCTCAGAATTGACTTGTCTGTTTTGTGAAATTAGCCTCCAATGCGTAGCACTGTCTCTGACAGTGTAAGGAAAACTATTATTTCCAAGTATGTGCCTTGGTTTCCAGGCCAGCCACTCCTATTTTTTTTCTGTTCCCTTTCATTATTGTTTTACCCCTTTTCTCTCTGGATCATCAGAAACTATGTTCTCCATCCCATCTTCTTCCTTTAGGCAAAGTATGCAATGTCATTGTAATACGGTGAAGCATCCAAGATACAGAAGTACTCTGGTAACTCCTCCTGGTGCGTATTTTAAAGGACTGTAAGAAAAGTTGTGTCTTAGACAACTTGACTACCTGCTCATGATCGTAGCAGTCGAATCTTATGTTGCAACCATGATCCACAAAGAATCTGAGCTCTTCAAGGAAATCTACCGTTGTCATGCAAAAGAACAACGGACGACTTCCATGAGGTCAGATACGGCTTTTCAGACATATTATTATCTGCCCAAAAGTGTTCTGAAAGTTCCACTGAATTTTGAAAATATCTTTGAAATACTGGTGCTCAGAGAACGTCCCGAAAATTTGAATTTCCCACAAATCCTTATCTTTATCACCATATTTTGATAGAAAATACCAGTATGATATTTTAAGAGAGTTGTGGCTACAACTGATGTTAGGTGAATTCCTCAGGCCTTTGAATGTGTTACTAGAAGCCATTCTGTTTGACAAACCAAAACTAGTCAATATTATAATTGATTTTATAACAATTTGATAATAAAATAATTCCTTATGTCAGTTTATTGTGAATGTTTAACCATTTAGATGGAACATTTTTGTGCATATGGTTGGTCTTAAAATCTATCTATATAAATAGCTTTGTTTCAAGTATGTAGTATTTTTAATGTATCATTTTAACCTTTAATTTACAGGTAGAAACATAATGTAAAGAATATTATTTAAATTAAGAGCTGTGTTATGATAGAGAATACATGGTCTGACTTATTAATAAGTTTTATTCAGTAAAAAGCACATGAAAACTACTGAGTTTGTGCAACGAAGATGAAGGTATAACTTTCAATTTCATTTAATCACATTTTGTAAAGGTCAAAAATCATTTGCCTACAGTAACTAATGCACACACACCTGGTAATAATTATGTCTGGTTTCTTCAGCTCTTTAATTTGTACTCATTTCCAGCAAATAAGCCCTTGCAGTGCATAAATAAGTCCAAGATGCAAAACATGGTATACATGAGAGGTCCATCTTAGATTTTAGCAAGAGTGCCAATTTTTGTCAAATGCCTTATAGTGACAGGCAGAGATGCATAGACATATCCAGGGATTCTAATTCATTGCCTAGTTTGTTCTCTGTTGCTACTAATCAGAGTTACTACCTCTGTTACTATCATATATCATGATTTCTTGCTGTAAAGACCCTCCAATGGTAATGATCGAAATACGAGTTTTACAGATTACACACACACATATGTGCATCCGCATATTAACGAGTGTTTTTGTAATATTTATTTGCAGTCTGAGTTGGACTGACCCTGGCCAGCAGCCAATGCTGGCTGCCTGCTCACTCCCCAACTCTCCCAGCAAGGAAGGAGAGACAAAAGAAGAGCTGAAGTGAGAAAACTTGTGGGTTGAGACAGAAAAGGTTTAACAGGGGAAGGAAAAAGGAAAACAACAAGCGATGCAGGGGAAATCACTCACCACCTCCCACAAGAAAACCAATGCCCAGCCAGTCTCGCAGCAGTGGCCACCTTGGAAGCCAAAAACTCCTTGTCTTCTTCCTCTGTCCCAGGTTTTAATGGTAAGAGTGACATTGTATGGCACAGTACACCCCTTTGGGTCAGCTGTCTCAGTTATGTCCCTTCCCAGCTCCTTGCCCATCCCTAGTCTACTCACTGGGGCAGAAGGGGGCGTGAGGGCAGCGTAGAAAAAAGATAAAACCTTGATGATGTGCAAGCACTGCTCAGCAATAGCCAAAATATCAGTATGCTATCAAGACCGTTATCAAAACGAAAGCATGGCACCATATGGCCTGCTATGAAGACAGTTAACTCCATCCCAGCCAGACTCAGTACCCAGTTACGTTAGTGTTCTCTTCTGGACTACTAGTCCTAAAGCTTAGTATCAAGTGAAGAGTCCACATGATGTAGAGGACATTTGGAAAGTCGGTTAACTAGAAACAAACAGAAAAATTGCCTGTTGAGTACCCAGGCAGCCTGGACTCTTAGTAAAGCCCTAACAGAGAATAACGTGCTCACTGATGGGTGTGAATGGATCCAAAATCAAAAGTAAACAGAGCCCACAAACCTACACTGCTGTAGCCAGAGGCATTTAAATTCGTATCTAACCTGAAATGCTAAAGATATACTAAAGCTAAGTTTTCCGAAGTCTTTCTAATGGAATAAAGCCTCTTCTGTCCATGAAATTTTTTGCCACAAGAGAAATAGGAACCCTTCAGCATTGCGCCTGTTGACTCTCTCTTCTCGATCCACAGGGTGTGCCACAAAACTGGGAGGTGCATTCTCCCCACGTAGCTCCAGCAGTAATTAAGGAATATTGCAAAATTCCATCAGGTCTGAAATGCCTGAATAAATGGTTCTGGGTACAGCAGAGGGCAGGCACCTTGCTGAATATTCAAATATTTTATAAAAACACAGCAATAAATGAAAAAGATAACAGGGACAGCACTCATTATGTATCATAATGAGCACAGCCCTGGGAATCTAGATTTCCAGCTGCTACCCACTAATTCAGATGTCCTATTGCACTACTGGTTAGAGTCAGGCTGTCCTTCTATCAGTAGGTTAATTGAGAGACACAGCACATAATGTGAATAATAATCATCTAGGAAACATTATGATCAGTCAGTTACCCAGGTAAGAAGGTTTTAATTGCAGTTTAGAGATGAGAAGTGCATGATCATTAGAGAAAAATGCAAAATATAAAGAAGTGTCTATCTCTCTTTCTTTAACAGAAGCTTATGAAAACACATCTGCTTCCAGAACATACAAGCACATGTTCTGAGTGTTACCTAGAGAAAATATAATTTGGCTCTTCACATGGAGTTGTCAAGCTTTCACAGGGACAATTCATGTGATACATGATCAACAACAACAACAACAAAAGACCACTATAAAACTGGTTTGTTACAGTAATATATCAAGTAGTGTCAACAGCAAAACCAGATCAGAGGGTGTAAAGAATATTTATATTTAAAATATATTTACTACGATGTCATTATTAATAACCAACCAGGTAACTGATTAGGCTTTGATCATAAAAGAAGAGATATTCAGTGAGACTACTTTGCCTTTTCACAGCACAAAGTGTTGATATTAATCCACATAGTGCTCCTAAAAATATTAACAATTTACCTAGTTATGCAAGAACCTTGGGATGCTCAGCCGAATCTGCCCCTGACTGTATTTTTTTTATGCTTGAAAAGGTAGGTCTGACCTCTGAAACTTCTGTGTTTCAGTTCACCAACAATAATAAGCAGGAAATTGTTCAAATGTAGGGGTACTGTGAGGATGACTTCACCCTGGTCCTGTAACACTGCCGGGATGACTTAATAAATATAAGTCTGTTGATAAAACCTCTACAATTAACAAAAATATATAGCATATATCTATATATATATATACACATACACTACTGCAATAATCTAAAAATATTATTTTCCATTCAAGCGTTCCATTTAAAAAAAACCCAGAATCCTACATATTTCTAAAAATACATAATTTGCAGAGCTCTACAGTTGTATGCAGTGGTTAAAACTTCATATTCAGTGGAAAGAGATATATAAAAAAATAGAAAAGCACTAGAATCAGAATCAACATATGGACAGATTAATCATTCCAATTCTACTACTAAAATTATTCTCATAGTTTATCTAAAAACATGTTATAATTTCAGATAGGCTATTTTTCTTTCATGATACTTACCATACATTTAACATACAAGATGTAATGCCAGCTGTGCATTCAGTAGAATATCCAGCCTCTATGTATTGTGATTTTAAAGATGTAATATGGCATTTTCTCCTGTGAGTTTACCCACAGAAAAATATTTTGTTTAATTTCTGTTGGTTTTAAGTACAGATTTATTTTTCTTGTAGATGGAAAAAAAATGGCAGGGAACAAGCTCATATTAATAGAGAGATAGGATTATTATTGTCTGACCTTATTGTTGTTTGTTTTTTTTTTTTTTAAATCTTCAGTAGTTTCAATATTGAGAATACTTGTCAGAGTACAGGGAACAAAATTTATGATGTCTGCCCTTCCCAACAAGGGAAATAAAATAAAATATGAAGATGTAACATAATACATTCAAAGTAGTACACTTCCCAGCACCAAAATGACTCTACAAATATGAATGCAGGCCTACTGAAGCTGAAGATATAAAATCATCCTGATAGGGAGTAGAAGAGGGGTCATACAGTTGTCAGTGACATTTTAGAAAAGCAAACACCAAATATCTCTAGGCAGTAGCTCTAGCACCGCAGATTAAGGTTGACAGAAAATCACCAGTGTCCAGTTGCTTAGGAAGACTTCAGTTCCGTTTGTTGAATGTCTCTCTCAAAGTGAACGGGTTGGGTTTTTTTGAGATTTTATGCAAAACATTTTGGCAAATACAAGAATAAGATGTGAGAACAGACATACTCCATCCATGTTAAAAACTACGATCTTATCAGCTGATAGGAAATTGCTTTGTTTTTGAAGAACATAGCTGTACTTCGGCAGGGAATGGCAGCTGCAACAGAAGTGTGTCTTCTAGTGTCAAGAACGTGTCTAAAATGTCACCGAAAAAGCTCAGTGTATGCATACGCTGATTACAGAACTGCTAGACTCCTGCTGCTTTTTTTTTTTTTTTTAAGATTCAAATCATACTGGACGTGATACTGGGCAGCCACAAACTAGGCAGTTCTACCATCACCATTGCAATGACCTGCAGCTCCGGGGCACGAGAAACACCAATGGTGAAATGTAGAGCAAGATGTCCGAGTCTCCCCCGTTCCTACCACTTCATCTGTAGGTGGAAAATTATATATTTACAGCAACTATAACAAAACAAGGCCACATTGGAAACATTATCCCTGTTTCTGTTAAAGCACGTTAAATATTTCTGCAGTGGATTTCATCGTAACTAGCAGCAAAACAATACGTGGGGATGGCCCTCTGTTGTAGGTTATGAATAAAAAAATAGCATATAAATGTATGAAGAGAAGTTGAATACTTTAACATATTTATAAGGTAAAATAGGAAATTGAGACTTGCTGTATTCCAGACAAGCTGTTCAAAATCCTTTTTGCCAGAGATTTTGCTTTTCCTGCTTCAGGGCAAAAAGCGATTGCTCTTTGAGGTCAGAAACCTATTCCACTAAGGAAAAGGGTTGTATATGTAATAGTTTTATTTCAGATGAGTTTCATATTTTTGAGCATTTGCTCCACCGATGCAGGAATGTTACTATGCATTAGATGAACCATTACACCATTACAACACTGTAGCTTACATGTTCCTGACTATTGTGCATGATCTTATCAAAACACAAAATTTCTTCAGTCATCGCTTTTGTGATTGACCTTTGACCAATAAAAGGCATATTTGAAATGCTATTCAGGCATGAAATATCTACCAGATAGTTCTGGTACCTCATTCGTGTTTAAAAAAAATTAAAGTATTCCTGCTGCTCGGAGAGTTTTAAAAAATGGAAAGCTTTTTAGTGCACGCATTCTTAACCAACTTCTTCCTTCACAGTGATTAGCTCTCAGATTCAGAGTAGACAGAAGCTTAATAAAAAGCTGAGTGGGTGCCTATTGGAAAAAAATTTCAGAAGTCGTTACAACAATGAAGTGAACTTTCCTTCATTTGCATTACACTCAAGATTTCATGGTGCTGCAGCTGCTCTATGAAACTTTGAAGAATTTCCCATAAACAACATCTCCTACTTCCACTCAATTCAAATACCCACTAGACAGTTCAGGAAATCAGAACTGAGTATAATAAACTTCAGTAAGAGCTGTTGCGCTAATGAAATTTCATAAAGCTTCTGTAAAATAAGACATAACCATCTCTTTGAGCTAGATTTATCCCTATTCCCTCTTCCCCCCACCAAAAAAACCTCTTTTAAATGCATGCAAATGAGGGAGGTGCCCATGTTTCCACCAGTGAAGTTTCTCAGATGCTGATGTAGCAGAAGCACTGCTGTATGAATCTGTGTGAAAGCAGGCAACTTGGCACTTCAAGCCCTGGTGAGGTTCACAGTGCAGTGATTTTCTTGCGTCTCGGGGGCTCAGGCTTCTGGTTGCATACTGAAAACACTTCCTAAACAAAGCCTTGCACAAATTCAGGCAGGAGAGCATATCATTGTCATTCTGTCTTCTGCACAGCAGTTGCAACTGTTTTCTAGAGGCATATTGAAATCTATCTTCCATCTGCTCACTGTTGGCAGGAGAGATTCTGTGCTTCCAGTCAAAGCTAAGAAAACTACAATCACGTCTTCTGTAGCTTCTTTATTTTATATAAACATTTAAATATTTTAGTAGCAAGAGATAAAAGAGAGATTAATCCAGAGCTGCTCTCTTGCATGGAATCCAGAATTCACACTACAATCCTCCTTCTGCTGAAGACAATGTTAGCTTTATTACATGTTTAAAAAAGTATTGTTCGTGATTGGGACTTACAGACATGCCTGAGGTGGTATATAAATGCTTCTTCAAAAAGAGGTTGACTTAAACCAGTCTTCACAAAGTTAGTCTTATGGCTTACTTTTTTATTTTCTAGAATATGCCACAAAATTAATTGGCTGAAGTTTTTCTGACTGTGATCACATAGCTTGCAGCTTTTAGTAGCTTACAAAGTGAAGATTACAAAGCCGAAGCTTACAAACTGAAATGGTCACATCAGTGTAGAAATATGCATACCAGAAGAATGAACCACCATTAACCTAGCCTGAAAAGCCTGAGATCTACCCTGCAAAATTTTATATGTATCATTCGTGACATAATCGCCGATAATGAACACATTTATTTAAATGGAAGGCATTGAAAAGAAAAATCTTTAGAAAAAAATGGACTACATTTCTTGAATATATTGTTAGCTAAAAATAGTTATTGCAGTTGCATTACTGATGATACTATGGATAAAGAACAGCATTTTGAGTCAGTCAAGATTCTGCCAAAAATTGCATGCAACCTTATCCTCTCAATATTCCCAGCTTGTAAAGTGGGATAATAATGCTAGGATCACTGCAATGTTACAAGACTCATTTTATTAATGTTTTTAAGGAACTTTTAAGATTCTTGGGTGAAAAAGTATGAAAGATTTTTTATTGTTTTAGCTGAACTGTATCCTCTATTATGCTAGCTAGTAATTCTCAAAGTCACTTGAGAAAGTGACATTAGTAACAATCCCCTTGCCTAAATACCACCTCTGCTCCAAAAAGACTATCATCAAAACAGTATTTCTGCATTTTAGAGACTCTAGAGAAAAAAGGCCAGTTATATGCCATTCATGCTGCTACTTTGGCCCACACCTTCTATATACAGGAATATGTATATGTATGGAATCACAGACCCATCCAGGCTTTCATGTCAGAGTAAAGAATGTCTCCAGAACATTAAGTCTAAGTCAGGAGAACTCATTTCTAAATGAAGGATGATAAGGTACTGCGATCAACTTCTATGTTTCTACAGTGAAGAACTCTGGTGACAGTCTTTCATCACTGTACCAAAAACTAAAGATGAAACCCAAACTCCACTAAAGATAGTAAAGTTTACATTATTATTTTCAACAAAACAGGTTACTAGCCAAAATTTTGATGTGTCCATGCATAGCTAATAAAAAGACACAAGCCAAGTATCACATACATTCAGCATGTACAGGTTTCTGCACATTAATTACTTTGCGTTCAGTTTAGTTTATATTTACAACATTCCTTTCAAATAACAGGTGAAAGAAATTCCAGCAATCAGATTTTAAAGCTGCAGATACAGGTGTTTTGGAGTTTCATGTTCGCAAGAATACTGTATTAGTAACACCAGTTTGCTCCTCTGTCACATTAGTAGAGGTCAGGAAACAAAAGTAAAATGCAACATAATGAAAAAGAATTGTACACATTTCTATTAGTTGCAGTCAAGCAATAATGGAGAAAATGAACGTGCAATCTTATTATTTTTAAAGAAATTTAAGCAGTTAATACAATTTAAGCCATCAATGTTTTAGCCTGTCCAAATGTGAATTTGAAAGTACTGACATGTAGCGTACACCTACTTGTTCATTATTACCTATTAGTTTTGTGTTGTAATCATACATCGAGGTCTATGACATTCTGACTCGTGTCCCAGAGAAAAAGAAATACTTTTTTTCTGTTTCTGTGAAGCTGAACATCCTTAAGACCAGCTATCAATTTTAAAAAAAAGTCAATATATTTAAGGCTATAGCTAGCAGCTACCTAAAATGTGAAACAGATTACTTGTTCCTGAAGGTCTTACATTGTGACATTTTGTAAATGAAGCATGCTATAATTCCAGAGAAGAGCTATAATTCTGGGTCGCTGTGAAGAATTCTACTTATAGTGTACATTTTTTTGTCTGCACTTTTCAGGAAGTTGTCTAGAATAAATCATGTTTCTGAAATTCATTTCAGCAGGTGGTAAGGCATTAACAAACAGATAAAGAACTAAAACTATTTTTATAGAGAATGAAGTGCTGTGAATAACACCTCCCATTAAGAATTGCTTGTAATAATCAGTATCATATGAATTAAGCAAAGGAAAAATTTAACCAGAAGGACTGACTGAATAACTCACTTTAAATAACAGATCAGAAAAGATAATGTTTTTTGAATCCTTGCTTGCTCAAAAATTATCGAATTTGGGACATAATTGATGTCATCCTAATAACACGTATGTGATTTTGTACCACAGATTGATGAATGCAATTATTCACATCATGTAGCTATTCTCTTTCAGATGAGAACTGGAATGACAGTATTGTTCCCCAGGTAAATTACTTGACATAAAATATTCTGCTGTTTGAAAATTTTAGTCCTTCCTTTCTTCCTTCCTTCCTTCCTTATCATATCCAAATAAAAATATGAGTTTTATAAAATGGTTGTAAGAATCTCAGTCCTGTGAAAAATTATGAAAATTGTCTGCAATGCTCTGTCTCACAAATAACTATCTGTTTATCCAAATGATTATGAATAAATGCTATGAATATTTTTGTCTTTGTGTATTACTTGTCTAATATAACTCTCCTTTGATGCTGAGAGTTAAATCAAAAAATGTAATGGTGACGTGAACATGGGACAACCAATTGGTCACAGATAAATATGCTCTGGAGTTCCTGATGGTGGAAGTTATTACTGGATGGAAGAAGAAGGACTTCTTGCTTTGCTTCAGATAGTTTAACAAGATGCCTTCTCACCAAATCCAAAACATAGGATTAAAGAGAATCCTGAAGCCTTAAAACACTGAAGAAGCAGCCAAACCTGTGGTTATCATACCAACACTCAGAGGTGGAGAGAGTGATCACACTTCACAGCTTCTACGAAGAGATGTGTTTATCTGTGCTGGGAGGAACCTGCAAATGTTCGAAGTTGGATATCAAGATATAAATAAGAACACTGTCTGTAAAATGTGAAGCAATCCTTCTTCTATATTCAGTGGCAGTATGGTCTCAATTGCAGTACAGTTTCCAGTTTGGGGTGTAACAATTCAAGAACATTACAATACTAACAAAGAAGGTCCAGAAAAGATCAAAGAAAATGTGTGGAGGTTTAAGAAACATGACAAGGGAAAAAAGCTGGGCGTTGCTTAATGTGAAAAAATGAAGACTGCGGAGCATACAAGCGTGGTCTTAAACCATTAAGAAGCTGTATCAAAAAAGAGAAGCATGATATATTCTCCATGTCCAGAACGGACAGAACAAGAACTAATGGTCTTCAATAGCAGTAAGTTTCAGTATTGGGGAAGACCTTCCAATGCTGCAGGTAGAGAGTAATGGAATAGGATGTGTACAGAAAGCAACTAGGTTACTAAGAATAGACTGGGTAAGCTTCTACCAAGGTTGACATAAATGTAATTGAGCCTAATTTGAGGTAGGACCACTGATTAGATGGCTGATCTCTTGAATACCCTTCAGCTGTATGTTCCCGTGATGCAGGACAAGATGAGGGGAGGTGTGTGTCCATGATCCTTCATTACTGTAACTCCTTGCTCTACAATCTGACAGAAGGAAAAGAATAAATAGAACTGTCTTATTAAAATTCCTGCCTTAAGTTATCTCCGCCCTCTGTCATAATTGTTCTTAGGTGAATCTTACAGATGCCAAAAATCTATGAGTCCGCTATGTAATTGCAAATAACAGACGCAGAATTACCAAACATGGATCTAGTCTAAGTGATTCTGGTCCTGATATCCCCTCCAGAGTTTGATACATGAACAACTTTGTACCACAGAATAGGAAGTACGTAGAGTTTAAAGTAAATATTACTGGGGGGAAAAAAGAAGAAATAAAAATCATTTTCTCTAGTAGTAATCTACGTCTATGGGTTTGACCAGAAGCAATTTTTTACCTTTGTGTTTTTCTCTATCAGATCTAGATAAAACTGAAGAAACATATTCAAAGGTTTATCAAGATACTGTCTTCAAAGAAGTGTGGGAAGCCTATTAAAAAAAAAAAAAAAAAAAAGAAAACCAAACCAGCATACAGAACATTGAAAAATATAGAGTCACAAAATACATTTCTGGAAGCAGCTTAGCTGGGTGGTAGACTACATGGATTACTATGATTCCTGGACTTCTCTATTATTAATTTCTAATCTTCAATTACCTAGTCTATCATAGGAAATGAGATTATCAAAAGGAGAATTTTTTTTGAAAAAAAAGGTCCTTAACAATACAGGGTGGATTTCAGACAGTAAGTCTGTGGCTCATTTATTCAGAAAAGGTGTGACACTAGACATTAGAGAAATTTTCAGCAACTGGAAGCAATGGAGATTAATGAGAAACAAAACAAACCTTACTGAACATCTGAAAAGCATAAATTTCTTTCCTTTTTTGAACAAGAATAACGAATACAGTAAGAGTTGAAAACTAAATCATGTCATGGATGAGCCTTTAAGAACTGCAATTGGATAAAATCTGTAGTTTTAAAAGTCTGTTGTGTTGTGAAAAGTGACATTAACAAATAGGAATGCAACCCATGTCACCCTTTTTACTGTAATCAAGCATTTCAGAACAATTAAATTATGATATCACTTTTCAGTTTATCATAGAAACACAGGACATTATCTGCTGTATGATGGCAAGGAATCAAAGGACGGAAGAAAAAAAAAAGAAGATTCATTTTGATTGACAAGACTCAAAATGTAACATAAAATTAATAGTATTATTACCCATAATTTTTGAGCTTTGCAGCTTAAATCCCATTACAAAAATGTTAAGTATGAGAATAAATGCAAAAATCCAAAACTGTTGCTTATAAAACAAAGCTGCAAACCAATGCTTCCAAATAGGAATGTTGTTTCTGCATAAGATATAACATTTGCATTTAAGTATAGATTTCGGGGATGTGATCTTTATTTAACATTTACATCTCCTTATCTGAAGCTTTGTTAAATGACTCACTAGGAAAGGACTCACCAGAAAAGCTCCAAGCCTTCTCATTTAGCGGTAGCAAACCTGCTCTAGTAGCGAATGCCACACAACACGTCTTCAGCTTACCTCTTAAACTCAAGAAAGGAAAAGCAACAGAGAAACTGAACTCGGCACCAATGTGGGTGTCTCATACACAGTAGTATTCACCTGGTGTATTGCAATACTGACTTTTTCAAGGACTGCTGCTGCTTGTGCACAAAAGAAATAGTAATTATTGTTAATACAGATTATAGGATTTTCATTTTCAAAATATTTATTCTTAAGGATCTGGTTTTCAGCAGATAAGGGCTGAGAAGGAATGGGAATTGCCACAGCTAAAATTAATCAACGTGCAAAAATTTAGTACTGGTAGATACCTGGAAAAGACAGTTTACTGAGTGCTGCAAAGGCCAAGTGATTTAACCTCTCATACAGGAATATTTTGGATGAAAGATACATTCTTTAAATATGTGTATTAATTTAGAGATCCTGAGAATAAAAAAAAGTTTGGAATTTTGAATGGTTTTTGAACTTTGATCAAACTATTGCTGAACTTGGTAGTAGATATGCAAAGATATGCTCATGTTGCTAATATGTAAATTCACATAATCAATCTCTTATCATTTTTGTACAGAAACACACAGACTTAATTACAACTGCCAAGTGTCACAGAAGTCCATGTTTTGGCTTCAAACTTTAGGAGACAACAAGTGTATAGAATTCAGTAAACAAAATGTTATCATGGCCAAGAAGATAACCCCCTCTTGGTTCACAGGTGAGTGGTTCTACCTTAATTTTAACAAAATTGCTCAGCTGCAAAACACAAGTTTTCAGCATAGTGGGAGTTCATAGCAGGGCAAGCCAAGAGACTCATTTGCATCAAGGTACTGATTTATAGTCCTGTGCTATACACTATGAAGAACAAAAGGGATCTTTTCTTTCATCCACAACATGGTTGTGAATCCGCATGAGCAGAAGTAGTAGGCCATTTTGCAAAAGCTGATGAACTTGACATGGGACTGTGTCACGCTGGAGACCTCTATTCTAAGAGTTATTTTCTCCTGCAGTCAGTAATGAGTCAAATACATATTCAAAGCACATTTATTCACTCTGTTTCTGAGCTAAGAGACCATGAAATAATGCATGCTCACCAATCAGCTGGTTGATAGATACAGATGAAGGTTGCCACTGCTAGTGCCAGCTGTTCTGAGTTTCTGTGATTCACCAAATATAAATACCTATATGCAGTCTGTTATATCATCAACTCCAGTCTCTGGAGAAGTAAGGGGCTGCAGGTGTGTGGGATACCCCATGCAATCGAAAGTCGTGGTTCAAGGGCATAATAACTGGTTCTTAATAAGCAAAATGGAAAATTCAGTGCCTCCTCCAAGAGGTATCTGTCTTTCAGTGAGCCGAAATGAACCCAGACAACGTATGCATAATCCAACCTCTATATAGACAATGGCGTGCTTCCACTCAGTGGTCCCCATTGGAAGTGCAGTGCAGAGACATTGTGCTGGCTTTGGATGGAGACTGTTAGGCCCACCAGCACATATCAACACCAGTGCCTCCCAGTAAAGAAACCAGCTGGACTACTGGAGTCATGCTCTCTTGGAGGTAGCAAGCATAACATTGATTACAAGGTGCTGCTCTTTGGACAGGGAACTGCCTCTGCACCCACAGCATTTTCCATAACTTAGATAAATTGACTATGGACAGCTGAAAGTTGATTGTACTTATTCTGGACTGCAATATTTGACCCTGGATACTGCAGGTGTCAGTAAACGTGGATACTTTCACCCATAAAAAGCTATATAGATTGAAGAAGATTTTCACTTCCCTATCTGCTCAGGAAGGTTCTGTAAATTTTATGGTTCTGGTGAAAGGTACTGAATTATAAAGGAAATGGGAAATCCATCAGTAGGATTAGGCTTCCTTTTTCTGCAGTCTATACCAAGGTTATTTATTCCTGCTCCATTCAATTACTATTGCATGCAACAAGTTATCCAGTGGCTAGAGAGCTAGAAATGTATTTTACATTTCTGTCTTTGAGCTTTTAAATCCCAGAAGCTTTGCTCAAATATTTTTTTACTGTGTGGCTGACTCTTCTCATGTACTGTCTTATGCCTCCACATGGCATCTCTGAAAGATGTTTAAAAGATGCGTAATATTTTACAGGTCTCTTAAAATTCTTCCAATACTGAACAGACAGTTTTTGTACTCCCCAAAGAGACTGGCTAGTAATAGAAGTTATTCATCTGTAAATATAGATGATATAATCCAGCTGAAGAAAAAGGGCCATGGAATGACATGCTTCATGAAGCACTGTCACCTATAGACATTTGCTAAATTCCTTTCTCTCTGGGCAGTTATTTTGCAAAGCATACAGCAGGGGGACACAGATTTTGGTTACCACTGAAGTTTTCAAGCAGCTTCACATAAGGAATGAATTATTAACTATGGTGTGTAGATTCACCTGCTAGGCTGTCTTCAATTTAGTACAGCATATACTTGTGCACTTAGGTTGTGGTTATAGGTTGAGAGGCAATGGAAAAACAGTTATACTGTTTTGGAAATATCTGTATTTGCTTCATAACTTAGAAATAGTTTGAGTTTTGAATGGATGGTGATTGTATTTTGTGACTCACTGTACTGTGTCTTAAGACACCAGAAGCCACTGCAGGATGTTATTATCAAACTGAATAACACATTTAGGATCTGCAATAATATAACAATGTTCTAGTGGAAAAAGAATGAGATTGCTTATAGTGCAACATTCTGGTCTCCAAGAAGTTTCCATTTTGGATGAATGTATCTAAATAGCGGTAGATATCTGCTATCAATTTTGCAAAGTGGTTTAACAGCTGAAAAGACAGTAAGGACAAGGCCTCCAGATCCTTTGCCTTGTCTGACACAGTCTCCCTAAAATTCTGTTGTGTCTCCAGGGTAGCACCTGTAACACAAGGCCCTTCCACTTTTGCAAGGAACAGGAAAGGAATAATTGTCTGGTTCCTTTGACAACGCTTCACAATTTACTCCACCTAACTATTTTCATGCAGGTGAGCAGATTTCTCCTGTCACCAGTAAATGCAGCTAGACCTTGCAAAAACCTACACTGCCATGAGGACCATTTAGATTCCAGATCGTGCATAAAAGCAGAGGGGAAGACTGTACCACCACAAAACTCACCACAAAACTGGTGGTTTGTTTTTTGTTTTTTTTACATTAGAAAATGTCACACATGAAAAAATTAGCTGCAGCAGCAGCTTTGCAAAATTCAAAAGGAACTTTGTGTTACTTTTTTTGTGATGATACAGCCCTTGCCATGAAAGAGATTTCTGCAGGGTGAAAACTGAAAACAAGAAGGCAACTGGTATTTCCAAGGTTTTTGGTGCATTACTTTGCAACTGAAGCTACTCCCTTGTCCCTTCCCACCACAGAAGGCAGCAAAAAATACTTAATGGAGTTCCTATTCTCATGGAAAAGCCAACAACAAATAAACAAATACTAACTAATACTTACAAAGCAATCACAGTCGGATAGAAGTAATTTAATTCCTTTCTTTCATATAAATGAAGTCAGCTTTCATTTTCCTAAGGATCACAGAAAAATACATTTATAGACTGTAAATCCCACCTGGGGAAGAAGTCATCACAATACTAAAGTTCTCTTAGTTCTTCTGTAAGATTTAATTGCTGCATGAGCAGTGTGTCACCCCTCTGCCCCAAAGGATTCAAACATCAGCAAGGAGAGGGGTCAGTAGAACTGCTACCTTGGACTTCCGGAGGGCGGACTTTGGGCTTTTCAGGAGCCTGGTTGACAAAGTCCCCTGGGAGGCAGTCCTCCAGGGCAAAGGAGCCCAGGAAGCCTGGATGATTTTCAAGAAGGAAGTCTTAAAGGCGCAGGAGCAGGCTGTCCCCATGTGCCAGAAGACAAGCCGTCGGGGAAAAAGGCCGGCCTGGCTAAACAGGGAGCTAGTGTTACAACTTAGGGAAAAAAAGAGGATCTATGGCCTCTGGAAGGAAGGGCAGGCCACTCAAGACGACTACAAAGAGGTAGTTAAGCTATGTAGGGAAAAAATCAGGAGGGCTAAAGCCCAGCTGGAGCTAAACCTGGCTTCTGTTGTCAAGGACAACAAAAAAAGCTTCTATAAATATATTAGCAATAGGAAGAGGACTAAGGATTATCTCTGTCCTCTAGTAGATGGGGCTGGCAACATAGTGACCAAGGATGAGGAAAAGGCTGAGGTACTTAATGCCGTCTTTGCCTCAGTCTTCAGCAGTAGGACCAGTTGTTCCCTGAGTACCCAGACCCCTGAACTAGAAGACAGGGATGGGGAGCAGAATGAAGCCCCTCTAATCCAAAGGGAAATGGTGAGGGACCTGCTTCAGCACCTGGAGGTGCACAAATCTATGGGGCCGGATGGGATCCACCCAAGGGTATTGAAAGAGCTGGCGGAGGTGCTCGCCAGGCCACTTGGTATCATTTATGAGCAGTCCTGGACAACCGGGGAGGTCCCAGCTGACTGGAGGTTAGCAAATGTGACACCCATCCACAAGAAGGGCCGGAAGGAGGATCCGGGGAACTACAGGCCAGTCAGTCTGACCTCGGTGCCTGGGAAGGTCATGGAACAGATCCTCCTCAGTGCCATTACACGGCACATGCAGGAGAACAGGGTGATCAGGCCCAGTCAGCATGGGTTTGTGAAGGGCAGGTCATGCCTATCAAACCTAAGATCCTTCTATGATAAGGTGACCCACTTAGTGGATGAGGGAAAAGCTGTGGATGTTATCTACTTGGATTTTTGCAAAGCTTTTGACACTGTTTCCCACAGCATTCTCCTGGAGAAACTGGCTGCTCATGGCCTGGACAGGTGTACTCTTCGCTGGGTAAAAAACTGGCTGGATGGCCGTGCCCAGAGAGTGGTGGTAAATGGAGTTAAATCCAGTTGGTGTCCAGTCACAAGTGGTGTCCCCCAGGGTTCGGTGCTGGGGCCGGTTCTCTTTAATATCTTTATCAATGATCTGGATGAAGGGATTGAATGCACCCTCAGTAAGTTCGCAGATGACACTAAACTGGGCGGGCGTGTTGATCTGCTTGAGGGTAGGTTGGCTCTGCAGAGGGATCTGGACAGGCTGGACCGATGGGCTGAGACCAATGGTATGAGGTTCAACAAGGCCAAATGCCGGGTCCTGCACTTGGGACACAACAACCCCATGCAGCGCTACAGGATTGGGGCAGAATGGCTTGAAAGCAGCCCGGCAGAAAAGGACCTGGGAGTGTTGGTTGACAGCCGGCTGAATATGAGCCAGCAGTGTGCCCAGGTGGCCAAGAAGGCCAACAGCATCCTAGCCTGTATCAGGAATAGTGTGGTGAGCCGGACTAGGGAAGTGATCATCCCCCTGTACTCGGCACTGGTGAGGCCCCACCTCGAGTACTGCGTTCAGTTTTGGGCCCCTCGCTACAAGAGGGACATTGAGGTGTTGGAGCGTGTCCAGAGAAGGGCTACAAAGCTGGTGAGGGGCCTGGAGGACAAACCTTATGAGGAATGACTGAGGGAGCTGGGGTTGTTTAGCCTGGAGAAGAGGAGGCTGAGGGGAGACCTTATCACCCTCTACAACTACCTGAAAGGAGGTTGTAGAGAGATGGGGGCTGACCTCTTCTCCCTGGTGACAAGTGATAGGACGAGGGGAAACGGGTTCAAGTTACGTCAGGGGAGGTTTAGATTAGATATTAGGAGACATTTTTTCACTGAAAGGGTTATTAAACATTGGAATAGGTTGCCCAGGGAGGTGGTGGATTCACCATCTCTGGAGGTGTTTAAAAAAAGGGTAGATGGGGCACTGAGGGACATGGTTTAGAAGTGGCTCTTGTCAGGGTAGGCTAAAGGTTGGACTCGATGATCTTAAAGGTCCCTTCCAACCTCAGCAATTCTATGATTCTATGATTCTATCATTTTATTATATGGGACTCAAGGTAAAATAGGATTTCTGTAACTGAATTGATTTAGCAATGCTTTGCAGTTTGTCTGATCAAACAAAAAACTTTCTGTTTGCTGGGGAAAAGGGTATGTAGAGGACAGAAAAAGACTTTTTTAGGAGTTCTATTAGGCTTGCAAAATAGTAAGATTTGTGTCACAGTAAGCAACTGAGGATTCTTGTATGGAAGCAGCATGTTATCACACACACTCATCAGAGGGCGTTTTTCAGTTATATTTCCCTCCAATTTTGCTGTTCTGCTTCCTCTACAGAGATCAGGTATTTCCAATATTTGCTGTTTCAGGGATTAGTGGCATAAAAGGCTTTGCAAAGGAAAAAACAAAGACACACAATGTACCTAGGGAAGTTTCTCTTACTCCTCACACTGTCCAGTTCTGAGATCTAACCTAACGACTTCTATCTCTTATTTGCCTGCTTCATGGAGACAGACAATTCTGTGCAATAAGTACCACAGCCCTGGTATTACACACTTCAGTACGAATTAGTGTATCCTTTGCTACCTTCACCGATATTCGGAAGTTTACTTTTAGGGGTTGTCTTACTCATTCCAGCGTCTACTGTTTGCTTCTATTCAACCCACTTCCATTGTGATTCATCTTCCACTTTGTTTCTGCCAAAAGCTAAATCAATTATTTGCGCAGCTGACCTCTATCTAAATGAGAGCGTTGAAAATGCTGGGGTGAAGGGAGAAAAAAAATATAATTCTTGCTTTTCATGCCTTTTTTTTCCCCAAAGCAGTTAATAATTTTGGCCAGAAGGCAAAATGGACTATCAAATTCCAGACTACTATCATGAGCATCTGCTCCCATTATAATTCAATAATCCAAGATATGTATTTTAAAGAGAGCTGCCGGCTTTGAAAAATTGTACTTCTATCATAAAGAGTAGACAAACTACATTAGGAGAACAATTATTCATCTCTACATTCCAAAATTCTGTTTGCTTCAAACTAAATGTATTTGTGTCATTTTGGCCACCATCCTGGAGGTATAACATGTATTTTTTTGTCTTGGATAAGGGTCATCTCTTCTTCTTTGGGTAATGTGGTAAATTGTATATAATTATTGTTCATTTTCATGACAGATAAAGTTATAGATATGATATCTCACAGGAGAAAATGCATAGAACTAACAGCTGGTTTCAAGAAACTGTCAATGTCATATGACAAGTAAGCCCTGCACAAAATCTTAGGGGATGTGAAGCATGACAAATATTTCACCAGAGAGTTACAGTGGTTCATATTTAACACAGTTTTCTCAAGCATTGCTTCAAAAATCTGTATGTGGCACTTAAAATATTTCCACATAACCTAGGGAGCCCCAGAGCAACTTTTGAGAAAGAGTAACTAAATCACAACACACAAACCACACGGTGGTCTCACCTACACACATCAAGACTTCCACTAAGAGCAAAGTGCATTGGAAAGGAAAAACCAAAATCAACAGCTTTCTCATTCTTTCCCCTTTCCAATTAAACCATGTTAATCACTAGATCAATCAAACAAGCAGAAAGACAGAAATTATTGATTTGTGTGTCTATCAGAAATAGACAATAGGGCATAATGTGAAATCAAGGAAACTAAGATCCCATGCCAAACAGAAGCAATTACCAAAGAATCCTGACATATTGGTCAAACGAATAGAATATTTGAGGTATAGAGGATATGAGAATTTTTTGTGACATACTGTAGAATGGAATAAGGAGAAGATTTGGAAAGCTAATATAGCAGACTTAGTTACTTCCAGTCTGTCTCTGCAGTTTCTTAATATTTCAGTACAAGAAACGTTTCCAAACATGTTTCATGAACAGTCCTTTAAAGGAAAGTATAAGGATAGAGGCATTTAGTACATACATTGAAACAATGAAAAAAATTTAAGTGAAAAACCTCACAGTTGTATTAAAAGACTCTAAAAGTTCCGAATCTTTATTGTTGTAAGCAAAGGGTATCTTCTATAGTTAAAGCCCTGCAGATGTAGCTGTTAAATAATGATCTTAAAGGAGTGTGGATAACACTTCCTAGTATTCAATAATCCCATTGAATTTCCAGTTATGTGACTACCCATCAAGATATTTTACTGTGACTGATATTTTATTAACCACATGGACCAAGGCAGTGAATGTTAAGGATCAAAAAAACTGAATCTAATATTGCTAATGTCTTAAATGTATTTAGATATTGTTTCATCTAGTCGTTGGGAACAGTTGAAAATATCTTCTGTGGAAGACAGAGCAGGGTAATCTATGATGTATTTTCCATATTCTGTATCAAGAATGCAATTTAGGCCTTAAAATATGGGTTTATCACATGCTAACACCTCCTAGGCTGATAGCAATTTCCATCACATTGAATGCATAATGATCCCTTTCGTATGCTGGAAAAGAAGCTCACAATCATTTCAACATTCATATGTCAAAGCAATATAAAATGGAAAATGTATAAAGGAATATAGTGATCAGCAAAGACATAGCTGATGTGGTCAAGTACTTGTGACTACTGTGCATAACTGTTGAGCCTAAAAAGGCAAACCCAAACTTAGAGCCATGACAAATACTTCAAACTTAGAGGTCAGATAGCCTTTAATTGCCATGTATGTGCCTTTTAACCACTTAGAAATTGCCAAAAGGCAGGATCAGGGATCAGCATTAACTCTATACTGTCTAAAACTGAATGAATGGCAAAATATCATTAGACTGTCTCAATGATGGAGTGCCTCACCAAAGAAACGGTAACTCTTGAAATACGCATTTCACGAAGAAAAAATTAAAAAGGAAAATGTTAAAGACAAATATAACTTAAAAGGTTTCTAAGTGTGAGTTGCAATAAACTCTGAAAAACAAATAAGAACTTGGAAATCACTAGACAATTAATGTCATAATGAATTCAGCTTCATTTTCCAAGATTAGCTATTAAATAATAATTAAACCATTATAACTTCAAGAGTCCAGTAATATTTTTATGCACTACCCATATTACTAACAGTATTTTAGTGCACTATTAAAGCATGTTTTCATTTTGTTGTGCTTATTCTCAGAAACAGCGATGCCAGTGGCTGAACAAATGAACAGACAGAAATCCCATATTTAGTATATGTCATTCCTTCGTGTGTGTCATACTCAGGTAGCTCTTCTCTCTATCGTGTACCCTGCATGGTTTTAAACAGAGCATTAGTTTGTACAGATCCAGCGAGGGAAATAACTGAAGGATCAACAGACTAAGGATTTAGTAATGGCCTGTAGAAGTTATTAGATCAGACTGCAGCAAGAGCAATTTAATATTATTTCTTGTCTCCTGTAAGGGAGAAAAAACAACCCCCTTGACACACATGTCTAACTATTACAGACCAAGAAAAATATGGTTGTTCAAGTTAATTAGTCCCCTTGCGTTTGATGAAAGTATAATATACTATCCTCACACAAACTCATCAACAAGCGTACGGCTTGCCTTCTCAATGCTAAATCTGCTGTTTCCTGCCTTAGAGAATTCTTCTCCCCTGCCTTGAAGAATGGCACTCAGAATGCTGCGAAGTTTTGAGAACGAGCTTTCCAGCAAGCCTCTGCCGCAACAACAGGTATGGACACAAAATGCAGGGTACGTCTTTTATACGAACGTGAATTTCTATTAAGGCTTTTTTAAATGTCCACGAATAATATTATTCAGTCCACCATGGGTAGGCTTATCTGAAAAAATGAATTATTTTACTGAACTGATGCAGAATTAGGACTCCAAATTGAAAACTGATCCCAGTTTCTCAAGTTCTGTCCAGCCTTTCTAGCAACAGTTTTCTGCCATATGCAATCCATACGTTCTTATAAACATTTTTTTCTCATTTTAATACTTACTTTCATTCCCCAAGCAAATATTATCAACTATTTATGGAAAACCAAGCTTAGTAAGAATAATTGTTTTCACGTTTTGGATTGAGAGAAGAATCTGCTTCTGTACCACCTGAGGAAAAAAGATCAAATTAGAAACAAAAGCTGAGGCATTATAGTGATGACTGTATTTTTTCAGTGCATCTCTAATACATTTAAATTGTCTAGATATTGCAAATGTGTTTTTACTTACCAACAAACCACTTTCTTTACCCTTGCACTATTGCTTCACTACTTTTACATTATAATTTTGAAAGTATTTGTAAATACTAATTTTTTTTTTTCTTGAAGTCCTTATCTGTTTGCAAAATGATCACTGGCATCATTCTAACAAGGTGACTAGTAGAATAGCCTAGCCTATGCAAGAAGTAATTTTAGATTCTTATTTTATAGGGATTCTTTGGTACGTGTTGAATATCTGACTCTAAACTTACTGTGATACACTACTGCTCTCCTAACAAAACCTGCTATACCATTCCTACAAACTTTTTAATCTTCCTTTAGAGTGTTTAATACTATTATGCCAATATTCTCATATTAAGTCAATTTTCTTTCAAGTTTTCATCTTCTTTTTTTGGACTTGCAGATTTTGTGCAGAAATAATCCAGGGCAAAGGAGAGAGAAAGGCAATAGATTCCAAACCATTAGGGTTGGTTTATACCCTGTTCAAGGAGATATGTTTGAATACAATACATGGAACATTTTGTCTTTCACATATGCACTTCCCACTGGGAGAAATACAAGGTCCTGAACTTGAGATCCCAGCCACACCAAGTACCTTCACCAAGAGGGCTTTTTTTGCTTACGCATTCATCTCTGCTTATACCTGCTGGCAACACTGGTCACATATTTTTCAGCCTCCTAGGAAACTTAGCAGTAGGCTATGAAAACCCAAACACCTGAAAACCCAAACACATATACCCTAGGAGCCAACCTGCAACTTCATGAAAGCCCAACTCGGTAGTTACCAAGATGAATGAATTCAAAGTATCAATGAGTTTCAATTGAATGGGACTTCAACACCTGAAAACTGCAAGGGATCATGTCCTACAATTACCAATTACAAGGAGTTAGTCTCCCCACTGCTTAAAACAGAATTTAGAGTGACTAAATCACAAATAAAAAACTCTCCTGCTGTGCTTTTCTGATGCATAAGACATTGCTGAGCAGCTCTGGCTGGGGTAGAGAAGGCACAGTCCTGACACAAATCACTACTGCTGTCTTGTAGAGATGGTACGTAAAGCATACATGAAATATTGCCAACACGCAAATTCTAACACAGTATAACATCAAATCAAAATTGTGGCGTTTTGGAAGTTCCTTCCTGTTTTTATGATCCTATGTCCATTAAAACAGTAGTTGAATTCTTCCAATCACCAGAAGACTAAATATTTCATGAAGTGATAAATACCAAATAATCTTCTCTCCCAGTAATGGGAAAGAATTATATGCAGACAAGGCTATTTCTTTTTGTTTCTAACTTATGTCATGGTTACTTACAGCATGTAGTTGTAGGAGGCATCAAAGTAAGAAAACATTGGCAGGGATAGACTTGCCTTACTTCTATTTCTATGAGCTTCTGAATGCTGAAGGTAATGTTCCTCCCCTGTCATTGCCTAAATGCCTAAAGTCACATGAACATACAGATTATTTTTTTTATTTCTTCTCAATGCTGTGTATTGATATCATGTGATACATTTTTTTGCAGTAGATCCAAAACCCTTTATGAAGCTATTAGTTCAAGAAAAAAAGGAGTTTTGATCCTCTCATCCTATGCATACACACAATTAGATATAAAATGTAACAAATGGTCGATGCTCTTAATGAGGTGATTCCTCTCAGTAATCACAGAATAGTTCGGGTTGGAAAAGACCTTTAAAGGTAATCTAGTCCGACCTCTGTGAACACTTGACATCATAAAATGTTACCATTAAGGCTGTCACAGGACCAGAACAAAGTGGGGAAAAAGGTCAGATCTGGTACCACAGTGTTTAAGACATGTTGCCAAATGATCTAATAAACTAACAAGAGGAGAGGAAAGAAAAGTGTAAAAGATAAAGCTGTTAGATCCTGCACCATATGCCTAAAAACAGCTTTCAAAATGTCTAGATTTTCTGTGTTAAGTATTCAATTTTCTGGCCAAAGTAGGGATAACGCAGTGTGGAATCAGAAATGTCTGCTTCATTCCATTGCACAATCTTGGGTTTAGTGATTTTGTACCCTCTCAAATTGCAATTAGGATCCTCAATACAAAGACTGTTTTATTTTAATGAGTTATTTTAGTTACTGCAAATGTAGCTTTAAATGCAGCTTAAATAAAGAATAAAGTCGGAAAGCATTTGAAAATCTTCTGAAATGGTCAGATGTTTTCAGAGCAAAAAAATACCAGCTTGAACCACAATCAAAATGCTGATGGGATTTTTATTTAGTATCTTACACACAATTTCTGTGAGGCATTGAGATATTTTTCTTTTTCTTTGTTTGTTTTTCAAGTACCTTGTACCAAATTCCTAAATTCAAACATCCAAGAGGACTAGGTTCTGTCATTGTGCTCATATTCATTAGTATTGTAATCCTTCAGCGGTTCTACGTGATTGTCTTACTGGGCCAGTTCTCAGTAGTTTTTGATACACTCCTGAAAGTTTCAAAGAACTGTGAAGTAAAATGCTCCTTTGATCTGCAAATATACTGTCGCTGCCCACAACATGCTTCCTGCTGTTTAATCACTGTTAGTTCTCAGTGTAGCTTGTACACATGAACTTACTCCTTTAGCACAGTGGCATAGAAAATCCAGGAACAGTGTGAAATTAATGTGCGATAATAGAGTTTAAATTATTTCTGGAAAGATCTTTAGAGGTTTCCATGCTGGTTAGACAAGAATAAGTTATTTTTCTGATGATTTAAAATAGAATCTCTCTGTATCTTTGTCAGGACATTAGAAGACTAATCAGAGTTTGGATCATATGGTAGAGAAGCAAGAGCTCCATCTCAGTGTTTCAGGAAAGGGATGTGCTCGGGACATTTTAAAAGAAGTTGTTCATGGAGACTTTGGGAGTCAGACAGGAAAAAAAAAAAGAGTATAAATTCAGTCAAGAGCTTGTTATGGCAATACGCTGACTTATTTTGTGGAACTGTCATCAGTCCTCCTAAGATCCAGTGCTTTTCAATAGTGGCAAATGAGTAATTTAAACATTTTTGTTAACTAATACCAAATATTCAAAAGACACATAGGTCTGATGCTTGCCATCATCGCAAGCTCACATCAACACCACCACACTCATTTCCAGCAGGAAAACCACAGCTTTGTAAAGCACCAAGTGAACTGCGGGGTAAACCTCAGAACATCTGGGCTATTGGAACCCAGTCACATTTCACCTTGTCTTTGAAATACTCTGGAAGGCACCAAAACAGAAGACAGGTGTAGCTGGAAATATCTTGATTCAATGGTGCTGTTTAATGTCACCCCAGTATCAGTAGGATTCGGGAAGGATCTAGCCCCAGGTATCTCATCAATGCAGGTGTATCAGCTGCAACAGGAGTAGACATGCAGGCGGGACAGAGACGGCAACACTCCTGGGAGTAAAAAGCATGCTGTCCTGCATATATGGTGATGTTCTGTTTTTCTTGCTCTGGCAAAAGTTATGAATAATAAAATACAACAATTTGGGCTCTGTTTCAAATGATTCCAAGCAGACAACCCTTGGTATCAGTCCAACTTCTACAATTTAACAGAGTTATGAAACCTGCAAGCAACAATAATAGCACAGTTCAGTATTACTATGGGCGTTCTAAAGGGTAGTAAGTGTCAAAATTAAGCTACATACACTCTTCTATGATTCAGTATCTATCTCCAGGACCAATTACTTTTCCCCCCAGGACTGCCCTTCTTCAAGGAAGTCAACAAAGGGTTTGCTTTGCGTTTTCACTCAGTGTGTATACAGAACTGATGACATGGCAATTCCCTTTCACAAGTTGCTTTGCAAAGCAAGAATTTTATAAAAGGGTATATATAGAGGAGGGGGGCATTACAGGCAGTGGATTAATTAGACTGGTAACCAGAGTCAAGTAATTAAGTGGGCATTAGAATCTCATTACCATCCCTAATTAAACTGGGAAAATTGAAAAAAAAACCATCATGCATAAGGCAAAATTAACTGTAATAAAACTGCTAAGACTTGTTTTCAGGAGTTAATACATAGTCTTTTAGAATAAATGGCGAACACTTCTTTCCTGTTCATTAAAATGTAATATATTTTATTAAAGATGAACAAGTAGGATATTTGTTCTACCCAACACAACCTTTGATGATATGGAAAGGTCAATATTTTACTAAAAAGAACTTTATAAATATAAATTGTAATGCATAAAAATAAGGATTAAAAAATATTTCTATTTACACAAACTAATTTGCTTGTAGAAGCACACACAGAATACTAGGAAAAGAAAGCTTTTTAAATGCCTCATGAGTGAATATTCAGAAATAACTAAGATCGATATGAGAATATATCTATTTTGATTATGATCACAGAACTCCAAAACAATGTACAAAATGCCACTAATAAAAGTCCTCTATAAGTAGCATTCTAAAGTCCATATATTGCTTGCAACTGTGTCTTGAAAAACAGACTTAAGAAAAGATTAAAAAAGTTTAAGGATTCTGCCATTGTCCAATTGATTTTCTTGCTCTTTTGGCTATTCATTATGTTTTACATAGCCATGGTGAAAGTGACAATATCTGACAGAAATTAAAGCTGCCTAATTCTGATTTGGAAATACAGGATTGAAAAACACTGCCTTCAGATTCATAAAACTCTGACCCACTCATTCATTTTTAGACACTCTAATACATTTCTTATTTTAAATTATAACTTTTCCTTCAAGCTTTTAGAACCTCAGTGACTCTTCTTCATTGCAAGTACTTGTGTTGTGTTGTACCATGTGTCTGATATCATATGGATCCACCTACAACAATTAATAGTTTGCATTTTTGATTGAATACCAGCAGAGGCTTTCTTTTGAGTGTTTTACAGTCACTCTCAAGTAACTGCACCCTCTGAAATTGGAACACACTGGCTTGCCGATGCATGTCTCAATCAGAACAGATTGCTTCATTTTCAAGTGATATTGGGAATCCAACTCTTTTACTGTAAGCCCCTTACTCTCTCCATAGTCTTAATGACTGTTGTGTTCTCCTGTGAGGTTATTCTGAGAAATTTTGAAATGTGAATGATTGTGTCTAATGATTTCCAATAACTGACTAATGAGAAGATCACGTATTTTAACAGCTCTGCTGATTATTATGTTGGTATTTTACTTTATTAGTTAGTATCCCATATATAAACAGGCTGTATATATTCAGCTGACATCAAGACTTTTCAATATTTCATTTAATTCCATCCTAAATTAGATGATTCAGATGGGTAAGATGAGTGCCTTTCCAGGGATTCTCATTCTCTGTCTCTCGTGAAACTATATAGGGTGCCTTCAACAGCAGTTTAAATTACAGGAAACTTTGGACCTTATCAAGATTGGATTGCAGTAATTAACTTGCCAATGATAGGCAAAATGAATTCCACCCTTGTGGACAAGGGAGGTGGGCTATAAAAATTGCCAAAGGAATAAATCCAAGGAAGCAGAAAAGATTTATAGATAATAGAGGACAAGCAACTCTCAGTACTATGCTACAGTGAGGTTGACTAAAGCACTCTCCAGCTAAATAAACAGAACAAGTTTTATCTCTGTATATTACTATGATGAAGCATATACCGGAAAACTGTCAGTTCTGGTGTTTGTGCTTTAAAAAAAAAATGTTGAAAAGTTGCAAAGGGTGTAGAAAAGAGTTACAGAAGGAATGATTTTTGTGTTGGGAAAAACCTTATAGCAAAAGCCTTAAAGGGATTAACATATTACTCTCACAAAATGAACAGAATATTGAGAGATGATAATAACTTGTAGTGTCTTCAAAGACAGAAAATCTCAGATGTTTAGTGATATACTCTTAACAAGAGCCAACAGCTAGGTATCAGAACCAGATATATCCATCTCAGAAAAAAAAAAGATCTTTTTCAGAAACAAGGATCATTAACCTCTGGAAGATACTAGCAAAAGAAGCAATTAGTTGTTTCTTTCTGGACTTCAGATCTCCAGCTACAGCGGGCATATTCTGAAAGACTTAGTCTTCTAATACATTTAATAAAAAAGCCCCTTTCTCAGTGTTGTGGTTTGGCTTCAGGCGGCAACAAAGAATCACATGCCGCTCGCTCGGGCCTTCCCGATACAGGAAGAATCAGCAGAAAAAGGCAAAACTCGTGGGTTGAGACAAAGGCAGTTTAACAGAACAGCAAAGGGAACGAGAAAAAAAAAACAACAATAATGCGGATAGAGGAATATACGAACATGATGACGATGATGGAACCGCTGCTCCAAGCAGAGACTTCCTGTCGCCTCCCCTGGCAGCTCCGGGTGGGCATGGTTCCCACGGCATGGGATACCTGTCCTGGGGAGAATTAACCCTGTCCCCACTGGAACCAGGACACTCAGCACTTAATTATGGACATTTTTACCCTGAGGTTTTTCTTTCCCTCTGCGATTTTTTTTACACATCTGTTTTGCATTAACTACTAGCCCCTTCTTTTTTACGGAATTTGTCAGAGTTGGAAGGGACCTCTAGAGATCATCTAGTCCAACTCCCCTGCTAGAGCAGGATTGCCCAGAGCACATCCCTCAGGACTCCATCCGGGCGGGTCTTGAAAGTCTCCAGAGAAGGGGACTCCACAACCTCCCTGGGCAGCCTGTTCCAGTGCTCTGTCACTCTCACCATAAAGAAGTTTTTTCTCATATTTGATCAGAACTTCCTGTGTTCCAGCTTGTGCCCATTACCCCTTGTCCTGTTACTGGGAACCACTGAAAAAAGTCTGGATCCATCCTCCTTAAACCCACCCTTTAGATACTTGTAAACATTAATAAGGTCCCCCCTCAGCCTTCTCTTCTCCAGGCTAAAGAGTCCCAGCTCTCTCAGCCTTTCCTCGTAAGGGAGATGCCTCAATCCCTCAGTCATCTTTGTTGCCCTCCGCAAGACTCTCTCCAGCAGTTCCCTGCCTCCCTTGAACTGGGGAGCCCAAGACTGGACACAGTACTCCAGTTGTGGCCTCACCAGTGCAGAGTAGAGGGGGAGAATGACCTCCCTCGACTTACTGGCCACACTCTTCCCTATGCAGTCCAGGATGCCATTGGCCTTCTTGGCAACAAGGGCACATTGCTTGCTCATGGATAATTTACTGTCTACCGAGACCCCCTGATCCTTTTCTTCAGAGTGCTTTCCAGCAGGTCCACCCCTAACCTATGCTGGTGCCTGACATTCTTCCTCCCCAGGTGCAGGACCCTACACTTGTCCTTGTTGAACCTCATTAGGTTCTTCTCTGCCCAGCTCTCCAGCCTGTCCAGGTCATGCTGGATGGCAGCACGGCATGCTGGGGTGTCAGCCACCCCACCCAGTTTGGTATCATCAGCGAACTTGCTGAGCATACACTCCATCCCCTCGTCCAGGTCATTGATGAATACGTTAAACAATACTGGTCCAAGTATTGACCCCTGGGGGACACCACTGGTTACAGGCCTCCAACTTGACCCTGCTCCATTAATCACAACCCTCTGAGTGCTGTTACACAGACAGGTCTCAATCAACCTCACTGTCCCCTCGTCTAGTCCACACTTCCTCAGTCTCCCAAGGAGGATGTTATGAGAGACAGTGTCAAAAGCCTTGCTGAAGTCAAGGTAGATGACATCTGCTGCTCTGTCCTCATCTAGCCAACCAGTTATAACATCATAGAAGGCTATGAGATTGGTCAAGCATGATTTACCCTTGGTAAATCCATGTTGACCACTTCAAATAACTTCCTGCTCTTGAACGTGCTTGGATATGACATCCAGAACCAGTTGCTCCATTACCTTCCCAGGGACAGAGGTGAGACTAACCGGTCTCTAGTTCCTTGGGTCCTCCTTCCTGCCCTTTTTGAAGATTGGAGTGATATTGGCCTTCCTCCAGTCCTCGGGCACCTCTCCTGTTCTCCATGACCTTTCAAAGATGATGGAGAGTGGTCAAGCAATAACATCTGCCAGCTCTCTCAGCACTCGCTGGTGCATCTCGTCAGGGCCCGTGGACTTATGGATGTCCAGTTTGGCCAAGTGGTCTATAACCTGACCTTCCTCTACTGGGGAAAACTCTTCCTATCTCCAGACCTTCCCCCTTGCCTCTAGGGCCTGGGATTAATGAGGGACAGCTTTAGCAGTGAAGACTGAAACAAAGGAGGCATTCAGTAGCTCTGCCTTCTCTGTGTCTTCCACCACTAGGGCACCCATCTCATTCGTTACTGGGCCTGCATTTTCCCTAGTCTTCTTTTCCTGAAAGAACCTCTTCTTGTTATCTTTAACCATGGTGGCCAAGATAAGTTTTGACCCCTTCTAATTTTCACCCTGCATAGCTTCACTACATCTTGGTATTTTTCATAAGTAGCCAACCCCCTTTTCCAAAGATCATAAACTTCCTTTTTTTTTCCTGAGGTCCATCCAAAGCTCTCTGTTTAGCCAGGCTGGTCTTCTTCCCTGTCTGCTCATTTTTTGGGACTTGCGGATGGCCTTCTCCTGAGCTTTTAAGAGTTCCTTCTTGAAGTAAGACCAGCCTTCCTGGACACCTTTGCCCTTCAGGACTGTCCCCCAAGGGACACTCTCAACCATGCTCCTAAGCAGGCCAAAGTTCGCCCTTTGGAAATTTAAGGTGGCAGTTCTGTTGGCTCTCCACCTTGCTTCACCAAGAATCAAAAACTCTGTCATTTCACGGTCCCTCTGCCCAAGATGACCTCCAATCTTTACATCCCCTACAAGACCTTCTCTGTTAAGAAGCAGCAGGTCCAGTAGGGCACTTTCCCTAGTTGGCTCCCTCATCAGCTTTGTTAGGAAGTTGTCTTCCACACACTCCAGGAACCTGCGGGACTGTTCCCTCTCTGCTGTGTTATATTTCCAGCAGACATCTGGGAAGTTGAAGTCCTCCACAAGAACAAGGGCAAGCAATCGTGAGACCTCTGTCAGCTGCTTATAGAATATTTCATCAGCCTCTACATCCTGGTTGGGGTGTCTATAACAAACTCCTACCACAATGTCTGGTTTATTGGCCTTCCCCTTGATTCTTACCCATAAACACTCAACAATGTCGTCATGCACATTGTTAAGTTCTTGGCATTCAAGACTGCCCCTGACATAGAGGGCCACCCCACCACCTCTCCTTTCTTGCCTATCCCTTTTGAAGAGTTGGTAGCCATCAGTCTCCACATTCCAGTTGTGCATGTCTTCCCACCACATTTCTGTGATAGCAACTATATCATAGATTCCCTGCTGTACAATGGCCTCCAACGCTTCCTGTTTGTTGCCCATGCTGCATGCATTCATGTAGATGCACTTCAGCTAGGCTAATTGCCTTGTCACTTTACTGGGGGGACAAGCCCTTATTCCCACCTGTCCGCGCTCAGACATTTCTGCAGTTGCCAACCCATCACTGCTCCTCATGTCTTTGCTAGCACATGGGTCATCATCTCCCACCTCCACTGCAACAACAGGCTTCAAGACCTTGCTAGCACTTTTACCCAGCAGCACTGGCATGCTGCTCCCAGGCACCACTTTAGTCACTCTGGTTACATCTTCGTCCCCCTTCAAACCTAGTTTAAAGCCCTTTCAATGAGTCCTGCTAACTGCTGTCCCAGAATCCTTCTTCTCCTTTTGGTTAGGCTTTCCCCATCTGTTGCCAGCATGCCTGGTGTCCTGTACATCAATCCATGATCAAAGTAACCAAAGTTCTGCCAGTTGTACCAGTCTCTGAGCCAGGAGTTAATCTGCTGACTCTTCCTGTTTATCCCCTCATCAATCCCTGCAACTGGTCGGATAGAGGAGAACACTACTTGTGCTCCTGATCCCTTAACCAGCTGTCCCATGTTTCTCTTCATTGCCCTTAGACTTCTGGTAGCTATCTCATCGTTACCTACTTGAAATATCAGTGGTGGATAATAATCTGAGGGCTGAACCAGGGTAGGGAGTTTCCTCCATATGTCCTTGATCCTGGCTGCAGGGAGGCAGCTGACTACTCTGTGGGATGGGTCCAGTTGACATATATGGTCCTCTGTTCCCCTCAGAAGGGAGTCACCTACTACAATTACTTTTCTTTTCTTCTTGGTTGAGGAGGTCCTGAGTCATGGGGGTGAGTGATTAGCCCTGTGTGACTCACGAGATGGACAATCCTCCCCATCCTCATTTGACTGGCCCTCAGATTCCAAAGCCCCAGTGACTACAACCCCTCTTTTCTTCCTTGTGGCTGTTGTAATAATACAGGCAGTATACCCTTCTGACTGTGGAGATGTCTCTAGTGTAGATTGCCCATCATCCACATCCTCATTTGACTGGCCTTCCTCATTCAGTACCTCATATCTGTTGTTCAGAAGTACTGGGGGCAATAGGGAGGGCAAGAAGAGGGTTTGCCGACTACCCCGACCATGAACTCTCCTCCATTCACTCCCTTCATTTAGGCTTGTGCCTTCTGCGTGGCAGGAGCAGGGTATGGGGGCCTCTAGATCCCAGCTGCTTTCTGCTGGGTGCTCCTGTTTCAAGGAGGGCAGAGCCTGGCTCCACCAGTCTATTTCTTCCTCAGCCTCCCTAACGCTTCTTAACCTCTCAACTTCCTCTCTCAGCTCTGCCACCAGGCGGACCACATCACTTACCTGTTCACCACGTATGCAGCAGTTCTCACAGCTGCCTCCCATTGCTGATGAAAGGCTCCATCACTCCCTGCAGCCCATGACCTGGACAGCTGCGTGTCTCTGTGGGAGCTCTGTCTGGGTTCCCACATCCTTTCTAGTTGAGGCTGAGCACACCACCTTCTTGCGGGTGGAAGCCATAGCCAATCTTCACTAAGCAGAGCTAATCTTCACTTGCGTGAAGTGCAGCGCCTAGTGTCTTGCCCAACGAGCCGCAAACAGCTGGGGCACCCCACCCAGGGCACCCACAATCAGTTTGCTTGGCCTGTGCTCTGTGCTGCCCTCCCGGAGGCTTCTTATAGTCTGATAAGTGGTGGGTGGTGCTGGGTCCACCCATGCTGACTCAGCAGGCCTGCCCACAAGCTGTCAGCCCCCAGCACAGGCAAACCGCTTTTTCTGGCTTCTAAGAAGCCCCAAAAAGAGCTTTTTGACGGCCCTTTTGGCTTCAGATCGCTTCCCCAGGGCAGACTTACCTGCCCTGAAGCTCGTCTCCGCAGCAAAAATTTTATTCCCATTCATTCTTTTATATTCTTAATTGTTTGCTTCAGAATATGTATTTGGTCAAACTCATCCTTTAAAAAGAGGAGTCAAAAGACTGCAACATTGAAAATCCTATCATATTTTCCTTTCCTCACTACCCTTTATTCACAGTGACAAATAATTACTTTCCCTGATTGCCAGATGAAGGAAGACTATTCAGAATTACTTCTTACATAGCTTCCTTGGAATCTTGAAATTACAGAATCATAGAATGGTTTAGGTTGGAAGCAACCTTAAAGATCATCTAGTTCCAACCCCCCTGCTATGGGCAGGGACACCTCCCACTAGACCAGGCTGCTCAAAGCCCCATCCAGCCTGGCCTTGAACACTTCCTGGGATGGGGCATCCACAACTCCCCTGGGCAACCCGTTCCAGTGTCTCATCACCCTCACAGTAAAGAGTTTCTTCCTAATATCTAATCTAAATCTACTGTTTTCCAGTTTGAAGCCATTAACCCTTGACCTGTCACTACATTCCCTTGTAAAAAGTCCCTCTCCAGCTTTCTTGTAGGCCCCCTTCAGATACTGGAAGGCTGCTATAGGGTCTCCCTGGAGCCTCCTCTTCTCCAGGCTGAACAGCCACAACTCTCTCAGCCTGTCCTCATAGGATAGGTTCTCCAGCCCTTTGATCTTACTCATGGCCCTCTCGACTCTCTCCAACAGGTCCATGTCCTTCTTATTTTGGGCGCTCCAGAGCTGGATGCAGTACTCCAGGTGGGGTCTCACCAGAGCGGAGTAGAGGGGCAGAATCACCTCCCTTTACCTACTGGCCACACTTCTTTTGATGCAGCTCAGGATGCGGTTGGCATTCTGGGCTACGAGAACGCATTGCCAGCTCAGTTGAGATTTTTATCCACCAGCACCCACAAGGGCTGCTCTCAATCCATTCCCTGCCCAGCCTGTATTTGTGCTTGGGACTGTCCCAACCCGCATGCAGTATCTTGCACTTGGCCTTGTTGAACTTCATGAGGTTTGCACAGGTGTACCTCTCAAGCCTGTCCAGGTCCCTCTGGATGGCATCCTTTCCCTCCAGCATGTTGACCGCACCACACAGCTTGGTGTCATCAGCAAAATTGGTGAGTGTGCACTCAATCCCAACTTCAATGTCACGAACAAATATATTAAACTGTACCGGTCCCAGTACCAATCCCTGAGGAAAGCCACTCGTCACTGGTCTCCACTTGACTGCAACCCTTTGAGTGCAGCCATCCAGCCAGTTCCTTATCCACCAAGTGGTTCATCCATCAAATCCATGTCTCTCCAATTTAGAGACAAGGATGTTATGCAGGACAGTCTCCAATGCTTTGTAGAAGTCCAGGTAGATGATGTCTTTTGCTCTCCCCTTATCCACCAATGCTGTAACTCTGTCATAGAAGGCCACCAAATTTGTCAGGCACGATTTGCTTTTGGTGAAGCCATGTTGGCTGACACCTATCACTTCCTTATTTTCCATGTGCCTTAGCAGAGTTTCCAGGAGGATCTGCTCCATGATCTTTCCAGGCACTGAGGTGAGACTGACTGGCCTGTAGTTCCCCATGTCTTCCTTTTGTCCCATTTTAAAAATTGGCATTATGTTTCCCCTTTTCCAGTCAGCCGGAACTTCGGCACACTACCACAACTTCTCAAATGTGATGGATTGTGGCTTGGCAACTTATCTGCCAGTTCCCTCAGGACCTGCAGATGCATCTTAGCAGGTACCATGGACTTATGCACCTTCAGGTTCCTCAGATGGTCTCAAACCTGGTCTTCTCCTACAGTGAGAAGGACTCTTCCTCACTCTCCCAGTCCCTGCCTTTGCCTTCTGTGACTTGGGCAGTGTGGCTAGAGCCCTTGCTGGTGAGGACTAAGGCAAAAAAGTTGTTGAGTACCTCAGCCTTGTCCATGTTCTGGGTGACCAGGTCTCCTGTTTCCTTCCTGAGGGAGCCCACATTTTCCCTAGTCTTCCTTTTGTCACTGACATACCTATAGAAGGCTTTCTTGTTGTCCTTGACATGTCTGGCCAGATTTAACTCTATCTGGACTTTATGTTTCACCCTGTTTCCACACATTGCCATATATTCATGTTTTCTCATGATCAGTAGAGAAGTATTATCTGATGACTTCATAATTTCATCTGCTGTCAGTAGATAACGTGACCCAGTGCAGGAAAGGTCACCATGGAAGGCTCTATCTTTTCTCATGCTAACTTAATTCATATATGAGACCAATGCCTTTAAATAAGAGATGCTTATCACAACAAAATCTCATTCTCCCTCCACACAACTCCTGTTACAGTTTCACCTTCTGGCAGAATGCCTGCTGCTCTTGTTACCCCCACACCATGAAGCAGTTCTCACAAGCTTCACTGCTGTTGATGTAAGGCCCGTTTTCTCTTCACTAAGGTATCTGATTCCCCAATTCTTGTATTTTAATAAGCTGCTTTTCTACCACCTTGCTTAATCTATGACAGACCCTGCCCACGCAAGAGATTTTCACCTCGGTTTCCTGTGAATTTACATTCCTTTGAGCTTCCCGAAACACAGTCCCTCCCTTCCATCCTTTCTCTCTCTAAATCACTTCTGTCTCCTCAACTTTACCTCACCCTCACCCATGTCTCCACTTCCCAAAAAGATCTCCTATTTTCTTCTGCTCCATTCTGAAGGATGCAAGTATAGTCAACGGAGGATGACCAGAAGTTTCTTGTTCCTTCAGTCCCCACTGCAGCTAGGAAGCAAACTGCTGTTGTTTGAAATGATTTATGGCTCTAGAGAAGAGGCATGGCGAGTTTTAGTGAATGAGAGGATTCTTATTTCATTCTGTGATGTGTGAGTATATGTTATCAAAGGAAAGCGAAAAAACATGACAGATGAAATGCAGACTAATACTCAACACCTTTCAGCTTCTACAATGCTTTTACCCTTTCAAGTGAGAAGCAGAAACTGTTGTGTTGCAGAGCGAACAGCAGCATCAGGAGAGCTGATAATTATTTCAAAACTTCAGAATAGTCCCTACATCTGAGTGCAGACGATTTCTTTGGACCCAATGCACAACTTCACAGATTGGGAGGGGGGAATTTACACATTCTTCTACCTTTCCTATCCTTCCTAGCAAGTGGTATTACGGGTGGGAGGGGCAGGGAGGATCCTCCCCTTGTTACACAATGAGGCACCTAGTAATCGCTTTAGTAAAGAGCAGGGACTGTGTCAGTTAGTGTTCATGGGAGTTACATAATTAATTCACCTTAAATAGCATTCCTGCCTTATTTGCTATGTTTCCTTCCTCACTGAGGGAAATGATCGCTGGCTTTCCTCTGAGAAACTTGTCCTAGTAGCTGGAAAAAGCAGAGAAAACTTTGGTTGGATGAGGGATCAGTGAGGTCTCTCAGTGGAGAGAAGTATGAGGGCCTCCTTGCAATGGCCTAAAGCACTGGCTGGCTGAGTTTGTGCCAGATGGCTTGATATACCTAAGGATGGTAGGATGGCCGATACAAAAGCTTGGTTAAAATAATGTTTTAATATATGCCTTAGCAAATGTGCATGTTTCCACCAACAAATGTCCTTCTTTGCTCCAAGACATTGCAAGTGACTTCTTCTGGTCTCTGATTTTAACCCTAAGTTGAACCATGGTTTATATCAGAAGCATATCACTGCCCAGATGGGAAGTGAGACTTACCTCGGGAGAAACACCTGATACCCAGGGAAACTGTGGATCCCAATACTTGATCCAGTCCACTCTTCAGCACTGCTTCAGACTTCTGTGACCATCCTTATCTTTCTGATGACTAGAGGAAGTGATTGGATTTTTTTTTTCATTCATGTCTCTAGTGAGTCTCTTTGAGTGTTGTGAACTATTCCTGTGAGAGAAGGAGAAAGGGAAAGGCATGATACATGTTCAAATCTATATACTTTTACAGTTCAGGCCCTGAGTTTTGGGAAAGCATGAGGATGAGGGCTGTCATTGCTGGCAGATGATATACCTCTGCTTGGTTTCTTTTGCAGTGCAGATACTGCTGGCACACAACGGTTGTGGTCAATATGTGCTATATCCAGTGCCTTCAAAGTAAATTGTAACTTATTCATATCAACACAAAAGCTCTCCTCTATGATTTCAATTTGCTGGTCTTTCACAAGGATTTAGGACCTGTAGAAAACATGGAGCTACATTTTGAAATTCCAAAACATCTTGTAAGTACTTTTAATTAATCATTGTAATTAGCTATCTATATAAATTAAGTTATCCTCACCCTATTTGCTCTGCATATTTGTTTGCTATATTAATATTATGATATGTGTCATTTTACTCCTGTTTGGTGAAAATTGCAGCAAATAATACTGACTGAATTTCTGTGTGGAACTCCTCCAGCTCCCACTATAGTAGGAAGCATAGTTATTTACTACCATTGAACTTAATTACCGTGGCGTGTGTACAGGTCTTCAGTTAGCTTGTTTTCTAATCTTTCCCTGTACAATAATGCAGTACTCAACACAACTAATGGGTGTAATCCATCAGAATACAAATAATGGAAAACTAAATAAAGGATACTTCACAAACTCTTCTTTTTAAACCACAGTTGCTTTCACAGCCCAGCAAACTCCAAGAGAGATGAAAGTTGAGTTTGCTTTGAAATTTCCCTTGGAGAAGGCCACTGCTGAATAATGAGCCAGAAAACTATATCTACATTTACAGAAAATGCCAGAAAACATTCAGGAAAAATTAAGGGAATGGTGTTTTGTCTGTAAAGTATAAGTAAGTAAAGTGGAGAAAAGAGTAGAAAAAGTAAAGGTTGTTCTTTCAAGACAATATAACAAAATCGTATTTTTACTATATTGATACAACAAAACCACTTCTCTTAGTACTTTTGTAAAAAACACTTTTCAAATCCTTTAACCAGTATCACTAGATAAACGGTTACACTGATACGTTTGCTGTAGAATTTCAAGCTCTGGATCCTTCTATTATTTTCCATAATTAAAAAAAACTATCAAAAACATCTCTGGAAAGCACACGTTCATAAGCCATTAGAACTTGAAACCAACTGTACAAGGAGCTATGAAACATTTGCATAAAATGTTCTGTATCTATTTCAGCTGTGAAAATATTCAGCTATATTGTATCCCTTAATGTCCAGTATTCTCATATTTTGATTTTTTGATTTGCCCTTTCAGCATAAGAGAGCTAAGCAGCATTTAAAGAGGGTCAGCAATGTTATAATTTATCAAAAGCAAAGATTTATAATCTCAAACATTTCATGCACAACATTGCTTTTACTACATTATTTAATAAAGTGATGTGTATTTGAAATCCCGTGGTGGATGTTACTGAAAATGTCAGGCTAAATGATATATTACTGCCTTCTGGCCTTAGATGCTATAAATCATGCATTGAGTTGTGTTTAATACCGATGAAGAATCAGCAATTATTTCAATAATTGTAATAATTTACACAGTCTTCTAGCAGTGCAGATTAAACGTTGAATACAACAGTGACTTAAAAAAAAAAAAAAAAGTTAAAATGTCTCTGGATTTGAGAGGTTTGGTATCTTTTCCCTCTAAAAAATGGGAAACTTCTTCGATAATGGATGCGTTATAAGACATACCTATGCCATGCTCAGAAAAAAATCTTGCACAGTGGAAAAAACCAGTATCTCCTGAGAAAGCTGAGGGAAAGAGACGTCTGGAGAGATTATATTAACCACTAGCCAGTAATAGTCAAGATTTCAGCTACTGTATCCAGAGGAAAAAAAACGTTGCAATGGCACTTTGGCTCACAAAAAGAAAATGTGGTGTATATATGTGTGTGTGTGTGTGTGTGTATTTTTATATATATATTTAGAATAAACCATTTTGGTTTGTGGTCGCAATGTAATTGTGGGTGGTAATAACTGTTTTGAAAGTGACATTTTGCTGCAGAGAAATCATTACCTGCCTTTCATAAAGAAAGCAATGTTTCACCGGGAAGCCAACACTACCCATTTTCTATGTTAAGGCCTGGGATTTTTAGCTGCTTGATTGGACCCTTGGTTGATACGAATTGACTTATTAACTTAGATGATCTACATGGTACAAGAATCTGGCCCTCTACAGTTTGAATCATCATAAAGACTAATCACCCCTTTCAAAAGAAGAAAGAAAAAACACAGTGACGTTTAACTTAAATATATAAAAAAATTTCAAAATAAAGTAATTAAACTTTTTATCTTTTTTTTTCTCTCTAAACTTAATTTGGTAAATTTACAGTTTTGAATTTCACTCATCTCACCTCCTTCCTGTTCCAAATTATTTTTGTTTTCTGTTTCCATTCTTTATAATTTGTCTGCTTCTGTATTCCCGTAAATACTTGTCTTCACATGTTTTTATTTTTAATCTGTAGCTTTTGTCCAAATTAGTGTCTTCCCCTTGCTATAGTTTTTTGTTATCTTTATCTGTGTTCATTCTTTCTTATTGCCTCTTCTGTGTTCCTACTTGATGTCTGGTTTGTATCCTAATGTCCTTATTGATCCCTTTATATTTCCCAAAGATTGAAGTGAATATCAGGTGCTGACACTCACTAAATAATTTGCCTGTTGTCATTATTCTCATATTTTACAAATCTTGCTCTCTGTTCCTTTCTGCTTTCAAATAATTTTTATCCCTAAATATCATACTCTGTATTAGGTATACAGAAAATCCAGCTCTGATAAGGCTGTCTCTCTTCACCTCCTAGGATCTGATAGATGGTTAGAGGTATTGGCAGAACTATCCTTATGAATCAGATGAGGACTTGTTTTGAATCTTGACTTCTGTGCAGAAAATGAGAAGAAAATCCACCCAAACCATGGCTGCACTGGGGTTTTGGTAAACTGAAATTTCTGACATTCATCTGCCATTACTCTGGTCTAGGTATTTTTCATTCCCTAATGCAACCTTTACGTGAAGTAGGATATCATTAAGGAAATTTAACATTTGTATTGCTACCATCGTGACAACTAAAATGGATTGTTTTTTTCTGTCAAAACCCAAATCTATAAATGCAGATTTTGCTGACTTTCTGATAAAAGCTCATCAGTGTTGAACAAAAATTAACTATCATGAGCTTACAAATTCTTATTCTTTTGCACTTTTTTCAGGCCAGTTGCTTGCAATATAATGAAAGCTTTATATCTGAGAAGAAAATATTAATGCTCAACTCTCTAGAATATTTATTAAAGCAATAAAAAAGTGGGTAAAGCCAGAAGATGAGACTTGATGGGATCATCACAAAAAAAGAGTAAAAATCATATATGTATTATTTTCTGAGTACAGAATGTTTTGCTTTAAAACCTTTTTAAATACCACCTGACATCTTACCGATGTCTCCATTTGAAAGATCTGGATGCTGATGAGTCAAACAATCATTTTTGGCTCACAAGACTCATCCATTGTGAGGAATTATTCATATACTGTCATTTAGTTTGTGAAGTATGACATATCTCCATGTGGCATACATTAAAAACAATATAGCTTTGATGATATAGATTTGTCTTGCTCATTTTATAGAATTTTCAAAAGGTTGAATTTATGTCAGTTACGCTGAATACCTTATGAGGGCTCCCTTTTGTAGAATCATCTACAGCATTTCAAACTCCTCTGATTGAAATACTTCAGATCCCTCACTTCTGAATGAAAAATCTGAGCAATGGAGGCCTTGAATTTGGTACAATATTTATCTGTTCAGGGACTGGACTACCTGGCAAGATTTTTGAGGAAGGCCTGATGTAGGATGAAGGGGTCTCTTCTGGAGGTACCAGTTCTGTAGGGAAACTCCTAAAACTCCGGAGTCTGTAGCTTCATCTCTCTGTACCAGCCAAGGACGCCTGTCCTGGACCAGGGCACCTGAGGACAGTTAAATAACTTTTTTTCAGACTGTGATTTGTCAGGCAAAGGTAAATCCAGCCTGGCTATCGCACCGCCCTGCTTTGGGAGCAGTCCATGCAAGGACCAAAAAAAACTTCTAAGGAAATTTCAAAGCATAGACATAGCAGGATTTAGGGACTGAGGTCCAATGCATTGCAAATCCCAACTTTTCCCAAAGTTCCTCACCTGCAGAAGTGTATATCCTTATTTTCCCTTCCATTCCACCCACTATGAGAATCCCTCATATTTCTTTTGGTAATCAAAAGCTGTTTTGTGGAAATCCAAGGAAAAGTAGTGAGAAATCATACAAAAATGGGGACTGGGGTGTAGGGGGGGAACACATTTTGTATCTGCATAATGTCCAAAGAAAATAAACAAATGCCTTTAATCAGAGCAACTGGCTCTAATCATCTAGACAAAGGCAAAGAATTCTGGAGTAGAAATCGAGACCGAGTAAATATCTGAGACATGGGTCAAATTCTTCTTAAAGACAGAAAATTATGAGGAAACTGTTGAGAAGCTGATGACTGCCAAAGCGTTGGAATAATTTTAAATTTGCTTTATCTATCAAAGTACTTTCTCCACGACAAGACATCCTCCAAATCAAGCTATAAGTTGAATTGCGTAGCAGTATTTTAAATGCAGTACAATAGTTGTTAAAGAGAATATCCACATCATAGTAAAGCAAAAAACCCTGCCCAAACTGACAAATTCAGAATTGAACTTAAACCAGGAGATAAACAAAATAATACAAAAGTAAAAAAAAACCAGAAATGATCATAAGATGCTCAACAAAAAATCTATGTGTAGACAGTGTAATTTAAATAAATGCTGTTTTAAAACTCAAAATCCTTATGCACAGTGTTTCCTCCTGAATGGAAATATCCATGCACATTATTAATTTCCCCAAGTCAGCTAAGTTATTGGCTTGAAAGCAAAAACTTATTTAGTTTAAAATTTACTGTGATGGTTTGGAATATAAATAGACCATTACAATCACAGAATCAGAATCACAGAATGGTAGGGGTTGGAAGGGACCTCTGGAGATCATCTAGTCCAAGCCCCCTGCCAGAGCAGGGTCACCTAGAGCAGGTTGCACAGGAACGCGTCCAGACGGGTTTTGAATGTCTCCAGAGACGGAGACTCCACCACCTCTCTGGGCAGACTGTGCCAGTGCTCTGCCACCCTCAAAGTAAAGAAGTTCCTCCTCATGTTTAGGTGTGAACTTCCTATGCTCAATTTTGTGCCCGTTACCTCTTGTCCTTCAGTGGTGCCCTTGTGCACCACTGAAAAGAGCCTGGCCCCATGCTTCTGACACCCACCCTTTAAGTATTTATAAGTGTTGATAAGGTCCCCCCTCAGTCGTCTTTTTTCCAGACTGAAGAGACCCAAATCCCTCAGCCTTTCTTCATAAGAGAGGTGTTCCAGTCCCCTAATCATCTTGGTAGCTCTCTGCTGCACCCTCTCCAGCAGTTTCCTGTCCTTCTTTAACCCGGAAGCCCAGAACTGGACACAGTACTCCAGATGCGGCCTCACCAAGGCAGAGTAGAGGGGGAGGATGACCTTTGTTGACCTGCTGGCCACACTCTTCTTGATGCACCCCAGGATGCCATTGGCTTTCTTGTCCACAAGGGCACATTGCTGGCTCATGGTCATCCCGTTGTCTACCAGGACTCCCAGGTCTCTTTCCACAGAGCTGCTTTCCAGCAGGTCAGCCCCCAGCCTCTACTGGTGCATGGGGTTATTCCCCACTCTACACTTGCAGCACCCTACCCTTGCCCTTGTTGAATTCCATAAGGTTTCTCTCTGCCCAGCTCTCCAACCTGTCCAGGTCTCGCTGTACGGCAGCATAGCCTTCTAATGTGTCAGCCGTCTATCCCAGTTTTGTATCATCAGGAAACTTGCTGATGGTACACTGTATCCCTTCATCCACATCCAGGTCATTGATGAATATATTGAAGAGGACTGGACCCAGTACCGACCCCTGGGGAACACCACTTGTCACTGACCTCCAACTAGACTCTGTGCCCCTAATCACGACCCTCTGAGCCATGTCTTTCAACCAGTTTTCTATCCAACCCACTGTTCCATGCATCTAACCCACATTTCCTAAGCTTCCCTATGAGGATGCTGTGGGAGACCGTGTCAAAAGCCTTGCTGAAGTCAAGGTAGACAACATCCACTGCCCTCCCCTCATCTATCCACCCAGTTATGCCATCGTAGATGGCTGTCAGATTAGTCAGACGTGATTTCCGCTTGGTGAATCTGTGTTGACTACTTACGATAGCTCTACTACTTCTAAGAGTTATTACATAACTTTTCACTTTATTAAACAACAAATAAATAGTATATTCAACTACAAACAATTAGTATATTGTAATATATAACTAGCTTATGCAGAAATATACTAACTTCTGCGGAAATCCAAAAAGAACAGTGCCATAAAATATAGAGAAAAAGACAATTCTGAAGTTTTAACAGTTTTCTAAAGTCTTTGTGTTTCTGCAAGGTAGAACACTTGCTTTACTATTTCAATTTACCTAATTTTAAACAGCTATGTTTGAATTTTTTTTCTGTTAGCCCATGTTCAAACTATCCCACCCCTCTAAGCAATCTGTGCCAGTGCTCAGTTACCCTCACAGTGAAGAGTCTGCTGATGTTCAGAGGGAAACTCCTGTGTTTCAGTTTGTGCTCGTTGCCTCTGGTCCTGCCGCTGGGTGTCACTAAAAAAAGCCTGACTCCATCTTCTTTATACTATCCCTTCAGGTATTTGTGCACATGAATTATTTTCACCTGAAAATATTTCATCTGAATCTTCTCTTCTCCAAGCTGAATACTTTCAGCTCTCTCACCCTTTCTTCATAGGAGAGATGCTCCAGTCCCTTCATTATCTTAGTAGCCCTTCATTGGACTCTATCCAGGATGTCCACGTCTCCTGTACTGAGGAACCCAGAACTGGACACAGTACCCTAGGTGTGGCCTCATCAGTGCTGAGGGGAAAGATCACCTCCTTTGACCTGCTGGCAATGCTCCTGATGCAGCCCAGGACACCGTTCACCTTCTTTGTGGCAAGGGGTCATGTTCAGCCTGGTGACCAGCACAATGACCCACAGGTTCTTTTTTTGCAAAGCTGCTTCCCAGCTGTGTGGACCCCCCAAGCATATGCTGGTGCCTGGGATTGTTCCTCCCCATGTGCAGGACTTTGCACTTCCCCTTCCTGAACTTCGTGAGATTCATTTCTCCAACCTGTTGAGGTCCCTCTGAACAGCAGCATGACCCTCTGCTGTATCAGCCACTCATCCCGGTTTGGTGTCATCAACAAACTTGCAGAGAGTTTATTCCCCACTTTAGGGGGACTTTAGGGCCCTGGGACGGCTGGTTAAGGGATCGGGAGCACAAATAGTGTTCTCCTCTATCCCACCATTTGCAGGGGTAGACGAGGGGATAAATAGGAGGAGCCAGCAAATTAACTCCTGGCTCCGCGACTGGTGCGTCCGGCAGGACTTTGGCTTTTTTGAACATGGGCTGATCTACAGGAAACCAGGCATGCTGGCATCAGGCGGGGGAAGCCTAACCCGAAGGGGAAGAAAGAGACTGGGACAAGAATTAGCAGGGCTTATCCATAAGGCTTTAAACTAGGTTTGATGGGGGATGGGGACGAAACCAGGATCACAAAAGTGGTGCCTGGGAGCAACATAGCAGTGCTCATGGGTATAAGTGATAGCAAGGTCTTGCAGCCTGTCTCAGCGATGGTGGGGGATAGTGAATTGTGTGGCAGCATAGACACAAGGAGTAGTGATAATTTGGTAACTACAGTAGTGTCTGAGAATGATCAGGTGCAAATCAGGGCCTGTCCCCCCAAGAAAGTGGTAGGACAATTAACCCAACTGAAGTGCATCTACACTAATGCACGCAGCATGGGGAATAAGCAGGACGAGCTGGAGGCCATCGTGCAGCAGGGAAACTATGATGTGGTTGCCATCACGGAAACGTGGTGGGAAGACACACACAAGTGGAGTGCTGTAATTGATGGCTACCAGCTTTTCAGAAGAGATAGGCAAGGGAAGAGAGGTGGTGGGGTGGCCCTCTATGTTAGGGGCGGTTTTGAATGTCTAGAACTCAACAGTGTGAATGACAGTGTTGAGTGTGTATGGATAAAAATCAAGGGGAAGGCCAACAAGGCAGATATCGTGATGGGAGTTTGTTATAGACCCCCTAATCAGGATGTAGAAACCGATGAAGTATTCTATAAGCGGCTGGCAGAGGTCTCGCGATCATCTGCCCTTGTTCTTGTGGGGGATTTCAACTTCCCGGATGTCTGCTGGGAATACTGCACAGCAGAGAGGGAACAGTCCCGGAGGTTCCTGGAGTGTGTGGAAGACAACTTCCTAACACAGCTGGTGAAAGAACCTACCAGGGGAAGTGCCCTACTGGACCTACTGTTTGTTAACAGAGAAGGTCTTGTGGGGGATGTAAAGGTTGGAGGTCGTCTTGGGCAGAGTGACCATGAAATGATAGAGTTTTCAATTCTTGGTGAAGGGAGGCGGGGAGCCAGCAAAACTGCCACCTTGGATTTCCGAAGGGCAGACTTTAGCCTGTTTAGGAGCATGGTTGAGAGTGTCCCTTGGGAGGCAGTTTTGAAGAGCAAAGGTGCCCAGGAAAGCTGGTCATACTTCAAGCAGGTGCTCTTAGAAGCACAGGTGAAGGCCATCCCCATGTCCCGAAAGACAAGCCGACGGGGAAGAAGACCAGCCTGGCTAAATAGAGAGCTTTGGCTGGACCTCAGGAAAAAAAGGAAGGCTTACATTCTCTGGAAAAGGGGCTTAGCAACTTATGAGGATTATCAAGATATAACAAAGCGATACAGGGGGAAGATTAGAAGGGCCAAAGCTCAATCAGAACTCAGCTTGGCCACTGCAGTTAAAGATATCAAGAAGAGATTTTTCCAGTATATCAACAGGAAAAGGAAAACTAGGGAAAATATAGGTCCACGGATGAATGAGACGGGTGCCCTAGTGGTGGAAGACACAGAGAAGGCAGAATTACTGAATGCCTTCTTTTCTTCGGTCTTCACTGATAAAGCCGTCCCTCACACATCCCATACCCTGGAGGCACGGGGGAAGGTCTGGAGAGAGGAAGATTTTCCCTTAGTTGAGGAGGACCGGGTCAGAGACCACTTGGCCAAGCTGGACATTCATAAATCCATGGGCCCTGACGGGATGCACCCGCGAGTGCTGAGAGAGCTGGCAGATGTTACCACTAGACCGCTCTCCATTGTCTTTGCAAGGTCGTGGGGAACAGGAGAGGTGCCTGAGGACTGGAGGAAGGCTAACGTCACTCCAATCTTCAAAAAAGGCAAGAAGGAGGACCCAGGGAACTACAGGCTGGTTAGTCTCACCTCTGTCCCTGGGAAGGTAATGGAGCGACTCATTCTGGATGTCGTCTTCAAACACATAGAGGAACAGGAAGTTATTGGAAGTGGTCAGCATGGATTTACCAAGGGCAAATCATGCCTGACCAATCTGATAGCTTTCTATGATGTTATAACGGGTTGGCTGGATGAGGGGAGAGATGTAGATGTCATCTACCTTGACCTTAGCAAGGCTTTTGACACTGTCTCCCATAACATCCTCATTAGGAAGCTGACGAAGTATGGGCTAGACGAGGTGACAGTGAGGTGGATCGAGAGCTGGCTGAGTGACAGAACCCAGAGGGTTGTGATCAGCGGCACAGAGTCCAGTTGGAGGCCTGTAACGAGTGGTGTCCCTCAGGGGTCAATACTTGGTCCAATTTTGTTCAATATATTCATTAATGACCTAGATGAGGGGACAGAGTGTATCCTCAGCAAGTTTGCTGATGATACCAAGCTGGGAGGGGTGGCCGACACTCCAGAGGGCCGTGCTGCCATCCAGCATGACCTGGACAGGCTGGAGAGCTGGGCAGAGAAGAACCTAATGAGGTTCAACAAAAGCAAGCGTAGGGTCCTGCACCTGGGAAGGAAGAATGCCAAACACCAGTATATGTTAGGGGCGGACATGCTGGGAAGCAGCTCTGAGGAGAAGGACCTGGGGGTCCTGGTAGACAGCAAATTATCCATGAGCCAGCAGTGTGCCCTTGTCGCCAAGAAGGCCAATGGCATCCTGGGCTGCATAGGGAAGAGTGTGGCCAGTAAGTCGAGGGAGGTCATTCTCCCCCTCTACTCTGCACTGGTGAGGCCACAACTGGAGTACTGTGTCCAGTTTTGGTCTCCCCAGTTCAAGAGGGACAAGGAACTACTGGAGCGAGTCCAGCGTAGGGCAACCAAGATGATTATGGGACTGGAGCACCTCCCTTATGAGGAAAGGCTGAAAGAGCTGGGACTCTCTAGCCTGGAGAAGAGAAGGTTGAGGGGGGACCTGATTAATGTTTACAAGTATCTAAAGGGTGGGTTGAAGGAGGACGGAGCCAGGCTCTTTTCAATGGTTCCCAGCGACAGGACAAGGGGCAATGGGCACAAGCTAGAACATAGGAAGTTCCGTTCAAATACACGGAAAAACTTCTTTACGGTGGGGGTGACAGAGCACTGGAACAGGCTGCCCAGGGAGGTTGTGGAGTCCCCTTCTCTGGAGATTTTCAAGACCCGCCTGGATGCAGCCCTGAGGGATGTGGTTTAGGCAATCCTGCTCTAGCAGGGGAGTTGGACTAGATGATCTCTAGAGGTCCCTTCCAACTCTGAAGATTCCGTGATTCCGTGATTCCGTGAGAGTGCGCTCTGCCTCATCATCGAGATCATTCATGGAGATGTTAAACAGGACTGGATCCAGTATTGACCCCTGAGGTACACTGTTAGTCACTGGCCTCCAACTAGACTTTGGGCCACTGATCACCACCCTAAGTTCCCATACACTCAGCCAGTTTGCAGTCTACCTCACTATCTGCTCATCCAGCCCATGCATCAACAGCTTATCTGTAAGGATCTCATGGGAGACAGTGCCATAGGCCTTACCGAAGTCCGGGTAGACAATATGCATTTCTCTCACCTTGTCTACCAGGCCAGTCATTTCACCATAAAAGTTTATCAAGTTGGTCAAGCATTTCTTCCCATTGGAGGCTGACTAGTCCTGATGACTTTCATGCCCTTCATGTGCCTAGAAATGGTTTCCAGGATCAGCTGCTCCACCACCTTCCCGGGGATCAAACTGAGGCTAACTAGCCTGTAGTTCCCTGGGTCCTCCTTCCAGCCATTTTTTAAGATGGGAGTGACAGTTGCTTTAACCATGTCCTTGGGCACCTCTCCCAATGACCGCGGTCATTCGAGGATTATTGAGAGTGGCCTTGCCATATCACCAGCCAGGTCCCCCAGTGCTCAGGGATGCAACACATCCAGGCCAATGGACTTATTTATGTACATCCAATTTGCTTAATTGTTCCCTGGCCTGATCCTCCTCCACCAACAGCACATCCACCCTCCTCCAGACTTTCTCCCCTTCCTTTCTTTTGGACCTGGGATGCCTGAAGGCTGGTCTTTCAGGTAAAGACTGATGCAAAGGAGGCATTGAGTACTTCACCCTTTTCCATTTCCCATGTCACCAGGTCTCCTGCCTCATTCAGCAGTGTGCCCACATTTTCACTGGCCTTCTTTTGCTATCTGTGTATTTACAGAAGCCATTCTTGTTGCCTTCACTTCCCTCTTCAAATTCAATACAAGTTAGGTTTTGTTTTCTGTAACTGTGCCTCTGTACACTCAGACAATGTTTCTGTATTCCTCCCAAGTTACCCTACCTCTGTATGCTCCCTTTCTGACTTTTCCCAGGAGATCCGTGTTCATCCATGCAGGCCTCTTGGCAATTTTGCCTGACTTCTTACTCATTGGGATGGAACTTTCTTGAGCTTGGAGGAGGTGATCCCTGAATATTTACCAGCTTTCTTAGGCCCGTCTTCTGTCGAAGGCCTAATCCTGTGGGATTCTTCCAAGCAACTCTTTGAAGAGGCCAAAGTCTGCTCTCTTGAAGTCCAGGGTCGTAAGCTTGCTTTTCACTCTGCTTTCTGCCCTCAGGACCCTGAATTCCACAATCTCATGGTCACTGCAGCCAGGGCTACCTTTTACCTCCACATCCCCAATGAGCCCCTCCTTGTTGGTGACTATGAGGTGCAGCAAAGCACTTCTCCTCATAACTTCTGCATCACTTAGGTCAGGAAGTTGTCACTGATGCACTTCAGGAACCTTCTGGATTGCTTGTGTTGTGCTGGTCAGATAGCCTATAGCAGATACACACTACAATGTCACCCACATAGGTCTGCTCTTTAATCCTTACCATAGGATCTCAGTTGGCTCATCATAGCTCTCAGCTCATCATATTTCATAACCTTACAGAATTTATCCAGAAGCAGAGAATTTGATAAAAATGAACAGAAATTGTCAGGTTCAATAAATCTTTCACACAGATTTAGACTGATTTTTGTTTGTTTGTTTGAACACTGTGGTTCATGCACTTTCTAGTGAACGCTAAGTGATACATGGTTGTATTGTTATTAATGACTTCAGAGCAAATAATTTCATTAATCCAGTGAATAATCTGGTCCTCCTTTAGGAAAAACAGAAACAAAAACAAAACCCCACAAAACAAAACTGACAAACTTACATTTCAAGTTTGAATATGAAAAGGGTTTTTTTTGAATAAATCCTTGACGTTCTTTTTCGGAAGAGCTATTACAAGCCCCAGCACACAAGGTAGGCGATTCAAGTTTAAGTCAGAAGAAAAGATAATAACACAAACATCTGAAGGCTAAAATTTTTACTGAGCTGTTGCTTTGAGACCATGGTTCAAAATTTGTCTCTTACCTATATCCCAATTGTTAACTATTTTGTGTGCTACATAAATTAAAAAGGTAGTGCAGTGAATAACCTAAGAAAGAGGAAAAAACAAGTATTCTTGTGTTCAATTATTTACTAGAGCAGGCAATAAAGCCACTGTGGAATAATACTGAAACTTGGAGAAGAATTTGGCCAAATGTAATGACAAATGTAACTTCTAAGTTACAAGATATTGAGGAATCTCCATTAAAACTTCAAAATCAATAAATAAACCATAGCAAGAAAATACACTGCAGAAAATAAGAAATCACAAAGAGAGAAACAAAAAATATTAATGGAACAGTGTATTAACTAGCTAGAGTAATTTTTTTGAGAGATTAAAAATTATTAGATTAGATCAGAATACATTCTTTGATGTGCCTAGAGGACACAAGCTGTGTTGATGTGCAAGAGAAAGGCCTTTTGGGAAACAAATCTACCCCAACTTGAGGAAAATTTGGGGGGGGGGGGAAAGCTGTAATTCTTTGGTCAGTAATAAAGATTTGGAGATGCTGGAAGGAGAAGTGATTTGCAGCTACAAGGAAGCTAAAGCATTTTGTTGTATGATTTGTCCAAAGAGGCTACAATTTTCAAGCTTGGGAGTAACAATTTTAAGTATTTATGTACTTTATTTATGGTGTAAATATACAGGCTCTCTTGGAAGTATTCATTTTGTGTTTTCCAGTTTCTTTGTGAATGACAATGTCTATAAACACTTTTTTTTAAAGTGAAAGCTTGCATTACTACTTAAGCAAGCGCCTCAGGGATTTGGAATTTTAGAAAAACTCTCATTAAACCTCTTGGGACTTGCAATAGTTGTATGATGCTAAACTTAAGGGCATACAGGTAAAGCCAGCATAAAACTTTGAACAATTCAGTCCTGAGTCCTAGTCTGAGTAGTCTTTATCATGAGTTTCTCCAGTAAAACTAAATTAACAAGTCACAGGCTTTGAATCAAACAATTCATAGATAGAATGTTTATGTGAAACTTATCCAGTCTGTTGAGAATACATAAAAGTAAAATATCTTTATAATAGGAATATGAACATCTTTGTAGTATCTTACAGTCTAGGATATGAAACCCCAAGAGAGCAAAGAGAAGAGAAAAAGGAAAAAAAAGAAAACCTGAATAGTCTTTGTAGTAAAATAAGCAGAGGACTCATTTCATAGATCCAAATGTTTAATAGCTCTTGATTTATCAAGTCTTTGAATGTTAGATATTTTGGCTAGCTATAAATTTCCTGTCATAATAAGATACTGGCAAAAAATGCTCAGAAAAATGAAAATCTTTAAATGGCCATAGGAACACTATAGAAAAGAATTCCAGACAATTAGCAAAGATGATGAGTGTCAGTGTAAAAAAAAGGACCACAGAGAAGAATGTAAAACAATACCAGTCTTATCTCAAATATTTATAATAGTAAGAAAAAACATGCTGATAGCAAATTTATGTTGTGGGGTTACAGATTCATATGTAACTCAAATATGTTAACTTATGAGATGCATCATAGGGGCATTTTAACTTGCACTAAAACTGGCAATATCATGAGCAATGATATTTGCTTAACTAAAATATTGTTTCCCATTAACTCCTTACATTCTAGAAGAGGAGTGCTCCTAACCTGGGTCTTCATGAATAGGAAATTCTTTTTTAAAATAGCTACTAAGGGCCCTGAAGGACAAAACCCATGTTTTTCATATCCATCTGAGGAAGTTTATATCTGCTTTTTTGCTTAGCTGAACTCAAAAGAATACCATAATACATTCTTAAATGGCATTCATTCAAAAGTCATATCTGAAAGGACCTTTCTGCTAAGAAAGTCAGAGCTGTGGTGGAGTTTTAAAACTGACTTTTTAATGAGAATGTAAACACATTGAGAAAAGAATACTTTACAATTAAATGAACAAAATGTAGGATCAGCGGAAAGGATCGTTAGAAATGAAATTATCAAATGTTTTTGGTTTTTTTCTAACTAGATATTACATAGCTGTTATTAGTAAGATAATTCTAGATGGGTAGACCGATAGAAACATACCTGGTAACTGCCACTATCCAAAACTATGGCGTAATACTGAGACTGTTCCTCTTAAACTTTGAAAGCTATATAAACAACAGTAAGCTTTGAAGAGTCCATCTCCCACCTAAAATAGGGATATCCGTACTTAGAGATATAAGCCCACCCCAGAGAGTGGCAGCTTGGGAAAAAACCTCGGATCAATGCAACATAAAATTGTTTAGAAACAAACCTGATAAAAAATGGAGTATTTAGAAAGACTACAGAAGTTTACAACTTCCTGTTATAACAGGGGCCAGAGGTCATTCAGCGCAGTCAGATGATTTATGTAGAGCTATACCCAACTCAGCACAAATTCCCTGTTTATTCAAAAGGAAAATGCTGTGGTACAAGCAAGTGGTGCTAGCTAGCTAGTAGCTGGCACCACTCATAGTCTGGGAACAAAAAAGTAGTTTCAGGACTCTGATTTCGTAAGATATCTGAATAGTTGTCTCACAGATGAATGAGATACGAAGATATCTTTTGGAAGATTAATATAAAGAAAATGCCAAATAAAATTAATCGTAGGCCTCTCATCATTATTCAGATGGGTGAAATGCTGTTAGGCTGTGACTGGTGACTTCCCGTTGACCAATTCTAATGGTTAAAAAACAGACATCAGGCCCTGAGAAATATTTTGGTTACCTAAATCAAGGCAGCCCTCAGGTTTAAAATGTGTTGGACCTTGGTCTTTTGCACATCCCCAGCACAGCCTCACAGCTGTTGCAAATCACAGCTTAGCACTGAAATTCCATCTAATTCCCACCTAGCTTACTCTAAAGATATCTAATAAACCCAGATAACACAGAGTTCATGTCAAACCATGGATGAAAGAAGCTGTAGCAAAACCTGTATTTCTCACCTCACAAGTTAAAATTTGATTTCTAGGTTCACTTGAACATGAAGTATGCTCAAACCTTCCATTTTCAGTTGCACAGAAGTCTCCTAATGTGCAGAAGGAATAGGTCACTCTCCAAATTTTTGAAACACAGCCACTTCGCAGAAAGGCAGGTATACAATCCTAGATCTAAAAGAGAATAAGCTAGAATGAGAGCTAGAATAGCAAGTAAGTCCACACTCATTCACTCACTCACTCACTCACTCGTTCACTCTCCCCCAGCATGACAATGCTCCCCCCAGAAACACTGAAGTGGTGAGAGAACCTGTGGATCAAGATACAGCTTAATGTGTGAAAGGGAAAAAAAAGAAAAACACATGATGCAAAACCAGAAAATTAACACCATCCCAGATGGATCCAGTACACCTGTTCTCACTTCTAAAACTCCTTGGATATCTCACCCAGGCCCTACCGTCATCCTTCCAGCACCATTCTTTAACTTCTGTAACACAGTCTCAGAACACAGGTGGTGAAGTCCCCAGTTCTGCAAAGATATTCCTATGGACAGACTCTTGACTCATGAACAGCTCTATAAACTTGGGGAAGAAAAAGAATATTTCTTAGTATTAGGACTTTGATGCATTAAAAAAAAACAAACAAAAGCGCTTCTGAAATATGTGAGTTTACAGGAAAGTTAGGTACCACAGGGTTAAAATTAATGAGCTTCATACCATTCATCCCATGCAGTACTGCGGCTCATCCTGATGGCAAGCTCTGTTCCTTAGTGTGATAAACAGTATATCTGTCAAGGCAAAAAGCCCATTTTAAAGGTCTCATCTTCAGTTATGAATGTGGATTAAGGGCTTCCTAACATTTTCTCCAGGTGAAGGACAACAGTAGTATCCTACATTGTATTTCTAGCTATGCTGACTTGCAGGCAACAAGCACAGAGTGTATTTCATTGGAGGCACAACAGGTTGCTGCTCATTTCAAAGTACATTTTCACAAATATTGAAGATGCAAAGTGAAAAGCTGAGCTTGTTTTTTCTAAGCTAGCAATTCAGCTTCCCGAGGAAAAGATATTGATTCACTTACTGCAAGTCAGCATTATTTAAAAGCAATATTTTCAAAAAATGTCTTTGATCATCTTTGCACATGAGGGGAAATATGCATACGTAATACAAACCCTTCTGGTTTACCTTACCTAACAAACAGGGGTAGACATCTACTAGATGTGCCAAAGTCTTGATTCAATAGGAAAAAGAAGTCCTTTGTTACTGAGTTTATAAAGACACACAGGTAAAAGAAAGGTTGCATCATTTCTCTAACACCTGACTTTTTGTTCTCTCCTAAAGATGAACAATTTCTCCTCATACTATGCCTTAAGCCCTCTACTTTTTACCTTTACTTATAGAATCTTTATCTATAAAGATTTGTAGTAATAACATCATAATGACTATATAGTAAAGTTTAAATGTACAGTATAAATTATTTTGTTAGTCTTCTACCAGAAGTAGTACTAATCTCATTGATTTTACAGTGAAAAATAATGCAAAATTGAAGCAAACAGATTTGCTTTTGTTTTAAGTTTACAACTTTCAAAGAGCATTAATTCTTCTGGTATTTGCCAGACCCCAGTACTAAAAGAAGATATGATGTCTCTGATTTCTAGAAGATCAGTGCAGTGTCAGGACACTTCTTCTCACAGTGCCAAAATGAGGATGGGAATGGAACTGGTTGATGATAATTCAGCTTCTTAGAATAAACCTTGCTCATTCTTCAGTATCTGCTTATATCATAATTGCTGTATATGACAACCTGTTATCTCCCTGGAAAAGAAAATAACCAACCACAGCACAAAGTGCTTACCTTGGCTAAACTTTTCTGGGAAGCTGCTGCAGTAGCAGTGGTGGAATGGTCACATAAGAACTAGCACTCACGTATGACGCTGCAGACCTGTACTATAGTCATTATGTATGCGCCTCAGAGCTACACATAATTTTCACCACAGAGCCACAAGTAATTTTTGTCTGGCCATTCTTTATTCCTTCTAGGCAGATTTTGGAACTGGAATAATAATCTGATCCTATTTTCCTCTTTAAGAAATTATTGTGTTATTGTTATAGAGGCCACCCACCCACCCCAAAAAAACAGAAGCGTTCACAACAAAATCCATTATTAGCTTGTTTGCACAGCAGCTTCATGATAGCAAAAATAATTAGAAAAGCACATATCGTCCTAGTAGAACATTGGGTATAAACGAAATAAATGAGAATATTTCACATTTTCTTCAGCATTAGAATTTACTCAATATTTGCTTAGTACTAAAGTTTTGGATATGTGCTAGATGCTTATCTGAATCATTCAGTGTCAAACCCTTCTGCTAGATATTGTGCATCATAGGGCATTCTTCCAGCCTCTTTCACAACAGAATCTAATCAAAAGCTCCGAAGCCTCCTTTATCCCACAGTATGGCGGGACCAGTGACTTCCTAAAGACCTCACATGCTTTAGCATATGCTTGAGTTGATCAAATATGAGTTAATCTAATTCGTACTGTATTCACAAGTAGTGGGCAGATCATGTAATTTCTTAATTTTCTTTCTCCAGCAAACAATAGTTTTGTGGAAAGTGTAGAGTCACATTCTTCTTTCTTACTTCAAATCCACGATTTGCAGCAAAACACATTCCATCAGAAATAGTTGCTAAGGGAGCCACAGGTCTATAAAATAAAACCACTTTGACCTGGCTTTTCAGAGGCATAGAGCACCTGAGACTCCCTTTGGGCTACTGTCAAGCTGTGCTAACTCTCCCTAATACCTTGGGATGAGATGTGCAAGAATACTGCTCTATTTTCTTGGGTGAGAATGATGTTATGATTTTTGGTGATCATTCTAACCATAAACTCTGGATTTTTCAAATCAATTACCAGAATAAACAACAGATGATTCTCTGCAGCAGTGTCACATTGCCCCAGAGGCAAACAGCCATACAAAAATAGGTTGGTCAAAATTTTTTTATTCTAAATACCGTCACTCCTTATTCTAAATTACTAATCTAATGAACCAAAATACATATATGGATAAGTTCGTGAGGGTAGGAAGAATTTTTCCATTTCACTTTCCTTTGACTTTCATAAGCATTTTAGGCTTACAGGATATTTTTAAATTTGCCCACTCATTTGAGCAACAAGCACCTAAATATAGGCACTTGAATTAAAGTGAACTTGTATGTGATTTTGCAAACATACAGACACAAAAACACATGTGCCTGTATGTGTTGGGAGAAGTTCCAAAGTCATGAACTGAGTAAATATTTTATGTTTTTTCATTAAATATTTTCTGTAATTCTTTTAAACAATTTTTAATGTAGCTAGACCACAAAAACTACCATAATACTGTGAAGAATAATTATCCACTCTTGAGCCATTATGTATGCCTCCACAGGAAGGCATAAAGTTTCATTAGAATTCATAACTAAAATGGCACAATATGGAAAAAAGTGTTTATCTAATGGCATTTTACTTGTTGAAGAATTAGGATATAAAAGCTCTTTACCCTTACTGAATAGAGCTGAAGTTATTCCTCTTAGGTGCCAACATTTACAAAGTCATTTGTCAATATAATATTCCACAATGGAGAATTCAACAGATCAATTTCAACTTAACATGGAAATACTATTTGTCCTTTATTTTAAATATGTTGGCTCTTAATTTCATCTAGTGAACACAGGAGTCCCAGCTTTCTTACACATCTGTCAGCTCTTTTTACTTTTTTCTACAATCAAAATTCTGTGTGTGTGACTCAGTATTGTTATACCAGCACATTCTCTCATATACATACACCATTGTTTTTATTACCTGTTTTGGCCTTTTTATTAGGCCTTTGGTGTATTATCTGTTTTAGATTGTTTTAGATCATGGATAGAACTTCAAGCGACTTAATTTAATCATCCTTAACTTGTCTGTCCAATCTTAAACTAGTATTTAAAACCACCTCAGCAGTGAAAAGGGATGAGTCATCCTCTAGGGATGCCAAAGACTGTTTTTTAAATAAACAGAATAAACTCCTTTCTGAAGGTGATGTTCTGTTCCTTCACCAACTTTGGAAAGAACCCAAATAAGTCTTGGACCAGACACTCAGCTATTAGATGGCTAAAACAGGATACCTCTACTCTCCCATCTGTGATTAGCAAACAGTGAAATATTACTAGTAATATTTTGTTATTAGGATGTATCAAAGATTTATCTAAGGATATTTATCTTTGTAATACTCTCTTCCCCTCTTAATGTCACAATATCATCATAATCTCTCTCAAAGTGCTGAAATTAAAGCATCAACTTTCCTTTGCAGAGGTCATGTGAATTTATTTTCACCCATATTTAGCCCAGAGCATCAGCTCAAGCAAAAAGAAGGCAAGCATGAGGAACAGTGTAGTCAAAGGCAAAGACTCGTGTTGTCAAGGCCATTATAGGACAGAACCCGAAAGGACCTCTCACATATCTGCCTGGAAGTTAATACTAAAGGCTAGAATTCTGGGTGCACCACAGCAGGACTTAGAAATGTACGTAGAAGGAAAATACATAGAAATGTACTTGTAAGAAAAAACTGAAAAAAACCCAGATGAATTAGGAATTTTCCGAATGGTGTTTAGCTCTTGTAAGACTACCGTATGTACTGATGAGGATGATTATGGACTTGCCAGGTAGTTTATTTGCCCAGTTCCACATTCTGAAGCAGCGTGATCCTTACTTTTAAATAGAAAAGTACAAAGAATTGCAAATACTTTCTGTGTGTACTTTGTTCAATATTGTATAGAATTGATCCACTTAAAATACTGATTTCCTTTTCCTTACAACTATGATCCAAGGTGATTCAGTATTGTTGGGTGATTGCTTCTTCTAAACCAATTCTTACTGCTTAATTAGACTCTAGGTCAGTCAGCAGGCCCTTTTACTTTCAGTATAACAGAGTCTAATAGTTGTTTCCCCAAATTACAAAGCTGACTCTTCAGCCATAGAATAGCAATACCTAATTGTCTACTATTAAATACTAAAATTTTCTTGGTTACATGAAACATATTGCTCCTGAAAGACAAGCATTACTAATTCTAGTTCTCTCTTCATCTCAATTTACTGTAAACTCTTAGGAATAACGAATACTTCAGAAGCAGCTGTTGTCAGATATACTAGCCAAACATCTGCCTCGTTGTCAGTATCAGATTTTTGCAGACTGTGCAGAAGTGTAACTTTGAACCAGAGTTAGTATTGCCATGCACTTTCAGAAGCTTTTAACTCCAGGGAGCTTTTGATTTGCACAGTTTTATTCTAGGTCTCCCACGCTTCTCAGAATTAACTCGGAGCTGGAACTCAGAGGAAGAAGGTCTCTCTTATTCAGTCTCTGTGTGAACATGAAGTTCCAGGCAGCACATACAGTTCCAATCACATGTGAAAGTATACATGATTATTTCATTTCTAATAGGCTTTTTAAAGTCAGCTATCAAGTACCGGGGTAGGGGAGATGTTTAGATTTGACATACATAACAGAAAATCTTTTCTAAAGATTCCATCAAACAAAACCACACATAAACGAGATCTCTCAGAGCTTTGAGCAATTCTTCCCGTAAAATATCTCTTCTATAGAATCTTCAGTTCTGTTTTATTTTTCTCAGTCTTCCTTCCAAATTGCAGTCCTTTCTTTTTATGGCCCACGGCATTCTTTAGAGAAAGGGTCTATGATATTACAACCATTCATCTGACTCCTCTGTAAAGTTTAAAATGAGCTAAAATTCCCTGGGTTTTCTCCTCAGAAAGGTGTTTTTGTGTTCCTGATTAGTTTCAAAGCTCATTTTAGTTCTGCCTTTCTCCAACCTCTGCATTTTTTCATGGTGTTTTCTTCACCAGAATTAGTCTTTTTGTGCATATAAACGTGATAGAAGTTTGTTCCACTAGTTGGATCTTCAGTTTTTATCACCTTCTCACTTACCTGGTTAGCAAGATTGTATCTTAGGTGACAATTTTCAAGTAGCAAACTTGAATTACAGAAAAAGATCATCTATTTAAGCATTTTGAAAATGCTTTAATTATTCATATTCACTAATAAGAAATTAGACTGATTATCAGGTCAGAAATCTGTACATTTGAACATTTTCCTACCTGTAAGCAAGTCCTAGGAACCTAGCTAAAAACAACGATAAAATCACAGCTATTGGAGTTAGCAATATCTTGGACTATTGTCAAATATTCACTGCAGAATCAGGTCCAAGCAGGATTCAGCCGCAAAGACAGCAAGCAAGAAGCACTATGCAATCGCCACTCGTCTGATTCTGTGCGAAGCTCACTATGTTAGATTAAAGAGCTGACTAGTTGATGTAGTGAATTTGTTCCAAAGTGGCTAAAGTGTGGTAACATGGGCCATGTTCAGATCCGGTTGATATAGGGAAACCAGGAGCTATGAGACATGAATAACTTTAAATGGCACAACCATTTACAGAAGTAAATAGAAGTCAGCAGAGATATTTACCCAAAGAACTAATAAAAATGGAGTAGATCTTTTTAAAGACGAGAACAGTTCTCGGTCTAGTGTTACATACTGCATCATTTGATAGTTGTAAAGGCTGCATGAATGCCTATTTATTAAGAAGAGCAGGAACACCATTACATACTTCTAGTATCTCCTATCTGATTAAAAGTGCTTTTCTAACAAGTGGAGTGCTGTTATAGTAAGCCGATGTACACAATACTAGAAGCTTATCCTCTAGCAACAGAACATTGTCAGCCAGCAGCATTACTATAAGCACCAGAAATTCAAATTGAAAATCACTTGGAGCCCTGAAAGCCACAGCTAAATAGTGAAAGTTTAGGTGGAGTATTTAAACTACGAGTGCAGATAATGCAGTGGATTCAATTTATGCTTTCCAATATTTATTCTTCAATTTGGGTAAATACATCTCTAATAAAAAATGCAAGTGTAAATAAAGAGTTCAATTTCAGATTTTACTGCTTGCTTGACTTTGAAAATGTCCCTATGATCATATATTCAAAAATTTCTGCTTGACTGATCTGAGAGCCTGGAAATTCTGAAACGTTTTAAGGAAGAATTTCAGCACATTGGAAAAAATGGCAAAGTTAATTAGTACCCTTAAAATTATTAGTATCTTACAAAAAACTATAATTCAACTTCAAGGAATCCTGCTGTCAGTATCTGTCCTGTGATGCAGAGCCCTAGCAATTGCAGTAGTTCATGTAAGGGTATGTGGAAGGAGAGTGCCTGCTCCTTTAAGGTCAAGGACCTTTTTCAATGCCAAAAGGGATATTAAGAAAAGGAGGAAGCCATAAAAGAACACAAAGAGACACAAACTGCCAGACAAGTGATAAGAAAGGCAGTGATAAGTAATAACCTGGTAAGGCACACTAACTGGTAAGGATATGTGGAGTGTGGGAATGTTTGTTTTGGAGTAAGATTATCTATCTGACTAAGAACCTTGCCAAATTGGGATGGTAAGTAAAGGGAGGGAGACAAAGGCTCAGAAACATTAAACCCGACCAATTTGTGTTCATGAAAATGACCAGAAGCAAATCTGCCCAGTTGCAGTAATTGATGCGCTATCAAGAAACGACAGGCAAACAGGACTTTGCGACTGTGAAGGATGCAGACCTGAGGGTCCTTGATGTTGGAGGGGAGATGGTGGGACTGTGCAAACTGATGAGGCAATGGGCAGGGGGGGAGGAAAAGAGGAATAGACAGAAAAGGGGCTGGTCGTATGTGAACCGTGGCCAGTCAGTACATTTGTCTGGCTGAGCCCAGCACCTGATTGCCGCAGTCTGTCCTAACTCCCCATTAAATCTCCTTTAACTACCTCTTTGCGTAATCTCACTCTGTCCTGTGTGTGTGAGCGCTGCAAAGACTCGGTGCCAGACACGAGGGGAACCTGTATGTGTGCGCGAGTGGAATTTGGGTCCAGCCGCTGGAGTCAGACAGGTGGACACCCCTGGCCTGTGGTGTCAGAGGCTGAAGCAAGTGGGGGGATCCCAGCAGCGTGACCAGTTATGGCATTATGTGATATATACATACTGATAGAAGGACCATTGATAACAGCATGTAGAAATAAAAAGACATAGAATATGTTATGATGAATTATTGTGACAACTTCAGTCTCCTACATCTTCCTATCTCAGCATTACACAACCCAGAAAAAAAATAATTAAAAGAAATACATAGGTTCTAATCCTACCACACAGATTTACAAGCAGCTACATATTGGGCCTTGCACTAGTATATGGGGAGTGAGGGCACTGAAGAGCATGATTCAAGGACAAAGCAGAGAGACAGACAGACAGAACTCAGCTGTATTCAACATCTGTTCACATTGCACTGTGGGGGTCTTTAGCCTTCAGCTGTGGGGTGGGAGCGGTGTGTGTCCCAAAACCAGCTGCAAGGGGGTCACCAGAGTGAGTGAGGTGAGTGAAGGGCTCATCGCTGGCGGCTCAAAGAGGGGCGAGTGTCTGTGTCCCCCCCAAGAATGGTGGGCGTGTGGTGTGCATGTGCAACCACCAGCAAACTTCAAGCTGGACCAGCCGGCGAGTGGGGCACCCATGGGGCAGGCAGGGGGGGCCGGGATCGGGGCAGAGGTGTCGGGCGGGCAGAGGGGCTGTGCTTGTGCTCGGGGGATCCGCGAAGGCGGGTGTGCTTGTGAAGCTGGAGAGTGTCCCCTGTGTGCTGCACTAGTGACCTGCCGCTGCCAGCCCTCCTCTGTGGCACCGCAAGTCACTGGCCAGGTAGCAACAAGTCCTGGGCCAGAGAAACTGGTGGTCAAGGTCGCTGTCAACTGAGTAAACTCTCCTCTGCTTTCTTTTATTTATTCCTCCCCCACCCCACCCCACCCCCCTTTTGTCAGGTAGCAACTTTCTCTTTCCAGGAAAGGGAAGGGAAGGGGAAGGGGAAGAGGAAGGGGAAGGGGAAGGGGAGGGGAGGGGAGGGGAGGGAAATAAGTACTTTCTCTGGAATACCATATATATCAAAGGTCTTTTCAAATACCACAGTTGCATTTGATTTTGTTACAGTGCTGTGTGGCAATGTCACTAAAAACTCAGTTAACAATAGAAGTGTTTCAACATTTTAACACCAACAAAATCAGCTTGAAGAACAAACTGTCTCAAGTAGAAAACAGCAACTTCTAATTTATCATCAAAGTATTCTGACTGTAAATGAATTTTACTGTTATAGGACGGTATCTATTAGCAATGCCAAATAAGTCAAGTTACAGATAGAGATGTCTAAACTGCCCTTCTTAGCAAAACACAGAATTATCTTGCCTTCAACAATTTTACAGTGTGATATCTAAAGAATAAATAAATAAAGCATATTTATTTCTCCTCTACTCGTGCTAATCTACATAAATCCATGCAAAATATTCATGAATACAGAAGATGTTGCAGCATTTTAAAAATAGTCATTAAAATACATGCAAGAAAATGCTGTAAATCATGGCTCCTCTATGAGAGCAAGGTTCTATCACATCCAAACTGAGCCATGAAATGGTGCTATCAGTAAAAGTGATGTGTTTACCCCAAGTACACATTTAAAATTTAGCACAGAGATAAAATGTATTTGCTGGGAAACCTGTATGAAATGCACTAAGTTTGACATTTGCCTACTAGATAGCAGCAAATAAAACATATGTGTTTATATGTTTGGCTTCTTACACACAGCAAGTTGAATTGATCAACACACTATTTCTAAGTGAGTCAGACTTTTTTTACTTAAGCTTAATATATTCATAATATAAATGAAATGTAAAAGAATTTGCTTTATGTTGGTCTGTTATATATTTACATTAAATTGTACTGGTACTACTTAATAGCATAGAAAACCTTAGCAATAAGTGATTACCAAGTAAAAACAGAGAAAATTAAAAAAGAAATTCAGGATCATTCATCTATTCCATTGTGAGTAGATTATACACAGACAGACAAATATTAGATAAGATAAAGATTAAATTGTCTTTTTTTATCTGTATTACTGGCTAGCTTTTTGTTTATTATTTCCATGCTTTATCTGCATTGATGCTTTTACCAGAGATGCTGTTACCAGAGATAGTCGTTTTGTGCAAGGTCACTTCTAAAAGAGATGTGCTGAGCACAGAATAGCCATGCAGTTCTGTTGGACTTTTTTCATCTGTATGCTTACTGGCAAAAGCAACTAGCATTAATGTTAACAAGCTAACATAGTGCATAACATTGGCAAATGGAAAAGAACTAAAGTATACCCTTTCTTTTTCCTTTAAAGACAATTTACAAAAAGAAAAAAAAAATAGAACCCCACATGCTTTGGAACCTATTAAAAATGCTTGAAAGGCTTATCCTATGTATTAGATATCAAAGCTCTTCTGGCAAGACCCTTACCAAAGCCCTAGAGATTATTCTGTGTTGTTGGAAGGGGAATGAACATCAAAATAACTCTGGCACTTGGTAAGACAAAACGATTTTCTCATTTTGGAGTGATTGTCTGATCTTTGAGAGAATCAACAGTGGATTAGATTTGATGTTCCAATTCTAGAAGTGTTGAGCACTTTTCCAAATAATTTTTCCAGTATCAAATACAGTCTGCAGAAATACCCATACATTTTCAGTACCAAAACACAGTGGGAGAGATCTAATATCACCAGAGGATATCCAGAAGATGATGTCTTTTTTTCACCCTTTTCTGGTGTCTCTGTAGCAACCGAATTTTGCATCTTTTCCTTAGCTTATTGGAAGGGAAGATGATTGTATGACTCATATTTCTTTGACACAAAATAGGAATATATTCCAGAGCTTAGTGTAAAGGCCCTTTTGCACTTTATCTTGGCTAAAGAAATGTTTGTTTGGAGTTTTTTTCCCCAGATAAATATTACTTTTGAATAGTACTTATTTGTTCCTTATCAGGTATAACAAGATACTAGGGGTTAGATAAAAATAAGTCACAGGCTCGTGGCATTGTACAGGCTTAGGTAAACAGAAAGGCATATACAGTACAATCCTCAAGTAAAACAGCCTCTCTAGGACTTGGTGAGAGTAGTTTACTCACTTGTCCTTTTCTTCAAGCTGATGGATTATTCTCATTCCTGAGAATTCCTGTGCCGTGAAAGTACAATAGCATCGAGTATCTGCTCTCCAAGACTTCCTAAAAAACAGGGGAAAGATTTATGTGACCTTCATTCCCACCATAACACCTATGACTAGAACATCTATCAGTCTTCACTCATGTAAAATCTCATAGAAAAGCACAAATTAATGACCTCTATTCTAAAAATTCAGTCTCTTAAAAATCCTTCAATGACTGATTGCCAGCTTTTAATAAACATAAACTTTGGAATAAGTAATCTAGTTTAATAACTATGGGACTGCAAATAAAACTACCACCCCCGCCCATGAACCTAGTCCTCCTATTGTTTGTAGCCTTATCTTCTCCAGCTCTGTCTGTCATTAAATTGTAACATTTTTGCAGCAATGAGAATATCTTTCTATGTATTTATATAGTGCCAAAAGTAATAAGGTACTGATTTTAAACTAATCTTCAGGAAAAATCAGCCACTGCCTGGGAGATCAGACACGAAGTTGCCACGTAACATTACTGAAACAGGGGACACAGGGAATTCAGCATGCCCTTTGTGTCTCCCAGTTCCCAGGTACCGGTGTTTCACTGTAGGCAAAACTGAAATTCTCCATGGCTACGAAGTATGAAGCACATTGATAAATAGAAATAAATACTTTGCTTAGAGATAAACATAGAGTTTTATTCTCCAGCAGTGAGAAAAATTAGATGCTCCCGTCAGGTAATTGCTAAAGTTGATCATGTACTGATCATAGAATTACTTTCATTACTTTCTGCTTATTTCCAGTAGGACTGTTCTAACAGTATCTCTGGTTCAGGATGTCAGATCATGTTTAGAATTAAAGTGAGCACAGTAGAAGCAAACTTTGGTCATCTCATATGTTGCAGGTGTAACTAATATCAAAACATTTGCCTACCTTCACTGTACACTCGGACTAAATACCTTTGGGGAGATGTAAGGGAAGAATGAGAAAGAGAAGCTAATACAAGAAGGTAATCTGTCATCAAAAGAGGACTAACGGTCCAGAGACATCTATAAAAAAAAGTGACTGAGAGTCAAGCACATGCCCCTGTATCTTGCAAAGTCAATTTTTAGGATAAAGTATACAGGACATCCTTTTTCACTGCAGGAAATTTGAAGCACATATTTACTTTTTCAGTTAATTAAGCACCCAACTGATGCTATTTAAACTACTGAATGTGTATGTGCACATAAACAAGGCCACTTTCTCCAGTGTGCATCAAACAAACAAGTGTGCTTCTGACTGCATTATAGCTCGAGCAAGAAGTCTTCCATCTCAGTATGCTTATAAACCTGGCTTTGTTTGCCTGCTTATAATGGTCTGAACAGAAGCTTGCAACAACAGTACGTTCAGGAGGGGAGCTTACACTGACCAATAGATCAGTAAAAAAACCTAAGATGAAAGTTTTGAAAACATGGAATTCTTAGGCGCATACAGAGTCTGGATTGTTTCCATGGTTTCAATAATACTTTCTTTATATAAAAAATTCCCACCAGAAATCAATATCTGGGAACGTATTATATTAACCTTCCAGTCACACCTTTATGGCAAATCTGAACCTTATCACTAAATGTTATTGTATGGTTGGGTTTTTTTTCTTCTCATACTGGGCATAAAGAAGACTCTTTATGAACAGAGTTTGCAGTTGTGGTAATGTATAAGAAAGTATTACAACTGTTTCATTATTTTATTTTGGAAAAAATGAACCAGGTAAAAGTTCTGGCCATGAACCATAAATATATCCTTGGAATAGAAAGTTAATACAAGCTTAATGAGTTTGGGCTGGGTTAAGATCAGTCAACATTGGAGGGGAAAAGAGAGATTAAATATATATAAAAGATATGCTGCTGAATTTGTTTCCATTAAGAAGTATTTTTTAAATCTCTTTCTACTTCATCTCGCATTATTGTAATAGTAGTATTACCTGATCCTAGTGCTTAAAATAGCTCCATTATATTTAGAGTATTACCCACATATGATTACTTCAGATTCCCTTGAAGAAGATTAGAGCTTAATATTACTGATTTTAACTAGAAAAACTACTGGATATGCATAATGCATCTTTTGGATGTACTTAAAACTGGAAAAACTATTCCCAGACAAAAAAAAATCTGACTCACCAAACTGTTTTGACACCAAATTTTTTAGCATTGTAGTCTAAAGGGTCCACACTCAAAGATGAATAAGCCAATGCAATAATACCCAAAAAAGAAGAGGTGGAAGTTTGTTGAGTCATTCCAACACTTTTCTTTTTTACTAATGTGTCAAATTTGGTGTCTATAAAATGACAGAGGAACTGAAAATTGTAAGGCTAATCAGATGTTTGTACATCTGTTGTTATACAATGTTATATGGCATATCACAATAAATGAAACAAGCTGGGCAGAAAGAGCCAGAGAGTTGTCCAAGCAAGAAAGAGCAGACTAGTTAAAGAACACAATGGAAGTGTAAGCATAACAGCAATTTGGAGATATCAAACCTGCCTTTCAAAGAGATTTTATGCTGCCTTTTGTGTCTGGACAAGCCTAGCAATGCTTCGCTTTAGCCTTCACTGTATATAGAACCAATATACAATTATAGTAACACAGGGAATAACAGAAGGAAAAGAAAATAGGATTTGAAGTTCCTCTAATTTATTTATATTCAATTGTTAACCAATAAAGCACGTTACAACTAGAAGCCAAGCAGCCAATTTTACAAACTGAGACAGTGAATTAACACTAAAATGGTTCCCTTGAAATCAATGACTGGTAATGCCAACCTAAGAAAAGCTCCTGAGTTTCGCAGAAGAAAATTTTTGGTTGATTGTAATAATGATAGATCTTAATCATGTTTTTTGTTTTATTTCCATTATGTTTCTTTGTTTCCAATTTTATTACCAAATATTTATCCTACATTTTATCAATTTCATGTCCTGATCTCCACCAGTCACACATTGATCTTTAAACGTATGCTTATATTGATGCCGGCATATCTAAATAGAATAAAGCCAGTGAGACACCTCTAACACTGCAGCACTGATCATGCATATTGCATTCCATGTTCCATCACACTGGTTTTGTCCCCAACTCATAGTATTCACTGCAGCAATATCCAGACATGGTTCAAGCAACATGGGGACTGTCTGTACTGGGAGTATAAAACTGACTGCACCATTCCTACCACTACCTCCAACACCGTAGTTAGCTTTTGAATCCTCAGGCTCTATAATGCACTTTCCTGGCACATCCAGACTAGAATACCCCCTAGAAACTGGAATACCTCTTGTTTCACAATGTGTAAAGCCCGTTGCAATAGGCTGAATCAGAACACATTTTAGATATTCTGAACCTGAAAACATAGAATCACAAAATGGTTTGGGTTGGAAGGGACCTTAAACATCATCTAGTTCCAACCCCCCTGCCATGGGCAGGGACGCCTCCCACTAGACCAGGCTGCTCAAAGCCTCATCCAGCCTGGCCTTGAACACTTCCAGGGATGGGGCATCCACAAATTCCCTGGGCAAACTGTTCCAGTGCCTCACCACCCTCACAGTAAAGAATTTCTTCCTGATATCCAATCTAAATCTACCCTCTTTCAGTTTAAAACTGTTACCCCTTGTCCTATCATTACACTCCCTAATAAAGAGTCCTTCCCCATCTTTCCTGCAGGGCCCTTTAGGTACTGGAAGGCTGCTATAAGGTCTCCTCAGAGTCTTCTCTTCTCCAGGCTGAACAACCCCAACTCTCTCAGCCTGTCCTCATAGGAGAGGTGCTCCAGCCCTCTGATCATCTTTGTGGCCCTCCTCTGGACCCGTTCCAACAGGTCCATGTCCTTCTTGTGCTGAGGGCTCCAGAGCTGGACACAGTACTCCAGGTGGGGTCTCAGTAGAGCAGAGTAGAGGGGGAGAATCACCTCCCTCAATCTGTTGGCCATGCTTCTTTTGATGCAGCCCAGGATGCAGTTGGCTTTCTGGGCTGCAAGCATGCATTGCCAGCTCATGTTGAGCTTCTTGTACACACACATTTATGCCTGACACTATATGGGGTCCAGAGGAGACCACAATCTAAGTACTAAGTGGTATAGATGCATCTTCAACACTAGAAGAATACCAGCACAGAGAGATATCAGTGCAAGAGATCTGGATAACAATGTGCACTCCTATTTCTCATGAGTGATGAATCGAGAAACTGCAAGTTCATTTTTGAGAACCTCATGCTCATGATGTGTTTTCGAGTTTTCTCTGGCAAGCTCTAAGTGCCTTTCCGGCTACTGAAGAAACCAAATTCCTGAGTCAATGGAGAGCAGACTCCTTTACTGGAGGCAGACTGGTATCCCACAGTGCCGGCAGCAGATGGTGAGGACAGCCCAGGAAGTCCATACGATTAGGCATGAAGGCCCAGACCTACCTAGATAAATGTTCAAAGCAGATGTCTAAATGGCCATTTAATAGTACATAAAGACACAAAGCAGGGAAGAAAAAGTTGGAATAATTAAAAGATGTAGATAGTCATCTTGAAGACCATGATAGCCTACCAGCCCCCCACCCCACTCCACCCCCCCACCTCCCCACCCCCCATCCCCAGTGGTAAAACTAATTATTTATTCATTGAAAACTATCTGTCTGGGTACTCTTCTACTACAAATAAGAAGCCATCTCTAAATCAAAGGTGCTGGTGTGGAGCATTCTTAGAATAAGGATCAGAAGGACTGTGCTCCTGCACTGATTACGTAATTCAGATACTGATCTAAAAGTACTGTAGACAAAATGAGATGAAAATTGGGGACCCAACCTTCTCCACAAAATGCTGAATTCAAAAGAAACCAGTGTTCACAATTAGGGGCAAGAACAACAAGTGACAACCTTAGATATCTCAATAGTAGAAACGTCCATCAGGCATACAGGATCAATTATGCAGCATTTCATTTGGAATACTCTACTTTTAGTTGTCTTTTTTCAAACAGTAGATAAATATCCTCTCAGAAATGCTAGTGCAGTTTGTCATCTGGTGTTTTTGATTATACAGGAATACTATTCTCATGTCTGTGAAATTCACCATGAAATGATGAAAACATTAGAACAAAAATTAAAAAAAAAACAAGCCACCTATATTGAAATAAATAAATTTAAAATAGAAATAAAAATATATTATATATCATATATATTATAATTACATTTCAATATAATATATATTATATATATAAAATTAAATTTAAATATTTCTGAACTCAAATCTAGTGGCAGGAGTTAGTAATAACTCCTCTGTTCACATTTATACAGTGACTAGCACTCTGATTGTAAATGTGAGAGAAGCAACATCCTAGATAACTGATTGACCAGTCAGTTTAAAATACTATATGCTAGAAATGGGCTTCTTCAACTCAATGAATCATTGTCCATGAAAAGCTCTTAGGAGGTACATCACATCAAGCTGACGTTACTGAGTCTAGGAAAGCAGTTTTTAGCGAAAGATATTTCCGGAAATATTCTAACAAATCCTCAGATAATGGCTCTATCAGCTGACTACCCTATTTATACAAGGCTGAGTAGAGATACAACTGCTGACATGAACGTTTTAAACAGTCAAGTTCCTGCTCCATCCAATTCACATAACAAAGCAGATGCCCAAACACAGAAAGTCTCTCTAATCTAGCTCAGTTGCCTAGCAGCTGTCCTTAACAGTGCAGTAAACAATAAAACATTTTCATCATTTAGAATTATGCTTTCAAACAGAAAAAAACTAATACTAGTCCAAAGTTGTTTACAATGTTAATTAGCAAGGATTCTAAATAATTACATACTTTTTCTCTGTTTATAGACACTTCTAACAAAAAAGTATGCAGAGCTTACTGGAGAAGGACCCTAAATTCCAACTGCTGCATTGTAATTTTCCCTTTAGGCTAAGTTTTATATTAACCTCTGGGACGTAAAATATTAATGAGCTGCTTAACTTCAAATCAGCAGTGTTTTGAAAACTCTCTAATAATACAAATTAATTTCATAAATTAATGTGATGTTTTCTCACATAAGTCATTGTATTTTGATACAACCCAATGTAGATTTCAATTTTATAGTAACTTAATCTTTGAAACATTGCAAAAGAATTTGCACTGTTCTTGTTTGATAAGTTGAGTCTAAATGACAAAGGAACAGTGATGACAGTAGAATCTATATAAGCACCTATCTTCAAGACCATGATATATTTTGATGTAATAATTATCATGCAGATGCTATTTTCTACCCTTTTCAAAGGCTGTCTGTAATAAAAGAAATACAAAAACATTTTCATCCAATTTATGGGAGTACCACATAAAGGCCATTGGAAGGCTTACCTTATGCATAATGTATATAACCACATTACTTCATTTCACGAAACACCAAAAGTTAATTATTGAATCTTTATTACTCATGTTCCTTAATTTTTCTTCAATAAAAATGATAAACTGATTTATTTGTTATGAGAAAAAGGTCCTTATATTCTCTTCAAACTATCAGGGTTTACAAATGAAATAAATTTCAGAGCTCTCCTTTCTCATCAGCTGGATACTGTATTGAGGAATTTTACATGTAAGTTTTAAAATAAAAAATATTTTGATGTTGAGAAAGATAATGGGATTGAAAGACAACTCTTAAAAAGATGTTGGTAAACTTGAGTGAGAGACAATGACTGAGGAATGTCACTGGTTATGAAAAAAAACACACAAGATAGCAAAAGCTGCTCTCACCTTTTGCTTACGTTTCATTTGCAATAAAGGCCATTATTGTTCAATTTTCTTCCCATGGGAAATTTTACAGAGAAATTAAGTGCTACACTGCAAGAGTACATACAGGTATACGGTAACTAGAAAATCAAATATGGTGGCTAAAGCCATTTGAATGTAAAATACTGAAGTAGTGTATAAGGTTGTTTCATCTTCTATTATGCAAGCAGAATAACACTGTAAAAAGATGCTCATAGGTTCCAGGAATCATAATTATTAGGAAGTTGAAAATTCAGATAGTTTTTTGGTTGGGTTTTTTTTGTTTGTTTGTTTGTTTTTTTTAAAGGGTCCAACACTACATATAATCTTTTCCTTTTTCTTTTTCTTTTCTTTTTTTTTTTTCTTCTCTTTCTTTTTATCCCACAGCCTACAATCCGGCCATAATGGCAGTCTCCAGTTTACTGTAAGCTGCAATTTCATCCATGAAATACACACAGAACATTAGCTAAATTAATGTAGCAGATTTTAGATTTTCTGAAGCTTCCTTTCCATTGCTGGATCATTCTACATCATCTGGTAAAATAGCCCTAGAAGTTAGAGCCACTAAGAACAAAAGTGGGGTTTTTCCTAGTTCAGTAACTCGGCAACTAGTTTCTGCTCAAGCAAGTTATTTAATCTGCAGATAAACAGGTTACTGTAAAATGAAGAATTTGAAGTTTGGAAAGTGATTTGAGCTCTCAGATAAAAGGCTATTTATGAAAACATTTAGTTGTTTCATAGTCTGGCTACTTGTTACACATTGTATTCTTTCGCAACTATGTCTGAATTCCGAAAAACCAAAACAACAGTAATTCTGAAGATCAGTCATTCTGATTCTCTTATTGCTGCCACTGAAGAGATGAAACTGAGCTTTTCTTGGGGGTGGATGTAGCAAATTCCGCTGACACAGGTGATCTACTTGAACATCAGCACTTTTTTTTTTCATTCATACGATATGAACGTGAGTTCATAGGCTGCTAGAATTATGAAAGCTTTATTAGAAGATCAATAGGGAGATCAAAACAGTAAGTAAACATAAGCCATATTTACACAGATATAAGATGTTAATAGTAATAATATGAGGTGAGTATATATATAAAAAAGAAAAAGACAATGGAAAATCAACTAAAATTTCATAAAAAATGCACTTTCAATTTTCATTGCTGTTTGAACTGCCACTTTCCTGATTTGTGACAGCTAAAATCTATATTATTTTCTTTCACCCATTAGAATTTAAAGTACAGCAAGAGTTATAGTTTGCTGTCCTCAATATATAGATAACACAGGCAACAGAAAATTATTGCCCTTCATATCAAGAGAGGGAAATTATTTTTATCTGAGGGGAACAAAGACATGGGACACAGGTAGAGACATACCTAAACTTAGTGCACAAGTAAAAAAGTCCATTCAAATAACATACTATATATTCATAAATGGTAAAACACCACTCAGCAATCCACTTTGTGTGTTTTTTGCTTTAACAGTTTGCGCATACATAAGAACATGCAGAACTCCCAATGTCTTAAATAAAAAATGTAAACCACAGTTTTTCCACTTCTGAGCAAAATTCTTGTACCATAATTGTCTTCACCTGCTGAAAGCAAAACTTCATACCTAAGTTGTGTTGAGGAATTACTGTAAGAATACAACTTTCCTTTCTCCCTCCAGTGATTTTTAGTCAGGTGCCATGAAAATGTCAGTATTACAATAATATTTTTAATACTCACAACAAAGAACATAATAAAACATAGAAGTATTAATCTGTAAACATACAAATATGTGTAGTAAACGTGTCACGAACATTACATGGGAACACATTTCTTTTCTGTGCAACCCTACTGCATTGAAGTAAAGGAAAATGCATACTATAGGTAAAGTAACATTCCTTTCAGCAATAATAATTGAAAAAACAACAAACAAACAAACAAACTAACAAACAAAAAAACCCACAGCTGTTGACCAAGGAATTCAAGTTTTACAAAGGAATTAAATAATAAAAGAAAATAATCCTAAAACATGATATCAAGATTCTGGAGTAAAACATTAATTTTAAGGCATCACAGAGGACCCCATTTTTGACATCTGGAGAAATATCCCTGTCCATTTATTTTTGTTATAAGCTTGAATCTTTCATCTCTTCCAGGCACGGAGAGAATAAATAAAGAGATGGTAATATTTCTATATTTATAAAACAAGAAAAGGTCGTTAAGATTGTATACCAAAAGGGATTACTAGACATGCAACTGAACATCCTCCTCACAATATCTTAACTGTGGAACTTAGGTAACTATAAAAATATGATCAAACTCTTTAAAAAAGAAAAGTTAAATATTTTTTATAGCTGTCATGAGAATATCTGTTCCCACACTAGTATAAAGGATTTTACCCAATGAGTAATTGGAAACACTTCAGTAGACTCAGGGGAGAAAACCAGCACCACTGTCACCTTCTGTTGCGGTGCTTGGAAGCTCTAAGCTCAGGTTTCTTGGTAGTAAGCCTATACATATCTCTATCAGCACATGGTAAAGGATTCCTGGATTTATTAAATTAGATTGTGTTTGAAAGTCTATTTATGCTAAATTGTTAACAGCAAGTGCTTTCTCCTCCTATGATGAAGAATCCTCGTAACACTTTTCATTACTGACCCACCTGGAAATCACCTACTGCCAAAAGCAACAAAGAACCTCGCCAGAACTGATTAGTTACTCACACTCATGATTCCTTCTTCATGGGCCAACTCTTGCATTCAATGCTGTTGCTTTAATGCATTTAATACATTAGCAAGCTTGTAGTCAATATACAGACAGATTCAAACAAAGACATACCTCCTACTTCTGAAGCAAGGTTCTTCCCAGCAGAAGCTCATGTTCTGTACTGTATCCTGTGTTAGCCTGTTTTGAAAGCCATTTGTATATTCAACATAAGGAAAGCAGGCAGGAGTAAGGTTGTGTGATATTTCCTTCCTGTTTTCCAACACATGAAGCTTTGTGAGCAGAGCACCAGCCGTTTCACACTAGCCTTTATCCATAATGGGGAAGGAACTACAAAATTAACAGGGTAATCATTAGCATACGTAAGTTTAATTTTTTTTTTTTAATAGTGGTCTTCCTTATTTTTTTTTTATGATAGCTTATATAAAGCTGTCAAAATTATTGCTGAAATAAAGTGAAAATGATGGCTACCTGATAAAAGTAACATAATTAAATCCTGCTAGCTGCCTCTTTGTATATGTGGTATTAACAAGTTTCTTATGTAAAGGCTATGTTTCTGAAGGTTTTAACTGGCATTCTTCATGGTTCACACTGACCAGTTTGAGAAGTGACAGTCAATAAATGAAGGTCCACAATCTTCCACCTCATAAAGTGCCAATTCAACTTCTCTCAGCAGGGACTAAATGACAAAATCACTAATGGATTTTGCATAGGGTAAAATAATTGATACCAAAAAGCTGGATAAAAACACGAAATGTTATCGTGCTGCCCCCTCATCCTTGAAAAGACTTGTTATACCAGAGGAAATAGTCAATAATGAGCTACCCAACAATTTTGTCCTTTTAAACTAGACATATATTATTGATTAATTCCTTTTGGGTCAAAGCAAATGATTCAAACTTGTTTAGATAAGTTTGGATGAGATAAGAGAAAAAAGTAAAAATTCTGTTTTGCCGAGTACTTGAGACGAACTATCAGAGTGATACTCTCTACACCATTGATTACAAAAGCAAGCTATAAGGCAGTGACTCAAAAATTGCATCTAAAATTCCACTCTCAGAGATACAAACTCCACAGAAGTACAGCCCTCCAAAAAAACATGACAAAGAAGTCACATATCACCTGCCAACTGAAGACTCCCATGAAGGTTTAAATTGCCTTGCCTGATTTTAACTACCACGGTACCTATTGGCCCCTTCAGTAAGCATGTAATTAGAGCTCTCTGCTACACATCTTATAATATAAAACTAAATGGTTGCTAATATTTAACAGCAGTAACATTCAGTCTACTTATTGTGCTCATAATGTGAGTTCAAATTAAAAACTAAGCTTCTGAGAAGCTCTGTGTTTAGACAGTACAGAGGGAGCTCCTATAGGTTATATAGTCCCTCTGCTAAAAATAACAGATTAGAACAATACTTCTGTTATGTCTGTCATTTTAATACATAGTACTTCTTCATCTGAAGGGATTAAAATAAAAACTCCAGTGAGATTATCTTTACTCCATGCTGTTGATATAGACAGGAGATAAAAACATCAAAATATAAGGAATTAAATACTGTCCCTTTTATCTGTGAACTGCACTTTCTTTGTGCTTTTCTTATTATTCAAAGTTTCATCAACTTGTGCATGGTGCATCACTGCATTTACACATTTGTAGAGACGCTTTTTAGGACTGAGGGATTTGTTTATATGATTGTAAAGATGGCTGGGAAGGAGGACTAAATCAAGAACCATGAGGGAATAAACTGAACTCCAGAGACATTCTGGATTGTAAAATGTAAGAAAGAAGGAATGTGTTGTGAGTTGGATTAAGTCCAGTGTCAAACTACTCAGTATGAAATTGTTGGTTTTCTTCTGCCCATTTTTTAGACTTGTTTGAAGAGTCACATTGTTATAAATTATTCTCTTGTGTTAAGACTGATGCACTAGCACTTTTTGTTTGTTGTTTTTTTTTTTTTTAAAATAGAATTGACTCTTGTATTCCCACTTTTAAAAATGCATATGAATAGTCTTAACTGGACTTCAAAGTTGGAGGTAGAAATCATGGTCTAAATTTAGGACGATTATTAACTTATCTTGATAATAACAGAAACAAGTTTTTTCCTAGTGGAGAAAATGGCAAGAAAGTTGATGAATTAGAGGTTTTAAAAAATGAGATAACCATGGAAACAGCCTTTGTTAGAAGACAGGCTTGGCATGTCTTACAACAGAGGGGGACATTGTAAGCAGAAGCAAGAGAAGAAATAAGCAAGTTTGTCATTGTTAGAAATGTTCTGAAAATTAAATGCAGCTTGAAGGACTCATAGAAACCTGGAGAAGGGAAAAACTACCTAGATTCACAGCAGTATGAATGGACTGTTGGGAAAACAGGGGACTCAGTAGACAAAGTAGTAAGCAAAGTAGAAGGGAAGGAAAGCTGCACTATTATGGCTCAACTGGTGGAATTCATGGCTAACAATCAAGTTCAGTAGCGTTCCTGGGGAAAGTAGCCAGGAACTGTGATAGTCCATACAAAGGAGGAAGGGAGGTTTTAAATTCAATATATCATCCATGTCACTCACAGGAAGGATGCTGATGTTATGGACAGAGCATAAAAAAAAAATAAAAAATGAGGTAAATGTATGCTCTAGCATTCCTATGGGAATTGTCAAAAGCACTTAACCTTTCTAAGGTTTTTCTTATTTCTGCTCCACAGTAACATGTACAAAGATGCAGGTATTCTTACAATCTAAAGTACCCCTGGGTTCTCATCCATCATCAGTTTCTTCATTAAAAGTGCATGAGAATGAAATAAGCACAAACTAACCAGTTCTTCACAGAATTATTGCATGTCACTGTTACCACAAAGTCTGTTACATGGAATTAATGTTTTTATTTAATTTTATTTGGCTACTGGATCTTTTTCATCAAGGCAAGACATAACACCAGATTATCCACTCGTATAAAACTCCTTTACACTTTTTCAAATGTCAGGCATGTCAATCTTTTCGTCTGTATGGCCAAATGAATTACAGTTGAACAAAACTAGTCTAAAAAATTAGTAATAAATCTGAATAAATCACAGCCAGAGAGAAATGAAGCTGTATAAATATTAGTCATTCAGATTTGTTGTATAGATGATAAAATGTGTTTTGGCAGTTACTAATGAATGTTGATATTTTACTGGTTATCACTACATTTCAACAAATGTGCTTATGAGTAATAAAAGGTCTAGGTTAGTTCTTCTAGGTGGTGCAGTAAAGGTAACATAGATATGTAGATGTATAATAGAGTTCTAGAAAAGTGTGGGTTGGAAGGGACCTTTAAAGGTCATCTAGTCCAACTACCCCTGCAATGAGCCGGGACATCTTCAACTACATCAGGTTGCTCAGAGCCCCGTCCAACCTCACCTTGAGTGTTTCCAAGGATGGCACATCTACCACCTCTCTGGGCAACCTGAGTTCCAGTGTTTCACCACCCTCATTGTAAAAAATTTCTTCCTTATATCTAGTCTGAATCTACCCTCTTTCAGTTAAAATCCATTACCCCTTGTCCTATCGCAACAGGCCTATTAAAAAGTTTGACCCTATTTCTCTTATGAGCCCCCTTTAGGTACTGAAAGGCCACAATGAGCCTTTTCCCAGGCTGAACAATCCCAACTCCCTCAGCCTGTGCTCATAGAAGAGGTGCTGTGATCGTTTTTGTGGCCCTCCTCTGGTCCCACTCCAACAGGTCCTTGTCTTCTTGTACCGAGGGTCCCAGACCTGGACACAGTACTCCAGGTTGGGTCTCACCAGAGCGGAGTAAAGAGGCAGAATCACCCCCCTTGACCTGCTGGCCATGGTTCTTTTGATGCCACCCAGGATACAGTTGGCTTCCTGGACTGCAAGGGTACATTGCTGGCTCATGTCAGTTTTTCATCCACCAGGACTTCCACGTCTTCCTCATCAGGGCTGCTCTGAATCCCTTCGTCTCCCACCCTGTATTGATACTGGGGGTTGCCCTGACCCAGTTGCAGGACCCTGCACTTACCTTTCTTGAACTGCATGAAGTTCACACAAGCCCACTTCTCAAGCCTGTCCTTGTCCCTCTGGATGGCATCCCATTCCTCAGGCACATTGACCCACCACTCAGCTTGTTGTCGGCTGCTAACTTGCTGTGGCTACATTCAATCCTACTGTCTGTGTCATTGATGGAGATATTAAACAGTACTGGTCACAATACGGACCCCTGAGGGACACCACTTGTCACTGATCTCCATCTGGACATTGAGCTGTTGACCGCTATCCTCTGGATGCAACCATCCAACCAATTCCTCATCCACTGAACAGTCCACTCATCAAATCCATATCTTTCCAATTTAGAGAGAAGGATATTGTGGGGAACCATGTCAAAGGCCTTACAGAAGTCCAGATAAATGACATCTGTAGTTCTTCCCTTGTCCACTGATGTAGTTACTCTACCACAGAAGGCCACTAGGTTGGTGATGCAGGACTTGCCCTTGGTGAAGCCATGCTGGCTGTCTTGAATCACCTCCCTGTCCTTCATATGCTTTAGCATAGCTTCTAGGAGGATCTGTTCCATGATCTTCCCAGGCACAGAGGTGAGGCTGACGGGTCAGTAGTTCCCAGGGTCCTCCTTTCTACACTTTTTAAAAATTAGTGCAATATTTCCCTTTTCCCAGTCACTGGGGACTTCCAGTCACTGCCACGGCCTTTCAAATGTCATGGAGAGTGACTTGGCAACTACATCAGCCAATTCACTCAGGATTCTGGGATGCATCTCCCATAGACTTCTGTATGTTCAGGTTCCTCAGGTGGTCATGAAGTTCATCCTCTCTTACAGTGGGAGGGACTTTACTCCCCCAGTCCCTCCCTTGCAGTCCATCCACTCGAGACGTGTGGGGAGAGAGGCTGGCAGTGAAGACTGAAGCAAAAAAGTTTCAGAGTACCTCAGCTTTCTCCTTGTCCATTGTTACCATTTTGCCAGTCTTGCTCATTAGAGGGGTATGCTTTCTTTGACCTTCTTTTTCTGGTTGACGTAACTGTGGAAGCCCTTATTCTTTGCATCCTTTGCCATGGTCAGCTCCATCCATGCTTTGGCCTTCCTGACCCCATCCCTACACAACCAGGTAGCATCCCTGTACTCTTCCCAGGTTACCTGTCTCTGCTTCCACTGCCTGTGCATCTCTTTCTTGCCCTTTAGTTTGACCAGCAGTCTCAACTCAGCCATGCTGGTCTCTTGCCCTCCTTTCCTGATTTCTTACACCTAGGAGTCGAGAGCTCTTGTTCTCTATGGAAAGCGTCCTTAAAGATCTGCCAGTTCTGCTCTGCTTCCTTGTTCCTGAGGCCCATTTCCCAGGGGATGCTATGGATTAACTCCTTGAACAACTGAAATTTTACTTTCCTAAAGTTCAGGGTCCTGACTTTACTCCCCTGACCTGTATGCCTCAGGACTGCGAACTCCACCAGTGCATGATCACTGCAGCCCAGGCTGCCTCCAATCTTGACATCACCAATTAGCTCACTTGCATTGGTGACCATCAGGTCCAGTATCACATCCCCTCTGGTGGGGCTGTCTATTACCTGGCTTAAGGATTTATATTCAATGCATTCCAGGAGTCTCCTGGATTCCCTACAGCTTGCAGTGCTACTTTTCAGCAGATAGCAGGGTGGTTGAAGTCCCCCAGAAGACAAGAGCCTGCAAGTGCAATGCCTCCTGTAGCTAGAGTAAGAAGGTTTCATCTATAGGCTTCTCTTGATCAGGCAGCCTGTAGTAGACACTGGCCATGAGGTTCTCTTTGTTGCCTCAGTCTCTTATTCTTACCCACAAGCTTTCAACCTGCTCATGGCTATTCTTCAAAGACAGCTCTTCACGCTCTATCCATTTCTTGATGTAGAAGGCAACACTTCTGCCCCTCCTTCCTTGCGGGTCCCTTCTGAACAGCCTGTAGCCATCAATAGCCACATTCCAATCACAGGATTCCTCCCAGCAGGTTTCAGTAATGGCAACTAGGTCATAGCTTCCTAGCAGCACAGTGGCTTCCAGCTCCTCCTGTTTGTTGCCCATGCTGCATGCATTGGTGTAGAGGCACTTCAGCTGGGCTGTTGGCTGTGTCACCTTCTTAGAGGAACATCCCTTCATTCCTTTGGGGTATGTCACTGATGTTTCCCTTTTGGCTCCTATTACTTAAGGACCCCCTGCCTCATCTCCCTAAGACTTCAAGTGTGCTGCAGTGTAGCCAGCACAGGCTCAGAGCAACAGGTTGAGGGTCCTTGCTAGCACCCTGTCCCTCTAACTTCAATGCATCATCCCATAGTTTGTCACAGGCCCCCCTCACCCTTCAAGCCTAGTTTAAAGCTCTGTCCATGAGCCCCCCTAGCTTGTGAGCAAAGACCCTCTTGATCCTTTCAGAAGGGTGAATCCCATCTGATGCCAGCAAGCCTGGTGCTGTGTAGACTATCCCATTATCGAAAAACCCAAAATTGTGTCAGTGGCATGAAGCATAGAGCCATGCATTGATAGACCGGGCTGTTTCTTCCAATGTCACAGCCTGCAACTGGAAGGAGAGAGGAGAAAATAACCTGTGCTACAGATTTCCTTGCCAGCCTTCCTAAGGCCCTGAAGTCTCTTTTGATTGCCCTTGGACTGTGCGTTGCAGCTTCATCGCCACCCATATGGAAGAGCAGTAATGGCAATACCGAGGCCTCATCAGCATCTCCTGTGAGAGCTGCCAGCTCCTGGCGGGCCTCCCCACTGCTCTGGTGTTTTCCCGCCTCAGGAAAAACCCCTGTGCGCTAAGAACTGCCACTCCACTGCAGGTTGGGCCAGCTCCAGAGCAGCTGCCCTTGGCGACTAACATTCCACTCTTTAAGACAGAGTCTACAGGTGATCGATCCACACACAGATCAAACAGATACGATATTATTCTATATTATCCATCCACAAAAGTTGCAGAGCTATGTGATTTCACACACTAGGGTTGTGATATTCAACATTAACTTTTTTCCAGTTACACTTACTTTAAGCTTTTGGAGTCTTGAAACATTGGAGTTTTCTGAAGACTCAAAAGGGTGCTATCAAGTGAGGAAAAAAAAATAAAAATATATTTTTTTAATAAAAGGTAGCGGTTTTCTTCCCTAGAATTGCAGTGCAGTAAAAGACAGAAGATAATATTAAAAGGACAAGTGACAGACTTCATGCCTTATCAAGTTTTATAATTCTGAAATGGAACCTTCTAGATATAATTATTTTTGTGTGTATTCATCTATATATGCAAACACACCCCTCTTCCACAAACAAAAACATTTGTATGTTCACACTTCAGTGTTTTAAATTATTTAGAATACATCTCCTATTCACAGGAAGTTATCACCCACCCCCCCCCAAACATTCAGTTAAACAAAAGTAAGTCCAATGTCTAATGCCACCTTCCTGCACTGTACACCTGTCAAGTCATCTCTTTACCAGGAGACACACCAAAAATTACTTTTGGACACAGAAGGTCTAAGAGGTTTTTTTTTTACAAAATTCTAGCCATTTGTACACTCAGGTTTTCAGTTCACTGTGTAGTTTTTTATTTTCTCTTGTGAGTTTAGCAGAATTTGTATGAGGAAAAATCCACACTCATTGAGAGTGTGGAAAGAATGAAAAAGGCTGCATAACGGATTTTAGTTAAACAAGCCTGATTGTAGTGGATGGGAGAACTATCAAGGTGTCTGACAAACCTGGGAGGTTAGAATAGATGGTTGCATCCAAAAGGGAGGAACATTACTTGTAACAGTAAATCTGAAAACTGCAAAAGTATATTAGACTATATTGTGAATAAACTTGTTTAGCCACAGCATGAGTTGGATGCTAAGTTTGTTATATAAAGCTAAAGTTGAGTGCAGATTGATTCATTCAGTTCACTGGTTATCAAAACTAACTCCAGTGTGAAAGTATTTCTTTAACACATAAAAAGCTTGGATTAGACTGCTTGCACTGGCTAATCAAACAGTGGAAGAGTAAAAAGTACTTGTCCAAAGCAATAAGCTGCACTGACAGACAGAATGTATATCTGGAGACTTTTTACATTCAAAGGAAAAAGTCAAGGGTGACTATCACAATAAGCAGTTCTCTTTAAGAGGTAGCTTCAATCGTACTGTGAAAGAATTTAACAGAGACAGAACAAAGACTTTACAGATCTCATAAGCATACTGAAGTCAAGACAGGTCAATCTGGGAATAGCTGCTGTAGAAGGATCACAGAGATAAAAGTATAAAATTAACTGGTCTTAGATTTTAAGGCAGTCACACTAGCAGCTGAAAATATCAGCTCATCTGTAAGATTGGCTTTCTTTAGGGAGCAGAAAGCGTCAAGCAAAAAGTCAAGGCTATTGACCCACATTAAAAGCTAACTTTAGGAGATATTTGCATGGGTCAGATCCAGGGCTACGAGTAAAAGCAACGGAATGGAATTTTCACAGATTTTACATGTTAAAGAGGGCAGAAATAAAAGTAATTTCAATAAGCACTCAAGAACTCTGCTATGAAGATGAAAACTCTTGACAAGTAAAGATAAAGAATAAAATTAAAAACATAGATTAGTTTGAAGAAATTACATTACTAAGATCACCGCATCCGAAAAATACACACACAAACTCCCTATACTTCTGAACATAGATGAGAGTATTTCCCCTTTTTTGCACTACTGGTAGTTCATTAAGCTGATTGAAATGAGCCGGTGCCGTGGTGCCAAGGAAGTGCTTTTATTCCTAGCAAACAAGTTGTAACTGTAGATCTTTGCTACCATTTACGGTGTAGTTGGAATGTATTGCAAGTGCATATGAACTAGACTTAGAACAAGTTCATCTGGGTATCACAGGAAAGATAACTATACAGTCAAGTACAAGTGTCAACAAGTTCACCTCAGAAAATACTTAGGTAATCAAAATATGACAAACTTCACAATATGCAAGGGAGTATTTGGTGATTTGTTTTAAGAAGATGGTACTCCTTTTTAAATAGAATCACACAATGCAGAATCTCCACCAACACCTGAAAACACAGATCAGTTACATAGAAGAAGGTATATTTGCTGTACAGGAAAGCATCTGATGAAAATTTCAGTCATAATGTCAATATATGGCAAGACGTATCTAACTGCTCTCTCCAGTTCTCAAATAGCTTTTCATCTGAAGCACAAAGATGGAAAGTTCTGGTTTTAGGGAGCATGAGCTCTCTGCATACCAAGTAACAACACACCAATGCCTACTGAAATAATTTGAAAATGCTAACTGTGTCAGGATGGAGTTAACAATTTCTGTATAACTTTAAATAAAATACCAGTGGATATTGATATAAACTTTCAATTGTTTTTAATACATCTGTATGAACCAGTGGAAAAGTCTTCTTTGTTCTGCAAAGAAACGTTAATTTTAGTTAGAAAATTAAAATTGCTTATTGTAATATCCAAAAACATGTGAAATGAACTAAATAATATTAACAGGATTAAGAAAGTTATGTCTAGCATTTGGACTTAAGATATCAACTAACTTTAAATGAGTTTTGGAAGAAGTACACAGCTACCTGAAAGGCAAACAGACCCCTAATGACATTCTTCAAGAGGGTTTATCTTCATAAATCAGAAAAGGACAAATGAAGTGGTAAGCCATGCTTTCCTAGGTGTCGTAGTACTATTGTTAATTACTTTTCTTCTTTATATTATATTAATGTCATCACTGTTATTTATTATCTGTGAAGGCCTCGCAGTAAAAAACTATAGAAGAAAGGCCTTTAAACTCACAGGAGGTAAGATAATAGAAAGAAACCTTTACTCCTAGAAAAGTAGAATTAGAATCCCATTTTCTTCCAAGGTATTATGAGATTCAGATTTTAGTTCAAGTATAATAAACCTAACCTTGCTGTGATTTCTGTTAAAAAAAGAATGACTTGTCAGTATTAAATAATCACAATGTATATCCAAACTGCCAAAAGGTGACATTTCAGCTCTATTCTGTTACATACAACCAAACAGCTCTTAATTCTGTTTTGTCTGTTTATCAGCCTCATGTCACTGAGCTGCTTAAGAATCTCTAAATTTGCTACGCTGTGAATGGAACTCTTCAGGGACGTACTTGTCATAATGACAAGCAATATACCATACCCAAAATAAGGCCAATTACTCTAGAAAAGGTATGTCGAAACTAGCAGTCATCTCATGTTCTATTATTTCATCCTGTCAACTAGTACCTGCAGGAGACTGATGCCTACAGCTTCAAGTACAAACATAGTTCTAGAGGGGACTTCTGCTTTGCCAATGTAGAAATGTTTTTTGGAGGGAATTTGATTTTGAAATGTGACAAGATTTTTGGCAGCCCAGCAGGCAAGCTGCTGAGGCCCCCATCCTTGTAGGCTGTCAGGAAGGTGAAAATACAGAGCCTTCAGCTTCTAGCATCCTAAACTTGCAGCCTCCTTGGGTATTTTCATGATTTCTCTCGTCAGAAGCTGATGAAGTGTGTTTCCAGAGTTTCTAAGCACTGCTAACTGCCAGAACTTCCGTTATATTGATAAGAATCTACGTACCTGTGAGACTTCAGGCTAAACCCTCCTGTGAGACTTCAGGCTAAACCCTCCAAGCTCCAGTGCTAACACACTAGCCATGGTGCCTGGCTCACAGCGTTCTGCCAGATAGCACACTAACAGCTTGAGAAATCTCAGATTGGGGTGTAGGAGTGATAGCTTTCTATTTCTGAGATTGAATCTACCTGATAAACTGTATAACACTCCCAGAGCTAGACTGTCCCAGAGCTCCACGCGCTGTGAACAAGTACTTAAAATCCAACAGAGCAGTCCCTTTTTCAGACCAGTCTGTCTCCAGTTTCACATGTCCCTTTGCTGAATCTGTTAGACCTTCTACATTGCCTCTGTGTGATCAAGTTTTCTAATGATTCTGAAGTTTGAAAATGGTTGTGTCTCTTTTAGAACGTACTCTGTGCTTTCTTTTGATGGTTGTTTACTCTCCAGATGGATAAATTTGCTAAAAGAAAATCCTGAAATAATCTAAAGTGTTTTAAGTTTTTGGCCCTGGAAGATTTATCACTTTGAAAACAACAAAAATGCAGTGTTTTCTGTTTCAATTTCTCAGAGATAGATGGCAACAGCAACGTAAGATTAAAGTCTGTTCCAGCCAATGGGATGTTTTATCTCTGGTGACATTTTTCTGTGATAAATACTGTAATGTTTCCTTTGAGTTCACTGTTATCTCAAGGCTATTAACCATAGTCCAGCCAGGTACCATTAACAGAGTTTTGAGTAACACCTGCAACTGATCAGGAGGAGAACGCTCTTACCAGCTATGTTATTGAAGCCCTTGACAAGTTTATAGGACTTAGTGAGGCAACCCAGAGCTGTGAATGAACTGAAAAATTCAAGCAGGATATAGCTGTATGGTACCAACAAAAATTTGCTGCTGCTAAAGATGAAAATACATCTTTATAAATAAATAAATGTTATTGAACATTAACTAAATGATGTGTTCAGGACCTGTAAGTCACATCTCCATGCAAGAGACTTCTCATTTTATTCATCTATCCATGTTTGATTATCACTGTTGTCAATGTCCTTGCATACATTAAAAAAAATGAACAGTTTCTGTAAATACTGCACAGAAAGTGCTGCAGAGTATCAATTCTCATTATCCTTAGGACAGTAACCACAGAAAAAGACAGTCTTTAATAGGGGGAAGTAAAGAGACAAGACAGCAAAATCTGACAATGGCATCAAATAGTTTTGACTGATTAATCTCAGGAAGTTTTATAAGGATCACTATAAAGATTTAAAAGTAGGCTGCAAAGCATCATATTGCGAGAGAAATTAAACATATAGGATACAAAGTGCTCCCCAGCGGAGGAAAAGTTTGAACTATTATTACAAATTGATGGGTTCTACATAGCATAGTCAAGGAAAATCAGCTAGGAATGTGGAAAGCTCTATGAAGACCTAGGGTCAACACACACATGACTTTAAAAAAAGACTACAGTGCGTAAATGCAAAACTCTTGCGTAAGTTATAATACCTTAATAAATATTTACTAAATTACATTACCTAAATAAGACCATAAATAAATCCTTACTTATGGAAAACTCCTGTAAACTTCATTTAAGTTAATTCTTAATTCATCAATTTACCCATTTCCAATTGTGACCTTAAATTTATGTCAGGTGTCTTTGGTATTTAAAAACACTTTCACTTTAATATTCCTTAGCATATCTGTGTATTAAAAAACTTACAGGTTTTGGTTTACACAGTTTAAGGACCTCTACGTAACCTGAATAATCTAGCAGACTGGCCAATATTAAGTAATAGCATACAGAAACTGCTATTCTGCCTTATAAAAAGATAGTTTAATCACAACATCTGCTGATGACTTTATTAGAATGATAACAATTAAGAAATTTCAAATTCCATTTTTTTTTTAAGATTACCTATATTCTTGAATTATTGCCACTCTAAAATATCAGTGTAAAGTGATAAATGCATCCTAAGAGTGACAATGATAATTTTCAGGATGCTATTTTAAATATATTTACTTTGCTTTAGTTACAGATCATATTTTGCATGCAAGGAGAGGACTAATCATCCACAGAAATCAGACTTTTCTAAGCTAAAGTGAAATAAATTATGGAAAATATTCAGGGCACTATTACTACTGGCCCAACATTACAAATCTGTGAGTTGATGCCCTCCCCTCAAAAGTTTGCAAGATTTAGAACTTATTTACTTAAAAATATAACAAATACCTGGTATTTTAATTTAAAGAAAGTTTCAATATTGATCTAATTGAATCACTGAAGTTAGGGTTTAACTACAAAATAAAATGAAATCACAAACAGGCTGCCCAGAGAGGTGGTGGGGTCTCCATCTCTGGAGATACTCAAAAACCCGCCTGGACGCATTCCTGTGCAACCTGCTCTAGGTGACCCTGCTCTGGCAGGGGGGTTGGACTAGAGGATCTCCAGAGGTCCCTTCCAACCCCTATCATTCTGTGATTCTGTGATTTAGCAACACCTAAACCAAATTAATTATTCCAGGAAAACAAATTCTAACATTCAAACACATTAAAGTTAGACTATTTCAATGTAGTTATCTTTTGTTTTGAGAAGCTGAAAGAAAAAAATACACATTTTTCATAAAGGTGAAGACCCGTGCTTCTTGACTTGTACTAAATAATTATATTCTAAAACTAATGTAATTTTTTACAAGTTATAACAAATATTTTCTACAGTTTTATTTACAAAGCTGTAGAAAGTAATACAGAAACCCTGAAATAACCAAACTAGAGCTTCATTACTTCATCCCATTTCTCAAACTGTTGTTGCAGAATAGGTGTAAAGAAAAAATAAATAAGATAGAAAGAGAAAAATCATTAGTGCCTTCAGATGTAAAATGAGGATCACAGAGACAAAGGGGTAGCTTCCTTGAAAGGAAGCTTTTAAACAGTAACAAACTGGCTTTCATTACAGAAATCCAACTCAGTGAACTGTTATATAAATTATGAACAATATATATGTGATAAAAAGCTACAAGTTACTGTGAGTATGGGTGTACAATGCATCCTTGCAGACTTACCAAGAAGTCCTTGTTCTTAGGGCTTTCACAGATGATAGATCTTATGTCTAAAAAATGTCTCTTACAATTCAAAAGTCTTTCAAAAGCTAAAAACATAAAAAGAAATTGCATGTATGTGTGTATGCACGTACATATGCACACACAAAATTATAATACATAAAGTGCATAACTTTTAGGGTCACATATTTACATTAATCCCTTAATTCAAGAATGCTGTTGTAATAAAGAGTTTTCATGCAATCCAGATGATTATCATAAAGGCATGAATTGAAGAACACCATACGCAAAGTGTAAAATGTTAAAATAGCAAGACACTAAACCAGAACAAGCAACAAGAGAACTGTCAGCTGGAACATCTTAAAGAGATTCAAAGAAGTACTGGGTTAGTAGACTTAGAAAATTGTTTGAGCTTCAGCTGTTTTCTTAATTTTGGTTTTCCTTTCTCCTTTAAAAATGTTTTATTCCTGCTTCGTAAAGCCTTGATCATAAAACATACTTCTTTTTTATTGTATAACTTTTGTTTTAGCATATGTCTCAATTAGGTTTGGGTGCCCTGAGATGTATTTGAAGAACTTAGCAGCAGGAAGCTGAAACCTGCAAACGGAAAACCTGAACCCTAAAAACACCAAACCACGTATCTGAGAGCTTTATCTCAGAGCAGGTTTTTCTTTCCGAGATATAAGCGACCACTATCTAGAAACCCTAAGGAACAGACAGCAGAAAAAAAGCCTCACTCCAGTACAAAACCAACTTGTAATAATACCAAAAGAGGAAAAATGATTTGAACTTCCATTTACTAAATGAAGAAAAAAAAAAAAACACCAACAAAAAGTACCAAAACCAAGAAACGAAAGACACATGCAAAAAAAAAAAAAAACAAAACCACTTAAAATTTGAACAGCAGCAAATCTAGAGCCTTGTTTTTGAAAACAGAGGTGACAGCTGCACTTAGTGTTAAGAGCACAATACAGTTGCCATGAAATGATGAAGAACTCTGCTCAACACCTGCATGTCTAGGCACATTTGTCCACTAAATACTTCATCTTTCATGCAACTGGGGGAAAATTAGAACCAGAGCTTCAATTTTCACTATCAATCAAAGATAAAATCACAAAAGAATTCAACTGCTGCGGAAAGGTGTAAAAGAGCTGTCTGAAGCTTTTTCTGATGTTTCTTTATTACATTATAAAGCAACCAGATACAGATTATTACAGAAACAAAATTCTGCCTTTCAAATGTTCACACCTGGCACACTAGAAAGCTATGTACTGTGAGCATATCTACATGCACATTTACTTTTTCTTTCTCTAGTTCTCTGCTTTATTTTCTCTTTCCTGCTGTAGAAATAGTGATTAACTGTTGAGAGAATGTTTGTTGCTAAGCAAGTTCTCATTTATCAGTAATGCTCACAGAGCTACCCTTTTACAGAACAGCTGAGACTTGTTCCTATAGTTCATTAGCCAGGTGCTGGCTGATAATATACTCAAGTAGTAAGGTTATATTTGGAAAATCCTTCCTTCCATGTAGTTGCTGATAACCTTATATGAGAGAGATTACTGCCTGTTCCAACTTTATAGGCTTGAAATTTTCCTTCAGCTGCAGATCATTATGTAGGCTAAACCCTTAATTCCACTGGTATTATTACTTTGTTAGCCTTTTTTTCTAATTCATCCACCATTTCAGACTCTGATTCAGCAATTATTCAATGTATATAATTTTAATCTCAAATTAGTTCCGTTTCTCTGCTCCACCTAACTTGCTTCATTTTTTCAAATAGGACATTTTAATTCTGGGTCACTTGCTAATCAATCGAAGAAATAAAAAAAATAGCTAAACCTCTATCATTGTGGGATCATCCTTTTTCATACCACAGTACTTAAGATGGTATATATGCACAGATACACATTATATACAGGATGTCTTAAATACTGGGAAATACATTGATATATACTAAGTAATTCTGTCATAGGGTGATATTATATTCAGTAGGCCATTTCATTTTAGACAGCAGAGGCTCTGCAAACCAGATAAAGCTAGACATTCAGATTTTCAATGTCCACGGTCTTTTAATAAGCCCGTGGGCTCAGGCATACAAATTTCCTGAGGCATGCCATTTTCCTGATTGAAAGATTATGTTACAGAGATACAGCCAACACTTAAAGGTATTATTTCAAGTCTAAGCTGACTGACATATAGAAACATCTTTTTTTTCAGCTGTGAAGCAATGTTCTCTAAGCTGAATTCCAAGGAAGTTGTGCTTCATTTCACCAATGCCAAAACAAGGGAAAATTATCAAAGAGCAAATAGTTTATGAGCCAGTGCCCCATTTTTCCTCCCAAGTTCCATTTCATTTGTGATTTCAGGTTAGTTTAGTTAATAGTTTGAACTAGATTTTTTTTTTCCTGCAACTAATATGACGATCATAACAATTCTCCTTTTCAGAACATTTACAAGAGATGTTTGAACTCACTCACATGATGAAGAGAAATTAAGCCTTATATCTCACAGTACACTGAAGAGCATCCCCAGAATTGGATTATTGGCTACTCTGAAAAATATGATCTAATCTGTGACACTAACATCCATATATAAAGTACTTAAGTTTGAATTGATTTAGAAAAATCTGAAAGCTACTTCTCTGCTCTACTAGTAAGACACACATGAAGGAGCCGGTATGCCTGAATTCTTTTATCAGTTCCATTGAATATTTAGTTATTGAAAATAGCACTATACTAGTAAAATCCACCTACTAAAGTGCCTGTAGCTTGTAGTGAAGGAATTTTTTGCGGAATATTCAAATCAATGTCCGCAGACAGTCTTTTAATAAGTCTGTGGGTTCTCCTCAGGGTAAACTTTTTATATGTAACGTGATTGTCATTATCACTGAGGTACTGGTAGCAATAAGAGTTTCACTCCTTATCTCCCCCCTTTCATTTAATTCAATTTGAAATAAGCATTTTGTGTTTTATGATTTATGAACAAAATGGAAACAAATACATTTGAGGTCAGTCCAAACAATACAAAAAATTCTCTGTGGTTTGTCAGTAAAATGGCAATTACTTATATGGCCCTACCGTTACCCCTTTTAAACTATCAAAATCTACATTTAATTGGCAAAGCAAGCACTTTACAAACATTTTGGTAGGAAAATCAGCCTGTCATTTATTTAGCTATGTAAATTAAAAAAACCTATCTATAAACTCTTGAAGCAATGTGATAGTTGTAGGATTTTGGCAGTGGAAGAGGGAAACATGGTTGTTTTTCATTAATAAGACAGGGAGGATACCTGCATGAGCAATTAAAGACTTCCAGGAAGTGTAATAAAAATAATTTAGAATTATTCATTAAGGTTACATTGAATATCAAAGACTACGATTTGTGCAGTACTGCAGATGAAACTATTTTTGTTGAGCAATAAATCAAGTTTCAAATGAAACCAGGAATTACTAAGGAAATAAAAACATTAAATAGATTTAGTGAAAGAAAACCACCTTCCACTGCAACTTAAAATGAGTTTAAGATCAAGTTAGCAGAAATTAATTCAATTTAATTTGCTTCAGAGAGCAAATTTTCTAGAAGAAATTAAAGAAACATCTCTTGTTTGATCAAAGTATTAAAATTGAAGGGCTGCCCAAGAAGCCATGCTTTAAGATGGAAGACTACACCTTGCAGAGAAACGTGTTCTTCCAGAGAACTGAAGGATTAAGAATGAATGAGAAAGGTGTTCCTAACTCCATTGTGAATTCCTTGTAAGCCCAGTTCCAATGACAATGGTATTTCAGGGGAGCTTTTGGTGAATTCAAGAGGAAAAAAAAAAAGAAAAAAAAAAGGATGCTCAAGTACCTTTTCCTTTCAGCTCATAGGGCCACGAAAGCCACTTTGACCTGAAAACTTTCCTTCTGGTGAATCACCTGTGCTGAACTAGTCCTGTTTCATGCAGTCCAAGTCATTTCTATGATTTTTGGCAAGAATGTTCACTTGATAAGGATTTTTTTCTTAGATTATTAGGTACAGGACTGGGGGAAAGAGTGGTAATTATGTGGTAGTTGCTTAGGTTCTCCTTTGTTTACTTGCTTGTTTGTTTTTCTTGTCTTTGTTGGATGCTTTGTGACTGTGCTGCACAGCAAGTTATAAGTCCACCATCAAATTAGACTATGGCTTTTGATAATGGAATGCATTCAGTCTTTTCTCTCTGTTTCTTGATGACACGAGGCAATTTATATTAAAATGTCACATTAAAATAAAGAACCTGGGGAAACAGAAATAATTAGAGGCCATGCTCTTTTTTCAGACTCCCTATAGCACACTGTATTTATTTATAAATGGAACGATTTTAACTCCTGAATAGCAGTGTGCCCCCCAAAATCCTTTGTGAGCAAGGAGAAGGGCCATGCAGTGCAGTGAGTAGTCTCGCTCCTTAGTTGTTTAGATCAAATGGCATCAGTGGTCTCTACATAGAGTTTGTGAGCATTTCCCGGGGTATTCACGGTATTCCAGCTAAAACATCCTGTTGCAAACAGTAGCAACAAATCTCAAATATGTTGCAAAGTTCAAAGCAAGAAGTGGAGGAAGATTTTTATTTCAAAGTAAAATTGATTTCACCCATTCACACGCATGGTGGCACATGCACGTATTTATAAGCAGCTAAATGTGTATTTCCACCCAGTCTGGACAGAATTACTCGAGGTGAGGCAGAGGACAAGAGACACAACCTTTGGAGGCCTCTTCACATCTCTTGGATTGCCCTTAGATGGAAGTCTGGTCTGTCTGCGTGTTTTTCCATGTGCTGTGGGAAGAACAAGGGAAGCCCAGAGGGCTGGCCAGCAGTGCTGGAGTGTGCGGAGAGCCTGTGGGACTTTGTCCGGCAGCCTCCCAGAGAGGCATGGGATGTTATCAAATGAACCTCTTGCCATATATGCCTGGAGATGTGTTCCATGGCCGCAGAAACCAGATGGGACCCTGGGAAGATGCAGCCAAGACCTCAGTGACTGGCACGAAACACCAATGCCAAGCACAGGACAATAGGTGGGAGAGGGAGTGGGCAGTGGTGGTGTGGTAACCCCAGATGCATCTGCTGTTTCTGCAGCTCCGATGGGGCGAGCGCCACGTGCGAAGGCGGCCCGTTTGGACATCCCCAAGGAACGGGCTGTGGTATCCCTGAGCGATGGGTTCTGACGTCACCAAGGGATGGAATGTGACCACGCCTCCCTCGCTGCCTATAGCCAGGCTACACGTCTCACCTAGCTGGCTCGTGCCTTCGCTCCAGCTGAGTGAGCACACGAAGCCTGGAGCGTCGAGCAAGGCTTTGGGTTGGCGCTGGGGTCGGGGGTCGTGCCTGGAGAGTTGTTGACTGCAGCTCCAAGCGCACGTCCACACAGCCCCACTTCACAGGTTTTCCGCGGCCCTGCCAGAGTCAGGCAGCCGGGACACGCAGGCACGCTTGCAGCAACAGAGGTGAGCTGTACAGGGAAGCTTCACCCTGGGGAGCTGGGAGGGTTTGCTTCCTGAGGGACCTGAGCGTTTTCTTCACCCCTGCCCAGGCCAGCCAATGACCATGGCCTCTCTTCCTCTTCTAGCGCGGCACCGGCTGCTGCAAGCACCAGTGAGAAGGAGCGGCTCGTGATCGCCGGCTCTCATCAGCCCACTGCAGCAGACGGAAAGCATGGCCACGGAGCTGGACAACCGCTGTCCAATATGCCTGGACAGCTGGGACGAGGCCAGCTTCGTGATGCCATGCTGCCACCGTTTCTGTTTCACGTGCATCCGGCAGTGGGCTGACACCAAACCTGAGTGCCCCCTCTGCAAGGGGAAGGTGGAGTCCATCGTGCACTCAGTGAGGGGGGACGATGACTTTGAAGAGTATGTCATGAGACCACCTTCGGCATCACCACTGGCCGTCCACCACGTCCCCCACAGCCCTGCAGCATCCCCACCACCGGCTGCTGGAGAGGTGCCCAGGGCTCCAGTGGGCAGCCTCCAGGCTGAGACCTGGGTGACACGTTTCTGGGTCCCCCCAGCCTTCCTCGAGCCCCTGCTGCCCTGGCTGCACGAGGTGCTGGGGCTGATATTTGAGGACGACCACCTGCAGGCAGCCATTGTGCAGGACTTCATCATGTCCAGCCTAGTCCTCATCGGCCTGGATGAAGAGGTCCTGGGCAGGCTGCTGGGGCTCTTCCTGCATGACCGCACGGCGGCATTTGTGAACGACCTGATTGATGCCATCGTGCGGCTGCGCAGCAGGGAGGCCCACCGCCTGCTGGGGCTGGAGGATGCCCATGCTGCTGGAGAGCAGGAGGGCAGCCCTGCGGCTGCCCACAGCCCCTCTGCCTCCCGAGGGGCCTCTCCCGCACCCAGCCCAGCCCCCTCCAGCAGCCCTGCCACGGGGCACGATGTGGATGAGCTCCCCAGCACCTCCACGGCTGCCCTTGGTGGGGATCCTGGCAGCTGCCCTTCTGCCCCCGTTCCCATCCTGGGGGAGCAAGAAGAGCCTCAGGAGGAGACCGCACCAGATCCCCCCACTTCCAGCGAGGGCGGGGAACGCTCCCCTGCGGAGCCACGGTGACCGCGAAAGAGGAGGGCTGGCAGCCCTGGGGCCTCTTCCCCACCAAACAAGAGGCCAGACCGCAGGGAGAGCTAAAAAACATCCCAGGAGCTGGTTAAATAAGGGCTGCATCAACATCCGAAGCCCCTTTACCACCTAACAAGAGGCCAGCCCGCAGGCGGCACTAGAGGAACATCCCGGGAGCTGCTGAAGCCAGGGCTGCATCATCACCTGAGGCCTCTTCACCACCCAACATGAGGCCAGCCCGCAGGGAGCGCTGGAAGAACATCCTGGGAGCTGCTGAAACCAGGGCTGCATCATCACCTGAGGCCTCTTCACCACTGAACAAGAGGCCAGCCCACAGGTGGCACTAGAACATCACCTGAGGCCTCTTCACCACTGAACAACATCCTGGGAGCTGCTGAAACCAGGGCTGCTTCATCACCTGAGGCCTCTTCACCACCCAACATGAGGCCAGCCCTCAGGCGGCACTAGAAGAACATTCTGGGAGCTGCTGAAACCAGGGCTGCATCATCAGCTGGCCCCCAAGAAGATCAGAAGTCTCTCCCTAGTAGTCTAGATCTAATGCTCAGAGAAACAAAATACAGGCATAAAAGCTACAGAAGAACTCTCAGTGTTACTAATAATGCAGGTGGCATTGCTGTCCTCACCCGTGCTGACTTCTCCCCTTTTTCCTGGGCCTGTGCCCACTGTTTCCTCTCTTTGCTCTTAGAGGAACACCATGGAGTTTCTCCATCTGGCCTGTCACAATCTCCTTGCCCTGCTTTGGCTATCGTGGGGCCTAGCCCTGTGCTCTTGCAGGGGCCCTGTTTGAATTACGTCGTGTGGACTTCTCTTTTTTTGTTTTGTTTTGTTAAAGAGAGTCTGCTAGTCTGAAAATATTGAAAAGGATTTTTTCTTATAAGTGTATGTCTAACATCTCTGCGTGCTTGATTAATTCTGATGGATTACTTTCTTTCACTGTGGAATGATGGCAATATTAGTTTACATATTTCAATGTGAAAATTGCAAAAAATTTTCAAGATAAATGGGAGAAAAGGGCAGCCCAGTTAAGTAGGTGTAGACACACTCACCTTTTTTTAATATTACGAAATAAATGTTAAATAGTTGCAAACCAGTTTGGACCACTTTTCATCAGTCCTAAACATTCAAAACTTGATAATAGATGATTATCATATCTTAGAATTCGGATTCAGTATCACAGAGTGACTGATGTTGTCAGAGACCTCTGGACATTGTGTACTCCAATGCCCTGTTCAAGCAGGGTTACCTGCAACAAGTTTCCCACAACACTGTCTAGTCACACTTTGAATATCTGCAAATAGACACTCCACAACCTCTCTGGGAAACCTGTTCTAGTGTTTGACCACTCTCACAATAAAATAAAAAATTTTCTTATATTTAAATGGAATTTTCTTGTTTAAATTGGGTAGCATGTATTTCACTGTCTTTCTCCTTAACCCTTATATGTTATTTGTACACATGGAGAAGTTGCCCCCTGAGACTTCTTTTCTGCAGGCTGAACAGTCCTTGCTCTCGTTATCTCTCCACGTAACAGGTGCTTCACAGATGTTTATGATCTTCATGGCCCTTTGCTGGACTTGTGTATGTCTATCTTGTACATGGCAACCCAGACCTGGATGCAGCACCCAAATGTGTCTCACCAGGACTGAGTCGAGGGGAACGAATCACCTCCCTTTTGCTGCTTGCAACAGCCCTCAAAATGCACTGAATCATAGAATATCTCAAGTTGGAAAGGACCAAAAAGGATCATTGAGTACAACTCCCTGCTTCTCAGACTACCTAAAACTAAACCAAGTGACTAAGAGTGACATCCAGATGTTCCTTGAACTCTGGCAGGCTTGGTGCCATGAACACTTCCCTGGGGAGCCCTTTTCCAGTGATCAACTTCATCCTCCCAGTGAAGAAATGTTTCCTAATGTCCAATCTGAACTTCCCCTGCTGCATCTTCGTATCGTTTCCACATGTCCTATCGCTGGTCACCAGAAAGAGGAGATCAGCACATCCTTGTCTGCTGCGCCTCTTGTGGAAGTTGTAGACTGTGATGAGGTCTTCCCTTCTCCAAGTTGAACAAGTCAATTGACCTCAGCTGCTTCTCGTAAGTCTTGCCCTTGAGACCTTTCACCATCCTGGTCTCCCTCTTCAGGACACACTAATAGTTTGATGTCCTTCTTATCTTGAGGTGCCCAAAACTGTACATGGTACTTGAGGTGGGGCCACACCAGTGCAGTGTAGAGTGGGACAATCACCTCCCTTGACCAGCTAGCTAGGCTGTGCTTGATGCACTCCAGGACATGGTTGGCTCTCCTGGCTGCTGGGGCACACTGTTGACTTATATTAACTTGCCATCAACCCAAACCCCCAGTCCTCTTTCCACAGAGCTGCTCTGCAGACTCTCATCCCACAGTTTGTATGTATAACCAGGATTACCCCCTCCCAGGTGCAGAATACAGCACTTACTCTTGTTAAAGTAGTCTTGTTAAAGTAGGCTGTAATGCAGGCCTGAATATACTAGTCTGCCTTTGCTGCAAGGGCTCATTGCTGGTTCCTGTTGACCTTCTACAACAGGAACATCAGGGCCTTTGTTGCAAAGCTGCTTTGCAGCCAGCTGGCCCCAGCATAAAGAGTTTATATAGTGTCCTGGAAATTAGTTATGCTGATATGCAGCATCAGGTATCTCTTGCTATACGACTTGGGAAACCAATATGAAAAAGAGAAAGGATGAATAGATTTACTTTAATCTAGATTACAAAATCTTTTTCCAGATGTACTATTTAAATTGATTTTTGAAGGAGTTAACTGAGTAAGCACATAGGAGTAAAATCATGATAAAAATAGATTGCAATGGTTTTCTACAGCACAGTGCCTCAAGCAATTACCACACAACGTATGGATTGAAAACAAGGGAAGCTGTAATTATATCCTGGGCATAATAAACTTTTGTTGATTACTGCGGGAAAGAATCTGATTCTGGAGATATTCAGGTCTCTCCCCTCAACTTCAGCCTCTCATGAGAGGAAGGCAAAAACTCTGAGGGAGTCAAGAATGCTCAGCTGGTTCTCTTGAATGTAACTGGGACAATAGGAGCTAGAAAACCACGTTTGTAGTTTCATCTTGGATTTACTGTTTTGGGAAAGATAATGAATGGAGAACACTCCATTTGTTGAATTCCTAACCTTATAGGCACCTGGAAGTAGCTTTTCTTTCTAATAGGCAATTCACAACATCAAAAATGTAGCCTTAACCTGGTTCATTTCCAAAAAGCTGGTTCCTATAATGATACTTACCTGCCTAATTCCATACTTCAAACACATATTAAGAGTGCATTTGAATATAAATGGAGTACCCTTGGCCTTCACAGTCTCATTAAATAGTTACATTACATTAGGAGCCAAACACTTTTTGGTGTGGATGTGGAAGCAGCTTGCAAGCTGACATCCTAACTTTGGAGTCAAGGAAGAATGTGTCATCAAGATCTAGAAGCATGTCAAGAGATTCCTCTCCTCTCCTTCTATTGCCTTTCTCCCAGGGTTTGTGTAGGGGTGTGTGTGTGATATATCTGTGGATATTTCTAGAGCATTCATACAACACAGATATATAGCCACCTATTTTTGCAAGTGTAAAATGATGCCCTTTTTCTGAATATCATTCTTCCCGTTTTATTCCACCTTAGCACAAGTGGCCTGAAGGTCATAGTTTCTCAGGTTTTCCCTTCAGATAAACTTCTGGTAATTGTTGGTGAGATAAAAACACTCCTTTAAAACTCATTATTCTATGTCTCATCTAAATTTGAAGAAAATTATTGTTGCTGTAAAACTTCATCTTTCTTTTAGGAATTAATTTTATACAAAGGACTCAGTTTGACAAGCAACGTAGTTGCACCTGTTTCTGTGCACTTAGAGTGTTACTTTTCAGGAAAAAAAGAGCAAGTTTCTTAAAATATCCAGGCAGGTCTAGCCCATCCTTACAGTCTAGTCCTTAATTTTGCCACCAGTTAGTTTGTTTAAAACACTGCAGTAATTTCAGCAACTGATGAAGTGAATCTCAAACATCTGATTATAAGAACAATGAACAAGGAGAGTAATGAACCTTTATAACCACAGAAGCTGAAAACTAAAGGATGCAATTCAGCACCACATATAAAAGTATAAAAACATGCATCAAAATAAAAGCAATTTTCTAGAATCCAGATATCAAGAAAATTTTAAGAAATAGTGCTTATAAATTTGCTTCAGAGGGTTATGGTGTGATTAATTGCCTTTAAATAACTAGAACAAACCTGACATAAGTAGTAGGTTTCATGGCATTTAAGTGGCTACATCAAAGCACGGAAAAACAACTTACAAAAATTTTGCAACATGAATAGATACTTCTGATTAAGGCAAAAGAAATAATAATTTTATAGAACAGTTGCATATTGACAGTATAATTATTGTGCTTGAAAACTCATTCCTTTCAATGCCACAATGTGTTTACTCTGTTAATGGAGTAGGCTGAGAATTTATGAAATTCATATCACGGCTGCAATGAAATCCAATACTACCTTGTTCCTTTGCCCCAGAGTTTGTCACCAAAAAATACCTTCTCTGTTGGAACAGTGTATATATACACCTACTCATTAGAGGAAGAATCTGCCTGAAGGAGAACTAGAGGCAGAACTAGAGGCAGTATTGGAGATGAGAAATTTAACTGATATTGTATATTTTTAGACTGCCTTGAAACAATAATGCCACCTTTAAAGCCTGATCTAAACTGTATGTGTGAAGTCTAAAATTAATTGGTATCTGTTTCCTACTGAAATGTTTCAAAATTGTCACTGCCCTTCTGGGGAGAGGACTATCATCTCTCATTGAAGACTTGAGGAAAGATACGGAGATTCAGTCCTTAAAGGTCTACTACCACTTTATCCTTTTAAATCTATTTTTATTTACAATGAACATTTGCTAGTACTCTTTTGGGCAAAGATAACTATACATAAAGTCAGCATTTTAATAAATACTGACAACAAAGTTTTATCCCTTCAGTTCATTCATAAAAAGTATTCCCCAAACTTTCAAGACTGAGAAATTTACATGAGTAAATGTCACTAAAATCAAGTATAATTGATATAAAAATAACTTCCTTTGTCAGTTTTATCTAAGGCTGTCTTAGATGACCAAGACTGTGGTAACATGACTTTCATTTCCTGAATAAGATCTTAATAAATATTCTTACTGTGATAAAGTGGGGCATCAATAGTATAACACTACCCAGAATGCTCACATGTATTTTAGTGTGGATTTCATTAACAAAAAAAGCAGTACGTTGGTCAAGAAGTTAGATTTTCTTTCTATGCTCTGCATCTGACTCAGCACGCTCAAGCTCTAACCAGTGTTATCAACCCACAATGAAGAGTTTAGAAAACTAGAAAGTAACATGTGTGCTCAGTGCAGTACCATCCAGTGGAAAGCAGGAGAGGCATGAGGCACAACTGGTTTTATTTTTGAGAATGGAAGTTAAATCTTAGGTGAAATCATAGAAACAATTTAATAAAAATTTCTTTCACATTTAATTTCTAAGAAAAGAATGGGAGAAACATGTAACCTGAAATACATCTTGAAATTGTTTCTTGGTTCTTCTCTATTACTAACTAATGTCTCAAAATACAATCAACAGCTGATAAGAAACTGGCTGCATTTTTTAAATAATACTTTGTGTTATCCTGAAAAGCAGAGCTAGTTACTGAAAACATCCTGCATCCCTGCATTTTTTCGCAAGATTCTACTTTGTAAAGACCATATTTAGTTTTTGTCTTGTCATGTCTCATTTAATTCAGCAAACATGGGCAGAGAAACATGCCACACATTTTAAAACTTGATTTCTGAAAATTCTCAGCTACCGGCTTCATATAATGAAATCAGTCCTGACAGGAAATAGGTCTGTATTATATATGGGCACTTGCTCATTTCTCACTTCTGGAGAACATTGAAATGGAACATGGAAACGTTGACATGAGAATTGCTATTATACCTTGTCTGCATGTGTGCAAGCACTGCTTTCTTAAAAATGTGAATAATATGAAGTACCACTGATGTTAGGGCTCCTTAAGCCGTGCACTAAGTCAAATTTGTGCAAACTTTCCTATTCAGGAAATCCCCCAACTCTGCAGTTCAGTCTAAATAATGACTGCTTTTGGCTTCTCACTGGAAATAGGTCACTGTTAAACAAACAAACCATTTTAATATAGATTCTATACAAGTGTGGTTATTTTAGGAATGTAAGCTCTTCAGTTACAAGCTTCTTTGGACAGGTGGTGTTTTTACAACATCCAGATCATGATCAAAGCCTTGTGGAGCTACCAAAATATAGCTATTAATAGCAAAAATAGGAATTATAATATGACAGATAACAGCACTAGATATAATAAGGAAAGGAAGAGTCAATGCAGAAAGAAGTATGTCAAACTAAACTGACTTTTCATACAAATACAGAGGATGAGAAGGATCTGGAAACTCTCAATAACTGTTAAATTATCGTACAGAGTAATTAACAATAGAAACACTAGACTGCATAGAGGTATTAGAATAATTTAATCCAATTTGTATTTAATACCACATAAGACATTAGTGAGACTAACTTAGAATAATGTATGCCATTCTGGTCACCTTGTTAGAAAGGAACACACAGTTCATTGTAACCAAAATGAGAGTAATGTAAAACTGTTCAAAGTAGTTGCATAAGACGTTCCAGATTTTGAAAAAGAAAATGGGATCTTTTCAATCGGAAGACAAACATTTTCAAGTGAACAGAAAGGGCAGGTAGTATACAGGTGATTTTAAAGGAAAAATATAACTGCACAGGGCAGGAAAGTAAACAATGGGCCTATTACCCTTGAAACAGAAAGTGGAAAGATGTTCTGGAACAGAGAAGGCACTAACAGTTCCAGTTAGAATCAATTCTTTCCCTTGGATTTGGATCTCTGTAATTTAACAACATATGACAAGTACTATAAGGCTACAGGCAAATTTTGAGGAAAAGCAATAGCATGATGGATGTCATAATACTTTGTACTTGTATATTCTTTTGGGTCATATTCTTCTGTGGGATACCTGTTCAAAAAACTATACTGCTGCATTGCTTTTTGTTGCAAATTAAGTTTCCTTCACTGTTGTTGCCGTCACTTGGTGCTGTACTCTTTTGAAACATATATTCCACCACATGATGCAAAATATCCTATTGTTAGTCTCTGCATGCACTCAGATTTCTCTATATGCCTCTTCCCATAATAGAATAACTGATTTCTGAACTTTTGAGTTAAAATCTTCCATCATTACTAGATTTTCATTCCATCATTTTTTTTTGACTATGATCAAAGTAAAGCTTTCCTTTTTCTATAGATAAATGCAGAGTGTCTGATATTAAACATTCACAAAGCATTTATGGATAGACTGCTGAAGTTAATGCAGCAAGCTAATTAAATTACTTTATGTGTTCAAAATGAATGCTTAGGACGCATAAAACGATATTAATCTAAAAGTGTTCCTTTATATAAAGAAAGAGTTCATTTTATTTATTTCTTGTAGAAGGTACCGAAAGTTAAAGTTTTACTTCTGTGAAAGTATACGTGTTCTTTCTGTCCATTAAAATTGAAGTAATATCTGGTGCATGTACTTTTACTGTTTTGTAAGATTTCAGAAGACACCTGGACTTAAGTACGGCCTGTGGCACTGTCTCCCATGAGATTCTCACAGAGAAGCTGCTGATGTACAGGCTGGATGAGCAGACAACCAGCAAACTGGCTGAACAGGTGGGCACTGAGGGTGGTGATGAGCAGCCCAAAGTCAAGTTGGAGGCTAGTGACTAGGGGTGTAGCCTCTAGGTCAATACTAGGTCAAGTCCTGTTTAACATCTTCAGTAATGAGCTGTATGATGGGGCAGAATGGGGCAGAAACTTACCCTCAGTAAGTTTGCTTATGACACCAAATTAGGAGGAGTGGCTGCTACACAAGAAGGTTGTACTGTCATCCAGAGAGACCTCAGCTGGCTGGAGAAGTGGGCTGGCAGGAACCTTGTGAATTTCAACAAGAGAAGTGCAAAGTCTTGGAAAGAACAATCCCATGCACCAATATATGCTGGGGGGTTACCCAGCTGGAAAACAGCTTTACAGAAAAGGGTCGGGGAGTCCTGGTGGACACCAGGCTGAACATGAACCTACAATGTGCCCTTGCTGCATAGAAGCCAAATGGTATACCGGCGTACATTAGGCAAAGTTATTGCCAGCAGGTCAATGGAGGTGATCCTTCCCCTCCACTCCATACTGGTGAGGTCATACCTGGAGTACTGTGTCCAATTCTGGGCTCCCCAGTGCAAGAGAGACATGAACATACTGGAGAGAGTCCAGTAAAGAGCTGCTAAGTTGATGAGGGACTGGAGCATCTCTCCTATGAGGAAAGGCTGAGAAAGCTGGGACTTTCAGCTCATTTCAGCCTGGAGAAGAGAAGGCTCAAGGGGGCCTTAATACATACATTTGCCTTAATGTGTTTACCTGAAGGGAGGGTGTGAAAAGGATGGAGCCAGGGTCTTTTCAGTGGTGCCCAGTGACAGGACAAGAGGCAATGAGGACAAACTGAAACACAGGAAGTTCCAGCTGAACATCAGGAAACCCTTTTTCACTGTTAGAGTGATGAAGGACTAGCAGTGGTTGCCCAGGGAGGTTGTGGAGTCTCCTTCCTTAGAGATATACATGTTCTTGGGCAGCTTGTGTCCATAGAATCATAGAATTGCTGAGGTTGGAAGGGACCTTTAAGATCATCGAGTCCAACCTTTAACCTACCCTGACAAAAGCCACTTCTAAACCGTGTCCCTAAGTGCTCCATCTACCCTTTTTTTAAACACCTCCAGGGATGGTGAATCCACCACCTCCCCGGGCAGCCTATTCCAATGTTTAATAACCCTTTCAGTGAAAAAATGTTTCCTAATATCCAATCTAAACCTCCCCTGACATAACTTGAACCGGTTTCCTCTTGTCCTATCACTTGTCACCAGGGAGAACAGGTCAGCCCCCATCTCTCTACAACCTCCGTTCAGGTAGTTGTAGAGGGTGATGAGGTCTCCCCTCAGCCTCCTCTTCTCCAGGCTAAACAATCCCAGCTCCCTCAGTTGTTCTTCATAAGGTTTGCTCTCCAGACCCCTCACCAGCTTTGTAGCCCTTCTCTGGACACGTTCCAACACCTCAATGTCCCTCTTGTAGCGAGGGGCCCAAAACTGAACACAGTACTCAAGGTGGGGCCTCACCAGTGCCGAGTACAGGGGGATGATCACTTCCCTAGTCCGGCTCACCACACTATTCCTGATACAAGGATACAAGGATTCCTGATACATGCTCGAGCATGATGGTTGGACCAGATGACATGCCTTCCAAACTCAACCATTCTGTGATTTTGTGATTCTGTGATTCTGTGACATTCTGTATTATTCTGTGAATGTTCACAGAACTTTGGATCATTACATGTGAAAACGGTCTTTTAGGCCTTCTTACAGTCACTGTTCTGAATGCAGGGGAAAAGCTATTAGTGATTGCAACGTTTCATTGTCCTTTATAAAACACATTTTAAATAACATGGAAAATGTAACAGTTTTCTAAAGACTAGATTAGCTGATGAGACCCTAGGACTAAAGGAATGTCATTCTGGCTTCACTTTAGCAGAAAATACGAGAAGAACCAACCAGGAATATGACTGAAGGGCATTTAGTGAGGCACAGTTTGATTACAGATAGTCGCAGGTTGGACTCAGAAAAGCAAAAGTTTTTGTAATAGATCTTACTGAACTTTTTGAAGAGCTAATACACAGAGTTGGCAGCATGGAAGTTGAGGACACCATTTACCAACATTTCAAGAAAGCTTCCAATGCAGCATAACACAGAGAAGACTAATCTACAAGCTTAGAAGATCTGATGTGAAGAAGCAAGCTGTTTGAGCACAAAACTTATTGAAGATTGAAACCAAATAGCCCTGAAGAGTGAAAACATATGAGAATAGATGTGTGAAGGTTACAAGTGAGCTGCCATAAAGCTGAGGGATGAATTTCATTTGTTTCTCATCCAGAAAAAAAGAACATGGAGCAAGGCAATAGCAAATGCACATGACAGAAAATCAAAAGGAAAACAGAATGAATTCTAAAGATTAGAACAGACAAGAATCTCTTGCAAAAGCAACAGATTACACCTAATGCAATTTTATCTAAGTGGCAATGCAAGTACCCCATGTCAAATATATGTGAATATGTGTTTACACACTTATGTAGACACAGAAAATTTTGTGTTGCATGTGGTACAGTCCTTACTGCATGCTTTTTGTATCATTAGTTTTCTTGAAGTGACAGTTTTCAGAACTTACCATTTAGTCTGGCTAAGTTCATTCACAGAGATAGAAAGGGATATATTCTTTTCCTTCCCTTCATCACATTGTGCATTCCACAGATCTTTTGAAGTTCTGTAGCCTCCATGCTCCTGCATCACCAGTGACCTCAGAACTTTTCTAGATTCTGGGTAAGATTCTAAATTTTGGCACCAGGCAAGCCAAGTCACTCCCCTGAATTTACTCTGTCTTTCTGAATGCCTCATATTTCTTTTGGGAACCTGTTGCAAATCAATTCTGTGGCCAATGCCATAAGAATGCTGTATCAATCGTGGATACTCTGGTACCAGCAAATATTTCCTCCACTTCAAAATGATGCTACCTGTGCCATTATTACCATAAATTACCAATAACTACCATTACCTTAAATATCGTGGTACAAATTAGGTCTTTTTTTCCTCACAAATGCAATCCCAGAATAAGATCATCCCTTATCGGCTAAGCTTCACACATCCTCACTGACAAGGAAGCAAGAAATATGCATGAAACGTGCAAGTATTCTTGATTAGTTATTGTCTTGCCACTACACCTTAAATGGTTAACCTTTATATACTTTAATTTAAGCAATGAATATATCATGGCAAACTTCCTCTCAGGCCTCTAGTAATTCATCCCCACACATTCTTGCAGAGGTGTCAGTATGGACTATTGTGTCACTTCATGTTCTCCCAAGAAAATCACCATTCAGGGTTTCAGCTGCATTTCATATGTATGTGTGTGCATATATATTTTCTCTTTTTGAAAAAAAAATGAGATTTCTTACTTTTGCTTCCTGCATTAATACATTTTTTCCCTTAAGCATACAGTATAGTTGGTAAACACTTCAGCAAAACTCCCTCTAAACCTCAAAAAGAAAATGTGCTGCACTTTTGGAAATGTCTATGATTTTCTTCCTACATTAAGTACTCTGATTTTCTTTTATGTTTTTACCGTATTTTAGTAGCACAGCCCAGTTCTGTCATGTAGTTATCCAGTCTCTCTTATCTTTTTTTCAGTACAAACTGATTGCTTTTTCTTTTCTTTCTCATCTCATAAATAACCTCATATGCTGGCCACCGGACATAAAGCCATTAGCCTAAATCAGTCCTCCTTGATTGATCTGTTAAAACTTCCTCAGCAAGTTATATAAACAAGCAAAACTTCTAAATCAATAAAATAATGAATTTGATTATTAAACAAGACACTTACATTCAAATGCTATTTTGAGCATTGCAATTGCTGGACTGCAAGAAAGTAGAGAATGTGAAGAGGACCATTCACCTCACTGGACAAACAGGAAGAAGAAATGCACTAGGATGCATATGGATTATGATAGCATTGCAGCATGATTTCAAAATGCACATCTGGTTCTTCAGTTTATTATTGATGTCAGTCCGCATTTTAGCATTCAAGAGAACCTTTCCAGTATGCCTGCCTAAAGGATAGATAGCCGTTGATCTAGTAAGAGGTGAAACTCCCTTTTGTTTTCTTGGATGACTCAACATCTATCTTTCAGTATAAGGTGTCTCCAGCTACTGAACCATTCATTTTATGCCAAGACAAGTACATTAACTAAGATACTTTTTACAAATATCGGTTCAGAAGAAATGCTTTTAGCTCATTATTAGCTTTTCACTGACAGTAGACCTGGCAATAGCCACCCTGAGTGGTAATTTTTCTTCTAAAGATATAAGACAATTCAGCACAAAGATAGGATGGAGCTTTTTCTCTCCTGCTCTACAAAATTCTGTACCTCGCCCTCTGTTTATATTTTCATAGTGTAGGAAGGTTGTTACAGGCAGTACTAAGGTCATTACTGATGCACCAAATCACCCACTGTCAGAAAGTATATGGCTACTCAATGAAGCTAACAAGAAAATTCAAAAATGTTCATGATCCTCACACTGACTCTCTGGCGTGCACTCCTGCCTTTACCTCAGCCCATCCTTATCCCTGGGGATATACCTGATTCACTGGGCTGGAGCTGCCCTCAGCCGACCCTCTGGCCTGCCCTTCTCCATGGCTGATTCGTGGGGAGACGCTACTGGTCCCACTGCCCTTGCAGCTTTGCAAACCAATGCAAATGCAATCACCAACACATCAAATATGCTAACAATTTATGTACTGGTGTTTAATTTATTTATAAGCCTTTCTACATGTGCTTTTTGGCACATGACCTACTAAATTCTTCCAAGTATTAATCCATTCATCCATTAATCAATCCATCCATTTACAAGATGTGGATAGAGAAGCAAAATTGGTCTAGAACCACAAACAGAGCTGAGGGCCTATATTTCAAATCTGTGTCCTCAAAATGGAGATACTGCTACTCTTGTATCTTTGAAGGCCTGAACTTTCCCACACATCTGTGTTTTCACCCACTAATATTCACCTAAATGTTTCCAGTTGGCCACCATATAAGCCTACTTTCTGACAGTGTTAGGGAGTCCTGTACCTAAGCCCTACCAGAAATCAAAATGTGCCATTTTCCCAGACTCCTGCAAAGCCAATCTAATAATCTCTGATCCCCTAAAATATGTCTGAAAGGTCTGGACAGCTCATATCTGCATAGCCCACAGTCAGGCAGGGTGACAGCGATGCCATACCTGTCCTCCACCCAGGATTGAAGGGCACCTGTAGTATAAATTCCAGCTATCCTTAAAGGAACCTGAATGAAAATGTCCCAGCTCCCCAGATAACGTCCTAATTACTCAGTTATCATGTATTTTTGCATGAGTCTTTCTTAAATCTCTCCTCATTTGGCTAATTCCCCTGCATGAATACAAAAAAGTCTTTGGGCTCTGAACAATATTAAAAATTGAGGATAACAAATTGAACAAATTCCCCTTGTGGAATTCACACAAAGTGATTTGTGTACAGCATCTCAGAAAAAGCTGTAACTTTTTAAAAATAAAATAAGATCCTCTGAATACCATAACTGAAAATTATTTCCGTGGACTTTATTTTCAGCTGCTGGTTGAAGCAGTCATCTCATATTTATGAAACTATTCATGGGTGCTTTCATTCAAGGTAGCCTTCATCTTTCATTTGCTTAAATGCCTTTTCTCATCTGCAGTGAAGGAGATGAAACTAGTCTCCCTTTCTCCATTTTGTCTCATTTGAAGTAATTCTTCAGTCTTCCAGATCACCCTCCAAAAGCAATTCCAAGGGTAGCAGATGACACCTGTGATATCAGGGTCAATTTCTTGTGCTTGGTTTATTTGGAGATATTTCCTCTAAGGCAATTATTTTCTTAAATGAAGTAAACTGTATTTCTTCCTTATTAGGCCCTCAATTCCACACACTGTATATATGCTACATGGGGAAAAGATTCCATAAAAGAGCTCTTACATGTATTTTACATCACTGAGACCCTTTCTTCATAGTGATGGCTTCTGGTTTTATAGATAGCGACAAAGGGACTTCTGAATTGCTGGAGCACTAAGAATTATTCTTTTTTTGTTGTTGTTGTTTTCTTTTTTTTTTAAATAAGGAATATGAATAATTCCTCCTTCCCCTACCCCATGCAGGTTTTGTAGGTTTTGTGTTGTCTTCATCATGTGATTTGATGTTGACCCTACTAAAGTGTTTTAGCTCCTTTGAAACACAATCTAAGAAAAATAAAGCCTAGGGTATTGGCTCGGTAGAAGTTCATTGTTTGCAAATTGAAATTCAGAAGTCACTCTCCTACACAGAACATTATGTTCTCATTTATTGCTGAAAAGTAACAAAGATGAGGTATTTTTGGTTAAGATAGCATGTTTCTGTTATTAGCTAGTGTTGCTTTACATCTAGTATTGAAGAAAAAATATTATATTGTTATAATAAAGTAATAATTAGCCTGATACAAAGCTGATGAAAGTGGTTTGTACACCCATTAAAAAATTACTGCGTTATCCTACATAGCTATACCCTGCTCAAAAATGAACATCTAAATTAAGAAAAAGCATACTGAATATGTCCTCAGAAGACAGGCTTCTGTATCTTATTGCACCTCAAGTTGTTCCAGTCCATGAAACAGATAATCTGTTCCGATTTAATAAGAAAAATTTAATTACACTTCTTGATTTCTACATACATAAGCTACTGCTTTACTACATTTTTTACAGTACTACTGACTGGAGACTTACCTGGTGAAATGAATAGGTATTAATTGGTCCCTAGTTAGTCTCCATCTAATTTCATTGTCAACAGACTTAAGATTCCCTGTTTGCCTCAGTGACATACAGTGCAGTAAAGAGGCTACTGCAGACACAATCGTGCCTGCATTTATCAGGGTACTTGATAGTTGTGTTAATTGGTAATGAAAAATATTCTATCTCTTTAAACAGATGTGAGGGTCTGTAAGTGTATATAAATGCTTACTTAGTAAATGAACCAGATTTATTTTATCCATATTTATTTTAAAAATACTTATTTTTATATTTAGCTATTTACCTCTAGGGAAGCAGTCTGAGTAATTTGGCATGCCAATATAAAAATACTTAAAATTTACTTATTAACCTGTTCCTGACAGAAAACAGTCTTCAAAATTGGTCATCTTTCCTGTTATCTGCAACATATTCAAACTTTTTAGTAGACAGATGAAGTGTTCCTGGAACAAAAAAACCTGAATGTAGGAATGCAGAGTAGGTTGTCAAACCAGCTAACAGCTCAATAATTTTCCAGCTCAATTTTTATGTGGCCAACAGATTTTGATTCCTTCTCTAATTTAGTGTTTTACGTCAGTTTTGATTATCTTTATTTCTATCCTTAGACTATTATTAAGAAGAAAAGGGATTTCTGTTAGAGATCTAATCTTGTTAAGTTGATCAAAGGAGATTTTTTTCTTATGCTCCTTCTGCCTTCCAGTCATAGGTATTTCAGGTTTACCTTAAGAATTGCCCATTACCATTATACAATTTACCAAATTTTTTTTACCTTTTTTTGATGTAATAAATGCATATCCACCCATTGTCACTATCATTTCATGTGCAAATATGTATAAAACCTTAATTCATTGAACTTATCTTTCCTCTTTTACTGAACACTTTATAGAGCTTAGCAATGCTTTGTATTGCTTTTCAGTAACGCCAGGGTCAAAATGGTACTTGAGAGGCCATTTTTCTACATGACCTCTGTTGTTAAATCAAAATAGTGAAGCTGCTAAGCAGTCTTCACACAGTACCAAATAGTTAAAATCAAGAAATGCAGACATACAGGGTGCTCATAAGTACACCTCCCTTTCTGGATGGATTAACTCTAACTATACTCAAACAAATTTTTGGCCAGCTTGCGACTGCATAATATCTTCCAAGTTTATATAGCTTCATATTATTAGAAAGTTGCATTATTACAATGAATGTTTTTACATGCAGTAAAGAAATGGCTTCAACAAAATAAAGCAGCTCACTTGTACTTCACACAGGGTATTGCACACTTTTCATGCCAATGTACTGAATTCCCAACACGCTGCTGGTTTGGTCTATTGATCAACTATTTGATTTTATTTTACACAGATATATAAAGGCTACCTTCACAGACTTTTCAGTCCGTCTCCCTTCACTTATCAACAGTTAGCATGAAAGCATGGAAAAGGCTATAAGGTATGCTCCAGAACATAGCACATTACAACACCCCATCTTGCTGGCATACTAATGAAAGAGTCAGTATTTAAAGGATTTCACCACACTAGCCAAATCCAGGAAGACAGTATGGTGCCAGCTCATACGTAAAAGGCAAGTAAGGCATGGTAAATGAAAAGTCTCTCTAAAGACAACCACTTATAAAGGTAAAAGGTATAAAGAGAAATAAGCTAAATATTTATAAAAGGTTTATTGGCACTTCTAACTTAATTAAAAAATACACTTTTCACATAGACTCCAGAATTATTTGGAAGAAAATTGTTAATATTTGATAGTTTACTTATTTAGGTAATCTAGCTTCTTCACTGATGATAACTTCAGAGTTCAAAGCTTGTGCATAAGACAAACTACCTAATAATTTGTTAGAGAAAATAACTGAAGGCTATAATAATGCCGAGTGACCAAAATGCTGCTTGAAACTTAACAGAGAGATTGAAAATGCTCTTATTTCAACAGTCTCCTCAGTACACCTATAAATTCAAACTTAAAGTTCATCACAGACATTCTTCATGTGCTTGAAAAGACATGTCCACACACAGCTACATGCCTTCAACTCTACAGTGGTTCTCAGTTCAATAAAATACAGAGTCTTGCAAGATCACAGTGTAGACAATACCTGAGTACTTAATTTTCCATTTATTCTTTGGAAATATCAGTTGCAATAGTACAATATTTCTGGCTGTTCTATAGCTCTGAAACTCTCCATAAGCCACTGAACGACTTCTGCTTTGACCTTAATTCAGCTTCCTATTTTTAGCTTCTCTGACTTCATCTGCAGATAAAAGCAAAATTCTTGTTTCTTGGAGAGCTCCATCTTTAATCTTTTCTTCTCTTTTTCTTTAAATCGTGAAATTATATCTCTTCTTCCAAATTACAGGAATAGTTTGTTGTCTATGAAATGGAAATCATGAACACACAAAAGCACTGATCGAGAATGAATGTGTTGTTTTGATTTCAATTTAGATAAACTGTTAATATCTCAACAAAGCACAGATACTGAATTAATTACTTTCAAGACCCGTTGAACCTGAATGGATCCCAGAAAATATTTGGATTTAGATCAAACCATGCATTTCTCTAACAATGTTATTCCATGAAAATATTTCAGTGATCTCTGTATTCTTCCTGTGAAAATAGACGTATTATATGAATATTATAATCCCATCATTCACATTACAGGTTTTGAAAACTTGCTTCATAATACCTTAATACTATGGGTAACTTAAATTTTGGCTTAATATTAGGTACTATTACTCGATGTTTTCAATATAATTTTACTTCCTATGTACACTAACCATGCAGTTTTATTTGAATTATATTCAAGTAAGTGAATTGAAAAGACTTACACTTTGGAGATATCAAATAGTATCTGGTACAGTATTTAAGAGAAATTCCTTGTGTTTCAATCTATCCTCAAGCTCGCGAAACAATCTTGTTCTCAATCCAATTTTTTATGTCGCCCACTTTGATCAAATTGTAACTTGTCTGAAATTCTGATGATTGAGAATAAGCTGTCTCTGATATGTCCATTTTGAGCTGCCCTCAAAAAAAAGTGGAAGGTGAACAAATTAAAATTGTTGTTTGCTGTTCCATAAATTAGAAAAATTACTATTTTTTGACTTAAAGATATAGACTGAACACTATTCTGCATGTGGACTGAATGTAGGATTTCAGTGAGAGGCTCTCAGAGGAAATTTATCTGTTAAAATGAATCTGAAATTGCATTTAAGACTGTTAATTAAAAAGAGATTAGAAAAATTAAGCCCTCAGAAAACACTCAGAATTCAGTCTTAAGAAATTACCAGTATCCACTGTTAAGTTGAGGTCATGCCCAAGAAAAAACAGAGTTTGATTGTCTGGAGTGACAGACACAGTTCTCAGAGCATGTGCTCTGAGCAGACCTTAACTCAGACAGTCCAGTCGCACCACGTATAAACCTAGATTTATATAAAGTTTTCTTTTGCGCTTTTGAAAACATATCCTGCAGCTCTTTTCTCCATCTCTCACATAAGTGAATGAGAAGCAGAAAAAAAAGCATTTTTTTTTTCATACTCAGATGCTTTACGTTGCTAAAAAGCAACAAAAAAAATTGCAGCAGAGAATTGCTTCATCTGGTCTTTGCAATAGTATGACTTATTAGCTTTAACTTTCAAAAGTGACCTCCACTTAACAACTGTTCTCCGTGAACAGCATAAAGCCAATGGTCCTGCACCAGTATGGAGAAACATAGCAATTCATCATTACCTGCTTTTCACTGTTCTCTCTAGTCAGAAAATGTGCAATACCTCTGTTCCATTCTTACAGGTTTTTATTTCCAAGGGGGTGTTTGTTATTGTTCTTTTAAAAAGACAAGCAAGTAGCATACAGATTTTTTATTATTATTACTTTTTATTTTATTTAACCGTCACTGACCACCTGAAAGGGAGCATTTCTAAAGCATTTGATTTTGCTGGGCACTTATCATATAAACAGCAGATAACACAGCTGTGTAGAAACCAAGCTTTTCTCCCCTTCAGCTGTGGAGCACCATAAGAATGCCAGATGACCTATTTACAAATTTAATTGATGTATTTTCATGAATAGATGGTAATGGTAATTATAATACTGCTTGCATAATAAAGACATTTTAAAAAAGATATTCATGCCAAATCAACAGGGATTTAATCAGATAATATAAACAAACCATTCAGCATACCATTTATTAGTCACAATATTCTGTGAAATGGTACTTGGTGCTTTAGGAAACATTAAAAAACACATTTGGAAAAGAATAAACTTCATTAAAATATTATTAGATATAGTATTTAATGCCAAGGGAAGTTAACTTTTAGATCAATGTCCATTACAAGTAGATGGACTGGGTACTGACTGCAGGAAAATCATACACTGATAAAAAACCCTTCACTTCTGTCAAGGAGCTAAAAAGTATTTCTGCTGAAGTCCACCTTTGCACACTTTTGTAAGAAGGAGGTACTGAAAAATGGGCCTTCTGAGAAATCTCTGTATTGCTATATGGTAAACATAGACTTTCCTATATGCAGTGTGTACAGGGAATTTTATTTGTATTTTCAAAGAATACCGTCTGTATTCCTTGTTTCCAAAAAGAAAGTCCCAACTGCTCTGTTCCTTGCTACCTGTGAATGTATAGTGCATAGCTCTTAAATCCAATTAATTTCAAAAGACAAGTATACAAAACCTTGAAATAAGGATTACACTTAGAAGGAAGTCTGAATGGATGCAGAGGGATACAACCTAACTACCTATTGAGCAGTAATTTTTATTTGTACTTTCTGCTACTATTTTGTTCAGAATTCCACCTGTTCTTTTTCACATCAACATACAGTAACAGTAATCCCCATATGGGTAAAATTGTAATAATATATGACCTGTCATTTAAAAAAGAATCTATAGATCAGCTGGTGCAGTGTCTGAGAAAGTCCGTGGATTAGTTTAAGAAATCTGTGCTGTGTACCTCTTGAACATACCATTTTATGTACATATTACATTCCATCTATAACAGAAGGAAGCAGAAGCTTCAGATCACAAATTCTAGAAGAAAGAGAAGGAATTAGAACATTTGCTCACTTGTATGTCTCAGCATTAGAAAATTAGATTAGAAAATAATAGTTTCTCTTATTTAGCAATAGTTTAGCACTGACATGCAAAAAAAATTTCAATTCTGAGATTACAGAAGTGCTAGTTGTTGCTTTTAAGGCCCAGTATTATGCCAGGACAATAAAATGCTATGAATTTGGATCTGTCTCAGAAACGTCAATTCCTTACAGAGCCTGTAAATGCATATCATGGCCCATTTCAACCTCAGCTTCATAGGGCCAGCTCCCACCACTCCATAAATGCTGCAGGGAGAGGAACTGTAATTGCCACTCTCTCAAAGGAATTTGTGCAAAGAAAGAAAACTGACTGCCTTTCTCTTCACAGGAGGTACAGGCAAGTCATAACTCTGTCCCATTTTCTGTTAGGAAAATTTGCACCATTCCCCTTGCACAGGCACAGTGTTCTTTAATAAATATGCACAAATGCAAGTTCAAATTATGACATATCTTGATGTGGAAATGCAGCCACACTTTCCTACATAACCAAATCTGAGGGTAGCTCTTTCCAAGAAGTTCAGGAAATTGTTGCTTTGTAGATAGAAGACTACTATCTTCAGGTGGTGTGACAGATGGCCCCACTCTGACTGAGTGAACAGCACTTTGGTTCAGGCATCATGGACAAGGAGTCCAGGAGAGCTGGCTGAAATCAGCCCTGCTGAGGAAACCATGAGAATTGTGGTAGGCCATATCTTCTCAGGAATGAAGGAATTTAGACCATGTCTTATCAGGAACTAACAATACCAGCCTGAACTGTGACTAGACAAAACTAAAACTCTACAAAACTACAGCGGCGCACTTGCACATACACCAAAGAGGAGTTTGACTACAAGTCAATCACTTTATGCTATAAAAATTTGAGTCCCCCCTGAGTCCACTGAGCTCTCCTGTACAGCAGCAGGTTGTGTGGTGGTCATCTCCCCTCTGAGCAGGGATGCCTCTGAAGGTTACTCCTCGAGGCTGAGACCCCTTACCCAGCATCTGATACCTATAAGGAGGTAAGCAACATTCTACATCAGGCCTAAAAGTATATTATATGCTACTGACATTTATATATCCAGCTATAGCCTAATTATTAGAAATGTAGTTAAGTAGTAGAGTGTTTGACTGCCACCTATTTATTGCTTAGTTATTGTTAAATCATTGTTATATCACTGTTTAATTACTATTCATTTATTGCTTAGTCACCATGAATTATCATTTATCATTATTCAATCATCGAATAATTGTCATATGATCATTGTTTACCAATTAATAAAACCTCTTAGTTAACCCCATAACAATGACTTTTAATAATTCACCTGTGACGGATAGTATCAATAACTTTCCCAAGGAGGGAAATGGAAAATAAGGTGCTTAGTACTTCAACTCCTGAGCTACCCTGGTCACCAGGACACTCTCTTCTGAGTCTGTACAAGGCCATGGACTACTGTTCTCAGAAAGATGCCAACTGTCCCTGATGCAACTATAAACTAATTATGAATGAGTTTTTATTGAAATGTCTAAAGACAGAACAAAATGAAAGGCCAGTGAGGACAAAGCACTTTCTTCACACCATGATTTGGTTAAAAAGCATTTTCCGGTATACAGTTCACCCTACATTTCCAAAGGGTGATTCAGAGATCTTTTGAATGTTTTGAAATTAACTGTAACAGAAAGAAACAGGAGAATTGTGGGGTAAGTGATGATGATGATGATAATGATTACTACTACGACTATTACTGCTGCTGCTGCTGCTGCTGCCGCTGCTATTTATTATTATTATTATTATTGTTCTTTAAGTTACTTATCAACTTATTAAGCCTGCCACTTTAAAAACCATTTGGTGCAAAAAGACATGGAAGTGGCAACAGTTTATAATACGGCAATGTTTTTCAATGTAGGAAAAAATTCAGCGTATCTTTTCAGAGATGTAGCACATACATCAAAAGCTATTCTAGCTTATTCCTCAAATGCCAGCGGTGAATTAAAAGTTCAAAATCTATAGCTTTAGTTTTATGTTTTACTCATCTTTTACTCCATTTTTTTTGGAACCAGACTTAAGTGGGCTTATGAACATCACTAGTAATATCTAAGATCATTGTCCTCCTAAACTGAAAGTGAAATCCAAAATTTGTGACCAGAATATGGCATAAGAAAGTGGATACAAGTATAGATCAGGTAATAGTCACCAAATTTAAAGCGATGCAGAGCTTTCTTAAAAATCTTTCCCAGTTCTTCAGTAGTAACAGAAAGATCTATTCACTAGTTTTCTGGTTTTGAAAACTTTATATAAAATCACTGCTACAAACTGCTTCTGAAAATGACCCAACAGATATTCAGAATACTGAGAACAAATAAATTTTACGCTGTGCTAGTATATTAATTCCCTTTTTCTTTCATAGTCATAACTGTTTTCCAGATCGTTATATTATATAGTGTATTTGGCTAGTGATATTAATGAATTATTATACTTTCAAATGCCTCCATTTATTTTACAAGAAAAATTTCGCCTATGATTCTCATCCTCAACAAGGATGACAAAGACTGTTTTCTAACCTTGAGTCAAATATTAAGGTCTAAAGATATACTTTAGCTACTGCTCTGGCCAACAGACTGAAGACAGAGATACAGATCTGCAGAGCTAAGGGAATAAAGTAGTAGTTTGCGCTATGTAGATTCTCTAATCCAGATTCTGTAGATGAAAACCAATCACATCCAAGGTGAACTGAGCACAGATGAAGGACTTGAACATTTACAAATGTGTTACAGCTGCACATATGCTGTGTTGTGCATGACAGAGAATGAGCTTGGGGAAAAAAACAGTAAAAGTTTTCAAGAGGAAATGGGTAATTTTCTGAAAAATTATGGCATGACCCAAGCAATATCATATTTTTTTTTTATTTGCTTCTCTTTGTTAAATGTTTGCTAAGTGTGCTAAGTGCACAACACTTAGCAGTGAGTGAACTCACTGACAAAGCAGTGAGTGAAACCAATGTCAAGAGCAATAACATGGAAGTGGTTGTAGATTGCAAAGACAGCTGTCTGTTGTGAGGGAAGATTTACAGTAGTGAGGATGAAACAAATCTCAGCTCTTTAAGATGTCACCCACTATAAAGTTGCAGGCATTTCATAGGCATCTGATTATAGCATCTTGGCAGTGGGGGGAGAGGGGAAGGGGTACAGATCAAAGCAGATACAAAACAAGATTATAATAGGAGCTGGACCATTATTAGGTAAAGTGCTTTTTGACCTAATACTTTTTACGTTTCAATAATATGTGCATGGCTAACAAAAGGTTCAGTCCTAAAGTATTTACATAGGTTTAATTACACTAGACTTAAACGCAGTTAGCTGTTTGGGACTTGGCGCCCTGCCATTTGGTCATCAGCACATTGTGGTGTCCTACCGAAAAACGCTTCTGGTAGCCTGAAAAAGGCAGAGTTGTGTAAGCAATACCCCCACCTAGCGATGAAACCGTAACCTAACTGGAACTGCGCTTGGTCCCCTGCCTGAGACAAAACCAGGAGCACCTTCTGCTCTGCGATGGGAGCAACAGCTCATTCAGCTTCGACAATCTGCAAATATAAAGTGCATGTGCTGTATGTATAAGGCTTTCAAGTATGTTCTTTCACTCGGCTAAAAATATATGGTCATCAAAATTCACATATTACAGCTCTAAGCAGAAAGTTGCCAAAATATGCCAAAAAGTTGAGAAGTTATAAATGTTGAGTTTTAAATATACCCACTGAGAGATATGAGGTCATCTCAGAATAGGTAAACAATAAAACTCCAGGATAATACCTTTGTTTTATTGCACTAGCCTACCCTTGAATATAATGCCTTCAAGCAATATTTTGTCATTTTTATTGCAAAACAATCTTAAAATCACTTCTTGATCTCAACTTTGGACTTGTCAGCTTTTGCAAGCAAACTAGTCTTGAACACATACACAATCACTGACGATTAAGTAGTGATGCAGCATTTATCAAAATAAGTCCCATTTTTCATGGTTTTAGCAAGCCTATTAACTTAAAAAATAATGCAGAAATTGTCAGTTTCCAAGGACAGCTTCAATAATATTTAATTTAATCCATGAGAAGATGATACAATTGAGTCAGATTTTTTTGAAAAGTGCTACTTCAGAATATTGTGAATTTGGTAATTCCAAAAATTGCAATCCATTGACCTCTTGAGTGTTTCTCCTATCACTAAGCCTACCCAGAGGCTAACTATATATTTAGCTACAGACTATGACCTACATGAAACCCCAAATATTGTTTCTGTTTAGATTGATCCAATGCTGCACTACGAAACCACATCTATTACTTCTATGAAATCTGATTCTAGGGCTTTCTTCCTTGTTCTTGTCCAGAAGAGCCCCATTTTATCAGCTAAGATGGGTACAGTAAGTATCCATAGCCAGATCATTTTTGGGGTATCTATTGTCCTGAGAGAGGGGGGAAACTGCTAGGTAGTCTTTATTTCTGTTTTTCATATAATATTTGAATATATATATATATATGTGTGTGTCTATGTGTAGTCCCTCAGGCTTACTGAATGCCTTAGGGCTTACTGAATGTTTCCATTCTCTGTTGGCGTTCTACTCTCTGGTGATCCATATTTTAAAATTAATTAGACTGTGAAATAAGGCATCTTCTATTTCTGAGGTAAAAATGCAAAACTTGCTTTCCTCATATAATTTGTATAATATGGAAATATGTCTGACAGCTTCTGCTCCCCTAGCACTGCCAGGCAACCCAAGTAATTTTCTCCTCAGCTTCCATTGCATGAGTGGATTTTATCATGGATTTGTTGGGGCATGGATAGGGAAACTGTACGTTTTCCCCAACTCTTCAAATAGAATAAAATATATGTATTATAAAATCAGATAACAGCCACAGATATGTCCTTAGTGGCTTAAACCAGATATGGCTTAATCAGCTACAGTCTTCCAGGTAACTGTACTCTCATGGGTGAGGAAATCTAACTTCAGACAGCTGCACTTCTGAGAGCTGTGAACTGCACAGTGGAATAATCATCATTCCATAATATTGACTAGAACACACTGTAAGTTGTCCTATCTCCATAAACCAACACATAAGCAAATAAGAAAAGATAAAGAACATTGCATGAAAACACTGATACTTTTATCAAATGTAATTTAGATGAAATTATTCTTCACAGTGAATTATAAGATCTATTTTATTAATGCACTGTAGACTTGGTACATTGTTTGATACTGTGTTTTTCTAATCATTATTCTAAGGCAAGGCTAGTAATGTGACAGTACACTTGAAGAACAGTGAAGTTTTTAATGCTTTTCCGGCTACCAACTAGCAAGGTTCTATATCTTAGATACAATTATGTTATTTATTGTTACTTGGTGGTCTAAAATAATTAATCAGACAATGACTACACTTAATATCTCAATTGAATTTCAGTTTGTTCCACAAATTTCAGACAGAAGCCTGCTTCCTCCTGCCTCTGCCTCTGCTCCTTTCCAAAATATCACACATCTGTTGCAGACTTCCCAGAAATCTGCCAATTTCAGACTACTTTGAACTGAGGATGAGAGAAAAAGCTTTCATGGGTAATGTCCTGCAAACCACCATGTCTCATATATCAGTTGGTAGCATCTGTGGCAGAGAAGAGATTTAATTCCTGATAGGACATTTAGGACTTTATGGGTCATAACAAACATCTTAAATTCCACCTGGAGACCATGAGGCAGTTACTATAAATACCATAGACGTACATCAACACTCCCAGTAAAATACCCTCTCAATACTAAGTGACTGTTATGTACTGCATCTTTGTCAGCTCCAAAGAGATTCTAAGGTAAAACGCCATGAAGAGTATGCTTTTACAATCTAAGAAAATTACTCCCCCTCCCCTCAAAAAAAAGAACAACAAAAAAGTCTAAAGAACATAACATAAAGTAGCATAAATCTGTCTCAAAAAAAATCCTAAAGAGACAAAGAGACAAATCTGAGAGACAAGTGCCAAAAATGCTCACTTCCATAATAGGATCTTCAGATAAAGATGGAGAATTTATGCTGCCACTGATGAATATTTATGTGGGCTGACAAATGCCTCCCTCTTTGGTAAGTGAATACGCACCCACTATTGTCCAAGTTTCATCTAGGATGTGTCTTCTCCCACCTTATGTGGCTTGTGAGTTGTATCGCTGTCAGACAGAGTCAAGGCAGATGATAGTTCTGCATCACTGGAGCAAAGAAAATGTGCTTATGTTGTCTGTTGTTAAATACCCTGTGGCAGCTGATACGGATAGATGTTTGTTATCCGAATCTTAAGACAGGGTGCTGCCATCTAAAAACTACTGGATGCTCCCTGTGTTGGATCATTTTTGTCTTTATTTCTTTATTCCAAAAATTTTCGGTTTAAGTCCTTATGACTCATTCGAGACACTTATGACTGTTCTGAAATGTAGTTGCCTTATTTTGGGTCTTTATGATCACTTTATGATCCTATTGTACCAACACTTGCCTCATTGGTCATTGATCAGTATGTATGAACAAATACAAATGGAGGCAAAATCTTTGGATGAAGAAGTTTGCAGTGTTAGTTCTGTTTTGTGACTGAATTATGTCAATTTCTTAATTTAGCCAATTTAGTAAACTTATCTATTTATTTATTTATTTTCCAGACAAAAGTTGCCCATGATCTTAACTCTTTCAGGAGGCTTTTTTTAAAATTTTAAGGGCAAGTACAAAACAGCATCTATTTTTACCCCTCCCTGCAGCTGTATTCCTTCGCTTTTTTCACTACACCACTGCAAGTGCTTTTTCTGCACATATGGTTCAGAACATCTTCCAACTGTTTTGAGACTCTTGAAATACCTCAGCACCTGCCACTGCAACTTAAATCCTGCTCCCTCCTGTGTACACATAAATATTAAGGCACATATGGCACTTTGTCAGTCACGAACATTTCGTCTATGTTATTGTATGCACTATCTTTTGCAGAGTGATAATTTGCTTTCAGAAAGCTCTAACATTCATCAGATCATAAATTCACATACACGTATCTCCTCTTGAGATGTCCAGAACTACTACTGTGCTTCATTAACTGGAACAAAAAAAAAATGTTTACTTCACATAGAGAAAGACGGAGAAGCTTTGTGCTATTATGTTGAGGTTTGGTCCAGATTGGCCAATGATGAGATGACAGATGCTCTCCCCCACCTCTCGCTCTGAGGAGAGGAGGGAGAGAGAGAAAGAGATTTATGAGTTTAGAAGGAACTAAACTACTTTAATGAAAAATTAATAATAAAATTTAAAAAAATATGAAATAGATACAATATATACAAAACACACCAAGCTCCCAGGATGACGATCATGTCACCAACCGGCACTGGAGAAGTCCCAGGCTGGACCCAGCAACAGACCGGAACTGGATTCTGGAGTCAGGTATGGATGGACTGGGAACAAAGACAGACGAACAGACAGAGCCCTCCTCAGACGCCAGCCATTGAAGAAAGAGGCTGACCCTTTGATCCCTCAGCTTTTATACCGAGCATGGGGAAGATGGGATGGAATACCCTGTTGGTCAGTTTTGAGTCACCTGTCCTGTCCACTCCTCCCCAGAGGTGTGACCCCTCTACGCTTTTCCACTTCTGACCCTCCAATGGGTCAAATAATGAAGTTAGCTGACCTTGGTTGTTATAGCAATAAGTATGAGCAAGAGTCTCTCTTCATACCAATCCTTGGCTTATAAATCAATGTCTTATCATTCTGAGAGCAAACAGTTTCTGCGCAATATGCTGTTAATTTCAGAGAGTTAGAAGAGGCTTCACTAAAAAGTAAAATTATTGAACAGAAAGTTGGTTCTGTTTTACCTCAAACCAGGACATATTACTGGAGAAAAGACTGTCAGAGCCTGCTTAGCAGGTATGTCATTTTGCGGATCAGATTTTAATAATGTGGTACAAATGTTGATTGTTCTTTTTTCACTTTTCTTCAAAAGCTTGAAATATAGACTCTTCTGTTTTGCAACATCAGTGATTCAATGGCAAAAGCCACCTTTGTTCAGTTTCAAAATCTCCATAAACTTCAGTGTTTTATGGTTCCAAACTCAACATGGTAACAACCTCAATTCTCAAATATTCTAATAATAAGTAAGTGCAAAATGTGTATCCACATCTTCAATGTTTTCAGAATTAGGGCAGCAGTGTTGAAGAATATTGATAATGCATAAAGTGAAGTATAAATAGTTTTCTACAGAATTAATAGACAATTTCAACAACTTAAAAAAGGAAAGATGAGAAAAAGAAGACAGGAAAAAAGAATTAAACATTACATATGGTGTTTGATCATGAAAGGAAACATAAATGGGCTCACAGTTTTATATACACGTACTGGAAAAATGTATGACCTATATTGACTACACTGGTTGGTTGTTACCTATGACACAGGCACATGCAAGTGATCTTATCCCAGCCACAGTGAAGGATCTTCAGACAACAGTATCACAGAATATGACATATAACAACTCAGTATCATTTGTGGATTTCAAACAGACTTTTTATTTAGTGTGCATTAGTGCTGGGTTGGTTTTTTGTTTTTTCCTTTTCTTTTCTTTTTTTAAACAGAAATGAGAACAACACAGCAATTCCTAAATAGTTCACTTACATCATACAGTAGTTCATATTTTTTTGCAGTTTGAACCTGACTTTAATATGGAAAATATTAATTATTATTCCATAAAAACATTTGCATAGAACAATTCCCTTACCATTTATGATATCCTAACATTTTACACAGTTAGTTATATGAACATCTGTGCAAAAGGAAAATTTATTTTGATATTGTGTACTTAAATTTTCCTTCGAACTATATGGGGGAAATTACATCTTGCAGAGATAAAGTTCGTATGAAATTTTTATTTTAAATATTTTCTATTGTGTACCTAAAAACATAAAACAAAAATAATGTGAGATTAAACTTCTTAGCACTATCAGAAGTCTTTTTTTCCTCCTGAAGTTCTGACAGAACTCAACATCTTAAAGCAAGAGATTTTGATTCTTTGGATTCTAGAAATGTTCCTCGTAAATTCTACTCTTTACAGACATAACATTTTACAAAAAAAGGAATATTACTTATGATCTGAATTGAATATTCTGCAGAATTCAGGGACAGGACATAGTTTGAAAACTGAGAAGTTTTGAGTGATGGACTTTTCTGACTGTATGATTAACAACTAAAACTATTTTTATAAGAATCATTGAAGAAAAATTATTTCCCTTATTTAACTACTCTTTCCCAAATCTATGATGTGTCTAAATGCAAAAGTCTATGTTTCTTAAATTTGAAGCTTGTTTTTATTCAATATCGATGTTTTGGAGATGAATCGGTATTACTTGTCTATTTTCTTTACTCATGGATGTTAACAACTGGGTAGAGATAGAAATATTTTTTTAATCAGGTTTGAGGGCAGCATCTTATTCTCCTATTATCTAGCATAATAAATAAAATAAAGTTGATTAACGAAGCAACATGTTGATTGGAAAAGGAAATTGAGAAAGTAAACATATGAGCAGGGAATACTTAGGACTATATATGATTAAGCTCACAATACTCTTCAGTCACTTAGCTTGCCTTCTGCATAAGAAGGCATAATTAGACCCTGGTATTGTTTGGCATGACTCCCATGCCTAGGCACAATGTTTTTCTGCTGGTAATAACTTCTTAAAGGAAATATGTGTCAGTTATCCCCACAACAGGCCATCATAAAATGACTGGACAAACTTCTTAAAGGTAGAATATATTTATGACTGGAGCGCTGGTATGGAGGAATACAGGTTCCTTAAGAAGAGTCCAGCAGAGGGCTACAAAGATGATAATGGGAATGGAGCACCTTTCTTCTCAGGAAATGTTGAGACATGGGTGTCTCTCTAAACAGGCTGGAGAAGAGAAGACTGCGAGGGGACCTCATCAATGCTTATAAATATCTAAAGGGTGCGTGTCAAGAGGATGAGGCCAGACTCTTTTCACTGGTGACCAGTGACAGGACAAGGGGTGACGGCCACAAGCTAGAACAAAGGAAATTCCATCTCAACATGAGGAAAACTTCTTTACCTTGAGGATGACAGAGCACTGGAACAGGCTTCCCAGAGAGGCTGCAGAGTCTCATTCTCTGGAGACATTCAAAACCCGCCTGGATGGGTTCCTGTCCAACCTGCTCTAGGTGACTCTGCTCTGACAGAGGGGTTGGACTAGGTGATCTCTGAAGGTCCCTTCCAAACCCTACCATTCTGTGATTCTGTGACCCTGTAGAGAAGAGGTCCAAGAAAGCTGGTGAGTATTCGAGGATCACCACCTGCAAACTCAAGAGCACCCCATCTTGATGAGCAGGAAGTCAGGCAAAATGCCAGGAGGCCTGCATGGATGAACAAGGAACTCCTGGGAAAACTCGAACACAAAAGGAAGCATACAGAAGGTAGACAAGTAACCTCCAAAGAATACAGAGACTCTGTCTAAGCATGCAGAGACACAGTTACGAAAGCCAAACCTCAGGTAGGCCAGGGAGGTTCATGAGTATCCATCCTTGGAGACATTCAAAAGCCATCTGGACATGGTCCTGGACAACTAACTGCAGACGATCCTGCTTGAGCAGGAAGGTTGGACCAAATGACCTTCAGAGGTCCCTTTCAACTACAATCATTCTGTGATTCTGTGATTTGAAAATATGTTATTTGGCTATGCAAGGACAGAAAAAGGCAAATGCTATTTTAGAAAAAAATAATCAATGAGCTATTGCCAGTGTTAATAGCAATTTTGTTTCCTATTCCAGGTGTAGCTTTATGCAGTGCCACATGCAACTTGTCTTTCCCCAAGTAAATGGCCACACATTATATCTACCCTGCCCGAGGTCAAATCAACAGCCAGTTCAATTCCAATACACATTCTGGACTTTCCATTGAAAAGGACAGCTTAATTTTTTGCTTTATACTTAAATTAAAACTCCACACCTCCTAAGATAATCACTCTTCCAATTCCTAAAACTCATGCAAATAAATAAATTCTCAGACACTGAGGGTATCTTACACTATTATAGGATAGAGACAGTACCCTCTGTGTGTGTTTTTTGTGTCTCCTTTTCCTCTTCCTCTATGGGAAGAGAAAAGAGTTCAAGCACAATTTCTAGAAGCAATTGTTTCACATCTTGGTCTCATACACGAAGGAAGTACCTCTCTTTTTTTTTTCTCCTTTTAATATATTTTTAATTGACTTCACAGTGAATCAAATACAGCTAAATCTACCTCAGCTGATTTTAGAAATATTATGAGAGATGTTTAAGACAAATGTGTTGTACAAAGATGTAGGATGAATCACAGAACTAGTTACATTAATCTTTAACTAAATTTGGATTACTTGAATCATAGTCTAAGTCATGAAGTAAAACTCTGCAGATCTCTAAACAACCAGGACTCAACAGCCTACTGTTTGGTATATTACATATAGACTCGTTAAAAAGAAATTTAAGAAAGCATTGAAGCAGTGTTTCTTGATTAAAAAAAAATAATATATTATTAAGCTGGCCTGCCATTTCCCAGTACAAGGCAAACAACAAAAACAGATGAAATATAAAAGCTAGCAATCTTCATCAAGCTTAGACTGAAGACTGCAGATCGCAGGAGAGGGGACTGCATAATTCATTCCAAGGCATGGCTGCTGTACAAGATGCTCCTAGTGAGCAGCCTGGCTTCACATAATGAGTTCACCATTTTAAATAAAGTTCTTTAGACACACAACAGTTCTGTGGCAGAAAGGGGGGTCCAGGAGGGGTTAAATGTTGGACAGTATTTACAGTTGGTCAGAAAATTCTCTTGTGAATCATTTTTATTCTCTCTGTGATTTTTGCTTTTGTTAAGAAAAATCTTTACTGTTGGGCAATACACAGGAGTGAGCTGTTTAGATACCTCCCTTGTAATCAGCAATAGCAGGATATAGCTTGCCTATAAAGGACTATATTGCATAAGCACAGCCAAAAGTCTCTAATGTGACAAAAATTGCAGCCTCTAAAATGCCCTAACATCGTTCTGCCAAGCTACTTGTATGTACTAGGATTATTTCACCACACTGCAGTACTTACAGTACAAAACAAAACTTTTAAAGTGAGACCTGTTTTCCAGAGAACAAGAAGTTAGGATGCAACATGCGAAACTGTTTCACATTTCCTTCCCTTCCTTCACTATCGGAGGATTTTGTTCCAAATCTGCACTTCTGAGTTCCTTACACTGATGCAGAAAACCTTTTCTCATACCCACTCAGAAACTGAGCTGCTTTGTCTCAGTGCATGAGGGGGTAAAGGAGAGATGGGGGAAGAGTGTGGCACACACGTGCCTGTGATCAATCGCACTGTTATTGGACAACTTAACTACTTCTGTGTCCTGTGACTGCGGCCCTGCGGGAAAATTGTCTTTAACAAGAGAACACAGTGTCAAGAGTGAAACTGTACTTTCCAGTCTGCTCCTTGCTGTAACGGCACTTTAGCACAAAGGTTTACCATGAAAATTTTCAAACTGAAAAAGGGCAGCTATTTACTCAGCCCTATCCATGAGCCATTTTAAGGCTTCCCCCTGTAGCTGTAAGAGTGTTTTGCTAAGAATAGCCAGTTTTTTCTTCTATTTTGCTTCTTAGAATAGTATCTTACTGTGTTTTTAAAAAAGAAGGATAATACAGTTTTCCTCTCTAGCCATCTGTGAATGGTCTTGAGGAGCAGTTCCTCTCAGTTTCACATTGTATTATTTATTTGCACCTTAACTAGCTAATCGTGCATGAGTTGTGGTATTCTAGAAACACAGTCAATCAGTTCAGTAGCTAGTAAATGCATTTGGTTTTATTCTTTTCAACAAGGATTGATAAGTACATTTGTGTATGGTGTGGGATTTTGTCAATGATTTAAATGGTACTCACTATGCCGTTAGTTGATTAGGATCAGAAAAATCAGAAATAAAAAGCTCAGGTCAATGATATCAATTGCATCATAAGATTGTAATAGTCCTCTGACAATGAAGACGTGAGCCATCAAGCTGACGCAATAACTAAGTTTTGCCAAAATGTCAGAATAATCATACAAAGTCATTTCTATAATGATAACAGCAGTTATTTGGTTTTATTTAAATTCAAAATTATTTTGTTCTGGCATGGAAAAAAGGTTTCTGGAACTGCACTGTTCTGGAAGAGGGTTCGATTACTGACTTTCTTCCTTTATTTTTTTATTTACAATGGATTTGCTGTCCTACCAGACGGACAGAATATTGTATAGCAAGCAGAAGAGTGAGTAGGTTATAAACTTCTGTTCTAACGGGATCACCAACAGTCAGAGGTGACGGTGGAAGTAGATTTAACTCAAAGTTTGCAACAGTGGGTAGAAAGATTTTTCCTCTCTTCTGCACTAACAGCTCTTAATATCCACATTTGACTGACAAATAACTACCTCTCTTGATTCCCTCTGTGGAATTTTCATGCAAATTCTGCTGCAATGATCTCCCTGATTTTTGGACAGCTGCATATTTATTGCATGTCCTTTTTCAAACCCTGCTTAGACTGCTGATGATCTAAAATCAAAATTCATCATGCTAACCTGCACTAATTGCCATTGCTTTCTCAAGGTGCAGACTGTTCCATGTACCTTTTTGTTCTCTCTTTTTGTTTAGAACATGATCTGTCTTTCTCTGTGGTTGCTCAGTAACTTACATAACATGATCCTGCCTCCTCAGTGGCAGCGTATATAGTTATTCAATGATAATAAGTAATTTTGACACAACACAGGAAGGAATTCCAAGAACAGATTCAAATGATGTTGTGTTAATAAAACATTTCACAGGACACAAAATATAGATTTTTTTTTTTTTTATAAAAGCAGTTTCTTCAAATGTAAACATAAATTTTTTCTTATTTGACTATAAAAGCTGATGTTTAGCTAAGAGGTCGTAACATTTCTTTTTTTTTTTCCTAATGCACTACTGTGGTTCTGAGTAAAAGGGGATGAAGTCTGCATTGACATAGCTGTTAGTGGCGTGGGTTGATAGCAGTGTAATAGAACTTCCCTAGGGTTATTTAATACAATTAAAAGCTTAGGCCTGCTTTCAAACAGCATCTTACAAAAATGTCTAGTGTTTGAAATACAGTAGTATGGCATCCTTTCAAGCGTCAATCATACATTCCAGGGTCATGGAATACTTATCCACCGCTCAAAATTTAGCTTTCAGCTTTTTAAATGATATGTAAATTATCACATTAGTAAAAACCGTGCATTTCTCACCATTACAGCTTCTAATCAAAGCTGGATATTAAGGCCCAGATTCTTCTTCTCAACAGGACAAGTTAACTACAGCACATTCAGATTCTTTACTACACCTGCATGGAATGGAATTTTTTTCCAATAAGAATTCATTTTGGCTTAGGCCAATGTTATGTTTCAGCAGACAGACACATGGGGATTACATGTTGCTCTTTATTAGCCAAGAATTTCTAGTATTTTTTTTTAATTTGATCTTTTTAGTAAGACAACAGACAAAAGGCACTGTTCAAATCTCTAAAAGCACTGGGAAAAAAATCAGTGATCACTTCACAAAGAGAATAGGGAAGGGAAAGAAGGGCTTCTTTTGTTCATTAAAACCACTGTGATTCCAATAATCAAACTTGCAGTGATTTGCAAACAGTGCATCAGGACAGCTGAGGGGGTAATAAACAACAGCTGGAGGTTTTGGCAGAGGCAAGAAAATCCTGCAGCTGTGTTATCAAAAAAAAGGTAACATAGAACTCCAATTTTAATAAGATTGTAAATATTTTTCTCTTCCTACACCTTGCACACATTGGTTAAGGCTGAACAGTCTTTTATTTTCCCATTTCTCTAAAAATGTTTGTACACAAAGTATTTCCTTTCTTCAAACTAATGTTTCCATAGCAAACAAGTAAATGCCAGCATCTCTTCTTGCTGTAAACATAGGCAATATTTTCCTTCCAATGTAAGTTTTGCTCAAGAAAGGTCTAATTTAAACAATGTAGTGAGACTCTCAACATCTCTGACTTCTAACTTGAGCTAGAAGTCTACCTTAATGAAAACGAACAAAAGCAGCAGTCAAAATTTTTCCACTAAGTAAAACAAATCACAGAGTTTTACCACAGAAATCACAGCAGTGACAAATCTACTACTTGACTTGGAAATTAGAGGCATATACCACATGCAAGCTGACAGACAGTGTTTCTTTGCAGCATGTTATTTCATAGGTTTTTCTTACTGCTGAACACCTGTAAATACTGATCACACAACAGAGAATCATTTAGGTAGGAAGGGAACGCTAGAGCTGTAGTCCAACTCCTCTGCTCAAGCAGGGTCAGCTAGAACAGGTTGCCCGGGACCCTGTCCTGTTGGGTTTGGAATATGTCCAGAGGTGGTTATCTACCATGACCTATCCACCATGTAGGGTGGGCAGCGCGTCCGTTTGACAAGTCTTCATTGTTCCACAACAGTAGCACTGAACATATAAAGTGAGAAGCTTCAGCGTCCAGTGTATTTTCCATTTCACTAGCTGAAACTGCCATTTCAATAGAGGTTTGTCACATGAGAAAAACATTCTAACATTTGTAGACTTTCAAACATTTTTCAGGTATTGACACAGATATACACATGAAACACAGAATAATACTGTACTGTACGTTAATATTCTGTGACTTTCAATATTTTTGCGATAGAGTAACTGGAATGTTTATCCAAAGGATAATGAAACTACATTGCTTGGAAATACTGAGAAATAGGTTTATTTACTATTCTCATGGCCACTAAAACTTCAAGATGTAATGGAAGGTTCTGAAAGGACAACGTACTGTTTTAGCTGGAGAACATTTACAGAAAGGGAAGCAAGAAAAATCCCTCATAAACCTCAACTATCACCTAAATATACCACCTTAAGTGATGAAGTATCGTTCTTTTTATGCTCATTTTTTTCTTGGTGATGACAGTTAATGAAGATGCCAATAGTGCCTGTACTTTTGTGATGAGGATTTCTTTCTACTAAGAACCAGTCTGAGATCTCCCTTTCCTTCTCTGAGGAGAGTGGTGTTTGGATATTCACTCAGGTGGAACCAATAATTTCTCAGCCATAAAATACATTTTGCCTTTACAACCTAAGAAGCAAAAGCGCATATTTTACACACCTTCAGCAGTAAAGAAAAGTAAATAAAACAAACAGAACAGACTACCCCGAAGCATAGCTCTGAATCATTTCAAATGGTTCATTTGACTCAATCTTAGTGCATTCTTGTGGAGCTAAGGAAGTTGACCTAATCACAACTAATCTCCATTATGCGATCATCCTGTTTAGCCCCGCTTCTTTGATCCTCTTTCACAAACACTTATTACCTACAATGTTGCTATACCAAACCATCTGCCTGGTTTCCAGGGTTACATTTACAATAAGGGTGACTTTGTGCTGCCACTGTTTTAACAAGTGCTTTTTCCATTGAAATTATTTATTCTTTGGTTTTCCCAGATGAAATATTTCCACATTATTCAATGGAGTATTTAAATAATTTAGTCATTAAACAAGAGCCGCTCACTGAAAATTTTCACTCACTTGAAAAATACAAATACATACAATAAAAGGAGAATATAAAACTCAAGGTAAAAGTCCAAAAGGCCCAGCGTAGCAGCAGCAACCCCTCACATGCACTAACTTCCATCCTGGAACCTACACAAGAAAGCAGGATCTGAACTGCAAATAGTAAAATACAAGTACAACAGCAATACAGAAAGAACTGGTGAGAGGAAACAGTGATCTCTCTTATTTTCACATATAAGTTAGTTAAAATAATATAATTATATAAATGGAGAGGAAGGCAGGCAAAAAAAATGGAAGCATCTGAGTAAAATATCTGATATCAGTTTTAACAGTTTGTGCCATGCCCTCACCTACCCCTAAGCCCTATGGCTTATATGAACAACCGTCAAACACTCGCCTACACATACAGCAGGTAAAATGACACAACAATTTTTAAAACCTTTTTTATATATACTCTTCAACTTTATTTCATACAAGTATATTATTATAATTATCATAGGATTAGTTGCGTTCACACCACAAGGCTTTGATAGGGAACATCACCTAGGAATTGCATTTCAATATCGAACTATGTGCATTTTGCATTTGACTGCTCTCTATCAAGTGTGCCTGAAAACCCATTTTAACAGTCCTTCTTGCAGCATAGTGTCCTGGCTCCTCTGAATTCTTTAACGAAAGTTCTGTTGGTTTTCATGGAGCTAGACTTTCATTCACAGTATTTCATTATTCCCAGAAACAGCTAGGTTGTGTCACCAGACTTTATTTCTCCACAGAAAGCCAAAATTTTCCAGAAGAATGACGTATCAACAGAAGAAACAGATGGCCCTCTCCATGGAAAAGAATGATAACAGGATGCCAAGTCAGCACTCGTGAAGATGTCTTTGGTATTCACTAGAGCACAATAATACCTCAGCACACAAATAATGAGAACCTTTTTTTCCCCATGTTAGGATGCTTCACTGGTGGAACACTAAAGAAATTGCACTTCTGGTCCCAGTATAGAAACTGATCCTCAGAAACAAAAGCATATGCTCTTCTGCACTAGAGCACAGCATAACTAAAACGACTCTCCAAGCTCTTTGACAACAAATTAGGTATTTGAGGCTTGACAATAAGTGTGCCCACCCCTCTGAGAACTGCTGCCACGGGAAGCTTGATTGACGATCTGTGCAAGGGTCCGAACTTCAGGAGGAATGGACCCGAGTGGTCACTGACTGCACTCCTCATGCTCCCTTACCTCGCAGGGCTCTGTTGGACTTCCTTCTGTCCAAACTGTTGTGAAGGGAGAGTTGCAGAAGAAGGAGCAACACTTAGAACAAAAATGTACTTTGGGTAAAATGAAGGATTAAGAGGAGTAACCAGCTCTTCCTTCTTTCCTTCCAGGGGAATCATAAGAATAACAGCAGGTGACTGGATAATTAAATAAATAAAAGCACTGTCAGGAAAACCTAGCCAGATCTAAGCAATCCTATCAGTTTCTGAAGTAGATAATTCAGTAACAGGTGAATAAAAATACATTAACACTACTGCCATTGTTACCACTTAAATCTCAGATCCGACTTCCTGTGGCACCTACAAAAAACTCACAGGAAATCAGCCAGATGAAATTAAATCTGTGAGACTGAACACCCAGGGCATATAGCAAGGAGTAAGGTGCAATCCAAGTACTTCCCCATCCGTAGCACCAGCTGTATATAATTAAGATTCCCAGCACCAATGACAACAGCACTACTTGTAGCCTTGATAGTCTCAACGAGATATATAGTATATGCATTTGTGCCTGATTAAATAATATACTTCGTATGAAACCTTGAGAAGTTTTGTGCCTCTCTGTTATTTCTTTTCTTTTCTGAAAAAAAAAAAAAAGGGAATAGTGTTTCTCAAATCTCTGAACAATGCTATGAGCATATATTTGTGTTTTCAGTAAGACACTGTGGGGATGAGTAAGCAAACAAACAAACAAAATCTTGTGAGACTTTCCAGGTCTAGATGTCTAGTATAGTTTGAAATCTACCCTTTTTTCAAATCATCTGAAATTTCACTGCAAGACTTCTAGAAACATTAAAAATGCCAAATAAAAAGGAGAAAGTATGTAAACATTAGGAATACTAGGCATTGTAATTCCTCTGTTACATACCTCCTAAACACTGAGAGATGACACGGACTTCAATTGCTAACTTTATTAGAGAAGTAAAAATATAAGTCTTTTTTCCTTCACATAGCAGAAATTAAATGTGCTTCATTCATAGCAGAGCTTCCAAAGTACAACTGAATGTCCTAGATTTTTTTTTTTGAGTATCTACTTACTTGCAATGGATTGTTAAACTTCCAGAAGATCAGATAAATTCACTCAAATGTATTTTTCTGTATATTCATTTTTAAATTCTAGTCAGGGCACTTCTAAACAGTGGCCAGACTATTATATGCTCTGCATCCATCGAACATCACAGAACATTAATGGAGGATTCTGACCAATTTTAAAAAAATGGAAAGCGTTCATTTTTTACGCAGCTGCTTCTAAATTTGTAATACACTTATACACATAGGTAACCACAGTAACAGCTACTTAACAAACTAACATTATTTTTCATAAAACATATATATCTATCTATTTCTTCAAACAGATCAAAGCAATAAAAACATTGCAACTTTCCCTAGAATTTCAGTATACTTGTTCAAAGTACTGTGGTCTAAAAGGAGAAAATGTTATCTGCTAAGCACCACATGTACTTTACATGGCATTAAAATAAACAATTAGGTTTGGTCACTCAATTTTTCTATATTTAAGCTGTTTCATTCATTCTTTAATGGGATAAAGGAAACACATTCACTTAAAACCTTTAATCCCATCCCTGAGCTAGTCAAAACTAATTAAAAATTGGACATAAATTTTATTCTACAGAATTATTAAGGATTTCTTCCTTAAAATTCATTCCCTTATTTATCCCTGACACAGAGTGGTTCTAATCACTAAGTACAGATGCTTTTGATGACTGCAAACTGCTCTGAATTTCAATAGAATAAATAATGGTTACTGTCAAGAGAAAATATTTCATTATCTTCAGGAGGACAAACTATGTTTCCAGTCACAATTTGGTTAATCTGGAGTCATGAGCTGAATTAGAGAGTTGCACCACATTTATATTTGTATTGTAAAAATAATTCTTAGATCGTATTTTTTCTTAAACTTTTAATCACTTTTTCAGAAGTGTATTAAAATGATGACTCTTTGAGTCTAACTATCTGTATTTTTAGCACCAAATACACTCAACTGTAGTGTTTCCCTTCATTTATGGTTATAGTTTACAACAGCACTTTCAGTCGGTAGTTGCATATAATCATTATTGCCTGTTTCATTTCACTATACCTCAACAGTCCATTTAGCTGGGATTATTAATTGCTCTGCTGATGCTATGTAGCACAGTGATTTGCATGTTATCTTTTATAAAAGAGAAGCAATAGCATAGCAGTCAGTTCAACTGATAGCTTTTCTTAGGGTTCATAAGAACCATAAGGATTCCTACTCAGACAAGGAGAAAAACATCATTTGTAAAAATCTGCTTGGGTGGCTGAACAGTTCTTTCAACTTTGTACCAGTAAGAGGAAAACAAAAACTTTAAAATAGGTCAGATACTTATGCCTGTCAGTATGTTCAGATCTCATACAATAACAGTCCATGCTATTACAAAAGGCATTTGAGGTGAAATTAACACTTTTTATCTAAGAAGAACATCATATTAGTAGCCTAGCTCAAGTTTCTCTTAATTGATCTCAGTAATCAGAGATCTAGTATCACATTGGAACAAATTGACTATGTTACATTTAATGCAACAGATTTTTCACTGATACAGCTATCAGGCTTCTCAAAGATTTCTCAGGAAAAAGAACCAATTAGTGCTGTTTAACATCTTTATCAGAGACATGGACAGTGGGAATAAGTGCACCCTCAGCAAGTTTGCCGATGACACCAAGCTGTGTGGTGCAGTCGACACGCTGGAGGGAAGGGATGATATCCAAAGGGACACAGACAGGCTTGAGAAGTGGGCCCCTGCAAACCTCATGAAGTTCAACCAGGCCAAGTGCAAGGTCCTGCACCTGGGTCACGGCAATCCCAGGCACACATACAAGTTTTGGGGAGAATGGCTTGAGAACAGCCCTGAGGAGAAGGACTTGGGGTTGCTGGTGGACGAGAAGCTCAACGTGAGCCAGCAATGCACGCTTGCAGCCCAGAAAGCCAAGTGCATCCTGGGCTACCTCAAAAGAAGTATGGCCAGCAGGTCAAGGGAGGTGGTTGTCCCCCTCTGCTCCACTCTGGTGGGACCCCACCTGCAGTATTATGTCCAGCTCTGGAGTCCTCAGCATAAGAAGGACATGTGTCTGTTGGTATGAGTCCAGAGGAGGGCCACGAAGATGATCAGAGGGCTGGAGCACTTCTGTTATGAGGACAGTCTGAGAGAGTTGGGGTTGTTCAGCCTGGAGAAGAGAAGACTCTGAGGAGACCTTATAGCAGCCTTCCAGTGCCTAAAGGGGGCCTACAGGAGAGATGGGGAAGGACTCTTTATGAGGGAGTGTAATGATAGGACAAGGGGTAACAGTTTTAAACTGAAAGAGGGTAGATTTAGATTAGATATTAGGAAGAAATTCTTTACTGTGAGGGTGGTGAGGCACTGGAACAGTTTGCCCAGGGAATTTGTGGATGCCCCATCCCTGGAAGTGTTCAAGGCCAGGCTGGATGAGGCTTTGAGCAGCCTGGTCTAGTGGGAGGTGTCCTTGCCCATGGCAGGGTGGTTGGAACTAGATGATGTTTAAGGTCCCTTCCAACCCAAACCATTCTGTGATTCTATGATTCTATGAACCAACATATTAACTTAACATTGTCATTAATATAATGTTAGTGGGATACGATTTGCCTGCTATATTCAAGTATGGTAAATTATTAATAGATACACATGTCCTGTATTAATGTTGTCAGCAACCAACCATTAATGAAACTGTTGCTTTTGTCAACAGATGATTCCTCTAATAGAAGGAGTTATGCTGAGATGCTGAGGCAGTGCTAGTGTAGATATTAGGTCATTTTCTCTCCTTATACTGTACAGAGCTGCCACGTTCTCCATAATTTTACACCAGTCTTACTTCCTCAATCACTAGCTGGAAGGATGAGCTCTATAAAAACTTTACTTCCATAACGAGTACAAGTCTGTATTTATTTTAACCAAGAGGAATTGCTGTAAGTATTCTAATATACATTTTTGTCCATAAATGCTAGGATAAAGAAACATGAACTGTGTCTCTCCCAAGCACCAAATCCTGTACAAATACACTGAGACACATGTACATTCAGTACACAGTCATGGTCACGTACCATATTAACAAAGGCAGACATCTCCCAGACTAGAAGAGGACCACGGAAATCCTTCCTGAGGAACCCATAAGCTATAGATCTCACCACCTTATAGCCTACCCGTAGCAGTATCCACATTACACTTCACCAACTGAAGGTGAAGAGGAATTTTTAGCAGGGCCCATTGAACTAATCTAGCCTTCACCATATCTGATCAAATTCACTCACTCTACCCCTTTACACAGCTATTCAAGAGGAATGATCTTAGTTCCCTAAAAAACTAGATAGACTTGAGTACAGGCTTCTGTGCCAAGAACTGGACATACACAGCCAGACCACAAACAGGCTGAAGAAGATTAAAATCTGGATGATTTAGGAGTATCAGTTGCAGAGCATCAGTTAATAAATGTAATAGGTCGAGGAAGAGCAATGAGGGAAACAGCTACTTCTAACAGCAGCAATCTTACAAGAAGCAGAGAAAAGACAGGAGAAGTAGTTAGCAAATCAGGCATGGCTAGCCATTAAGAAAATGAAATTTCTTCTACACTTTTGGGGAAAATTAGTGTTAATTTGTAACATGTTGGGCCCCGGTGCCATGAAGCAGCTGGGGCTAGCTGCTCTGCAAGGGATGGAGAGCCAGAAGCCAGCCTGGCCACAACACAGGCAGGGACAGGGGCTTGGCCTTGGCTGCGGCTTCCCTGCAGTAGTGCCTGGGAATCTCTCTCCAACTCCACCGGTGGGAAGGGGCAGCCCTCAGCTTCCCTGTCACTGCCATGTGGCCCTAAACCCCAACAGTTAAACCTTCAGGAATGGGGATGCTCTCAGAGCCCTGATAATCTCTGTAAAACTTACTAGGCGACAGCTCCAACATTAGTCTGATGTCAACTGCACTAATAGGATACCCAGAACAAAGAAGGAATCAGAAGTGTGGCAGGCTCAGTATTTGTTCCTACGTGTTATAATTATCAGCTGATATTTTTGTTAATGGTCAGAGAGCTACCTTCTGGCTCTTACAAATGAGTTGGCACATACTCAGCTGTAACACGTTTTTAGAAGAGGACAAAAAAAGAATTCGAAAAGCTTGAAAATCTTCTACATGGAGGTGCAGAAGAAGGACTGTTTAGGCCTTGTCCTAGTATGGACTGAGAAGGAAAACCCTGACTAGGCTTCTCTGAATCACTTAAATCATGATTTTCAGACATGACAGCAAATAATCTTTGAGTTTTTGAATGTAAATTTCCACCTTTTCATTTCCAGATGTCATCATCCTCTAAGGAGTTATAGTAAGGTTATTGAGAGTAATATTTATTCAACATTTATATATTTATATGCAAAACGTGCACACAGAAGCAGAACATTCAATATTTTTATGTATATACACAGATAAAAGAGGTTCACATATTGCCTAGTGATTATTTTCCTTTTTCTATAGTTTCAGGCTTTATAAATAGTATCATAACTTGATTCACTGCTTGTTATTACTGAATGGGTACCCTTAGTGGTTAAAATGTGCAAACGTATGCAAAATGTATAGCATTTTTACCTTGTATATTATCTTCGCAACCTTTGAACAAACACTTATACCTGTTTGTTCCCTTGAACCCTTGACGAAACAGTTGTACTTCAGTTACTTCAGTATTGGTAGGTCGTCTTGTAAATTTTGCCTTCAGTGTGGCCTTTGAGTAGCCTCTCTCCTCTAATGGACTGAAATGCATCTTTATTCAAATCCAAACACCATAGCTGACAAATGAGAGTAGGAAGTCTAAATGAAGAATAGTTTAAGCACTGAAACCTGTTAGAATTTCTAGATCTAAGTTAATCTCAGATGTCCTGTGAAATGGTGGTAAATGCCACTGTTTCCAGCTGCTTTAGTGTTTAGTACATGTAGGAAAGCACAACCTAACTAAGATTTATGATCATCCCAATATACTTCAGGAAGCACAGCTTCTCCTTCCCTAGTCAGGCAAGACTGAAGTCTGGGGAATCAGACTGAAATTACAAAGGCTTTGAAGGGCACGTCTGCATTGAGTAATGCGCTATATTGATCCTAACCGTGAGGCTGTTGTACTTTGAGAAGTTGCTGATCACAGAGTAGGCACAAGCAGGTGCTGCACTGTGCTACGTTGCGCTATGCTGCGTGTATAGCTTCTCCTTCATGTCTGCTTTGTGCTGTGGATATCCCTTGGCCATAGGATGAAATCAGCTGCCTAATCATAGTGGAGGAGTTTGTAGGCAGTTCCCAGTTGGCACCACCTGCATGTCTTGTCTTTATCTTAGAGTGAAGTAGCGTGATCTCATATGAATATCCTTTTTCCTAGCAATAGAAAAGATAAACTGGATTGTTTTCTTCTAATAAAATCCTGCAAGAGCTCTAAAGACCATAATGCTGAAGAAAGCCTCCGTGAAAGCCATCTGTACAGTGTGCCATGCCCTGACTAGAAGTCCGTTTGATGCTGGAAATCTCAGGGTTTCCAGAATCTGAAAGAACATAATATTACCCTCTTTTTCCTTTTACCGTTAGCTTCACTACATGGTATTTTAAAACAGTGCCTTATGGAGTCAGAGTACCTTTCTTACCACAATCATAACAAGCACTTGCCACAGTACATTACAGGAGTGTGGTACTGAAATCCATAGTGCTAGCCCAATCCGTTACCAACAGGGCTTAGGCCCAGAGGTGTTTTTCAGCTTGAACTTAAAATTCGGATGCCTTTTCCTGAGATTTAGTTTGTTAGATTTGATATAATGGGTACAAATGTGCATGACCTTGGTTATATAATATTCCAAACCCAATTTGAATGTTACTGCACTTCACTTAATACTCCTCCTTCCGAGAAGGATTCTCATGGAGCAACTTCATGTGTCTTTGCACCAGCTCTGCAGATTTACTCTACTTTCTCTAATGCACCAAGTGTAGCACAAAGTCGAAGCAAAGTGTTGAAAAACTATTAAAAGAAACAAAAAGCAATTAGCACCACAGAAGCTAGGAAGTTATGTTCAGCATCTTGTAGATTTTTGTGTCTCTTGTCTGTTGAGAGCTGGTGAGGGACTTTTTAGGATGTTGGGTAACAGTAGGACTAGGGGGAATGGATTAAAACTAGAGATGGGTCAATTCAGACCGGACATGAGGAAGAAGTTCTTCACCATGACGGTGGTGAGACGCTGGAACAGGTTGCCCAGAGAGGTGGTAGAAACCCCATCCCTGGAAGTGTTCAAGGCCAGGCTGGATGGGGCTCTGAGCAACCTGATCTAGTGGAAGGTGTCCCTGCCCATGGCAGGGGGGTTGGAACTAGACAATCTTTAAGGTCCCTTCCAACCCTAACAATTCTATGATTCTATGATTCTGTGATGTTGTCTGATATCTGACTATCATCTTGGACCAATTCTTACTTTCTCATCTTGAACCCTGAAATCAAATTATTAAGTCACTTCGAGTTATAACAAAAAAAAGTCAAGAAGGCAACACACAGATTCTTGGTGCAACGGTTTTTGCTGTGAAGTTGTTGTTCCCTAAAGTGCTATTAATTACTTGTGCTGTTATGGCAGTCACTTCCTAATATAATTCCATGCTGCCATGTGTAATGTAAAATGCATGCTTTCAGATTTCCACATTCAGTTCACTAGTAATTCACCACTCAGAACAAAAAAAATGATAAAAAGAATGTTTATGTTTTACACATAATTCACCAGTGTCAGCTACCTCCACATTACTCCTGAACTGCAGCATCTGAATTCAAGTGCTAAAATAATGGGGAGCTGTCTCATTTGTGAATTAGAAAGTAGCATGATGTAGTTTAACATCTTATCAAAAGGAGTACAAACAAAGCAAAAATAATTTGTTCACCTGTTTTATTTTCTGTGTCATTGATTCTCATAAAATACATATTTATCACAATAACATAATAAATTAGGGTTTTGTTCAATGCTACACCAAGAATGACTGTTATTGTGAAGGATTTACTGAAGATAATGATTACATCTAGAAAATGATAATTTACTGAAAGATAAAATAAATAATAGATAATTTACTGAAGATAACGATTACCTCTAGAAATAGTAGTTGCTGCTGTCAAATGCTTCTTGTTCTGGCCTGAGAAAGAATTAGAAAGTCCAGAATATGTTGTAGAGGGTAAATGAATCTGACCTCTTTCTATGACAATATGACCCGATTATTGGATGAGGGAAAGGCTGTGGACATTGACTACCTAGACTTTCGAAAAGCATTTGACACTGTTCCCCATAGACTTCTCATGGAAAAACTGGCAGCTCATGGCCTGGATGAGCATACGATCTGCTGGATCAAGCACTGGCTGGATGGGCGGTCCCAAAGAGTGGTGGTCAATAGAGTTAAATCCAGCTGGCGGCCGGTCACAAGTGGTGTCCCTCAGGGCTCAGTGTTGGGACCGTTTCTGTTTAACATCGTTATTGATGACCTTGATAAGGACATAGAGTGTATCATCAGCAAGTTTGCAGATGACATGAAGCTAAGAGGGAGTGTTGATCTGCATGAGGGTAGGGAGGCTCTACAGAGAGACTTGGATAGATTGGACCGATGGACCAATGCTAACGGTATGAGCTTCAACAAGGCCAAGTGCCGGGTCCTGCACTTGAGCCACAACAACCCCATGCATCGCTACAGGCTTGGGGAAGTGTGGCTGGAGAGCTGCCTGGCAGAAAAGGACCTGGGGGTTCTAATTGACAAGTGGCTGAACATGAGCCAGCAGTGTGCCCAGGTGGCCAAGACAGCCAATGGCATCCTGGCTTGTATTAGAAATAGCGTGACCAGCAGAAGTAGGGACGTGATTGTCCCCCTGGACTCAGCACTGATGAGGCCACACCTTGAGTATTGTGTCCAGTTCTGGGCACCTCAATATGAGAGAGATATCGAGGTGCTGGAGCGAGTGAAGAGGAGGGCAACGAAGCTGGTGAAGGGCCTGGAGAATAAATCTTACGAGGAGTGATTGAAGAAGCTGGGACTGTTTAGTTTGAGGAAGAGGAGGCTGAGGGGAGACCTCATCACTCTCTACAACTACTTGAAAGGACACTGTAGAGAGGTTGCTGCTGGTCTCTTCTCTCAGGTAATTAGTGATAGAACAAGAGGGAATGGGTTCAAGCTGGTTTAGGCTGGACATTAGGAAAAAATTCTTCACAGAAAGAGTGGTCAGACACTGGAATAGGCTGCCCAGGGAGGTGGTGGAGTCACCATCCCTGGATGTGTTTAAGACTCGTTTAGATGTGGTGTTAAGAGATATGGCGTAAGGGAGAACTTTGTAGAGTAGAGTTGATGGTTGGACTCGATGATCCCAAGGGTCTTTTCCTACCTAAATGATTCTATGATTCTATGATTCTATGAAATCCAAAGTATTTTAAAAACTCAACTGAAGCTACTGTCTGCTTAAGTTTCTCCCTCACAGTCATCAGTAAAGGAGGGTTAGATTTAAATAATGTAAAGATGCCAGCAATTATGAACCAATGGTCAGACTGTTAAAAAACTATTGTGCTTATGGATAAGCTGGCTGAAGGAAGAAGCACAAAGCTGAAGATAGGAACACCAAAATAAACATCATGCTTTAGCTGGCTGGATCCCTCCAAAGCAGAATAGCTTGCAGGATGTCTGCCCACCGCTTCACTGGATGGCAACCCTGCTAGATAGACAAGATGGTGTACTGTTCAGATTCATTTTTTTCTCTTCAGATATGTCATTTACACAACACATGGAGAGTTTAGTCAGCTGCCCCGTTAGTTTAGCTGACATATTGCTAACTGCTGTTCCACAAATCTTTCTAAATAAAAACAAGTTTCAGACTCAACTACAGTTGCTTTTTTAGATAAAATAAAACACCTCACAAAAATTACCTATTTCAGCTGCTTTAAGAGGAACACTTCTGGTAGGCCCTTTAATTTTCACCCTTTTAAGAATGTTCCATGTGAGAGAAATATTTTTTTTCTTAATCTGAAAAAAGTGTTTTGACTAAATTCCAATTCTTGAAAATATTTGAAGACCACCTTCAATCTGAACATCACATTCTATCATATAAGATATTGTGATTATTTTTACAAAATGGGATAGGAATTTTCTTCCAAAATCTTTCTAAATGTATGTATGTCTGTAAATGGGGGCTGATTTCAAAGATGGAAGTTGTTTGCTTACCGTAAAGGATGAAAGCCTATTCTACACTTGTCAGTATAAGTCTTTCTGACCACACGTTTAATTTGGATAGAATATAAAGAAACAAATGCTAAGAAATCTAAATCTGATTTGGTCAAGTACATTTGTTTTAATTGCTTCTTCTCTTCCCCGAAGATTAAGACAGATATTATTCTTGGTGCAGACTTCTCTGGAAGTGCTGTGCTTTTTCCTACACTCTGTAGGCAAAACATTTCTCATCTGAAATAAGAATTCATCAGATTGCTCAGAAAACTCCATTGATGCCTCTGCAGAGTTCATACAAAATCAGCAGGCTTCTACATAACTGTAGGTACCTACTATACCATGGCAGAATTCTTTAAGTAAATAGGTTGGACAGCCACAACTGCAGCAAATTTTATTTGTATTTAGTGCCTTTAACAGGTTTTATCAGCACTAGGTATATTGTAATTGTAAAAAAGCAGGAGCATCTATGTATATCTGCGTTTCCAACTTAAGCTCAGCAGGTGATTGGCATCTCCTTACATGTGTGCTAATCACGCTCTTTGACACCAAGGAAATGAGACCCCTTCCATGACATTCTAGGGATTTGAATCAGGCTTCATTTGCACAATCTGCTGCAGCAGATATGTTGCTTAGAACCCACTTACTGGGTAAAAGTAATACAAAATGTTGTTTTCCTATGCTCCACTTAATCACCAGTTATGTTTTCTACTGAAAAAACTGCTATATTTTATACTATAGAAATTACAGCATTTTGAATGTAAAGTCATATAGAATGGAAATGCCACTTCAGAATGGAAAATATCTGCTCCATAAAAATAGCTTAAAAAATTCACATAATGAGAAAGCTGTGGTTCCAAATGTCATATTAAAGGTTATGATCCTATTCCATCCCGGTAATTAGCCTTCTAAGACTGCAACCTTATGTACCTTATGCTTATATTGCTGATTTGGCTTCAGATGATAATTTAATGGTCTGAACAACTTTGGTACAGATTTGATACCAGAGATTAAGAATAATTACAACTTTAGGTGCTTATTCTGCATGCATATTCCTTCTGTCTTCTTTTATTATTACTTGTCTGAAAGCACTGAATAACTGTAGTAGGCATTGACCAAATCAATACATCACAATTGTATTTTTACTTTCACAGATGTGAAACTTATTTCATTTAACTTATTGCTATGAAGCCAATAGTTTCAAGTATGAGAAAGAGGAATAACAGAAGTTGTTTTAAAGTGATGAGAAAACACTGTGTAGTAAATAGATTTTTTTTTCTGGTGGCGAAACTATTCTGTTGTGTTAGACCAGATTTCTGCCACATAGGTTGTACACACCTTATCAATATCCAGCCATGAAAAGATTTTCCTCATGGTCTCTCCTTGAGTGATACCATATCAGTGAAACAGCCACTCAAGTTATTTAGCTTCTGTTCATCCATGAATGGGAAGGAGATATGGCCTCAAAGATACCTAATGAAGCATTAGTATCTACTGAAGTAAGATCATCTTCTTCACTGAGAATTTCACTCAGCCAGACTAGACTAACACAAAAATATATTTTAGGAAAAGGAAGATATGCAGCAACTTCAACTTTGTTTTGTAGTCTGTACCTAGTTTCAATCATATTATGCATTATCACACAAAATGACATTTGCATCGTCACATCCGAATACTGAAAAATACGCAGAGTGTAATGGTTCATTGTAAAAGATTCAATAAGAAAAATTAAATGTCATCTACTTTTGCAACTTAGAAGTTATCTAAAAAGTAAATTTTACCAAAACTATGGTAAAATTACCAAAATTTACTAAGGTAAATAGTCTATCATGGCAATCCCATATCTTGTCTCCAATTTCATGCCTTCTCCAGACATTTCACATTTAGAACAGAGGAAGCTTTTTCGACTTATATTCCTATCCCAACCATGGCTTAAAGCCTCCAGTCTTTTGGAGAATGTGAAGGATTCTAGATAGAATCTCTTTGAGTAGAAAAATCTTAGATATTGTTGACTTCTTCCCTCTGTCTGTAGAAAAGTGGAATTCACCTCATTAATCAAAATAGCTTTGAATGCCTTAAGAAACTAGGCTTGTCCCCTGTATCCAGATCCAGTGACTCACTAGCTGGATATCCCTGGGATGTTACCTAGGCCTTCTAAGAACCTTGTCAAAGAAATACCCAAAGAAAAGAAATAATATGATTTTCCCTAAGTAAATATAGTTGCACACAAACTTGCTTGTATCGAACAATTAGAAGAAACAAAAGTGCTAGTGAAGTTGGTTTACCTTTTCATAACTGTAAGTAAATAAGAGAATGTTCTTCAAAAAGACTGAGAGACAGTAACTGTCTGGGTCTAGACTTTCAAATATTTTTTAGCATAACAGAAAAGACAGGTAAGAGATTGCACCCATCACATCTCACAGAGATTCTCTCAGATGAATCTGATGAACATGTTTAATACCTGCTAGTTAGCATCACTTCTCATCCGACATGCACACTAAAGAAATGTTTCTCTACAAACATATTAGTTGGACTACCTGTCTCAGTTTTTTTCTTCTTTTAATACATAAATGTGTATGTATACACTTTTTCATAATAACTTTAAAATGTTTCTCTGTTATGAACCAAAAAAAAGCAATGAAATATAAACAAAAATCATCAAAAGTATCACAAAAAAGTGGTGATAACAGCAGATGGAAAAATATAAATTTTTTCAGAACTGTAAATCATGCTTCAAAATGACAGCTGTTGGAGTCCTCTTATATTTGCTATTGTGGATTTTTTCATAATAATTTTCCTTTGGAGTTTTAGATCAAAACTGTTCATTTAGTCTGCTTCTTGAAGAGGAAAAGAGAAAAGGAGACGTCTTGTGAGTCCAACTAAGTGTTCATAATGCTTTCCTTAGCAGCTTCAAAAATAAAAATATTTTTACCAATGTGATGAACTTGAGTTATTTCAGGTATAGCTAAACCTGCCTTTGGGTAGAATAAATTACTAGGTAATTTGTTAAAATTCTTCACCTCCAATTCTGTTTCCTATTTTTCTGTCTCTTCACTAGTTGTTAATACAAAATAGGAAAAGAAATGGAGAGGAAAAATGGAGTTGTTGCCACAGTCTTTTTTTGAGATAAATACACAGGGTTAAATACATTCATGCAGAGACTGGATGGTTCAGTGGTAAATGTGTTGGTCTAGGTAACAGGAAGCTCAGATAAGCCAGTACATAAAAATTAATTTTGTGTTCAGATTAATTATTGCATTAAGACTTCTACGGTAATCACACATCAGAGACAAATTAGTTAAAATGGAATCTTTCCCCATAATCTTATTTTGATTTAAAAACCCACAACTATATCTTATCTCATTTACTTTTAGGTTTTTTTTCCCTCTAAAGACAAGTGTATTTATCATTATTGAATTCCTTTTCACAGATTTCAGAAAAGTTCTCCAGTGCATCAAAATCAATTTGAATTCCAATCTTGTTTCTCAAACCACTTGCAAACTTTGTTATCTGGCTGTTATCCACCAAGAAATTACAAGTGTGCTCCCTATCCAGTTATTCAAATCATTACTGAATATATTAGTATGGAAAAGCACCCTGAAACCTCTTTTGGCGTGTCCTTCCAAATAGGCATGACCACCCAGCTAGACAGAAAGCCACCAGTGACAACACGCTAAGTACAGTTTTTGAACTAGCTGTGCACTGACACAAGAGTAATTTCAGCTCTATATTTGTTTTTTATCTTGCATGGGAGAATGTGAAGAGCAGATAAGCTTACTGAAGCTTATGATTGCTTCCCCATTGCTCATGAGTTCCCACATCCTGTCAAAGAAAAAGCTGAATTCAACTTACATATTAAAAAAACCAGCATGCACTTCTCATCTTCTCATTTACATACATACAGTTTAATCGCTTGTATCTTTCTGCAAGTAACATCAGGCTCACTTTTCTATTATTGTACACATCTCCATTCCCCAATTAAAGATCTATTTCCCTTCTCTGGTTTCTGAGTATCACTCACCCTCCATGAATTCTCAGAAACAACAACTCATTGCTCCATAAAATTCTTTAAGTACTTAAGGTCAATTTCCATCCATCCTATTCCAGTTAACGTGTTTAGCTAACTTAAAGTTTGTTTAGTGTGTTCCCCTACTCTGGACAAATTCTTCAATTCCTTTGTGTTTTACATTAACTGTGTAAAGAGTCCAGTGAAGATAAAACTTCCCTTTCCTACCTCCATCACAAAAAGCTTCTTATTTTATTATTTGGCTTTTATTTATAAGCATTGCTAAGTTTTGAGACATTCTTTCTTTTGTATATTTATTTCTAATATTTATAAAAGACTTTGGTTTTTCTATGATCCTTTGCTGGTTACATTTTTCATTTTTCTGATTCTTTCTGCCTATGTTTGTGCTAACCTTTTGTATTCTTTCCTGGCAGAAAACACTGATTTCTTGGTACCTTGCTTCCCTCCTTTTCTCCAAGTTACAGGTCTGTTTACACAATCCAGAAGTTTTTTGCTATACATACTTAAAGATTTATTGCTGAATTAGAGTTATTTTCTGTTCAGCCTTTACCAACTACTTTTAAAGGGGTCTGACAGATACATTGAACAGGCTTAGCTGTGCAAGCTGAAGATTTTACCAGCTGTAAAATGTCCTGTTACCTGTGTGAGGACGAAATAAAATGGTGCACACTTCAACAGTCACCATTTACCATCTCCTTTCAAACTCCTAATAAAGCTGGTTGAAGCTGATGCCTAAACATGTCTCACTTCTGTCATCTGTGGTTTGTGGGCTTTAGAGAAAAATCAGAGTCAACAACCAAGAATGGCAAACTTCTGCAGTTTGCCTCTCAGAGTCTTTAAAATCTGTTAGCTTCTCTGTAGGCTTCTCTTCCCATTGGAATTTCATCCTGGCATCTCAATGCCTACTTTAGCTGATGTTTTGTTTCGAGGTTTTATTTAGTTGCTCATTTCTGCATCTGTCAGTCTTCATTTTATGAAGATCCCGCTGAAGTATCTCCACCTTTTGATGCCTCCACCCAAAAGCCTAAGTAACCTGCATTCCTCTATGGACTTCCTTCCCATTCTAAGACATTTGCTCCTAACATATTCCTGGAAGTTACTAGGTAGCATGTCTTTTCTCTTGCCCTTTCCAAAATACTTATTTTAGCTTAAATTCCACATTATCGGTCATGCCTTCTAAATATTCCTGTTAAAAAAAAGCAAAACAAAACAAAACTTATCCATCTCCTCTCAAGTAGATTAAATTCTCATAATTTCAGCTTCTTTGCTTCTATGTTTTTTACTTTATCCAGACACATTTAAAAGCCCTGATTTCCATCTCTGATGGGTTCTCAGGAAAATCTGTATTTTATTGGTGTGTAATATAGTATTTCCTCACCTATTTCTCACTCTTCACGCCCTTTCTGAAAACAACATGCACTGCTATTTCCTTGAAAAATGCTCACAGTGATTAGTGACTAGAACCTGAACAGACTAAAACGAAATGGACTCTGTGCTAATCTTTGTCACAGACTGATTACGTATCTATGCAGCCCAAAGGCAGTTTGCTCATCTGAAGCAATATATTTTCACTGCATTACAACATATGCATAGATGTTACCCAAGCTAAGCACAGAGTTAGACCCACTGAAGCAACTTGTGTGATTACTCACAGAACAGACTCCTACAACCCTGTTTCTCTGAGGCCCCAGTGAAATCAAAATGGAATATCCCAATTATGGATCCAACAGCAAAACCATAAGCATGTCATCCATATATACCTTACTGATGCTTGGGAAAACTGAGGTCTTACTATGTTATAAACAACCTTGCCGTTTGAATTTTCTTCACATTAAGTTAATTTAGGATCCATTTCTTTCATTCCTATTCATGCTGAGTAATACTTCACCATGGAAATAATCCCACTGATACACTACTCAGTGTCAGGGAAGAAAATTAGACTCATACAGATTGGCATGAACATACAAAACATTTTAATTCTTCAAGTGGAATTGCTGATTTTTAATCTCATAAAGGTTCTACCTTATCAAGAAATGTCTGCTGTTTGTGAACATCAGCAAATAAAAGCATTTTATCAAAAATGTGATGATAGCTTGTACAAGTATCAATTCTCTCTCAGAATGGAATTAATTCTTAGCTTTGCTTTGTTCAGCTTCATATTTACCAAGAAGCAGGCAAGCATTCACTGTGGAAATGTGTTCAGTAATAATACTAATCCAAAGAAATGTTTTTTCCGCTGCCGGAGACAGGCATTTCTTCCACATCAGTAAGATAATAAATAAAATGTAAGTGTGCATGCATAAGATGGATAAGAAGGACAGAGAGACATATCTTCCTATTCAGTTTTTGTTGCTGTTTACAGTTTAAAACTCTGCCACTCATTATGTGGAATTCAATTAAGATTATAATAGCAACATAATTTTATTTCTTTACTTCTAACTTAATGTCTAAGGCTGGAGACCACCCTTATTTTCACCAATATCGAAAAAGCAACAGGAGGTATTTCAGATGCAAGCAGAATAACACCAATTACAATACCGTTTTGCTGATTCTGAGTTACATATTTACACACAGTATTTTAGATAGCAAAGAATTTTTCATTTTTTAGTTTGAAAGAATGCATCCAGAACTCTTCTCTTTCTACATTACAATAGTAATTACAGTAGTAATGTACTCCCTGCACATCAGGGACTTTGGAGTTACTCTCAATTTGCATTAAAAGGCAATGCAGACCCACAGAAAACTTCATCCTATTCTTTTGACATTTGCTCTGAATTTCAGAACACAGACTGAGGATAAAAAAGCTCTAAAACTTGTCTTTGTTACAGGAAGTGTTTATTTTCATACAGCATCGCCAGCAAAATGAAGAATCCTAAATGTCATGTTGTCAGCCACAAGCTTATTACTAATTCAAAGGTGAAAGAAAAGAGTAAACTATTCACCACATGGGAGACGTGCCTTTCAGTGAGTCAAGACTGTGTTTTAAGTGTTTTTTCTGTTTGCTTTATTTTTAATTTAATTTATTTCATGCAAATAACACTCAGTCTTCTTGGGAACTTACAGCAGTCTCTTCTGGTTTTTCTCTCTCAGCATCTCATATATTTATCCCCATTGATGAAGATAGAGGTTAGAAAAAGTACTTAAAATCTGAGACCAGGATAGGGTAATACAATTAAAAAATACTTATGAGTTATTGCTTAGTACATTATTTAATCAGAACATTTTCACCTAGCAAAGAACAGCAAGTAGTGCCAGGCAAAATCAATAAAAGGCACCAGTAACTAGACAACTTACATTTACCTACCACCCTTCTAGAAAGCGACACTGCATGTGGCAGTCTCCAATACAAGCTCTGTTAATTCCATGAAAATTAGCCATCAATCTCCTTAGAAGTTCACCACTACTTTTTGCAATTATCATTTGCCTAATACAATTACACCAATTAAAACTATCTGTAAGACTGGCAGGAGAGAAACAGTTTAGAAAGACAAAACTAAACTGAATGAAGATTATAAATAATTGAAGCACATTTTAGTCATAAAGGAACAACTTAAAATATTACCTTTTCATAGAAAGAGCACAAACTAATAATATGTTATTATTCAATTTTCACACAGAATTAAAATGATGGAAGTAGAGTTCTTGAAAACATAAATTCCCAGTCAACTCCAAAGATGAAGTGAAAACTCTGCAGTAACGAAGCTCATTATATTCCATTATTGTTTTCAACAGCATAGCTATGTAACACCATGGAAGTGTACCATTTGTTTTCCCCAATATAATGGTGGCAATTACACCATTACAAGCAAATAAGAAAACTGCTTTTTTTACGTCTGCTATGATATTGACAAATAGCTAACTGTTGACCTAGCTCTCACTGATAATCCTAAAATAATAAAACACAATTGTCTGTGTTTCATGCACATTCACACCAGCAAGGGAATTTAACAGGGAAACTCTATAAACATTTAAGATATTTAAGATTATCAAGCCTGATACTGCACTTCTTGTGTTTTGTTTTTAACAGCGATGGGACGGCTGACAAGTTCCTGAAGTGCAATCTGTCAGCTTGTGGGGAGGTGGGAGAGATTGCTCTGCTTTAAGATTGTTCCCTTGTAGGAATGTTGTGGACAAAAAAATGTCAACTGAACACAGCGCAGGTTTTTTTTCACCTAGCTGTGCGGGCTGAAATTCAGCCCACCCTAGTTCAACTCTTATGATTATGGCAGCAGTAAGCGTTGATTTGATTTTCCCTCTGAAAGCAACACTCTCTACCCATTCCTCATAAATCTGGGGCGTGCTCTGGAGCATCCCTGCATACTGTCTCAGCCTGCAAACACACACACAATCATACACACACACATCATAGATTTCAAACAAAACAGCTGGTGAAAATGCAGTACGCACGTTAAAATGCATCAGCATATACTCAGACGGTGGTATTCCTCCACTGTAGAGTCCCATCCTTCCATGCCAAACCTGGCGTTCACAAATCTAGTTTCTAAATGTTCCCTTCTCATTAACTATTGTCACGGACCACATAGAATGATTTTTAATCCAGTCCCATCCTGCAATGGGCAGGTTAAAATTAAAAATTCACTACTGTACTTCACATTGTTTGGCACATTTGCCAGTTTACTGACTAAACGGACTAAGCATGAATGAACACCATGTCAGACGTAAAGGAAAAAATACTGTCTCAGCATCAGATAGGAAAGGCCATTTCGCAAGAGATTTCTTTTTCTCTATCACATAAAGAAGAACTTTTTGGCTTTGGCATTCCCTTTCTTGGATAAAAAGGCCTGGGCCAAAAATAAACAGATATAGAACAAAATAGAATGCAGTTGGAGACATAAGAAGATGACTGCTCCTCTGTACACAATAGCTTACAAAAAACCACCCTAAACAGCAGCAGAGGTATTACAAAGTATTTTCAGGTATAGGTCATTGGCAATTCCTTTTAAAATAAAGATAAGATACTTTCTAGAAAGGTATACAGATTCATGGAAGCTGGAGCAAGACGCCAGCAGAAAGTGCCAAAGGTAATGATTGCATTCAGTGTACTTGTTGTTCAGTGACTTCACAGAGTAGATAAAGGCAGCTATCTTCCCTGGTAGGTATAAAAATAATAATGAAAAAGTTAACAGAATCATTCCGGCAATTAGAACAGGATGCTAATGATACATTTGTGCCAGGTTTAACACACTTTTTATGTTACCACTGAGCCAGCACAGCTATTATAGACAGCGTAATTTGCAAAAGTGACTTTTTGAAGATAACTTCTGAAAGGTTAAAAAGGCAGTGCAATTGCAGCTAATTAGGTGAAGCCACTGCTTACAAGGCATAGAATGATTTGGGTTTTTTACTACTAATTCTCCTTCTCAGAAATTGCATTTTCAGCAGACAGCAATCATCTACTGATTTTACCTTTTTTGTAGTCTGGGGATATATCATAAAATGGAGAATTTTTCTTTGTTTCATTTCAATACTGCTATACTACAGCAGGTGTCTGAGTCGTTCTGTAACTCCCAGAGGTGAAATCAGAGGCACAGGGAGCAAAATGGCTAAGAAAGTAATGGAAAAGAATATTCCCAGTCTCCTCACACAAGCAGATCAGCAGTAGGAAAACATATTTTATTTGGTTTCCAGTAACTTTATTATCATCTGATGTTCTCCCCAGCACAGTGAATAATTGTGTAATTTCTTGATTAATTATGGCAATACATTCAAGGAGCTAAGACTGCTTTTAAGGTTAATGTTATGTAGCCACACATACAAAAAAAAAAAAAAAAAAAAGATGAAAAAGAAGAAAATGTGATATAATACACTTCATTGGTTAAAAAAATAAATTCACAAACACCCTTCATCACCACCACTAATTGCACCACCTAAATAGCATTAGAAAAAGGCTAATGTAAAAGATGTATCAATTAATAATTAAAATTTATCCCTTCCTCTCTGGTTCTGCAAAACAGCTGAACATGCAGTTCAGTGGAGCGCAAAAACCATTACCTTTTGTAATGCAGTCTTAGGGGACTGAGGTAATATAATAGAGAAAGGCAGGCTATATTTAAAGGCAGCTGCATAAAAGCAGTCTCATTCAACTGTAGACATCTTTTAAAGGCCATGATTACTAGAAATTCAGCAGTTTATTCTGCTTCATCAATAGAGTCAAATTTCAATTGGACTCAGTGGTACATTTACATGCATAAAACAGGTAATTACACATTAAACTGTCTGCTTCTTACATGCAATTATGCCTTCCATGTGCAAATGGGTCATTTTTACAGATTTATTGAAAAGTTCATCAACATTAGGCAAACATTTTTGTTCTGGTAATCAGACTGAAGAAGAATAAAAGGAAGAGCCCTAGTTTTAATCACCCCTCCTATTCACTGAAAGTCAGCATTAGATTTTTCATCCCAGACTAGTGCATTCTGTATTTTTTTGTTTGTAAGTTCTCTTGCAGTGGAGCTGCCCCATCTCCCTACCCCACTCCACACATACCCTATTTTGATTATACATTTAATTGACAAGCCAGTAAGTGCAACGCACAGATGCTGTGACAGATGGTACACCAAATATTGAGAAACCATCATTTCTGTAAATTATCACTGTTGAAAATTACTCGGTATACTTCATGACAATACTTTGTGCAGGTATTCCAAAGTCATGGTGGAGAGCCAGTGGTCTACTACCTGGAAAAAGAAACTCAGTATGCATAGACATCTTTGGGTTTGGGGAGCAGGGCAGCCAGGGCGCACCGGGAGCAGCCCCAGCCCCAGGAATTGGATACCTCCCCAGGGATGGGCCAGGACATTAGGACATGGGTGGGCCCTAGGCCGGGCAGGGCAGAGCTGGAGAATGACCCTAAGAATCTACATATTTCTGTAATGCTTTGAAGTAGCATGTCATGTTAGGAACTCTTATCTATCACTTCCAAAACTAAGGGCATGTGAAGAAGCTTGTTTGCTTTGCAATATTTTACCCCAGTCAGCTGTTCTACCAAACAAAAATCACTCTATTGTTTTTACTGAGAAGCGGTGCCAAGGCAAATTCACTTGGTGTGGGGCATTTGGCTATAAAAACTACCCCGCAGACATAAAACACAGTCATCAAAGTGCACAGTGGAAGTTTGAGGTTCATTAGATGTCACCAGAATAAAGCAACTGCAATGTCAAAAGCTCAGTTGTATCATTCCAGAAAAAAGCAGCTACTTGGGATAGCGTGGAAAGGTCGCCTCAAATACATGGGCTTACCTTGTTTCTTTTCCTATTGCATCAGGAAGGAAATTAATACATAGACTGACAGCTTGCAAAAAGTCTATGTTTGATCCAGGAAATCCTTCCGTTTTTTTCCAGGTCTTTCCTTGCCTGCCTAAAACCCATTCCTGACTAGTTTTCCAAAATGCACACATATCCATACTTACCTTCTGGCAGGGTTCTCCAACAGCTCCTATACACAATCATTTCATTTATTTTTAACTTATCCAGTCATCCATCTATCCAGACCACAACGTGCTACAAGGATATTGTGAAAGAGTGTCAAAAGCCTTGTTGAAGTTGACGTAAATGCCATGTACGACAAAAAAAAAAGAAATTTTTTACTATTATTAATTGTATGTTGTCACAGTCAAAGAATCCATGAAAACATTTGATCCTTATTGTGTTGTAAGCTAAAAAGAACACAGAAAGGCCCCTACCTTACAAATTGTAAGAAATTACATCTTATTTCTGTCATATAAAATACAGGGAGAAACCAGACACAGATTAATTCTATAAATTCCTTACATAAAATGAATCCATAAATTAGAAGTCTGCCACTGCAAAACAAGAGAGGAGTATCTGAAATAAAAATTAATTGTACACAAAAAAGCTATCCTATTGGCCAAATTGAGAACTCACAAATTAATCTAAATATTGAGTATTTTTTTAGTCAGGATTATTTGTAGGGTAACTTAAACCAGAACAGAGAAATATATTCTGTAGAGAGGTATCTTTTTATTTGTATGGTGGACTCACCCGTTAGGAATCTGTACTAATGGCAGATAGAGGCTTTGCTTAATGATTTCTAGGTAAGTCTTAGAAGAATGATTACTTGCTATTAACAATAATTGAAGTTGACTTCAGTAACTGCCAACATCACTATTCCATGATGGTTTTTTCCATTAAGTAGGATTTGCAATTTGACCAGCCTGAGCTGAAAATAAGGTCATTATATATATATTCCATATTCCATCAACATCCTTTCAACTGTAAAATCACAATTTGTTTTTAAAAAAACTACTTAATATTTAAACCCAGCGTTCATCGGGCATGATCAATGGCATTCATTTTGCAGGTAAAGGACATTGCATTTCAATTGACGGATACACTGGAAATAATTTTATGTCAGTTTTTAGCAAAGTAACAAATTTCAGCTCAGTAAGAGGCAGGACACTCTTTCCTTGCTTTGAGCTAAAGAAACTTGCTATACTAATTTTGTGGGGCATACATTTAAAAACTCACAATAATAAAAAAATATCAGGGGGAAAAGGTGACTGTGGCCTCTTAAAATTGTTCAGATATACCACTAAATCAACACAAATGTGAACTGTTCCATGGAAAACATCCCTAAGTGAGAAAGATTTTTATTATGACTCACAGGGCAAGTACTGTCCTTGCATTCCTTCAGCAGAGTTGAATCAAAATGGTTTTTAGGGAACACAGACTTTTACAAAGGAGGGGAAAACACAAAGCCACTTAGTGTTTTTACAGAAATGCCTGAGGGTTGCACACTCACAAAAGCTAAGGCTAGTGAATTTGCAGAGCCACCAATCCTCTTGAATTGTTCCAGCCTCTACTCCAATGCCTTACAATGCCTGTCACTAAACACTAATAATAAAGCAGAGAGCACAGGACCACAATTCTACCAAGGGCTTCAGGTAGTAAATGCTTACCATTAACATCAGAATTAGGTGAAAACAGGTAACATAGGGGTATGAGTACTACATACTCTCATTATGAGATTGTTTTCAGACAGAGTGTGCAACCTAGTGCAGAAGAACCTGTAATCAAATCTACTCTTGGATTCACAGAGTCAGGCAAGGGTAGCACCTTTGTACTTTATCCCCATCTGTATTAGAAAATGAAAGCATTACAAGACACTAGAGGTGAAATAAAATTGGTACACTGCTTTATATTCTGCATATTCTGAACATTAAGACATTTAAAGAACATTTTAAAAAAGGAAAGGAGTTTTGTTCTTAAGTAAGAGTGAAGGTATTGTAACATTGTGAGATGGAATATATTATAAAAAAGTACAGACTATAATAGGTTAGTAGCTCATCAGCAAAAAAACCCCAAATATATACATATATAAATATATATATGTATATTCACACACACAGAAGAACTAGCCTTATTGGGCTATTTTCTATTAACACATCCTCTGGACTTAAAACTCCAGAATCAGGATATAGATTGTTTCCTGACAATAATTTTTATCCCTAGCACAGAAGCCTCATTGTCTTGGAAGAGATTTCCTTATTTCTCCAAAACAACTCATCAGATAACTACTGATATCTAGCACCTTAGCTGCCTAATCAATTTTCAGTTAAACTCAGATGAAATAAGTTTTAAGAAGTCATTAGTCTATGTTCATCTGACTTCTGATACTCTTAGTAGAGAGCTAGAATAATCATTCCAGTTATTTCAATTAGCCAAGCAACTGAAAAGCCCTCATCAAATTAATATAATGCTCTCTCTCAAAACCTGTAATTACAGAAAGCCATTGTTATTCCAATTTGTGGTCAAATTTCAATTGTTTTGACATGTAGATATTTGGATAGACTGGGTTTTTTTGCCTGAGTAAGGTCTGCAGACCTTTGTGCTTTGAAATAACATTTGAGCTACAAGCTCAAATTATATAAACGGTCAGTATAACACCATTTTAACCAGAAAATATTTAGAACAATTCCCTATAACAGCAGGGATGGCGCCCAGTTGTGATCAATGACTTCTTAGCTTAGACTCTTCGCTGCAGTGAGAATATTGTGCAGCTTCATCTTGCCTTCTTACAGTGATGTTTATTACATTAGATGATTCTCCTTTTCCCAAGCAGTCACTGTGTTATTGCTCGTTTCATCTTAAATTCATTTTCCATTGCTGCTGTGTTAATCTTCTTGTGCAGTGTTTCAGACATAAGAGCAGTTTTCCTCTTTTCAGGTCCTTTCTTTTTTTAGGTCCATCCTTTTTTTTAGGAAAATGGAAACTCTTTCTAGGGCTAATCCTGATCCTTTTTCCCAGTGCTATAGCTGGAGAATCATCAGTCTGAAGGGACCAGAACAGAGCTAAGGGACAGAGCATACTACTCTCTCTGCATGCCATGGAACAGTCTTCCAAAGCACTGACAGAAGAGTCTTAGAAAGAAGAGCCTGAATTCATAAAAGGTATGAGGTAATAGACTCACAGACATGAACATTAATGAGGATATTGCATCACTTTTGGGGGAGGAGGACAGGACTGTGAAGGCACTCTGATGCAGTTTTCTAGACTAAGGAAAAGGATCCATAGTATGTATTCCCTTACTTGGACTTTAGGAATGGAATTGGGTTTGGTTCTTGTGTTCTTCCTTACATTTCAGTTTCAGTAAAACTACTAATGGGCTAAGCAGCCTGGAAATATATTTTTAGCATTTCTTTAGCATATCCTTTGTTTATAACTGATGGTTTTTAATACCTCAATAGGGCAGCTGGACATTCTGCTGCCATTAAAAGGCAAAATTATGATGATAAATGTCAAAAAAGAAAGGCGTGGAAATCAATTACAATCTAATAAAGTGTATAGAAACATCAAAACATAAAGCTCCCAAACTCTCAGCACTTCCCCCTCCAATCTCTAATCCTCCTCAGTCAGCTACTGCCTGATAGACATCTCATCCCTTCCAGAATAAAATGTAAGAGGACAGCATACAAAAGCTGTATTTTAGAGAACTATAGTTCTGTATTTTAGATTTGCATTGGGCTGAAATTCTACATGGCAGATATGGATTTATGAAAATTCGCTTTTATGCACAATGTTATATGTAAAAGGACAAGTTCTCTGTTTATTAGTGCAATGATAATCCTTTTAGCCAAGAGGGAAGATGGGTTGTCACACTAAAGTTGAAGGTTAAGGGGTAACTTCTTCTTCTGCAGTGGTTTTTATTTCATTTCACTTCATAAAGAGCAAGCAGGTTTCATAATGGGAAAAAGTTTGGAAAATGAGTGGCCCAGAGGCAAGGGCTAACCTTTCCACAGAGAGTTTCAAGTTCCAGTATAGAAATGCTAGAAATTGCTGGTCTTCTTCAGGCTGGCAGCAGGGCTTCAGCATTTCAGAGGCTGAGCAAGCTATAATCTGTGCCTTTTTCCTCTCCTAAGTTTTCTGCACTGTTAGTAAAGTGAAAACCCACCACGTGTCCATCTGGCGATGTCAGTGCTGCTGGCTGTCCCCGGCTACTGTCACTGCTCCCTGCTCTGTGGGGCTGTGCCCTGTGCCCCTGCCTGCTTCGCTGATGCCCTTAGCCCCCGGCCCCCCAGCCCTTGCACAGCAGCCCCCTCCCGCTGTGTGGTACCTCTCCCCGACAGCCTTTCTGTTGCTGAAGTTACCAAACTAACAGCCCAATTCCAACAATCGCTGGCAAAAAGCATGTCTTTACAGGTGCCAAAACTCAGTGGTTGTCACAAACAACTCAGAACATCTCTTCCAAATAAATGTGTTGGACATTCATACAAAGATCTTCTGCTTATCTCATTAAAAACACCTAAATTCTAGGTCTGGTAATTTCTGTCTCAGAACTTAGTCTGAAATCTTTGTTGTCTCAGATAACTTCAAGCTTCCTGTCTTCTGTGCAGGGGAAGGAGGGAGATGTTCTTTACCCGCGGTTCCTTTTTACTCCTGTGTTTATCACTGATGTAGACCCTCCACTTTCCGTCTCTTGTAGATTTGGCGTTTTCATGCGTTACTGCCTTATGCTGCTAGGATATAAACCAAAATATAATCCCATTAACCTGGGGTGACAAAGGGCAAGTAGATATCTCCTGATGACACACTTTGTTTACTCAGCAATTCAAAACACTGAAAATTGCTGACTTTTGGTTTACTTGCATTTTCCTGCTTATTTCCTTGTAGATATTCTTTTGGTTAATTTCAGGTATTCAACCAAAATATAAAGTAGATAAATTTAAACTCAAGCAAAGTAATTAGAAACTTCCTGGTTCTTCACAATCAAATTCATACCAGAAATTTTTATAAGAGTAGTGAAACAACAATACAAGACCCATTCTCTTGGCATAAAATCACACCTGATTAATTAAATATGTCATTATTTGTCTCTCAAGACTACAGCAATTACTATTTTGCAGATGCACCATGCTTCATTATTTAGTTTTCCTACACAACCCGACATGAAAAATTCCCATTCTTGTTCAGAGAAAATTAAATCCAATTGTCAATATAATACCTTTTGGGAATATTACAAAAGCTTTTCTGTACCTCTTGGAAGGTAAAGACTGCTACCAGCTGCAAAGAAATGTGATCTCTGTGTGCAAGGCTTTGTAAAAAATGAATAAACAAAAAGCCCACAAATATATCAAATACATATCCTGATATGTATTACATACTCCTCTGCAATCCTACCTCCTCCCTTTCCCCTTCAGAGCCCAAAGCAAGATTCACAATGGAGTTAACAGAAGCTCCTGGAATCATAGAGACTAATGAAGTCTGCTGTAGAGGGAAGTTACTTGTTCAAAACAAATCCATTTTTGCAAACTCCTCAAAACTTGATTTCAGCAGGCATGAAAGACACAGAAAACTACAGGCAAATAAAAGAACATAAACCAAATTTCTTTTTGAGTGCAGCAAAATGGAGAAGAAAGGACAGAGAAATAAAGAAGGGCAATTGTCATTCAAGTGCATGCATTGTTAGAAAAATTGGCCAGATACCACAACTTTCAAACAAGATTCCTCCTGTGCATACATTTATTTGTGAAATTATTTAAAAAATCAGGTCATATATTTTACAAGGAATTTTGTTCAGTGTTGTGGACCCAAGCATTTATTGGGATAATCAGAACATTTTAAAGTCAAAACTATCCTTAGACAATGCATTGGAAATAATTCAGTCCCAACTTTATTTTACTTTTCTAAATTCTCACCTGAATGAAAGATAAAATTATCTTTTATACAGTGAAAATTCACTAATACACAGATTATTTTTGATGCTTAATACATTTATTCATACACTGTGTATTTTATTCCCTAACTCCTTCCTTTTCCCCCTTCTTATCTCCTATAATTTACCTGAAATAGAAATGGTGAAAACAATTCAGTTCTTAATCTAAGTGACATTTAAATGAGATAGAAATACACTTTGCATATTATGTTCTTTAAACTATGAATTTGCTGCTCCTTGTATCTGTCTTTTTTGTCTTTTACAATTTTGCTGTAGATTTAAGATTAAATTTTATTTAGTCTCTTTATTTGAACAACCATGAAAAGGTACCTGGGTTAACAGTGAAGCATAAGGCAAGCCACAATTGTGTTCAGTGATTGAATGCTTGTCAGTGAAATTAAGCTTATGCTTTTGACTATGTCATTTTGGTGGATATTAAGTAAATGTTAAAGAAATCTAAGGACACCAGTAAGCAAGTGTCAGACGACATTTCAAACCCCAAACCATATGCCATGGATAAACCCTGACAAACTGCTTTTCCTAGATTCATTGATTTCAAGATCAAAGAGAATGCATTACCTTTGACCTTCTTTCTGTGACAGGATCCTCCAGTTCACTGTGGTCTTCGCTGTTCAGAGGCAGACACTCTTCACAGGGAATGCCTACCAGTTTGCCTTCAAGTACAATTACATATTACTCAGGCCCATATTACACTCAGAACCTACAGCCTCCTACAGCCTCAAACCTCACACAAAGATATGCAGAGAACCACTGGCTGAGCTTAATCAGTAGTGAACAGAAATAACAACTGCAATCTCCTCAGAAAAAATTTAGGAGATGGAGAATTCTTTTTTTTTCCTTTTTTTGCCCCTTTTTTTTTCTTATTTTTTTCTGTGACTAAAGCTTTTGAAGCTTTTTACAGCAAGAAAATCAAGTGGTTTTATGCTCTGCTTTCTCAGACACCTCTTATGGTCATCTATGTGGCCCGTGAAATTCAACATAATTATTTGTAATGCCTTATCAGGTCAAGCATTTAGGTGATAAATAGCATGCAAAGATAAATACCATGCACTATTGTTTAATAATCTCCATCAATGACTTAAACAGTGGGATGGAGTGCACCCTCAGCAAGTTTGCAGATGATACCAAACTGAGTGGTGCGGTTGACACACCTGACGGACAGGATGCCATCCAGAGGGACCTAGACAGGCTTGAGAAGTGGGCCCATGTGAACCTTATGAGGTTCAACAACGTCAAGTGCACAGTATCAATATAGGGTGGGAGATGAAGGGATTGAGAGCAGGTCTCCAAGAGGACGTGGGGGTACCAGTGGATGAAAAGATGGACATGAGCAGGCAATGTGTGTTCGCAGCCCTGAAAACACTGTATCCTGGGCTACATCAAAAGAAGCGTGGCCAGCGGCTCAAGGGAAGTGATTCTGCCCCTCTGTTCTTGGGAGACCCTGCCTGCACTATTGTGTCTACCTATGGAGCTGTCGGCACAGAAAAGACATAGACATGGGGGAGTGGGTCCAGAGGAGGGCCACAAAAATGATCAGAGGAATGGAGCAACTTTCCTATGAGGACAGGCTGAGAGAGTTGGGGTTGTTCAGCCTGGGGCAGAGAAGGCTCCAAAGAGACCTTATTGCAGCATTCCAGTACCTAAAGCGGGTATATAAGAAAGATGGGGACAAACTTTTTAGTAGGCCTGGTTGTGATAGGACAAGGAGTAATGGATTTTAAATGAAAGAGGGTAGATTCAGACTAGATATAAGGAAGAAATTTTTTACAATGAGGGTGGTGAAACACTGGAACTCAGGTTGCCCAGAGAGGCGGTAGATGCCCCATTTCTGGCAACATTCAAGGTGAGGTTGGACGGGGCTCTGAGCAACCTGATGTAGTTGAAGATGTCCCTGCTCATTGCAGGGGGGTTGGACTAGATGTCCTTTAAAAGTCCCGGCCAATCCAAACTATTCTATGATTCTATGATTCAGTCTACTTCTAGCAATGGCGGACATATGGCTACTTTAGTGCTATGTTTCACCAAGGCTGTTTTTCAATACAGCTAATTAGGCTAAATAAAGCATAGCACTAGGGTATCGATACTGTCTCAGAGGCAGTTTACATAGTCCACTGTGTCACTAAATTATGCTCCCTAGACATAGGCTGGTGTGCAAGATAAAACTCATCTCTTTATACAGGGTGTTTTTTAGAAAGAACCTGACTATTATTGCCATAAAATAAATTCCCTGAGAATGTGGGAAACATTTCACATAAATACTAGGACTTATTGTCCAACCAAAATAGCTAGGTTGTGCTATGAAGGCATATATGCTTAGATATACTCCTTAGGGCATCCAAGTCTTTTTCATCAATGTTTACAAAAAATCCATCTATATGGTAATTCAAACATAAACCGCACAAGGAGAAGTGACTCCCAACATACCTTTCAGTATGACTGTGGCAGAGTAAAACAGAACAAGACTCACAAGTAAAGAAGACATGAAGTGGGAAGCTGGGTGTTTCATGATTTCTAGTGGAATTTTCTAGTGCTTAGGCAGAAAGAAACCCGTGTCACTTTGTAAGCTTGCTTCTTACACAAACCACTATATCTGAATAAAATTTCAGGTTTGATTTAGACCAAGAATTGAAATTGAGGCTACCACTTGTGTGGACATGCTGTTACTAAAGTGTCACGCTATGACCGGCTTTCTCATAAAACCCTGTATCCACGCAGCACCACAATAAATATGTCTGGTATCAGTCACTATTGGTATCTTGCAGTAAAAAACAATAAAGAAATATTATTAAAATAATTTAAAATAAATTTAAACAATCAATAAACAAAATGCTAAGTGTGAACAGGACATAGAAGATGTGATATGTTAGTAAACTAGGAAAATACCCAGAGGGCAGGGTTAGAAATACCTCACTGGAAAGAGATGAAAACCAGATTACTTTAATAATTGCAGCGACACAATGAATCTGAAAGGAGAATGATAATAAAACAGAGGGATCAAAATGGAGTATAGGAAGGTGCTTGAGACACAGGAGAGTTCTGAGGCATATGCTAGCTCACTAGCCTCATTACGAGACAGGAAAGGCTAAGTGTAATGGAAATGACCAATAGATACCACTACTCATAAAGATTTATTGGGGAATTGAAAGAACTGTAAAAGCCTTCTGAGTAACCATTAAGATCAAAGCAAAATTGTCATAACAGAAAGGAGGAGATGAAAATTTACAGGCAAGAAGCTGAAATTTCTAGTCCTCTCATTTTAAAACCCTGATGAAGAAAGGGAACAACAATACCATTCGTCTTCTCAGTCTAGCTATAATCTCACCTTGACAAAGGAAGTGGCATTCAGTGACCTCCATTTTCTTGTGTTACTGACACAGTCAATGTCCAAAAGGAGTTCAGGTAGCTTGGAAAAAAAATACAAACTTTTAAGAAACTCTCATTGCTGCTTTTTATTGTGAAATTAGTTACCCTAAATTTTTGTTAACCTTTTTTGCATTTACTTTCCTTGGAGATTTCAGGTTATGAAATGTACTTGGCCAAATTTATGAAGAAAGTAAATTTTACGTTTCCCACTGCTAAGTAGTTGCACTGTACCACATTTTAGATGAGATACTGCATTGCTTATAAGAACGGAGCGACAGCATTCCCAAAATTACTACAGGCATTTTTTACCAAACTTTTTATAAAAGGAATGATACACCACATTTTGGTCTTTGTACTGAACTGAAATTTTCTTGATGCAAAAGTTGGAATAGGTTCCTTTGTGCCATAAGGCTAAGCAATCAGGATGATGCCCAGCACTTTAAGTGGAAATAGGTTCCTTAAGAAAATGTTTTTGCCTAGTTATTTTTCAGGGTAGCACAGCAATTACAACAAACAATAAAACAGGATTGGAAACATCTATTTAACAGTGGTATCTGAAAGGACACTTGGGAAAACAAGACACATGTTGCAATAATGGAAGACAAAATTAAAAAAATGGGAAAAGGACATGTGGAATACAAACTCTGAAGAGATCTCATTCCTCCTTCTAGTACTTACTTATTGAGCAGCTTAGTAACAAAGGTCAGACAAAGGATATCGGATTCCAAGGCAGCTAACTAATTTATAAGACAGGTCAGGAATACGCTTAAGTCTGGACATTTCTAAACCCCAAAGCAGTCATTACATTTTTCACATTGATTCAGTACTTGACTTCTATAATAGGAAGAAAGGGGAAAGAGTGAAAAAGCAGCTGAGTAATTTTTCTAGAATCTGCACTAAGGTATTAGGAATGAACCAAGTGTCCAATGTTCATTAAGTACTTCACTACTCAGCAGCTGGAATATACTGTATTTGGGTTAGGAGTGGGACATTAACTACTGCATACAACAAAGCTTGAGAGAAAATAATTAAAATACAAACAATATGCCCAACCCTGATATACACTGCTGTGGTTTTCCCTTTGGTCTTAAAGTGTAAATCTCTCAAATTCAACGAGTAAAGATCTATCATATGGAAGGTATTTTACTTCTGTATTTGTAAATACACTTTATGGAAAAATTTCTTAGATTAGCAAATAAGAATAAATACCACCAAATTTTCATTTTAAACAAATGCTGCAAAAATGCAGCGACAAGGGATAAACATTTCATAGCATCTTTTCTCCAGTGTTTACCAAGTAATCTTAATTTCTCTTTTCCTCACTGTCACTTTCATAAAATTAATCAATGCATGATTGGTACAGATTATCCTCTACAACTGTATCATAATAAAAGTGCCTATAAGTGTTCCCTTTTAGATTCACTCAGTAACATCTGGTGGCAAATATCTTAATTTTAGGAGACTTCTTCATATGCCATTAATGATTATTTTTTACTCTTTAATAAATCTATTCCCCAAGTGACAGCCAATTAATTCACCTTCATCCTCCAAAATGCTTAAGGCAAAGCAAGTTGCATTGCTGAGCTCAGGTCACTATGTGACTTCGTGCTTGTGTGTCTACTACTTGTTCCACATTGCCTGAAATCATGGGGGTGAGAATTTATTGGCACATAAGAAAATGCTGCAATTCACCTCAGCTCGTCGCAGACTTCCAGAACTTTTCCACATATAAGTCTAGAGTTATCTCTTATTTCATCTCTAGGCCGCTGGTAGTGGTACTGTTGGAAATGAACCACCCACACGCACATAAAAATATCTATAAAGACTCTTCTGAGCCTACAACCTCCTTGAGGTACGGCTTCAAAAGAATGGTTAGTCTCTCAAGATCACACTCCAACCACAGCTAAAAGCAGAGCACAGGATGTCTACTGTGCTGAATTTAAAGGTGACTGAAAGTTGGGGATTCTCTTCTGAATTCCCCTGAATTCTTTCATGATAAGCTCCAGTAGTGACAGTTAGAAAACCAATATGTTTCCGCTGCAACTGGGTAAGAAGTCTATGGATTCATTAAGCCCTGAATATCAGGAAGACTTCAGGCCAGAGTATAAATCAACTTTACGGTTTCCAAGACTAACAAAGTCCAGCCTGTGTGGCTAGCAACGGCATTAGGAAGTTGCAGTGTCAAACCTGAAACATCACCTGAAGTGTTTAACTGCTCATGATGGGAAAGACGACTTCATCTGTCCTAAAATGATGGCAATACTTGCTTCTGTAGGTCATATACAGGGAAAAAAATAGTTTGTGTACATAGGAAGTAAAAATATGATTTTATTTGGAAATACACAATGCTGTACTCACCAAGGTTAACCCTCTTTACCAAAAAAATTCAGTAAATACCAACTTTCAAATATCTGCACATAATGGAGAATTCCATTACTTACATAAATATTACAGCATGTAGATGACACAATGTCAAATTCCCTTTATGTATATCACAGCATGGTTATTATCTCTGTCTGTATTCCCATGGCTGGCACTTAGTAAGAAATGCCTGCAACGGAGAGGAGAAAAAGGAAGAGAAAAAAACTAACAAAAGGATATTTTTTTTAAAAAAGTTCTTCTTTATGAATGGGGAGTATGAGTAGTTAATTGGGAGAAAGATTTACTGAATTAATTTATTTATTCTCCCCCTTTCTCTCTAAGCTCAATGCTTTATACTTGCAAGCCAACATGTAGTGTAGAACATCAGCTACTGTATCCTTTTGGTTTTCTCTTTTTCTGATTTTCTATTTCAGTAACTATTCGCTAGTTCGCAGCAGTGGAAATTTAAAACGCAGATCTGTGTCCCACAACATCCTCCCTATGTTCTCAAGTATGCACAGATGCAGACCAAAAGTGTAGTCCTCGCTACTCAGGCAAAATTCTTGTTCACTGGCCCTTCTATCTCATAAATGCTTTAGCTTTTGGTATGTCATGTAAATCAGACTGGACTGATGGACCCTGACCAGTACCTGGACTTATTATTTACTCTTTCAAAAATGGTTCAATTCAACATTCACTGTTGATATCAGCAGTATCGCATCAGTGTTTCTGTTGGGTACAAGTGAAGCATTTGACTCAAGAAGTTTGTGAGGCAGACAAAGACCTAAGTATTTACTTGGCTCAGTAAGGTTACGGGTTGTTCTCAGGCATAATTCTGCTATGAAACAGTATATTACTGAAGCAAGAGATTGCATTTTCCCACAGCATGTCACACTCCTATATTAGTATTTCAGATGTATATTCTTTTCTGTTTGATTGAGGCTTTTCTTCAGCTATACACAGAACTCATAAGGAACATTAAAATTTGAACTCACAAAAAGCATGACGGAACAAAGAAAAATACAACCTCTTATTTCTCTGGTTTAGAAGGAGCATGTTCTTTATTCTCCTTCTTGTTCCCCTTCATGCAACATAACTGTGCCCAGACAACACAGTTTTCTCTCCAAAATTAACTGATTCCTTCTCTAGCCAAGCTGTTGCTGTGGCCTTATGTAAAATGTCATCTGGTTCTCTCCAGCTGAATGGTGTTAGATAAAGCAGCTTGATGCTGCATCTGTTTGGAAAGGAAAACAAACAGATGATGCGAGTGTTCAATTGAAATGGCACACCATTACAGTGAAAGAGGAAAAAAATGTTACACATAAGAAACATTACATGAAAGAGCATAGACCTTGAAGAACTATGGTCATGGGCGATGAAGGTAGATTTCTGGCTGCATTTTTCTGCTTCATGTTTAATTTATCTTCAAACAACATGCTCCAGCCTTTGCACACAGGAAACGTATTAATGTTTAAAATCGTTCACTTGTCTGTACAATGATTCAAGTACTATATTAAATAAGGTATAGGAAATAGGCTTTAGATTAGATCATTCTCCTTTCCAAACCACACCCTTTTGTAAAATTCTACACCAAACCTTCCTACAATTCTGACACACAATCTTTCTGTTTCAATTCTCAGTTTTCATGTGAGACTAACAACAAACAAAAAGGAAGCAACAGACACACCTTTGGCTACTCCCAACTTTGACAGATAGAATGGTAAAATTCAGGTTATGACTCAACTCTTGTGCAACAAGAATAAATATATTTTCAGTTCTTTCCTAAAAATACATAGACATACATCAACTTATATTATGAAGTTAAAGCACTCTTCAGACCAAAAGGTGACTAAATTCTTAATACTTGATGGACAAAGGAAATTTTAATTTCTTTAGCATTTTTTTGGTTTTAATAAGGAATTATCAGATCTTAATGTCATTTATTGCAATTTTTTACAGCTAAGTTTTCCATTACTGTCGTTCATCTGCTTCTATGCATGTGTGTGCAGATAAAACAAGTAGGCAGTAAAGAGTCCTTGTCCTAGAAACCAGAGGGAAAAAAGAACAAAACCAAAACTTATCCAAACCCTGCAATTTTTTCCCTACCATGATCATAGAGAAAAAATTAGTTACTCACTAACAAGAATATAAGCCAAAAGAATATTTTCAAAAAGTAACAGAAAAATTGGCCCCATTAATTAATTGGGAAATTAAAAGATTGAACAGTCTCTGCCTCCTTTGGTCCAGAGCCACAAAGACATACCATTCCACTAAAACGCACATAATTGTAAATAATTCTACATAAAATTTACATAAATTCTAAAAAGTGAGCTTGCTTAGAATCACAGAACGGTTGGGGTGGGAAGGGACTTCTGCAGGTCATGTGGTCTAAATACCCTGCTCAAGCAGGGCCACCTAGAGCAGGCTGCCCAGGACCATGCCCAGACTGATTGGATATCTCCTATGAGCGAGACTCCCCAGTCTCTCTGGGCAGCTTGTCCAGCCCTCTGTCACCCTCACAGTGATTCCTAAGTTCAATGTTTCCTCAGTATGTTTCCTGATGTTCAGATGGAAGCTCCTGTGTTTCAATTTGTGCCCATTGCCTCTAGTCCTGTCAGTGGAGACCACTGAAAAGAGCCTGGCTCCCTCTTCTTTGCACCCTCCTTTCAGGTATTTATATACATCAATAAGATGCCCCTGAGCCTTCTCTTTTCCAGGCTGCAGAGTCCCAGCTCTCAGACTTTCCTCATATGTGAGATGCTCCAGTCCTTTAATCATTCTTGTGGCCCTTCTTTGGACTCTCTCCAATATGTCCATGTCTTTCTTGTACTGGGGAGCCCAGAACTGTTTGGCCTCACCAGTTCTGAGTACAGAGCAAGGATCCTCTCTTCTGACCGGCTGGCAACACTCCTGCTAATACAGCCTGGGATACTGTTAAGTCTCTTTACTTCAAGGGCACATTGCTGGCTCATGTTCAACCTGGTGTCCACCAGGATCCCTAAGGACTTTTATTGCAACTCTGCTTTGCGCTCAGTGGTTCCACTGCATGTACTGGTGCCTGGGGTTGTTCTTCCCCGTGAGCAGGACTTTGCACATCTCTTTGTTGAACCACTCCCAGCTGGGGAAATGAACCCCAGTCTCCTGCACGAGAGGTGGGGATACACACTGTGATACAAACAAGGAAAGCTAAGCAATGTTTGACACACCATGCAGTCTTGAAAGCACTGTAATTTAACCACCTCATTCCTACCATCATGTTGTTTGGTAAACAAAAAGTCTGTTTTCTCCAGATAACTCTAAGCAGAGAAAGTTCTCTCTTAAATGTTGTTTTACCTAATTATGCTGTAATATTAACACATAGCATATAGGACAAACCAAAATGAATAAAGTCTCAACTAATGCTATAGTAATGAAGCAAACCTAAAAGAAATATCCATTGTTCCTTCTGCTAGATATTAAAAGGTTTGGCACCCTAACACATATAGTTCAGCAACAAACATGGAATTCTTGGATGACATTCATAAAACCATTAGCTTTTGAAAAAATCCCAAATGTTTCTATAACCTTTGCTTAAAGGACGTGGCCAGTGTTTTCATTCTGCTTGTGTTCAAGACACTTATTCTGTTTGAAATAGTGGTTCTTTATGAAAACGCTATCTTATATATATAGTCACTTCATTTCACTTCACAGTCAAAAGACATTTGATAGAGAAATTTCATTACAATTTCTGAACCCAATATTTAAAAGAATGAACCTACTGCCTGCAATATCTGACTTAATAAAAGAACAAGCTGTGATGTAGTTATTATACACAAAAAGAAGCTGAAATTTGCCCAAGCACACTGTTCTAATTTACAAAGAAGTACTTATGCATATTATTCAAAAAATACAGGAAGTTTTTACTTCATTGCCATTAGTGCCTGGAACACTACTGGGAAAACACAAGTTTTTCAAATTATCACTGATAATGCCTAGAAATTTTTATCTAAGACATTGTATATCACTTGTTATGAAGCCAGTCACTGAATAGTTCCTACTGAATAGTGGTTAGCTTGCTAGAAAGCTTGTATTTTCCAGTGCACAAAGCAAAATATTTTTTCCCCTTAATATTAAAACTCAAATTGCCTCCATATTTGGGGGAAACAATTCTTACAAAACATCATTCAGAAAAGATACAGATTTTTTTATCGCAGAGGCATGAAAATTAGATTAGAAATAGAAATATGAATTCTAAGTATTAAGAATAGTATTGACTACAACTGAGCAAATAATAGGAAAGTTGTCTTATATGGATTGCATTAATAAATGTAGAAATACTTAGAAATATTGATTGCTGAATTCACAGGACTTCATTCAAGTACTCCTGCCATTAATAAATCTGGTCTACAAACTATAAGCAAAACAGCATTGATGTGTTCAATACATCAATAAGTAGCTATAAAGTGCCCAGTGGCTTGTATAGCAGAGCTCCAAATCAAAAGACAACCCCCAAACAGCTTATTAGAGGAACTAAAACATGGGACAAGAACAGTTTGAACAAAGACAGGGCTGTTTTGAAAAACTTAAACCAAATCCACGTTCAACAGAGAAAGAAGATTCTTCAGTTGTATCTAAGAATTGTTTTTTGTAGACAGCTACAGTAAAGATGAAAAACAAAACTATTATATTGAAAATGAAGCATAAATGTCAGATTTTTAATGGTATCTCAGCTTCCAAATTACAAGGAATTTGGAGGTAGTCATAGAAATAACTGTGAATAACTGAGATTGCTCTTGCTCCTTCTAAATTTTGTCAAGTACCAGAGAGCTTAGAGAGGGGCCCTTCCTATGAACATGTTGTGTGGCAAAGCTAAAGCAATGAAGGGGTTAATTATATTTCTGTTCATTGCTTGCCAGGGAGGAGATAAAAATGGAAATTTTCTAAATGCAATTCTTCTTCTCTCTCTACTGAAACTATGTACTGTATATTGAGGACATCCAAGGACAGATATGATTGCTTCATTGAAGCAGAGTTTTCTAGCTATAACCCTCAACCAAAAAATATTTCATTAAAGAATTTCCCACTTACTGTGCATCATTATTCCTGTCAATGCATTCCCATGGAGGAAAGATGACAGTCATTCTAGGTGATATTGAGGCCAATGATTTCCTAATTGGTGATGAGATACTCTGAAGTTATGTCAGGGAATACAACAGAATTTCCTCATGCTGTTCCTGCTGCACAGAAATGTCAGACCAGGCATTCCAGTGCAAGAAAACCATTTATATCAGGCCAGTTTTATGGACTATATAATTCCTTTTTTTAACAGTTTGCTGCTAGAATGCAGAAAAAAGAAGATACACCTGCCCTGAGTCTGCTCACATAAGCTCTAAAAAGGTCAATAACATTTTCATAAGCATGTCAAGAGAAGAATGGAGATTATAACACTAGCCAAGAAAAAGTCAATCTTTACCTACAGATAACTTACAGTAGAATATGAGATATTACCATTAAAGCCCAATGGTAATGTAGTTTATGACTGTACCTGTGTAACTTCTTTTGGGGGAATGCATTGTATTGACTCCTCCAGAGCTGAGGATACTATGGGTCTTTGATAGCGAATGAGAATAATCACAAAATTCTTCCTGGACTCTGATCATTTTATCTTATTATTGATTTACCTGAGCCCAGTATAATTCCCTGCTTATACAAACAGTGACAGACACCTTCACTTTTTATCAAAAAGAAGAATACTGTAAAAGCTTTCATAACACAAGTCAGTACTGTGGGAAAATATTAACTGTTGATTTTCACAAATTCCCAGATGTGATGTTTGGGTATTAAGAGTTTATTACTAATTTAATTACTGTGCTACACATCTGGTATTCACTGTGGTAACACTGCACTCCTTATTCAACAACCTTCAACAAAATACTTAGATGCCATTTTCCTGTGTGGCAAAAATAGGAAATAATAAGATCTTTTGCAGGATATGTAGGGAAGAAAAGATGATACGCCAAAAAGATAAATACAAAAAGCAGACTGCTGTACAATTTCCTGAGGTGTTCTTTAAGGTAAGGTATTTTCAGGGACTTTTTGTAAAATAAAAAGACTTACGGCTGTAGACCAGAAATACCTATATAGATGTAGAGGAAAAAAAGTAAACATGATGTGCATAATAACCTCTCTTTCAGGTTTTCAGATTTTATTTTTATTTTCTTTTTTAGAAATTTTTGTAGCTTAATGTAAAATCTTGTTTCATGCCCTAGACATAAGAGATTTGGAGTAGAAAACATAATACAGTAACTTTTTTTATTTCAATGGCATTACAATGTCACTTGAGTACCTGGAATAGTATAAGAGATATCAGGCCATAAGGTCATGATATTTAGCTTGCAAGTTAATAAAAGGGAATGACTTCTTCTCACAGAGAAGCACAGTAGCTGTTCTGTCTTAAAGACCACAAATGGACTTTTCTTTCTCATTAAGACCATCCAAGCAGAGCTCCATTTATGGAGGTTATTTTCCGAAGAAGAAGCTATTGTCCTTCTCATTTCATAAGAGCCTTAAACACCTGTCTCATAACAGTCATTAATAGCTACTTCCACCATCGAAGGATTACTTTGCGTAATAATAGTGAAGAAGTGAATACCTACTGCGAAAAACTGACAAGTCAACTAGCCACTTAAGTTTGCCTTTTTTTGTATGTTTACTAGAGAAGATTTTTTTTTTATTTATTTAAAGTAAAAATAGCAATTCAAGAAATGTTTTATATTGGTAAACTGGCCTTATGCTTTTAAGTGCCTGATGTCTCTGAGGAATCACTCTTAATATTTCTCAGGAAAAATTACCCCTTTTTGACATCACTATTGTTCTTTGCTCTATTCCCACTTCTAATCTATGGCTACCCTTTCAGACTGACCTAACTTTGTCATCTTTGAGATAATAATTTTCCCCTTGACTCAACTAAATATGAAAATGCAGTGGAAATTTACTGCAAATGGCATCAGCAGGCACACATGCAGAAACAATCCCTTCCAAGATTCCTCCTACTATTTGGAATTTATTGGGGTTTTTAAAATCTCAGAATTTCTTTTAATGTTTCACTTTTATGCTTAACATCATCGGTAACGGATTTAGTCTATGAGACAAAGAAAAGCTAGATCACCATAAGACAAGGCTATCATCCCTGACATTTTATGGTGAATTCGCCTTTAATATAAGCAGGTGAGCAAATGAAACCCAGGGCTGCATTGTAGGTTTTTCATTTCACACAGTGACTGATGTGAATGCCTTTAGCAGGAAAAATAAGAAACACGTTTTTACAGCAGTTTCAATCATATTCAGCTGGTTGTCAGCCATCTGCATATTCAGTTGGAGATTGCAAAGGGTGTTTTGCACTAAAATCCTGAATAGTTCAAAACTTGCTGAATATATTTTTAGTGTTGGCTCCTTCATCTTGCAGACTTTATGGAGGACATGAGCTGGAAGGGCTCACAGGAGCTCTTATTAAAAGTCTACTGCCAAAGGAAGAGCTGTGATTGTTCTTTTTCTAGTGGACTATTTGTCCTCCCTCTTGTGTTCTCTGGAAATCCTCCTTTACAGACATGATATATCTGGAGGCTCACAAAAGAAACATATATTTCAGAGCAGTTAGCTTTGTGCTGCTCGTTAAAAGACAAGATTACACCAAACATGAATTTCAATTTCTCACCCAAAAATGTATTTGGATATTCCACAGGTTTTAATATAATTGAATGACTTGAAAGAAAGCTTACATGCCTGCCGGACTGTAATACCTCCAGTTTCCTTGAGTTTTCAGTGATAGGTACTTTCCTTTTGTCACATAGCAAGCACAATGGCAATCTAGGATTTAAATTTCATTCATTTACGAAGTGAATAAAAACACTCTTGCCCATTGTGACTCCTATTAGCCTGTAAAAGTTCATCTTCAGAAAATGTCTGAAGTCCAGGTGTGATCCATGCACACATAAAATCAGCAGAATTCAATGCACGCAATTGCAGTTACATTTAAATACATCAGAGTTAATACAGAGCACTTGAGCAAATGACTGAAGATGCCAGGGTGGGAGGATATCAACTTCTGCATTACTTAAAATCTAAGAAAAAATGCAACATTTAATCTGGGCAAATATTTACAATTTTGCTAGGCAAGAATTTTTTATTTCTCCCTCATGAATCTTCTTATAGGTGCTGAACAGAAGGTTTTCAAGGTTTTCATCAACTATCTAGAAAGAAATCATGCTTTTCCAGATATTAGGCATAAAATCAATTTGTTCACAGCTGTTTATCTCATCATCATGTAAGAACATAACATTTAACAGTCAGCTTTTTTTGCTCATAATCTACTGTTAGCTTATCTGATCTGGAAATTGAATGATGCCTTCACAGTTTTATGTAGAATAAGAAATTAACTTATAAACTGAATGTATTGAGCTGAATATCCATCCTCTTTCTTGGGAATGCCTCATTTCAACTTCACGCATTCATTAAAAAATAGAACTACACTGTGTGAAATGCAAGTAATAGAATCAAATATATAATCAGATGAACTGAGGCATGCCAGACTTTTGGTGTTCTTCAGAAGGTATTTGAAAAGATCATGAGAGATCACACAACTGTGTTCCATCAGACATAGGTGTTTTACTCCAATGCATACTACTATTGACCTATCATAAAATAACTGCTGCTACTACAACAAAGGACTAACATTTTAATTATTCCCGCTCTCATAGAAGTTGGTCCTTCTATTCTGAGCACTTTTGAAAATTACTGAACTGCTTTAATAATACTTCTGTTCCCAAATACAAGGGGGTTGGTTTTGTTTAATTTAATAAGCCATTAATAGTTCCCGACATGTAGTAATCAGACAGCTAAAGCTAAGTAATTGGTGGAATAAAGTAAGACAGTCAGGATGCAGCAAGAAATGAAACTGGAAATCACTGAACAGTATCTTTAATTCCCTATGGTGACCATGGATATTTGTTATCACCATGAAATCGCGGAATGCAGAGGAGCCATTTAAATATATCATAACAATTAAATTAATTCCTATTTTATGACACTTGTTCTAGTGAAACATCTTCAGTATTTGTGTATTTTCCAAGAAAGCGATCTGGTTCCGAGAGAGCTTGCAGGTCTCTGCAAGAAGTTAAACATTTTAAGTTGTAACATACCAATTTGTTCAGGGTAAAGAGAGATATTAACAATGATTCTTCCATTCTTTAGAACATCCCAGATGAGAGAAATTAGTTTAATATCAACAAATCATATTCTTTCATGACTATTTATTTCCCATAAATAAAGTAAGCATCTAGAAATATATTTTGACCATTGCTTGGGAAGACAATTGATTCATTTTAAAAAAGAAGGTGAGACAGTTTGTAGCCTTTAAACTGAAGTTTTACCATTGCTTACCTGCTGAACAAGGTAACTAAAAATGAACTGTAGTTTTCACCTTTACCAAAGAAAAAAGAAATCTACTCCGTTTATTCACAGGGATGTGAGATCAAATTACATATTCTCATCATGCAGCTTCCTATAAACTGATTCTGCACTTCTTCAGTTTCAGCTGAAATGAAAACTCATCATTGTTAACATTACAAAGGTCAACCACACAAGAAGAACAGATATATACAATATACAACACCAGGCCTGCTGGTGACAGACGGGGTACACCTATCTCAAAATGGGGAAAGGGTCTTTTCACAGGAGTTAGCAGTGCTCATTGAAAGATTTTTAAACTAGATTTGAAGGGGAAAAGGTGTAAAACCAGACTTGCTAGAGATAAATCTGAGGGCAGCATGACACTGTTTCAGGGATGATGTTCTTGGGAGGTCTGCCGTCTCAGTGGATGTAAGGGATAGAGCCCTGAACGTTAGGGAGTTCTTTGACTGTCTAGAGCTTGATGATGGTGACGATATATTTAAGTGTTTATGGGTAAGAATCAGGGGAAAGGCCAACAAGGCAGATATCATGGTGCAAGTTGTTATAGACCACCAAACCAGGATGAAAAGACAGAAGAAATATTGTATAAGCAGCAGGGAGAAGTCTCACAATTGCTAGCCCTTGTTCTCATGGGGGACTTAAATTTCCCAGATGGCTGTTGGAAAATCAATACAGCAGAAAGGAAACAGCCTAGGAGGTTCCTGGAATGCATGGAAGATAACTTCCTGCCACAGTTGGTGAAGGAGTCAACCAGGGAAGGTGCCCTGCTGGACCTATTTTTTGTCAACAGAGAAGGACTTGTGGGTGATGTGATGGTTAGAGGCCAGGGGCACAGGGATCATTAATAGATAGAGTTTTCAATTCACAGAGTAGTAAGGAGGCTGCTTAGCATAACTGTTGCCTTGGACTTCCAGAGGACAGACTGTGGCCTGTTTAGGGAGCGGGTTGACAGGATCCCTTGGGAGGCAGTGCTGAATGCTAAGGAGTCCAGGCAGGCTGGACATTCTTCAAGACGGAAATCTTATAGGTGTAGGAGCTGGCTGTCCCCACATGCTGGAAGATGAGCTGGTGGGGAAGAAGACTGGCCTGGCTGAACAGAGAGCTCTGTCTGGAACTCAGGGGAAAAGGAGAGTTTATGACCTTTGGAAGAAGGGGCAGGCAACTAAGGAGAACTACAAAGATGCTGTGAGGTTATGCAGGGAGAAAATCAGAAGGGCCAAAGACTGACTAGAACTTACTCTGGCTCCTGCCATTAAAGACAATGAAAAATGATTCTATAAATACATTAGCAGTAAGAGGACTAAGGAGAATCTCTATCCTTATTGGATGCAGGGGGAAACATAGTGACAAAGGCTGAGGAAAAGGCTGAGGTACTTAATGCCTTCTTGCCTCAGCCTTTGATAGTAAGACCAGGTTTTCTGGGGGTACGCAGGCCCCTGAGCTGGAAGACAGGGATGGGGAGCAGAACGAAGCCCCCATAATCCGAGGAGAAATGGTTAGCACCACTCAGACATACAAAAGTCTCTAGGACTGGATGAGATCCACACAAAGGTACTGAAGGAGGTGGTGGAAGTGCTCAACAAGCCACTCTCCATCATTTATCAGCACCCCTGGCTGGGATGTCCCAGGGATGTCCAAGTTGACTGCAGATTAGCAAATGTGACACTCATCTACAAGAAGGGCCAGAAAGATGATCTGGGAAACTACAGGCCTGTCAGACTGACCTCAATACCCAGGAAGGTTATGGAGAAGATCATCCTGACTGCCATTATGCAGCTCATGAAGGACAACCAGGAATCAGGCCCAGACAGCATGGGTTTATGAAAGGCGGGTCCTGCTTGACTAACCTGATCTCCTTCTGTGACTAGCTGACCTGCTTAGTGGATGAGGGAAAGGCTGTGGATGTTGTTTACCTGGACTTTAGTAATGCCTTTGGCACCATTTTCCACAGCGTTCTGCTGGAGAAACCGGCTGCTCACGGCTTGGATGAGCACATTGTTTCCTAGGTAAAAGCTAGCTGGATGGCTGGGCCCAAAAAGTGGTGGCGAATTGAGTTAAATCCAGTTGTCAGCCAGTGACATTCAACAGGGCTCAGTATTGGGTCCGGTTCTGTTTAATGTCTTTATCAATGACCTGGACAAGGGAATTGAGTGCACCCTCAATATGTTTGCAGATGACACCAAGTTGGGCAGGAGTGTTGACCTGCTTGAGGCTAGGATGGTTCTATAGGGGAAATTGGACAGACTGAATCAATGGGCCAAGGCCAACAGTATGAGTTTCAAAAGGGCCAAGTGCCGGGTCCTGCACTTGGGTCACAACAACCCCATGCAGCGCTAGAGGATTGGGGAAGAGTGACTGGAAAGCTGCCTGGAAGGAAAGGACCTGAGAGTGTTGGTCAACAGCTGGCTGAATATGAGCCAGCAGTGTGCCCATGTGGCCAAGGCGGCCAACAGCATCCTGGCTTGTATCAGAAATCGTGTGGCCAGCAGCACCGGGGAAGTGATCATCCCCCTGTACTCATCACTGGTGAGGCTCCACCTCCAATACTGTGTCCAGTTTTGGGCCCCTCACTGCAAGAAAGACTTTGAGGTGCTGGAGCATGTCCAGAGAAGGGCAGCAAAGCTGATGAAGGGTCTAGAGCACAAGTCTTATGAGGAGTGGCTAAGGAAGCTGGGGTTCTTTAGCCTGGAGAAAAGGAGGCTGAATGGAGACCTTATTCTCTCTCTACAATTCCCTGAAAGGAAGCTGTAGCAAGGTGGGGGTCAGTCTCTTCTCTTAAGTGACAAGCAATAGGATAAGCAGAAATGGTTTCAAGTCACGCCAGCAGAGGTTTAGATTGGATATTAGGAAATATTTCCTCATTGAAAGGGTTATCAAGCACTGGAACAGGCTGCCCAGGGAAGTGGTTGAGTTACCATCCCTGGAGGTATTTAAAAGATGTGTAGATGTAGTGTTTAGGGACATGGTTTAATGGTGGGCTTGGCAGTGATAGGTTAACAGTTGGACTCAAAGATCCTAAGGGTCTATTCCAACCAAAACAACTCTATGCTTCTACATAAATTATTACATCTTTTTTATGAAACATCAGGTTTAGCATGTCCTTAAAAGACAAAGTTGCTGTTGATAATAGTTTAAGAGTGTGTTGATTAAAATTTAAAAGACAGAACAGTGTTTAAAGCCTGTCTGTGGAATTTTTGCAATAAGAAATGTTCCCTCTCTTCTGTCATATTTTTTTTTTAAATAACACTGTCACAAGTTGAAGAGGTTGTCTTAACAATTATTTTAGAATAACACAAAAAAAACCCACTCTGTTAACAAAGGAAGGATTAGTAAGGTTGGAAGGTAACCTAAGTATTTGAAATTGCTGATACATTCCTATTGGCATAGTGCTTTCTTCTCAATGTCTTTTCCCAAGGTACATGGATCAGACTGAAAATATAGACTCCTGTGTATCACTAAAAAATGTATGTATCTATAGAATACCATAGTTATGCTCTTCATATTCAATGCTGGTCAAAGGAGGCTTTGTACTCTCATTTGATTAAGTTCAGAAATATCATCTCAAGGTAATTTCTATTTTCCAGCCACTTCAAATTTGTTGCACAAAAATATTCCCTTAAAATTTAAAGCATCATTAAAAATATCCGTATAGGGAACTAAGTTGTACTGTGAGCATTAAAGTTGATAAAGACAATTACTTTTTCACTGTCTTAAGCAGCATCGTGAAAACAAAACAAAAATGGGAGTGCCAGCTGGAGGAAAACTAATCCTGTGGTGCACAGACACGTTTTCAAATTATTAATAATTCAGAAACACACAATGAAAAAAATGAAAAATAAGATCATTACGGTAAGGAACAAGGACTCAAAAATCTTACGTCATGGCAATGAGGATAGTGGTCACAAATAACAATTTGAGGACTCCCATCCTAAAATGTTACTGAATGATATCATAAAATTTTGTATTGGAAATTATTAAAATAAACGTTCTGCAAGGAGGAAAGGCAAAAACAGAACGGTACTTTGTCTTGAGGACTATCATCACTCTCATCTGTGACTTCTATGGAAAATCCGTTTCAACTTCAAAAATGAGATTTATTTTTTTTTTTCTAAGATATTAGAGCAGAGAATTGCTCTGAAATTCTTTGAGTTTTCCTTTGAAAATTCAATGTCAAGTGAATGTGAAAATTTTATTAATCTTTCCTAGACATAAAAAACATAACCACACATATAAAGAACTCTACTTGGTGAATGATACCTTTACACATCTTAAATAACTATAGTAGAGATTTATTATAAAAATTGATAAGACTATTGCTGAAATTTTACTCAAATAAATAAGCCTGGAGAGAAACATTATTATCTTAACCAACAACAAAACCAAGCTGTTCTCTTAAGTCTTCAAAACTCTCAAGTAATTCTGAGTAATTTTTTTTTATAAATGATCACTTCTAGACCCCCAAAATTATGTGCAGTCTGTAAAATTATAATTACTGCAGTAACAATATCAATTCTTGCCTTGGGTAAGCAGACGAAGTTCATCTAAAGTCAGTGCTATTTTCCGCTCCTACTAGAAAGTGATCAATGAAGTTCTCTTTACAAAGGTACAATATTAAAGAGCTTCATATCTGTAGACCAGAATATTTGCCTGTATCTGGCTGGGATTTAAATACATCAGTAGGGCATATACACTCACAGCAAGCTGTCCATTATAACACACTTGCTGAATCTTCAAATGCGCTCTGAAGCAGAGGAATGAATAGCCATCTACAACCCAGCAGTTGGCCAGTGATTAAGCTATTAATCCTGTATTAGAGATGGAAAAGCCAAGACACTCAGAGAGGGAACTATTTTTGTCCCAGATCACACAACAAGACAGTGATAAAACTGACAACAAATAACAGATAGGAGGCATCGTGGTGATTTTCGAGCCCGTCCTTCATTTCCCAGAATCTGTCACTTCTCTGCATTAGTTTTTAATTGAACTAGAGTACTTGTGAGGGGGGAAAAAAGCAACAACAATCTCAACCATTTCAGACTGCAATAACTAAGAGATACAAATTGCAATGGATCAGGAAACTACTCATCAGAAAGGATCCAACTTGGCTACCATAATGCCTAACTTAACAGTGTTTTCCTTCATTTAAACATGTTCTGACACTTAGCTCCCAGTTCCTTCCTAAGCACAAAAATAAAAATCTTCAGAGATTTCACAGTACACATCCCCAGAACAAAACATCTAATGCAATTTTAATTAAAAATATCTCTAGAAAAAAAAATAAATTATTGTTCCTCAAGCACTGTAGCTTTAAGAATGGAAAACTATTTCAATCTGTTCCCACCGGTGAAAAGAGGTTTGTAGTCTGAAATCCAGGAACAAACTGATAGAAAAAGCATTGAAACAAAAGAGACTGTTAATACGAAGGGCATTGATCACACAAAGACAGTTTTTGCAGAACTGAGGCCATTTGGGGTTCGATTGGGCAAGCAGCCAGACTGCTCTGAACTGCTGAGTGCCAAGCACCTTACAGAAGGATATTAGACCTCATATTGCTGGGTAATTCAGTTTTTCAGAGGACTGTGTAAGAGGGGCGCTACTTTTTAGTGCAATGGACAAACACGTGGCTAACCAGTAAAATATTTAAGGGATAGAATCAGCAAATCAAGTGAAGAGATGTTATCCTTTCTCCTGCTATCTGTTGTGCAATATGACTTGGAGAAGCACTAACCTGTCAATACCTAAAATTCCCTATGTGAGAAAAGAAGATAATAGTGCTGCTTTACCTTGCAGGCATATCAGTTGGAATTATGTCAGTAGCACTACAGCAACCACCAATAATAGTCACCGGAGGTGATTTGGAATTTGACCTATTACTAGAATCTGCATTTTGCCAAAAGAGTTTTCATAATATTCCATGCCATAAGACGTGTCCCAAACCCCGAGAATCGGTGGATCACAATTCACACACAGATCCAAATCATCAGTATTCTTTTCAACTTGCAGGTGACAATACGCTTTATCTGAAGGCACATTTTCACTGCTTTGTAATCCCCACATCTTTAACTATTAGCGTTAAAGGTAATTTGCTTAAATGAAAAAACCTTGAAGTTAATAACTTCATTCATAGATCAACACCTACCCAATACTTTCCCATCCAAAACCCACAGTAAAGTCACACTAGAGAATCTGTCTGTAGTTACAACATTGACTCAAAGCAGTATCAGACCAGATAAAGGACATATTCATTCTCTGTTTTGGCAACTGAGAAGCATTAAATCTTTTTGTATTCTGAATGTAAATTCCCTATGTTACCTCTACTCCACAGCCAAAGAGGTGTCAGTTTGAAAAAATCTATTACAGATTTTGCTTACCTGATATTACTAATGAATTATTGAATATGTCATCTGGGCCAAGGGCATTACCAAAAATGACTCCCTACTTCTGCCAAGATTGTATTAAAAGTATGCTTTTGAAAGACATGAAAAGAAGGAAGAAAAATATTCTATTTCCAGTTTTGAGAAGGAGATTAACTGCTGAAGGAGGGTTTTTTTGTTGGGTTTTGGTTGTGTTTTTTTTTTAAATTAACAAGAAAGAAATATCAAGGTCATATTTGAATACTTGCCTGAATCATCAGTAAGGCTTTTTGTGCAGAAATACTAACAAAAATATCAGGGCTGTTTGAGGAATGTTTTTGCTGAGTTGTTTTTTTTTTTTAAAGGTCAAGGTTGATCTATGTGAGATTATCTGGTAAAATCTTTATTTTCTGAACTGCTGTATCCTTTTTTCTTCAGAGTAATTCTATAAAATTCAGTAGTTCTTCATTCGTTTTAACTTGAAAAATACTTATGTTTCAAAAGATTTAGTAACATAACTAAACTAGGTTAGGAATATATGCATAAAGAACAAAAATTACTCCTATTACAGGGACAGGAAAAAGAAAAAAATATATTGTAGACTCATTTCTTGTTTGTTTTCACTTATGTCACAAAAGGGCTTAATCTGATTCCAAGTAATAAGTTTAAATAGTTTAGTCTTGGTTTTCCTTCTCAGTTTGAACTCATGATGACCCTGAAATGACATTTTATGTTTTTTCTGGAGTGGATGCTGCAAGCCAGGCATCTCCATTATCATATCATGTAAAGAATATCTCACCGGACTTGCCCAAACAATGCAGTTGTTTTAGAAAAAAGAGTAACTAGTGATACATTGTGGACATTTTATAGTCTGTCATGTGACTCTGATTGTAAAGTAAGCCTGCATCCCAAGAAAGAATGTGTCCCTGAAGAAATGCAAATTCAAGATAAAAGTCCACCTTCAAAACCTCCTACTTTATCTGCCTATTTCCATCTCAGCTAACAGATAGCTTAGCAAATTCAGTGTGCTTGAATTCCCCTAGCTTATTTCTCTGAAACTCACATCATAGAAAATACCCGCGGTCATAAAAACTGATTTGTGCCAAAATTCCCTTTTGGCTTGATGTTCCACATTTTGAAAGACAAGAAGGACCCCTACAGAGACTTGACAGAGGGCTCTAATTTGGTTACATTATCCCCTCTAGCAAGTGAACTGTCAAGGCAGGGCAACAAAACTGAAGCATGTCTGCTATAATGCAGACCTGACTCATCATTTGCATTTGCCCTTTCACACACACAGTGTTTTGTTCCCATAAATATAACCTGCATATAGATGACAGAAGCCCTTCATCCCCTGTGCTCTTGGAAAAAGTAATTTGAGTCAGTAGCTAGAATCGATGTATGCTACAACACGCTCTTGAAGTCTAATATTAGTAAGTAGATAACCAATAGGCTCACCGGGGAGAACAAAAGGGGAAATTACTAACATACAAAAAAATGGAAAGAGCAGATAGTTTGAACATATAGATCTCTACAGCCTACTATGTAAAAACTTCCAGCACATCAAAGAAAACTAGGTACTGTGCATCTAAATATCTGATCATTTCTAATTTTTTATCTATGTGTATAAAGGCCAAAGACAGAAGTCACAGTGTTAATCTTATTGAACTAATTAATGTCGTTAATTAGTAAAATGCGTAGAGTTTTTTCTGCTTTCCTAGTTTATAAATTCATTGTCTTGGAGCACTATAGTTGACTTCCACATAATACTGTACAAAAATTTTATCCAGTAAAGCCGGTCAAATTATGTTGGTAGTAGTATTTGTTTTCTTGTGCATATGAAAGGCCAGGAGCTTCCTTCCATTCTCACTGCACACAAATCTCTAGCAGTAGAAGCTGAAGTTATAGAATGAGTTCTTTTCTATTTGAACCATTCCCTCTGTTACTCAAAACCACTATCATCGCTTGTTCTCTCTTGGGTGAAAAGAGATTTGCTTGAGTAAAATTTAGTAAATGGAGTAAACAATGAAGTAAAACATTGGGATGTTCACTATATATCTTGAAATCTTTAGTAGTAAAGAAGAGCTCTTCAGAAGAAGAACCGCATTTTCAGCTAAATATTCAACAAAACATTTTAAAATATTTACTGTAATATTTAAAAACTTTTTTAAAGGATCTTTTTCAATAATATACAATACTTAGCATAATACTTGCTAAAAAGCTAAAGTAGCTAGTTGACATTTCAGAATGTTGTAAAGTACAAGTAGCTGGAATATTTCAGCATTTTATGTTTGTTTTGCCGCAGCAATACATAGACTTTTGAGCCCAGTTCTCCTGGGCAAAGGTCTCTGTAGATTTGCACTAAATAAGAAAAAAAGAGACATAGTAAATGGTACACAACATCTGAATACAGACAGTTTCAGAAGTTAAAAAGTAGAAGCTGAATGCTCTCCAGAGAAGTAGTGAGCTACTTTTGCACAAATAAATTTGCTGTGATGTCATCAAGTCACAGCACCTGAGCTAAAGATGGCACTTCACTTACAAGATAAGGTCTTGACACTTTCACTCAGATATTAGTCTGCCTTTTCCCTGAAAGAAGCAAAAAACACTCAGCATAGGAGCAGTAAAGAAACAATCTATTCGCACTACAAATATACTTGCTTTTTCCTAGACATTTCCTTAATCCCTACTTAGCAGTAGCTGAAACTCTAGACACAATGAAGGTGCTTACCAGGCAGATGTTTCTGGTGTGACTCTTAAAAATCACCAATTTGGTTTAGCAGCCAAGTAAGCCTGATCAAGAAATGCAGTACTCGGCAACCTTGTCCACTTAAAAAAAACCGCTATGAATTCTAAATAACATGACAAGTAGCTCTAGATAGAAACCAAATTCCTTAGACGTTAAGATTTCGATATTTTCTCTATCAAAAAGTTGACTTGACTCCAAGCTGAACACAAATATCCATTTGTTTCTCTTTTCCAGAGAGGTTTTCTCTTCCATGCAAAAGAAACAGTTTTCCATTATTATTGTCAAACAAATATCTTTGCTTCTGTCTTTGTTTATCTTCAAAGAGCACCAGTAATTTTTTGGCTTCTTTTTTCTGTTCTATAGTTAATACTAGTACTACAGTGCCTCATTATTCCAAGTCATAGTATGGCCATCCTTTTGTTTCACGCTCTGAGTCAACAGAAGAATGCAGCCATACCTTGACATTATAGCCCACTGACATATTATTTCCAATTACTCTAATCTGCTGAAGATGAGCCTAGGTGCAGAAGCGTAAGTTAGAATGAAGCAAATGCCACTTTTGTTTCATACTGAGTTTCTGCGGCAGTTGTAGTTCAGCTCAAGCCAAGAAAGAAACCAACTCCCTATCTTCCTTTATGGAACGCAACTGAAGAAGGACTCTTCATGCAGTCACTCAAATTTTCCCCAGAAGGAAAGAAGGTAAAAAGATTTCAATCAGGGTAGACCAACTGCTAAAAAGGATTAACCTTGCCGAGTCTGATTACATTCTTTGATATAGACAGAGAAACATTTGAGATCACTTCGTATAAAACACACTCAAAATTTATTCAAATTGACTTGGGAACACTTTCACATGGAATAAAATTTGGCAAAGGGAAACATAAAAGAGGATTCGATATGCAATTGGGCATAGAAAGTAGGAGTAGGGCTTGAACCCCTTTTAATAAATACATATTTACCACTGATGACTAAGCCAAAACATATATATTTATCTTTTTTAATAGAAATAGACAGGTGTAGAGAGTTTCTTTCATTACTAAGTTTATTTTGAAAAGGAGGAAGAGAGAATTTATATATCCCATCAGTCAGTGGAGGTGAGAACTTTTTCATATCTTTGAAAGACTTGGAGTTATCAACTAACCAGTAAGACACCTACTTGTTGCCACTGCTCTTCACTGTAAATCGTATTTCAGTCTTCTCAGAATGTTGCAGAGAACATGCAGATTTTTTATTGTACTTCTCAACTTTCTTATCCCAATTTTAGGATTATTATTGTCTCAGGAAAATTTCAAGACATCTCCACTGAAATTAAAGAATAGATCAGAAAAGAAACATCCAGTGCCCCTTTAAGGGTGTGTAGAAGTCTGATAGGAACAGAAGAACAGGTAAAATGCGTGACCATTGATTGCTGTTTGTCTGATTAGAATAGATCCAAGTTACTTTCATATATTCCCTTTCTAAGCCAATAATACAATGGTAAAAGATGTCCATGGCCGTATTGTGATTGTTTTAGCGTGATTGTTCAAAAATACTACAACCTATGTATTTCTTTTAATTCTAAGATAGGGAAAAGGTTTTCCATCTTACAAAAACAGCTTTTATGCCTTCTTTTTCCTTTTTTTTTTTTTTCAATGAATTAGAGTGTTATTAGAGTTGAGTTATTTTAAATTCCAAACCTTCAACTGTCTAAATATCTTCACATATCCCATTTTCTAGTACTCCCAATTAATCTCTTTTAATATATTCACTCTGGGAAGTAAAGGGAAGCTTTCCTTCACTTCAGAAACTGGAATAACACGCTTCAGTTTTCTATTTTGTAAAGGGTTTCATATGTGCTATTGATCCAATGTGTTGATCCAATATTCTTTTTAAAAACAAACTATAATGTTGCAACATGAGATGATAAATATGGAGATATTTGGAAACAATCTATTAGGAAGTAGTACTGTTTAAACCCACTTTGCCTCACAGAACAAAAGCTGAGTCCCCATAAGCAGTGTTTGATGGGAAATCTGAGAAAATATTCTTTTCCTGTTCAGAAAAATTTGGTTTCTAAGCTCAAGTTTAATAACATTGTTGGAAAGGATTCATGAGACAGGGGATCCCTAGAGAAGCAGAACAGCCTGAAGATGTCAGGTTCATTATGCCTGCAAAAGTAAGGCACATGGCCCTTGACTAAGAGCCTAGACAAGAGAGTAACTTCTCTCTTGTTTCTGTCCTCCTCCTAAATTAAGAGGTCAGAAATCTTTTTTCTTGGCCATCCATCAACATCAATGAAGTGATTATGACTCACCAATTCAGACAGAAATAAGAGCAGACTGACATCAAAGGAGAAGTGAAACAGTGACACGTACACAGCAAAAATTAATAATGCTTAGATATCACTAAGAATGAGAACATCTTACTGTGGAAATGGAGACTACAGCCTGGAACATTTTCCCAAATATAGTTCTACTTACAAGAAATCTTTACCCTCTAAGTTTGTATTTACTGTGGCTTACATTACCAAGTAGTCTGGGATGAAAATTTCACTATCAAATTTTTCTTTGGTTTGCTTCCCCTCACCCATTTCAACCATTCAAACACAAGATTCATTTTAAAGAGTAGAGCTCAAGATTTCAACTGTAGGAAAAAGAAATACATTGTTCTACCATATTTCCCTTTCCATGCCCTGTATCTCCTGCCTCCACTTGTGCTTCCGTCTTCCCTGATCCAGAGATTGAATAATTCATTTTTCCTCCCTACACCAGATCCCACAACCACAAGGTAAAAAAGCTCAACTTAACAACCCAGCACAAACAATAATCACTTTCTTTGGGTAAATTATTTTTCTGCTGTTTCAATATGGCCACTCTGTATCACTGAGTATGAATACTTAGGATTCAAGAAATGTGAGTCATGTCAAGCAGATCTTCAGACCAAGCATGGAGATGTAGGGAGCAATCTCCCCCTTCGTGTATCAGACTATTTATGAGGCCTTAGTTTTCTCATTAAATTAAATCCTAAGTGAAACATTTCACTGTTGTGAATGTGCTGATTTTCTTGATATTTGGACTAAGATCTTAGTGTCTGATCTTCAGTTCTGGGCCTCACAATTTAAAAACAATGTTAAGGCACTTGAATGCATCCAGAGGAGGGCAACAGAGCTAGTGGAAGGGCTGGAAGGCATGTCCTGTGAGGAGCAGCTAAGGACTTTGGGATTGTCTGGTTTGAAGAAAAGGAGGCTGAGGGGTAACCTCATTGCTCTCTGCAGCTTCCTGAGGAGGGGAAGTGGAGAGGGAGGTGCTGAGCTCTTCTCCTTGCGATCCAGTGACAGGACGCATGGTAATGGCTCAAAGCTGCATCAAGGGAAGTTCAGATTTGACATTAGGAAACATTTTTTACTGACAGGGTGCTCAAACACAGGAACAGGTTTCCTAGAGAGGTGGTTGGTGCCCCAAGCCTGTCACTGTTTAAGAGGCATTTGGACAATGCCATTAGTAACACGCTTTAACTTTTGGCCAGTCCTGAATTGGTCAGGCACTTGGACTGGATGGTTTTTGTAGGTACTTTCCAAATGACAAATTTTATTATTCTATTCTATTCTATTCTATTCTATTCTATTCTATTCTATTCTATTCTATTCTATTCTATTCTATTCTATACTGTTCTGTTCCTGTTCTATTTACTATGGTAGCTTTTTAATCTGCTCTTGTTACAAAAGATCAAGGTTTTGGATGTGCTTTGAAAGTAATTGATTAGATCCAATATTTTTTTTCATAAACTTCCTAACTGTTGATCTACTTCATTTCTTTCTCAGCTGTGTTTATCTTAGGTATTTTTACGTCATAATGTTCACCAAATAACTGGTGACTATTTCCCAGACTGGATAGACATAGCAAGGCAGTGTTATTTAGCTAGAGGAAGTAAAAAGGTAAAGATAGATACTACAAATATTAATTAAGTATCCCAGCTCTCTGAAAGCTACTCACATCCGTTTGTCACCACAAAGTTTTCGGGTGAAGGACATTGCACTGTATTTTTATCCTCCTTCTAATTCAGGAAATTCGCCCCATCTTATGTGTGCATTTTTTTACTTTATTTGGAATATTGCATCACTTTCCTGGACAACCGCCATGATTCCCTATCTTTTCCTGAATTCAGGCATTTTCAATAGTATCTTCAGTATTCTTGCAGCAGCTGGTCTAGCTTAGTAGGGAAAGCATTAAAGAAGGAAAAAATATTCATTTCTGCTCTGACTGACCAATAAACACCTACCATGGAACCCTACCCCTGCTTGGAGGATATGGGCAGGCATGAAGCTCAGGGAATAATGCATAGTGTGACTGATCCCGTATGCTGAAAAGAAGCTGGCTTTATCTCAACACAAAGGGGACAATAAGGACCTTTGTTTTAGGAAAACAGCTATGTCAGTCGCTTACACCTGTATTGTGTCATGCAATATATTTCTTGTATCACTCTACTAAATCAGAAATCCTGTGTAACATCAACTATCTTTGAATAAGGATATTAACCATTACACCCTCCACAGTTGAAACAATCTAAAAGAACCTGGTCAGAGACTATTGGACTCTACTATCTGTTTATAACATATCTACCAAAACATGCTACATCTGAATTACCACCCCACCCTTCTGGGCGTTTCTGTTTATTTGAGTTTTGTTCTTTTATTGTTTTGGGTTTTTTTTTTCCAGTTTGCTTCTCAGTTTTGCAGGAAAGATCAAGGTAATAGCAGCCAGCTACCAAATGATGGGAGAATTCAACCCAAATGGCTTTTTGTCTTTTTTATAACTTTTCATCTGTCAGATTGAAGCAGTCCAAAAAAAGTGGAGTTTTTGGCTGCAGAAACCTCCTTTGAAAGCAAAGCAGAACAAGCAAATAGTCAGCTTACTCCTCCCTCCTCTCCTCTACCTCTCCTTGTTTTGAAAAAGCCCCTTGAAAGGGTTTTTCAAATAAGTCAATAGCAAGAGGAGGTCTAAAGGAAATATTTGACCCATATTTCAATTTTAAAGTGTAAGTTATCTTTTTATTCTCACCTAGCTCTCATGGCACGAGTCAACTAAATCATTGTGCTCAACTCACATCAGATCTATATCTTGGAGCTAGATAGTTTCAAGACTGATAGATCTTTCCTGGAAGTCACAGATATTTAAGAAGAGATGTTAAACCACTATACAAGTTTGGATTTCTGTGGTTCTACAGTACACAAATACCTAAGGATAAGCATGAAACGGGTTTGAAGTGAGAACTTGCCATCTCTCATGCATATTCACAAACTAGGACCATACCATTACTTTGACATCAAAGTAGTTTACTCCTTCTCTACTCTTCTTTAAAAAACTACCTTAGGAAATTGCCTTTAAAGGCTCACATGACCTATGTGACAGCAGATGACAATATTTCTTACTGAAAGTTCAGACAAAATCTATACAAAACAGCCAAGCGGAAAGACCCACAGCAATACTCATCATTCAGCCATCAGCAGACTAACACCAATTTAGAAAGCTTATAACAAAATGACATCATCGTCTCACTAAAAAAGGCAATTCAGAAATCTTCATTTTTAGGACCTTGTCAATTTTGTGTTTTCAGTCCGAGAGAAAAGTATAGGTTTCAAAGCCTGTCTGGATAGAATTGCTTTTCATTTGAAAATACCATGTTTAATTTTCTGTTTTTCAGAATTAATTCACAGTTCCTTGTGGTTTGAACATGCAAAGCATTATGCAATACTACATAATATGAAAAATCAGGTATTAGTTGTTTTGCAAATGGCACTTTAAATTACTGGATAGTTCTAATGTTGAGTTCTTTGTCTGATCTGTAAAAGAAAGTAATAATTTCCTCTGACAGAAATGAAAGTAACTTAATCAAAACATAAACCCAAATAAAAGTCTAACAGAATATAATCCATTTTTTTATAAATAGGTATGACTAAAATGTAAAATAGAGAGCAACAAATACATTGACTATTCATAGGGTAAATATTAGATAATGCTCAGGTTTTTTTTGGCTATCTCAACCCCTTCATTAACCTAGCAAGGAAATACATCTCCAGCCACTGAAATCGAGAAAGACCTTCTAAAAAACATATAAATAAATTAACTTTAATAGTTGTAAGCCGCTTTTCCTTAAAGGAAAGCTTGCCGTGACAAATCTTCTGAATTTTTTTAACCTTTAACATTTTGGTAATCAGAAGTTGAAATGTTCGCCTTAATTTTTCAGACCTAGTCAGCATTAAATAACTTGGCACACATTGTTCATTCAAAGACCTCACAGTGGCTGTCAGTCCTTGCTGCAGTACAGTGCTCTAAGGATCTGCTCTAAACAGAAGGGCAACACTTCCTGAGAAGGGAGTCACAATAACGGTAAAATAATACTCCTTACAGACTCCAGAAGTGGACATGCAAGTCACCCTGTTATTTGCATCTGACTGCTTTCTTAAGCTTTCCATTCCCATCTATTCTGCTTTTCTTTTGATTTTTTTTTTCCTCCTCAACTAGAACAACATTTTGTACAAAATCTGTCAACAGCATACTTCAATTCCATAAAAACAAAGGTCTCCCTTTGTGCAGCTATTCCTCTGCTGACTCATATTGTGTGTGTTTGTTCTGCGTTCTGTTGCTCTGAGAACCAATTAGGTTTTGAAGACTTATTGAAGACCGGTTCAAAAAGGTTCCAATAGGCATGGCTCTGTTCAACAGATGAAACAATGAAAAATTGTGCTGTAAAATTACAATTCCCTTCAGCTGTATTAAAATAAAAGCTGAGGGGTTTCTTTAAAGATTGGGACTTATCCCCACAAAAGCATTGAACTGAAAAGAGAAGTCATCTCCCATCCTCCAGCTGGAGTTTTTTACTTACTTTATGTAAAGTTTTGGATTCCAATTATGGTTCATTGCTTTACACAGGAATCTGGTTGTTGCTGTTACTTATTCCTATATTGCTGGGAGGAGTTTTTGTGGCTGTTTTGTGCTTTTCTGCTTTTTCTTGAACTCAGCAGTTGTCAAAACCTTGTGAAACCTTTTGTGTCAAAGAACTCACTAAGGAAAATACTGGCCACAAGTATTTAAATTGTTTTCAATTTCTATGATGCGTTTTCCTCTCCAGTCTGCAGTCAACAAAACACTAGAGCTATTAAGTACCACCCATCAATATGCTTGTTTTCTAAATATCAAGTGACAGATGCTTATAAATTGTTATTAAATGAATGCGGCTTTTAGAATTTCTTTTGCTGTCAGTATTATATTGGCGGCCTGCAATGTAAATGGAGTCTGTAGTTAAAAATACTACAAGATGTATGTATCCATCAAGATTAAAAACTCTCAAGTGCTTTCTTACCTAATGATTTATTGCTCCTTCAGAGGCATTTTGACAGCCATATGGTGTTTCTTTTAAGGAACTATTACAAGATTTAATGTGAAAATTTGAAACTAATACAGTCATTCTGCACACAAAGTTCTCCGTGTTCTTCTTTCCTCCAATATTTTCTTTAAGCACCAGCTATCACTTGAGATCATAAATCATGAAGGTTTATGGCCTAAAATGAAATTATTAATTTTAGTTTTCAGAAATGGCAGAAAAGCCTCCACATTGTCAAAAATCATTATAATTTCACCACACATGCTACTTAAAAACAAGTGTGTAGAATATTCTCTTTCCTATAGATCAAGAAACAGTAGCTCAAGATCCACACTGGAGAGTATTACCTATAAAATATTTCTACCATTTTTTAAACAAAAGAAATTATGTATTTCTGCTTAAATATGTTGTCTCTGGGTAATCTGACAAGAAGCTATTCAAATACATTCCTCCATGGATGCTGTTGTGCATCAAACCTTGTGAAACTGAGTGTTCAGAGGCAAGAGATATTAACAGAACCCAGCAGAACCTATTACAGTTTTGTTCTTTATATATCAGAGCACAGAGGTTACACACCTCTTTGTCCAACATAGGCATAAATATGACAGATAACAACACTGACATCACGACGGAAGTGTGATCTGCAGTGTGTATGATTATGTGTATTTAGGGAGCTTACATGACTGGTAGTCAGACAAACCTTTCCTGCATTTCCAGATTCAATTTTTTGTCTTCTACATTTGGATGCAGAACCCCTGCTGATCTGTGTTTACATACTCCTGCTAAAACTACTTAAAACAGGAGATTATTTTGTATGTTCTTCTGTACAGAAACAGGCTTTTCTTAACTTATATATAATTACAACTTCGGGCTACTTATAGAAGATAAGTTGACTTTCCACTTACCTCTTGCTTTTTAAACAATCAAAATTGTTCGTTCTGGAATTAAAAAGTCCTTAGAAGCAATACAATAGATTTGATGAGAGAAAGCAATCCTACGCATTGCTTTTACAGAAAAATTAATGCAAGCATAATGTAAGCGGTTCTCCATCCAGAAAGCCACTCTGTGTGAAGCAATTAACCTTGTAAGGTTAATTCTTGTAGCTTTATTTCATGAAGCCACCAACGGGGCTGCTGTCAATTCAAATCTTGATAGAGATTTTGAGTCTTCCTATAACACTTTCGCATTTGCCTTATTCCTTAAACGTGATGGTTGGTCAGATCATTCATTCTTTCAACAGATCCACAGCTCATATTTCCTTGAAATAAACTTGATTTTCTTTTAAGTATAGGATGGAGAAATAAACAGATGGTACTAAATAGAAGATTTTCAGGGATAACTGCCCTGCTTGCCAGAATACTGAATGACATATTTTGTTTAACTTTGGCTCTTTTGACACGGAAAGATATTAAACAGTAAAAAAACATGTTGTCAACAGCTATTTCTTCTGAAACACCATTAGAGAATACAAGAAAGCTTTGGACAAATGAGCATAAAGATTTTACTACCTGCTTGACTACTTCTTATGGCAATGAAGTTAACTCAGCCATGACTCAAGAGCTGCTGAAATGAAAGCAATACATAAAATTGGTAGAAGCTGGTTTTGATAGCCATATCTTGCACATAGGCATAGAAGTGATTCAGGAAATTTCCACTCTGTCCCCTCAAAGGTAAGGCATTAATACAATTATCTTTTGAAAGAAACTATTCATGCAACAAATCTAAAGACAAATCAAGTGCTGGGCTTCCTACAAAATTGTGACATTTTGGTTTTTAGAAACTTCTTTCTATGTAAAATGAGTGTTTAACTTATCTCTTGTAAGTGTCGATATTGCAAACACTATTTGCTTTCCTGTTGTTATCCTGTGGTATGAGTATTTTGTTTGGGGATTGAGGAGCTTTGTATCTTTTTATTTTATCTCTTGGATGCACTCAAATTACATTAAAAAATTAACTGGATTTGAACAATGCAACCACATTTCTAATTTCATTATATTGGCAAAACACTCCCTTCAACATAAAAGTATTTAAAGAATCTAATTATAACAGTGGTATTAAATGGAAAAAATTAGCTTAGAAGGATGTTCAACTGTTTTGAAAAAGTAGCTACTGAAATCCATATTATCAAATTTGGGATGCACATATTAATTATATCATTTGTAATTAAAAAGGGCAGACATATCTTTACTGATAGAATGAACTGATTAGTGACCTTAGACCCAAACAATGTATCTAAACAAGAAACAAGAATCCTCAGAATGAAGCCAAAGCACCTAGATCTATCTGTATTTTATACAGGATGAAGACAACAGTAGTCTGTTTTTCTAGTTGAAAGATGTAAAGTTTTGGAGAAGAGGAGAATAATTTATGAATCTATGCATTATTGAAACTACTTTATACTTTGAAAAATACCTATCTAATGCAATATACGTAAATATTTTGACCACAGATTTCAGTGAAGGAATGTTGTAAGCATATAAATTTTGAAAGATTAAGCAAAAGGCACATGACTTTTAAACCATAAGTACAGCTTTCCCTCTCAGTGATTCTTTTTTCCTAATTTCCAAGACAGAAATTTTGGCTATTTTACTTCGACACCAATACCCAGAAGCACTGGCTCTTTAATTTTTACAACTGCCCTTGAAGTAGTTCTAGTTTGAAAAGCATTTCAACTAAATAATAAGAGAAAATAAACTTTGGTAACCTTAGCTACCTCAGCTGTCACCCATTCCAACCAAAAAAAACCCAACCAACCAAACAAAAAAACAGTCCTTTTGGGCTATTTAAGGTAGCTTCCAGAGCCTTGAACTCTGACACAAAATTAGGAGATTGAGGTAGTTGCATTCAAATGGCATTTAACCCCAAGACTATCGCACTGTTTACATCCCAGGTTCTGACCCATGGATCATAATACAATAAGTGTACCATAAAACATGAAACACAACCTTGGGTTGGTGGTGGACTATCCCAGGTACAGTGTAATGAAATAACCGGGTGCTGATCTACTTGCTTGCTGCTGCTGGGAAGAGACTTCTTGCTACCTTCACTCCCTCCTGTTTTCTCTGACTCTTATCAGAACTGTAGCTAGACTAATTCAGCTCACTGACCCAATGTAAAAATATCAACCTCACAAGTTTATATGGCACATCAAGCAGTCCAACAAGCACCAAGCACCACAGGTGTGGTGAAAGCAGCAAGAAACCTGAGAACAGAAAGAGAACAGGAAGCGAGTCCCCTTTCAGATCAGCAATAGCGTTGAGTCGTATCCTCAGTATGCACCCCTTCCTCCAAAAGATTACAGGCTCATTCAAAATCCAAGTCACCGAACCATTTTATGACTTCACCATAATTTTCTATTGAGTCTCCAAGGTTTAACATAGTCCTACAAGTCCTACAATTGGTAATTGAAAAAAAAAAAAAAAGACTAATGCATTGAGTGTTATAAGTCATCACAGTTGCAGTGTTGCTCCCCACACTAGTACTCATCAATGCTACAAAAAAAATTATATTAAAAAAAAAAAGAGAGAATCCAAAATAAAGATACAGGAAATATCAGCATCATCCTTTTTCATCAGGTAGTTTATGAGTTAATCTTGTACTTGGAAATTCTTCTGTGCCCACTCCCACTCAGCTAAAAAAGCAGAATCAAATATTCTGTGATGAACTCCGTGATATCATTCTGCATGAATACAAACCACTCTAATAATGTGAGATTATTAGTACTAATGTTTGTTGAGATTTAAGGAGTATTAAAGAACAGCAAATTTATTACACAAATGAACAAAGCAACAATCAAAATATGTCTACCTATAAAAAGCACGAAGTTTGCCTAGCTTCACAGACTGTTTTTAATGACATTTATTAAAATGGCAAAAACAATTTTTACACTAGGATTTCTCTGCACCACCAAACAAAAAAAGGCAAGCTGTTGTAGAAAGCCTGTGCAGGTCCAATCTAGAGTGCCCACCACAACAGGCCACAGATGTAGTGTTCTTCAGGCAGTGGATCATATAAGACTCTTAATGGCTTTGGTGCCTGTACAAACATGCAGTACACATAGGCTCCCATCAAGTCTCTACTCTGCTGCCAAAATAATCTTAAAAATATTGCTGATAGAAGATTTAGGCCCTAATAAATCCCCTCATTTCACACAAATAGGTGTAAATTGAGCTTGTACTTTCCCTCTCCTTTGACTTCAGAAGACATGGGAAAGACCAATTCGACTCACGATAAAACTGCAGTCCTATCAAAAAGGCAGGATGCCACCTTGCATTTCCCTTTGCCTTGAAGGAACTGGGCATCACCTACAAAAGACAAGCAGGTTACTACTTGTCTCAGTTCTTCTCTTTCTTGGCTTTTCACCCATCTGTTCTTTAGAAACATTATACCTTCATCTCCACTCACTGCATCCCAAAGTCAAATTAATACACCAGGGAGTGCAGTATCCTGCGCTGTCACACTGGGAGTGCTGGAAAAGTGAAGAGTAAGATGTATTTCTAGGAAAGAACCTTACGTGAAGACGCTCACAATAACATGTTCAAAAAGAGTTAATAACATGTGCAAGTATTTAAGTGTCAACCACACGCCAGGGTATATGCAAGGGAAAGACTGTGGCTATATAAAATGCAATGGCTAAAAGCAATTCAGTCATGGCAGTGCCAACGGAGTCACCCTTGACAGGCACTGGCATAGCAGACAGACTTTGCTCGTTTGGACTCCAGACTGTCCAGTTAGAATCCTCCATAAGCACTAAATCACTCTTTGGAAACCAGATGCCCATAGCAATAAGACTAAATTACAAAACGAAGTTTTACCACAGCTGATGCAATATTCAATAATAACTGAACTAAGTCAAGCTTCATTATTAAAGGCTTCATTTAAGATTCCATCAGGAATTACTGCATTTCATGTTTCCTGCAGCGGATGGCATTTCAGCAGCTAAGCTTCAGAGGATTACCATTAACAGATGATGTCAAGTGTAGAGAATGTTCAGTGGTTGCTAGTTTCTTATACCTGTCAAACACATGCCCAAGGAGCCCATTACAAAGATTATGGGATTTTCTAAAGCTCTATAAACCGTTCAGGGCAAACACATGTGTTTGTTTAACAAATCCTGAGCACAAATATATCTTGTCAAAAATCTAAATAAAACAATAAAAAAGCAATTTTGTCCTAGGGCTAGTGATTCAATACTTTTTTTTTCCTCAAAGTCAACTAAATGGAAAGTAATTATATGGGAGTTATGTTTGAACCTCACATTTCTCAGATAAAACATCAAAACATCTGCTTGGTTTTGCATCAGGTACTTTGTCTGCAGTTTGCTCACATGTTTGACCTTCTCCCTGTACACAAATATTTCTCTGAACATGCTGTTTGCAGACATAAAAAAAGACTTTAGGTAGGGCAGACAAGTGCTTCCTGGATACATCATGCTATCTGTATGCTAAAAATTAAGCTTATGCATGTGTGTTGTCAATAATTGTAAATAATCCCACACTGCTTTCTGATCATTTCATTAGGCTATAGTAATGGCCCTAATTCCACAAGTAACATAAAGTACATGCTGGCAAATTCATCATACATTTATCTTGGTTGAGCTAACATTAAGGTTATTTCCCTAATGTTATGAGGAAGTTTCTTTATTTTTTCTTTCAGTCAAACATTGCAAACTTCCCTGAAATTCTTAGTGAAAGTTTTTAATACAGTGGAAGGCACAACCTCTTATTACACTTATTGCAGTCAACATTCCACATGAAGATGGTAAAGGACTAACCTTTAAAGGTAAAGTTCAAAACTTATACAGCAGGTCCAGCGGGAGAAAAGCTAAATATCACTGTCTAAAGGCTGAGTTTTTTCTTATTGCAGAAAAGAAATATTGGATGCAGAAATATCAAACATACAGTAACCATGTAAACTTTATAAGCATTCTACCTTGAAATGTAATACCTGTGCTAATCATATGTGGATTCCTTCAGAGCTATTTACTGTGGCAAACAGAAAATGTTATAAATGGAAAAAAAACCCTAAATCTGTCAATAATACACAAATAATAATATAGCTAGGGGCAACAAAATATGAATACCATTAAATGTGTATTTAGCTTTCAAACAAGAATGCTTCCCTCTCTTAGTGTTAAATAAATTTACTAGCATCATCTAAGAAAACATTCCAGAAACACAGTGCCTGAGAAAGCATATCTACCCAAAACAAGAAATTGAAAGAGGAGGTTTCTTGATAAAACAAAAATTCATATGAATATTATAAAATACTATAAAGCAGCAAACAGCATTTTGATAGGGTGGGGTAGGCTGAATTAAGTAAGCAACCTAACCACAATTCATTCACAAATCGTGTAAAAATAGGAAATCAGTATCTTCCCTTGTGTGTTGATCTGATAAAAGAAACTAACCTATGGGCTGTTCTTTTCATTTCCAAGTGTTTTATCATTTTTAGGTAGCACCACGTCACTGCACTCCACACGGAAATTTAAGTGCCACGCCTTTCTGATGGCACTACTCTGGATTTCACAACTTTGTCACAAAGTAGCTGTTATTTCTAACAGAAAGTAACCTTCAGTATTTTTAGGCACTGAAAATGACTGGGCTGTGGGTCAAACAAAAGTCCTCCCGTGAGGTATCAGAGTTATCAGGACAGAATCTGAGGTGACCCTCTGTGTCAACCAGTTTACCTTTTGTCATGATGTGAAGGGTGAGATTGCCTCCTCACCGCACCCTTAAGAAACATTTTGTGGTTAAAAAAAATACAGCGAATGGAAATTATCCTGTAATAAGGCCAGTAGAAATTGCAAACACAAAAACCAGACAATGCCAAAATAAGTCCTATTCAAGAATTCTCCAATCATTAAGCAGAGAGCACCACGCATGCATACTGATATAAAATCTTGCAAAACCACTCAAAAAAGGAAAACTTCTTTTTCTGATGTTTAATAGCAAAACATGTGGCAATTAGTGACTAAATTATTGTTCTAAGTTCATGAAAGTTATACATATGGATGCATCTCTACATACGTCAATATACAGATATCTCATTTATATCTACATATGTATATCATTAGCTACCTTAGCAAAAAGAATTATGTGTTATTATAAATATTTTCTGCCTTCTTCACCAGATATGCCGAGGTAAAGGGCGTGACAGGTACAGGGCAGATACTCTAACAGATAAAAATAAAACTCCATTACAACCCCTATATAACAGGATATAACTAAAATGAGGATTTCTGCAAAGACCAAATTACAGTTATTATTTCAGCCAAATTTTCAGCTAAAAATATCAGAGCTGGTATAATTTCCAGGATATACTCCAAAAGAATTCAGGAGTTAAATGCATTTAGTACCTCACTGTACTTCAAACAGTGTGCCAGATTTCAGAAGCAAGGTTTTAGAAGTGAGGATAAGCAGACACATTTCCAGTGAAAAAGTATAAAGAAAAAAAAAAGAAAAAAACCTAGGAAAATATAAATCCTGCAGGTTTCAGGAAGCTCTGTCCCACACTTCATCTGTGGGATGTCTCAGACACTGAAGTTACCCACAGAAAAATTAGATTCCCTTCCTAACACTTTTCTTTTTACATTTCTGAATGAAAAGATTATAATTTAACAGCACAGAACAGTCCAATGGGCCAAGTATTTTTATCTGAGCTTGAATTTTTACAGTCTGTGGAATCGTGTCAGAATTCAATGAGATAAAGTAGTTATGTAAAAGATTTGTGATTCGACATCAAGTAAACATATATGTCATAGACTCCAAAAGCATTCATATCCATGACTGACTATAGCTAATGTAATAACAGATTTTATGATCAGATTTTCTCCTCTCAGAATGAATTAATATTCTGGACAGAGAAGTCTCTTTGACAATGATGAGCTGGGGTGGGGCTTAATATGATGTAGTCGATGACATTGATACTGACTTACACTTTATTTCGTCACAGAATCACAGAATGGTTGAGGTGGGAAGAAGCCTCTTAGAGCTCTTCTTGTCCAATCCCCCTGCTCATGCTGGTCCACATAAAGCTAGTTGCCCAGGACCGTGTCTAGATGGTTTTTTAATATCTTCAAGGATGGAGACTCCACAATCTCCCTGGCCAACCTGCCCCAGTGCTCTGTTACTCTCATTCTGAAAAAGTGTTTCATTGTGTTCAGATGGAAGCTCCCATGTTTCAATTTGTGATTATTGACTCTTGTCCTGCCAGTAGTCACCACTGAAAAGAGCCTTTGTACCCTCCCTCCAGGTATTAACATATACTGGTAAGACACCCCTGAGCCTTCTCTTCTCTAGGCTGAATAGTCCCAGTTCTCTCAGCCTTTGCCCTTGTGATGTCCTTGTAGCCCTCCGTTGAACTCTAATACGTTCATGTCTCTATGGCACTGGAGAGCCCAGAATTACCCAGCACTCCAGGTGTGGCCTCACCAGTCCTGAGTAGAGGGGAAGGATCACCTCTCTCCACCTGCCACCAGTGCTTTGTCTAACGCAGCCAAGGATAGCCTTTGCCGCCCTTGCTGCAGGGGCACATTGCTGGCTCATGTTCAACCTCGTGTCCGCCAGGCACCCAGGTCCTTTTCTGCCAAGCTCCTTTACAGCTGGGTGGGCCCCAGCATATATTGGTGGGTAGATCCTACCACACTTACTGAATGAACCCATTAAAAAAGAGACAAAAATTAGAAACCTTTTTTTATTATTATTTTTATTTTTTTTATTCAAGTGCATTTTTTAGGTCTATTTTTCATTCTATTTTCATTCAGGTCTATTTTTAGGTCTGCAGCAATTGAAAAACAAAATTCAGACTGAAGCTCAATTACAGCAGCCCAATTGCTTGCAAATTAGCAATGTTTTCAGTAGAAAAGAATGTCGTAATGTCAATTTTTCCTGTCAGGTGCTGTTCCTGAACGGTCAATATGCTCGGGATTTATGTTACAAGTAAGGCCAAGTAAGTAATGCACAATTTGTTAACTAACAAAGTCAAAGGGTATCTACATCTTAAATTTGGAAAACCGATTAAATAACTTCTGATATGCTGTCTTTAATCTCAAGCGTTACTGGTCCGTTTACAGATAGTACCAAATGCAAATGACACTTTAATCATCCACAATTCAAATCTGAATTTTTGTAAATGGAAACAAAGCAATTCTTTAACATGCAGCTATATTTCTGTAACTTCAAACAGCAAGGGCCTACTCAGGACAATTTCTGTCTAAAAGTTGGAGTAACCACCTGCATTTCCATTGACTCCTGGGAGTGCTAAAGAAGTTAATCACCTCATGAGTGATGATATCATGATATTGTGCCGCAGTGAAGCAGCATATAATATACAATTAAACTTGGGAAAATGGAATAGACAGAAAATTATGGCTCAACCTTGAGTTTAGCCAAGGTTAAGAGTTGCTCCAAGGGGAAGCAACTCTTAATCCAGCACCTGCGTGAAATACCTTGGGGCTATTAAACATAAATGCACTCTTAGGTCAAAGACAGTGGCCTTAGTTGGAATCTCATAAGCGTACTTTAAAACAAAAATTATCTAGGTAGGTTTCCCTGCAGTATTAATCTCTGTAGCATATATGTTATAAAACACAAGAACACAGGGCAGTCTCAAATCTACCTAGCACGCTCACAACTATACCAGAATTGCTGTAAACTTCAGGCTGCATCTTTAATCTTACTCCTATTCTTGATCTTTATCCTCATCCTTCTTGAGGCATCCGGATGTATATCAATGATTTCTGCCTGCAGAGTGGGAAAGAGGACTTACCTGTTCCCTGTGGAAGTCAGAGCTTTAGCTCTCTAGTCTTTACCAAGCACCAGGTCCCAGGCAATGCAGAGGTGTGGCTGCTACAGTCCTGCTTCCTTGCACAAAACAAAATGGGAGTATTTCGTTCTGAAAGCACACAGGAGACAAGACTTCTAATTCACCAGAATATATTAATTTACATGTTTGATTAACAAACCATTCATCAGCATGGCCACTTACTTGAGATTTCAGACCAACATGGAGAGTAGCTCCTCTAGCACTAAAGTTGCATGAGAAATCTAATATACAAGCCTGTGCAGCACAAGTATTACACTATGATCCATTAAAGGCAGTTTGCACTTAGTCACCTTGCAAAGATAGCTGTTTCATGAAATCATATTGTACATTTTTTATTCTCATTTCACATCATATTCATTGAGCAAGGACTTTCTCTTTGTTTAAAGAATAAAATGCATCATACTCCTATTAGTGTCAAGGCACTTGGAAAACATCAGATGTTTAAGTCAGATATGCCAAATATATGCATTCATCTTTCCCACAGTGAACAGCAGGCCGACATATTTCAGCACTTCAAAAAATCTACGTACTTAATAAAACATAGACCACAACTTCTAACCAAGCAAAGATAATATTTGAACTTATATACACAAAGGCATACACTTGCCACAAGAGAGGAATCAAGTGGCTTATCCAGCATCAACAATTTGCAGCAGGATACAATCTAATCAAGTCTCAGACATGAGCCTTGCCCGTTAACATCTGTGGCTACGCAGGCTTTGTGCTTCAGCTTAGGGAACAAACACTGACTCATAAATCATTTGGGCTTGAGCTGGTTCAGGACTCACAGCATGGATAATCAGTGGAGCAGGAGCATAGAGCACAGTCTATACAACCTGGTCCATAAAAGTAGCCATGGCTATTATTACTCTTATTATTTTGTTTGCAATATTCCCAATGTGCCTGCTTGATTTTCTCTTTGCCTCCCCTCTCAAGAGTGCTTCCATATACAAGTCAGGAGTATGTGCTGGTTTTGGCTGGGGTAGAGTTAATTTTCTTCATAGTAGCTAGTATGGCACTGTATTTTGGATTTGTGCTGGAAACAGTGTTGATAATACAAGGAAGTTTTAGTTATTGCTGAGCAGTGCTTCCACAGAGTCAAGGCCTTTTCTCCTGCTCACAGCACCCCACCAGCAAGCACACTGGGGGTGCACAAAAAGTTGGGAAGAGACACAACCAGGACAGCTGACCCCAACTGACCAAAGGGGTATTCCATACCATAGGACGTCATGCTCTGCAATAAAACTAAGAGGAAGGAAGGGGAGCAGGGTGGGCATGCTGCTCAGGGACTGGCTGGGCATTGGTCAGTTGGTGGTGAGCAACTGTTTTCACTTGCACCACTCGTCTTCCTTGGATTTTATTTCTCTCTCTTGCTGTTTTCCTTTTCATTACTATTAAAGAATAATAATTTTTTTTTTCAGTTATTAAACTCTTCTTATCTGAACACATGAGTTTTCTCACTTTTACCGTTCCAGTCTTCTCCCCTCCATCCCACTGCAGGGGAGTGAGCAAGAGGTTGTGTTGTGCTTAGTTGCCGGGTGAGATTAAAACACAACAAAGTATAACAAATGTTTAAAATAAAAATAGTACCTCTTTGTCCAGTTCCTTGGCTCTCTAAGGTACCCTTGATATATGACACAAACAGCTGCTCTTACTTTTCCAAAACCTCCCCTTTTTCATATGTCTAGCCCATGGTCAATCAGAGACGAGATAATGCTAGAAGTGAGGGATATTATAATGTGCACCCTGCTTTATTACACAGGAAAGTCTGTCCTGTCCACCATATTTGATAAATATATCAAAATACCTGCTTTTTTGCTGACTGACATTTCATGAATCTATATGGGACTTAACTGTGCACGCTTTGCCACTAAAGGGCCAGGGAACACAGTTGGCAGCAGATTTGACTTCTCAGACTTGCATTGCTGCTTTCACTGAAAATGCAATCATCAGGCTTATATTCATTTAGCACAGAATGAATCTCAAGATCCATGGAGGTCCTTCACAGTTGCTAGTTTGACAAGTGAAACTGTTGAGAGAATAGACCTATGGATAGGAATTAATTGAGGCTTCTTAATAATGTATTTTCTGTAATTGCAACATCATTCTTGATAGAATGAATACTGTTTCTCATGTTATAAGCTACATGCTATAATTTTCTGGAGTACGTGTACCGAAGTGACTGTTTCATTTATATTTGGATTGATAGTGAGTGATATTCCAAGATCACAAAGTGCTTTAAGATGCTTAGATATGTATCTTCAGATGAAACAACTGTGATTTCAACAACAGTAATGCAACCTACAAAAAATACAGCAGGAACACACTTGACTTTTTGTATTTGAAACATTTTGTACCATGATTTGAGCAGGCCTGTAAAGGATATTCCAGATGCTGTATAGCTGCAAAATATGGGCACAATGCCATACTGGCAAACATTCCACTTTAGAAAACGTTCCTACTGACATCCATTAATCTAATATGCTTTTTAATGCATTAATCTGCTATCCTCCTTTAATGCACTATGCAGTCACAGTCCTGAAATCCTTATTCCACCAAATATTCCACCAACTCATAAGAGTCTAAGAAAACTAAAAACTATTTTACAACTGGGACCAGACTTTTCACTTTTCAGTTGCTCCATATGGAGTTCTAGTCTGCCTTTCCTTTTATTTAAAATATAATATAATATAATAAGAGCCATTATATTTGTCATTCCTTTGAAAATAATGCTAAAAGCACTGAATATTCTCTTTCTACAGGGAAGACAAGTCTTAAATTATATAACACTGTGGTCTTTCTGTTTAAATTAGCATGTAATTTTTGCAAAGCTCTAACCCATATTTCATGTTTAAATAGGTTACCATCACTGCATTCACAGTCACCACGAGGACTCTTAAGCAATGGTCCAAAAAAGCTAAAATTCTACCCTGTCTGACAAAGCCCCTCTTAAGCCACTTTTCATGTTGTGAGTTGAAAATTTGTGCTTTTACTGTTTCACTGTTCTTACCCGTCTAGCCATTCTACAGAAAAGCTGAAAGTTCAGTTCTGGAATGATTATTTCACAGCTAGGCTTCCTGCATTCAGTAGTTCACACTGAGCTGAATCACATTGAGCCTTGTTCTTCTGCCATCAAAACCAACAACAAAACACCTCTGAGAATCATACCAAAGACACTGAAATATTATACTTTTTTCTGTCATCTCATTTTTATTTTTTTTTAAATATATGGATGCCAAAATCAAAGCTGGTCAAGAGGGGGTTCTGCTTGTGGCTATATCCTCCTATAAAATGAAGAAAATTCCTCATCCTTAACACAGGATTGCTAATGTTACTTTATAACTTTCAATACCTCCCTATTGCACCAGAGAGCAATAAAGCCCTCTATTATCAACTATGCTTTTTAACACCAAATTATACACAATAGTACAACTCAAGAGTAAATCAACAGACTAGCTAGATAATCTTGGACCATGTCTGATTTCACGGTTTATATTGATGAATTATTTTAATTAATAATTTCTGGGTTCTGAGCATACAATAATAATTTGATTTTCATGAAGCAAGGGAGCCAAGCTGGAGGAAAAACATTTCAGACAGTTTTATAAGAGTTAAGTCTACACAGTTAATAACTTGTTTTAGTGACACTGATGATTCATTTTAATAATGCAAAAAATTGTAGATTTCATCTTTACTGAACTACTTTTTATTGAATTACTTTTTAGAAGCCTAATTATACATTCCTGAGGCTGTTAAAATTGCCGTTCTTGTCCAAAAAACACACTGTCACTCTTTCATCACTTACAATCTCTGTGTAGCTGAACTATCTGATTTCTTGTCTTGATCTTTGGTTTCCAGGGTGGATGTTTGTACACTTTCGAAACACAAAATGCTGTTGCCCGTATGATGATTCAAGCACCAGTTTAGGGGGCCCGTCATTATCCCTAGAATCCAGACTGCAGTACAGTAGAGATTGCTGTTAGTTCACAAGATACATGCCCAGTAAGCATATTCCCTTTTCACCTACAGTGCTCTACACTAACTCAGATTTAGAGGATACAGCGTGCCTCCATTTCAATATGTGCTTTATAATGAACTGTGTTCAATCTCAATAGTGGAAAGCAAGTGAGCTCACAAATCCTTATTGAAATATGTGGACTGAGAAATACAAATTCCTACCAAACACGAATGAACTGAGCTGGTTTTATCTATCTGCTGGTTAGTACTGTTTTGTATTACATAAAATAATTTAGCCGGATATTCTTCAGCTGGAGGGGGTATTGATTCTACAAAAAAACTAGATATACATATTAGGATTGAGAAATTTCCGCTTTTCTCTTCTAATCTCTAGCGATATCAGTTCCAAAATTACTCTGAATACTCTTTCCCACAAAGATTTAGAAATTGTAAAAAACACCTTCAAAAAAAGTCTTCAATGGTCCTACGTTACTACAGTGTACAAAAAGTCAGAATGCCTCATTATCTTATTGTTGAGTTACCTGGCATCCCTAGTATTAAACTGCAAAATATGTAAGTTATTCATTCAAAATTCCTTTGATAGTCAATGATCTCATGGGGTTAGATTCCTTAACAATGGTATTTTGTGTGACAGTCAGCTCTCTGACTAACTGCTGCTCGATTTTTTCCAACTTCCAACATTCCTCTCAGCAGGCTTCTTCCAACTGTCTTCCTCAGGTGTTTAGAGCTGCTAGGTTCTAGTGTAATAAGTCTAACAATAATTTCTTTTAGGATTATCCAGCATCTCAATATTACTAAATCAGCTTTACATTACTGCTATTTTAGGTACCTACTCTGAAATCATTGTATCACCACAGATTTTCCAGCAAATCACAACTTATATTACTATATGTACACACATAGAAATCATACTGATCTTCTATGCTACATTCACATGTACCTCTGTTTAAATCATAAGGTAAGGCAATGCTATCTTATTAAAAGGGAATAAGGGGATCTAGTCTCTAGACATTAAGTTTCTTTGTTATTCAGCATTACAACCAGTACTTCTTCTGCATACTGGAACCCATGGCACTGTCACAAACATTTGACTCTACAATACCCGCTATGTGCTTAACAAATGTTATTATCAGCACACGGTGGGCAGTGTGCAGCACTGGTGACAACTGTAGCGAGGCACCTTCTCTCCCTGTCCTTCCTGCTCAACATCTAGTCAGTGAAGTCTTTTCTCACAACAGATAGTAAGACAGAAATATATTGATTCCGTAGTGCCTAGGGACTATTCAGGCTTAAACATGGGAGAATCAGGTTCAACTCTCTATTCTAAAGAATCATTTTGAAAGCAGAAAAGCTCCAATAAAACAGAGTATGACTTCTACAACAGATAGTAGTCAAGTGATTAGGGGCGTCTTCAGCACAAAGGGCAGACTCTCTTTACCGTCCCCAAGAAAAACCCTGAAGAAAGAAAATACTTAAATGGACATCTGATTGCATGTGAACCTTACTATCGATCAAGAGAACGAATAAGGACAAAAAATTTACTCTTGACTTTTTCTTTTAAAGCCACATAAGTATTTTGAAGTGAAAACATAAGCGTACAAAGACTGAGTCCTGACAGAAACAGTCATAGATCTAAAATTCTGAAAAAATAATTTCAGGAGTTACTCCCATTGTGAATCTACCCTTAAATTATTTGCTGAAGGTCACAAAAGGAAATCTGTACCACCAAGAAATCAAATCCATCTTGCTCAGGTTTCAAGCTACCTGTCTGAGTGCTTATTACCTTGCATTTCTGTTAGCTTGAACAAATTGAAAGCACTGTTAGGTCTATATCTGTAATAACACAGTGAACAGCACAGACTCGGAAGCATTTCTTCTTGTTCCTAAATTTCCTTAACCTCTTCCCATTTTGTCCATGACCTCTGTCAGGGCTACATGGTTATGTGCTCAAAAGAGACAATGTTTTGTAAATATTATACCGATGGCTGCCTTTGGTGTGTTATCAGGAGAGCTAATAAAACTGACTAGCAGGCAGACCTCAGCCTCTTCAAACTATTGCCTGCTACAGGCTTTATATCTTAACCTCCTTGTTTCTTGTTTTGGGCCCACCCTGGCAACTAGCCTGAAGAGCCCCCCTAGCTGGGAACTCTGGGTGAAGGTGCCTGGCATCCACACTCCTGCAGGCGTGTGGGCAGAGGATGCTCTGAGAGGTCTGCAGGGGTGCAACAGAGCAACTTGAGCTGCAGGAGCTCTGCGACACCTGGGGCAAGACTCAAGCCATGATAGAGCAGCTCTGGCTTTGTGCAGAAAGTTCAGCATTGCTCCTCCATTTTCCCACTAGTGCTCTTTTTTTGCATGGTGAGGGTTGTACCCCTCGTCTGCTTAGTTCCTTCCTCCCTGACCTACTGGGGATAGGGACCCCTCCCATTTTGCATCTTTTATGGAAGTTTTCTTGGAGGGCTTGCTAGTTCTTTCCCAGTGGTCACATGAAAGTCAGCTTTCTTTTGTCTCGTTAGGCGTTAAGTGCTTGCAGTGGGTTCAGTCCCCGAGCACTAGAGGACATTGGGTTTGGGATGACCACACATTTTCACTCGTGAGAATGGAGATGTTTTTTGAGAGAGCTCATGCTCCAGCCACTCCTTTTTGCCCCCTGTTTAGTCTATACCAGAGACCATAAGAGACTCTCTACACAAAATTTGTAGAAGGCGGCTCCCGTGCCAATGCAGACCTGATCTGAATATTGTCCTGCTTTTGCCATTGAGGGTACACCCACCAGGGTCTCCTGGAGAAATGGATACTGCTTCCACTGCTCCTCATTGGCCTCCTTCCTTTTTTTTCCTGCCCTTTATCCAGTCCTCTTGGGCACACCGTCGTTATCCCAGCTCAATCCAGGGTGTCTTACTCTGGGAGAAGTGGGGATGCTGCTCCCCTCACAACAGTGCTTGGGTGCAGGTGTTTACAAAGGCAGTTGGTTTTATTCCGCTGAAGAAGCTGTCCACAGTTCCTCAGACAGCACATTTGCTGATGCAGCATGTGTCTCATTGCCATGGCCTGCAGGGCAGGATGGTTACAAACTGCAGGCCCCAGTTTTCTGCCAACAACTGGAGGTGAAACTCTTAATTTCCACCCTGTAGTAGCCACTGTCTGGTGACCAGAAGGAGCAGGTGAACCAGATCCTGAAGGAGTACCTCTATTCTTGTATTAGTTACCATTACTTACCAGCCAAAATTTGCCTGCAATGGTAGTGTCCATCAGCAAGTTTGCTGATGACACAAAGCTGGGAGGGGTGGCTGACACACCAGGTGTCTGTGCCGCCATACAGAGAGACCTGGACAGGCTGGAGAGTTGGGCAGGGAGGAACCTTATGGAATTCAATAAGGGCAAGTGTAGGGCGCTGCACCTGGGGAGGAATAACCCCATGCACCAGGACAGGTTGGGGGCTGACCTGCTGGAGAGCAGCTCAGTGGAAAGAGACCTGGGAGTCTTGGTGGACAACAGGATGACCATGAGTCAGCAATGTGCCCTCGTGGCCAAGAAGGCCAAGGGCATCCTGGGGTGCATCAAGAAGAGTGTGGCCAGCAGGTTGAGGGGGGTCATCCTCCCCCTCTACTCTGCCCTGGTGAGGCCGCACCTGGAGTACTGTGTCCAGTTCTGGTCTCCCCGGTTCAAGAAGGACAGGGAACTGCTGGAGAGGGTGCTGCAAAGGGCTACCAAGATGATTAGGGGACTGGAACATCTCTTTTATGTAGAAAAGGGTGAGGGATTTGCGTCTCTTCAGTCTGGAAAAAAGATGGCTGAGGGGGGACCTTATCAACACTTATAAATACTTAAGGAGGATGGGGTCAAGCTCTTTTCAGTGTTGCCCAGCAACAGGACAAGAGGTAAGGGGCACAAACTTGAGGACAGGAAGTTCCATAGGCTGCCCAGAGAGGTGGTAGAGTTTCCATCTCTGGAGAGATTCAAAACCTGCCTGGACACATTCCTGTGCAACCTGCTGTAGATGAACCTTCTTTGGCAGGGGGGTTGGACTAGATGATCTCCAGAGGTCCCTTCCAACCCTACGATTCTGTGATTCTGTGATTTTGTGACCATCCAGCTACTCCAGCATTTGTCCAGAGTCCTTTCCCCTGTGGACTCCCTTGAGTGGTTGCTGCACAGACATTTGTTTCTTCAAGAGCAGCTGGGAAAAGAAGACCCTGATTGTCCAGTAAACATGTTCATTTGGTGCACCCATCTTCTAAGTCAGACCACCATTACCTGGGCCCACGTAAAATCATGGCCTGGGTGAGTAAGGTCACGTTTCATCTGCAGCTTCTGTATGCTGCCAAGATTCCTACTATTGTTCATGTCTCCTTGTTAAAATCTGTTCACCCAGATCCCTCCAGCGTCACCCTTGACCTCTGACTCCGGTTATGGTTCAGGGGCAGAGGAATATGTATCCAGCTATCTTGAGTTGCCAGATATCCTGCAGTATTTGATTGGTTGGACAGGGTACAACCTGAAGGACTGTTCCTGGGAGCCAATGTCCTGGAGCTGCACACCCCAGCTAAGGGTTGGGCTTTCCATGCCCATCAACCTGGTAAACTGGGTGCACTGTAGGGGAGACAGGAAGGGACGAGGGTGGTGTCGGGGTTGTGCAGTTATTTGCTCAAAGGAGTCAGTGTTTTGTAAATGTTATATTTACAACTGCCCTTGGTGTGTTATTAGGAGATATAATAAAACTTGCTAGCAAGCAGACTTCATCCTCTTCAAACAATTGCCCACTAGATCCTTAAAATCTTATGCTTTTGTCTCTTGTTATAGGCCCACCCTGACAATCTCTAACTTCCTAAACCCTTCTCATCCATGTATTCCATAATCCTCATGACTCAACCACTACTTCTTTCCTCCCTTTATTATCCTAGTTTTCAGTATTTCCCAGCATTTCAGTAAAATCATTGAGGTAATTTTCATTACTAGAATGGCAGGTGCTCTCCATCTGAATGTTTATGTAAGAACAGCAGATCCTTCTCAGGAGGGAAAGAAGACTGGAGAATAAATTTTAGTATTTTCTGATGCAAGTGAGAAAAATCAATCTTGTTATTAAAGTGTTATAACCCAAGTGCTTAACACCAGACAATAACTTTTGCCCACCACATTTTATAAGAATTAAGCTGTGAATGTATTGAATGGCCAAGACAGACAGTACAACAGTGTGTCATTTCAGCTGAGCCTGGTCAGTGAAGAGAAGATAACTGTGATGCATACTGGCAACATCGATCACCTCAATGATAATCAAAGTGAATCAAATGTAAGTATCTAAATGTGAGCCCATATGAAGCTCTGATGATTCCCAGGCTTGAGCAGTACGGTTTCAGGGATGGAGAAGTAAACTTAAGCATAGTGACTTGGTGTCACAAAATCATTGTTTAATCTTGTATGAAAGAATAATATTGGGCAAACTATTAGACAGACAACAGCTCAAGTCACACAGTCAAACTCAGAGAGACAGTTGCCCTATTTGACACTATTAAGCTAAGTTCCCCAACAGTACTAATACTTTAATTCTGCAACATCAAGAGTTAGTGTAAAAGAGTGCAAGTTTTCTTAACCCCCAAAAATGGACTTGTTGCTGACATTGAGTGATTGGCTGCTGCTTAGGAAACCAGAATCTTTATAATCAACTCACATAATACAGTGGAAAAGAAAGAGCTTCATCCCACTATTTTCTTCATGTTTTATCCTACATCGTAGAATAAAGTATAGAATAAAATAAAAATAAAAAAGATACTCACTTATTTCTTCATTATAAAATTTTGAAAGCTCGGCTTTTTCTTTCGGAAAATATATTCCTTTTACATTCCACTCTTACCTGATATTAAGACCATGAGGAAGACTGGATAAAATTACCTTGGGTCTGTGATGTAGGATAGCTTTAATCTTACTGAGCCATTGCTCATCCATCAGTTATACCAGGGAGCCCTGTCATCTATTTGCTCAGTTTGGTACAGTTGTTTTTGCAGTGCCAATTTTCCAATTGTGAGTCTAAATGAGTTCAATATCAGGAGTATAAATAGGTAAGTAGTGCCAGGTGTGAGATGAATATTTAAACACACACCTTCCTGTAAAGAACATACTTTCTAATAATTTCAGGTATGTAATTTTCCTCTCAGTCACCCAACAGTTTCATAATTTATGTCACCAAGGAGACCAATTAACTTTTGGATGTAAAGCTAATTGTTCCTCATAAGATTGCCAAGGCACTAGAAAGGAAGGGCGTAGCTAGAGGGACTGGAGATCGTAAATTTGGAATAGATGGGAAACATTCGAACATATGTAAATTTTTAAGTCTTCACTTCTCAGAAATAAAGTAAAAAGCATTGATATAACATGCTTAAGCTTAGAAAAACATATGAACACTGAATTCATAGAGAACTTATTTAATTCAGAAAATTAATGGTCTATGGAGAATGAATTTCTTTTCACATTTTGATATTACCAAATAGCTGCCTTACCTGATAATGGCATTTGATAAAAGTTACACAATATTTGTTGCTTGCTTTTTAACAAATATGCTTTTCAGATTTTAACCACCATCTGCCTCAGCTGTTTCAGGGAAACATTCTATGTTGTGTGTTTTTCTTCACAGAAGCTTCCCCCCACCAATGATCTCAGCAAAATACCAAAGGAATGTCCTTGTTTGGGGTAAAATAGAACCAATTTTCTTTCCAAAAATTTTATTTTGCAGTAAAACCACAACAAGGTTTAATCTAGATCCCGCACAGCTACTAACAATTGTATATAGAAGAGTCAATTTTACCTAACTCATCAGCTAACAGTTTACATTCAAAACCAATGGTCAGCTTCCAGTTTAGTTATCCCATTTGCTGCTGTGATACATATTCAGTCAAAAGCAGTCAGTAAAGCCAGTATTTTAAGAACAAAAGAGGTAGGGGAAAAGTTTTAGGAGGTGCGTGGGGAAAAAAAGAGTGTTACTTAGCTAGTCTACAATGGTCTTTAATGGCTAGTCCTGTAGCTTTCCTTCCAACTCATTGTAAGTGAATCAGTATGTGGCATGTACTACAAATGGATCATCAGTAACAGGCAGTGCCTTACATAAAAGATACTTGATTTTGAAATGCCATTATCGTTATCTGTACATTCAAGTGGAGTCTTGCAAGGGAAGGATTCACTAATCTAAGAGTGATGGGGGTCAAACCAGGATTCAGATAAGAAGCCTGAGATTTTCTTTTAAATCTAGAAAATTTTATTTAATATTCCTAGATGAAGAAAACTTATCTATGGACTAGAAGGAAAATGCAATAGTTAAACATTAAAAAGATTGTCCCAGAACAAAACGAAATGTTGTCCTTTTAATCATGATAGCCTAGATGTACATATAGAATGTACATATGCAAATATATATCCATGCCAACAAAGAGCTTTCAGCTTCTTGAAAGCAGGCAGGAAATTGAGCAAACTTAAAGAGCTAGCTCAGTAATCAGTGAATTATACAAATTCAGACTAGAGTAACTGAAGTCCCTTTTCTGCATTGGAATCAGCATCTCACCAGATTTGGACCTCGACCCTAACTAGGGAAGCAGACTGCAGGAGAGTAATAAATGACCATGGCCTCACACTTTGTCTTTAACCCTGTTGCTGTTTTGTTATTGCTGTTAACAGAGGAGTCAAGATATATTGAGCACTTACTCTGCCTTTTTCTGTCACCAGCGTTTGCTTCACCTTTTCAGGCAGCAGCTGAAAACAAGACAGTCCAAGGTTTCCTGTTCAGTTTGTCCCTTTCCCCAGGTCCTTCTTCTCAGGGCAGCAAATTTTGTCTGTTGGGAAGACCTTTAGTTCAGCCTATAGCCCCAGCCAGTATTTTGAATACGACTTCTTACTCTCCGGTAAATCAACAAAGCTGTACAACATCTTGTCCCTTTTGCATGCGACAGAGATGATTCAGAAACCATACAAAAACCTCCTATTCATCTGGAAAGAAAACTTACCAAGGAATCAAAGCCAAAATAGAAAACTGAGAATACTTTTTGCTAATATTAACAGAGCAAATATTAACAGAACATCTAGGAGGTGTGGGGTAAACTGAAAAATATTCTGATGTCCTCTAAGGTATCATTCAGAGGATTTCAAGGAGTAGGATGTGTCACATTCATCTCTATTTTGAGTTGATGCTAACATTAAACATTTATTTGCTACACAGAAGGATTTGTATCAGCCATGTTCTCTCATTATGCCTGTAGTGCAGCTCCAAATATGACTACAGGATAACAAGAGCTAGTCAAGCTATCTTAAAGTCTACTTCTTCAACTCAATGAAAATAACAGAAAGTCCATCTTCAGAATCTGTCCACGCTGGAATCATGTAGGTAGTTATCATTGCCAGGCCAAACATCAAAGAAGAAATCTGCAGTCAGATCTCCACACCTCCATAAGGTGTTACTGGCTCAACAGAGGTCTCCTCATTTGATTCTCACAATACATCTCTGTGCAAAACAGTCAGCTGTCAGTTTGCTGTTGCATACAGCTGAACAGGAGGTACACTGGTAAGCTAATTGCAGTATAGGCTACATTATATTGTACATAGTACAGAAGAATAGAATCACAATTCATTCAGTCCACAAGACAAACCTGCTTTGGAAATGATCCAACATATGTACTAAAGAATACTTCTTTTTTTTTTTTTCTTTTTTTTTTTGAGAAACTGAAAGATGTGCAGTGAATGGGAGAGAAGTTCTCAAGAGGAAAAAAATGGTCAATTGACATTCTGCTCAAGTTGTCAGTAGCTGTGGGTCAGTTTTTGTTAATACCTGATTTAGGATATTGTACCCTGAATTTCTGAAGTGCTGAGACGGTGAAAACAGTATAAGCTATGATTCAAATGTGGGAAAGATTTTGTGATGTTGTCAGGTCCTGCCTGGCTGAAACCGCAGCATCCAAATTTAGCAGATACTGCTGATCTTAAACACTTGGGCTCAACTTCTAATCGTAAAATTGGGCAAGGGGGACAATGTCCCTTTTCACATGTCTAAGAGAAAACAAATGCCTGTGAATCCTGTTGGCAGATGAGCCCACTGAAAAGTTAGTGAGGAAAACATGGAGTCACACATTTAGACAGTGAGGCTAAATTGCTATTTAGGTGCTCATTAACTTCCACATTTTGTCTTTTCTATGCTCCAAATAAAGCTACCATCTAAAAGAAAACAGTTTGTAGTTGAAGACTGTGGCATACAAATGGAAATACATTAAGACTAAACAGGCACGCTTAACCCTGGTATTTCCTATTGATTGACTACTTTTAAACAGTAAGGTTTTAATGCAAAAAAATAGGGTGTTAATTACAGCCTAGAGCATCCTGTCCAGATTAGTACAGGTGTTGAGCAGGACTGTGGCCTTCTGAAGCACAAGATTTTTATCTCTGAACTAGAATTATGAATAGTGTAATTATAAAGCGGCCACCCTTCAGTATTTGAAGCAGCCCCAAATATACTACAGATATCAGCTGCTAGCTGAGATGTGGTTGGATTCCCAGCTCTTGGATCCTCTCCCAGAGGGCTGACACAGGCACACAAGAATACAGTCTTTTTTCTCTATTATGTTAATCAGCATGAAATTTTAGGAGTTTAGGAAACATATCCCCAAAGCACAGTAGCAGAAAAAAACAGCTTCAGGAATAGACTTGTATAAACCCATGTTTCATAATCTGTGAAAAGAGTATTTGTAGTTTTTGAAGAGATTTACACCTGAGAGTTTCTATCAAGCACATATAAAATGTGATTTTTCCGTCCCATCACATGCTTCCTTGAAGATTTACGTTCTGAGTTAATTATAGAAACATTCTGTGCATTGAGGGAACAAGTAAAACAGGCATGCTTCACAAACAGGCCAAATCTGACATGCCATGGTCTATACCGACGTCCTTCTTCCAAAGGCTGAGTGTAAGCCACCCCAGGAAAAATCATCTTTGTGCACTGAGACCCCGGAAAGGCAAAGACAGGAGAAGGAAAAAAAGAGAATCAGTCTGAAGAAGTCAGGCAGCCCAAACACATATTTAAATACAGGCTTTGAGAGTTTTGCAAGGTTACAGGAAAAATGAAGCAGATTTTTATTGTAAGAAGTGCCAGGAGCCCTTAATGTGCTGTTCTTATTATGAGACAACATAGATTTTCTATTGTATCCAACAAACAGGTAACTTAATTTATATTAAAATCTGAAACTTTATGATTAGATACGTTCCAAAGAAAAGCATGGAATAGGAAGCACTAAAACTAATTAAGCCATAATAAAGAGCATTTGGGAACAATGTGGTTGAATAGTAAAAGGGTTTATTTTGTTTGCTGAAATTGAAAGTCACTGCAAGTTTATAGGAGATGAGCTGGTTAAAAAGATTTGACTTCTAGTATGATGTCTCAGAAATTTCTCAAGAGAGAAACTAAAAGATACTGGAAAAAAATTTATTATTTTGATTACTACTAATTATTTATCATCTCCCTTGTTTATCTCAAAGATTAGTTCAGTGTCATTCCAACAAACTCTGTCTGTGAGAGAAGAAAAAAGAACTTGGTTCAATAGTTCCAGTAGACTTACCATTCATAAAAGAATTCTACCAACAGTATATAATCCTTACAGGAGAGCATATATTCCTAAAATAGGTGGGGAAACAAGATTTCTAAGAAGCATGAAAATAATAATTTAGATCCTATTACATTCAAATTTATTTAAATGTTTATATTCAAAAATATTTAAACCTGTGTCATTCTGCCCTTTTGCTTCCTCAGACTTGTTTTTTAAAGCAGAAATTTTGCTTTATAGGTTGAAGTTAGCTTTTATCATTTTTCTCTAGAAGGTAAAATCATATTGCCACAGGTTTGTAAGGATTTTTCAGATTCTAATTTTAAAATATAATAACCGAAAAGTAAAAAGAACTGAGAAACTGGGAAAGAACACTTAGAGGCAATGTCTAAAACAGACAAAAAAGATTTGAAAGTGATGATTTTTTTAAGATTTTATTTGATAATTAGAAGAATCAGCAAAGATATATACATTAAACCAAAATGTGGAGGTGAGATTAGGTACATGATCAAGAAAAAGTTTCAAATGGAGAGTATTCTCAGAGACTGCGGTTGAATAATTGCCCAAGGGAGTGTGTGGTTTGGAGCAGCACTGCAGCCAATATGAGGTGGAGTGACCTTTTGCACACTACATTGAAGGAGGCCTTTTATTGCTAATTAGTTTCATCTTCCACAACTCCAATGTAAACGTCTCACAGAAATTGGTAGCAGTTCTTCCCTCTACTTCCTCCTACCACTACAAAGTGGCAGATGCCATCATCTCATGTATTTTTCACCCACACACAGATAAATTACCCTAATACTTCAATAGAACTGAAATTTTCTCAGAGAAAAAAAAAATTAAAATAAAAAAAAAGAGATCTGGAAAGCATAGCAATAATGGTAAGTTTTAAATATATGTGTGGACTAGCCACAATAAATTACACCAAAATTACTTGAGCACAATTTCATCTGAAACTGTATGTATCTCACAGTAAAATACTTGAAGGGAGATTATTTGACTGGGTAAACCACCCTAGAGGAAGCACTTCATTTAGAAGAAGATATGACTTTATAGAATACCTGACTCTGGTCCGCAAGAGGGATAACAGAAAATAATTAGTAATTAACTGCAAAAGGGGAGAAAATTTTCCTCAGAAAAATATTTGTCATGGTAGTCCCACTTTAGTCCTTCCTCAGGAAAGCACATTATAAGAAATTTATACTGGGAATGAACTACATGTTTGATTTCCCCTAATTTTTAGCAGTGCCTGAGAAAGCCCATGTAAAAACATGCCCAGACAAGGCTCAGTTGCAGCAGGACTTTACCTAGGCAGTAAAATATTATCTTTAATATTTTGGGAATTACCAATCATCACCTACTCTCTTAACCATGAAAAAGACCCCATCCGAATGCTGAAGGGTTATAGTCAACATCTGTTCCACCTGGCATAATATTTTGTCACACATTCTGAGATACGAAGAAACAAATTTATTCTTTTACAGGAAGACTCCAGAGAACACTTACTAAATTTCTAGCTAATTCGTGTTTAGCTAAGGGCTGGCTACAATTCATCTCACCGTGCTGCCAAAACCATTTGGGTTGGTGGGAAGAAGTCAAAAATGATGGGGTTCTTTGTCACTCCTTCTCCAGACAAGCTCTTGGGCAGCTCAACAAAATTATTAAGAGTTCATTAGAATCTGTGGGATAAAAAGCATTAAACTGCAGTGGAGAGTATCAGGATATTATAGGAGTTAGGTGTTACATTTCACTATTCCTTTAATTAGAAGTATGCATCATTGAGTACATTCTTTTATAATGCCTAGCTCTGTAAGGTTTAACTGAAGACTCTGTAAATTTTTAAGTACTGAAGAATTTGGGGGAGGAAGTGGTTTCCATCTCCTATTCATTTTGAAACTGTTCACTGAGAAGTCTTTCAATCAGCTAAAGATCAATTTTAAAAAATCGCTACATTAACATCTTCTGTTATGTCCAGAGTAAAATTCAGATTTCGTAAGTGAAAATGCTTATTTTAGACTGCTACAGGATCATACAGAAGGCACAGAATATGAACACTTTATGGAGTGTAAAAGCTGAACTGGCAATTAGTCCTCTACCTGCTTACTATATCTTAGATTCAGTACAGGATTATGTAAAGATTTTATATCACACACCAGTTTTACAAACTCTTTGATTCTTCCTGAAATAAGTATCTATCGCAGTTACCTGTGCATAGTAGGCAGACTGTTTTCATTGATCCCAAGATCTTTTCCTATTTCCTACTTCTTCTGTTCCAAAGTAATCCCTTTACATCCATGAAGAACCTGATTTCATAAAGCAGATTTCCAAGATGGTCCATACGACAGATTGGAAGAGATTTTGATTTTGAAAAATCATTTTCTCAGCCACATTTAATACGTATTTACAAAACTTGTACAGACATGTCCTTAGACCAAGGTCAGTTCTTCTTAAGCTACTTGTCACAAAATCATTTTTCTTGGTATGGAGTCGTCACACTCTGTGGGGCATAAAGCCATGATTAAGTCTGCTAGAACTCCTTCTATAGTTTTGCTTCAACAATCCTAGCCCAAACAGGAAGGCTTATGCAACTCAAGAGGATTCAGTTCCTAAAAGCTTTCCACTGCTGTAGTCCTAACCTCTGTTGTTAGTAGGCTTTAGAATCAGCAACTACAAAAACATCACTGGTACTCAAGGTGACACCTCACCCTTCCAAGCTCAGCCCAGGGTCTCTCAGCTCACAACTCTGCACCACAGGCCCAAGCACCACACAGAGAAAATTCTTTTTCAGCAACAAGTGCTCCTAAAACCCAAACTCTTTTTTTGGAAGACCAGCTTCCTAAGGAGACACAGCCACCTGTCTCTTCCTGCCAGGTCTTGATCCTTCCCAAAATATATTCAGCTGGTTTTCTTACTTTCAAAGGCATTTATTAACTCCTTCCTCTCTTGTTTGGAAGACAAATTTGGTTGAAGCACAATGTAACACAGATTGGGAAGCACATATTACAGACAATTACATTTGAGATAGAAATATTTTTATAGTTCAGCTAATATGAAGTGCTGACAGAAGGCACGTTAAAATGAAACATAAATCAGTCTCATTAATCTAATTAGTAAGACGTATAAAGTGCAGATATTACTGAGTAAGCATGTTTTTTACCTTGCCTATATTTTATAAAATATTTACTATCAGATGTGACTACATTAGTCAATTGTTCAATTCAGTAATGAATATATTGTTGCCAAGTTCAACGAATACCTAACTTTAGATATAATTTATCTGTACATTAGGATCCCTCTGTACTTTTTTACTAATTGTACGTCATTTGAAGAATCTAAACTTGTATGAAATGGATTGATATAGTGAAAGACAGTTTCATTGCTTGCATTTGCTAGTTTCTTTTCCTTTCAACCAAACATGTTCACAACTATGCTGGGTATCGTTACTGTTGATTTACATGATACTAGTACCCGTGATCCCATAAAATCATAGAATCATAGAATAGTGTGGGTTGGAAGGGACCTTTAAAGGTCATCTAGTCCAACTACTCCTGCAATGAGCAGGGACATCCTCAACTAGATCAGGTGGCTCAGAGCCCACTGCAACCTCACCTTGAATATTTCCAGGGATGGGGCATCTACCACCTCTCTGGGCAACCTGTGCTAGTGTTTCACCACCTTCATTGTAAAAATTCTTTTCCTTATATCTAGCCTGAATCTATCCTCTTTTAGTTTAAAGCCATTACCCCTTGTCCTATTGCAACAGGCCCTATTAAAAAGTCTGTCCCCATCTTCCTTATAACCCCTTTTAAGTACTGAAAGGCCACAATAAGTTCTTCCCAGAGACTTCTCCAGACTGACCAACCACAATTCCCTCAGCTTGCCCTCATAGGAGAGGTGCTCCATTCCTCTGATCATTTTTGTGGCCCTCCTCTGGCCTTGCTCCAACAAGTCCATGTCTTTCCTGTGCTGAGGCCTCTGGATCTGGATGCAATACTCCGGGTAGGGTCTCCCAAGAACAGAGTAGACGGGCAGAATCACCTCCCTTGACCTGCTGGTCACACATCTTTTGATGTGGCCAAGGATACGGTTGGCTTTCTGGGCTGTGAGCACACGTTGCTGGCTCATGTCCACCCTTTCATTCACCAGTACACCCAAGTCCTTCTCCTCCGGGCTGCTCTCAGTCTCTTCATCCCCCACCCTGTGTTGATACTGGGCGCTGCCCTGACCCTGGTGCAAGGTCCTGCACTTGGCCTTGTTGACCCTCATGAGGTTCACAAGCGCCCACTTCTCAAGCCTGTCTGGGTTCCTCTGGATGGCATCTCATCCCTCAGGCATGCCAGCTGCACCACTTACCTTGGTGTTGGCTGCAACCTTGCTGAGGGTGCACTCAATCCCACTGTCTATGTCATTTATGAAGATAATAAAAAGTACTGGTCCCAGTACAGATCACTGAGGGACACCAATTGTCATCAGTCTCCATCTGGACATTGAGCCGTTGACCGCTGTCCTCTGGATATGACCATACAACCAATTTCTCATCCACCGAACAGTCCATCCACCAAATCCATACCTCTTCAATTTAGAGACAAGGATGTTGTGAGGACCATGACAAGGCCTTACAGAAGTCCAGATAGACAGCATCCATAGCTCTTCCCTTTGTCCACTGATGTAGTCACTCCATCATAGAAGGCCACAAGATTGGTGAGACAGGACTTCCCCTTGGTGAAGCCATGCTGGCTGTCTCAAACCTCTTCCCTGTCCTCCATGTGCCTTAGCATAGCTTCTAGGAGGACATGAGGAAGAATTTCTTATCTTTGAGGGTGGCAAAGCACTGGAACAGGCTGCCCAGAAAGGTTGTGGAGTCTCCATCTCTGGAGACATTCAAAACCCGCCTGGGCACGTTCCTGTGCGACCTGCTCTAGGTGAACCTGCTCTGATAGCAGGGTTGGAATAGACGATCTCCAGATGTCCCATCCAACCTCTATCATTCTGTGATTCTGTGATTCTGTGATCTGTTCCATGATCTTCCTAGGCACAGAGGTGAGGCTGACAGGTCAGGAGTTCCCAGGGTCCTCCTTTTTACTCTTTTTAAAAATGGGTGCAATGTTTCCCTTTTTTCCAGTCACTGGGGACTTCATCTGACTGCCATGACTTTTCAAATATCATGGGGAGTGGTTTGGCAAGTACTTCAGCCAATTCCCTCAGGACTCTGGGATGTGTCTCATCAGGTCCCATAGACTTACATACGTTGAGGTTCCTCAACTGGTCATGAACTTCATCTTCTCTTACAGTGGGAGGGACTTTGCTCCCCCAGTCCCTCCCTTGCGGTCCATCCACCCGAGACGTGCGGGGAGAGAGGTTGGCAGGGAAGACCGAAGCAAAAAAGTTGTTGAGTAACTCAGCTTTCTCCTTGTCCATTGTTACCGGTTTACCAGTCTTGCTTATCAGGTGGGTTGCACTTTCTTTGACCTTCCTTTTCATGCTGACGTACCTGTAGAAACCCTTCTCATTATTCTTTGCATCCCTTGCCAAGTTCAGCTCCACCCGCACCTTGGCTTTCCTGACCCCATCCCTACACAACCAGGCAGCATCCCTATACTCTTCCCTGGATACCTGTCCCTGCTTCCACTGCCTGTGTATCTCTTTCTTGCCCTTCAGTTTGACCAGCAGGTCTCGACTCAGCCATGCTGGTGTCTTGCCCTCGTTTCCTGATTTCTTACACCTAGGAGTCGAGAGCTCTTGCACTCTATGGAAAGCGCCCTTATGGATCTGCCAGCTCTGTTCTTCCCCCTCATCCCTGAGGCCTGTTTCCCAAGGGGTGCTAAGGACTAACTCCAGGAACAGCTGGAATTTTGCCTTTCTAAAATTCAGGGTTCTGACTTTACTCCACCTGACCCATATTCCTCAGGACTGCGAACTCCACCAGTGCCTGATCCCCGTAGCCCAGGCTGCCTCCCATCTTGATGTTACCAATTAGCTCACTTACATTAGTGACCGTCAAGTCCAGTAGCACATCCCCTCTGGTGGGCCTGTCTATTACCTAGCTTAAGAAGTTATCCTCAGTGCATTCCAGGAGTCTCCTGGATTCCCTACAGCTTGCCGTGCCACGTTTCCAGGAGATGTCTGGGAGGTGTAAGTCCTGCTGGTGGACAAGCTGAGAGCCTGCAAGCTTAATGTCTTCTGTACCTGAAGTAAGAAAGCTTTATCAATAGGCTCCTTTTGATCAGGCAACCTGTAATAGACACCAACCACAATGTCCCCGTGCATTCGTGTAGAGGCACTTCAGCTGGGCTGTCGGCCATGTCACCTTCTTAGAGGAAAATCCCTTCATTCCTTTGAGGTATTTCACTGATATTTCCTTGTTGGCTCCTATTACGTTAGGAGCCCCTACCTCATCTCCCTAAGACTTCAAGTGTGCTGCAGTGTAGCCAGCACAGGCTCAGAGCAACAGGCTGAAGGCCCTCACTAACACATTGTCTAACCTTGACGTGTCATCCCACAGCTTGGCAGAGGCAAGCCTGATATTGAGCCGTCCCTCTTCAAGCCTAGTTTAAAGCTGTGCCAATGAGCCCTGCTAGATTGTGAGCAAAGACCCACTTCCCCTTTCAGAAAGGTGAATCTCATCTGGTGCCAGCAAGCCTGGTGCTGTGTAGGCCATCCCATTATCGAAAAAAACAAAATTGTGGTGGTGGAGAGTAGGATCAGATACTTTGAAGTCATCTATACATATTGTTTCAGCTCATTTTTTGGTTGTGTTCACCGCAGTACTATTTTCAAAAAGATTATGATTAGTGTTTTGTTACAGGGCTAAAGAACCCTTATCCCGAAGTGAGGTTGAGTGGTGAACTGCTGCCTGTCCTGTTTTTTATGGTGTCCGTTTAGGATCCATAAGTATCTGGCTATTGCATGAAATGTTTTCCACTGTATCCAGCTAGAGTTTCCTTCCAAGCTTCCCTAGCATTTGATCCTAGCTGTTGTGTTGCTCAGTACCAGAGAAGTAATAACCCTGTGGTAACAGCAAATGTCTCATACCCTTGTGCCTTACCTGCATATTACATACACCACACCAGTGAGGCAAACCTAAATGTCTAGGAGACAAATATCTTATTTGAAAAAACCTTTTGAACCTTCTGTTTTTATGCCAACAGCTAGTATACTGAAATTTGTTTGGGTTCACTTACTGTTTATTGAGTTACAGTAACATACATACAAGATCAATGCCTAGTGCTTAACAAATAGAAATAAAAAGAGAAATGTAGAATGTGTTTCAAATACAGTATGATCTCAATACTAGTGATTTCAGAATCTCTGAAGAACTTGATTCCGCTTTTTTGTTGTTATTGTTAATATAACAATACAACAACTGAGTTTAGCTCATTGAAAGAGAATCATTTTTTCGTAGCTACTGGGGATCATTTGAGGAAAACAATGTATACTCTCCTTTGATAGTCAGTATCCCAATGTCAGAAAGAAAGGCAAGTTATATACCTCTTTATATAGACCATTTCACTATGCCCTGGTCACAGTGAAAGCAAATTGTAGCAGAAGTTTTCGTGTCCACAAAAGAGCAGTATCTTTTGATCTGATAAGGCTCTGATAAGGCAGTACTAGCCACTTCCTTCAGGACATCTTAGACAGAAGGGTTAGAACTACCTCCTGCCTAGAGAAGTGAAAGGTAGCATAAAATTAACACTTCGGGTGTTGGACACAAAATCCAACTGAGAAATCCAACCAAAAAAGATCTTAGTGGAATAATTTCCTGTAACAAGTAATAATAGACAGCTTTGAAAAGGAGAAGTTTTCTCTTTTCTAAGTAATTTTCTCCTGTGTATAAAGCAGCAGTAAAGAGAAGTGGAATTCATGCCCTGCTGAACATACTCTGTATCTGATATTCACATTTTTTTCCATCTTTGAAGGTTCAAACTACCAAATAAATGCAAGTAAAACGGACTTTGTTAGTTGTGGTAAGAGGATGCCTGCAGTAACGCATAATATGAATTAAAAAAATTCAAGGTTTGGATATGCAATTCAAATAATTCTTATTTACCTCTTTGTTGGCAAAACCAAGACGAATGTGTATTAATACGTCCATAAAACACTCCTGTAATGTGCAGTGCTGACCATATGCTGTTGCCAATGAAAATGATAGATCTCTCATTTTTCAGCTGAGGAGGCTCAGAGTGAGTTTGCTCCTTATTAAGAGTGCTAAATTGCCTCTTCAGCAGAAAGACGAAACACAGCTATACAGGCCATATAAATACTGCACAGCGTTTAGATGCAAAAAGAAAGGAAGCAGTAGGGGGAAAAGAGGAAAATTGCTTGTGTTGTCTGCTTCTCTCACATTTTAGGCATGATTCAAAGCTTAAGGAAATAGTAAATACCCTGTTGAGTTTGGTGAAATTTGCTCCAGCCTGTTGACTGCAATATTGCAGATGTCATATGAAGTTGCGGCAAGTCAGGGCTAGACACTTCAGACCATTTCATGCACAATAAAAACAAATTAAAAGCAGAATGATAATTCCCCATGGAATAGATTAAGCTTCATGATAGTATTGGTTGTGATAATGTGTAGGAAGATTGACTACTTCTGTAAGTTTGTTAATTATTGTATTTGTTATAAATTGATAAATTTTTGGAACAGATTATGTGCAAAGCAACAAAATATAAACTTCTCCACAAACATCATTCCTGAAATAGCTTTAAATAAAACTTCTAAATGACACGTGATCAAGTAGTAAGGCAAAAAAGCTGATATTCCAACATTTTTACACCTTCAAAAATGAAATGGAAATGTTTGTATGTTGTCAAATACAGCACAAGAACCACATTTTTGAATGAAACGACAGAACTTGTGACCCAAATAAATATGTCACTGTTCAGATGTATGGCAAATGAAGTAACGGAGAGGGTATATGTAAAGTCAGTTAAAATACCGTCTCTGAGCATAGAAACTATGTTTCAGCTAGTGGGCCAGTCCTGGTTCCTCTGAGAAAAGGCAGACAGGAGGAACTGCACTTTTCATTTCTATGGACCAAGGTCCTTAGATAGCTGCATATAACCTTGCTCTTGGGGTATGATAATGAAAATTTTCCCTTGGAAGATCTAAGCTCCACCTCCAATCACTATTCTTCAGTTCTTGGTTTTAATGAACGCTTATTTTAAATGTAAGTAATTTGTGGAATTTCTGTGCTTCATATCCTCTTCGCAGTCCAGGATAAACAACAGATCATTGATATCCAGAACAGCCCCTGTGCTTGTGGAATTCCAGCTGAGAACAAACATCCAATTTTTAAAGAGTTAAGGGCTCCTTCTGCCTGCAGAGTCACACAATTCCATTGGAATGAGTATTACTTGGCCATTTTTTGAACATAAAGTAGTGAGAACAATATACAATTCTTTTCATTTTCTTATACTTTCTTCTTAGTTCTCCTACATATTTTTTCAATCTTTAGGAGATTTATTATGTAGAAGGGGGAGGGGCTGTTTGCAAGGGCATATAACAATAGGACAAGGGGCAATGGTTTTAAACTAGAGCAGGGTAGGTTTACATTAGACATTAGGAAGAAGTTCTGTACAATCAGGGTGGTGAGACACTGGAACAGGTTGCCCAGAGAGATGGTGGAGGCCCCATCCCTGGAGACATTCAAGGCCAGGCTTGATGAGGCTCTGAGCAATCTGGTCTAGTTGAAGATGTTGCTGCTTACTGCAGGGGCATTGGACTAGGTGGCCTTTAAAAGTCTCTTCCAACCCAACGCATTCTATGATTCTATGAAAAAGCTGGTATTTTCCTTCTTTATCCTTGTCTTCCAGAAGACTCAAGCAAAAACAAAAGCAGGAGAAATTAAGAGAAAATAGCATTAATTTATTAAATTTTACTTTGAGATAATTCCAGTGTCAATGAAGTAACTTCTGCTCTTGAGATACCACAGCTGCATAGGCAGTGCTGGAAGGTGTCTGATTACAATCAACTATATTCTTCTATGCTTAAATATAAGATTGCAAATATGGATTTCTGTAACTATCCTACTGGTATTCCTGGTGGTATACCAGGCATAAAACCATAGCAAGATTTTGCTGAACAAAAGGTTCAACTTTTCCAATTGCATTCCCTGTTACATTAGAACAATTTGCCATAGAATGAGTGCCTGAAACTTCTAAGGGTAAGTGCTTCTCAGTATGAACCTACTAAAATAGGAAGTTTGGTTGCCATTACTATCTTGAGTTCAATGCTTTGGGATGAGTGAGAGGTATATGATCTTCTTTCCTTATATTTTTTTCAAGATGCAATTTATGTGCTGAAAAACAAGTATTGGGTGTCTGTATGACACGTGAGCCAGAAAGCGACAATAAGTCAGGGACAGATCAGAAGGTTTATTTATGTTTCCTTGCTTGTTGTGCTGTGTACAAAAATACTACATGCTAACCTCAGTACTATCATTGTCATCTCCCTGCTTCAAGGGAAGGGTCTTCGTTTGCTTTTGCTTTTTGGTATTATTACAATTTGACAACATACGTGCTAAATACATAACACATCCAAAGTCAAGAAAAAAGAAATCAAATCAATGAATACTCTCTTCTCCTAAATCAGAAGTAAAATACTGGCATTTAGGTTCCTAGAGAGCAGTTGAGAGAAAAAATTTACATCTAGAGGGTGTTCAGTAGATGCAGTGATAAGCACATTAAAACAAATATCATACAGGACAGAGAAGACAAGGCACCATGTCTACCAGCTGCATACCTGAAACAGGACTACACAGAAAAGTCTTTGAATCAGTTCCTCAGAGTGCTTGCTTATAGGGCTGTATGAAAAAGCATTTTACTATGGAGAAATTATTGCAAACTTGCACTAGCTGAATCACTTCTAAACTCTGCTATCTGTTCTACTCTGAAAAGAAGAAACTGAAGAGAGGAGAAGCTATTGTAGCAAAAAAGCAGAGCAGAAGGGCCAGTATCTGGGTAATATCTGTTTTGCTGCCTCCTCCTTTAAATAGTTTTTTTTTTTTTAAATCGAAAAGATAATTTCTAAACTTCTCTCAAAATGCCCTCTTTCTTCTGCCTGCCTTTTTCAATGGAGGGGCTGCGGCCTGTAGAGCCAGAATCTTCCAAAAGCTATGGTCTGGTTTATGTGCATGGCAGGACAGCTAGGGGGAGTTTCCTTTCACGGTAATCCTACAAGCAAAGCACATTGTCAACATATTCATCACCTTTAGTAATAATGTCTCTGGTTTTTTAGCCTGAAATCTCTATGGATGGGTAAAGAACACTGAGCTTATCAGCTTTGCAAAACCCAAACCAGTAGGTATTTCCCATGTATGTGATTTATGGAATATTCTAAATATGTTGCAGTAGTTCATCAAAATGTTCATCAAAAGGAATAGCCCTTTCACTGTTATATTTGTATTTGAATCACAATGTTAGTACAGTTTGGGAAGAAGAATGAGTTTACAGTACCCCTGAGATGCCAGCCCTCTAAAACATATTTAAGAGGAGCAAGGTCTTGAAAATGTTTGTTGTCATGTAGTTAAGGATCATTATTGTATTGCCTATTGCCGAATATTAGGGCACAATACCTATCCAATAAGCACAAACTGGTAGCCCTCCTTGAAAGATGTCTGAGAAGTACGTTATGGTGAAGTTTCACACTCACTAAAGCATTATGACCTAGTAAGGAGGAAAAGTTAGACTTATGGGAGCGGAGTAATTGAATAGAGCAAATACATACGCAGATTGAATCAAAGTTTTGAAAGTTTCAGATCAGTATGCTTTAAGGCAATGTAGGGACAGATCAGCATTCTTTGTTCAGTATTTAAGTTGGTGTGAAACCATTTTAGATGCCACCTGGAGAACATATTAGCATCTAGCAACTCAAATAAAAGAAAAAATACTAGAAGACATCCCAAATAAAGGCACATAAGTTAGCTTTTTCAATGAAGAAAAGTGACATAAGCAGCAAAAAGCCTCCCAAATGGCTTTAAAATTAAAATAAATAAATAAGTAAATCATCTGAGCTGTATATTGAAAAATCAAGTCATAGCCATACACAAGCTGCATAGTGTCTTCAAAACTGTATCATGATAGTATGGAAGGGAAATTCCCTTTTGTTGAATTTCCTTCACTGTTGAGTCTAATTCTTTGGAATAGCTGTACATCTCCTCACTGCATTTACTCTGCTTAGGAGTTCCCTCTCCACTTCTAGCCAATGCCTTTGGAGATATCTGTGTTCAGACTTCCCCTGTGCATTTAATTAGAGGCTTTAGAATTATTACATTAATGAAGGGTTCCAAGTATTTTCTGATTGCTAAATGCATTCTGACTTCGAAAAAGCAAATGACTGTAGATAACATAAAATGAAACAAGACAGGACTAGATATCATGCTAACAGTTTATATTGGTTTACTTTGGTAGACTATATATTGCAGATTTAATTATAAGGCTTTAGAATTATTACAATGTTACAAGAGATGACCTTGAGCCATAAAGTGGAAAATAGCTTGTAATTCCTCTCCTAACTTCAGACCAGAAAAAAATCAGGCATTTTGTTACCTAGTAAATCTCTTCTACCTGCAGATACAGTGAAAAATATGAGAAGTAATAGTGTCCCTTTTAAGTAGTCAATTGAAGTAAGGAAAAGAAGACATGGCAATTTATTTGTACCTGAACAAAAATAAAATGATGCTATATTTGAAGATAGAGACAGAAAAAAAAAGTTTCCTTAAACACTGTGCAATTTTAACCATGTTGTGTGTTTGTTTTACTCAATTCTGGTTAGTCCTCTAAGCCTGATCTGCAAATAAAGATCTGCTTTATGCAAGTCAAAGAGTAACATTAAATAAAGTGGGAAACAAATAGTGTAACTTTTATCTTAAGCACTCTTTTTCCCTTGCAAAGGGCAGCATCTGTCTGTGTATGTTCATGTCTGCATTGCAAATTGTACTTTAGGGACTTCTTCACTGGAATTAATCATTCCAGGCACGGGGGTAAACATCCACACAGGGCTCTGGGAGTTTCATGCACAAACTGCATTAACATTAAAAGTGGCATCTTCACCTCCTCATAGTTCACTTTGAAAATGCGTCTGTAATGTGACCTTGTGTCATTGACTTCGCACATTATGTTACATCAATTGATTCAAACAGGAACTGTAAACATAAAGGCAAAAGAAGGCAGTGTTTTGATACATTTGTTCATTGCCAAATATTTTCAACATTTTTCTATGATAAATCTAAGGAAAGACAAGCTCAGTGAACATGAAATCGCTCTTAGTTGATATGAATCCGGAACTGTAGTGAAGGAGAACTGGATAGATGTCATTTGCAAACTCTGTAAATTGAAATGGTTTCATTGAGTTTTCATATGCAACTTCCTAATGGGTTCATTTGTGGTGGTGGTTCGCTATTAGATGTCTGGGCTTCACAAACCCTTCTGGTTTCCTGTGGCCACTGTATTGCCTGTGTCCAGTAATCACCAAATCCAGATTCCTTTAATGTTCATAAGAAAGGCTCTACAGCATAAGGAGATGATGCTTCCAGGTGTGTTTCCTTATCTTGTTAGTTCGTATACTCAGGAAGAAGACAGTTTCTTTCCTCGTCTCTGAAAAGCTACTTTTAGGCATACGGCTGGAGAGGGACAGATTCTACTGACATTGACTTTTTCTTCCTTTTGATGGTGCTCTCATGACTCCCAATGACCCTTTGTATTTGGAAAAAGGCATTTTGTTTTGAAGACCATGCTGAAAATGGTGATATAGCTTCAAAGCAGACAACAGGACAACAGTTCCTCTCTCTCCTGGCATATGTGTTTGTGTGCCAGTCATGAAGAAACACTTCACTGAGGACACGTCTGCAGTGAGTTAACTTCACTGAAATCAGGGCCAAAACTTTGAATGAAGTGCCTGGTTATTAGAGAATGCACCTTTTTTTGAGACCTTGATCCTGTTATTTCCAGTGGTGAATTAAAAGTGCTGTAACTGAATGATACCTTTCAGAGACTGAAATGTTTTCTCATATCCAAACCAGTTCTTTTGAAAGACGTCAGCTGTCTCTCCTGATGCCTTGTCATGCAGTTGCTCTAGCTTGTCCAGGATTCTCAGTTCCTGTTTAGTAACACTAAAGGGAAGAGTAAGCTTGTTTAGTAAGCTGAAGGAAAAATATCATGCTTCCCTTGGTTATGCCAGACATTTCTGCTGCACTTACTGTTTAGTTAAAACTGTTAATAGCTGTACTGCAGAGATAAATGACAAAGACTTGCAAATGCAAGGCAGTATTTTCCTTGTGATTGTGTAAATTGTGATGCAAAGGTGGAGAGTTATGATCATGGAATCATAGAATGTGTTGGGTTGGAAGGGACCTTTAAAGGTCATCCACCCTGCAGTGAGCAGGGACATCTTTAACTAGATCAGATTGCTCAGAGCCTCATTTAAGCCTCACCGTGAATGTCTCCAGGGATGGGGCCTCCACCACCTCTCTGGGCAACCTGTTCCAGTGTCTCACCACCCTCATTGTAAAGAACTTCTTCCTAATGTCTAACACAAACCTACCCTGCTCTAGTTTAAAACCATTGCCTCTTTCCGTATCGCTCCATGCCCTTGCAAACAGCCCCTCCCCAGCTTTTTTCTAGGCCCTCTTTAAGTATGGGAATGTCACTATAAGGTCTCCCCAGAGCCTTCTCTTCTCCAGGCTGAATAAGACCAACTCTCTCAGCCTGTCCTCATAGGAGAGGTGCTCCAGATCATCCTTGCGTCCCTCCTCTGGACCCATTCCAACAGATCCATGTCCTTCTTGTTCTGAGGTCTCCAGAGCTGGACACAGTACTCCAGGTGGGGTCTCCCAAGAACAGAGCAGAGGGGGAGAATCACCTCTCTTGGTCCGCTAGCCACACTTCTTTTGATGCAACCCAGGATGTAATTTGCCTTTTGGGCTGCGAGTGCACATTGTTGGCTCATGTCCAGCTTTTCATTCACCAGTATCCCCAGTCCCTTTCCATAGGGCTGCTCTCTATCACATCATCCCCCAGCCTGTATTGATAATGAGGATTATCTCAACCCAAGGGCAGGACCTTACACTTGGTCTTGCTGAACTTCATGTGGGCCCCCCTCTCTAGGTTGTCCAGGTCCCTCCGGATGACATCCCGTCCCTCTGGCATGTCGACCGTACCACTCAGCTTGGTTTCATCTGCAAACTTGCTAAAAGTGCACTTGATCCCACTGTCTATATCATTGATGAAGATGTTAAACAGCACTAGTCCCAGTACAGATCCCTGAGGGACGCAACTTGTCACCCCTCTCTATCTGGACATCAAGCCATTGTCCACTACCCTCTGGATGTGATCATCCAACCAGTTCTTTATCCACCCAATAGTCCACCCATCAAGTCCATACCTCTCCAATTTAGAGAGAAGGATGTTGTGGGAGGACCGTGTCAAAAGCTTTGAGAAGTAAGGATAGATGATATCCGTTGCTCTTCCCTTGTCCACTGATGTAGTCAATCCATTATAGAAAGCCACAAGATTGATGATGCAGGACTTGCCCCTGGTGAAGCCATGCTGTCTGTCCTGAACCACTTCACTGTCTTCCAAATGCCTTAGCATAGCTTCTAGGAGGATCTGTTCCATGATCTTCCCAGGCACAGAGGTGAGGCTGACAGGGCAGTAGTTCCCAGGGTCCTCCTTTCTACCCTTTTCTGCTTACTTGGAATTATGGCTTCAAAGCTGTGCAAAATGCTCCCTAGTCTCAGTAGATGGTCGTTCACAGTAGGGCAAAGGCATTCACAGCAGGCAAATATTTTCATAATCTGCTACGGGTAGAACATATGCTATGGCAGGAACACTGGGAAGCTATGGGGAAAGATTTAAGAATCTCTGAAAACCTCTTTTTTTTTAATAAATTGGGATAAATTCTGGCAACTGGGAACTATTTGTTGTTACATATGCAAACTGAAGTCCACTGTAATATCATAGCTTCCTGTCTGAAACTGTTCAGGAAGAATAGAGCTTTCATACTGGAGCTCACTTAGAATTTTTTTAACATAAACCAATTTTAAAGCAAGATTGTCATGCCTTGACTTGTATTTCCAATGTATTTACTTCAGGGCCTTGGCATGGTTGGTAAGGGAATCTGGAGCACAGGTTATTTTCTCCTCTCTCGTCCCAGTTGCAGTCAGTGATATTGGAAGAAACACAAAGGCCCAGTCTGTTAATGGGGTCAGTACTGGGACTGATGCTGTTTCACATCTTTGCCGGATGACATGGACAGTAGGAGTGAGTGCCCCCTCACCAAGATTGGTGATGACATCAAGCTGTGTGGCACAGTCGACACACTGGAGGGAAGGGATGCCATCCAGAGGGACTTGGACAGGCTTGAGACATAAACCCATGCCAACCTCATGAAGTTCAACAAAGCCTAGTGTAAGGTCCTGCAACTAAGTCATGGCAATGCCAAGCACAAATGCAGGCTGGGTGGAGAATGGGTTGAGAGCAGCCCTGAGGAGAAGGACTTGGGGATGTTGGTGGATGAGATGCTCAACATGAGCCAGCAATATGCGCTCAGAGCACAGAAAGCAAACCATATTGTGGGCTGCATCAAAAGAAGCATGGCCAGCAGGCTGAGGGAGGTGACTCTGCCCCTCTACTCTGCTTTTGTGAGACCTCACCTGGAGTACTGTGTGCAGCTCTGGAGTCCTCAGCACAAGAAGGATGTGGACCTGTTTGTGCGATTCCAGAGGAGGGCCACAGAGATGATCAGAGGAACAGACCCCCTCTCCTATGAAGACACGCTGAGAGAGCTGGGGTTGTTCAGCCTGAAGAAGAAAAGGCTCCAGGGAGACCTTATTGTAGCCTTTCAATATCTAAAGGGGTCCTACAAGAAAGATGGAGAGGGACTTTTTACAACAGCATGGGATAGGATAAGGGGTAGTGGCTTCAAACTGGAACAGGGTAGATTTAGATTAGATATCAGGAAGAAATTTTTCACTATGAGTGTGGTGAGACACTGGAACAAGTTGCCCAGAGAAGTTGTGGATGCCCCATCCCTGGAAGTGTTCAAGGCCAGGCTGGATGGGGCTTTGAGCAACCTGGTCTAGTGGGAAGTGTCCCTGCCCACAGCAGGGGTTAGAACTAGGTGATCTTTAAGGTGCCTTTCAACCCAAACCATTCTTTGATTCTATGAATACATGGTTCCACGCCTGGTGTCACTGCCCCAGTTTTGGGGTTTTTAATAATGGGGCAGCCTATATGGCACCAAGCTTGCTGGCGTTAGATGAGATTCACCTTTCTGAAAGGGGCAAGTGGGTCTTTGTTCACAAGCCAGGGGGGCTCATTAACACAGCTTTAAACCAGGCTTGAAGGGGGAAGGGGACAATACCAAGCTTGCCTCTGACAAACTGTGGGACGACAGGCAACAATTAGAGGGATAGGGTGCTAGTGAGGGCCCTCAGACTGTTGCTCTGTGACATGCTGGCTACACTGCAGCACACTTGAAGTCTTAAGGAGATGAGGTAGAGGCTCCTGAGGTAATACAAGAACGGAGAAGTCAGTCAACAAGTACTACAAGGGTATAAAATCATCATGTAACTTCAACTTGCAATCACAGGTAACCATGTAATGAACAACATCCTTTCACAAATCCAAAATCCAACTTGCCTACAGTTTTCATTGTTGCTTTTAATTTCTATTCAAATTTTTTCTCCTTTGAAAATTATCTCTACGGCCAAGCTCATATTACACTGACAATGTAATAGTACAAGAAAAGGAATTTAGAATAGTTCTTAGCAAGTATAATAACTTATATGCAAGAAAATATTATTTAAAACATTAAAACACTTTCTGAGATAATAAAAAGAGAGGTAAGTTCTGGTGCTTGCTTCCTATCAGAGGAAAGAATGACTGTGGTCCCAGACAGTCTTCTATATACCTCACCTTAGAGATCCATGCACTTATACCAGACATATATTTCACTCAGAACTGTTTGAAAAGAACATAAATGAATGTAAGCTTCTTAGGATTTTTGACTGAGCTGTGTAAGGCCCTGGTCTAAAATGAGCTTGTAACTGTCCCTTGAATTGCTAATGACTGCCAGCTACTGGGTGGACTGGCATGAGTGGACTGGGTGCCAGATGCTGGAGTCAGACAGGGGTTGTGGACACTCCTGACCTTTGCTGAAGTGAGTGGGGGGGTCTCAGTGTGAGTGATTGGAACTAGCCAGGGGGTGAAAACGGTGCACGTCCCCAAAAACAGCTACTGGGGGGCACTGGCATGAGTGAGGGGCTCATCACTGACGGCTCAAAGAGGGGCAAGTGTCTGTGTCCCCCCCAAGAATGGTGGGCGTGTGGTGTGCATGTGCAACCACCAGCAAACTTCAAGCTGGACCAGCCGGCGAGTGGGGCACCCATGGGGCAGGCAGGGGGGGCCGGGATCGGGGCAGAGGTGTCGGGCGGGCAGAGGGGCTGTGCTTGTGCTCGGGGGATCCGCGAAGGCGGGTGTGCTTGTGAAGCTGGAGAGTGTCCCCTGTGTGCTGCACTAGTGACCTGCCGCTGCCAGCCCAGGATTTGGAGGGCGCTGGGCTGTCTGCCCTCCTGGTCCTGCCCGTCCTCTGTGGGGGTGCTGGCGGGGGCAGCAGTGCGAGTGATCAGCCATGTCAGTGCCCTCTGTGAGTATAAATGAAGAGCCAGGGAGACTATAATTTCATGGGATGCTAGTTTTAACAGCAAAGCCTGTTGAAGAAATTTCCTCCCAATTTATCAGGGCTCCACTTCACCAGTCCCTGAGTTGGGTTGTAAAATGATATATTCAGCTGTGTCATTGAAATTTTCTGGGTAAAAAATGTACCATGAAACACAAACAAAGAAAAGAGATTACTTTTAATGTGAATCATGCCAGCGAAGCCTCACAAACAGTTGCACCTGCAGAATTACTGAGGTGATTACAGATGAGAGGAAGTTCTTATGCTTTAAATCAGTTTCATTTAACAGCAACTGAAGAAAAGACCTTCCAGTAGAACTTCTCCTTCTTACTGATAGCCATTGCCAGTGTGCATTTCTTTTCCATTTAAAGCATTTCTAAAGAAGAAAAAAAGATGTTGTGCATCAGTAAAACTTGAAAAGACCAAACAGATCATGAATAATTTTTGAAGTGCTGAATTTTAATCATTTGCTATCATGCATCTTTTAGTCTATATAGTTATCACTAAAAGTAGAAAGAAGAAACCCGAAGCACAGATGAGGCAATTAAGATATTTCCAATCTAGTGCTTGATAGGAGAGGTTCTCTTTTTGCCTTTCATCCTCATGATCCCTTAGAACACAGATTCTCTCAACACCTTTTTGGAGTTGTTCTAACTACTGCCAGCTGAGTGTGATTCTACGGGACTGAAAGATCACCTGTCAGCCAGCTCCTCACATGATTCTAGCTACTTGCTAGGGACTGTCTTAAGACCAATGGAAGTTACTTCTTTTGACTACACTGTATTTTCAATGAAATATGGATATGAACATCAGGACCAGGTATTTTTTTTTTTCACTTTCACATTGAAGTGTGAAGTAAGGAAGTTAAGATTGAGTTTCCCAGTTTAGGCTCCTTGGTTAGGTTCTTACAGCTTTTGAGATGTGAAGTGTTTCATAAATACAGCAAGTCTGACAGATCATCAAGAAAACAGTTAAAGGGATAAATAACGAAGCATATGTCCAGCTAAACAATATGGGTTTCAAGTTAACAAGCACAAGCTAATAGCTTTTGTTAAACTATTGCAAGAAAAGAAACTCCTAATTCCAAATTACCCAAGGACAGAGAGGCAGGTCGGATAGAACTATAAATTAATCACTTGGGAGACTGTAGTCTTTTTGTCCACATGCCATGCTTATTCTGTTAAATAAATTCAATGCTTTGGCAGGAAAACTGTAGTCTGGTCCTGCTTGATGCCGGTGCAGTCAAAGGCTCCCAACTGCTGATAGTGACTAAACTGTCAAAAGGAAATAGGAAATCAAATGGTCTGGCTTGAGATCAGCTTTCTGTCCCCAGTACATATTCATTTTTCAGGTGCTGCAGTCTTTCACTTCTCCACTTGCCTCTTTCTGTCTTCCTGCCATCCTGCCATTCTAGATCTATTTCTACAATTCCTTCTCACAGTTCTTACATGCCAGGCTTCCTCTCCAAATAATTCTCTCGAGCTGGAATGTAGTGAAAAGGAAACAGGCTGGAGAAATGTGGGTAAATAAAAGCTGTTGAAGGGTACCCTTGTTTTTATGTTAGCCTTGAGAAACAAAACAACACATACTGAAAACTTAAGACAAAAAAACAAGGAACAGTATCTTATTAGATACTTTCAAAAGACAGAAGTTTCAGAAAATGCTGAAAGTTCTAATCCTTATCTAATTCTTGGAGAATTAGTAGAACAACTATGATGAAGATATTACTATTTGGTTGGGTTTTTTTGTTTTAAGACAACAAAACCATATCAGGCATAGAGAAATTCTGGAGAAAAGTCAAATCCAAGTTATATGGAATGACTGCAAATCTCTAATAGAATCATTATGAAGTGGAAATGGTTGTTAAGTCCCCCTCAAATTACAGGCTGTCATTCAAGCCTCACTCAAAGTGAATTCATCCATCACATCATCCAAAACAGACTTCCTTTGATGCGAAGTCACTGATGGTATTTCACAGCTACTATTGTAAAAAAGTGAACCCAAATGACACCACTAATGCCACTCAATGACATAAAAGCAGTCAGAAAGTCAGTAACCCGGCAAAAGAGATGGGTCTCCTGGCACTAAATGAGTCCACCTAGGACTCAGGAAAACTGAAGGAAGATTTATAGGGAAATAGGAAAGCTAAATCCAGCATGTAGCTACTTGTATACTGCCTTTACAAGCATATTTTTTATCTGAGGATGCCCTGATGAATGGTAAAAATCTCATTCTATCACCACAATATTTTAGGCACTGAGCAATGCTTAGGAAAGGGTTTTCCAGAGAGTCAAAAAGATGTCTTTTTCTGCTGTTCTTCAGCTGCCCTATACATTGGAGCTTTGAAACTGCTTAAATATGTTTCAAAGTGAAACAAGAACAGTTTAAAGAAAGATTTCAACCTATAAGTTACCCTGCAGGCTCCTAAGAATAAGCATCATTCATATGACCAGATACATATCTTGTATTTTCTCTCAGGCGCTAGAAGGTTTGCTGTGGCACTTTGGAGTTCTGAGATGCACTATGAAGCCCCAGCAGCTGGCACCATGACAAAAATCCAGCGACTAGCTTATCTTATGAATAAATTTCTCAAAAGGCTAACCAAATTTGGATTGAGGCATCTGTCACGATCTGCCATATAGAGACACAGGAGTGTCAATGCTTAGAAAAGGGAATCAAAAACTATTAGCGTTCTGTAAGGTTGGGCCCTTCCCCAGCAAGTGACACTGGCCAGAGTTACGTCTTGTCACTAAAGCACAGTCCCCAGAAAGTCATGCTGGTGTTTGCAGCTCATATCAGTTAAAGAAGGCACAGTGTAATGCTTGAAATACCAGAACAGCATCCTGCTGATCACAATTCCGCTTTTGCACAGATTTATCATAATGAAGAACTGTTGAAAAGCATAGGCAGATCCCACCTAATGGGTACATATTACATCAGCCGACATTTATATTCAAAGCATGGTATTGCATAACCACAACAACTGATTCATTTTACAATATACCATTTCACAAAAATGGATAGAAGTGCATTTAACAGGGAGATTCCTTTGCATGCTTTTGAAAATCTTAAAAAGAACACCGGTCCTCTACTGAAACCCCTAAAGGTTCATTGGATTCACATGTTATCATGTTATGAATATGCTGCAGGTCTTGCTCTTCAGCATTATTTTGAGGCAGGCACAGTCACTCATATGTATCTGATATCAGACGGTATGAAATACATTTCCCAAAGGAAAACAGATTACACGGTACCAAGTCCTCCAAGCATCTCGACAATGCAAATTAACTAGTTATCAATTGGCTGGGAGGGCAATGCAGCTTTTCATATCATGTCATCAGAATTGTCATATTTATCCACAGTATCTGCACTATTGTACATGTCTAAAGTGCATATAAACTGATTCTTGCTAACCCTTTTAACAGGTCTATAATGTTCAGTGTGCTGCTTAACAAGAGGACCACTGAGGCTTGGAAGATCCAGGCTACTCAGTTTTTTATTTCATTTTTAAAATCATAGCCATTATTTTTATTAGAAAACAAAATAAACACCATTTTTTCTTTTAATTTAAAATATTCTTAATGACATTAAAAAAATCAAAATCATAATGACTATTCTTCTACTAGCAGACAGATTCAGCTGACTACACATAAGTCATAATGTGTGATCCAGTCTCTGAGAAACTAAGATAAAGTGTAAGCTTAGGATTCCTATTGCCATGGGCACCAGTTTAAGAGAAAAACTCCCTCTTCAGCTGCATAATCTTTGAAGCACCAAATAAGTCTCTGAATTAGTCAGTTAATAAAAAGGGGGAAAGTCTGAAACTTAAGGAGTGATCAGGTTTCAAAAATGACTCAGGTAATTAGAGTAAATTAGAGTAAATTATCAGCACCAAGCAAAATTGACAGAGAGCAGTTCAACTACAAATATGAACTGGAATTCCAGTCTCATAATGATAAAAGTTCATAATGTGCAGTAGTGTGCCTTCAATGGAGCAGGAACTTCTACATTAAGCCCTTGTGGTATTCTTGGTAAAGGTGCATAAGCGTGTGTATTTAACATACTATTTCCATATACAAAACCTGTGGTTCCCGTGCAACAGTACTACAGTAGTGCCTACCAAAGTTCTGAATACCACCTTTTGAAATGGAGAGCACTTCTCAGTATCTGCAACCTCACGCATTTCCTCAAATAGCAATGAGTATCCTAGAGACAGTACTGAGGAAACAACCGCCATGGGAATCCTGATACGATGTTCTATGCCTGTGTCAATGTATTTCTCTTCAGATCAGGGTACTGCTATGCAAAGGGAGAGGAAGAAAAGCAGAAGCAATGTTCTTCAAGTTCTCCAACCTCTTCACGCATGGGCATATGTCCTCCCATGTGCCTTAAGGCACGTGTGTGTAGGGAATAGCTAACCAGGGTCTTTAATAGAGAATACATTTTTTTAGCATAATTTTCAAACTGCTCTATGGCACTAGAAGGTTGATTAAAGAGGTACTATGCCAGCCTTGTTGCATTTTCTTCAGAATCCAACTGGTTACTGCCTAGCAAAGAACTGCAGGGTGCTCTGACTGGGATGTGGCCAGGAACTGCCCAGTGTTTCCAGATGTCTCTGAGATGTTTCCAGATGTCTCAAGAACCACTGTCAAAACGCCATTGCCCACCAACAAAAGCCTCTACTCATACCCTAGCTCACACATATTTAAGAAAAAGTTGCAGCTGCAAGGAGAAAAGCAGGGGAGGAGGCACATAGAAGTAAAAATAGCTGGGGACAGAGCTGGAGACACATGTTTGAAAGGAGACACTCCAGGACAGGAGTATCACCCAGGGCCATTCCTGAAGGACTGCAGCCCAGGGCGGCCCACGCCAGGGCATGGGACACCCACAGTGGAACTGCAGCCCATGGATGACGCTGTCTGCAGCAGAGAAAAATGAGTAGGAAGTAAGGAATGTCATACAAACACCACTACATGTGTCACCCCAGTCCCCCAGGCTGCTCATTGCCACAGCAAGGGGATTGAGACAGGTCAGTGTAACAAGTGGTGAACATAAGGGAAGGTGAGACTAAGAAGGGGAGAGGGGAGGTGTTTGGCTGAAGTTGATTCTGGGCAAGAGAGAGGAAAACTGTTTCCCAAAATGTTCCTTTAATTGTGTTGGTGTTGTTGTTGTTGTTGTTGTTGTTGATTTCTTTTTCTCAATACCTGGATTCATGATTAGACATTTATATTAATAAATTGCAATACATTGCATTCAGTAAAAATTCCTTGAGTTGAGACTGTTTTGTTTCCCACAGCCTAAACCCCATTAAATTCCATAGGAGTTTTATATAAAGGATTGAATCTGATTTCCAGTGCGATACAGTTTTTTATTTATAGACTCTTACATGAGTCTAGTTAAATTCTAAATCTAGCAGCATGCAGCTGTCTAGTCCCTGCCAGAAGTCTAAGTGGAAGGATATGTACCTCTGCACCTTGACAACATGGTGTCCCTGCCCTCCTGCAAAAGTGAATGTTATGATTGCAGGGTAAGCTGGCACATATTAGTGACTGCACAAGATAACACATGCTAGCTTTTAGCTCCTAGTCAATATGAAGCAAAGAGGTAACATGGCTACTGAATTTGTAAAAAGTACATTAAGCAGCTTTGCCTTCTCAATGAGATTTTATGCAAATCTCTATCAGTTACCAGGACACGTTCTTAAGAGCTACTTCCTGCACCCTAAGAAGTAATTTTCTCACCATGAGATCAATTAAAGCCCTTCACCCCAAGGGAAGCAATGAGAGTTCTGTCACTTGAATCTTTTACAATTAGATGTGAGAAAGCAGTCAAGATCAGGAATACATTAGGGAGTATTGGCAGGAGGCAACTAAATGACTTAAAAGTCCTTTTCCATTTCTGATTTCCATAGTTTTATGAAACTGGAAGCTTTCCTAACTTAGGCTAGAAAGATTTCCAAGCCTCTGATCAGTAGTTCCTTCTGGCTGAACCAATATTTTATTCTCTAAGCTCTCTATCTAAAACTAGGTTTAATTTCCAGTTACTTCCTCCCAACATTTTTAGTCAATTTCTAAGAAATTTCAACATTTATAGATTCTAGAAATAGCTTACCTACTCATATACCCGTTCTTCTAGCAAGATGCCAATTATTCCCCAAAGAATACCCAAATACACCCTTTGTTTTTTTGTTCAACACCGAAAACTATCCCTGTTGCTGTATGATGAACAGTTAGTGCTCCATTTCTTGTCACTTCTTCAGTGCCCCAAGTTATGCTTATATGACTGCATTCGTTTGTTATTTATTAGAGTCAGGGTAAGTAATCCTCTCCTTGTACTTTCTCAACATCTGGTAAGAAAACAGCATCAAGAATTCTCAAAAGAGGTCAGTTTTGCACCAGAGCTTGCCAGAAAGCCTATTTCTGAGAGTTGATCTTCAGGTGATAAGCAAATGGTGTGAGCCCACAAATTTGGGCCACAAAGTCACACTTACTTGGAGCAAAAGGAAAGCAACTGTTGAGTAGTCACTCAACATCCAGGGGAGGGGAAAGGCTGTTTAACAGCAGGGGACAAAATCAAGGCATAGAAGAAACATGACAAAAATAAGCAGATGCCTGCACCAACAGCTGCTGAAGATTACGTCTTCTGAGGTAGGTAGGCTGAACAGGACTGGTCAGGGACAGGAGTATCACCAAGTGGCAGAACAGGATTTGTCCATAAAGAAATTGTAGGAAAACCCATCATGTAGACTTAATAATGGGGACCGTCTGGCTCAGAAAACAAAGGCAGACCTTTGGGAGTACAAGGCTCAAAGGATAAAAAGTAATCAGTACTGGTATCAAAAATAGTAGTGAATGTGTAATTATTTCAGATTTCTTCATTACTGATGAAAATGGCTGAATAAATAAATAATTAGAAATATAAACCTGTTCTAATTATTAAAATATTCTATTATGCCTTCATCTCTGACATCAGAAGTATTCAGGGTAGGTGAAAACTGAGCAATATTCTGTATATTTGCAGTAGAAAGGATAACATGTTTCTGGAATTACAGAGCTGTTACGCAGGAAGATGGGAGTATATTCTGTATATTCTCCCAAATAAGCATGCATAATGCAGTTCGCATGCATACAGAGTTATTCGTGCCTTAATGGAACTGGTTGAGTTGACATCTGCTGGGCAGTGACATAAGAGATGAGAAGCAAAGGTGTGTTGCATGACTGCATTATTAAGGCTGGTCAACACCAGGAAGAAGTCACTTTTAACAGCCACAGCACTGCGAGAATGTGTAAATAGTGAAGTTGCCACTTAAAGAAATGAGGTGTTAGGACCGTCAGAAGAGCTTGAAAAGGGGCGGGGGGAAAAAAAAGCAGCACTGTTGGCTAAAAGGGTGGTGATGACATTCTGGAGTCGTCAGGCTATGGCAACACTGCTGCCAATAAACACGTATGTGTAGGCACACCTTCATGCACATCTAAAGATCTGATATGCCATAGTCTAACAACTAAAACCAGTTGCTATTCTGCTGATTCTAGATGCTGTTTGAGGCTTACACCATCACACTAAAAGAGTCACGCTGAAAACCAGAAGACACTGAAATCAATGCCTCTTTCTCAGCATACTTGTTCTACTTGGTGAACAAAAAGGTAGCTCACCAATACCTAATACTACTCTCAAAGGGACAAATCTAGATATCCACAGCCAGCCAAATCCTGTGGCATAGTGGCAAACTTGATATAAAGCAGTAACTTCATCATCCAGGAGCTAGTCATTATGTACCCTCCAGAGAATAAAATCTGGGAAAAATTGAAAGAAAATATTTCCTTTATATCCTCAGTATGATCCTTAACACAATTTAAGCAGCTGCAATAATATTCTTTTATAAAATACACCTAACCCCAGTAATGGGAGAAAATACTACCAAGTTACTATAAAGTCCATTCATGCTGCAGTTTTTCAAGTGATGGAGCTACATCAAAAATCACAGAAAATCCGTTACACAAAATGATAAATATTCACAAAATCACAGGGAAGAAATTTTAGGTTGTTTAGAACTTGAAAGTCTTTTTTCCTCTTCATGTCCAGCTGTGACATTCAAGTGCCTATTTTTAAAAATAAGCACTTATGCACAGCAGGACTGCTATCCCTCAAAGGGATTTAATAATCCCAAATGGCCTAACATTCTTTCAGAGTGTGTACTGTGAGTACTTAAAACAATTATTCTTTCCACCCTATGATTTTGCCTACAGATTCCACAGTTAGGAACATTTCCAATGGACAACTGAGTATTAATGACCAATTTTCTTTCAATCAACAGGCAAACAAATCAGGATTTCTGAGTAATCCTTCATCCCTCTCATGTTAGTTATTATTCATCACGAGAACTGGGAAACAGTTATGTAAGTCAACATCGTGCTGTACAGTTAAACTTTGAAACTCTATCTTTTGCTTTTTCTCCAAGAGCTCCTTCTGGAAATTATTTTTTGTTAAGATTCATTCTAAAATACAGGGCAATGTGGTATAGATCTATAGTTTCAAAAGGGACAAGAATACACAAACTGAAATGAATGTTCATAAATTCATAAAACTGTTTAAAAGCGGTAGTTTAACATTCAGAAAATTATTCCATACATCTGAGATTATTTAAACACAAAATGCCTTACAGTGCACAGCAGGGTCTGGGAAAGAAAACAAAATATGTATCTCAGAATTAATTACTTCAGAGAAGACACATGAACAGACTTTCTCCCATGTTTCATTTTTTCTAAAATAGCTAAAATCTCAGCAACAGCATTTTCATTATTGATATCATTATTCCTCTATCCCAGTACCTGGAAGGTTCAGTCAGAGTGAGCTTACACAAATGAGAGGCAGTGTAGAAACAGAGACAGAAAAATTATCTTTTCATTTGCCTTAGCTCAACATATAAATCTAGTTAACATTAACTAAAAACATTCTATACCTCAAATGTATCTAAAAAGTGTTTGATGTAAGAACAAGGAAGGAGTTAGCAGAGAATGCACACAAATGTCTTGGTTGGTTTGACTACTGCATACAACACAGAAAGAATTTATTTATTTTTGTAAGCACAAGAACTGTCCTAGCAAAGTTAAACAAGATGAAAGAGAGAAAGTGCTTTCTGATTTCACTATGAAAATGGCACCATATGGTAATGAGTGTCTGTCATTACCCCATTGGCATAACTTTCTGAAAATGATTTCATCTAACAGGTACTAAAGTTCTAAAATGTAAGGCAGAGTGAGAAACTGACTGTTCTGTACACAGAATGAAGACGCTACAGCCTTGGCCCTGTCTCGTACACCTCTGCTGCTCATCTGAAAGAGATACTCATAGTCTTCTCCTCTTTTAGAAAAAGAAGTCTGGCACCAAGCCCAGACTTACAGCTGGTCTGTGCAAAGCTGGGTTTCCCAAGGTCTTTTAAGAGAACAGACAGAAAACAGATCTTTCCTTCTCTGCAATACTGTATTTTCTGGTGTGGCATAGCTATAGTCTTTCTCACTTGCCACTTGCATCTATGGTGACAAAATATGTTTAAGCCTGTTAGTTAGCTCATGTGTCTCCTCAGAAGACAAGAAAAAGGCATTTCAGGTGTATATGGGCCACCAGCTCAGGGTGGTAAAAGCTGGAGACAGTGCCTTCCAGAATGAAAGCCCAACTACCCCACTTATCCCTGTGCTTGAAAATAGGGATTTTCTCATGTGTATTGCAATTGCAACTGCAAAATGTAGAAGCTGCAACTATGATCTTTATTTGTGAAGATGAATGCACATGATATTAGGCTTGCCTCTCACTGTGTCTTGCTGTCTGCTTTGATTTAGCGACAATTAAACACCTGATACTTGATTCAGATCTTTTGTGTCATATTCAAAATTTCATTGCCCCATACACAGCACAAGAGAAATTTCAAACTTCTTCTGATGACACCATCAGACTTTAGACTGCTGGTGTGAGGCTGAACATCTTCATGTTGATTAAGCCATAGTAATTCATTATGAAGTGCTTAATAATGAGGGAATGCAGCAGTCTTAGCTAACAGCCCCCTAACAACACTGTATTAGTCATATATTTTTGCTTGGGCTATCTGACTGAAATATAGGAAAGGGAATGTTCATGAGCTGACACTGATACGAAGACTACATCCACAAGGAACATATTGCTGGTACATTAGTTGCTAAGCAATAATCACAATATTTTTTCAAACATATGGCTGCACAAAACAAATACACATTATTGCCTTTTGAATTCGGATGTCATATTTATTCCAACATTGAAAAAGCCAGAGCTAACTACATCCAGGCCATCCCCTAGAAGGAACCCTTGCCAAACATAAATGTATGCCCTAGCTTTGATAAGACTTCAGTTTTTGTGAAGAGGTACATTCATTGCTTCTGCTGCAGAAATAGACTGCCTCCTTTCATAAGGGATTGCACAGTACAGACATACATTTTGGCACTTCCAGGGCATAATTCTAGGTAGTCTACAGGCAGCAAAACACCTTTATTATGTGATTTGGATTATAATGTAAGCTGCATAGGAAATATGGCGGGCATGCTATTTGCTGTTTGTGAATCTTAGTGCAGGACCATAAGATAGCCAAAAAAATTCAAGAGGTCAGGAACCCATTCAAATTTTAAGTTCATGGAGAAGGAGCAAAAGACAGAAGAGGAATCCGAACAGACTAAATTTAGGTACGCTGCTAAAGCAAGTAATCAGCCAATTTGCAGATGGGAAATAGAAAAACTTTGCTGCGGCCACAAAAATTCAAGGGGAAGACCCAAGTCTTCTCCAAGCCTAACGTACGCATTACAGTGAACTCACAGTTCCCTCACAAGGACAAGAATACCCTTGCATTTCTGTCAGCCCTCTCTAATCCATTCCAGAGAAAATCCACACAACTCCAGCATGGGGTGCCTCCCATGGATTACGGCCCTTCACTAACTGCTCCAGCAGTCCTTCCCATGGGCTGCAGTTCTCCAAGAACTGCTCCAACATGGATACTCTCCGTGGGTACAGTCCATCAGCAAGACACTGCTCCAGTGTGGGTCCCCAAGAAGCCACACTTACCACCAGAAAATCTGATCCTGTGTGGGCTTTTTTCCACAGACCACAGCTCCTGACAGGATCCTGCTCCAGCATGGGCTTTCCAAGGGCTGCAGCTTCTTTCAGAGCTTCACTCCTCATTCTCAGCAAGGAGATACACACATTAAACCAACTTTTTGATTCATCCCTCTCCATGGGGGCGAATTGGCTTTGATATGCATGCGAATGTTAGAGAAAAATGGAAAAAAAATTTGCCTTATCAAGAGAATACATTTATCATGTCAAGAACATTCATATTCTTTACAGGAACAGAAGGAACAGAAGTAGTGTCTTTAGGAAACTGCAGAAATACAAAGCAAGATTCACCACAAGTGAGGTAACAGTCCTGTGGCCAAAGTTCTCACTTGCCATAGTGGTATAAGAAGTTACAGGTCCCTGCTCTGAATTAGACTGAACACAGACTTAAATGTAGGCCTCCTATTCCTGCTAAGTGTTCAGGCCACTACACTGTTGTTTCTTTTGTAGCATCCATTGCTTTTTGGTTTGACCAAAAAATTTCAAGCATTTCCACTGAAAGTTTTTCAAAACTGCACATACCAGGAAAGATATTTGTGTTTCAATGGATCAGAATTTTCCAAGGTATCAACCCCTTGATTGATCATAAAACTACCTGGCCAATCATACTCCATCATTACTGGCAACAGAAGTCAACTTCTGTGCTGCAGCTAGCTTTTATCCTACACAGTTGCAAAAATCTTTTGAAACAGTGTCGTTTAAATGCCCATTTAAATCTTGGATTTAAACTGAAGTGTCCACACATCTGTACTACACTACCAGAATTTTCAGTTATTTGGAATGAGTTTCAAGCTAATCTTTGCACACCCTCTCAATCTTAGATAAACAGAAGACAGCAGAACATGCCTGCCACCTTGAAAAGATATCCTAATCAAAGGTCACTCCAAGTCATGGTGACACACTTTAAAAAAGTTTCACTATTTTTCTCTGAGTCTTTCCCATGTTTATTCTGTTCGTTTTATGAAAAAGCATTTCCATCTGTATATGTTTAGAAATATCTTCACACAAAAAAAGTGACACGTACTGTCCATAACCAAGAAAAAAGGAACAAAAGAAGGAAAATCTTCAGCACTGACAAGAACTGGAAAAGAAAATGAAAAAAAAAAGTGCAGTACCTTAAGGAGAGTAAGAAGAACTGGCATAAATTACAAGGCTTAATTGTGATTTCCAAGCAAACCTAACCACAGCATCCTACTGCCTGGAGGAACACCCAACACAGAAGCTGTAAATAAAGTGTGTACATTGGAGCCAGTACTGGAACTGACAGAGCTCTTCTGCTATCTTGACAAATTCCCTTGCATGAGGGAAAGCTCTCCCTCAGACTCTTTGGTGTCCTATTTCATGACACAAAAGGATGAAGAACGTGCTAATATCCCTATTGCAGCTGCTCAAGATTATAAATCACGGAATCACGGAATCACGGAATCTTCAGAGTTGGAAGGGACCTCTAGAGATCATCTAGTCCAACTCCCCTGCTAGAGCAGGATTGCCTAAAGAGCATCCCTCAGGGCTGCATCCAGGCGGGTCTTGAAAATCTCCAGAGTAGGGGTCTCCACAACCTCCCTGGGCAGCCTGTGCCAGTGCTCTGTCACCCTCACCGTAAAGAAGTTTTTCCGTGTATTTGAACAGAACTTCCTATGTTCTAGCTTGTGCCCATTGCCCCTTGTCCTGTCACTGGGAACCATTGAAAAGAGCCTGGCTCCGTCCTCCTTCAACCCACCCTTTAGATACTTTTAAACATTAATCAGGTCCCCCCTCAACCTTCTCTTCTCCAGGCTAGAGAGTCCCAGCTCTTTCAGCCTTTCCTCATAAGGGAGATGCTCCAGTCCCATAATCATCTTGGTTGCCCTTTGCTGGACTCGCTCCAGTAGTTCCCTGTCCCTCTTGAACTGGGGAGACCAAAACTGGACACAGTACTCCAGTTGTGGCCTCACCAGTGCAGAGTAGAGGGGGAGAATGACCTCCCTCGACCTACTGGCCACACTCTTCCCTATGCAGCCCAGGATGCCATTGGCCTTCTTGGCGACAAGGGCACACTGCTGGCTCATGGATAATTTGCTGTCTACTAGGACCCCCAGGTCCTTCTCCTCAGAGCTGCTTCCCAGCATGTCCGCCCCTAACCTATACTGGTGTTTGGCGTTCTTCCTTCCCAGGTGCAGGACCCTACACTTGCTTTTGTTGAACCTCATTTGGTTCTTCTCTGCCCAGCTCTCCAGCCCATCCAGGTCACGCTGGATGGCAGCACGGCCCTCTGGAGTGTCGGCCACCCCTCCCAGCTTGGTATCATCAGCAAACTTGCTGAGGATACACTCTGTCCCCTCAACTAGGTCATTAATGAATATATTGAACAAAATTGGACCAAGTATTGACCCCTGAGGGACACCACTGGTTACAGGCCTCCAACTGGACTCTGTGCCGCTGATCACAACCCTCTGAGTTCTGTCACTCAGCCAGCTCTCGATCCACCTCACTATCACCTCATCTAGCCCATACTTCCTCAGCTTCCTAATGAGGATGTTATGGGAGACAGTGTCAAAAGCCTTGCTAAGGTCAAGGTAGATAAAAAAAAATAAAAAATCCAACTATTTTGATGAAGTATGATTCCCAATTTCATGCCTGTTAAGTTGTAAGTTAATTATGGAGCCACTGAGCAGTGAAAAAAGAGTATAAGATGAAAGATTAAAACCTTCTAACCAAATGAGGTGTTTCCACAGATTCTTTAAATCACCAAACATCATATAATCTCAGTGAGGGCAAAGACATGTCTTTATATGTATCGGTTACACTTTTCTATGTCCACGTAATTATGCAAACATGTCTTGCAGGAGACGAATAGTAGAAATTCTGCATCATGTTCTACTTTACAAACAGCTAATTGTATTATAATTCATAATTTATAAAATGAGTGTCATATTCAATGCCTTTATCAGAGATTGTTTCCCCTCCATTATATGTAACTAAAACAAGCTTTTGTTTGCTTAGCCCACTTTGTCAAAGCTTTTCATGCTCACTTAGCTGAACTCTGATTTCAGTTATAAGATGTTAATACCTTATACATCATTGCATGATCAGGATGGGGTCTCTGACATCATGTATTCTTAAGGATTAAAGTTCTTGGCGGCAACCTGTTTCAGTGAAGGGATAATATGCACAGAAGGATTACAGAGTAGTGTGAAGTAGGAAGGACCTGGAATGACAAAGATACATGAGAAGAAATAATCAAGTTTGAGAGCAGGAAAGAGAAGATTAGCCATGTGGTGACTTTCACATCGTATTTAATGTCAACCTAAATCTGATAGGAGAAAAGACTGTTTGAGACATGAAGAATTTTTGAGTACACTGAGTTCACTAGTGAAATTTCCCATTTTCTTCAACAAAAGGTCAGCTTCAATTTATGTTTTTTGAAAGGGATTGCTCTATCATTTGGGAGGCGATTGCTCAGCTTGGCGTCTGAAATGACTCAGAGAGCCCTGCCTGCATGCAGTATGTTCCTGTAATATATTAATTTTATTGTAACTACCCATCCTGCACGATGTGTCTCATATAAATGTATTAAGACTAACATTCTAAAAGTGGGCACTGGGACAGAAATATGCTCATTGCTTACAGACAGAACCATTAGCACAAGCAGAGTGTTTACAGTAAAGGAAGATTAAAATTAAAGTAAGCAAGATGAAACAACTGTTACAAACAGACGGCTGAACCAGTTGCATTTTCAGCAATCCATCTGTAGTTTTAAAGGGTGTATAGAACCCTTTCTTTCAGCACAGTCTAGACTGTGTCAGAAATGGCAAATATTACCTTGATTCAGTCTCAGATACATCAGTTCAATGTCAACCCCAAACATGCAACTTCTCTTTGTTAAGTAAGAAAGCAAAGGCTAAAGTAATGCCTAGCAAAGCTGGAAAAGCTTGAAATGTGTAATCGCTGTAGATGTATAGCTCTGGGCTCTGTTTCAGCATCTTCTCTATAATGTGTCTTTAGGGCTAAGTCTGAAAGTACTTAGTATGCAGAGCTGCTCTGAGTTTGCAGTTAAGTACCTAAATCCAAAGCTGTGATCTTGAAGACTGTAGCTCAGTACTGCCTGACAGCAGTAGTTGCCAATTTTATTGTCCAGAGCAGTCTTCCTTTTTCTCCCTTTGGCATCCCTTATGGCTTTTGTCTCCACACATGAACAGAAAGTCCCTCAGACTGGTCAGAGATCTTCTCTTACTTTACTGTGAGGCCCAAACAAAAGCTAGAAACATAGGCAGCTATTGACTTGGTCATCCCACAGAGGCTTGGGCTACCTGAATTCCACAAGCATGCAGATATTTGCAGGCATTCAAACCTGTACTTTCTACTCAGTCTGCAGTAGGCATTAACAGCCTGAAAGGGTGGGATGAGTGAGGTCCTGTTGTCATAACCTCCATTTTTCAGAGTGTACAACATCCTTTGTATCAGAATGAGAAACGGAGAGGAGAGGAGAGGAGAGGAGAGGAGAGGAGAGGAGAGGAGAGGAGAGGAGAGGAGAGGAGGGGAGGGGAGGGGAGGGGTGGGGAGGGGAGGGGAGAGGAGGGGAGAGGGAAAGATAAAAGTTATGTAGAAACCTAATCCTACCAAAATCAGTGGTTAACACTCTCTTTTCATGTAGTAAGGCTACTATTTCACTGTCAGGTTTGAAAGCATCATAATCTAGGTTTGTATGCACACCTGACTGTGTGGCTTCTGAGGAGTAGTGTTTCATTTATACTAAGCCCACATGAATTGCAAGTTACAGTCTTTAATATTAAACAAGTTGTAATATTATGTTACAATCCAAATCTGTGCTTCACAGTTAAAGGCATTCCTACCATTGCACGAATAAAGTAGCTCATGCTTGGATATATAAATGTATGCACTTCAGTAGATCAGTCACAGCCTTACGTAAAAGCAGGACTGGGCCCAAAGGCACATAGTTCACATGAAGTTTAAGGGAAAGAAAACAGCTATTCACATGAAGTTAAACATAACTTTAGGTCTCAGTAATAAGATTAACATTGCCCTCTTCTGGTTTGAATGTCCAAATAAGAAAATTAACACAGATACTGATAATACATATACTATCAGTGATCAAGTTAGTCACAAATTCTGTTCTTAAAAATTGATACTAAAAACCGTAATATAGGTGGAAAAAACTCCGTTGTAGATTAATGAGAAATGAGTCTATATTTTAGCTGCAGTACATCACAATTAATTACCAGCAAAACAAAAGAGAGCAGGAAACAGAAAGAGCACACTACCATACCAGTCTTCATAAACAGGAGATATAGAAGTCTGTCATTTTCATTATAACAGCAGAATTCTTTCATTACCCTTACTACCCTATTAGCAATTTCACTAAAACAAATAGACACTAAAGGATCCATATTACTACTAATACATTTTATTATGCAATAAGGAGCAAAGACCCAGGTAATTTTAAGTGGATATAAACCAGGTTAAAAATATAAGTGTAAAACAACCTGTGAAAGATTTTGGGTCTCATGAAAAGCCTGTTCAAGTCTTCCTTGAACTTGTAAAGCCCTCAACATGGACAAAGCATGACTGGTATTCTAAAGATAAGTGTTTAAAGAAAAGTCAGATGGACGTATTTTGAAGAGTTTTTCCAGAAGCATACAAAGTATTTCATTTTCCTTTGGTGACTGCAGTCCTTTGTAAAGTGATCTGTTCAGCTTTGAACATACTTTAAACATATCTGCTGTACATTAGAATCAGGGGTATATATCTTACAGTCACATTTTATTGTAAATAGAACTGAAGCCCTTGTCTCTTTTATAAGCCTCTTATTTCAGATTTATGAGTTTGCAGTGACATAGTTGTGTGATTTTAGACACATATAAATAGCTTCTCTATTATTTAATTTCAGATATATTGAAATTGTATGTTATACATAGCAATTTTAGTTGAAATGCTAAACAAGGTGGGCAGGACAACATTTCTATTATTACAATGAGAGTTTTCTGAAGTGACATCAACAAAGAAATATTTTAATACACTTATTTTAATCTAAAACTAACTTAGGTTTCAGGTATCACCCCATAATGCCATACCAAATGAAATAAAAAATCAGGTTTGGGGTTTTTTGGATTTTAAATGTCTTCTGATATTGAAAAAAGGAAAAAGCTCAAATATATTACCCTTATACAAAACTTTTCAACTTACAATCAGTGTGGAGAGCTTGGGAATAGTGCAGGGAGCTCAAGTAGTTAAACTGGAAGGTTTTGCTGATGCTACTAAGGTCAAGTAGATGAACAGTAGAACACTATGTCGAACAGTCACACAGGCCAGTAATTGCTAGACCTGGGTAAAAACAAGTGAGAAGAAAGCCATTCTGCAGGTCATGCTGCAAACAGGTGTCTTAGCCCCGACAATTGCCTGAAAAAATTCACAGAGTAAGAGACTGACCTAGGATTTGCCTAAAATCTCTGTAAACCTAATTTGAATATAAATAAAGAAAGTGCTTTACTCTGAAATCCACAACCCTGTGTCTGTGTCCTGGTCGTGAATCATTTTACATGACCACAGACCATACAGTAAGCCAGACCACCTTTTTCTTGCAAACCGTTCCAATTTGTGCACACTGTACTGAGATGCAATTTCAAGAACGTCAACTTCGTTACTGTGGAGGCATTTTGCCACCACATCTAATCAATTCTTCCCATTTACTACTTCTAAAACAGATGTCCAATACGACAAAATTGCCATGCAGAAATGAGTGTACCTTTACTAATGGAAATGGTGATTGCCAGACATAAAGTTGACGCCAAGTTAGTCTATGGCTGACAGAAAAAGGGCAGATAAGAGAATCAGCGTTGACTGGAAGACATTATGTACAAATAAGGCGCGTTCCTAAAAGCTCCCTCCACAGCTTTTCTGAATGAAATCTTTTCTCACTTGCATGCATGGGGAAGGCTTCAGTTCAAGAGGAGACAGTAAAGTGGCTATTTTTTTTTCATTTCTGCTAACCCATCACACACGTGGTGTTGGAACCAGATCTCTATCAGGAAGAATTCTGGGTTTCTGAAGTGGTAGAAGCAGTTTCTGAAGCATATTTCAGATGAGTCACATAGCTCAGATGAGTACCAGCCTCGCCTCCTTGTAGTAGGTACTGGCTACAACACCCCATGCTTCATATAATTTCTCAGTATGGTTTCACAACATATTGTCAATCTGCAGAAAATGTGTCATTAAAGCCATTGCTATCACACCTTTTTTTGCTGTTCTCTACTTCTTCGTGGTGAGATCTGACACTTATTTGCTCTATTGCTTAGTTCTTCCCGTCATTCCCATCACCTTCTCAGAGCTAATCAGAATTGTGAAATACACAGTGTGTTTCTTTTAGACACTGTCCTTTGGCTTTGTGAAGCTATCTTACTTTGACATGATTTCTACCATTTTCCATCAGCTGTCAACAGCTACCAAAGTCAGATATTGTTCTTGTATTGAGATGCAAACAGCATATCTAGCAAGACCAAATTTCAAGACAGTCTGTAGAATCAGCAACTTAAGCTAACATATTGATGACATCAGGCCATCGATATAGTTCCTAAGTGATTGGCAACAGGTTCTAAAACTCTCCATTTAACTTTTCCTGGCATGTTTTAGATCTGGTAGCCCTTAATTTGCCTATCCACAGGGCATTTGATTGGTGACATGCTTAGTTGTCTTTCCATTCCCCCAGTCTTCTCCGCTCCTTTGAACCAGGTGCTCTTGTTCCTTTTCCATGATAAGGGAGCTTGGCTGCCTGCCCAGACTTCTAGCTGTTCATCCGTCTGTCTTGAAAAATAAAATAACTACAGCTTCAAAGCTGAATTTCAATCCTTCTGTGGCAGAACACAAAGTTGGGGAAAGGAGACTGATAGGAAGAGAGAAGGATGAAGGAAAATTTGCTTATCATGCAGTAAGAATGCTCAGAGCTAAGGTACAACTGTAATGGTTGGGTAAGGTACAACAAAGGTTGGTAAGGTACAACAGCTCATCACACAGGAATTTCTGAGGTAGGGATAAGAGGGAGTCATAGCTCATGTAACTTGCAAGTGTGGAGAAAGGAGGGAAATAAGGGGATGGGAACAAGAACATTCTGCTAAAAATCAGTAGCAATAATGTGTTTAACTGGGTTCCTGTAAAGTTCTCTATTCCTATATACTACTGCAGAAGACAGTCTCTTCCCTTTCCTCAAATTCCTTTGACTCACAGGTTCTTGAATGTCTTCAAAACCTAAATCTAGATTCAGACAGACAGTATAACTGGTGTTCCACATGCTCAAAAGTAGCGTTTGATCTGATCTTCTGATGGACTTACCTTTTCTAGCATCAGGAAAGCTCACAGTTTCAATGTTCAGTGTAGACTGTGTTTTGCTCAAAGGCCTTCTTCCACCCTGGTTACACCTGCTTAGCCTTCCAAAAGTAAGACAGACAGTACACTGAAAATTTCTACTCAACATTTTAGTTGTAAAAAAAAAATAAATTAACCTATGATGGCTGGCGTGTCTGAAGGAGATTCTTAATTGCATTAGAAGAACATTCAGGTTATAAATCAGGCACCTGTAAGTTAGGAAACGCATATATAACTGTAACACAGGTTTCTAGCTGTGACAGCCTGTTTTCCCAGCCCAAGAAGACTGAAGCAGCATGCATGAAACCTATTCAGGCCTTTTCTTCTGAGCATTATTTATTCGTTGTTGTTGACAGTCCTTAGCAACCCTCAAAGTAAGTCTCTGCATAAATTCTGTTTTTCTGATGTCACGGAGCCTGCTGTTTCTCTCCCGAACACCCCACAGAATACGGAGGAGGACAGCAAAGAATCTAGCTATCTAAAGAGAAAACACTCAGCATATATATACCTATGCCTGAATTTATGATCTTGAATAACTTCAGTCATTAGCAACCTTAATTTTTCTCTTTGGAAAACTAAAATATGTTTTACAACACTTGCTCAGGGAGTACCTTATGAAACAAAAAAAACCCTATACCTTGCAAATTTATGAGAAAAAAATGCAGAGTGTATTACAGGAAATGCAAGAAAACTAGGACAAAACTTTTCCGTAACAGAGAAAGTGCCAGTTTTTTCTGTATATGAGAAGCAGTACGCTAAGGGTTTAATATATTGTGCTATGTGAATAGGAGCTCAGCAACATGCATTTGAGAAAACCAGCCCACGCATGGCTTTGCCACTTGGGTGTGACATAGGTTTCCAAACCCATGGCAGTAAAACATTCTCACATCCTCCATGCATGCCCAGTATAAATGTATTAAATAATATACATATACATCATATATATACACATATACATCATATACATCAACATATACATCAACATATACATATACATATACATCAACATATACATATACATATACATATACATATACATTTTGTTGTCTTTTCTCTGTTTTCAATTTTTATTAGCTGAAAGTGCATCAAATGCAGTGACAAATGTGTCCAGGCATAAATATCACCTGATTAGGGTACAAATCTATGTAGTGGCATTCTGATTTATACCTTCTGAAGCTAGCACAGAATACTTTTTGAAAAGCGTGTATGCCAGCTTTTCCCTTTGTTTAGCCTGTGGCTTGACAAGTCAGAATTGGTGGAGGACTTGAAGCAGCAGAGGTGTGCTAACCAGGCAGAACTGCAAAATGCAGTCTGAAAAAGCAGGGGAAGATTAATTTTTCCTTGGGGCACAGAAGAACTTGGAGTACTCATACTTCTCATGAAAAATGATGCAAACATCAATCCCAAGGTTTTGAAAGCCTCCTGCAAGACAAAAGGCCTCCATCACCACAATTGATTTCTGTCATAGCTGAAACTATTTCCAGTGGTTTCTTCCAATGTTTTTTCAAAATGTCTCCTTACAGCACTGAGAAATAATGTGAAGACTAATCATTAGTAATTTACTGTAATTCCTTCAATTAATTATGCTAGATCTCTATGTGGATTGCCTGCTGCCTACTGCTCTTGCAGGGTAGGCATTGCACACTCTATGTGAGCTTAGGTTTTCAGGAATGAGCTGAGGGCATGTGCGCCTCTTACAAGGTGGTTTTTACCATACTTCATGCAAATAACCTACTACTTATCACATAACAATCTACTAAATTGTACAACTCTTGAGCTACTTGAATGTCTTAGAGCTGGATCCACACCAGGACTTGGTACCTAGTTGCCATTGTGTAATTGCTCAGTCCAAAGCTGAGATCCTGCCTCTACCTGTTAATTACCTGTCTTTCACCAATTGGCGTCTCCTTTTGTTGGTCTGCCTTTCATCACACCAGAATCACTCTGAGATCCCAGGATCTCAGATAGAGATCTGTGTGACATGGCAGAGGACTCCAGGAGGCTGATCAAAGCTGGGAATGCTAATCAGATGAACATCTCCCTGAAGTCTATGCAAAGGAAGTTAAGAAACGTGGAGCTCAAGATACACCTCAAGAGTGCTCTGGGCTAGCTTAGCTGTTCAGTGATGCTAACTTTCATGGCACTCTTCTCCAGAAAAGGTCCAGCAGAAAAGGTCTGCTATGCTCATGGAAATACACTGCAAATATAGATTTCTCAAGAACCTCCTTCTTCCTATTAATTTTTCACCTGTCGTTTTATTCCATCATATGCCATGATGCCTGTATTTGAGTTAGAAATCTTTTCCATAAAAATAAAAATAATGGGCTGTGATTAGCCACATCTCTGGCCTTCTTAAAATGCAGGATTCTGCTGGTACTTTCATTATCATCTCTGCATGTTCTGCAGCACACAGATGCAGTTTCCTTTTCACTGCCTTTGTTTTTTACTCACACAGAGTATTTGGAGAACCACGTTCCATAGAAATAATATATCCCCTGTGTTAAAGAAAGAAATAAAATGTAGTATTTCTTCTCCTCATTCTAAAAATTTGACAGTACAAAACACATAAAATACAGTTGTAAAATTCTTAATTTGAAGTTCACTAGAAAGGTATCAATGGAAAAGAGGGATTTTTATAGATGCATGTAACTGATTTGGGAGTTTTCATATGGTAGAGGGCAGAAAGAACTGTTATGTCAGAACTACAGCTACAAACTAATCTGTAAGATAATCTTTAATAATTGGTAGCAGTACAAATTATTATACCTTATTACTTTTCCTTGTGGTAGTTGTAATTACAGCTCAATTGATGAGAAAGAAGTGAAAGGCACAGTACAGTACCTATATTTGCTAACAAGAAAGCTATATTAGTTTTTATGATACTGTATTTGGTGACAGGCATTTATTTTCTAGCTTGTCTTAGATATTGACCAAAAGTAAGATATAAAATTAATAGTTATCCAGCAAGTTTTGGAATGTGTAAAATCAAACTGTTAAAGCTATGAGAAATGCTTTATCTGGGATGGTCAACACCAATACCACATCATTGCTACATGGCACTTTTCACCAAAACAAATACAGAGACTTCTATAAACTATAACATGCGGAGATCACATCAGCCATCACTGAAATCCAACACATCACACACATCACTGTAATGAAATCACGCTCCATGTACCTATACAGAACACAGCGTATCTTATAAAATGATTTATATTATTGCTGAAGTAATTTAGTTTGTGAAGCCTATGGACTATTTCCCATTCAACCTTCATGACACAATTATGTCTTCACTTTACAGGCTTTATCTTTCTAGTTCAGAATCCCCATTATTATAACAAGAAAAAAGAGATCAGAGCATAGTTCTACACCAGTCGATGTGGAGACATAGACTTGTCCCAGAGGATCAGCAAGTGAAGATGAAAGGGATCCCTGTAGCCTGTCACACTGAAATTGCACTGTGGGAACTGACTGGTTGCAGCTTGAAAATATTTGTGGGAAGCTTTTTCTTCAATTCTACTTCCTAGGAGTTTGTACCCTTATTTTCTTCTGAATTTGGAGTATTCTTATATCCAAAACTAAATAAACAAATACATACATACGTACGTAATCCTCCCAAAGTAGCTAATAGTCCTCCGTAATTTTAAGAAAAAACAATGTATTTCCCCAGTCTTCTTGTAATACGACCACCATATATTTAACATGAATTATAGGTGGCAGATTCCTAAGAGCAAACAGGTCTTACTTAGTTTATAAAACTTTTGCCTAGCTTTGTCTCAGCATTATTTAACACCTCCCCATCTAGACACTTACTTCATCGCACAAGGGTACATATGTACTACACATTATTTCCATAGATAGCTATTATCACAGTATTTTTTAGCTTATTAGAGCTGTTAGACTGTGTGTTATACTCCTTAAGGCTACTTTACATTTTTTATTAGACATGTGAATTTTCAACTCTGTGACACCATTACAAATGTGTCTGAATGAATTTTTACACCATTACTTATAGGTTCTCCCATGCAAAGAACTTTCGAGTTCAAAATACAGATGCTCAAGGAAAAAAAAAAAGAAAGTCTTTTGCAAGGCAATGAAAAAATTAAGTTGGAACTTGTCAAACTTAAATTTGAACAAGTGAAATGATCTGACATGTATGCTATATCTTTGATTTCTGCACTTACTGCAACCCCCATGCCACCAAGTTAGCAAAAATCACATATCTAGGAGCAGATTTACCTTTCTTCATATGTCTTACCTTTTTCATGTGCTGAGTTGATCTGTTAGATAACGTTCCGAGGTCTGACTTTGTTATTTCCTTAGTATTTCTTCAATGGTTTCCCTGACACGTGCTGATATTAATGAGAATGAAGATGAGGGCATGCTGGTTTTGCTGTGCTTAAAATCTTAGATAATAACAACTGCTAAATATGTGAAGAGAGTTCTTTCCCTGTATTATAGTATAATTAGAAATAGCTTCTTTTCCTCATACCTGGAAGTGCAGGCATTAAGTGCAAAATGATCATTATTCAATATGCAGTTTTAGAAAGGAAACTTAGTCCCTAAGAAAGACGACAGCTCTGCTGTGGCCTGGCGTCAGACACAGCCTTTAGAAATGAAACTCCGCAGCAGCAGCAGCAGTAGTGATTTTCCATTCTCAAAAGAAGGTGGCATTTTTCCAGAAAAGACACCTCTAACAAGGGTCAAGCTGAATGTTGGGTCTGGCCCCAGGCATTATAACAGCTTCTTCAGCAGTGATAACCTCCTAGAAAACAATTTAGCCTGCAGATCTCAGAGAGTGGCTGCCACAAAATGTGTGTCTAATTTACAAAATTAGGAGGGAGGTGTTAGAAGTGGCCCACAGAGAGAATGCTGCTGCTGCTCACAATGTCAAAAAGGGGAGAGTTTTTCTGATGCATCAGGTCACCTGGAATTACCTGCCACAGAGCTGGGAGGGGAAGGAGGAGCAAAGAGCTGCTGATGGAGAGTAGCAAAGGAGATGAGCCAAGTGGATGCTCTTATTAGGAAGAAACAGCTCTGTCAGATTGCCAGGGCAAGTCCTTTATCATCTCAAACGCAAACTGCAGTAGTGCTGCACGCAGGCACTGGGGATGCTGCTTCTGATTTTCTTCTGTTTGCCCTGAAGAGCCATACTCAAAGTTAGACAGATCTGACCATCACCTGACTCATGCACAGCTCCCTGTCAGCATGCAATGCACAGTCTCTACACAGCTTTTTTGATATTAATGTGGGACCATGTGGATGAGCCCTTCCGTTTCTCCTTTCTGCATGCCCATATTTCTCAACCAGACATCCATCTTTTCACAATGTGATGAATACTGCTATTTGCTCTTGTGGCCAGCTGTAGCCCAAATCCCATCAGAAATGCTTGTTTACTGCCAGTTCACATCTCATTGGATTTTTTTATTAACTGCCTCTATAGGGGTGTTTGCTTTGTCCACCCTTAGCAAAAATGCCCTGGACAGCAACAGCTGTTAAGAATGCGAGTATAAATATTGCATGTGGACTAAATATATAAAACTGCCTGAAAAGTCACTTGTCAAAAACTGATTGTTTTAAAGAGGAGGAAGACCATCACTTGGATTATATGGTAACTGAGGAATTTCAGAGACACTCTAGAAAAGTACAGAAGAAGAATTAAAATTTGTAATAGTTAAGTATTACAGCTTATTTCTTGTACATCTGATTCTGATCCTGAATCGCAGTTCACTGATTGTCAGTTAATTATGTGTTAATAAAACAATAAATCACATTGATACCAATTTAAGTTTTCCCCTCCTTCAGGTTTGACTCAAGAGGTAGCATCAGGAAAGGAATTTATCTCAGAGTCCTCACATGGATTAATTGTCCAACTCCTACCCCTGTCTCACTCTCTTTACTTTGTGTAAGAATCCTGGTAGGTGAGAGGAAGAAACACATGGCAAACGAAGCAGCAAACAGCAGTTTTGCACTCTAACAAAATCTGAGTGCTAAGAATCAATTGCAGAAGCAGGAGAAGACAACAGATCAGAGGCTGGTATGCTATCCAGAATCCCTGGTACCACAGCTTCCAGCAAGAGTGTCAATATGATGCATGTGATGCATGACAGTAATTTTATCTTAAACACTATGGTGATAGACAGTGCAAAAAATATATCCCAGTCATACATAGTAAAGGAATTATTTTATGTTTTTATTTCTCCTTTTTTTAGCAACACTAAGACTGATCTCTTGACACAATGCAATGCAATTGTGAGAACAGTCAGCTGGAGTTAGTGCCTCTCAGTTAATCCAGCTCCTCTTGTGAGCATTAGTGCAGAAAGCCGCTAACATGACCGAGCTACTTCTGGATCTGCAGATAATTGAGCTGGTGCCAGCTCAGAGATGCAGCATCTTCAAGCCATGATCATAATAAAGGAGAACACTTATAGCTCAGAGCACCTAAGAGCTGATCTAAAACCCATGACCTTCCCTACTATCAACAAATCCCTGATGGGAAGGATGGGAAGGAAAGCAAGAGATATTTTGACAGTACTGAGGCAAAGGAGACATAGCAAATACAGAAAACCCAGCAATACTTGCTTACTTCACTGACAGGGAGCTCTTGCAGACATCTGCTCGGTTACTCCTATACTGAAGATCATTTCAGGCACTGAATTTCTGAATTTCTGAAATTTCCTTTGGCCACTTCAGACAGCAGGGAAATAAAAAGCTATCTTAAGTACAGTTTAGCTTCTGTGGTGAGCACAATTGCCTGGATGCTAATTTGTTCTTTTCTTCTATGTTTGCCGGAAGGCTAAATGGTTACTAGACAAATTAATGCTGATAACGCAGTAATGTATTAATCCTAGTACCTAAACCTACCTTTGCGAAAACTTACCAGAGTTTAGGAAAGAGGAGTCTTAGTACGCCTGTGAAGCTTGCGTGCTCATAACTGAAGAATAGTTAAGTCGTACAAAGAGATGTGGACCCATGAGAAAAGGGTCCCAACAGTAGAAGGTAACAGAAGAACGTATGTCATGAGGATAGCTTTCCTTTTCATATTCCTTTCTTTTCTTAGAAAGTGAGAGATTCATGCTTCTTTGGTTTGTGTGAGATCAGAAATAGTTTCAGAAACTCTTTCTCGCCCATTCTCTCTTCATTTTAAATTATCTTCAGATTAATTTTATAATACTAATAATGGTAATAATACTGCCATCTCTGTGAAGCTTAGAATTGCATTAGGAATAAGATTAATATAAACTGAAGCAAAAAGACTACTGTCCTATTTTTTCCATCTTGAAGTTCCCTTACTCTCACTGTACCAATTCTTTAGTTGTGACACTTGAAATTATATCCCCTGGTCATATCTGCCCTGAAGATGCTCCTGAAGAGTCAGAACCCTCATTTTCCAGAAGCTTTCCTGAAAAAAGCTTATCTTAAAATGGCTAAAAAGATTTTGGAGAAATGTAGCAGTGTTGTTGCACCACCAAATATTAAAACATATTAGTTTCGCAAAACAAACCTATTTTTCCTTTTGATGATCTCATGTATTCTGTGTATTAAATTATGTCTATATATTACTTACTGTATTGCAAAAGTGTGAAAAGGACTCTGTACTTGTCCAAATAAAATACTTTGAATTTCTAATATTTCTGAAGTTAAATATTGCAGAAATTTCATTTCATAATTTAAAGTTGAGATTTCAAAATTGATTCTCCTTTACTGCACAAGAAACATGAAACTGTTTTTACCAACTCTGCATGCTACCAACAAGTGATCTAAGTCAATGGCAGGTAGTTCCAGGATAGAATTCCAAAACTCCTCATGCTTACTTTGCAGTTCCTTATATATGCTTTAGAAAGCAAACAGTTTGCTTGTCCTAAGACTAGCCCTCCCTAATTAATGCCAAAAGAGGTACAGCAACATTCTCACCTATAACTTGGTCTCATTCACAGTGTTTAATACCATATCCATTACGGACAATTGCTAAATGAGTGTAGAGGCTAGTCTAATTTCAGAAAATTGTTTCATCAAGCTATTTATTCAATTTACAAAATGAACCTAAGTTAACTTCTCAGAACATTTGTCAAATCATATTAAATCAGTCAACCAAGGATGTTATCTGTCATTAGCAGCCACAGAGAGTTCAGAAAAATCCTGTAATTCTCACAGTTATCTCCACCTGATTTAGATAAAGCAAGTATAAAATCATTTTTCTTTCCAATGAACATTTTCCCTGGAACATTTCCTACTCTCCCAATGTTGAGATGCTTAACCAACAATGACTATATCAATAATATCCACATTGTCATGCATATATGTTAATAATAGTGTATTAAATCATTAAGCTTGAAAACAAACCTTTCCTTAATTTGCTTTCAGGTATTATATAAAACAATAAATTAGGTAATAAGCAATCAATTGATAGAATAACATGACATAAATGATGGCCCATAAAGTTCCAAGGTCCTAAACATGTAAGTCTTGGTGAGGTATTGTATTAGGAGCAAGAAATACATCCTCTAATTACTTAGATCAGTGAAAATTAATGGTATGAAACCGCAAATGCTCATCTACAAATTCCTTTGGTCTGTGACAGCAGTGAGCTCTCCATATCCTGCTGATGGTCAGTTACAGTTACAAGACTGTGTAAGCAATTTCCATAAACGTTCATGGTGGTCGTCTCATTATACATATATTAATTTTTTTTTACAGCATTGATTTGCATTTGCTTTCTATGTAGAAGTCTTCCACTAACATGCTGGAAACCACCACTGCTACTCACAAACTGAGGATTGTTTGGCCAGCAGAACTGAAGTGGTAAAAACACCTCTATTTGGTGAAGAACAAAACTGCCCTTTGGGACAGTGGATATCCTGAAAGATTAGTGGTTCTCATCTGCTGTAAGCCTTTCACCAGAAGCGCTTTGGTATGACAGTTTAGGCAGGGCAGCTCCCCCAGTAAATGCACAGTACAGAAGAAGCTCCTTGATAGCGCTACACAGAAGAGCAGAGCTGAGGGGAATCTTGAGGCAACTACCCCCAGCTAACACCATCATGAACATATGAACAGATCTCCTTCTTGAGCTTCACAAGAAGTGGGAAAAATCCGCACTGATCAAAAGAGAAAAGCAAGTTCCATGTACCCTCAATGCGCCTTCTGCAATCCATTCCTGATACAAAAATCATTACACCCAGGTGAGGCAGTGATGGTTCAGCATCTCACAGCTCTCCCCAAGAAGACATAACAACAGGCCTTCCCAACTGCGCTGTGGGACGTTGCTGCCAATTGACTGTGTGTGCGTTCAGCAGCTGGAAACAGACGTGTCGTGGAGTACAAGTATGCTGGACATGCTCACACAAAGGGTAAACAGCATGAATGGGGAGTCCTATTGGAATTACTGGTGGGAGTAGAGGAGAATATATCCATAAAGGGTTATGGCCAAAAGGAATTCATGAGTTACAGCTTTCCTAATGATTCACTCCCAGTAGGTGGGTGTTGAAGCAAATCTGAACTGAGGACTGCTTGGGAAGGTACTCAGTTCGAGTAAAGAAACCTAACTGTTAATTTGAGTAGGAACTTGTAAAGGGCTAGAAACTGGCCACTGCTGGCAGCACCTGCAGCCATAGCATAGTCATAGCAGAACCAACACAGAATGAGTACAGCCAACACACTGGAAGTTCAAATTCTGTGTTACGACTAAGAACAAACACATCATGCACAGTTGTTCATTGCCTCCTTGCAAAAAGTCCTGTAATTCTATATGCATTCTGTCTAGTCTGGCTATATAGACTGAATAGTACCTGAGCAACAAAACAGTGCCATATACATCTATGGACGGAAAGAAAACTGACTACATTAAATAAATACATTTAATCAAAAGTATAGGTTAAAACTACAGGTTAAAACTAAGTGCCCCCATGATGGTGTTATATTAGTATAAAAGATGTGAACAGTAGCAGTCTCTCATTGTAATTTTCAAGAGATCAGTTTTTATGTTCGAGTTCACAGGCCTCTCATTCCACATTCCTATTGTGATGATAAGAAGGAATGCATATGAGGTATAGAAATTGAGATGACACAAAGTTCTGACAATTTTCTATTACTGCCTGTATTTTTACATCAGAAGGGAACAGAAAATAACCCCTTATATCTGATAAGGCAACAGATTAATCATTCTTCTAAGTACATTTTTTATCCTTAATAAACCCCAAAATTCTTTCTAAGATAAAGACATGGCTTAATTTAAAGTTTTAAAACCTTACTAAGAACAAAAATAAATTGGAATTTAATTCGAAAATTTCAATTTGAAATAATTTATTTTAAAATTTTCATCAATTTAAATGTAAAATAATAAAGATATAAATGAAAGTCATTTTCAAATGAAGAAATTTAAGGTTATTTTTAAACTGACAAAATTAAATACACCGTTATTTGTTTTTCAATTTCTTCCTCATTTGAAAAATTGCAAAACTGATTTGTTTCTTCCAGGAAGCTTTGAATATGAGAAATTTACTTTTCATTGAAAAATCCTGGACAGCTGTAGATTTCTAGCTTGTTCATAATATTTAAAACAGATTCACTGAAGAACGTAAACATAACCTGATCAAAATGCCATTAACAACCTCTTCACAGCTCACGCTTTTCCCAGCTTCAACTTCAGCATTTTATTGCTCCTAGAGCTTATTTTTAAAAATGGCCCTAAGAGGAATTGTTCTTCATTTTCTTGATACAAGCAAATAGAAACTTATCTGAGAATTGCTGGGGGTTTGTGCTTTACCATGTGCAAGTCACTCAATACTTCTAGCCAAAGTGCATGGTATATGCATAGTGCTGAGATTATATTTCTGAGACTTTTCTTAAATTCAAAATAAGATGTTCCTCCCCCCAAAATTATTAATAACGTTTGCTGTATTATACTTCATAAGGAAGACTGATGACATTGGTATCAATAATGCTAATTTCCAAAAAATTAGTGTGGTGCTTGTTAAGGTGCTGAGTTATACTTCATGGGTAGGCAAGACAGTAACTTTTTCATTGATGCCAATGCACTCATCATCTCGAGAGACGTGTATTACCTACACAAATATTGATGTAAAGAAAGGAAGGAAGCATTCTGAAAACAATTTAGCATAGAAAATAACATGATGTTTTACAGCACTAGCTTCCAAGTGATAGCCATGGTAATTTCTAGTTATAACAATGCAGTATCAAAATTTTTAGGCATTTTACCCGTAGATACCAATGCTTTCTTAGATACTTAGGCTAAAAGGTATTTGTCAAGACATAATGTGCTTCTAAATCAGAATACAAGAAACTCTGACCTCAAAATTATTGACTAATTAATCACAACAACCCCATGTGTATGAGATACTGATTACTTCTGTTTTGGAGACTGCTGATATTTAGTTATCAGAGTTCACGCTGCAAGTGACTGATGGGAGACCAACTAAATGTGCCAGCCTCCCTTCCTCTAAATGCTAGATGACCAGTGACATCCTTCCCAAGATGATAAAGATAAAATTCACACTCACTTTTCTTCTTAACTATTTAAACTTTGTTTAAATTATTAAATGAAGACTGTAGGAGCTATGAAATAGTTCCACTGCTATCACTGCATGAGAAACTTTTCTAGCCATGACTAATGTCAACCGCAAACACCCAAGCACCTTCTATACCTGGATCACAGAGAGTTTGAAAATTAGAGTTCTGGGTCCACGTCTGCACAGAATTGGTTAAGAAAATTTTCAAAAGTAACTAACATACCATTGGGTCTCCACGGTACAGCCCTGTGTACCTACACTTCTGCCCTGTACCGCAACACGAGGCTATTCCTTTATGACAGCAATAATGAAAGTTTCCTCCTTCCCTCACCACTTCACTTGTTTCTTCTTGAGGCACATAGCTTTATTAGGAAGGTGGTAAATCCTCCTGGAGGGCAGGGGAATGACCAAGCCACATCTCTCAGGATTAGTATGGCAGGTCCCTTAGGGACTGCAGTAGATAATACTGCTTTGTTTACTTTGGGCAGCCTTTCCCGGTTTCTCCCTGTAGCCCTAAGGGCTGGAAACACAGCTTCTTGTTTAAAGGAGGATGTCTAAGGTAAGCCACATTCCTCAAGTGCAGAGAAGGGTAAGTCCTTAGAACCAAGGTCTTGAACAGGCTTTGAAAATAAATGGTGAGAGGACGTACATGCACATAGTAAACTTCTAGTTAGCAAAGCTTTGAGATTAAGAACAAGCTTAAGAACAGAGTTTAAGAACAGTATTTCACTGATCTACTACACAATTAATTCTCTAGCACACAGTTCCTTTTCTCAAATGTAATGAAATTTGCCTATTCAGCAAGTCATCATGATGTTTATAAACTATGCAAAATGACTAGTTTATGAGAGGTAAGTGGTATACCTGGGTCTTATACTTGCACAGTGATGTGAGTTACTCCCACCAGGGAAACAGAGCATGATTTGATGATATGTAATGTGTATACTCCCACCATGCATAAGATAAAAAGTGCAATACTCTTTAATATAAAGAGTGTGTGCCAGTCAGAACAAGTTTCAGTTGCAGTTTTAGTGGCTCCTGGAACAAGGGAAAAGAGCTTCAAATTTGGGTACCCATGATTAATTACAAACAGCAAGAAAAATCAGTGCAGGAAAAATACCAAAAATATCCCCTAATTCTTAACATCTTCCTACAGAATCACAACAGTACTTTAATTGAGCAGACATGGAACAGGAGTGAGTACCTCTTTCCTCTGAATTTTCTGGCTATCAAATTGCATTTCTGTCTGTAACTTCACTGCATCTCTAGTTCTAGAGCGTGGCAAAATCTTTGCAGCAGTACAGAGCTGGGCAATAAAAGAAGCATCTTGCCTGCCAATCAAGAAAGGAAATCTCAAAGACTCATTATTAATAGGCTAATTAGACTGGTTATTAAACTGTCAAGAATCAGGAGGCTGGTTTCCCAGTAGATTTAGATTTTCTAATTAGAGGAATAAGGAATACTGAGTGGCAGTGAGCTATTTGGCCTGACAAGCCAATCCAAAAGGATATATGACTCTCTGGCCCTTTTTTTCCCTTCCAATCACATAGAAATTACTTAAATAAATGCTTTGACAACAAAAACTGTCAATTATTGTTAAAATGCTCCATGCTAAAACTTAACAATTGCTGGCAAATGTTGAATAGCCAGTCAGGCTTAATCTGTGTCCCAGCTGCTTTATAACGTAATCAGACAATGATGAATTCTGTTCATTGATAAATTAAAAACAAATGCCTTTGTTACCACGTTGAATATGATAACCCCTGAGTTTGGGGTGAATGGCACATTTTAGAATCATAGAATGGTTTGGGTTGGATGAGACCTTTAACGGTCATCTAGTCCAACTACTACTGCAATAAGCAGGGACATCCTCATCTAGGTCAGGGCCCTGTCCAACCTAACCTTGAATGTTGCCAGAGATGGGGCATCTACCATCTCTCTGGGCAACCTGAGTTCCAGCGTTTCACCACCCTTATCGTGAAAAGTTTCTTCCTTATATCTAATCTAAATCTACCCTCTTTTAGTTTAAGGTGTCATCTGCAAATTTGCTGATGGTGCACTCAATCCCATTGTTTCTGTTGTTGATGAAGATATTAACCAGTACTGGTCCCAATACAGACCCCTGAGGGACACCACTCACCTATCTCCTTTCAGACATTGAGACGTTGACCCCTACCCTCTGGATGCAACCATCCAAACAACTCCCTATCCACTGAATAGTCCATCCATCAAATCCATATCTCTTCAATTTAGAGACAAGGACATTGTGAGGGACCATGACAAAGTCTTTACAGAAGTCCAGATAGACATCATCCGTAGCTCTTCCCTTGCCCACTGATGTAGTCACTCTATCATAGAAGGCCATGACGCTGGTCAGGCCAGACTCGCCCTTGGTGAAGCACCTTTTAGGAAAAGTATTACATGATACATGGAAGTAACACAGAATGTAAATGTATAGTCTGTGCATTGTATGCACTGCAGGTTCAAAATCTGAACTGACCAGAGCATGATCCACCCTAACAATGAAAGAAAATTTCTTCTGATATCTCAGTATTTGGTAAATTTACGTTCCTGTATTGTGCTATGCTTTTATGTTCCTCTACTGCAATTGCATTTTACCGCTAAATACTGTTCCCCTCCATTCATTAGGGTACAAGAGCTGCTGAACGAGATGTCTTTTCCCTGAACTTAATATGATTTTTGTTCCCCAAGATCATAAAGAAGATTATCACCTTCAATTTGCAAATGAATCAGTCATTCTTATATCTGTGATTATCAAGATAATAGATGTGGAGAATACTTTGCTTCTCCAGAAGACCCTTAATTTTCCACAATTAACCAACCTGGACTTTTACTAAAAGAAAAATAAAGCAAGGACACAGTAATATATCTGAACCATATGATCCAGAGAACAAGCTTTTTAAAATAACTATCAACATAGCACATTTTGGAAATGAAACCAATTCACCTACATAAATGACATGGAAGAATTAAGTCCTAAAATGACAGTTCCACTTGATTAGCATGGAATTTATTTTGTGTGTGCTTAAAGATGTAGCTAGAATGCTTGTGAAATGCCTCACTCTCCACCAAGCCTTAAAACCTAGTCATGGTTCTATTTTCATCTACAGAATTAGTTCAAGAACATCTACATTAATGATATCTTCACTAAATTTTCTAAGGTTAACTTTGAAACTCAAATTTGAATTTATATAAAAGCTCTTCCATTATTCAGGAAGTTTTAATTAGAGAATTAGTACAGAATACCTAGGAATTTGTAGACAAGCTGTAGACAAGCTATGAAGACTTTGTTTTTCCCTTTATGCTTTTAATTTTCCATTGTCTACTCAGCCATCACTTTGGTGATTTTCTTCCTCCATGGACTGACACTGGATTTCACCCAAATGGTAGAATTTGATTCCACAGGTTATTATTATTGCTGAGAACTTGCAGTTAGGTGATGCTTACTATTCTGTTTCCAGCAGCAGAAATAGAGTTGTCATAGAAATAGGGGTATTAGATAAAATAACCCAATACTTTCCTTCATATCAGCTTTCCAAAATGCTTAAGGATGTAAAGAAAAGATTTCTTTCTCATGTGACCTAGTGAGGAAGAACCACATTGTTTTTTCCAGTTTTATTTCAAAATGCCTTTTAGAGATTTATTCAGGTGCATAAAATTCATTCTTGTGCATAATGCTGAATGTTGACAAACCTCTCTAAGAATTGGATTTTAAAACATGCAGGGGCACAATTTAACTGCATATTTTCTGTGACATACAGACACACTTAAATTTCTATGAATATGTGTTATTTGGCTACTAACTTTATAATCAGGATTCCATTCATCTTAAAATAGCAATGCCCTCCTTCTAGTCAACAAAGCTGAGCTCTTCATGGTTTGTTTTTGTAGATTCCTTCTCATATACTGTGTTAACTAACAGATTTGCTCAAAACCCCAAAAGCTCTACAGAAAAGAAGTATTAGTCTTTGGGAATGTTTTAAAACATCTGCCAGTCCCTATGCTTTATCTGTTGTTTACTGTCCCCTCCTAAACAGGAACAGAGCAAAGTAAAAAAAAAATCTGTGTCTGTACGGTCTGATTAAGGAGCAGAGGCATACGTTTTTCATTAAAGAAAATTATGAATAGGAAAGGAGATCAAAACCCTGCAGTGGGAAGTAAAATACAGAATACCTCACAGAACGTGAGCCTAAAAGGTCAAGTCCTAAATTCCACTTTATTTCTTTCTCTCAGACACTCACAGAAGCTGAGGTCTTGAAGGAAAACTAAAGTTCACTGGCTAAGGATATTCTCTAATACCATCACCAAACAAGGCAAAGTAAAATTAATAAACATGTATGCTTATGTATCATAAAATTTCGATCAGTGTCTAACTATACTGTTCCTTTTGGATCAAGACTGGAAGAGCATTGAGAATAAAACTGGTAAATTGAAAGTTGTATTTATTTCCAAATATATCTTCAATCTCTACTGAAAGATAAGAAACCAATAAAAAGATACATTCAGTGCCTGTAAACACATTACCAGCTATCATTATTCATTTACTTCTCCTTAAGTAAGGAGACTCCAAACAAACTTAAGTGATTTTTTTCTGTCCCCTTAGTGAATTTTAAAATTAATTTTCATTAGTACTAGAGGACAAAGAAGTCAAGAAGTTTTCATAGGCTCACCTACTGGTCATGAGATCAGATAAAATCAGAACAGGATCATCATACCCGCTACATCGTTGTGTATCTTCCTAGTCCAAATGCAGCTATTAAACTTGATGCACGACTCTCGAAGTTGAAATATTTGTTGTCTGTTTCTTTCTTCACTAATTGCTTTAGGTGCACTTTTGTGAGCACATTTTCTAAGTACTAAGTAGTAATAATAGTAATCCTGTGTAATTGGTCTTCATTCGAACCACTGCAAATAGCACTACCTGGTTCTTACTTTTGAAGTGCTTCATGAACTGTTAGCAGACAGGATTTCAAGCTATCAATCAGTTTAAAGAAATGCAGCCTCCCTTTCCAAACAACATAATAAAGGCCTGCAGTAAGCCAACAAAACTGCCAATAGATTTCAGGGAAAAAAGCACTTAAAAGTGAAAAACAAGTCTTGTCTGCTCACTAGACAAACTAGCACATCAAGTCTTAGTTTAAAGACAAGCAAGAAAGAAAGAGGGTAAAAAAATACTTATTTGGAGAGCGATTGCTTTTGCAGTCTGGGCAACTTAATGTTTTCAAATATTTTATAAATCTTCATTTGGGAGGAGAGCAAATTCTGAATAAATCAAAGAAATAATTTATTTATATTTCTGTTTATAAAAAACACTGACTTCTTTCTATTGGTGTTGAAAAAACACCCATGGAAATAAGGACTATATTTTGGAATATATTTTCTAGAAAACAATAATAGAATATTTTTTTCTAAATAGCTAGTTAGCTATCACTACATCACCACAAACAGCCATACAATATGTAATACAATGCTATTCAACCATACACTTTATTTAAAATAGAAATATCTCCATTAATTTCACCCAAAGAAAAGAATTATTCCAATGCTCTATTGAGTTAGAGAGTACTACTCCTATAAACTCAAAACAAAATTAGGTTTCACTCCTGCAATTCCCAAAAGACCTCCTAAGCTCTGAAAAAGCTTCCTCCTATTGATCAAATAGCACTAGGAGGACAGACAACATCAGAGTAACACATTTCTAGAGAGCTTTCTTCTCTGTGCTCTGCATTTTGATGACAGAAACCCATAGCAAAGTCCCTATTGACTTCAGATGGTGATCAGCTCTGCAGTCAATACAGACTGACCTGGGACAAGAGGAAGCCTTGCAAATCTCAATATGAAGGAAGTGCTTCCTTGGTGTCTTCAAAGGCATACCAGGTCAGAAAGTGCAATTCCTGGGAACTAAAATTTCAGATCAGAATGAATGGCATATACAAGCAGAATGCTGAATTATTCAACAGTCTCAAGCATGTGTCAACATAATACCCTGATTCAAAATTCTGAATAACACTAGAATGTGCAGTCATTCAGCACTACTTTCACTAACAAATTCATTGCCTAGAGGCCATGGATTTACAGAACTTAGTATGGTATGTTAGCACAGATTTATAGTCACACTTATAACCTCTAAGTCAGTGTTTTATTATCAAAATCTCTGTGGGAAGTGCTTATGGAGAATGCAAAAAGCATTTAAGTACTTCTTCTGGAAAAAAACCCCAACCCTGTGTATTGCTAAGGCGTAAACAATATTCAAACAACCCAAATTTAAATGAGATCATGTCCACGCATATCAGAGCTACAGTAGTATATCATAAAAAAACAAAAAGGACAAGTTATTTTATTTTCTAATTTCCTCTTTCTAAATGCTGATTGTTTCCCTAACTCACTGCCTTCAGCACCAAGCCTCAGCAGCTCTGTCAGCATGTTTATTGCTTCCATGATCATGCTGAGAAAAATTGGAGAGCTACAATTTTTTGAGAGAGATATTCTTGTTCATATGAATGAAAATTAAATGCCATCCTCCAAAAGAAATGGTTGTTGATGGCCAGTGTAATTCTTCAGTGCTTTCTGAATTGGCATGCACCATTTAGTTCCCTTTAATCTCTTCTTCCGTATTTTTTTCATTAGCTCAGCATGTCAAGGTGGACAGACAGCACTGCCCAAACATAATTCTTGTCAATCACTGCAATCCTATCTCTCTCAACCAAAAGAGGATGTTGCTGAATATTTAAAAGATCTCATTTTATCCTTGGATTGGGACAGCAATCCAAAAAACCACAAAGAGTTATGGTCAGTCTAAAAGAGATAAATAGTAAGAATGCTTTATGGGTAGGTAGGGATCTCTGTTACAACTATTCATGTAGTAAAATAGTCAGCCGTCCAAGACTCTAGGTTCTGAATGCCACTTCCAGAAGGGTCAGGATCCCACCTCTCATGGATTTATACTAAGCTGCAGTGATATTTGAAAACTTTACCCCCTTTGGTTTGTTCACGTATGATCTAGGGCCAGCATACAGCGTAGGCTCACGAATCGCAACTGGAAAAAAGCACTACTATGGTCAGAAAAATTGGCACGGGTTCATACAGGCTTGGTGCACATACCACTAATTTTTTGAAAACTGAGCTATTGCTCGCAAAGTAACATTTCTAATCTTCGTGTTTAAAAAATTAATTTGTGAAGTAAACCAAGTGTGAACTGGCATAGGCTCATTGTGACTACAAACAGCCTGAAAAATGCGGTTCTGAGAGGTAAGGAGCCTTACTGCTCTTTAGTGTAAAACCTGAGGCTTTAACAATTTCAGTGCTGATTTGTTAAGAGGCGAGGAAAAAGGAAGTGTTAACATATCAGCATGGCAACGGGATAAGAGGAAAAAAAGGGGAGAAGAATCTCACTGAAAAGGAAGGAGGAGGAAATAGAAAAAATTGAAAAGATAACCAGGAATTCAAGAGTAGTTATCATGATGTCAAAAAGGTAACACAACATCCATTGATTTGGTTTACTTGCCACCTGTTTGTCCTAGTCCCTCAGGGCAGAAAAAAAATCCCATCCACGAGCACAAAAGTAACTAATACATAAATGGCCATTAAAGAAAATATGTGAAAATGGTTATAAATATATGAATAAGTACAGTGAAACTCTTAGGAGAACATTTAGGTCTTCAACAAAACTCAAATTAGTTAATACATGTAAAGCCTGAAAAAAAAATTGCTTATAATACTTCACCATGTTTAGAAAGTCTATGATACCTTCTGCTTGGTGACAAGCTCACCTGAATGCCCTAAAAGTACTTAAACTGTCAACCCTCACTAGCCTTACTGGATTATTTTTTTTCAGAACCTCCCACTATTTCTGCGGTTGGACATTTTTCCCTGGTCTTCTAAACTTACGTGTGGTCACTTATTTGCTCATTTACTAGTATTGTTACACAGCTTAACTAGCACTTTTCCAATTCTAGAGGCCATGCCTTCACTTTGCTAGGCCAAACAACCCATAGGTTTTTTCATATTTGCTCATAAGAGATTGCACATTCACCTACGCCTGTGTAATACATAACTTCTTTAAGACATAACTCCTTTTTCTTAAACACTGCCTAATAAACACTCTTATACTAGAAAATAATGTAGTATGCTAGCAAGGAATCCTGGGATCTCATTGCCCCATTTCTTGAAAACATCCTTTTTCATGACTGTTGGCTCATACTTTTTCTGTTATCAAATGTTACACTAGATTCTTCTACTTTTTTGTCATTTCCAACTAAACAGCTTTCGGTTAATAATGAACTTTTTTATTACCATTCCCTAAGGATATGACCAAGCAGTCATATTACTAAATTTCGTCTCATACCTTGCAGACTATTACACAAGATGACACAGTACTTCATCCCTCTTTTTGATGATGATAACTAACTTTGTTTTATCAGCAAGCCTCATTAACACTCTTCTGCCAAGGACTGTAATGAAAATATTAAACTGGTCCCAAAAATAATATTAGTCCCAAGGCTGATCTCTGAACAACTCTACCTGTAACTTTCCTCCAAACTGACAATTTCCTTTTCAGAACAGGACAATACAATTTCCTCTTTAACCACCTTAAACTCTATACAGAATATATTTATAAAGAAATGCTTTGAATTATTTTCAAACATGTTACCTTTGGTTAGTCCATTTTATTGGTGAAGTTGAAGAACATTGATGTTTTTTGTTTACTTGTTCTGCAAAGTCAGACTCAACTTTCAGCCATTATCATAGAATCATAGAATTCTTACTTTATTCCAAGTTTTCCACACATCTGAGATCTAAAAACTGAGCTCAGAAAGTTAAAAAAATCTTTTTCCATTTCTGAAGACTTCTGAAGTCCGCGGCTTTTTTTCCATTTCTGAAGACTTCTGAAGTCTTCTGAAGTCCCTGGCTTTGCCACAGCAAATACGTCAGGCTTTATCCTTTGTTTAATATATAAATTCTAGTTATTTTGCATATTTGGTCTAATTACTTTCCATTGTATTTAAACTCATTCATTTGAATGTACAAATTTGACCTCTGATGTCTGAGACATTGTTATTTTGCAGCTGACATACTGGCCTCCTTCTGTTTATTCTTTATTTACAGTTAATTAATCTTTAATTATTGCAGCTGAAATATTTTCTAGAATCAGTTCTTCTGTATAACTCATTATTTATCAAAGTCATATCTGAATCCATCAACACCTTTTGTCTTTTAAGTGAATTTAAGAAATATTAGCTATTACGTCTGCAAATATCCAGACATACCTGACAATACATTTATTTTTTAATCTTCATTTGATAAATTTAATTTTCCTATCATTCTGTTATACTCAATCAAAACTACTTAACTAATAGCAGAAGGACAGAAGTTTGACCGATATACAAATCTGGCAAAACCCTCAACATTTTTTTTAGGGGAGTCTTTCTTATTGTCCTGGTTTGAGGTAAAACAGAACCAATTTTCCGTTCAGTGATACTTTTCCGTTGTCTCTTCTAACTAACTGCACTTCTGAAATTAATGGCATATTTTTCAGACAGTGTCTGCTTCCAGCAGATAAGGTCTGATACTTATAGATAATACCAAGGAATGGTACACAGAGAGGCTCTTGCTGATACTTATTGCTATAACAACCAAGGTCAGCTCACTTTGTTTTTTGCCCCATTGGAGGGTTGGAAGCGGAAAAGTGTAGAGGGGTCCCACCTGCAGGGAGGATCGGACAGGACAGGTGACCCAAAACTGACGAACAGGGTATTCCATCCCATCTGCATCATGCTCAGTATAAAAGCTGAGGGATCACAGGGTCAGCCCCTTTCTTCAAAGGCCAACATCCAAGGAGGATTCTGTCTGTTCGCTTGCCTTTGATCATGATTGCGAGTTCCTGAATCCAGTGCTGGAATCTAGTTCCCATCTGTTGCTGACTCCAGTCTCAGACTTTCCCAGTGCCAGTGGTGAGGAGATTCTCATCCTGGGAGCTCAATACTGGTTTTGTGTGTATTTTGTATATTTGTATATATTTCATTATTTTCTTATTGACATCATTATGTTTTCTTTTTGTTATTAATATTTCATTAAAGTAGTTTAGTTTCTTTTCAACCCATAATTCTTTATCTCTCTTATTCTTTCTTCCTTCTCTTCTGGGAAGGGAGAGAGAGGCTAAAGAGAGCATCTGTCATTCATTTAGTGGCCAGCCCAGCCCAGCCCTAACCACGGCACTTACTATACACGTCTTGAAGGAATTTTTGCAGAAATCCTTCTTTCTGTACTATTCTTACATCTTCCTTGTAATCTATTGCACCATAAACACTACACCCCTGCCTTCAATAGTAAATCTCTGGTCTTCCAAAGACTAATGTCCTGACATGTATTTCTTCTATTTCTTTTGTGACCAAACTCAAAAGATGACATACAGCCTTTTAATTAAATCCCACTAGGCATCTACTGCAATCAGTAGAAGGTCTATCTTAGTCCTTCATCTTCATCTTCAGATGTGTTTTCACCCCTTGTTAAATCTTTATTTCATGTACCTCCTCTTCCCCTCAAGCATTAAAGACTACAAATAGTGACCAAATTGTGATCTGTGCTACCTCTAAGCACCAAAGAACAAAGAGTTGCCAAACCACGTCATCCACATTTACCCTTCTCCAGGAGCTCCCTTTCTTTTTCATTAACTCCTGGCTTACTGTTTTTGTCCAATGTTTGCCACAGTTCTTGGTCTCCAGAATTATATTCCACTTTTCCTGGGAATTCCTTTGGTATTTCCTTCTGTTTTCCAGAGTGTCAGCTTTAGAAAAACAATAATTTTCTCATAAGAGTTACGAGATTCAAAATATTTGGGACAAAGCACACACAGACACAAAATACCAGCTTGATTCTCTGTCACAGAGAATTTGAAAAACCTCCAGGTCAGTCCAGGTCTCAGGGATTTTTTTATAAATGTAGACCGTGCCACCAGCCCTCCAGTCTTGTCCCCCTGCACAGTTTCTGGGCAGTAAAGCCTGGCTGGAGACCCCAGCCAGAGGGACAGTGTGTGCAGCTGACTGGGGAGACCACCAGGGAGAATCACTGAGAGAACACAGAAGGCATTGGGCAGGCAGAAAGAAAAATAAAAACAACTACTTACATTTAAAGGTCTTTTAAGGACTTCTGAAAACCTGTATCTGAGGTTTGCCATTGCCCCTGATGGTAAAAGCACAGAAAATTTGGTTGTCAGGATGACACTGTCAGCTATCACGTTGCCTCTTGTCGGGGCAGCGGCAGCAGGAACTTGTCAATGGCTGCTGGCTGTGAATTCAACATGAGCCACTCACCACCTCGTACTCCTTGGAAATAACTGATTTTCACCTGGGCAGCACAAGGAAATAACATACAACACACCTGTAAGAGGCAGTAGCTCCAACAAATGCTCACACTAGGGAGAGTACTGGTTACTGGTACTGACACCGTGCTTATGACTCCCATAAGTAGTAAATCAAGATATCTCCTTGCTCTTTTGAAGTGCAGGTGCAGAAAGAGGGTGCAGATGCCCAGGTCCTAGTGTTGCAGCAGCGTGGCGGTGCTGTGGGGCAGGGGCCAGGTGCAGCAGCCATTCCCCCCACCTTCATAGAGATGAAGGACCAAGAAAGTCCCATTACTGAGGGAGGAGTAGTCATGGAGCAGGGAGCGCAACACAGCAGATGGGTGATGAGCAGGTTCTGCTGCCACAGAGAACAAAGAGGAGTTTGCCAGGGTCATGGCAGAGAATCTGTGGAGCCCAGATGCAGAGCGGAAGGTGGTGAGGCAGCAAGGCGAGCCAGAGGCTGTGTTCACACTAGTGACAGCAAGTGGCCGTTGGGGTGGAGAAGGACAGAAGCACGTCCCTGCTTTACCTCCAGCTTCAGCAGAGGCATAGTGGTCTGGTCACTGGTTAGGGTGGGCAGCAGACACCAGGGCATTCATCAGGACCAGCTGAGTCTGAACTTAATGTCTACAAGAAAGAGGAAGGTCAGGAGACAACCGTAGGAAACTCCCCCCTGCATGGGCCGGAGACATCAATCTGCTGACCCCACCTGAAATCTCAGGACACCTGTTGGTTGCTGGTGACACTATTAATATATTTGTTTTTGATGACCATTTGATTAGCAGATGGGATGGAGTGCACTCCCAGCAGGCTTGCAGATCATAGCAGATTGTGGCAAGCAGTGAGGAGAGCTGCCATTCAGGGGGACTTTTTTAAATTTTTCTTGACCAGAAAATTGTATACAAGTTCCTCACTCTAAATGACAGTGCAGGACTAACAGTCCTAATTAACAAATCAGTTTAAGATGATTCTTGAATATTCTTTCTTGCTTACCATTTGAATTATTTGTATTGGAAGTCTATAAAGCTATATCAGGTCTAAAATAGAATGCTACCTACTGCCAGTTAAATGGTACCACTGGTATTTTGGAGGTTCAAGCCTCCAGGACAGTTTTAGCCACACATCATGCTAGGTAACCTTGAGGTAATCAACAGCCATCAAAGAGTCATAAATGTATTTGTCGAGGGTTAGGGTAGCAAATGAAGAATCATACATATTACTCTACCATTAAAAAAAAAAAAAAAACAAACACACCAAAAATGTATAGCTGCACAGTTGATGCAGTTTCACTTTGTCAGCTTTCCTTTGTCACCTCGAAAACAAGTCATTGAATACATTTTGTTAGGGAGAAAATAATTCTAAATCTAGCTTTGTGTGATGCCTGCTTCAAAGGGAGAAAAAAAACCCTGACATATATTTCATTCTTCATCAGAAAAGACACAAACAGAGGCAGAAAACCGCACATGTTAAATAAATGTCTGTTATAATGATGTTGCAATCATCATATGTCTCCATTTTCTTCTCACTCTGTATAATTAGACATAATTGCACGTACATACATTTGTGATTGAACTGCCAAATGGAAACATTTGCTGTTTGATTATCTTCCATGTTGCTGCATATAACATTTGAAATACTGCATTTTATCTGAACATTTTAAAATAGATTAACACATACTTCAAAACATCAAAGCTCAAAAGCTATTTTTTACAGTGTTTTTTTCATTGAAGTAAGGTTTTCAGTTCCTGTTTTGTATTGTTCATAACATTAAGTAGTGTCATCAGTTTGTTACTTCCCGCTAATGTGCTTGGTAGTGACCAATGTATAGGTAATAATATATATTTTAATTGAAGGAATATACAGTTACCATTGCTTAGCTCATATTTGCAAAACCCAAACATGCAAAAATTTTTGCTCATTAAACATACTTGAAGCTACAAGATAGACTTACACCATGAAAGCATTAAATATTAATTCTTCTGATTTTGATGCAGAGCAAAAAAACAAAAATACACTTAAACTTTTTAGCTAAACCACGCAACTAGTGGTTACAAGTCCACTGTTAGAATTCAGAGGTCCTTCTAACCTGACCTTCTGCTGAGCTTGCTGAAAATTTTGGGGTTTGCAGGTTGTGTATTATTTTTACTATGTCAGAAGTCATCAAATATATTTTCAACACAGCAGTAAAATGACTACAGAAGCCAAGTTGACCGTAGAAGTAAAGTACAGGGGATGGCCCAGTTACAACTATAACGGGTCTTGCAGGAGAGTACTCCCAATGGCACATTAAGTAGTTCATGCTGAATGATTTTCAGTGGCAATTATGGTCAGTGCTCAGCTTGAATAGTGCAATTCACTAGACTGTGTTACCCAAATGTCATTCCCCCACCCAAAACATACATTGTGAGGGGCATGAGCAAGTACCTCCCTTCTCTGCTTACAGTTGCCTCCAGTAACAAAGGAGAGAAGAGAGACAGCCCCATCTTACAGAAATTCAGTGGAAGGAAGAGTATATACCCTTTATGTGTGAGCAAGCAGGAACAAGGATTCAAATACATATGATGCAAGACCATTGACATAACTCTTACCACAGCTCTGAGCTTGGGCCCAATGGACACTGAGAGGTCTCTCTTAAAGCACCCAACTCTACTTACTGGACTGAGGATTTTAGATAAATTATAAAAGCTTAAACCTTTTGTTTATTTTAAAATCCATTTAATTGGATTATAATATCATTATGGTTTGCAATTCTCTAGGCACAGACACAGTCTTAAATTTTAACAAGGCTGTAGCCAACTTTCTGCTAATGAAGATGTTCTCTTTACAACAAAAACCTCAAAAAAAATGTGTATACATTCCAAGATTAGCTGATAATAGCTTCAAGAATTCTTCACTCCTAATCCTGCAATACCAAAAGCAAAATTTCCTAATCTCTCATGTTACTTTTTACTGAACCTTTGTATTGTTTTATCATTTCTGGAAGCTGTTCACAGTGACCCAGGTCCAGAGCCTGCACCCTGTTTCTGGGCAATATCTTCTTTTTTTTACTGTAATTACTTTCTGCTCCTTGATGTCTTCTTCCTGCCTTCAGCCCTCGTTCCTCACCAGCTTATTCCTGAGGGCTTCTTCCTTCCTTGGATTTTCACATTCGCTTCTTGGCTTTAACCAACCTCCTGATGGTATCTTTTTTCCTCTGTGTGTGGAGCTGTTGAAGAAAAAGACCTTGTGAGGCTGAAATAAATAGATAAACAGCCCTCCTATTACAAGCGGACATTTAGGAAACTAGGGTTTTTTCTCATTCATGCAGTAGCAGCCTAGCTAGGAGTCATGTTTTTCATGTAGTGCGCTTATGCTGCCCTCCATGCACAAAGTAGCAAAGTGAATAACTGACTTTTTTCCCCGCTTCTAAGATATAGAATCAAGCAGTAGAAAATAGCATGTGCATGAGAGAGGAAGGAGGGAAGTCATCGATTTAGCAAAAGAATCCTGCAAATCCTTCTCCTAACAGATCATTATTGAAATTGACTCCTTGAAAACAAGCCATAGCAGACCCCGTCTTAATCGGACAGGAACAGAGAGACCTTACACATATTCAGGTGTTCTAAAGTGATAAATCATGTTTAATGGCATCAAACACAAACATTTTCAGATCAGAGTAGGGCAGCATATCTTGAAGGGAAAAAGGAAAGTAACACCACACAGATGAGTTCCCAGGAAAGATAGGTACCAAAACCTGTACAGACCTCTACTGTGGGTGGCACATTTCCCTTCTTCCAGGGATCAACCTGTACTCATTTTGCTTGTGGAAAGTCAGCCTAAACATTCTGGATGTGGCATCATATACCAGTAGACCCCATACTGAGTGGCCAATAGGAAAGACTTTTGCCAAGTTAAATTAAGAAGTGCAATATATCTGAAGCAAAATGGTTAATGAAGCGGTAGGATAATGTGACCCCCTGCTAGCACTAATAAATTTGAAATCTCTACAGCCTATTTCATATAAAGATACACTGATCATAATTTGTCATCTTGTGAATGCTTTAATTTGAGCCACAGATTCATTACAGTTTTTTGAAAATTTAAATCAGCCTGGAGTACAGACCTTCTTCATAATAAGCACGAAAATCCAAAGGGATTTGATTATTACTAGATTTTGATGACACAGAGGCCCACAACTTAGTAATAAGAAGGCTGTGAGCTATTATTGGGTTTCTTTAACAAGATTAGGCCAGAGAACTCTTTGAACATGGACTTTTCTAAAGTACAGAAAGTAAGACAACTTCCCATCTCATTAGAAACATTTCCATCATGAGCAACACCACATCTAAACAACTCTTAAACACATCCAGGGATGGTGACCTCACTGGGCAGCCTATTCCAGTGTCTGACCACTCTTCTGTGAAGAATTTTTTCCTAATGTCCAGCCTAAACCTACCCTGCTGCAGCTTGAAGCCATTCCCTCTTGTTCTATCACTAATTACCTGTGAGAAGAGACCAGCACCAACCTCTCTACAGTGTCCTTTCAAGTAGTTGTAGAGAGTGATGAGGTCTCCCCTCAGCCTCCTCTTCCTCAAACTAAACAGTCCCAGCTCCTTCAATCACTCCTCATAAGATTTATTCTCCAGGCCCTTCATCAGCTTCATTGCCCTCCTCTGCACTCTCTCCAGCACCTCGATATCTCTCTCATATTGAGGTGCCCAGAACTGGACACAATACTCAAGGTGTGGCCTCACCAGTGTTCAGTACAGGGGGACAATCACCTCCCTCCTTCTGCTGGTCACGCTATTTCTAATACAAGCCAGGATGCCATTGGCTGTCTTGGCCACCTGGGCACACTGCTGGCTCATGTTCAGCCACTTGTCAATTAGAACCCCCAGGTCCTTTTCTGCCAGGCAGCTCTCCAGCCACACTTCCCCAAGCCTGTAGCGATGCATGGGGTTGTTGCGGCCCAAGTGCAGGACCCAGCACTTGGTGTTGCTGAAGCTCATACCATTTGTGTTGGCCCATCGATCCAATCTATTCAAGTCTGTAGAGCCTCCCTATCCTCATGCAGATCAACACTCCCGCTTAACTTGGTGTCATCTGTGAACTTACTGATGATACAGAAACATATAGAAACAAACGTTTTGAAAAAATATTTCCCAGCATTTAGAACCTGTGGGATTTGCTGCATTTCTAAATGTCTCCACAGCATTAATTTTATTAAACATTCCCATTTTATTCAGACACTTAATTCAACAATCAGACAGTGTGGATGGCTCCTCAGGAACTGTGAGGCACATCTGACTCCTGTGCACCTGCAAGCACTAGGCCCCATGTTGAGTGGCCACATCTGATGTTCCAGACAGAAAATAGGACATTCATCCTTCCACATCTGCCTTATATGCAACTGCAGGTCAAAAAAGATACAACCACTAAAACATGGATCAGCAGGAGAATTCACAACAGGACTTTGGACTGGAGCTGGAACGGCCATCTTTATTGTCATTTCAGAAATCTCGGAAGCAAAGCTGGACAAAAAATTTATAAGAATAATTCTGTCACACAGTTCTGTCTTCCTCAGTAACATGTGAATTCCACTGGAGCCTTTGAGCGAAACCAACCTCTGTAGCATCTGGTCTGGCCTGCGTGCCTCACCATCATTGCTTGGATCCTTGTAAGTTTCTCTTCTACCCCCCTGTTTTTTAAGAAAGTTTCAGTTCATGTTTCTGGTCTCCTGTTCCATTCATAAATTTAAACTTTGTCTCTAATAATAATGAATATGTTTACAGGTGTATTTGTATATATGTAGGGCTAGAGAGTGGAAAAAGTATTGCCTGTTTATTTCAGAGTAATTTTGAAAGATTTACAACTGACAAGACACACATATACAGCATTCTTTGTTGTAACCTGTGGTCTTTATTAATGGATGACGTTTGAAGAGCAGGAGTTGATGTGAAAATTCTAGGTAGAAATAGGACAATCTTCCTGAAGGACAAGCTTCAGAATCAAATCTGAACTTTACCTCTTCTTTTGAGGATGGAAGTCAGCATAAGATTACAGCGTGGTCCATTCTTTAGATATGACATACATCTGTTACCATTTACATTTTCCCGTAAGTGCAGTTTTTTCACAATATCCTCACTAAGGATTGTCTTTAAAACAGAAAAATAGCTATCATGACATCAGATTTTAGGTATCTGAAACATATGAAGAAGCCTTGGTTTCCAGACCATCCTAGGTCAAAGGATTCTGCAGTTCCGCAATGGAAAAAGCAGGTTGGTGTAAACTCTGTTGAGAATTTGATTGAGCACAGTCACATGTTGTACATGCTTTTATAAGGTTTCTTTTTTTAATAGGTAAGTAATCCACTTATGTACTTCCCTTTTTGTTTATCAATATCTAAATTAATCTGCCATTTTATTACTTTATAATTTGTTATTGTGACATTCAGATGAATGGGCATATATGAATGTAACAACTTGTCCTCATGAAAAGTCAAATTTTATACAAGTACCTTTAAAAGTTCAGCTGAAAGTGCTTAAATTCCTATACTCTAAACCTGACAAATTTAGCTTTCTAATCCCCAGTTTACCATCTCTGATCAATGATTCCAGCATTACTTTAAGAAACCTTTTGAGTAAACAGTTAGTAGGATATTTTTTTTCTGTTTTCCTCCTTCCCTCACATTTTCTCTGTGCACTTAAGTATTTTGTTGTTGTTTACCATTTATTTCACAGCTGGCAGATGTCTGGACAAAATTGCCCCATATAATCGCTGTTTACATGCAAGAAAAAACAAAGTCTCAAACACTGTTTGTCTCCTTGTATCTGAATATAGTACCAACACGATATACTAATCAATATTCTAAGTGTTCATCTTTCAGACAATGCCTCACAGCATACATTGCGTGTTTTAAAGACAATATTGGTTTATACAATTAACTTCAAAAGGTTCTCCTGTGTGAAGGGCAGCAAAATATAGGCCATTTGATAGCAATTTCAGCATCCAGTTAATCGTGTGGATTACATAATAAGAAAAAACATGAAGGTGTGAACCCCATGTGAACAGAAGACCTTTTGGTCAAGACAAAGCATGATAATGGAACCTCTAGTTTCCCGGCAGTACTCCTGCAGGTTAAAAATTAAGATGAATGTAGCAGAAATTAAATAAAGTTTCAGGTAATTTTGTACTAAGAATTTTGGTAAATTTGGGACATTCCTCTCCTTTAGGCGATTTATATATTGCAGTGCAGACACTGTACTGGTACGAAAGAAAAAGCAATCTCGTATACCAAGAAAGGAAAGTTGCCAAAAGGAAGCCAGTACTCAAGTGGAAATACTACTTAAACAAAAATATCTCATGAAAAGCACATTGACAGTGTCAAGACCTAAAATGGCAGAACTATTATGAACACCAGGGCATAATATACAAGAGTATGTTACATTTTGCAGTATAAAAATAATGCAAAGAGGTGATGTGCACCCCATTGTAACTTTTGTACACTTTTCGTACACACAGGTTCCATTTTAGTGAAACACTCAATTATTTCTTTAAGATTCCTGTTCTCAAAGTTATATACATTTTGAAGTATTTTGCTGAATCTGGAGTTGATGTAACTGAAAGTTTTACAGCATTTTCAGTTTAGAAATGATTGGTGTGGTCTGCTGGGAAAACTATGATCTCATTAATGCTCTTGTTTCTCTTCCAAAGGTATTACTGTTTCTAATGTGCTCCGGCTGTATTAAGTTCTACGTAAATGTTGTGTTATTATTACTACATTATTAATATATTTCAGCCACACAAGGAACTCCCAAATACCTGAAACAGACACAAGCAATATACAACACCCCGCCAACAACTCCTGGTTTAAACCAACAGGGAGTAAGGAGAGTATTTCTAATTCTGTATTAAAAGTACTTATCTCACAGAACACTTAAAAATTGTAAAAACGTTCCAAGCTTCCTCTTGGTGAAAAGTGCATGTGCGTCTTCCTCCTTGCAACACCCCAAATGACAGAGCAGGAACTGAGTCATCTCTTGGATTAAAACGGTCTTCTGAACACTTACAATGTTCAGAAGGTAAACTTCTGAATGTTAGTATAGCAGTCTTCAATAGTATGAAATACCTCGATTAAAATTTCTCTGCACATCATGCCCCTCCATGTTACCCCAACAGATCCCTCGTAGGCACTGAGGGCAGCTGCTCTGGAGCCGGCCCGACCTCCAGTGGAGCAGCAGCTCTGGGCGCACAGGGGATTTTCCTGAGGCAAGGAAATGCCAGAGCAACGGAGAGACCCTCCAGGAGACGCTGATAAAGCCTGGTCATTGCCAGAGCAACCACGATATTCCTCACACACAAACCCTTATAAAAACCAGCCTGGCGAGTGCAAGTGACCAGGAGCACAACCAACAGAGCAGGCAAACAGGGTGTGGCATCACCCAGGTCCTGAGGCAGCAGTTCACACAGGAGGGCACTCAGAGAGGACACCTCTTTGAAGGAGGGGCATTCCACTTGACGAGTAGTAGACTTGGAGGACACATAACCCAGCAACTGGGCACCATTCTGTGGCCATCTGCACAGGTCAAAGGTGCTGATCCTACCTGACCCTCAAGGCAGAATGGTGGGGACTCACCTGAGAGCAAAGGCTGCGGGTCCAGCTGGTGGGTCTGCACCGTCCACCCCAGCGGTGGCCAATGCCTACACACAGATGGAGCTGCTGAAGAGAGAGGCTGCAGTGCAGACCTCAGGCTGCAGGAGGTGCCTCGACCTTTCTCCTGGGGCAGGGATAGGCAGCAGACCTGCATGCAAAATGTGTGCGCAGGACCTCCTGCTACAGACGGCGGAGCTACAGGAGGCAGTGAGGAGGGATAAAGCCTGGAGGAAAGGGGGGCCCAAGAGAGCTGATTAATATTCAAAGATCACCTCCAAGCTAAATGATCTTTAAGGTCCCTGCCAAATCTATGATTCTATGATGATTCTAAGAGAGACCTGCCTTCAAAGAAAATCTGAAACATGAACTTTAAATGCTGAAGGTACTGGCCAGTTAATTTTCTTTGAAATGCAAAGTCAAGCAGAATGAATGCTGTATGTCTTGGAAGAATCTTACTATGCCAGGATTTCATTAATCACTTTTAAAGATTCACGGACCTATGTTTGATTTCCTTGATTCCTATAAAATTAAACTATTCCATCAGGAAGAAGTTGTATCAGTTTAACTTTTAGTGGAATACGACTTCAGTCTTCTTACAGAAGCTGTACATGTTAGAACCTATGATTGACAAAACATATGCTACCAGCTTGGATTGCTATAATAGTTGCTGAATGTCATGTATATCACTCTTGAATTACTGCTTGAGAAACAAAAGTACTATGTATTTTTTGCTCTCCTGGAAGGAGTTGGAAGCCTGACACAAACCTACTTCATCCTTAGTTGTGAGTTTGCCCACCCATCAGCACCTTTTCATGGCACTTTTTGGTTCCTACCCCAGCAGTGATACATTCTGATAAGAGGTAACACAGAAATTTATTACCATGATAGTGGTCAGACACTGGAATACGTGGCCTAGAGAAATTACGGTACCCCATTCCTAAAAATGCTTAAAAATCAAAAAGACCAGGTCCTGTGCAACCTATTGTAGCTTTGAGAGCCATGGTCTAAGCTAGTGGTCAGACCAGAGAACCCCCAGAAGTCACATCCAGTCTAATTTATTTTATAAGTCTGCAACAGTTGTCTATACCCAAAGCTAAAAAGCCCCTTCAGAAAAAAAGTTTACATTTGGTGGGTTTTTTCCCATGTCTTTGTTATTTGTAAGGCCTTTGGTGTATTTTTATTTAATTCCCCACCTTTGAAAACAAACTCATAGTATACCACAAGGGCATTATAAAAGTTTTGTAGACCGTATTGTGCTAACCTAAACATAACCTTATCCATGCAAGAAACATCCATAGATGTATACATACACTTATATGGTTTCATGAAAGGAAGAGGAGAGAAATACTAAACATATAAATGATCAAGAAAAAAACATGTCACTGAAGTCCAAAAACATCTTCAGACCTCACAAATTGATAATATTAGTTATACACAAAACTCATGTCTTTGATCTAGAAATATGACAAAATTATAATGTTTATCTTCTCTGCTAATAGTTTACTCTTAGCAAGAAAAAAAGCTCACATATAAAATTCTTGTTACTAGAAAAAGCACAAGGTGCATTAAACACAGCCTAACTACATTCATTTTTAGAAATGCTTTGTATGTATTTTACAGATTTTTATGGCATATATAGTTGATTTGATTTCTCAGATACAAAGGATATTAAAACAATGCATTCTTCCTGATTTACAGTATGTATTTTGAATCTGGAGCGTTTCCATATAAACAGATTTCTGGGCCTGAACTGGGTCCTGCGAAAGTCAGTGTGCCTCTGAGCAGGTGCAGAGCCTGCCCACACAGAAAAGCCTGAAGGTAATGATTTGAATCACACGTGCTTACATTATAGCATCAGAGCCTTATTTTCAAACCAAGATGAAACTACATTTGATTCTGACAATATGAAATATATCAGCCTTTTAAGGTCCACAGGCCACCTGCTGTGCTTGTTGGTGATGTAAGGCCCTCATTCATTAATGAATACGTGAAGAGTTATAAGTTTAACTTTAATGCTGCTTTACAGTTTCAGGACTTTCACTGTCCCGTTTTTTTAGCCAAAACTCTGTCTTTATTTTAAGAACTGCAACATGACAGCACATTCCTTTATTCACTTAACAATTAAACTAGCTTTGGATTTAACTTAAGTGGAAGCTTTTTCCTTAATGGAAAATTTATTATAACTTTGTCAAGATCATGACAGAGCAATTGCATTTATCTGTATATATTAGACCTAGCAAAATATCTATGGAAACTACATCTCAGTTACTGTGGCTCTTTTCCTTTACTGATATCAGTCACTGCCCTCTGTATTTCTGTCTCACTTTTCCCCATGCTGTGAAAAGGAAAAAGCAGATCTTGAACTCAATGCAAACCCCTCCTTTCCCCAAATTAATCCTCAAGCCTACTCTTTTGATAGCATTGGGAACAGATCTCTATTAAGAGCAGCAACAGTGACACCCAACGGTCACCTGCGAATTATACTTCAATACGCTTCGAGGGAACATGAGGTACATGTTGTCTACCCCTGAAAGTGAACAGCTCAAAGTAGTGGTTTGAAGTGAATTCCACCTGTATGTATTCCTCATTATGACCCCACGGCAAACATGGTATTTTAAGGTCATTTTAGTTAATCTTTCATTTGGATAAATCACCAGTAACAAATACAAACTACTAGCAAAGGAAAAGAGCAGCTTAGGGATCTCATCATACTCTGGAAAAATCATTAATTTATAAGACCATGAGCTGGGACCGTTTTCCTAGAGAACACAGAAATACAGATGTCATAGGTCAAACTTGCTTAAAACTTTAATGACTTCAATGATTTCCGTAAGTGCTGGATGAGCCAGCTGTTCAGATTTCCTTGGACTGCTCCACACAATTTCAAAGAACAGGATTGTAAAAGTACAAAAGTAATTACAACTTTTCCTTCACAGTCTTATCTTGAGGGACTAAATTCTGTATGGAGAAGCAAGTACTTGGAATAACACATGATTCCCACCCTAAAAATTCTCCTACAAATATTAAACATTGTCACTTATGAATGTACCCTGACCAACTCCTAGAACATTTATAGACTAAGACAAAGTATCTATTAAAAGTTACTTATTAATCATCAATGAATCTTCTACTACAGATCAACATATATGGGTTGCCACTCCAGAGACCAAAGACTGGGGCTGGAGGTGGGATAACGCTTCTTTTTTTCCTAATCAGACCTTTTTTGCCAGTAGTTTGGAATTATTTCTAATAGAAGTCAATAGTTGGTGATGAAAAGACAGAGATCCAAGCAGAGCAAACCTAGAGGAATATGCACAGGAAAATAAAACATGAGACCTAGAGTCTCTTCTTCCTGTCACAAACACAGACATTCAGATGAATAAATTTTAAAAATATGCATTTTTTATGATGCAGGTCTTATTTTCATAATGCAGGGAAAGAAGGTCTTAATTTTATTTTTTTTTTACATTTAAAATTGCGAACACATTCCAAGTGTGTAAACTGACAGGAAATTTGGAGTTGGAAGAGGTGGGATTTTTTCATAATTAAGTATTATGAAACAACATAGGGACTGCTACACCGCACTGAAAGGTAAGGCATAGCTTCAAATCCTTAGATTCTTCCCAGATATTGTTCAAAAGACCATTTTTTAAAAAACTGATATAAATTGCATGATGATCCCTTCTGTTTTTAACATGCAAAACACAGTCAACGGATTTTCATTCAGTGATTTCTGTAGCAAGATGAATCTCAGCACCCACCAATAACTACTGAGCTATATGAAGATGAATAGTGTGGCTGTATTTTGAAATCCCGGACAATGTAGCAATGGAATTATTGAAGTTAATACTCAAAGAATGAATTCAAATCTGAATACTGGTTTTCAACTATATCACCATTTAAGTAGGTATATAACAGCATCCTCACTTGTCAATGAGTGCATTCTTTCAAATTTATTATTTCTGCCCAAATAATCAATTTTGTATTTTTTCTTTTATATCATGTACACATATTAGAATGAATACTTAGTTAAAACTTTCCATAAGATGAGGCTTTTAGTAATTGTATTCCAGACTTCACATACAGTGTCATTTGCATCAGTTTCTTCATGCATTCAGAGTCCACACTCAGCAATATTGCTCTTCCCTTACTCTGTCAGCTACCCATTACTTCTAGTTAAGATATTTCTCTGAAGCAATATGTTATAAGGAAGAGCATACTCAATGTGAATCTTCAGAACAGACCACACAAACCTGCGGACTGGATCCATCCTCCCTGTGATAACTCCAGTCCTGCTTTCACTAGTGCAGAAGGCATTTCAGTCTTCTTTTGTTATAGCTACAGAGGTTCATAACAAAATGTATCCACATTCTATCCAGACCTGTAACCTGTTTAATGTTTATGCATTATAAAGTATTTCTGCACCTGTAACACGTTTTAAAACATGGAATTTAATGGGGAAGAAAAAAAAAGACTGAAAATTCCAGGCAACATCATACTAAATTAATCATTAAAAGTAAATTGTTTTTTAAGAACAACTTAAATTTACACAAATAACTTAAATTAACACAAAATTAATGGTTTTAGAAAAAAACTAAAATGGAATTTATGAGTTGTGATAAATCAATGCAAACATCATGAATACTATCTTTTTTTTTCTTACCGACACAAGCAAGCCATGCTCATCCCTTGTGATAATTCTGACCCTGATCAATAAATTAAACATCAAATGCTGAGGGCTACCCACCACCTTTCCTCTTCTGATTAGCTGTGCCAAACAAGATTCTTCTGGGGAGAGACATTTCGTGTTAGTGCACAAATTGATAAGTAAAATGGTCAGTAGCAGATCAAATTCAAACTGGCTTTGTAGTACCACGTCAAGATTAACACTGAAGCTGGACAGAAGGAAGACAACTATTTCTGACACCAGAGGACTGAAATTTGCAGGAATTTCACACCACTAAAAGCAGCAGGGAACTATCATCAGTCCAAAACCACTTACACTATCCACCAGGTACAGAAAATCCATACAGACTAAGTCCTGTCCACCCAGTAGACTGTCTGCACCAGTATGGGAGATATGAAGGCTTATAAGGAGGATTTATTCCCTCAACTTTACCGACATGACCTGGTGGCCATCTTCACTCCCACATACTGGAGGGAACAAAGCCATGAAGTTGCACAGTCCTAAGGTAGGGTAGAGCTGAGCTCATATCTTTAGACCGATGGTTGCACAGTGAAGGTATTATTCCCCACCTCCTCTGTGAGGTGTCTTTCTCCACTTTCTTATAAACCTTGTAGACTTCAACCAGCTCAAATGTTTCTGCAGCTGACATATTCCGGGTGCTCTCATGATATCACAGAGGCAAGGTTAACTTGGTGTTTTTTTCCTGTAAGCCCATAACAGTTTCTTTTTTGTTGTCTTGTGAAATTGTTTCACCTTGTTTTTCTCACATCTTCACAAGTTAAGAGATAGACAATAAAGATCTAGAATATCCCCTCAACAAAACATATACTACCGTTAGTGCTGATACCGATTATAAACCTGATTAGCAAGATTTTCAAATGGCAGAAATTGTATTAAAGTCACAATAAAATATGTAATGCCACATATGTGAATAAAGTCTAAATTAAATTTAAGAAAATGTACTTCAGCAGGAGGAGAAACTCCATATTGACATTTTCCAGCATCCTTCATCTTGTTATGAGGTAAATAGCAATGAATCTTTCAGCACAACAGAAAAATTTCTTCTGGCTTCAACTGGCCTTTTTCTCCACTTGGTAACTACAGTAGTAGAGCCATTGAAAAAAAAAAAAAAAGAAAAAACTGAATTGCCCTCAATTTCTACCAGAATAAACATTCAAAATATAAAGATATTCTTAAGTTTAAACATGGTGCTATGGTGCTTAGGTTATGTCAACAGCTATAATTTAAAGACCTTTGCTATTGTAAATTTTAGCCATTCATTTTTGCATTTTTTTAGTAATTGGATCTAGATTTTTTTTTAATTATTGTTGCTACTGTTACAGTGATCAAAAAGTAAAGTACATGTGGTTAAGTAACTTGTTTACGGTCAGGTAATGAGTCAAGGTTCATATATATAGGGACTGCCAGTCCAAAGTACTGCTAAGCACTTAACTGGGACTTGAGTAAGCAACACTTAAGTCGAGAAAAAAAAAAGAATGCTGGTTCATTCATGATGGTGCCAGTTATCAAGACTATGTAACTCCATAGAAGTACACTACTGTGGGAGGTACATTACTGGAAGCATGCACAGTCAGTAATTATTTGAATGCTACATTAAGTTAACTGTAGCACAGACATCACACCAACAAGAAGAAAATATAACACTGAAGGAATTAACACTGAACAAAACTTAAGTCAGCAAGTATTAATTTAATCTTGTACACTTCTCAGAAGATCTTCAAATTAATGAAAGTTTGTTTATCTAAAACAGATTCCAAAAGTCACTGAAGTACATTTCCTTGAATCTCTTTCTTGGCAATAGACCTACTAGTATTTGAAGTAGATTCTGACATATAAAATCATCTCTGTGTTATAACACATTATGAATTCCTGTTTGTAATATCTATGGCTTCGATATCCCATAACGACTTCTCTGTATGCCTGGATATTTTTTTACACTTTGCTATTGATACTTGTAAATATGATGTTGATAGCCTCTGATGGGGTAACCAAAGTTGATGACATCTGTTGGGGGGAAAGACTAAGCAAAATAGTCCCCATTAACCTAGAAAAGAGATGACTGAGGAAAGTTAAGACACATGCGTAAAACCATGAATGGCATGTAGAAAGTGAATAACAAATGCCTGTTCAGTATTTTTATGGACTATCCATCTTTTATTCTTGAAAAAAATGAAAATCCACTGAAGTTTAAATCACAAGATGCATAATCTTAGATCCTACTCATTGTAATAATTTTACAGCAACAGAATCTGTGGGGCCTAGACCCCAAACAGTAAAGCTTATCATGTTTTATGTGTGTTTCAGCTGCCATAACACTGAACACAAGGGAAAGTCAAAAAGGACAAGCTTATACTCTAAATCTAAAAAACTGTGTTATCATGAGGTTAATTAGAGGTTTCAGAAACTCGAAGTGTGACAATTTTAAGCCAGAGTTTACATTAACTGTGTGGTCGATTTATGTACTAAATTGGTTTATTAGCCAGTTGTGAGGTAATAGAAACAAAAATATGACAGGTTTGCATGGTACTTTTTGAATTAGGACAGGAAAATATATATATCAAATATGGGTTACTAGATAGGAAATTTGCTTATCATTAACTTTTCTTTACTGCCCTTTCCCAGGCTAATTAAGGAACAATTTTTCAAATTAAAATTTTGGAAACAGACCTTAGAGCATCATCACAAACCTCATTTCTGTTACTGAGATGAAAAGAGTCATATTATGCATCAATCTTTTGTTGCACTTTTGTTGCACTTTTATTCATCTGTGTGCTTTAATGAGTGCATAAAGTACATCATCTTCTCGCCAAGTTCTGTAAATAAAGATCATAAAGTTTATTATTGCTTAACGTATATTTCACTAGCTGGAAAACAAACTCTAGTTGCAAGGCCACAAATATTGGCATACTTCCATTCTTTCTCTTTACATTGGCCTGTATTCATTATTATTTAGTTGCTTCAGCCTTGTTGAAAAATGTGCCACTGCACCAAGGAAAAATAAATTGCCTGTTCGCTGCAAGTCCTGTTTGCTTTCAGAAAAAATGGCAGCAAAATGGAGCTCTTTGATGTAGCAAATACAAGCACTCTCCAAGTCGCAGACAGTCTTCCCTCACAAAATGGGTCAGACTATTAAAGAACACATCTGAGCTAATTAAAAAAATGGTAAGCCTTGTTCTGTTAATTAAAACATATTTTATTTAAGTGGGCAACTTTGACCTCCAATGTGCTCTGGGAGTTGACTCGTTTTCAAAGACAATGTAGAACTATCTCAGTCCCAGTGAAAAGGTAGCTGAAACTTACAGCCATCATATTTTTAGATGACTGGTTTTACCATCAGTATGTCTTCCTCTGGGGGCGGGGAAGGGAAGCATGCATATTTGAGTATTTTAATCCTAAAGGACTCAATTTTTGCAGCAAACTTCCCTGAAAAACAGGACATTGTTTCATGTTGTAGGGTCAGAACAAGGGATTGGGAGGAGACCTGTCAATACAATTGAAGATAGTATCTGCTCTCCATCGATATTTTCTAAGAGATATTTTCCATATCCCTTAAATGATCCTTTGTCAATATCCAGGAAGTTTGAATGATGAATGCGAGGTTCAGCTCCAGATGAGACAAGACTCCACGCTCCGCAAATCTTTGGCATCCTTGTTGCAACCATTTGGTTGCACTCTGTGCCGTAATTCATTTTCATGTCAGTGAAATACCCATCCCAAAGATCTGTGCAAAAATGAAAACAATAGGATCCTACTTGTCCAGATGGCCTCTCTCAACAGCAGCAACACCCAGTCCTGAGGTACTAGAACTTCAAATATCAGGACTATCTTCTGCTAGCTGCTCTGGAGGGGTGCAACATACAAACCCTGATCTCTTCAGAGTCCAGACCCTACTAGTCCCCAGGAAGGATGTGAAAACACCTACTGATGAAGAGGACATCACACAGGGCAAGACTCAAGAGCCACCAAGTGGTCAGGGATTCACCAGAACTTTCCCCTAGAGGGGAGAATAAAGCCCCCTTTCTGGCATATATCAGAACATTGCTTGATATTTGAGGGCACTTTATCCAAACGAAAAACACTCCATAAAACATCATACAAATTTCAATGAATCATCATGATTGTGTGGGAAAATTCTGTATCCATGTTCTCCCATGATTTCCCTGCAAGTAATGCCACTCTTGGTAATCAAATGTGTGTATCGTTGGCAGGTGGAAGGGTGTCGTTTTATTTCGTTTTTCCTTAACTCCCGGCACTGATTGGATGATTTCCTGATATATGCTGCTGCAGGAAGAGGATACATAGCAATACTAAAAAGCATGCCAGCGGTCCTCACTTAGTACCTCATAGAAGCTGACACAGAGATAATAGAATCAATTTTCTTATACATGAAGGAGAATCTCAGTTGCTCTGCTAACCTGCGTATCTCGGCTCCTTAGTCATTACAAAGACAGTGAAAAGACGTCACCACTTCTTCCCAAAACCCTTCAGAAAGTTCATGTTTAAGGAGGCTGAGAATCTGATGCAGGAATTCAGACATGTAATCCATTACTTAAACATATGAAGAAGTTATTATGGTTCTGCTACTGTTTTAGAAGAGAGTCCTATAGTCACAGCTGTGATCTGCCAGCCATAACATCTGTAACCTATAGATTTCTAACATGAATGAGGCAGTAATTACTTTTTAGATGGCAGTGGGGTCTTTAAAATCTGTAAAATGCAATTATTGGTGCTACAGCCTAAGTAGTTGTATATTATTGAACATACATTATAGCCAACTGCGATAAGTACTTATGTTGTAAAGAAGTTTATAGAGTTCAGTAAAGTTGTAAGCAGAAGCACAATAATGACTGTGTATTGAGATAGCCTAAATGGACTGCTTGGACCAAAGCCAGCTGCCAGCAGGCTATCTTTCAGTGCTATCTATTAGAGTCAGCTTCATTATTGCTTTTCTGTTTACTGCCACAGGAGAGAATACATAGTAATTTACAGATCCATACCTTCATTCAATTATCTGCGCAATCTAGCTTCACTTGAGATTCTCCTGTGCTTTAAACTAGTGCATCACACTGTTATGATTAGCTGCTTAAAAACTTACTTGTTGCGTTCATAAATCCAGCCCACAATCAGCATCTGCTTATCAAAAAAAAAAAAAAAAAGACAAAAAGACCAAGGTTTGGTAGTTCTGTATTAATATTTCTCCCAACACATACTTTCCCACTTTAATTACAAAGTCTTTGGATCATTTCAAGTTGATAAATGAAACTACTACTAACAAAAGATTGTTTAGACTCTGCTGAAGCTCTCTTATTTACTTAGCAGATATTTCAGCACCAATTAATCTCAAGGACTGTTCAGTGCTTTAAATTCAGTGGTTTATATGATCCCTGGATATAACTACCATGTCAGCTTGTTAGGTCCTGCGGTACATTCAAGAGAGCCACTGCTGACACACTAATGTAAGATCAGTATCATCTTCATATACCTATTTCTATTTCAGTAGGAGGTATTTCAACATACACTGTTGGCTGCGAAGCTCAAACTTCTTACTTCTTTAAAAAACTCCAGAAGATCCTACTAGAAAAGAGAAGCAGATAGCTAGTCACCGGTTGATAAGGAGGAATATAGGAATCTACCTACCTCTAAATATAAAAATATCTGTTCATAACACTTCTTTATTTATTTACATTTTAGTATATGCAAAGAGATAACCTTGTATGTCCCATCCAGACATTAGACACTTTCGATGTTTATAGCCAAGTAGTGAATTGGCTTACACTACTTACACACTTACAAACTTACAAAATTACAAACACACTTACAAACATACAAACTATACACCATTAACTTTTTTTCAATGAATTTACTTCTATGCATTTCATAAGAAGATTTCAGCCCCTTCAGGTAGTCATAGTTACTCTAAAAAGTCAGTTCCTCAATAATCTCTGCGAAAATCGTTTCAGCATGTAAATTATGGACAAGCCATTAACTATGAATATTCACTCTATTGGTTTTGACTGAACATGAAAATGTCATTATAAGATTTTCCTTATTACAGAGCTGCAAAACAAATGTGCCACAGCTTTTCTTCCCACAGCACATATGCCAGTGACTGCGCTACTATTGACTGAAGAGGGGAAGTTCAGGCTGCTTTGCAAATCTTTTCCTAAATACAAAATACTAAAGACTTAGTTCCAATTATTTAAGAGTTAATAAGGGAATTTTATCTCCACTTGCTATGTCACACTTTGAACTAGTAGTCCTACTACGACATTAATATTGCTGGAGATACTACGGGATTACTTATAGCAGGTGAATATCTAAAGTCTTATAACGCTGGCAGTCCATTCCAGTGCTGCAGTCATAATCTACTCAACAAAATGCAACTGAAAGCAGATCAAAGTTTCCCTACGAAAAAAAGAAAGGTACTTGTATTTCACTAATTATTTTATTCCAAAATCTTGGAAATTGTTATTGATAAATGACAGGGGGCCTGCAGGAAGGATAGGGAGGGACTCTTTATCAGGGAGTGTAATGATAGGACACAGGGTAGTGGCTTCAAACTGAAAGAGGGGAGATTTAGATTGGATATCAGGAAGAAATTCTTTATGGTGAGGGTGCTGAGGCACTGGAACAGGTTGCCCAGGGAAGCTGTCAATGCCCCATCCCAGGAAGTTTCAAGGCCAGGCTGGATGAGGCTTTGAGCAGCCTGGTCTGTTGGGAGGTGTCCCTGCCCACCACAATGGGGTTGGAACTAGAAGGTCTTTAAGGTCCCTTCCAACCTGAACCATTCTGTGATTCTGTGATCATGTCATTGAAAACAAAAAGTGTATGTTGGGAGGAAGCTAACATTTAGATTTAGAAGTGTAAAGCCCCGTATAAAATGTATCCATTAACTTAATGCACAAAGTGCCAAAATTCCAAGCTCCCAGTACATATCCACATGTATTTGAACTTTATAAGTAGTGTCATTGCAGAAAATAACAAAAAAAATTCTGCACAACCCTGAGTATCACAACATGTTCTTATATAGCGTACATGACTGACACCTTTTACAGAAGTATGTCTGGCAGTGCCATTTTAGTGCTTACTTATTAAATTTCATGCTATGCAAAAAGACCAAGCACCAGCTCTGTTGGATAAATTGCACTATATTACTTAGCTAAAGTGGTTTTAGAGAATTAACTGTCATTGCTGGGTTTTGCATTGTTGTTTTAGGGTCTTATCTCCACAACTCTGATATATTCAGCATGAACATGAAACTAGTCAAGTTTATAAAATGTTTAAAATATTAAACATAATATAGTCATTTTATGTCCAAAACCAAGTAAAAATAAATCTAAACAGGTAACACTAACACTAGAATTGAGGTCAAGCCATCTGACAAGCCATAATTAATTTTATACCCTTAAAGTACTGTTTATAATACTACTCTCTGCAGTTAGGCAAGCAGCACCCCCTAGTTAATAAAACATACAGTAATCTCTGTCAGTTACACACCAATAACTCCAAAATCTAAAGTACATGAACAGATTTCACATGGAAAAGACAGTCACTTTTAAGAGAAATCCCAGTAACTACCCATAGCCAAATGATCAATTACCCACCTTCAAACAAGCTTAATCTTTAAAATGATGGATAAAATGAAACCTAAGTCTGTATTTACCAACTGTATTTTTATCATTCACAGTGGAATAGAAATATGAATTTTATATGAGTACATCAGTAAGATTGAAATGTCTCAGCAGTAGTAAGTACCTATCCCAAAAAAGGTTTAATCCTTGCATTTGCATAACATCTCTGCCTTACCAGGGACACCTCAGTGAGAATAACTGTTTAGTCCACAGAGGATGAACAAAAATACTTTAAAATATGTGTATACACAAAGATCTGGGGGTTTGGGTTGATGGCAAGTTGAATAGGGGTCAACAGTGTGCCCTAGCAGCCAAATGGGCCAACCATGTCCTGGGTTGCATCAAGGACAGCATAGCTAGCCAGTCAAGGGAGGTGTTTGTCCCACTCCACACTGCACTGGTGTAGCCCCATCTTGAGTACTGTATACAGTTTTGGGCACCTCAGTACAAGAAGGACATCAAATTATTAGAGTGTGTCCAGAGAAGGCAAACCAAGATGGTGAAAGATCTTGAGGGCAAGACTTATGAGGAGCAGCTGAGGTCAATTGGCTTGTTCAGCTTGGAGAAGGGAAAGCTGAGGGGTGACCTCATCACAGTCTACAACTTCCTCAAGGAGAGCAGCAGAGTGAGAGGTGCTCCCAGAGGTGATCCCAGCAGAGGGAGGGAGACAGTGAAAGGACACGAGGAAATGGTATGAAGCTGTGTAAGGGGAAGTTCATATCGGACATTAGGAAACATTTCTTTAATGGGAGGGTAGTTGGTCACTGAAACAGGGTCCCCAAGGAAGTATTCGTGGCACAAAGCCTGTCAGAGTTCAAGGAGCATCTGGATTACACTCTTAGTCATATGGTTTAGCTTTAAGAAGTCCTAAAAGGATCACAGAGTTGGACTTCATGATACTTATGGGGCCTTTCCAACTCGAGATAGTCTATGATTCTATGCATTTTGAGGGGTGTTGCAAGCAGGAAAAGGGAGGTGACTCTATCCTCTCAACTCAGTCCTGGTGAGACATGGGTCTCACCGGGGTCTCACTCTATGGGTGCTGCATACAGGTCTGGGTGGCCATGTGCAAGATAGACATAGACATACTGGAGCAAGTTCAGCAAAGGTACACAAAGACGATGAAAGTTCTGTGAAGCTTCTGTCATATGGGAAAATGATGTTCAGCCTTGAGAAGAGAAAGCTCAAATTCTCAATGGGTGCCAATAACGAATGGGGAAAAGGAGACAGATAGTGAAATATAAGCCATCCCACTTAAACATGAAAATTCCATTTAAACATAAAAAACCTTTTTTTTTTCTTTTATTGTGCGGTGGTCAAACACTAGAACAGGTTTCCCAGAGAGTTTGTGGAGTGTCTATTTGCAAAGATATCGAAGAGTGACTGGACAGCAGCATAGGAAACCTGTTGTAGGCCCTGCTTGAGCAGGGGGATGGAGTATGCAATATCCAGAGTTCTCTGCCAACATAGGTCACTCTGTGATCTTGGATCCGAATTCTGAGATATGATAGTCATCTGTGATTGAGTTTTGAAAGCTTAGCACTGAAAGGAGTCTGAATTGGTTTGTAATTACTTGTTTCTTTCATAATATTAAAAAAGGCGAGTGTGTCTACACCTAGTTAACTGGGCTGCCATTTTCTCCCATTTATCTTGAAATTTTTTTGCAATTTTCACATTGAAATATGTAAACTAATATTATTGCCATCATTCCATAGTAAAAGAAAGTAACCCATCGGAATTAATCAAGCACGCAGAGATGTTAGACATACTCTTATGAGAAAAAATCCTTTTTAATATTTTCAGACTAGCAGACTCTCTTTAACAAAACAAAATGAAAAAAAAAGCCCACATGACGTAATTCAAACAGGGCCCCTGCAAGAGCACAGGGCTAGGCGCTATGGCACTTGGCTCAAGGGAAATGGGCCCTGCAAGAGCAGAGGGCCAAGACCCACGGGCCTGTGCTCTGGGAGAGACGCACCCAAAGAGCACAGCTCCAGGCCCCACGATAGCCAAAGCAGGGCAAGGAGATTGTGACAGGCCAGATGGAGAAACTCCATGGTGTTCCTCTAAGAGCAAAGAGAGGAAACAGTGGGCACAGGCCCAGGAAAAAGGGGAGAAGTCAGCACGGGTGAGGACAGCAATGCCACCTGCATTATTAGTAACACTGAGAGTTCTTCTGTAGCTTTCATGCCTGTATTTTGTTTCTCTGAGCATTAGATCTAGACTACTAGGGAGAGACTTCTGATCTTCTTGGGGGCCAGCTGATGATGCAGCCCTGGTTTCAGCAGCTCCCAGAATGTTCTTCTAGTGCCGCCTGAGGGCTGGCCTCAAGTTGGGTGGTGAAGAGGCCTCAGGTGATGAAGCAGCCCTGGTTTCAGCAGCTCCCAGGATGTTGTTCGGTGGTGAAGAGGCCTCAGGTGATGTTCTAGTGCCACCTGTGGGCTGGCCTCTTGTTCAGTGGTGAAGAGGCCTTAGGTGATGATGCAGCCCTGGTTTCAGCAGCTCCCGGGATGTTCCTCTAGTGCCGCCTGCGGGCTGGCCTCTTGTTAGGTGGTAAAGGGGCTTCGGATGTTGATGCAGCCCTTATTTAACCAGCTCCTGGGATGTTTTTTAGCTCTCCCTGCGGTCTGGCCTCTTGTTTGGTGGGGAAGAGGCCCCAGGGCTGCCAGCCCTCCTCTTTCGCGGTCACCGTGGCTCCGCAGGGGAGCGTTCCCTGCCCTCGCTGGAAGTGGGGGGATCTGGTGCGGTCTCCTCCTGAGGCTCTTCTTGCTCCCCCAGGATGGGAACGGGGGCAGAAGGGCGGCTGCCAGGATCCCCACCAAGGGCAGCCGTGGAGGTGCTGGGGAGCTCATCCACATCGTGCCCCGTGGCAGGGCTGCTGGAGGGGGCTGGGCTGGGTGCGGGAGAGGCCCCTCGGGAGGCAGAGGGGCTGTGGGCAGCCGCAGGGCTGCCCTCCTGCTCTCCAGCAGCATGGGCATCCTCCAGCCCCAGCAGGCGGTGGGCCTCCCTGCTGCACAGCCGCACGACGGCATCAATCAGGTCGTTCACAAATGCAGGTCATGCAGGAAGAGCCCCAGCAGCCTGCCCAGGACCTCTTCATCCAGGCCGATGAGGACTAGGCTGGACATGATGAAGTCCTGCACAATGGCTGCCTGCAGGTGGTCGTCCTCAAATATCAGCCCCAGCACCTCGTGCAGCCAGGGCAGCAGGGGCTCGAGGAGGGCTGGGGGGACCCAGAAACATGTCGCCCAGGTCTCGGCCTGGAGGCTGCCCACTGGAGCCCTGGGCCCCTCTCCAGCAGCCGGTGGTGGGGATGCTGCAGGGCTGTGGGGGACGTGGTGGACGGCCAGTGGTGATGCCGAAGGTGGTCTCACGACATACTCTTCAAAGTCATCGTCCCCCCTCACCGAGTGCACGATGGACTCCACCTTCCTCTTGCAGAGGGGGCACTCAGGTTTGGTGTCAGCCCACTGCCGGATGCACGTGAAACAGAAACGGTGGCAGCATGGCATCACGAAGCTGGCCTCGTCCCAGCTGTCCAGGCATATTGGACAGCGGTTGTCCAGCTCCGTGGCCATGCTTTCCGTCTGCTGCAGTGGGCTGACGAGAGCCGGCGATCACGAGCCGCTCCTTCTCACTGGTGCTTGCAGCAGCCGGTGCCGCGCTAGAAGAGGAAGAGAGGCCATGGTCATTGGCTGGCCTGGGCAGGGGTGAAGAAAACGCTCAGGTCCCTCAGGAAGCAAACCCTCCCAGCTCCCCAGGGTGAAGCTTCCCTGTACAGCTCACCTCTGTTGCTGCAAGCGTGCCTGCGTGTCCCGGCTGCCTGACTCTGGCAGGGCCGCGGAAAACCTGTGAAGTGGGGCCGTGTGGACGTGCGCTGGGAGCTGCAGTCAACAACTCTCCAGGCACGACCCCCGACCCCAGCGCCAACCCAAAGCCTTGCTCGACGCTCCAGGCTTCGTGTGCTCACTCAGCTGGAGCGAAGGCACGAGCCAGCTAGGTGAGACATGTAGCCTGGCTATAGGCAGCGAGGGAGGCGTGGTCACATTCCATCCCTTGGTGACGTCAGAACCCATCGCTCAGGGATACCACAGCCCGTTCCTTGGGGATGTCCAAACGGGCTGCCTTCGCACGTGGCGCTCGCCCCATCGGAGCTGCAGAAACAGCAGATGCATCTGGGGTTACCACACCACCACTGCCCACTCCCTCTCCCACCTATTGTCCTGTGCTTGGCATTGGTGTTTCGTGCCAGTCACTGAGGTCTTGGCTGCATCTTCCCAGGGTCCCATCTGGTTTCTGCGGCCATGGAACACATCTCCAGGCATATATGGCAAGAGGTTCATTTGATAACATCCCATGCCTCTCTGGGAGGCTGCCGGACAAAGTCCCACAGGCTCTCCGCACACTCCAGCACTGCTGGCCAGCCCTCTGGGCTTCCCTTGTTCTTCCCACAGCACATGGAAAAACACGCAGACAGACCAGACTTCCATCTAAGGGCAATCCAAGAGATGTGAAGAGGCCTCCAAAGGTTGTGTCTCTTGTCCTCTGCCTCACCTCGAGTAATTCTGTCCAGACTGGGTGGAAATACACATTTAGCTGCTTATAAATATGTGCATGTGCCACCATGCGTGTGAATGGGTGAAATCAATTTTACTTTGAAATAAAAATCTTCCTCCACTTCTTGCTTTGAACTTTGCAACATATTTGAGATTTGTTGCTACTGTTTGCAACAGAATGTTTTAGCTGGAATACCGTGAATACCCCGGGAAATGCTCACAAACTCTACGTAGAGACCACTGATGCCATTTGATCTAAACAATTAAGGAGTGAGATTACTCACTGCACTGCATGGCCCTTCTCCTTGCTCACAAAGGATTTTGGGGGGCACACTGCTATTCAGGAGTTAAAATCGTTCCATTTATAAATAAATACAGTGTGCTATAGGGAGTCTGAAAAAAAGAGCATGGCCTCTATTTCTATTTCCCCAGGTTCTTTATTTCAATCTGACATTTTAATATAAGTTGCCTCGTGTCATCAAGAAACAGAGAGAAAAGACTGAATGCATTCCATTATCAAAAGCCATAGTCTAATTTGATGGTGGACTTATAGCTTGCTGTGCAGCACAGTCACAAAGCAACCAACAAAGACAAGAAAAACAAGCAAGCAAGCAAAGTCCCACAAGCTCTCGCCACACCCCAGCACTGTTGGCCAGTCCTCTGGGTTCCCCTGGTTCCTCCGGTGGGGAGTCAAGGGCAGCACTTGGCTCTATTGCAGGGAGTTTTTCCCGTCTTTCTTTCCTAGCCAGAGGGCACAAGGCTGATCCTCTCTCTGCTGAGTGCCCATCAGGCCTCACCTGGGCACTGTGTCCCATTTCATGTCCCTCCTTCAGCAATGGGCCCACATGTTCTCTAGTGTTCTGGAGAACAGAACTGTAACTGTAGCATTACAGCATTGGCAGGTAAGGGAAGAGCAGCTGATATGATCTACCTGGACTTATGCAAAGCACATCCTGATCTCTAAACTGGAGAGACATGGATTTGACAGCTGGACCACTCGGTGGATAAGGAATTGGCTGGATGGTCGCACTCAAAGAGTTGCAGTCAATGGCTCGACGTCCGAGTGGTGACCAGTGATGAGTGGCATTCCTCAGGTGGTCGGTATTGGGACCGGCGCTGTTTAACATCTTTGCCGGTGACATAGCCAAGTGCAAGGTCCCGCACCTGGGTCAGGGCAACCCCAAGCGCAAATACAGACTGGGCAGAGAATAGATTGAGAGCAGAACTGAGAAGAAGGACTTGAGGGTATCGGTTGATGAGAAGCTCAACCTGAGCCAGCAATGTGTGCTCACAACCCAGAAAGACAACCACATCCTGGGTGGCATCAAAAGAGGCGTGGCCAGCAGGTCGAGGAAGGTGATTCTACCCCTCTACTCTGCTCTCGTTAGACGCCACCTGGAGTACTGCATCCGGCTCTGGGGCTCCCAGCACAAGAAGGACATGGGTCTGTTGGTATGAGTCCACAGGAGGGCCACGAAGATGATCAGAGGGCTGGAGCATCTCTCCTATGAAGACAGGCTGAGAGAGTTGGGGTTGTTCAGCCTGGAGAAGAGAAGGCTCCAGGAAGACCTTATAGCTGCCTTCCAGTATCTGAAGGGGGCCTTCAAGAAGGAATGATTCATCCCCGAGTTTCATCATATGGGGCTTTTTTGGCCTGGAGGAGCTATACACATTGTCAGTGGTAGGGTGAATTTTCTTAATGGCACAGGAGCACGAGTCTGTGAGTTAGACAAAGCAACTGTTCAGCTGGAAAAGCTTATGAAAAAATACTAGTTGCCTGAGTCTCCAGGCTCAGGCGAATAATTTGAAGAAAGATGGGGAGGGACTCTTTATCAGGCGAGATGTAATGGTTTGAAACTGAAAGAGGGGTGGATTTAGATTCGATATCACGAAGAAATTCTTTTCTGTGAATGTGGTGAGGCACTGGAACAGGTTGCCCAGAGTAGTTGTGGATGCCTCATCCCTGGAAGTGTTCAAGGCCAGGTCATACGAGGCTTTGAGCAACCTGGTCTAGTGGAAGGTGCACCTGCCCATGGCAGAGGGATTGGAACTAGATTATCTTTATGGTCCCTTCCAACTCTAACCATTCTGTGATTCTATGAAACTCAGAAGTCTTCAATTTTTATCATCTTTAAGCCCACCCGCATAAAATTTTTCCTTTTTCCTGCAAGACACACTCCCATGAGCTACTTTAACACATGATGCCATGGATGCAAAAGGTTTCTAGAAGTTAAGGAAAGAATGGACATGTTAATGGAAACCTCATCTGCTAATAAATGCAGAGTGCAGTCAGAGAAACCACTCACAAAATCTCCAAGTCAGAAAATTGCCCAAGCCTGGGAATAGTCCATATGAAGCATTACTGTTTCCTGTACTGACTTTTTCCCTTTCTATTGCTCCTCCGTAGATTTCCGCTTTGGACCATTACAGAAGAGAGCAGAGGGAACTCAGCTGGGCCCGGCAGGGCTGTCTTATAGAACATTTGCCTTACAGAACATTTTAGTTTTCTGTCGGATGCAGACAGAATAAGGAACCAATGATGAAACACAACCACAACAGTGAAATAAATGTCTTTGAAAAAAAGTTGCAAGCCCTAAATTGCAATATTTGCTATGCTTTCTCAATAAATTCTTTACTCTTTCCTTCAAATAGAACAGTATGATACATTATGATACAATGGGATGAAATACAATCAGGTGGGGTCCAGGTACAACAGCATTCTGGTCAGTTCCTGTATGTCCCATTCCAACCTTCTAGGTCCACTTTGTGACATTCCTGCCACCTTTTCCTCTGATTGTTTTCTACTTAGTGCAAGTCCACAAGATTCTCTCTGGGGCCTGTCTTAATTTCTGCCTTTAGATCTATGGCAGCAAAACAGTGATTTGACTCCCTTTATTATTCCAGTGCTGTTCTTCAGCAAGGATGTGTCTTCCTTCATCAATATTTTGCTTAGTAGCTCAACCAATTGCAATTTTCCAGCAGAAAATACAAGTTCCCATTTCCTTCTTTCTAGATTTTGCTTTACTACTTTAAGACTGAATAACCCAGGCATATGATATTCTGCTTCAACCCCAAATAGCAAGATATTTTTTCATAAGCTAAGTGTTTTCAGGTCAGCCATAAAGCAGACCAGACTGAACAGGCCTTCTCTAATTTTAAACAGAACTGTTCAGAGTTTGTTACATGTTATAGTAAAAGAAAAGTGATTACTCTTACTATACCTCTCTCTCAGCCAGGATAGAAGTGTTTAAAAACACCTTTACATCTTTTACAGTTTTACACATCAAGCTCAGCATAGAACTTCAACTACAAAATAGTCTTTTATTGTATTTTTTTTTAAATCCATCATTTGGTTGGGTCTCCTATGAAGAGTAAGTCAATGAAAACAACGTCCGGGACTACATTTTGCCATATCTTTTTCAAAATTGATATGGGAAATATGAAATATGGAAGCCGTTTCATTATGAATTATGCTATGGGTAGACATATTGTAATATTATGGTGTAGAAATACTACCGTTTATACTAATTGAAAGAGGAGGGTTGGTCTAATGTTTTAAAGGAAGGAAGGAAGGAAGGAAGGAAGGAAGGAAGGAAGGAAGGAAGGAAGGAAGGAAGGAAGGAAGGAAGGAAGGAAGGAAGGAAAGAAGGAAAGAAGGAAAGAAGGAAAGAAAGAAGGAAAGAAAGAAGGAAGGAAGGAAGGAAGGAAGGAAGGAAGGAAGGAAGGAAAGAAAGAAAGAAAGAAAGAAAGAAAGAAAGAAAGAAAGAAAGAAAGAAAGAAAGAAAGAAAGAAAGAAAGAAAGAAAGAAAGAAAGAAAGAAAGAAAGAAAGAAAGAAAGAAAGAAAGAAAGAAAGAAAGAAAGAAAGAAAGAAAGAAAGAAAGAAAGAAAGAAAGAAAGAAAGAAAGAAAGAAAGAAAGAAAAGAAAACCACCGGTAATTTCTAGGGCCTTTGTAATTTCCAGGGCCGGTAAATAGAACTATTAATTACACGAAAGATACTTGCTTTATGTGAAAATTTTCCAGAATGAACTCACTTATAAATCTAAGACTTTCCCCCCACTCCCATCTTTTCTGTCATTAGGTACATCTGTTGATTTGAGACAGTACAAAGATTTCATGATTGTGCATCTCAAACTTATTTGTACAGCTGTTGCCAATAAGTTATAAAACATGAATGTAACGGAAAAAAACTATAATACATTGAGTCCATTTATGTGCAGTGTGCATATTACAAAGTTATCATAGATGCTGCACAATCCCAAAATACAACAAACCCAACACTACGCAAATTACAGAGATTATCACCATCCTTGTCTTCATGCTATCCCCAAGCACACTGTGAAGGACAGAAGTTGACAAGGGTTTTTTAATACAAATGTTTCTTCCTTGGTCAAATGGATTAAAAAGAATGGATTTCAATCCCAATTACAGAAAATACTTTTGAGTATTGACTCCTTCCGTTTTTAAACTGGAAGGAACTTTCATTTTAGTGCTTTCTTTGTTGACAGTTTAAGTGGTATCAAGTAAAAAGTTAAGTTTGGGCAATGACAACACATGGGCAAAGCAAGTTCAGGGAAAAAAACCACAAGCATTTCAGAAGACATTAAAATACATTTAGCTTGTAATAGTAAAATTCTTAACAGCAAGCACTTACTAAGAAATAATCTCCTCAGTGGTTAATGGTCCAAGATGCAGCTGAGGACCATTAACTCCTCCCAACTGGTCATTAACTAGCAAAAGAACAAGAATCCAACTGTGATTAAGAATCATTCATTGAGCTCTTTGGATAGTAAGTCACCTTATTCACACCCAAACATTAAAACAGAAGGAATTTGTCTTTCCTGTTTTGTCAATTAGAGTTTAAAGAAAGGATAATCACCATCCACAAAGAGTCATCATCATTAAGCTGTCAACTTTTGCAGCTCAGCAAAGAGGATTAAAGGGGAGAAAAAAAATTTCTAATGGTTAGGTTCAGATCATTTAGTAAAGAAAAACAGATAGACTGCACACAGACTACCTCCCACTGAATTGTGAGACATGTCTTCTCTTGGAGATCAGGGGAAAAAAACCCCAAATTTTACCACAGCCTTATTATATAATCTTGGAGAGGTCACTTAGAGCATTATCATAGGATCATAGGCTTGAAAGGACTTCTGAAGGTCATTTAGTCCAACTTCCTATTCCAAACACTAGTTCAAAACCTAGACTAATTTGCTCAGGGCCTTGTCCAGTCAAGTTTTTAAACCCCTTAAGGGTTCACAGCCTCTCCCAACTACCCGTTCAGAGTCATGGCCTCCTCTCGTTAGAAAGCCTTTTTTATTCCTTAACGTGCATTTCACTTGCCCCCTTAGAGACCAACAACAGAAAGCTTATTTTCATCCACTTTTATTCCTGTTTAAATAGAAGGTTTTTTAAACATAAATCAACAGTCACAAGTGAAATAAGATTTAGCAACATTAAATGATAGATGAACAAGTTTACATCTTCACTTGGTCCAATAAAGCACTAATGTTCTCCAGACTTCCCACCTTCCATGGCAGGGTGGGTATCATTTCACTGATGCGGAATGAGCTTGCACTAACTCCACCAAATACCATCAGGAGGTCATCCCTACACCCTCCTCCTCACTCACCACCCCTCCCCAAACACCTTTGTTTGTCCCTGCAACAACCCCTTCTTTTTTGCCAGCATAACACTTTGGTCAGGAAATCAAGTCAGAGAAGTGACCGGGTTAAAACTATTCGTCTGAGAGACAGGTAAATTTTGGGGAATGTGACGATTTCAGCTTAAAGTAACTGCAAAACTGCATCCCTGCCCTATATGTTCTTTCATACTGGACTGAACCTCTTAGCACACAAAAGGTGCTCTAATCTGATTCACAGTCTCTCAGTACTATTGCAGTATAATAAACATAATATTGTACCATGTTTAGAAAGTAGTATGTAGATTTACTTTATATGTAACAATGACCACTATCTTTCTAAATATTCTCATTACTTCCAAACACTAATTGGAAGGAGGAGCTAGGCTACATTTCTGAGATTTTAGTCATTCTCTGCACCATAAAGTAAAAGCTTCAGTTTGATTTTGATTTTGAACAGGGACAGACAAAAAGTTAGGGTAAGCACTGAAGTTTTCGGTGGCTGTGAAAAGAGATTGTTATATACTGTCTCCTAATCAATTTGTTTTGTTTACAGTTTTTGTCAAATGATTTTGGAAAAAAAGTAGCCTTGTCGTTTGAACGTATATTCTTCTTTTCTACCTTCTGCAATACAACTGTTTACTTCAGTGTCCAAATCAAGTTCATGATAATGTATACTGCCAATGTCTTAGAGCCAAAATAACTGAGAAAAAGAAAAATGTTTCATTGCAAAATGCATCAACAGGATTGCCAATGAAATTCTGACTCCAGACTGCTTATATTATTGGTGATGTAGGAAGAGGAATGAACTCAGCTTGACTTCCAGATAAATCACTGGGCATGTTGTGTGGGCTGTTAGAAAAATCTTGCTTTGACTTATTACCTGAGCACATCTGATCTAGAAGAACTTCAACAGAAAATAAATATGGAGCACCAAAACATCATTTTCACAGAAATACTTTTCCAACCATGCTTTACATGGTTGTTTTACAACATGTTGTTATTTCCTCTTTTTATTGTATGTTTTATTGTATGTTATTGTATGTATTGCATTTTCTCCTAAGAGTAAAGTTGTTTCCCCATTTATGGAATATGAAGAAAAAAAAGGAAAGAAAGAAACTTTGCAGCAGATAGATAGAGCATATTTAGTATTATGTATGGAACCATTCAGTATTTGCTGCTCAGAGAGATTGGACGTACCAGCATTGTAGACACATGAAGTGCTCTGTGTGTCCTGAGCCATGCAATCATGTTAGCATGGTGCTAAGCCTGAGCTACAATGTCTTTACTTTTCAGCAAAGCTTATTAACTTGAGTTTAACATCACATTAATTAAAATCATGTCTTTTGGTCAAATCAGGAAAGGAGCAGAACTAGTTTCCAACTGCTTGCAACACACCATGACGATGCGTTCATCAAAGCTTTTGTTACAATTAGCTCGAACATAGGAGATGTGTATTCCAGATCCAATTAGCACAGAAATACAGTTATTTCAAATACAATTAATGAGACTTATCCAAAGGTGCATCTTCAAGCATCTGGAGAAGCTTGCAAACAGAAATTGAGGTGTTTCTAGACTTTGTACACTTCCTGAGATAGACAGCAACCACTCAGGGATTTCAAGAATCTAAAATTTGGACTTCTGTCAAAAACACAACTTTCTTCCTGCAGGTCCTACTTCTGGTTTAGTGTTATTAGCCTTGCATAGACATTGCACTTCTCTCAGGGTGCATGAGTATGGCTGCCCCCGTGTGCTGAATCGCTTTTTGAAATGGGCAAAGGTTTTTCTGAATTACACCAACAACTAAAGCCATTATGGCAATACAAAAAACACTCTTGTGTTTTTATTGTTTTTCCTAAACTAACGAGGAAGTGAATATTTCCATCAATGAGTCTTCTTGTAGATGTAATGTGGACAACTGTCACGAAAGCATGAAAATTAAAACAGATCCATCACTGCAACTGAAGACAGGCAGAACCATGGCTGCCCCAAGTGCTGCTAAAAGCCCAGATAATATTTGCACAAGTAGAGTATGAGATGACTGGGCAAGTTTGCACTGAAGAATGAAGGAAAGAATCCCCGATCAAAACCCACACATCTCTTCTCTAACTTTGTCTTGTGAAGTGGAAGCATGGTGCTATCTACTGTAAAATGTAGATACTATGAACTGGTCTGCATTCAAAGTTATAAAATTATCCCCCATGGAATGGCTTAAATCACCCACAAGTGACAATAGCCGCTAATGAACTTGGTTATTAGAAAAAACATGTTACAATCAAGACCATATCCTAGCTCATCTCTCTAACCCAGTACCGCAACCATGTCGTTTCACAGTAAAGCCTAACACCAAGCAAAAATACTTCTACAGTACCTAAAGGTTGCTCTAGCCATTCGCTAACTTGATTATATTTGCAGTATCCTCAAGATAAAATCAGGAGATTATAAAAGATATCATAGAATGGTTAGAGTTGGAAGGGACCATAAAGATAATCTAGTTCCAATCCCTCTGCCATGGGCAGGTGCACCTTCCACTAGACCAGGTTGCTCAAAGCCTCGTATGACCTGGCCTTGAACACTTCCAGGGATGAGGCATCCACAATTACTCTGGGCAACCTGTTCCAGTGCCTCACTAGAAAGAAGGAAATGGGAACTTGTATTTTCTGCTGGAAAATTGCAATTGGTTGAGCTACTAAGCAAAATATTGATGAAGGAAGACACATCCTTGCTGAAGAACAGCACTGGAATAATAAAGGGAGTCAAATCACTGTTTTGCTGCCATAGATCTAAAGGCAGAAATTAAGACAGGCCCCAGAGAGAATCTTGTGGACTTGCACTAAGTAGAAAACAATCAGAGGAAAAGGTGGCAGGAATGTCACAAAGTGGACCTAGAAGGTTGGAATGGGACATACAGGAACTGACCAGAATGCTGTTGTACCTGGACCCCACCTGATTGTATTTCATCCCATTGTATCATAATGTATCATACTGTTCTATTTGAAGGAAAGAGTAAAGAATTTATTGAGAAAGCATAGCAAATATTGCAATTTAGGGCTTGCAACTTTTTTTCAAAGACATTTATTTCACTGTTGTGGTTGTGTTTCATCATTGGTTCCTTATTCTGTCTGCATCCGACAGAAAACTAAAATGTTCTGTAAGGCAAATGTTCTATAAGACAGCCCTGCCGGGCCCAGCTGAGTTCCCTCTGCTCTCTTCTGTAATGGTCCAAAGCGGAAATCTACGGAGGAGCAATAGAAAGGGAAAAAGTCAGTACAGGAAACAGTAATGCTTCATATGGACTATTCCCAGGCTTGGGCAATTTTCTGACTTGGAGATTTTGTGAGTGGTTTCTCTGACTGCACTCTGCATTTATTAGCAGATGAGGTTTCCATTAACATGTCCATTCTTTCCTTAACTTCTAGAAACCTTTTGCATCCATGGCATCATGTGTTAAAGTAGCTCATGGGAGTGTGTCTTGCAGGAAAAAGGAAAAATTTTATGCGGGTGGGCTTAAAGATGATAAAAATTGAAGACTTCTGAGTTTCATAGAATCACAGAATGGTTAGAGTTGGAAGGGACCATAAAGATAATCTAGTTCCAATCCCTCTGCCATGGGCAGGTGCACCTTCCACTAGACCAGGTTGCTCAAAGCCTCGTATGACCTGGCCTTGAACACTTCCAGGGATGAGGCATCCACAACTACTCTGGGCAACCTGTTCCAGTGCCTCACCACATTCACAGAAAAGAATTTCTTCGTGATATCGAATCTAAATCCACCCCTCTTTCAGTTTCAAACCATTACATCTCGCCTGATAAAGAGTCCCTCCCCATCTTTCTTCAAATTATTCGCCTGAGCCTGGAGACTCAGGCAACTAGTATTTTTTCATAAGCTTTTCCAGCTGAACAGTTGCTTTGTCTAACTCACAGACTCGTGCTCCTGTGCCATTAAGAAAATTCACCCTACCACTGACAATGTGTATAGCTCCTCCAGGCCAAAAAAGCCCCATATGATGAAACTCGGGGATGAATCATTCCTTCTTGAAGGCCCCCTTCAGATACTGGAAGGCAGCTATAAGGTCTTCCTGGAGCCTTCTCTTCTCCAGGCTGAACAACCCCAACTCTCTCAGCCTGTCTTCATAGGAGAGATGCTCCAGCCCTCTGATCATCTTCGTGGCCCTCCTGTGGACTCATACCAACAGACCCATGTCCTTCTTGTGCTGGGAGCCCCAGAGCCGGATGCAGTACTCCAGGTGGCGTCTAACGAGAGCAGAGTAGAGGGGTAGAATCACCTTCCTCGACCTGCTGGCCACGCCTCTTTTGATGCCACCCAGGATGTGGTTGTCTTTCTGGGTTGTGAGCACACATTGCTGGCTCAGGTTGAGCTTCTCATCAACCGATACCCTCAAGTCCTTCTTCTCAGTTCTGCTCTCAATCTATTCTCTGCCCAGTCTGTATTTGCGCTTGGGGTTGCCCTGACCCAGGTGCGGGACCTTGCACTTGGCTATGTCACCGGCAAAGATGTTAAACAGCGCCGGTCCCAATACCGACCACCTGAGGAATGCCACTCATCACTGGTCACCACTCGGACGTCGAGCCATTGACTGCAACTCTTTGAGTGCGACCATCCAGCCAATTCCTTATCCACCGAGTGGTCCAGCTGTCAAATCCATGTCTCTCCAGTTTAGAGATCAGGATGTGCTTTGCATAAGTCCAGGTAGATCATATCAGCTGCTCTTCCCTTACCTGCCAATGCTGTAATGCTACAGTTACAGTTCTGTTCTCCAGAACACTAGAGAACATGTGGGCCCATTGCTGAAGGAGGGACATGAAATGGGACACAGTGCCCAGGTGAGGCCTGATGGGCACTCAGCAGAGAGAGGATCAGCCTTGTGCCCTCTGGCTAGGAAAGAAAGACGGGAAAAACTCCCTGCAATAGAGCCAAGTGCTGCCCTTGACTCCCCACCGGAGGAACCAGGGGAACCCAGAGGACTGGCCAACAGTGCTGGGGTGTGGCGAGAGCTTGTGGGACTTTGCTTGCTTGCTTGTTTTTCTTGTCTTTGTTGGTTGCTTTGTGACTGTGCTGCACAGCAAGCTATAAGTCCACCATCAAATTAGACTATGGCTTTTGATAATGGAATGCATTCAGTCTTTTCTCTCTGTTTCTTGATGACACGAGGCAACTTATATTAAAATGTCAGATTGAAATAAAGAACCTGGGGAAATAGAAATAGAGGCCATGCTCTTTTTTCAGACTCCCTATAGCACACTGTATTTATTTATAAATGGAACGATTTTAACTCCTGAATAGCAGTGTGCCCCCCAAAATCCTTTGTGAGCAAGGAGAAGGGCCATGCAGTGCAGTGAGTAATCTCACTCCTTAATTGTTTAGATCAAATGGCATCAGTGGTCTCTACGTAGAGTTTGTGAGCATTTCCCGGGGTATTCACGGTATTCCAGCTAAAACATTCTGTTGCAAACAGTAGCAACAAATCTCAAATATGTTGCAAAGTTCAAAGCAAGAAGTGGAGGAAGATTTTTATTTCAAAGTAAAATTGATTTCACCCATTCACACGCATGGTGGCACATGCACATATTTATAAGCAGCTAAATGTGTATTTCCACCCAGTCTGGACAGAATTACTCGAGGTGAGGCAGAGGACAAGAGACACAACCTTTGGAGGCCTCTTCACATCTCTTGGATTGCCCTTAGATGGAAGTCTGGTCTGTCTGCGTGTTTTTCCATGTGCTGTGGGAAGAACAAGGGAAGCCCAGAGGGCTGGCCAGCAGTGCTGGAGTGTGCGGAGAGCCTGTGGGACTTTGTCCGGCAGCCTCCCAGAGAGGCATGGGATGTTATCAAATGAACCTCTTGCCATATATGCCTGGAGATGTGTTCCATGGCCGCAGAAACCAGATGGGACCCTGGGAAGATGCAGCCAAGACCTCAGTGACTGGCACGAAACACCAATGCCAAGCACAGGACAATAGGTGGGAGAGGGAGTGGGCAGTGGTGGTGTGGTAACCCCAGATGCATCTGCTGTTTCTGCAGCTCCGATGGGGCGAGCGCCACGTGCGAAGGCAGCCCGTTTGGACATCCCCAAGGAACGGGCTGTGGTATCCCTGAGCGATGGGTTCTGACGTCACCAAGGGATGGAATGTGACCACGCCTCCCTCGCTGCCTATAGCCAGGCTACATGTCTCACCTAGCTGGCTCGTGCCTTCGCTCCAGCTGAGTGAGCACACGAAGCCTGGAGCGTCGAGCAAGGCTTTGGGTTGGCGCTGGGGTCGGGGGTCGTGCCTGGAGAGTTGTTGACTGCAGCTCCCAGCGCACGTCCACACGGCCCCACTTCACAGGTTTTCCACGGCCCTGCCAGAGTCAGGCAGCCGGGACACGCAGGCACGCTTGCAGCAACAGAGGTGAGCTGTACAGGGAAGCTTCACCCTGGGGAGCTGGGAGGGTTTGCTTCCTGAGGGACCTGAGCGTTTTCTTCACCCCTGCCCAGGCCAGCCAATGACCATGGCCTCTCTTCCTCTTCTAGCGCGGCACCGGCTGCTGCAAGCACCAGTGAGAAGGAGCGGCTCGTGATCGCCGGCTCTCGTCAGCCCACTGCAGCAGACGGAAAGCATGGCCACGGAGCTGGACAACCGCTGTCCAATATGCCTGGACAGCTGGGACGAGGCCAGCTTCGTGATGCCATGCTGCCACCGTTTCTGTTTCACGTGCATCCGGCAGTGGGCTGACACCAAACCTGAGTGCCCCCTCTGCAAGAGGAAGGTGGAGTCCATCGTGCACTCGGTGAGGGGGGACGATGACTTTGAAGAGTATGTCGTGAGACCACCTTCGGCATCACCACTGGCCGTCCACCACGTCCCCCACAGCCCTGCAGCATCCCCACCACCGGCTGCTGGAGAGGGGCCCAGGGCTCCAGTGGGCAGCCTCCAGGCCGAGACCTGGGCGACATGTTTCTGGGTCCCCCCAGCCCTCCTCGAGCCCCTGCTGCCCTGGCTGCACGAGGTGCTGGGGCTGATATTTGAGGATGACCACCTGCAGGCAGCCATTGTGCAGGACTTCATCATGTCCAGCCTAGTCCTCATCGGCCTGGATGAAGAGGTCCTGGGCAGGCTGCTGGGGCTCTTCCTGCATGACCGCACGGCGGCATTTGTGAACGACCTGATTGATGCCGTCGTGCGGCTGTGCAGCAGGGAGGCCCACCGCCTGCTGGGGCTGGAGGATGCCCATGCTGCTGGAGAGCAGGAGGGCAGCCCTGCGGCTGCCCACAGCCCCTCTGCCTCCCGAGGGGCCTCTCCCGCACCCAGCCCAGCCCCCTCCAGCAGCCCTGCCACGGGGCACGATGTGGATGAGCTCCCCAGCACCTCCACGGCTGCCCTTGGTGGGGATCCTGGCAGCCGCCCTTCTGCCCCCGTTCCCATCCTGGGGGAGCAAGAAGAGCCTCAGGAGGAGACTGCACCAGATCCCCCCACTTCCAGCGAGGGCAGGGAACGCTCCCCTGCGGAGCCACGGTGACCACGAAAGAGGAGGGCTGGCAGCCCTGGGGCCTCTTCCCCACCAAACAAGAGGCCAGACCGCAGGGAAAGCTAAAAAACATCCCAGGAGCTGGTTAAATAAGGGCTGCATCAACATCCGAAGACCCTTTACCACCTAACAAGAGGCCAGCCCGCAGGCGGCACTAGAGGAACATCCCGGGAGCTGCTGAAACCAGGGCTGCATCATCACCTGAGGCCTCTTCACCACTGAACAAGAGGCCAGCCCTCAGGCGGCACTAGAACATCACCTGAGGCCTCTTCACCACCGAACAACATCCTGGGAGCTGCTGAAACCAGGGCTGCTTCATCACCTGAGGCCTCTTCACCACCCAACATGAGGCCAGCCCTCAGGCGGCACTAGAAGAACATCCTGGGAGCTGCTGAAACCAGGGCTGCATCATCAGCTGGCCCCCAAGAAGATCAGAAGTCTCTCCCTAGTAGTCTAGATCTAATGCTCAGAGAAACAAAATACAGGCATGAAAGCTACAGAAGAACTCTCAGTGTTACTAATAATGCAGGTGGCATTGCTGTCCTCACCCGTGCTGACTTCTCCCCTTTTTCCTGGGCCTGTGCCCACTGTTTCCTCTCTTTGCTCTTAGAGGAACACCATGGAGTTTCTCCATCTGGCCTGTCACAATCTCCTTGCCCTGCTTTGGCTATCGTGGGGCCTGGAGCTGTGCTCTTTGGGTGCGTCTCTCCCAGAGCACAGGCCCGTGGGTCTTGGCCCTCTGCTCTTGCAGGGCCCATTTCCCTTGAGCCAAGTGCCATAGCGCCTAGCCCTGTGCTCTTGCAGGGGCCCTGTTTGAATTACGTCGTGTGGACTTTTTTTTTCGTTTTATTTTGTTAAAGAGAGTCTGCTAGTCTAAAAATATTAAAAAGGATTTTTTCTCATAAGAGTATGTCTAACATCTCTGCGTGCTTGATTAATTCCGATGGGTTACTTTCTTTTACTATGGAATGATGGCAATAATATTAGTTTACATATTTCAATGTGAAAATTGCAAAAAAATTTCAAGATAAATGGGAGAAAATGGCAGCCCAGTTAACTAGGTGTAGATACAGTCACCTTTTTTAATATTATGAAAGAAACAAGTAATTACAAACCAATTCAGACTCCTTTCAGTGCTAAACTTTCAAAACTCAATCACAGATGACTATCATATCTCAGAATTCGGATCCAAGATCACAGAGAGACTCAGGGCTGCTCTCAATCCATTCTCTGCCCAGTCAGTTTTTTTGCTTGGGATTGCCCTGACCCATGTGCCAAGATCTTGCACTTGTTCCTGCTGAACTTCATGAGGCTGGCATGGGCCCATCTCTCAAGCCTGTCCAGGTCCCTCTGGATAGCAACCCACCCCTCCAGCTAGAGGAGGGCAACTAAGAGGGAGGAACTAATTAAGGAGCAAAAACCCCAACCTATGCACATAAAGGATGGCATGGCTCATCTCACTGTTTTGAGCATTGAAAGAACAGATACAGATTTGTTCTTTCTTGTCACCTTGAGGCCTATTATTGCATCCTCAACAATCATTTTCATGGGATGCAACTCTGAATACAAAAGGGTATAGTACCTTATGAAAGGTGTTTGTAGCCGATCACCAGAAGAATACTTTTAACTTGCAGCATATATTTCCAGCTCTCAAAGCCAAATTTTTTAAGAGATACACTTTAACATAAGGTAAGTTTTCTATCTGTTGTCCCAAGATCTGAAAGAGGCTAACTAGCTACCTGGCATTCTGAAAGATTTACTATTTTCTCTAAAATTAAGTTCATTATGTAAATGAAGTAAAAAAAAAGGTAAAAAAAAATACAGTATAGCATAGGACTTGTGCTCATTAAACTTCTATGCTGATGGACCCTTCAAAAGTTTAACCTCCCAGCTTCCACTGCTAATGCAGCAAGCCAAACATTTTGAATCCCTGTTAAGCATGCAGTATCAGTGTGTGACACCTTCCACAGCTTCTCAGGAGCCATTTGGACCACACACACACACTGGGCCTGACAGAGGGTCACCTTCACACTGGGTGTGTGGACACAAGTACTGCATGAAGCATTGTCAAGATTTTTAGCACTGGGTCATTGTTGAACTGTACACCATTACAGTAACGTTTTAATTTGTCAAGGACAAAAAGGCAAAAAACCTTTCTAACATGCTGCAGCTGACATGGCATGTTTTAGATTTGACTCTTTTTCAGTCTGTGAAAAAAATAAACCAAATCTTGTAAGAAGCTTTATAGGGCTAGAACACTCTGTGAGAATTAACAGGAAAATTCAAACCCAAGAATCTGAGGCTAATACTATAAAAAGGAAGGGACATTTTCTGCAGGAACATAATTCTTTAAAAATAGGCTCTGCAATAGAGTTGAATTGGAAGTGTTAAAGAATGCCATCATTATCATCATTGCTTTCTCTCTGCAGAGAGAACAGAACACTAAGATTTAATGGTTACTGGTGTACTGCTCTGCATCAGATGCTGACAGTTACAATTTTACTTTCATTTTAATTTTCTGCTACCAATATGCTGCTCTCAGCAAATTAATTTGCTGCTTGAAGAAATAAACTCTCATTAGGATCATAATTTTAAGAGAGCAGCAACTGCTTATACTTGTATTGTTAGATCATGTAGCCACTGGACTATAGTTAATACAATAATTTAGAAGTGTATGGGGGGAGGGGAAGAAGGGGACCTCAGTGCCCCATTTTATCTACCTCGGTTACTCTTATTCTCCTAATACCCTTTCTGTAAAGAAATTGCTCTCCCAAGAACAACTAGGCATGGCTCCCTGGGACAAAAAATACATGCTTATAATGCTATATAGAGGAATGTCAGAAGGCTTTGCTTTTTAATGCAAGTTGAAGTTTAGGATCCCCTGAGGAATTCCCTGACTATGGAAAATGTGAGCCCTCTTGGGAGGAAACAGGAAATTTGGTTACCCCGGATATGGACAAGGCTGAGGTACTGAATGACCTTTTTGCCTCAGTCTTCACCAGCAAGGGCTCTAGTCACACCACCCAAGTTGCAGAAGGCAAAGGCAGGGACTAGGAGAATGAAGAACCACTCACCGTAGGAGAAGAGCAGATTTGAGACCATCTAAGGAATCTGAAGGTGCACAAGTCCATAGGACCTGATGAGGTGTATCTGCAGGTCCTGAGGGAACCTGGAAGATGAAGTTGCCAAGCCACTCTGCATCATATTGAGAAGTCGTGGCAGTCTGGTGAAGTTCACACTGACAGAAAAATGGGGAAAATAACCTCCATTTTTAAAAAGGGACAAAAGGAAGACCTGGGGAACTACAGGCCAGTCAGTCTCACTTCTGTGCCCAGCAAGATCGTGGAGCAGATACTCCTGGAAACTATGCTAAGGCACATGGAAAATAAGGAAGTGATAGGTGTCAGACAACATGGCTTCATTAAGGGCAAATTGAGCTTGACAAATTTGGTGGCCTTCTACAATGGCATTACAGCATTGGTGGATAAGGGAAGAGCAACTGACATCATCTAACTGGACTCATGCAAAGCATTTGATGCTGCCCTGCCCCGTATCCTGATCTTTAAATTGAACAGACATGGATTTGACGGGTGGACCACTCAGTGGATGAGGAATCGCCTGAATGGTCGCACTCAAAGCATTGTGGTCAACAGCTTGATGTCCAAGTGGAGACCAGTGATCAGTAGTGTTCCTCAGGGGTCAATACTGAAACGAAAACTGTTTAACATCCTTATTGGCAAAATGGACTGTGGGATTGAGTGCACCCTCAGCAAGTTTGCTAACATGACCAAGCTGTGTGGTGCAGTCGACACACTGGAGGGAAGGGATGCCATTCAGAGGGAACTTGACAGGCTTAAGAGGTGGGCCTGTGAGTGGCCAGTCCTGTCCTGCACATGGGTCAGGGCAACCCCAAATACAGACTGGGCAGAGAATAACTTGAGAGCAGCCCTGAGGAGAAGGACTTGGGGGTGCCGGTGGATGAGATACTCAACATGAGCCAGCAATGTGTGCTCACAACCCAGAAAGACAACCACATCCTGGGTGGCATCAAAAGAAGCATGGCCAGCAGGTCGAGGGAAGTGATTCTACCCCTCTACTCCGCTTTTGTGAGACCCCACCTGGAATACTGTGCCCAGCTCTGGGGCTCCCAGCACAAGAAGGACATGGATCTGTTGGTGTGAGTCCACAGGAGGGCAACGAAGATGATCAGAGGGCTGGAGCATCTCTCCTATGAAGACAGGCTGAGAGAGTTGGGGTTGTTCAGCCTGGAGAAGAGAAGGCTCTGGGGAGACCTTATAGCTGCCTTCCAGTATCTGAAGGGGGCCTACAAGAAAGATGGGGAAGGACTCTTTATCAGGGAGTGTAGTGATAGACGAGATGTAATGGTTTTAAACTGAAAGTGGGGTAGATTTAAATTCGATATCACGAAGAAATTCTTTTCTGTGAGTGTAGTGAGACACTGGAACAGGTTGCCAAAGTAGTTGTGGATGCTCATCCCTGGAAGTGTTCAAGGCCAGGTCATATGAGGTTTTGAGCAACCTGGTTTAGTGAAACATGTCCCTGTCCATGGTGGGGAACCTGATGACTATTAACATTCCTTCCAACCTAAACCATTCTACGATTTTATGATTCTGTGATGTATACATTGAAGAATTCTATTCACCTAAAGTTGCCTGAACAAGCATAAAAGCTGAAATGTTGGATAAATTAGTCCATGCAGGAGCTTCTACCTTCAGTATTTAAAATGGAACTCAGGTACCTCTACCTTTTACTGCAGTTGGACATATAGATAGTCCGTTCAGGTATCTTATTAAGTGGCCTTACTTTTTACATTGCTAAGGAGATAAAACTTTCAGCAGAGATTTCTCTGGAGACCCTGAAGAGTCTCCACAATGAAACACGTAGCTCCTTCTAGATATGCGCACATTAATATATGTGATATACTGGTCTCCTAATAATGTTCTTTTACCACCTACAAGTGATGTTATGTAGTGTGCTAAAAGGACATTGTTTTTCAGGCAAATACTAATAAACCTAATCAGCACATGTTTCTAATGGTTTTGTGTCTTTACATCGAAAAGTAAAGAATGCTCTCCATTCCTAATTCCATATAGAATGTGCAAGACATTCCTACTTTCTAAATCAAATTTTAAAAAGGAAATGAAAAAAAAATACTTTGTTTTACATAAATAATGTGAAAAAGTTACAAGATAAAACTAGTAACCATCACCTTCTGCTTTATTCATTTCAATACGAAAGTGAAGAACAACAAAATATATAATAAATGCACCAAGCAATCCATGCAAACTGCTACCAAATTCACAGGCAAATTAAATAGCATGCTAAGTAAGTATGAATCTATTCAAAAAACACAGTCTTATAAATGTGTGTATAAGAAGATTTCACGGTTTTTCCACAGAGCACATAGTGACAGCATAGAGCTCTACTGAGCACAGGTCAGCGCTTTCTGATGATGATTTAAAAACTGCAGTATTAGGAGACACTGACTATATATAAACAAACTGAGCAAACCAACAAATGGAAGAATTAACTAGATCACTGCTGTCAGTCTACTTTATTTTGTTATTTCTTCAGAAAGAGGCAAACTTAATCACTGTGCCCATACCAACTTCAATATTGCCAATAATGTACACAACGGATATCATGTGGAAATGCACTTATTTCAGTATGAAATGTCATCATAAGACAATGCTCAAAATGCAAAGCTCCCCCAAACACTGAAATTGAAGAGTAAGTTCCAAAAGGCACATTAATATGCAATTATATATATGCAAGGTACTACACAGAATGTCCACTCAACTTACTGTACAAGCTTTTTCCATATTTTTCCATGCAGCAATTCCATCTCTTCTTTCTAAGGCTTCTCCTGAAATTGGTCTTTGTGGTACAAAAATATTCATTAACAAATAGCGTATAATAATATATTCTAGCTGAGTAGGAAACACCACTAGCACAAAGTTACTTAAATATAAAAACACCTAACTGAAATGTTAGGTCTTTTTCCCTGTTTATTCAATCATATTATCCTGGGAATATAGCTCTTGATTGGTTCATATTCTATTCTTGAACATCTTTTATCTTCATGGCCACTATGTACTTTGATTAAGTAATAATGTACTAAAACTTACCTATGTGTTTCCAAGTCTCCATTATTTATGTAGCTTTTGTATATAGCTAACAGAATTATGTCTTACTTCTAGTGCTCAGGACAGATGTTCTACTGGATCAAATTCTATCCAGTCAACATTGATTTCCATCACATTTTATTGTCAACAAATTGTTGCTCTGTAGCTTAAGGGCTTCAACACGCACATCAAACCATCCCATTACATGATACACTTTCTGGCCCAGCAGTGATATCTCCTTAAATATTTCAGGCAGTGTTCATAGCAGCTGCTCATTATGGTTTTTGAGTTTTACAGAAATTTTATTTAAAAGTCTCCATGCTGTTCCAAGCAGTTTTATGTTTGTTATTTTAATTAAAAGGGGAAGGGAAAAAAGCAAAGCTTTTTTCTCAGTTAATGCATGTTGCCTCCAGCAACAACCATCTTACCTGCTACAAGCACTGTAGCACAAAAACAACCCACACAAAACCAAAAAAAAAAAAACAAAACCAGAAAAGAAAACCACCACACAACTGTGAACAGCAAAAAAATACAAAGAAATGCAAAACTCATTCAGGCTAGTAAGTGGAACTGTTATTTAACAACATTGTGCACTCCACACATCTGTATCATCCCAAACGCATCCATTATAGCAATTCGTTTAGAACAGCATGATTCTGAATTGACTTACAAAAGCTTTAAAATTACTTTAAACCAAGTACATGTTCAGCACAGCATGCACAGTGTACAAGTTCAAAGGGAAAAAAAAGAAAATCAAAATACTTAGCATCTACTACGGATTGGCTGAATTCTTGCCAATCTTACCTACTTAGTCTGATGCTACTTGACTGTAGCACTCTGAAGGTTTATTTCACAGCATGTTTGGATAGCATGTTTTTTCTCCAGCAGACCACTTAACACTGAGTTGTTTGATTGTAACGCAGGAAACGCCAGAAAACATGTCTTGTTTGCTTTTCACACATAATCTCAACTTTTCTTTCAGTTCGCATGCCTTGAAATGAAGAAAAATAACAGACTGATACATAACACTGGAAAACTTCCATTGTATTAGTCAATATCCTTCCAGTTAATTTGACTGCTCACTTGCACCTGTGCAAAGCACTCCAAAGTTTGCATGGGAGACCAAGTAACAACGCACAAAAAACTCCTGAGTAGCGTCTTAGACTGACTGGGCTAAGACATTTAGTCCTCTTCAGTGCCTTAATGCCTGACTCTCACTATTTCGTTAGACATGGGTAATTTTTGAACTTAGCAAAGCTGAGGCACTTTTTAGTTCTCTTCACATACATAGCCTCACATTTTTGAAAAATAAAGAAAAAGCTAAAAAAAATATCTATTTAACTGTTCTCTGGATTGTAGCTTCAGTATTCAAAACATGTCCAATATAGTTCAAATTATTAATAAAGAAGGTAAGAAAACAAAAGAGTGCTTGTTGTAATACAGCAATAAAAAAATTCTAACTCCAAAAGGTTCTGCAGTAGGCTTTCCATTTCCATTCCATAGGCTCAAGTATTTGAGAAACCCCAAAAGGTTGCAATAAGTACTACTAACAAATGCAGGAAGAACCATAAAGTAGGAAAGACTTAATTATACAGGAACGGCATTAATTAATTAATTAGTAATAGATTTTGCAATTTTTTTTTAATATCTTTGTCTTTTTTATGAGCTTCGTGCTTTAAATAAGATCATGTTTGTCTGAAGGCATGAACATGATGAGAAAACCATTTCATGGTAGAAGCCACTGCCTCAGTAGCTCAGAGTTGCTTATATCATTTTCCTTGCAAACATTTATGCACCTGCTTGGCTTGAAATCTATAGATATTTTAAGTGACTGAAGTTAAATATTTGTACACAGAGTGGTAGGATCAAAACACTAGGCAAGACCTTTTCCACCTATTCCAGTGAACAGGGTGTGCAAGAGACAGTTCTTCAATAGTAAGTGCTAAGCAATGGTAAAAATGGTACTTGCATAAAGTCAGAGCCCCGTTTGAATCAAAATTAAGTGAATCTGAAATTTTTGTTATTAAGTATAAAAATAATTGCCTGGATTGCTCTCAGTATTGGTTACTGCAGATTTGAAGCAGAAAACTTCATTTTGTTATCTACTTCTTAGGGAAGTATTTTGAAAGAATAAAGTTGCTCTTTGTAGTGTTCTTAAAATTCTTTTTTTCTGGGGAAACAATCAGAGTAAGGAAAGAGCATAGATGTATACTGTCACACAAGAAAGTAAACAAAATCTATATTTAAGTGAAAGGAAAGTAAAGGCGTTTACAACTAAAAGAAGCTGATCCATGAGCTTGGATCAACTAAGCCTGTTTTCCTGTGGACTTCTCCTACGTCCTCAGCACAGCTCCTAGCCTCCCCAGTGCGGCCTCACTGGGCGTCTGTGAGCAGAATTTTCTCCTCCAGATCTACCTGTCTGACCTCTAGCTGTAAAAAAAGGCAGATGGCTGAGTTATAACTCTCTTTAGTGCGTGGCACCCGCACCCAGCTATCATCTCTGATGAAGTTTGATGAACTTTTCTGGAAGTTTCACATATTTGTGTCTTCTGCATGTGTCAAATTTGGTACAGATTCACAGAGTCACAGAATCACAGAATGGTTCGGGTTGGAAGGGACCTTAAAAGACCATCTAGTTCCAACCACCCTGCCATGGGCAGGGACACCTCCCACGAGACCAGGTTGCTCAAAGTCTCATCCAGCCTGGCCTTGAACACTTCCAGGGATGGGGCATTGACAGCTTCCCTGGGCAACCTGTTCCAGTGTCTCACTACCCTTACAGTAAAGAATTTTTTCCTGATATTCAATCTAAATCTACACTCTCTCAACTTGAGGCCATTACTCCATGTCCTATCATAACACACTCTGATAAAGAGTCCCTCCCCACCCTTCCTGTTGGCCCCCTTTAGCTACTGGAAGGCTGCTATAAGGTCTCCCTCGAGCCTTCTCTTCTCCAGGCTGAACAGCCCCAACTCTCGCAGCCTGTCCTCACAGCAGAGGTGCTCCAGCCCTCTGATCATCTTCGTGGCCCTCCGCTGGACCTGCTCCAATAGGTCCATGTCCTTCTTGTGTTGAGGACTCCAGAGCTGGACACAGTACTCCAGGTGGGGTCTCACTAGAGCAGAGTAGAGGGGCAGAATCACCTCCCTCAATCTGCTGGACACACTTTTAATGCAGCCCAGGATGCAGTTGGCTTTCTGGGCTGCAAGTGCGCATTGCCTGCTCACGTCGAGCTTCTCGTCTACCAGCACCCCCAAGTCCTTCTCCTCAGGGCTGTTCTCAAGCCATTCTCCGCCCAACCTGTATTTGTGCCTGGGATTGCCATGACCCAGATGCAGGACCTTGCACTTGGCCTGGTTGAACGTCATGAGGTTCTTACAGGCCCACCTCTCAAGACTGTCAAGGTCCCCCTGGATGGCATCCCTTACCTCCAGCGAGTCGACCGTACCACGCAGCTTGGTGTCGTCGGCAAACTTGCTGAGGGTTTTCCTGAGATTGATTCACAGCCAAAAATTCTGAAGGACATAGAGCAGAAGGGAACTGACAAGAATAGGTCACATTCGTCCTTTGTTCTTAGATGGTGAAGTTAAACAGATTCCTCATTGCAGTGTTCTTTCAAATGATGGGGCAACCAAAGAAAAGCTGACCCACACTCAATAGAATGTTGTTGAAAAATCAAACCCACCTAGCTGGAAAGGAAACACGGGCATATTACCTGGTAAGCGAAAATCACAAAAATTAAACTGGTACATGCACATGGAAGAGCCAGCCTTACAAGAGGGTAAATCATTTTTACAGCATCAGAATTTTAAACTTCTTTAAATTGCCTATAATGTTATCTTTTTTTCTTCTAGCTATCCCAGCACATATTGTAATGTGCACACACTACCTGATTTGTTTCTAGGGTTTGTTTCCAGGAGGTTATGCCCTTATGCAATCAACCACTGTATGGCCTTGTGTTCCCATAGGCACAAATATCTGATTTACAAAGCATTTCAAATCAAGGTCGTTCACTTCAACTAGTATGAAATACAATAGCAATGTAATCTTCATCTCCTGTATGAATTCCCTTCCATGTGTCACATTTTAACCCTCATTTCTTTTGTCTCATTTCATGTCTCCTATTATAGCCGTTTTAGTATGTTTATTTGCCAATATCTTGCTGGAACTGCTTCAGTTCACTTATTGCAGGTAATTACTTCGGTGTTTTGGAGCCTCTATTATCTGTAGCCTGACAGTTTGCCATTTGGAAGAATGGCAACAGATGCCTGGGAAAAGCAAAGCGCAAAGGTGGAGATGTGGATTTGCATTAATTGGTAGACTTTTCCTTATCTATGAAACCAATCTCTACATCAAGCCAATTAAAACATGACAAGTGAGACATTTCTAAAAGATGACTAGGTAGGAAAAAACATTCTGAAAAGCACTAATTTTCTCTCTCCAGCTTGTATTTCTGTCATAGCTCAGTCATTTCTTAAAGTTTTATAGGTTACCAAATCCTTTCAATTTTGTGACACCAGCTTCCTCCATCTGGATAGATGGTAAATGCAACAAATATTAAACAATTATCTTGCAATTCATCTGAGCACTCTGATTCCCTTTAAATAAATAGCAAAACCTTCACTGGTTTCAGACCAACTGAACCTATTTCATTATTTTAGTTTTCTTTACAAACAAGATAAATATTTACTCACTTTGCTCCTTTAAAGACAATCTCAGAGCAAAATACTGGGGGCAAAGCAGTCTCAAGGTCTCAAGTTCGCCCAGCCATCATTAGAAGTTTCTGAATAATTTGAAGGGAATGACCATCTCCATACTCAGCTTGGAATTTATTTTCCTGGTTTATATTTCACCTCTGCTCAAGAGCTCAAATTCACGCTAAAAATTCACTTATTCAATATGAATGTTTAAAGATTAATAATGATCAGAAAAAAGTATGTATGTGCCCCTGGGGCTTCCATTTTGTGCATTTACTGAGGTATTCTGTAGACTGGAGAGGACTGGGTGTTTTATAACCACTTACCAGCACTCACATTACACAGATTTTGAAATGCATACACAGGAGTAAGCAGGCCAAATTCATAAGACTCCTCTGTACAGCAGACTCACTCTTCTGGGTACATTTGCCACGGGAGCAGCACACTAATAATGTATTCCAGCTTTTTTGCATCATTTATTACTGAGATATAAGATTAATTGGCTCCCTCTGTATTTTTGTAAAGCTTCTCTAATCTAACACTGACATTGTTGCCTGGGGATTTCTGTCTCTGGGGAAAAAGAAACACAAAACATACAAAAATAGAGTGCATAGAGTGCTGCGAAGACATGTCATAAAAAGAAAAGAAATCATAAACAGGAATAATCATGTATTTACCAAAAGAATAAAGTCACTGCCACTGCAAAACCAGAAATCAAGAAGACAAAAGACACCAGTCACACTTCCGTTAACAGAATATTTTTGCAAAAGCTGCATATTTTCTGCTCCGCATTCTAAAGACCCATAATGTTCATAATGTTCAAAAAAAAAAAAATCTGACTTTTGTTAGCAGAAACAGAGCCATCTGCTGGCAAAATAAAAACAAAAAACAAAAACAAAACACAAAAAACCCAAACCAAACCACGACCCAAAAAACCCCAACAAACTCACATAATCAATAAAACCAAAAACTAAAAACACCCGACCCCAGTCACGTTAAATCACAACTGTATGTTCTGCTACTGTACCAAAAGATTATAGAAGTATTTCACACTCATTCATTCCCAAACTGAAATACTACTCAACCCACAACCCTTTTGAAGACTTTCAGACCTGAAAGATGCTTTCTCAGCAATTTTCTTACACTTGTTTATACCTGATCTACCTTTAACATGTTTTAGACCTGGAAGCAGCGCAAGACCCATTGTCATCACCTCAGTAATTGTCAGCAACTGAACTTCATATATATAAGGGCAGCTAGCAAGCTGCAGCACTTCAAAGGTGCCCACGTTTACGTCCATAATCTATCAGCAGACATACTTGGATCTGCTCTGTTTACAACCAACCCATTTCAGATCATTTTGTTCAGATACCTTGAATCACGTGCAAAGAGACTCTGCAAGAAAGGTATAGATACAAAATATTTTACACTTCTAAGTAATGACACGTACGGTAGACACATGCAAAATAAAATGCAGATTTTCCCCTTTCTTAGTGAAGGCTTCTCATGAAGCCAGGAAGAATGTTCTCTTGCCATTGCAGTGAATTTTGGCATTAAACTATTCACTTTGGAGAAGTGCTCCAATAGAAACAAATAGCTTATTGTCCTGGTTTGAGGTAAAACAGAACCAATTTTCCGTTTTGTAATTTTACTTTTTAGCTGGGCCTCTTCTAACTGACTAAAGTCTGAAAGTAACAGCATGTTGTTCAGACACTGTTCCCTCTCAGAGTGGTAAGACCTGATTACACCAAGGAATGGTGTGCACAGAGGCTCTTGCTTATACCTATTGCTATAACAACCAAGGTCAGCTAACGTCGCTGCTTGCCCCGTTAGAGGGTCGGAAGCGGAGAAGCGTAGAGGGGTCCCACCTGCAGGGAGGAGCAGAGGGGACGGGTGACCCCAAACTGACCAACAGGGTATTCCGCCCTATCTGCCACGCTCAGTATAAAAGCTGAGGGATCAAAAGGTCAGCTCTCTTTTCTTCAATGGCCATCGTCTGAGGAGGACTCTCTCTGTTCGTCTGCCTTTGATCCCAATACGTGCATTCCTGACTCCAGATCCAGAATTCAGCTCCTGTCCGTCGCTGACTCCAGTCTACGACTTTCCCTGTGTCTGCTGGTGATATCATCCTGGGAGCTGGATACAGTTTTGTATATATTGTATACTTTTTAAAAAAATTTATTATTATTTCTTATTTCCTTATTTGTAATATTTTCATTAAAGTAGTTTAGTTCTTTCTCTAAACTCGTAAATCTTCTTATCTCTTCCTCTCCTCTCTTTGGGGGGGGCATCTGTCGTTCTGATTGGCCAATCCGGCCAAAACCACGACACTTATTTTAACAGAGGCTCCAGCTTCCATTCTCCAAACAGAGCTTCAGATTACCTTATCATCCTTCCTCTGCAAAACAGAGAGAAACGCAGTCTTGATTTTGAAATAAAAGAACACAAAACAACAAAGAAAGTTTAGATGAGAAGTTTAGTCTCAACTGTAACAGCTAATTACTGTCACTCCCTTGTAAGACCCCTGGAATCCTACAGATTTAGCAATCAGAGGCTCCAGTAAAGTTTTGGAGACTTTATTTGCGCTAGCCCTGCAGGGCAATATGCTTAGGTTTAGAAGCTTACTTCTGGCACATAAATGAATGAAAACTTATACTCAACTACTTTTAGTTGGGCAGACTCATTTGCACTAGGATATGTTTCTAAAAATAACCATCCTACTTAGAAGATTCAACTTTCAAAAAGTTTTAAATCATCTTTATTTTGGACAATACTTGAGATTCTTCTTAAACCTCAAATCTGTGGTAATTAATACAACATCAAGGACATGAGTTTGTGTATTTAGCTGTCCAAGCACTCTATAAACAGTAGTTCACAGAGCATGTACAAATCACAGAAGACTGTCAACTGCTGTTTGAAATGTTTTGTCACTGTTAGCATTCTCATGTTATCACCCAGTGAGACGCACACACAGTATTAGCTGCTAAATGTTTTTTAATGTGAGATACAAGCTGATACTAAAAAAAAATAAAATCCCAAAACAAAACCCCCAAAAAGAAGCCAAAGGACACTGCACAAGAACAGACAGGTCTTCCCTTGCAAGAATCTTTATAGAAGTTACACATCACATGGTGCATGGGACAAAGGCCACACTGAGGAGCATCTCACAGAAACACAGAACCTTTTACGCTGGAAGGGACCACTTGAGATCATCTAGTCCGACACTCCTGCACAAGGAAGGTCAGCCAGAATAGATTATTCAGGATCATGTCAGGTTTTAAACATCTCCAAGAATGGTGATTCCACAACTCCTCAGGCAACCTGTTCCAATGTTTGATCACTTTCATAGTTAAAAAAAATAACTCTTGTGTTCAGATGGAACTTCATGTGTTTCAGTTCATGCCCGCTGCCTCTTGTTCAGACAGTTGGACATTAATAAGAACAGTCTGGCTTCCCCCTCTTCAAGGCTCAGATCCCCCTGAGCCTTCTCTTCTCCTGTCTGAAGAAGCTTCCCCAGCTCTCTCAGTGTGAAAGATACTCCAGCCCCTTTATCACCTTTGTAGCCCTGCACCACACCCCCTACAGTAAATCCGTCTCACTCTTGTTCTGGAGAGCCCAGACCTGAACCCAGCACTCCAGGTGTGTTCTCACCAGGGCTGAGTAGCGTGGAAGGATCACCTCCATAAACCCGCTAGCACTGCTTTGCCTAACGCAGCCCAGGATGCTATTGGCCTTTTTTGCAGACAGGGCTTACTGCTACCTTGTGGTCAGCTTGCCCACCGTGAAACCAAGGACGTTCTCTGAAGAGCTGCTTTCCAGCTGGGTGGCCCCCTGCATTTTACTGGTGCATGGGGTTATTTGTCCCTGGCTGCAGGTCTTTGCACTTCATGAAGTTCCCATTCGCCCATTTCTCCATCTTGTCAAGGTCCCTCTGGGTGGCAGCAAAACCATCTCTTCTATCAGCCACTCCTCCAGAGCACAACCTATCCCATCATTCAGGTCATTAACAAAGAGGTTGAATTGGATTGGCCCCAGTATTGATCTATGGGGTACAGCACTAGTAACTGGACTTTGTGCTTTGACCCTCTGGGCCCATTCATTTGGTCAGTTTTTAATTCACCCTCTCTGTCCAAATACCTAACACACACTTGTTCACCTTTACTCAGTAAAGGTAAACCTTTAAAAGATGTTTACCTTTACTCAGTAAAACCTTTAACACAATATCTACTGCCCTCCGCTATCTATCACACTGTACATAGCAATGTAACATTGCTATGACACAAGGTAAAGTTACTCAGTTCTAAATATTTGGTCTCTCTTCTAATCATTGTGCTGCTCCTCCTAAACTAACAAGGGTAATCTTTAACAAGTCACAGGCTAGATTATAAATTGCAACAGCCTTTAGCATTAACCGTAATTTTACACCATGGCAATACTTCCTTCCTTCTCCACCCAAATACCCACTCCAATGCAACTAAGTGCTGATAACTTCCTCAGAAGAAGAAGCTCCTGTTGCTCTGCCCCACAAGTTTTGTAATCCGTGCAATCATGTTATGCAGCAGAAACTGTAAGCTATGATCTCACAGCCTAAGACAGAACAAGAGAAGCAAGTTTACCAGTTTAGCTACCATAGCGCATGTCTTTACTATGATTAAGTGATTTGATATAACACACTCCGTGTTAGAGCTGGAAACTGAATTCAGAGTTTTGGGCCATATTCCCAAACTTTATGGAAGATCAGCATTTAGTTCTTCAAGGGCAGTTACCAATCTTGCTCCAAGATCATTTATCAGGAAATGATGTTATCAGGAGACATTCAGATAAATAATGCAAGCATTAATTCAGCTGTTGTATTCCGCCCCTTTCCTTCTCTGACTGAAAAGCCATGAAGTCTTCTGGCTTTCAGGAGGTATAGTCTATTTTGCTTCATTTCCTGAATAGTTCTTTCGAAATAGTTATAGAAGATCCTCTTCTTGAGTTGTATACTTAACCTCTACCTAGTTTAACAGCTGCTGCATTTAAAGAATTAGATGAGACATGACCCATACGCCATAATCCTTTGCCATAGCACTTGTTTAAAACAATCTTGGTAGAGTCAAGGTGTAGAGTCCATGTAACCAGATGAAAAGGGCACACATGGCTACATAAGAGTGACATGCATAGACAGTGCAACAGAAAGGAAGTTTACATTAATTCAAGCAAGTGCAGAGGATATCCTGCTCATTAAAAATTTCGTCACTATTGAACAATATTTCAGTAGCAGGCAAATATAGTTTAATATCTGGTAAGAGTGGCTAATTTGTGTTGTGCTATATAAACACAGCTTTAATAGCACACAGTGTCTAAGTCAAAAGCTATATTTTTCTACTTTTGAAGATTGCACACATATTCTTCGCAAGCTTTCAGCACTGTGTTTCTTGCAGTTGAGAAGCCTAGTACTCAGTCACTTCAAAATGACACAGTATACACAGAATTAGTAAGAAAATAGGTTTTATTTTCCAGTTTCATAGAAAAATGTTAACAATGCTTAAAGCAAGCAGCTGGACAGCCACTTTCTATATGAATTCCAGATAGAAACTCAGGCACTTAATTTAACAAATATTTTGTTGTTACGAACCCAGCTCCCCTGTAATAACTATTTACATTTTTCTACAAATACTAAAAAGTGAACTCATGCCATTGAGATAACATATAAAAATATTTTTAAAACATGTTCATACTTGCACATTGCCAAGTGTATCTACACTCAAAATCCCCAAATAAGGCAGTAGCCCAGATTATTTGCACATTAAAATAACTCCATTTTAAAACATCCACAGTTCCCTTTAATATACCAGGTTACTTGTTTTCTCCCACTACAGTCTTGCTTCAGCATTACTTTAAGAAGGGAAATGAGGCTCACAGTCAGCTCAGTTCAGTTCATTTTTCCTGGTTTGGTTTCTTTTTTTGATCAGAGTGTCCCAACTTGTTTCACTTATAAATTAGACATTTAAAACTAGACTGCAAATTTAAGTGTCACTTTTTGGATATACACAATGTATTACTAAAAAGTATGTTTACAAAGTTAGAGAACACTACACACATTCACAAATATTCTAAGTTGTTCAAGAACTGAATATCATCTTTTATATTTAGGTAATGGTGTACGAGAACTTTGGTACAAGAGTTGTAATAATGCTTATTCTTATTGGCTCTTTCAAAAGCCCCCAATTTGCTCATGATTTATGTGCGTATAGAAGACACCATATCTGAATCCTTTTGCGACAGGGCTGCACTTGCTGGTGGAGGCTTATACAAATATACTGCCATGACCACAAAGATGATAGTGATGATTTTGCAAGCAGCACCTAAATGCAAAGAACAGAAGAGTCCTTATTGCAGTCACCTTCAATAGTAGTTAAGAGCATTTCAGTCATTTACAAAGTTTCACATGGTGAATTACACTGATTTAAAACAGATGCTGTGAATTTCAATGTATTTTGCATGAACCACAAAGGGCAGGTAAAGGCAGCCTTACCAACTTCAGACCCCTCACTGCCTGCCAGTTCTTGCTTGCAGCAGCTATTGCCATTACTTCAGTTCTGTATTTCTTCACCCCATTCTAGCCTGCAGTGCGTCTTCCTTATTTCTTGCTTCAGTACTGCTCTTCATTGCATCAATATTCTCTCTGCCATAAACTAAAACTCCCCAAATACAAGCCTGTTAAGTATTCTCTCCTCAGCTACCTTAAGAGGTTGTTTCATTTACTCCTCACTGGTACATAATGATGTTTGTGCAATTTGGGGGCGCAAGGAGTCAGGGAAGAGGAGGGATTGTATTTGATCACAAATATGCCTGAGATACCGAAACCTGAAGTTGTGACGCCTGCTTTTTCAATTTCAAGATTAGATGTTAGCAGTTCATTTTATGCACTGTTAAGTGTCACAGTTGCTAGAAGACAGGACAACAGCAGTTACCACAGATGCAAGCTTAGCCTGCCTTTCTTCCCCCAGACATACATCTGTCACATACTTGAAGGGAACAGATTGTTAAACGGGTTGGGAAAAATTTTGACTAGTGTTCAGAGATATTTTCGAGACCTTGATATTAATTTAGGGAAAAGAACTGAAATACGACAAGAGGAAGAAAGCTCTTCAGACCTTAAGCTGCCAACAGACCAAGCCAGGTAAGAATGAAATGTGTGCCAATCTCTTAAAATTCAGTAAATGAAGTGTGGCAATGAAGAAAGACTGAAGAGTAAAAATATTTTGATTATTGTTAAAAAAAAGTCTTGTGGGTAATTTTTAAGAGCCACTTAATGTGTTCTTGCTCCTTCCATGATATTTTGCTTGTCATGATTTATGAAAAAAAATAAAGTGCTTTTTTTAAAAAAATACTGCTGCTAAAAGATAAGAGTTTAAGGTTCTATTTTAAAGTAATTCCCATCGAGCAATCAAAGTCTGTATATCTATTACTTTGTACACGTACTTAATATGAAGAAGTCACTTACTTATCCCCATCAGCAGATAAGCCATTTTTTCATTGTCATACACCCAACAGGCTCCTTTAGTATTACATTCATCAATATCCCACAGAGTGCAACTGTTGTCTATAGCAACACCAAACAAAATTGGTCCGGGAACAGTACCTAAAAATCACAGTAACATGTTAGAACATTTGAGTTACTTGGAATAGCCTTACCTGGCCTTAATGCATACAGTAAAATGCCAGGCTGGTGGGGAAGATAAAATGGGAGAGCCACACACTAAACATAACGTTTTAATCAAAATCATATTACATAGCAAGTGTGCCTCTTCCATTGCTCTCAATTAATAGGCAGGATGCATAGAGTGTCAGTTATTTATACTGCTCTCACTTTATCAAGCAAGAAGTTTGTTCAAAGACTTGAGTTTCTCATAACTTCCTCAGTTTTCATTGGAAAAGGAATCAAGGAAGCAGGAGTTCAACTGAAGGAAAACAAGTCTCTTTTCTCAGATCATATACACTAACCCGTTCCAAATGCAGAGAACTAAAATATTATGTTAATAAGTTCAACTACACATTTTTTCCCATCCCTCAGATGCAGCAAACCTTCTAGGAAAAAATCCACATGAAGTGAGTAGTGTTTAAATTATTCCTGTGTAGAATTTATTGGATTTGTGTGATATTTGTTACAACAGTGCTTCATAAAGCACAAGTGTTTTGCATCCAGGTATAGCTAATTTTATAATAAACACTCCAGGTACATCATTGCATGTCTATTTAACCTACTCAACACCTAAACTGTTCTTAAGCTAACAATCAGCTATGTCCTCACTGCAGGTTTTCTGTTCAGGACCCCTCGAGTCCACACCCTAAGTATCTTGTTGGTAGTAACGCTGTTAGTTACTGCCTTTCCACTGCCTGTACTGACTGCGGCTGAAGAAGAGCTCTCCTATTCTAAGCTCCACAGCAAAGTCAAGATTTAAGACTCTGCCATAGATATCTTCTGGATCTTCAGATATCAACTACATGAAGCTGTTTTCTATTACTTCACTTTTTCCTAACTTTCAGAATAGGCCTCCTTCTGGGGGAAGTGGCAGCAGGTGCCTTTTGCTGAAAGGATGTCAGTTACCTGTATTTTCTTCCTGGTGATAAGAACAAGAATGGCTAAAATGAGTACACGTGCACTATTTAAAGAGGAATTTGAATCCAGATGGCATCTGCCTTAAAACAAATGTATTCTATGAGCCAATGACAGGCTATTTCAAGCTCCTCTGAAAGCTTCTTAATACATTATTTTTTAAGTCTAGAAAAACATCAAATGTGTATCACTCAGAGGCAGGCATTTCAACAAGAAAGTCATACCCAGTAGTCGTAGGAACACTGACTGTACTCCAAGAGCAAATGAGCGCTGTTTATCTGGCACACACCTGCAAACAAGATTTGCAGTTTAAGACCTAGTAAACAAGTTTTAACCATTCTATTTCTCTGCTTTGTCCCTCAGGGAATATGCTTTGTCTTAATATACTGTTTTAACCTGTTAATTGCAGAGTGTTTTAGAAATCCAATGGGCAGAACAAGTAAGCAAACAACTTCAAGAGATATTTTGACAAATGATAGAGGCAACTCCAATAGCTCATCAAGGAATTTTAGATTGAGCTAGTTTAACAAAACAGCATAAGTAAAAAGCTAGCTAACCAATATCACCCTGATATACTGGTGAACATTTTTTCCACAAAACAACCAAGGATTTAAGGACAGTGCTAGGATGCAATCTTGAACTACTGTTTCTAAAGAAGCAATACACGAATAGGCTTCAGCACAAGGTGTTGTACTTCCCGTAACCTTTACATGTAGTCACCTGACAATGAATCAGTTCTGCCCTACACTATACAAATCAATATACTGATTTAATAACTAGCAGAATTTACGGCCTTACCTCCTACCCATTTCTTTCAGATATTTCTCCAGCAACAAACATTTTATCCTGACAGTGTCTTAATGATACTACCGTGAAGATCAAATATAACCTATCTTAATTTATACGATTTAGTTTCATCTCTGTTTTCTTTAATAAACTCTAGACAGTAAACTTTTAAACAATATCTAAATACTCTGGAGTTATTCCTTCATTCTGGAGTATGTATGAGGATTACCCATACAAAAATGATGAGCCGTTATCAACAGTCACTGTTAGAATCTCCTTATCCATAAAGGTAAGAAGAGGAAGGAGAATGAGTTTTGCGTAGTGTGGGTAGTTATTTCTAGCACTAGAACACTGTCACATACATGGGTTTACACTTGAAGTTGCACAAAGTAGGCCCACTGAAAAGATCTCAGAGTATACTGTAGTAACTTAGCTCACATTTAGCTATTTAGATTAGGTTTTGCACGTTTAAACAGCTCTACAGTCTTCCATAAAAACTAATTCACTATTTCAGTTGAAGCGTAGAAGGATCCAAGATTCCAAGCGTTATTGCTTAGAATTATCTAAATAAAACTATTGCAGCTCAGTTTTGAAGATAATTCAACACTTCACATTATTCTGCCCCCACAGTAATATGACAAGCTGTTAATTCCAGATTTACACCAACTCTGAACAGAAGCCTATTAGAAAGCACTGTTGCAGTGTATCATTCCCCTCCTCAACCCCATGCCTAGAAGGTTGGAAAAAGAGCATCTAATCACACCCTGCCAAAACATCTTGTGTATAGTGCATGTACGCCTATGCATCCTGAACATTTTCACTCTAGAAGTACCAGAGGTACAAGTCAGATTTCAACATAAAGTGAAATAGCTCTACTTTCAGAATAGGGACCATGTATCAAAGGAAAAAAAAAGCATATCTAGCTTTCATGCATCTGAAAGACCACCAAACCATTGGTTAACAGCCACGTACACGCCGTCACATTTTATATTAATGACTGCCACAAATACAACAGCAGTATCACACAAAAGGTAGTCTACAGTTCTTGACAGACTACAATTTTGCAAGTCAGAACTCTGACCTGAGATAAGAACCAAAGGTTGATATTATGAGACTGAATGCGGTTTTGTTCGTTTCTTGGTACAATCTGAAATTCTGGCACTACCAATATACAGGCTAGTCAAATATTTTCTTCATCCAAGCACATGGCATCTTTATTCCTTCCTGCTTTGACTAAAACAGTCATGAGCGCTCCCATAAAAGAGTGATTTTGCTAGAAGTAGGAAAGTTTTTTGGGTTTGGTTTTTTTTGGGTTTGTTTTGTTTTGTTTTTTAAAAAGATTCAAACAGTGTCTACTAACCAAATGTAATTAGAGAGAGAGTGAACACTGGTATGACTGTCCCCTGCTTCAAATATGTCTGCTTACCACACAGAGTACTACAACAGGAAATCCCTTGCACATTGGTTTAAGTTCACATTCCAAAGCAAAACGGAATTAAAGTATTTCACTGATATTAGTTCTCACAAGAATGCTACCTATTTCTCAGCCCAAAAAACGTACCTGAGAATCGCCACAGTTGTTGGAGTAACAGCCATAAATGTAAAAACAACAGTGAAAAAGAAGAAGGTCAGGAATAAAGGTAAAAATTTGCATCGTGTTGGACATTTCCCAGGGACAGCTTCAAAGATAAAGTCTTCTGAATCATTTTCTCTTTTTGGTCTCCCAATACAGGAACAGTTCTGGTACATCTACAAATAATTTACAAAACAAAATTCAGCTCTAAGAATGACACTGAGTGATGCTAATACAGCAGATGGTCATTGGGTCTGCATCACACTGACTTTACACTATGGGAAACAGTCTACTTCCTGATGATCATATGACACTAACCCTAATTTTTAAAACTGGTTCAGAAGAACTTGACTGATCCAGCACACCAGAGGAAAAGTCATTTTTGATTTTGTGATCTGAAAATACAGTAATAGTCTCCATTTTGTGTGGAGCAAGTTTTTAGGACAAGCATAAAAAACCTGAAAACTAAAGATCTGGGAGTTAGAGGCACAAACATATGCAGTACATAACATTATACAAAGACACCAACAGAGCAAGCCTTGAAGTGACAACTTCTGCATTCAAATCTTATTACAAATCAGTGAAGATAACACACCAATAACTGTGTATAATTAAGAAAGGGCAAGCCACAGCATCCAAAACAAGATTTTTCAGAGATGTTGGCAAGTCCCAGATCACCTAGCTTGACAGCCTTGGCTACAAACAGGCTGTTTTTTACACTGGGCTGTACTTGACAGGAAGAGAGGAGAGCTCTACTGACAGAAGCAATGCGGGATTGCTTTTGTAAGCAGGTGAAAAAATGGAATAGTTTTATGGTCTTCGTTTAAATCCACTCAAGTCTGTTTTCAAAGGAAAAAAAACCCACATTTATCAGTGCAGTATGAAGTTTTCACAGCAATAAGTAGTCAGACCCCTACATTTTCTTCTAGATAATACTTCCTCTCATTTACAATTGTTCTTTTCTGATATGAAAAGTCCCCCGAGGCATCCCCTGGTTCAGCTTGCCTACCTTTAGGCTCTTCCTACACTCCTCCACATTCCTGCTCAAGAGTTTGTTGTAGTAGTAGAGACAAGCACAGAAGGTCTTTCAGTTCTGGAAGGTTTGGTAATAACCAGCCACTTCCATGGCTTACCATTCCAACATCAGGGGCAACTGTCATTCCAGGTTTGGAAACTCACAGAAGCAGGTTGCCATGCATACAATAAGTGTTACATTATGCTTATAAGATCTAGATAAAAACTGCAGTTTAGTGTCAAGGCAGTTGCTGATTTCTACTTTTCTGATTGTCAACTCCATTTAAAGTACGTTCATGTTTAATGTATTTTCAGCATTAGAAAGTTTAGCAGAAATGAAGATGACAACTGACCAATAAACCCCTATAATGGAAGGAGGCTCAGAGAAGACAGGAAAGGGCAATGTGCCCATGAAGGTCACAGAACAATGCACACTGTGAGTGACCACAGCTGTTGCACAGAAAGCTATGCAGAAAAGAAACAGCTATGTCAGTTGAGTGAATCAAGTGGTGGTGTAAATGTTTCTCCCCGAGTTCATTAAGAGAGTGCGAATGTCTCCCTAAATCAGCCAGACCAGCATGGGGTGAGCGTGGCTGAGCCCAACACAGACTATAAAAAGCCAGACAACTAGCAGAAGAATTTCAAAGGGAGCAATGGGCTTGAGCGTGCTTCAAACCACGTATGCCTTCCCAACAACTGGGGAGGCCGAGCATTGTGACAGTGAGCAAGTTACAAAGACCAATAGTGGGAATCACACTAGTATTATGACTGAACTGTGTATTGCAATTGCTGTATTTTGCTAAGCATAGCTTGCATCTGTATTGTTTTCAGTTTTCATTCTAAGTCAGAAATCCTGTGTAACATCAACTGTCATCAAGTAAGTAAATTTGATATTAAACATTACACCCTCCCCAAGGGTATGTAAAAGCACCTGGTCAAAGGATATCAAACTTTGACACATACCAACATTCATCCTATTTAGACATGTGTTTCCAATCCACACCTATTTTTCTTGTAGTAATTACCACTTAGATTCAGAAATACTGTGATTTCCTGTCATACTAAGAGAAGAACGGGGCGGGGAGGGGGGGTGTGGGTTTAATATAGAATGCATTTTGCAGGGAAGCAGAACAGACCACGTCAGCAATCTTTGTAGCATGAAGTACCTTTGTCATGTTGTTGAAAAGATGTGATGAACATCCTGCGAAACAGGGAGAAAAGTACTGGACTTCATCTCTGCCACAAACTGGGTAGTACATGGAGCGCAAACATCCACAGTTAGCATTGCATGGCGCTGTTAAGTTATATAGCATGCCTGTTCTGAAAGGTAAAAATTAATTGACTTAATTTAAAAACATCGGATATCCAAGTAATGCAGTATTCATAAGATAATAAATCTCAAAATATTCAATTCTGGTGATTTATGCACTTAATTGTTTAAAAATAAACAATGCTCCTAGTTGTTAGGTAATCCCTAGGTAACTCGCATTTGTCTTATACCTAGATATTTTTGTGCTATTATTCCTTCCATAGATTACTCTTCCAATTTCCATTCACAAAACAGATTATTAAATTCTGTGTCTCAACCCAACTCTTTTCTTAGATCATCTCCTCCCTCACACACATTTATACATTTGAATTTCTTCAATTTACAGTTTAAAGAAAAAAACCAACAAGATTCAAAACAGTATTTGGTGTTGTTTATTCTAATGATCATGTTCCAAGGTTTTTTCCCTGTTTTGGATTCAAGACCGGTTGCAAAACTCTGCATGTTTCAATATTTAACACTGCTATGCAGACATCTAGATTGTTCCAGCACCAAGACGACTGCACATGCTAAATGCAGAGTGCCATGACATACAAACAAAGTTTTATCACACCCAAAAGGACCTTAAAGACTTTCTGTGACTGTTCAGGGAATAACTAATGAAGAACAGAGTTTAAATTTAACTCTTACTTATAATACTACTCTCAATTTAGGCATTTACTTCTAGTATAGGCCATAGTATGGTTGCATTTGAAGTAGTCCCACTATATTAGTAGTATGAAAAAATAATTTTTGGATGTGGGGGTACCTTCTTAAGATATAATTGGAGAGAATAAGAAAATCTTTGATTTTTTAATAGTAGTGGATTAATAAGTAAAGAAACCTCACAGGTTCAGAATTCAGTGAGATGAAACCAGGATATAGACACTGCCAGTAGTTTAAGTATTGCACTGTAAACTTAAAGTTACAGATTCATTACCTAAGAGGTTGGTTTCTTCAAGGGAATTAAAGATGTTCAAAAATACTATTAGGAGAAATAGTTTATCTAGGAATTAAGCTGATTACTTACATAGAATTCAAACTGCACATGGAATATTGGGGACATCATAACTACCTATACATTTCATTTGGTTGTAGTACAGTTAAACCCTACTGAGTTACATTAGTTCATTCTGCATACACAGAAAAGTCAAAGTTAGTTTGCTCTGGCTTAAAGCACTACAGTACATGATAAGCAAATTCACTAATCATAGGTTTGTTCATACAGTTTCTTGTTAGCCTATGAGGCATGTCAAGCCTAAAAGTATTTAATCAGTTCAGTGGCAACATTTGTCCTGTTTACATGTGCAGATAATGTCCCTCTTCCCTGACCTACAAAGTGAGACTGAACCTTTAGTTACGCATGGTCAGAAAAAATTTAAAATACAGAACAAATGCAGTTTAGTGCACATAGGTTCTATATGAGATGGAACTTCTTGATCTAACATCACTTTTCTAAAGAAGCCCAGGAGATGAGGCCATTAAATGGTCTTTAAAAGCTCTATAGGTTGGGTATTCTTTCACAGCAAAACAAGTAGTCCCAGAGATTTGTGGGAATGAAGAGAACTACAGAAATAGTCACTGCATTTCCGATACGGCAACTTTTAAAGGAAATATTGGGCAAAAGAATTAGGCTAAAGAAATTCTTTGAAGCGTTTAGTAGATGGAGTAAACCACACTAGTTCTTCTTATAGCTTCATTCAGTAATAAACAGTTACTAAAAAACAGTATACTTCGTTCATTAATATATGAACTCAAAAGTGATCCTGTACTCATGTGATTGTGGTATTAAACTTACAAAACGCTTTCCCCACACACACAACCCCCCAACCTCCAGTCTATTTTTGACTACAAAGAGAATGCTTGCCATGAAAGATTTCTTCAAAACCTCCACAAAAAAAAAAAAAACAGTTTCCAAGTCAACTCACAGAGCACTCTCATAATTTATTCTTTCTCAATCATTTATCCAATAGCATAAGGAGTCAGACTCTTGGCTATTTTTCCAGAAGCTTATAAATTTGTTAAGCTACTACTACATATTTTAGTTGCTTATTCATTCATGGAAAGCAGTTTCAGAACTGGTAGTATATTAGTGATACTGGTCACATGTCCAACATGAGAGTGAATTAGATAAAACTAAAGCTTTTTTTTCCTTTTTATAATGGATATTGAGTGGAGCGATTTATTTCAGGATTGGTTAATTCCAAACTGCTGTAGAGAAGAGGTCTTCAGCAACAATTAAACTACATAACTGCTGAAGTTACACAAAACTATTAAATACAATTTAACTGTATTTAACTTAGGACAACAAAAAAATCAATTCAGCTGTACCTTTTGGTAGCTGTTCATTATCATTGGGCATGATATAGAAATATGGATATCTTCACATACTATTGTCTACACAACCTCTTCAGTATTCAACTGCTACATACCGATTCTTTTGCTCAATACGTAACTACAGACTTTCCACAACCAAAGCCTACATCCTAGTTTTCACAGTTCTGAAGTGTCCGCAGTAATCTCACAACTAGCATTTTTCCAGACAATGAAGCAGAGCCATGTTTTAAGTGTCAAATGTTAACAGTGGCCTTTGAATGTACTGTCAATTGATACAGCAAGTTGTAAAGATGGAATCAGAATGAGTGGTAACTTGGGTTTTAAGAATTATGCCCCGCCCGCCCCCCCTTTCCCCCCCTCAGTCATCAGTGTATTAAATTTGGTTTATTCATTTTGTATGCCTTCTGGTAAAAGCAATACAAACAAATGCTTAATGTATCATGGCATTAAATTTCTACTGTTAGAGAACTGGAAGCCTCACTGCTTCAATCTATTATCTGTCTCCTTATGTATTTTACTGTTTCCATATTTACCTACATGAGAGACCTGAAAAATATCTGGTTAGTCTTTCATGCCACCCTTTGCATTTTTGGGAAAATTTCATAATATTTGTCAGTTATGTTTATGACAATGATTCCCTTAAAGGACCTAGGAAAATGAATAGCCTTCATATTTTATGGTATTTGTGCATGTAGTTGCCTCCATGAGTAAGATGTTCTATGTTCTTCTATTTGTTATACATTAATTTTAAGTCAGTCAAAAAGCATGATAAACATCCAGTGAAGAAACCGTATAAGCCTAACTGTTGATTAGATGTTTATCATTTTTTTCCTAGAAGCATTACCAACTTGCACATGCCTTGGACACTACAAAACCAATTTCACCCCCCTAACCCATCTTCTGCATTTTCATGGTGCAGTTCATGCTACTGTGTCAGTAAAATTAAAAGATCCTCTTCCCCATCCTATATAGGTTCAAAAGCTTTTTTTATGCATTGCAGCATAAGTTACACATGCTGCTTTTGAACAAGATAGTGTACCTAACCCTTTTCTAAAATGGGGGATTTGGAGAAAACAACAAAAAATTACTGGTAAGTTATTCACTCAGTTGCACAGCATGCTGTTCAAACTTATGATTTTTTCAAGTGGCAGCTAGCAGTCCCTAGCTACCAGCCCACTAGAGTTATTTTGCAAAACAGCATCTGGCTCTTTGGCAGACCATCAAACAGCTGGAGCTGCCTCTGGCTCTGTCAATTCACAACAGAGTAACCGACCACTTGAGAGCACAGTTTTGTCACAGCTAGCTGCCTTCCTCCTGCTTTTAAATACTTCTCATGCTACAGAAATGCATACAATTTAAAACTACAAGAACTGAAACATTATAATCTTATAGTTAATTCCTTAATAAGGCATGATTGGGCTTTTTATACAACATGGTGGTTATTTGATCTCATACATTCAATGTTGAAGTTTTAAAAGCAGACCTAGAAATCCATTTTCTAAAGAATGTTTATCCTTGCAGGTATTTATTTTTAATCTTGCTTCATTTTTACTTTCGCTTTTGCGACTTTTTTTTGCCCTAGAATTTTTATCATCATACTACAAGTATCTAAAAATGAGTGATAGATTGCGTTCTCATTAGGAATGAGAATTGTGTTGTTTAAGGGAAAGAAAAGTACATATTGCTTAGAGAATTCTTTCCTACACATTAGCCGAAAATGTTTTGAATTATGTTTCAGTTAACAGTGTTACTCTCTCTGTTTTATTCATCCACTCAGGTCACTGAGCTATGCTCTTTGCATTAAATTTCTACCTCTAACAGCTATTTTACAGGGAAAAAAGAAAGCCTCCTTCGTAAATGGAGGCTAGATGTCCTAGAACCTGATGCTACAATAACATCTTTGTTTTCTAGGGAAAAATTTGCAATCAGTTTAAGCTGCAGCGCACCTCATCGCTCTCTCATGAAATTGTTGCATGTGGCAGACTCCTTCCAGGAACAAACTGCAGATATTGTCAACAGCTAGTTAATAAAACAAGATACAAAAGACATGCTACTTCTGCAGAGATACAAAATTAGCTGTAGTCAATACAATTACAGAAGCTGGGATATTTTGTTATTGTTTTTGAGGACCACCAGGCTGCTCAGAACATTTTGCAAGCAATGTATCATTACATTTTCTTAGTCATCTACTACATAAAGATTCCAAGAACAAGGTTTTAGAGTTCCATAAAACATTTCAGTTTCATACATCAAGCTAAAATATGACATTTTTAAAGGTTTTGTATTCTGTGATGTAGCTTATCTATTTTAAACATTAACACCAAACCCAAGAGTGCATTAAAATATATTTACCCATTATACGTTTCAGAGACACCTGCGAAAGGTTCATTCCCACATTTAGCAAATAAAAACACTGTGTTTAACAGCAGGGCCACTGAACAAGTGCCTATCATGAACTTGATTATGCTTTTGCAATCCAGTTTGCACTTGGAAACCAAGATGCCACTTATGATTTGGCCTAGTGCTGCTGCTGGAATTAATACAAGCCCTAGAGGAAAACAAGACACCAGCAATTACACAAAAAAAGCAAGATATAATTAATGAAGCAGTTTAGAGTGTAACTTTATGCTAACAAAAAAAAAAACAATCACAACAGTTACCTGTATCTTAAGATGTAGTCCACGTGATGTCATTTTCAAACCATCCTACCAGAATCTGACCATATGAGTAATTTATTCTACCCTTACATTATCTCTAGCCTTTCCAGGAGTTCAACTAGACAGCATAATTTATAATTGCTCAAAACCCAAGCTCAACACAGCAAAACTAGATTATTTAAGAGTACTACATACTGGGCAGGAATCTCTGAACCAAGGCAGTTTAAAGAGTTAACATGGTCCTTGGTAACACGTAAGACTATCTAGCTCAACATTAGTTCAGGTACAGCTACCTTTCAACATTAGCGTAGGCATTTCCTTAAAGCTGTACATTTGATTGACACTGTCAATATTTTCCACTTCACTGCTGATTACTGTTTAACAATTGAGCATGTATTCCAACTTATTTCTGTTTAAAACTTGCAGATACTTTGTTTTGAAGCAATGATGTCTGAATAGCGATAGCACTGCCTAGTATTATCCAGGGGAGTAAGTCATTCAGAGTCTCCCCCAAACATATTTTTGTTGGAGAAAGAGCACTTCAACTAGCATATGTCTATTATATTGCAGCACTATATGGCTGAAGTAATTTAGCAAGACATATTCCAGGAATACTAAGTCTGCCATATTGCAAGCAGCTGTCAGCCTATCTGCCTTGATTTGGCTGCTGTTCTTTAGAAGTAATTGTATCAGAGTTAATGATGCAACCCTACCGACTGCAGCTCTTCCATCAGATTTCTTCTATTTGTTTCTCCAGCACTTAGCTTTTCATAGCCTTCCCCTGTTCTACCTATTACTGCTGCATATCAGATAATACAAGTAAGCAACAGTAAGGCAACAAGCAGCAGTTACACAGTAGTTTTATAATATATCCTAATTATTCATTTTGTTGTAAGCTCTCTCACTGTAATGTTATGGCGGATTTGAAGAAGGGAAAGGCCAAGTCAGCCCCTTACTTGTGGTAAGCACAGCTTTCTTTCCAGCTGCCCTTCATCTTGCTTCCTTTAGTAGGGACTAAGGCTTAATGCTCCTTCAGCTGATTTTAAATGAGTAAAATTAATTGGTTTTCACCAAGAATAAAAAACTAAATAAATTACAGTTTCAGCAGCACACAAAATTTCATTCTACTTGGAATATGACTATCAAGGCTTCTGAACCTACAGACAAAAATTAGATTTGCACCCTTGATGAATTAGGTATCAGGGTTTTCACAGGGCAGGCAAGAATAATATAAAAACACTGTTTCTGCTGTGAAAACTGCATTTCATATAAGCATATTCACAAATACCTCAAAAAACACAAGATGCCTATATAAGCTTCAACCTATAATGTTAATAAGGTGTGCAGCACAAAATAAAAATGAAAAGCCACATTACCTCCAAGAGTTGCTGAAAAACTTGATGTCTTTCCAAACTGATTTTCAATAAACTTTGGTAGAAATGTGGCAAAGCCAGTGGCAACTAAGGCTTCTGAAGAACTGGCTATTATTAGGCTCATAAGTACTGGATTCTTCAACAGTATCTATGGGGGGAAATTAGCATAACACTCAGGAAGTCATTTCATTGTAGTACCATGTAAACTAGAAGGCACATTTTAAACTAGAAGTCATAATTTAAAGCAGATACTCTCATGCAGAACTTGACTAATACGCTTTTCTTGCTTTAACAATCTTAAGCATCAACAAATATGCATTAAATTATTAGTAGCACTAGACACTTCCCTATTACAACACAATAAAGAAGCAACTACCTTTCTAAACACCTGTGTACTACCTGAAAAAGAATTTATTTTCTCAGAACATATCAGTTTCAGTAAATTCAAGATTTCTTACCAGGAGAGCCATGGGAAAGTCTTTAAAACTTTTTCCAATATTCTTGCTCTCAACAAGCACCTCACTGCCGTCATTATGAGTTTCAGAGATTTTTTCAGCCTGTATTTTTGCTGTTCCTAAAAATGAGCACATTTACTGACAATGAAAACATTGAATACCTGTGCTTTATACTTAAAGTCAGAAAAAGCATCAAAATAAGCGTTTCCTTTCCTTGGTAAAACTAGTTCAGACATTGTAAGCCTTCTTAAATATTTTATCAGTACACATCCCTATAAAGATCAATAATGTATTGCTGCAGAAAGAAGAACTCGGCTGAATGCATCAGGGTTCCCTTGGAAGGCCTTGGCTGTAAGAAGATATAATCAGGGATATCCTAAGAATTTCAGACTATCCTGAAGCCCTTTCAATATATATATAGTTATTTTTTTTTTTTAGAAGTGTCTTTACATTCTCCACAGTTCCCTACTTCATTTTTCCTTTTCCTTCATCATTTCTCTTTCCAAATAAACATAGTAAGATCTTTAGATGCTCTCCCAAGGGACTCCTAGATAATATCTGCCCGAACAGAAATTATACTAAAATTATTATTTTTAGAAGACTGCTCTGGGATATTTTGATTCATGCTTTGTTATTCCACCCAAAACAGGAAGGCAACAAAGACAACAATGCATGAGTTAAGTCAATGGAATTCCCTTATGATTCTTGGTGGGTAACACAGCAGCTTTAAATACAGGCCTGGATGATTAGCTGCAAGCCTCTTATAAACTTTTACCATCAGTTTCCATGCTGTACCTGTTTCTAGTCCTACCGTACATCCTTACATACGCAAGATCCTCCCTCTAGCCCATTCACCTTGTTTTAAAGGCTGCATATTGGAAGCAATGTATTTATCATCAGGTTTTAGCCAAACACAGTTTACTGAGAAACAGAATCAAAAAGGAATCACACAGTCCAGCAGTCTAAAATTCACAAGTGTAAACAAGTCTCTCTTCCAAAGTAGCCCATTGTTGTTAAACAATTACCTGGTAGGTGTTTCGGAAAGCACGAAAAAGGTATTATAAGAAGCCAAATTGCAAAACAGCATGCAACAAATGCTATCCACCATGCTCCAAGCCAACGTGGGTCATCTTGATCCATCTTTGTACTGGGAAAGTAATTTGGAAAAAGCAGGTTTACCATTCATTAATTTAAATCAGAAATTTCAGAAGTCAGTGAGCTGGAATTTATTTTTTTTTAATACTGATTTAAGAGAAAGACTTTGAATATTGTCATTTTCTTGTTTTTTACATGAATTAAATTTATTGTTTGCTTGTTTAAAGCACATTCATCAGCTTTATTATAACAATATTGCATTCTATACCAAATATAGCTTTCAACTCATTAGTCGAATTCATTCTGATTTAAAAGCCATGACTTGGCCCTGATTTTCCTGTAACGTTCTCAAGATACTGAAAAAGCTTTTTTTAGAAAGAATCTTCATGATCAATGAGTTATGTGAAAGCCAATACAGAAGTTCAGAATGACATTGCATTGATCCAAAGTCCCTAAAACACAGGAAATAAGTGTAAATGAAGTTGTTGGTTTGGACATCAGTACAATTTATAACATTATTTTTTGAGTAGTCGACTGTTACTCAACTGGTAGATTTTCTAGCAAGCTCTTCCTGAGGAGGTAAGTACGGGTATCCTACCCCGCATATCCCACCTCAGAGAAACTTTGCACAAGAAATCAATAGTTGCAATCTAAACATAAATGAACAAGTAATCAAAAGACAAAGCATTTTTTCTTAATCAGCTTTAAAACAGTTAATATCTCAAAAAGCTAGAACTAAGCATTTGGTCTACAGAAAAACTTTCACACACAATGGCGTGACTCACTGTGGGATGTAACTCAACTTGTTACCAAGCTAAAGAAGCTCTTGAAGATGCAGTATTTTCCAAAGAAAAGCTCTTTCTCCTCCTTACATGGAGAAAAGCTGAAGATTTTAATCTGAATTATTAGGAAAAGAAAATAGAAAGCAAAAGACTAAGTTGTATCTTGCCTTTCTGGGATCTGGATATCAATATAAATATTAAGTAGCTGCCCTCCTAAGACGTAGCCAATAGCAGGACCCAGCAGTGACATGGCATAGCCAATTCCTAGAAGAGAAGATAAATACATCAAGTTCACTGTAAATTTTTAAAGCTTTCTTTAAAAAAAAAATTCCAAAATCAACTTCAGACCAAGTGGTTTCTGTAATTCAACCTGTTCTTTCACTTTCATTACTTCCACCACAGCATGCAGAAGAAAAAATTCATAGTTGTCCCTTGACAAGAAAATTTGCAGCTCTCATTAAAAGCTGCAACTCCAGAGGTTCAGCAAAAAACACTTCACTGAAATCATCTTTATGCATTACTAGATTGCCTTTTGCACATCTTGTGCCTGCAATCACAATCCAGCTCGAGAAAAAGTTTAAGTGAGGTTGTTATGAGCATCAGTTACTAATAGTACATGCCCAGAACCTTTAAGAACCTACTTATTTTTATTTTGAGTCTTGTTGATTTTTAGATCTGCCAAGACCAGAAGCCAGGGTACCATTAAAACTTTTGGCATATTATCTGCCACACATATGCATTACAATTTATCGATATGAGCCTTAAAATACAAAGCCAGGGCTCTTAACAGCTCCTGACAGTTCTAAAAAACAAACAAAAAACCCAACAAAAAACAAAGTGCAGGTGTAACCATATCCTATTAAAGAGTACTCTTAGGTTGACCCTTTTTTTTTTTGGCCGTAGGACAAGATTTTCTCAGTGTTACTATAGTCTCCCTGGCCAGCCAGATTTCTGTTGCAATGCTGGCAGGAGCATTGTCTCCACCAATAAAGGTTTGCAACTAATAGTAAAAAGCTGTCTAAATAATTAGTAAGACAGGCATCCTTACTGCTGATATTCTATCGAAGGTTGAAGAATCTGGATTTTTGCAGAGCACCTGGATTCTGAGTATTTAGTATTATTTCACTCTCTGTAGACAGCAAGAAAGAATGACGAGAGGATGGGGTGGGAAGGTGCAAGAAGGGGAAGGGATGTAGAAGGGGCCACTCAATTATCAGTAAGCAACCACTGATATTGAATTGAAATATCCCAGATTTTTCTGTATTTTGGAAATAATGACATGCTCATAGGATCTTACGAGTTAAGTCTATATTCCACCTACAGAAATTCAAGCCTATCTTAAAAGGTGTCTATTCCCTCCTACTTATCATTCAATTTAAATTACCATTTGGAATTGCTTAACTTTTCATTGGCTTTAAACATAGATGCCTCAGCTCAGCAAGAGAAGAACAGTCATCATGAAAATGCACCCAGTTTCAGAAGAGAAAGAAACTACTAACTTATGAATTGCAAACTTATAGTCTAAGATGCTAGCAGCTATTTACAGACACTAGCAGAAAGTTTTAGGGTTTCTTTTTACTGCCTTGCACAAGCCTTCTTGCATTAAGCAAAGAAACACAATATATTTTAAATCCTCAATAAGTTGCATAAAAGCAAGAAAAAGAAGTGAAGCTTAATGTAGCTACCTGTCCACTCACTTGCATTCTAGTTTTGTTATATTAGGCAGAATACACTGTTTTTTTGAAGTCAGCAGTTGTCTGAAGATTGCACAAGCACTGATTTATTGTATTGGTCAGTTACATTTTAAGTACAAACAGAACACTGAAACCATTTTCCTGAGTTTTCAGGCCACTTCTTGATCCTCTAATCATGCAGACAGCCCTAATTCTGCTCTATTTATTTCACTGGCCTCAGAAAAAAAGTGTAATAATCTTCTCCCTCAATATAAAGAAACAGCAAAAATAAAAGCTGTCTTTGTTATTTAAGATTTAACAAATGCAACTATTCTATTTATTGGAATCAAATGAAGTGGCTTACCCGGAAAAACTAATCAAGAATTGTGTGCAAATAGATGATGATTTCAATTTTGCCCTCTAAAATATTGATTCAGTCTGGAAAACAGTCCAGGAACCTAAAAGCTTTTAATTCCTCCTGTGAGTTACCAATATGGCTAACATACTTTTACCAGGTTACACCTAAAATTTAGGGAAAATAGCAAACGTCTTCATACCCATAGAAGACACAGACTGCAATGAGCTTGGCAGTAAAAACACACATAACCCAGAGAATGCTGACTGGAAAGACTAAAAGCCAGTGCTGAGAATTAGTATTCCTTAGCTTTCAAACAGCCCTACAGTAAGACAAAACACATTCTCCATGTTCCTAGGCAATCACTTTACTTTCAGTTAAGGAACGATACTTCCAGTATTTACTCTATGTGGCTAGAGGACTGTATTGATCACATGATCCACAGGAGTGTCCCTGCACTGAGGGGACAGCCTACTGACAGAAAGTAAATAAATAAAACCATTAAAGGATACAGTAAGGTCTGGCTACGACCTGATATACAGTAGTTTTCAACACGTGTAACACTAAAAAGCAAATTTTTTCTACAAATAGTTTTGTTGTTAATGGACAGGCTATTTAACCACTTAAATCACTTTCAGTTACTGACACGAAAAAACAGGACAGGTGCAAAGTAGCCTTACCAAGCTCTGCAAAATAACTATAGAAAAGACTTTATACTTATAGCAGACTAATATCTAACTTGCACAGTAACTGATAAAGAAACACTTTACACACATAAGTAAACAATAATACTGATTTAATTAGAGGAATTCATAAAAGCATTTGAAAGGCTTTGATCTACCCAGACAATGTGTTATAAACAGTTTTAAAAGTTACCTATATAAAGGGAAGACTTGTGTTTTGGGACACTATCATCAATAAAAGCTGTCCCCAAAGTATATAGTGGAGTTCCTCCAACTCCCAGCAGCAGCTGTCCCAGGATAAACACATACAAATAGTTGTGAAGTGAAGACTTTGTGCTGGCATTGCAAGTGAAGTTAGCAGAGCTTGCTCCTGGAACTTGACATGTGTCTGAAAGACAGAGACAGCAGGATTTTAAAACTCTGTTACCCAGCTCATCACAGTCCAACTGAAGAAAAACCCGTACTGAAAGTTAAACTACATACGAAGTGCTGTTAGTGCCAGGCTCCCATTATAGTTTCCAGGCCTACTAATATATGCTACATGACAGGGCCATAACCTTCTATGACATCATATCCCCCGAAAGAAATACTATCATGGCTTGGTTTTTGTTTCCTTATCGATAAGGAAAGATGGATGCAATTGTCTTATTAAAACATTTTGCCTTATTGAAAGCATTATTGACCAGATGTATGCAGAAAAAAAACACACCAAAAACTGCACCAAACTGTCAAACGGTCATTCAACAGGTTAGTGAATACTCCTAGGTAACAGACACTTCGTTTTGTTCTTGTACCTTATAATGATTCTGAGGAGCACTAACAACAACTTCCACTCTAAAGTGACAGAGCAGCCTGAGCAACCTGAGTAAAGTTGGACTGCTGGAGAGGAAAGCACAGTCATCAGAGTCACAAGAAAAGATAATCCTCCCTTCTCATACACTGTTTTGAGAAGTGTTTCCCTAAAAAAAGAGAGAGACACCTTAAAAAAACCACACCACTATCTCTTGTAGGGCATACAACGCCGTATGTCCAGAATTAGAAGTCAATGTAAAGCCTCTGTAGTTGTCCAAACACACAGACAAAGAGGGAAGCAGAGGTAAAACAGCTTAAGGTTGCATCTGCTCCTGTAATGTTTGGCACTATGAGGAGGGAAGAGAAAAGAGGAACTGAAGACAGGGAGTATGTTTTCTCTTCTCCTTCCTCTTGCTATCACTGCATTTTTAGTAGCAGACAGTCCCAAGTGACAAGATGAAAAAGAGGACTGTGGTCCTTTCCAGGTTTTTCCATAGAAGAGGGTACAACCCTAAAGACAACAATAAACCCTTTGGTGGAAACAAGCCATGCTGAGCAAATGTATGAAAACACCCTTCAGGTCAGATGAGTAGACCGCTTGATTCTCAATACTTTGCTACAAAATTATCACATTGTTTTTCCCAGGTCCTTTTCTACTTAAGAGCACTTTTTACTGAAGCAAACAAAGGGCAAGCTTGTCCACACTTCGGGCTCACAGGACATAACACACAAGAAAGCGCTTGCCACACAGCAGATATTTAAAGAGAGCTGCCTAAGCTGATGTTATAAATGCATCCATGGGCTTCACCCTGTTTTCCTCCAGAAGGAGCAGCACTATAGTGGTAGTAGAATCATGTAGCACACAACAGGTAATTCAGTGCTGTTGCACAGAAACCGGTCAACGTAGTCATGCAAAAACTTCAAGAGGAGGAATCATTAAAATTTTCATTCATTTCCACTTAGGAACAATCCTCATTTTAATGCTCTAATGAAGCCATGCAGGGAACATTTTATTATGAATTACTACTCTGAAAATTAAGTTTTTTAGAGTGTATTTTCCACTTATTGTCAATCTGCTATCTTTAGCGAGATTCCTCTTTTCTGCAGGAAATTAAGTCTTAAACCAGGATAACTTCATACTATTTACATGCACAGTTTCTAAAACTGACTGTAGAAGGACATCATGTCCTACAATATCTTGCTAATATACACTTATTCATGTATAGCACATATATACAATACACCTGCTGTCATAAATTACATTCTAATACTCATTGGGCAAGTCCAAAACAGCATTTAGATAGTTATTTTACTGGATTGCACAAGTAGTAGTATCTTGTTAAAACATACACATCAGAAAACAAGCAATGCAGAGCAAGAAAATGACACGAACCATGTTCAATGACAAAAGTGTAGCCTAATTTGAGATCTACAAATAGCTTCATGAAATAAGCAGGTTACCTATGCTTGGTACTGGTGGTCTAACTCTGGCAGACTGTGGTTCTTCATGAATCCCCATCCTCACCCTCAATGTCTCAGTTCATGTCAATCTAAAAGCCTGTGCCACTGTGTAACTAATTGATTATAGCCTCTCTCCTTCAGTTTTCTAACTCTTCAGTTTATATGCCCTAGGAAATTTATCCTGATGTTGAGAGGAGAAAAAGCTTATCACAGTAGTTTGTTTTCAGAACCACATAATCAGGTATAACTACAAAATTAAGAGAACAATCAATATGCACTTTAATACAATTAGAATACTTTTATTTGCATCAGCTATCAGGCCTCTCTTTTTTTTTTTTTTTAAGATCAGCAAGTACACTTAGTCAGTGCAGTTAGACCATATTTCATATTTCCAAGAAACACTTTAAAAGCAAAGATGATTTACCACAAAACTATGAGATTAGTTTAAACCAGCATGTCAGAACTGCCATCAAAGAACAGTTTACTCTCTCAGCCATTTGTGTCATCCCCTTCTTGTACCAGTCCAAGGTTTAAGCAGATTGGTAAAGTGACACAGGTTAAATCTAACCTGAAGTAGATCCAGAAGCCTGTTTGCTGCTGTCATAAGAATGGTGGAGAGGGAAGGCACTGGCTTTTACACGGCCAAGAAAGTCTAACCTGAGATAAGCCAAGCTCTAAGAGAAGTTCAACATGTGTGACTGGCCATGTTAACTACTGTTTCCTCATTAAACTTGTTTTCCCTTCTATAAATCAGTGAATTAGACTTGCATTTTAAAGAGCACAACTGCATTAAAGGCAACGCCATCTAACAGAGTTCGTCATTATAAACCTTCTTGCATGCTTTAATCTAACACATCTACCTGAATCCAAGTTATGTAAAGACCAAAATATTACCAAATATCTAATGCAACATACTACCCAAGAAGGTGGAACCAACTGTGAGAAGCTTTAGCAATTACATTAAATAGAAGACAGGTCAAGACTAACCTTACTCACATCTCAAACTGCAGCCAGTAGGTGCGGGGGGGGTTTGTCTTTTGAGGGGTGGGGAATAGTTTAAAGAGAGTTGCAAGAAATAACACACAGCTTGTTTTCTAGTTCTTTTTAAACTTAAAAATTTGTGCACCCTTTAAGTCTTGAATAGGAAAGCCACTCAAAGCTTCAATGAATATGTTGAATGAAGACTAAGTTCTTGGTTTCTAAGGACAGATGTTACAGTATTACACAACATCTAAGTAGTACAGAGAAACAGACCAAACAGTGTAGAGAACAGCAGCACTATCCATTATTCAACTAATGAGATAGTCTCTTCAGAGAGCAAAATCAACAGAAAAAACACAGAGATAGTAATGGTACATGACAAAACAGTCAAATTAGAGGCTGGCATCACACATATTCTATTGCCATTAGTACCCAAATGCCATAGTCTTTTTCACTCTTTAATTGTCCTCGACATGTTCTGGGAAAAAAAGATCAATTAATGCCCTCCTGAGAAGATTCACTAACTCTCAGACTCTAAATGACTTATCCACCATCTGAGTTTCCAGTAAAACAGAGAACTGAAGAAAGGCGTTCAAGTCATTCTTCCTCTTCTCAAATCAAGCACAAACATTTCAACTCAAATGGCTAAGACTTGTTATTAACAAAGATATTTCTTTTTTCCAAAGACATCATTCACATCCTGTAACTGAAGAGACTCATGGAATAATTCAAGTTGGTAGGGGCAACAGGGACTCATGTAGTTCAACCTCCTAATCCAAACAGTGTCAAAACTGAATGCAGACCAAATTGCTCAAACCTTTATTCAGCAGGGTCTTAAAACCCCTAGAGATACAGACTGCACAGTCTTTCTGGGTAATCTATTGCAATGCTTGACTGTCTTCACAATAAAGTTACATTCCTTGTGTAAAGTGAAGAGCTACATTTCAAATTTGCTCTGACAGACATCTTTTACAAACTTAAGCATATTTCAGTAAGATCCAAGATGGAAGTTTAAAAGTACATTGCTTATAGTATCTGCAGTTTTCACAGTCCTTTGTACTGTCTACCAGTAATAAAACACAGAACCGTTTCATTACAGATAAACCACTAGATGGAGCTTCTGACTACAAATATCAGAGCCAGCTGAGACACTGACGACCCTATGTAACCTAAAAAAAAAAGTTTTATCAGAACAAATAACTGGTTACATCTAGATTACAAATTTGAGTCTGAAGCCTTTCTGGAGATTAGACAAGACATGTTTGTTGTGGCTACAAATTTTGGTAAATAGGTAGACCACTGGTTAACTGCTCTTTCAATATGAAAATGGATTAAACTATTTCTAAAGATTGTTTATTATGATAAATAATTCAAATTGAATAGTTTTGTAGAGTACGATATGTATATACTCAGAATAAAAGTAAATTAATACCTGGAGGTAAAACAGTAAGTTCCGGGAAGTCTGTAAACCTTATAGTGGAGGCTAGATATATTTTGTATTCCAGCCTAGATCTATTAAATGTTAAAGTAGCCATATTAAATATTGTTCTGAACTATACTTTGAAGTTGTCTTGCAAGTGAAACTCATGGTACTTACATATAACAGATGAACATAAGTAATCAAGTAACCAACTAGGAACTGTTCAAAAGTAAATTAGGTGGTAGATTTTACACTTAGTACAAAGCATCAAACAAAGGAGTCTAGTCCTAATCCATTAAAATCTCTATAAACTACTCATCCAAACAAATAAGCAAAGAAGCTTTTTTGGGGGTGTTGCTATTAATTCTGCAACCAAATGTATAGTTAAGACGCTTCACCAACGTCAGAACTAGCTAAACCAGACATTCTATAAAATCATGTACTGTGGTTCACTTAACTGTTAAAGGATGCCATTGCACAGCACGTGCAGGTTTACATTGAGTCTGTCATAGTGCAGACATTTCCTACACTCTGCAGTCATTTACCTTTGATAGTGTTTTGTTTAAATCAGCTTAACTGCTTAAATCTGTTCACCACAGTCACAGCATAGGTACCTGCATTACAGCATTCAAACCAGCATGAGTTCAGTCAGATTATAGTGCCACGGAGAAGTTACATGTTCCATTTAAAATTTTTGCTACAGCTTTTAGATTTCAAAAGTCCATGTAGAACATGATCCCTAATAAAGTATCAAGACCCCTACAGCATCTTTAATGATGGATGAAGTGGCAGATGTTTGATGAAAAAGTAACAGCTTCTTTGAGATTTCAACCCAAATTGGTAGGACCAGTTGCTATAGTTGGCCATCTCCCATCACACTCCCACCCTGTCAGAACCTTGTTTCAATAAAAAAAATAAAATCAGGTTGGAATTTTTTTTTTGTATTAAATTCAGCTTCTCTTCCATACTAGAAAAGCAGGGAGTATAATACTGAAACTGAAATTGTAGAGAAATGGGACTGTAATACAGTCAGAAGTAAGTTGTTGTCCCTCTACTAAGGGGTAACAATCATCTGCTTATAGCCTCCCAACACTGAAGAGTTTTTTCTTTTGGCCTTGTTCAGTTAAAAGTTCAATTGACTTCTGCCTCATATCCTCATTTATTAGAAGGTGAACAATTGCTTACCAAAGTTATTTAACTAATGGTTGATTTCTGGACAGCTCATGGAAGTGTGTGATGTGATTAACACCTAAACTAATTTGAGAATCAACAACCGGAAGACTGAGAACCTTCCATGAGATTGCCTAATAGCTACTGATTTTTTTTTAGTGACCACCCTAATGTGCTTAGTCATTGAAGACATAAGTCTGATTAAACACTACAATAACAATTAAGACAATCCTAAAAGATTAAGTCATCCTGCTTTAAAGATATCTAGATGTTTCTTTATTAGTTACAGGTGTGCCACTAAGCTGAGATGCAAATAGTTGGCATTAAGCACACTACACTTAAAGCTTTGTTTTATGAGGAAAGATATGCAAGATCCAAGAGCAAGCTACTCCCACAATTTCAGTACTACTTTGTTCAGTATTGTTCAGTACTGTCCCCTCTTTATTTCAGAGACCCACAAGTTTCAATCAACATTTTAGAAGAACTTAGTGAAACTTGTTAATGAATTACTCAAGACACATTTAATAGTTCAAAACCCAAAACAACTGTAACACATAGCCACCTTTCAACAAGAAGACTGTAGGTCTAACAGCCTTCCTGTAATATTTATTCCACACCACTGACCTAACTTGCATGCCTATTCACAAAGAAATGCCAGATATTTTTTTTTTTTTTTTTTACACAAAGTGAGCTTTAATTGCATTAATCAATGCAAGTCAAAAAAGCACTTTATTCAAACGTTGCTTATGAGCAAGAACTGACATTGACACTCAGATCTGTTCTGAAAAAGAAAGTTCACTGTGCAGAGAGACAGATCTTGAACGTACAGATTCCACAGAACCATTTCATTTTCATTGTTAGAGATAATACCCTATTTTTAGGACTTTGACAAAGATTAACTAACTTGTACCAAATCAAGAGTTGCACCAAGTTGCTATAGAGATTTATTTTTTTTTAATCATTTTCAAAACATAAGGATAAACTTACCTTCAAGTTTAGCTCCATACTGGTATTTTCCACTACTGAAGTGTGGTAAGGAAAATATAAGTGAGCCCAATCCTAGCATAAATGCTGAGAAAGCAAGCCATCGTGGTTTGTGCCCTCTTTCTCCAAAGTAAGATACAAACAGTGACAATATACAAAAAGCAATGTCATAGCTTGCAGAGATTAAGCCAGTGAGGGAACTGTTCAACTCATAACGCTTCTCAATTGTTGAAATACTAATGTTAATCAGGCCATTTACCACAATACCTACAAAAAGAAAAAAGGAGATAATTAGTCAAAGATACTGTAATTTGACAGACTTGCAAGGGTAAACTTACCATCATGTGATGGAAGGGTTAAAATGACTGTACTTACAAAGCTACACTTTAAGGTCTTTATTAGCTTTAAAATGCAAGTATATAGTGGATTGATAGAGCACCAACTTAAGCCAGCCAAACTGCACAGGACCTATTGAATTTTGTTCTCTCCTGTGGGCATTAAAGATGCAACACTCAAGTATTAAGACGGCAAAATACCATGTCTCAAGTTCTGTTCATGTATTAAGGTTCCAGATTCAGTTTGAAGTACAGAGAGATTTCAAATAGAATGCATTACAGTATCATAAGATACTGTATAAGTTAAAAGGAAATTAGTCAAGGTTATGACTTGCATCAGAATACAAGCTACGACTGAAGCAAGTTCAGGACATAGCTTTCAAATAATGATTGTCAAACAAACATCATTTCTTCCCTGCCACCATAAAGAGAAGATACATGAAGGCTTTTGAACGTCCTTCCCCTATAATATAAAGAAGTGTAAAGCTTTTTAAAAACACTTTGTAACTGTTTCAGCATAACTGAGGTGATCTACTTTAACTGAGAAAAAAGTTCACCCTCTGAATCTTGAGGTTCCCTGAGGCAGAAATACCAGGCAACCTGGAGAAAAGGTCATGCACAAGCTGTCCTACTTAGGCACACGAGAACTCCCAAAAACTGATCCAGAAGTATAAGCAAGTAAGCCACAATTGCCAGTGCATGCTTATACACACTGTCCATGTTTACAGAAGTGTTGTCTCTAGACACTAACTAAAATCTCCCATCCTGCATCACATTCTGTTCATATGTGAAACACCAAGTAGTTAAACTCACAGGAGTTTACTTTTAACAGTCACAAAACAGGATTCTGTTAAAAATGAGGTGAATAGCTGTACTTCATGACAGTGACAGATAACTTCAGGGTAGCCTAATTAAACTGTGCCCATAATAAAATATTTACCCCGGAAAAAAGTTAGGAAGTCTTAAAGTCACAGTTGCAAACAAGATTTAAGCGTTCTGTAAACTCAGAGGCAACTGATTGAGCATCTCTCATGACACAGGCCCTACAGTTATCCTTCCTCTTTCTAAAATTCAAACACGATTCTCTACTGTCATTCCAAAACCAGATGAGAGGGACAGATGACTAGGGACACTAATGGATTTAAGTTAGCTTTCAAGAAGAATTGCACCATCCAGAAGAGCAACTACACAGGCTGAACTTCAACAGATCTGCTTAAAGTGCTCTACATAGTAAAAAAAAAAAACATTACTCCAAATCTGTGATCAACCAGCTGTTTTCTTATCAGTCCAATTCCCACCATAACTAAACACTACAGCTTTCTATAAGGAGGCAGTTCTTGGCACAATCTTAATTTTCTAATACCCTACTACAGCCGCTTTATTAAGAATGCCAATTTCACCTGTCAGTCTGACCACCACCTTTAAATTCACAAGGGATTCACAGAAGTATTCAGGTGTTCCTCCACTGCCTTTTTTTATACATTTGGCAGCTTGCTTCTTTTCTTCTTAAGGGAGCATTGACCAAAGAACAATACTAGCATGAAGGAATGAACAAACAAGCATTTCCCATTTGCTAACACTTGAAACATTTACTAAGGCCTTAAAACATTCACATGAAGTAGGTGTGCTATGTAGCAAGTTGATTACAGAACTAGAAGACAGTCTCTTTTACCTGTGGTTTAAGTTGCTACCTTTAATTTACATCCTAAAAGCCATAAAACCTTGCAGTTAATTTTATCAAATAATTAGACTTCATCTGTAAAATGTAGATATGATGAATGGTAGCATAACTTCTCTAATGCCATCATCTAGCAATTAATTAGTCTCTTCAGATACTGGCTGATCTCTTCAGATCTCTGGCTGATACTAACTTGATCTGAAACACAAATCCTACAAGGCCATCTCAACATTTAAATAGTAGTATAGAGATTATTTTTTAACTATTCTCACCCAAAACCTTCTTGTCCTGCCCCATCTGTTAGAAGTTTAGGTATAGTGTGTACTGACCCACAAAATCCAGATTAATCATAAGCCAACTTAATTTGCCCTAATGAAAAACAGGCATATTTTTCCTTCATCCATTTAAAAAAAAAGTTGCTTTACATTTGTTGTAAGTATGGTAGCTTTAAAGCAGTGGTTCGCAGACACCAAATTAAAAAAAGAAAAAAGAAGATAAATTTAAAAGTCCTTCCAGCAACAAATCTAATCAGAGTATAAAATATTAGTGCTATCCAAAGTTTTCAGACAAATTAGATCAGACCAGTTTCATACAGTGGTTCTGTTGTTTTGTTTAAAAAAATTATTACTGACATGAGGAATAAACAGTCCTTCTTGTACTCAAAGAGAGACATACCTTCTGTCTTGTTTGCTACTACAGCTATGAACAGCAGTATATCCATGTTCTGTATTACAAGATGCAATCATAATTTTATGCAACTCCAAGTGCCATACAGAAAGGTATCAGTCATGTAACCATGTTCTATGCAAAAAAAAAAAAGTGTTTTCAATTCTGGAAATACAGGTTTTGCACACACTTGAAGCGGAAACAACCAGAAATGAGGAGTTATGTTTCACTTGGGATCTTCTGAGAAGCTGAAATACAGCAAATCAGGTGCTAATGATAATGATAACCTCTTTCCTAGGGCAGCCCGAAAATGGCCTGATAAATACATTCCTTCAGTTAGACACACACATACAAAAATCTACACACATATCCCAGGTCACTGCAGATAACTGCCCACTATGTTCATTCATTGTTTCTAGTGTAACAGTTTGTATACATCACAAGTGTGTTAAGGATTACTTCATTACTCCAGCGCATTAGGAAATAAACTTTCATGGAGATTCATTACCATTAGCAAGTTTTATAGATATACTTTATCATCCTCAGTGATGGTTTCTGTAATTTGGAGGGTAAATTAAATAATTAGATCCGAAGCTAAAGCACAGTACTAGCTCACATAACTTCAAAACCACAGTTGTTTTTTGTGTGCTTTTATCTAAACTCTGAAGCTGCAAAACCTGAATATTTTCACAGTCCACATGCAGCACTGAATTTCTTGTCTGAAAGTGATTCTTGTTTTTTCTGCTTCTCAAAAAGACTTGCAACTTGAGTCTGCAGTGCCCAGTTTCCTTTCTATGATCTAGCCAAAGGAAAGGTACTTGTTCAGAAAATCCAGATAACACATCATTAAGAGTGCCACAAGGTCTACATCAGCTTTCAAAACAAGTATCAGAAGTTTCCTTACATTAAGGCCCTAAATCTGAACTAGATTAGATAGGTACCTCTCCTGAGGTCTGGCACACATCTCCAGTCAGATAACAGGAACAAGACCTGGATAAGTGGCATAACCACCACCCATAGCATCCTACGGGGTCAGAGATTCTTATAATACAAGAGCTTTTTGACTGTGAACCTATCTATACTACTACAAGATAAAATTTAAATGATACTGAATTCATTATTCAGCTGTGCAGATGATCAAATCAGCACAGCAAACTGGATTTTAAGAAATACTACTACAGCAAATTTAGAAGTGTTGGAAATATTCAAGATTTTTTGACTAGTGTAATATAATCTGAGACTTTTCAGTGTCACATTCAGGGCATTTTTGATCACCTATCCATATTCTTAAACTACAAAAATACACACACGTGATCTAAAAGTCTTCTACCACTCAGCTGACATTGAAATCTGCTATGTAAGAAGCTCTTCCACCCCTCCCTTTCTTTTGTTAGAGAAAATAAATTTGAGCTAACAGCAGGACAACTGCAACAGTAATCACCTCCTAGTCCTACCAGCTGTAGCATGGCCTTTCAAATACAAGCAAGAAACAACAGGCTCTGCCCAGAATTCTCTAGATGATTCTTTCCTAACACAACACGTGTATGCTAAGAAAAGATCAGATTCTGAACAGGTCGAAATCAGAAGGAGTTCATAGAAACACATACTGAGACACACCAGTTCTTCTAAGGATTTTACGAGCAACACAAGTAGGAATCAGATCCTTCTAGGTTTTAAGCAAACTCCTGCTCAGTTCTCCTCAGACCATCCCAGTTACCTCAGCGTAGTTCCAGGCAGGAATGCAGCCATCCATATCCCACATGTCTTCAGCATAGGCTGCCTGCTCTTCTAGCACTGAATCTCTTCTCCTACGTGCCCACCCACCACTCTACAACAGTCTCATTCTTTATGAGCAACAAGGATGAGCTTTAAAGACTCCTAGTTTTTCAGGGAATAGTTTTCTTTTCTAGCTAGTCCAATGAACTTGAAGGGTTCTGAACATTAATCCAGTATCTCAATTTGACGGACAAATATCTAACCTCAAGTTTGTACATTTGATACGCTACAATGTCCTCTCTCCCTCAGCCATTATCACTGTTTTCTAAGCCTAAGGCTTGCCAAAGCCCTAACAAATCTTATTACATAAAACCAAAAATACGGGCAAGAATATCTGAAGCTGAACAACAAAAAACCAAGAGTAAGATAAACTTCAGGTTCCCCGCCAGGTTAAGTTAAACTGTTAGCTAAGTGTTAGAAAGATGGCTACACTAGGATCCACAGAAGAAAACCAGATTTTTTTAAAGCCATCTTAATTACCCTAAGTCCCACCCAGCCATTCCAAGGTACCTTTTTAATTGGCAGGCAGGTAACAAAGCACATGCAAGGGCACTAACGCTTCGCCTGTTGTTTTGTATCATGTGTTTCACACCCTGGCTCATGTGTCTCAACCCGTGAAGCGCATATGGAGCACTGCTCCCCTGTGAGCAATGGGGACGCAGCACAGACAAGAGCATGAAGCACAGAGCTCACGGAGCCATGGACTCAGCACTGGTCAAAAAGATAGGTGGGAAAGAAGGAAAAGAGGAACAGAGTGAGATACAGAGAGTAATATTGTATGAGCAACTTCCCTATCCAGGGCACTAGGCTACTTACTTCCCCCAGTGAAGCCACTACTGTCACTTTTCAGCAACAGCACCAGACTTGGGCAGCTGGAGGAACCCTGCCTCCCCCTATCCACCACCCAAATCGCCAACACTCTCCCACTGTCTTCCCCAGCCCGGGCTCCCACCTGGCTTCCCCCGCAGCTCGGGGATGGGCAGGAAGATGCACCCAGAGCAGCAGAAGGCCAGCAGGGGCCAGGTCCCAAGGGGAGGTGGAGAAGAGGCAGGGCAAGGCCTGGGGCTCTGGACAAGGTTGTAGGGACGGGTTACCTTGGAAGATAGCCAGGAGGCTGTAGGCAGCCAGGTAGCCCTCAGGGTTGTTGCAGAGCTGCAGAGCCTTAGGGGCGCAGCGGCCCCACCCGCAGGGCCCCTCCTCAGCCGCCGGGACGCTGGCATCCACCTCGGTGGGACTCGCCTGGCGCTGGCGGCCGAGGTCGGGGCTGGGCGGCTCAAACACCGGGTTCTCGATACCGCCACCCTTCATGGCGCTAAGAGGCCGCTGCCCGGCACCGGCTGCAAGCGACACCCGGCCGCAACGCTCCTCTAAATACCACGAGGGCGGGTCGGCCCTGACGGGGGCAGGTGGCGGCGCTTTCCCCCTCCTTCTGAGGAGGGCGGTGCGGCCCGGCCCCGCCCCGCCCTGGCCGTTGGGGACCGTGTCCCCCAGCTTCCCGCCGGCCGGCGGGACCCCTGGCCTTGGTGGTTGCCTCCTCTGAGCCGGGGAGGGGGCTGCAGTGGTGGCTGCCGGTGCCTCCCCCCGCACCCGCTGGGTGAAACGGCCTCCAGCCCCGCCGGGCCGTGGCCCGCCTCTCTCTGCCGGCAGGGCCGGCCCGCACCGGCGGGACCGGCCCGCACCGGCGAGGGCGATCCGCACCGGCGGGACTGATCCGCACCGGCGCAACGCTCTCGCTGAGGGAAGACCCCCCGCACAGTGAGCCCACGTAACGTTAATGGCAGCCATTCAGACGAACGTCGAGGGGGGGCATCATCCCGGGGTGCGGCGAGGGCCGGCGTGTGTTTCGTTTCAAGTTCACGCCTCCCGATCGAGTTCTGCTTTGAACTTCCCGGTTTGCGGGCGGTGGGAGGCGGGCGGCGGCCGGGCACAACGGGGCAGGGCGGCCAGGGGAGTCCCGCTGGGGAGGGAACGCGGGGGACAGTGGCACCAGCACCAGCAGCCCCCGCAGCAAAAAATAAGGGGACGCCGATTTTGCTAGCAACGTTCACCCTGAGGGGAAAAAAAAATATAATAATAAATCAGGCACCTGAAAAAAAACGTCCTCATGAATGTTTCTTCCGAGAAACCGAAAAATTCAAAATGTGCTGGAAAAAGTGAAAGGGATTTCCCCACCCCCCACCCGCCTCAGATACGGTGCTTTCCCACTTTGGGCAAGTGAGTTGGCAGATGACCCGGTTGGGTGTGGAAACCCATCTCCATCAAAAGAAACCCTGGACATTTGCAAATGTCGTTCTTTGGAAATATTCCCCTACTGTGCCACAGAAAGTTTCCACCTGCAGGAGCTTCCAGTTAATGAACAAGTTCCTTCAGTTGCAGACATCAAGAATCTGTCAAGTGTACAAGGAAGTACCAAATTTGTTTGCATATAGTGGGAATTAATTTTACTCATCTGCACAAGAACAACTAGGAAGGAGTCCAGGGATCAATTAACCACCACCACTGGTGTTAATCTCTGGGCAGTACAGGTTTGTCCTGAAGAGTCCTTCCCCTTTCAAGAGTCCAAAACCTTTTAGAGACAACTTGGAGACATCAGCAGTGGCTTTGGTTTCACAGTGAAAGCCAGGACACTCTCCCAAATTCCCGACCATCCTCTCATCCCCTAGTGCCACAGCTCTTCAGAGAGAAGCACACATTTACAAGTATTGATTAGCAGCGTAGAAACTACATGGAGATGATCTTCTGCACAAAGAAAAGCAGTAGGTTGAAGAGGATGTGTGTCTATTTATTTATATAGATAAATTGCAACTGAGAAATCGGCTGCTCCTGCTGCTGCTGCAGCTTCTAAGGGCAGCGGGTGGTGGCTGGAGATGGAGGGCCATGGGCTTCCCTGGCAGTTGGGCCTTCCCTACCCTCCACCTCAGCCACCTCAGCCACCACCACCGCCCGGCGCTGCCCCAGCTCCACAGCGAGCAGTGACCTTCCCCAGCCCACGGGAGCTCAGGCAGCTGCTCCCCAATGAAACGTTCCTCTGCTGGTCACTGATGGCCCTCAAACTCTGAAATTACCTTCAGGCTATAGTCTGGAATGTTTTTTCTGCTGGTTATCAAGATGTATCCCAGTTAACAGCATCTTGAGAGGTCTAAGGATGTGCCTAAACCAGCTGGCACACTAACCTGTTTCAGGAATAGCATATTGGTAAAGTCTTTGCCTGTGTTTGTTTGCATTTTATTGAATTTTTCTTCCCCCTCATTAAAATAAAGTAGTACATGTCATTTGAAATAAGATCTTGATCTTTGCCAGAGTGCCTACATGCTAGAGTTGTAAGAATAATCCATGACATAGCTAAATTATTATACTGCTAATGAGACATAAAAAACTCCCTTGATCTGCCAGGTCAGCTGGATTTGTTGTTACCTTCATCTAGTTGTCACCCTCCCAACTGACAGTTTTGGTTTTATCATCACAGGAAAGTGACAGAAGGGAAGGGAAAAAGAGAAGTGAGTGGTGCTCGCTATGAAAAATAGTGTGTTCAGCTGAAGCCAACATTTTTTAAAAAGTTGTGGAGGGTAGCATTTTGGTGTCTGGTCTAGGCCTAGCCTGGGAATTAAATAGGGAATTGAATAATCCAGGGAATTAAATACTGAACTCTGGAGAGTTTATACATTGATAGCAGAATACAGATTTTAGGAGAAAGCCACAGGCATAGGTAGAGAGGGAGGAAATAAAATATGATATATTTTTGCACTGGTTATGGTGCCTGAATGATACTGTTGTTCCTCAACAAGCAATTTAAAGAGAAATGCAGTAGATTCAACCAGCTTTTATAAAGTGCCTTAATATGAGACATGGCTTAAAGCTATTAAAGAGGTTTAAATTTCTGACATTCAGGACTGGATACACAACCTACCTGAAAACAGCAAAATACAAATGATTTGTAGGAAAGTATCTAGAATGCGCAGATAAAAATGGTAATAGACTGCGACATGAATAATCTGTTGGATTAGATGGAGGTTACTCATGGAAAAGGCAAATATGACTTACAACTTATGTGTGTATTGCTATGACATCTAATGGAGACCTGCTGAAGTTGTTCTACAAGCTGCTATCTGCCATACTGTGTACCACTTGGATTCTCAACTTCCCAGAAATCCCTTTTAAAGGGGAAGATGTGCAGAAAGATTACTAGATAAATTTATTTTCCAACAGAGAATTGAAAGAAACAAGATTGTTTAGTCTAGCAACATGAAGCACTCCACAAAATAAGCAATCATAAGGAGAAGGACAAAAGGCAACAGAAAATTTTAGAACAAATGAGTAAACTGACCGTAATTAATTTTCTCTTAGAAATTAGAAGGCTTTTAATCTTCAGTAGAGGAGAGTTTTGGAACAAACTTCTAATTGATTTAGTGAATTCTAAAACTTTACATGGAGGTTGAAAAAATTATGACTAGGGTAAGGATATAAGAACTGATTAACTAGGATGTCTTTTTCTGATCCAAAGCTCCTGTGAAGTGGGAATGGGAAACTATATTCTAGGAAAAAATTGATGGTTAACTCAGAAGAATATAATAAAATTCCTACTGAAATACCTTGCAGAGAGAAAAACAAGTATTTTGAAGAAAAAAAGTCTGAATTTGCGGAAAGATTATAAAATGTAGTCATCTTCTAACTTCACAGTATTGTACTTCATCAGCTACAGCTTCTGCAGTCTCACAAGTTGTAAGAGTTCCCCTGTTGAATGGTGTCATGGTGTGTCACAGTTTTGATCATAGACCCACTACAGGAATTCTAGTTAAGATTATATTAAGAAATAGAGTTGCATTTTAAAAAGTCTGAGAACTGCCATTCTCTGAATTTTGAAAGTCATTGGGTTTTTGCCATCACATGACGGAGATGATAAGGCAAAAAAAAAAGGCGTATTTAAAACATTTTTTTCAAGCATCTCAAAGCCATCCCCTCTCATTTAAAGGCCAAGTGGTGCACAGACCCACTCTCACCTTGTAAGAAGATTATCTCCCAGAAAATGGCACAACATTTTGTCAGTACAATACTCCCTTTGACTCTACCCAGCTATAAAATAAGATGCAAAGTAGATTACCTGGGATCCTTACAACACATTTTCTGGGCAGCTTTTCAATGTTCGCTGAATGTTCCAGATGTCACATTCTTCCACAACTTTGTTTCTGATACTTTGGCACTCTGAATAAAATCCTTCTCCTCTGTGGATTATTTTATCTCTACTATGGTAGCTCTCTCCGCATAATTTTCTGTTATTTGGCCTAGGTCAAAATTCACTTAAAGGAAGACGTGTGAAAACAACACTACCTTTTTTAAAGAAGAATCTTCCCTTCTGTCTGCTTTTTTTTTTCCAGTGAGAAAAAGCCTTGGGTCTTGAATTTTTATCTACTTTATGGTATTTAAAGATGCAATTAACACCTCTACCAAGTATATTTCCCTGCTTTGAAGAGGCATGTGGATTGGGATATGTTAGCACTCAGAGAGAGTCATAATAGATTAGAAATTAGCCTACCTGCTTGGCTTGCAGAACCAGGAATTTCATACATTAGTTATTTTTTTCTCTTCACTGTCTTCATTGTTTCATATGTCATAAAATCTTAATGCCATTTAAGTCCTGATGATGTGTTTGTTTTGGAAACAATGTAAAATCAGCATTTTGATTGTGTGTAGTTTTCTAGTTATTTATGCAAAAATTATTTGGGTTTGATTATTTTTTGACTATATTTGTTCTTTTGAAAGTGAACAAAGCAAAAATACAGCTGGGTACGTTCTGCTGTAGGATCTGAACTAGCCCAAGGTATCTCTAAATTAGATTGTGCCTCAGGGCAGTCACGTGCTTCTGCAAACACAGCATTAACCTCTCCGCTTGTTCACAGTCTTGTATCTATGTTAATTGAGGTAATGTAGCTCTTAATCTGCCCCGTGTCTAATTCTGACGCCAGTATAGGCCCAAAGAAGCAACATCAACTTTTTCCTTGTTTTGAATATATGGTAAAGCAGGCATTTTCTTGAATTATTGTCTTTATTAAGACATTAGTAATGGATCTTCTAGTCTTACTTTTGTGCCTTTTTCGTCCTTGGGAAATCCAATCAACTTATCCTGCAGTGAAATACATCTAAGTGGACGCAGGTTTGTTTACTTGGTTAGTGATAGTAAAGGCTATAGTTATTCCCATCATTTGCTAAACTGTCTAATGAATATGCCTCAATGTGAAAAGTCAAGGCATCTCCTGTTTTTATCTGAATGCTGTAATATTTTACTTCTAGCCAGACCTTGCCTGTTTTCTGTAAACTTCATGTTCTTTGACCTGTAAACATATTCAGAGGTAATGTGACAAATCCCTTAACGCAGTCATTGATTTTTCACATAGTAAGTTCCATGGATTGTTTTCTACCCTTGGAATCTAATGAGATGAATAGAGAAGAACTAATTATTTCATTTACTTTCAGAAACACTAGTTTCAGTGTTTTCTAGAACTGGGCAGTCTCTTCTGTTTTCTTTCTGCCTGGTTCCCAGTTTGAACAAAACCAAATGAAATTTGAGCCACCTCATAGTTTATTTCATCAGCAAATACATGACCTCTAGTGGTGGGCAGTTAGTAAAGATTTATGATGTAAAATAAATTCTGCATATACAGAGCAGGAACAGGTAAATCCACAAAATTTCTCTCTTAAATGCTATGCTTACCATGATGGCAACTCCTTTTTTTTTTCAGCGGTGAATTAAATCTGACATTTATATGGCAAGTGAAAAAGCACACTGCCTCTGTGTTCATTCTGCTTCACTTGCTTCATCCTCAGATCACGTCTACTCAGCGCCGGTGATGCCACACCTGAAGTAGTGTGTCCAGTCCAGAGAAATGGAGCTAATGTCCAGCGAAGGGCCACTACAATGGTGAAGGCACTGGAGCATCTCTTCTATGAAGAAAGGCTGAGAGAGCAGGGACTGTTCAGCCTGGAGAAGAACAGGGGAAATCTCATCAATGTCTATAAAAACCTGAAGGGAGGATGCAGAGAAAACAGAGCAAGGCTCTTTTCAGTGGTGCTCTGTGACAGGTCCGGAGGCAATGGACACAAACCGAAACACAGGAGGTTCCATCAGAACATCAGGAAACACTTTTTCACTGTGAGGGTGACCAAGCACTGCGTCAGGTTGCCTGGAGAGATTGTGGATTCTCCATCCTCGGACATACTCAAAAGCTGCCTGGATATGGTCTTGGGCACTGGCTGTAGGTGGTGTTTGAGCAGGCAATTAGACCAGATGACTTCCAGAGGCCTCTGCCAACCTTAACCACTCTTTCATTCTGTGATCTGTCACAAAAAAGATTTCAGCAGCAGGCAAATAGTGCCTTTTTAGGGGTGGGATGGTATAAAAAAAATTCAAGGTATCAAGATTATATGGGTTTTGCAAACTATCGCCACACAGTGCATGAACAAGACTTCTTATCTGCTAGATATTTCTATCTAGATGTCAGGTATATATTCAGGTAAATATATAAATGATGAATTTGTTGCTTTTATTTTCAGAGGTGTCTTAATGTCAAATATTTCAAATTGCGCTATCCTTTTACAGGAAATTTTTACCATTAAGTGCAATAAAATTGAAATTACACAATTCTGTTCCATGTTTTTATTGAAGCCGCATAAACTTGCCCAGAGGTTTTCAAGGATTTTCCCTCTTTCTAAATATATAAAACTTCTGTTAGTTTAGGAGACTTAAGTATGATTTCATTCACTAACTATTATCCTCCTGGCCAAAAATAATGTTTCTGTGAGTGATTCTTGTACAGTTTCTTTTCTAACTGATGTGCTTAGTCATGATAATTATATATATGAAATATAAAAGCTGGAAAGTAATAATACGTATTACAAAATAGAGAATTTGTGCATGAAAATTGTTAAGTGGATGAACTCTCTGGAATATTGGAATATCTCCATCAAAAAAATGATGTATTAACAAATAAAGCTTTAAAAAATTGCCTTGCACAGACAAAGCTCTAAAAATGAAGCTTTCCAGTTGATGATTGCCTTTTATATTTCTTTTAACCTCAAAAAAACCCAAAATACTGATATTAACTTTGAAAAGCAAATATAAAAATTAAAGGCTGTAATTGACAAAAAAAAAAAAAGAAAGAAATTGAAAACTCAAAGTCAATTGCACTGGAGTTTAAATTATTTTTAGCTGCAATTTAAGCATTTTTCTTGTCCAGCATGCACTGAATATCAGGTTGATCAAGTAGATTTAATTCACAGGATACCTAAAAATAGATGTAAGGAAAAAAAGGAAAATACTCCAAGTCCTTTGTATGTTAGCTCTTACCAAATGCAGTAGTCAAATTATGAAGTTAAGCCATAACAGGATTTTTTGGCAAAGATTCTCTAGTAATTAACTGATTTATTTGACTGATAAAGAAATGTTGATCTCCATTAAATTGTTTATTTTTAAGGAGAAATTATAGAGAAAATTCTCATTCTAGAGGTCCGTAGCACACTAAATTCAATTACAACTTATTTTATACATAGAATCACAAAGTAGGAGTTGTTCAGAGAAGCTTTAATGTTCTATTTACATTCCTTAATTTCTGATTGAGGGATTGTATCTACCAGTTTTTAAAAATTTCTTTGTATACAGTTTAGCTTTGAGCTAGATTTTTGTTTGGACTTTTGTAATGAGAAATATAATGGAACAAGAAGATTTCTCTTTTGGGACACATAACTAAAATATCCTGGTCATCATTAACTATTCTACTGAAGATGACCTGGTAGGGAAGTTGAAGCTCTGAGAAAACAGAAGTAAGCCAAGCTAATGGCCTTCCATCAACTAAATCACATTCTTATTTTTACATCGTACACTAAGTAATTAAAGTAGGTAATGTTAAAGAAGCCTTGCAGAAAGAAAGGGCTTCATTCAGCAAGAGTGAAAGAAAAAAACCAAAACCCTTTATACTAAACATATTTAACAGACAAACCACAGTGACAGAAGAGTAATAGACTGAAAAAGGATCAGAGGATTTACAGCCATTAGTAAATCACTAAATACAACAGGAGAGAGTATAGTATACCTACCAGAAGCGGCAGGAGACATATCACCAACAGCAATGCATGGGAAGACTTTGACAGATCTGGGGGCGTTTCATGCTGCCACCAGTTCAAGGGATCCAAGTTAGAGTAGCCTGCTTGTATTCCCAACAGATTGTTAAACTCAATCTTGTTCTAGGCAAAAAACCCCACACTGTTTTAGCAGTCTAATCAAGGAATTATTGTTAGTCCCATTACCATGGCTTTAACATTTATAGTTCAAGTTATATACACTTAAAATGACATGCACAAATAGTGTCCATCCCTTTCTTTGGTGTTATATTCACACTTTCGCAGACCCTCTGGGTCTCAAGGTTGATGGCTTCAGTTTGCATTGTGGGGGAGAGTCTCGCAAGCCATTAGCATCCTGATCTCCAAGCAGGTCAAGCGAAGTCCATACTTCTGCCATACTGGCAAGCCCTGAAGCCTATCTCATCAGCTGGACGCAAAGCCTGTGGCTTGCTACAAGCAATGACAGCCATAATTACCATTGGTCTTTTCACATACGCAACTCAAAAAAAGGATATTGTAAGGGAAGGTCCAAGAGAACATGGCAGCCTATGGACCTACCTACTACTAGTCAGCATCTTTCAGCAGGTGAGGATCGGCTGAGGCATTAGCTAGCAGTCTGTTTCTGGCATACTCAGATTTCCCCATAAAAAGTCTAAATTCTCCAGGTGGGGACATCAGCACTGACACATTGAGGTTCCAAACCTAAGGAGGCCTGAGGGAGGAAAAATCATGTCTAGACTAGCAGAAAGTCTTGAATGGCACTAGATAAGACTGTGTAAGGGGAAACAGTTGTTTGAGAGCTCAGGCTGCGTAACTCTTAAGCTAAGGTCAGGGAGAAGCAAGGGCCAATGGCTGCATCCCTAGTGCTTTTCTTTTGGCATCAGAAGCACAGGATGGACTTTTGCAGCCTGGCTGAGGGACTGTCATAAGAAAAAGAATAGGGAAGATAATAGAAGCTGTTATAGAGGGCAAGAAAGTGAGCAGTGGCTGAGGCTTGGAGACAATATAGATACATCACTGTTAGACTCATGAACACGATGATGGCAGTACATTCATGATTGGTTTTGTCAGGGAGCAGCAGCACTTGCTGCTGTGCAAGGGCTGGGGAACCAGGCGACGAGGGCAGCAGCAAACCAGGCAGGAGGACCTGAGCTTGATGCGGCTGCCAGGGGAAGCAGGGACAGACCCCCACTTCTCCCAGCTCCTGCTCACGTGTCTCTGCTCCCAGGGCAGCATGAAGCCAGGGAAGAAGAAATTCTTTACTGTGAGGGTGGTGAGGCACTGGAACAGGTTGTCCAGGGAAGCTGTGGATGCCCCATCCCTGGAAGTGTTCAAGGCCAGGCTGGATGAGGCTTTGAGCAGCCTGGTCTAGCGGGAGGTGTCCCTGCCCATGGCAGGGAGTTGGAGCTAGTTGATCTCTAAGGTCCCTTCCAACCCAAACCATTCTGTGATTCTGTGATGTTTGGGCCGTGTCAGCACTGGCATGAGCACAGGCAGGGAAAGCCAGAGGAGAGATGGGTGGAAGGAAAGAGGATGGTGCACTGGAGACCCTGACTGATCTGATTAAGAAGTAACTCATGTTAAGAAAATTTGTTCAAATTTTCTTGGACGACATCATGTTAACTAGCTCCAGATGTGCATCTCTGCCACCTGTTATTTCTTTAGTTGCTATTGTGTGCTTTTCTTCTTTTGTTTCATAGCATTGCATAGATGGAAATGACAAACAGCTGGGGGGACACAATCTTTTAACTGTGTCAATGTCCTTCAATGTCCTTCAACTATAAGCTATTAGCAATCTTACTTGAACCTTAGATAGTCTTTTAGTTGTTCCAAGCATACCGCTCACACCCATGCAGATGCAGAAGGTTTAAGTAGTTGTTAAAATTCATTCTGACTTTAAAAATATTTCAGACTAATAAATTACCACCAAGGAGAAAGTGACAAACTGATTCCACTTAGAGTATATTCTCTTTGGAAGAGTGCTAGTCATCGAAGGGAAACTTTGAGGAGGAATTAAACAGAATGGAAAGTATTCTAAATAAATGAAGACTGGCAAGTAATCCAAGAGATAGAGGTCACAACCTGGCTGTAAGGGAAAGAAAACAGAGATTGTTTAAATATAGCAGCCAAAACTACTTTATAGAGACAACACATCAGTAATTTTCTAGCAAATCTGATGCCGTCCTAACTTGTCCCTGCTATGGTTCCATTATTCTTGCTGCTGATGTTAGCTGTCACAATTACAAGTTATGCTAACACATGCCCCAGCTGACATTTGGAACTGATGTGACACCAAACATTTTTCACTGAACAATTATCTAACTCTTCACAAACAAAGAATTTTAAATAAAATCCTGCTGAGAGATGTGTTCCCTCGGGGAACTATGCACATAGCTTAATGCACCAGTTTCTGGGAAGAGCATTTAAAAGCATATGAAAACCAGAGTATTATTGATATGACTGTGCATTTCAAATACATGTTTAAATGTGTAAATCCCCAAAGAGAAGTTTAAAGTGTCCAGAAGAAGGGAAAAGGAACTTTTCAAGAAGGTTTTAGAGTAGAATGCTGATTCTCAGTTCAAGTATGCCAGAAGTAGGTATCCCACTGACTGGAGTTACTTTAAAAGCCTGATGTAAGAATATAATCATAATGATAACCTGAAGCTGAAAGTTATCCTGACATTTACATCACTGGGAAAGGATTTTTTTCCTTTGACTATACTAATTTCATACACTTTATCCCCTCTAATAATCACCTTGGCATCAATGGGACACCCGTGTGTGTAGGAGCACTACAATGTGCATTCACCATCAAGAATGTATGAACTCTCAATGACTTCGATATTCTTCCATAAATGTAGGTGAAAGTGCTTAGGAAATACTTTTCAGTGGATGTTAATAAAATTCCCATGTGCTTCTAGTAGCAGATGATGTGACAAATAAATTCATTACGTGGAAACAGGAAAGTAAGATATTCCTAAAAATTTGGTAATTTTGAGGATTTTTTAGTTTAAGCCAGGTAAAATACATTAAAAACAATATTAAGAAGTATAAAATATTACAAAATATAAAATAATCTACAAACATTAAAAATGAATATAAAAATTATTTACCTTATAACAGTTTCATCATCTAAATGTTTTTATGGGATGAAACAAAAAAAGATGCTGGATATTTTTATAAAACTCTTTATGGCATTTGTTTTTCACAGGCAGAATCACTGTAAGATGTATTACATGTGAAATCTTTTAAAATTCAGTTCATAAAAACAGTGTGTCCAGTTGATGTTGTGTGGCATCACATTTAATTGATTTAGCCGTAAACATTAAGCTAAATCCACATCACTTAACCCAGCAATGCAGTGAATGTTTGAAATTTTCACGAGAAAGTAAGAACTAAATACAGTAGCAGTTATGAAAACTAAACTTCTACCCATCAGTCACCCCATGGATTTACTACTAACATCAAGTCTGAATAAAATTTGAAGGCGGTGTTCACCCATGCATCACCCTGCATGCCAATGTAATCCACAGAGACTCAGGCTCTCTTTCAGAACCAGGTTAAGCATTCCAAAATTCTGGCTTTGACCTTCAGAAATAATCTGATCAGTCAAATCTGTCTGCTGCAAATATGTGGAGAGGATGAGGAAGGAGAAGGGGAGAGAAAAAAAGCAGTTTTAAAGGAAGGGGTTGTTCATATCCTACGCCATACTTGTACCGCTGTTAACTTTCTCAATTCATCCTTTATGTTGAGATGGTTGTGAAGACAGGTCTAGCCACCTTTACCTGTTACATACTTTAATCTTTTTTATAAATATGTATTATTGGCATAATTCCCTTTACATTTTCGTGTATAGTATGTCAAACTCACTTTAATTCACTTTTATCTAATTTCTCCATTGAGAAAGGAAAAATTATAAAAACAGCTTTATTTGAAATCTACATATCTGAATGAGAACTTTTCAAAAACTTTCTGTAACAGTAAGTTTGGACTCCATGTTGTAATTAGTAAATTCAATTCAGATGTTGAAGCAATAATCTTTTATCTTTAATTAAGTAAATACATGGCTATCACTTCACAATTCTGATATTTAAAAATCATTTGTAAGTGTGAGAAAACGGTCTGCTATTCTTCCATAATCCCATTTTTGTTCAAAAAATAAAATTACAATTAGATTCATGTTAATAATAAAAGTATAACATTTTAGGAAATATAAATTAGTAGCATGTCTCAAGCTGACAATTTTCTATCTTTCTAAAATAGGTAATAGCTGGAGAATTTTCTAAGTTCCTATTTCAGGTAATACAATTGTTGTATGTTCAGCTATTTGAGATAGAAGAACTGGTATAAAAACGGTACTCACATCAAGTAAAAGAACTAAAGAAACACACTGATTCTGAGAAACAACAGTGGCCGCATGAGGTCTCAAGTGTACAAAGTTAACTGCAATTTCACTTGGCCTTCCTGATGCTTGGAAGTTCAAGGAGAGGGCTTTAAATAGTACTGCTAAAATGAGAAAAAGAAAAAAAAACAAAACTTTTGTAGGGGTTTATTACCCTTTCCATATTCTGTGTGATAGAATGAATTCAGATTTTGAAATAATTGGTTTCTTTCACTACCATTTTGTTTAGCTTTGTATTCACAGACATTAGTATAACTGGGAAATACCTAATTTACTGCTACTGCTTTGATCTTCATCTGCTTGCAAGCTAGCACTTGATTAGCCAGTTTAGTGGATTTAGACCACAAAATTTTTCTCAATAACGTATTTAGGAAAATGTTTACTTATTTCATAAGACAAATACTCCAGAATCTGTGTTTCTCTTTTTCCCATCTTTTTTATTTAGCAGTATTTGTTTTCAATAAAAAAATTGAAAGTGCAATTTTGTCTCGCAAAAACGTCTTACAAAAAGGACAAAGGAGTTCAATGCATATAACTATCTTTCAGTTATCTATTATTTGAATTTAATTTCTAGCTTTTAAAGGCCTAAGAACACCTTATGGCTAAAAGTGAATAATGCACTCAATTATAGCAGTGGTCATTACCCTGTGATTTCAACATAAATTGAAAGCACAGGCATTATGTCTAGTCTGTGCTATGAGTCAGTAGGGCTCCGATCAGTATCTGCATTTCAGCTGCAAAGCAATTGCCCTGTTAAACTGGAATCGGTGTGTTAAGAACTTGCCTGTGCCCCAGAAAATCTGAGTGATGTGACCAACAGGAGAAACTGGCCTTTTCAGTGCATGTGTCTCGAGAAGACAACCTCACCACAGCTTCATAAAACTTGCGACAACGAGAAGGGATAGCAAGCAAGGGCAGGTTGTCTAGCACCTGCCAGTTACTGAGCAGTTTGGGAGGTTCAGTTCTAAGGCACAGGACAAAGAGAAGCTTGAGCATATTGCTCTATCAAGTCACTGGGGGAGGACAGAGAGTTAGTTTGGTTGGTTATTGGTCAGGCAGGAGCCTGGTATTGGAATTTAGGTTATAAAAAAAACTAAAAAAATTGCTGTTAATAGTATTAAAAGATACCTTTACTCCTCGATAAAGAAAATGAATGTAACAAGCAATAGATGTGAGCAAATTTATGTATCTGCGATCATATAAGTGAAGCCAGAGCTGCGTATTATATTCTCATCTGCGTGATAAATTAATTTTGCCTGGCCGTAAAGGAAAGAAATTTATTGTTTCTCAGCTTTGACACTTATGTTTTTAGCATAAGAAAAGAATTGTTGAGAAATGGGTGAACTGCCAAAATGCCGAAGTTAAAGCGATCCGCACAATGGCTAGAAGTTCCAATAATGTTTGTGGCTCCAGCTTCACCAAGCATTGCAGCTCCTTTTTGGAACATCAGGGTCTGCTGGACACTGTGACAGTCTGTGTTACTGTAATTTCTTTATTATTGTGTTTCACACTTGGTGCCTACAATAAAATCAGGCATATGTTTTGCTGTCCTAATGGTATCTTACCTTAATGAAAAAAGTTTAGGGCTTGGGGGGTGGGGGTGTATATTTCAACTGACTGTAAGAATGCCACTTTTAAAGATAGTATTTCTGGAATTATGTTGCGATGTGAAATCAATAGTGTGACTGAAACCTCTTGCATAACAGAATACCTGAAAGATTCTTATATTCTTACTGTTCAACAGAAACTAGCAGGTACGTAGTCCTTAGCTGCATTTTGGGAGAACAGGGAGGAACTCAGCAAGAAAAACAAAGGAATTCTCTGGCAAAAAAAGAATGTTTTTCTTCCAACTATGACTTTCTGGCGTTGTCTCTTTCTGTGAAATTTTCATTCTTAGGGCTAACTCTGCCTCTACGACAGAACTCATGCTGGAGCAAAAAGGAGGCACCCAGTCGCAGTGGTAGTTCTAGAACAAGGTGATTTCCTGATTTGCTATTGGAAACATGGAGAAAAAGCTATGAGACTCTGAGTCACCCCTGCTGCAGTTTATTTTACAATCACTTATGCATACTAAACTAGCCTATTTGTTTGCCCAGGCATGGACCATTACCAGAAATAACCTATTGCACTGACTGTATGAGCACTGCCTGAATATTCAAAAGCTGTGTTTGTGCTAGCAGGTGTGGAAAACCAGAGGCCAATTCTGTAGCTGTCATCACATGCCCCTCTAAGAGAAGCTTAAGCCCAGTGATAGATCAGCCAGGGATAGCTGGGGAGGTAGGCTGTTGGGGAAGTTCCTTGTTCCTCTTCCATTTCTCTCTAGCCTCTCCTACCTCACATTTCTTCTTCCAGAGTTTGGCAGAATCTTTCTTTCTGTCTCTGAAAATACAATAAACATGCAAAGCTTTCTATAATAACTGAAACAATTAAATTAACTGTGACGCAGGAAAGGAAGGGTTAATCAGCAAACTGCCCGTGAGTACTTTACCAATGCAAAGCCCTCAAAAGACAGGCTGGCTGCAGTTCTTTCTGCCAAGAAAGCAACTGAGATTTCAGGAATGGCAACTATTGCAGAAGCATCAAATCGTCCTGTCATCGGCAGACATGCCATCATGTTCTCCACATTCCTAGTGGCCTGACTCTTCAAGGCTTTCCCTCTCTGCCCTGCCAGTTTCCTGGACTCTGTACTCTTTGGATTTTTTCTCCAGAAGAGTTTTGGGCTGGATCTTGTTAATGCTTGCTAACACTAACAGAAACATTGATTGTATTGTTTTTATTGGATTCTCTTTTTAAGTGTGTACAAGCAATAAAGTCAGTAACATGCTGTAGAAAATATACATGCTGTTGTTACTTGAATAAAAATTACTTTTTTACACCAATACTGAAAAACAGTCATTACACATTCTATGAAACCCTCAACCATGGTTTTTAAATACTGTTCATGCTGTTCATGCCAGTGTCTTTGAATTTCCCAAATTATGAATAGTGCTGCATTTAACTTAATTTCTTCTTTTAAACCAGACTTGGCTCAGCCAAGTTTTTTAGCCACAAGGAAGTAATTTTCTCCTGTTTCAACATTCCATGCTTGTTCTCAGAAATCTCTTTGGGTTTCAGTTGGCTTGAAACTGGAGGTAAGGCTGAGTGGTTTTGTTCCAGCTTAGTCAGTGCAATTTCACAAGAGCTACTTGGGTAGCAGCCAGAGATGGAGAATGTAAATACAAAAGATCAATACCACTGCTTGGAACGCTGTTTTAGAAATAAGTTATTACATTGGTGTCCAGGTAAAACAATTACCTGAAGATTTAAAGGCAGTAAACCATAGTAAAGCTAGAGTAAATAGGGTGTCTCAATGACACTGTCTTCATTTGTATCCTCTGACACTCCGGCCGATGGTATTGTCAAGACACACAGCAAGCTGACTCAAATTCCAGACAGAGGAAACTTACTATAGGTGTATAATTTACATATTTAGTTTATTATGTTAGAATGAAATTATGTTGCTGGACTGGATGCTAGTCATTTGTTAGTGAGTTTAAGTTACTAGTGCACGGAGCTCAAAAAACACAGGCGGACTACTGCCAAGATTTCATCATTAGCAAAGATAAGGTTCTGAAAAAAACACGTGGAAGTCTGAGTTTGACTAAATTTCTGAAATAGTTTCTCCTCAGACCCTAAAGCACAGCAAGTAGAGCTCATGTGCAGGTTTTCCAGTGTGCTTTAGACATTAAGTTTACTTAACAGAATCTAACTAACAGAAATACCGTTTTTGGGCAAGGTTCCTGTTCAGTTTGAAAGTTCCCAGGACAGGTGTTGTAGTGAGACTGGCAATAATTTTCTCCTCAGTCCCTAGGCAACACATTTGTTAAAATACATGCTTTTCTGCCACTGCATGCAAATGAAACTTCTCAAAGATTTTGTTTAAGAGTTTGATATACACTGTACAGCCATAACAAATATTTTACATTTTTTATTGCCATTGTTTCATTTGATATTTTGCATTTATTATTGTCATTGTTTGAATTGACAAGTGCTATTTTGCTACTATTATTATTTTGCAAGGGTACACAAAAAGTGATTAATTAACCTGCAGCTTCTAATAAGGATGTTTTTAAAAAGCCGCAATGAACAACTGTGCAACATATAATGATGGATAACTAAAAGTAAACAAAAGGGCATGAGAACTTTGGGCATGACTCCAAATTTGTTCATTAAAACAAAGCACAGCAGCTTAACAAAAGCATTTTCTCTTCTGCTACTGCGTTCTGCTGCTTTTTTTCCTTTTCTGATGCTGCTTGGATTTTAAAATTAATTTCTTGATGGAAACCCTTCCAGGAACAGAATTGGGCAGCGTGGGGTGGGTGCAATGGCCATGGGAAGGAAAGATCTGGCAAGGCCCTGCCAGCAGCGGAGGGTAACTCATCCACAGCATCTGGGCTCACATGCAGCCTCTTCCTCCTCCCTACTCCTGCAGTTCTTCCTCCATGCCAGGACACAGTGAGGGCCGGACGTTCCCATGGGACAGGAGATGAGGATAATACCAGACAGGGCCTGGCAGCCAGGGCTGGTCGCACCACCCCAGTGAGGAGCAGGGGGCATCAAGGATAGCCCCAGCCCTGGGAATCGGGCACCTGCCTGGGTATGGAGATGCCTTCGGTGGGGCCCTGCTTGGCAGGGACCATGGATAGGCAGGGCAGGGCTGTGGGGAGCTGGAGAAGGTCCTTGCTGTGGCATCACTGTGGCATCCCCAGGGCAGGGGCTGGTGGTCCCAGAGGGCTGGGATGGAGTCCTGGCCCGTGGGCAGGTGAGGGGAGCCCCAGGGAGGCCAGGCAGGGACAGCCAGGGCTGTCCGTGCCCTCAGGGCACTGGCAGCTGACATAAAGAGTAATAATGCATATCTCTTTTCAGTAGAAGTCATTTATGGTTACTTAAAGCTTTTTGAAGACATTGTTACGGAAAAGTAAAAATTCAAGTGCCATGTCTGCTCCATCTTTGCTGTGCCTGTCTTTGATCTTTACTGATTTGTGGAAGGACAAGCTCCTCTTCTGAACTGAACTGGAGTTAAATTCAGGTTTATATGTGGGCCTCTCTTATTTTCTGTTTTCAGGAATTAGTAATGCACAGGAACTCGAACGTTAAAATAGCATTGAGACCAGATGGCTGATTTCAGATGGCCTAGTAGCAAGGCAAACCTTACTTTTTTACACTGGCATTTGTATGGATGGAAATCCATTTTGTGAGTATAATGGTGTTTCCATTCACAAGCAGAATTTCTGTCCTCAGTGGTTCCAGTAACAACTGAGGAAAAAGCTGAAAATGGAGAAACTAAATACTAGAAGTTTCCCAAATTTCACAATCTGATGTCTTCCACCCAGTTGTTACTTTCTCTTACAAATCTGTTAGCAAAATAAGATATTCATGTTTTGTTAAGCAATGATTCATTGAGGAAGCTTTATTAACATTATAAACTGCTCCTTGTTGCTAGTAGGATTAGAACTGAAGCCATTTAGTTTACTGTAGGACGAGCTACTTTTCGTATAAAAGGAAACTGTAAAACATGTATTGCTAATTTAGTTGCACTTAAAACAGGTTTTCACTACAGAACTAAGAAACTATATCCCTGCACTTCATTTTGTCTCTCTAATGCTCCCTCCTGTACATCCACATAACGTGTACAAAAGCAAATTTCCCAATTTTCCCTAAAATCCTCTCTGCCCCCATTCCAAGTTACACTGTCATTCTCACTTTTATCCAAAACTGTGAGGAAAGGGTTGCTAATTCATTTCCTCTCCTTCCCTCTCCTTCCCTCTCCTTCCCTCTCCTTCCCTCTCCTTCCCTTCCCTTCCCTTCCCTTCCCTTCCCTTTCCTTTCCTTTCCTTCCCTTTCCTTTCCTTTCCTTTCCTTTCCTTTCCTTTCCTTTCCTTTCCTTTCCTTTCCTTTCCTTTCCTTTCCTTTCCTTTCCTTTCCTTTCCTTTCCTTTCCTTTCCTTTCCTTTCCTTTCCTTTCCTTTCCTTTCCTTTCCTTTCCTTTCCTTTCCTTTCCTTTCCTTTCCTCTCCTCTCCTCTCCTCTCCTCTCCTCTCCTCTCCTCTCCTCTCCTCTCCTCTCCTCTCCTCTCCTCTCCTCTCCTCTCCTCTCCTCTCCTCTCCTCTCCTCTCCTCTCCTCTCCTCTCCTCTCCTCTCCTCTCCTCTCCTCTCCTCTCCTCTCCTCTCCTCTCCTCTTTTTCTTTGTTCTGATCTATATTGTACACCAGTCTTTCTTCTTTGTGTCCTTATACTTCAAGCAATAAATACATTTAATTAAGAATATGTTGCACTATTCTTCTACAAAAAAGGCGTTGCTTACTGTATCCTTGATTTTTTGCGTGTTGATTTGAACAAACAGCTACAGCAATGATGAGGTCACATTCCCAGCATTGGCTGCTCCTCTGGGAACACATCTGCTGCGAAATGGAAAGAACATACTTTTATATAATTTATATCCTTTAAGTAAATAAATTGGATATATTGGTTCTAACTTAAGAAAAGTAGGACATGAGTAAATTTTTTAATTTGTATGTGAAGATTGTAAAACAATCCCTGTGCATTTTTCTCAGTCTTCACATGACCAAGTGTATATAAAATTTGGAAACATGCTAAAAACAAAATCCTGGAATAGTCTGGTTAAAGAGATACAGAGAATTCTGCTTGTGTCCCAAACTTCTGTATTTGGGATCTCAGAAGTTACCAAATATCATAGTTTAAATATTGGTAAGCTTATATAAAAATGTACCAAGGAAAACTCATTGTAAATATTACGTTTATATTTAAGAGATTATTTATGATTCTTAGAAAAAAAATAAAATTGAATTTCTAGAAATACTAATTATTGGATGAATATAGGAATGTCTGTTGTTACCACGGCTTTCAATTTTAGAACTGAAGTGAGAAATACAGAATGCAATACACTTACATATACACTCAGATTACTTCTACTCTTATGTGAATTAACTCCCACAGATACCACTGATTCACCATTTGCTATCTGATAGTCTGAACCAAAACCTGTGTCATTTTTAAAAGAATACTAACGTGAACGTGTCAGAATATATGCCTTGCAATGTTGTAAAGGAAGCTAACCTAATTTTGATGACTCACAAAGAAATAAGTGGTTTTAGTTTTACATTTAAACGACAATTTTTCAAACTTTAAGACACTGTTAGGGAGAGCAGTGAATCACCAAGTACAAAGTGATGGGCATGCTACTGAGCAGGCTGCTGAGGATGCTCTGTTGTAGGAAATCAATTCTTAGAGAGAGTAACTCGATAACTGCGAGCACTAGGAATCACTCATTCCTTCAGAACTTGAATGCATTATGAAGAGATGGCCATTAATGCTTGGAATAAATTCCAAGCTGTGTGTTTGAACAATGCAAATATTCTAATATTGGCAAAGTCTGTGTACATTGCTGACCTTCTGCCTTGTAAAAGGTTGGTGTACAGCAGCAGCGGTATCACAAGTAGAGAAACTACCTCTTTTTCTAGATACCTTTCCCAGCTGCCTATCTATTTCAATTCTTCCACTTTATTCATATGAGGAAAATGTGATGAAGTCAGGTTAGAGATCTCTAGTCTCATGTTTACTCTAGTTGCCTGGTTTCTTGCCTGGGTGCCTCTATCTGTGTAAGGAATTAAAGTCTCATACCACACTTACGTATATCTACCTATTGGCTATTTAGAACTGAGCATGAAATATTAGTCCCTTAGCCAATCCTGAGAGAATATGCTCCTTTTCTGAGAACACTGACAAAGAGTATTAGTAGGCAGTTATGCCTTGCAGGATTTTATAAGGCTCCATCTTGTCATTCTTATTAAATGCCTTGTAAAAGGACTAATAAGGACACTTGGACAGACATTTTGATACTCTCGGGTGATAATGTTTTTCAGCTCTACATCTCTATATATCAGCTATTTCTCTTCAGCATTGTCTAACAAAGATTTGTGCTCAGTCCAGACAAGTAGTGGCAAGCTAGTTGAATCATCATTAGAAACAGCACCCTCTTTAATGAGGAAGAATACCCACAAATTGTTTTTCATGTTTGTATATGGGCCTTGTCACATACAAAAATTACGTGCAGGTGGCTGCTACAGACAGGAATACATGGTGAAAAAGATGCCTTTCTCTTTACTTAAAAAAAGAAAAAAGATTGCTGCGGCTGTCAGTGTCATCATTATTTAAGGTATAAATTACAGGCCCATACAATACATGAATCGTTTTGAAATATGTTACTATGAAAAATTTGCTTTTCCTTTTATTATGTGATTATTCACAACAATAGTTTTGATTTGTGGTTAAAACAGAGTTGGTAACACACCAATGTTTTGACTGTTTCTGAACAGTGTCAAGGATTTATCTTCTTCCTACTCTGCATGGCCCTCCGTAACCCCCGTCCCTGCAGTGAGCAGGCTGAAGGTGGGCAAGAGATTGGGAGGGGACACAGCCAGGAGAGCTGGCACCAGCTGGCCAAAGGGATATTCCCTAGCCTGTTATATCAGGCTCAACAATGAAAGCTGGAGGTGGAAGAAGGAGGAGGGTGGTTTTGGCTTCCAAGGCGTGTATCACTCAGAGAGTGGCTGAACATAGGTCTGCTTGTGGGAGGTGGTGAGTGATTGCCTTTCCATCACTTCTCTTTTTTTTTCAATTTCCCTTTCTTTCACCTATTAAATTGTGTTTATCGTGATCCATGACTTTTCTGGCTTTTGTTCTTCCTATTCCCTCCCCTGTCCCACTGAAGTGAGTGAAAGAGTGGAGTGAGTGAGTGAGTAGCTGTGTGGGTGGCTTGGCTTCTGGATGAGGTTAACCCACCACATCAAGAAAAAATATTAAAGTTTTCCATGGACTCCATGACTCCAATTAGGTCTTGTATGAAATTTACGGTGAGCGTATTGATCCAGATAGCACCCGGTTGTTTCGAATCTTACTACTTTAGGCAGAAGCTCAATACAAAGTTCTTGCAAAGCCATAACTAGTACAAGTGACCAAGGTAACAGCCTGCACATTGAGAAAGAGAACTATTAGTCATCTCTTGTGAAAAGTTTCATCAAATTCTGCAGAGAATCTCTATGAAGATACTTTCTTATTATCCAGATACAATTTTATTTTTTTTATTACAGTGACTCTGTAACAAAACCAGCAATGTGAAGAGGTAAAGAAGTCCAGGGGTTTTTTAACAAAAAAGATAGTCTTTTTGGTAAAATGGTACATTTCTGTCTGAGAGAATTCATAAAGTTGTGTATTTTTCCCAAAAAGATTTGCAATAACCTGGGATAATTAGTTGATGCTGTTTAAAGAACCGAGATAAATCTGTCAAGAAGCAAAATATCTTCAAGACTTTTTTTGGTGGGGGGGATTAACAGGAACAGGCCACATCATTACATTTCTAGAGCTTAGTAGTTAATACTTCTTCTTTGCTTTAGCTGGAGTGAAATTAACTTTTAAACCTAGACTTCTATGTATGTAAAATACATAGGCAGATCTTTTTTTCAGATTTCACTGAAGAAAAAGGAAAAATCCCTAATGGAAATTTGCTTTTTAGGCCAAAATTTATTTAAAGATATCTTAGAAAAAATGAGTATTTGTTACAACAAAAAATTTTTTAATCACAGCTTCAGATTTCTGTTAAAAGAGATTTGGTTGAAAAACTTATCTAGTCCTCAATTTATTACTGACTATAATGGGTAATTTTTTCTCACCAGAATTGATTATTTTTCCTTTTGATACTATTAATGTGGGGTCTGTCTGTATGCTTCAAAGTGGAAAAATGAAGACATGACATGGTAATGTAAATAGCAAAGGCTTTTCATTTAACTGACTGTTTCTTTTTGTACTGAAATGATCGGTTACAGTGCATAATTCATGTCCATTTCGTATGCCTTATTGCTTCTTTTATGCTATAGACTATTGTATATATGAGTTCATAATACTTACAAAAACATGCTCCTAGCACTTGATAATAATCACATTCTTCATGAACTAGCAAGAAGTTTGCGTCAGCCACCCTCCTCCCTTCCAGCTGCCTGATTTTTTCACACAAGGTGCTGTGTGGAACGAGACATGAACGGGATCGGTGATGAATTTTACCTACTGTGTTTGCTGAGTACAGACTATGTTTGCAAAGTTAGACTGACAAAAAGGAACGCAGTTGTAAAATTTCTGGGATGATTCCCTATTGAGATACTGTAACTGATCATCAATACCAGGAGAATGAAGTGACTTACTCTTCTATATTAAGTCTCATTGTCTGCAGTAGCAGAACAAATGTGATCCTCTCTTCTGCTGAGGGATATCTTTTGTCTCACGGTTTCCTGAATTATGTCAGCAAGCCACCGCATTATTCCATCATTTTTATTTTGGTTTGGGTTTTGTTTAATATAATGCTTTTAGATGTCTGTAAGTTAATGCTTAACTTTTAAGTACACCACGCTTAGGAGACGATTTCAGTTATTATCTAAAAGTCTTTAAAGTGTTTTCAAGGTGTCCTCAGTTTGTTTTTGTTCATAGAGGATATTTGCTATTTTAAATCCTATTTTTTCCTCTATACAACGTCTGCAAAACATCAGCTTCACTAAAACAAGACTGACACATCCATTTCCTTTGGTAAGATTTAAAGGTGCATCCCATACTCAAAGGATAGAATAATTTTATCAGAGGTTGTTCTCTGCTTCTTGTTTGTGAGAATTCATTCTAGATGATTAACAACGACAATGCAGAGAAGTTTACATTGCATTTTCATGCGTAAGTGTAAATGAAGGCTTGGCATGTGGTAATGAATGCTTGGTAAATGAATCGATGATATCAATCAATGAATCAAAAATAATTCTGCCAGCCCTAATGTTATTGTGTTTGCATATTGTAAGAACTTATTTTGCTTCTGGTTTGTGGTGTTGAATCTCCTGTCATTGTCTTTTTCTTACAAAAAAAAAAAAAAAGGAGAGAGAAAGAGAAAAATTGTAGAAGAAAATATCCCTGTGTGACAGAGTGAGCTCTGAAACCACTAATCATTTTTAGGGTTATGATCTCTTTTGGCAGCACTTCAGTGAGGTATGTTATTTCTTGAACTGTTTCATCTGTATTTCATAAGACAATACGCAGATCTCTTTTCATTTAAAAACACAAATGGGAGCCACAACAGAAAACAGCCTTTCAGGTAGATAATTCCATTTTCCAATTACTTTTCTTGTCAGATTTCCCTCTTTTTGTGCTGCATTCTGAGATAAAGAAGAGATTAAGGCTTTAACTAGTTCTGCACACAATGAAACAATGTATATTGTGTATATCGTGAAAATCCTTCAGTAATAGTTGAATATGATGTGAAACATTTCTTTACAAGGGCATGCTTTTCACTGGTCTTTCTCTGAAAGATCTGTCATCAAACATACATTGTTTTGATTACTGAAAGAGAAGACTATGCAGAAAACATTGGTGTGATGATTCATACTGCAAGGATAAGTAGATGTTTCCACAGACCATCTGCTATTCTCTACCTAGCAATAAAGTTTATATATAGAAATGAAATTCTACTCATTCAGCTTGTGATTGAGCATTTCAGAACTGGACAAAAAATTAACTACAAAGTACCTAAACTTTCAATGCTTCCTTAGAAGCATCTTGGAAACGCAGAAGCAAATGGAGAAAAGTTCAAATATACATTTTTGTATAGTTTTCATGATTTCCTACAACAGGTATCAAAGAAATAATGTTCCATTTCCATTGGTTTTTACACCAAAATAGCCTATAAGCTATAGATAGTATTTCTTGAGGCACATATATACAATAAAAGCATAGAACACATATATGCTTATACTCACACATACATGTACACACTGGAAAACAAGGACGTTTTGTTAGGCATATGGATACTGAGCCAATTCCCACTGACTGGGCTGGAAGTTCTGTGTAATATGAAAGAATTTTTTTGTTTATTTACATGCTGCTATGAGGTATTTCATCCTTAGAAATATTTGAACATATCAGACAACGTCGGTAGTTTGTGACATGGTGAGAAACGATGAATAAGGAGGCTAACTGGGTAAGGAAACTGCACCAAAAAAATTCTGCCACCGCTAAACCCTAGCTTCTTTCCACCCACAATGGAATGATACAGAGCTACTGACTATAGCACATAGTCAAGAATGACACTAAGACAGATAACAATGCCAAAAAAAGAAAAAAAAGCAGTACAAATCTACCCTACTAAAAAAGAAAAAAACAGCAAAAGAGTTTAACATAGTCCACATTTTTTAATGAAAAGCTAAATTCAAGAACGATCTCTGTAGTTAAGGCTGAATATGTCACATCTTTTTATTGAAAAAAGTAACTTCAACCCTACAAAATACAGCTGAAAGTGATTATCAGCAACTGAGTCATGGTTTCCGAGATGAGTGTTTTATAACCCTGAAATCTGTCAGTATGAGGAAAATAATGAAAAAGATATGCAAATATGAAAATAATGAAAGCAAGTATGAGGAAGTAATGAAACAGGTCTCTTGCAAACGTATTTGTAGTACACCAGAAACTTCCTACACAATCTACCCCTTTAACAGTACCGTTTTCAGTTCATAGGGAACAAATTCAGAGATTCTCAGAACCAGCACAGTGAGACCTTGCAGTGCAAAGTAGACTCGATTTGGGGAAGCTAAAGAGATCCTAGACGGTCCCTGCTTACTCTTGCTAACAAGAAGGTTTAGTTACAAGTACAAATAACTGTCTGGAAGAAAGTTTTGTAAATTTGTGTATGGAGAGTCCTCCAAATCGAGGGTTCCTTTTTCAGCACCTGAAAAACTGGGGGAAAAAACGGCCATTTTCAAAGCCAACATAGTATTTCAGGTTTTGTAAACTTTCTGAAAATACTCTGTGCTCTCTTCTATTTGCAGAGAATATGATCATTATAATTACATGTGACAGAGCTAGAATCTAGAGCTTCTACTGTACAGAGCTGTGCAAGAATGCAAAATAACCGTAATATATTCGAGAATGGATTTAAAAAAAAAAAAAGGGGGGGGGATGAAATTCCAAAGCCAGCTACAAAACTTGTAACTTCAAATCTACAAGCCTGTGTGTAGGCTGAAATCGGCAGCTGCACAAATACAGAGCGTGAGCCAACTGTTTGGGCAACAGTTTCCTAGAACGGCATGTGAGTTCATAGCGGTTTGCAAATCTGACCCTGTGAGTAGTGCCATATAGTTGAAAAAAAAGAAAGAATACAGGTTCAATAGAAAGAAACAGAAGATTTGAGAATGTGAAATGGTCTTTTCCTTCTATACTCCAGTAGTAAGGTATTTGGGCATTGATAGGGCATTTTGGCACCATGCTTCAGGGGACATATGGATCAATAAGGATGAAAGGTACAGAGATGTTCAAAGGCCTAGACAGCGGGATGTACAGGGGAAGCTTGAACAGCTGCAGGAAAAGAAAAATGAAGAGGAATATAAATCCCCAAATTTGTGAAGGCTTTTGCTAAAAGGAAAGGGAAAAACAGTTCTACATTTCCAAGCTGAATAGCACATTTGCTGCAGGGAAGATTTGGGTTAAACAGCAGGGTAAATGGGTCAACAATAAGGACTGTAAGGAACTGGAACAGATTTCCTGGTGTTGATGCAATGTTTCCATCACAGGAGATCCTTAGGACCAAGTTAAACAAACCTTAGTTAGGTGCAGTTTAGCATGACTTAGGGCACAGGGTTAGACATCTCCAGGTTCTGAGTCCAGGGCTCTATATGGTTCTGTGCAATGTTGATTAATTTTAAATGAGAGATGCTCTTTGAAATGAAAAATTGAAGGGCTTTACTAAGAAACTTTCAGAACAAATAATCCTCACATTTTCATAATCATCCCTATTTTTTTCACCCAATTAGTTGCTACACTGAATATCATTTCATGGTTATTTTCAGCCATTTCAGATGTGAGATTTATCTTTTCAGCACAGACAAAGGAAGGTAAAACTATTCAGCATGGTTGCATCTTTGATCTTGAGTTTGAAAAAACAGCTGACAAATATATTCTGTCTTTCCTTCTCCGTGGTGGCTGCAATACTACTAAGCAGATACTCCAGCCATTAAGTTTTTGTTATTCATCTTCCATCTGCACAGTTAAGTTATTGAACTAAGGGGTAACTTTGGAGTAGGAATTTCGTATGCTAGGAACAAAAGAAACACTGGGTTTTCAGACCTGTTTCAACAATCTAAGGCTCTGTCAGAATCTGCTCGCAAATTCTTGAAAGCAAGATGGGATACTACAGTGTGTTTTCAGGTGCAGGGACCTGATTAGAAAATTGTTATTGACATACTCAGGCATATAATCAGCTATTTAGGAAGCATCTACAGTACGCAGTTCAGTGTACACAAAGGCTTGAAATATTCTTCCAATTAGCTGTTGTGTGTTGCATGCAATTTCAGATCATGGATTCACGCTGTGCCGCTTGTCTGTCTTTGCAGGGAATGTAAACAAGAGGAGCAGTGATTCTCACAGACGCAGAGTGGTCTGCAGAATTACAGAAATGAGAGGTCTTGTGCCTTATGGAGCCTTGTGAAAGAGACACAGCGTGCTGAGCTTGGCGGTGGGGAGGACTCTGACCGGAGGGAATAAGGAAGTGCGGTCACCCTTGTCCCTGCCATTTACCCTTGACTGAAGAAAGGCTTTTCCACTGATTTTCTTTGGGGAGGTGCTGGTATTAGAAAAATGTCGATGGGAGCCAGGGGACTATATATTAACCCCATCTCACAACAACCCTGCAAGATCTTATAAAGGAAAGAGCATAACACAGAGCTTGTCTTTTCCACTAGTATGCTGGAACAGCAGGGCACATTTTTAAAGTGGCTTCCTGGAAACACCTAGGGTACGATTTGATACCAAAACTGGACTATAAGGGGACAGATAAGCTTAAAAAGATGTAAATGCATAGCCAAAGGGTGTCACAGGCCTGCCCTCAGAAGGGCTTTCTGTATCCCATGTGGATATTTGGCCGTGAGAATTTTTCTTGCAACTATTCCATAGGTAATCCTCAATATGATATTATCCCATAGATTTACTATGTAAAGAAATAGTCTAGCCTAGGATAAGGATCTTTATGGCATTTCTGAGTCTTATAGGCTGCCAGACACTCCTTAAAGGAAATATACATTCTTTTACTAACTATTTATTATTTTACTAGTTACCTCACTACAAGAACATCACTAAGATCATGGACAATGAAAAGCATCAGAGTGGAATTTTGACAATGTGATGACACATTTGGACTCTAACTCCCCTTTGGGATGCCTGTGAATCAAGACGGAAGGTAGATTTCTTTACATTCTAGAAATGTTTCTAATCAGTTCATGGTGGCAGCTAGGGAGCACTGCAAATGCAGCAATGAAACCGCGTTGTAGTTGGGATAGCCAAACGGACATGAAACGTTCTAAGGAAGAAAATTCTCAACCTCATTCTGATATGAAGTTGGAAGCATGTCAAAGAGCACTAGAAATTCCAGTTAGTATTAAAGACAAGTACTTCCACTGAAAACCTAGCACGTGTCTCTTCGCCAAGCTTTGTGCTACCACAGTGATGCCTACGCCAAACAGAAGCTTTCCATAATTTTGTTTTTAGCTTACACATGTAAAGAAAGCAAGCTGTAGCTCAACCTACTTTCATAAACTTAACTGTTTGCTCTATATTTCCTGTTTTAATTTGATCATAGATACTACAGATTGTTGTTTTTCTGAATATTGCTTAGATTATTGCTTCAATTAAAAGGTTTTTGAACTGTACCGCTGTCTCTTCATAGCTGAGGTAGACCTCGAACTGTAACAAAATGGCATGCACGGAGTGGCAGAGAAAAGGCAAGAGAAGAAAAAGGGAATATTTGGTGCACAATTACACGGGATGTGACAAAGAATGAGGGTTGATTGGTTTTGTATTTTCTTTACTTACCACAAGATGGCATCAATTAGTTTTTACTGGCTAGAGACTCTCAACTAAAGAATTGCTTTTGTGGTCCACAGATTTGGGGAATGCATTAAAAGGGGGAAGTTGTGTGTGTCTTTCTAATAAAATGCAAAAGCTCTCAAAATAAATTCTATATTTAACAATGTAATATGAAGAAAATAATAAATTAAACAAACTGCTTGGAGAGCTCTGTATGTAAACTGGTTCCAAAAATGTGAGCATGAGAACCCTGATACTAAAAGTTATCAGGTTTATACTGCGTCAGTTACCAGTACTCCCCTAAGAGATATGTTGCCAGATATGTCTGAACATTCAAATGAAACTCAGGAACAGAAGGAATTGTTATAACGTACCATCCTGCTCCACAGCAATTTCACCAAAATTTTCATAAAGTGGCTTCAACTGAGGAGTTTGAATTCAGCTCCAGATTTCCTGAAGCTGCATAGATACTTGGACTCTGAATTTTATATTAAAAAAATAAAAAAAAATAAAATCTCTGCCTCAGCTTGACTGTAGTTTTCCTTTAAAAGCTTAAATTTCTTCAACAGGCCTTTCTTGGCCTAGAGGTGCATACCTGTAACCTACGGACCTCTCACAGACCAGGAGCAATAGATATAGAGGAAGGCTTTTGAGAATAACATTTGTCACAAAGGTAATTTCTTTGAGGGGTGTGTTAGGAAAGCAGAAATCTTGATGTAAGCATGAAAAAAAAAAAGAAATAGCAAGGAAACTGTTATAAGTCAAAGAGAATTAAAGAAATGCTGACAAAGAAAGGAGATGTGAAAGGAGTCTCTGAGCAGCAGAAACTATTTCAGTTAGTTTAAATAACTGTATTGATTTTTCAGAGTTTATACAGACGTACAAACTTGGGATTGCCCCCATATAACACTCAAATTGTATTGTCCAAACTATTGCAAAATGTTAGCAGGGACTGACCATGCATAAGAGGCTTGGTCTTTACTCAGCCTCCAAAGATATAACAGAGATGGAGAAATGCTAATCTGTAACGCAGAAGTAATATGTGTAATCATTTCTCTCATTATAAAAGGGAATAATAAGGGAACTCCTCTAGAAATATCTTTACAAACTTTAAAGAATGGGGGTTTTGGGGAGGGGAAGGGTTGTTGGTGATCAAGCATCTGAAAGCAGATGTCTGAACGTTATACACTGTGTTAGCTCTTTTCCAAATAGGCTACATCATCACCTTTAATATCCTTTACAACTGCTAGAGTTATTATAATTATACAATATTGCGGTGCTCTGCTTCTCTTCTCCTTAGCTGTGTGGGACAGTGATTCTGGTCTCTTTGTCCTGTCAAGTGCATTAATGAAAAATGAGAATATCTCACTTGAAGTTGGTATTGTAGTGATAATAGAAGTGAAAGGAGACTTGGACTGTTAATAGCCAGTATCTGAGAGCTCTTCAGTGACTTAAATCTTCTTAGACAAAACCAGGAATTGCCAAGAATTGCCCCGTGCCCCTTTTAGATGCTTCCATTGTTTACGGGTATAGTTTTTATGAAGATGTTTTTTTATTATTATTATTATTATTATTATGGCAATAAGATAATTTTGTTTAATCTCAGGTTAAACCTTTGGACAATACTGGTTGCTGTAAACTGGCTCCAGTTTGAGAAGCCTGAAATCCAGCACAACCCCTTGTATTGGATATTACAGATTAAGTGCAGGAGAGGCTTCAAATAATAGGTCTATCTGCTGCACGGTATCTCAGAAGAAGCCCTCAAAATTGGTATCCTGGCTAAGAGGATGAAATGGCTCATGCTGCAAAAAGAGAATATTTGTGGCTGATTCTTTGGATATCTACTGAGGAACAAAAGGCTCAGCATGAGAAGTAGGAGAAAAGAATAAAAGCCAGGAGATTGACAGAAGATTCAGGAGGCTTCTGATGCCTGTGAGTAACGTAACTATGCCATTCTCAGTTGAACTAATGCACATATGTTCTATATTTAGACAGCCTTAAATACCAAATGACAACACAGAATTACTTTTATTTACTGACTATTAGTGCACTTACAAGTATCTCTGCATGAGTAAGCAAATGTATTTCTCAAAATTGCGTACATCTTTGGAGACATATAACTACAGCATTTCACCACTGGAATTTACATTTCTTTCGGCAGGCAACAAGGGATTCTAAGTGGGAAACAGAGACAGAACCAGAGACAGAAATTAATGGCTAAAGTTTATACCTAATTTTTGAATGGAAAAACACCTCTTCAGCTGTGGGTCTATTGTGAAGTTAATCAGTGTTAAAGATTCTGTAAATGTTTTTTTCTCTTTGAAAATATTTTCCCTTGATCTTGGATAAGGGATTGTATAACCAGCATTAGATTTAGAACACGTAGGAAAATTTATATTACAAATAGAGACTATTTCTAACTAGTGGGTCAAAACAAATGATGCGGTTACTTAGATCATGTGATCTCCCGTGTCACTGACTGTAATAAATACTGTGTTACCTGGTTTGTTTAACATGACGAGAATATAGCTGTCAGTTGAAGTCCCGATGGAAACAGAAAAGCTAATTGTAATTCTTTTAATCAAATAGTTGGCAGAATGCAGTGCTTTTTTTTCTTTCTAGATGAGTGAGATCAATAGACTGCTATTCTTCTGGCAAAATACTCTGTATTATCGAAAACAATATAAAAATGAAAAACAAACACAAAACATGACCACTCTATTTGAACAGAGAATTCAGTTTCTGTATGTTGGATTTGATTATTTTTTCCCCCTATAAAGTCAGTAGACCTATCTCCACTGCTTTTGGTAAAACCAGGACTGGGTCCACTGTGATAATGAATGACATGTCAAGAGAGGAGCAGATAGCAGTTTTGACAGGCAGAGGCTGCCGCTTTGAATTAGAGGGTCATTCATGCGGTTCAGCTTCAAAATAGGACAGACACATGTACCATTAAAGTCCATGCAATATTTTAATTAGGGGATAATATAATTTGCATACAAACCTATCCCAGGATAACAGTCTCCTGTTGCTGGATGCAAGCCAAGAAATCAAGACAGTTACTGAACAGAAACGCTGAGATGCAAATGTTATCTATCCTTGGGATATCCTTTAATTTCAACCGTTTCTGTTAGAGCAGGTGGTTAAAAAATGAAATAGATCAGTGAACATGGATACATCATAGTGACAATTGTTTACTGCTAACCAGACTATGCCCACAGGAAGGAAATTCCTCCATATTATTTGCTGCAGAGAGAGGCTTTCCTTCTTCAAATAGAAGTAATGGGTTCTGACCCTGGACCTCAAGGTGTCCTTCAGGAAGGCGATGTAAGATGTCCTTACTTTGACCAAAGCTTTTGCCGTTTTCCCAGGGTTATTTGCAGCTCTGATCTACAGCCTCACAACATAGCTGCACACAGCATCTCTCCATCTGCTTTAACTATTTAAAATGACACCACATGGGTCTGCTTTATTATTTATGTAGTTCTGACGCTTAAGAGGCTCCACGGTAAACAGAGACCTGATTGTGTTACAAATACATCCCAGTCAGTTTCCAGAGTTTTTTCACTATGTAATTTAACTGTTTGCTAGATGTCTATCTGTTTCCATACGATTTACAGCTGTTTGTATTGCTATGTCTCTACTGAAACACAGATCTCAATTTTATCCATAGATAAACCTAATACTCAAGAATTTGGATATTAGTTATGAATTATATTACTAAATCTTCTTGCTTGAATAATGGATTTTGACAATGGCCATGAAAGCAAACAAGAGAGTGAAAGACCTCTTCATAGGCATACAAAGAACTGGAACAAAGTAATTTGGCCTGCTGATCAGTTCCTACCAATAAAATGTTTGTTTCAAAGCATACAAATAAGTAGTCAGTATCTAGCTCTTTTTGACTTTTTTCAAAAATCTCTGAGGCTTCATATTTTCTGTAAATGTCAGTGACAATAGCCTGGCATTAAACAATCCCTTAAAAGGGCTGAAAGTTAAATATTTTAACGTGGCTATAAGAAAAACATAGGCAGTCTGACTAAGAAAAATTTCCTGGCCAGAAGATTTGCAAGACTGTGGAAAAATCTACATATGAAAGTAATGTGGCATTATTTTACCTTAGATGCTTCCATCTAAAATGAACAGATCTCTGATAGATATAACTACGTGAAACAAGCTCTGTTTGGAAGAAGAGCCTGTAATCTGGTTATGAATTCAGTGGGAGCTTTACACAGTCTTCAGTGGGCCTAGGTTCACATCTTTTACATAGTAGACTTACCATTCACAATTGTAAGGGTAAGAGGTTATTTTTATAAATTAAAAGCAGGGCTTTCCTTTTTGTACCCATTTTAACACTGCATAAACTGTTCCTAGTGCCAGAAATTCATGTGTCACATGAGTAAAGTGGAAGGCTGCATTTTGAAATTTTTACTTCAAATAAACTCAGACTCTTAGTAAAGGATGTCATTCAGTTTGCAAATGCTGAAAGTGTTTTTTAATAGCTTTCAAAGCACATTTTTATAGCCTTCTTCTATGTGTTATAAAATAAGAAAGATTTCATACTTGAAAAGAAAAAAATAAATAACTAGCAAGAACATCGTTCCCTTCTTATTTATGATTGCTTTGAAAGATACAAACAAGATGTCTAGAAACCCCACTGGCCTTGATTTTTCACTTGCACTATGACCTTTTCTATCATACCGACAGTATACAAGCCCTTTAAAATGGAAATAAGTTAGCAGAGTGGCTCAAAAGGTTCTTGATGTAAATGAAAGTCAGGTTTACCAAGAAAGCTGAGGAAAATTAACCCTGGAATGAAAAAAGTTAAATGCACTCCTCTGAAATAAATGCTAATTACACAGGGGAGAGAAAGTTAAAACGAGACCCTGAATCTCAATGCATAGGAAGCCAAACACGAGCACAGGCAGGTATCACTGCACCACACAGGTTACTCTAAAACAGACAAGCAGTCCCCCGTCCCCTACCTATGTCTATTGATTTTACCGCTACAGATTTTTTTTGTTGTTGTTCCATATTTTATATGGTGTTTTTTTCATTTCACAGAAATGATCAAAATCTTGTTCTGAACCACATCTGAAAGAACCTGGGCTACTATCCTAAGAGTATTCACCTCATTGAGGCATTAAACGCATTCCTGACTGCACTGTTCGCAAAATTGTAACCATACCAGACAATCTAGCAGGGGAAACACGCACTAAATTCAAGATGACACTTCTTTTTTCTTTCCATGAAAAGTCAGAACACAGAGAAAGTGGCAACTGTTGTTAGTTCTCTGAGTGTTCAACTCTTGGGAAAAAAATACCGTTCAGGATTTAGGAGAATTTATTATGAATTTTGCTACCAGACCAAATAATGATCAGCAAATGTCCAAGAAAGATCAAGGCAAAAATGGACACAATTTTCAGGAATCTTTTAAGGAAATGTTACAGAGGCTGGCAGGGAAACTACTTCATTTGTTACAAATAAGTTGCCTGTCTTACCTCTGAATTTGGACTGCCCTTTTCACTTAAGCCGATATGCTTCAAATATCAGAAGGAAGCAATATTAAATAATAATTAAAACTAAAACATTACCATTGACTGTGGGACAAACAAGCAATATTAAAAAACTCGGTAATCTTGACCTAAAGCAAAACCATCACACTTTATTAAGTTGCTTCTTTTTTTTTTTTTCCTTTATAGGAATATAAAAATATAACTTAAACCTCTATAAAGCCCCTGAAAACAGACAAAAAGACCTTACTGAACTACACTTTAGCAAATCTTCTCTTTCCAAATAAGTGAAAATAGAGCATTATCATTGGAAGTTTGATTTCTGACACGTGATTTAGCTGCATACATTCATATATATGTGTGGTTGGGGAAAGGTTTACCTGGGGTAATAGCAAAGACATTCAGAATGGTTTATTTAAGGAAATTTTGCCAACCATTTCAAAAAGTAAACCTACTGCATACTCCTAGCAATAGCATTCTGCATTTCTGGAAAAGTCTTGGGCACTGCCCCCCATTTATGAAAAGAAATCATAGCAAGAGTCCTTTTGGAGGCATATGATATGCATTCTTAAACAGGCAACAGATTTTGTTACTAATTTGTTTTTACCATCTCCTTGGTGAAGCTAAGCTATGTTACTGTTACTATATTATTACTATATGTTGCTATATTACTAAGCTACTCACTATTTGCCAGGAGTTAGATGAATCATTCATGCTCTCAAAAATGAACTTTGGTGGTATGAAAATAGTAATTTAGTAAAATCAGAGCTGAAATGAAAGGCATGTTTCAGTACTACAATCTGCCTATTTTAAAGAGGCGCCACCTGCATATCTGCTTGTAATACAGGAAAAGAATTTAAGATTAGTAAACAGTTTAAAGAAAAATCTCAGCATAATCAGCTGGAAGATCCTTGATCAGACAGATGTTTTAAAAAGTAATACAGTACAAGTGAAAGATACTGGATTACATAGCACTCCGGGGGACCCTGTCAACACCTACTGCAAGACCTGGCTAATATTAAATAACTGGTTCTCTCGTCAAGGAAAGGAGGGACCCAACGAACGGAGTTCATCAACTGAGCAATCAGCTGTCTGCGGTGAACTTGAAAACAAAGTTCTGTGTTATGCAAGGCGTTTATTTATGCGATACTTAAATCCACATTTGTGTAAGAACACGCCCTTATGACTCTACAACTTCACTGTGAACTCTGTGATACTTACTGCTTACTGAACTGGAAAGAAAAGCCCTCTCAGTAATTCAGGAGTGAGAAGATTCTATTTCACTTCCACTTTGAATCAAGCAGTCTACAAAATGAAGTCATTTGTAAGACTGTAATTGTTCCATCAATGACGGATGAGAATAGCTATCTGAGCCTTTCTCCTTTGAAGCTCGTTACAGAAGATTTAACATAATGAGTGACAGCGTACTCATTAAGAAATAGAGGTGTTTGGAAGATTTAATCCAAATGAGGAAAGTTTGCAGCCATTAACATTTTTGTAGAAAATGTTGCAACACAAATCCCCATAGGAACCTTAGATTCAGATTTGTCATCTCCGCTGGGTTATTAATGAATGTATGCGGCTGGTGCAAATGAGTCATGCAGAGCTGCAGCAGATTTCTGTTTTCTTAAATGTCTCATTACAGTATGTGTCAATATGGCAAGGTTACAACTGCTAGGCACACAGAGACACCAGCAGACGTCAACATCTGAATTTCAGCAGTAATTTTTAAAGCCCTAAATATTAATCAGTGTTTTCCACACCGAAATGAAATAGAATCTGAACAACATGGTTTATTGCAGTGTAAAGTGTTTTATTTTGTAAGACTCGATATCTAGAAAATGATTGTTCAAATTGAACCAGGATTTTTTTTAAGATTTCCAGAACAGATAATAAAAAATAAAGCTTTGATTGCCTAGAAAAACACTCAGTTTAATCATTTCAAAATGTTATTTTTTAAGATGCCTGCATTTTCAGAAAGGATCACATTTTGTTCACGTGCATTATAAAATCATTAAATAATTTATTCAACATAAAATAAAACTGAAATGTATCTCTTTCAAAGAACTATTTGAGCATTAGTCCTGTGAGAAGTGTACTGTACTGTAGAAACTGTAAGGAATGAAAATACGTAAGACCTATGTGTATCAGGAAGGTTAAACCACAGAATTTTTTTTAAATGTCAACAATATTATACAAAACAGAGTCACTGACAGTCTCGTGCACTGAGGAACCCTACACAGTGCTATACATCACAAGCTATTCTTTTCAGTCAGACACATAAGAGGATAAATTAGGCTGTGAGTGACTGACTTTAAAAATATCAAAAGAAAAAATAATTTTGTTATGACTGCTGGAACAATCTTCCCTCTCTTACGACATGCATTTAATATCTCTTCCTAATGCTTTAGAACCATGAGAATCCCAAGGGATCTCACACATGGCACACTCTGTTTCCTTTAAATACATATATAGCTGTGTTTTACAGATTTTTTTCACAAAGGAAAATCCTTCATAAAGGATAAAATTAAACATAAGATATAAGTTACCAGTTTTCACGGAAGCATGACAGAACTGCAAAAGAACCAGGAAATTTGAGGAAATCATGAATACTAACATTTCACTTGGTCAGTCTAATATGCAGATTTGAAAGCACTAAAACTCTAACCTGAAAGAACAAGAGTTCGAAGTAAAGAATGGTTAAAATGTATCACTTACATAATTTGAAAAGTATAGCTCCACAAGAAATGGAGGAACAATTTTCCATATATGCATTATTTATTAAGTTCAATTTATTGAATTCTGCAAGTAAAACTAATAATTAGCTGAGAATCAATGCATTTTTAATACTATTTCAAGTATAGCTATTTTTCACTGCAATAAATCTAAGGAAAAGCAAGATTCTTTTTAAGATAATAAAATGTTTCAAGATGCTATGACTTTAAATTAATTTATGTTGAACACAGTGGGTACCAGAGTCAATTCCTGTTGCCATGACAACAGACACTGAAAATTTAAACATCCAGTGACAGGCTGAATTCCCTGCAAAGATGCTATTCTGCATTAAAATGATATACTAGTGAAACATTAAACAGATCTACATGCAAACTATTTATTTTAAGCAGACCGCTTGATTATGGCTCATAAAGAATATAACTATTGAGACACTAAGTTTATTATTTCAGTTTAAATTTCTCTAAGATTTAAACAGTGACCTGAAGACCAGTAAGGAAAAGATGAAGTAGCTAATTAACAAAGACTCTTGGAGATATCTTTTTTTTTTTTTAGGAGTGCAATTGCTTTAGCTATCTGTCAGATACATTTGACAAAATGGTCTCTGCAATGTATATCATTCCATATACAAAATGAAGCCTATACATACAGCAAGCTATGCTTTGCATATTCATTATATGCAGAGCATTTGGAAGCCTGATAACACGTAACTATTTTTCAGAATGCTCTTTAACAAGTTATAAAATTACTGGATTTGAGCATGAATATGCCCTGCTTGGTCCCAGTAGAGTTTTTACATTAACCAGACTCATGTATTCTGGATGCAGAAGAATTTTTTGTACCCGAGCAGAAAGTTTCAAGTCATAGGTATAAACTAAACGGAGGGGAAAACATTTTAATGTCTACCAGTCAAACTTTCCAATAAAAGGATACAGGAAAGGTAGGCACAAAATGAAACCACTACCACAATTTATGCGCTGAAAAAATCACCATTTGACAGTATATGGAGCAGAAGAGGTTGCTTTTGGGCTGGTGGGGAGAATCCCACCCAAAATAGGACACCTTCCTTTAAGTGTCTGTCCTTTAAAAGAATCGCATTAGTGCAGGTCACTCTGACAAAGCCGCATCTGTTTTTGTGAAAGAACAAATTGGAGATAACTCTAACCTAAGAGGATGTAATTAACTGTTCCTCCTTCATGGTGTATTTAGTTCATACATTAATGCTATGAAAATGTTACCATGATTTATGTCTAACATTTAATTTCCTTCTTAGCATTCTTCAAGTGGTTGTCTTCAGTTCCTGACACTCCCAGCCTTCTGCCATCTGTGAGACTGGACAGGAAGTTCAGACCTTTGATAAAACCATCTTGAAGAATTCCAAACATTTACAAAAATAATGATGTAGTCCTTCTCAATATCAGCTTGTCGAGACATTCATAAATGGAGTCCTTGCATACTACCATAGTCATTGTTGAAGCACGACATTTGGAGAAACACTAGCACTCACTGCTGGCCTCCAGGGCACCAACAGGCTCTGCAACCTCCTTCCACCCTTCCATCTGTTCTCCTCTGGGTTTGCCCAGCTGTGTTCATGCCAGCTCTGACATGGCACAGATGCGCTCCCAAGTCGCTGGGAGCAGAGCTGCATGAGCAGGAGGTGGGAGAAGTCCCATCGGGGACTGTCCCTGCTTCCCCTGGGAGCTGCATCAAGCTCTGGTGCAAGCCTCTGGCCCTGGCTTGGGCTGCCCTGCAGATATCCCTGTGCTGCTGTGCCTGGCGATGCAAGTCCCTGCACCCAGCCCTCACCCACTGACTTGACTTCCCAGCTCCACCTGGGACCTGCTTCACCACCACGAGCGTGTTGGTCCTGCTGGCTGTCCCCGGCTACTGCCACTGCTCCCTGCTCTTCCTGTCTCCCCGGGCTCTGTGGGGCTGTGCCCTGTCCCCCTGCATGCTTCACTGCCACTCTCAGCCTCCCGGCTCCCCAGCAGCCCCCTCCTGCTGCTGCCTCATACCCTCCTTGCTGAACTGCTGATCTGAGCTTGTACTGTGTTAAGTTTCTTGGGTTACTTAAAGAAGAGAACACTGTTATTTATTTACATGGGATTCTGTAGCAGCACAAGGAAGAAATGAAGCACGAACAAAAACATTGCATAGTTACTAAATTCGGTTTTCCAGATGAATCATGCACATGCCTGCACATGCTTAGCCCAGGTGTCTTCCTAATGCCCACGAAGGACCCCAGGTGCTGTGCCCAGTAACACCACACCACTGCAATGACAAACCCAGAATAATGCACTTCCCCAGTAGTAACAGAGACTTGGGGCTCATAGCTTCTTTCACAAGTCAGGAAAACTTTTGTTAGGCTTGTCGACTTCTTCCTTGGATAGTGTTGAGCAAGGTCTTTGAGGAAAGGCCATCTTTGTTATCTTGCGATGCGACTGCTGGTACCATATGGTGGTGGGGGGAAGGGGGGTCAGTAATTCATCCCTAGTTATGAAGCAAGGATGAGCTGGTAGCTGACTACCTCTTTTGAGGGCTTTCAACAAACAGAACTTGAAGAGGGCTGCCCACACAGAGAAATAATATGTTTGTGGTGACCTTTTGGGAACGCATTGAAAAAATGAGAAAATGGAAGCATTTTACCAGCAAAACAGGGCAGCTCTGGACAGAAGAAAAGTAAGGCAGCGGATTGCCTGCAGTAGGAAAACATCTGGTGTCCTTCAGTGCTCCTGCTGAAGGAGAGGTCACGACGGGTAGGGTACCCCTGCGGATATGAGAGGGGAAGCGGAGCATCCATTCTCAACAACAGATGCTCTGATTGTGCTCTAGAAACTGTGAAACAGTGAAAATAAGCTTGCCAGTTCCTCGTCTTTTGACTACTGTCTTCTTTCCATGGCAACTGTAGATGAGCTCTGTCCCCTCTGCCCCATCTCTAGGACAGAAACACTGCCTGGTTGCACCATTGAGAAGCCTTCAGTAGGAAGAGCCTAGGGAAGATAAGGACCTGTCTTCATCACCTCTGACCCGCTGCAGAGAGGAAATTGACAACACGGAATGTTCCAACTTAATCTTATCAAATGACTCTCCATTTTTTCACTAAAATTAAAGATACATTAAAGTATAGACCTTGTCAATATATCTGTTTTGACCTGTCAGTGCACCGCAGGGACAAGTGGCTCCCTGAGGGGACAGGAGCACCAGCGGCACCTCTGGCAGCCCAGGCTCATCCCCGCATGCCAGCCAGGAGCAGGGCAGATGGGGACACAAGGGCAGCCCCAGCCCTGGGCATCAAGCACCTCCCTGGGGACACACTGAGGCTGGGCCAGGACATGGGCCCACGCGTGGGCCCGGCTTGGTGGGGGTCATGGACCATGAGGACAGGGCTGTGGGGACCTGGAGAAGGTCCCTGCTGTGGCATTGCTGGGGCAGGGGGTGACAGCCCAGGCAGGCTGAGATGGGTCCTGGGACGTGGGCAAGCGAGGAGAGCCCCAGGGGTCTGGGTAGGGACAGTCAGGGCTGTCAGTGCCCTCAGGGCCATGACAGTAGTGACGGGCATAGCCTGCCATTCCTGAGCAAAATGTATAGTTGCAAAACATTGCTGTTGCTTTCTGAAAAGCAAGCTTGCTCACCAAATTTTACATCAATTTTCTATCTATATTTAAATACAATATACTTTTCATTAACATTTTAAATTTTCCCCAAGAAAATTTGTGCCATTCAAAAGACTTTAAAATTATAGCGACCTCAGCAAAAATTATCATTCCTGCTGCTCCTTTTCCAGACCACTTATCAAAGGTATAACAACTAACAAACATGAAGCTTTGTTTTCCTACAGGTCATGCCTGAAATTTCATTCAGGGTTTACTGTGCAAAAAATCTAGTCTGATAATGCTTTTTATTTTCAATTACACTACAAACTTGGCTATATGTATCTTAATAGTGTAGTGGATTCAGTTTTCTCTAGCAAGCTCACACATTCTTATGTCTAAAAAAAACTGTTTACTAAGCCAATAAATTAACATAGATATTCTTCCTTTACTTTCAGATTACGAATGAGACTGCCATTTGCCATGACAGTCACTTATGGCATGAAATATCTCATAATAACGTTAGATGGCACACAAAGAACAGCAGGGATGACTTTTAATTAAGATAAAGAGATGGGTTGTGTAATGTAGTAATAAAAGTTGCATCTCAGAAACTAAATATCCATCAGCCATTCTTGCTGTAAGTTTTCAAGGCCCTTGTAGGAACACTAAGTCAAATAAATCCTCTCTTACAGTAAGTGCTTTAACCTTAAAGACTTCAAGAAATTTTGGGGGCTGTCTGGATAACTTAATCACCAAACTTTTGGACTATTTCCTGTTCCAAAGCTAGTGCAATTTTCCAGAACTGCTGAGTAAACCAACAAAGTATACATTGATAAAATTATTTTATTTGCAGTTAGACTTTTAAGATCCTTCAGCATAAAACAGCCCAAATCCATGATGTCAAGTAATTTTAAAATTAGCCCAATTTTTTTAAAATGGAATGTATTTTTTCTTCTGATTTTCTGGAAGAGTTCCGTATTTTCTTCTGCATAACAAAGAAACGAATCCATCAGATGACTAAGAAGAAAAACATCAGCTTTGGTGATTCATTTTAGCTCAAGAATGAGCATGTACATAACAAAATAAAAGAAAGCATTCTCTCAGTATAGATTTCTGTAGATCTACTTTATAGCAACAAAAGCACATCGCTCAGGGTAGGCCTGCATCAAAGCACAAGTAATAACAGCATTGCCTATTTTTTATCTTTCCTATGACCGAAAGTAATGTGCATTATTCAGGGATTGCTCACTCTCTGCTGAAATGCAGCCATTTCAGGGACATAACATGTTATTGCAATGTCCCTTGGTACAAGAGCAAATTTTCAAAAGTAAAAGTGCTTTCAATGAAATAAAAAGCAAATAGTGAAAAATATTACAACGGAGATAGAAAACACGAAGTTATTATCTCTTTATTATCTTTTTTTATTGTTTTACTGAAAGTAAAGTGAGACATTTTCACAAAATCAAATGTAACCTACAGTTATGTAGATTTGGGGGAAAACAACTCAATTTTTATATAAAATCAAATATCGTTATTACTCTCTGTTTTACACTTTTGCCTGATGCCATCCTGCCAGTACTGCAGACAGCTATAGAGGTATCTGAGACAGGTGGCCTTCAGAAATTCTCTTATTAAGACATGGAAGACGGCATCAAAAATTCAGTGTCAAATTTTATGACCCTTATGCTAAAATACCTCACCAACAGAGACTTCCTTTGCAGTCATGTCTTTCTATATGCAGAATTGCACTTTGACCCATGACTGAAAAAAAATGCCTTGGATAATATGTTTCTTAATCAGCCATAAAGCTTGCAATTAACCCAAGAACAATACTCCTTCCCCTGCTTTTCCTAAGGCTGTATGCAGTGCATCTGATGCACTTCCAATCTCTGCAGCTGGCACACCTATTTTTCTAACATATTTTTAAAAACCAGTAGTGGCATACACTGCTGTCACAGGATAATTCAAAGTATTTCTGAGCAATGTTTGTTGGAAGTCAAGTCAAGATGCTGCTAAGCTGCAAAGACTGATGTTATGACAATGTTCAATTGCATTTTTCATTTATTGAGATGGAACATGCATTCCTTTATACTTGGTGAAATGAGCATTTATTATGGGGAAGCATGCAGAATTTAATGCTCATATTTGATGTAAACCTTTGTAAATAATGTAGAAACTGAATATGTTCTTGCCATTTTTTAAACTTGGCTCATTATGAAACATTTGGGGGCACTCTGATTTTCTTTTTTAATGTGTATTTTTCTTGTATAGATAAATGATGATAGGGTGCTAAACCTGAAATAAATGGTGTGAACAGGTCACTAGACTGTTAAATTAAATGAGTAAGTCATGCTAGCCAACCTCATAAAATTCCTGACTTATCCAATATGCACCTGACAATATATGTTCATCCACTGTGTTCCTCTGCTTAGGCATGCATGCACGTACAGCACAGCAAACAGAAAAACAATGCCAAAGTAAGCTAAAACATCTGTCACTTTGTCACAGAGAGGCAGCATTTCGTGAATAGATCTTGAAGTTCTCTGCTTTAGTGACTTAGCATTATAAAACTCACTGGCACAACAAATTTGGAAATTTTAATTAGTTTATATAAAGGCACGGTTCCAGAGGAGAGCATTTGGGCTGACTCATGAGAGAAGAAGGTAGTTAATATAGCCAAAAGTGTATTTTGGCGCAGAGCACGTCACAAGTACGTTTAACACGAATCACGTCTTCTACCACTTCAGCTAATATAACATAGCACCCTAAAACACTTAAAGGTCCTTCACATAGAATGGGCAGGATCTGTATTTTAAATACATAGTCAAGTATTTTGTCCATGAGCTACAAAATACTTTACACGAGTTTTGAATGTACAACAGTGAGTGCATGAGAGAGCCATGTGTCTTACTTTGGAAACACAACTGAGAGTAGAAGGATTCCATAATCACTGTCAATTCATTGTGACTGTGTTAAATACCAATTTTATCATCTGGCCTTTTTGGATTTTTACTTGTCAGAATAGAAGGAGACACTAGCTGAAGTTATCCTCAGCATGTCATGAGTAATGGGAATGCAGTGATTTGGAGCTGTCCGCATGTTAACTTGTCAAAAGAAGAATGAAGTGGAAAGCAGGGGCTAGAATGCAATTTTTTCATTTATTCTTCTGCAGAAAGAGAAAAAAGTGGTGAAGGCAATCCTCCTAGACAGGGAAAAAAAAATTTAAATAGCTTACTTGAAAAGAAGGCTTGAGGTGATTAATTTGAAAATAAACTGCGAACGCTGTGGTAGCCTTTAGCAAGTTATGTATATTAGCGCTAACGTGGATAGATCTCTAGAAACTTCATCTACAGCTAGACACTAGAATCAGAATTTTACTGGTAATTTCAAATCTTTTCAGATACATGTCACAAGGACCTTAAGCCTTAAAACAAAATACAAAATGCTAAAAGAAACATAGAGGCAGGGATAGATGCGGGCATGGAACTCCCAAGGACCAATTCCTCTTTTTTCTGTGTCAGACATTCCAGTGATACTCCACAACATATGTCATCCTTGTATTGATGAACCACCTCTCCAGGCTACAAGGTAATTCACTTTCCATACTGTATTATCAACACGGAGAAGACAAGGTGTTCAGAGTCAGATCTGAATCAGGTTTTAAGCTGAAGCTTAGCGTCTGGGCTCAGGGCCAGATCATGCTAGGGTTCATATTCAGAGACATAAATCTGATGAGCTCTTCTCACAAACTATCAACTAAAAATGACATCCGTTTGAAATAATGGAAACCTCACAATATCTGCCAGTTCTGCATGTGGGTTGTATTCCCACCCTCAGAACAGCACACAGGTTAAAGCTCATGCACGGAACTTTGGCCCCAGCTCAGCAAAACACATTAAGTACATGCTTAAGTTGATCCCTAATCAAAAAAGCACAAACCGAAGCACATGTTTATACTTAGCCATTTGACTAAGTGCTTTCCTGAATCAAGGCCCGATTCTGGGAAATGAGCTTCTGACAAAACCACCTCATTTGCTTTCTATAATCCAGACAGCCAAAATATTGCCTTGTTTAACAGAAGTTTTGGATTATGAATAACAATTATCATAACAATTTATGCAAGGAAATCGAGTGCGTGTATAACAGGTTGATTTCAAGAATACCTAATAACAAAGCAAACTGAAATAATTATGTTCAGTATAAAGCTTGTATTTTAGCTTGTAGTCTAATACTGATGCCATTTCCAAAATCCCCTGATTTATCCCAGGCTCCTTTTACAGCATATAATGGGTATTTAAATTTCCTCTGCAGTTGCTGCTACCATTTGAGAAGAAAGGATGACACTCATGCTGCCAGATTTAAAGACTCCACTGGATGAGGGAAAATAATACTACATGAATCCGGTCACAGTATTTGTGTATTAATGAGTTGCCAATTTAAGATCTGGAACTCATCTTTCAGTTCCAAACTTACTCAAAAACAAGGAGTGTTTAGAATTAGCATTTTAGATTAGCTTGTTACCTATTTGTGTATTTACTCTTGAAGAGTCCTTGATTGAATTTTAGTTCTATGTCTACTTTAAAGGCTGGTGGTCTTGATTTACTCTTCAAACAGTGTACAGTATACGCGATATGTTTATCCCATAAAAGATATGAAGTATTATTGTGTTTCATAGATGCAGTAGCAGCATAGTCTCATACCTCACTTTTATGGAAAGTAAAGAAAATAGAAATAAAGAAAGCAGAGGCCAAGAGTTAGTTCTATTTTCAACACCAAGAAAAAGGAATGATCATAGCTGTACGGTGACTTCCTCAAAGTAATACAAAGAAACATACTCTTGTAGTGTGTTTGAACTTGAAAAATAAAAATATTTAAAATATAGTAAAAGCATAAATTAGGGGACTTTCATACAGAAAAAAATATGCTAAATATGGGATAGAAATATGAAGCGAAGAATTGACATGGCAGGGAGCTGTGCTGATTAGGAAGTGGGCAATTTAATTTCTTCAGGAGCATGAAACTCCAGCATGAATTAATTTGCTTCATGCAGAGTCCTGCTGTATTCTCTTCTTTTCTCAATCACTGTTTACTACATAAAGTCACACCTCACCTATCTTCTTTGATTGTTTAATTTCAGTAGGATTTTCTTTTCATGGCACTATTAGTAGACCTAAGCTTTACTCTGCATGTAATACATAAACACATTACTTTGGGCTACAGGACCACTGAGGCTATTTCAAGTTTGAAGCAATATTGTTTTCCAATATTTTGCTTTCAGCAAAACCTTTGCACTGATTTTTAATAAGGTGTCCAAGCCATCATCCAACGTTACTTTTGTAATAGCTTCCAGCTTCTTCAGTGTATGTCTTGGACTTCTAATGAATAAATTAACTCCCAAGGAAAAGCAGGCAAATGAGCTTACCTCAGTAAGTAAGACTAACCTCCACTAAACTAGTAGGTCTACTTTTAGGATGTGACTGAAGAAATCCAATAGGGCAAGATCATGTTTATAGGACAGAACTGCAGAGAGAGCACGAGACGGCTTTAGAAAGGCTTTAGAAATGTTTGGAGAATACAAATCACTAGGGAAAAGTGATCAGCTTTTAAATGGTAGGCACCCAGAGGCTCGAAACTGTTGAACTGTGTATTTCAGAAGCTAATAATGTTCCAGTTTTGGACCACTTAGAGGAAGATCTAGAAGAACAGACCTATAGACTGCCAGTATAGAGTGACCTTTCCTACTGAGCCCAAGTAGCCCAAACAGGTTTACCTGTTTACAGATTTAACTAGTTTATAAAACATTATATAAAACACAATAAATTCTCAACAAATCAAATGAGAAATGACTTATGGTCAGTCAGAAAACTAAACTAATTACTAGGATTAATATACTAATTATTATACTACATTTCATAAAGAAAAATTTCCTTAAAAGGCTGTTGTAATGACAGAAGTTTACATATCAGTTCACAAAGTACCACTGAATTAATTATGTTCCTGAAATATTAGAGGAAAGTGAGCCTTATATAAGCAGATTTTGGCCCTATATTATTGAAAGGTGGTTTTAAATTCCCTGTTTCTGTTACAGAATAGCTCAACACAGCCAACACTGTGGAAAGGCTGGTCTTCAAACTGGTCGGGAAGAAATTCCTTCACAATGTGGAGATCATTTTTTCTACAAAATCATGTCTCAATCCTGTCATTGCCAGGAGAACTTAGTTGCCTTTTCCCAGACCACTAGATGTAAAATTATGTTATCCTTGCATAGATCTAACCTAGACAGCATCTGAGAGGATTTCCACTGTATGTCTACTTAAAGTAGGTCTCAGTCAGTCCTGTCACTAGTAATATCACAAAAATATGTTGTGCTTGACCTTGGAAGAAAATGAAGTTACTTGCGTCATTCACCTTTCTCTAGCCCACACACACTCCCTGCCCCATGAGTAATGGAAAGTGACTGAATATAAGCATCCATTTCTCCGCCTTGCAATCTGGCATCAGCATTCTGGAGGTGGGAGATGCTGTTAATGGGTGGAGGTAGAGGGGAAAGTACAATCATGAGCAACCAGGAAAATTGTACAAGGAACACCGAAGAAAACAGTCTGATTTCTAGCTCCAGAAGTCCCTCCTCATAATTCCTCCTAATAGACAGAGTTAAAACAGCAGAAAGTTTCTGGGGTAGGTTTATCTGATAGTCTGAGAGCTACCTGTAAATTTAACACCATGTTCAACTAAGTCACCTGGGCTAGGATTTTACAGGGCAACTTTGCCAAATGCTGCATTTTCCTACCTCTCAGGTGACAAGTGGTCCATTGGGAGCAACCCAATGGTCATGCATTCACAGCAGTCTCTGGGTTCCTGCAAAGTTTGGATTTATTCTGAAGGATGGCACTGATCAGAGAATCACTGAAGCAGGTTCTTGACAGCTTTACACTTCTTTGCCACCCAACGCTGCAAAAACTTTGGCCTGAAGCACTTTATAGCTGATTTGTAAATGAATATTTTCAGACTAACCCCTGAACTTATGTGAAGGACAATAGCTGCAGGAATAGAAGTTAAGCACAACCATAGTGGCACCTTCTGGTGTTGCATCTTATCACAATTTTCGTTTGTTCCCCAAAGAAAATCAGCAATTCCTGAGGTGAGTGGAAACAAGTGGCAAAAACCCTATTTCTACAAAAGGGCCAACAGTACCCTGGGGTGTATTAAGCACAGGATAGCTAACCAGTCAAAAGCAGTTGTCTCACTATACCCCACTGCTGGTGTGGCCTCACCTCAAGTACTGTGTGCAGTTTTCGGCTCCACAAAAGTTATTTACTGAGAGGGTGCTCAAGCACTCCACAATCTCCCCAGGGAAATGGCCGTGGCCCCAAGCTTGTTAGTGTTCAAGAAGCACTCGGACAACACATAGTTTAACTTGTGGGTTGCTCTGTGTGGAGTCAGGAGTTGGACTCGGTGATCCTCGTGGGACCCTTCCAACTGAGGATATTCTGTGATTTGATGATTCTGAGAGCTCTCTCACTCTTCAAAGAAATAAATATCCATGTAAGTGCCAAATAGCTGTGTTTCCTCCACTCTAAAAAAGACTGCCTCTGTTGTTTTCCACCATTTTTCCATATGCATACGTAAATCCGGTCAGGTCAGTAAAGACAGTCTCAAAGGGAATACACCATAAAGAATCTAATTCTGGTATTTCCTACATTTTCAGCAATTCAAGTGAAAGCCCGTTCCTGTTAAATGAATCACCTTTTTCTGTACTGTAGTACTGTTCTATACTATATTTAGTACAAAAAGCATTAGCATTTTTAATATTCATATCTTTGAGAAAAAAAAATTATGATTAATTATCTGCTAGGACCACTTCTGATTCTCTGCAAGGAAGTTTATTCTGAACTTCAAAATGCTTTCCCACCAGGCTACTGTAGCAATTATGATGGATGCCTTTTCTTACCACATAAAATGAGGTTTATGAATCAAACACCCACTCTGAAGCTACGACATTAGTCCAGAAGTATTCTTGTTCTTTGATCACCTTGCTTGTTGCAATCTCAACATAGAAAAGGAAGGAAACAATTTGTATGGCAATAATTTTCAGCCACTAAAAAATGTAGAGCAGGCACTCAAAAAGGATTGACAAATGACTGTAAATTGCTTCTATGTGTTTGAAAGGGAGTCCTTATAGAAGCAACATATTATGTTTCTAACTGATTCTACAGAGCAGGTGGGCATCTTCTTGCCATCTGCTGTATCTCTAAGTCAAGAGCCCTTGAGAAACTCACTAGTGCAACAGCAGGCTAATGAACAATTACGGACATTAATCAAGAACTGCATGAGAAGAAATAAATTATTTTTCACAGGTTTTTGGTGTGCAATCCGTTCTGTGGCTTCAGAGTATCAGGCTTTACCTCACAACAGCTTCATCATTTTTCCAGAAAGCTTCTAGTTGCGTAACATTTTTTCTGTTTGCTTTGCAAAACAGGCATTTAGCAGTTATGTCTGCATTTCAACAGGTGCTTAACGTTCAGGCCACAGGAAAACACCAAAGAGCGCGTTAGAAGGTACTTCCTCTTTTGTACTTGAACTGACTGGAAAAGGATGAGTTTCAGCTTAACTGATTCAACTGCCAGAAACTTTTTAACCGTTCCTTCATGTAGTAACCAGACATTCAAATATGCCCATCTTGCATAAAACAGAAGCCAAGTTGCATGGTTTTTCAAGTGGACCTGGTCTGTCCTTCATGAAGGGTATGCTCCTTCTGTTCCTTCCTCTGAACCACTGGAGGGTGATTTGCAAAGGAGGGAAGGGACATGCAGAAGGTGCTGGCGACTGGCTTATCATCTCCTTATGCTTCACTGCTCCTGCAAAGACCTAAGGCAGGATACTGCCTCAGATAGCTGTGTTCCCAGAGAACTCTTGCCTGCTAATTTACTCCTGAAGTGCATCTGATTTCCAGAGGACTCAGTGAAATGCACTGAATATGTATCAGGATCATTATTCTCAGATGCCAGATGGGTGGTTTACAGCTGCCTGCAGTAGCTGGCATGGTAATAGACTCCTGACATGAATTGCCTTCAATAAAAAATAGCGAATTCAACACAGAAACTTATCAAATTTTCAGTAATGCCCAGGAGACAAAATATCTTAGTTCTGACCAGAACTTTGTAAACTAGAACGGACAGCTAGTATGGCAGCCTTGGAGAGAAAGGATTAGAAAAATGCTATTTTAATCCCACATGTCCTGGGACAAGCAATTTAATGACCTTCATTTGCACTGTCTGTGAAATGGGGATAAATAGTACTTATTTTTCAAAGCCACTGAAGTATATAAAAGTACCTCTACTGAAAATCCTTCATAAAACATCATACTTTACTAGCATTTGCCTATTAGCATGAAATTGGTTCTCAAGCTGTTCTTGGCTTTCGCATGAATCTGATTTTGAGCCAAAGAAATGTATTTTTTTTCTTCTGTTTAATTTGTCTTTGCCTATTTAATTTAAGGCTTGCTCTTCTGGATGAAGTTTCAGACAGGAGCTCCATGAAAATGCATATGTTTCTTATTTGCTGTCTATGATACAGTTAGCTGTGCAAACTGAATGTTGTGTCAGTAGGCACTTTGCCACTCAGCATGGATATATGCTACGTATTTGGCTTCTCTTATTTAGTGTGGATGTTGTCTTTCTCCTTATGACACTGTTGTGTTAAAGCATGAACATCATGGATAGAAATACAGAATATCAAAGAAATTCACAATCAACATTTTAGTTTTAGTTCTGTGTAAAGTATTGTGTGCTTTTATCTATCATAGCTCTCATTACCTGTTTATCAAGCTTCAGGCACGTATTATAGAAATAAGTTCCCCAGTTGACCTGACTCTTTTGAGCAGGGCATAGGAACAAAGGCATTTCAAATATTTGGTGTATGCATATGTCTGCCTTATTTTAAGTTTTATTTAGACTATCAAAAGAAAATGCTACTCAGGGCAAGACTCAGAGCAGCCAGAGCTGGAAGCACACTTACACAAATATACCCTTCATAATAGCTTGGTGTGCTCCTAGCATGTGTTTGTGATGGAAGCTATGAGAGTTGTAGAAGAGACCCATTTAGGTATCCTGTCTAGCATTACACTCCAGGGATGTTTCCAATGAATGTACTAGACTTCTGAACCCATTTCATTAAAATTCATTAAACCGAGTCCAGAACTGATGTTTGAAAATCTTGCTCAGCCCTTTTTTACACTGTTAATTTTTTGCTCTTTCACTATCACTGTGGGAGTTTTTATATGTAGACCCCTCATGCTGTTGTATTTGTTGAGACGGCAGCTGTGCTTAGGAAAAGATTTTGAAATTAGCATTTAAAGACTATCAAAATAAACAAAAACACTTTAGAGTTATACTGTTGTAAGCAAAGACAGAATTGTCCTTATGTAAGAAATATTTAAATTCTTATCAGATTAGGCATCTGCTGCAACATATGCAGTTTATGAAGTTGAGCCACTGTGATGCTAAACAAGATATGGATGTCAAAAATAAGTATTAAGTGTACTATATATGCATTCAAGTGTATTTGAAATAATGAGCTTGCAGGTTTAATTAAAATTACAAGTTCTAAATATGCAGTCCTGCAAAACACTTAGGCATTGAATTTGCCTTTAAATTTAGTGTAAAACCAGTTTGCTGGATAGGGCCCTAAAAATATCTGCACTGAGTTCTAAAGATAAGAAGAATTTATTTTTAATTTGTTAAAAAAAAAAAACACACAAGAAAAAACACCTATATCAGTGTTTTTTAAATTTCTAATTTAAAATTTAATAAATTACTATATTTTAAATGTTATCTTAGCCTTTTTCTTTCGTTGCTCATTAAGGGGAGGAAGCAATGAGGTTAGATGCAGCTGATATTACACGTGGTCTTCCAGTTATCTTGCAGACATATGCCAAAGCATCTTAGGGATGATTTATGCTCACTGCCACCCTAGGCTTGAGAAAGGATTAGCAGTCATGCTATAGCCTGCATTGTGGTTTTATTTACTGACAAGTCTCCATTAGGTATTACATTTAAATGCTCATTTATTTCACTTGCTGGCCTGAGGAAGTAGTGAATTGTGGTTACTGTCACCAGTATGTCAGAGGGCAGATTTCTCATCACAGTTCTCCTTATGCCGCATTCAGTAACGTAGCCAGCCATTTTTTGTCAGGTGTGGCTATAGCACAGTATTATTTTGCCAACCACAAAGAACTGTTGCAAAGTCTAATAGTATATAACCACATTTTTAAAAGATACCTCCTTAACCATGGTATGCAAACTTGAGTTTCTCAGAACACAGACACATTTGTAGTATTTTGATTGCAGTTTAAAATCTGGAGAGGGGTTGTAGGGTGTATTCATTCTGTATGGAGACAGTTTCTGCTGCCTGTTTAGCTGCCATCACAACATTTTTCTTGCACAGATGCATGGTCTGTATGTTCTTATGCTGGATAAGTACCACCAAAAGGAGGAAAAGGGTTTTGTTTAAATGATGTCACAAACTACTCCCTTCTAAGGTTTCATCTTCTGGTTAAAAAAACCCATTTCATTCAGATTGATCTACATTGTTACTGCACGAGTGCATAGTCCGAACACAACTAAAATTCTTGCAGCAGTGTCTCTGTGAGTTGGTACATAAAGCACTCTCCACTAAACTTTCCTAAACTTAGCCAATTTTTTTTTTCCTTTTGGCAGGTAGAAAAATGGAGAACAGACAACAGGTGAGATAAGCGTCGTATTACTTCTAGTGTGGCAAAGAGAGCTGTCTGTTGCTAGACAACACATTTCAGCTCAAGACAAGAGCAGTAAGCTGCCCAGCCACAGCATCAGGACTCCAAAGTGTTCGATGGAGCTGACTGAGAAGGCTGTAAACCTGCCACTACAAATCACCCTGCAGAGGAATTATCAGTTATAAGGCGGGGGGGGGGGAAAAACACAACAAAACACCACACCTCAACCTTCCTTTACCCAGGATTCTAAGCCATTCAGGAAAAAAAAAAAGATGTTTTAACAAGGCTTACACACCACACTTTTCACCACAATTAGAAGAACAGAGATATAAACGTAAATTAATGTGCTTGTATGACCCATACTCATCTCATCCTTCCTTGAGATTGAATACCCAAGCACAAGCACATGTGCCATGGAAATGTGTCTATTCACCTGCTTTGAAAACCCCCGTTTGTGTCCCCAGCTAGCTGGCTACCTGATTATTTAGTTTCAGATAAGCTTTTGAAAATCTTGCCCTTAATCTTTGTGAAATAATTCCATATTTTTGGCAGAGGAAATTACTGTCAAAGTGCTTACTACTATTAATACCTGCATAGGATTTGAACTAAGGTTGCTCGTTTTGTTTTTCGAATCAGATGTTCGCAAAGGAAGGTTGCTGGTCCTTTGTATTTTGTAACTTGTGACTAACAAAAATAACTGAACTGAAAGTATCAAAAACAAATCTCTGCCTGAAACTGCTGACCCCTGAAAAATGTGGTGGATAATGGAAATCTTAGCATATCCCCCTAAGCAGAGATCTGCTACTACGTATCTCTGTAACAGCCTCTGTTGGGTGAAATTATCAAACTAATGCCACTGCAGCTCTACTCGCTTGCACTTAGTAGTTTTCCTGCTTCATTAGTTCCCAATCCCTCCATCAGCCAAGTGATTTTCTGTTTCAAACATCTGATGTTCATATTTGTGCTATTGGTTTTTGTAATTGCCAGGAAAGAGAAACATGAGCACGGTACTCTTTTATTTGCAGATTTACCTCAAGAAATCCACAGTGATTTATCCTGCAGAGCCTCGGACTGCTGTCATTTATCCTCACATACAGGTGGCTTTTCAGTAGCTGTAGGTGATAGAGTATGTATTTAAAGTGGGGGGGAGAAGAATCCTATGGATAAGGAGACAATTTGTACTCATGAAGGACATAGTTGGATGCCAGACTTCCATTTGTCTAATCTTCTTACATAGCCTATTCCCTACAACTCTTCTGTTTCTGCTTCCTTTATGTGACGTGACAGCCATGATGGGTTTGGAGCAGTAAATACATGCTATCAATGCTTAAGGAATTATTTTTTTCCTGTTATCGTCTTATTTATCAGTCTAAATGTGATGCCAGATATATTCCTCTTCCGAGGCAGATAACACTAGCACAGCAGCACAAATGTCACCCACTCTGTCTCCAGGGATGATCCCATAGCACAGATTTGACATTTTAAAAATTTGCTTTGTATGGCTCAATGAGTTCAAGTGCATTCTATAATGTGAAGCAGTAGCTTGGGTAACAACTGCAGTGTATGGGTTACATACAGCAGCAGTTTTCTCTGATATTTTTCACATTGAACTGGCAAGAAACACAGTTCTTTTTCTGCACTCCCCGCTACTAAGTAAGCTCTTGGTAGGAACTAAACTAGGCAGGATCGTTGAGTGAAGACTGCGTGAGAAAGCAGCTTGTCTTCCCCTGGAGGGAAAAAAAAAAAAGAAAAAAAAAGGCAAATGCAAGAGAAAGGAGCAATTCCTTGAATATGGAAAGTGGTTCCTGTCAAAACTTCCCAAACTTGAAACAAGAAAAATAGTGATTGTTTCTCCCCTCTTTTGTATGAAATCACCCACCTAATAGTCTGAATTAATATAAACTGCTGACCCCTGCATTTACATTGCCTGTCACAAAGCTTTGCTTCTGGTATTGCAAATTAAAAGTACACCCTTGAAAGTGTAGAAAAAGTTTTACTGGAGGAGTAAAATTCCTGCTCAGGGTCACACGGGAAGTCTTTATTAGAGCTAGAAACGAAAAGTCAGTCCAGTGCCTTTACCACAAAACAGCACTTCCTTCCTTAAATATATTGGCTAAGTGCACCACATTGCAAATTACTGTGTTGGTAACCAAGATAAAAGCATTTCAGGAATTGTGAAAGGTTTATTTCTACAGAAGTGGAGACATCATCAGATTTCACACATTCTCCTTAATTCTGCCTTCCAGCGTGGCTCATTTCTGTGGCTTCTCCCCTGTCCCCCCCCCCCCAAAAAAGGCACAAATCCACTCGCACCCTTGTCCAAGCAAGCCTGGGGCTGTTTGCGTTTGCCAGGGGGTTCTGGTGTAGGGATGTGGCGGCTTGTGAGCCCAGGGCTCTGCCGTCCCCTGGGAGCGCTGGGCTGCTGCGGCTGGTTTGGGGACCAGCGGAGCCTAGTGCAGCCGTGAAGCAACACCTCTTCCATTAAACTGGAAAAATATACAGTCAGTCTACATACCCCCACCCCTCTCCTTTATCTCCACCTCGGCATATAGCAGTATTTTTTTTTTATTCTACTTTGTCTAGTTTAAATAACAGAAGTTTAATTTTGTGTTACATAAATATTGACACTTTTTAATCCCTTTTCCTGAGCAGAAGAAAAACTGTGGAGATAAGCCACCAATGAGGCCTTAACTCCCATCTAATGACTTTCATTTGAACATAGAAGCCTTTCTCAGTGGAATGTGTAATGGAAAGCGAGGTTCTGTGCAGGGCAGCCAGAACTCCGCATTTGCTGCACTGACCTGCCAGAGGCTGCCAGGAATAGCACACAAAAAGAGTTGTTCCCAGAGCAGTTGAGCTACCGAGGGTTGTTTTCAATTATTTGGTTTAAAATATTTATTTCGTTCAAATAGGAATGTGACTACAGTGTCTGTCTGCTGCAATGCTATTATTTAATTTTTCATTCTTTTTTTGAAAGCACTTGGCAGAATACTTGAATTTGCAGTCAGTGACCTGTTGATAGGTTCATCCACAACACTCATGTCTTTTTCTCCTTCCTCCTCTGCCCCGACTCTTTAAATTCAATCCTCTCTTTCCTCTGGTACCATGGTTGACTTTTACGCTGCTGAGAGCCAGCCAGATGATGTTTTGGGCTTGCTTCTAGAACACAGATCTCATTAAACCAGGAGTCAGTGGCTTAACAGGTCTTTATCTGTGTTACCTCATGACAAAGGCAGCAAAGCCAGATCAAATATCTTAAACCAGTTAGATGCTGCTATTCAAGACAGCTTTGCAATTTTGTCTCATTCCTTCAGAAAATAATGTAATGCTTCTGATACGTGTGCGTGAGTCTCTGCATGCGTGTACACATGTGCTCCTGTGCCTACCCCATGCCTTTTTCCTCGTGAATGCAATTTTAGCTTTCCATTTATTCTACTGAGGCACAAACCGCTTTATCCAGCTGTCATATTACTTGCTTAGACAGAAAATGCAGCTGAGTGAATTGTATAATAGTACGTCTGATTTTTTTGGTTTTCTGAATATTACTGTATTAATTATGGACGGCAGGTATCAACACCACCCTTTCTAATTTTTGCCCAGTATATACAAAATAACTACAAGAAGCTAGACAATTGATTCAAAACCTTTTTATTCTTAGTTGTAACTAAATTTGGTCTAGGTATTTTTACTGCTTTAAAAACTGTTGAACAGAAGTATGGTCTTTTTCCTTTAGTGTTTTCTACTTGAGGCATAAGGTTTTAAAAAGAGCTCGATTTCATGTTTAAAATAACAGATTTCAAACACTAGTGAAATCTACTATCAGAATTTTTATTAATCTGTGCCTCTGTGGATCATTTCTCTATTTCCTGTCTATAAGATCTGGTGACACTCAGGTTGCTGTCCAAAGCTAAGTTGTGCCTTAACGTAAGAAGTCAGCCTCCTGCTCGTAGATGCAAGAAAGCCAAAAGAAAAAAACCGAACCAACAACAAAGAAGAAAGGAGGTCTACCTCCTCTGCTGTAGCTTTTGGCTACTGTAAACTCCTTCAATATATTTGCTGAGCAGTTGCAAAAATGAAGAAACAAAGGGTGATAATCTTCCCCTTGTTAGTACTGACATCATAAACCACACAATAAATAATTGCACCCCCTCCTCAAATGAAGGGGTTTACCCTTTATTTTTACCCTTTATACTGTGGCATAACTTGTCTTTAATAAGATAAGGCTGTGTATACAGCATTTTTTGGAAGATCATGGAGAGTTGCATTCAGTACCAGTATATTATTAAAATAATTTTCACGTATTCAACAAACATTAGCTGGTGAAGGAACTGGATCAACGGGAGTTAATTTTTTGCATTTGCATGGCATCTTAAGAACTCCAGCTGCAGAGGAAAGCTTAAAGGGCTGTGAACATGCATGTTTATTTCAATCCGTCACCCTGCGGTGGGCTTTTTATGATGGGATTGCAGAAGGCAGAGGAGGGAATGCATTGCAAGGAAAGGCAGAAAATAAGAAATTAAACAGGCCATAGCAGAATATATTGCCAGTTTACTGCATCTCCTTCTTAGGAGGCTTATTTGGCATCCTGAATCATGTAATTAATATAGAATTATGCAACAGTTTCAGTAACCTGGCCATTCTGCTGGTGTAGCCAAAGTGGTAGGCCAGAGTTGCAGGTCTATAAGGGACCCCCATCATGATTCTCACGAGCTACCTACCACATGATACATCTAAGACAGCCATGCTGGCATGCTCTAGCAAGAGCCATGTGGACGTCTGGGAAGTGTGAAGTCATTCTGCTCATAACCTGTACATGGGGAGGGAGTAGACGTGACTGTGGAAGGATGAGGAGAGACAAAGGGTGTGAGAGAAGAAATCAAGGCTGAAAGCTAACCAAAGAAAAGAAGTCTTGCTTGTTTTGGCCCAGTTTGTGGGTTTATTCGTATCTGTCCCTGCAAGGTGCCTCCATGCAGAATAAATCTAGGACTGTGATGGAAATATGAAATATGTTCCTCCTTCAGCATCCATCACAAGTGATTTTTGGCATTAACCTTTATGACTAGAGTAAGTGGATGACCGAAAGATCCACTCAAATGTGTCATTGTTATGGCTTGAGGAACCCATGACAATGTATTGCCATTTAGACAATTATTCTATCACCCGATGACCCCTTCCCACCTGGGAAGGGGAATCAGGAAAAAGCAAGGAAATGAAGGGGTTGAAATATAAACAGATTTAATAGAACAAGACTAAATAATTAACATTAATAATACTAAAGAGCCAATCTTGATCCTGATGCAAATATAAAATATACAAGGATTATACTCAGCCAACTCTATCAGCAGGAAGCCGTGCAGTCCCAGCAGCGGACAGCAAATGTTGGACACTGCGAGAGCAACAGCTTTGGGAGGAAGGGAAGGCCTGAGGGGTCCAGCACCAGGGCAAGAAGTTCTCAGAATCACAGCCATCAAGAAAGAGAAAAAACTTCTCATCAAACTTTCTAATTCATATTGAATGTGACATTCATGGTATGAAATAATCCTGTTGGCTAGCTTGGGTCAAGTGTCCACATCTTGGTCCTTCTCATTCCTGTACTTGGCTGGCTTGATCTCAAGCCAGTTTCAAGATCTCAAAAACACTGAGATCTTGAAACCTGCACGCCATAGCTGGCTATAAAATCAATATTTTCAAAATTCAGATACTAGAGTCTTCTAAGAATAGCAATAGAAGAGACCTCACTGCAAAGTAAAATTACTGAAAGACAAATTAGTCCTGTGTCACTCAAACCAGGACAGTCATCTTTCATCAGTCCAGAGATACAGCCTTTAGATATTTCCCTGAATTGTCTAAAACAAAGAAATTCTAGAAGTAGGTGAAATGCTCCGCTTCCATTACCTGGGGTAGATTCATACCTACTAATGAGTTCTTAACATTCTTGTACACTTACGCTATAGAATCATAGAATTATCAGGGTTGGAAGGGACCTTAAAGATCATCTAGTTCCAACCCCCCTGCCATGGGCAGGGACACCTCTCACTAGATCAGGTTGCTCAGAGCCCCATCCAGCCTGACCTTAAAAACTTCCAGGGATGGGGCTTCCACCACCTCTCTGGGCAACCTGTTCCAGTGTCTCACCACCCTCATGGTGAAGAACTTCTTCCTAATGTCCAGTCTGAATCGTCCCATCTCTAGTTTTAATCCATTCCCTCTAGTCCTACCGTTACCTGACATCCTAAAAAGTCCCCCACCAGCCTTTTTGTAGGCCCCCTTAAGATACTTGTAGGCCACTCTAAGGTCTCCTCGGAGCCTTCTTTTCTCCAGACTGAACAACCCCAACTCCTTCAGTCTGTCTTCATAGGAGAGGTGCTCCAGCCCTCTGATCATCCTCGTGTCCCTTCTCTGGACACGCTCCAGCACGTCCATATCTCTCTTGTAGTAGGGGCTCCTCCAGAATTGGACGCAGTAGTCCAGGTGGGGTCTCACAAGAGTGGAGTAGAGGGGGAGAATCACCTCCCTCAACCTGCTGGCCACACTTCTCTTGATGCAGCCCAGGATACAATTGGCTTTCTGGGCTGCAAGTGCACACTGAAGGCTCATGTTGAGCCTCTTATCCACCAGCACCCCCAAGTCCTTTTCTTCAGGGCTGCTTTCAAGCCAGTCACTGCGCAGCCTATATTGGTGCTTGGGATTGCCCCGACCCAGAGGGAGGACCCTGCATTTGGTCTTGTTGAACTTCATGGGGTTGGCATGGGCCCACCTCTCCAGCCTGTCCAGGTCCCTCTGGATGGCATCCCTTCCCTCCAGCGTGTCAGACGCCCCACACAGCTTGGTGCCATTGGCAAACTTCCTGAGGGTGCATGCAATGCCACTGTCCATGTCTCTGACTAAGATGTTAAACAAGACCGGTCCCAGTACTGATCCTTGAGGGACTCCACTTGTCACTGGCCTCCACTTGGACATGAACCCATTGACAGCCACTCTTTGGGTGCGGCCGTCAAGCCAGTTCTTTATCCACTGAATTGTCCATCCATCAAACCCATATTTAATCAGCTTGGAGACCAAGATATCATGCAGGACAGTGTCAAAGGCTTTGCTCAGGTCCAGGTAAATGACATCGGTTGCTCTCCCCTTGTCTATTGATGTTGTGACTTTGTCATAGAAGGCCACCAGGTTTGTCAGGCACAATTTGCCCTTGGTGAAGCCGTGTTGATTGTACCCAATCACCTCTTTGTTATTCTTCTGCCTCAGCAGTGCCTCCAGGAGGATCTGCTCCATAATCTTACCAGGCACGGAGGTGAGACTGACTGGCCTATAGTGCCCTGGTCCATCCTTCTTTCCCTTTTTGAAAATGGGGATTATGTTTCCCCTTTTCCAGTTGGTGGGGACTTCACCAGACTGCCATGACTTTTGGAATATAATAGAGAGCGGTTTAGCAACCTCATCTGCCAGTTCCCTCAGTACCCGTGGGTGTATCCCATCGGGTCCCATGGACTTCTACACTTTCAGGTTCATCAGATGGTCACGAACCTGATCTTCACTTACAATGGGCAGTTCTTTCCAACCCCTGCCATTGTCTTCTGTGACTCTGGGAGTGTGGTTGGAGCCCTTGCCAGTGAAGACTGAGGAAAAGAAGTCATTGAGAACCTCGGCCTTCTCCATATCACTTGTCACCAGTTCTCCCGTTTCCTTTCTGAGGGGGCCCACCACTTCCCCAATCTTCTTCTTACCATTAATATTTCTATAGAAATTTTTGCTGTTTCCCTTGATCTCCTTGGCTAGATTTAATTCTAACTGAGCTTTAGCTTTTCTCACCAGGTCTCTTGCTGCTCGGACAGCTTCCTTATATGCCCCCCATTCCAGCTGTCCTTTCTTCCACTCCTTGTAAAGATTCTTTTTCTGTGACAGTGTGTCCAGGAGCTCCTTATTCATCCAGGCAGGTCTCCTAGCATTCTTTCCTGCCTTCCTCTTTGTTGGTATACTTTGCTCCTGGACACGGAGAAAGTGACCCTTGAATACTGACCAGCTGTCCTGGGCCCCCTTTCTTTCTAGGGCTTTGTCCTACAGCACTTTGGCCAGCAGATCCCTGAAGCGATCAAAGTCTGCATGCCTAAAGTCCAGGGTCATAAGCTTGGAATACATCCTCCTAGTTGCCCTGAGGATCTTAAATTCTATCGCTTCGTGGTCACTGCAGCCAAGGTTATCCCTGAGCCTCATGTTGGTCACCAGCCCTTCCCTGTTGGTGAGAACAAGGTCCAGTATAGCACCTTTTTTTGTTGATTCCTCTACGATTTGGAGGAGGAAGTTGTCATCAATTGGAATTGGATGACAAAAATCCAGGAACATCCTGGATTGCTGGTGCCTTGCTGTGTTGTCCCTCCAGCAGATGTCAGGGTGGTTGAAATCCCCCAAGAGGACCAGGGCCTGTGAACAGGAAGCCACTTCTATCTGACTGTGGAGGGCCTCATCTGCTTGGCTCTGCTGGTCAGGTGGCCTGTAGCAGAACCCTACTGTAACATCACCTTCCCCTGTCTTCCCTTTAATCTTAACCCGTACACTCTCAACCTGCTCATCGTCCTTCCCCATATGGAGCTCCATCGATTCTAGCTGGTCACTGATGTAGAGGGCAACACCTCCTCCCTTCCTACCCTGCCTGTCCTTCCTAAAGAGCTTGTATCTGTATATCCCTACATTCCAGTCATGGGAATCATCCCACCAAGTTTCAGTAATAGCCACTATGTCATGGCTTTCTAGCAGCACAGTGGCCCTTAATTCATCCTGTTTATTGCCCAAGCTGCGTGCATTTGTGTAGAGGCACTTCAGCAGGGCTGGCCGTGTCACCCTCTTGCGTGAATCCCCCTTGATTCCCTTGGGGTGTCCCGGTGCATTGTCCCCTTCTTAAATAAAGTCTATTTGCTTCTGGTTTTTGCAGAACAGCTTACCAGCTGTCTTATAATTTCTCCTGGTATTGTCACAGCTTCAGAAAAAACTACCTGTGTCGTGTAAATTGCAAGTTTTGAAAAATTATTAATTAGAGCATTGCTTTTCCCCCTGTTGTTCTGAACAGAACAGCCTGGAAATGAATCAAGTACTGGATAGAAAGAGACCAACTCATATTTTCATAGCACTCCCGAGTCATTTCCCCCTCAATTTCAGAAAAGCATCAAGGCATCACAACAAAACATTGAGAATGCAATTGTGACAATAAAATTAAAATGAGAACATAATAAGAGTGGGTATGAATGCACATATGCAAAATCTGGTCATTTTGTTAGAAACGTGCTTTCCCTCATGACTCATTCACCTGGTCTCCAAATGCCTTTAAAATAGATGGGCTGGTTAGATCTCTGCTTTGTACCACATCTCCAGTAGGACTGTCAGACCAGCTGCAAATCTGCTGTGATTACAGGGAGATGAGGCCTATGCCTGCGCCAGCCCTCTTCACCCATAGATCCAAATATCCACCCTTGCCTGATGCAGAGGAGGCCAGCACTAAGATTCTTAATTTTGCATTGTAATCAGTTTTTGAAAATGTTAAAAGCTGATTATCCTGCCTGCCAGAGACTTCCTCCCCGCCACTGCCAGCATAATGCCATGAACACTTGATCTCATATGACGGGTACCAGAATGACCTCTCAAAAAAGGACCAGTAGCTGGGACATCGGGTAAGGGGCCCACACTGGTGCCATACAGAGGGTGGATATTTACATACACAAAGTGGGAAATCTGAATAGTTAGAATTTATTTTATTTGTCTGCAGTCTACCATGCTCATTGACGTTCGAATACTTGGCAGGTATTTTACCACATTCAAAGTAGTGTAGTAGATTTTTAAGTTAAACTTCTCTCCATGATTTTTGATAGTTGTTTCCCTTTCTGACCTCCTCTCCTTTCTTTGGATTCCTTAGGATATCCTCAGGACTCCCCAAAAATGAAACGAATCACTCTTAAGTTAATTCTTATTGTTATGTTTTGCTTTCTTTTCAAACAATTAAAATAATGAGATCTGTTTCTCCACTTTCCAATCCCCTAAAACAAATCCCAAGATCTGAAGGGAAAAAGTCAGCTACTGCTTTGCCTATTTCCTTGTTTGTAACCTCTAAGACTTAGAGACGCATGCAGTCAGAGCAGCATGCTATGTGTGCATTAAGTGGATTTAAGTTTTAAGAAGCAATTCTCTAATCTGTACATGATCTAGTTTGTTCTCTGTCATTACTTGCAAACTGATCTCTGGCTTGAACTGATCTCTGTGTTTCCCTGTGAAGAGAGACGCAAAGTAAGTGTTTAACAATGCTGCCACTGTTACAGTATCTCCTGCTTATAAACTGGCCAGTATCAATTCGAAGTGGCCCAGTGGTTTCTTTAATCCTTTGATTAAAATCTTTCCAGGATAACATTTCAAAAGGTAGCAAAGGTCATGTCACTAATACAGAGGTACATGTGCTGCGCGCTGTTTGTTCTCACTCCAGCCCAACATTAAAAGCAGGCAGCCTCAGGTACAAGTAGATGCATGCAAAGTATCTTGTTCCACAGAAGGAATTGATTGCACTTCTCCTGCACATTGGTTTTACTGCTGTGTAAGCCGCAGACATTCATTCTGAAACATTTTGAGAGCATCTGAGAGCTGCAACAGGCAACGCCCCGAAAACCTTTCTTCTTAAAAACTATTGCTTTAGTTGTATGTATAAATCAAGGAATTTTTTGAAAATAAATATCAGATTCAAAGTTAAAATTTTTTAAAAAGCTATGACAACACATTACGTACTTGTCATACGGGTTGTCTCACACAGATGGGAGAGGCTGCACAGCTATTCTGCTGACAGGTGTTGCACAGGAGGCAGGGCAGACAAAACAATAGCATCATTAATAACTTGGATAAATCTAGTCCTGCTTGTTCTTCATGCCCTTTTGATTATACGGGGGATAGAGAGAAGAGATTCAGACTGATGTCTGTGTTTTGTAAGAGGAATTTGTGTTGCTGTACTTGACCTGCAGACGTCTTGATTGTCCTGCAAAGAAAATCACAGTGATTGTAACCAGGGCATTGAAAGAATGAAGGAAAGAAATATCAGAATTCACCATGTATTTCCAGATAAGAATTGATACAACTTAAGAGGTAATCATAAAAATCAGAGTACCTCATTTTGTAATGTTTTCATTAGCTAAATAACAGCAATTTTCTCTGAGCTTAAATGACAAAAACACCAAGATATGAGAAAGTTAATATATAGATGGCATGCACAGGAGGACACACACTGAGAGAACAAGAGGATCAAGCTGCTTTAGACATTGTATTTTCAATGACTCAGATGTTCGTGAAAGAGGCTTATTTTCTCCATTTGCTACCTTTAAAATGGAGTGAAATGGACCAAATGTTTCTCTTCTCTGCTTAGAAGCTTCTTTTGGACTAAAACAAGCATGTATGAGTTTTCAACAGAAAACTGTCTGCTGGAAAGTGTCTGAATCCCTAAGTCTTCTCACTGAGCACAGCTATGATATGATTCAACTTCAAAACTTTCTTGTGTTTAATTCCAATCAGTAATTAATATGCTTTTCTGATTTTTAAGTCTTTTGCTTATGTTCTTAAGACGGACATGCTTTCTTTTCCATCAGCCATTTTGTGTCTATCGGGAGCTTGGTATTTTACAAGTTTCTGGGATAGCTCTGCCACTGAGAAGGAAAAACTGGAATATTTGTGCTATAATATTTTTTTCTAAAGCAGAGTGACATTCTCGAAGACATCCTGTAAAATTCCTTGCCAGTCATCAGCTTTATGTCTTGAAATTGGCACTGTATGGAGTGGTTTTAGTAACATATTATCTTCTCATATTGCAAACAACTAATTTCATGTGTAAGTTCTACATTTTTGTTGTTCTTACTATTCCTTAGTATACCATTTCTAATATATGCCAGATTTTCTTTCTGCATATTATAAAGCTGAGATCTAATATTTTTTTCTGTATCATATAGCATGTCCCCCTATAAACCATGTGTCAAAATACAGGAAATATTTAATTGCATTACAGTTTAGTGGAGTGGGCGATATTTAATACAGTCCTATAACCAACCATGTGACTTTACTGAAAAAAACTCTTACTAGCATCTACAAATAAGACTCTTATGTTCCTCAAGTTTGCATGAAGTTTCTGCAATGTGTCTTGTCTCCTCCAGGTTCTGTGCCTGGTTATAACATCCTACATAAAATACAGTAACAGTGAGAGTCATGTAAGAAAAACAGCTTTCAAGGGTTCAGATTGTCTTTATCTAGTCACCAGTCTTCTTCAAATCAAATGTCTTGTAAAGCAGTACAAAACGCATGTGTTTAGGATGGATGTCAAAATCTTCGAGAACAGGAGAAGAGAAATGATTCAGCTTACATGGAGAAGTTTATGAAAGGGTGAGGGGATGTGGTTGCTTTCAATAGAAGTTATTTTAATGCATTTTTAAATGAAGCAAAACTGTCTAAAGACAACCTGTGGAATAAACTACTAATCTGCTCAGGAAAAAAATCAGATTAATGGAAACTAACAGGTTATGGGCAAAGAAGCTAGAACAGACGAACTCAGTTTCTTTAATAGCATGCAGAATTTCTTATAAACTGCTGAGACAGAAGTTAGAGGTACATTTCTGCCACAGAAAACAATCAGCAAAGGAAACACTGTAAGGGTAGTAAGTTAAATAAACAACAGCGGTATGGTGAAGGTGCTTGTGGATTCTTGTTTCAGAGTGAAAAAACTACAGCTCTGTCCTCTGGAGTCATGACACAGAGCAACCCAGTAATGTAAATTAGAGAGGGGTCAGTAGAAAGAATTTCACAAGACTGGAAGTCTGCCTCTGAGAATTCATGTAATATCTCCCTCATTTCCACATACAAGAGTGCAATGAGCTGGTTCTAGCAAATTTCTGCACACTTAGAACCTGAAGAAGAAGCTGGTCAGTTTGATGTGCTGTAACTGCCTGCAATCCCCTTCTTCCTTTTTTTATAACTGCTCTTTCTCTCCTTTAACCCACACTCACGCAATCAGAGTGTCAAGTCACAAATTAATTCCAACTCCAGGCAGTGCCAGAAATGTCAAGCTTAATGGCATCATGGCCATACAGGGTCTCAGCTCATGTTTCAGCTTCATAATGGGCTGAGTTTTGATACAGTTAATATATACTATACAGGCATTTTAGAAGAAATTACTGTTCCAGCCTCCAGTCTTATCTTCGTTCTCTCTCTCACTCTCCCCCTCCTAAATTGCAGCAATTCAGATAGCAAATAAGACCAAATAAGGGATGAATGTGGAACACTAGCAGGAAATGGGGCAATGTATTTCATTTATCTCCATGAGGAGTTAATGCACATGCTTAGTGATGATTATTTAAACATTGACATTATTGGCTATTGCACTATGGGTTTTTTCCTGATGATTGATGCCTCACTCTGGTGCAAGAAGCAGCTGGTTTTGAGGGGGAGAATGCCATCATTTTTCCTCCCCTACCAAAAAAGAAGCACTTTGCAACACTGGAGATAGAAATGGAAGTAACTTGAAGGCAAGGTGAGTTGGTATAGTATATAGTACACAAACAGCTGTAGATGCACTATATCCTTCAGGTTTTAGGATTTCCTTATATTTGGAAAATCCTTCAGACAGAGATTATTCTGCAGAACCTGAAAAAGTTCCACACTTTCCTCACCAGTCCTGCCCAAACCTGTCTCGGTTTCTTCTGTAGAAGCGCAGTTTGCATTTTGACAGAAACTAATGAGTTTTTTGCTATCTTGGGGAGAAGGCTATACCCTTCCCCTTCAGGGGTCTTCTTTGAGTTCTTACAAGCCCTTTTTAGAGGAAGAAAACACGTGTGCGTAAACAGCATTGAGAGAAAAGCTGTGAGCACTGCAGAAACTTTAGAAGCTCTTACTCATTGCTTTTTAACTCTGGGCTCTGAAAAGAAATATACTTTTCATTAGTTAGAGTCAAAGAATCATAGAATTGTTTGGGTTGGAAGGGATGTTAAAGGCCACCCAGTTCCAATTCCCTGCCATGGACAGGGACACCTCCCACTAGACCAGGCTGCTCAAAGCCCCATCCAGCCTGGCCTTGAACACTTCCAGAGATGGAGCATCCGCAACTTCTCTGGGCAACCTGTTCCAGTGCCTCACCACCCTCACAGTAAAGAATTTCTTCCTAATATCTAATCTAAATCTACCCTCTTTCAGTTTAAAACTGTTACCCCTTGTCCTATCATTACACTCCCTGATAAAGAGTTCCTCTCCATCTTTCCTGTAGGCTTCCTTTAAGTACTGGAAGGCTGCTATAAGGTCTTCCCAGTGACTTCTCTTCTCCAGGCTGAACAACCCCAACTCTCTCAGCCTGTTCTCACAGGAGAGGTGCTCCAGCCCTCTGGTCATCTTTGTGGCCCTCCTCTGGACTTGCTCCAACAGATCCATGTACTTCTTATGTTGGGGGCCGCAGAACTGAACACAGTACTCCAGGTGGGGTCCCACCAGAGCACAGTAGAGGGGTAGAATCTTTTCCCTTGACCTGCTGGCCACGCTTCTTTTGATGCAGCCCAGGATATGATTTGCCTTCCTGGCTGCAGGTGCACATTGCCATCTCATGTTGAGCTTCTCATCAACCAACACCCCCAAGTCCTTCTCCTCAGGGCTGCTCTCAATCCATTCTCCCCCTGAGGTTGGCATGGGCCCACCTCTCACGCCTGTCCAGGTCCCTCTGAATGGCATCCCTTCCTCCAGCATATCAACTGCACCACACAGCTTGGTGTCGTCAGCAAACTTGCTGAGGGTGCACTCAATCCCACTGTCCATGTCACCGACGAAGATGTTAAACAGCACCAGTCCCTATGCTGACCCCTGAGAAACTTCACTTGTCACTGATCTCCACTTGGACATTGAGTCATTGACTGCAACTCTTTCAGTGAGGCCATCCAGCCAATTCCTTGTCCACTGAGTGTTTCATCTGTTACATCCCTGTCTGTCCAATTTAGAGATCAGGATGTGGGGCGGGACAGTGTCTAATGCTTTGCACAAGTCCATGTAGATGATGTCAGTTGCTCTTTCCTTACCTACCAATGCTGTAATGCCATTGTAGAAGGACAACAAATTTGTCAGGCATGACTTACCTTTGGTGAAGCTATGTTGACTGTCACCTATCACTTTCTTATTTTCCATGTGCCTTAGCAGAGCTTCCAGGAGGATCTGCTCCATGATTTTGCCAGGCTGTGTGCCCTCCATGCCACCCTAAGAATCCTGAACTACATCATCTCATGGTCACTGCAGCCAAGGTTGCCCTTGAGCTTGACATTCCGCACCAGCCCCTCGATGTTGATAAGCGTGGCACCTCTGCTCTCCACTTACATGTTGATAAGAACCCTTTATAGCCAACACCTTAGTACAAGTGATGACATTATTGCAACCTAATGATGCAGCCTTGCCATTTCCTAACAGAGGATGACTAGCTGTCATACACAGTACAACAACTAAATATGGCAACTAATGTTCCAGAAGATGCTGCCGCAACACATACAGTTCCTGACAGTGACTGATGAGCATTATACAACGCAAACTGGAAACAAGAGTCTACGTTGTCAAAAACAATCCGGTGAACATTAATTCACACACACATACTTCTTTCTACCTACCATTATTATCGTAGCAGTAAATAAACCAGAAAGAATTAAATAGCACAAAAATCTACATGAGATTAATTTACTATAAAAAAATTTGGACCTTTAACAAAGGGGAGCACAGTGTCATCTTTCTGTGTTCTTTTCATTAAGTGAAACAATGCTAAGAATAAAAATAGAAGAAAATAAATCTAGTCTATGCTATAATAAACCCTGATAATTATCCTTTGTGAAATGCTCTTCATACGTTTCAAGCTACTCTCTTCAGTTACTGCTCAGAGATGAGGAAAATACTGAACTTTTATCTGGATCCTAGACAAATCTTGTGATTTCCAGAAGCAGAACTGCAGGAGATGGTGTGTATGGAAGAGTGTCTATCTGATTTGGAAGCAGAGGAAAATGCTGATATTTGTTATCAAGACAGATGTGTGCGGAATAAAGCAGTATTTCCTGAATTAAACAGAGAAAAAAATGATGGTAGATTATAAAGCAGAAATCAGAGAAGATGGAAAAATGAGCTGGAAAACAGATTCAGAAAACTAAACTTAGAATGGTGTCTTTAATTTAGTTTGAAATGTTGGTAAAACTGCATGGGGAATAATATAGCTGTGATTCTATGCAGGAATGTGTTATTTTTAGGTCACTCAAGCTGTGAATAAAGCAAGAACCCCTGGGGAGACTTTTCTTTTGTAGATCTGGCCTCGTGCTAAAATATTTTTGTTCAGCTGTGGTGGCATGGGCTTTCTACAGGCCTCTGTATTAGTTCCACTTACTCTCTCAGAAAGTAATTTATTTTAATTATGGATATGGGAATAGATACAGTGCTTACAGCATCTCAGGGAAAGAGAGAGAAAGTAGCTGAAGCCTGAGCAAAATACTGTCCTGTAAGTCACCAATTAAGAATATTTTAGGTCATAAAAAGGAAACATCAGTCTTATCTCTGACCTTGCAGCACTTTAATTTTGATGAAATATCATATACATTGCATCTGTAACTAGCATAATGCCCAGCAGTATTCTCCTTAAATCTTTTTCACACTGGCAGTTGATGGTCTAATTTATTCCTAGCTGTGGAATTTTCCATTGACCTCAATTTTGCAAACACAGCAAGTTTTTCTTGTTATTATTAATATTAAAATGGAGGGGGTAACTGTAAGGTTATTTTGTCAGCTTCATCCACAGCTGTAATTTCAAGGAATGACTGAATTGGATAGGACAGGACAGGCCTGAATACAAGACTAGAAAATGAAGATGCTAGAATTGCCCGCCATGAAACTCTACTAGCAAGCAGTGCATCATGACAGCAACGGCAGGCAGGATTGGCCCTGGGACTAACATACTATTGTGAGATTTCAAAGATACAGGAAATGTGGCTACTACTAGTAGTGCTAGAAACTGGATGACCTCAGGAAAGCCATTTGACCTCTCATTTTCTTAGTTTTCAGTCTCTTTCTGCATGAGATTTCATTTTGCCTCCTCTGTTTAATGTCACAGATTCCTGATATTCTTTGAACGCCAAGCAGTTAGTGCTCTAATGTATCATGAACTGCAACTGAGAGAAAAAAAAAAAAAGGATTAAAGATGCCTCCAGCTTCCATGGTCCATGGGCTACAAAAGGATAAAGCTGTCAAATAATCTTTTCAGCAAGGGTCTGCCCACATTCAAAGTAAGTCCTCTTCCTCTGCTCTGTCCCAGCAGCAAAAGCTTCCTCTGCCCCAAACAGCTAAGATGGATCACGCAAAACAGAAATGCTCAGCAGTACATGATTGCATATTGGCTGGGCAAAAATACATTACTATGGAGAACAGCTACATACGCTGTTTGACCAAAAGGTAGGGTTTTTTTTAGGAAGCCTGCAGGTAGACTTGTATGAAATGATTTAACAAAGTAACTCCATTTTGAGACAGTGAAATCCACTATTGCCATACTTTGTTGGCCAGATAATTAGTTTTAGGGTTAATGCTCCATCTACGCACAGGAGTATAATTTATTCTCTGAATGTATATTTTGCTTGCTATACCTGGCTGTATAACCCATTGCAGATTTTTAGGAGAAGCCTTCAACTCTGGAATGATTAACACAACAAAATAATTTTTTTTTAAGTTTTTCCTTTAGGTACAATTTATTCGTACACACACACGCACACACACACAGAGATACAGTGAGATGCAGAGCATCAGAATTCTTTCCATAGAAAATCTTGTCTGCCTGACTTTCTATGTCCATCACAGGAAATAATCTTTATCCTGCAATATCCTCAATATCCCAACATCATAATATCCAGGATCTAAAAGATGAACAAACCAGCTTGCACAAATCCCTTGCACTTAAAAGAATGGCATTTAGGATGCTTTTCTTCTCTTGGGTCATTTATTTTATAATAGGTTGAGATGAGGGGGAAGAGGGAAAGAAAGAGATAAAAATATGAATGTGGCCTCCCTAGAGCATCGCTCTGCCCTCCTGGAAGCTGTGCTGCAAGTCAGAATCCCCAGGGTATGAGCCAGGCATGCAGAGCCCTGCAGAGGTCAGAGAGGGGCCTTGTCCCTGCCCCCAGTGACCGGGCAGGCTCACCACCCTGGCCACGTCTCCCCGGGGTACGGGCAGCCATCAGTCACCAGTGATACAACCTTTTCCTCAGCCTCCCCGTGGGGTGACACAGCTCTGCACTGCAGCCTAGTCACACCAGAGACACTGCGCTACAGCTTTACACATTTATGTGGAGAAAAACAAAACAGCACCCGCTCCACAACCTTAAGAATAAACTCATGACATGACTGCAGGCTGACACTGTATTCTCCATTTCATCCCTATGCCGTAAGCACTCCTACCTATTTCCCATTCCTTTTATCAAAACTTCACTTCCCTTCTGTGTTACTATTCTTCATGCTTTGTGCCCTTTACTTCCCCTCCTTTCTTCCCTTTTGAACGATCTGTGCTTTGTTCATAACAGCATGTGGTTAAGCCTGATCCCTGGAAGCAATGTACCAGTATGAGTCTCACCAACATCCAAAAGGAAGAAAGATGCCCGATTGCTCATTGGAGAGACATTTGCAATGCTCTTGAGGGCACGCTTTCTCATTTTGGCCACAAGCTCTGGCTTGGATGCCATCATGGGCTATGCCCCTCCAAGAGAAAGTCTATTTGACTGACGAAGCAAGCAATTAATCTCCTCTTCAGCATCAATCTATATAGGGTAGTTTCAATGACAAGGTTGAATTTAGCTCTCAGTAACAGAGATTAAGAAAGTATCACAGATTTTTATGATTTGCAGTCACTTTTCATGCATAAGCATGCCAGCAATAGAGCAGAGACATAATTACTTAAGAAATGTTTGTTACACAAGACACTTTTCTAGATTGTTAAAGTTATGCTCCCACTAAAAAAGTCTCTTAAATAAATATGAAATAAAAACAATTAAATTTTTATATAGAGAGCCCCATGTAGTAAATTATGTAATATAATTACTGAACTACTGCCTAATCTGTTAAATGAACCAAAATCCTAAATGAGTAAATCTGCTGTGTATTTATATACTCCAAGGCAAATAACCTTGTGATTATGTCATTAAAGTTGAGAGTACATTGCCCTTTGAATTGGTGTTAACAGAATGTTTGTTAAGTTGCGCTACAAATTTCCAAAGCATCAAGAATCACGTTACTATGCCAGTGTCGATTTTAAATGTGTCCTCATGTTCTATTCTGCCTTACATCAACAGGACACCCACATCTGCAAGACAGACCAACAACAGCAGTGGTCTTCCCAACCTGCTATATTCTCCTGAGCTGGTCATTGTGTGCTATAATAGTATCTATGCAATAAAATACATCACCGGTATCAACAGCTATAGGAAAATGCTGTTGATTTGAGGCAGTATGCCTAGCCACACCCTGAAACAAGCTATGAGAAGCAGCTACAAGAATATAACTTTTCTATAAGCTTTCTCTGGGAAACCTGGCACGCTTTGTAAGTCGGGTAACTCACTTCCCTCCGTTTTAACTGTGGAAGAAGAACCAATATTTGTACAAGCACTGTGCTGGTACCAGTATGAACATAGGACAATCTCTGAATTTTCCAAGTATTTCAAAATATTCTCCAAAATTAGTCATGCATTTTAGCATGAACTGTGATGAAGAGTCAGTTAGGAAGGAAAATATTTTCTAAGGTTGCATTTTCTTTTTCTTAAGCTATAGACGCAGATTAGACCACTAAAAAAATGTGCAAAGGGCTGTCTTAGTGCCTCGTTTAATATCTCCTATGAGTGAAAATAAGGAAAGAGTATATGTAGTAGTATATATAATGTTCAGGCTCCGACACTGCAATTCTACACCAATATAGAATACAATAGTATACTTCTAGCCCCTGAGATGTAAAAAAAAAATAAAATCAAAATACATTGAATAGATGGAACCTGTTCTAATATTGCCTGTTGGTATACTGTCAACCAAAAATGTTAGTGGAACGATAAATAATTTTGTATTACAGTCATAGTAATTTACCAAAAGGGCTTTTTTAAGAAAACACTTATTTTGAAGGAAGATGATAACAGCTATTTTGATATTCTGATAGTTGCTAGATGTAAGTTACAGGAGATAAATATGGGCCTTTCAAAAATAAACATGCAACATCTCCAATAGATATACACTCTCAAGCACAACTGCTGTGGTTGAAAATTCACAAAACCATACAAAAGTTTTTGTACAGATATTCATCCAGTAAGGCCCTGCATAGTAGCAATTACTTCTTGGTTAACTGAGCTGTTTGTGTGTGGGGAACTGGCTCAGCACCAAAAGAAGAAGCATTCACAGTTTTTAAATTGTATGAGAACTAGAAATCCTAGTTCATATTCCTAACTAGTTTGAATTTTGGTCTTGTACATTGAACATACGGCCTTAATCAAGGTACTCTTCTTCTTAAATGATGCAGTGAATCCAACCAGCCAAATAAATTTTCAGCTGTGTGCATTTCAATGATTTGGTCTTTTTTTCTACTCTTTTCTTTTGTAGCAAATTTATCCTCCAAATATGTGTGTGTGTGTATATATATATATATGCATATTGAACAGTAAATATTAGGTAATAATTTCTAGCCATGCAAACAGAATTGGAAATGGTGGTATTTCTTTTTGCAGCAGTCTTTATTGCTTTCATACCTTAGCTAACAGGACCAAATGTCAAGGCCTTTGGAACAAGCTTCAGTCAAGGTAGAAGGGAGGCGCAGGTTTGCTGTAGCTCATTTCTTTACCCTAAGAAAAGTTACTGTGCATTTCTGTCCCTGTCAGCAACTGCAGCCTGGCAATTGTATAAGTTTTTCCTCTTTTCAGGCAGTCAAGCCTCTGGCTTCCTACACTTGCATATTAGAAATTGTATTAGTGTTGCAGGCTGTCAATATGACAAGGATGAAAAAAATCTGTTTCGCTCAGTCTTTCCCCTTATAAATTAAAATAACCAAATAAATAAAGCTTTAACTAGCAGATGAAGTTGATTGAAATTCTCCTGTGTGTCTCGTCCATTGTCTCAGAGTAAGACCTCAGCCTGAGGTTAACAGAAAGAACAGACAGAAAAATGCTACTAAAAGAAAACACCTTGGAAAATAAAAAGCAGTTACAAAATACCTCCAAAAAGGTTTGTTTTCCTCTGCTGGCAAAGATTATGGTAGAATTCTCTTCTTCTTTTTTTTTTTTTCTTGAAAAATCATGTGATTTTGAGACTTTATCACTTTTTATGACACTTTGATAGGGATTTCATCACATAATTAAACTTCTTAAATAATCCTAACTTTTCATTGCTGTGTGTTTCTACAGCAATCTGCATACTAAGCAACCTGGAATCGCTTGCTCCCTGATTTTTGATCTAGAGGCTTAGCTTTGTGCATAGCTTCCCATACATTATCCTTGTTTCGATATGAGAAGATCTACCACTGGGAACCGTGGCACTGGAGACCGGTTTCCAGTCTAGGTGATCACAGGGGAACCTTGGGATGCACCACAAGGCCCCCCAGCAGATAACCTGGACGCCACTGTTCTGCACTATTTCGGGTATGAATATTTATTCAAGGAATAGTTAGCTATTTCCCTTTTTCCCTTCAGTGAAGAGAAGCCAATAAAATGAACTGAGAATTATATTTTCACTTGTCTGGGCCTCTGCCAGCTGCTGCTTGCAAGCATTCAAGTTTTGTATTTTCCTTTCTTTGTCAGGTCAAAGCATCCTCTGGTAGATTGTGATGTACATCTGTTAAAATCAGTGGATTTATGCCAGCTTATATCTGGTGAGGATTATTCTAAATCACTACATTTCCCTTTATCGGTTGTAAATTTTTGTGAAATTCGGAGCATTAAAGCATGATGCTTGAACACTGTTTAATTCTGAAACTATACTGGTTATGATCTTCAAAAGTATTTAGATGAAAAAATATTCATTTTGGGTGTAGCAACCCGGCTCTGAGGCAGTATAATGGAACAGGTGGCTTCCTGGGCTCTCTTTCACTCCATGATTCTACATGAATAAAGGTTTCACAACCAAGACTTTAAGATTTGACTGAGGAATTACTGTTCCTGATAATAATGTTGTTGTCTTTATAGTACTTTATATATACTTGCAGATGTGTCTGTCGGATATACGTAACATCAGGACTCTGCTCAATACTTCAATTACAAGTACCAAAAATATGGAAAGATTATGGTTTAAAAATGCATTTGGAACCTGATGGATTTTCTTTTTGCTGACTGTCTTCATCCCATGATATGCGGGGGAATGCTTGAAGAAATCTGTCCAGCTGCTTTCCAGAAAAAGTAAAAATTGTAATTTAAATCCAACGTAGCACAGCAGTATAACCATATAGATTCACATAGAATTTTATAACAGGATTCTGTAATTAATTTCTCCAGCATGGGTTATACCTGTGGTGACATAGCAAAAACTGAGTGAGGGTGGACATACGTATTCTAGATATGTTGTTAACCTTACAAGTGTCATCCAAACCCTGTAATAGTGAACCCCCTTGTCTCAGTAATGTGTTCTCTCAAGACAGTTTGTTTCTTCTGAGTGTAGGTGACCTTGTGGATAACTCACTAATGTAAGTCTGAGCTGCTTCAGCCACCCTTCAGCGCCTTCCAAGCTTTAGGAAAACCTGTCCATTTATCCTGCACATTCATTGGTCTATTAATGTTATTTAATCAAAATACTTTTCAAATTACTTTCCTGAAAGGACCTGGCTATGGGACATGAACAAATATGAGTCATTCCACTTTTCTTTAACAAGATAATGCTTGCAGTGTTCCAAGGAACTTCCAAGGAACAGCAATGCTATTGAAATGAGAACATTTCTAACAACTTTTAATTTCATAAAAGGAAATATCAACAAAAATTTTTGCAAAAAATAAATAAAAGCTTGCACTGACAGTGTTAGTACAGTCTAGGAGACAAAAACATGGAAGTGACTGGATGGTTATCTGCAAAATCATGGCTTTTTGCTTACATTCAGAGTGTTGAAAGCATCTATATTTTCACAAACGCTCTATTTTAAGACTCTTTACCACGGAGATCTTGTGGGCAGAAATAAGTCCGGATTCCTAACATGTCAAGTACAACGCTTCTGTGTTTTCAGGGAGTGAGACCAGGCTTACTTCAGATCTTTGCAATGTGTGAACAGAACTACTTATTTCACCCTATGGAAAATCCATCATAATAAAACAGAAAACCCACACACAAGTTCTTCAGGAGTTTTTCTCTTCCAGAACTCTTGTGAAAAACAAGTGGGAACCCATTAGGGACAGCTTAGAAGTCTTCAAATATATTTTCAGAGTATTTTAAAAAATGTTAAAGCATTTCTCACTTTTTATAGTGTTTCATCTGGTTTTGGCTTGTTCGAGTTGGGTTTTTTTTGAGAAATCAATTCGTAATTTTATCAGTAGGAATGCTTCTTCAGAAAATGAGTATTTGCTTTCTTATTCAATGAAGCCTGCACATTGTATACTATGGGCAACACCTCTCTTGCGACACTCTCTTTTATTTCTTACACAAAGGCCTTACTAATAGCCAGTTACGAATAGAATAATGTTCTACACTGCTATTTCCCACTGCCCTCTCCCCTGTGGTTAAATTGAAGAGTTTAATGGTAGGTTGTCTGAATTATGCAACCCCACCCCTGCCGTTAACGGAGTTTAATGGGAATGTAGCTACTTCATTTTATGATCTAAAGTTCACAAAGAGGCTGACTGTGTTAGTGTTTTGTCACTCTGCCATCCCAAACAAGAGGCCCACTATTAGAAATTGTGGTTTAATAGAACCAATATTTTCTTTCCTTAAACTGTGATTGTATCTGTGGTTTGGAGGAAAGTTCAAGTAAGGGAAGGCTGGCTGAAAATAACTTGTACAAATGCAATATTTTACAGGTTTAGGACAAGACCTAACACTTAAGTGCAGCACTTATTGGGCTTAAAAACTCAGGATTTAGGGCTAGGCTCCTGGGCTCCATATATAATGTGGGGAAACAGTTCGTTGCCCTAAAAAATCTATAGTGAAATGGTGACCTGAAACATCTACATGCTGAATAGGAAATTCTCTAAATTTAATCTACAGGAAATACAAGGAAAGGAGGAAAAAAAGGCAGACATCTTGAACCTTTCAGTTCTCCAAGGTTTGTGTGCCAAAGTCACGGCTGAAGGCCCATCTTTACACTTAAGGATACAGAGATGGTAAATCTCTCCAAAGGATAGTGTATTTTTTTATTATTATTTTTTATTTTTTTTAATTGATGGGTCATGACACAGCTTTCTATCAAACATACATGCTGTGGTTCTGTTGCCATATTCAGTGGTAAGACAACCTCCCAAGAGACATCCTACCTGGAGATCATTACTACAGCATCATTTGAACACAGAGAAGCTTCAACCATACCATATTTTGATCAGAAGACACACACTGATACTACTTAGGTGTTTCACTGAACCTCTACTTAACTATCAGCTCCTGAATGCAAGAAAAATAGTATAACACCTGTTTTCATCCACAGGCATTTTTTTGTACTTGCTTCCATACGATCCAAAAGATCTGTTTAAGCACACGTAATTCTTCTACCGATCAACTTGCATGTTTCACTAGCTTTGCACTCATGGCTATTGGTCTTGCTTTGGTGTCCTGGTTTGAGGTAGAATAGAACTAACATTCTTTTCAGGAATTTTACTTTTCAGTTAAGCCTCTTCTAACTCTCTGAAATGAACAGCACATTTTTTCAGACAGTTTCTGCTTCTAGCAGATAAGGCCTGATGTTTATAGTGAATACCAAGGAATGGTATGGAAAGAGGTTCCTGCTTATACTTACTGCTATAACAACCAAGGTCAGATCACTTTGGTATGAACCAAGTCGGAGGGTCGGAAGCAGAAAAGCGTAGAGGGACCCAAAACTGACCAACAGGGTATTCCATCCCATCTGCGTCATGCTCAGTATAAAAGATGAGGGATCAAGTGGGTCAGCCTCTTTCTTCAATGGCTGGTGTCTGAGGAGGAGTCTGTTCATCTGCCTTTGATCCCGATCATGGGTTCCTGAATCCAGTTCCCATCCGTTGCTGAGTCCAGTGTGGGACTTTCCCAGTGCTGGATGGTGACATGATTGCCATTCTGGGAGCTCAGTATGGTTTTGTATATACTGTATATATTTTATTATTTTCTTATTAATATTATTATTTTTTATTTTTATTATTTTATTATTAATATTTCACTAAAGTAGTTTTATTTATTTTTCAACCCATAAATTGTCGTGCTCTCTCATTCTCTCTCCTCTCCTCTGAAGGGAGATGCCCTCCGTTCTGTGAAGGAGAGAGGTTAAAGAGAGCACCTGTCGTTCGTTTAGTGGTGAGCCCAGCCCAAACCACAACATCTGCCTCCTCTACTGTTCTCCTGGGGGATCTGACCACTATTACTGTACCTTCTACATCCAGAACCAGCAGTCCAGAACCACGGCAGACCCATCCTACTGCACACTTTCCAATACCTCAACATAAATACTATACAATTGGCAAAACAGGACTGACTTGGCTGGCTGTGGAGGAAGCATCTAGGTTCCTCCTAAAAAGTTCATGACATGGAAGAAATTTAATAAGACTGCGACAAGTACTTCTCACAGACCTTTGAAAAAAAGACAAAGCTACAAGAATTGCTGTTAGTTGTTCTGACAGCTCAGGCAATTATAGCCTGTCATCAGCAGTCTACCTACACTTGCACAACTGTGGCTCCTGCTTGAACTTTACATCTGTAATAAGTAGCTGCCATGATGGAAGTCGTTAAATCTCTGCTGCCTTGTGTTGTCTGAAGACGTGGTTTTGTTCAAATGCAGGCAAATACCATTTTGACACAGAGACTGAGGAATTTAGTACAAGCATTTATACAAATATCTTCTCTGAACACACAGAATATTTACATATAAAAGCACTGCTGAAACATTCCCACATTTGCATTGTTCATTCCCTTTCAGGAATTCACAACAAATGCCAAAGGAAATTGAAGTAATTGAAGTAATGTGGTACTTCAAATAGCAGTTATGTTTGGATAGATGTTCCGTGTCTTCATTGCCATGTGAATATTCTCAAACAATACAGAAGATCTTTCATCAGTCAGTGAATGAATTGGATCTAATTTCTTGATTTATAAACTATAAGGAAGGTAGGCTGATAGCACATCTTACAAAAAAAGAACCATTACTATTTCAAAGAGGACTAGAAAAAACAAAGGAGAAAATCTACAAGGCAAGGGTAGCTATCTCACAAGGGATAGGTATCTTGATTTCATGTCATTAAAAAAAAAAAAAAAAAAAAAACAAACCCAAAGCAACAAACCAAAACCTCAGTTTGATTGTGGTTGAAAAATTATCCTGCACCTTTGACCATGACAGGCATTAAAAGCACTAACTGCATTTTTGTTACTATTTAGTCCAGCGTTTCCCCATGGGAACGGGCAATTTATAATCAGGTTTAAGTGTTAAAATGGATTGGAGAATGGAGTTAAAACTTTTTGTTTACATTTAGAGGACTCCAGATACATAACATGCATCACTACATCTACCACAATGTTAGAAATTAAAATAGATGAAAAACAACTTAGTTGGCTCTCGCAATCCTATGTTCAATTATTTCAGGAAAATATCAAGGCAAAAATTTCATCTCGTATGTTGTTATCTGCTCTGTTGCAGTGTATTGGGTTTGTGTGGTAAGGTTTTGGTAGCAGGGGGGATACAGGGGAGGCTTCTGTGAGCAGCTGCTAGAAGCTTCCCCCATGTCTGACAGAGCCAATGCCAGCCAGCTCCAAGATGAACCCATTGCTGGCCAAGGCCAAGCCCATCTACGAGGGTGGTAGCACCTCTGTGATAACATATTTCAGAAGGAAAAAAAAATAGAACTGCGCAACACCACCATAAGTGAGAAGAGAGGAGTGAGAAACAACCCTGCAGACACCCAGGTCAGTGAAGAAGGAGGGGGAGGAGATGCTCCAGGCGCCAGAGCAGAGATTCCCCTGCAGCTCATGGAGAAGACCATGGTGAGGCAGGTTGTCCACCTGCAGCCCATGAAGGTTAACAGTGGAGCAGATATCCACCTGAGACTGTGGAGGACCCCACACTAAAGCAGGTGGATGCACCTGAAGGAGGCTGTGACCCTGTGGGAAGCCCATGCTGGCGTCGATTTGCTGGCAGAACTTGTGACCCTGTGAGGGACCCACACTGGAGCAGTCTGTTCCTGAAGGACTGCACCCTGTGTCAAGGACCCATGCTGGAGCCATTTGCAAAGAACTGCACTCCGTGGGAAGACTCACGTTGGAGAAGTTCATGGAGGACAGTCCGCCATGGGAAAGACCCCACACAGGGCAAGGTGTGAGGAGTCCTCCCCTTGAGAAGGAAAGAGCAGCAAAAGCAGCACGTGATGAACCAACCACAACCCCCAGTGTCCCTGTGCCGCTGCAGTAGGAGGTAAAGAAATCGGGAGTGAGGTTGAGCCTAGGAAGAAGGGAGGGGTGGGGGGAAGGTGTTTAAAGATTTATTTTTTTATTTAACATTACCCTATCCTGATTTGATTGGTAATACATTAAATTAATTTTTCTCTAGTCAAGTCTGTTTTGCCCATGATGGTAACTGCTGAGTGATCTCACTGTCCTCTTCTCAACCTATGAGCCTTCCATTACATTTTCTCTCCCCTGTTCCTTTAAGAAGGGCGAGTGATAGAGTGGTTTTGGTGGGCACCTGATCACAGGTCAACCCACCAAATGCAGGATCAGAAGAAAGGATTCTGTTTCTGGAACCCTGGGTTTGCAGACCACAGAAAGAAGCACGTCATGCATGAGGGGATCTCAAGTAGGCTCACATACCTTGCGCAGCTTTCCGCATGTGAGCGAGGAAAAAATTGGTTTTGGTAGTATGCTGTTGCAGTCACATCCCTGACATACTCAAAATTCACTCATAGTGGCTTGCTATCATAATCCGTAGGTGATGATTGTTCACTTGAGGGACAAGGACCTCTGCAAAGCAATATGTAACCATTAACCTAAAGGCTATCTGCCAGATCTCAGCACTTTCTCCTGCTGTTTTCTTAATCTGGTTGGAGGTGCTTCCAGGAGGAATCTTCTGGCAAGCAAATATCAAACGGATATAAAGGAAGTGAAACAGAAAATGAGTAAATACATTACAAGAAAGGGAAATGCATGTTCCTGTTTTAAGGATTAAATGCATTTAAAAAGCTCTGTTTAGAGAGGATGGAGTAAATCTTTCTGAAAAAATGGTTAGGTAACTTTCTTTAGAGACCACAAGCAATGGATGGGTTTCTTCATTAGATGTCAGAGTGAAAGTGGATGTCTGAACTGGTTGCACACTTTTCAAGAAAGAGCAATTTGCACATCATCTCAAACGTTTCATGTTGGTGGCATCCTGCCTCGTTCATTCAGGAAAAAGGGGATAATTTGAGACCTCTGCTTTCTGACATAATTCCTAGTGACTCTTTTGCTCTCTAAGGATCAAATAAATTCTGGGTTAACGAGGAATAAGGAAAATAAGTTAACCAAGTCTTACAATAATTGAATCATAGAATCATGGAATCACAGAATAGTTTGGGGTGGAAGGGATCTAGCCCAGTCCCCCCCAACTCCTCGCCACCACAGACAGGGACATCTTCCACTAGATCATGTTGCTCAAAGACCCATCCAACTTGACCTGAACACTTCCAATGATGGGGCATCCACAGCTTCCCTGGGCAACCTGTTCCAGTGTCTCACCATCCTCACTGTAAAACATTTCTTCCTAATATCCAATCTAAATTGATCAGTTTAAAACAGTTTCCCCTTGTCTTGTCACTACAGGCCTTGGTAAAAAGGCCTTTCTCTGACTTTCTTATAAGCCTCCCTTAAAGTATTGAAAGGCCACAACAAGGTCTCCCTGGAGACTTCTCTTCTCCGTCCGTGGAGACATTCAAGGCCAGGCTTGATAAGGCTCTGAGCAATCTGATCTAGTTAAAGATGTCCCTGTTTACTGCAGGGGGGTTGGACTAGATGAACTTTAAAGGTTCCCTCCAACCCAACACACTCTATAATTCTATGATTCTAACTCTCTCAGCCTCTCCTCATAGGAGAGGTGCTCCAGCCCCCTGATCATCTTTGTGGCCCTCCTCTGGACTTGCTTCAAAAAGTCCACCTCCTCCTTATGTTGGGGGCCCCAGAGCTGGACACAGTACTCCAGGTGGGGTCTCATGACAGCAAAGTAGAAGGGCAGAATCACCTCCCTCACCCAGCTGGCCACACTTCTTTTGATGCAGCCCAGGACACAGTTGGCTTTCTGGGCTGCAAGTGCACATTGCTGGCTCATATCCATTTTTTCATCTACCAGTATCCCCAACTCCTTCTCTTCAGGGCTGCTCTCAAGCAATTAATCGCCCAGCCTGTATTGATATTTGGGATTGCCCTGACCCAGCTGCAGGGCTTTCATTTGTCCTTGTTGAACTTCATGAGGTTCACATGGGTCCACCTCTTGAGCCTGTCCAGGTCTCTCTGGATGGTATGCCATCCTTCAGGTGTGCCAACTGCACCACTCAGCTTCATGTCATCTGCAAACTTGCCAAGGGTGCTCTCAATCCCATTGTCTACATTGTTGACGGAGATACTAAATAGATTGGTCCCAGTACGGACTCCTGAGGGACACCACTCACTACTAGTTTCTACTTGAACATTGAGCCGTTGACTATAACTTGCTGGATGGAGCCATCCAGCCAATTCCTTGTCCATTTAACAGACCATCCATCAAATCTGTCTCTCTCCAATTTAGAGGTAAGAATGTTGTGGGGGACCATACCAAGGGCCTTAGAGAAGTCCAGGTATATATCAGCAGCTCTTTCTTTGTCCACTGATGCAGTGATTCCATCATAGAAGGCCACTGGATTAGTCCAGCATAGTTTGTCTTTGGTGAAGCCATGTTGCCTGTCTCTAATCACCTCCCTGTCTTCCGTATGCTTCAACACAACTTCCAGGAGGATCTGTTCCTTATCTTACTGGGCACTGTGGTGAGGCAGACTGGTCGACTATTCCCAGGGTCCTCTTTTTACCTTTTTTAAATATGGGTGTGATATTCCCTTTTCTCCAGTCACTGGGGGCTTCAGCTGGCTGACGTGACTTTTTAAAGATGATGGATCATGGCTCAGCAACTATGTCTGCCAATTTCCCCCCGACCTTGGGATGCATCTCATTGAGTCTCATAGACTCGTATACACTCAGGTTTCTCAGGTGGTCTCGAAACTGATTTTCTCTTAAGACTGGGTAGACTTTGTGCACCCAGTCCCTGCCTTGAGGTTCAGGGACTTGAGAGATGTAGGAAGAATGATTGCTATTGAAAATGAGGCCAAAAAATTTAGTATCTCAGCCTTCTCCCTGCAGTTGTCACTTGTTCTCCTGTCTTATCTTTCGGGGGGGAGGTGTGAGTATGTATTTTCTTTAATCTTCCTTTCTGACTAGCACACCTGTAGAAGCCCTTCTTATTGTCCTTCACATTCCATGCCAAATAGCTTTCCTAATTCCACCCGTACACACCCATGCAGTGTCCTTATATTCTTCCTAGGATACATGCCCCTGGTTCCACTGCCTGTATATTTCCTTCTCAGACTTTACATATTGACCAGGAGGTCCTCACTCAGCCATGCTAATCTCCAGCGTTCCTTGCACGATTTCTTACACATAGGAATAGAAAGCTCTTGTGCTGTAGGAAAAACATCAGCTGTCAGCTCTTTTCTGCTCCTGTATCACTGAGGGCAATTTCCCAGGGAGTGTCATCCACTAATTCTGTGAACAACTGAGAGTTTGCTCTCCTAAAATTCAGGATCTTATTGACTGGTAGTCAGTAAAGGTGCAATGCTATGGTGAGCTTGGCAGATTATCTAATAAATTCTATATCCACAACTGGATATCTTTATTTTTAGTCTTGGAGAAATGAAGTTTACCAGATTCTGTGGAACGTGGTAGAAATGGGGAAAAAAATGTCTTATCTTCTTTACACTGCTGTTGAAAAGCTCAGTTACTTAGTATTTAAATACTCAGTAATAAACCTAGAGTACCAAGTAAATATTAAATACAACAATTTCATTTATTTCACTGTTTCTCAGTGCCATAACTTCATTCTTTTTCATTAATTTTAAACAGATGATTGATTTTACTGAGTGAAGCAAAGCAAGAGCTGGCATCCGTCCCTTGTCCCACCACTGGTGTGGCACACATGCTCTTGGTCACGTTATTCATTTGTGGCTGAATAATCTCCCCCAGTGTTCATTCTCAGGCTACCTCCTTGTCCAGAATATTAAATTTTGTGATATTTTGCATTGCATGTGTGTAATAATTAGCTTGTCAGGAACCCACCATGAGTGAGCCCATGACAAATACAGCTATTTGGATTTTCAAAAGGTGTGGATGCATGACTCAACCCATAAAAAAGTTCTTTAAGCCTGGCACAACACCAGCGAATTTACCCCTAGCTAAATCATAGCTAAATGTTGCCACTTTTTCAATTGCTTATTTTTCAGTGTTTGTTTCCCACACTTTAAAGCATAAATCTGCTTATTTATACACAGCTGCCACAGAATGATTTGCTCCAGCTTCAAGAATTGCCTCTCTGTTCATGTGTTCCTGGACACAGCTACCTTTAAAAACCAATGTTAGCACAGAATAAATGGCCTCTAAAAGTTAGTTAAACAATTGTTGTTTGTTCAGTAGACTTTGCTGGCAGATTTTGTCTTGTTCTAGGCAAACAAGCATTTATATGTATAGTCAATTAGGGATGTATATGCAAAGGACAATTTGGCACCACTACTCCCTTTAACTTCTTTCATCTCCTTCATCTATAGTTATCCTTCCTTCAAGGTTTTGTAACAAAAAACACCCACCTGACCTCCTTTCTTTTCAACGCGCCTGTGGTTAGCTTTCTGAAATATGGGATTATTTTGTAGTTTTATCTTGAAATTGAGTAGTGGAAGTACTTCTTCAATACTTATACTGTAGCAGCAGCACAACCCTCCAACAAGCAGAACGAACTAGGGCTAGACTTTCTCAAAACATTTTAAAGTTTACTGTTACTTCTCCTTCTGTAAACAAGTATTCTTGCACTAGCAGAAAATAACCTTTTAGAGTGATGTATCTCCCAAGAGACCGCATCTGCAGCTTAGTCACCAGCTCTCTCAGTAAATATGGCAGAATTTAGTGGTGAGCTGGGATCTACCCACTGCTTAGTGCAATTAAGTATAAACAATGAATGTCAAATCACTGTTTTACTACACCAAATTCTCAGGGCACAAGTTAAAGATGGAGTCTGAGGTCTAGTTCAAATCTACTTAATGTTTTCTGCAAGTGTCCCTTCATTATTACCATAGACATCCAACAATTTTTTTCTCAAAAAAAATGTGAAGTACGTGACAAAAACCCAACCTTCCAGTGAGACCTATATAGAGGTCCCAGAGGAAAAGGGGCAAGAATAAGGTTATTTCAAAACACATGAAAAGCCTCAGGAGAAATGTAGGTAATTTTCCAAGGACAGTTATTTGAGTTGGCACATTCAGATTAATGACAACTAACTGAATTACCTGCACCAGAGCACCAGTAATCACTCCTACGTATATTCAGCCACGTCAGATTTCTCTTTAAGATCCAAAGGCTACCGTATATATAGGATAGCAATACACATATAGATGAGATAAATACAACAATAAATATTTTCTGTTCTGAAACTATGCCTTATTAGAAACCATTCTCAATGGTATGTAAAATACGACATCGCCCTAGGTACAACAGTGCTATGAATAATTTGTCTTCAAAACATCGATACGGTTTATTGTTTTCTTCTTTAAGTACTGGACTAGCAGAGCTAGAGATGAACGTCGTTCTTTCACAGGAAAGGCATTATATAAGCAGCAGTGCCCCGAAAAGCTTACCGCGTCTGCAGAGACTATTTATTGCAGGCAGCAGTTAAAGTTTCGGTGAGGGTGCTAGCTCAGGTAACTGGATTTGTGGCATATTTCCATTCGCCTGGATAAAATTAAGCCTCCAACGTAAAGGTATTTGTTTTGTAGTATTTTTGCATTATATTGACATATAAAAAGTGCATTAACTATAGCTGTGTTACATATCCATATAATATATATCCAGCTCACTGGGACTCTTTTTTAAAATTGGAATTTATCTTTGTGAGTGTTTGAAAAAATCTTGGAAATAACGATGAATAAGATTGCAGCCTGAAGGAGATCATGGGCTGATTTCTATCCTCAAAAGAGCTCTTCAAAGACTTTCATCCTTTGTGCTGCCAGCATACTGCTCCATTTGCAAAGTAAAATCCCCACACAGCTCTCCAGTGTCTGATGCAGTCTGTGCTTTTATACATACTAGAGAAAAAAGGGAAGGGTGGCATTTTGTTTTGCCTAAAAAAGAAGGGGAAAAGGAAATAAGTATCCGTGGCAAAAAATAGTGTAAATGGTGCTCAAAGCAAAGAGCTCAAAGCCTGGAATCAATCAATCAATCTATAACTTCATCAAGATATATGCTACTGACCTTTATGTTTTAATATTTATTATAGCTCCTTGCCAGGAACAATATTATTGTGTTATGGAACTATAAGCAAGAGGACTGCACGACTCAAAAGCATTCTGGACACATTCAAACAATACCTTCTCACATATCTATAAACGGCAGGTGGCAATTGCCTGCATGGCTCAGACATGCATAATGAAAATCTTCAAGATATGTTTGCCGCAACGCAAGAGCTCAGGACATTAAATTAGGCTTATTCCTGCATACAAGGAAGCCCAAGTACTTTATCATGAGATTGTAACCACAGACCAAACAAATCTTTTGATAGAACTTTCATGTCAAAGGTCTAAATGTAGTTGCTTTAGCATTTACCTAATTTCCAAATCCTTAAAGTCCTTGCTGAATTGCGACCTAATGCAGAACTCTGTAGACTCAAAGAAAGGATTTGCAAGCTAAAGAAAACCCCACGCTGTTTCACTTCCTGAAAATATGTTAAAAAAAGTGATCTCTTATGAAAAAAGAACATTCAGAATACTTTGGTTTTAATGGGGAAGTCATTAAAGTAAAGGTAGTTACCCAATCATGCAAGATAAAAAATACTTTTCCAACCCGGTGAAGTCAGTCTTACAGGAAGCTTAGTATTTTACAGGATCTGCTGTGTGATTTGTTTATTTTTCTGTACTTCACACTAGGAGGCTACAGCGTAAGTCACAAAATAAAGTTTAAAAGTTATTTTATTTTTATATGCTAGCAAGTCTCATATTTGAAGAAAAGGGTACTGTTAAGTCTAGCCTTGGATTCCAGAAGACAAGGAGGCAAAAGTTAAACCACCACATTTTAATGCACTAATTTTTATTGCCTTTGTGAAGCAATGCAAAATCATTTGGCATAGAGATCACCAGGTGGGTAATATAAATGAAATTAAAGTTAAAAAGCATTCAAACTCCACTCAAAATAATGAAAGCAATATGAGCAAATGGAGGTAAATACAGTAGAATTATTTAGAGAGCCATTAAACGTGAAATCTAACGTAGATTGCCTTATGTTTACCATCATGAAAAATAAAAGAGTTGGCAGATTCTACCGAAATTAATGCCTTCGATACAAAGGTATTTACAAAAAGCTGAGATTTTAATATCCTTTCTCTGAATTTGAAGAAAAAAATTTTTTAAAATCAGAAACGAAACTTAAAGAATTAGCAGGCCCCAAGTTTGCTCTATTTCCAAATTACTTTTCAAAGAGTTGCTCATATAATTCTTCAATGCTTTTCTCTTTCTTTATTGCAAACACTTTCATTCCTTTTATTAACACGTGTAAGCCAGATGTTCTGCATACACAAAATAGGACCTTGTAATTCAGGGAATATTCACATGCTAAGGACTATTTTGAGCTCCTTCTCCAAATTCCTGTCCATACTCTCCTTTACAAAGATTGCTTTGAGAATATAAATTAAGGTACATCAATTAAAAGATTTGCATAAGAGCAGCTAGCACGGGAAACATTGCTAGAAGAGGAAGAGATGACCCCCCACGAGTGAGAGACTGTGCGCCACGCCATCTCAGCCAGAAGGAAAGGCCTTCGGGATGCTCCTGCCTCGGCAACAGATGTGTCTATCAGCCTGTCATTTCACAAAAGCACCACTGGATCTCTTTGCTCAGGGTAAGGTCTGAAATCCTTCGACCGGGCCCACTGCAATTACAGCACTCAGTTTCATGAGCCAGATCGATAACGTAAGAGGAAGCCTGGCACAAACTTACATGAGCGCTTGGTACGACAAATAGCTCTACGAAGAATTGCTGTCGTGACTCTGCAAATCGGCTGGAGCCAGCAAATCATTATTTCTGTTTGAAGAGTTTAATATTTCCTGTCACAAAAGAATGACAACATCTTTGGGACACATTATAATCACTAATTGCTTGCCATGTCCTATACCCCCCCCCAAAAAGGCACATTTTCACCTTCTGAAGAAAAAGTACCAGGCACTCAAAACCAAACCAAAAATCCAGTGATGTGTTTTAATTTGGGAAATGTGAATAGGCTTTCAAACAATTTGTGAAGCCTGTGTACCTTGCATTTTATATGAATAAGGAAAATCCTTCATCATAATACATCTAGCCTTTGCAGAAATACTGAAACAGGCCCAATTACCCAAATTTGTTTCCACAAAGAAGTGAGTAGATCTACTCATAAAACAAGGTATTCCTTTAACCTGAAGGTGGCAGAATCATGTCTTACCATATATATTTTTGTAAAGCAGCATTGAGACAGTCCTGCTCAACAAACGAACGCTTCATTACAATGCCCCTGAAACAGAGTGCAGATTTGGGTCCTAATTCTTCCAATTGACCTACACAGATGGATCTCTCGAAGGTCTCCTGCCTAAACCTGTTCAGACAGAGACGCTGAGCAGTGCTCACATACGGTGGGTATGTGCGGTAAGATACAGCTTGTTGTGAGGCATGCCCAAGCTTCAGCTTGGTATTCTGTGTTACGAATTCCACTGAAATCATAACCTTACTCGAGTACGCTGGAGTTCAACAAGCTTCCAACAACAATCAGCATGTCTGCCTTGCATTCTTCAGTAAAAGGCTGTGCTATTCCCGGCGCCCACCCCCCGAGGGTTACCTTACCCTGGCTCCCCGCGATCTGCCGTCAGGAACTCCCGCGGGTGACTCGGGAGCTGCCACAGCTCCGCCACCAAAAGCCCCTCGGGCTCTAGACGGGGCGAACTTTCCCACCCTACCAAAACCCTGCGTTTCTCGTCGTTTTGAGCCGCAAGGGCGCGCCGGGCTCTGCTACTGTTCACCGAAGCACCGCGGGTACGGAGCCCCGCGTCCCGGGTCAGCCTTAAACCCCATCCCGGATGAGCGAGAGGGGTTTGCGGGGCCTTTCCACCACTTCGCTTGCGACCCCGCATCCCCCCCCGCCCCATCCCAGCCCCGGGCACTGACCCTACGTGGACCCACCACAAGACGCGGCGACAGCGACCGCAGGCAGCCCGGAACGCACCGGGATGACGCGGACCACGGTGGGGTCGGGGAGAATAAACCCCGCTTCACCCCACCGACCCACTCTCGGGGAAATCACTAGATTCCCAAAAGGAGCCGCGACCCTCTTCCCCCGGGTGTCCGAGCCGGCGCCGGCGGGAGGGCAGGCTGACCGACGAGCCCGCCGGCACGGCGAGGGGGGACGACGAGGCGGTTTGTTCCCTTTCCCCACCAACAACCGGCTCTCGCCCGGCTCGGACCCCGCCACCCTTCCCCGCCTTCCCCGGCCCGGCTGCGGGACCGGGACCGGGACCGGGACCGGGACCGAGCCGCGGCGAGGATAGTCCCCCCCACCCGGAGAAATGCGCAAGCAGACGTGAGAGCCGCCTCGTCCCCCGCGCCGGGCGGGGCGGGGCGGGGCTGCGGCGTGGGGGAGGCGTGGCGTGGGGGGCGGGCCGTCCCGCGTGGGGCGGGGCCGGCGCGGCGGCAGGAAGGTGGGGGGGGTCGCAGCGACAAGCCCCGCCGTGTCGGTGTCGCCGCCGCCGCCAACAGCAGCGGCGGTGCTGAGGGAGCTCGGCTGGGAGCCGGCGGCGCGGCGCGGCTTGGCTTTCTCCCGTGAGTTTCGCGTGAGCCCGGGCGCTGCGTGGGGAGGAGGAGGGAGTTGGAGTTGTCGTGATTTCCCCCTGCGGCGGGGGCCGGTCCCTTCTCCCCGCGTTGGAGGGTCCCCGGAGGGCGGCTGGCCGCTCGCCTGCCCCGGCCGGGCTGCCCCTTCCCGAGCACACGTGCGGCGGCGCCGCTCTCCGCCGGGCGGGCCGCGCTGCCCGAGGCGCGGCGCCTCCCCGCGGGTGCCTGAGGGAGGGCGGCCGGCGCCGGGGGGTAACTGCCCGGGGGCGGCTGGAAGGCCGCCGGGGGGAAGGCGCGGCTGTCCGTGTGCCGGGTCCGGTTTTTCCCCCGGCGGGCTGCGGACTGCGGCGTTGGGGGCGGGCGGAGGTACTGGGGGGAGCCCCGTCGTGCCTGCCCCGGCCGCGGGGGCCGCCGAGCTCTGCTGCCGCCTGACGGCGTGGGCGCGTCGAGGTCTCCCCCGAAGCCCCGCCTCCGCCCGCCGGGGCTTTGTGTCCCGTGGAAGGGGGACGGGAGGGACGAGCTTCCCCGGGGCACGCCGTCCTCTCCTCCTGACAAAGTTTCCTTCGGCGCTGTCAGCCCCGGCTGCGGCGGGGCGAAAGGGCGGAGGGCGGCCCGGGGGCCGGTTGCTGCCGCTCGTCATGGGGTCCGGCTTAAAGGGGCAGCGGCGGGTGGGGAGCGGGGAGCCCGGGCGGGATCCCGCCCGCCCGCTGCGGCGGGGGGTGGTGGTGGGGAAGGTGGCCGGAGGCGGGGGGAGCCAGAGCCCCTGCGGAGCCGGCGCTTTGCCGTTGGGGCTGTCAGTCCTTCCCCTCCGCGTCCAGCCGTGGAGAGCCGTCAAGTGTCGACGTTTTGTTAGTCTTGACTTCCAGCTGTTCGGAGCTTGGTGGAATGGTTCCCATTAGTCCCTGGGAGTGGCTTTTTCTTCTTTCTTTTATTGCATTTTTTTTTTTTTTTAAGCTTCCATTGCGCATTCTTTTAAAAACTTCCCCGTGAGATCTTATGCCTTACTTTTGAAAGATCATAGAGGCAGCAAATGGTCTGTGTTGGAAAGGGACCTTAAACATCATCTCATTCCAGGCTCCCAGGCGGGGACACCTCCCACTACTAGAACAGGTTGCTATGTTCTGCGCGTCAGTCTCTCACAGATTTTGGCTTGCATGTGTTTTTGAGCATACCAGAGATGTTCACCTGCTGGTGGGTAGCCATGCTGTGAGACTCGGGTGTGGGAACATGTGGGTCCCGAGCCTTTCTGGGACGGTGACACCACTCTGGGTTCTCAGGCTGTCTCGTGGACACCAACACGGAGGCGCGGCATTGACGAGTTGGTGAGCGTTACTGCAGGCGGTTTTCAGATTGCCAGCTGCAGGCTTGCAGAGGAGCGTTTTGACAAGTTCCAGTGAAAAAGAGAAATCGCTGGCATTAATTGGAATTTTTAAGCTACTTAGTAAAGGCTAAGTGTTTGTTTGGCGTGGAAATGGAATTCTTCTCGGAAGAAGTCAGGCATTTTAATATCTCGAGTCTCTTCATGACATGTCACTTGATATGAATAAGGCCTTTTGTTTTCTTTTTGATTTGGGGTAGTTCTGTGTCTTCACAGGTGTTCCACCATTAAAAGCATCAGTAATAAATCTAGCTGTCAGAAAACTTCAATCACAAAATCTTAAACCCAACTTAATTTTTTTACATGATTTATATGTTAGACTCTTAGTTATATTTCTGGCTTGCACTGTAGATCTGAAATCAGGAGTCTGTCTTGTACAGTAGATCTGAAAGCAGGAGATAGTTTTTGAAAATAACTTTACTGGAAGATTGATGTATGTTTGCCGACTAGTGCTTGCAGGGAAAAATGGAAAGCGGGTTGAATTTAATCCTCATGTACTGAGATACTTTCTTTGATGTGGTCATCCCATCGCTGTTGCAGGTGAAAATGGGAGATCTAGGAGGTAAGAGCTCATAAGTAGCCAAAAGCAGTTACAGAACACAGGGCCCTTCCTTTGACAAATGGAGGCAGAGGTCTGCACAAGCATGTGCTCAAGCAGGCTCAAAATAATTTCAGAGATCAGATCCAAAACACAAACCCACCATTTCGTTGCTTTATCTGCTTCCTTGTCAAGTGAGATAAACTCCAGGCTGCTGAGTGTCAAATAAAACAAGATACGATTGAATCTGCTCTTCTGGAAGTGATTTCCCTGCATGTGGCTGATATCACAAAATGTTCAGTTTGAGAGGAGTTTTCTTCTTGATTCCTTACGTATGAATCCTAAGGGACTGTGGTGTAAAATAAGACAAACTTAGTCTCATCATATTGCTTCCATTTTACATGTAGTCATGCCTCAAAGGGAGCCAAGAGGTTGGGATTTGTTCTGCAGTTCTCATTTTAGAGATTGACAGAAGTATCCATGTTTCATACTCAAGAACAATGGCACATGCAATGAAATGAAGACTACGTTTAAAAGTCATACTATAACTTGCCAGTTTTCCATTTAACACTTAATTGGATTTGACCATTACTGGTGATATATGAGATGAATAAATCTCCTGAGGTACTTACATGTATAATAGTACTATCAAAAATTACAGCTATTCATACAAACAAAGATTTGAAAAATATCACAAATCAAGCCAAACAACCTGGAAAAATTATTTCTGGTTTATACCTGAAAACAGTTTATAACAATTGGGATTAAACACTTCATGGAGTAGGTTGTACCGTATCTGCCGTATTCTGTATGGTAGGTTATACCATATTAGTCCTCTTGTATCTTGAGAATGATAGCTGGTGCTGGCTGCTCTGAGCAAATTTTTGTTAGAATAGTTTACCAGCCTGGTCTAGAATGACAGTATGTATAGTCAAAGTATTCCGAATAATTTTTAAAAAAAAATCTCGAGGTGTTGTAGTTCAGTCTAATGCTAAAGTGGCAGAAAGAAACATTGGACATTCTCTAACTAGGGAGCCTAATTGAAGTTCTGTTTTTTCATGCTGCAGAAATTGGGAAAACAGCCTGCATTTATTTGATTGATCCAAGGCACAACTAAGTATTTTCTGACTACATAAAACTGTAGTTTGGAAGAAGATGGAACCATTGAGACATTTAATATTTGAAGGACAGTGCATGGTAGCTTTTCTTCTTCTCTGCTTGATATTGCTCCCCCCCCTCCTTTTTTCTGTCCCTCACCCCCTTTTTTTTTGCCCCGCCCCCCCCCCCGCCCCGGCCTCCGTCCCCTCGTCTCTTTCTTTTTTGTAAGGCAGTGAGAACATGTAAAATTGAAATGCTTTGGGCTGCTGGAAGACCCTGAGGTGTTACAACATAGTTTTTAAGGAATAACCCCACTCGTTTCTCTGTGGTAAGTGGAGGACTCATTTCTAATGTCCTCTTAATCTTACCTGTACTCAGATTCAGTTCCTTCCAGTTGGCCAAGGTAAGGAGGAGAGGGGTTTGCCATACACCGCCCAGAGGTGTTGAATCAAACTAAAAGTATTTTTGAAATAATGATTCAACATATTCCTACAGAAAGACCTAAAAATTTTACTTGAAAAATATTTTGATTCAGTATCTCTCAACTTTTATGGGTTATTTTATAATTTGTGTTAAATATTTCAATGCAATTGTGTAAATTTGCTACTAGAAGTATGTGGGAATGAAAGTGTGGAGCGCTTTGTGTGTTAAGATTGTGATGAACTTCTGGAAGCATAAGGTGAAGTCAAGTAAGATTGTGAGATACAACTTGTGACCACGTGAGCCAAGAACAAGTACTGACAAAGAAAAGTAGTGTAAATATAAAATGGGAAGCAAAATTCATGGTTAGTGCTTTTGAAACTTACTGTTCTTTGGGTTTACATCTAAAATTTGCTTTTATTATTATTTTTGAGAATCACAAGCTGCATAGACACTCTTTCTCATCTCTACATGAGAGTGTGAATGAAATGTTAAAGTAGCCTTTGAAAGGATATGTGCAGATTGTCTGTGAAGAGATGCCAAAAGAAAGCAAGCTTTTCTGATTTAGTTAATAGAAACAAGCTGCCTGACCTCTGTCTAAGAAAGATGCTTAGCAGTCATTAGTTGGAAGAGCTCGGCCTTAACAGCACTCCATGCACTGTGAGCACTTATCATACTTTTTACAGTAAGGGGTTTTCTCCCTCTCCTTGCACCCATCAATTTATTATATTACTGTTAATAAAAATACTCAATTGGAGGAATCCACTATTTTACTCATAGAAAAAAAAAAAGTGTGTTTTGCTGAAACTGAAAGGCAATAAAGGATAACCACGTCTGTTCCTGCTGCCGTGATGAACTTCCTACATTTTATGCAACAGATGTCACTTGGCAAATGGTCTGTTTTAAGATATTGTCGTTCTGCAACAGCCAAACAGGATGTGTAACTAGATGAAGTAAAAGAGTTTAAAGTGCAGCAGCTCATGATGGATCACTGGATAGAAGGAAATACGACTTTTAGTTTGAACAAAACCAGTTTCAGTAAATTGTATTTGTTACCTCATAGATTTCTTTCATCCTTTCATGCTCATGCGTTTGCAATCCTGTGTTTGTGAAGACCTGGACAGATGGGCGTCCCATCAGTCTGGCCAGGATTACTTGCAGTGGCAAGGGGAGCAAGGGATGCTGGCTGTCAAGTCCTCATCTTGTCTTTTGGGTTATTCTTGACTGGTAATGATGTTGTATGATCTTTGTTGCGTTTATGTTCCCTTTTGACAAAGAATGCCAAGGGGGATATTGAGTCTTATCGCATATTTGCAGTTCCAGGCATGTGGTACAGTCTCACGCTCCACCAGTGCCTGCCAGTTCCTTTCTGTTATCAGTACCTTTTCTTGGATTTTAGGACTCTGCTTGATCTCTTTATTTGCAGCAAGCGCGCCATTCTTCTTACTCCTGCTCTGCTGTTTGAATCTGTGCGGCTGTACCTTCATGGTCCTGCTGTACTAATACAATATTTACGATATAAATTTCTACAAAAGAAGGGTGTCTCAAAAGTTTATAGTCTGTTTTAAGATCACCTGTCTCTCTGTCATGGTCCCTAGTGTGTAGGGTTAATCAAGGCTTAAATAACTTTAAAAAGTTTGCTTCTGACACTCCCACTGAATGTTGTAAGTGGCCTACTTGTTTTCAGTCTTCTGTGTTAGCATAGGCCTCAGGTCTTTCATATTCAGGAACAAAAAGGGATTATTAGTCTTTCATACTTGGGAACAAAAAGGGATTATGAAGAAATGTTTACAGTGAACATAAGACTTGTGAAACCTTTTTCTTTTTTCTTTTTTTTTTTTTTTTTTTTTGGCACAGGACTAGATTAACCCTAGAGGACCACTATAAAACTATAGAAGATTTGTTTCTCTTTTATCCCTTCCACCCGGTATAAAAATTAGGTTTCTATTAGCTGTATATTTACTTCCCGTTGCAGGCCTGCAAATAATGTCCTTCAATCCATACGATAAAACAATTATTCATCTTAAAAATGATTATCCACAGCATATTCTTTCTCGCTTGTTTCAAAAATGTCTGTCTAATTTCCAGCCTAAATTATTCACGGCCTTCATATACTCATTTGTTCTTGTTTAGTCGCATTCAGTAGCTTAGTTCTTGGTTCTTTCCCTGTGATTGGTGTATGCTTCGGTTTATTTATAGAGATCATGTTTACTTTTAGACTTTATGTTGCTAGGCTGAACAATCCAGACTCTCTTTGTCTCATTACGTACTGGGAAAATTAAGACCTTGTTGGGTTTGGCTTGGAGAAGAGAAGGCTGAGGGGTGCCCTCATTGCAGTCTACAGCTTCCTTGGTGGGGGGGCAGCGGCAGGGGGTGCTCAGCTCCTCTCTCTGGTGACCAGCGACAGGACATGAGGAAATGGAATGAAGCTGTGTCCGGGGAAGTTCAGATTGGACATTAGGAAAGAATTCTTCACTGAGAGGGTGGTCAGTCCTTGGAACAGGCTCTCCAGAGAAGTGGTCACAGTGCCAACCCTGTCACAGTTCAAGGAGTGTCTGGATGGCACTCTTGGTCATATAGTTTAGTTTTAGGTAGTCCTGTGAGGAGCAGGGAGTTGTACTCAATGATCTTTATGGGTCCCTTCTACCTTGAGATGTTCTATGATTCCAGTAGCCTTTTCTCTTACTGCCTACAGTTTGAACACAACTTTCTTGTACATGGTGTCTGAGACTGTACTTGATATTGCACATGAAGACAGTGACACTAGTGTACGCAGATCTCTAACAGAGAGAAGCTGAAATTACTAAATACCACTTAGATTGCTTTTTATTGTTGCTGTTTGTTGAGTACATCATAGTGGTTGTGATCATGTAATCACCTGATACATCTGTTCTTTCCAGCTGATGAACTGGTAGCTAAGAGCAGACAGTCCTGAATTGTTTGGCATAAAAGCAGAAATAAAATAAATCGATACTTTTGTTGTTTTGATTCTCAAAATTACCCATTTCTTTTTTATGGCACTCTGATCTTCCTGTGAATCAGTAGTACCACTTTAGCCCGTCTTCAGCAGACTCTATAGGTTCTCCCCTATATTTTGTGCCAGTTTGCTTTATGCAAATACTAAGGCTATATTTTTGAAACACGCTTAGTTAATGAAACTCAATCACTTCACGCTTGTGTCAGTGCTAGTTGCAGCTGTCTTTATTTAACCATGCATACTGATTTATTTATTTTTTATCTTCTATTCCAGTTTCTTCGCATTTAGTAATATTCCATGTTGTAGTATACATGAAAATATACTGAATTTCACACATGCGCCCCCTGCCCCCAGCCAGCTCTACTGCATTTTCTTCTGTCTGGGGGAAAGATTTTCTCTTTCATCAAAGAAAGATGGTATAATCTTTCAAGATAATGTAAGTAAATTCATATTTCATTTCTTCTGCAACTCTGTCTTTCATTTCGCTCTGTCTCTATTCTTTCTTCAGAATCTGTTCCATTTCCTCTTCTCTTTGATTCTGTTTTATTAAAAGCATCTTCAGTGAAGCTAAAATGAATTCACATGCAGATACATAGATGTTAAGTAGAAATAGCTCCAAGTTACATTTCTAAACTACAGTATGATGGTCAGCTTTGTGCACTTAAAAAGGCTGTCTGATACTTCCCACAGTAAGTTTCTGAGATCTGTAGCTTATAATGTTGACAAATTATTAAGTGTTGCTGACAAAGTCTTCCATGTCAGGGCTGAGGTGTTGCTTTGCTGTGAAGATAATAGAGGACCAAGAAGCTGAGATTAGAAGAGAACTTGAGGAGAAGTAGGTGAACGGAGAAGAGGAGTTGAGATGAAGGTAAGGCTGCTGAAGCCAGTCAGTGCGCAGAGAAATGTGGCATCTGTAGGTGCTGTTGGGACCATGACCCAGTGGGGACATACAACCAGGAGACAGTGAAATCCTGTGAAGCCTGGAGATGGGATGACTAGGATGTGGGTCAGGTGAGGAACTGGAAAACTGGAATAGGAGTAGAGTTTATATGAACTATTGGCTAAAAAACTGAACTGAAAGACTGCAAGATTGAAGACTCAGTTAATGGTAGAAGAGAGGAGGAGGCAGGAAAGACAGACTGGAATAAGACATACATTTAACCTGTGTTGCAGCAAATGTGTTACTTCTCATATCTTTGTTAACAGATACTTAAAGGATTACATCAGTAATTATTGAGTATAGTTGGGTGCTTTGTTCTGTGAGGTTCATTAACGTGCATTCATAATCCAGCATCAGTGATACACAATTACACTTGCCTTCCTCATCCACATCTTTCCAGGAAGCCACAGCCTTTTCTTCTAGAAGCAGATACCTGTTTGTCATCTATAATTCCTCCCTAAACCCCTTCCCAGTTGAGTCAACTCTCTGTGAAACTACACCTTTACATCTGTTCAGGTACTGGAGTTGGTTGTAGTCCAGTGTTTTACCTACAACAGGTCTTATTGCTTTGTGACCGTTTTTTGGTTCTAGAGTGCCAGCGATTATTTTTGCTTTACAAGTCAGCTTTGTTTCTTTTCTCCTTGAACCTTGTTCGTGAGCCCTGAAGCTGAATATTTACAGGAGTGAAGAAAAGGAACTTGAAAACTGATCAAGTCAGCCTTGCATGCTTACAGCAGTCCATTTAAAGAGGAGGAAAAAAAAATTATGAAAGTTGGCATTTGTTTTAAATCAGCAGTGCTCTGTTGCAGGCTTCTATGCTATATTCTTTAGTTTTCCATGGATTATTTATATTCAGACCAGTTAAATTGAGTTGGTTTTAATTCCTTTCTCGAGCATGTTGTACCCTGAACCCAAGTTAAGGAGCTGGATTGCATGTATTAAGAATCCCAATCTCATTATGGAAGAGATTAAGGATTTCTGGTGGCTTCTAGTGCATCTTTTTATCCTGACTTAAAATAGCTTTTTATTTCTGCTTGTTTACTGACATTTGTGTTGAAATAGTGTTACTGTATTTTGATCACAAAATTATTAATTTTTTAAGTACATTAATTTAGAGTACTCCTTTCAGAAGAACTTTCTATGATAACTAATTTTAGAGAACCTACCTATTCCTATAAAAGCTATTCCTATACAGCATAGCTATTATTATGTGTGACAGTTATGAGAATGTTATTTTAACATCAATTTCTAGTTTTGTTTCTTTTTGACAGGAAAAATGTGCTTACTAATCCCTTTTTTTTTCTTTTCATTTTTTTTCCCTTTGACTCTCTCACCCAGCTTTCTCCCTGTGAGATTAGTGTAGAATCACAGGATGGTTGAGGTAGGAAGGAACCTTCGGAGATAATGCAGTACAACCTCACCCCCCTCGTGAAGCAGGATCAAGTAGATCAGGTTGCTCAGACTGTATTCAGTCAGGTTTTGAGTACCACCGTGGATGGAGACTCCACAGCTTCTCTGGGCCAGCCTCATAATAAGCAAATATTTTCTTTTGTTCGGACAGAATTTCTTGTGATTCAATTTATGGACATTGCCTCTTGTCTTGTCAGTGGGCACTGCTTAGAAAAGTCTGGCACTCTCTTCTTTGATTTCACCCCAGCACAATTAATCTGATATGTATATGCGTTGATAAAGTTCCAGCTCCTCCCCCGCAAACCTCCTCCTCTTCAGGCTGTAAACAGTCCCATCTCTCCTCATACGGCAGATGTTGTAGTCCCTCAGTCATCTTTGTAGCCCTTTTCTAGACTTGTGCTAGTACGTCAATGTCTCTCTTGTACTGGGTTGCCCAGAACCTGACACAGCACTCCAGGTGTGGCCTCACCAGTACTGACTGGAAGCCGAGGGATCACCTCTCTCAACCTACTGGTGATGCTGTTCCTCAAGCAGCCCAGGATGGCCCTGGCTGCTTTTGCCATGAGTGCACATTTCTGGATCCTGTCCACCTTGTCCACTGGGGCCTTACTGCAAAACTACTTGCCAGCTCGTCGGCCCCCAGCCTGTACTAGTGCATGGGGTTGTCCCTTCCCAGGTGCAGAACTTCGTGTTTCCCTTGGTTGAGCTTCATGAGGCTCATGTCAGCGCCTTTCTCTTGAGGTCCCTCTGGGTGGCCACACGGCCCTCTAGTGTACTGACCACTCCTCACAGTTTGGTGTCATCTGCAAATTTGCTGAGGTTGGACCCTGCCCCACCAGCCCAGAACATTAATGAAGTTGTTGAATAGGCCTGGAGCCAGTATCCACTCCTGGGATACACTGGTAGTGACTGGCCTCCAGGTGGACTTCGTGCCACTGATTGCTACAGTGCTTTCAGCCTGGCATTTCGGCCAGTCCACCTGTCTGTTTTTCTAGACCGTATTTCACCAGTTCTCTGTGAGGACGTTATGAGAGACTGTGTAAAATACCCTTGCTTGGGTTTAGTTAGAATACCACTTCTCCAAACCAGTGTGTTAAATGGCTACTCTGGAGATTCACAGGAAAGGAGAAAGCTTGTGTGAGGGTTGTGAGTCCACCTGCTGCTACATAGTAAGGGTCCAACTCTAGCAATGGCTTGAGGTTGCTTTTGCTGACAGTAGCTTTGCAGGCCTGAAAATGTGTTTCTTTAGGATGTGATCTCAAAATCTAAAGTGGGCTTAAATTGTTAGTTAATAAGACAAAGTGATTTATGTGAAAATACCTTCTGATATCCGACAGAAATTGTCTATGTAATCTACTCAGGAAGGACAATTATCTTTCATATTTTTCATAAGTCACAAGCTGTGTTCGTAGTGGCAGTGAGATACTGTGGTCCTTCTTTTGTGGAATGGACCTTAATAACTCTATCATGCCAAAGATGTTTTAGCATTATAGTTTGTATGAAAGAAAGAGTAACTCTTACTGATGAGTGATCTGTGTTTGTTTCTGTAAGAGGTCAGTAGTACATGGCAGTGGTTGTAAAGCAATCTCTGCAAGGGTCATCAAGGCATGGGGGTCTTCCCACACACCCCCCTTTCCAAAGCTTCCTTTCCAGGCATCCTCAGATTTTGACCAGCACAGACATCTCATAAAAATTATCCTTTTAGTTCCCACCAGAGTGTCCGTTGTCCCCAGCAGTACTCTGGGCAGGTGGGAATTTGAGCATTGCTGTAACCCGCAGGTTCCGATAGATGTCGCTGAGGCTTCTGGGGAGGATACCCAGAGGATGGAAAGCATAACTTTTTATGAAATATATGTTGCAGAACATATTAAGGGGTATTGGCTAAGTGTTCTGAAATTAAGAATGCAGTCCCCAGCACCTGGGCCAATGTCTTGGCAGGGATCACTGTAAACAAGAGTGTTCACCCAGCGCCAAGATACAACCACTCCTCTTTGGTTTCAGACAGGAACCTGGTGCACACTGCTGTATGGTGATGGCCTAACAACAGTTTGTAGGTGGTGTAACCTTGGACTCCTGCCCTGCTGTTCAGATTTGCTAATGCTTGTGCCAGCATTCTTGGCCAGTTCCACCACAGTGTGGGTGGATGGAAGAGTTCATAATTGTTTTTTTGGTAAGGCTCTGCTAAACTGGCACCACAATGTTGGTGGGATATATGATAAACCCATGCTATCTATTTTTCACCACCCCACTGCTGGACCATTTGTCCTGGAAATGACAACCATTATCTGATTTAATACAAGTAGGAATACCTAACCATTGGCTCAAAAAGTGAAGGCCTTACATAGTGGTCTTCTGGTCGGCATGGGAGGTAGGCAATAGAGCCAGGTAGATGTACACGTATCTGCCATCACCACTATTTATTGCAAACCTTGGCCTTTTGGAAGTGGCCCCATGTAATGTATGTCAGATATGGCCTGGGGCCACCCAGTGCTCTGTCTTTCCATAGGGCTGTTTTGGCAGTTTTCTTGCTTCTATTAATTTGCAGATCTTGTATTCTTAAAAGGCATTTTGAATGGCCACTCAGCAGCAAGAAATGCCTCTGTTTTGTCCCCATTTGTAGATAGCACCTACCCCTGAATAATTTGACTTCTTATGAGCCCACTTGGCTAATGCTTACTCATTGGGGGATATTGCAGAAACACATACTAACACATAGGTAACTGACCAGCAACAGCATTGTACTCCTACTCTGGCTCACCATGATGTGAAATGTAGGCATCTACATGTTTTGCCCAGAGAGCAATGGTGTTACACTTGCTCTCTGGTGTTTACCAGATCCTGTGACCAAAGAGGTTTGCAGTGTGTCATCCAGTCATTGGCTTGTCATTTATTAGCCTACAGTGTGAGACCTTTATGTACTGCCCAGGAGTCGGTATAAAGATTTCTGAAGCTGATGGTTCTTCCAGCACCATAGCTGCAGCCATCAATTCAACTTATTGGCTGCTCCCCCCTTCCCTTGATAGGTTAGGAAGGTTTGCCCAGACATTTCAAAAGCTACTGCTTTCCATTGCAGTTTTTCTTTCGCATTATCTTGCTGAACCATCAGTGAACCATACATTCTGCTCTTGGGTTAATTGCTCATATGGTGGGGCCTGCTGTGCCCAAGCTGGAGGCAGACCAGGTGGTAGAGCCACACTGTCATTAACCAGGCCAATTTGTGCTGCTTTCTCCTGGAAGGCACTTTGTTTGGTCTGGGAGATGTAAGCGTAGAAATGCACCATTTCCATTTCATAGTGTTCGAGTGTTGCGCCTTCCCCATTTACTGACTGGAGTCATTGGACGGTACTGTAAAATTGGGAGCCTAGCTGTCAGTAGCCTTGGCCTCTTGGGCGATCCTTTCCGTTTCATCTAGGGCTGAATAAGCAGCCCAAACCTGATGCAATTTTGTGCTAATGGAGGCAACCTGTTGAGACCAGAAGCCCAGCAGTATGTGCCACCTGTCCCCTTGCTGCCAGAGGCTCCAAAAGCCACATCCCCATCCGATAGTAAGGGCTTTGAGACCAAAAGGCTTATTGGCTAGTTTTTAGCCTAAAACTGCTGCATGGGAATAGCTGTCTTTGCTTGTTCAAAGGCAGCTCTTAAGTTTTCTTCTGGAAAGAAGTGACTTTTTTTTTTCTTACTGTATTATATGATGATCTTAATATCTGTGACAAATATGGTATAAATTGCCTCTGAAACCCGGGAAGACCAATAATCTTCTGTGTTTCTACTTTGCTCTGCATTTCTGCCATATAAAGTATGGTTTGTTTAGCTGATTTGGGCATCATTCTGCAAAGTCCCTGCCAAACTATCCTTCCAAATTTTACTTCTGTGGCAGCTCTCTGAATTTGCTTGGGTTTAATTTCCCAGCCACGGTTTTGCACTGTCTCAGTAATGTTACTCTATGCATCTTCTGCTTCTTGTTCAATGGCACCAGCGGTCCCCCCAGCAGTGCAGATAACATCATCCACACAGCTGAGCGATTTATAGCGTGTGGAAGTATTGAAATCCTCCAAACACTGGGCTACCAGCCCATGGCTGTGTGGGTACCTCTGGGACAGTACTGTGAAGGTGTACTGCTGACCACAGCACGAGCATGCAGGTTGCTGCCGTGGTTCATTAGCAGCTGGAATGCCGAAGAAAGCCTTTGCTGGATCCCATGCAGCATGCCACAGCTTCAGATACAGCTTGGTAGAAGAGGGCGATAACATTGGGCGCTGCAGCTCTGAGCGTGGGGGAGCCTTGTTTAGCCGTGTTCTCTGGGAGCACTCAGGCACTTTCACTGCCCAGATGGTGCTGTTGAAGAGGGGAATGGTCTCCCTCAACGACTCCAGCTTCTAATAGCTGTAATTATCCCGGTGATCTCTGGGCAGCCTGTACTGTTGGGATGCAGCATGTTTGAAGGGAGGCTCCAAATGAGCAGGAACTGTAACCACTTTTCCCACAGTGATGGTATGAACCCCGAAAGAATATTTGCCCTCTGCTGTCATGAAAGCTTTGTCTGCCAACACGTCATGCCCAGTAATGTATTGATGTACTTTAGCTAATTGCACTTTTGCCATAAAAAGTCAGATAGGAACCCAATTGTAATAGCAGAGACATCTAACAAGCAGGTTCTTCTACCTACACCACCCATCCCCTCCACATCCCCATCTCATAAAAATGAGTTTATTTTTCAGATACAGGGATGGATCCCTGTGAATTAGAGCAACCTCAGGCCTGTAACCATTGGAACTGTCACCCACTGATGGTTATGACCACCCCAGTGTGCTCTCAGTGGAATATAAGGTTTGTTACTTCCCCATGGGACCCCAGCCACCCATTGCACCTTGTGGGGGGAAGATCCAAATCTAGTCAATTCATAAGGGTTTTGTATGTGAGCCACCAGATTGCGGTAATTAATTGATCCTGGTGTACTCTGCCTTTCCCTGCTGAATGGGGGAGCAGAGAGTGTGATCAGTCTATCCACTGTCCTGATTTCTTTGTGGTCTGTTTTTCCTTTCACTTGTGTATATTTCTGCCATAAATAGAGGATGGGTTTCCTATCGATTTCATCTTTTGGGACTACGGAATGTAGTAAAACTGAAAAAAATCTCCTTTTGGATAACTTTTTCCTGTTGCAGAGGATATATTCACAGAGTGTACGTAATATATCTACTGCGGACAAGCAGGGAGGATTGTGTCTTTCATGATACCCACCAGCAAGAAGCACTGCAGCAGATTTCCTTGCAGCAACTGCCCATACTGACATATGGGCTGCCCAAGCCTGAAGTACAAGGCCCTATAGAGCAGCCGTGGCTTGCCCAAGGTCACTAACTCCTCCAATGCAATGTCTTCCATAGGGCTACCAATACACCTCACAGTTTGTGGAATTTGAAATGATTAAGGCCAGTGTTTAAAGAGGAGATAGTGAACAGAACATTTCAGAGCAGGCTTCTTTTTAGAGGACTTTTTCAGGCTCGTGGTCATATCACTTCTGAAAGCAGAAGCGCACATAGTGAGTATTTGTACATTGATGTTGTGTAGTGAAAAAGCTGATAAAGTGGTGGAAAAGCTGAGACTATGTCTGACCTGAAACAAAATCAGCAATGCCAGACAGCTATCATGAAAAAGAGCATGTTGCAGTGAAACTTTCTCGTCTTTCGTTCTGAAAAGAGTTGATCAAACAAAAGGACATTTTATTTGTCTGCCTCAGTTTTGGACCATGTTCTGCTTCTATCCTAAAAAGTTTGATAACAGCTTTCCCCTCCCCGTCCCCCGCCATGGGGTATAGAATGCCCGTTGCTTCTTTTTAGTAGCTTTTATCTAATGTGATCCATTTCGTCTTCAGAAGAAATTGAATTGAACAAAGTGAATAGCTACCAAATCTTCTGTTTTGCTTGTGGCAAAGAATTAAAAGAAAGAAAAAATTATTCAGAGGTGCATTTAGAAACCCATTGCTGGTTTTGTGTGGCTTTCAAAAGATATCTCTGATCTGGAGGCTGGTCTTCTAACAGTAGTCTCAGTGTGATGTCATACTTGGCCCTTTATTCCGAAGGATATGTGAGGATAATACAGATAAATAATGCAATACTACATTATTTATGTTATTACATCCCGATTCATGAACTGTTGTTGCACTCATTATACATATCAGTGGAAACTGTGAGCATGTGTGGTGAATTGGTCGTCATTTCAGTTCTTCCACTTGCCTTAGTTGGCTTTTGAACGTAATCAGACTGGAAGCAAAATTGTATACTTGGTCTTTTTTTTTTTTTTTTTTTTAATTGGCATCAGAGCTAGCAATGTGTTAAAGAATTGGGAATGGGTTTTGGCCACTTGAAAAAGTCAGCTCAGCTTGTTGGTAGTACTTCTACCATTATTATAACTTTGTGGGTCTTGTTTGTGCGTTGTTGTAATGATTCTTTTTGATCCTGCGTTGTTTCTTTTCCCTCCTTTCACCTGCTGGTAAAGTTGTTCCATAGTTAGCCAATGCAGCAAGGAGTTGTCTGCGCATTTGATTACTTGTCACTATTTCTTGCAGTAGCTGCTGGTTCAGAAATGATTTTGATTGATCAGAAGGAATCTATTTTTGTAAAACTTTCTTTGAAGTAACGTAGCTTTCCTCAGATGTCTGTGCGCTTAGTCTCAGACTAGTGCTTGATCATGGGAGATGATCTTTGAACTGTGAAAATGTTTGGTTCTTTGGTCTTCCCAAGGCTATACTCTGGCTTATACTGAGGTTTGCCTTTATCCTCTTCTTGCTGCTTGGGAGTAAGCAATTAACTTCTGGCAACAGTTCTCTCACTTCTTAGATAATAATGTAGTAGAAGACTTGCTGGTATTCTCAGTAGGTTCATTATGTGAGTGTTTTTTTCTTATCATATTGTGTTTTGCAGCCGTGAGCTCCAGGAAGATGCCTAAAACATTAACGTTTATTTGTTACTTTTCTGTAAGAGTCTAAATATACATAAATACTCCTATGTAACCGATCTTTGTCTTTACTGCAAATATCCTCACACTTTGAAAGAGGATTTCTTTGCACTGCTGGTGATAAAAAACTTGTTAGTTGTGCAACACTTGGAGATGAGCCTGTAACTGTAGAGCGCACTGTAGTTGAGAGGTTTGGTGGTGTATTTTGAACAAGTGTGTCATCAGGGTTGTGTGAATCTTTTTTTAAGCTAACATGGGATTTAAATGATTATTGGGGCTTTAAAAGTAGCGTGTCCCATGAGAACTGTGTCCCTCAGCCTATAAGTTCTGTTTAAAATGTGTTCCAATACAGTAGTTAATAAATATTGGTGTAGAATATGGATTTTTTCTTCATTTGCTATTTTTTTCTCATTTCAGGGTAGTTGCTATTGCTAGTCAGTTTTGTTCTTCTTCTTGTCCCGCTCCCCTCCCCCCCTTTAAATTTTTAAATTTTAATTTTAAATTAAAATTTAATTTATTTTTGAAAGGGCCTTGCTCTAGATCCATAAACTGTGACTAGGTAGGAAAAGGATCTAACAGACCTAGTATGACTCTCTCTCTTTAGGGAAGTCAATTTTCATTACAAGTGCTTCCTTTATTGCCATCTCTGATACTTGAAATGTGTAAAATTAAAATTGGAAAAATACATTACTGGTGTAAGAACAGTGACACTGGTGTTATATCTCAAAGATATGTGAAACAAAGCGTCAGCATAGTGTAATACTATTAAGGAAGTGCTCTCAAGTCAACATTGGTGCTTAGACATCTTAGAAAATCTGCATGGGGGCTCTTACAGTTACCACGTCACACTCCCCACAGAGAGCTGGAAATGCCGCTTTTGAGTGCGGAAGGTACATCTAGGTGAGGTTAGCAGTTTTCTATAGTATCTAGTGTTATAGCCTAACAAGGTGAATCAAAAGCCTTGGGCAAGCATATTCCATTGATTTTATTAGTTTCGGGAGACCTTCCTCCTGGTGCTTCATAGCCTAACGCCTTTGCTTTTTTTCAGGATCCTGTATGATAGTAAGGAGTAAACAAATAAGGTGATGTCAAGAAGGTTTTGAAATGAGTTCACATTTGAAAATAAGCTTTAACCAAAAAAACAAAAGGCAAAAAAAAAAAAAGCTTCAGAAATGGCAAACTAAGTATTTTTCTTAGGAATACAGAAGCAACGTCAAAGCATTGAAGTGTTGAAGATGGGTTGTATAAAATATTGCACATACAGTACTTTCCTAATGTCAAGCTGAAGTGTTTGCTGAAAATGACTTGGAAACAAAAAGGATTAATGATTTAATTAATCTCAAACCCAGCTCTCTTCATTTGCATAAGTGCAGTTTCATGTCATCTTTAGGCAATTTGCAGGGTTTTGGTGCTATAAATAGTGTTCTCGTTATTTAGTTACTCTATTTGACCTCTTTATTCAGGTTCTGTTCTGACTATCCATTTAGTGGACACGTTTATACTAAATACATTTGCAAAATAGACTATAAATGATTATCTTGTTATGCTTAAGTGCTTTTTGAAGAATTTGTATTCACTGTGAAATACAATATGAAAGTTTCTCATGGTTCATGTTTCTTGGGATGTTGGCAATTTCAGCGATAGGATACCATGTGTCGTTGTAAGGTTTGTTGGTAATCTCGATGGACAAATACGTGTGCCAGAAAAAGGGGTAGCCATGGATTAAAGCCACCTTTGTCGTTGAAGTTCTTGATGCTGACAAGATTTTCGGTATGCAAGTTAGTGGACCCTTCTGGCCATGGGCAGAGCTGCCTGCCACTCCTCCCTGTTATTGCCTCTCCCCATGGCTCCAGATCCTCATCCTCCCAGCTGGCTCTTACCCAGGCTGACTTTTTCCTCTGTCTTGCTCTGTCTCTCTGTTTAGCCGGTCTCAATTTTCCATTTCTTCAACCAGTCGACTTTCAATGAGGATCGTATTTTCTTCAAACTTGTTCCCATTTATTTCTTTACTGCTTGCTCTAGTCAGGCAGTCTCTGATTTGAAATTTGGGCATTTCTTCGCTGTTACAATGTCAAGGAAGTCGGGGGAGGGGTGAAATTAAGGGAAAGATAGTTTTCCTGCTTTTAGTTACTGGATCTGTAATGTGGCCTTGTCAAAACCTTTTATGTCTGGAGTGGGGAGGAGTGCTATTTTGGCAATACTGCCCATAAATATGAGAAAGTTGGAGCTGTTATGGTTGGTACTTATAGTCGTCTTGACTTGTTTTATTTTTTTCCACCAGTCCCATTTAGAACAAATCAACAAATAGTGGAGGATAATCTCATGTGTTTGTCACATTTCTGAGAGCTTTTTCTTTTCCTGTTTTTTAACTTTAATTTTTGGAGACTTTTAAAAATAACTCTCAGCTTCATAGTTATGTCTTCAAAATACTCATTCAAAACAGTTGTTTACCTGTAACTGGCTTTTCTAAATTGGGCTGGTTTTCTGTAGTTTTTGTTGTTTCCTATTTTTAATTCTGTTTATAGTTCATTAGTTTTCTGCCCTCTTTTTAACTTGATTAATCTACTGATTACATGCAGTATATTCATTTAATACTGAGTACTTTTCTCCTTGAGCAACTGAGTTGGGGAAATCAATTTGGAGTAACTGCCTTATTGAAATGTAGAAGGCCACCATTGAAAACTTCATTCAGAGTGACCTGAACTTTTGAATTTGTGTTCGTATTAGATGCTTTCAGGATCAAATATTTCCAAAGAATGGAACGTGTTTTCTGGTAATATGTAAGATTTATTCTGTTGGTCAGTGCTAAGAAGCTGTATGTTCGCAACGGGGCTCTGTCTCCCTATAGTTGCTGTGGTTTTCAGTAAGCACTAAAGCTTTTCTTTGGATAATGTTCAAATCATGAAGATTTCCATCTGTGTCTTATTTCATCTTATTTCATCCCTGTCAAGGCAACTTGACCTACATAGAACCACAGTAGTTTGCTTGGGAAAAATGTTTGAGTTACGGTGTATGTGTGTACATATTAATCAAATATACAATCTCTTTTCAATTGTAATGGCATATATACGGTTATTAGTAACAAATTGACAGTTAGACTGTGTCCTTAAAATTGATCTTTGAGGTAAGATCTTTGCCAAGCATTACAATATCTGGTTATTAGTTTTATTTGAAGTTGGGGGGGTGTTGGTTTCTTTGTTTGTTTTTTAATGAATGGATAATTACTTGTCAAGAGCAGAAATTATCACTTGCTGACCTTGTTCTATATTGCAAGTTGTAATTTCACTTGGGGCTAGATTGACATAGTCATGTCTAAAAGTGGCTGGCTTTGTTTCACAGCTGCATTGCTACTTCAGTGAACTCAAAGTCTGAACAGTTGTGTCAGCCATTTACTGTGAGTATGGCCTGTTTCTGTTAAAGTCTTGGGAGTGTGATGTGGGTTGACCTTGGCTGGCTGCCAGACCCCCACCCAGCTGCTCTCTCACTCTCCCTGCTCAACTGGATGGAGGGAGAAAATAAAATGGAACAGCTCATGGGTCAAGATAAAAGACTGGGAGATCACTTGCCAATTACCATCACAGGCAAACAGACTTGATGCGAGGAAGATTAATTTAATATTGCCAATTAAATATTGAGTAGGATGGGGTGTCCATGGTCTGCAGCTTCCTTCTGGGCATCTCCACCTGCTCTGGCATGGTGTCCTCCACAGGCTGCAAAGAGGATATCTGCTCTGGTGTGGGGGGGCTGCCAGGGAATCTCTGCTTCGGCACCTGGAGCACCTCTTCCTCCTCCTCTCCTTCACTGGCCTTGGTGTCCATTTTGGGGACACATGTTGTGAGTGTTGGCTTATATAGTCCTATAGAACGAGTTGCATAGAACTAGTTAAATGGTTCAGTGTTTCCTGGGTGTGTTTGCACATACATCTCTTGCCATTGAAAATAGCTGGTGAAGGGTGAAATAACTATTAGTTTTCTTTACAGAATCATAGAATAGTCAAGGATGGCAGGGACCAACCTTGGTCATCTTGTCCAGCCATCTGACTCGAGCAAGTTGCCCAGGACCGTGTCTATGTGGCTTTTGAAAATCTCCAAAGGTGGAAGCTCCACAACCTCACTGGGCAACTTGGGCCAGTGCCTGGTCACCCTCACAGGGGATTCCTTCAGTCCTGGCACAAGTCTGCTGTTGGCTGTGATTGATCAAAGATTATCAAGAGTGGCCTTGCGAGAACATCAGCCAGCTCCCTCAGCACTCATGGGCGCATCCCATCAGGGCCCTTGGATTTATGTATGTCCAGTTGGCTTAAGTATTCCCTGACATGATCAAGGGTATGTCTTCCTTGCTGTAGACTTTCCCTTGGTGTCCTTGCCTGGGATGTCATAATGTGGTGATATTTAGTATGACGTTCCTCTCATTTTCTAATGTAAAAAGAGGCCAAGAGATTGGTTCAAGTAAGGTTCATTATTTGCCTCTCCATGGACGTAAAGCATTTTATACAGTAATTCAATGGGGTGTATTTATTTCAGTGGTGGTCATTGGTGTTGTCAGCAGTATCAGCTCCTGCTCTGAGTTAGCTTTCGTCTAGTATGTGAGAGAGTACAGCTGCAGTCAACTGTCTGCCTTGGAAGAGTCTTTTCTGTATGTCAATCTAATGTTGATCTACAAGTGAAGAATATGCTTTTAATGGAAATGTGATATTTAGGCCAAGGCACATGCACTAGGTAGGTGGATGGGCAGTTACCTCAGCCCCTGCAGTTCTTGTCAGCTGCATTTTTACACAGATAACTGAGTTGGTCCTTGCCTGCTCTTCGATTTCAAACATGAGCTTTTTTTTGTGTGTACTCAAGGAACGTCCTCTGAGCCCAATTAGAACAAATATTATTACAGTCAGGATTTTTGTCTTTGATTTAACATAGCTTCCTGAAGAGGGATGGTGGCACAGACTTTCTAAAGGAGCAAACTAGTTCTCATCTTAAAAGCAATTCTGGTATCTTGCATATCTGAATCTTCTGAGGCCATTTCCCTTGCTGTGCATGAGCTGTCAGGTGGGTTTTCATTTTCCTCGCTGTTAATCTTTGAGGTGTCTGTAGCAGATCTTAAATATACACAGTTACAACTTTCAATAAACTATACCCTAGTTATTCCCTTCTTTCAAGGGAGGATTAGGGAAAATTTAGATTGTTTCAGTTTAATCACACGATATAAGATAGGATTAGGCCTGGCATGTCCAATTTTGTGACTCTCATTAACGCATTTGCAAGCCACAACTTTCTTTTAGAAGTGAAGCCTGTCATATATCCATATTTAGAAAAATAACTTATTGATTGGTAGTATAATGAAACTTCCAACAGTTTTATGTAAAATACAAAGCAGTGATGCTGCACTGTGGACATGCAGAATGGTACACCTAGTAGGAGCATACTGTGATGACACTTAGGATTTGATACAAACGAAAAATGAATGTCAAAGTCGGTTTTTCTTCTGTAAGTTCTTGTGAGCTGTGTCAAACTGTCCTTTCTCTAATTTTGCTAAAATCTTAATGCATATCTATCTAATATTTCTTGAGGTTTGTTTTAAGGACCAAGTACAGCAGCTGCATGGGAGGTACCCTATGGTTCTGGGCCTCCGTTGAGTGCTGTGTTGATACGGCAGCGTCAGCTCTCAAATACAAATGCTGAAACTTCCTAGGGGTGAGCTATTTGGGTGTTAGTGCGGTGCGTGCTGCGTCAAGGAAGCAGGATGCTTCAGGCATCCCCCTTCTTTTCATCATTGGGAGCTGGTGAGAGCGTCTTCTGGGGAGTTGTGTCCCTGCTGAGGCAGGGGAGGAGTTCATCAGTACTGCTTCTCTAAATCAAAACCAAAATATAATTTACTTGACTAGATCCGCTAGCTCGTGTTACATGTTTAGTTAGCTCATTGTTTTGCTTTCTGAGCAGTCTGTAATTCCTAATAATCTTTAGGAGCAGTAGCGTTATATTGGTTGTTTATAGTTTTGTTAGAGCTGTTTGCTTTTTGTTGGTGAAACTGAAGCTGATTGTTACAGGGAGTATTTTGATTTTATTTAAACTGGTATTAAGAGCAAGAGTTGCATATGTTACCAATAGGTACGGGTTTAGATTATAACTCGGTGGGGGTTTTGGTGTTGTATATAAAGGACATCTAATACATCAGAGGGATCTTTTAATAGATTTATATGCAGATAAGCAAAAAGGTGCTTTGTTTAAAGGCCTGTTAAAGTCCTGCTTCTCTTAGTAGGCTCTGTCTTTCCAATTTACTTTAAAGAAAATGTTTTCACTGGTTGTGTTTACTTTTTGTTTTCTGCACACTGCCAAAGCAAGTTCCACTTAAATGAGAAATCTTCATCAAAAACAATTTTCTACATGTTTCATACTCTGTCAAGGAGTTATACCTTTGTGTTCTTTGTGCCTACGTAGGTGTATTATGCATAGAACAAAGAAATACGTGAGTAACAAAACATGATGCAGTGGCAATGGGTTCTGTTTTCTTTTTATATCTGTGTTTTTCTTGTTTATATATGAAACCTTCTTGGGGAAAACATTACAGCTCTAGTTACTGCTTTTGTGATTGTTTTGCGAAGATCACTGCTGTAACTCTCATTTCACTATCCATGGTACAAATCCTTTATTTTAATTGACTAAATCAAGCATGTCTGTCGTCTTGTAATAAATTTGGCCACTTTGAGTTCATCTTTAAATAAAAATAAACCTTCCACCATAATCTGTATTTGCTCACCTGTTGGGCCAAGGTGGAAAAACAACTGGCAGTGTAAGGTGCTTATTTCACTGCGAAATCTGTCCTAGCTGAGCTAATTTAGGGAGTGTGTCTTGCCTTGCTTAGCTTGCTTACCAGGTGTTCTGCAAGGCATTCTCTTGTCCTAATTAAATATTAAATGTTCCTTGATCAAAATTTACCTTTTATATTCCTGTGTAAAAGCTAGACAGGAGCTACTGGAAGACAAAGAAATAACACACTCCATCTGCAAAACATCCAGTGAGGAGATCTGCCAGTTCTAGAGCACTGTGAAACTGTAGATCACTTCAGCATGAAAACAAAGTCACATATTCTAATCGTTCTTACATGCCCCTCTCTCTCAGACTTTTCACGGTTACAGGAGAGAGATTGTAGCCAGTGTTACATTTCGTCATTTTTCTGTTCAGTTGAGAGTTGCTTATCTGGAAGAGGAACCCACTTAATTTGGGAGAGTGGCTCTTTTATTTATCTAATAGAGAGTAGAGTTTGAGGCTGGGAATATCTATGGCAGGTAATATGTGGCATAAGCAGGCTGGGGTCTTTTCGTAACTCACTTTGCTATAATAAAAGCTAGAGGCCATCTTAAAATGCAGCGATTGTGGAAAGGTCCTCTTCTAAGAGGTAAATTTCTGACTCAAGAAAACAAGGTATGCACGTGTCACAGAGACCTTTTTGAGATTTGGAAGCAGTGTGAACTCAGTATGCTCCTTGAAGTGGAAGTGTTGTTAAAGTTACTGCAGGATGCTGGAGTGGAATGAGGAATTTAAAAGAATCAGTATTTGGTTCTTAAGCATTTGGCTGACCTTTGGTGCAGTTCAGTCAACTCTCATGCCAGCAAAGCAGGAAAGAAATGGTGGCAGTCAATGACTGAGGGATAACCCTATTTTAGGACAAAGCAGGAAATTTTGCTGTAAGCATTGAGTGAAAAGCTCTGTTGTCATTCCTTTAGTAGAGCTGCAGAATGTATCTGATAATTGAACGTGCACATATAAAATTAAGGGCATGGAAGGAGGTTAATGTGTATTGCTTTTTTGGTGTCTCCATGAGGAGCAGTTGGACAGAGCAAGACTAACATTTTTACATGATGGAAAGTTGGGATTTACTTCAGAATTCTTGTCTGAAACGCAGAAATGACAGGCAGCAATCTTGGGAAGTGCCTAATTTTTTGCTCTCTAACAGGGTGATATGAACTACTCCAAGCTTAACAAATATCAGTAAATACTATTGTGTGCACTGACATTCCTTTTAAAGATATGTATCAGAGTTATGAGAGGTTTTGTTTTCTACAAAAAAAATGATTGTGTGTTTCAGGGGTCCATGTTTTCAAGCATTAATTGCATGTGGGTCTTGCGGTACGGTCTTACGTGTAGACCTTAGTCTTCAGAGATATGCATGAACTGTAGGGAAGATCTACTGAGCATCTTTCTTCTTGCAGTTTTTCAAATGTGAAGGTATTAATACAAGTGTCTAGGTACATGCTGTTTGTAAAAACATAATACTGTATCTATTTTAGAAGCGGTAATGTAGTCCTGTCTCTTTCTGATTTTAATTTTTATAGTTAATTCCCGTGTATTACGTAAAGCAAATTTGTCCAGGCAGGAGGTGTTTTGTTCAAAACTCTAATTAAAGGGATGCATAGAAGACTTAGGAAAAATAGGATGTGGTTAAGGGGAAGAGATTTGTGTAGCTGGAGGCAGAGTCACCTGTTGAGAACAGAGATGTGCTGCTGCTTTTTTTCTTTTTGCTTTTTTTCCCCTCCTTTTCTTGAAGAGTATCTCGAAGAGATTGGTGGTGGTGGTGATTCCAGAAGTATGTGCACTTGTTGGTCCCCTCCCCCAGCATTACGACATCAGAAAAGATGTTTGTCATGAAGATAATGCACAGGAATAAACAACATCTGAAAAAAGAAAGTTGTGTTAGCATTCTGCTATTGATGCTGCTTCTGTGGAAGCTGCCTAGGACTACCCAGTCCATAGTACGCTTGAAGTGGGACTGGTGCCAAGTAAGGGCCAGATTCACATGGGTGCATGAAGAACTGCATGAATCAATTAAAATACTTTGCTTGGCCTGTAACAACTGTCTATTATTTATGTGTGTATGCTCTGTGATATTACCACCTTCAGGAATTGATGCTATAAAGTAAGGAGCTGGTGCTTCAGAGTACTTTCCCTCCTTTTTACCTCTAGTGTTGGTGATGATAGAATTGTAGCTCTGTTTTGGCAACATATCACTGTAGAAAATTAGAGAAACTCTTCAGTTGGAGTTGTACATATAGGAAATAAAACACAATTATCTCCTGATTCAAAATGTTTTCTAATTGACTTTAGTATTCATAATTACTTACATTCCATCACACTAGTAGTATATTTTTTGTGTGTAATATCAATGTATCATTTCCTGATTATTTTCAGCCATATTCTAATGTGGTAAATGTTCATCAGCTGTAAGCTGGTGTCTCTTACAGCTTGTCCTATATGTACCTGTTTAACAGTTACTGACTTAAATGGCTTATGCACAGACTTCAATATGGATGCGGGGTAAAAGTTGCTGAAAGTGTTCTGGGAAACAGTGGTAAATTTCTGTGTGTGTATTCTTGATCTCTTTCGCAGAAATTGTGGGTGGAGAAAGAGTTCTGCGGAAGAGATGGGAGTAAGTAGCTTGGAATGTCTGTTAATAAGAACAGGACTTCAGAATATGGTGTTGTGATTGCTTGAGCTACTCGCTTTCGTTCTTTCTGTTGCTGTAGAAATGAGATTCTTGGAAGATTATGGAGTCTTAGTCTAATAGTCTTAGAAGCTTAGGCATATGAGGAAACCATTACATGTATCCGCAAAAATGAAGTCAAGATTGTTCTTCTACATACCGACCTTAATTTTTTTAGTACTTGAATTTTTGACCTTAAGAAAGAATGTGTGCTGTGCGCGCATCATTATTTGCAATCCCTTTCTTAACCTATGCCGATATCCTAACCCTGTGCCTGTCTACAGTCATATAAAAATAATGTGACTGCTTATTGTTGTGGTGTTTGTTTTTTTTTTTTTTCCTCTTGGAACCCACACTTCATCCAGCTCAAGCTCTAAGAAACATGCAGAACTGTCATTTGGCATTTTTCCTCCTCCCTGCTGCCCCCCCCCCACCCTATTGATACTTTCATCTGACCTAAATTGGTTGTGTTTCCCTGGGGATTCCAAGAGATTCTAGTTGGAAAAAACTGAGACAGTCAGCTACTAAATCAAGACTTCTGAAGTGATGGATTTATTGTGTTTATTTATTATTACATCCTCTGAGGGGACGAATGTAATTTACTAGACGTGCCAGATACAGTCTGTTCTTCCTCTTCCCAAACCAGAAAGGAGATTGTGGGAAAAGTGTTTTGGATAGTTCGGAGTTGGTTTTGTATCCATTTTCACTTTCATCCTTTGTAACTATATTTGCACCTTTGCAGACAAGAGATTAGCACTTCACTTCTAAACAAGCTTTTATATTTGTCTTCAGGCTGAGCTATTTAGGTTTGGGGGGTTTGTTTTTGTTCTTTTTTTAATTATTCACTTGTGAATGAATTGGAGATGGTAAACACTTTTGCATCTTTTACACTGGCTTTAGAGAAAGTTTCACTGTTCATATTGCTGTGAGCCTTTTGGCTTTTGGGCTTCCTGACAAGAGCTAACGAGCTTGTTACATCAGTCTCTGAAAGTGGAGTTGGAGGCAATGGAGTGGGTACAATTTTCTGCTTTTGTTGAGCTACTATCTTGAGTGGCTATTTGTCTCTGTATCTATGCATCCACATAGATGAGTGCTGTTAGTGTCCTTTAGGGACCTAATATCTGTCTCAACAGACAGTCAACAAAAAAACCCCTAGTTATGGCTTTCTACATTGCTGCAGTTAGAAGGAACTTAAATTTGAGTTGTGTATATGGCTTTTATCATAACGACAATTCTCCAGCTCTTTTCTATTTCTATTCTCTATCTTTTATTTTCCCTAAAGTGTGCATAAAATTATATGTGTGAAGCAACAGAGACTATGATGGAGAGCAATACGCTTTGTACTTTAGGTCAATGGCTTCGAAATCAGGTGTGAGTACAGAAAGTTTGGTATGAAAAGCAGTCTATGAATGTGAAGTATCTGAAGCATTTTGCACTTGTATTTGAAAGGGAACCACAAAGTGTGCTTTTTTGGAGAGGAAAAAAAAAAAGTGCAAAATTTAGTCTGCAAGATTTGTCACGTTGAATGACAAGTAACTGTGAAAGTAGTTGGTTCTTAATCTGTCATCTCATGATTGGAGTTTTCAACCTAATTGTGGAAAAAAGCCCAGCTTCTTCGTAAGGTTTTGATTGATGTTAGAATTGAAACAATGACATTCATTAAGCAACCAGTTTACAGCAGCTCTTCTAGATGCTCCAAATCAGAGGAATGCTGACTGTGTGTTGGGCATCCCTGTGTGCTGGGAGGAAGCTGACATCAGCCGCCCGCATAGGAGGCGGTGTTGATTTCCTTAGAAAGAGATGGATATTTTTGCATTGGCGGGCTGCAGTCTGTACAGAACAGTGCACATTTCAATCAGCCCCTTGTACTCGATGCTGAGTGACAGTGGTTCATATGGAGGTCAAGTTGCTGCCCGTGCAGTTCAGCATGGTATGCCGTGTTCTTTTCCCACAGGTGCGGGGTATGAACTGACTGTCTCGGCTATGATGTTAAAGAGCTTGTGTGATGAATCAATCCTACAAACTATTTTATTCTTTGGAATAGGTTTTCTGATGAAGTCTTTAGACTTCTAAGTATCATAGAAGTTATTGAAAGCACTGTAGCATTACTTTTGCAAAATTTGATGTATTGATACATTGAAAATCACCTTTGGGTTGTGGTTTGTTTGGTTTTTTTGTTGGTTTGTGTGTTTTTTGCTTTGTTTTGCCTCTTTTATCTAACAGTGATGGAGAAGGCGAAGTTAGGATCAGATTGGAATAGAAACTGTCAAAGATTACCCAGTAGTCTTATCTTTAAGGGAAAAATAAAATTAATTTCAAGATTCTGACTTGCCCCTTTCAGCCAGACCCAATAGATAAAATGATTAAATCTGTCTTTTCCGGGGAAGTATTTACTTGTTTGTACTGCTTAGGCAGAGCATTAGCTGGGGAAATGATCACTAAAGGGAACTTGAATGCCTAGAGAATTCAAAACTGGAGTGTCTGCATCATTGCTCTCTAATTTGTATTTTATTTGTGTTAAAGCAGTGAAACTGACTTCATAATAACCCTATCATAGTTAAGCCACACACACAGACAGCAGTTTCCTCCCCCACATGCCCTTAAGAGTTAAAAAACCCAAACTTTTTGGAACTAAAAAGCAATGTGACTTGGAGGTTTCTTTTGTTGTTTTTCCCCACCATCCCCTATGCTTCCCTTTGTTGCGTGTAATTCTGATTGGGTCGTTAGGCATGTGGTTATTCTTTAGTTTTGAAAAACCAAATAAACCCCAGCTGAGCTATTTGTATACAAAATGAAGTGATAATACTACAGTTTTCTGCAAAGCTTATCCCTAACTTGTTCAGCTATCCATTGGCTATATCATGTCACCGCTGGTAATATTTACTTGAGCTTTCTCCTTCATAAGTGATACACTGGCAGATAGTCATTGAAGTTGAGAGACATGTTGCTAGGATAAATACCTCATACTGCAGCACATTAGTTTATATTGTACCTGAGCCTTAGTATTAGTACTTTAGGTTCTGTTGTGACCAGTCTTTGACCCTCTGCAGAAGAACACTCTATACTTAAAACTATGCTGTGACTTGAGGAAGAGAACATCTCAATGTGGTGGTATCAATGAGCGCAAATAGAGAAAACAAAATACAAATGCTTATGAAATTGCTACCTGACAATGTTACTTCTTGACCTGTGACTCCTGGCAGATCTTGCAGATGTCAGAAAATTCCAGTAATGGATTCAGGCTATGACACTTGTCATTTAAAAAGTCACATCACAATTAATAGATTCAGGATTCAGTGCTTTTTTTTTTTCTGCGTAGTGTCATGCTCGTTGCCTCTGTGACAACCTTCATTTCCTTCTGAGCAAATGGAAGCCCAGTAGCACGAGCCTCAGGAAGTTGTTAAAGCAATTAAAGGCTTCTCTCTCTCAGCACATTGCATGGTTACCATAGTATCCTCTGCCTCCAAGTCTTTACTGATGATGTCAGTATGCATACAGGGGCTATTCACAGCATCTACATGAAGATGATTCAGCCCTTACTAAAGATCATAAGCATCTCTCCATATGTTCTATTATCTAGTGTCATTTCAGGAATTCATGAGACTGGAAGGTAAGTGGCTTTTGCTTTTCATTTAATAATTTTTATGTATCCTTACGCTGTAGAGGTGTCAGGGTTGCTTTTTTTTATCCTTTGTTGCATTGTTCATTAAATACATAAAGTGTGTTCTAGCTGAACCAGTTGCATAGCTTGTGTAATTTAAACTTGGCAAAGTCTAGCTAATCTTCAACAATATGAAAAAAAAAAAGCAGACTAAAATTTTATGAAGTTAAAAACTGATTTATTAAGTAATTAGAGGTTTTTTACCAATTAAAAATCCCAGAGCTTTTTTTAATCATGAGAACACGAATTATGTAATGAGAGCATTACCTAAGAGAAAAATGTTCGAGCTTTTTTTATTAAAACAAGAACAACAAAAATTAGCCCCCAACTCACATTACCTTTTCTTTTTTTCTTGTTTTCTTTATGCGGATAGTAGAACAGTGGAGGAACATACTGTCATGCAACTATTCTGCATACAATTTTGTTTGTATAAGGAAATGTGAATTCTTATTGAAATCTACTGTTACTCTTTTGGAAAGCAGAGGTTCTGTTTATCTTGAACAGTAGAAAACCACAGTAAAACACTGAAGGAACTGATTTTTTGAGAAACTCAGAGGATTCCTGCACATTTTGGCATTGCAAGCTAAGCTTTTTTATAAGACTGAGATGCTAAGCTGCTAAATGTTTGGTTTCATAGTTGGAATTTTTTTCCTTCTCACAGTCCAATTTCTGCATTGCTTTAGGTTACTGTGGTTGCAAGTGGCCGTGCCCAGTACGTAAAGTGTCTGATTCTGTCTTTTACAAAAAAAACCCATACACATCCCCCCAGACAAAACAAAAAACCCCAACCCTGCAGGAGCTAAGCTGCAGAACGATACTAAATGTCCTTTTAAAATTCTTCTTTTAATGCCTTATAACTTCATTTTGGGTTTATTATATTTTGATTTCTCCACCCTGAAAACTCTGTGGGGTTTTGCTTATAAAACAATCTATGTATTTAATACTTAAAAGTAGAAGAATTTGGGGATAGGGGTGGATGGTGGAGAAAGAACTCGTACTGTAAATGGAAACAAATTTGTAAAAAGGGAGTTGGGTGTTGCAGGAAATTCTACATTAAGACAGTATGCTTTGCACAAGCTCACCAATTTACCCCTCGTCCCCTCCTGCCCCCTATTAAGTATACAGTATGCAAATGATTTTTCTTTACCTCTGCCTGTTTTGTTTTATGTTTTCTAACCATAATGTCCATTTGTTTATTTAGACACTAAGGCTTTTGGGGGAATGGGGTCCACTATTGACATTCCTTAAGCAAAGTGCTTGGTATGCACTGACTAATAAGACACTTAGCTAGTCTAATGCTACACACAAGATGAGAAGTGGAAATACTATTAATCACAATAGACATGGTGCATTAGAAGAATGAAGAAGACAGTCTGGTATGGTTTCCTGGATAAAGATCCACTGATAACTTCCCCTCCTGAAAGCTCTGGAAAAAGAGCTGATACTGAGGATTTTTTCTGTTTAATTTTGTTTGAGCAGTACCATATTATGTGAATAAGGAAGCATACTTCAAGTTTTGTATGTATGTTGGTTGCCTCGTGTATCTTCTCATGAAGTTGAGAAGGCTTAAATGCAAACAAGATTATGATCCCAAATACTAGGAATACTATTTTAAGCCATAAACTGTTTTAGGAGGCAGGTGGAGATTTCAGTTAGGAAAAAAAGAAGCATATCTGGAGTACATGTAAGTGGAACAGACAGTATACAGTTGTATGGTTTTCATGTATTTGTAAATTGTTTTTATTAAACAATTTTCTATGTACTTTTTGGCATGTTTTTTCAATGGGCCAAAGTTAACCTATACATACAGAGTTAATTTCCAAGCTGAGTTATCATATATATGAAAGAACAAGCCAAATACTTTGAAAAAAGGAGAGTCTTACTCTTCAAAACAAACTCATATACTAAATTTATCATAAATCAGTGTAATTGTCGCTTTCAAGGTAAAAATTACTAGATGTTTTATCATAGAAAGTGTAACCTGTTTGTCTTTCTTGAATTAGCACTTTAAATGTTAAGAAAAAAGCCAAACAAACTTCACATACAAACATAAGTACTTCATCTTTGCCAGTATAGTTACTCACTACATTGAATACCTGCTGTATGTGAATGTAAATGGACACTGTTCTAGCCACAGGTCAAAGTTGAATATAACAGCGTTTTGGAAAGTTGTTAAAATGAGTTATTTATTCAAAATATCTTACTCAGATATAAATGGAATTTATAATTCTACCCTATTGAATCTAGATAGTGGTAGTTACTGTTGTAGCATATTTAACCCCTGCAATGCAATTAGCAGTTTCCAGGGGGTTGGGTTTTTGGTCATTGCTATCAGCAATGACATTTTAATAATCTTTAGGATTGTACTTCTTGTCCCAGAAGACACCATTGTATTCAATCCCAGTTTTGTGATTGTATTTTCTCTCAAGCATGTGCATTTGATTTTAACTATGGTCCCAATAAAAAACAGCATACTACAAATTATTCTAAAGTTGTTAAAAATGACAGTTAGTTATTGATTGTTACTTCCTAAATTTGCTTTTAAACTGCTTTGATTGTGTTATTCTGTGGATGCAAGCAATTGTTACATGGTTATCACTGAAGGGAAACAAAGATGTTTTTTTATTGGGAAGGGAGGGAAGTCATTTTGGCCATCGGAGAGACTTCGTTGAAGAATACTATCATAAAAGCTAATGATCTGACCCACAGATCACATTGACAGTTTGCTCATGACTTCTGTACACAGATGGAGATTAAGTTTCAGTTCTAGTTCAGTTTTATTTCTGCATAATTATATCCTGAGCAGTTCTTTAAGTGACTTGAAAAAAGCGAGGAAGAGTAAGCTGTGTTCAGCTACTGGCAGACACGTGGCAGTTCCTATATGGGACGAAGCCTGATATTTTATTTTTAAAATATTTTTCTTCTCTTCAGGAGTTCTTCCTGCTTTGTATCCTGGCATAGGAGGAAGAATAAAATTCTGTACCCAGGGAAAACCACTTAGTATTGGTTTTGGGGAGCAGTTGTAAGAAATTTGTTTACTTTGGCACATTAGACACAACCATCCAGTAAGTAAGACATGTAGCAAAGGAAAAGTGATTGTCCAAGGCACAACTTATTTTAATGACTCTTTCTGCATAATGACATAGCAGTAGTTTGGGGTTGGGGTCTTCTGTTTTTTTCTTTATTTATAGGGGTTTTCTTCTCCCACCAGGGCTTTTGACTTGGTGTTCAGATTTTGTGTTCAAACATTTCATTACAGAAACAAGACTTCTGTTTGTTCTTCTGCTATAATCCTGTTAGGCCCTTTATAGGGGGCATGTTTGGGTGTACTCTATTTGTATTACAATACTTGTAGAGGTACTTAAGATCTTCTATTACAGTGGTGTCATTAATCATTTGCATGTTTTCTCCATTCTGAGCAGAAAACAAGCAGGATTGGAGGAGGACTGGGGGAAAGGATAAAAACTACTTTAAAAAAAGAAACATGCTTTCTTCAAGTCTGTAATGCTGGCCACACAGAAGGACATTACAGAATTAGAGGGAGTTTTGACAGGACATTGAGAATAAAGAGATGGAGATAATTACCTTAAAAATGGACTAAAGGAGAAGTTATTGAAAATAAAGGCTTGAATAGGGTAAATTGGGAGCCTATTATATAACAAGAGAACAAGATTATGTAAGCTAATGCTAATAAATTTTGATGCCGTTAAGTCAATTCAGGGTCTGCTACTGATGGAGAAAGTGGTCTTGCTCTTGCTTTCCTCAGCCTCGTTCTCCTGGTGCTCTGCTCCCTACAGCAGTCTCAGGGTAAGTTCATCAAGCTGGCCAATGCAACAGAAACCTAATCTCTTAACGAAACAAATGACTTTTCCACTAAATTAGTGAGATGAACCTACTCCACTTGAATCTATGGACTTGTGAAGTCTGTCACAGTGGAGAAGATGGGATGAACTGCCTCACAAAGCATGAGCTTGTGAGCACACCCCACTTTATTAGTTTAGCCATAAAGTAGAACCATACCCTAAAATTGTGGTGGAGTTTTATGGTTTTTTAAAATCTCTCTGTTCAAACGCAACTCTGAAATAGAAGGGATGGTTGGCACGGGAGATTTTAGTTAATTGATTTGGTTGATTTAAATGGACAGTTTCTGAATATCTTCCCTAAAATTTAGGAAAGTTACTATTCAGGTAGAAATCTTAGAGAAATTTTTGACCTTGTTTGAACAAGGGAATTCAGTTCAAGGTCTGACATAAGGAGTGTGCAGTTTCCAAATGATGACACCACACACCCCTCCCTCTGCCCTCCTCTCCTCTCTTTCAAGCAAGGGTGGGGTAGAAGTCACTGCAGCAAGATTAACGTTATTATTTCTTTGATTAAAATCTGAAGTGTTAGGTTATGTGATAAAAGCTGGTCTGCACACCCATGAAGGAGCAGAGAGACAAGGATAGGTGGGGGAACCTGAATAGGGGCCTACAAGAAAGCTGGGCAGGGGCTGTTTGCAAGGGCATGTAGCAATAGGACGGGGGACAGTGGTTTTAAACTACAGCACGGTAGGTTTAGGTTAGACATTAGGAAGAAGTTCTTTACCATGAGGGTGGTGAGACACTCGAACGGGTTGCCCAGCCCAGTGGTGGAGGCCCCATGCCTAGAGACATTCAAGGCCAGGCTTGATGAGGCTCTGAGCAATCTGATTGAGTTGAAGATGTCCCTGCTCACTGCAGGGGGGTTGGACTAGATGACCTTTAAAGGTCCCCTCCAACCCAACACATTCTATGAATAACATCCTCCCCTGGCTGTGCCAGGCCCTTCACGGAGCCATCAGCACATCAAACTCCTGTTCTCTGCAAACCCAGAAGAGCACAAGAGCACAAAGGTGGGCAGTGGGCGGTACCCCAAATTAGGGACTCAAAGGAGGGGTGTCTGGGGACCTTCCCAGGGCTGTCCCGGCAGAGTCTCAGCTCCAGTGTCCAGCCATGGACCCCTTTTGAACTGAGGGGAGTTGCTCCCCAGGTACATGGGACACGTTATGGGATGCAAGCATTTCGGGTTTGCACAAGGCTAATTACGGGATGTGCAGGGGAGGAACTAAAGGCAGGGAAAGGGGTGGAGCGAGGTGATTTGAGGATGAACAAGGGTGGGAAAGTAGAGGGATGAGGGGTTAAAAAAGGGACAGTCACATGCAAATAGTGTGCTGGTCAGTATGCTTGTCGGGCCATGCCCTGCGCCTGGTCAGCGCAGTCTCTCCTGTCTACTTGTTAATTTCCTTTCTAACTTTCCCCGGTGAGGGCTCTGTTCTGTGTGCACGTGTGTGCATGGGGTCCGACTGCAGCTGCTGGGGTAACAGCATGGGTTGGAGGGACCAGGTGTCAATGGTGCAGCGACTGGAGAGGCCAGAGTGAGTGGATGTAAGCGCTGCTAGCTGGAGTGGGACCTATGGTCATGGGGGCCTATGTGTCCCTGGCACCATCAGCTGCAACAAGTGTGGGTGTGTGAGTGGGGTATGGTGGCTAATGAAGGTAAAGCCAGATTAGCTGGTGAGTAGGTGAAACGGACTGCGAGCCGAATGTGTATGTCTCTAAGGTCAAGCCCATGGGAGGAGCTGGCTAGTGAGGGGACCAGGGAGGTGCCAGCGAGCCGCCATAGTGCAGGTCTAGGGGTCTCTAGGGGTGAGACCGTAGAGGGTTGGCTGCTGGAGGACCAGGGGGGGGTCTCAGCTAGCTCTGTGTGTCCATGTGTGCATGAGTGAGACTGTGCCAGCAAGAGAAGCGCGCCTGTGGCCACGGGGGCTCCGATGTCCAGGTGCCAGCAACTGGGGAGACTGGGATCAAGGGACCAGCTACTGGGCAGACCAAGTGTCTGAGGCCAGCAACTGGAGGGACCCACACTGCATATAGGGAATCGTTTTGTCAGTGGACCTCCATCCTGCCCAGCCAGAGGGGAGCAGGATGAGGGTGCTGGTGCTCTTTGTGTCGGTCTGTGTGGCTGGCCATGTGTATAATTACATGTGTGATATATATGTGTGCTTTGTGCGCATGCACTTAGTGGGAATACGCGCTTAACCTCACTATGGTTGGATGTGGGGACGTGGGGCTGCAGCCTCCTTGCCTTTCTCAGCCTGCACGATCTGGCCAGATTTTCCTCCAAAGCAAAGTTTTAAGCTATTTTGCATAGTTACATCTTTAAAGCATGGAGCTTCTGCCTTTTTTCCACATAGGTTAGTTGTAATGGAGGAAACGCATAGTCTTTCAGAATCAATCAGTGATGTTTACTCAATTGCCTCCTGTCTCTTATGACATTGTTTGTACATCTGTATGTGGAATGGGGAGATGAAGGCCATGCGGCTTGCATTTTAGTCAGTAGGAGAAAAATTGTGCCCTAATCTTGCTAGGATTTGCTGACAGGATGTATGTAATATTTTTAGTCTTGTCAAAATAAATGAAATTACTGAGAAATAAGCACTCACGTAATTCTGTAAGATTGGATCATTTAATCAGGAGGGCTACAAATGTACAAAAATCCATATGCAACAGTTGTCTATCTTTTTTTTTTTTTTTTTTTTTGCTTTTTCCAAAAATCTGTCTTCTGCTGTGCCCCTGAGATGCAGAATTTCCATTCGGTAGCTGTATGAAAATGAAGAACAATCTGCATAAAATTCTTTTAACTGGCTTTCTTTTAAGTGCCTTTCTTTTCTTTGGAACCATGTTGTATGTGCTTGTCTGAATGCATGTAACAAAATAATAATAAAAAGGCAGAACTTGTAGTTAGAACTGGTATTCTTCTGAACGGATTCCTAAAGTTCTGGGGGTTTTATAAATATTGCCAGTCCATATTGGCTGGTAACCTGTTTTCATTCCACTAATTCAATTCCATTGATTTCCAAGATTCTCCTGTTCTAAAAATACTGCTTTCTGGTCTTGGGATTATTGTGATATCCCGTAAATATGATTATTTTGCAATGGCAGGTGGCTTAGGTGACTGTTCTTTAGGAGGAAAAAACTATAAAGACAAATAAACAAAAAAACCAATAGTGCACTTAAGAAAACATTTTAGCATTCTGTAGAGCTTGTGTTATCCTGACCTGGCTGTTCTGTGTCTGCTGTGTTTGCCTACAACACATAATTCTGGAGACTTTTTTAAAAAGCAAAAGAATCACTTGACAGTATTTAGCTTGTTCTTCATGAGAGGGAAGTAGGACTTCACTGATTTTTTTTTTTTTTTTTTTGAGGGTTTCATTTTGGGCTGGTATAGTCTTTTTCTATGTTTTGGTTCTTGACCCCCCCCTTCTTCCATACCCCCTGAGTTGCAGGATTGTTGGGTTTGGGTTGTTTCCTGAGTATAAGTCAAAACTACAAAGCCACACAATTATTTTGCCTTCTTGCTCTCAATCTTTTGGCTATTTAACCTCAGAATATAAACACCGCTGTGCATCTAGCAGAGGCATTAATTTATGATTCAATTAAGTACCGCTGTTCCTGCAGTTCCATCGTGTATTACCTCAGAAAGGTTGTAGGTGAGGGTTTTTTCTTTTCTTTTCTTTTTTTCTTTTTCTTTCTTTTTTTTTTTTTTTTAAACAGGGCTATTATTTTCAATGCACTAGAATTAATATCAAGGTAAAAGGATTGTAGAATTAACATCAAGGTAAAAGGATTGTAGATGGAGGCGCTGCAAGAATTTTGGCTGAAAATAAATTATGTTGACTTCAGTGAAAGCTGCACAGTTTATACTGGGAAGGAATTTCGTTTTCAGTTTTCTGAATGTAAATATGTAGGTGATTTACAATGGAAGAGAGTGGGAGTCAGAAGGGATCTTTGAGTCCAGAACTGAAACAGACTGTCTGGGTCTCTACAGGAGTGCAACAGTCTTGCACCTCTCTGCAGGATTTCCTTGTCTGACTTCCATTAGTTATTAAGCAACTCCAGTAGCTTTTTTATTTTTTTTAAATATATATATTTATTTATTTATTAAATTGAGCTGTAGAATTAGGCTGACAAATCTTTTTACTTAACGGTATATAAGGAATTTCTTACCAACTATTTGTGTCCTTACAACACACCTGAAAGAAGCGTTAGTGCATGAGGAGCACAGTGGGTCAGTCACTTTTGTTCCATAAATGCATCAGCCGCAGTGGAATACTGCTGATGAGGTACTGAAGAAGGATTGGATTGCTACCATGAAAACAGTACTGTTGCAGTCACTGCACTACTTGTAGTTTTTTGGGTTTTTTTTCTTTAATTAAAAATTTAACATAACTTGAAGGCCTCGAGGGCTTTTGTAAAGACATCCATGAAAAGAGGGTTGAAGTTTATTCTTTCAGAAATCCCCTTAGGGAAGTGACACGTGGAAGTGAAGGGCAGGAAAGGAGGAAGTTCTCCAGAAACGTAGTGTAGAACTCAGTGTTGTAGTGACTTGGTGTTTAAAGTGGGCTTTGTAGTCAAATCAGAAGGAAAGTGACAGTACAAAGGTTCCTTGAGGTTCCCCTAGAGTACCCTAACCTAGATCTGAAGAGCTGTGAAGTACTCCATTTAGTAGTACGTTATCACTCCCTTTCCTGCTTGGAAGGACCCTACCTGGAAACAGGGATGCCTCAGGGGTTCCTTGGCTGTCAGCTCTTGAGACTGACCTCACTGCCACCTCGGGGTAGTTGCTGCTATAGACCTTGTGGATGTGGGAACTCCTTAGTGAATGACCAGAGCCGGGTGGGGTCCTTTTTTATGCCTTTCCTCCCCCCGCATCTGAAGTTACTAAATAACCCTGAAACAAAACTGCCAATAACAGTAGCTGCCCCCTCTTCTAAATTGATGACTTTCTTAAGGAGCACTGGGCTCCTTAGAAGAAGAAGTAGAAGGCTGATTCGATTCCCTCCTCTGTCTGAGGGTCATCTGCCATCCTCAAAGTTTCCTCAAAGAAAAACAGGGGAACCCGAACAGCTGATCATGCTGTCGGTTCTATAACAGACACAAAGGGAGAAAGACACATAGTCCCTAACTTGTGAATTCAGGAAATCTCAGAAAGAAGACTGGTTTCACATGTGTTTGCGTCAAATAGAAAATTATGTATCCAGGGAGATGAGAGATGTCAGGTCACCATACTTGGGGCAGTAAAAGAATTTAAACACCAGTTCTTTCAAGAAAAAGAATTCTTTCATCCCAAGACAGTGATACTTGGCAATTTCTTTTGTTTGTGAAAAATTCGAGTTTGATGTGACACAAAACTGTCTTTCTTTTCTCAAGTCATCAGCCAAAATAAAATGGAATGTTAAAGCAATTCTGGTTGTCAGATCTAATAAGGCTTTATAAATCTATACTCTTTTAAGGAATTAAGTATGCAATGTGCATTTTGCTTTACTTGGTGGTTACAGTAGCTCACCAGTAATAGAAGTTACCATGTAAAAAACTCACCAGTAATAGAAGTTACCTTGTAAAAATTATGAATAGTAAGTTGTTGTATTTCTGTTCGTCTGTAATTCAAATGTGATCCTGTAATAGGAAAATGCTGTACCTGTCACTTGGTACCAGTATAAACTTTTAGAAGTGTCCCATGTAACTGTGACGTATACCAGCTCTGGTGAGTATTGAGGGCAGCATGATTTACAAGAACCGGTGTGATGATTTGTTGTGAACAGTGCTCTGGTATGGGTGGGCTTGATTTTAGCTGTTGGCTTGGACCAAAGATGCCTTGCATGAACGTTTATTTCAGTTCCCAGTCTGTGTAGTGAATTAGCTACTTCTTACATCATGGAAGCACTAGAAGTAGAATTTAGTAGCACTTGTGAATTAGTCTCTTAGATGTACCTGTTGAGATATCCACATACATATAAAAGTACCAAAAGAATTCTTTTTTGTGAATGTTTCATACTCAGTATTCTTTAGGAATGATTTTGTGACTCGGTAGTGTAGTATCTTTTTTATTGTTATTATTATTATTAGCTTTATTTGCTGTTTCGGTGCTTTGTAATATGCATGCTTCACTCTTCAAGTGATACTGAATATTGCACAATTCTTTGTGTTATGTTGAATTTAACAAAGGTAGGTTACATCTTTTATCTTTTACTGTTTTGTCATGTTTATGTGGGACAACGAAGTATGAAGTTCTTTGGTGTTAATGTAGCCTGCAAAGCTGTATCCTGGATTTTAGAGAAGAATACCACAGAAGTGAAAAAGAAAACAGATACCCAAGCGTAATATTATCTTCTGTACTTGAGTGCAAACTCTAAGCCTGAAACGTGCATTTTTATTTTATGAGTGAATGAGATTTTACTTAAGTAGATATTTTCAACATACGCTTTAACAGACTATTTATTTTTTTTCCAGCTTTATCTGTATTGCAATATTTTAACGTTTTCCTGGGCAAACAGTGCACAATGGCTATTCATGGGTAACCTCCTTTAGTTAAAAAGAGTTTATCTTTTAATATTACGAAATTGCGGAGCCATTAGAGGTATAATGGATAGTTTTGCTATAGCTGTTAAATCGCAGATAGAGCTCATAGCTGAAGAGTGTTTGAGTGAGTGGCCAGTCAGTGTTACTTGGTGCTGAATATAAGCACCACGTAACTTTGGCCTGACTGAAAGGATGATCTCGGGAGAACTTTTTGTGATTGTCATGAGGTAATTTTAACTTCTCTGCTTAGCAAAATATCCGTCTCCTGCCTGTAGATGCTAAAGCTAATTGGAAAACAAATCTACATTGTTGGGTAAGACAGAAATTTTAGGGTTGTAGTATTTACTAAACTGACAGTTATTACTGATGTCATAGATCAGTAACTTCTTTTGAACGTTTAATGCCCACTGTTGCATCTAGTAAATTGGGAGTTTACAATACAATAAAATAGCAATAAGACTGTTTCCAGTTTTAGGCAGTACAATGGACTACTTTTTGTAGATTTTCTTGAAAAAAATATTCTGTTTTGCAGGTAATATATTGCAAAATTTGGAATTTATTTACAGAGAACTTTTTTGGGTTTTTTGGGATAATTTAAGAACAATTTCAGATTGATGAAAAAAAATCTGTATAAACATTTACTTGGTGTGGTTTTTGTTTAATGCCCCCCCATCCCCCAAGCAGGGAAGTGTCTTAGTTGTCTTTAACTTGTCCCTTGTCAGTTTTTTTCCTTAATCTCTCATGTAGTCAGATCTCAAGTTTTGTTTTATTACGTAATACAAAACCTTTCTGTCCCTTTTGTGCTTTCCTGGACATCCTTAAAAACGGGTGTTAAGTAGAAACAATTCAGTCACGTCTATTAGAGCTGACAGCCTGAAACAAAAGATCAAAGACAACGGTGAAGTATTCATGCTTTTCATTTCAAGCAAATACTGAATTAACTCTGAAGTACAATGTTTTAAACTTCAAAAGTAACCATTTCCTTGCTGATCAAAGCAGACAAAAAATAGATGATGTAGGCAAAGGTTCAGACAGTTGGGATGCAGTTTCCCCATTGAAATGCCGTTGGGTTTATGGATTTTAGCTTATAAGTAAGAGTAGTCTGCTATCTGTTCTGGAAAGCCAGACCTGTCTGCTCGGGCAGCTTGATTTTTCTCAACTCAAAGCATGTTCACGACCACCACAAGCTGTGGAAGTTAAAGCACGTTTTACTGTTACTACATTTCTTTCTTACAGTGTAGTACAGTTTTAAAAATGGGATGAATAGTGACATTTTTAACTGGGAAAATCCTTCACTCTGTACTATTTATCAGGTGACTTCTTAAAATAAAGTTGCTGCTTGCATTGTTTTAATTTGGGCTTCTTGAGCCTGCTGAGAGACTGCGTTATTTAGATGCTAAATGTTTTCTCGTTTCAGTCAGCACAAAGCTACTTAATTTTACTTCCTGGCTGGAGCTTACTTCTTTCCTCTCTTGCCCTGGTAGGCCAAAAGCTCCATGCAGAATTGGGAAGGGACTTGCCTAAGTTTGAACAAACTGCTACTTAAAAGCAAACAAACAACAAGCAAGCAAACAAACAAAAAACCTCTTAAGTGAATTCAGCTAGCTGTTATAAGGATGAAGTTATTTCTGTTATCTCAGAGGCACCATACACAAACAAGCATTTAATTTGTTATGGGCGAAGACCAGGCTGGATGGGGCTTTGAGCAGCCGGGTCTAGTGGGAGGTGTCCCTGCCCATGGCAGGGGGGTTGGAACTGGATGACCTTTAAGGTCCCTTCCAACCCGAACCATTCTATGATTTTAAGTACAACAGCGTGTGAAAAAAAAATCTTTCTGACTTTTAGTAGGAGTAGTTGTAGCTATCAGTGAAATACAATTTTGAAAATGTTTGTTCTGGTAAGATTGTTTTGAACACAAACCCAAACTTTTTTGATTGTACTTTAAAAAGGGGTCTTTGCGTCACCTGTATGAATAGATAAACTTTTATGAACAACAGCAGATTTGCTTTATAAATCCACTTTTTTTCAAAAGAAAGTTGTTGTATTTTAGTTTTTCAATTTATTCTGTGGGCATTATAATTTATTTTCTGATTCTTAGTTTGTACAACATTAGGACTGACAAAACTGGAGTACTGAGTAGGGCTGCTACTGAATACCTGGTTTCCCACTGTGTTTGATAATGGATTTTTATGGCTGCTTTGTTTCCTGTCTTTAAAATCAACAAATGCTTAACAGAAAAACAAACTTCAGATACACACTGCATTTATTTTCAGAGCAATATCTTGGAAGGGCAGTTGTGGTTGGTAACTGTTTGCTTAACTTTCTGAAACTGTATGGTAGGAAAGCACATGGTGCAAATCTGCTTCAGTGTAAATGTGTCCTACGGGAAGGCTGTCATACTTTTCTGCCAGTATTGCAGTGAAAGAGAGCAGTACTGGCTTTTATTCATGCAGTGCTAAATATAGTTTGTATTAACACAGCTGTGTTTTTTGGTTGGTTTTTTTTTTTTTTCCCTCCTCAAAAGCACCACAAGGACCATCAAATTATATCAGGCCTCTCTGACTGCTAGATAATTTAAGAATATACCAAATAGGGGTTTTTAGCAGCTTAGTGCAGAGCCTGATTTGATTCCCTTTAGCTGAAATACAGTGCCAGGACTGATAAATGATGCAGCTGTTTTGTCATCTGATGCAAAACACCAACGAAAGTACTGGATAAGTAATTAGAGATTAAATAGAATTGCCTGTTTTGAGAAAGGGATGAATAGGAAAAATCAAACGTGGGGAAAGCAAGAAACAATATTAGTACCAATTCTACCTGTTCTTACTAGAGAACACTTGCAGCATCCTATGTTTCTGTCTTCCCCTTTGAAACCTCAATGGTAATTTCTTTGAAAGTATTAAAATATGTTAAAACTGAAAACAAATTTGGGATGACTCAGCTGCTAGCTATGAGTTTCTGGAAGATTCTTCCATGTGGTAGGTATGTGGCAAGGAAATGAAGATCACCTTCCATCTAGCAGTTGTGTTAAAAATGTGTGAGGAGGACAAGTAAACAAACAGCATTAGTTTGGGGTTTTTTTGCTGTGCCACCTTTTTTCTGCGTACATGCTCTTCCTCTGCACTGCCCATCTCCTTCATTTCTATGGAAGTTAAGCTCTGTTTGCACCTGTCTCTTTATTTAACTGCCTTTAAAAGGAGCACGGAGACCAAGTGAAGAACAAAGCAGTCTGTGGCCTCTCTGAGGCAGCTAGTTGCAGGCATAGTAGTGGCACTGCTGCTCGCTGCTTCAAAATTCCTTCTTTGCACTTGAATGTTTGCTGTACTTCACCAGGTTGCCTCTAGGAAAATAATAGCTATGTGACACACTGTAAGATTTTGTTGGTGTATTTTGTACAGTTGCAGCACTAATAAATAAAGCCTTTATCTATGATTGAAATCCTGTGCAAATACAGCACAACTGTGCAGCGCAGGCTCCTGGCAGCCTGATGCAGTTTGTCTCATGGTGCTTGCGGAGCTGGCGTGCACGCTGCCATGCAATTACAAAAAAAAACCCCACTTTATCAGTCCTCTCGCTTCAGGTAGCTTACACAGAGGAAGCAAGCAGTGCGTACAGTCCCAAACTGGGAGTTAAACTTCTAGTTATGCTGTGATGAGTCTACTCGGGGTGTGGCACCATGGAATTGAATGGTGAGGATGGTTGTGGTTCTCCACGAATGAGTATTCATTTCATTTACTGTTTCTGCAGACTTCCTCAAGGAATAAATAAGGCATGCAAACTCTAAGGCAGTTAATTTTCCAGCAGATTTTTTTTTTCATTTGTGTAGTTATCTTCAACAGAAGAGTAGCATCACCGTTCTTGTTAAAGCAATCACTTCTGTTGCATTGGGGAGGAAGGTTTTGGAACTGATACTTCTCTGCATAGTGTACCTCCCACCTCAAAGAAACAGTAGCATAACCTACAAAGAATAGGTTACTCTTTGTAAAGCATTGACTCAGTTGATGCTTGCTTGCTCTGTATTTTCTTAACCACCATGTAGATACAACTTTAATGATCTTGCAGTTCAGCTTGTTTGTTTGCAGGTTAGGATACCAAAACATGTCTGTGGTGGGTTTTTGGGCGTTTTGTTTTGTTTTTCTTTGGTTTTTCTGATTAGTTTGGGTTTTCTTTGTTTGTTTGCTTTGATGTAATATTTCTAAACTGTCAGTTTCAGCTTCGTATTTTTTTAAGATGGCTCTTAACTTCACAGTAGTAACAGAATCCATCTGCATAAAACTCTACAAGCCATGCTAAAAACTGCCTTAGCCTTTCTTTGTTTAATAGTGACATGTAGTGGTTGCAGAATGCAATAAAGTTTTAAGGGTAGTACCATCAAAAAGAAGAGCTTAGGTTATTCATTAGCAAGAGAGTGCTGACAAGCTAAGAACATTCACTTGCTACCTGCTGGAAAACTGAAAAATCCAAACAAATTGCACAAGGTAACCATTTGATACAACATGTAACAAGTTTCCAAGGACTTGTGACTGATGTGATGGTTGGAGGCCGTCTTGGGCACAGTGGTCACAAAATGATGGAGTTTGATTCTCTGAGAAATAAGGAGGGGGATTAGCAGAGCTGCTTCCTTGGAGTTCCAGAGGACAGACTGTGGCCCGTTTAGGGGCCTGGTTGACAGAATCCCTTGTGAGGCAGTCCCGAAGGGCAAAGGGGGCCAAGAAGGCTGGACATTCTTCAAGAAAGAAATCCTAAAGACACAGGAGCTCACTGTCCCCATGTGCTGAAAGGTGAGCTGGAGAAGACGACCAGCCTGGTTGAACAGAGAGCTTTGTCTGAAACTTGGAGCAGAAAAAAGAGTTTATGATGGTTGGAAGAAGGGGTAGATAACTCAGGGAGAAAATCAGAAGGGCCAAAGCCCGACTAGAATTTAATCTGGCTACTGCCATTAAAGGCAATGAAAAATGATTCTGTAAATACATTAGCAACAAAAGGAGGACTAAGGAGAATCTCCATCCTTTATTAGCTGCAGGGGGAAACATAGTGACAAAGGCTGAGGAAAAGGCTGAGGTACTTAATGCCTTCTTGCCTCAGCCTTTAATAGTAAGACCAGTTGTTCTCAGGGTACACAAGCCCCTGAGCTGGAACACAGGGACAGGGAGCAGAGTGAACCTCCCATAATCCAAGAAGAAAAGGTTGGTGAGCTACTACTTAGAGGCACACAAATCTATGGGGCCAGATGGTACTGAGGGAGCTGGCAGAAGTGCTCACCAAGCCACTTTCCATCATTTGTCAGCAGTCCTGGCTAGCTGGGGAGGTCCCAGTTGACTGGAGGTTAGCAAATGTGACGTCCATCTACAAGAAGGGCCAGAAGGAGGATCTGGGGAACTACAGAACTGTCAGTGTGGCCTCGGTGCCAGGGAAGGTTATGTAGCAGATCATCTTCAGTGCCATTGTGTAGCACATACAGGACCACCAGGTGGTCAGTCAGCATGGGTTTATGAAAGGCAGGTCCTGAGTCCTGCTTGACTAATCTGATCTCCTCTGTGATACAGCAGTCAGCTCAGTGGATGAGAGAAAGGCTGTGGGTGTTGCCTGCCTAGACTTTCTAAAGCCTTTGACATCACGTTGTCCCCCACAGAGCATCAGACAGCTACCACAGGGCAAGACCTGCCAGGGCTCAGCCCAGGAAGACAGAGGAGTGGGTATCTCCTGCCACCATGGGAAGAAGGAGAGCTCTGCCCTGGCCAGACTGTCTGGAGCTCTCCCAGCTCTTGGCGCAATGTGGGCTTGATCCCAGCTTGGGCTTGGGTGCGGTTTGGCTCATCTGACAATAAAGATTAATCCTTAGCTACACGGCGTAGACGTGGTGCTAAAGGACATGGTCTAGTGGTGGTTTTGGCAGTGTTGCGTTGATGGTTGGACTCAATGGTCTTAAAGGTCCCTTCCAACCTAGAAGATTCTGTGATTTCCCACAGCATTCTCATGGAGAAACTGGCTGCTCATGGCTTGGATGGAAGTACTCTTTGCTGGGTAAAAAACTGGCTGGATGGGTGGGCCCAAAGAGTTGTCATGAATGGAGTTAAAACCAGTTGGCAGCTGGGCACAAGTGGTGTTCCCCAGGGCTCAGTATTGGGGCCTGTTCTCTTTGGTATCTTTATCAATGATCTGGACAAGGGCATCAAGTGTATCCTCAGTAAGTTTGCAGATGGCACTGAGGAGTTGGGTGGAAGTGTTGGTCTGCTTGAGGGTATAAAGACTCTGCAGAGGGATCTGGACAGGCTGGATCAATGGACTGAGGCCAGTGGCATGAGATTCAACAGGGCCAAGCGCCGGGTCCTGCACTTGGGTCACAACAACCCCATGCAGCGCTACAGGCTTGGGGAAGAGTGGCTGGAGGGCTGCCTGGCAGAAAAGGACCTGGCGGTGTTGGTCAACAGCAGTGTTGCATATGAGGCCAAGGCGGCCAACAGCATCCTGGCCTGTATCAGGAACAGTGTGGTGAGTAGGACTAGGGAAGTGATAGTCCCCCTGGCCTTGGCACTGGTGAGGCCCCACCTTGAGTACTGTGTCCAGTTTTGGGCCCCTCACTACAAAAGAAGACATTGAGGTGCCGGTGTGCATCCAAAGAAGAGCAATGAAGCTGGAGGGGGGTCTAGAGCACAAGTCTTAGGAGGAGCGTCTGAGGGAACTGGGGTTGTTTAGCCTGGAGAAGAGGAGGCTGAGGGGAGACCTTATTGCTCTCTACAACTACCTGAAAGAAGGTTGTAGGGAGGTACGGAGCAGTCTCTTCAAAGTAATTAGTGATAGGATAAGACAAAATGTCCTGAAGTTGAGCCAGGGCAGGTTTAGACTGGATATTAGGAAAAACTTCTTCACTAACTTCTTCACTGTAAGGCTTATCAAGCATTGGAACAGGCGGCCCAGGGAAGTAGTTGAGTCACCATCCCTGAAGGAATTTGAAAGATGTGTAGACGTGGCACTTAAGGACATGGTTTAGTGGAGGACTTGATACTGTTAGGTTAACGGTTGGACTTGATCTCAAGGGTCTTTTACAATCCAAATGATTCTATGATTCTGTCTGCCGCCCCTAATGTGTGCCCCTCTGGTGCCTGCACATGACTCCTTGAAGGAGGTGCTGTTGACAGTCCTCGGGCTCAGAGACAGTCATGGCAATTACTTTAGACTGAATGTGGGAAGGAAGACGCATAATACAGCACAAAGTTACCAAGTCCATAGCAAGTTAAAGACTGGTTTTTTCCCATTCCCTTCAGTATTATCTCACTAATGAATAGTTTTATTTCATCATATAAACATCATAAACAAACATGTCCTAACCTTCTCTGTTATACAAGTGCACAAAAAAGTCTACTATCAAATTTTCTGATGAGATGCTAACCAGTTACAAAGTGTTTGAGTTGCCTCTGCTCTTGAGTATCGTCTGAAATAACAGCATTAACGTGTCTTATAAAGATCTAATAAAGTGCTGTGATTAATTCTTATATCAAGTGGTAGATGTGCGGTCTTTGCTGGTAATACAGCACACCATTTCTCCCTGGCAGGCTTTAGCTAGAAATGCCATTTATTCACTGCGGGTAACCGTTGCTCTGTGATAATTCTGTATTCCTCACAAACAATGTGACTTTAAATAAACCATTACACAGCCATACAAATATGATTGTAAAAATGTGTTACCAAAGGAAACCGGGAGTGTTTACTGGGCTGGCATGAGTAGCTGTTACAGTAATCCAGCTTTGAGTAGAGAAAATTGACACTGAGAACCCAAGCCTAATTTTCGGGGGAATGAGTATATCTAAAATCAATACTCTTGGTTCTAGTTCGCAAACAGTTTGCAATGCCCTAATCATTGGATACAAAACGCAGTTTAGACCATGGAATTTTCAACGGTGAAGTTTCTTGTGTCCTGATTTCCAACTTCCCATCTAGCATCTCTGGCATTAATTTGTATTTTGTCATCCCACAGCAATTCCCACTCCATCTTTCTTTTTGTTAGCTTAAAACATCCAAATTTAAGTTTGCCATGGAAATCAGTGAATCCTCTGGACAGAATGCAAACCCCAGTCCTGATGGTGCAAACCTCTTGAACAGACACATTCCTTTTTACAACAATTTATTTTATTAGTGCCAGTGTGGACTGGCACTTTTATGGATTGTAGTACCATGTTATGTCTTGATACAAACACAAGTGTCCCTAATGCTGCAAAAAATTTTGCTGAGAAGGTGATTTGAAAGGCAGTCTAAAAGCCATGTTTGTCATCTGGATTTTTGTGATAGTAAGGTTTTATGGGTTTTGTTAAAAACTAGGAAAGATAATTCTGCATATGTAACAGCTTTACAGTTGCTACCAAAGCCCTACCAAAAGTGCTCTGAATAACAAAAGTATTGATATTATCCCTTCCCACTGCTGAAGTCTGAATTGAAAGGTAGAAGCCCACTTCTGGAGGATAAAGGAAGATGGAAATACACAGTAAAAGCATTTAAGTCACTGAGGCTGTTGTCTTTGATGAGAGCAAATAACTATTTGGAAAAGAGCTGCACGTTGTCAGACCTACAGGCCTAATTTGCGTAAGAGTCATAAAGTACTCCTTGAATAAAAAGAAGGAAGGTAATCATAGTATGCGATTTGAACCTGGGGAAAAGACAAATTTCTCTTCTGGCTGGTGTGGAGGTTCTGCTGTAGGAGTTACGCCTTTGTTTCTCGCACTTAAAATGTCTTGTTTCCAGCTGAAAAAGACCATGCCAATTACGTTGTTTAATGCAGAATTACTGTCTCTGTTTTTTCTTTTTTTTTTTTTTTTTTTGGTTGTTGTTGTTGTTGTTTGGTCACCTGGCTTCCATCTTTGACTTGGAGCTTCATCTTCACCTCATTATGCCACGTTCTTTAGTAATTTGATTTCAAGCCCGTATTGCCGGAAGGCAGTTCAGGAAGAAACAATAGTTCTATGGTATGCTTGTAACTGTGGAAATTACCAATATAATTTGAAAGGGTAATGGCAGGTAAGCACTGTACTTCAAGGTGAGTTTGGAGTATGTTGTATATTCCCTGCTGAGCTGTATGCCCCCATACGGGCATTAGAGTATCAGAAGCGGAATTAATGTATATATACTAATATGTAATGTGTAATACTAAAGCCTTTTTCCCCTTTCTATGACAAGTGTTTAGGCGATCCAGTTGCTATGGGCTAGCTAGTGTGGTCAGATTTTTTAAAACACTTTATGGTAATTACTACATTATTTTTATTTTACACCAGTTTATTTTATTAGTTAGTGAAATAACTTGCCTTATATTAAACTGTCAATTAATGTAATCCATTGGAAAACCAAGTCTTTCCTCACTTGAGATAGTAATAGTGTTAAAAACTTAAGCTGTTCTCAACTGATGTAGGTACTGACCTTTCTGATTGTGCGCTTAAGTCTGTTGGTAGCTGACCTGCTTCTCCATTACAAACACATAAAAAAAAATCTGTTTTCTTCCTGTTTTTTCAATGGTTAAGGAGGACATACAATGTGACAATGAAATGTTTGTGTGAACAATTTTTAATGCTGACCTATAAAAAGAAATCTTTTTTTGTTTTACTTTGCTCTCAGATGTCTTTTTCTATCTGATTACTTTCAACTACTGCAGCTCTGAAGTCTTTTGGGATTCAGTTTTTGGGACTCGGTTTGAATAATTTACTTCTGAGTAAAAATGTGTGTCTGAAACCAGAAGTAACTTACACTAAAAATCTGTATAATGTTTTGCTTAGCACTTGAGGGGTATGTGAAGGGGAAAAAAAGAAGCTGTGAATAAATCAATTTGTAGTACTCTACAGTATTTTTGATAATTCCATACCAATTTTTATTTTTTCTTTTACTGCAAAAATGCATGTTCTGGTTCGAGGAGGAAGAAAATGTAGGAAAACAAAATACTCTGTAATTTACAGAGCAGTATACATGTGAAAAATGCTACAAGCTAAAAAATATTCTGCTCAAAAATCCTGGTTGTCTGTCTTTTTTTTTTTTTTTCCTGCTGCTATTTCTATACAGCATATGAGTGACTTATTTCATCTCTCCTGGACCCACACCCCCCCCACCATTGCCGCATTGCTTTCACCCTCCGTCAGAAAAATCAGTCCTGTGGAGTGGAGAACTGGGAGTGGGGGATGTGGAACTTCTTGCTAAAGAAACAGATGATGTCATGCTAGGAGGAGCTAAAATACTACTTTGAAAAATGGTTACATGCAGGGAGGTGAGCCCGTGTTCTGTCTGGAAAAACTTCTAATAAGCAGTGCAATATGCAAGAAGCCTTTCAATCAACTGTTTTTCTGTTATCCAAAAGTTCAGTAGTATGCCCTTAATAAGAATTAATATGTGAATTAAAAAGTGTATTTCTTTACTGTTGTAAAACTCTATTACAGGTGCATAAAGTTCACTGAACTAACGTGAAGGTTCTATAGTTGAAGTAGACAAAATACAAAAGTGCAAATGAGTTTCTTCACAAATCTGATTCTGGAAGGACAGTCTGTTATCTCTAGTTTGTGGTTGTTTCCTGCCGCTGTGTTAAAATGAAACACTAAAATGTATTCTTAATTAAAATCAATTGCAATTAATTAAAATTAATTAAGAAAAACAATTTCATACAAATTTTCGATAGAAAAGTAGTTTTCCTAGGTTTTTATTGAACTAATGTCAAAACAATTTTTCTTTATGGGAACTTGATTATTAAAATACAAACCAGAAAAAATAGTATCTGTTATGCCACAAATAAAAATCATTCCAACGTTCCTGCAAACATACCTGTGTGCTTACCATTTGGTGATGGCTATGCAGCCTGGATCGTGACCAGGTTTCCAGTGCATATGCACGTGAGCGAGTCTTCTCATGAGTAATCCAACTGAGCGCATGGGATTAGGCTTGCGCTCATGAGGACAAGTCACGTCTCTGCTGATTTAGTCTTTATAGGCTGTATTTTTAGGAGTACTCTGTATTCAATATGATGATTGCCTTGGAGAATCTGGCATAAAGGAATGGCAGGCCTTTCTGAAGCTCGGCTTGTCAATGTTTGTGCAGACAGCTTGAATCTCCTTCTGCATACTGGTTAGTTTGAATAGTGGACTGTTGATTTTACATGTTTCCTTTTTCTGGCTAACTGAAAAGCTTGCACACACACAAAAAAAATGGTATCTCATCTGTGAATGAGAAATGTTTGTGAAGCTCCATGGGGTTTTATGTGTCAGAGTGATGAGTCCGTGGGCTGCAGTAGCTCTGATACCCTTTCATGGATTGTGCTTATGTTTTTGTTTTTATTTTTTAAAAGGCACTCGGTTGGTCTTAATCTTGGTAAAGTTTGTCCCTATCGTCTCTTGACAAGCCCAGAAACATCATGGATCTCATTGCTTCTTCTCTAGGACTTATGACCAGAAGTGTTTGTCTGTTCCCTGTGTCCCAATTTGGCTAGGAATTAATGTTCTCACCATAAGGCCAGGCTTTTCCGTCATCTCTAAAAATGTCTTGCATATCAGGGTAAACTGATTTTTATGTAGGAGATTAAAATTTAATAGGACTGAAGACATTCTGATTACTAACTGAAATAAAACAGTAAGTGATGAAGAAAAAAATAGGCTAAATGGTTTTCCTATCATGATTCATTTCATTTAAAATTTAAACAGAATATGCTTGTAAAATAGTGCAGGTAAATGACCAGGTAAAGAAATGCTACCTTTCTTTCTGACACTTGTCAGACTGTGACGCTGTCCTCAGGATTCTGTTAAAGCTAGCTGTAATTGAAGCAAAAACAGGAAAAAAAACCCAAACTGTATCTGATTACTGCTTTCTAGGCACCTTCTCAAGGGAAAAAAGATGACCTGAACTGAGCAGCAATGCTGCTCAACAGAAAACTTGAAAACTGTTGAACGTTTTGCAGAAGATCTTTGTAAAAGCTCGCATGCGGCTTGTTCACCAGCTTTCATGTCCCCATTTCGTGAATGTTCTGTTATCGTGTTTTGTTATCATGTTCTGTTAACATGTGTCCAAAACTTTTAAGCCAAATTTATAGCTGTGAACAGCAGAATGGCATGCCCTGCCTTCCTCTGAGTTTGTATCTGCCCTTACCTACCACCACACTTTTGTCATTTTGATTGCTCACCTCCCTGCTTGGTACCTTGGTTTCCTTTTCCCCCAGAAGTCCCCACCAGCGTCCCAGATCTCCTGGGACTCTCCCCTCACCTCTGCCTGTGGGAGAGGCAGGGCTTGGTATTCACGGGGCTGAACCAGCAGAAGGGGTCGAGCAGGCAGCCGTGCCGCAGCCCTTCCCTGAGTGGGAAAGAGGGCTGAACCTGTCACTTCTCCTCATCATTGGCCATGCTGGAGGATTTTGAAGCTACTTGCAGTTTGGCCAGTTTCAAACAAACTTGGAGTGGCCTGAGGGAAGGACGCACAGTGCTACTGCATAAACCTTTCTCTTAACGGGGTTAAAAATCTTTACTGTTGTAACCTGGTGGTAGTAAGCTTAAGAATTACACGGTTTAATTTTCTGTATTTAAAATTGTAGCTTTTCAGCATGCCATATTCCTCTAAAAGGAAAGATTAATCTGTGGCTATATATATGTAAGTTGTCTGACTTCGGGTGTTGATTGTCAGAAAGTTTTAACTTAAGCTTCTTGGAATGTTTGCAGTATCACTGAGGATGTAAAACGCAACCTCAAAATGGGGAAAAAAATACTGAAGTGAAATATGTGAATTGGTTCTTTGTGTCCATTATTCTCCTTTAATTTTCAGTTATCTGCTGTTCTTGCCATAGTTTATTACTGCTCTGTGGCTGAGTCTGAGATGAACTTTTACTCTGGAGTTCTTTTGTCATGCAGGACAATTACCTAATTAAACAGTCTTTGATTGTCTCTAATGAATTGTTCCTAACTTCAAACATTATGGTCTGATATTTGGAAGTAGTAAACGCTGGTTTTAGTCATAGGTAACTATGCTAATGTGATATTCTAAATGGGGATGTGGTGGAAATCGTCTGTTCTCTTCTACTCCCACCTCTATTTTTAACGCGTGGTGTTCCTGATTGACAGGTGGTGAATATTCAGAATTGATTTTGTGTGGGAAGAAGTTTGGCATGGCTTTTATCTGCTGCCTTTTCATCATGTAGAGTTGTTTGCTTCAAATTAGTAGAGTGATATTATTAGAACGCCAACATAGCTCTTATAGTTGAGTTGGTATATTAAAGGTTACTGTTTTGGAGTGTTACTGTCTTCACTGGCAGTTTATTGTGTGCTGAACAATTTTAACCTAAACCTGTTGCTGCAAGGCAGACTCATTATACGATTTGTAATTACCCTGTCATTCATTCCTCTTAAGGGAATTTAAGAGTCGTGAGATTTATACATTTTATTTTATTTTATTTTTTATTTTTAGCGGTTTCCAGAATCACACCTGTTTTGTTTAATTACCAGGTTAAATACTAAAGGCCTCTTATTAAAATAACTTGCTCATTTCTAGACTTTTATTCTGTTTTACAAAAGTCACCGTTTGAAGTTTTGTACTAGTTGTGTATTATTTGCCACTTTATTTGGATTGTTAGGAAAATAATGCCATAGCACATGGAACAGCAATAAGTGTGGCTTTGGAGAGTGTACCTTAGGAAATCTTCTGAGCGGTTTGAAGGAATTGATGAAAAATGGATGAGGGACGAAAGGTAGTCTTTTGCTTGAAAGTACAAAGCAGTTTCCCTGAGGTGTGCTTTCTGCTGGGGTTTGCGCTGTCTCAATCTGCGCTGCGCTATAAAACCAGGATTCACTTCTTTGCATTTATGGGATGCTTCTGTGGTTTTGATTTAATTTCATCTCTTTCAATGAGCTGGACAAAAGGCTGTGTTTTAAAGCATACGTGGAAAAAGGGGTTACATTAAGTCTGCAAGCAAACATTCATCCACTCATACCCAGCTTTTTTGAAGTATTTGACCTTGTAACCATGTAATCTCAACGTTTTCCTAAAAGCCTAATTCAACAGCAGTACATGCTGCAAAAGTAAGCTTTCTTACATTGTGACCTTTCTAAATTATATACAAACAGGGAAATTTTATTCTTGAATGTTTGAGGCTTTGCTGTTTTTCTTGATTCTGTTCAATCTGTTTTGGAGAGAGATTTGAGCATCAAAGTGTCTAGGGTCTGTCCCTGCATGCTTCCAGTATGGTATTCAAGTATGATTTGTTACCTGTCTGAATGATCTTTTTCTTACTACCTCTAGAATTTGTTGGAGTAGCAGAATAATTTGATACTCGGTACAATAAAAGACTTTGAAAATCTGGAGCTCAAGGGGTGGGGTTTTTTTAATTATTGCTATTTTTGAGATGTTGTGGGATTTCTTTGTGTCCTATTCCAGCCAAGGTCAATCTTCTTTGAAGATACCCGTCTTTCTCTTTTTCCCTAAAAGGTTAGTTCATGGTTTATCTGTTTGGATTAAGTTATTATTGTTAAATAAATAGTACAATATTGTTAAATAAAATGGTAGAAAGATTGATCAAAGATCCTGAAAGTATAGATTTCTGTCTTCCTACTTTCATTCTGTATTTGATTACTGACAAAGGACAATAAAATATGTCCAGTTAGAAGAGTGGACTGTTCAGGGAAAGGTAAAATGGACATATGAAGGTGCATCATAAAAAATTTATTATAGCCCATAAGGTGTATTGTCTAGGCTACTCTTAACTCTGTTGCATAAAATGAAATCTCTAAATAGAATGATACTAAGGAAAAAGTTGTAAATATTTTTGTTCAAGATCTGGCCTATAGTTAAAATGATCTTTGAAAGGTGTTTAAAGGCTTGTTTCTTGCAGTGTTTGATTTGTTGCCATCGTCTGTCAAACCATCCCGTTCCCTCCTCCAATAGTGGATCAATTCCTGATAAATTCTGTCTTTCTGAGTCCTTTCTGGCTCACTTGCTTCTTAGGCTGTTACCTAAGAAACACCATTAATGGCAGTGTACTGGCATGAATCAGTGACAGGGTGCTTAATGAAAGACTGTTTTGGCGTGACAAGTCACCAATAAAAAGAGCCTTTTTAACTTTTGTCTTTTCAGAGAATCAAAATAATTGCCTGACAGATGGAATAAGACAGGGGAGAGATTGCTTTCTGAAAAAAAAGGCAAACAATGCAAAATACATAAAATAATTAGCATGTAGTTGGGCGTTTTGTTGGATTTTTTGGTTTTGGGTGGGTTTTTTTTTTTTTTTTTGATTGATTAAACTTTGCATGTAAATACCTAACTACACATTTACCACTGTTGTATTGAGTGTGGGGAGGTGGGGGGAAATCATTTGCAAAAACAGTATAGGGTCTGTAAGAGTGGTCATAAGCAGTGAGATAAATACTGAGCCAAAAAACTGAGTCCTTTCTTTAAAACTGAAGAGATTTCTTTACAGCTCTCGAGTTATCTTCCACTTCCACCCCTGTAGTAGAATTTGAGAGTCCGGGGGGCAGTGGGATTCACATGTACTCAGGTTAGGAAAAGTAACCAATTTTTGCTGTTTCCTTAGGGGGATTTCTGGTACATCTTAATTTATTTTAATTTTCAGTAATAAGGGGTTGTATTTTGACAGCTAAGCAAACCTAATTGTGTCCAAGCATGTTTCAGTTTCTCTTTGCCATGTATCTGCAGATTCTACCAAGGGAACTTGTGTAGTAAAATGCAAAGCTTAATTTTTTTGCTTTCTGATACGCAGTCTCAGAAGGGATTAAACCAGAATTTTTAGGTTTTGTCCAAACTATGTATTCCAGAAATGCTTTTCAACTAATTTGTTGAAATTAGTTAACCTAAGGACAAGCTAAATCTTATCCTTAGTTTTCTTTTTATTAGAGTAGATTAAGATTCTTCTTTTTTCTTAAATCACAGCCATCGTGCAGGAATCAGAAAACATAAAGCTTGAAAATTTTGTAGAGTGGTATAGGAACGGCAGTGTGATGACCGGTTTTATACCCATGTCTGTCAGTTTTGTGGAAAATAGCAATAAACCAGTATCAAGCAAGGCTATTGCCATTGCTTCCTGTATTATGGTTCTCATACATTCTGTGCAAGATTCTCTTTAAAACACAAAAAAAAACCCTTATCAGATGCAAGCTTAAAAAAAAACGAGAACGAAAAACAAACAAAAAACCCCCAAAATAACAACAACAAAAAAACAGCCAAAAAAGCTTGCAAATAAAGGAAAAAAAGATGTATATGTGATATGCCAACTAAGATGTAGGAGATACTTGCCTGAAAAGATGGCTTTGTGGTCCAGTGTAGCTGTTCCAGAGCACACAGGTGCCTATTCAAATTTGTGTTCAAAACATGATAAAAAGAGTAGAATCAGTGAATGCAGTTGCTAAGTTCAATACAAGGGTGAGTGGGTGAAGTGTACTGCTGTGCTGGGGATGAGAACAGATGATCTTGCAATCTTTCTGATCTGACCTAGCAGCCACATACAAGGTATGTATTTTGTATGTGGATTTAATTTGATTTATAAACAACAAAACTGAATCAAGCTGACATGAGATCTGATTCCAGTCCTGAAGAACTTTTGTGTGCAGTGAAGCTTGATAAAACTTTATTGTTGTTTCATTGGTTTTATTGGTGCTATGAACTTGTGTGTGTGTGTGTATATATATATATATATATTAAAGCTGACTTGTGTGTGTGTGAAATTAAGCCAGTTTTGAAGGTTGTTGAACAGTACAGCTCTGTGTGTGTGATCTGGATTTGTTCCCTCTGCTTACTGCAGTTCTTTACTCTCAAACGTGTGCAGTTGTCTGTCACACAGCAAGATCTTGTTTCTTGACATTTATCCATTAGGAATTGAAATTAGTCGTAATAAATTTTTTTGCGGTTCATAATTTAACTGAATATAAGTGTGTGTATCAACAGATTTGTTATAAAAATGTTTATTTTTGCAATGAGGAAACTAGTACAGGTTTTAAGTATAGAGTAGGTTCTTACATTGAGCTTCCACTGTGTATCTGTCTAGTAGAGGTCATATCTTTAAAAGACTGAGGACATCTTTAATTTTGTCACTTGTAAGGTGACACCTCCTTTTGTAGCATGAAAGTTTTACTTCAATAGTAGCCTCTCATTCCTTATTTTGTGTTCAAAGGTATCAGATTTCTGTTCATTTCATTCAAGAATAGGTCCGCTTATAAACTGCATGCTGTGAGCATTCTGACAATAATGAATTGTCTTTCGTTAAGGTAACCTAAAATTAAGGTAACTTGTAACCTTTGAAATTACTGAACAGACTCTGGAAGAGAAAAAATGTGAATGACCCATAGCTGTTGGCAAAAGTTGTATCTTTTTTTTCATGCCAGCCAAGATTTTCAGAATGAATAAAACCTAACATTACTGATGAACAGGAGTAACCAGTATGTCATTAAATTTCTAAAATTGCACATGCCATTCATCTCACAATTATGTGATAACTAGTTGTTGAAATAGCTTGTCCTACTATGCTGAGGGGGAAGGTACTGTAGATTTCATACACATCTTCCCTGTTACTCATACATACTTTTGTCTGAACAATTAAAGGAAGTAAAAGAAATGTGGAGTAAAGGTGTCCTTCCTCATAAGCCAAACATTGTTGTAGCATGAGCCAAAAAGAGATAACAGAGTTGCTGGAAAGTCTTGGGTTTAAAGGTGTTTCTGCCCCTGCAGTTTGTGGAAAAGGAGGTTGAACGTCATTTGAACTACCTAAATTTTGAAAGCAACTACTTAACTTCTACATAAATACGTTTTAAAACATTTGTTTAAAATTCCAGTATCTAGAAAGAGTGAGCTATCTTTCCCAACCTTGCATAGATGCAATTTCATATCCTTTTCCCCCCAGAAGTGTTACATTTTTGGCAGTAATGCCATTTGTTTGGGGATTGGCTGTAAAATTCAGATTGGGGGCTGTGGAGGTGGAAATCCTGTTATTCTTCATGTATTATCTTTCCAGTCCTGCTGGTGTATAGCTGAGTAGCATTTTCCAGGTAAGAACACTTGGTTCGTTCTATTCTGGAAATGAACAAGGTTGAGTGAATTGGGAGTGCTTTACAGACATGTCCTAGAATCCCCCTTCATACTCCAGGAACCAGGGTAAGGCACATTTCTACAAGGAAATTTTATCAGGAACCTGGAGCTGGAGGTTGTAGAGGGGAGGGAACATGTCCAGAGTAGTTTAGACACTAATCCTGATTATTTGTTTTCCCCTTTGTTCTTATTTCTCTCCTGGCTTGTTTTGCATTGCAGATATAGCAAATGTAACAGAACTAATTGTGGTTTAATGCATGTGGGTGGCTCAGCGTCACCCAGCCCCTCGCTCACATCCCCCCCCAGTGGGATGGGGTACAGAATCGTAAGGGGTAAAAATGAGAAAACTTGTGGGTTGAGGTAAAGACAGTTTAATAGGAAGAGCAAAAGCAAAGAAAAACAAGGAATTCATTCCCTGCTTCCCATTGGAAGGCAGGTGTTCAGCCTTCTCCAGGAAAGCAGGGCTCCGTCATGTGTAACAGTTACTTGGGAAGACAAATGCCATAACTCTGAATGTCCCCCCAGTCCCTCCCCTTCATGTGATATGGGATATCCCTTTGGTCATCTGGGGCCATCTGTCATCGCTGTGTCCCCTCTCAGCCTCCCTGCTGGTGGGGCAGTGTGAGAAGCAAGGAAGGCGTTGATGCTGTGTAAGCACTGTTCAGCAATAGCTAAAACACCCTGGTGTTTTCAACACTGTTTTGGTCACAAATCCAAAACATAGCCCCATATAGGCTACTCTGAAGAAAAATAACTCTATTGCAGCCAAAACCAGTACAAACTCCATACTGTTTGTATCGTATTCATGTCCCACACTAATCCAACACATCTTTTGTTGTTTGCAAGGGCATGTAGCGATAGGATGAGGGGTAATGGCTTCAAACTAGAGCAGGGTAGGTTTAGATTAGGCATTAGGAAGACGTTCTTTACAATGAGTGTGGTGAGACACTGGAACAGGTTGCCCAGAGGGGTGGTGGATGTCCCATCCCTGGAGACATTCAAGGCCAGGCTTGATGAGGCTCTGAGCAATCTGATCTAGTTGAAGATGTCCCTGCTCACTCCAGGGGGGTTGGACTTTAGATGACCTTTAAAGGTCCCTTCCAACCCAACACATTTTGTGATTCTATGATTCTGTGATCCTCATTATCCACACTCCACACACGTGACCCTTCCTGTCTTTTGATACATACACAGATATCATTCCGTTAGTCTATGGCCCCCCCTGTAAAATGCCCATAAGACGTCCATAGAGTTCACTTAGTCTGTGCCTTTGGTCTCCATCTGTTGTGGTGATCACTCAGTGCAGGAGAGGTGGTGTGTTGTCTGGAGTTACTGGGCACCAAAGCCAGCGCAGGTGAGGTTGCTCTTGCACTTGCACTGACTACCTCCTGTGAGTCCCATGTGCCCCTGGTGTAGGTCGTTCCTGCTATAGCACTTCCTATAACATACAACTCAGATCATGGGTTACAACATTACCTACGTGGGTACCTCTCTGCGGCTGCAGCTCCTGTCAGGAGCCTGCTCCAGTGTGGGCTCTCCAAGGGCTGCAGCTTCCTTCAGAGCACATTCACCTGCTCCAGTGTGGGGTCCCTCCTACCAACCTCTGCCATGGGGTTGCACGTTTTATACAAAGTCATAGATTGTCATATGTTCTCAGCAGTTTTTTCTTGTATTGGTTTCTGCATTTTTTCCTTTATTTTTCCTTTCCCAGTGTGCCCTGTTTTTCTTCATTTTTTCCTGTGAACTCCTCTTATTTTCCCTTATGTAACAGTGACTTCTAGCAAAGAAATTTGGGTTCCTTCTTGATTATCCATCTATGCCCTATATATTCTATATATAGAGACACTTTATAGAAAAACCTAATGCCATTGTAATCACAGCCAATTGTGTTGTACTTACCTTTTTACTTTTTAAAAATTACACTTAGTGTTAAGACTCGTTCTGGTTAAATACTGTTCTATTTATTGTGTTCAGTTACCTCAGTATTAGCATCATTGTATTCTGTGATATTGAAAGTCTGGATTTCTTTCTAGACATGCTAGACTTCTAGTATTTATTTTTTTATGTTTACAGAATTATTGCTTTTGTGGCTACTAGTTTTGAAAAAAAAAAAAACAATATTCAACCAGAAAAAAGTTTGTAATAAAAAGAACTACATTAGTTGAAAATTCATTTATGTGCTTTTAGTATGCATCTTACATTGCTCAATTGTTAACTAACACTAAATTGAATTAGATTCAATGATTTGTTTTTCATCTTCCACTCTTCTCATTATCTTTTCTTTAATTAAGAGGTGTTGTTATCTGAGCCATTTGGAACAAGGAAAGACTACAACATTAGTTTTGTAATGAACTCTAACAAACTTCTGTTGAATTATTTTCATTAAATGAAGTTGCTTGTGATTTTTATGAAGCAACAGTGCTGTAAATCTCAGTTTAACTACATCATTTAGGCTGCATCTGTGGGAGGATATTCCAGATTTGTTAGTAGTGTCCTACTACATACAGTTCAAGGAAAAAAATATGTATTTTGTGGGGAAGGGAGGGAAAGAGACGCTAACAACCCTCTCCTCTACATTTCTTTCAAATAAAATGTAGATCTGCTATGAAAAACTGCTAGAAGATTGACCACTTGTAACAAAACCATAACATAACATAGCTCTACTTCACTGATAACAAGCATTTTTTTTGTTATTGTTATTTAGTTTGGTTATTTTTTTTTTGTTATTTAGTAAAGTTAACTTGTTTACAAAGTACATTCCCAATTACCAATAACCTTAATTTTAATTTTCTTTCCTTTATTGAAAATAATTCCCTTTATCTCATCCATCTAATGGTATGCCCTTCTTGAATAAAATTTATTTAGGTGGGTTTTTGCAGGGGGGCGGGGGGTGCAATTTGGATAGTGTTTTGATTGACAGGACATTCCCACCTCCTATTCAGGTGTTAAGTGAACAGGAACTGTGCAAGTAATCACTGCAGCGTACTCAGAAGTGTGCTGTACCAAGCCAGGAAACACCATTTGCAGAACACTGTGCATAAGAGTGCATTACAATTGCATGGCCAAGCAGAGCCAGAAGGTCACTAGCATTAGTTGTTCCCACCACCGCTGCTATCCTGACTCCTAGCTACATACTGCTTTTTCTATTTTTCAGTGCTTGTGTTCATCCACTACCTTTGGGAACCAGTTCAACTCACTAATCTGACAGAAAACTAGCCTAGGTTTAACGCTGCTTGCAGTGGCCAGGGACAGGAAAAGAGGAGAGAAGAGGAACGTCCTATTTGATGACAGTGAGCAACTCACATGGCTCCACAGCCTCATCAACGGCGTAGTATGGCTGTGCTCACCAGTACTCCGAGCAGCAGCTGCACTGCATCGCCTGTTTGTGCTCTGTGAGTTCAGCTGCTCACCTAATCCAAAATACACCTAATGTATTTTGGTGGGAAAGAACCAGTTTAAAATAGACTAATAGCCATATGTGGTGCGTTGACCTTGGCTGGCCACCAAGTTCCCACCAAGCGTCTCTGTCACTCCCCCTCCATCAACAAGGCATGGGGGAAAAAAATACGACAAAAAGAACATGGGTTAAGATAAAGACAGGGACATCACCGACCAACTACTGTCACCAGCAAAACCGACTAGAGTTGGGGAAATTGGTTGAGTTCATTGACAATTAAACAGAGTGGGATAATCTACAAGCACTTCCCCTGCCCCCGCTTCTTCCCAGGTTCAAATTCACTCCTAACCTTTCTATCTCATCCCTCTGAGCAGTGGAGGGGGATGGGGAATGGAGGTTGCGATCAGTTCGTAACACTTTCTCTGCTGCTTTTTCCTCCTCATGCTTTTCCCCTGCTCCAGCGTAGCTCCCATGGGATACAGTCTTAATCACCTTCTCCAACACTGATCCTTCCCCCCATGGGTTGCAGTTCTTCATGAACTGCCCCAGTGTGGGTCCTCTTCCAGGGTTCAGTCCTTCAGGAATGGACTGCTCCAGCATGGGTCCCCCATGGACTGCAGCTCCTGCCAGGAGCCTGCTCCACTGCAGACTCTTCAGGAACTGCAGCTTTCTTCAGGGTACATTGATTTGCTCTGACTTGGGATCCTCTACGGGCTGCAGGGTGGATAGCTGCTCCACTATGGTCCTAAATGGGCTGCAGGGAGACAACCTGCTTCACCATGATCTTCTCCACGGGCTGCAGAGGAATCTCTTCTCCAGCACCTGGAGCACCTCCTCACCCTCCTTCTTTGACCTTGCTGTCTGCAGAGTTGTTTATCTCACATTTTTCTCACTCTTCTCTCTCAGGTACAATGCAGTGTTTTTTACCCCTTCTTAAATATGTTATCACAGAGGCACCAGCAGCATCACTGATGGGCTCAGCTTTGGGCAGCAGCAGGTCCAACTTGGAGCTGGGTGAAACTGGCTCTGTCCGACATGGGGGCAGCTTCTGGTGTCTTCTCACAGAAGCCACCCCTGCAGCCCCCCTGCTACCAAAACTTTGACATGTAAATACGTACACCACATTAAGAAAGTTCTACACGTTTTGACTGAAAAAAATTATACTCTGCTCTTCTTTGAGTATATACCTCATACACAGGGGATTCAGGGAGTCTGATTTGAAGTCCTTTTTAGTGAAGAAACACGCAATGAATTTAATTCATAGTTCATATGTAATGTGTAATTGAACTTAAACATTTCAAATGATCTATCATTTGCTTTATCCTTGGAGGCTAATCCTAATTCTATAAAACATTCTCCCTTTAGTATTTTCTATTTTTGCATAACAAAGGAAAAACAAAGGGGACTTCAGTGAACGTTTATCTTTATTACATTGTGCTGCTGATAGTGATCTGGATATTAAAATGAAAGTGGTGGCTTCTCATGTGTTTTCCCTTTTAAGCAAGTAATTAGTACCATCCAACTCGTTCATTTTTTCAGAATATGAAATTAGCAGTTTAAGATGTCATCTTTCAATGAAAAATGTTGATCTTCCTTGACAAGAGAATATTACCTGTTTTGATACCTGGTCAAAGAAGAAGGATTACAAGGTGGTTTTTTTGTGAATAAAATGTTTTTCAAATGCAATTAAAATGCAGAATGTGAGAACTAACACATGCTCTCTCTGGTGTTTGGACTTCTGAAAAACGTGTGTGACTCCCACAAGAAGAAAAGGAGGCTTTGCATTTCAGTGTTTTAATAGGGAGTGTTTCAAGCAGTTTCATGAGTTCGCTGCACAATTATAAAAGATTTGGCAAGCAGGTCAAGGGAGGTCATCCTCCCCCTCTACTCTGCCCTGGTGAGGCCGCACCTGGAGTACTGTGTCCAGTTCTGGGCTCCCTGGCTCAAGAAGGACAGGGAACTGCTGGAGAGGGTGCAGCAAAGGGCTACCAAGATGATTAGGGGGCTGGAACACCTCTCTTATGAAGAAAGGCTGAGGGATTTGGGTCTTTTTAGTCTGGAAAAAAGACAGCTGAGGGGGGATCTTATCAATGCTTATAAATACTTAAAGGGTGGGTGTCAGGAGGATGGGGCCAGGCTCTTTTCAGTGGTGCCCAGGGACAGGACAAGAGGTAACGGGCACAAACTTGAACATAGGAAGTTCCACCTAAACATGAGGAGGAACTTCTTTACTTTGAGGGTGGCAGAGCACTGGAAGAGGCTGCCCAGAGAGGTGGTGGAGTCTCCAAGTCTGGAGACATTCAAAACCTGCCTGGACGCGTTCCTGTGCAACCTGCTGTAGGTGACCCTGCTCTGGCAGGGCGTTGGACTAGATGATCTCCAAAGGTCCCTTCCAACCCCTACCATTCTGTGATTCTGTGGATTTTATTATCAATTTAGTAAAGATTATTGAGTTGGCAAATTGTGACCATTTTGCTGAAGATGATGCGGTGGGGGAAGTTTTCGCCTAACTCCCCTGGAAATAATGTCCTTGTTCTTTTTTTGCATAAACACATCTTATAAAATTGTTTTCTTACATGCATTTTTTTCTGATTTCGCTGACTGCTGCTGCTGTCTGGGTTGCCAACTAAGTATGATTTGAGTGTTTCCTTTATTGTTCAGTGTACAGAGTTTGTTTATGGCTTGGGATGGTAGGGTTTATGATATCTTGGTGATTCTCACTCTTTATGGCAGTTTAGGAACCTGCAAGTGATGTTGTGAACCTGTTGATCTCCAAAAGGGAAAGGCAGAGTGTAAATGACAGTTCTTCATCCTCTATTTCTTTCCTGTATAAAACGTCAATTAATTTCAAAAGAAAACTGTCTAGTAGGTAAAACTCTCCATACCTACTGAACTGACAGAGCATTCGAAGGGTTGTGCTTTGTTGATTTTTCTTGGTACATATAGCCTGTCTTCAGATAGTAAGTAGAACTTACTACCCATAAAAAATGATTCATTTAACAAAGAGCACATAAGTGGTTAACAGCTCAGCAAAATCCTTCAAAATAAGTTTAGACATTCAGGTATTCACATTTTTTTATAAATTATGTTGCCCTTATAAACCATCCTTTCAAGCACTGCTTAATACAAATTGTCATATAATACTTGTAGTCAAATAGGAAAGAAATACACATTGTCCAATTTCAATATATTTGGAAAGCATGCAAAGAGTAAATCCATTTAGAAAGCATCCAATTTCACTGCCGTAATACATACAAGAAAATTCAAGTCGCAGTTCTTTATTCAATGTATAAATACAGTGCTTCCTCTGATGGAGTGCACAGTGAGTTTCTTATCATCATGACACATTTCTTTTGAAAATATGCACTGTGCTTATGCTCGGCAGATCAAATTTTAGAAAACGTTGTTTATAAAAACAAAAATAAGGGGAATCGTATTTCTCTTTTTTTTTCCTTTGGTATCTATGCCTGAAAAATGCTTGGTAACAGAAGATAAAAATTTGTAAAATCTAAGTTAAACCAAGAGGCAAACTATATTTGACAGCTTAAAATTCTCATTTTAAAAAAAGTATCTTTAATATTACACCAAATCCTGTGTGAATTGCTGCCAAAACAGGGGGTTCCTTACCAGCCCCAGCTGCATGCTCGCACCATTTCTGTTGGCATGGAAGTACAGCAGCTGCCTGCTGGCACATTGACCAGTTGATCTGATGGAAAATTAACATGTTCGTGGGGTGGGCAAGCGGGGAGAGCGTCAGCTTCCTGAACCAATGCAGGGCAAGAGGAGGAGGAAAATACAAGGCAGTCTGCAATTACAATGGGTTTGGTATATGGTGAAAATTTATCTTTCACTCTTTTCAGAGGAACAGTCCAATGAAGTCTACTTTGAACAAGCTGCTTCTACTCTTGAAGAACCTTCCTTAGCTTAGGATGATTTAGAGTCATGTTCTAAATGTTTTCCTGTAAAACTATGTAAAAAAAAGAAAAAAAATTGCTTCAAGGAAAGTAACCAGTTTTCCAGAAACAATATAACAGAGCTTTAAGGAAGAAATTTCTAAGATGATAAATGTATTATTTAATCCAAAAAGTTTGGTAGAAACATGACACAGAAGTCAGGACGTTTTTTGTTACTTATTTAAAAAAAACCCATAACAAAACAAAAAAACCCAACTAAAATAACTCTAAGTATACAACTACATTTGTTTGACTATGCATTGCATTAAAAGTTATTTAGGCCCTGTATTTTATGTAATCATTGTTTCAGTGTTGTCCAAAGAATTTTAAGCTGTAAAAGCAGCTTACCTGAGGAGAATTTTCTTGAGTTTCCTGTCATTTTCTTACCCATTCATTGTCCTGTATGGGCAGTGGAGTTGTAAAAGTAACCAAGAAACCAAGTTTTCATCATCTACTGCCACAGATCCTTTGTATCATCTGTCCTTGGTGCCTTTCATCTTCTCTGTATCGTTAGGAATGCTAGGTATTGCATGGTCATAACCCCTTATCCACATCACCTGCCATCTGTTTCTCTCAAATTGGTTTGCTACTTTTAATTGACAAACTGAACTTTCTTTATATATTATTTTTAAAGGTTGAAAGAATTTATTGTCACTGACTCACAGAATGGTTGAAGTTGGAAGAGACCTTCAGAGGTCATCTGGTCCAATACCCCTGCTCAGGCAGAGCCACTTACAGCTGGGTGCCCAGGACCATATCCTGATGGCTCTTTAGTATCTCTGAGGATGGAGATTCCATAACCTCTCTGGGCAACCTGTGCCGGTGCTCAGTAACCCTCATAATGCAAAAGTGTTTCCTGATGCCCAGAGGGAACCTTCTGTGTTTCAGTTTGTGCCCATTGATGCTGGTCCTGTCATAGAATAGAATCATAGAATTGTTTAGGTTGGAAAAGATCTTTAAGATCATCAAGTCCAACTGTTAACCTAACACTACCAAGTCCTCCATTAAACCATGTGCCTAAGTGCCACGTCTACACATCTTTTAAATACCTCTAGGGATGGTGACTCAACCACTTCCCTGAGCAGTCTGTTCCAATGCTTGATAAGCCTTGCAGTGAAAAAAATTTTCGTAACAGCCAATCTAAACCTCCCCTGGCTCAACTTCAGGACATTTCGTCTTATTCTATCACTTAGGAGAAGAGACTGACCCCCACCTCGCTACAACCTCCTTAAAGATAGTTGCAGAGAGCGGTAAGGTGTCCCCTCAGCCTCCTTTTCTCCAGGCTAAACAACCCCAGCTCCCTCAGCTGCTCCTCATAACACTTGTGCTCTAGACCCCTCACCAGCTTCATTGCTCTTCTTTGGATGCACACCAGCACCTCAATGTCTTTCTTTTAGTGAGGGGCCCAAAACTAAACGCAGTATTCGAGGTGCAGCCTCGCCAGTGCCAAATACAGGGAGACAATCACTTCCCTAGTCCTGCTGGCCACACTATTTCTGGTACAAGCCAGGATGCTGTTGGCCACCTTGGCCACCTGGGCACACTGCTGGCTCATAGTTAGCCAGCTGTTGACCAACAGCGCCAGGTCCTTTTCTGCCAGGCAGCCCTCCAGCCACTCTTCCCCAGGCGTGTAGCGCTGCATGGGGTTGTTGTGACCCAAGTGCAGGACCCGGCACTTGGCTTTGTTGAACCTCGTACCATTGGCCTTGGCCCATCAATGCAGCCTGTCCACATCCCTCTGTAAAGCCTTCCTACCCTCAAACAGATCAACACTCCTGCCCAACTTGGTGTCATCTGCAAACTTATGAGGGTGCACTTGATCCCCTTGTCTGGGTCATTGATAAAGATATTAAACAAGCTGCCACCCACCTTCATCCTCTTTGCACCCTCTGTTCACGTATTTGTATATATTGATGAGGTCCCCCTGAGCCTTCTCTTCTCCAGGCTGAACAGTCCTAGCTCTCTCAGGCTTTCCTCAGAGGAGAGATGCTCCAGTGCATCATCTTTGCGGCCCTTCCTTGGACTCTCCAGTATGTCCGTGTTTCTCTTGTACTCGGCAGCCCAGAATAGGACACAGTACTCCAGGTGTGGCCTCACCAGTGCTGGGTACAGGGGAAGGATCACCTCCTTTGACCTGCTTACAATACTTTGGTTAGCGTAGCCAAGGATACCATTAGCCTCCTTTGCAGCAAGGGCACATTGCTGGCTCATGTTCAGCCTGGTGTTTATGAGGACCTGCAAGGCCTTTTCTGCCAACCTGCTTTCCAGCTGGGCAGCCCCCAGCATGTACTGGTGGCTGGGGTTGTTCCTCCCCAGGTGCAGGAGTTTGCACTTTCTTCCCCTTGTTGAACTTCATGATGTTGCTGTCAGCCCTTTTCTTCAGCCTGTCATGGTCTCTCTGGGTGGTAGCATGACCCTCTGGCCTGCCAGCCACTCCTCCCAGTCTGGTGTTGTCAGCATTATACATCTCTGTTTCTGATAATTGCTCTGCCAATCCCTAGATATCTTAACTGTTTTGTGAGATGTTTTTTATTGATGTTGAGGCTCAAAATGTTGTCTGATTTGACAGATTCATGCCAAATGTATCTTTGATGAAAGTGTCATAAGTGGCTGAATTTAGTGCAATAATGAATCCCTAAGCTGATCCCGCAATATATTGATTTTCCTGTGTTAATAGAAACAACATGCTTCAACTTGGAGGCCTAGCTGCAGTCCATTTGGTGGACTGGCTATTGTTTGTATACCCAACTGTTGCTTAAACTTAAAGGTTTGTGTAAGATTAAATGTGGACTCTCTGCTCTAGCTAAAGACAGAACTTAACTGATCCTTGCTTGATTCCATGATTTCAATGCCTAAGACACAAGAAAAGAGATTCAGCTACGAGAAATTACCACCTCTGGGAGACTTTCATATCAATCCCCATAAGCTTTTACCATCTTTTTTGTCTTTGAAGGTAGTGATGGTTCAAGGCGAGGTTTCTGCTTCTGGCTTGTTCACTTGGTACTGTATGTAAAATGTTTAGTGACTAAACTGAAAACAAGGAATTATTATAATGTACTTCATGAACTTGTGATTAATATAGAGCTTTCTTTTTCTGTAGCTGATTTTTTGAAACTGATCATTTAATTTCTATTATTTTAAAAAGCTCACTGTTTAATTTGTGTAACATCACATTGAAGTATTTTTACTTTATTTTGCATAATATTTTGAATTGTATTTTGATTTGTAGCTTCCTGGCCACTTTTTTTTGTTTCCTCACAGCATATTCAGTAAGATGTCTTGTTGCTAGTTGCCGTGGTCTGTTTTGTTTTTCTTCACTCCCTTTTTTATATCATTGTTTTCTGCTATGTCTGGGTGGGGCTTGTGGGATAAAATAACATGCTTACATTGCCCAATCTAATTTTCATCTCCCTTTCTCTACTTTCACTCTAGGCTTTGTCTTTTTTACTTCACTTCTTTTGTTCCCTTGGGATCTCTTACCCCAAATTGAAGGCAAAAGCGTGGTATCAAGATGTCCATATAATGAACCTAAGTAACTGTGTAATCTTATTAATGAATCTCTGATCCTCACTTTTTTCCCTTGTTGTCTGGTATTCTTGTATATTGCATCATATCTATAATTATACTGAAATCTTCTCAGGATAGTGATCCCTTTTTGTTTTTTTCTTTTCTCTCAAATGTAAAATTTGGTTGTGCAGGGGTCTGATCATTAAGTACCAGGTGCATCAAACTTCTATCCATTTCATATCCATCCAGATGATGAAACTGTAGTTAAAAACAAAGCTCGTGGATTAAATTATCCCATTTTTTAAGTAGAATGTACAGATGTTAGGCATGAATGTATTGATCACGCTACATATTTAGTTTCTTTGGTTTTTTTAGATAATTCCAGGTTTGTGATTTTTTTTTTTTCTTCTCTTGTGGTTATCATTCTAAAAGCCATGAATTCACAGATACTACTCTGTAACATTAATCATAGAATCATCATAGAATGGTTTGGGTTGGAAGGGACTTTAAAGATCATCTAGTTCCAACTCCCCTGCCCTGAGCAGGGACACCTCCCACTAGACCAGGTTGCTCAGAGCCCCATCCAACCTCACCTTGAATACTTCCAGGGGTGGGGCATCCACAACTATTTTGGGCAACCAGTTCCAGTGCCTCACCACCCTCGTAGTAAAGAATTTCTTTGTATTATCTAATCTAAATCTACCCTTCGTTCAGTTTAAAACTGTAACCCTTTGTCCTATCACTACACTCCCTGATACAGAGTCCCTCCCCGTCTTTCCATGTAGGCCCCCTTTAGATACTGGAAGGCTGCTATAAGGTCTCCCCAGAGCCTTCTCTTCTCCAGGCTGAACAGCCCCAACTCTCTCAGCCTGTCTTCATAAGAGGTGCTCTAACAGGTCCATGTTCTTCTTGTGGTGAGGACTCCAGTGCTGGACGCAGTACTCCAGGTGGGGTCTCAGCAGAGTGGAGTAGAGGGCAGAATCACCTCCCTTGATCTGCTGGCCACACTTGTTTTGATGCAGCCCAGGATGTGGTTGGCTTCCTGGGCTGCAAGCACACATTGCTGGCTCATGTTGAGCTTCTCATCAACCAACACCCCCAAGTCCTTCTCCTCAGGGCTGCTCTCAATCCATTCTCCACCCAGCCTGTATTTGTGTTGGCTTTGCCCCGACCCATGTGCAGGACCTTGCACTTGGCCTTGATGAACTTCATGAGGTTGGCATGGGCCCACTTCTCAAGCCTGCTGAGGTCCCTCTGAATGGCATCCCTTCCTCCAGCATATCAACTGCACCACACAGCTTGGTGTCGTCAGCAAACTTGCTGAGGGTGCACTCAATCCCACTGTCCATGTCACCGACGAAGATGTTAAACAGCACCAGTCCCTATGCTGACCCCTGAGAAACTTCACTTGTCACTGATCTCCACTTGGACATTGAGTCATTGACTGCAACTCTTTCAGTGAGGCCATCCAGCCAATTCCTTGTCCACTGAGTGTTTCATCTGTTACATCCCTGTCTGTCCAATTTAGAGATCAGGATGTGGGGCGGGTCAGTGTCTAATGCTTTGCACAAGTCCACGTAGATGATGTCAGTTGCTCTTCTCTTCTCCACCAATGCTGTAACACCGTCATAGAAGGTCACCAAATTTGTCAGGCTCAATTTGCCCTTGGTGAAGCCATGTTGACTGTCACCTATCACTTCCTTGTTTTCCATGTGCCTTAGCAGAGTTTCCAGGAGGATCTGCACCATGATCTTGCCAGGCACAGAGGTGAGACTGACTGGCCTGTAGTTCCCCAAGTATTCCTTTTGTCCCTTAAGGTGTGTTTTGGTGATTTTCACTATTATAATGCTTAACTCTGCAGTAAGAATCGAAAGGTGCTGTAAAGAAACCCTCATACTTCAGTGAGGAGGGACTAAATGATCAAGTTTCTTAGTAACTTTCTGTTATTAATTCATAAACCAGGTAGATGTTTGTAGGCGACTTGGTATAACCAATCTCAGACTTCTTGAAGCTGGCAAAAATGACGCATTTGGTTTTACTTCCAGTCACTGGAAAATATCTTTTCAGATTCCAAAAAAATATGCCAGAAAGTTGTAATTCTGTGTATGATAAAATACAGTGTATTCCTCCTGCATCTGTTCTTCAGAGTTCTTGCTTGTCAAGTGTATTTACAGTATGGGCTGAAAATAAAGGCATCATTTCTTGGGTAATACAAATTTTAAAAGTACTAGAACATCCAGCCAGGTGTTTTACAAAGATGCTGAACAGTTACTGTTGTGTAATTATATCTTAAAGAGTAAAAGTAATGAAGTGTTCTGTTCTTATAGTTGTTTTAACTTTCTGTGAAGCATATTAGTTGTCTTTTTTTTTACATTATTTTTGATTTTCGTCATAGTACAGTCCTTTATATGTGCTGCAACTTTCCATAGTTCACTAGTGAAGATGATTTAGATCACAGAAGTAAAGTCATGAAAGTTTGCGTAAAAAAAAAAAGAATCAGGCTTGTATTGTTGCTTGCATGGGTGATTTTGGACAGCTTTGGCATGATTTTGGTGAGCTGAAAGATAAGATAAAGTCTATTTTTAGTTGCTTGTGACTGGAGCTTTTGTGTCATCCTTCAATGAATGAAATATGCAAGTTTAATGATGATTAATGTAATCAGGTTTTTAAATCTTACAAATAGTTCGATGCAAATCTAGTGTAGCTGCTAAACAACAGGCAAGTGGCTAGCATGGCTTCCTAGTGTATGTATAAGCACTTCTGCTTCTTAAGAAGCTGTTTCAGTACATCTGCCCTGAGGTGGAAGTGATTTTTCATAAATCACTTGAATTTTAATGGTGTTTCCTCTCAGAATCCTTCTTTCCTATTTCATCCTTATAGCAGTATTTTGACGTTGTCTTCCAGGGCCTGGGAGATAGTTCATTTGGGCTGGTTTTTTCCTATTAATATTTATCTGAAAAGAATTACTATATAAAGTTTTTGATTTTATTATGACTAGAAATTTTTCTTCTGCCAGATTTGGAATGCTCAATAAAAATAATAGTATATGTCTTCAGTAACACACAGTCTGATTTTCTAGCATACATATAAAGAAACTTTAGATTTTGAAATTAAAATGTCATATCAACTAAAATGGGGAAGTAAGAACAGTTAAAGCAAGGAGGAGAGTAATGGTTTATGCTCATACAACCTCAATATATGAAAGGATAAAAAACTATTCAACTAATATAAAGCAGTCTGATCTGTTTAGTTCTTGTTGCGCTATTTCCAAAAAATAATTTGTAAGTATCAGTTTTCTGAAATGGGTATTGAAAGTAACTATAGTATGTAAGAAGCAGGTATCTTAATGACATCATGGTGTATTACAAGTTGCATTAAAAATATTATATTCTCCCAACCTGCAATATGTGCAGAAGCATTTAGTGATAGTTGATAAAACTTACAAACCTTGATTCTTGCCATGTCAGTGTTTGGGGTTTTCTTGCTGCTTGTAGAACACATTATACTAGTGCTTGTAGGTGTGAAATACTCCATGCTTTGCCTTTTGCATATTTGAAGGTTTTTTTCTATGTCTTCCTATCATGTAAAATGTGTTTGAGAGCGCGTTTTGTATATCAATATGAAACGTGTCAGTTTCTGACCCTGTATGGATGGGAGGGGAGGGAAAGGAGGAATCAACAGCCTTGGTGCAATCTTCACTGGGTTGGGCTAAAGCTTGTGAAAGAACTTACTAATGTATTAAAATGCCTCAACAGGGATTCGCTGAGAACTAATGCTGTAATGTGTTAGTCATCCTTTATCTGCTTCTATTTTTACAGGTTCTGAAGGATGACAGACACTGGTTTCTGCGATGCCACTTGGAATCACTGTGGATTGATAAGTAACATGCAGATTTAACTCCATAACCTGGGGAGAAGGCACCAGGAGCGCTACTTCTTTTCAGCTCCTTAAGTGGACAGAAGTACAGTGTCATCCATCTGCAAGGGAAGATTCTTCAACAGATTTTTACAGCTAATAATAAAGACAACACAGCATCATCCACCTCCCTGATTTACAGCGCATCACCTTCCAAGACAGATGGTCTGTCAGAAGCTGGAGGATGCCCGCAGAGCACATAATAATGAAGTAGTGAATTGATACTGCTGCTGCTGCCGCCTAATTGTCAGGATCACAGCCGATAGAACTGCACTGCCCTTTTTCTGCTCGCTTAATCAGTCCAGAAACAGCAGGGTGGACATGGCTGGCCTCGTTAACAACCTGCTAATACTGTTTCTTGTTTTTCAAAACATCTGTTCGGGTTTCAGAAGCCCACTTTCTGTCTTCAAGAGGTGGGTTATGCAGGAAGACCTTATGTGTTGAATGCATGCAGTCACGATATTATGGAAGTAAGAAAAAGCATGTCCTAGATAAAAATGCGCATGGTGTTTGTTCAGTTTTCCTCACTTGCTCTGATTTTTTTTTCTGCAGTTTTGAAATGGCACTCTTGTCATATTGAAGAATCTCCTTTAATCCAGAGGTTGCTCTACAAAATGTGCATTTAGGATGATAAAATAACAATTAATAGAACTTTTTAGATAACGCCACAGGTGTATTTGAGACCACACAGGGAGTAAATACATTGCAGCTGCTCGAGTTAGCTTGCAGTATAAAATTATGTTTTAACGAGATAGCAATAAATAGCTTAAAAGTGGGCAATCCTGAGAAACTGGGGGGGGGTTGAATGCAAAATTGCATAGGTAAATTGTAATGTGATGTGTACAAGAGAAGTAGCCTCTTAGCTCTCCAAAAAAAGTGTTTTTCTGGTTTTGAGGTGTATTTGGCACTGTAGTTACCATGTCACTTCTATATTTTTATGTATATGTATGAATTTACATAATCAAAATTTCTACCAATGATGCATCACGTTTCAGATGCCTTACCATCTAGTTCCTTATGGTGATCTATTTCTTTTTTTTTCACAATTTGTTTATATATTGCATTCAATACAGACTTTGATATTCATGTGAAGTTGTAAAACTTACCGTTTTACTTTCCTACTTATAATAGGAGTTACTGTAAATGTCGTGGTGTTGGAATTAAAAATTTCCCCTTTACACATTATTTAAATTTAATCTGTACTGAATTACACATTAGACACATAGTCTTTAAAAAAAATCCCAAACTGTCGTGAATGATTAACAGTACCTTACATTTTCTAGTGAATTAATTTTCTGTATGTACATCCATGTACCTCAGGCAATTATTTAGATGAGATGACAGCTTATGTTTTCAGGTGATGTTTTCCAAACTAGTCTGTCTCATTGCTCCAAGGAACTGCTTCAGTAACTGCTTGAAAAGTAAGATATTTTCCTCAGCTCATGAAGGAGTGAAATTTCCAGATCACTCCTGGAGCTACTCGGCATTGTCAAACTTCTTTACTAAGTCTGAAGACCCTTGTTTTTAGAAAGGCATAACAAAAATCAGTATTTTAAAAAATCTTTCCTCCTTGTTTTCAAGGTATAAAGATACTACCAGATCTCTTTCCAGTGAATGCCTTGGAAGCAACCGGCCGGTGATTTCACTTGGTCTTTCAGATTTTGCATTGGACATTCGCATGCCTGGGGTGACGCCAAAGCAGGTGAGAGAAATGCAGTTTTTCTTTTTGCTGCTTACTCTTTTTTTTTATAAGCTAGGAAGATAAAACCTTGCCTACAATATCACTCACATAAAAAGAACAAAAAAACCAGGGTAACTTTTACAGATATATGTATGTCCAGAGAAAGGCAGGAAACAGAAGAGTGATCTCAAAGGAGAGAAAAATCTTTTTGTCTAATTAATTTTATTTGTAAAAAGTTAGTTTCATGAACTGAATTGCTGAAGTTTATTAAAACAAGAATTGAGTTTTATTAAAGTGAAATATTTCATTTAGAGTTGCAGTTTACACCACATTTCAGATGATGCCTCAGTGAATTTAGTTATATTAAATTGAACATCGCTGCAACTCTGTCAAGCTGAGAGACAACAACCAAAGAGCATTTTATGAGGGTAATACTTTTGACCCAGTGCTTTAAAGCCTTAAAATACTCCAGAAAAACTACTATAAACAAGTTATAATGGTATACGCTTTCAGGTTTTAAGTTGCCTATCTTCTACTGACCTAAGCAAGTAAAAATGATGACAATAATTAACATTTTTAACACTAGAATTAGCATTTTTAAGATTCATATAAAAGTCTGAGATTCTACTGTCATTTTCACATATAGTTTCTTTAAGCAAGATAAACAGTGATTAATGGTGGGGTTTTTTTGCAGCGAAGCTATGCAGGGAATTACGTGTGTCATTAAAAGACCCTACATCTCTTTTAGAGGGCTGCAGGTGCTTGGAATGAGCAGGATGTTGTGCTGCAGTAGATGATGACTCATTGTTGCAGATAGCACTTTCAAAAAATACTGAAGGGAAAATGAGATTTTCAGCTATGGAGGAGCACCCCTCTGGAACTTGTAATTTAGAGCAAGTGGTGTCATTCCAGCAAGTGCAGAACAGAAATACAGTTTCTACTACATCTTATTTGTCTACAGTAAAATACTAAACTTCTGTTTCAGAAAGAGTGAAAATGACTCTCAGTTCATCCAGGTGCACGCTTGTAATTACATTTTCACCTGAGGAGATACTAGTTGAAGAGCTAGGAAACGCATAGGGAGGGGTCAGTCACTTCATGTTCCTATTAAGAAAAACAAAACCCAACACCAACAAGAAAAGGCTGTGATAGTTAATAGAGAGGACATAATGCTTTTCACATTCACGTGTACCTATAGCCAACAGCCTTTACATACACAATAAACAGAAATGCTACTGTAGCGTAGATTTGGGGAAAGGGTGGCGGGGGAAAGTACAGCAACAGAAAGCAACTTGCCAAGTTAATTCTTAAAAAGATAGGTGAAAATAGTCAATAACTAGCCTTCAGTACTTTTAAGTCTAGCTTTTATTTTCCTCTCTCAGTCCCACCTACCCTTATCCTCATTTCCCTTCCTCCTTCCACACTGTTCCACACTAACTGTACAAGAAACTTAGTTCCCATTTCGTCAAGTTAAACACTGACATACTCTGCAAGAAGCAATAGCAGAAAAGACAATCTTTGTTTTCTTGCAGTTCACAGAAGGAGATAACCAACAGCTTCATAATTCTAGTGCCGCTAGTTCATTTTTGTGGCAGAAAGAACATGGAAGGGAAGAATCCTCTTTAGAGAGGAAATTATTCTACAGTGGCTTCCTTCTAACTCGCTATCTTCTTCATGTACCTCCTGGCCCCAGTTGTGGGCAGATGTATTTAGTGACTGTGGATCTGCTGTAAGTTCAAGCTGTCCATACTGATATTTATATAAAAGCGTAAATTGGGAGTTGGACTCGATGTTCCTTACAGGTCCCTTCCAGTTGGAGATACAGGTCTCTCCTTCCAGGATCTGTCTACAAGTTTAGCTCTATTAATGAAAGATGCAAAAATAAACCAAATAGCAAGAGGAAGAGTGCAATTGCTGAAATGCTTTATTAAGGGCTTTCTGGAGGTGTATCACTATTTTGCTTATGACTAATTGCAGTTCCTGAGTTCTCAAGCGTAACAATTTATGTGGGAAAGGTGGGAAAACTAAAAAAAAAAAAAGAAAAAAAAATCAAGGAGGAGGAGCAGAAATTAGTGTTGAAGATGTGAATGAGTTACATTCTAGAGAACAGAAGATTATCTTTAGAGCAACACCAGTGTGTTCTGTGCTAGCTCTTCTTTGTCATGCTTTTTTTTGTAAAAAGGAAATTTTAGTTCAACTGGATTGTTAAGAATACCGAATTCACTGTTTGGCCCCAGGTTTGTAGTTTCAGAAGACTTCACAAACTGAATTCTTCTGTCCTCCTTCTCTCTTGGTGGTCACAAGCACATGCACACATGACAGTCACATTTCTTACTTAGAGTCACAGCTAGCTAACAGAAAGATGTCTAATGGAACCAACTACTTCTTTGTCTACAATTTATGAGCAGTATGACTTGCAGTAGATGTACAATCAGAAGGTTAGTGTAACACAAGAATTGTTCTGGAAGGGCTGGAGTCATTGATTGTTTAGTCAAAAATATCTCCAGTCTGGAAGAAGAAAGTGAACTTCGGAAACAGTACTGCTGCTGACTTGAGTTATTGCATGGCATCACTGTAGAATTGTATTTAATTTTATTTTCCAAGTTCCTTGATACACCAGCTTCCCAGATGATTATTGTTGAAAACAGATACTGAAAAATAATCTCTTTGGATTCCAAGAAGTCTAACCATCGGCATGTATTCACTGGAACCGAGATGCATTTTTGGTACTACCGGTAAGGTTGTACCTACATTATGTGCATTCACATTGTTGTTTTGGAATGATTACTGTAGGAATCATTGAATTCTCTTAATGTGGGGGCATACGGCTACCATACAGCTTAAACTCCATAAAATGTATACCTGGCTCATGGAGGAAATATGTACACATTTTAAAACAAGAGGAGGAGGAAAAAGAAACCCCAAATAATTCTGTATTGCCTGTTTAGGTAGCACCATGTAATGGTGGGGGTGGTACAGTTCTTGGTGGAATGATTTGCAAATGGCTGGAGCAAAGTTTAACATCTGTCCTTGCATTGGTAGGTTAGTTGCACAAAATTCAATTCATGTGTGTCTTGTGTTGTCGAGGCTGTGGGAAAGGTTGCCCAATATCTTGCATTTTTTTCCAATGAGTTACTAGACTTGTAGTGACTTTGGGGGTTTGGGGGTGGGGGGTAGGAGTGCCTTACATTCTGTGGCTGCGTCTGCGCCATGGGTGAATCAGTGAGAACCGGCTCCCTACGCAGCTTAGGAGTGCACTAACTGTGCTGATCTGCCCGCAAGGTGTGCCGGCTTTCTGCGCGAGTACCAAACATGGACATTCGTGTGAAACTGTTCCAAGCACTCCTTGACAAACAGGGTCACTGAACTGTACGTTCAAGCAATACAAATGTGGAATTCAATGAGGTAGAATAGTTCTCCAGCTTGGTTAATAAATGTGGTTTATATTTGTTGGTGCTTTTGAACAGTACCACCTCTCGTAAGTGGGGGAAACAATATCTGCAGTACTTAAATACTCTGGTTTTTTTCTTAATAATTATTCCAGTTGCACAGTGGGAAAAAATGCAGCTAATATGTTATATGAAGAGTAATTTTAGTGTGCTGTAGAAGGGTACAGGACGTCTAAGAGCTGTGGAGAGGAAGACTGATGGGCTTTTTCAGTTCTGAGGGAAAAATTCTGTAATCATTCTTTATACTTAAGATAATTATAAGAAAATTATCCTTCTGCACAGTAAATTAATAGTATGTTAGGACTCATTATTTAAACAGGAAGCTGTATGTTGTGTCTTCCATGAAGAGACGGGATCAGCTCATTTTGAAAACTCTAGATTTCAGATACAAAACTCAGTATTGTTAAGCAAATTGAAGGCTATTTTGTGAAAGCATTATTAAGAATGTAGGGGAAACATGTTTACCGGTAACATGGTTTTGCCGCTGTGAACACCTGTGTTTGCTACGATTCCAATAAGAAATAATGATAAAAAATTACAGGGCAATTAAAACTGTATCTCAAGTAATTTTGCTCATAAATAATAGTTTGTTTGGGTTTTTAAATTAGTTACTACTATGTTTGAGGCTGAACAAACTTTTGATTGGTAAATTAATTTTGGTACAGCATTGGCTGAGTTCTTAAATGCACATGTGAAACTTCATAAATATTTTTAAAGGCACAAAAATGTGGTAAAAGATGTTATTTGGTGGGATATTGTTAGTGTGGACAGGTTGTTTTTGGAGGGGTTCTTGTCTAATGGATTTTGCAAGTCTCTCCTCTTTTTCTTTCTTTTTTTTTTTTTTTGAAACTGCTTACCTTGAGCTTCTATCCGTAGGTCAGCAGTGACTCCTAATATCTGCATATTCCGTTACTTTAGTTTATCAGTTTGAAGTCTTTGGTTAAAATTTTTCTTCTCATATCCATTTTGCTTGGGTATACCATACCAGATAAAAATACATAAAATGAGAAGGAAATCTGATCACTCAGATATCCATAAATTACTGGCACCTCTTTCTTTACTGTTGCTACAACAGTCAAGTTAAGATCTTGACCTAAGATGCCCCAAGACTTGCTCAGACTCTGGAGAAAGTTGTTTGAATGACTCTGTTATTACTTAGGCTGAAATTCTGTAAAAAGTCGAATTTAGTTACATATATGAATCTGGACCCTGTCACAGTGAGTATCGATACCAGAGACTTATGAGAAGTCATGCAATTATTAGTCAGTAATGACCATTATTAATAACAAAGATTCTTCCTTCAAAGAAAAGAGATGGGAGGGAATGGCGTGGAGCTTGTTTCTTACACAAGCTGAAGCCTACATAATTTTCTTATGAAGATGGATCAAATAAGCACCCTCATGCTCACAGACCTACTTAACGGTGAAGTAGAGAAAACAGGATAGAATACTGTGGATTCTGCAGTGTGCCTTTTGTAATGCTTTAGTGTCAGGATGTTCCTGCTCTTCTTGTGTTTGAAGTCTGGAACATTGACAACTGTAGGTAAGCGACCAGAATCTGTTTTGTTAAAGCCAATAGCTGTTTTTTCATTTGCTTATTTTGTCTTATTAGCTAAATACAACCCGGCTTGTATGTCAGAAACAAAATTGAAAACCCTTGTGACTATGCCAGGATGAGTTTTCATGCCATTAATGGTAAAGACTTCAGAATGACCGCATTGATTGGCTGCATTATCCATTTGGCCAAGCGCTCTCTTCACTGATTATACCTAATAGGAGTTATTTATGGAAAACCGTAAGAGGTAGGCTAGGAGAGTAGTAATGCAAAAACTAAAACATATCCTCCCTCTTTACAGTAATAATGAGAGGTTGCTGGCTTGGAGTTTCAGTCCAGACCATCATATTTAATAGACAGTGATAGTTCTTTCTGTCATGAATCTGTCAAATAAATTTTACCCCATAGATAATCTTGGAATTATTTTTTTTTCAAACATGCTTCTTTCTTTTTAAGAAGTTATTGGAAGCATTTTGAAAAGGATTGTATTTAGGGTAGTTTTTCGCGTTTGCTTCCTGATTTCTCTGCTTTTGAAAAGTACATTTTCATAGGGAAGAAGAGGAGATAGTTTTCTTAAAAACAATGTAGGCAGTAGGAATGGATAAGGGATATGAAACTAGCCCATGAGTAGTATGGAATTTTAACAATTCAATATTTTGCCTGTACTGATCATCTGTAGGCTTGTCACGTCAAAGTAACTGCTGGCCAGGATCTCTCATTAATGAAATGGAGTTCCTTCAGGTTACTTTGGAGAACAGTCTGAAGATGACTAATGGAAGGCAATACAAACAATAACAAACAGATGGAAAGTAAAAAACTTCAAATATTCCCGTTCTTCTCCCACAGTCCCTTGCCCACGCCCCATTTCTTCTCCAAACCAAAGGATCTCATATTTTATTTTTTTTTCTTAAAAAAAACCTCTGCTTTTTTTTAGGATTAGGCATATCAGATTACCTAACAGCGTGTCTCTAAACGATACAATGCAGAGTACATCGGTATTGAAGAGAGATGAAAAAGAACATGGAAGAAGAATGTTTAACTGGGACAGTTGCTACTTGTAGATGTATTATAACACTGAGGCAGAGAGGCATGACTGAGTTCTGCAACAGCTCAGATAAATGAGTAGCAGAATACCATTTTACTACATTTATAATTCCCAGTTAACAATCTTTGATTAAAAAAGAAAGCCAAAAATATTAGTACATCTAGACTTCTAATAATCTATGTAGATGTTATGACACAAGTTATAAAATCTCAGCCATTGCTTCCGTGGTAAGTGCTAATACTCTGTTCTTAACTAATTTAATTCTTAATTAGGTAAATAATACTTAAAAAAACATGTCATCCTTATTTTTAGTCCACATTGTTTCTAAATTCAATTTGTATTTAAAGACAAAAAAATCAGTTTATTTCTACTGCAATGTGAAGCATTGCTGCCATTCACTTTCAAAGTGTGGATATAAGGTTCTAAATTAAGTTTTTTAAAAAAATCTACTGCTGAACCTAGGTTAAATAGAAAAGGTAGAATATTTCCTTTTCTATTTATAGAAGGGTTTAGTATGTTCATTCTATAAATGCGTGTAACTAGAGTACATAAAGGCATTCACATCAGTTGTATCAGCTGACCTCTGTTCTTCTAGCAAAGAATCAACCTTCCTGTCTTCTGGCAAAATCACCAAAAATGGTTTCTTATCTCTGTAGATCACTGCTTTGTGTAATCACATATTGTTATCACCATTGTACCTGCCCTTCTCAGTTTTATTTAATTGTTTACAGCTATTTGCAGTGTCTTCTTTTAAATTAGGTTTGAAGTTTTTCATAGCAGGGATTCTGTCTGCATCTGTTTAGTATAGTTCTTGTGAAAGTGAAAGTCCTGTCAGATTTTGAGTTCATATGTGTAGTGGAGTTCCGGTAGCTGACATCTTTCCTTTCCCTTAAAAGCTGGGGGGAAAAAAGATTTAAAATGCTGAATAGTGTAGCTATCAACCTAATAGCCACACTGATGACTTTATAGCCTAATCTCTGTAACATGTAAATAAACCATGGCAACAAATTTATTTCTTACAATAGCAATCTAGATATCCTACACCATCTTTGGCCACATATCTCAGTAAAGCAGGTGATGTTTTTTTCTAGATGGTGCTTTTGTAGGACCTGCCCTTCATCTAACTGGCAAGGATGAGACTGACTTCATGTTTTGTTTGTGTAGTTCACGTGCATTGTGCTGTTCCAATGATTTACTGACTTTTTTGGACGTACGAAGTAAGAGCTTTCCTTTCAATAAGATTGCCATATTTAGGTTTTACTGTTCTCAAGGACTTTGTTTTATATTGCAAGTTCTTTCATAGTTATCCAAGGTGCTTGCAGATGGAAAACATGGATTTTGTTTGTGGGCATTGCTCTGAGTTTACTGTGTTTGCATTTTAATTAGTTCATATATTAATCCGGGAATATGTCCAATGCTTACATGCTGAGCATTTTAAACTCAAACTAAAAGTCTTTTAGGCAATAAAGGCAACTTTAGCATCATGAAGAGGGCATTCTTGATAGCTTCTCTCCCAGGAGCGCCCATTACTCTGTATCTTATGTAGAATGTTCACGCAATTGCTCCAGGAAATGTTAGTCCTTTACAGTGCTTAAGCAAGACAATCACATATTGAATTGTTTCTTTTTCAGTTGCTTATGCTCTTTTTCTTTGTTTAAAAGGACAAATGCCGTTAGTTAGAATGCCTACAGAAGAATATTTTCATTGATCATAATAGAATTATGTGCATGAATCAAAAATAAATGTATTTCTATGTTTGCTGCTGCAGTGGCATGGTGTTTTTACACTTTTTGGTCCAGTTGTATAAATCTTGGAATAGGGTGAAATACTGCTATACGTAGAAATCTGTTTGGATGTGAAGTCATGGAATCATAGGATATCTCAAGCTGGACGAGTCCCATAAGGGTCGTCAAGTCCAACTCCCTGCTTCTCGGACTACCTAAAACTAAACCATATGACTAAGAGTGCTGTCCAGATGCTTCTTGAACTGTGACAAGGTTGATGCCATGACCACTTCCCTGGAGAGCCCGTTCCAGGGACCAACTGCCAGTCAGGAAGATCCTTTTCCTAATGTCCAATGTGAACTTCCCCTGGTGCAGCTTCATTCCATTTCCCTGTGTCCTGTCGCTGGTCACCAGAGAGAGGAGATCAGCAGCCCCCCCTACTCAAGTGCGGTTGATTCTTATAGTAAGTTTATAAATACTGAGAAAGTAGTGCATACCAAGAGCACAATGAATCAGAAGCTCAATAATTCTTTTCACTTTATGTAGCACACTCATTGATTCATGCTGTTTATTTGGACATCTGGAAGGTACTCTTACCTCTTCAAGTTTTTAGTGGGTGGGGAGGGGACAGTGTTAACTACTGCAAATAAATTCACTGCTAAGGCTTACAAATACAGAATTTTTATATATTAGTTTGTTCAGTATTCCCACATTCATCTTCAGAAAGTGTAGAGAATTTTGATGCTTTGTTTCTACTCTTTTAATTTTAAATAGTCCCAATTTAAAACTTATTTCTGTTCTTTTGTCTTTTAACAGTCCGATACCTACCTCTGCATGTCAGTACCCTTGCCGGTGGATGATGAAGCCTATGTAGGTGAGTATTGGTTGACTGGAAGAACCTAAGCAAGCCATTTTGAAGAACCTTAGCATTTTCTTCTTTTTCTTTGACTCATATTGACTTAATCTTTGGCTATCAGAGTTTCCAAAATGCATTCATCATGGCTAATGCAGAAACAAACTAGAGAGAGCTACTTAGAGTCAAGATAACAAACTGTATCTGGAGAGATTCATGAGTAATAGTAGTTAGAGCTGCATGCAGATGCCTCTGGCAGTCAGTACCAAACAGTCCCATTTGTAAAGTATTGGCTTTCTGTCTCTGTCCGGATACTTAATTCTGCTCCACTGAGCAGACTGTTTATTTACCTGCTGGTACAGGCACAGGCTGTAAATCCTTTGCACTTACAGTCAGTGTTGGCTGCAGTAAGACTTTACTCATCTGGGGGATAAAAGCAAAACCAACCAAACCCTCTCCCCTGGTTTTTTGTTTTGTTTTGCTTTTTAAATGTCATGGCATAAGTATTATGTCAGACAAATAGAAGAAAATACTGTAACAGCGTACAAATGCTGAGATCATATAAATCAGCAAAACAACACCATCTGTTCAGAAAGTCTTTGAGGTACTTTTATTTGCTTTGCTTCTGAACATACAATTGTTCAGGTGGAGAGAACGCTTGTTGGTTTGGCTGAAGATAGTTTCACTATCACAACATGCTATGAACTGAAATAAAAGAAAACTATGAGTAGTTAAAATGGCTATATTTTCCTTCCTTTACTCTCTTCCTGCATTTTAGGATGTCTGCACTTACAATAAATATGGTGGTTTTGTTGTAGCGTAGCGTATTGTGAGGCTTTTGTTTCGTGTGGATTTCCTCATGGAAATCCTTCAGAAATAGAATATTGTGTTTAGATCTTCATGTCGTAGTATAGAAAACAAAAAAAATTGAGTAAATTTTCTTCAGTGCTTTCTCTGTATATCTGTTTCATAAAGAATTCAGAACCTGACCTCACATTTTGGCTGTTAGTTTGACCCCAGAAAGAAAAATGAGCATAACAGGGAGTGAGTGTTCATTCTCTAGTAAACTATACGCTACTGTGCAGCATGTGCAACGGACTCTTCTGATTTCAAGTGATTCATAGGAAGGCATACTACTCACCTGCTGCTTAAGCAGTTTTTATTTAGTGCTTCACTGAGTTGCAAAATTGCATAGTTCAATTCTTTATTAGATTGCTGCACATTTATTTCTGTCATTTGCTGTTTACATGTGTTAAAGCCATATAAACTTCTTTCAGTTGTGTATATGTTTAAAAGGACCTAACTAAAAGAATTTGCTTAAAAGTGATATTTATGCAAAGTCTCAATGTGAGTCATACTAGGCAACCCATTTTTTTCTCTGAAGACTGAGAAACTTCTAGGTTTCCGGTGTTGACATGTTCTCCTCTTCACTAGATTTTTATAGGATTTGGTCACCTTCCCAGTGATCACTGTGCTTGGGTACATGTCATTACAAAGCAGAATAAGGTCTGGACGCAGAAGCCATTCTGGTTGTCAGGTGGAGCTTTGAAGAGCAAGAGGAACTTGACGAGCAAATTTAGAAAAAAAACCCCACAACTGTGAACCTAAAGTTTTCCCGTGATAGCATTGCTTACAACCTCTTGTATTTGGTTGCCTTGAAAATAAAACAAAATTGCTTTTTTTTTTCTCTTTGGTCCCTTCCACCAAAATGGATAGGCCTGGGGTCAATCAAGCATGTGATCAGTTCCATCTCACTTCAGTAAAGTCACTGGAAAGTGTTTTTAGTGGAGAAGACGTGTCAGGTTGGAGTCCTCACAATCAACAGAAGTTACCTAATCATTGGAAACAGTAGACTCAAAAATACATCCAATTGTAACGAATAAAAGAATGCAAACTGACCTATCTTATCAAATACCTGGATAGCACATTAAATCTTCTCAGGAAAGAGATTTTTACAATAGGTATCATCATCTAAGAAATTAGATGCTTAATGGATTTTTTCCTTAAATACTTCTTAATATCATCAAGTGTTGTGAAGCTAACTATTAACTTACTTACATGCATGTATTTTGTGTTGCTTAAATAAGCCTGGAAGACTGACACACAGAGAATGAAATACTTCTTGTTAGAAGGATAGTGTCTACATTTTTATGGTTTAAGCAGGAACTGCCTTCATTGCCTTGCCAATAAGTGGTGCAATTAACTTTCATTAATTACTATTTTACCTTATGATAAAGGCATCTAAAAACTAACATATGAGCTGTCACTCGGGGTTGCTCTTCAGTGATGTATTGAGAAAAGTGTGTGTGTTCTGAAGAGCTTCAACATGAGGAGGTGTGAATACACAGAATTAAAACAATAACCTGGGTTTCTGAGACAGTGTGGTGTTAAAGCTGAGACCAGAACCTACATATTCTGCCACCAGTTCAGTTTATTTGCACATAATGCTGCCAAGTAAATACCTTCTCTTTTCTGTCATTTTTTTTGTTTTGTTTTCTCAAAATGGTGGGTGTTGGAAGGGACCTCAGGAGATCATCTAGTCCAACCCCCCTGCCAGAGCAGGGTCACCTAGAGCAGGTTGCACAGGAACGTGTCCAGGGCGGTTTTGGAATGTCTCCAGAGTTGGAGACTCCACCACCTCTCTGGGCAGCCTGTTCCAGTGCTCTGCCACCCTCAAAGTAAACAAGTTCCTTCTCACATTTAGATGGAACTTCCTATGTTCAAGTTTGTGCCTGTTACCTCTTGTCCTGTCCCCGGGCACCACTGAAAAGAGCCTGGCCCCATCCTCCTGACACCCGCCCTTTAAGTATTTATAAGCGTTGATAAGATGTAAGATCCCCCCTCAGTCTTCTTTTTTCCAGACTGAAAAGGCCAAAGACCCAAATCCCTCAGCCTTTCTTCATAAGAGAGGTGTTCCAGCCCCCTAACCATCTTGGTAGGCCTTTGCAGCACCCTCTCCAGCAGTTCCCTGTCCTTCTTGAACCGGGGAGCCCAGAACTGGACACAGTACTCCAGGTGCGGCCTCACCAGGGCAGAGGAGAGGGGGAGGATGCCACGCTCTTCTTGATGCAGCCTTTTACCCTTTTATGACCAAGTGTCCTTACACTTTGACCAAGAATCACTTGTTCATTCCTTTTTTACTTTGTTTTTGTATTTTTACCCCCTTGTCTTCCCTCCTCCAAGACATCATGGAAGAGGAGGTTCTGTCTGTAGAACCTGCAGCAGGATAGTTTGTTGCATGTTGGTGAAATACAAGGGCCTTGGAAGACAGAACTTTTTTTAGCATTGTACACAGCCAGTACTACATTTGTTAGTAAGCAGAAAATATTTTCATTATTTTTTATTAAATTTGTGTTTGAGAGTTTTGGATTCAGACTTCAGCTTTGCTATTTCCCTGAAGATTTAAAACCAGAAGACAGTCATGCTTGCACAGGGACAATGGGTATAACAAAGGTGGAAGAATGCTGTACCAGAATTTACCAACTTGTTCAGAGTCAGTTCTCGGGCATTATCAAAAGAAGGAACTGATCAACCTTACTTATGAAATGTTACCAACTAGAAAGTAGAGTAGAGCAAGTTTTGCCCTAGAGGTCTTTTTCAGGGATGATCTGTGTATTTTTGCAGATGCTGTTAGTTTTCTGTATGATATTCTTTAGTGGAGGGTCAGACTGTCAAGGCTGAGATTTCTGTTTGAACCAATTATTTTTCTGTCCCAAAGGGCTGTAAATGCTGACAAAGTGGGATGGGGGGAGTGTTTGTTTGTTTGTGGGGTGGGTTGGTTTACATTTAGGGTAATGTTAAGAACATATCTTTTGCTCTTGTGAAATGAAATGGACGTGAGATCAATAGTAAAAGATATTAATGCGTGAGATTAATATGTAATTTTTCAAGAAAATATCATTCCAGTTACATTTTAAAAACATCTGGTGGTTTTCTTCTTCTGCCTTATGTTTGATTAATGTTAGTGAATAAGTAGCCAGCTGGAAAATAGATTGAGTCTTTAATGGTGCAGGCATTGATAAAAATCAGTTTTTGACTAGTGAGCTGTAGCGATAGCTAAAGGATGCTCTATAGACAGTCCTAAGAATTGAGTCTGACAGCAGGCCACTCAGCCAAGAAATTTGACTGTCATCTTCACCTCCTTACGCGCATTCACATGGGTGACCAGTAAATAAATGTGTCTTTTTCTTACTGACTCATGGTAAATTCCTATCTGTCAGATTGTGCTGTTGAAATGAGATTCAGCAACACAAACTGAAATATTTAGATGATTTATTACTTTTCTTTCCTACATGCCTGTGACACGCTATGTGTTTTTACTTTAGCATGGCATAGATAAACTTTCCTATTGCCAAGTAATGATGACTTCACTGGATTGAAGGCCTCTAATGTTTTCCTAATCTGCCAAACTGTGGACACTGATATGTTGATAAATCTCTTTAATATAAATTCCATTATAGAGAAGACAGCAATTTTATTTTTTTTTTTAAAAAGGATATCAACTTTGTATCATTGAATTGTTATTTGTAAAGATGAAATTCTTAGAAATTATTTTTTTTAATACATAGCTTAACGAGACACTGATAAGATTAAACTGATATCATGTTCTCTTCATTCCTGTTTCTCCTGGAGTTCATAATTCAAAGTAGTACTTGGTCAGGAAAGTAAGTCAGACTATTCAGATTTAGTATATATACCAAAACTGTAACTGTTATTTTAGTAATCATTTTGTATCACTTCTCCATGCATAAAAAAATATTTAACTATCAAGTAATCTTCTGTTCATTGTTGTAAAATGTGGAAGCTGTCAACTGGGAATATACAGGGATTTGTTTGATATTTCTTAAACCTTTGGTAGTTACAGGTGCTGTGTTTGGCTTGAGTCTCATACTGATCTGTATGGCTTTTCCAACAGAGGGTTTTTTTAAATGGCCTTTTTTTTGAACCTCTGTTTGGAAGGGTACAAGCTTGGGTGTGCTGCTAAGAAAATAACCGTAGAGGAACAGAGTAACTGACTGTACAAAGTTCTCAAGCTCACAGGCGGACTGAGAGGTTTTTCAACTCTTCCTTCAGAAGCAATGATGACATACATGAGCTAAAATAGTGCGTGCAGGCGGCTCACACAGAAATCTGATTTTCCTTTGTTAACTGTGGTGCATTATTTTCTATTAGTAAGAGTAGTATTTAGTTAGCTAGTTGTAATAAGTTCCATAATAGCGCATAAAGTGCACTGGAATGTCACGGTAATGGACACTGTGTGGAGGGAGTAAAAGAATTCCTGACACACCCATTAGAGTAAATACACAAGCTGTGAGAGCAGTAGAGGGGTACAAATAAACGCTGAGACACTATTAACCATCAGGAGAGGTGGTGGCTTTAGCAGACAAGAGGCCTAATCTTTAATTTTACCTTTATTGAAGGCTGTCCTTCTAGGTGTTACTTACAGTATGTTTTGTACGGGTATCAAGTTTGGCAATAAAGTTTGTTAAATTTCACATCTGTGAACTGCTTATGAACTCCTTCAGAAATTTAATCTCTCACTTGAAGTGGTAACAGCAGCTTAAAACACCTGAAACACCTGAAAACTAAGGTGGGAAGTCCACATAAAATGACACATTGTCTGGCTCGTGCAAGAGTTAACCATAATTTCGTGCAAGAGTTAATCATAATTTCACTACTGTTACTGATAAAAATGTCAAAACAAAAGGTCTTTCTGTAACACACCTTAGTTTTTTAGCTATGAAATGAGTAGAATTTGCTTGTAGGAAAAACCCGGATGTTACGTAGTCTTTAGACTTTAATCATGCCAGCAACTTTAGCACTTCTGGATTCATATGTTGTACTTAAAGTACCTTCACAGGGCATGCGGGTGCATCTCTTACTTCCCAAACCAAGCCCTCAGCTCTGGCATGCTCATTTCCTTACAATCTGACTGCATGCTTTACGTCTTCAGGCTAGAATTTGACTTGCATGCCTTAACTCTTGGCCGGTTTTCCTCACTTTTCACAACAGGCATCAGCTCCAAAAACAGGGTTAGAAACTATTTGATTAATTTTTTTCCCCTCCCGAAACTGGGACAATAATCCACATCATCTTTGACTTAGGAATCCTGTCTCAGACACGTGTTAAATACTGAGTTCAGAGTGCAGATAAATCTGCAAACTTCAGGAGCAGAATAGTGTTTCAGTGTTTGCAGCTTCACCATCTGCCCATGTTAAGATTCTTACAGGAGCTAAAAGACACTTAGTTGAAGGCTTCTTAGTGTCTGTGTCTGTGTACATGTAAGGGCAGGAGTGACTCGATTTCAGAATTTCTGCTGTAGGATAAGGTTAAAAACCCTCCAAGGTCCTTCTCTGTCTCATGTGTAAGAAAAATTCCATTCCATTCCCTGCATCTGACACATCAGTTGAGTGGTAATAAAGGAAGTTACACAATGTAGCTTGCATTATTTCTAGAAATGCCATCATTGTACATTTATGGTCAATATTACTACAGTGTGATGTTGGTAATCTTTTTCCTACACTAAACAGGATCAGAAGCATTTGAGGAACCGAAACAGTGTTGTTTGTGGTGTGGGATAAAGAACGGACATTTGAGTGCTGAACATTGACCTTCATCTAAGTTTCTAATGATGAGAAATATTTGGGCAATGCAATTGTGTTGACTTTAAGCAAATCTTGTTTTCCATTCCAAAGGGTTTGACATATTAGTGAGAGTAAATCATAATCCCTTCTTGGAACTGTTGTCCCAAGAAAGATGCAGCAAATATGTAAACCAGGTGGAATACTGGAAGAAGATGTCACTAATGCATAAGATGTTAGTTGCTCTTAACTTGTAGCTTAGTGTTTGCATTTTTGATCAAGAAGTACAAAAGAAGTAGAAAAATATTATTAAATCAAAAGTGCAAATAGTGAAGCTGGACTGAAATTAGACAGTAAAATTTTGTGGTTTGGGATACATTGATATGTTCACTAAGTGTCATATTTAACTTCTGGGGAAAAACATAGCAGTTTTGAGTGGGAACTTGGAACTTATTTTTCTTGATGCCTAAGTGAGGTACGATGTTTTAGCTTGGGAGACAGGCTGTTGAATGGGAATTTAGGGAAAGTTTGTAAGTGGAATGCACAAGGTAAATAAATGAATAGGGATATACCTGCCTTGTTTCTAGTCTTTCAGAGAAAAAATGGCACAAAATACTCTTGCTTATGTAACTTATGGTGGGAATAAAGCTAGCTTATTTGTTTTGTCTTTTTTTTTTCAGTTGACTTTAAGCCTCATGCCAGCATGGACACTGTCCATCACATGTTACTCTTTGGATGTAATGAGCCCTCTTCTACCGAAAGTTACTGGTAAGAGTTGCAACTTGCTTTTGTTATTGTACCTAGCTTTTCTTGTAATTGTTTTCATATAACCCTTTTCCAGTGTCACAATTTCTTGGAAAAGCAGAAAAATCTACAAGGAAGAAGAAACATATAACATTCCAGCCTTTCTACACTTGAAGTAGTTTTTGATTTTTTTAAGTAACTTCTCCGTGAGGTAGAGAAAAAGATCTGTTTTCGGATTCTTCATGACTAGTTGACTGTCTCTGAAGAGGAGACAAGCGCTATAGTGGGCAGGGCGCCGTTGGATACCAAGAAATCTAGGCTTCCTCTATAGCTGGCTGCTTTTCTGTGTATGAAGAAGTATTGTATCAGGTGTCCAGAAAGAAACTGAGTGAAGAGTAAGCTGAAGAAGAATCTCTCTGTGAAGTAGTGTGGTAGTTGGCTTACCCTTCAAAATGCCTAAGCAGTGAGGGCAGAGGGAAGCTCTTAATGCCACTAAAACAGGTGTGGGAAGCTGAAGTGTAGAAAATGTGAAGGTGAGTGGAAATTAATGGTCTGTCCAGTAATTTTGCAAGTTTTCTCCAGGTTTGCAAGAGAGCACAGATGAGGTAGTTTTGCTGACACCGCAAAGTTTATGTGAATTGTTCTAATCTGTGGAACAATTTTAATACAGATTTTCTGATAGAGTAGTGTAATCACAATTTGTCTTTTAAGTATTTACCGAAAAGGTAACTAGAGATGGAACGTAGAGCTAATGGTCTAGTATAATGTATTTTCCACAAAAAAATATGAATTAGCATTTCAAATAATCTCTGCATGTTTTTGGGAGAGTATTTGATTAATATATTGAATATGCATCAAACTTGCATCAAAACCTTTATCTCCATTCTACCTATCAACCAACAGTTCTAATATTGAAAATGTTGTAATCTTGTCTTGCAAAAAAAACAGGTGCTTAAAAAGTTCAGAGAAAAGTGAAACTATGACAGCACAGAATTTCTATTGATTTCTTTTCCTGGCAGGCAGCTCTTCTGTGTTCTCTTTATTGTATCTTGTATATTAGAATGTACTTTTTGAACAGTTCAATGTGAAAAGTATACCAGCATAAAACTGTTCACACTGTGGGCTTTTAAAACCACTTTACATCTTGAGTGTCCTATGTAAAACTGACTGGATTGTACTTGTAGCTTGTTTTGTTTTCATATGTCTGAACGTAGTTTTATTAGAGCCTTGAAATAATCCATCCATGATAGAATTATATTGTTATACGTTGATCAGGTGCTTGCGTTGAGATGAAGTCATGAGGTGATGCTTAAGTCACATCTAGCTGATGTTCTGAAGATGTAGGTGAAATGTTTGGTTCCTGAGCTTTCATATGAGAAGATGCGTCAAAAACTGGAAAGTCATAAAGTTTTCAAAGCTGAATAAGACTCTCAGATCCTAGGTTTGAGACTAGGGTTCAGGTAGTTTGAGCTCCCTGGCTGTATCTTCACTTTTCCTGGAGAAGAAAGGTTGCCCAGCAGAAAACTCACCAGTGGCAGTCTGTGCATTGTGGCAGCTAATACTGCTTATGTTCTTGATTGCTGTACTTAACAGCTGCCTGTCAAATGATGAAACACGTGTATCATCAATATCATACCATACATATCATCAATGGTGCGCTGGTTCTGCAGAGTGACATGTTCACTGCAACATGGTAGAATCTTTACCTGAAGAAATGCTAAAGGGGTGCATAGATGTTTCTCCCTTGAAATACCCAGGCCTTTCCGCAGAAATAAGGTGGGCTTCCAGGGCTCATTTGCTCAGGCTTTGCTCAGTGCACCAAAAAAAAGGCTGTAGCTGCTTCCGTTTCTTGATCATAATTGGCCCTAAAAACAGTTCAGACACTAGGACAAGAAGTTTTGTCTGAGCTGATAAACTGCTGAAATCGAAGTAGCGTGCCTGAGCTGATTCATACAAAGTTCAGATTCTCCATAGATAATCAAGAATACACTTGCATGATTTAAAAGAAAATGTTGAATTATTCAGGATTTCAGAGTCTCCTGGCAAGGCAGGTATCATGCTGCGCCAAACCTAACACTGAAATGAGCTCCCATGAATGAGATGATTCATAGACTTGGCCTTTATTTCAAGATCAGGTGGGGCAACTACAAATAGTTATCTAGTCTAAACAAATGTATACGTACAGGTCATAGATCACCACCCAGTATTTCCTCCATCAAACTAGCAGCTTCTCTTGGCAGGAGAGCATGGTTCTGGAGGCTGTTGACACCAATAGTTCAGTAAGGTTGCAAAAGATGTCAGGATTGGTTCAGTGAAATACTTGTATTTCACTGATGAGAGGAGAGTGGGAACGATATAAAGATTTATATTTCTGATTGTAGTTTCTTACCGTTGTCACTGCCCCAGAATGTTATGTACCATTCAAGTCAAGGACTGAAAATGATCATTTTTCTTACTCAGTCACCTCAATGATCTTTTTTTACAAGTTTTGGTTAGAATCTAGGAGTAGAATATAATAGAGAAAGAAGTAAAAAAAGTTCTCTGGTTTCCTAAACAATGCAGATATCCTAAAATCATAGCCAAATACTGGTCTTGCTGACAGAGTGAAATATTTTGTAATCGGTCAAAAACCCAGTGCCATTAAAAATCCCAGTTCCTGAGCTTACCCATATTGACGAGGATGCCTTTTGAAAGCCCAGGAGAGTTTGCAAAAAAACAAAGATCTGAGAAGCAGTCAGTAAGCTCTATTTCCACGCCCTCCCCTACCCCTCTTACCCCCCAATTTGGACCACAGTCAAAATTAGTTTTTAGTTTTTAGTACAATACTGTATAGTATACAGTTATAGTTCACTTTTAAGGTATTCTGTGCTACGCATTCTGTCCAGAATGTCATGATTTTTCACATGTAAAGAAGCTATGAATTTCAGTGATTAGTTAAATGTTTTTGTTTGTAATTTTATACTTTTTACTAGCTTCCTGCTTTTAAATCTGTCCATCGGTTATCTTAACTCTTCTTTGTAATCACCTCTACATTTGTTTTTTTCTGAAAACAATGTTTCAAGATCAGCATTGATGGCTAAATAAGAGGGCTCACCATTTTTTAAGCATAATGAGAGAGCAATGTGTGCTTTTCTCCCCTGGCGTCTTCCCCCTCCATTGGCCAGTGTCTCAGGAGGAAAGTTTGGAACAGCCTGTGCAGGTTCTTTTACTTAGCTAATGTGGTTCTAAAAAATCATAGAATCATAGAATGGTTCGGGTTAAAAGGGACCTTAAAGATCATCTAGTTCAAACCCCCCTGCCATGGACACCTCCCACTAGACCAGGCTGCTCAAAGCCCCATCCAGCCTGGCCTTGAACACTTCCAGGGATGGGGCATCCACAGCTTCTCTGGACAACCTGTTCCAGTGCCTCACCACCCTCACAGTAAAGAATTTCTTCTTAACATCTAATCTAAATCTCCCCTCTTTCAATTTAAAACCATTACCCCTCATCCTATCACTACACTTCGTGATAAAGAGTCCCTCCCCGTCCATCCTGTAGGCCCACTTCACGTACTGGAAGGCTGCTATAAGGTCTCCCCAGAGCCTTCTCTTCTCCAGGCTGAACAATCCCAACTCTCTCAGCCTGTCCTCATCGCAGAGGTGCTCCAGCCCTCTGATCATCTTTTTGGCCCTCCACTGGACCCATTCCAACAGGTCCATGTCCTTCTTGTGGTGAGGACTCCAGAGCTGCATGCAGTACTCCATACTGTGGTACAAGCGAAGACTAGCTGGCCCAGAGTGTGGTGGTGAGGAAGATACGGCTGTGCCTGTGGTTTCTGCTGTTGTTCCTCCTAAGCAATATCTTCAACACATTTCCAAACTCTGCAGCTTAGTACCTGGGTAGATCCCCAAAGTCTTTGGGGTTTTTTAGATTGTAGCAGTTGAAAGCTGTGAAGCTTTTACCTGGAGCTGTATGAACTGTTGGTTGTTAAACATTTCACTTATCCTGAAGTAAGTTTTCCTTGTGCATCAGAGCAGGTTTGAAGGGGGAGATGACCAAACTAGTAGTTGTGAAGGTCTGCAAATACGCGTTATGAGCAAAATTAATGAAAAGGAAGAAGTGGCATTTTCTCTTGGTAGTCTGATGATTATGGCAGTGCTTTCTGCCAGAAGAAAACACAGCAGCTATGTTGCAGTAAGGTTCTCTGGGACCACAGAAACACATAATGTCCCACTGAGGTGGTTTTGCCTCCACGCCAGAAGAACTGGTTGTCCCTGGGAGAGCAGCCTGGAAAGCATAGTCATTTGTTCTGGGAAGTGGCACATAGGTCTCAGGCATCCTCAACAGAAACATTACTGAGCCTGCATCAACTGAAAGCCATGGTCTTTTTTGCTTTTATACTCTTCCTCACTCTATGTGAGACTCTGTTTTCCCCAGTATTTAAGGTGACTGAAACCCTGCTTTATGTGTACAAACATTTTCCCAGGTCTCATTTTACCAGCAGTAACAAACAGAGAAGGGGCTGTGCCATTTTGGTTTTATTTGAGACCTTGGCATGGGTACCAACCTTCCTTGCATCTGGCTTGCATCAGTTGATGTAGTCTGAACAGTTAGAGGATGAGGCTTTCTGAAAGTCATACCTGTGTGTGCTGCATCTGTGGAATGACTTCTACACTCTCTGCGCAGTGCTGCAATGCTTTCCTACTGAAGAAGGTACAAATACACTCTGTAAAAAAATCCTTTTGCCTAATAGAGGATCAAGAGGGAGAAGTGGCTTCTACGTGGGTGTTTGGAAATCCCCTCAGCATCCCTCGTTTGTTTATCCCTGTAGTCTGCACCCACAGAGTGCAGTCGGTGCCCTCTTGGATGTGGTCCAGGTACATTGTGCTGTCCATGTGACTGTGTCTGTCTGGCCTTTCACAGATTCGGTGGTGTCTGTGCCCCGACTTATCAGTTCTTGCCGATTCAAGGTATCTAGAGCTTAACAGTCTTTGGGAGTCTTTCACACTCCAGCCTTAGTGTCACCTTGCAAGTTGTTAGCTGCAGAGGCTAGGGACAACTCTAGGGCACTCAGATATTGCAAGTTTTTGTGACCTGTTTGTGTTCTGTAACTTGGGAAACACTTCTTTTTTCTTTTTTTTTTTCCTTGGGTGGTTTTGTTTTGTTTTGTGGTGTGTGTGATTTTTCTGTTTATGAAAAACAAGCAAATCTGCAGTGGAATAAAAATTCACTGCACTGTAGTGAGATTGCATTAAGTACAGGGAAGAGCATGACTACCTTCCACCTGCTGGTTCACATACAGCTTCCCATCACCTTTTTTTTGTCAATGATTTTAAAATGAATTTCGAATACCAATTTTGACTTAAAGCTTTGAAGTCTTGTGGGGTTTTTTTCTGCTTCTCACACAAGTCATGTCCCTCTGTGTATATGTGGCAGCCATTGTCATTTTGAGGTACTTGAGCTAATAGTGCTAGAAATTTTCATATGGTTCATTCTCGCAAAAGCTTCCTTTATTTTTCTTATCACTGGCTACTAGGCTGGCAGGGAGTATCAGAACTGTCTATGGTTTTGACCCTATTTGCCTAACACTATCTTAAGGCAGAGGGAGGAAAAAAAAAGGAAGATGGAGGATATAATGTATCCAGGAAAGCAGTCTACATTGAAAGAACTGTGTTTAGTCAACGTACATCCAAAAAATGTCTTCATAGATCCTAAAATTAGTGGGCTTTTCTGCCTTTTTCTGATTTCAAAATGAAAAAATTATATTCCCTTTTGTTTTCTTTCGTCGTATTTTTAGGGACTGTGATGAAGGAACATGCAAAGACAAATCGAACATTTTGTATGCTTGGGCAAGAAATGCTCCACCTACCAGGCTACCCAAAGGTATTGTGCCTTTAATGTGAAGTTCTTGTGTACAAGGGCAAGGGAGAGAAGAGGATGTGGAAGTAAGCACCTGGCATATCTGGGAACCTCCTGTAATGTTTTTATTATGTGTAGTTGATGGAAACTGTATAAACATCGACCTCATAAACTATGAATATATTATGCTAGCTAATATACTTGGGCTTTTGTCATCCTGTTTGCTGTAACATTATGGGTTTCAGTAGAGGCAAAAAAAGCTAAGGGAGAGATAACAGTCATAATATAATGCTTTATTTTTATATAGCATTAATCTTGCATTTCCTACTGCATGTTATTGGAAGGGTACTATTTATATATTTTTCAGTAGCACACAAGCTGCGTTAAAATATTTTTGTGTGTCGGGGAAAGCACAAATAAGTTCAATCTAAACATTGAATTTTTTCTGTGTCATAAGTATACTTGACAATTTTATGTGCTTTTCATTTCTTAATGCTTTGATGTGGTTGAGAAACATGTTTATGTACCCGTTTTCTTGTATGATAGATGACTTTGCTGAATTCAATCAGAGTTTTTTAAGCCACTTGGAATGGTAAGTCTGGAAGACAGGGAGAAGTGGTTCTTTCTAATAACCACTAAGGGTCTTAGAAATATCTACCATCTATATAGCCTCAATCTGAAAATACCTTGAATTCTAAAAATTTTTTCTTTTATCATTTACTGCCTTCTTTCATAACCAGGAGCAGTGCACAGCATCATGAAGAGGTTTATTTTTAATAATCCGTTTACACACTTATCAGCATGAATGTTATTTGATTTGGTTATCAGAATGTCAAGTTAAAAAAAAATGTTGCTTGGAGGATTCTATGGAAACCTGGTATTTGCTTTGCTGTTAAACCCAAGCTAGTAATAATTTTCTTGTCTCTAAGCTGTCCATAAATACAAGGTTTGTGAGGAGGGTTCATAATGATACTACATTTGTGCACAGAGAGGCTGCAGTCCCATTTATAAGCAGGCTTTGCCGTGGGCAGTGTTTAATCTAGTGGGATTCACTGACCGAATAGGAAGAAATTGCTTTCTCTGCTTCTTTTGAGGAGTGTTCCTTGTAGAATTGGTTTAGAGAAATCCCTTTTGGTGATGGTGATATTTTGCAATTTCATTATTTAAAATTATTTCAAATTCTTCCATTTTATTCTCTACCTATGCTTACTTCTGTCAACAAGAAACATATCCATAATTTTCACAACATTTTTTCTGCATACAATATTAATTTACATCTCAAAATATTTTACTCCAGTTCTTATCTTTTCATTCTTAGTGTGTTCTTAGTAAGTCACTGTTCATCAGTTTGTATCATTCACAGGTTATATGAGGAATGAAAGTTCTACTAAATCCTACAAGGATGGCAAAACTTGGTTTTATTTTTTTTATGTAGTTGTATGTATGTATGTATCAAATTATAATCATATTCTTGGATTGTGGGAATTTTCTGCTTAAAGCAGATATCTGTTCATAAATAACTAAGTTATGGTCCTAGCTTCTCAGTCTGTTTGGGAATGTGTTGTGATAGTGGTTTTCCCAGTTTTCAGGACAATGTTTTCTTCACTGGTGTCTCAGTGGAGTTTTCTACCCCTTCACTCTAAGCCATTACAGTGATTTGTATTTCTATATATGGTCAGCAGTGGTGAACCATCTTACATTTTATTGTTTCTGAAAACAATGCATTTTCCTTCTCTTAGGGGTTGGATTCAGAGTTGGAGGAGAAACAGGTGGCAGATTTTTTGTGCTCCAGGTACACTATGGGGATATTAGTGCATTTAGAGGTATGTATTTTGGAAATTTATTCTATATCAGTTATAGCATCAAAAATATTTACATATAGAAAATAATTTTGCTGTTAATGCCGCTCACAAAGGAAAAGAAGGATCAATGGGCATATTTGTAATAAAGTTTGTATATTAACTGGACTTCTTTATAATTTACTTTATAAATGTTTGAAAGACGAACAATTTTTTTTTCTTCATAAAATATAGGGCAAACAGCTAACTTGAAGCATAGGGTGAAACTTGTTTTTCCCTGTATAATTCAGTGTTTCCTTTAAGAAAGTTGAAACAAATACCTGTGAACACCCTTACACTGTCACCTTACTTGAATAGCTGGTGAGAAAGATGACATACACTGGCCAGACAATCACAGTATCTGTGTTTGGAAAAAGTTGTAACTAGTGGAGGCAGTGTCTTCTTTTTTTTCTCTTTTTTAAAAAAAAGATGAAACACTAATGTCAAGCATGGCAATATGCTTATTTTTGTGAGTGAGACAGAATCACAGAATGGTTGAGGTTGGAAGGGATCTCTGGAGATCATCTGGACCATCCCCACTTCCTCAAGCAGGGCCACCTACAGCTGGTTTTCCAGGTGGCTTTTGGATATCTCAGAGGATGGAGACTCCACAACCTCTCTGACCAACCTTTGCCAGCGCTCGGTCACCTTCACAGTAAAAAAGTTTTTCCTGGTGTTCAGAGGGAACCTTCTGTGTTTCAGTTTGTGTCCATTTCCTGTGGTCCTGTCGCTGGGCACCACTGAAAAGATCCTGACTCTGTCTTCTCTGCTTCTGTCATTCAGATATTTTTGTACATGGATAAGATCCACCCTGATCCTTCCCTTCTCCAGGCTGAACATTTCCAGCTCTCTCAACCTTTTCTCAGAGGAGAGGTGTTCCAGTCCCTTCATCATCTTTGTGGCCCTTCCTTGGACTTTCTCCAGTATGTCTATGTCTCTCTCTTACTGGGAAGCCCAGCACTGGACGCAGCACTTCAGGTGTGGCCTCACGGGTGCTAAGTATAGGGGAGGAATCACCTCCCCTATCTGCTGGCAATACTTTGTCTAACGCAGCCAAGGATGCCATTAGCCTCCTTTGCAGCAAGGGCACATTGCTGGCTCATGTTCCATTTGGTGTCCACAAGGACCTCCAATGCCTTTTCTGCCAACCTGCTTTCCAGCTGGGCAGCCCCCAGCATGTACTGGTGGCTGGGGTTGTTCCTCCCCAGGTGCAGGAGTTTGCGCTTTCTTCCCCTTGTTGAACTTCATGATGTTGCTGTCAGCCCTTTTCTTCAGCGTGTTGAGATCCCTCTGGCCTAGCAGACACTCCTTCCAGTCTGTTTTCATCAGCAAACTGGCAGAGGGTACACTCTGCCCGATCATCTGACTCATTAATGAAGATGTTGAATGGGCCTGGACCCAGTATTGACCCCTGGGGTACACTGCTAGTTACCATCCTCCAGCCAGACTTTGCACCACTGATCACCACTCTCTGGGCCCAGTCATTCAGCCAGTTTTCAATCCACCTCGCTCATCCATACATTATAAGCTCGGATTAATGAAAATTTAGATTTCGTTAATGCACATTGAGATATTGGTGATCTGAGACATTTTGGTACAAGATTAATTAATTATTTTATTTATTTATATTTCATGTTGTACTTTGTTCTTTAAACCTGAAATGCCTTGTTCTGACACCTCTGAGGTGCATGAATTCTTATTTTTACTCTGTGAGTCATGTCCTCTGTGGAGTTTTTGGCTTAGGTCCTCCCCAGCCTTTAAGAACAAAAAAAATCGTGCTCTTCATTCTCTTGGAACTCGTCTGTGATACATTACTGCATAGGATTTAAACAAGAATGTGAAGATCCTCATGGGCTAAGTGATAATCAAAATGTTGGACTTGAAAGAAGAAAGGGGAAGCAAACTGAATAATAGCAAAAAATTAAGGGAAGAATATGCATTACACCAACAGTTGGAGCTATGCCTTTGAGTCCTTCTGTGGCCCCATGGTAAATGATCTACAGGATCTACTCAGTTTTGAACAGAGAAGTTGCCTTGTAGCTGGCAGCTTCCCAGTGCCATGCAGCCTCTCTTCTGTACACCTCTGGCAAGATTTGGGCAGTACTTCTCTAGAATTTTCAGCAGCACTGTCTGAAGCTGAAGGTACGGTTTCTACCATGACATGAAGGTATAATGTGGCATAATGGCAATAACAGTAACTGAGGAGGAAGAGGAGGAAGGAATAAGCTGAGTGGTGTAAATGGAGCACATATGCAAATATGCACAACTGAAGGGGAAAAACTTGACTTCCGTGAGACAATTCAGATGGACCCATGCAGCCCATGACGTTCATTGCCTGCTAAAATCACGAATAATTAAAGTTACAAACCTCTAAAGAGAGTGTGTTAGTTGAGAGCCTGGTCTTCATTATTGCTTGGGGACAGTGAGAGTTCCCATTGTTCATTTTCACTCTTAAGTATAATTTATGCATATGTAGTTATTAAAAAAAATAAACAAATGAGATCAGTAACCTTCATTGCACATTTGTTGGGGATGTATTCAGAAACTTTTATTAGTAACTTAACTAATAAAGTAGTCAAAGCTTTTACACAAAAAATCCACTTGCCCACTTAGAAAAAATATAGTGAAATAAGTTAGCACCTGAAATTAAAACTTAATTTTACACCAACAACTCCCCTGCAGCAGACTTCCTTATTTTTTGCCCAGAATGCCTGTACAGAACTTAGAATAATCAATGTCATAGATATAAGCCTGCAAAATTATGAAAGTTTAAGAAGTGTGAACGTAGGACTATAATTTAAAAGATGATACTAGTGTCACATACTGTTTCAACAGTTAAAGAGTATGACAGAATGCCCTCTATTTTATTTCAGTGCCTTTTACTTGGTAGTCTGATATCTTTATTTTTAAGTGAGAAATAGTTTACCTTTTCTGACACTTCTGTGAGAAAAAAATGTTTTTGATGTAGTCTGCCTGTGAAAATTACAATAGAGAAAAATATAATTTAAATCTCCTAATGATTTAAATGTTCTAAACATTTGATTGTGGTGTTCAAGGATACATAGTGCATAACCTTCGACTAGTTTTACAGACATTTTTACACATCAGGAATGACCTAAAGGGAGCTTTTTTGTATGAATGAGGTGTCTGTTGATAAGTCTGTGGCTTGTCAAAGTATAAGAATACAGTCGTTACAGTATGTATGTAGTTTTGCATGCCAGTGCTGCAATTCAGAACAGAGGACAAATGATGAAATGTATTCAGTTAACTTGTTATACTTTCAGTAGCACATCAAAGATTCAGAAGCACTGTTCAGAGTTTAATTTTCTGACTTAATGCAAATATAAAATATTTGGCTTGAGGTAGTAATTATTTATGTATTAGCACTCAATTCTACTTGCTATCAATCTGGGGAGAAAAAATGTCATAGTTAAAATTTATCGACTCTCATTTTCAACTCTTTGTAAAAAGGATATTTCTTCATTTCATTAACCAGCTATTAAACTAATTCTACTTTCCCTCACTACTTAGCTATAATCCAGAGCTAAGTATTCAGATTTAGCTGTGCACTTCATGCTCAGATATCAAAATAAAGGTTATTGTATCTTGTGTAAAACACACATAATTTTAAAATAAGCTGGAAAACCAAAAATAAATTCTACCAAAAAATAGGGGTTATGTGCAAAGAGCCATTTTAGAAAAATAGTAATTGCTCTACTTGATTTTCTTCCCTTTTTATATTGCAAAAGGAAAAATTATTTTGTTTTGGAGTTACGGTTGATAGTGGATACAGTTATGTAACAAGTAAAAAGTTGTCAGAAATTTGTCTTATTTTTTTATATATTACAGATTCAAATAAAAGTAAATCTAGCCATCTTTAGATCTATAAAGGCACCCAGCCAACTTTCAGTTTGGGCTGTAGGGATATGCAATGCATTTGTAATACTGTTCTTGATTTATTCTTTTGTATAAGTGCCTTCAGATCTGATTTTTAAAAATATGGGGTTTTTTTCCAATCCCTAAAATTTCTTTTTTTCCTGCTCTCCCCATAACAAAGGGTGATGTTGTTTCTAACCCTCTATAATATTATCGTAGTACTTTTCAGCACATATAAGAATACAGACACTATCCTCAAGAACCAAAATAATTAAAAGTTATAAATAATAATCTCTTTTAACTTGTTCTGTGTGAAAGGTAGTCACATTCTGTAGACTATATAGACACATATAGAAAAATACACATTTTCTATATGTGTAACTGTTCCATTGTTTGAAGCAATTAATAATTTTTGTCAGTATGCTTCTAGCAAACTTTTGGGGAGTTCTTTATTTTTTGCTCAACTGTCTCCTTTCTCATTCCCTTTCTTGTTCCCTCTCTTTTCTTCCACAAAGCATGCATAGTATTTGCGTTCACAGCTCCTTCTCCTAACCCCTGCTCTTCGCTGGGAATAGATTTATTTCTTCCGGCTATCATTTCCTAGAAGAATTGTGTTACCCTCATTACACGTAATATCACAGATGTACCTGCTTTTGTGGGGGGAGTCTGGGGTTCTTAGTGGTTTTGGGTTTTTTTGCTTGGGGAGAGTAATTAATTTTGGCCACCAAACTGGTAGATGTCTTAAAAATAATTATTTTCTTCATAAACATGTGGATTGTAAACTATCATTTGAGTTCTGCTCTTATTTGAACACTGAATTCAGTGTGATTCTCTTTCATAACCAGAATGCTTAACACTGGTGTCTTGAATAAAATAATTTTGCGTGTTTCCAGAAATTCATGTCTATTATATACTATGATATCCTTTCAGCAAATCAGTCACGTGTCATTTACCAAGGTATTTATTTGTTAAAAAATTTATACCGAACCAGGATCAATAATTGTTTGTCTCTCTTCTATTTGGAAAGTAAGTTGTGAAAATGGCACACTGGGGAGTCTGTGCTTGCATTTTGTTTTTCACAAACTGAATACAGGTACTGTTTCATTATACAGGTTACTAGACTTCTCAAAAGAATTTTTCCATATTCAGTATGGAAGAGTGAACAGATCAGCAAGAGCAAGCACCTTGACTCTCATGAAAAAAATGAATTCAGCTAGTGTTCTTTTATGTATCAAATATTAGGTATCAATATTGAATGCAACATACGGAATTAGTCTCTCTCTTTACTAAGACTCCAGGTTTATTTTTGTGCTGCATGTCTTTGTCTTTTTAAATAAAACTCGTACAAAGGTACTTCCCAGTGGGCATTAGCTTTGGAATTGCCTTGCTCAGAGGTTGTGCTCCAGCTTTGAGGCGACTTCTTATCTTTAATGAGGCAAAGCCAATTCTGAGACCATATGTGGAGATTCTGGTACAAATCAAAGGACTGGCTTTGAAATAACAAGGGGTTCAGAGCTTCATAAAAAGCACCACTCTGTTACAGTGAAAACTTTTAAGTATTCTAGTAGCCATGTGCGAGTGCTATGCTGTTCCTATTAAATATTAGAAATAGAGCAATGAAGAAGATGAATAAATAGTTTGAACAGTGTGCTCTATAATTTATAATCCATATACCCAGAGTGCAAAGAAAGTAAGTTCTAAAGAGTGTTTATTTTTCTGACTAAAAAAACACACTATATATAACTTGAACTTTTTCAAACACCTTTTCTAAATTTCTTTCTAGAACAATTTACTTTCTCTTTCTCTTGAATGTTTTACCGTTCCCGTACTTTTGTCCTAATAGCTTAGTCTTTGTGGTGTTTTTAGATTCAAGACTTGGCCATTTGGAAGCAACAGTTGTTATCTGTGATTGAAAACTAGTGCTTATTCTGGAATGGCATAACTTCAGTTTTTCTTTCCATCTTTAGCAAGTGCTGACCATGTCTAGACTTTGTCATTTTTCCCTTACCTGCTCCAACTTTGTCTTTTATTTGATCCTGTCCCCTCTCTCTTCTTCAGCCTTTTCTCCTCTTTCTTTGCCTCATTCTCTGCCACCCCCTGTAAATGACTTACCATGTGTTGAATGTATTTATGGAAAGATTTTCCTATTTTTTATTCATTTTTAAGAAGTAACTTAAAAAAAAGTGGAAGACTGTAGTTTGAATGTATTTTAAATGCTGTACTTTTAATTTGAGAATTTTTATCTTAATTTTTAGATTAATTATTCAGTATTTACGTTTTTCTCTACAAAGAGGCATGTTTGCATAAAAATGTATGTTGAAAATATGAAAAAAAATATGAAAATCTCTGCTTTCTGCAATATATTGTTTATTTGGCTGTTTTGTAGAACAGAAAATGTGGGTGATACAGCAGCAATAACTGGCTGACTGTTGGAAGTTTTTGTGGTTTTGTGCATATGTGCGTAGTCTTAAAATACTTCTACAGTAATTGCCAGTGAACTTTGCCAGTAGTCTACCAAAGCCATATTCAATTCTTTATACAGAAGATAGGTGCCAAACTCTCTGTGTTTGAGGCAATATTACATGTGGCTTGACACAGACAGTGAGAAATTTCGTCTGCGCTGAATGGGTATGCTTTTTTTTCTGGATTACCAGTTGAATTTCAGCTGCTTTCCTTCTGATTCGTCACACTTGGTTTCAAGAAGTCTCATCAGACATGCTTTCCAAACATGCAGTGCAATTGCGGTAGTGGGTAGTCTTGATGAAATGGCTACTGTTCTAAATTTTCTTTTGTGTATACAGTGAAGACTTTCCTTTTTTGTTGTTATTTGTAAAGGTACAACTGTCATTTACTGATTCAGATTTTTAAATACAGAGTGTTTATTGGGACACACAGAGCTGGAGAAATTAAGAATTCTCAGATGCCATGATGACGAGCATTATGAGAACCTGGTGAAATTGGGTTAGCAACTTTGTCACTTGCATAACATTTGTACTAATTTACACATTTTGTAAAAATAGTGACTATCTACTTTGTGAACATATTGAAAGTAAGTTCCAGTATCAATGGTGGTAAAACCCAAACTGAATATTATCCATTAATAGTGAAATCTGGTGTGACTAAAATAGCTGATGTTCGAAAAACTAGACTGATATTTTTTAATCTGTAATGTCTCCCTGTTTTGTCCCACTTGTTATCCTTTCTTCTGTGCAAATGCACTGCTTTTTTCAGTTTGGAATCTATCTACTGATGGGAGGAAAATCTCTCCCAAAATACCACTTGTCAGCAGATCCATATCTACTCTGTTCTTTTTCTTACCTGAAGCATATACTATTAGAGGGTATTTTTTCAGCATTTTCTGTTTACTTGCTTCGGACTTAGATCCATCTTCTAACTACAGCTATTTTTGGTATAAACATAAGAAAAGGAAACTTTATTGAAAAAAATTAAGATTGAACTTGCAGATCACCAACTAAAATTGAGTAACTATGAAGACAATGGTATCTTTAGAATAAAATGTCAAACATATTATAAAATGCTGATACAGTACATTAACAAATGAATTTACTATTTTTATTATCCTACTAGGATATCCAGTGTTAAACAGAACCACTATCTGTATTGGTAGCTCAGGTTCAGCTGTTGACTTTATTACTTTTTGCTGCTTCATTATTATGTCTAAAATCATTGCTTTTCCACAATTTTTTCTAATTTTTGTCAAAATACACATTTGTTTGACGCAAACCAACTTTTTTTGCTATTGTGAAAATGGCACTGTTTCATGTCCCAGATGCTAGTTCATAAAGATCCGTGATTTCTAGTGCCAAAAAAGGCAGTTAGTTTTTCCATCCACCACAGTTTTGCTCTGTATTAGGGTTTTACTACGATGCAGCACTTGGATGTTCAGGTTTGTGCAAAGCTGAGTAACGTTTCCGCAGTATGAAAGTTTTCCTGCAAACAGTAAGATTAAAACTTATTTTCTCTTCTGGTGTTTTTTATACAGCAAAAGAATGTTATTAAGGTGGAATAATTTGACATGGGTTCGGCTGCTAATGATTAAACTGTTTTGTGATTTATACAGATAAACACAAGGACTGCTCTGGTGTGACTTTACATCTAACCCATCAAAAGTAAGTATCTTTAAACATACTTCCCTATTATGATGTTTTTTCATCAGAAAACAGAAGGTATGGTAACCCCTCCTTTAGATTCCTTTGAAAACATGTGAAATAAAAATAATACATACTTCACAATATTAAGAATTTTGAAGCCATGTGTCATCTGTTGGCAAAAATTTTCATTAGTGCTAAGAACCTTGATGAAACGCTGCTATCAGTACTGAGTTAATCCATTTTAAGACCTTCATATTTAGAAATCTGAGACAAGGACAGTAATAATGTAGGTGATCGTTTTGTCCTATTTCACATGCTTTGTAGAAGATGCTTTAAAACTTGTAGCTCAGTATGGAAAAAAGGAGGAAAAGGGAAGTGCTGTGAACGGCTGCTTTCTCAGTAGACCAGCTTCAGATGTAATCCAACGTTTAGAAATCAGTGGTGTTAAATGGTATTGCATATTGTGTCAGTTGCAGTGAGGTTTTACAAAGGACTTGTTTAGCAGAGCTTGGCTTTTGAATTGCAGGCAGCCTTTGATTGCTGGAATGTATCTTATGATGTCTGTGAACACTGTCATACCACCAGGCGAGAAAGGTGAGTCATAATTCTACAAAGTGATTATATAATTTCGGCATCTGATTTAGTTTTACTGCTTATTGCAGAAGAAAATTTAGCAGAGACTTGCCGTGTTGCAGATGGACAAATTAATTGCTTAATTAAACATATGATGAAAAAAAAAATAATTATAATTTTAAAATTGTATCATATCTCCTGCTGACCATGTCAGCAAAGGCTGTGGAAAACGATGTTCAAAACGATAATGATCTGTGCGATACTGAAGTATCTAGGATTCTTAAGAGTATGTCTTTGATTTATTTTCATCATAGTATTTTACAAAAAAAGGCCTATCTGTTTTCTTATTTCCCCTCTCTTGCTCAAAAAACATAAAATTTTTTGGACTTTTCTTCATCTGCATTTGTCATTCACACTATTCATGATTTACTAAGAGTTCAGTTTTAACAAATGAATTTTTACCAGTAAGGAGCTGCTTTATTCCTATGTTCAGAGTTGGTTAAAAGGTCAAAATGCTGAAAAAACATTGTAAAGTTTCTAAAAACAGTTTCTATTACGAATCCTACTTAGTGGATTTTATCTGAAACTCAGCTTGGATACTGCCAATAGCACTTCTTCAAGTGCTAGCATGGAATGTTCTGTTTTAAGAAAGTTGAATGCTGACTTTGCATTTTCCTGTGCTATATCAGAATTTAAATTAGATATCCAAGAACATCATTTGTCCCATTTGCAATTAGCTGCCTAAATAGGATGAGGTGGTCAAATGCTCAGGTGACTCCAACTGTTCAGTGAATTCAGCAACCTGAAATCTTTTTTAATTAAAATTGAAACTTAACATATTTTGCTCTTCAATACGAAGACATATCAAACGAACACACATACCCTGCCAAAATATTTGATCAATGCAGAAATTTACTTTTTCAGCTGGAGGGGTGAGGGAAAGGGGAATAGAAAAATTTCTGTGCCTGTTGATAACTGCCTTCTCATGTTCAATCAAATTTGCAGTTCTTAAGTAAACCATGAAGTTTGTTATAACAGGAAAAATGCAGCAAGTCCCCAGATACCTCTGAGAGAGGCATTGGCAGAGGAATTTCTCTGTGGGCTCTTCCTTAGCTATTGTTACTGCACCTAACACAAGTACTAGCCTGCAGACGTTGTCTGTACAGCACCTCTCTGCCAAAATCTGCGTCTAACCCTAAATCTTCAAGACTAGTCCTAGAACTATAAGATCTTAAAATCAAGCCTTCATTATAAATTGTATCGGTTTAGAATTGTATCAGCTTATTTTAATTTTCTTCTAAGTAGACTATTTACCATAGCTATGTTTAAGTGATGCTCAATATAGTCTGTAATCAAATATATTAGTTTACGTAGTTAAGTAACAGTAGCATACACTGGAAAAATAATACTGAGTTTCATCCGCATTTTGTATGTACATCATCACAGAAAGTAGTTTTCAAGTGACTTTTACTATATTTTATTAGTTTTTCTTTGCAGTTGTCTTGAGATAGACTCTGCAGAAATATAGGATATTATCCAGTATCTTTTGAAATTGTCCGTTGTAGGTGTAGGTATACCCTTTGTAAATCACACTGAGTGAAGTGCAGTAGTGTAACTTTTCTCTGTTTGATAAATAATGTGTTTTTCTTTGTTTATTGCGGTCATATTTTAACAGCGGTTGATGCAGACATTGCCTGCCATTACAAAAGGTTTCCAATGCACCTGTTTGCCTACAGGGTTCATACACACAGACTAGGTAAGAGTTTTATTGCAACATAGGAATATCAAATACTTAACAGAAAAATGTTGACACTACAACATATTTTTTTAGAAGTATGTCTCATGTACATATACATATTGGTATGTTATAGGTAAAGTAGTGAGTGGATACAGAGTGAGGAACGGTCAATGGACACTGATTGGTAGACAGAGTCCACAACTACCACAGGTTGGTTGGGTTTTTAATTCTTGCTGTGAGTTTTAATTATCGTTATTTAAAATTGAGAAGCTGAATTTGCATTCATGTACCCGCAGTTTACGTCATAGTGTTCCCACTGGTACATGTTGTTGTGCCACTGGAAGTGAATACTGCCAAGTATTATTATGATTACATTGTAATGTAATACTGCCAAGTATTACCATGATTACGTTATGATGCAAAAACTGTCCTGAAATTACTTTTCAGATGTGTAGCGCTGTCATTCTCCTGTGTGTGTATATTGACATAAATAATACGAGACTTTCACTGATTATGGTGAATCATCCTCTCTTTCAGGCATTTTATCCAGTAGAACATCCTGTAGATGTTAGCTATGATGACATCCTGGCAGCTAGATGTGTGTTCAGTGGTGAAGGCAGAACTACAGAGACACATATAGGGTAAATTTTCTCTATTTGCTCCATTTTCTAACCATTTTTTTCCCAAGATATTGGTTATGTGTAGAAATGTATTTGTTTCATGTCTTTTTCCAAGATAATTCTAACAAACTTAAATTCTGACACAGTGTGCTGTTTTACTGTCTTGTCTGCTAAAGATTTAACTCTGTACAATGTTCATTGCCTTTATTTATGTGAATAATCACTTTGCTGAAGTGTCCAGAACATCTCTCAGGTGCAGCTATGCTGCCAGACACCTCAGATATTACTCTGTTCTGCACTTAGAGAAGGATTCAGAATACCAATTCTAAAAAATGTGTTTTTTAATAAGTTGAAGTTATTGACTGTTTAAAACAAAATAACAAAGCTTCACAATTTCTCTTCATTATTTCAGAAAGAAAATGTATGGAAGCTTGTAAAATTCTGATAAATTTTGACACATCGTAAAATCTAACCTTCAATTCAAAATAATATACCAGTTACCTTTTTTTCAATATAAAAATATAGAGGCTTTTATGAAAAACAGTAAAAACATAAATGACTTATAATGATAAATAGGGAAATCTGGACTGTGTTTGTCTGTGATGCTGTTCAGCTGAAGATGGCAGACAGAGCTCTATAAGATCAAGTGGACAACATACAACTGAAAAAATAGACGCAATATTAATATTCTTCTAACTGACTCCCATTCTTTGAGCCGTAATTTGCTCCATATGTAGGATACGAAGATACCCTGCAGAAATCTCTCCATTCTGGAAGTACGTGCTGAAGCACCGTAAGGTACCACCTTTTTAGTGCACTGAATACCCCAAGATTGCATCTCAGTAGAGGGTTAAGGATTCAATGCAAATTTCTCACCTTTCAGTGAGTAGTTAAAATACTGATGAGTAGCAGGCTGATGAATTGTTTGAGAAGAGGTTTTTACAAAGGTTTTTACACTAGCAAACATATATCTAAAACCTTAATTTAACTGTAGACCTTTTTTAGCAAGTTCTAAAAGTTTCTGTCACATTTCTGTAACATTCCCTGAAGTAGTTCCTGTTTGTTGAATAATCCTTACAGTTTAAGAAACAGTCCTAGGACAATTATGGTCTTTTCTTTCAATGTACTAATATGCTTTCAATGAGGAAGTAATCAGAACAGAAGTTAAAGAAGCAGACCTTTACATTTTTATTACACAATTTCTACCTATGAATTTTGAGAAACAACACATAAGCATTTTAAGCAAACATTTAAACTATTACACAAAAACTGATGCATAATATGGAAGTATTCATGGTTGGAAAATAATTATCACCATAATATGAAATGAATGGATGAAGAGGAATGCATTCACAACAATGCTGGGTATATGGAAAGATAAACAGCTAAAATAAATTAAATGAAAGCTGTTTAAATCTTGGAAAATGTTGCCCTGATGTTGCAGTTGTCTTGCTCCCATTCAGAATGACTTGTCAGTTCAAAAGAAATATTAAAAGAACCTTTGAGTTCCAAATATAAACACTGAAAAAATGGGAAATGCAAATGTGAAAGGAAAGCTGTGAAATAATATGTATCTGAAAAGGATCAGATCAAGTCTGCATGTTCACTTTCACAGCTTCTCTGTTTAGTTTTCTGCTGGTGTTTTTGTTTTTTCTTAAACTGGCTGAAAAAAAATCTTAAATCCCGTATGTGATTTATCTTTGATATACATAGAAGGCAGGGCTAAAACAAACTCAGAGTTCACTTTGTCTATTTGCCTTTCCAAAGCTGAGCAGTTAGAGCTTAATAATTCATAATATATGCTAACTAGTTAAAACATGACATATTCTCAATGTTTTACTTTCCTAACTGTGGAATAATTTCTGTGATAGTCAGCTAGTCCCTTTCATATGAATGGTCATTTTTGACCAAAGCTATTACTTAGTATCTAACTTGGGGAGGGAGGATAGATGTTCTTGTTTTGATTTTATACCTTCCTTATTGTCCTGGTTTTTTTTTCTTTACCCATTTGGTCTGAGATTTTTTCATGTTTTTCTTTAGTTTCACTGACTGCTTTCCATTATCTTACATTATCTCATGACCCCCATAGTTCACACTAACCTTTTTCATCCCGCTTCCTCTCCCAGTCTGAGAAATTAAATTAGGTATTTGAGGCATTAAACACATTAAATGTGTAGAGCTTGGCAAAGGTTCAGAATTGAAACCTGATTTTGCGTGTGCAATTGACTACATACAAGATCAGGGTAATTACATGAGCACAGGCTTAATGTCTCTGGTGTAAAAAGGTGAGGCAGGAGTCATTTCTTCAAAAGTTTCATAAATTGCCCATTTCAGTTAGCTGGATTTCTCCTCAAGCTCAGACTTTTGCAAATTAACGGTTGAATTATCCTTTGCCAAATAAGAAGGACATCAACTATTCCTAATTTATAAAGCAGGATTTCTTCTAGTTCTTGCTACAGACCAGTAAGTACTCCATGCAAGCAGCCACTGCAATTTTTTATAAGAGATAACTTAATGATATTTCAGAGTAAACATTAGAGTTGATATAGTGTCTAGTGTATAGCTTCCCAGTCTAAGAGCTGTTGGAGAACTGGAGCCCGTTCAGTGTAAAGATCATATCTTTGTAAAGGAACGTTCTATTGGCCGTGGTGGCTGCTTGCTTTTCCGGTTGCGATGTAATGTATTGCTTAAGACTCTTAACAGACGGAAGTAGTGCAACCTGTATCTTTCCCTTTCAAGATACGTTTAACAGGTGTTGTACCATTCCAGAAAAGGTTTATGTGCCTGTAGCCAAACATTCCTGTTCAGTATTTAAGAATTCTTTAACTGCATTATCTTGCTTTTCGATGTGAAATCCTCTGTTTCATTTTTCTTCACTGTGTACTGTTAATATACCAAGATCTGGACACGGTTCTAAGTATCTGTGGCAGTGGTGTGAAGCTGATTAATAGCAATTACATTTTTTTATTCTTTTTAACTTGTTCATCAGGATTTCTGCTCATTAAACTAGTTCACAAAACAGGGTTTCTCAGGAGTTCAAATATCTAATGGTAAGATTCTGGGTTTTCAGTGCATTTACTGTAACTGCTGTTGACAGAGTATTTTTCTTTTTTTCTTTTTTTTTTTCTCTTTAAACTGTAAATATTTAAAATGCCATCTTTGAACTGTTTAGACACAGTAACGTGTCAGGTGAACCAGGGTTCATGTGGGTTCCACATCCCCTTTTTCTACTGTAGTTTTAAAGAGGAGGCAATTATAGTGACAAATACCGGGAGTCCAGCAGTGAAGTTAATGCTTTCTAAAAGCTTAAGCAGAGCTTGCCAAGTCAGAGTCTGATTTTTGTGGTCTCCAAGGGATGCTAAATTTTCAATGCATGGAAAAATACCAATTCCCCTTTTGAAACAGTCTCTTCTCCCATGTTCCCCCTGTCTCCCCTCCGGCTGGTGTCATTATTGTTGCTATGGTGAATAAATGAATGCTGCAGGATGCTGCTGGAAAAGTCAGCACTGACGTCTTTTGCAAAGCCACCCCCGTATCTTTTTTATGAGTGTGGACTCACTGGTTAATTGTGAAAGCTAATTTAAAAATATTAATGTAAAACCCTTTATTTTGTGAACCTTTCTTTATAAGTCTTAGCCTATTCCAATGCCAGGATTGTAGCTATAAATAAAAGATATCAACCTATATGGCAGAGGAAAAAAACAGAAACAGATCACAGTTGCAAAGAGGCCCTGTATTGTCTGCTTCACAAAGTGAATTTTTTCAGAAAAGATTCTTTCTCGTACCAGCTGTTTTTTCTATTGAAGACAGGATTATGTAGCGGTACAGAAGAGCCTCTTCTGTTTCACGTACATGCACAGCATTTATCAAAGAACTGAATTTTGCTAGTATTTAATCATTTTTCTTGCACTCGTGTTTTCCTTACAGAAGCTTGTGATCAAGTTATTCTCAAGATGGCAGCGTTATCGTCTCTTTAAGAGATATTTATGGTGTCTTAATATGTACTGAAATTAAGTTTTGCTGCAGTAGAACCAGTGTGATTGGCCAATAAATGGATGCACTTGAACATGGGGGGGAAAAAACTGTCATAAAAGATAGCTGCTGAAATGAAACATAGACGTTATTTGCAATGATTTTAAATTAGGTTTGCCCCAGATTGACAGAAAAGTGTATGAATGGGGACATAATGAATGATACAGTTCTGCTGCATTTCATCAGAACACGTGCGTAGTTGATGACACACTGGGGACGATGAGGAGTATACTGGGGAAAAGAGAAGGAAGTGCAGTTTAAATAGTTGGTGCAAGAATCAAAACCAAATTCTTAGGAATCTCTGAGATACCCGGGGAGTTCATGCAAACTGGTATTCTCCAGTATGAACTGAAAGAAACTTTTGATATTCACTGCAATTAAGCTATTAAAGTGTGGGACTTCTAAACATTTCATTGCAACTTTTTAATATTCTGTTAAACAAGTTAGATGAATTAAATAATATCTGTATTCAGCTCATTTTTTCCTAGTTGATGCATCTTTTTTGTGTTCTGTAGGGGAACAGCCAATGATGAAATGTGTAATTTTTACATTATGTACTACATGGAAGCCAAGCATGCTGTCTCATATATGACCTGCACACAGAATGCAAACCCTGAGATGTTCAGAAATATACCACAGGAGGCAAATATTCCTATTCCAGTCAATTCTGATATGCTAAAGATGACCCACGGGCATCATGAAGGTGAAAAAAACTTGTAATCCGTTTTACTCAAGTCTTTTTATGGTCACTGATGTGTTTGTCTGTGTTGGTTTGATATGCTAAATTTTCATAAAAAGGAAATGCAATTCTGAGTAAAATGAAAATTGCTAATTATCGACCATCACGGGATTCTGCTCTTGTTTTTGATGGGATTGCCTGCCATAGTCTTTTGTCCTTTTCTTCCTATTGTCCTCTTTCAATTTCCAACATATTTTTGTAGCTACATGAGCTGTGTCTGCAAAAGATTCACCTTTTTTCTATGCCAAATACTTTATATTAACCGTTTCTTAATATTTGCTTTATCTTCTATCTATTTCCTACAAAGTTGAATCACAACATTTCCATAGTTTTCAGGATCCCACTCCCTTGTTATGGAAGGAATCGAATGTTTATATTGAACACTAGTAGTCATGTAAGTTGCAGCCGCAGTATTACCCAGAAGTAATCTGACTGGTATGTCCGTGTAGCAAAGTAAAAATCTTAATTTTTTAATCCACTTGTTTTACTGCTCCACGGTTTGATACAACTTCTGTAGACAGATAAAAATACCAAGTGTTCATTTCAGAAGGGCTTTTTTTCCCCAGTAGGAAGATACTCAATTCCATTCACACGCATATCCTAAATGTATTAACATCATATCCTAAACCTATTTTTCAGAAATGAAGGATACTGATAAAAGTTCTTTGCTGCAGCAGGCCAAAAAAGAAGAGGAAGAGATTTTGGATCAGGGTATGTACTTGTTTATTTCTCTGTCAAGTGAGGGACTCAGTAATGTAAAATACAGATAAATTATATCCTGATTGTTAAAGAGCTATGAAGTTTTTAATGTGTTTATCTTTAATTGATGCAATTTGCAGTGTTCTGTACAGCTAATATGATTGAATGCTATATAAGAAATAATTAAAAAAAATTAGTCTACTACTGATCTCTAGCCTTGTAGGTAAAATTTATTAGTGCATTTTAATTTCATTAGATTTTTCTGTTCTTGGTTTAATTTGCTAAAGAAGGTTGAAATTTATCTGTAAGTGCAGTCAGAAAGAACGAACACCAAGTAGTCCTATAGTATGTAACTATTCTATATTCTCTATATAAAACTATCTGCTATTAGTTCTTCACCTGTTTCTCAGTTTGTACTACCATGTATGTTTTAGGGAATAATATGTTCTTATACTTCAGTAGTGGTTGTACATGCAATGGGTTGAGTGCAGCTTACGTTTAATACTGAATTATTTTTCACTACATTTGTGTATAAGTGCATATAGGCATAACAACTCATGCAAAAATGCGTGCAGTACTTGGTTGCAGGAAAAAATCCATGACTGTTATAAAGTTTCTAGAAATATGCTGAATGTTATTTATGTTTCAGAAATATATTAAAATAAGCCTGTATTTTAAAGTTCTTGTGGATCATATGCTATTAGATAAATATTTTTATCTTTATAAAGATTTTTCTTGAAGCTAAGGAGAAGACCTCATCAGCTACAGTATCATACTGTTTTCATTGAACAATCTTGAGGTTCAAGAACTAAGTAAATTACTAAGTAAGTAAGAGGAGAGATTAGGCCAGTGTTTAGGGTTTTTCATAACATTTTCAATGTTAGATTTTCTATATATTCTGACATTTTGCAGAGTTAAATAATTAAGTTACAGTTACAGAAAAACTAGCTTCTAGAGTGTAACAGCGTCTTCACTGAAAGTACCTTGAACTACTAGAGATAGTATTTACAATTCCATATCTGAAACATAGTCAATTCAAGATGGACTTTTTTAGAAAGAAATACAATTCTGAATTTTTGAAGCCTATTCCAAGTCAGAATGAGCTAGCTGCTTACAAATTTATATCAAGATTTATGCTGACAATCTGCTTCACCCTTAGGTTACTAATAAGTGCATTAGCATTTGGTTGAGGATCTTGTTATCTGTGTGTTTTATTGAATTCCTTAATGTTTGAAACAAAATGTTGAAACAAGGTCCTGTTTTTAAAGTCTTTTTTATTTGTCTTTGAAATGTATTTCAAAGCTACATTTCTGCAATGCAGTCTCATTTACTGAGACCACTATTTAGTATACATCCTCATCTAACGTGTTTCTATGGAAACACACTGCATTGTTTTGTCCATTTGAATTTAGTTGGGTTCATGATGTGAAATATCAAAAAGCACTAGTTGCTGTGAGAGAATTTTGTTTCGTGTTCTTAACTGTTAGTTTAAGATAAACTCTCCCATTATTTACAGGAGCCTAGCTTCAATTTTACATTGATACAGCTCTAACTTCAGTTGAATAATGTGTGTGTAAGCAAAAAAAGCAAAAGGAAAAATCAGACCAGGTTTGGTTTTATTTTTGTCTCCGAAGAGGGAAAGTTGGGTTGCTGTTTTAGACAGTGGGTCTTGGTCCTAAAGCACATGAGCATCTGGTAAGATACACTGGGAAAACCAGGAGCTAAAAGTGTTCTGCTAAAATGTGCCTATAAAAATCACATACAAATTGGAGTCTGGTTTTCTGGGGCAAAGCAGTTTTATGTTAATTGTGTTGACAATTTGTCCATCTCCTCAAGTAACTTTAGTGAGTTAGCCAACATCAACCAAATTTGAGCAAGGTCTTAATGACAGGAAAATTCTACAGCTGGAGGGTTGGGGGCGAGGTGGGGGAGGCAATGGACCCCTAAGCTGCACAGAAGCAATTACATACTTTCACTGAGGAAAACATTATAACATAAATTTTTCCCTTTCTGGTTTGGCATGACATACTCTATATGATAAGCTTATCTACAAAACACAGATGCACCAAAACTCAGGCTTTGATTCTTCTGTTGCTGCTGAGCTGTCACTCAGTAAATTCAGCCTTTGTTTTGCTCTGAAGATAATACTTTAACAATTTTTCCATAATTCTGTGTTTTATCATGCATAGTTTTTTCTTGATGACGCAATATGTTACCGCAACTTAATTTTCCCCTCCTTAGTTTCAGGTAACTAAAGTAAACACTGTTACTTCACTAAAACTGAAGTAGGTGTTAAATTGTTATATTGCCCTGGAGATACTTGCAGATCTGGGGGCTTGAGGCATGGCCGAAGAGGCAGATTTTGATGTGAGTAGTATTACATCTAGGCATTTGCCTCAGAAGGGGAAAATGAAAAAGCCTGCCATGTGAAAGTATCTGCCTGCTTAATTATCACCACCTGGGTTTAGAAGATGTGTTCCTGCTACACACAGGCAAGCCATTGGCACCTCCAGGAATTATCATTGCTTTTACATTAACATTTTCAATTTCATCACCTTCACTCATCAGAATCACATTAATAAACAGCATAAATATATTGAAATAAGTAGTAACCATGGCAAAGTAAACCACCACTCAGCATGAAGACAAAGCTGTAGTGTTAAAATTAAACTGAGCTAACCTTAAAACTGACCTCGTTATATTGTTTCTGAAACAGCATTGTCACTGTTTGGTGAAGATAAACTGCTCATAGGAAGTTAATTATTGTAGGATATGCAATTGATTTAGACGTTTGTGCCTATTGGAGAGTTTCCTGTTCCTGCTGAAGCACAATGTCCCTAGCAAAATAAATAATATTTATTTTTTGTTCATCAATAGAAGTTTTATTAAATCGTATTCAATAGATACAGTAGTGAAAAAAAATATTATCTATTCATAGCATTCACTGTGTCTGCTAGATGTCTCTTTTTTACCTGTGGAAAAAAGGCCTAAATGTGTTCAACGCTTTCCTGGCTGTAGTCTGTGGCACAATATAATATAGTTTAGGGTTTTTTTGGAATGGAAGCAGTGAAGCAGCCTTTACTTTTGAGAAAGTCAGCTGCTGCTGTACCTGAAAGCTGTATAGGCAAAAAAGCAGGAGTAGTTTCTAACAAGGTAGGAATTTACAGGTGATGGTTAATCAGATGTGCAGTATTTAATTTGTTGACCTGTGAGTCAAGACTTGCTATCTCATTTTGTGTGCAATAGATGTAATCATAAACTTCCTTTTGAAACAGAAAGGGCAGTTTTTTTCATAGTAAAGCCAATATAATTATATTTAAATGGCTTAAAAAAAAATTCAAGGCTGGCTTGAACTGAAAATTCACTTGCAGCATATAAACCAAAAACTAGATTTGAATTTTTGTTTTAGACGGGCACGTGTGTACACATGTATATGTTACTTACACATACATGGGAGTGAAAAGCAATGGGATTTTCGTCTTACTTCTGGTATTGATGTTTACTGTGACAGTTACAAAGGTACATTTTTGCTTGTGTCTGGCTTAGGGAATTTAGAAATTAGTACCAAAAAAGTAACATATATTTTTGCCACTGATGATGGAATCTGAAGTGAAAGTCAAAGTTGTAATTGTTTTGCTCTCATTGTTGGTCAGTCGTACTGCCAATACTTTTTCCCCTCATGTCCCATTATTTCTTTATTACCATGAGCACAAATTATTCCAGGAGCTCAAATGGTAGCGTTCAATAGAAGTGAACTTAAGATCTCTCTTTTTGCATGTCCCAACTAGACTCATGGGAGGTCCCTTTTTCACAGCTGAGGACAACTGAAATCCCATTAAACCTCCTCTATTTAAAATAATATTATAGCTTGAGTCCAGCATTCAGAATTTAGCTTCTATAAGGTTGGGGTTTAAGTCTGCAGTCATAGAATTGCTGTCCTGCTGGTGAGATAGGTTGTACAGAAAAACACCTCACCGGGCTTCTCCTGTGTTGTTTCAGAGATTAGAATGTGTATAGTGAGTGAAGTAGAAAACAACGTAAAGAAAAGAATTTGACTTCATGGTCTAAGGCAATTTATTGGTCTCCGATGAAGGCATGTTTTGCTCTAGGCTCTTACCAGAGTTGCTGAATGATTCTAGGTAGCTGGGTACCTATGCGAATGAAGTCTGATTTCCTCGTCTGTTTTCAGAGTCTTTAAAGACAGACAAAACAAAGAACTGAAGCTGTCTTGCATGTACACAGCTCCTACTGAAACTGACTGCAAATGTGGCTTGAACATAGGATGTGAAATACAATGCTAAGTACCCTGTAAAATCACATTTTGAGATGTTTCTAGGTGGGCATCCAAAATGAATGGATGCTAAATGACAGTTCTGGCTGTAATCTCTAGCAAAGTAACAGTAATTATGGACCTTAATTTCATAGGACAGACTGGGGTAATGAAGTAATTTAGTGTAAGTAAGTATTTCATAAACAGAGATGATGGAATAGAAATGTTAAGAGAAGTCTTTCTGTTCAGTTAAAACACTTGTTGAGAAGTGCATGGAGGGAGATTCTTTGAACGAAGTTGAATATAAATATATAATGATGGCCCATCGATTGTAAGAGGAGGTTTTTTGAAAGAAAAATTAACATCTCGATCCATACAAAATGGGTGCTGAATTAAGGTTACACATAATTCTTCTATTTATTACCTGTTGGATGCCTAACCGATCTTCTGATTCTTTTCAGTTATTGTATGCTATATTTGCACACAAGTGTGCGCACTTGCACACACACACACAGAGATAAATACTTTTGCACAACGTATTTGTTACACTGCTGGAAATATTTTGCTAGGTTGTAGACGAATCTGTGAGTTGAGAAACTGAGATGTCTGTTCAGTGTTGCATATTTTGGGGTTTACTTGTGCATTTCTGTGAAAAGCTTGTTACAATAAAAATGTACTGAACAAGGCTTTTTGTATCGGGGATAGAAATTTCTGATCGATTTAAGTGAAAGGAGGAGGTATAGCTTGTCCTCCTTCTGCCTCTCTTTTGTTTCCCTCTTGGGGAAAAAAAAAAAGGGAGGGGGAAGTGTGAAGGGAGGTCTACAATTTCTTGCAGGATGGGTGTTGAAAGGAAGAGGAAAGGAGAATCAGTATGCAGGCAGGTACTCGATTTTTCAGGTAATGGAGTAATATATTTCTGTGATAGTATTATGTGGCAAACCTGTGGCAGCAGACTTTATGTATTTTTATGCCAGCACATGTACCCATGAGTTACATTCCTTTCTAAAATAAATTTGTCATAATTTACCTTTGCTAGTTTGTGTGTGGTTGTAAGAAAAGAGAGGAGTTCAATTTGGTAGGTGGTTAAAATTTCTTAGGTTGATGGAGAAAGGATGAGGCTTGAAACAGAAGAAAAATTCACTTTCCAGTATTGATGTGGGATGCCTAGAATGAAGCGTTAGAGACATTTTTAGATTAAGGCCAGACATATGAGAAAATCTTTAAATGTTTTCACGGTTGGGAGGCATGTTTGGTGCTCAGAGATTATATGAGGTCCCTTAAATAGAGTGCAAAAGTAAGAGAAAATTGACTGAATTAAACCTTGGAAGAAAATGCTACTGAAATGCGTTAAGAGCAATATTTACATTAGAGAAGTATAATTAGGAGGACTCAAAATTGCAGAGGATTTGTTTGTTGTTTCAATACCGAAAGATCCTGCTCAAAGTTTTAAATAAACTATGAGTTTTTGATTTGGTTAGAATAAAGTTGTTCATAATCTCCACAAAAGCATCTTCATCACAGTAAAGAAAGGAGCATCAGATCTAAGCTAAAAAATTGCAGTTGGTATAGGTTGCATACCTAAGTGGGAAAAGGATATAACAAATATGGAAAGAAGCCATTTTAAATTCAGTGTTTCAGTCTTCACTGTTTTACTCCTGTTCTCTGGTTCTTAAGATTACAGAGGGACTTTCCATAGGTATCTTCTGTAATGTAAAAGACTACTTATCAATAAACAACTGCAGAACCTGCTTATAATATCATTAACATCAATGGAAAGTGGACATTGTATTAGTACAGGAAGAGTTCAGAGAAATGATGAAGTCATATCACAAATATAAAACATACCCAAAAATATTAATTTTTATTAATAATATTAATATTATTATTAACAATTTGTTTTCTTTTTTATAATTTTCGTGTCTTGTTTTTTAAACTAAAGCACGATGATTCTTAAAACAAATAAATTGAAGATAGCAGAACTATTGTTTAATAAACATAGTCTCATGTGTGTCATTTTGTGAGAATAAATGTATTTACAGATATGATCTGCATAAAACAGAAATTTGAGGTGGAACTGGTGTGTGTGCCTGAATTACAAGTATGTGTAGTATATCCAAATGAGCACAGCAAAGTCCTGTATAGTACAACCATTGCATTTATTGCTAGTCGTTTAGCAGTATCTGATAAATGTATTTTATTGTAACAAAATGATTCGTGCTTGTCAGGAACTCATTACTGGTCAGGAAGGAAAGGAAAGAAGAGGGCAATTAGGAAACTGCAAGCAGCTTGGGGTTTGAGTCTCAGGTTCTAATTTGTTGTTGAAGAGCATGTATCTGTAACAAAATGTAATGCTCATTGAAGATTCTTTCATCTTCTTTCGTACTTTCTCTTGCCTTTAACACTCTACCAGTTACAGACTCGTTTAATCTAATGATTTTGTAAAGTATGCTGGGACTCTCAAAACATTTGTATATTAAAACATTTTGACAGTTGAAGAAAAAAAAGGAAATAATTAATTAAAAACAAGGAAAGTGCATTTATATTGCAATAGTAGTAAAAACCCTTCTTAGTGACATGCAGACATAGAATAAAACAGCTAATGATTTCATTTTTTAACTTTTTCTTCCAGCTTTTTTTAGCTCTGTAAGCTGCTTAGAAATGCCTTGAGAGCAGATGCAGTTACTGTTCTTCAAAAATGTCAGTTTGGCTATGCTGTAAGTGCACGTTACTTAGGGTGCCGTGACAGTGACCAAGAATCTCTAGAGCAGCTCAACTCTTTTCATTTCCTGATATCTATGCCGCCTTCTCCCAGCCCCTCAAAGCCCTTCAAAACCAAAACAGCCTTACTTAATATTTTTGATTTCTCATGAATCTTTCCAATGCTTTCATTAAAGCAACAGATTAAATCAGTATGGTCGGACTCGCATGAAAAATAATAGCAGACTAGACGCCATTTTGAAAGATTTTTTGGCCTGTTACATCAAACAGGCTGCCCAGAAAAGTGGGTGAGTCACCATCCCTGGAGGTATTTAAAAGATGTGTAGATGTGGCACTTAAGGACGTGGTTTAGTGGTGGGCTTGGCAGTGCTTGGTTAACGGTTGGACCTGACGTTCTTAAAGGTCTTTTCCAACCTAAACAATTCTATGATTCTGTGATTCTAAGACAGAAAGATGTAGTCTCAGAATACACTCCATTTTATTCAGAGATAATTAGGAAACCCAAAGTCAACTACGAAAACTTGTCCGTTAGTACAATCATAATAAGTCTGAGACATGAGTTTGGAAGGACCAACATACTGGCTCCATACCAGATCAGACATGCTCAAGAAGAGAGGAGTTTGAATACAAGCGTTCACACATTTATCTGTGTGCAGCAGCACACAGATGAATTGCAGTACCTTTCCCTTCTCAACACAGAGGGCTGAGAGAGTTGGGGTTCTTCAGCCTGGAGAAGGCTCCAGCAAGACCATATAGTGGCCTTATGGTACCTATAGGGGTCCTACAGGAAAGAGGGGGAGGGACACTCAAGGTGTCCTTGCCTTTTTTTGTAAAATGTCATAAAATGAGTGTTCATGTATGTATCTTGACACCTACACGTTCGAGCTCTCTGGACAGTCTTACTATGGCTGAACTTCCCCTCTATCTCATAGCTTGATCCTGTAGCACCGTGGCTGGATCTTCATCCAGACTGGAAACTTCCAACAGCATAATGGTGTGCTGTGTAAGGACCATGGACAGTGACTGCTCGCTGCAAGTTGAGGAAATCGTGCTCTAGCGCTGGAAAAAGAGGACGGTTTTTAGACATGGATAGTTCTGCACCATTGGGATTCTACCCAGACCTTGATGGTCAACATACTAAACTGTTTCATTAAACCTTAAACCAATCTGGTCTTTTATTGAGATTAGGTGAGGTTCACCTCATAGTTTGCAATGAAGTCACCGATGTTAACAATTTTATTTGTATGACTGTTTTCCAGAACACTGTTCTGTAAAAGAGTTTTCCTATTGCATAACTGCAATAGTAATTAAGTTTAAACTTATTGAAATATGCTTGTGCCTTATTTCATTCTAGAGACGTTGGTCTTGACAGCTATCCCTTCCTCCAGAACAGAATCATAGAATCATAGAATATGTTGGGTTGGAGGGGACCTTTAAAGGTCATCTAGTCCAACCCCCCTGCAGTAAGCAGGGACATCTTCAACTAGATCAGATTGCTCAGAGCGTCATCAAGCCTGGCCTTGAATGTCTCCAGGGATGGGGCCTGCACCACCTCTCCGGGCAACCTGTTCCAAGTGTTTCACCACCCTCATTGTAAAGAACTTCATCCTAATGTCTGATCTAAACCTACCCTGCTCTAGCTTAAAACCATTGCCCCTCGTCCTATCGCTACATGCCCTTGCAAACAGCCCCTCCCCAGCTTTCTTACAGGCCCCTTTCAGGTACACAAAGGCCGCTATAAGTTCTTCCTGGAGCCTTCTCTTCTCCAGGCTGAACAACTCCAACTGTCTCAGCCTCTCTTCATAGGAGAGGTGCTCCAGCACTTGGATCATCTTCATGACCCTCCTCTGGACCCACTCCAACTGGTCCATGTTCTTCTTGTGCTGAGTGCTCCAGAGCTGGACACAGTATTCCAGGTGGGGTCTCACGAGAGCAGAATAAACTGTAGGTATTTGTAGCCAATCATCTTTTACTGTATTACATAGAGGAAAGTGTCTTGATAGCTTACACATAAGAGGTGCATGTAAGTATCCTCTCTGAAACTAAACTAATCAGTCAACTTCCTGAGACTGCAGTGCTAGGCTTCAGTTAATTCAACAAGAGCAAGTCATTCATTCACCTGTGTCTTCTTCTAGTCATACTCAGGCATTCTGAAAGCCAGGCTGTCTCATCTCAAACAAGACCAAACAAATAACGTGGTGCACCTTGCCAGTGTTCCTTTCCCACTGAGTATCTTCAGGCAAGCAACATCCTTCTGCTGTTCCAGCTGGTACAAGACAGCTGTAAAGCAGCAAAAGGAGATTGTGCTTTGATGTTTGGTGGATATTGCTTTGGAGAAAGCAACTGTTAATCAGAAACAACATGAGTCAGCTCTTTGCTAGTTATATGTAGTGAATTCTGAACTACTACTTAAAAATATACTGCTTACAAATTTATTGGAATCTGCCAGAGGATCACAAATGAACCTGAAAAATGTTGGTCCCAAATAATATGAGACCTCCATTCCGTGGAATTTGGAATGTGGAGTTTAGGGCACAGTTGCATACATCGAGTAATCAGGAGACTTCAGTTCTTACCTTTCACATCTGCAGACAATGCTGTGTGTGCTTTGTAAATACTCTGAGTTGTGTCAAGATGCCAAGAAATTAATGAAGACTTTCACCTGTTGTTTGTGCCAAGCATATGGAGATGCTGGGCAGATATGTAGGCTTCTTGGATGTCTTTACATCTTTTGAATTTAAGGTGTAGAGATTTCATACTCATTTCCTCAAACAGATTTACTTAAGGTAAAGATCAGAGTTTCAGAGTACCTGCACTTCAGACCACCTTCACTCTCTGAGGCACACCTTTTTTCAGATGTTCAGACAGTTCCTAAATATTCTGTTGTGGTTACAACACCCTTGCTTAATGAAGCACTACTAGGACAAGCTCAACTTGCAAAATATCTCATCTATAGCTGCTGATAGTGATGTACGCAAACTACCTTACTCTGTGCTCCGCTGTTTGAGAGTTCCTCATATACCTTACGATCATAGGCTCAGTGCTAGGAGAAAACCAAACCTGATCAACCTATTTGGAGTTGAGTCCCTGATTAATAGCTCCCATAAAGACCACTGGAATTTTCTGTGAAAGCATCTTGTCCCTAGGCTTTTATTGTTTTGAAGCTGGATTCCCCTGCTCTCTTTTCTTCTTGTCCTCCACTGAGTCCAATCTCTTAGCAGTTTCTTTTGTAGTGAGAGAAGCTAATTTCAGACAGGTAAACTGAGGCACTTTTTATTTGTTTGCTTTTTAAAATCAACCAGCAATATCTATTCTAGAGGGTGACTTAATTATTCTGTGGCAACTATTGCACAACAGAAGTAGAATGCAATGCCTTTGATGAAGCAGGAAGATGGCAAACTTCATTGTTCAAATAAAATGAATACATGAGTTGTGAGTTAGGGATCCGAAGCCTTTATACAACTGTACCATATGATTCTTTCTGTGACCAAGAATTACAAGTAAATTTATCAGACTGTTGATACAGAACTACGAAAGAGTGAACTGGGCAAAGATCACTCGAGTTGCTTTAAAAAGTCTGCAGTTTAAAATAGTACTGGGCTTGCTGGTTTAGTGAGAATTTTCACAGTTACATTAGGCAGAACATGGCTTTTACCATTCAGGCCTCTCTGCTGGAAATTACTGCATAGGGAGAAGTCAGTGGGCTTTGCTCATCTATGGGTCTCCCAGACATGGATAAAACCAGTGGCCCCAACAGAGGCACCTTGGAAAGTGTTGCGGTTACAGTGGCGTTCGGTGTTCTCTCGCTGGGCCGTGAAAATCTGGGGGAGAGCATCTGTCATTCGTCTCTGCCATTCGTCTCAGAGGCCAGTCCGGCCCAAACCACGACACATTTATACACACAAACTTTATTTGTTTTTTAAAATGGCACAAAAATATAGTTAAGGCCAATGGAGAGTATTTTAATACCAAATGTTTCAACTAAAGGAAATTCCAGATGTGTTTCTACATCGGCACCAGTTCTTGGATGCTTTAAGTAGAGGCTGCTGGACCTGATTAATGTAATTATAAACCTTTCTCGGAATAACTTTGGTTTGTATCCAAAACTTGTATTATATCATACTTTTTGAATATTTGGATTTGTTCTGAATCAGTAGTTGGACTAGTTGAATGAGAGCATTAGGATTATAAAGGATCCTATCTATCTTCACAATTGTATTTGAAGGAAATAATTCATATTTGTTACATAGTTTAACAATATTCTGTCTTATCAATTTGCTTTGTTAATTTCATTGAAATTGGCCCTGTTACTTCAGTAATTATTTTCTGGCAGAAGATTTAATCTGGGATGTTTCCTTTCCAAGGGCATAGAATGGAATCCTACTCAAAAGCATTGGTGTAGGACTGTTTATAAACATCACAGATCCTCTTAGGGTCATTTACAAAAGACTTAATTTCCTCTGTCCCAGGCTGCTAGTGATGGGTTCTGGTTCTGGATGGTTTTTTTTGGTGAAAGCTTCACTATTCTAAAAAATGTCTTATATAATAAAATATACAAATTCTTAATTATGAGTGGTTTATACTTAAAATGAAATAGAAGTATACCTACTTGCATTAAACCTAAAGCATATTGGCGGTCTCTTTCCATTTGAATGGTGCAGTTGTATTTAACAGAACTGATAATAGCTTGAGGCAGCCAGGATATTTGATTAATAAATTCTAACAAGTTGGGTATCTGCTGGTTAGCAGAGAATCCCAGGACAGGGATATACTTGTCGTCATGTCATCACTTTATGTAATCCTGCAAAAAGGTTTGAACATTGACTTCATCAAAACCAGTTTGGGTGGTTTGAATATTTTCTGAAGAGAGTTGTGGTTCTGGAATTTGCATACCTTATTTTCAGTTGTTTGCTTTGAGCTATTGTTCTGGAATTTACTGAAACGCTTGTTGGTGTTTAGGAAAGCTATAGTGATAACTGCGTTGTTAGCAAGCAGCTTGAGAAAATACTGTTCCCTGCATTGCCAAGTGATAATTGTGACTAAGGGGTGTTACTATTTGGACAAAAAGGAGGGACAGGACCCAGACCGAATTAATAAATGAAAATTTAATGGATCACTCTGTTTTTCTAGTGTGTCTTCTTCCTACAGCATGCTCTGGAATCCATTTGCAAATGTGAAAGTTTGTTTTCTTACAGCCTAAGTTTCTTATGTGGTGACAGATTTCAAAGAAATATATTTTGAAATACATCATGACTTTCTGTTATTGTCTTTGTAAGTGAGCAAATTGATGAAACTAGAATTTTTACCTCTTTGTTTTAGAAAAATAGAAGAAGTCTGCAGTTGTCTGGAAAATACAGATAATTCCATATCAAAATAATCCCATAAATTTTATTTTACTGAAATTTGCATGCCTTTTTCTTTTTTTTTTTTCCTTGTTCCCAAGAACATCTGTGCAGAGGTGCTTATTTTTTGATGCCAGAGGGTCAGGTAAAAATGGACATTTATATGTAAATTAAATTTGATAAAGATTTGACATGATCTTCTCATACCAGAGACTTGGCTCATTCAATTCCCAAGGCTGAAACAGTTCCCTCTTAAATTACTTTTGACAATGACTGTTTGAATAACTTTGTTACATTATACTTTGCTTTCTAAAACTACACAGTCTGCTATAATTGTTTTTTCCCTCCTTTCCTCTTATCTTTTCTCTTTTCTGTACAGGTGATTTCTATTCACTCCTTTCCAAGCTGCTAGGAGAAAGGGAAGATGTTGTGCATGTGCATAAGCATAACCCTACAGAAAAGGCAGACTCAGATCTTGTAGCCGAGATTGCTAATGTAGTCCAAAAGAAGGATCTTGCCAGAGAGATCACAAATCATGATGAGAGGGACAATGCTATGCTTGTCAGAGACAGAATTCACAGATTTCACAGACTAGAGTCTACCTTGAGGCCACCAGAGAACAGACATTTCTCTTTACAGCAGCCTAAACATGGTGAGGGAAGCTGGGAAAAAGAACATACAGGAGGTGGGTTAGGGGTTAATTTCATACAATGAAATGCAATGTAAAAGCTGTGATCCACATTAGCAAAATCTGAAGGGAATATCAATTGATGTTTGGAAGTATTTTACGTGACAGTTTTCCTAATTAAGGAAATGTTCTATTTTAGAGATATTTCAGTGGGGTTCTTTCCCCCTCCTTGTGTGAAGAAAGAATGTATACCGATGGCACAATATCAGTACTTTTTGGAACACAAAGTATTTTTTCTACTCTCAAGACTTTTACTTAATGATTAGATATCAGTAATGCTAAAACAAGGTAAACACAGGATATAGTAGTCATGGGAAGTGAAGAATTTTCTTGATACAAGTACCTACTATAAAATAGTCACTGGGATAATCGATGCTTTTTATGAGTTTTCTGATTACCTTGGTTTGCCAGATACAGGATTTTATTAAATTTATTGCTGTAATTCTGTCAGACTTTTTTTTTGCTCATTCAGAAAAGTGGTAGTTAATCCTGAAAAATTCTTGAGAAGTAAAATTTCTGCATATTTATGTCAAATTGGGCTTGGCCTTCCAAATATTCTTGGACAGGCTGTTTTATTATACTAGGCTTATAATTCATTCCCTTCAGGTTTCTATGACAGCAGAAACCATGGAAGTATTGTGTTTGTTTTACTTGCATTTTGGTCTCTGTGATATTGATTGTGCTTAGTCTTACTTGCTAATGTGGAAAGCCAGATAATGCAGCATGTGACTAGTATCTCATAAAAGAAACTCGTATGTATGCATGAAAGTCATCTGTATGCGTAAGCCGTAGCAGCACATGCTTGCTTTTATGTCGCAACCAGCCAGCTTGATGTTTTTAAGTACTGTTGTACACAAATATACATCATTCATCATCCACTTTGTATTTCAGTTCAAAATGTTAACATGTATTGTCTCTGCTTATGTGAGATTCTGTTGTAGTATTCAAATTCAGCAAAATTCTGGGTTTGTATTTAACAGAAAACCAAAGATGAGGACTTTCCAGTGTTATGTGATGCTAGTCAGTTAAATGAGGGCCTGTCAAGTTATTGGCGTAGGGGCAAAAAACAGGTGGAATGTTACCATATGCCTGACATAAGCGTAAATCATTAATAATTCCATAAGCGACACTGGAATTAAATGCTTGGGAGAGTAATGTGTGTAGTATTTCTGCAAAACCAGTTTGTTCAGTTCAGAGTAATAGCATGTGGTGTGTAAAGAGAAATGAAGAAATTTCCTTTCTGTTTTAACTGATCCAGAAGAGGGAGTATCAGTGAACTGAATAAATGGCTTAGTTGGCACACCATATGGCAAGAATTCTAACTGCAGGAAGCATTTGCTCGTCTACTTTAGTAGCTATATATTCATTTTGGGGGAATTTGTTCATGGATTAATAAATACACTTTCAAATGATGCAGTTTTGATCTACAGCTAAAAGGAAAACTGAAACGATCTTAATTAGCATTGGGGTTTTTTTAATGTTTGTGGTACAGCTAACTACAGAAATTCTGCAGAAAGAACTGCAGAAGCTGTCAGCGCCATCTTTTGGCAAAAGAACTTTTATAACAATAAAATCTTTAAGCACATGTTTAGTTTCTGTTTTCGGGAGTATTTACGTACTAGAAGAACAGAACCTTCCGTAACAGAATTTTGCTCTTCACAGGAAGAAGTGTAATATAAATTGTTTTAACTTATCTTGATTTTAAAAAAAAAAAAAAATTGCACTCTTCATAAAATTCTTTCCTATATTAAAATTAAAAAATTCTCAGTATTTCTTAAGACAAGACTCTGGTTGCTATTAAATTCACTTCATTTACCTGTTTAAAAATTACTGGAGTTAAAACAGTTTTACATTTTTAGTCTTACAAATACTTCAATTTTAAACATGTAATTGGCCTAAAATAGCAAGTGAACAGTATGTTAAGTAAGGTTATTATAAATCTTACATTTATAACTTTATACTACTGCTCTTCCTGCATCGTTGTTATCTTGTTACCCTGACACTGGTCACTCATCAGTCTGGTTGTTCAACATCATTGCAGCCAGTACAATTATAATTCTTAATTCAGGCAAACAGTGTAATTTTCCCATTTTAAAACTCCTTTATGCAGTGCATACTTTATGTTTGTCAAGATTTAAATGACTACTCTGATGGCAGGGAGTAAATACACATGACTAAAATTTGTGATGTTAAAGCTAGCAAGAGCTTCCAGGGATTTCTGGACAGTAAATTGCAATTTTGCCACTAAATAAGGCTTTATTCTTCAGCTTGTAGAGAGTTTCGAGGCTGATTTGCATGTTCTAAATCTATGTAAGCCTTTATAGTTTTATTGATTAAAGGAATTACGCTAAATTACAAGGCAAAAGATCTGGTGGTGCTTAGTTTAGAAACTCATTTGCAACAAAAATGGCAATTTTATATTTTTTTTTAAGTAATACTAAATTATTTTAATGGGGAAAAGTAATTTTCTTTGGTTTTGTGTGTAACTGTTCCATGGACCACTTAGTTTTGTAGGGAATTAATAATCAGTCTTAGATAAATGAAATCTAAACTTAGTAAGTTTTTGTAAAAAGCTGTTTCCCCTAAGATAAACCTGTATCAAAGGACATTGAGTATGAAGCTTGCAAGGGAAAAGAAAATAATAACAATAATAAACCAATTTTGGAAAAGTATGAGAAAACCTAAAGGTTGCGTAGAGGCTAGAGTTCTTGTGATTAGACTGTATTTCACTGCACACTCATTTTATTGTTTTGATCTATCAGAAATCTTTTAGTCCTTTACACGTAAGTACAAACATGCTTTTGAGAGGCTGAATTTTAGAGGCCAAAATTCAGCCCTTCTGTGCTTAGCCTTTTAATTTCTCCAACCTTTCTAAAAAGACTCAGAGGCCAAGGGGCACTGTAACATTAAAGTTACACAAGCTTTCTGCACGTTAATTTAGACTGATATGGGATGAGCAAGTCAGGAAGCAAACACTGAATTTCAATCCTTTTATTTCTTTCAAAATCCGAACATCCATGAATATAGCTGGTACTGCACCTGCTGTGATCAACTGAACTGTACGGAAGTAGAAACATGAGTCATTTTTTTCTTGACAGCTTTTCTTTTATCTTGGAACTTCTGTTCGGCTAAAATTGCTACAGGGTGGAATTTCTTGTTTTAGAAGTTTTTGATTACAGTCTTGCATTCGCTGCAGTTGCTAATTGCCTTAGGTTTGTCTTAGGTTCGTGTTAGCCTAAAGAGTTCCTCTGTGACCTGCTCTATCTATGGTATCTATGGATTTAGGTTTATTGTGTTTTGTTTTTTTTCTTTTATCAGAATTAGTGACATTTGTCTTGCCATAACATTTTTTTTTTTATTTTGGGGAATATTGTTTAATTGTCTATTAATACTGGCAGAGCAACCCACACAGACCAACCTCTTCCAAATAGCATTTAAGCAGGCTGTTTGTGAGAAATTAAACCTTCTAGCCAACGCTCTGCAACTTTTTCAAATTTTGGACTGTTCATGCCATTAATCAGTGTAAGGCTATTTTTACATAAAACAGATTGAAATAAATATTATTTCATATTTTTAATCTTTAAGTTGAAACTAAATTTGTCTCCCTTAATTGAGGAACTTTACGATTTAGGACAAACACAAGAAATATCCAACTTTTTAGTAGTGGTTCACTTGCTAAATCCTGTGCTGTAGATTTAGTGTGAAAATCACGTTTGTCATATTCAAAAACTATCCAGTATTTATTCTTAAAAATAGTTGTTACAGCGTAAACAATGGCAGATATTCTACCCTTCTTCATCTTTTCCATCAGATTTAGACATCTATTTCTGATTTATGCCTATAATATTTAGATTAGGATATGCACACTATCCGGAACTAATGCATATGTTGGCTGTAAGAAACATCATAAGCAAACTTAAAAGAATTACTGTTTTATTTGCTTCCTGTTGCTGTTTTTCTTCCTTCCCTGTATTTTTTTTCTTAGCGTTCAAAGCTTTTTTGGAAAAAAAGTCATGAATCAACCACTTCTAATACATAGTTGGTTTAGTGATTCATAGTCTTTGTTATGCATTTTTAAAAAAGAGATCAGTTAATATTTAAATTTGCCTGCTGTTTTTGGATAGTAGTTGTGTATTTCTCTAATCTTTCACTGTAGAAAGCATTCACAGAGTTCCTAAAACTTACAGAGTCTGTGTACCTGTATCCTTACAGGATGGAGGAAAGAATGCAGTCAAAAGCTGTTTTAAAGTTTCTGTCATCCTATATGTAGCAGGATGCCAGTGTTTGTGCATGCTTTACTATAATAAAACTATGCTTGGAATTAAATTGCAATGCATTAATGAAAATACTGCATGTAAGAAAATAGCCATATAATTCCCAACAGCCTGTACCAAATGCCAGTTAACCGTTGTTGGGGTTTTTTTTAAAATATGCTACATGAATGTCTGTCTTCTGTTTATTTGTTTCTTTGGTCAGATTTCCACATGGAAGAGGCTGTGGAGTGGCCTGGGTTAGACCTGAAACTAGGCCAAGTTTCTGGGTTGGCCCTGGACCCTGAAAATAACCTCGTTATCTTCCACAGAGGGGATCATGTTTGGGATGAAAAGTGAGTAGATGCTCTGTCAAATGGCATGTTACAAGGTAGAATTGGTGTGTGCTGTTTGTATGTCTTCTCAAGAAAAGAAAAGACGGATCATTCCTTTTCTGTTTAAAATTCAGTTCCTTGGCTGAAAGTGCCTTTGGGAAACTCGGAATGGAAGTGGTGACTGACAGTTGAAGAAGATGGGGTTACTAGGTCTTTAGACCGAAAGAATGTGTCTCCAGAGAAAAAGAACGTAGTACCTTAGGTCCTTAAACTGCATGACCGTGTTAGTATGGTGTTCACTGAGATTAATTATCCTTGCATCTCCATGTTTTTCAGCAGGGCTAATAAGCCTGCGAGAATTATGTTTTACTATGGTATACTACTATTAGCACGTGGGTTTAAGACATGCAAAGCTATCTCCGATGTACCTTTACTTTTTGTGTGTTTATGCCCACCGAACAAACTTGGATTGTTGCAAGGCAGTCTCTCAAAACAGGCTTTGTTCTACTAATTTGATAAAATTTACTGCATTTAGAGTCACTCCAAACAAAAAAAAAAAAGTCCAGACTTTATAATGGCCATTTATCTAGTGTTTATAAAGTAATATACTCAAAGGTGTATTATTTTAAGAACAGAACATTCCGAATAAAGTATAGTGTCCTTTTTTGTACAGTGCCCTTATGTCTAACAGTTTAGATGGACACTTTGGAAAAAATGCCATGAAATTTTAACAGAACACTGGGAGGAAATAGTATTAGCCTGTAACAATATTATGTAGTACCCTTTTTTAATGTGCTTTTTTAATCTTCCCTCTAAGCGTCTGTTCTCCATACATAACTATAAGGCTAAACAGTAGGTTTTTTTCCAGCTCCCGATGAATTAATTTTAAGATAACGTAGTTCCTGAAAGTTAGTGGGGGCAGCTTTCTCAACCTTATAATAACAAATTACGCTTAGAATACTGTTTTATGGAGGAAAGTTCTTTGGGTTTTTAGCTAATAACATACTGTACCAGATAAGGCAATCATTTATATCTCGTGCGTTATCATATCAGTGATCTCTCCAGTTCAAGTGTATATAAATCTAGACTATAAAATTTGACAGGATGATGCATGCTGCAACTTGTATTACTCAAGCTTCAAGTAAAAGCTGATACTGGTTTGGTTTTTTCGTCCTCCTATGCATGAACACAAGTGCTGTTCCTTGTGTCATTGAAGAAAGAATTGAAAAAATACTTGAAAATAGGCTGTCAGTTGTATTCATTTCTGACTTCTCAAATGTGCATTTTTGAGTGTCTCGCAACTGAGGCATACCCACAACCCAGAGCACAAAACTGGAGTCTGAGACCAAGGAATATTTGGAGACCCTCCAGATTTTAAGCAAAACAAAAAAACATTCCCTAAAATAGCAAGTAAGCATAACGAAGCAACCATGTCGAGAGACAGATTGAACTTCAACTTTTTTATTTTGTGGATGCAGAAGAAGGTGGGAGCAGTGGGGTCTGGAGTCTGGAAATCCATGTACCTACCAGCTGTGCTGGGTAACACTACAGGTTCTCTTAGCTTAGCCCTGTCCTTGAGGGCAGCCATTCTTCATATTCCGAGTATTTCTAGCCTGTGATTATCAGACTTCCTAGAAATATGCTTTATCTTGTATTTAGTATTAGCAGTGTTAATCTGTACATCAGTCCTGTGTGGGAGCTTGCCATATTTGCCATCATGTGGGGATTGAAGTTGGAACAAAGTGAAATAGCCTTATAAATATCAGAAGCATTCAGTCCCAGATATGTAACCAAGACGTAAGATGAGCTGCCATTAACTGAAGCTGGATATGGGCCTCACATAAAGATAACTACACATGAAATCCTAATTCATTTCAGAGGGGGTTTTGTTCAAAAGTTGTGTTTTGGTTTTTTTCGTCTTCTTGTGGAGCACAGTTAATCAATATATAGTGTTGGTAGGAACCCTGAAATCACATAGGCTAAAACTTCTGTAGGTCTATTTATATAGAGTATTGTGACTTAAAAACAATATATTTGGAAAACATGCCTGCGGTTAAACTGTTGTTCCATATCTTGTGGCACAGAGAAGAGGCACAGAGAAGTGCGCTCAGCCAGTCATCCTTCCCTTTTTATCTTTGGGTACGTCACGGGCGTATGAAATGGTGTGTGGACCCTTTCATGGGTTGTGCTGAAAAGGAAGGAGTATATGCATTCTCATTTTTCAATTAAAAAGAATAAAAAATAAGTATTTAGAAGGGGGTTATCATGACTATTAGGATACGAAGTTATCAGGCTTTTAAGTCAATGTTTATCATTAGCTACAAATACACAGTTAACTGAGTATAATATTCCTTACCAAATCATAAATGTGATGAATCAATCAAGCCTGAAAGCCCAGAATTTATTTTCTCTGTTTCAGTGCTTCACTAGCATAGTACGGAAACAAATTAAACAAAAATTATCTGTGCTGTTAGGCAATGCACAAATGTTTCCAATGCATTATTAATATATGTCATAAAAGCTGGATTCTCATTCAACTAAATATAGCTGGATGAATGGTTTGTGCTGTTTTATAAGGCATCTTCAGTCTGCTTTAGGACGCAAAAGCAGTTATGCAATGGCAAGCCCTGTAATAGAGTAGCAGCTTTTCAGTGGCTGTAGCATTCCTTCTGTGCATGATTAAAAGAAAAAAAAAAATCCTTTTAAATAAGTCAGGTTCTTCTACCACATTGTCTCCTCAGTTTCAGAACAGTGTTTGCTATATGCAGCGTGTGCTGCTCAGAATGAAAAAAATTAGAACTATTCAGCTGGCTAAGCAATGAATGAGTTGGAAGGTATTTTGCATTTTGCAATGAAAAACATATACTATTCAGGCAATTTATAAAAGACATAATAAGGTATATAAGCAGCATTCTTGTTACTGCATTCTTAACAAGCTAGGCAGGTTAATTTAGCCTGAGCACAGTACTACAACGGTGATGGATATTGATCAAGAATTGAGCTCTGGGTTGTGCCTTCAGGGGTTATGAGGTCAGGTGGTCTGTCTAAATTTAATATGTAGCCCACAAGAAGGACATTAGATTTAGCAGTAAATTGTTTGTATTAGTGTGAAGTGGCCGTCTGAGAAGTAGAAAAATAGCTGTGGAATTACATTGGGGTTTGAAATTAGAAGTAGTGGCAAACCAGGACAGCAGCATACTTTAGTTGTCTTTTGGTATCAAACTGCAGAACCTATTAGAAAACCATGCTGCAGAGCAGTATGACACGTAATAGCAAGGTGTTCAGTTATTTTGTTCAGTTCGTTTTGGTCTCGCTTCTGTTAAGCTAGCAGTAGTCGGCATTGTTTGTGTCCTTATTTATCAGTTGAAACAAAGGAACATTGGCTACCTGGGAAATTGGTCTCAAATGCTGGGAAGGAAAAAGTGACTGTGATTCTGTAGCATGCCAGTCTTTCTCCTAGAAAAGGAAATTTGACAGGGAGAAGATGCCTGGAGGATTACTCCCATGAACTCATTTCAAAGTTCACTAGGCTTCCTTTGCATAAAATACCATAGAATCTCTTGTTTATGCTGAAAGCACTCATTTCCCGGAAGATATGGGTAGTTGTTAGGAGGGAATACTTAGAAGTCTGGACAGCACTGTTAGTAAGAACCAAAATCATCATAAAGCAAGACGAACATTTTTTAAGTTGTCTAGATAGTCAGTTCTCCAGAGATACAACCTTGTTTTCTGTGGACTTTTTTGTGCAATGCCTACAGTCACTAAGATTCTCTTCTGTGATGAGCTGTGACGATTAATAATAACATTAATAATAACATCAGTTCAGTCTGTCCAGTGTTGGTTCTCCAGTTGTGGTCATCCATACCTAGAGCAAGTCCTTATGAGCATTAGACTGGTCTTAAATAAAACTGTTTAAAACCAAGAGAACTTGTCACAGAAGATTATTGTCAGTAATGGTAAAGAATAAAACACCACCTGCTGAGCCACGGTCAAACAAGCAGATGCACACCAGAAGGCCGTTGTGTGCCAGGACCATTTACCCTGTGTCTCCCTATAGCATCATGGCAGAGTATTTAGGAGGGCTCCGTAGAGAGTTTTAGTAACTATGCTTAACCATTCATAGTGAAAAGGATTTACTGATTTCTATCAGAAATTAAATAAATAGTCACAGATAGCTACCATACGTAATGGCAATATCTAAGTATTATTTTTTAATCATAGCCTCCGCAGAAGCTTAAACACATCCTGTCATAGATTTTGCTGGTTATATATGAAGCCAGTATTGCTTTTCCACATTGAAAATTCCAGACATATAAATATTTAATGTTATGGAGAGGTGAGGCTGCTAGGACTGTACAATATAAAGTTTTAATAGCTTTATTCATAGCCTTTTCTGTGACTACAAAGTGTATCATTGTTTGCCAAGTTGCATCAATCATAGCTGGATTTCTCTTGGGATTAACAAATGGATTTCAAAATATAAGGTGTGAGGGAGGAGTATGTCTTGTATTCGCACATTTTTAATCCACAGTCAAATACCATTTTTTAACATTTAGACTTAAATTTTGTTCAAAAGATTTTACACTTTACTTACCTTCACTAAATGCTGAACGGGTTAGAGTAATAGCCAACTTCCCTGTAGGGGTACAGACAACTGTATTTTCTATTCTTTGTTAAGCACATGATAATTTTATATAAATGTCTTCTGGAAAGTTAATCCCAGTTCTTAATGTCTGAAGTAGTGATATGTTTGTTTAAATGTTGTTTATTAATATATTCCACGTACCCTGAAAATTGAGTGTAGAGTTGTGGCGGCAGGAGAAATACACATCATATCCTATAGCCTCCTCTGAGCACACTCTGAAAAAGATAAGAACCTTAAAACCTGAATCTTACAGTAGTAAGCTCTAGCAAAATATTGAACTGTGTTGGAAAAAAAGAACAAACAAAAGACACACAAACATGCACACACTGCCTTAGACAGTATGAACTATACCTGTTTTTACTGGCAGTTATGCCCTGGTGATTAGCTATATTTTTACTTAGGCTACATTGTTTAATTTCCCATTTCTGATTTGCCACAGCAAAGCAGAGGAAAAAAAAGGAAGAGGTTTTTTGCTTGCTTGCTTTAGGTTTATCTTAATTGTTGCTGTGTGAATTTGGTGCTCCTTTAGTTTGGAAGTCATAACCTCAGTAGGAAACGCAGACATCCAACACTGTAACTCTTACAATCATGCAGTAATGTAATAAGGCTTGTTTAAAGAAAAAAAAAGAAGTCCACACTGCAATTAAACTACAAGACTCAGCTTTAAGGTGCATGTGTATTATCCATGAGTGGAACCTTCTAATGCTGCCTTTCTCTTCCACTATTTTTTGTAGTTCTTTTGACAGCAAGTTTGTTTATCAGCAAAGAGGACTTGGACCAATTGAACAGAACACAATTCTTGTCCTAAACCCAAGCAATGCAAAACTGCTTCATGCCTTGGGCAACAGTCTGTAAGTTATTTTTGCGTTTATTAATAAAACTAACATTTCTGTATATTTTACTCCTCAAATCCTTTTTCATATGTTTTATATTACATTGTGTGATTGTAGCCTCTGAGTTTATTTAAATTAATAAATGAATAAAAATTACAAAATCAACTATTAATAAAAGTAATTTGCCATCTTTATCACCTCTCCTTTCTAGCAATTCCTACAATTTCATCTACCAGCCAGATTAACAGAAACGCAGAGCTCATGAGTATTGTATATTGTCCTTAAAGATACCAAATATTAACCTGTGTGAGATACCAGAGATCAGATTAATTTCAGAGCTGAGACACTATTGTCAAGAAAATTCTGTTCTGTAAAGCTTTTTCATTAATCGCTACAAATAGTATGTACAGCATTTGTTGATCTGTAGATAAAAAGTGAAATCTTCGCATCTACGTCATTCTTCCTGAAAGATGTTTTTAACTTGATTCTTCTACATTTGTGCTTGCAGATTTTATTTACCACATGGTTTGAGTATAGATAAAAACGGTAACTACTGGGTCACAGATGTAGCTCTCCATCAGGTATGTTTTTGAAGCTTTAATACCAGGACCTTAACATTTTGCCTAAAATTGTTTTTGTTTTCCTAGAGATTTGACATAAATTATTTATCTAGGCTTGTTAAGAATATGCCTACAGAATAAACGTTAAGAATATGCCTACAGAAATTGATCCATATGGCCTTCGTGGAATATGGTTGTGTTGAATAATTTGCTACATAGACATAGTATTCAGAAATAAAAGTATCTAGTTTAAAACAGTGATTCTTTTGAAAAAGAACAGATTTTTCTGCTACATCTTTGCTTATCAATTCTCCTATGTACTTAAATCCAGAATGTGGAACTAATTAGTTTACTGTAATCACAGGAAATATGTATTTTAGGCAGAAATTTCATAGAATTGACACTATTGAAAAACTGGTAATAGATGTCATAGTCAATATATTAAGATTAGGTACATAAATTTATTTTATATACAGTAACAGATATTTTTCCATAGGCAGTCATCCCTCATATATTTCATATTCCATAACTGAAACCTTTTCTCTTTTCCCATCCACTGAATAAAAGGTTTTCAAACTGGGAGCAGGTGACAAGGAACCATTACTGATCTTAGGAGTGGCTTTGCAACCGGGCAGTGACAAAAATCATTTCTGTCAACCAACTGATGTGGCCGTGGATCCAATCACTGGCAGCGTTTATGTCTCTGATGGCTACTGTAACAGTCGAATCATCCAGTTCTCTCCGAATGGATTGTACGTGATGCAGTGGGGAGAAGGTACAGATCAGAGCGCTTGGTACTTTACCCTACCACTGTTAGCATGAACGCATTACGAACCATGAGATTGCTGTTGTTACTATTACTTTTATTTATAAGTTTCCATTACTGAAATACCTTCCTGGCCATAGCAGAATTCCAGCCTTGTCATTGCATTCCAGTTATCTCTCTTCTATCCATACAGCTACTGACAGTAGTTATATATCCACTAAAAATAAAAAATGCAAATTTATTAGCATGCTTTCAGTACAAGTTTTGGCATGTCCTGCCTTATCAAGAAAATGTTCTGACTTTCACAAAAACTTCATTTTTTTTCTTGAACTTTAGATCAAATAGTATAAGCCTGTACCATTTTTGCAAGATTTATGCCATGATCCCATCTATTTTAAGTTTTATGAATAATTACATTTCTGCCTGACTCAGATGTATGTATCAGGCATTAAATTATGTCAAATATTTTAGGAAATAGTGAATTCATAAATTTAGGATTTACAAAGACCATGCAAAAGACTACCACAGACTACCTAAATGAGTAAAACTGATAGGAGAAGAAAGCAAGCTGACTTTATTCTTTTCCCAATGCTATATTGCATTATATGACATATCGCTGTTCCTAAGCAAAACCGACACTTGCAGCGTGTACTTTAACACAAACCTGGCTATTTTTTATTGCAGAGACTTCTTCAGGCAAAGCCAGACCTGGACAGTTTCATATCCCTCACAGTTTAGCCCTGATCCCCGACTTCAGGCAGCTGTGTGTCGCAGACAGGGAAAACGGCCGAATTCAGTGCTTCAGGTTAGAGACTGGGGAGTTCATAAGAGAGATCAAGCACAAATCGTTTGGAAGAGAGTTGTTTGCCGTTTCATATGTTCCAGGTAATCTTTTTTTTCAGTTCTTCAGATTTCAAGTGGTGCTTTATGCCAGTATGTCACAGTACACAGTGTTATTTCATGACGACTGCTATCATTTTATCTTAGGGATATTTATTCTCTTTCAAAATAGAGCTGATGTAATGGAAAATTTTATAACAATCCTGTTTTCCTACTTGCGGGATGAGGAAAGCTTGCATATAATCTCTGCTTCTGAGAAATGACTGATTGAACTCCCTAAATGTGATGTCAACAAGTAGATGATCTTGTTTGCTTCCTAGTGACTGCACAGTCAATAGTTAATAATAACATTTTGAAATATTCATTTCAAGCTCCATTGATGAGAGCAAAATAAAGAGGTTTGAAACGATCAAGAAAAGTTTGGGATTTCATAAAACAAAAAAATCTGAAAGCAAACAGTTTGAAAAAGATGTGGTTTTTAGTATCACAATCTGGTTAACAATTACTGTATCAAGTTTTTGGATTAGAATTTTAATACTGATACTGAAGGTAATGTAAATGTCAAGAAGTGGAAGAGGGATTTTGGCATGTCAGGCTCCTGACTGTAGTTGATATCAAATTTAGTATCAGGGTTATCTCTCTTGCATCTACCAAGAAAATAAAAAATGATGGATCAGATACTTGATACCTACAGCTCTGTCTCTGAGAGTGGCAGCAACAGAGGCATTCTAAGGAGAATGTGTAAGCCTGGCTGCATTTTGTGGTCCGTTCCTCTCGCTTGCATCCACAAGCACTTTATTTAAGGGTGTTAGGAGGTAGCTCCTGACCTCTTCTTCATAGTATCTTTCTATGGACCTACTGCCCATGAGTTTTCCTCATCCCATTTTGAACTGGCTTATACTGTCTGCCTTCTTCACCTTCTGCAGTTACAGGCTCCAGAAGTTCACTACCCACTTTATTTTTTTAATTTAAAAAGGTGACCTAGTTTCATTGAGTGCTTCTCAGTCCCAGTATTTAGGGAGTTGGTGAATAACAGTTCCACACTCCCTGTATCTGCTGCCTCTTAGCCTCCTCCTATCCAAACCAAAGATCCCCAGCCACCTTGGTCTCCCCATAAGCCATTTATTGCTTCAGCCCTTTGACTATTGTGGTTGCCTTTCTCCTCTAGCATCTAACTTCATTAGGACCTTCTTGAGATGCAGAGAGTAAAACAGCACTGGGTACTCAAGATGTGGGCATGCTAAGTTTTTGCATAGTGGCAGAACTGTCCCCTCCATTTCTAATTCTTTTCCTGATGATGCCCAACATTCTGTTGGAATTTTGGCTGTCACTGTACGTGGAGCCAAAGATTTCAGAGACCTTTCAGTGATGGCTGTGAGATGTCTCCTGGCCTGTAGCTGCTAGTTCTAAGCTAAACATCACTTAGGCATGATCAAGATTACTTTTTTGCAGGAGCATCACTCTACATTTGTCTTTGCTGAAGCTCTTCTGGCATCTGTTTGACAACTCACTTATTCTTATAAAAAGTCTTTCCAGACTTTCTCAATATCATCAAGCTTTTGACTGTTCCGCAGAACTCAGTACCTTCCTCAGACTGGGAGATGTCACTGTTCACCCTCTTTCTTAGGTCACTGATGAAGACTATTGAATGAAATTATTTCTGACTCTGATCCCTGCAGCATCGCACTACGCAGACTTCTCTATCCTGAAAAATTATAAGCTCTTCCCTTAAGCTCTGCTCTACATTTTCTGTTCACGAATGGATCTTTCATTGAGCCCTGTGACAACTCAGGGCTCAACTCAAGAACAACACATTCTTTAATAACCTCTCATGCACAACCTTGTGAAAAGTTTTGTGAAGATTCAAGTACGTCTGCTGAATCTCCTTTACCTGTGTGCTCTTTCTGCCTGTTCAGAGGTGAGGCACAATTTCTCCTTAGAGAAGCCATACTAACTTGTTTCCAACAGGCAACACTTACCCATGACTTATTCTTCATTACGGATTCTATCACCGTAATGAGGATGGAAACCAGAATTGTTGATGTGTATGTCCCAGGCACTTTTTTGAGCCCTTCTTGTAGAAGGGCATTAATTTGGCAGTCTGCTAGTCTTCTGGAGGAGTGGCTGTTTGCAGCGCTAGGTTACTCAGCTTGGCCTGAGGTCCATCGTTTCTCATTTGACTTATTTCTGAACTTGAGTGAATGCCATCCAAACGTGGTGAATTATTAACCTCCAACTTGTCTAACACCTTTTGTGTATCTCCTTCCAGTTGAGCTGGCTCCCTGACCTCTTTGCTGCGAAAAAAATTGAGTGTCAGAATCTCCGCAGCATACTTAACAGAAAAAACTGTCAAAAACTGAGCTTTTCTGCCACAGGCCACTCATCCCTGAGTCCCCCTTTCACACTTTCTCCTCTTGTGGTTCCATTGATTCCCTAGCTGAATTTCTGCTTTCGATGCATTTAAAGAACTTTCCATTATCAGATCAAGCATCCTTAGCAAAGCACTCTTCAGATTTTTTTTAATGCTTTCACGTTCTATTTACATTTAACCGATCTGTAAAATATTGCCTTGCTTGTTCTCGTTTGGACAAAGTGCACGTCTCTTAAATGCCATACTTTCACCTGTTACACCTTACTTAACTTTCCTCTTGTGATTTAGTTTCCTCTCTCTCTTGCTTTCAGACAGCTTTTTTTCATCTATACTGTTACAATTCATCTTCGCTGTAGTTTGCTATGTGGGCGTTGTTAAAGCAAGTCTAATGTTGTTGCAGGTGGTCTCCTCTTCGCAGTTAATGGAAAGCCTTATCCTGGACAGGCAGAACCAGTGCAAGGATTTGCAATGAACTTCTCTACTGGAGAAATAATTGATACTTTCATTCCGCTTAGAAAGGTAGAGTATTGCACAGAGTGCCTCGTGCATATAATTATACATCAGAGAATGCTGGTAACATCCTACTTCTGCAACTTTCACAAGGCTCTTACAGGAAATAAGATGGTTTATAATGTGAGGTATTCAAAAGGAATTCCTTATAATAGTAACTTAATAAAGACATTAGAATTTGGGGTCTTAGTTTTCTACAGGTGGTACACATTTGAAAATTATTAATACCCTCAAGATAATTCCTACAGATAATACCTTCAGTCAGGATAAGCGTGACTTATTGGTGTCAGACAGTTCTTAAAAGCTAATTTAATAGAAGAATGAATGGCTTGAAATATTCGTATATTTAGTTGCTAGTAATTTGTCAAAAAATAGAGTATATTCCTGAGCAGAAATAATATTCAGCTGTACGGTTACATCCCTTCTTTACAGAAGATTAATGTGGAAGTAAGGCTAAATGTTGCTCATACAGTATTGCACATAAAAATTATGTTTATTTTTAAAAAAAAGTTTCCATAGATTGTCTTAGACTAAAGAATGAATGTTAGGATTCCCGTTTCTGGAAATCTGTTATTTGCAGTCCAGTTTTAAATTATATTGGAGGGAGTTATTTTTTCTGAGTATAGCAAATAGCTGCGTTGCATACAAACTCTAGACAAAGACTAAGTATGTGGGCTTGAAACCAAGATTCATGTTTTTTTATATATTTCACAGGATAAAATTGGATGCAAGAATATGAATATAAATATTATAGATATAAAAAATGTTTAGTGTGAGTACATTGAATCATCTCCATGTTGGTATCCCTGGAGAAATCAAACATACAATAGAAATGGAATTCCTCTCCCTTCACTCACATTGGCTTTCACACCAGCACCTGCTGCATTTTCCAGTCTAAGGACTGAATGTGACCAGTCTCAAGTTCAAGGTTAAGGAGGCCTCATCAATGTGTAGACACTTACGAGTAATCTGTGACTGCTTATCTTCACAGAGCTTTGAGATGCCGCATGATGTTGTTGCTTCAGCAGACAAAACAGTATTTGTTGGAGACGTTCATGCCAGAGCAGTGTGGAAGTTTGCATCCACAGAAAGTATGTTCCTTTTGTTCTTAATGTCACAACTTCACATTTTGTATCTTCAGATCAGTACCGCTCACCTGATGCCACTGGCCAAGAATGTAGTGGTTTAATGGCAATGGTTTAAGTACGCCACAAGCTCTGCCTGCAGGAGCTGTGTGCTGCTGATCAGTTTTCGTTAAAAGACTGTTCTTCAGCATTGCTGCATGCTCTGTCAAAGAAGGGACCTGCGCGCATGAGTTCATTTGTCACAGGAGGAATTGAAATGCATTTGTCTCATGGTAGATCTATCCCTTGTCATGTCAGTACCTGCTTAAACAAAAGCATTACTCTTTAGCATTTTAGTAATGTTAATGTATCATTTGCTGAGAAGTCAAGTGCTTCCTTTGAGGTTATCATATAGGAAACTCCCAGAGGCTGAAGTAAAAAAACACCAGTCAACTTAAAATTTATATTCATTTCATTGGGAGTATTTATCATTAGAAAATGAATCTAGTATAATTTGAAGTCCTATTTCTATGAAGTGGAAACACTTCCCAGTTTTAATCTAGTAGCCCCCAAGGCAAGCAGCCTGACTTCAGGGAGAGGCACCTGATTAGTCAGACATCAATTTAGTACGATTCAGAGAGAGATTAGATATTTTACAGGAATAAAAATATAATCCACTGTTACATTATATTTGATAAAAATTGTATGAGAGAGATAAAGCCTCAGGCTTCAGGGTGTTAGTCAACCAGTAAGAGTCTGCTGTTATAAATGAACTTCTGACTAAGCCAGTTATTCCATATTTGCCTGTTTATAATTCATGGATTTTCCTTTGGGGCATCTGGTATCAGCTGCTCATAGTAACAGGAAACTGGACCAGATAAGTTGTAAATCTGACTGGATATGGCTTTTTCTGCATATAATAACCTGAACAAGAACACTTCTAGGCTTTTATTCAAAGAAACATGAGAACAAAAAAATAATGGAATTACTCATCACTTACAGGTTAGATGAGGAAAGTCCTTGTATATCATTTTCTTTTTAGCTTTTGCTGCAGTATGAAACTGCAGTAGCTAAGGAGCCCTGATTCAGCCAGCCTTTAATCCACCGAGATTATGATTATAATGAATAGTTTTATTTTTGCGGGACCCCCTGAACCTTTACTCTTGCCCATAAAATCTCTCTGTGGCGTACGAGTTAATTATTGCAAACACCTTTCATGAGTCAAGCTCTTTCTTTTTTCCATGGCCTTGTGAGCTATTGAATGCTTTATATTGACTCTCCTTGGTGAAGTTCAGAAGCTGATGGGATTGTTTACTGTAGGATTGTACTGTACATTTGAGAAAGCTATCAGGAAAATGTCACTGAGCGTCTTTCTGAAATGTCAGTTGTCCTGAAGAATAATTTTGTTTTACAGAAATGGAACATCGGTCAGTTAAAAAGGCTGGTATTGAGGTACAGGAAATAAAAGGTTAGTCTGATTCATAATGGAAATGAAGGAACCAGTATTTTCACATAGACTAGGACTGCTTCTGCCAAGTTGGAGGGGAAAATGCTAACTAGTTTAACTGTTTTATTTTTCACCATCATTCATACAGATAAAATGAGCTGGCATAGGAAGCACTAGAAAGCAGCTTGTAACTGTGTTACCTAGTAGACGCTATTTTACAGCTAATCTAAACATTTTATTTTCAGTGACGACAAGTGCTTCACAGACACTAAGATAAAAATTTAACTAGTGGATTAATTCCATGCCACCATCTGGTATCGTCCAGATTGGTATCTGTGTCAGCTCCCTTAGATGCAGAAATAGCTCTGAATTATAACTGTGATACTTACTCCCCAGCACCCTTCCCCCTGCTCCACAACCCTCAACCACTAAAAAAAGGTTATTTGAAGTGGTAATTGGTTTGTCTTTCTGCATAGTCTTTCAGTACACAGCCTTGCCAGTCACACCATATGGAAAAAAATACCATTTTTTCTATTTAGATTTATTTCCCTAGATTTTACTGCTTGCTTTTTTTTTTTCCAATTTATCTGCATGAAAATGGAAAAAGAAAATACCAAGAAAATAAAAGCATGTAGAAACCTAACATGAGGCGATAAAGAAGTACATGTAGAGGAGACTGAAAGGGGTAAATTCGTAATTCAGGAAGGTGAAAAATAATTTGAACCATTTGTATTCAGTTACTTAGGTCTTTTATATTGAAAAGGAAAAGTTCATTTCCCTTTCTGAAAAACAGTATAAGACTATGGAGAGGACTTTATAAAATGTTCAGACGTTCTTAACTGTTTCTCTTTGGTTGAATTGAGAGCTTGTGTGATTTGCTTTAGCTATGTATACGCAGACAGAGGAAAATACCAAAAGATCCCAACTGCCAATTGCAAGCGTATAGAATAAAGTAGAATAAAGGAGGCTGACATTATAAAATAATGAAATCCTTACTGCTAAAACTGTTATCCTTCTATTTTATCTCTGTTGGTACATCAGCCCTCCTGAAGCACTCAAAAGGGAAGTGTTGACATTACGGCAGCCACAGCACAACAAATATGGGGATATATTAATGCATTTGGGCTTTCTTTAGGAAGATAGCTAGCTGACACTTCTAATGTTATAGAGAAAAATGCAATAATATCACCAGGATAAGAAACAGTTTTTAAGTAACAGTCTCTAAAACCACTTAGGGTACGCAGGCTGAAAATGTCATCTTTGACCTCCACTTGAAGAAAATAGGTGGTCAATGGACTTTGTGTCCTCCTCTGCTTAATAAATGGGCAGGGGTGGCATGCACTTTCACAGCCTCCTGGTGACAGACTGTTACTACTGCTTGCCCTGCTGCGAAGCAGGAAAATAAGCGGAGAAGCGTAGCTTTGCCCAGAGGTGGGCAAGATGGTGGAGGAAAGTTGCTCTTGGCTGTAACTACTAGTTGAACAGACAGCGTGTTATCATTGTATCGTGGTTGTCATTGTATTCGTGATAGCAATGATATCATTGTTGTCATTGCATTAATGTTAAGTGTAAACTGAAGCCTTTGCTATTCTTACAGAATAAAACATCATTTTAAGTTTGATACAGATTCAAACCAAAGTTGACTCAGAGTGTGTTTCTGATGCAGCTACTTCTTAAGACATGCAGTTAAGTCAGACTTTAAAATATATAGCTAGTCGGTCTTACTCATTAAAAGTTAGCACAAGGCATGTGATCCTTTATAGACACGCAAAACAGCATAGAGGAGGATTTTAATGAAATTGTTTTTCTTGTAGGTGGAGAGGTAACAAATGATCAGATGTCAGAATGATGAGATGCAGTTTTCAAAAGCTCTCCAGATTTACACAGCCAAAGTTCTTTTCGCGGGATGTAGCAGTTCTGAAAATTTAACCCTTTGGCACAAGTTTATTAAAAATAACTTTAAACGCTTTCCTTTTTGTTTATGATAATAAAGCATAACTGTACTTCTGTATTTCTTGTGGAAGTGTTATTATCAAAAGGAGATACTTCATTGATATGCAACACAAGGCTATTTGCAAAAATAGATCTTTCGGGAATTTTCCTGTATTTCAAATGATAGATACTTTTTGATTCAGAACTCTCCCTGACACCTCTCCTTTCCCCATTCGAGAAAAGGGGAGGGCATCTTTGCTAGTGAGTGATATCATTCAGACTCTCTCTGCCTGATAGCATCAGCAAGAGCTAGAAATGTCTCCATAAGTGTTTGTCTTTTGTTTCCTTGTTACTCAGCACTTAAGGTATTCTAGCTTGCTCTTTTCTTTAAGGCCTTGTTGTGTGTTGCTTGATGCATATGGATTACATACTGAAATTGTCTTCTTTTTAAAGAATCAGAAACAGTTGTAGAAGCCAGATTGAAAAACAATCCAGAATCGACAGACCCTCTAAAGAAGCAGGAAAAACAACATTTGGTCCAACAGACCAGCACTGGAGTTTCCTTTGTTCTTGTTACAACTCTTCTAGTTATCCCTGTTGTTGTCCTGCTGGCAATCTTAGTATTTATTCGGTGGAGGAAGACAACTGTCTATGGAGGTAACCATGAGTAACTCTGGAGAACAGGCTTTTATTGCTCCCGTTCAAAACATCACTGAATACTAAGGGATAAGGGTATGAAGAGGGAGGCTCAATGTCCCTTTGCCCTTCTGAACAGTTGCTGCAACGCTGCATGCAAACTAAGATCCAGCATGCACACAGCAACTGCATCCCCGATGCCTTTAATGTTACAGCCCAAGCCACCACCTTTTCAGTACACGCATCTAAAACCTTAATTGGCGTCAAGCCAAAACTTGTTATCTCACAAATGACTATAATATATTCGTGTTACTGTCCAGAATACATAAATTTTAATGCTCTGAGCATAGTTTGATTTTCAGTTTGGGATCTTTAAACTGTTGAGAACAAAAGACTCTGGGTATTATAAACATATAAGCAAAATGCAAACAGATAACACTTAGAAGAAATTATATGTATTATTGTTCACTAATACCTTATGCATTTTGTGAGTCAGACATGTTTCCAAAATGCACCCCCATCCATTGCTGTGAGAGCTTTAATTGGTACTTACAACACTATGTAAATTTGTTCTTAATTCATACTATATAATAATATTATTTTTGGGAAACGGGTAGATTGCAGTAGGAGTTTGATCACTACACTTGTTATTTTGTATCATATAAATAGTTTTGTGGAGATCCTCTGTCAAGAGAAGGAAATGTACATGGACTAGACAAATAATGTAGTTCTGCCACTGGCTAGGACATACTATGGCAGAGTAGATAATTCAGCAATCTGGTACTGCTGTGCAACTGAAATGCATGTGTTTTATTTGAAGATTTCAGCGTGCAGCTTCCTGACTCTTTGTGTTCAAACATGTTTAGCACATCAAATGTGCTAACACTCTAGACTACTGCAGCGCTGCCATTAATGGGTATGATCTATAATAGCATCTTTGCATTCCATTTGGATTCAAGAATTTGTCAAAGAGTATGATACAGTTACATTGGTAAAAGTAAACTTCTTGCACAGATTTATGGAAACCGAGTAGTATATAGGAAGAGATAGTTTGGTCATAGCATTTAATTTTTTCTTCAGATGAAGAATGGAAAGAGTTACCAGGGGGAAGATAATGGTTTGTGAGGGGGAGAAAAAATTCCTCCAGAATACCTGAAGAAATTCACAGGTCACTGTCTTCCAGAAAGTTTCTCTGAAGGGAAACTGTACCATTCGAAATGTCAAGCTGTATTTTGCAGTGCGCTGGAATGTAGTTGTGCTTATTATAAATGACAAGTTCTTGTCCCTCCTGTAACGTAAGTGAACAACCAAGGGAATGAAATTCTCAGAAATAACTTCTTAATGACTGATTTGGCATAAACTGAATATCCGTGGTATGATCATTTTGTTAGTAATCATAATTTCACCTTAATCAAGAAGCTGAAAAGTATCAGTTTTGCTTCATAAAGCTTCCGATCAATTTGTTAAATGTCTGTGCTGTGTATCAGAAAATACAGATAATTAATTAATCATAGATTATTATTTTAGCTTATTTTTGAAACCTACCTTATTTTTCAGCTGATGGGGAACACAAACTTGATTCAAGTTCAGGCAGAATTTTAGGCAGACTTAGAGGTAAGTCTGAGTCATTGAAGATCTTTTAAGAACACGGTAACTGGAGGGGTTGTTTTTCCGTATTCACTTCTAGTTGAATAGCAGATTTGATGGAACTTTCTGAGAGGAAGGACTGGGGGCAAACCTCAGGTGTTTTGTGGAAATGTCTTTTATGACCTGTCATCCATCATTACCTGCCCGCTGAAGAGGATGTGTCACCACCAGTGGGAGAGCGGTAGATGTTATAATGAGTTATCTGTGGATCTGATGAATGAAATGAAGCACTTCGAGACTAAGGGCAAACTGGTGGGAACACAAACAGCCTGTGTAAAGACTTAATGAGGCAATGGATGCTGAAAAAAATAGTTTGAAACTTCTACTTCAAAAGATTAATTTCTTTCCTCTTTCATAATCTCTATACTTAGCTTTTGTGGCTCGTGGGCTGACCTTTAAAAACAGTTTCTGGAAGGGCACTTAAAATGATCTGCACTATACTGTTGAATGGGTAGATAGATTTCTATTCCCCCCGTGCAGTAACGCAAACCTTATGACAAGCCTTTCCTTTCCACAGGGAAAGGCGGTGGTGGCCTTAACCTTGGGAACTTCTTTGCAAGTCACAAAGGCTACAGCCGAAAAGGGTTTGACCGACTCAGCACTGAAGGAAGTGACCAAGAAAAAGATGAAGATGATGGCACAGATTCAGAGGAAGAGTGTTCAGCACCTCCACCCCCACCAGCACCTTCATCATCCTGAAACCAGCCTTTGAGTTCGCCATTATATGATTCAACCCAGAATGTCAGATTCCTTTTCCCTTAAGCACGTTTAAGATTTTGTGTATTTAATTGTAAACTGTACTAGTCTATGTGGGGCTGTACACTGGTTCCTTTAATTTTTGTTTGGTTTTAATTCTGTTTTTTAAGTGGAGGAGTGTATGAAGTTCCATATCAGTGCCGTTGTTTTTTATGTGACCATCTTATTAAAGCAAACAGTCTTCTAATTGCAGCACTGATTTAAAGCAGTAGTATTTGCTCATCTTAACTTGGGGATCTTGTAAATAAGTCTTACTATCTGCTTCATCAAAATATTTTTCCCATAAGTATTCATTTGCCAATTTCTGTTTTGTGCCTTTCCTCTTCAATGTCCTTAACCTATTGCAGTACAGAGAAAATACAGTGCCACAAGAAAATGAAGCTGCTAAATCTTCTTCTATTTTTTTAAAATCACTAACATTATATTGCATTGAAGGAAAGAAAAAAAGTCTCTATTTAATTTTTTTTCTTCTTCCTAACTTGATGTGTTTCTGGGATGTCTTATTTTTAGATGGTATCACTGTTAGAACACTATTTTCAGAAGCTGAATGTAATTTGTGTAATAAAGTATTTGCAGAGCATTAGCTGTCGGAGTGTACTTTGGAATTTTTGCATACTTTTCAGTTTTTTGTATACAACTTCTGTAAAAGTTACACGGACCACTTAATACAGTAAAAGTCTTAATGTCTTCTACCAGCAGAGAAAAAGTGCTATTTTGTATGGAAGCTGGAAAAATATTTTGATATGTCACAAGGGTTTTTTTTTTTAAATACTAATGATTTACATACATGTACAAAGTCAAGCTTAAACATTTAAAGAGGAATTTTACTTGTAAAATAAAACTGCAGGGTATTTACTTTAAATAAAACATGGTCACAGCTAAGAGGAAACCCGTGTCTCAAATTAAATATGCAAATTAGTCAGGGTACGCATCTAATACTACCTGATTTGTAGCACTGATTTTCTTGTTTCTCCACGCTTCCGTTTTCACTCATACAACAGAAGTCCTCCATAATGCGCTCACTTATTGAAGAGGAGACTTGCAGAAGACCTGCCAGATAATTATGCTGGCTGTATGAGTCATCTGAAGTGTGAATCACCATGTGACGTCATCATGAGTTATCAGCCTAGTTTGAGGATCAGAGGGTGATTAATCTCCTTTTAAAGCCTGTATCCTGAGCAGAGTGTACACAGCTGTAATTGCTGCAGGGTTTTATGAAACAGCTTTCATTATCGTCATTGCAGGTGGTGTAATAGGCTGTTGCTGGTGTTGAGCTTGAAAAATAGGCTTTTAGTTTCTTGTGGCGGCAGGTTTTGCAAGGTGTTTTTTGAGGGAATAAAGGTAGTGATAGTGAAGCAAAAGATAAGATTTCCTCCCCCAGCAAGATTTTCTGAATCTCCTTTTTCTGGAACAAAAAATCCTTGACAGGTGGTGGTTTGGTTTTTTTTTCTCAAGTACGGCAAAATCTCCGGGATAGGTTTCTAAGATGCTGGACTACAGGCTCAGGTTCTTGTGATATGCATTTAGTGCATACTCTTCCTCTCCTGCTAATTTCTATTTTCCTTATGTAACAAGGAAAACAGCCTGTTTCTGTCTTGCTTTTGAAAGGAAGGCAGTGTTATTTTTAGCTGTGGTATATGACCATATACCAGATCCCTGGTATATGAAAAAAAACAAAGAAAGTCGTTGGGAAGGATCTTCTAAAGCTGTCTGCAAAGATCAGTAGCTAGTTTACAGGAAGTTTCCAATGAGAGCAGTTAAAGCTGTGGTGGCAGTGCTACTACAGGTGGCACACATGGCATCAGTTCTGAAAGATTACAGCCTTTTACCAAAAGCGATCAGTAAGGGTATATTTTTCTAACATTAGGATAGCTCACATTGCATCCGTCTGATGTTGGGTGTTCTCTGCTTCCATGGCATTGGGTCGATGAAGATACTATACAGCTGCCTCCTTCCTCCTTTCCTTTATTTGATCCTTATCTCCAATTTTAAAAATGCTTTGTTGAGGCGGGGGGAGTAGCCGAACACAGTTTAATTGCAAGTACAAGCTAAAACAGATTAATTCAGCATTAGTCATAATCTCTGCTCTCTGGAATTCAGAGGTTGGTCTCTACAATAATCCTGGGCTGCAAAAAGGTGATTCTCCCCCTCTGCTCTGCTCTCGAGATCCCCCCTGGAATACAGCGTCCAGCTCTGGGTCTGCAGTGCAAGAAAGACCTGTTTGTGCAGGTCCAGTGGAGGGCCACAGAAATGATGAGATGGCTGGAGCACCCCTGCTGTGAGGACAGGCTGAGAGAGTTGGGGCTGCTCAGTCTGGAGAAGAGAAGGCTCCAGGGAGACCTTACAGCAGCCTTCCAGTACCTAAAGGTGGCTTATAAAGAAGACAGAGACTTTTTACCAAGGCCTATAGGGACAGGATGAGCGGTAACGGTTTTAAACTGAAAGAGGGTAGATTTAGATTGGATATCAGGAAGAAATTCTTTACTGTGAGGGTGGTGAGGCACTGGAACAGGTTGCCCAGGGAAGTTGTGGCTGCCCCGTCCCTGGAAGTGTTCAAGGCCAGGCTGGATGGGGTTTGAGCAGCCTGGTCTAGTGGGAGGTGTCCCTGCCCACAGCAGGGGGGTTGGAACTAGATGATCTTTAAGGCCCCTTCCAACCTGAACCATTCTACGATTCTTCAATAACTGCATTGACAAGCAACCAACTACTTTCCAGCAGCAAGCAAACTTCAGCACCTGAAGTTGCATGCTCTAGTTTCATACAGGTACAATGGCAGAAAACCTGAACCTGTTTGAAGGCACTGAATGTTCTTTATCTCTTATTAAAGCTGCATTTTATGAAAACAATGTACCAGAGGCTTCGTACTGCAACAGAAAATTCATGTAAAATGGAAGACAAGCTTTCTGTAATAATAGCTCTTGTTTTAATAAGCCAGCAGACCATCTTCCATCCTGGCAGGTTCTATGTGCTAATATTGCTATTTATGTATTAAATGTTGAATACTGGTCACTCAGTCTCAACTAGTGTATTTGGAGTGCATGCGTTTGATTTATTTTCAGCAATTGTCCCAGTTTAGAACTGCACATTTTCAGGCTTCAAAGACATGACGCTAACTTCCATTATTGTAAGGGCTGAATTTTTTCATTGAAATTAGGCTAGTGAAGTAGCTAAGTAGTAGCTGCCGTAGTACCGTATGGAGCATCTCCCTGTTTTGAGTAATCTGGCGTACTGGAAGTCCTTCAGCGCGGTGGGAAGGTGGCTGCTCTCCGCTGGCAAGCAGCGGGGGGAGCTCGCTGAGAGGGCAGGCTCGGGGCAGGGGGCAACCACAACCTGCCATCAGGAGGGTGTGCTGAACTGCAGCGCGCAGGTTGTCACCCAAGCCACCTGAAGGTGTCCCAATTAAATGAAATTACCATCCCAATTAAGCAGCTGTCCTTGCCACAAGCATCATTAGGTGTAAATTGATTCCTCGGGAAGCATCTTGATTAAGTAGAGTTTTCTAATTAAGCAGAGCACTGTAGTAGTTAATGAGGATTTATAGCTCAATGCAGTAAATTGCAACAGCTGCTTGCTTGCTTGCCAAAGCTAGATTTATGTTTTATCAGAACTTTTAGGTCAGTAATGTCTGTCGTGCTACAGAGGATTAGGATTAAGCATGAGTCATGCTACTGAGAAGGGACTTCGTTGGTTTGACTCTTGCCATTCAAACACGCAACTTCTTATGCCATTCCACGTGGCAACTTCTTTGAAAGACTGTGTGTGTATGAGCGATACAAGCTGTGCGGAGCAGGTCACTGCTGAGCAATTCAAAGGCAACTTTCTTATTTAATGTCATATTAGAAAATACTTTTAAATTTCAAAGGCTGTGTTTACTTTTAAATTTCAAAGGTTGTGTTATGATATAATGCACAGTTTGTGTGGATTCATGTCATGTACTACTAATAAAAAAAAAAACACACCACCACCAACCAAACCAAACAGAACTAAATGTCCAGATCAATTAAAATTAAGAGCTGAAATCAGGCCACTGTATTTTCTATGTAAAATAGATGCTAGTAAACCCTAGAGTTTTAGCACCCTGATTTGCCTTTACCTGTTTTTGTAATTCTTTAGTTTGAAAATATTTTTTCCTCCATTGTGAATTACCAAAATTTGTTTGCAAAATTTACACTAGAACTGAATTGCTCCTCAAAAATCTAGATCCATCTGCGTGGCTAAACATTACTGGCAAAAGAAAGAGGGGAGCGAACAGAGGAGAGGAGGATTTTAAATCTCCAGTGGCAGCTACTTACCCATGCAAAACCTGCAAACTTCTTGCTGTTTCTGGACACGGTGGCTGGAAAACCTAAAGGAGCATCCGGCTGGCTTTGTTACACAAAGGTAATTTGGAGACATACAAGGGGGAGGTGCATGGGAGTCAACTTGGAAGCTGCACTGGAATTTTCTAAATACTGCAGGTCATGAAGGCGTGTTTGCTGAACTGCTCCTTTCTTTACCTCCTTCCTGCTAGTGTTTCTTATGAATTAGTTGCATGCAAAGCACAACATCCTGCGAGTGAAGCTCTGCCTGATTTCATTGTACAACTTTTAAAAAAAAAAAAATAAACAGATGATGTGGAGGCTTTTTTTTTTTTTTCTTCTAGAGAACTGTGCCAGAAGTACCATTTTAAAGATGCAGTGGAGCAATTTGTTCCTCGCAAATAGCCAGTGGTAACAGTTCAGCAAACTAGGGAAAATATTATTAATTACTAATGACATTTACCTTTCAAACGGAAATGTATGAGAGACTTAAATCTTCTGGTCTTTTTTTTTTAATTAGAATTTAAGAATTTTGTCAGAATGGGGATAAGGCAACCCACACAGCCAGCCATAACAGGATAAAGTTGGTGCTACTTATCATGCAGTTTTTAAGATCTTTAAGATCAGAGCCTTGCCGTGGCCACTGCATTCCTCAATGCTTTGATACCCGTCCCCCCCCCATTTGTTACTGCTTTCTTCAGCTGCGGCACATCCTAAAACTGCAGCTTGGGAGAAAATTACTTGCATTAAAAGGGATGCATTAATAAGGACAGTTTCCCACAATTCTGCCGTGTTTCCTTGAGCTGTGTCTCCGGTCGCGCACCACGCCACACATGAGGAACCGGAGGGATGGACTTTTTCCAGGCACTTGTACGTGAGATCCTGCTCACAGCAATCAAGGTTTCAGGAGTACTGGAAGTTTTGGTTTGGGGTTTTTTTTTTTTTTTTGCGGTAATTTTGCAGAGAATGCTGTTTGGGAAAGAAAGGCTGTGAGAAAACAGGCCGTGGTGCAATAGACTGGTTCCTGCTTGTCCCCTCCTGCGGGGACAGGCTGCCACCCTGCGACCGCCTCCGCGGGGAGGCAGGCAGGCAACAACCAGGCTTTCAAGCTCATATGCTCCAAAATAATCAAGCATCTAAAAAAAAAAAAAAAAAAATTCCAGTACATACCATAACCATATGCTAAATCCTGTCGTCTTCCTACTTAAGTCTGCTCCCCTCCTCCCAGGTCTTTAAACTGTGGGAGTGATGGATGATGTCTCCGAGATCAAACATTCAAAAATCAACCTGCTGGGGAACCCCATGTACTATTTACTGCATTTCACTGACATTCTGCACAAAATATAGAACTCGTTTTCTTGTGGACTTTTCTGTCAGGGCTTTCATCACTATGCCTGCCAGCTTTGTGAAGAGCAATGGATATTTTTTTCCAGTCTGTCTGGGAACTGACACTGTGCTAGTCACTTTGTACAGAAGGGGGAAGTGAGGCATAGACAGATTAAAGGCATAAATTGTCAAAAAAAACATCGACTTATTTTATGTACCGAATTTGTGAAATCTGATTCATTCCCTTCCCTTTTAACCCACTTAGATACCAGTTTATCTGTTCAAGGCACTGCTGCTGGCCACCAGCTGCAGCTCTGAATACTCCAGCTCTGCTGCTGAAAGCTACGAGATTCTTGTCAAGCACCCAGAAAAGGACTGGTATATTATGGAAAGTTGTATCCAAGTGACCTGCAGACCATTGCACTAGCAATCTGTGGCAGGGCAGCGCTGCTGGGCAGACTGGGAATGCTGTATTTCCTACAACCTGTCCTGTGTATTCCTGCTACGGGCACAGCCAGGTTCCCGCAGATCCCTTCATCACTGTGACGCGTTGCACAGCGCCAAGGTGAGATGGACCACAGACCACTGCAGCCAGGAGACCCATGGGACGATAAACACGTGCAGCTATCCTCCTCAGAGCCTGCAGTAATGCCTGCTACACCAGGACAAACAAGTAGGCAGCTCAACCCAAGTCCACTTGTATTTGCAAATGTGGTCTTTGTCTGCGTACAAGCAAGGGGGAGGAAAGGAGAACTGACTAGGGAATGCATCTCTCAGGATTAATAGTTCCTGAATCAGGAACTTCCTGAATAGTTCTATCTTGAAGAGCCTTCCTTTTCAAACTAAAGCTTTTTGTGTACCGCTCTCCATTCCAAATGTCTACATGGTTTGCTTACCAAGATTTAAACAGTCGGCCAACAGGCCTTCTAATATGTGTAGAAGAGCGTAATACCCATTTCCTGAAGACGCTGCTAAATCCTGGGGTTTTGTGTCAATTTTAGCCTTCTAATTTAAAAGAGTGTCCGGTCTTGGTGACTTCTAACAAGGCATTTCCTTCTGTCGAACACAGAGGTGGGCAGCCTACTCTCAGGCCAACAGAGATGACAACTGCTCATGTGCCTTGATGAGTTTCTACCACTTGGTGAGACTCTAGAGCTCACATTTTATTTTTAGCTAGTCCAGTACGTTAACTGAAAGCCTCTACGCTGCTCCAGATTGAAAAAATATTCCATTACATATTTTGAAAATACCAAGGTTACTATGCAAAGATTTTGACTCCAGGTCATTAGAGTTGATGCCTGCTGCAGAAGGTCATTGATATGGATGTTGCACCCGAACAAATGAGTAAAGGAAACTTATCTGTTTCTCAAAAGTGTTATTTCCAGAAGACTGTTAACTGCTTGCCGTGAAAAGCAAATCATGACTCATTGGTGCCCTTCAGCAGGGAACATTCAGTTCTAGGGAGAAGAAGGAAAAAACTGTAAAACGTCCGTAGCTGTAAAGCAAGAAACATTATACAAAAGTTCAGGAAGTATTCCAACAAGAGATGAAAGGTTTTCATTCCACAGTAAAACACTCTGAGTGTTTGTACAGTCCTTTCCCTAGCAGATGTTTTTTTTATGGTGTTTTTCATCAAACTGTGAGCTGGTAGTTAGTGCTACTAGCAAACCCAAAGGATAAACATCCATAGTTCTGTGCTGGGAAGTATGAGGGAATCTGCACTTTTTCTTACATGATGTACTCCCCCTTTACTCCTCCCCTCTAAACAACTTGCCACGAGGGGGCACAAACTCTATTAGAAAACAGAATTTCTAAGAATTCTGTTATGAAATAGTCTTTTGCTATTGTCCCAGCATAAATCAAACCTGCGTGCTAGTGAAAAAGAGTACAGGTGGACATTTGTGTGTTTCTCCAAGTCGGTTAAAATACAATCACAAGTTGGCAGGTCAGAGCTCACTGCGGTCACAAAGTATACTCTGACTAACGCTACGCTATGGCAAGGGCACAAGGGGTTTCTCCGAGCTTCCCCAAGCACAGTGTGCTACTTCCAACATCTCAGGTTTCCTGGTGGGTTTTTTTTCCACTGTTTCCATTGATTGTTTTTCACGTCAAACCCCTGTATTTTATTTCAATGAACCTCCCACATGCAGAGACGGCCCCATTTAGGTGCACCGAAGAGGCACTAATGCCTCCTTGTTAATACAGTAGATCAAAATCACCAGGAAGCCTGAATGATCAGCATTACAGTATGATAAATATTTCCTGGTTTTCCCATTCCTCTCACTGTAGCATTTTCTTTCTCTGCAATGTAGCTGTAACAAGTACACAGCACTCGTGCTGCTCAAGCTTCCCCAGAAAACAGCTCTGCTGTACCGTGTGAAATAAGATACTGATCAAGTAAAAAAAGGAAAAAAAAAAAAAAAAAGGGACTGGTTTCCTTTTGCCCCTAACGAAGCACAAAGAAATCTTGCAGACAGCTCCCTTTATTCTCCAATTTTACCCTTTTACCCCGACACTATTTTTTTACGAATTATGTATGTAGATATTGCATGCGTGCACACAATGTATCTAACAATATAACAATCCATCCTAGCAGAAGGTGTCACTTTAGTCAATAATCGCAGTGTAAGAAACAAAGGTACATGGGGAGGAGGAGGGGTTGGCTTCAAGAGCCTGGGCCCCTGTTAAGGATTAGCATTGGAACAATTTCGGCTGCCACACCATTATTTTGAGATGAACCTCCAGTGCCCACGGCACACAGCACCCAAACACATTATCATCTTTAAACTACTATTCCAGGGAAGAAATACTGTATGACCACAGTGCTCATTACTACGGGAAAAAATTCATATCAAAGTAAGGCCACTAATCACAAGTACAGCTTATGTCATATTTACATGTGGGTATTTTTTTTCCTGCTGTTAACTAGTTTGACAGGATTTCCTAGCTTTTTTTTAAAAAAAGAAAAAAAAAAAACAAACAGGAGAAATGTATTTCACCAAGCCCACTTTCTTTACTTCCTTGACACACTAGGCTGATGACTATAAAGGTCAGCTGTCCCCCAGGGGACAGCACGGCTTTTGGGTAAGAGCAGTGAACAGCAAGATGGGCTTCTCAGCTTCTGTATGTTTGTCAATGCCAACACAAACCTTGTTCATCTCCAAGTGCTCTGTGGAGCTGGTACAGAGGAGAAGCCTGTTATGCCAGCATCCACAACCACTGCCCAGCACCTTCTTTCTGAAACAGTCTCGGTGGAGAAAAAGTATGTATGTAGGACTGGATTTTCAGAAGAAACAAAACACTTTGAGTATTAAGTGACTAGAAATGAAAAGCTATAAAAGTCAGTTTGCAGCTTCTCAGAAAGAACAGAAAACTTTTGTAACAGGAAAAGAAGGACGTGAACTTCTCTGGAGGCAAAACTCACAGCAAGTTGCTTAGATTATACTCATCCCACAGTATCTCTGCACAGTAGGAATGAGTCATCTAAGGATTAATGTAAAGGTCATTACAGTGAAATGATGCATTATGTCCTGAGAGGATAATGGTAAGGTACAGCCACCCTGCAGTTCTACCAACAAAATCTGAAATTCAAATGTATGATGGGAACATGCGCTTTTGCTAGGCTGGGCCTGTACTTTTGGTCACTGAGTGAGTGCTTTTCAACACCCACATAAACTAACCACTGGGCATGTACAATGTTCTTAACGTCATACAGCAGTAGAACATGTGCTTTTACTAAGTTGCACATACGTTTTTGGTAACACAGCAATTCCTTCTTCATGCCCTACAAAGTAATCAGTGGACAGCTGCAGTGCTTTTAGTAGTAAAGTAGATTTTGCTAAGGAATTCAGAGCTATTATATTCTTTTCAGTCTGCCACAGAAGTTCCAAACTGTTTGGCAATGAAATGTGACATGAGACTATGCTTAAGTATCCTCTGTCTTGGTCTGAAGTGTCCAACAAGGTGAAGGCCATTGCTCCAGCTTTGCAGTGTTTGATTCAATGCAGTGATCTTCTGTCAGCTCAGACTGAGGTTTACCATCTGTCAATTCTTGGTCTTTGCAGGCTACAGGTGGCATCTGTACAGCAGACATGACATTGCTCGTGTAGGCATTTATTTCTTCTTCAGCAACAGAGTCTTGTTGGCTTGGATTATCGGATCTTTCAGATAAGCCGATATAGTCATGGTCAACAACTACTGCACCTTGTAAAAAGTAATGGTTATCTGTAAAAGAAAAGTAGCCATTAAGATCCGTTAAGTCATACTTAAGATGTTAGTTAGGTGCTAACTTACTTTTCAAAACAATTTCCGTAAGAGGACAAGAATGTTTGAGCGACAGCGGTGTGATAATGTGGGTTTCCCAATTTCACTGAGCATCAAATATTTGGCTGCATCTCATTACATCCACAAAATAATGCTTGCAATGCTCTACACTACGAGTTTTTCTTTGCTAGGTCTATGACTAGCTTGATGTGTGTCATAGTCACATAGTGAACTAATACCTTAAATGAATGGGCACACAAATTCTTCCATTTTGTGCACACACAGACAGAAATGTGGCTATTCCAAACTCTTGCTGGGAAATTTAACGCACAACAGGCTTTTTGAAGATGTAAAAACATCTTCAAGAAACAAAACAGTTTTATAGAATTTAAAGACAACAATGGTGATTGCTACTGTATGGTACTATTGAGTTTCTCTTCTATCCAATATTATCTCTGCACTGGTTACTGTGTTTGACTTTTCCAAATGAGTTCAAATGAAGTGAAAACAGTCTGACCAGACCCATTAAAAGTGTGCTTGTCAACATGATGTTAATACTTCTGTTCTGGAAGATGAGTTTAAGGCGTATCTACTGGTGGGAGTCTGTTATAGACTGCCCAACCAGCATGTAGAGGTAGATGAAATACTCTACAAGCAGCTGGGAGAAGTCTCAAGATCACTAGCTCTTGTCCTCGTGCAAGACTTCAACCTACCAGATATCTGCTGGAAATACAATACAGCTGCAAGGGAACAGTCTCGGAGGTTCGTGAATTGTGTTGAGGATAGCTTCCTGACAGAGCTGGTGAAGGAGCCGGCTAGGGAAGGAGCCCTGCTGGACCTGTTGTTTGTAAAGAGACAGTCGGAGGCCACCTTGGGCATAGCGATCATGAAATCACAGAGCTTTTGATTCTTAGAGAAGCAAGGGGGGGGTGTCAGCAGAACTGCTACCTTGGACTTCCGGAGGACAGACTTTGGTCTTTTCAGGAAGCTGCTTGACAGAATCCCTTGGGAGGCAGTCCTGAAGGGCAAAGGAGTCCAGGAAGGCCGGATGTTTCTCAAGAAGGAAGTCTTAAAGGCGCAGGCTGTCGCCATGCGCCAAAAAATGAGCCATCAGGGAAAAAGAACGGCCTGGCTGAATATGGAGATACGGTTGCAACTGAGGGAAAAAAAGGAGAGCTTATGGCTTTTGGAAGAAGGGGCAGGCAACTCAGGAAGACTGCAAAGATGTTATAAGGCTACGCAGAGAGAAAATTAGGAGGGCCAAAGCCCAACTGGAACTTAACCTTGCTTTAGATGTTAAGAACAATAAAAAAGTTTCTATAAATACATTAGTAATAAAAGGAGGACTAAGGAGAATCTCCATCCTTTATTAGACGGGGGCAGTAACATGGTGACAAAGGATGAGGAAAAGACTAAGGTACTTAATGCCTTTTTTGCCTCAGTCTTTAGTAATAGAATTGCTTATTCCCTGAGTAGCCAGACCCCTGAGCTAATAAATAGGGGCAGTAAGCAGAATGAAGCCCCCATAACCCAAAGGGAGATGGTGACAGACCTGCTACAGCACCTGGACATACACGAGTCTATGGGGCCAGATGGGATCCACCTGAGGGTACGGAAGTGCTCACCAAGCCATTTTCCATCATTTACCAGAAGTCCTGGCTAACGGGGGAGGTTCCAGTTGACTGGCATCTAGCAAATGTGACACACATCCACAAGAAGGGCCAGAAGTAGGATCTGGGGAACTGCAGGTCTGTCAGCCTGACCTTGGTGCCAGGGAAGGCCATGGAAAGATCATCCTGAGTGCCATTATACAGCACATGAAGGACAACCAGGCTATCAGGTCTAGTCATCATGGGTTCATGAAAGGCAGGTCCTGCTTGACAAACCTGATCTCCTTCTATGACAAGATGACCTGCTGGGTCAGGAGGCTGAGGGGAGACCTTATTGCTCTCTACAACTACCTGAAAGGAGGTTGTAACGAGGTGTTTGTCAGTCTCTTCTCCCAAGTAACAAGCAACAGGACAAGAGGAAAGGGCCTCAAGTTGAGCTAGTGGATGTTTAGATTAGATATTAGGCAAAATTTTTGTACTGAAAGGGTTATCAAGCATTGGAACAGGCTGCCCAGGGAAGTGGTGGAATCATCATCCCTGAAGGTATTTAAAAGATGAATAGAGGTAGTGCTTAGCGATATGTTTAGTGATGGTTTTTGTCAGTGTTAGGTTTATGGTTGGACTCTAAGGTCCCTTCCAACTTAGACAATTCTATGATTCTATGATTCTTGCTCACACAAGGACCTTAATGTGAAATTATGTGTTCTGTTAAATCAGAAGAGGTATTCAACAAATAAGTATCTCTATACAGGGGGATACAAATTCCTTTAAAAGATGTAGGTCCAAAGAGGAACCTTTGTGGGAGCTACTGTGGAGGTTAAACTGCACTTTTCTGGCCATATTTCTCAACAGATGCGTCCTAGACCTGCCTATTTGAACTCCTAAATCATTTGAGCACTGGATCCAGAGGCATTCTCTTGAGTTTAATATTTAAACCAAACTACACTCAAACAAGGAAAACAAAACATTGCTTCAGACACATAGAACTACGTATGCATAAGGTGTCCTGGAAACTCTGCCTGGCTGTAAGGACACCCAGGTAGCAAGCAACCCAGGTACAGCCCAACTGTGAACCTGTGATGTCTGTACTAGGGCTCTATCAATGCACAAACTCAGGATTTATCTTTAGACCAAGAGTGTTACAAAAGGTTGTGAAAAATACCTTGCTTCTGATTGCACATTCTTACCCACAAAAGATTTTTTTCCTCACATAAAAAATGAGCACTCCGTTTTCAGGCTTTGTCTTTCCTCTTTAAAACTCCCAAATTCACACATCTAAAGTGTGATATACACAAGACACACTTCAGATTTTTGGAGCAAGGTAAGCAAAACACTTAGTAACACTTACAAAGTTGGTAGGCAAGGCTACAAATATCCTCACCTCAGATGTACTTTTTTTTTTTTTTCCGTGTTCTCTGTGATTTATTTCACAGAGAAACAATGAAAATGCTTTGTTCCCACCCCAGGTTATGCCACCAGTGGCATAACCTACCAGCCACCAGACAGTGGCTGTCCCACAGTAGCAGGAATAATAAATAAGTTGCAGACAAAAAAAAGTCAACCTAGTAAAGAGAAGTCCTTTGTTACAAAGGCACACGTGTTTATGGATGAAAAGATGTCACTCATTATGCCATTCACTGCCCGGTTTCACTGCTCTTATCCAACTGAAATAATACCCTTTTTTCATTACTGTTAGGCTGTTGGATAAAGGCAGGCAATTATTTTGGCAAAGCCTGGTTTACCTCTACACAATGTAAGTATGTATGAATATTGGTCTATAATTTTAAGATTTCTAAGTATTCACAACCCATTGAATTTTTTGCCTGTGTTGGGCAACTAATCTTTAGTCACTTCCTGGCAAAGGGAAGAAACTCTATGTTTACATACTGCTTCTGCAGTATTTACTGGTAAACATAGTAGGCTCTGATCCTACAAAGACAACGACAGTTCACTTTTTATACTGTGACACAATTTACCAAAGTCATTGTAATAGCTGGAGATCATCTGCATGCTTGACATGCATGTGATTTCTTCCTTACAGATCAGCAATTTAATGAGGAACTGGAAGCCACAGAGTGATCGTCCAACAGTAAAAACAGCGTCCTGGAGACGTGACATGAAATCGGTATTTTGGTTATGAAATCTGTAACCAACAACTGGCATAAATATCAGCTTCTCACATGAAATTCCAGAATTAGTTTCAGCTTTGCAAATCTCTCAGCTTTAAGAGGTGATAGAAGAAATTACCATCTCAATGCAGTTTATGCATTTTCAAGAACCAAATCTTAACCACACATGCCAATAGGGTGGGAATTGTTCTACTTTTCAAGAACCCTGAACCAAAAAGCATCTTGTTCTACAGCAGAAGCATTCTAAACACTGAGTATTCATTTTCCTCAAAATGCCTGTGGTAACTCAGAGACAGCATCAACAGAAAAGAAGCAGCTGCTACTGTTTGACTAACATGGCAGCATTGCAAAAGGACACACTGAATGTGTAAGAGCAAGCATGGCTGTTGATTACCCAAGTCTTTGGGAATTTCTAGCATTCCGACTGCAGAGCACGACTATTTTATTTGCTCTGGTAAAAGAAACACATTTATTTCTTCAGTAGCACAATTTAAAATAAACTGTTCATTTAATCAGTTCTCTGATGTAGTCTTTCTATTCTAAGGCTTTAGAGGCCACTCTTTTGTTGTTAAAGAAAAAAGTCTAAATATGTACCATCTGCACTAGTCAGACTAAGTAAGAAAAAAAAAAATAGGTTTCCATTGCACAAGCAAAATAAATGTGAATCCTGTCCACATCAAAACAGAAACACATTCAGAAAATGCCCTTTGAATACAGTTCAGACTGATTGTACTTCTAGCATGTTTTCAGCAGCCAGCATCAACAGGGCCAAACCACAGAAGTAACTCTAATGGAAGCTATTTTTAAACAGACTTTAAACATGATTCATTAGCTCAGTTCCATGCTGCGCATAGGTTTGAAGCCGCTCACACTCACTGTTCTCCTTACTGAAAACTGCAATTATTACATTATTACCCAGCATTAGTTTAATTCACACTCGTGAGTGAATGAGACTTGTTCACTCTGATAACCTAACCTAACACCAAGACATGACAGGAAAGTTAAAAGTAAAAAATAATAATAAAAAACCCTACAAAATTATAGATAGACAGACAGACATATAGATAGATAAAAATACACACACACATATATATACACCTTTTTCACTGGATCTTATGTATGGCTTGAGGTGAGACATCTTGATGGGTCTTTTCAACCTGGATCCTGTGGCATCTCTTAATATTGCACAGCCATTATCTGTGATATAATCTATAATACAAGGACCAACCCATTCTGACTGGAAACGACCATCTTTCCACCAGTTTTTTCTTTGCCTAAGGACTTCATGACCAACTTTAAGTCGAAGAGTATTTAATTGCTTTGACTTCTTTCTGACAGTGATTTTGTTTCTGATTTTTTGTTCATCTGAAGTGTTTTTCTCCACCTGTGGAAAGATGCATATGAATTACATTTTATTTTTCCAAAAGTAATCACAAATTTTCATAACATTGGTTAATAATGCATAAGCATAACACCAAGTGGTTTTCCATGTGTGTATTTCATAACATGTAGGGCTGGACAGTTCTGAAGAAACTGATATCTTCATAAATCAACAGTCCATAGGCAATGGTTTTCAGTTGCCATAGATATGTAGCCCTCTAAGTCAGGTATGAATCTCTCGGCAACAAGTCTCTTCTAAGGTTAGTCCCTCCAAATACATGCAAAAATTGTTACACTGGAATCTAGGAATCACAGGCAAAGGGAAAAAAAACAACCAACCAACCAAAAACACACAAACCCCCCCACATTGCTTTAAAAGGGTAGCTATACTTTATACTTCAAGCCGTTACATCTTTTTTTATCTTCAGCCTTGTTACTAGTAAAATTTGAATATATAACATTTACCTGGCAATCTGAGGTTTTCTCTTCTTCCAGTGCTTGACTGGCTTTTTTAGTTGTTTCCAATATTTTGGCAAACATACTGCATCCTCCTTCCACACATATATTCATGGGCTCAACATGTGGGTTGCGATTAAACATTTGGAAATATGGGGTGTTTTGATCTGGCTCCTATTTAAATGGGGAGCAAAAAGCAAGCAAGTTTAGCATACAGCTTTGTAGCTATTTTGGGGGACTTCAGTCAAAAGAGGAAGAACCTTCACATACCAAATTTGTCAAATTGAAAGCATAGGCAATAGCAGACAAATGCTCATCCCAATCATTTGGATGGTCTGTGCAGTGTTTGTCAAGGAAAGCTTTAATTGTCTTGCACGTTCTTTCATTTACATCATCTGTCTGAGGATAAGACAATACAATTTGTTTCATTCCAAACAGTGCAAACAGTTCTTCATTTATCTTCAAAAGAAAAAGAACACAATTACTGAAGGTTTCCCTCTTCCGCATCACAGTTCCAGTAAACAAACGCAGTTTTCCACCTCTTGTTGCTATGATGGTGACTGAGCGAAAGTCTTGCATACACATTCCCACCAAAAAGTCCACGGTTTGAGAGTGAGAGCTACAGGAATCAGTACGGCTTAGGAGCCAGTAATTGATGGTTTCTAAACACACTTCTGCCACTAACTCAATCTGTCGTTTCCTCTATATCATAGTCTCATGATTTCATCATCTTTAAGAGGATCCAAGTGTGAAAAGTTCTTCATAATCACCATAGGCCAGTATTAGAAATACCCTTTCCTATCTGCTATATTGGACAATATGGATGAATGAAATACAGCATGTTGGGAGTGTGAAAGCTTGTGCTAGTTCAACTGAGTAACAAAACCTGCACTATGACTGACAGTAAATGATTTTGCTTTGTTCTTTATCCAAATAATAAACCCCTGGGAAACCTGGCATAATGTTACAATTGCATATAATTGGTTTGTCATTTTCTGTATGTACTAACTTATTTTTTTCTTTTAATTAAAGAAAAAATATTTACAGACTTTTTCAAGAATAGTCTAAAATTCAAATTTAATACATGGTAAAATGCACTTTTTTCCTGGGGGAAAGACACCAGCCATGTAAGTACTTACCTGATAAACAAGCTCCTTCCCTTGATCAATAGGCATTTTTTGAGGTGGCCCATATAAGAAAAACACATTTATGATTGCTTTAGCAATTTCAGCTGCTGAAGTGTCATGCAGCGGGAAGATAACAGTCCACCTTGTAAACAAATCTGTCATAACTATGATGTACTTGTGGCTTCTGTTGGTAATATTAAAAGGTCCCATTAGGTCTATAGTGACTGCTGTCCACGGGTCCTCAGCTTTGATAGGGTGTGTTTTGGGTGCGGTGGTGGTTGTATTCTTTGCCACTTGGCAATGCTGGCAAGCATACACCTAGTGCAAAAATCAAGGAAGACGCTATCAATAAAAAGCGATGGTTAAGGTTTAAGACAATCAGCAGGATCATAAGTGTCCACTATTCCTCTCTAAGTTATGGCAGACCAGGCAACACAAAACAAATTCGCTTTATCATCTTTCTTATAATTTCTTACACTTAAGACTTTTCAGCCCTAGCATAAAAACAAAACAAACCCAAACAACAGTGAAGGCCAGGAGAAGCACAAGTGCAGGAATTCATAGCTGAACTCTGCCCATCGTGAAAGCACTGCGCTCTTTCAAGTCCATAGTATAAATTTTAATATCCATTACTATCTGTAAATACTAAGGGAAGTATGAAGCAGCTGGGATCAAAAGAAAGTCCCAGTCATTCCCCTTTTGTTTCTACGGTGTATGCTGTGGATGAAAAACATTGGCATTGTACATAATCTTCTATTAATAACATGGAACGGCTTTATCTACAGGACAGAGCCCCTTTGTCCAAGTCTGAATTGAAAGCAAAGACCCATTTTCAGTTGATGTTACAGTTGCACATGAACCCAAAGTATTCAGGTGATGCAGCAAGCTGACAGCAACAGTAATTTGGCCATAAAGGACATTTACATACAGTTTCCTCAAGGACCACATTCTGCCTGGGGATCATGTCCATGTACCTTTGGGCGAAGCAGAAGGAACTTTCCCAAGAAGTGATTTGTTTAACTATTTCCTGAACATGCCTAATTGTAAGGCAGATGCACCATTTTCATGTTCTTATCTGCCAGCAACCACTCTAGCCACATATCCTTGGGATGATACAATGCAACCTAACAAAGACCTGTAAGAGTCCTTGCAAGAGAAATCCCTCTCAAAGACCAGATGTGCCCTGCATGCTTAAAGGCAGTATGGCTCCCCAGCACTATGCAAGCCACATGGTCAGTAGTAAAAGAAAAAAGGAAACACTATGCTTTCCCAAGAAGACCGTTTACAATTTGATTGTAAGCTTACATTTCCTCCCCGTGAAGCTGTACGGGTGCTTTCTGTTATCAGTCATATGATTACAAAATGTTTGTAACAGACTACATTGAAAAAAGTATCCTGTGGCTATGAGACCGTACCCACTGCTTGACGTCATTTGTTACAGAGGTCCAGTAGTAATTAGATTCCACTAAAGTCAGTGTCCTTGATATACCATGATGAGTGCCAGCAGCATTTTCGTGGCATTTCTCAAGCACCTTTTTCTTCTCTTCATCTGAAAAAATTACCAGCCGCATTTGTTTTCTGTCTTTTCCAACATAGAACAATTTATTTTCTGAAAGAAGAAAAGTACCAGCAAATTATATGCAAGTGCTTTGTCTTTTGTTTAGTTAACTAAACCACTGTGCATGATCTGGTGCAGAATTTATTAGATCAACTTCAATTCAATTCTGTGTAGATGTAGCTTTTTGTTTACAAGCACTTTAATTATGTCCTCCAAAGAGCCCACTGATCACCTATGTTTCTTAATCTGGACATGAGGCCTTATGAGGGCAAGTCAAAATGCAAACAATGTTCCCACAGGAAGTCTGACTGAAACACAAACTAATGCCGGGGGTGGGAAGGGGAGGTAGGACGTGTTATGAGACTTACTGTGTCTGCCTGCCAGCAACCTGACATTGCTATTTGCAGCTTTAACTCCTCCCTGCCTTCTCTCTACGTAGACTTGGCAGGTTTGATGGGACTGCGAGAGCACAGCAGACTACAGAGGCTCATATACCTCCTCACAGGGATGCAGTAAAGCTGTGAAGGGCCAGGAGGCTCTAAGGTGACAGATGGCAAAGCCATCCTTGCACTTCTGCCCAGCCACACACAGCGTCCTCTGGACAGGACCGAGCATTCCTCGTCTACAGCTGCAGATCAGAATTTCCCCTTTCTGTAGTCCTTTGAATTATGGATTGCAATGGCTATGTATTTCCGCAGTATCTAGAACAAGGTTTGGCTTTTAAATAGACATATAAATCCCTCCTGGAAAGGACTAAAGCAGATTGAGTTTCCTTTCCTGTAAACATCCTGTTATATATTAACAAGGGTTAAGCAGAGTGTTTGTTTCATAGAGAATGTATATTACAATCATATTATGCTGCAGAGCAAGATCTCACTTTCTCTTTTTGTATCAGCAAATCTTCACCTAAAAATCTATTTTCATAGTAGTTTGAGAGAATCTTTTTACCTTTGAAAACAAATTTTTTGGCTGCTCTCCTGATTCCACTTCTTTCACTTGATAATGTTGTGGGATGATACTCCCCTGTTCGCTTGTAGTATGCAATCTGCTTCAGGTGGAGTCCACCATTTTTTCCACTACGGACCATTGCTAACCTGAACAAATGCACAGTATTTGTTATAGATGGAGCAACTGTCAGAGGAGCACATCTTCAGTTTGTACTGTTTTCTTTGTAGTTCAGCAGTATCCTGATAACGTGGCATCTAAGAGGACGTTACACCATCCACTGCACTGCTCTTGAGACCCCCATGCTATCAACTTAAGCAATAGGGAACACTGCTTGACACACTAATTTTGTTCTACGTAAAGTTGGTTTTGTCAACCTGTATTTTAAAACTTCCAAACAATGGGGACTTCCATTATATTCATTGGACAGATGGAAAAATGAGACTAGAGAGAAAAAAATAGCTCTTCTCATTCTTAAACACTTGGATAGCTCTCAGATGCAGGTATGCTGGAGATTATATGTGTCCAAAGAGCCACCTTAGTCGGAAAAAACCCACATAGACAAATAGGAAAAAACAACTCCCTAGAGAGAAACTGATGGAAATTTATTTTGTTCATTAATTCATCTGACTTTTAGATTCTGAAGTCCCAAACCAGACTCCGCATGTAAGGTAACAATTCATTCCCTGACACGGGCTGCCTTCCCTGATCACATTAATAAACATCATTAGTAAAATGCGTCATTGGTACAGGAAAAGTTTGCATCTAGCAAGAATAGCATCAAAATAATTAGGAATTAATGACAAGCAGAAATATTCACAGGCAGAAATATTCATGCATGCTCTATACGATTTCAGTGACTTATTATTTTTTTCCAAATCTGCTCCAGCAGCAATGAAGATGTCGATGGAATGGCAGTTTGATTCTGCTCTAATTGATGTCTACAAGAGCAGGATCAGGCTTGGGGTCTGCCATGTTGTAATTTCTTAATGAATGCTGATTATCCACAGCATTGCACAAATTTCTCCCTTATCCTGCCAGTGTCTCAAGACTAGACAATGTAACAACATGTAGCCTGCTAAAAAGAGAAATCAGTTTGTCTGCCGTATCTGCTAAGTAGCATATAATTACGGGGAAGTGACAGCATCCAGTCACTGTGGAATCCATGTTATCTCATTGAACCCTGATGCTATTTGAAAGCCAATTGGGTTAAGTCAGGATGTTTATTGTTCTACTTATGGATTCTCACCTACCTTTACTACACTGGGAGTGTGAAGGGGGCAAAGAGCTCTAAAAAGTGATTATGCCTCCTTTTATTTACTCTGTTCCTCACAGAAAATAAAATGCTGCATGATATTTACAGAATATGACATTATACATATACAGTTGGGCTAAACATTGCTGTGTTATCAGTGTTAAATGCATGCCAGGAACTTCACACTTAGCAAGAAGACCTTTGCCCCACTGAATACTTAATTTTGCACAACCTAGAGCTGGCTTTCAAAACCAGCCAAGTCTCTTGTCATACAACATTTGCGTTTTAAAGTAAAATTCTCACACCTAAGAGAACGAGCACAGACAAACTTTTCACCGCTACAATCCTGTCTGCAAGGAAAGAGGGTGTTTCAGAACAGGGAAGGAGCAGAGCCAGAACAGAGTGCTGTTCCTAGTGATTTTGGCTGGCACAGCAGTTTTGTGTAAATTTACATCTGATACTACAAGCCAAAGCAACCCACTGAGCTGGTAAATTGGATAACAACAAAAAGGAAGGTGAGGCTACCACGTTAAAATTCATGTTTCTGTTGTTTTACAGAAGTCAATTAACTAGCATTTCTGACAGTAAAAGCGTACCGGTGAAGAGCAATTAATATATCTTATCTACCAGGGACATGCGTTCAAGCTTCATTCAGGGCTCTCCCAAAGGCCATCCCGCAGTTACCCAAGCATGGCTGGAAGTCAAAACTACCCAGGTATGGTTTATCACTTAACCACTGGAATGACAGACCATTTTGGCTCGACACAGACTTTCACACATGGCAAGAAAAGATGTTCCAGAACAATCTTTATTCTTCCAATACTTCTTCTCATGAAACTCTTGCCTGAAAATTAATATTCTCCATGTAGTACATGGTTAGCAATTCTAACAAAATGAAGTTGCACAACAGTAAGATACATCTGAGCAGGACCACAGCTTATACTTCAGCTAAACAGAAATTATATCCTCATTCCTGCAATGGCCGTTTCTACTATAAAAGTTTAGAAGAGCGTACATAAGCAAATGAAGAAAGAATGCATTATATAGTATCCATATATATTTAATATATTTAGTAGGATCCCAATCCATTAAACTTAAGTGCTTCAATAGTCTGCTGGATTGCTGCTTAGAGGACAACATTAAACCAGCTTCATTCCTGAGTATTTAGTTTCCTATGTCCCTACTCCCCAGTTTTTTTCCCCAATTCCTAATTTACTTTGTTTGGCCTAATCTTAAAAAAAAACAACAACAAAAAAAAAAACCCCTAACAAATTATAAAGTATTCTGGGTTTGTTATTTAGAATAAACCATACTACTTCAGATAATTCATATGCTCTCTCTCTTAATACTCATAATGTCTAGTCTGTAACAATGAAAGGCTTCTGCAATCAGTCATCGATCCTTAATACCTTTGAAGCTGGAAAAGAATACACTGCTTTACAAGGAAAGTATTTCAGCAAAGAGAACAAAACTCCCATATAACAAGGGCTCTTTTTGCTTTAGTGTCTTAGGCAGAACAATCATACCTGCTTCATACAAACTTAACACTTTCTAACGCTCATCCCTCCACCCCCCCAATCACAATCCTAACTGCAAAACTCTCTTTTTTCAGTCCAGCTTTTGAGTACTTCCCCTGCCTTTATCTCACATTCCTACGAGAAATAGGAATTCCTCATGGAGCCTTGAATACATCTTTTCTAACCAAAGCGCTTCCAGGAACCTGTAAATGAGACAAACACACTCACCTGCATCTCTCCCCCCCCTAGATTTTGCAAGCCTGAGCCATTTTTGACAGAGACACCTGACATTTCAGAACACCTTTACTTCTTAGGTATCTCCACCTTCAGTCTTGACACCACCCAACAGGCCTTTGGCACCATTAGGCCACACACAGGCCTCGGTCAGGATGGAATGTCACTGCAGATGACAACGCCGCCACCTCGGAGGCACAGGCAACTAAATCAAACCACTGCCCTAATCCCTGACCGACGCCTCGCAAATACCCCTTCATCGTTCACTGCGACCGCCACACGGGGACAGGAGAGGTGAGCAGGCCTGGCCCCCACAGAGGGCCGGCGGCCAGTGGAGCCCAGAGGGTAGGCACGCTAAGCCGAAGGGGCCTCATGGCCCGCGGCAGCGCCAGCCGTACCTCCCCGAAGCCTTTCCTCTGGGCAAGGCGTCCCGCCCGCCCTCAGCATCGCCCGCCGCAGCAACGCCACAGCCCCAAGGCCGCGCCCAAGCCCAGTTCACTCCCGACGCCTGGACTACAGCCCCCAGCATGCAACGCGCCAGCCGCCAGCGCCCTGCCGCAACGCCCCTGCCCGCGCAGGGCACGCTGGGAGCAGTAGTCCCGCCTGGCCAGACGCGGCAAGCCTCACGCATGCGCGAATCGACGCCGACGCGATCTTTTTCCTTCCTCCCCCTCCGCCCCACCTCTCCCCGCCGCCGCCGTTCCCTGTCCCCTCCTCTCGGCTCCGCAGACCGGCCACTGCGGAAAGCCGCCGGGCACGCACCTGCTCCAGCAGAGGTATCGGCGCGACCGGCCCCGGGGCCTCTGCCCTGACCCCCGCCCGCCCTCCCTCTCCCCTTTTCCCGGCCTCCTGAGCGCAACAGCGGCCCTTGCGCCCCGAGACTTATGTGGCGCCCCCGGAAGTGGTGGGAGGGCGGGGCGGGGCGGAGCGGCCCGCGCAGCGGTGGCGCCTCCTCGATGGGACGCGGGGGCGCGGGCGGCGCCGGGCGCGGTGGCGCCGGGCGCAGGTGAGGTGGTTTCTCCCCGGCTGCCGCTCGGGGTCCCCCCCGTTCTTCCCCGCCGCCGTCCTGGGGGGATGCGGAGGGTGACGGCGGGGTCGATCCCGCCGGCCGCGCCCCGTTTTTGAGATGGGGGGGTGGCGGATCGCGGCGGGGTCGGGCTGCGGCCTGGGGACCGGCGCTGCTACCCCACCACCTGAGGGGCCGGCGCCTGTTCCCACCCCGGCGGGGCAGCTCCCCCGGTCGGGGGCGGCGGGGCGGCCCCTCGCCTGGGCTCCCCCGGGGGGGTGTCGGCGGGGCCGGGGGCGGCCGCAGGGGGAGGGCGGCTGCCAGGGTGCTTGCGGTGGGCGTGGGGCTGGCCGGCTCCGCGGCCGTGAGGAGCGGAGCGGGGTCGGTGGGCAGCATGTCGCCGTGTTGGGGGTGGCTCCGGCCCCGGTACCCGATGGCAGGAGGATGGGCAAAACCTTTCTAGTCCGCTTTTGTCCTTCGTGCAGGGCTGAAGCGTGCTGTTCAGTCAGCTGCAGCCATCGGTAAGAGACAGTGGGCATGGCCAGTAGGCACGTCGAGCTTTTTGCCTCGTTTTGCGGTTTATTCTGTTCTCGGAAACAGTTTTTAACGAAAGAGCAGTGGCGTGCTGTGCTGTGCTGTGCTGTCAGAAGCGCAGGCGAAGCCTTTCAGCACAAAGAAGCACACGGGGTGAAAGGCAGAGTTCTTGAACGGGGGTGGGAGGGTGATGGGACGTCTCTTAAGCCACTGGATTCGGGGCAGCCTGTTAATATCCCAAAAAATTGTAAATTCCGTGTACAATCAGTTGGGCCAAGGGAGATTGCTGTCTGCGTTGGGATCAAGCTAGGAAAGAAAAGCAGCAGCAGTGCCAGAGCTGAGAATCAGTTACACGTAGTAACCAGAAAATAACCTGTCAATGAGATAACCGGAGATGGGAGGGATGTATAGCTAGGGTGGCCTGTGTGACATTTCTCATTGCTCTCATGGTGTTTTCCTGAACCTGGGGACTTCACTGAATATTGGTAAGCTTTGAATATGCTGGGGTTTTAGCGCTTTTATTGTTGATTTTGTAGTTAGCCACTCCTCACACAAGCAGGAAGACTGAGGGAGATCAGTATCACAACCACGTTAAAATAAGTGGTTTCCTTTCTGATCCAAACCCCTTCTGTCTAGTGCTCTAAGCTGAAAAGCTGCTCTTTACAGTTGTTTGTTATAATATTCCTGCATTGTGTTGCATCTTTCTTTCTTAAGTAGTATTTCCCTTCACCTATTTAAGCTGCTCCGTTTCCATCTTTTCTGCATCCCTTCTACATCACTTTTCTACTTCAGTAGCAAGCCAACCTTTTTCTTTTGACCATAGAGTCTTCCTTTGGTTTGGTGAAAACTTGCATGATTGTAAGTGATGAGAGGCAGCTAAACGTATCACTCTCAACAAGTTTTGATTCAACCAGTAACAAGAGTATTGCTATGTAGAACTGGTTTTTGGCATAAAGATTTGATTTACATAATATGCTGCTTTTTTGGTTCAATATGTGAGAACTATGAATTTTTATACTGGTTGACTTGTCTTGGTTGGCTGATTCTTTTCTGTGGAAGAGTTCCATCCTCCTGGCAGTTGTAGTTAGAACAGATCAGGCCTCCAGAGGCTGAGCCTACTGAACTTTGGTATAGAATTTTGTGCAGAAGCTTTCGCATCTTTGCAGAAACTTTCACATCTCTAGAAAGTTGAGGTAACAAGTTGTAAGAATATGGAGAGGCTGTTTTGACATGTTTGGGTGGGACATGAGTGGAATCTCTAAAAGTTCAGAAGCCAGGCTTTCATGAAACATTGAAGCTTGCAACAAATACAAATGTTTTTATGTGATATGTTTGACAAGGTTTGATTTAGAAAGGAACTTGAAGGTTAACGAATGTGAAGGTTATCTGTTCTGTGGCTGTGCAGGAGACACTTGTAACACATGCCAGATGTCAGTTTCTAGTAGTGTTTGCCAGTTAAAATACTGCCTTTCTATCTTGAAGGGAAGACAGTGATATTTACCAGACAGATTTTTCTAGACTTTTAAGGCTGTTCTGACACTTCTGTTGAAGGATGGTAATGGTTCATTTTGTAGTTTATGACGGCTAAAGAGTTGAAAGATGCCCTGTGATAGTGCAGTCCTTGGGGCTAAAACTCAAGAGTTTTAGCAGATGTCATTACATGTGCTGAAAGGTTACATTTCTGCTGGTGAGATATTGGAAAAAGACAAGTTCTGCAGGCAAAGAATTTGGTATGGGAAAGATGCATTGAAAAGTTATTTCACTTTAAGCTTGGTAATTCTAAATGGCTGGAAATATTTTGCTTAACTAACTGTATGATTTTTAGGAACAAAAGCAAACATGGGGAAATCAGCCAATTACTATTTGAAAACTATAACCGTTGTGCTTTAGGACTAGAAATCTCATGCAACAACAACCTAAAAGGCATGTCTTTCCTTGCTGCGAAGCTGGCATCTTAACAGAATCCTGGTTCACATGGCATGGTACAATTCTTGAAGTTTTTAATCCCCTGCACTATGCTACTGTAATATGGAGGGTCAGATTGAAATCTTAGATTAGGCACAAACATTTCGGTGGGACAGTTCTTGGAAAATAATTTGGGTCCCGATGAGAAGACTTAGGTGACTGCAGTTAGTTGGTAATGTAGCTACATAGCACTTCAGGAAATGTAAGTAACACTGGCAAGAGTTGTTTCAGTAGGAAATGCCAGTAAGGTGGGTATTTCGGGATTCCTGTTGCTTGAGAGTGTAGGTGTCTGACTGGTCAAGATTTTGCACATTAGAAACCTGCCTTCTGCTTGGCATCCAGAGCAGTGAGCCCTCTCCTGTAAGAAGAAACCCAGTGGCCACCTTTAAAGAAAACTAGTGGTGTATGGGAAAAGTGAAATTGGATTATGGTAGCCTAATGGTTAGAACAGTTGAATGGAACAGGACAAATACTGTTTCTGTTTCCTCCTGTCTCAGTGTTTTCAAGTGGGGGTGTTTTCAAGTGCAGTGTTTTCTGTTTATCGGAAAAATGTCCTAACCGCCAAGCTGTAAAAAGTGTGGGTAAAAGCACCTGTACATATACTTTACTGACAAGATAGAGTGGAGGTAACACTGCAATAGTTTTTTTGCCCAAGAAACACATTTAAGCTGCAACAGGGTAGGTTTAGACTGGACATTAGGTTTTCACAGAAAGAGTGGTCAGACACTGGAATAGGCTGCCCAGGAGGTGGTGGAGTCACCACCCCTGAATGTGTTTAAGAGTTGTTTAGATGTGGTGTTAGGGGATATGGTGTAGGGGAGAACTTTGTAGAGTGGGGTTGATGGTTGGACTCGATGATCCCAAGGGTCTTTTCCAACCTAAATGATTCTATGATTCTATTTGGAGCAGTGTGGTGGGTTGACCTTGGCTGACCACCAGGTGCCTATCAAGCCACTATCACCCCTCTTCCATCAATAGGGCAGGGGCAGAAAATACAACAAAAAGCTTATCAGTTGAGATAAGGACAAGGAGATCATCCACCAACTACTGTCATGGGCAAAACAGACTCGATTCTGGGAAATTAATTTAATTTAATGCCGATTAAACAGAGTAGAATGATGAGAAATAAGAAAAAATTCTACAAACACATTTCCCCCAGCCCTCCTTTCTTACCAGGCTCAACTTCACTCCCAACTCTTCTACTTTATTACCCCGTCCCCTACAGGCAGTGCAGGGAAATGGGGACTGTGGTCAGTTCATAATGCTTTGTCTCTGTCAATCCTGTTTCCTCACACTCTTTCCACTGCTCCAGGGTGGACTACCTCCTGTGGGAGACAGTCCTTCATGAACTGCTCCAATATGGGTCCTTCCCACAGACTGCGGAGTGAAAAGGAATGGCATGGAATGGAATAGGAATATTTCAGTTGTAAGAGGCCTACAATGGTCCAACTCTCTGACCACCTCCGGACTGACCAAAAGTTAAAGCATGTTAAGGGTGCTGTCCAAATACCTCTTAAACGCTGACAGGCCTGGGGTGTCGACCACCTCTAAGAAGCCTGTTCCAGTGTTTGACCACCCTGTTGGGAAAGAAATGTTTCCTAATATCAAGTCTGAACTTCCCCTGGGGCCACTTTGAACCATTCCCATGCATTCTGTTGCAGGATGCCAGGGAGAAGACATTAGCACCTCCCTCTCCACTACCTGTGTCACAAGAATGGGAATCTTGCATGATACCACTGCAAGCAGTTCTTCATGAACTGCTCCAGTGTGGGTCCTTTCCACGGGGTGCAGTCCTTCAGGAATGGACTCCTCCAGTGTGGGTCCCCTATGGGGTCACAAGTCCTGCCCCTGCATGGGGTCCTCACCACAGACTGCAGCTTCTTCTAGGAGCTCCAGTGTGGGATTCCCATAGGCTGAAGCTTCCTTCAGGGCATATCTGCTTGCTCTGGTGTGGGGTCCTCCATGGGCTGCAAGGGGACAACCTGCTTCACCATGATCTTCTCCGTGGGCTGCAGAGTAATCTCTGATGCCTGGAGCACCTCCGCTCCCTCCTTCTTTACTGACCTTGGTGTCTGCAGGGTTGTTTCTCTAACATTTTCTCACTCTTCTTTCTCAGCTGCTGTGCAGTGTTTTTTACCCTTTCTTAAATATATTCTTGCAGAGGGACCAGCAGCATCACTGATGGGCTCAGCTTTGAGCAGCAGCAGGTCCGTCTTGGAGCTGGGTGAAACTGGCTCTGTCCGACATGGGGGCAGCTTCTGGTGTCTTCTCACAGAAGCCACCCCTGCAGCCCCCCTGCTACCAAAACCTTGCCATGTAAACCAAATACAAGCACTTACCTGGCAAGGAAGACTTATGTCTCCTCTTCATTCATCAGAATGTTTTTTCAGGTCTCAGTAGAGTGATACTGAAGGGTGAGTAGTCTCTTTTGGAATGGGAGCTGCTATAATTTTTCTGCTAGAGTAATGTAAAAAGTACTAGATAGTAATGCTTTTGGAACACTGTACGAAATATTTAGTAAAGGTGTGGCTGTCCCTGTGCTGGAGTGCAGCAGAGCAAGTTGTGGTGGAGTCCTGGGAGAGTCTGGGAGGAGGATGAGTGGGTTGCAGGCTCCTGGTTGGACTGGATAAAGTCAGCTGCTATTGAATGGAGTACAGGGAGAGCAAAGGGCTGTTTTTATTTTATTGAACTCTTGTGTGGTTGCCTACCACTCTTTGCCCATGCCAGCGGAGAGGGGAATGTGCAATGGTCTGCCTCACCTTCTTCTGATAAAGAAGATTACCTTTCTTGATTTGGAGGGGGAAAGAACAGACTAAATCTTGCATCTGGTTTCCTGTGAAAATACTTACAGAATGAAAAAGAAACTTTGGAAAAAGCTTGTGTTGATGTGTAGGTTATTTATGATGGGGGAAGATGTTAGTATATTGGTAAGTCTAGCACTTGATGTTAGTTTAATAAAAGATCATAGCAGGTGACTTAGTTCCCGTAATGCTGTGTAGTGCAGCCTTTATAATTGCATCTTTTTCCTTTGCTACCTTTAGCCTATTTCTTGTCTGTTCTGTTGTACATCAGCATAATTCCTTCCTCCTTCACAAAGCTGAGTTACAGAAGATGGTGATAAACTTCTTAAGGCTAGTGTTGAAGTTTGTATTTGATGAGGAGAGCTAAAAGCTTTTCTCAGTTTCATGTTTCTTCATCAGCCTGTTATAGCACTGGACCTTGTAAATTCCAGTAATTATTGGAAACATATCCCTTTGTATTTTCTGTTATTATTGTTTCATTTGTTTTGTTTTGGTTTTTGTTTGGTTTTTGTTCTTGTGCACAAAGTATTATCAGTCTAAAACGGTAATATTCTTTGTGGCTTAGGGATATTGGGATAGAGCTGCTCTACACGTTTTTTAGATTTAATCCACCTCAGCAATGGGCTGACAGCTGCTACTTGCCACCTCACAGGATGTGTGGTAGAACAGAACACTGTCTGCATGTAAATTTTAATGTTTTGTGTTACTGACTGCGTGACACAGTAGACATTGAATATTCAAACTGGAGAGCATATGTAAGGCACAGCAATAATCAAATCATGTATGGTATGTTGTCTTCAGCAGCTTCAGTGTCTTGACGTCCTTTCCCACTTTTTTTGCCTTGTGCCTGTCCTGTCTTCTTTCTCTTCCTGGTCATCTGTCAGACCTGAGGAAATGCTGTTCTTGAGCACAGGCCTTGTTAGTAGTTTACAGTCTCATGTTTAAATCTGAAGTATTACCAAGTTTCCTTTAATCATCCGTAGAAAGCTGTTACACATCCACGCAGAGCACCGGGGATCACAGTTCCTGCTCTCAGCTCTCTCAAAGTTCAGACTCCGCTGGTTCGTTCTTCTTCCCGTCTCCCCTCTGCTTCCCCGTTGCCCCCTCCCCATGCTTTCTGCTCCACCAGCAGCCCAACAAACTGTCTGTCTTTGGTGGTTTGTTACACCATACATCATGTTGCAGAACTGGAATTATAAAACAGGTAAAATGCCTCAGCCAGAGTGAGGAAAATATTTTTGCTGTTAAATGTACTGTTAATGGTATAGCAGTTCGAGCAGGAAGATATTGAAAGCTTTTTGTTATCTCACTGAGGCTACGTGAGAAATTGTTATTAAAATCATTTGGGTTTTAACTACTTAATTTGAATTGGAGGAAGCTGGTAATGGAAGCAGTTTGAATATGCCTACAGTGGTAAGAACTGAAACTTTAAAAAGAAGCAATACAGAGGGAGGGTGCAGGGGAGTGGGCTTTTTTGTTATTGTTATGTATGTATATTTACAGAGTCATGTAATAGATGAGCACCACAACGCTTCTTGTACAGTTAGCTGTTTGTTAAATTCTGCAATGTTAAGTGTCACAAAGTGTTTTGTAGTTGTTTTGTTATAATGGCATTTCCAAAAGTTGTTTTCCTGAGTGGTTCGTGATTTTGAAATGTATTATAGGTATTTAATGTATGATGTGTTGGGTTTTTTTCTTGAGACAACAGATGAGAAGCATTTTTACTCTAGTTTTGTTCCATTAGTTTCCATTAGAGTGCAGTAGAGGCAGTGTATACTTGTTCTTGATAGCTGTAGTGACAGAAGAAAACCTGGTGAAATGCTTCTATTTATAGAGGAGCTGTATATGCTTTTGTTAGTATTTGGAATAAGGCTGTTAAAACTTTGAGCCGGTTTTACATGAACTGTTCAGACCACTGCTGCTATGTTGAGCTGATTTGTTGCTGACAGTTACTGGAATGCTAATCTTGGTGGTTTTAAGTAAATATGGGAAACACTGGGGCTGGATTCTTGAGCTGCTGAAAAATGTGTAATGGGGACAGGAAAACTGTGGGAATATCTGTTAACACTTAGTCAGGACTACATTTTGGCTTACTCTTCTAGAATAAACTTGTAGAAGTGTAGAAATGTCTGTAGTGCACCAGTGGAGTGAACACTGGACTTGGAGTGCTGAGCAGGCTATCAAAATTTGTTACTCAAATACCGCCCTATTTGTGCATTAATGTTAAGTTTGTCTATGTGTCATTTTATATATTTAGAATGTTGCTTGGTATACTTTCCACTAGTAAGTGATAATGATATCAGTTAAACTTAAGGATTTTTACTTGTCCTTTGGAGTGCAATATCTTAATGCTGTCTAACTTCTGAGGGAAAAACTGAGATGAATTTATTTTAAGGTGAGAATGTAAAATTAGCAGATCTAATGTTTTCTTTAAACGTTTTCTTTTTTTTTCTTTTTTTTTCTTTTTTTTTTCTTTTTTTTTCTTTTTTTTTCTTTTTTTTTCTTTTTTTTTCTTTTTTTTTCTTTTTTTTTTCTTTTTTTTTGTCCAAGATGTATCATGTGGTGGGTATGAATAGGAACTTCTAGGACAAGTGGAAGGAACAGTCCATACATTTGTTTGGAAGTCTTTAAGAAACAACACCATTAGTTAAATTGTTGGGGTTTTTTTCAAAATTAGTGGAGATTTTTTGTATTTGTAAGCTGTAGAACGGAAGCCTTTTGTAACAGTCGAGGTTTGAAGAGAACATAACCTAATTAATTTTACCTGGAAAGGTCATTGCACGGTAGGAGATAGTTGCCTGGATATTCTTGATGCTATCTCTGTAGAAATGGGTCAGTGTGTATTCCAACACAAAGTCTGGATTTTGTAATGCTTGCATTGCAGTCTTCCATGGTTGAGGCGTGCATGTAATCTTCTAATCTCTTCACTGTCTGATGAGGCTTATGCTCATACACCAAGTATGAAAGGATCTAACATAGGGCATCTCAGCCCCTATGTTGATGCTGCTGCTCACTTCTTCATACAGAAAAATACTACTGGGAAGACTCTTCACTGTTCCAGGGGCAGCAAGATGGTATTCTGCATAGGATACAGTGTGTTAAAAGTTCCTTCCATCAGCATCAGCAGTACTTCTGGGGTGGGAAGTCAGCTCCATCTTCTTGCTGTGCCATTTATTATTTCTCCTTGGTGTACAACTTGAGAACCATGTTTTTATCCAAGCATGGTCTTACTGCATTTTTGATGTGAGATAACTGTAGTGTTTTTAGGAGACTTAAGTTGTTCACTATAGTTGCAGTCACTTACTGTCATATTTCTCTTTCCAAGTCTCTTTTATTGGACTTTTTTTTGTTTCACAAACCACAAGAAAGAAGGGGATTCTTCATTTTTTATGGTAACCAAAGCATTTGGAAGGAAAGAATTTTAATTCCAATCTCTGAAAGCATTTATTCTAAAAAATAAATAATTTATTCATTGTATCCTGACTCAAATTTATGCTAATGTCAGTAGCTTATAGCATCTGCTGACTTGGGAGATAAGCTGATAGCCATCAGCAGTCAGAGTGCCAATTTATATGCAATTCAGTGAGTCCCTGCAGTAGTTTACAAGCCTGAAAATTGTATCTTTCCTTGATCCTGTGTCTTTGGCCTTATTTTTACAAACTGTCTGGAAACTCTGGGGCCCAGTGACAATAGCATGGAGTGGCAATCTAGTAATTCATCCACCTTCAGAAGGGTGAACAACATCGTAAGTCTTGCAGAAGATAATCTGTTAACTCCAAGCAGACTGTGTGGCTGTTCAAAAGTCTGTTTTCCGCAAGTGGAGCTCCACTTGACAGGTGTACTTGCCACGAATAACACCAGCCCTCTCCAGATTCTTGAGTTAGGAAGGTAGAAAAACACTAAGTTTCAGATAGGTTTGTTAGGGTACTAAGCTTGTCAGGTTATATCCTCATGTCATTTGTAGACACGTATCATGTGCTTTCCCTGCAGTTTTTATTCATATGATTTCTACTTGCTTTGAGAATTAATCCCTTTGGGTTAAAGAGACTCAGGTAGCGCTAGAGATCCTCGTGAAATAATGAGTTATTAATTGCACACGAACTTCACAACTTCTGCTCTCACAAAGTGCACTACAGGAATAGACAGGGGAAAGAAAGCTTAAAAAACTTCTTCTGATGACCTCCCACTTTCTTCTTCATGTGGTTGCTTTTCCTTCTTTATGAGAAAAGCATAGGTTATAAAAAGCTGTTTCCAATGTACAGAATTTGGGTGGTGGGAAGGGAAGCTGATGCAAGAGGAACTGCTAAACTTCATTTTCAGGCTTTACCAGTTTTTGGGAGTCTTTTTTGGTTTTAATACCATTTCAAAATTCTGTATTAGTTGCCAGTGTGTGTTGGCAATAACCTCTGGCTTTCTGAAGCATGCTAGAAACAGGATTTGGAAAGCTCACTTTCTTCACTCTTTCATAAACAAGATTGATTTATCTCAGTACCTAGTTTGTAGCTCTCATGAGAGCAAGAAGATTTAGGTTTTTGAAATTTCATTTTGTTCGTGTTGCTTGAGGGACAAATGGCTATGGTTTCACATTATAAAGGAAAGTAATTTTTCATTAGCGGAACTGAAGGAGAGCAGATAACATAACAAATAAGTTTAAGAAATGAATCTTTTTAATCCCTTGCTGTCACTCCGGCATCCTTATGTGTCTGTTGTTCACGCTGCAGCTTCTGGGTCTGCAACAGCTGTATTGTTTACCTACACTTAACCTATTGCTCCCTGACGTAGGACAGATTCTTTCGCGGTAACTTTTGCTCTGTTTACTATCCTTTTTCACAGGAAGCTGACCGGTTGATCACCATTTGGAATGTACTATTGCTTCACTTTGTTCATAGAACAGCCAAAGTTGTTTTCACAGATATTTAAAGACAAATTCAGTTCTGCTGAGACGTCATTTTTGAATGGCACTTACATAATGATCTGACTAATAAACAACCTAAAGCATTTGATTAGATGAGCTTCTAAACAAGTAACTGTTTATTCATTTTCTAAGTAGTAATAGTGGATTGTGATTAATGGTATAAAGCCATGCAGAACTTCAAGCAAGAGCAGTTACCTAGTTAAAACAACAGATGACTGAACTCAGTCTCTGTTTCTGTATACAAGTTATTTGGCCAAGATTTTATTTTCACATGACTGTTTAAAAGGATACAATATGTGTTCACTTCACTGGTACACTAGTGCTTAGAAGTACTTTTGACAGAAGGCAGTGCTATTGTACATCTCTGTAAATATTAATTTTTCAGTGTGAAAATAAAGCAATGCTGATTTGGAAATAAATAAGCAAACATCAGGCTGGCACATACACGGAAGATGCACTCAGTTTTTTAAATAATAGTTTTCTATTTAAGAATAGTCCTAATGGAGGCTTTATAGTTTTCATTAGCATTTTTGTCTGTTTGCCATTGCCATTTGATCAGGAAAATTCGGGGAAAAAACAGCTGATGACAGCGATGGTGAGTTATATATCACAGATATTGGAGAAGATTTTTCTTGTTTTATATAAAAGATGTAGTCTGTACTTTACCTTTCTTAAGCTAGGAAAAAAATGCACTTTACTTTTGTGAGTTTTGTCGCTCATTTTTAAAACGTCTGTATCAGTAGCTTGAAAATATCTTGAAATTATTCCCCCTGTTGTAAACATACATCTAAAAGTGTAGACTATGTGTAGTGTGCACGGTTTTATTTCTGATGATTTGCTCAGAGGTCTGTAAATGTCCAGACACTTTTTCTAAATTAGAAGGGTTTATTTTTATGTGCCTTTATCAATTTTTTTTTCTCTTTGTTGTTTGTTTGGGTATGTCTTTTAGGTGAAAAAGTTTTGTCGTCTCAGGGAAGCAGTAGCCTATCACGAGGTTCTTGGAGCATCAACTCAAAACAATAATGAGCAGATGATACCAGTTAAACAGTGTCTGGCAGACAAAGTCAGCTCAGTGGCAGCACCGCACAGACAACATCAAAGAGCAGGGGACTTTTGTGTTCCCGAGTCAGCGGGAAACATGCCCAGTATCTCAGCTGCCAAAGCGGCTGCAGCTTCTACATAGATCTCTACAGATCTTGTAACCATGTCTGTTAATGCAACAGAGAATGATCCTCCTAGATTCTTCGTGGGTGGAGAAGATGGAGAAGAATTATTGGATTCAGCCAGATCTACAGAGTACGAACACTTCTATGACCATGGGGAAGAAGAGGAGGAGGAGTATGACTCTGTATGTACTGTAGGGGCATGTGTGTACTATTCTGTATGTTCTTTAGCATTATTTTACTTTGAAATGGCAGTAGATCACAAAAATCTAATACTGAAATGGTGTTCTGAATTGGGAAATTGTTCATATTCAGATAATGATCTGTCAGTTATGTTTGGAAATGCAGCACACTTGAAAAGTAAGTATACCCTGAACTTCAAAGTAGGTGTGCTTGACCTTAATACGGAGTTTCAGCGCAGCTGAGGTTAATGTGCCAGCTTTGCAGGCTTGATTTAGATTCTGGTTATCAACTTGATAGCATAAGCCTTCATTTTATTTATTTGGATAATTAGTAGCAAAAAATGATTGAGAATTTTTTTGTGTGTGTTGTCAACTGCTGCAGAGTTAACTTTTGATTTTTCAGTTTGAACTTACTCAACATTTCTTTACTCATTTTATTGTTGTTTTCATGAAGATCCTACAAGTTTCCATTCATCTTCCTTGTCTTGGTGTATAGAAAGTGCGTGCTAAATTAATCTTTAGTTATACTTTAGTTTATTATCCTTGCAGAGTGTTCTGAATTGTATTTTAGCACAGTGCTTACCAATTTGTAGGTTTTTTTAAGATAAACTCTTAAAAATTTTATTATGCATGAGTCGTCATGTTGTGTCATTTTTTTAAGCTGTATTTTGTTATTCTTTTAGTCTGTAGCATTTCACTTTAGGGAACAGTCCGATTAAATTTTCACTGATTTCAAGCACGTCTGAAAAAATTAAATGCAAGAAGTGTTAATAAAACACTACACTGTGATTAAAAGTAACTTGGAAATGCAGAAAAGTGATGCAAAATTAGCAGGTCGGACAGCTCAATTCAGTAGGTGTATGTTAGCAAGGGAAGCTAATTGGCTATGTTTTAGAAGAACAGTAAGTTGAAATAAAGGATTGTTCTGGGGGGGTTTTTGTTTCTTTTTAAACAGAGGAGTAGGTTGGCTGTTGCACTTAGGAATACCACTAGGGAAAGAAACTTCTAAACATTTATAACATGAAAGAAAATACAGAGTATACAGAAGAAAAGTGAAACTGTCTATGCACAAAATAGCTCAGAAATCTGAAGCAGTATTTTGTTGTTTACTAGTTTTCCTTTTCACAATTCACTTGTAATATTAGGTAATAAGATGAGAAGCCTTGTCACTACTAAGTAGATGTAGAAAAATTAAATAGTTTAAAGACAAATTACTAGTTAATTTCAGAGTAAGTCATAAGTATGATTTAACTCAGATTTGACGTTTCTGACTTAGATTTTGATTCTGTGTGTTTGTTTCTGATACGATACTCACAAAAAGTAGCATAGGGCTATTGAACAGTTTCATTTTTTCAAGCATTTTTCATAAGGATGCACTGCGGCATTCTGTCATGCTGCATGTTGTTACCTGCTAGCAATTTACCTGATTAAACACTAAATTAAAGGTAGTACGTGAGTTTTAACAGAATGTATTTGCTCTAATATTGTGCTGCTAAAACCCTGTTGTGTTCTGAGAAAACTTAATAACTGCTTTTTCCCCCTGCCTCTTCAGCCACCAGAAAGACAGATCGCAGTTGGGATTTGTTCAATGGCTAAGAAATCTAAGTCCAAACCAATGAAAGAAATTCTTGAACGCCTCTCCATGTTTAAGTACATAACTGTGGTAATATTTGAAGAGGATGTTATTTTGAATGAGCCAGTAGAAAACTGGCCTTTATGTGACTGTCTCATTTCTTTTCATTCTAAAGGTAAATCATCTAATAATACCATAAATATTTTTGACATCTAAATATGTTAACCAGTTTGAGGATCTTCTTATTTTTTTTTGTCTTGTAGTTTTATTGGATTTTCCTTTGTCTTAGTGATTCATTTGTCTTATCTAAAATAATACAACTGACATTTAAAATATAAGCTTTTTAAATGATACTGTTTTCATTGCTTGAGAAAGTCCTGTCTGACATGGTATTTAAAATAGCTATTCCATTGGTAAATATTTGTGGAGCCAGTGGAGATGGTGATCTAATACTTATTTGGTCCAATAACTGTGAAGGCATGCTACTTTCTCAATGGGAGTGTTGGGTCTCTGGCCACTTGTTCATGTATCTCTGCCAATACATAGGTTTTTTTGTGGGCCTGGCAGTGAACCAAAGATGAGTCGGCTGAAGTTAAAAATCCTGTTTTCAGGCAGGGGCAATAAAAGCCCTAGTTCTGGCCCTATGAAAGTGGAGGGCATGTGGAGTGAAGAGGAGGAAACTGGAGACAGGACCGCTACTTTTGGCAGTCTGTGCTGAAATTAGGCTGTAGTTTCCTGATTTTTCTTAAGCTGATGTTATGTGTGCTTATAGTTGAGGGAGCACCCTCTCACTTAAGCCATATCTCTAGTTGTGCTCTAAAGCTTGAATATCAAGGTTGCAAACTATCTACTGGTGTTATGTCTTGCAGTTTTAATTTATTTGCCTTAATAAATATTTTAGGATTTCCACTGGACAAAGCAGTTGCCTATGCAAAACTCAGGAATCCATTCATAATCAATGACTTGAATATGCAGTATCACATACAAGACAGGTAAGTAACACTAATTACCTGTAAACAAACTATTTTTAAGTTGGAGACTGTGAGAATCTTGTTATTGCATAGCAACAGTTCCAATGTATTGTACAGTAGTCTAAACAAAATTACAGTGAATGTTACGCTTTGTTAATATATGCAGTTTTCTAGGATATGTTTTCAGGTGTGTTTTTTCTTTTACTGCTGTTATATTGACACGCCTGAAGATTTACCAAGGTAGAAATTTGTTGATACATTTGTCTAAACCTTAGCAAATAAAAAAGTTTAAACTCTTAAAATTTAGATAGCGTAAGCATGTATGGCAACTGTACAACCTCCTATGATTGCAGAATTCATGTGACTTAAGGTCTTTTTTTCTGTTAAGTTAGCAGAAGTTGTTGGTATTCAAAGATCGTGTGGTTATTCAAAGTGATTTGTCTTTTGGAGCTGCAATCATGCATAGCAAATACTAACAAAACAATAGTCAGCAAAATACATAAACGTTGGAACCTTCTAAACAGTGAGCAGACTTGCTATTTTGGATGCTTTCAGTTGCTGTCCTGTATAAACTTTTTCAAGTCTTCATGTTAATAACCTCCTTTAATAAGAGAATTGTTCTTCATAAATTGCTGTTGCACTGCCACAGTGGAGAGGATGGGACTGGCATAGCAAATTACATTTCTGCCAGTATTGGTGAAATCACTGCAAAGGTACACCTGTATCAGTGACCTTTAAAGCATTACATTAATAAGTAAGGTATTATATGTGTAAGCTTATCCTGTGTAATTTAAAAAAAAAAAAATTACGTATTTTTCTCCTCTCTTGCTCATGGACTGTAAAATACAAATATTGGCAGGATTTGCTATCTTACTGTGTAACTTTTGTTCTTTTTTTCTAGGAGAGAAGTGTATGGTATTCTTAAAGCTGAAGGCATTTTACTTCCTCGCTATGCAGTTCTGAACCGTGATCCAAACAATCCCCAAGGTAAGAACTGATGACTAAAGTATCAGCCATCGCCATCTTTTTGTTTCCACTGGAGAACAGTACATATGTAGCGGAAAGCTAAATTTCACTTGCCAGACAATTAATTCGTTTATGTAGAAGTTGATTTCTCCTCCAGTATTTAAAGTATTGTTGTGGATTAACCCCTACTGGCTGCGGGGGCAGTATGTGAAACAGAAAAGGCATTGAGGCTGTGTAAGCAGTGTTCAGCAATAACTAAAATATCGAGACTGTTTCAAATTCAAAACATAGCACCATACCAGCTGCTGTGAAGAAAATTAACTCCATCCCAGCCAAAGGCAGTACAAGTATGCATCTAAAAAGCATGATTCTGAAGCTTGGGGTCACAATCCTCTTACACCCGTCATAGAACTACCAGAATATAAGGGCCTCCAAACTCAAAATCGAGATTCTAATGTGTCACCAAAGAGAGCAGCATTCATGATGTTACATTACCCACGTGTACATTACCCATATGTTACATTACTTAGGAGAGTAATGTTCATAGAAACAGGTCAGGCTATTGAATAGTTTCCCTTCTAAGTAACAAGCAACCATGTTAGGGAAATCTAGTCCAGAGAGATCTGCAGATGATATACTCTGAATATAAATTGGAACTAATTTTTTCTATACCTAAAAACAAACTTACAGCTTTTGCTACTAAAATGAAAACTTAGAGCCACAATAGGTGATTGTAATGACACAAGTGTAAGAGATAATAAAAAATAAGGAAAATGGAAGTTTTACTGTAGTGTAGCCCTTAAGAGGTAGGGAATTTTAGGTTAAAATATCTGCATAATCTATGGGGAAAAGGACTCTTTTATGCTACAAAAGTCAAAAAAAAGCTGCTGCATGCAGCCAACCAGTAGTGAAGAGATTCCTGATGCCTGGTTCCAGAAGATGTAATGCTCTGTGCAAGGTGCATCAGTCAACAGCATGAGACAGTTCCCAGCCTATTAAAAGTACTGTGGCATCTGGCACCACACCACGTTCACTGTCTGTCTGCCATCCCCCTGGTACTTCAGAGAAAGTCACTGAGGAAAGAGGCAAAAAGCCCTACCCTGTGTCTTCGAAACATTTCCAAAAACATACCACCCATGCAAGCTTTTGCATCTCTAGGAGGCAGTTTCCTGTCTGACACTGAGGGAATCAACAGAATTCTATTAAAGTGACATAATATAGACGTGCTACAGCAGATGTGTTCAGCTGTGATCATTATTAACTCTTTGTGCAGTCAGTAACAAATCAGTGAACCAAAAATATAACATAATCTTCTTATTTCAACGTGCAAAATTACCCCGAATCTCTAATAATTTCGTTCCATGAATACATTGTAACATCTCTGTTTTTCACACTGTTTCTTCAGAATGCAACTTGATTGAAGGAGAAGATCATGTGGAAGTGAATGGAGAAATTTTCCAAAAGCCTTTTGTAGAAAAGCCAGTTAGTGCCGAGGACCACAACGTTTACATTTATTATCCAACATCTGCTGGGGGTGGAAGCCAGAGGCTCTTTCGAAAGGTGAGGGTATTGTGCTAAAGCTGTTGAAAGGTTGTATATGCCTAACAGAATTGCAGAGTAATTCTGTCCTACCCGTCTGTTAGCTGGGGCCTGTTCTGTCATGTCCTGCTTGTGTAGGAGTAGTGGCAGATTGGAGAAATTAATTTCAGGAGAACATGTAGATTGAATAAGGACCCTTGTTCCTTGCAGTAGATTGTCAGGCACTGCAGATTCTTATAGATAAAAGAAGCATATGCTATCAGTGCACTTCAAGAATGTTATAAAAATCTTATGGGAACGATCAAAACCTACTTGTTTCCTCTGGTACAGGAAGTGTTTTCTCAGTACAAGTGTGTTATTTTAAGGAGTTTTAAAGTTTCTCAGTCAGTAGCCTATGAGTTTATTAATAGAAAAATATTCCTTTCAGATTGGCAGCAGAAGCAGTGTTTATTCCCCTGAAAGCAGTGTGAGAAAAACAGGTTCCTATATTTATGAGGAATTCATGCCTACAGATGGCACCGATGTGAAGGTATGACAGCTGAGTGTTCTTATTTATATTTAGAAAAATAAGTGCTCTAAGAGCTTGTCAGTTTTAAAGATGAAAGTGTATCTTTGTCTCAAGGCTTAATTTTAATGAAGTTTTGGTACAGTTCATAAGTAAAGAACGTAATTCTTATTCTAGCTAAGCACAGTGCTTGTAATGTAGAGCAGCTTTGCTAATGTTAGAATCAAGTACTGGTGGCTTATTACCCAACACATTGTCTTTCTTTTTTGTATTGTATTAGTACCAGAACAGCATACATTTTCCCGTGTAAACAGATGCTGCCTAGATATTTTGTCTGAAGGTTACAAAGAAGTCTGTAGCTGAAATAGATTTTACCAACTATCTTAGTATTCTAATTGATAAACACAAGTTACTTAGTAAAATTACGTGAAGTTGGAGAAAGTAATGCATTGACCTTATCTGTAATTATTTTCACTCTTCATTAATTTTCTTAACAGATGTAAAGATTAGGTATCATAAAAGAATGCTAAAATAGAGCAATAATAGAATAGGTGTTAAGCCAGATATGTATGGAGATTGCTTTCTTTACCTTTGTGTTAGTTCTGGCTGTTTTAAGCCTATCACAAAACATGAAATGTTTTACAATATGCATGAGAGATCGCTGTATTTAGACAAAAAGTGGAAGTTTAGAGAGTGTGAGATCTAATCCAGTTTTAGGCCAAAGAGCCGTTTTATCAGTTGCAGCCACTTCTTCCATTTGGTGATACATGAGGGGAATGCTCATTTTATATTCTCGGACAAATTCCCTATTCTCTAAGTTGCTCTGTTTTCGTGAGCTATGCTCTTCAGATGGTTATACTGTGCAACACTTTGAAACAGGTTAGTCTGAGTTTACAAGCTCTGTGTAAGAGCTTTACATACTGTTTCCAAAAAGAAAGTTTCTTGCAACATGAAGAAATGCAAATTAACTTGAGGGATGGGACTACTTTGGCTGCTTGTTGTAGTGTGGTCTTCAAGAGGCAGCTCTAGACTTTTAATACCCCAAATAAATAATGGATTTTCTTCAGGTAACAAGACTGTATTTAATGGCTTTATATTAAGCAGCTTCACCCAACTCACCCTCTTGCCTGAATTGACTAAATTGGCGGTACTTGCAATCATCTGCTTTAGTTGAATACCTCTTTATCAAAGCTCAGAGTTTAGTTTTTAATTAAAGTGACAGTAGCCCATTTTTGAGAGCTGCTGACAAGTCTCTTACAGCAAATGCCCCAGTCCTTTCAGTGATCTGAATCTGCGGATCACTGAATCAGAGTTCGAAAGTGCATTAGAGTAGATAGCACAATCATTCTCTCAAGCCCCTGCCTTGTCATGCTGAAACCAGGCAGATATTTGCTTTGTTTAGTCCTGCCTAAAATATGAAAACATTTTTTAATAAGAGAATCACTCAGTCCTGCAGACAGATTTCCATAATTAAAGAATTCTCAAATTAATCTGCACTCCAAGTTGTGCGGATGTTTTGGAGACGAAAACATTATTCTTTACCACTGTACCACCATAATTAAGAAATTATTTTTTATTCATCAAGTTTTATAATTATTATTTTTCTTTACCTGTGCCCCAGCTGTTTTCTCCTCTTGTTTTATTCTAGGTTGTCAGTAAATGGTGGGTGTTCTTTGAGGGCAGAGAATGCCATTGAGGAAGGTACCTTAGAGTGACCTTTTCCATGATGAAAGCAGATAGTATCTTTGGAAGTTGTTACCACATTTTAGATAAATATAGCAAAATGTATGCATATATATAATGTAATCTAATAACACTGAATCAAGAGTTCATGTTTTTTAATATGTTTTTTAATAAAGGTGTACACAGTAGGTCCAGACTATGCTCATGCTGAAGCCCGGAAGTCTCCAGCTCTGGATGGCAAGGTAGAAAGAGATAGTGAAGGAAAAGAAGTGAGGTATCCAGTCATCCTGAATGCAAGGGAGAAGTTAATTGCTTGGAAAGTATGCCTTGCCTTTAAAGTAAGCTGATTACTTTCCTATCTGATCAAACATTTAGTGTTAATCAATTGTTTATTACGTGAAACTTCTGTAGGGTTTTAGTGCACAGAGACAGCAGTGATAATTGCTGCAGAACTCCCAAGGAGGGTGTAAAGTTAAACTTCCACATCCAGATATTTTTTTTAATTTAGAAGAATTCTTCTTTTAATGCATTGAAAAGTTCTGGATGGGTTGCTTATGTTGCATAAGTTTCCTGAATTCACATGTTGCTATTGTGCTTCGCTGGTCCACAGTGTGTCTGGTTGATGCATAGTATGTTCACACATTTTGATAATGGTTTTAAAGCTAGAGAAATGCAAGTTCAGTAGTGAAGTTTTTGTAACTTTTATTACCTAGTATTTACATTGGGCCCAATTAAATGTTAATTTGGTGCTGGCATGACTAGGTCCTTATTTGAAGTGTTTGATAGTTTCCTTTTTTGTCTAGTTTTAAGATTCCTTTGTTCAAAACTTCATTCAATCTCTTACCCTCCTTTCACCTGTCTTAGTGAAAGGCTGTCTTTCAGTCTTGTCTCATTGCCTGTGTGTAGCTGTGATGGCATTCTGGAGCCTGTAGGGTGTGAACCTCTATCACTCAGCAAAGTGACCTTTGAGATCTAAAAAAGTAATCTGTTGAAATAGCATCTGGTATCCTGTACTAACAATGTCAATATTATGTCAATGTCAAAAATGTCAATGTCAAAACAATCCTGTCAAATTGAAATTTGGTCAAGAATGTTTTTATTGATATTTTGTGATTTCTTGCCTGCCACCCTTAAAAACAATGTGTAAGGGGAAACCACTGTCGGAATGGGGAATTTGTAGGCCCATAATTGCTTATGCTGTGGATCTTGAAGGCTGAGTTTGTGTATGTGTGAACTTGACCTTCAATACTGATACTGCTATGGACCCTGTTAGGGAGGGTAAAATCAAGTTGGGGATATGAAGTTAAAAATAGGAAGATGTTTGTATGACATCAGTGAACCTAACATGGAACTGGCAAAAGGTACTAAGTATAAAATCTCTCATATTTTTGTCATGTTTTCAGATGAATAGCATGTTAAAATATAAATGTTATTTAGAATAAGCAATCCTAAGGAAGGTGACCAATGACTTGAACCTTTATTCTTACAAACAGCAAACAGTTTGTGGCTTTGATTTGCTGCGTGCTAATGGACAGTCCTATGTCTGTGATGTAAATGGCTTCAGTTTTGTGAAAAACTCCATGAAATACTATGATGACTGTGCTAAGATACTGGGGTAAGAGTTTACTGATTTTTATTTCAGGAGTTTTGCCTATGCACTCTGTTGTATGTGGCTAATTTATGTGCCACTTATTTCTTATTCCTAAGTTAATTATTTAAAAATCAAATAGCACGTAAATTAAATAGTAAAACAAATAAAATACTAAAAAGAATCGTAAATCAATTAACAAATCCTAAATAAATTCCTGATGCCTAAAATCATCCCAAACATCTGAGTCTGAGTGTTTTGTGAACACTTAATTCTTAACTAAGAATTCTTAACTAAGAATTAAGTATGTTGAAAGCCAGATTAAGTTCTTAAAGGTAGTTGAGATTTTTTTCGAGTAGAGAAGCACCACTGGATGGTTATGCTTGCTGCTGTTTAGTATGTGCCCAAATTAAAGTACATTGTCCTTAATTTGAAGCTGGTGTGTGCTTGTGAATTTCATAGTGGTAATCCCCTTGATGTTATATCAAGGTGTCTTCTGTCATACTGTCTTCTCTCTGCTACTGGAAGCAAAAAAAGGTATAACAAGGGATCATACAGAATTGGGTAATGAACTCTCTGCCAATGAAATGTTGCCCTCAAAGTAGGCTGATACCCTTTTGGCCGGTTAAACTGGCTTTACAGTAAGATTACACTGATGAGATATAGCATGACCTTCTGCATTATCAAATGGTCTGGGATCTTATTAAATGGAGGAAGAGCTAAGCTGAAATATTAGATAACAACTGTAGTCCTTTAGGTTTAGGCCATTTTTTGAGTTAGAGTTACAATTCTAAGAGCCATTTTGATTTCTATGGATTCAAATCATTGAATTCACTGAAAAAATTATCTCATAATTTTTTCCTTATGGTTTGTTCCTTAAGGTAACACATTGCAGTGTTAAGTAATAGCAGATTTTTTTCAGCTTATGCCACTTCAAAGTGCACAATTTTTTTCCTCCATGTTACTGCTTCTGATGTAGATATTAAGCTGAGGTTCAGTATATTTTGATGAAATTCTTTGGGAACAGAACATTAGAAGATTAGCAAGTAGAGACAGTGTTATCATTTTGTAGTTGTGCCTAGAGACTTTACCTATTTTTCCAGTTCTATCACAGGAACTTTTGAGAAATTACCACTAAATGTACCAGTTACTCTTTGATGAGAATGGCTTCCTGATTATCAAGGACTTTCAGTTATGGCAATGGAGTCAGGTATCTGAATATTTAAATGAACAAGACTAAATCATATCCAAGGAACTCTTCTAGGAACTGGAGTTCAAAAACTGAGTTTTCTTACAAATCCAGGCCCATTAAGCTAATATCTGTAGCAGTTGCAGTAGCAACTGTAGTAGGTTTTTATTTTACAGTTAAAAGAAAAATATGTATCTAGAGACTCTCGACCAGTTGTACTCTAACAGCACATTGATAAAAATGGATGTATATATCACGTATTTGGTTTGGAGTTTGTACATGTTGTGTAAGCTGTGCTGTAAACTTAGTGGTTTGTTTTTTTTTTCTTTTTAACCCCTTTTTTAGAAATATCATAATGAGAGAACTTGCTCCCCAGTTTCAGATACCATGGTCGATTCCTTTGGAAGCTGAAGACATCCCTATTGTGCCAACAACCTCTGGAACAATGTAAGAAAATAGTAGCTACACCTGAATTGTGCAAACTCCGAATGTAACTTTGTGTGAATTTTTTTTTCTCTTCACAAGGTGTGTCCGCTTTGGCCTATGAACGCTTGTTTTGTGTGATGAAAACAAGGAAGGAATCACAATTGCTATGCCAGCGTTCAGAGTTTCTGACCCTTAGTGAAGCTGAGTATAGAACAGCAGATTTTCAAGTGTAGCGTCTTTTATGCATAGCTTCTTTCGCTGCTAATCATTGTTCCAGCACCAGCTTAATATGCGCTTCTAATAAACATGCTCTCTCATTTAATGAACCTCAAAATCGTTATTTTAAAAACTACTTGAAGTAGATATTCTGTAGTTACCCAAGTTTTAAAATCAATATTTATATTTTATACTTTACATCATTTTCAGTTAACCTTATATTCTTGCATATCCTTCCATCACTTCTGTAGTTATGTTAGATAACTACAACTTTGTCAATTGTCTTGATTTGTGGTGGTTTTAATATTAAATAAAAGACTGTCATGTATAAAATTGTGAAATATAACTCTCTTGAAATTTCAGGATGGAGCTCAGATGTGTTATAGCTGTAATACGCCATGGGGACCGAACACCAAAACAAAAGATGAAAATGGAAGTAAAACACCAGAAGTAAGTAGAATCTTAGTAAAAATTAGTTTGGATGCTTTAGAGCAGAGCTCAGTTCTTGGGGACTTGGAAGCAATGAATTGAGCAGGAATTGCTTTTTTGTTTTATTTTCTTTTAAATCTAACTGATGTTCTAGCTAATTTAAAAAGTGCGCACCTCTCTCTCTCTCTCACACAGGACTGTCAAAATGCTTGTGCAGCCTTCTTTCATCACACGCTGTGCCTTGTGAACAGTCCTGCTTGATCTTAATGAAAATGCATTTGTCTCTATAGATGTCTTTATTCAAAATAGCGCAGCAGAGAATATTTCTGGTTCACCATTTGACTGTGACTTCTGCCTTTCTCTTTTTATCATTCACTGTTCAAATGTGAGCTGTCATCCTACTGCATCCCACGTTTTTGTCTTTTCCTTTTGTCAAAGTTTGATGACTCTGAATTCCTGGTAGATACCATCTTTTATGTTAGCATTCATAAAGTGCCTTACATAGTTGGCCTGGAATTTAGTGCAATTTCACTAAAAAGTAATTATTTGGTTTGGGACTAGATTCTCACGTTCCGAGATATATGCTGTAAAACTGTAGGACTGCTCATTTGGTACCAACTTTTGCTCAGATCACTCTTGAAGATTAAGAATTGACATAACTGTATATTTGAATATTATGTCATTTGATACATGGGAATTTTTCCTTCTTTTTTTAGCACTTAGCAAGTCAGTAAGAGAACGTTTTTAGTGCTTCTATTTCTCTAATGTGTTGAAGACTTTCTTGGGAAATGGGATTTGAATAAAGATTGGTTTGACCTCTGTAGTGCAGGTTTTAACGTGCTTTTCAAATACTATAAAGGTGCTAATTTCAGACCGCTTTAAGTTTATGACCCACTTGTTCAGGTAATATTTTAACTTATTAACTCCGTTTTTTAATCAGTATTCTTTCTCTTAAAGGTTCTTTGATCTCTTTGAAAAATGTGATGGGTATAAATCTGGAAAACTAAAACTGAAAAAACCAAAGCAGTTGCAGGCAAGTTTGTCTTTATTTTCTTGCTGTGGTATTTTGTAAGTAGAAAATTATTTATTTAAGTAAATCCTATGTTTCCTTTCTATAGGAAGTGCTTGATATAGCAAGGCAACTCCTTGTAGAACTTGGGCAAAACAATGATTCTGAAATTGAAGAAAGTAAAGCAAAACTTGAACAGCTAAAGACTGTGTTAGAAATGTAAGTGTCTAATTGTCAGGCTTCAATAGCAACAAAGTTGTATCTGCTATTTTGACCTGTTTGATCAGTTACTTCTTGAGAACTGGGCCATCTCTCTTTTTTTCTCCTTATCTTTTCAGTTGAAGTTACTGCTTTATTTAGTGTCTCAGTATACTTTCTACATGAAAAAGTTACTTTCATTGATCTCAACTTCTATCCTTTTGTGTGTTTTTAAAATGAAAGTATTTTAGTGCAGGATCTGCTTCCTGCAGTGTGTGACATAATGAAGTCTGATGGAGACGGTAAGAACTTTCACTCTGTGTGCTGCCTACTTAACAGCAAACTTGGAGGATTCTAAATAAATTAGGCTTTTTATATTAAGACTGAAATATTTAATAATTGAAAAAAAAAGAAAAAAGAGGAAAGCCCAAGGCTTCAAGGTTTGTTAAAGATCTGGGGTCTCAGAACTGAAAATAGTAGTACATAACTTTAATTTTTAAAAAATCAGGGCAAAGGCAGTTATTATTGAAATTTATGACAATTGTTTGAAATACTGAGTTCTGCTTGAGAACTTAATTGGCTAACAAAATAATAGGCATCTACGCTGCCAGATCAGATTCTGGATACTGGTAGCCACTGTAGTTGTGGATCCAAATAGATAAATTATTTCTGCAATCTGAAAATGATTGTGGTTTTTTTTTTCCAGTTTTATGTTCAATGTTGGGAAAAAAGTAGTAGATAGTATTTTTAAATGTTTCATTATAGAATGGTTGATATTTCTGTAGTCATTCTGTGCTTGTTGAGTTAGGTTTGTTCTAAGCACTGCTTCAAGACATGGTGGTCAAATGCACAAGTCCATGACCAGCATAGATTTATTATATCCTGTTACAGGAGCATAGCAGGTTTGGAGAAAAATATTTAAAATGTTTCTCTCCCTCTTCCCCTCTCACTTTCCCCTATTCCTACTTCAGGTATGGGCATTTTTCAGGCATAAATCGCAAAGTTCAGTTAACATATCTTCCTCATGGTTGCCCAAAGACTTCCAGTGAAGAGGAAGGTATTGTATTACTTTTGCACCTAATCACTTAATATAATGTGTGCTTAAATAGTCACGGACTAGTGGTGTAACATGTCTTGATGTAAAGAAGGAATATGTATTTTAGAATTAATGTATTGTTGACAGATATTCAGATCTTTTAATCTGCTGAATCATACACTTAAAACTATGTAGTAAATTTGTATTCCAACACTGCTTTTTTGTAACATAAAATTAGCGTGAAAAGAAGCTTCAGTGATTCATGAAAAATGGTGTTTTGAGGCTAGGATGAGAAAATCCCACTCAATATTTACTGTTGTCTTTAAAACTTTCTATAAGCTTTGCTGGTCCTTGACCCATGGTTACTTAGCATCCATTTTGTCTTAATTTTTATGTCTTAATTTACTTTTTGCTTCAGATTTCATGCTAAATATTTTTCACTTATGTTTTCTCTGTAATTTAACTACTTCAGGCTTCTCTGTTTAAGTGCCCATTTAGTTCTCCAGTTCAATATTTTCTTAATGTTAGAATATTATTAAAGATTCATAATGTTGCAGAGATCCTTTACTGAAGCCCTGCATAGTCCAAATATTTTTGTTCATTTACAAAAAAAAAAGAAAACAAGAAAAAAGATTTAGCATATACTTGACTACTAAACTCCTTTCTTTGTGTACAATTAGATAATAGAAGAAATGAGCCATCCCTGCTTCTGGTTTTAAAATGGGGAGGAGAATTAACCCCTGCAGGCAGGGTGCAAGCAGAGGAGCTTGGAAGGGCTTTCAGGTGTATGTATCCAGGTGGACAAGGTAAAAAAAAATTAATAAAAATAATATTGAACGGCATAAATCCCTTTTGAAGATAATGAAGTGCAAACTGAAAGTTAAGTTTGAGAAAATTGTTTGTTTGGTAGGAGATTATGCTGGATTTCCTGGATGTGGTTTGCTTAGATTACATAGCACTTACCGACATGATCTCAAAATCTACGCTTCTGATGAGGGACGGGTTCAGATGACTGCAGCAGCTTTTGCAAAGGTATAATGTGAAATTGTATTTTCAATTTTAAAAATGCTGATCTTTTGAAGCTTGTTTTTTCTTTTGAGTAGACTGGGGGAAATATATGGTTTATTAGAGTCCACAGTGTATAATAAGTCTGTGTTTTAAAATAAATGTATTTTCAAAGAGTATTTAGTTCACTGTGAAAAAGTATCCAATTAATGTGGCAAGCATTTGAAGTTCTTTGAGCAGATGCAGAAAGGTTTTAATTATACAGCCCTAGCAATATACCTTAGTCCTGTCCAGTAACAACCTCCAAAATCATAGAATGGTTTGGGTTGGAAGGGACCTTAACGTTCATCTAGCTCCAACCCCCCTGCTGTGGGTGGACACCTTCCACTAGACCAGGTTACTCAAGGCCCCATCCAGCCTGGTCTTGAACGCTTCCAGGGATGGGGCATCCACAGCTTCTCTCGGCAATGTCTCGCCACCCTCATAGTGAAAAATTTCTTCCTAATATCTAATGTAAATCTCCCCTTTTTCAGTTTAAAACCATTACCCCTTGTCCTATCATTACACTCCCTCATAAAGAGTCCCCTTTAGGTCCTGGAAGACTGCTGTAATATCCCCCTGGAGCCTTCTCTTTGGGCTAAACAACTGCAACTCTCTCAGCCTGTCCTCAAAGGAAAGGTGTTCCGTCCCTCTGATCATCTTCGTGGCCCTCCTCTGGACCCCCTCGAGCAGGTCCACATCTTTCTTATGCTGGGGACCACAGAGCTGAATGCAGTATGCCAGGTGGTGGGGTCTCACCAGAGCCGAGTGGAGGGGGAGAATCTCCTCCCTCAACCTGCTGGCCACGCTTCTTTTGATGCAGCCCAGGATGCAATTGACAGCATTTTTAGTTTGCAGCTTTCTTACTGGTTTAGGGCTTACTTTCCTCAGATTTTGTTAGATTTCTGTGACAGATTGTGTGTGTGTTGGCTAAAGCACAGACATTAGAACTGATTTGAGATTAATGTATTCATTCTTCGTGAGCAAAAGTTGCAATTTTTAGTCACTTCAGTGATTTGGACCAGAAGATCTGAGGTTCAAAAGGCAACACCTTTCACTGAAACCATCTTTCATTTATTGATTTGGAACTTTATAGAGGAAATTAGAGGGTTTGAAACTATTAGAAATGTAGAATTAACAAACTGCTTTGCATGTATTTTAGTGGAAATTGTACAGACTGTACATTCATGCTTTTTCTTGGAATTAATAAAAGTAGTTTCTTAAAGTTGTTACAGGAGACTTTTTACTTTGGGCCTGTCAAAATGGGTACCTAATATGTAAGACATGGTAGTAGTACTACATTTTGGCACTTTATTGAAATATTTTTTACATGTATTTGTTGATGTGAAATTATAAAAAATTTTTGGTGATGTTTAAAAGGCATGAACTTTTGTTTTTTTAATGACAAACATGAATTTATAGGAATTATTAATATAAAACAAAGAATTCAGAACTTCCTACATTTTGCTCCTCCCAAGTAGCCCTTTGCATGCATAATACTTCTGCTTGTTAATAATTTATTCACTTCTTCCCTCATTTCAGTGATACAGATCTTTTAATTGTGTGAGAGGACACAGACAGTGTGTTGTTACATGAATACTACTTAAGTGAATGAGTTTCAGTAATAATACAGAGTGATAAAAGCAGTTTAGGTTTCAAGGGGCCTTTGTAGGTCATCTAGTCTAACTCTACATGGCACAGAGCCAGTTTGGATGAGGTTGCACAGAATCATATCTAGTCAAGTACTCAGTATCTCCAGGAATGGAGATTCCACAGCCTCTTCCACCCACCATTTGCATGTCATGTCTCTGTTCTTCCCAAGTAGCCCATCCCTGCTTCCACCTTCTGTGTGTTCCTTTTTCATCCATGCTGAGGTTCTGCGTGACTTTCCATATGTCAGAGTGGACTGCTCTTAGGCTTTGAGGAGATTGTCTTTGGAGATCATCCAGCTGTCCCGGGCACCTTTGTCCTTCAGGACACTCCTCCTTAGGATTCCATGAACAAGCTAAAGTCTGCTCGTTTGAAGTCCAGGGCTCTAATGCAATTATTTGTCTTGTTCACTTCTCCAAGGAACTGTCATAGTTTATGTCATGTTTCAATTACCAAGGCTGCCATTGATGTCCACATTCCTGACACTTCCAAGTAACAGGTCCAGGGGAATGCCTCTGCTCATCAGTAACCTCTGTCAAAGAAATGTTCTGGGTGTTTTCCAGAAATCTGGATTGCAGTATTGCCCATGCATGAGGTACCCATGGTTAAGGACGCCCATGGAAAACGAGGCCTGCAATCAGGAGGCTTTCTCCAATTGTGTTCAGAAGGCTTTATCTATTTCCCCTTGTAAATTGGGTGATCTGTAGCAGAGGCACACTATGATGTTGCCTTGTACTTGTTTGTCCTCTGATCCTTACAAATAAGATCTCGACTTGATTGTCACTGGTTCAAAAGCAAACATCCCAGTGTTCAAGCTACTCCTTTATGTAGAACCCAACCCTCCTTGCCTTCCTGGCTTCCAAAAGGCCTTGTGTCTAGCTATAGCAAAACTCCAAACTCCATTTGTGTGAACTCTCTGCTACATCTCTATAATCTGAATAAATTTAAAGCTCAGCAAGTGTTCAGACTTCTTATTTTTCCTGTTTACTTCCATGATGCATGTGTTGGTGCAGAAGTATTTCAGCCATCTGTCCTGCTTTCTCCTTGGTTGGCAGGCTTGAGGAGACACCACCCCATTTCCTTCCTTATCCCAGAGCCCTTCTGTTGCCAGAAGAGTCACAAAAGTTTCCAACCATCTCCATTTTGGAAGTCTCCATTCACCTCTTGGTCAACTGTAGCCTTTGATTGCCCTTCTGTGCCACACAGGGTTTGGGCTTTTGCATCTGTAGAATCTCTGCAGAGACCCTGTCTATCTCCCATTTGTCCTCTCAGATGCTATTCGGTTTGCTAACTTCCCGTAGCTACTGTCTGGTGACTCAATGCCTTGAGCAGAGCATGTCCTCCACAAGTCAGGCTGCTGTTGCTCCCAGCCTCAGGGAGAAGGCACTGTGCATTCCCTGCCACCCAAGACATGAACAGCTAGCTATGGCCTCCCAGGAGGAATTATGGCACCATTGAGATGCTAGGGTCACTTCAGCTGGTGCTGGGGAGCATGCTCTATGCCATATCACCATCACTTTTACACCAACCGTAGCAATCCTGCACACCAAGGCAGTGTTTGGGGGGCTATTTCTATGGAAATATCTGCATTGTCTGCAAAGTCCCCATTTATCTAATCCATAGGAAAGTGATACAATCTTGAATTTAAATTAGTGTTTGGGGTGTTTTTTTAAAGATACTTTTATATTCTCATCTTCATCTGTTTGCTTGATTAATTGTATTATTTACTTCAGGGACTACTGGCCTTAGAGGGAGAGCTGACTCCTATTCTTGTCCAGATGGTAAAAAGTGCAAATATGAATGGTCTGTTGGACAGTGACAGTGATTCTTTAAGCAGCTGTCAGCATCGTGTTAAAGCAAGACTCCATGAAATTCTCCAGAGAGACAGAGAATTCACTGCTGATGACTACGATAAGGTTGGTGTATGATTAATTTCCTATGAAATTAAATAGCTAGCCACACAAATTCTTGTGTAGAAGTCATGAACAGTAGTTTTATGTATCTGTTTTGAAAAATTATTTGCGTGCTTGCGAATAGTTTCAAATACAAAGGAAGCTGTACCAACTGCAATAGTAGATATTTTGAGGTGTCTTGCAATTTGAGTAATCAGAACAGCTACAAACTTTGAAATAGGAGTAGATAGGGACCACATTCATAAATCATTTTCACTGTTCCATTAAAAATATTTTAATTAATCAAGAAGTTAAACTCTCTTGTTTACACTTTCTGTAATGTTTACTTTGACAGTATGTGGTATTACAAAATGTACTGCCTGCCTACTGCAGTTGTTTCAATGCTTGATCTGCTATGGGGCCTTTTTTTTACTAGATGCCGAAAACCAGTAGAATACTTTCTAATCAGTGAAAGCAGATGTTTCACTAACATGCCAAATTAGTGCATATAATATAGTTTACGCTGACTTAGTACGGAACACACATGATTGTTCCTGGTCTTAAATGTAAGTAATGTTTGTTATTATTAGGAAACTTCTTTCTCTTTCATTTGTCCTTACTCTGTCTGGTATAATAACTGAATACAAGTCCTCAAATGAGGTTTAGACGTTTAAGCTTAAACTGCTATTTTCTAAAAGGCATTGAGTGCAAATTATTGAAAAATAATTTTACTACCCTGTATGTATACTCTATGTGGATTCATTTAAACATACAGATTACAAGTAGCATCCAAACCACTGCCAACAGTGGGTTCATACTTGGAAAAAGTGAGAGGGTACAAGGCGTTAAGGATTTATTTATTTTCCCCCTTTTTTTTCCTATATAGGTATAATGGGACTTGAAATGTGGCTGGAACTAATAGAGCATACTCTTCTAAGAGAGTCACTGAAATTAACTAACCTTTGGAATTATAAAGTGATAATAACTCCTTTTTTTTTTTTAACTAACTTGTGATTTGGGAAAACAATACTTTTTTTTTTCTCTGGTAGAGCACCTTTCCCATTGATTTACTTGATTTACTTGGTCATTATAGGGAGGTAGGAACTGCTTACTATTAGATCGAGGGCAGAAGTTTTCCATATCCAAATTATGCTGTGCATTTGAGGAAACTGGAAAAGTGCAAATATGTATGTGTGTTAAGTATATAAATTATTGTTTAATATCATCATTTGCTTACTTTGGATTATGCAGACTTTTATGGAAAAATGAGGCTAAGCCTCACTTACATGGATATTGACTGTATTGTTTTAGTGACACTCGATGAGGATAATCTGCAGCTTCTACAATTTCTAAAATTGTCAGCTCTGAAGGAGTCTTTCCAATTTTAATGTCTTGGAACAAAATAAGAGTTTTAGGAACTCCTGAAATGGCTCATATTTACTGTACAGAATTAGTTACCCTATAAATTTCTCGTCACCTTTGAATCTCTAGTAAATGTTACTACCTTTCAATATATTTTCTTTTCTTAATGCCTCAAAGGGAGTAGATAATTAAAAAATGGTTTCAAAAATCAATACAACCTGCTGAAATGCTTTTTCTGCAATACTTGGAATCTTTCATACATTCAATCTTATCTCTCCAGTTCTTTCAAATCCAGTCAGTTTGTTTAGATAATTTTGTGTTTATCTCAAATTGCAGCTTACTCCATCTGGAAGCATCTCATTGATAAAATCAATGCAGGTTATTAAAAATCCTGTAAAGACATGTGACAAGGTCTATTCCTTGATCCAGAGCTTGACTTCTCAGATCAGGCAAAGAATGGAAGATCCAAAGTCTGCAGGTACTTAAACATTTCTGTAGTTGTATTTAGTTTCTCTTTCCATCTGAGAGAGGATTGTAACATAACTTTTCGTCATTAAAATCGCTTTTAGCAGAACTTTAATCGACAATGGGTTAGGGATTTTTCACGGTCTGTATCCATATGCGTAATTTTAAAGTAAAAAGCAGGAGGAGCACGTGGTCATATTGCAGGTAAGGACTCTTTGTGGTATTCAGAAGTTCAGGCTAGGCCTCAGGTGTTTGCAGAAATTCTTGGTTTAATTATTTGAAACTGAGCAGTCCACAGAATTAATAGGAAAAGCAGATGGTACTAAAGCTAAGTTACATATGTCTGGTTTTATATTTAAGTATCTTTGCTGAAGATCTGTTGCTTGATATATGATGTGTATTAGTATTGCACAGAATGATGCTCAGTATTAATGGTGGTGAACCAATGACACCAGTAAAACGAGATCTGGAAGTGACCACAGTGCTTTTTTGGTATTAGCTAAATACTGGAATATTTGCTGTGAGTGTTTTCTGCCGTGTGTAGTATGCAAACAGCTTCTGTTCTGAGGTTGAGCAGTGCAAGCGTCACCTGTGCATAGTATCAGTGGTGTTTGTCTATTTGGTCTAATCTCCTTTCCTGTGATGGGGATAATCCACCCTTTCTGCCAGTCTCTTGGCTCTTGCTGTTGACACCTGCAGGTGAGAGAGACAAATGGGATGTGTGGTCTGTTCTAAAACAGAGGTGTTGTCCTGTCTTGCTCCTTGCTAGAATTTTCTTACAGCTTTATTTGGTTGCTTTTGTTTCTATATGATCTGTACTGTAGGACACTTTACTCTTGGTGCTGTAGCTTTGCTTAAAGGGCCAGTGGTGCGTTTCATCAGTGAAGCTTTCTACTATCGTGATGTAACTACTTAGCTGTGATGCTTTCAGCAGTAAAATTAACCCTATGCGCATCTGTTGCCTCTTCTTAGAAGTAATGCAGTTAACTTCTTTGATCCCTTTTATCACTCTGTAGTCAACTGTTACTACCATGTAATTAAAATTTCCCTTTTGTTACTTGGATCGTCTTGTTTACTTATATGAGATATGTGTCTATCCAGATATTCAGCTGTACCACAGTGAAACACTAGAACTGATGCTGCGCAGGTGGGCCAAGCTGGAAAAAGACTTTAAAACAAAAAATGGAAGATATGATATTAGCAAAATTCCTGATATATATGACTGTATAAAATATGACGTGCAACACAATGGCTCCTTAAAATTAGAAAACACAATGGAATTATACAGGCTTTCAAAGGCTTTAGCTGACATTGTGATCCCTCAGGTAAGCCTTTTCAATTATTAAAAAGAATAAATAGAAGAATAAATGCTTTTACACATTTCATGAAAATGTCTGCTCTGTCTTTTCTATTGAGGGTTCCTGTATTTTGCAGTAATAGAAGCCTTTAATGTTCCTTATTTTCTGGTAGCAAGCTGATAGATTATTTTTTGCAAGAAAAATTTGATTCATAGTTCATTAAGCTGCATTCAAAGTGAATTTTTCTAGCCATTTAAACTGTGAACATGTCTGCTTCCTTTGCTGCAGTGTATTAAAGTGGTTCATCTCAGCCATTCTTCACAGATTTAAGTGGAGTCCCTGTGAACAAATGCATTAAGTTTCATAGAATTTCAGGCCAGAAGCAGACAAGTTAAACTTCCATATACTACAGGCTGTTAAACTCAGGATAGCTCTAAAATGTTGTAGTCTGCAGGATATGAAATTGTTCTGTGGTAACGGGATGAAACACAGTAAAGGTTTCCCCATGTGTCCCTGCAGTTACAGAGCACTGCTGCAAGAGAGGCATTATCCATATTGTGAGGGAACTTCTTACTCTCCCCATCTCTCAGATTCCCTGACAGGAAGAAGGACAAAAGAGCACTGTGTTGTGTCATGTGGGCCTGTTAAGCTTAAATTTTGAGTAGAGTGTTAGAGTAGGTAAAAATGAGGGCACATATTGAAGGAAGGAAAACAAAGAAAACGTGATAAGCCTATATAATGCAAAGGAAAATTGCTTATGTTGCTTTCTAGAGTAACCAGAAAGTCTATCATAATGATGACAGCACTTTCATATCATCTGTAGCACAGAGCATGAAGCTTCTGGAAGAACAGATTTTTAAACACCACAGATAGTGTAACAGATATTATATTTTCCAGTTGTATTAAACTACCATTTTCAGTGTTATTTGAGGTGAATAGGAGATCTTCTTTGGGGTGGTTTACCCCAAACTAAGAGAGATGTATTAAATAGGTAATGTACCTTTGTCTCTTTATTGACTGTTCAAAAAAAAAAAAAAAGTTACATGAAATAAGGTGAAATGAAATGCATCATAGATGTCTAAATCCAGGAAGGAGGGAAGAGAGGGAATAATTCCCTAGATGTTTTGCTTAAGAAAAGAGATTCATCATACCGGAGAGGGAATCCACTTTCGTTGTTTAACTAGTGAATGAAAAACTGTTTCTATTTGTCAAATCAAACAGCAAAAAGGCAAACCACTTGTTACTTGACGGGATATCAGTCATCTAATGTAATAAAAATGTTAAACAAAACCGTTTGCAGCCAGATCAAACTAATAGATGACTAATTGGCTTTAATATACAAGCTTTGAATTAGAAGGCATTTTAATCCTTAACTGAATTTTAAAAGTCAGTTTCTTCTTATGCAGGAATATGGTATTTCTAAGGCTGAGAAACTAGAGATTGCCAAAGGTTACTGCACTCCTCTAGTTAGGAAAATACGGTCTGACCTTCAGAGAACTCAAGATGATGATACTGTAAATAAGCTTCACCCTCTGTAAGTCTTTTACTTTTTTTTTACATGGTAGCTTTAATTTCTATAAGCCTTAATGGTGATACTCCATAGCTTTTGTATTTGAAATATCTTACTATTTCATAGTAATTTAAAAAAGATGACTTATTTGTTGACAGCTATTTCTAAAATAGGGGCATATCTCATGGTCTAATAAGATCTTTTTTTCTTTCAAGTTATTCCAGGGGTGTTATGTCCCCTGAACGCCATGTTCGTACACGGCTCTATTTCACCAGCGAGAGTCATGTCCACTCCCTGTTATCCACCCTTCGTTACGGTGCCTTATGTGATGTAAGTTGAACGCTTTTTCTGTTAAAGCTCTGATAATTTTGAGAGGAACCAAAAGCACTCAATCTTACTAAAATTGTACCAATTGAAAACTTAATTTTCTTAAGTGGCTTTGAAATTTATCACACTTTTTCAAATGTTTGATTTCCTATTATATATACCAAGACTAATTTCAAATTGCTGGTGTCCACATTGGTGGAAATCAGCATGCCTTTTAAAGTAATGCTGAGTTCCATTGCTGTGTTCAACGCTACACGTTACAGTCTCAAAAAGATTTGAAAATGGCAGGTAATCCATTTTTTGTCTTACGTTGTCACCTATAATTCTTCCAACTCTTTTCCTTCAAGTTATCATTCCGGATTCTCTTGAATTTCTGGCTTACTCGTTTTGACCATTGGCATATTGTCAAGACCTCCTTACCTGACTTCAAGAATGCTCATGTAGTGCAAAGTTTCTCCTGTTCAGTGGATTGTCTTATTTTCCTATGCTGTCATAGAATACCTTGAAGGTGGTGCATTATTCTCCATCTGATTGTCTTTGAAACCAAAGACTAAAAGAGACAAGGTCTCCAGATTCAGAAATGACTTAACTGAGCTCTTTGAGAGGATAAATGCAGCACCACAAAGCTTACATGGCTACTTCTAAGATTAATTAAGAGCTTGATTAATATACTAATTTTTGAAATGGTTGTATTGACATACTTGTTTCTGCTAACGGATGAGTGAACTCACTGATGGTAAAAGCATTTTTAATCCTAGACCTTTGTGACATATGCTACAGCAGATATGCTCCTAGTTTTAAGCTGATAAGCTTTTAAGTTTCCTTTGAGGTGGATTACTAAATGTATTTTTTCTGAAGCATGAAAAAAGGTGAATATTCATTTTAAATAGCTTGGGATGCTATGGTTATATTTCCTCTATACACTAGAAAATGTCATTTACTCTGTTTCACTGGTAGAGCGATATCTAGAAACATTTTCCACAATATACTAGTTAAAATGAGTTTATTGCAAAATTAACAATTCCCATCTGGGAAGTTTAAAACGGTGCCTCTGTCTACAAGACGTATATCATCACTGGCAAAAGAACAAGAAAGGTGCACTGAAATAAAATATAAAAACTTCTGCTCTCCACTTCTAATTCATTTGATGAGTACTTTTAAGTTGCTTTTTTTTTTTCTGGTTGTATCTCTATTTTTTCCTTAGCTGTGGAAAGCTTTGTACTTGTGGTGGGGATGTAAAATCCATGGAAATGGGGAAAAAGAGAAATCACCAGTCTTTTTAAAGAAAATATTTGGGGTTTATTTGTTGATTATTTTTTTTTCCTACTTCATAAGGAATCAAAAGATGAACAGTGGAAACGAGCTATGGATTATTTAAATGTTGTCAACGAACTCAATTACATGACACAGATTGTTATCATGCTTTATGAGGATCCAAACAAGGTATTTTAAATGGATAAATATCTTCAGAAACAAGCAGTGCTAAGCTATGTATTAATAAAGTGTAAACCTATTTAATTATTTTCCTTTAGGAACTTTCTTCGGAAGAACGTTTTCATGTCGAGCTGCATTTTAGTCCGGGAGCCAAAGGCTGTGAGGAAGATAAAAATTTACCAGCTGGATATGGATACAGACCTGCCTCCAGAGAGGTAATAATTGTGCCTTTCTTTAAAGCAACAATTTTTCCAGATGCAGACACACGTAAAATAAACACTGGGAAATTGTTAGGTAAAAAATACAAATGTGATTTTCATTTTGGTAGAAAAATTGGGCAGTCCCAATGTATTATTGCAATTTGAATGGACACTGACGTAATGGACACAGGTAATTTGGACCTTCTATGGCTTTGCCAGAATTTTTGCTAGAAATCTGAAATATTCTAAAAAAGGTGGTATTGACATCGGTGTCACATCAATGATATTCTGGCAACTGAGAGAAATATTTAAGAAAGTAAGGTATGTTTATGAATACAGATTGTTGAGGAAGGATTGATATTTTCAAAGATGTATGGTCAGGTCTGTGGAGTTACCACCTGCTTTTTTGAGAAATGAATGAAAGCAAAGCTTGGCTGGAATTCTGTTGACTTGTGGGACCAGGTTTTTATTACTATGTCAATAGAAAATTGGATTAAGATGCGTTGGCTGAACAGTGTGGTTAATTAGGACCACACCATCATATGCAGTGGCTGGTTAGGAGCAAATACACATGGATTATTAAAGTCTAGAGCAATTTGGTCAGTAATATGTGATTTACATCTTATATTTTAAAATCGACTTGCTTTATGTTTATGCAGAAGAATTATTTAACAGCCACTTCTGTTTGTGTGTTGCAAGCTATGCAGCTAAACTGAAAATGAATTATGTTATTGTTTATAGAATGAAGGCTTGAAGAAAACCTCTCATAGAAATGACAGTGACGAGGAGGCACATGCTCCTAAAAGAGACGAAACAGATCGGTCAGTAGTGATGTTCAAGCCAATGGTGTCAGACCCAATTCACATACACAGAAAGTCACCTCTTCCAAGATCCAGGAAGATTGGTTCTGTTGAAGTAAGTGTTTATGTTCCAGATAATGACTTTCACAGAAATTAGCTTTGCCTTACTTTTAACAAAACAAGAACAAATGTATTTTTGCTTTTGATTACACAGAACCAGTATGATGTTATGTCTCACAAAAGGGTTACTCCTATTCTATGGGAGATCCTCCATGGCAGTAATTTGTCTGAAGGAATTATTTTTTTTTAAATTAATTATTATTTTGCGATAAGACTTACTTCTTTTTCTTTTTAAGCCATTTTAGAAAAGACGATATTTGAACATGAAGACTTTTTCAGTCTAAACCTACATCTTCAGACTAACATACATTGCTTTTGTATTCATCCTCACAAGACAGCTGCTATTGGGAATTAAGCAAACCTTCAGGGTGAATGCTGAGAGGGAACGGAGGGCTTGGGGGCGGTAGGGGAGGTACAGGAGGTGAGAGACATGTCTTCTGCTGTATTTGCATTCACGTGGGGTGAAAGTGACTCCACTTGTCAAGCATTTGAAGGTAAGAGAATAAACTGGAAGCTTTTTTTTTTTAAATGGGTGGGGTTTGTGTTTCATGGATTCTTTGGATAATGTCTTGAGCAGTCTAGTCTCCTGTCTTGAAGGCCATGACATCTAGGTGTGCTTCACACATATGGCTTTAATGTCACAGAGGTGAGGGGATGCACGGCAGTATCACTGATACCATTTGTACAGTTGAGTAGCAAAGCTTCAGATGGTGCATAGTGGCACTTCTGTGATATTAATGCTAGAAGCAGACTAACAGCTTCTTATTGCCTCATTTTCAGTTGCTTAAAACCATCAGAAATGAAGATTCATACCAAAAGCTTTTCCTTTCATGTTTGTGTTGGGAATGGGCTGTTTGTATGCAATGAAAGTATTACCAATTTGCAAGTAACTTGGTTATTGGTGGTGTGGAGAAAAAGTTGCATGGTTCCCTTCTTGTGAGGATATCTGTATAACTTCACATGACTTGCATAAATTAACAGAGATAATAAATGTGAATGTCTTACATTTTCTATTTCCAAGTTTTATCATAAACAAATGCTCACAACATCAATATTTTGGATTTTTAAAAGCTGTTTTCACTATGATCATGCAAACTCCCCTCACAGTTATGAGTTCACATAGACACAACTTAACAGTCTGTTACTTCAAACTTTTAACCATTTTCATAAATTATGCAGAAGTTACTTTCAAAAGGTATCAATAGCATAAATTGCTAAATTTTGACTGCGCAGATAATATATGTTCAGATGGAATGCATTTTAGCATTCAGTGCTTGTTTATTTGCTGGAAGGAAATAGCTGATTTAAGGAAAGCATACACTGTGAAACTTTTTTTGAAAAAGTAAAATTGGAAGTTTCATCTGGCCTACTGAAATCTGCAAAACCAGTATTTGGCATATTTAAACCAAATGGTATTTTGAAGTGTTTAAAATAAGTCATTGCAACTTAAACTGCAACTGCCTTGAACTATTTTTGTTTGTTTGTTTGTTTTTTTCCCTCCTGTAAGAGGCAATTCTCTCTTCACCTATGTCCGTTAACTTGAAAGGACACTGTCAGGTGTGAGATTATGTGGAAGTTTTAATCTGGGCTATAGTCAGCAATATTTACAGAAGGATTGCAACTGTGATTGAGTCATGAAAATAAATAAAAGCAGAGTTTTAACAATAAAAGAAGAAAGTAAGGCTCATCAGTATTGGAAATCAAATTCTGTATTGCTAAAAATGTTGATTGCTAATGATACATAATGATGCAGGGGATGGGTGACTCGTAGCCTGACACTGTCCTCCTTTGAAGTCTTAATAGGTGTCCAGCATCAGATAATGTTTAGGGCTTTTTTAAGGTTGGAAAACCACTACCTGTCAGGTTGGTGCTCCTACCAGTGAGTCAGCTGTAGTCGCAAAGGCAATAAAGTTATAGGCTAAAAATGAAAACTATTAAGTAATAAATAGGAAAATTTAATGTACTTAGAGGGGGAAAACTATTAAACAGTCTGCCAAGGATAACAGATCTATTTCCACCATGTGGGAAATTCTTAAAATTATGAGTGAATTATTGATAACAATTACTTTTCTCTCATATCTAATAATTAGTCTAGCAGAAATTTGACTAAAGTGTTGTATTAAAAAATACAATTGAGTGAAAATATACAAGTGGAACTGATGACTTCTAATATTGTAATATTACTCTTCCCTATTCGCTGTTTAATAGTTTTAAAAGCAGTATATAAAAGGGTGCAAGCAGATTGGGTTTTTTTCTTTTCTGTTCATTTGGCTCTGTTGAATCTAACTTTGCATGCTTTGCTGTTTTTTGCCCCCTTTCTCACTTCCAGGAAGAGAGCCCCCTGAGTGTGTCTAGCCCAGAGTGTATTGGTACCTGGCTGCATTACACCAGTGGTGTGGGTACTGGGCGTCGAAGACGCAGATCAGGGGAACAAATCACTTCTTCCCCTGTCTCCCCTAAATCATTGGCTTTCACATCCAGTATTTTTGGCTCATGGCAACAGGTTTTTAAACTTTACTTCATTAAACATTATTATGCATTCCAAGCAACAACCAACTGTCTTTAAGGACATCTAATCCCTTGTTATGGATTATGTTTGAAGCAAATTCTTCCACCTCTTAAAATTACTTCCCGAGAACGTCTGGGGGAAAAAGAGCAAGTGCATGTTTTTCCACTGAATGTGTTACTCGTTTTCCTAAAAATTTGATTTCTTTATAGGATTTGCAAACGTTACAATAGTAAAAAGACTCAGTCTACTGCCTAATGAAACAGATTTCTGCTTTGGTTTAGTTGTCCTTTAAGACTTTAAAACCAGCATTGCTTAATTTGGTGGTAGGTAAATTGAAAAAAAATTTTAATAATAATTGCAACCAATACCATTGAAAATAATTTATTTGGTACTTCATAATGCTATTCAAAACTTGTTTTGCATATATCATATTTTCAGTGGCCTGGTATTAACTATTGCAGGGAAAAAATTCTAGCACTAATAATTCTCGCCTTCTGTATCCGGAGGTATCTGAAACTCCCAACACAGTACATCATCCATTGACTTGTACAATATTTTGAAGATTTTTCTAAATATTGGGGGGGAAAGGCAGGAAAAAAAGAAACAGTAATTTTTTTTGAAGTATCAGTGAAGATCTAAACATTGTTTAGTATGTCAAGATATTGTTTACATGAATGGCAATGGATGGTGTTCTGTTAACCGTATCCTTTTTCTTTGAAAAATTTCATGATTTCTTTTTATTGTGGAAAATTCTAAAACTACATAGGAAAAGTTTATATCAGTAAAGGCTGTGAGCATCTGAAGATTACACTGATTGAGCCCGTGCATGGATCCGTGATTGTATGGTGTCCTGAATAGCTTGTCTGTCTTTCCTTCCCTCCCCTCCTTTTTTCAATACAGGCGCAGTTTAGGAGAATGCATTTGGTAAAATGAAATAAAATGTCTCAAATGTCTGTTCCCATATCGGTCTTGGTCTGTGTCCTTTCTCATTCTGAATGCTTGCTTTGCACCACTTCATTGCAAGGAACTCATATGTGAAATGGAGTCCCTTCAGAAGGGGATATTGCATGATCTTTCATGTTTCCTTTACATATTTTTACTAACACTTATCATACAGCTTATTAACACTTGTCTGTCTGAAACAGGCTGCTGTATCAAGTTAAATGGACGTTTCATGCTGTTGTTCTACTTTCCCTTATGTTTCTGTTTTTTATATCCAGGTCCTATCAGAAAGCAATAGTAGCTTACGAACACCGAGAACTATTCTGGAACAGAAGCAGAGTGGTTTAGGTATGTGCCTACAATTGAAATTTTGTTTGATGTTCACAGCTTTTCATCTGCCTGTTGTTCTGTACAGTTGTACATTCTTTGAATAGCTTTTATGTTAACAGGACCCAGTAGTACTTGTTGTCAATAATATATGCTGTCTGCCTATGAACTGGACAATTTTTCTGCAGCAAAGGTTTTTAAATAAACTGTAAGTGAAAAGAGCAAGTCCTTTGACACTGTTCACACTACTGACTCTGTATGGCTCGCAACAGGTACACAGGATTAATTTTAACATCAAGTAGATTTTTAAGATAATGTAGTTTATGACTGAGTTTTTGGGTTTTGCAAGAATCTTTTGGATTGAAATGGCCTGCACTGGAAACTGTTAAAACACTTTTCTTCAAAAATTAACATTTTCTGCTGTGGGCAATTGATGGAATGGAAGGTGTTTTACTGAGGGAAAGGGGATGGGGAGCAAACCTCAAGTTTCTTGGTAACATCAGGGCTTTTGCACACATTCCCTCTCCTAAAATCAGTTTCTTCCTTTCAGCATTAGAATGAATCATGCTATAATTCAATGAGTTGTTTCAAATTCTTTTAATTCTAGTGGTGCTTTTCTGTTGCTTCTTTGAAACAGGCATACATATGACTTGTGCAAAAATATGAACTCTTGCACTACTGTAAATCAATACTGCATTTTTTTCTGTAAGTGTGTATTTTCATGGGAAAAATGAAGTGTAGAAAATGCATAAGCTATATGCATAAACTTAGAAGTAGCTTTTCCTTTCTTTGTAAAGATCTGTATTTTTTGTATGTTTAATCTTTCTGTGATACTTTTCTCCCTATTATATTTTTCCCTTAGTAAAATGCATACATCAGGTGCTCTTGTTTATCAAAGTCATGGTTTTTATTGTGTGCTTGCTAAAGTTAAGCAACTTTTCTTTTGCCAATGTGTGATACAATATGGCTTGTGGAAGTTGATGCATTTCTGTGCGTAGATTAAGGTATTACATTTGGTGTGAAAGGCTTTTGCCACAGACCAGGCACCAATTTATTTTGGCTCTGATTGGTCACATGTGCTAGTAATGTTTCCCCTCCCTGGGTCATTAAAAGTAATGAAAGGAAGTATCACTGCTTAGATAGTTGCTTTTCAAAAAAAATCTGCTGCTACTTATCTAAAATGTAAAAGATAAGTTCTGAGTGGAAAACCACTTCTCCTTTCAAGTAGTAGTAAAAAATGAAGGAAAAAAATTGCAACATTTTTTTCCATTTTGTTCATTGTTGTATGTAAATTTCATTTATGGTTGACGATTATGAAAGTTATTTTTATATTTCTGTCTGTGGCTTTCAGTGATTTGTTAAAACTCCCATCCTAGTGGCAGGAATGTGTGAGTTGTAACAAAAGTATTGTTTCTTGCATGGAGATGTACAAAAGTCTTCTCAGGAAAGGAAGTCAAGCTAAACTTCATGGAACTCCTGGGTATTTTCAGTTTGTAACATTGTCAATGATGGTAGCTGAAATACAATAGAGTATTTATAATTTGGGTAATGTTTTATGGGGGTTAGCGGAGAAATATTTCCATATCAAGTCTGTGGAAATGCATGAGTACTTTATTGCAGCCTGTCATCTCAAAGGTTGATTTGGGTGTAAGCAATGAGCAGTATTTTTCCAGTTTATATTTGTTTCAGAACTGCAGGTTTTAAAACACACAACTTTCACATCATCATCATCTTGTTTTTGTTTTGTTGTTTTGGTTGTGTTTACATTGATGCTAACTGGTAACTTTTCTTTACCAAAAGCGAAAACAGGACAAGAACTCACTTTGTTAAAGCCAGTCCTCTCTTTGCACATATAGCAGAGGGTGCTGTCTCATGAGTAGAAGCACAATAAATTATGATAGTTTCAGCCTACAAGTACCACTCTGACATTACAAGCATATTGTGAACCTGTCCAAGGCACTGCCAAAAGCTGCCTTTTGTGTGGTAAGAGCCATGTGCTTGCATGCTGCATGCATCCCCAATGTGAATGGACGAACACCTGGTTGTTGTATGTATTTTCTCTAACTCCCATCAGGGTCTCACTGTGCGGGCCTGTTTAGCACCTCAGTGCTCGGGGGTTCTTCAAGTGCACCTAACCTACAGGATTATGCTCGTACTCATCGTAAAAAGCTGACTTCTTCTGGCTTCATAGATGGTATGTGCACACTCTCGCACATGCACGCACAAACCCATGTGCCACATTGAACTTCTAAAGATAAATCCTAGGTTACTGATTTTAATGGAATCCTAGAATCCTTTGCCTTAGTATTAATTGTATGAGTTTCTATTGCTTCTTTATTTCCCATAGCTTGCTTATGTTTAACTTAATAGCATAGTTAATTCTTGTTCCTGTCTTGAATTGAACACTAGCTCACAGACTTGTAATGCGTGCCAGGAGATTTCAGCAAGTGCATTTTTTAAGTAAACTAAAATTTTGTATTTGAAATTCTTTTCTCATTTTAAACTTCAGGTTTTATCATTACCTATTGATCTTGAAATGAAATAAATTACTTGGAGCATATGAAAGAAACGATAAACTAAAAAGTTAAATACTGACGGTGAAAATTTTAGGATTCCTGACCTTTTTTCGGTGGGGTTTGGATTACAAAGGAGCAGGAGATTTTCAGTTTTGGATAACATGGGGTAGAGAAGAAACTCTCTCACTAGTTTTCAGAATGTAAAGATGCCAAAGCGCACCTTTATAACTCTGAGGTGAAACAGTATTTGTGCTGTTTTTCCCCCAATTCACTACTCAGTGTTCAACTCTAACCTGATATAACTTTGTATGCTAGAATCACCAGCTCATTCTGCTTGTTTTCATACACTTCATTACACATCTTGTAGTTATCAACAATCCGAATTTTCTTCTTTTTAACCTCTATTTAGATTTTAGCCCTTTTCCTTGGTCCCTTCTGCATGCCACTCAGTTCTAATACCTTCTCATCTTTTCTTTTTTTCTTTCTTCTTCCTTTCCGTTTTTTAAAATGTCCCTCTTTTGGTAGCTGTTACAAATTTCAGGTACCTGTTTTTCTCTTTCTCAGACACCACACGCGGTTCTGCTGTTAAAAGGTTTTCTATCTCATTTGCTCGACACCCAACCAATGGTACGTTTTGCTTTTATTTTAAAAACAAAAACAAAAGGTTCCTTGCTTCATCCCTTTTATTTTTATTTCAAATACGGGGTGTACAGTATCATCCAGCCGTCTGTCGTTCCTAACTTCAAGCACAACTCCAAATATATATGTAATCATTAGATATCCTAAATCCCTTCTTTACCATTCATTAGTATAAATACAACATCAAATTCATTCCTTAGAGAAATCCTTGAAAAAATTGAAGTTAACTGTTAATCATGATCTCTGTAATAAATTATTCTCCCCAATTTCTTGTGTGATCAGACTGATGGTACAAGATAAAAACAGAATTATATCTGATCTTTATTGGGCATACACTTCTTCATAGCTGCTGCTTCTTCTTTGTCTTTCTCCTGCTGAGCTGTTTCCCTGAGCCTCCCAGTTCCAAAATAAATCACTGAATTGACAGCTGGAGTTTATGACTATCTTCTTGAAGCGATGCTAAGTTAAAAAACTAAAGCAGAAGCTTTGGTTCCATTCCTGATAAATTGATATACTTATCATCAGACAAAAATTATTTTACCTTATCATACTTCTCTGTTCATCAGATGTGCAAATTACTTAAATATTGCACTAAAAAAATCACAGCAAGAGAGCTGCCTGTTGCTCACATTGACCTCTTGAGCTTCAAGAGTGAGAGTTAACTTGTCTTCAGTCTACCATAGTTACAAAAAAAGTCTGGTTTAACGCACAGGACAGAGGTATGTCTTTCTCTTCCTCAGTAAAATATTCCGTGCCTACCTTTCTATGTGATTAAATAGGCCCAAAATGTATACTTTTTATGAAAACCAGACCTGATCTTCAGCATCCACCAGATCTTAATGTAGCTTTTCCAGATTTCTTAATTGCCGTTTTAAAATGTGCATGGCTGCTGCCTGAGTACAGTGATGGTGATATTATCGAAACTTCAGTGGAAATCATCAGCATTTTCATGTTAGATTCAAAATATATTTGCTTAGAAACAAGGTTAAAAACAAAAGACTGAGTTTTTGTTTGGCTTTGCTGAGAAGCAAAGTAGTCCTTTATTATATTCATTTGGAATCCATAGTGACCTTTTGCACTGCAGTGCATCTTGAAGGGAAACCACTATAGTAAGGTTGAATTAATACCATTAAGACTGATCTGAAAGGCCAGTTCTAGTGTTCTGTTTCAAATAGGAAAGTTAGGAGTCCGTTTTTGATCTTTAGACTCAAACAAAATAGTATTTCCAAAACATACGAGGTCAGAAAGTAAAAACTGCATTTGAGTATTAGTGTCTAATAATATGATAACTTCCTGTTCCATTTAGCACTATCTTTTTGTGACTGCATTCTTTAAAAAATGATCTAAATTGCTTTTAATGAATGCATTGATTGTTCTGATTCATTTAATACAGCAGTTTTACCACACATCTTTTACAAGATTAATGCATGCTGTACGAGCTCCTGTGAAACCTAAGTATATTGCAGGTTTCCAAGGGTTCTCTACTAACATAAGAACATATTGATGTTGTTTTGTCTGTCCCCTGGACTATCATTTTAATTCTCCTTGTCCCTTCCACTCTGTTTTTCTTATTTTTATGTTGTTATCACACCCTCTTAACTCATTTCAGACTACCCCCCATCTTTAGTTCAAGGAACATGGTGAAACAAGTATCTTCTGACAGTGCTTTACCTTATTTTCTGGGCCTCTGTGCAGAACACCCGCACCTCTTTAGGTGCTGGTCCATTTCCTCTGTGGAATTTCTAGGCTCCAGTGGTATGTCTCTATAGCTTTTAAATGTAAGACAGCTGGGCTTTTTGAGATCCTGCGTTAACCCTTTCCTTGTCTTGCCTTTTGATGGGGACAGTGCTTTAAGAATAAATAGAGCCAAAGCTCAATGGCTGTTAGTTTACAGGAAGTTGCTTTTTTAAAGGGATACTGTCAGGCTTCTTCATCATTAAAACTCAAATTTATTTCTCATAACATCATAAAATAGTTATCATAAAGGATTCGAGTAAAACGCTGCAGACAGATTTCCAGGGTATCTTTTAAGTCATATCCCTTAGATGCAAAGATACTACAACAAAACGCTGGGATATGGAAGCAGAGTTGTCAAAACTGAACAAAAACCTATGGTGGGGAAATTCCTGAAAGAAGAAAACTTTTTTTCTTTTCTTTTTTTAAAGGGTACGGGTGTATTTTGAAATTCCTTTCTGTTTTTTCTGTAACACTGCACTATAGCAATAATAATTACTAAAAAGTTAACCTGACATTGTCCCACTACATTCTTTGGAAAATTAAAAAAAATAAATTCTCATTCAAGTGATAATGACTTTTCTGTCAGGGTAAAGAGAGAAATCTTGCATTTTACTGTAATGCAAAGAAAGGGTTTGCGCTTTGCATGCATGCATAGTTATTTAGGATATTAATATGTATGCCAAACAGCTTAGTGCTTACACTGAAGCTTAGCTACTGCCTTTATAAGAAAATAGGAATTAAATATGTGGTGGTGTTTCTTTTGTACATGAAAACCAAGTTTCCGTGAAATGCAACATCTTACTGTAATACAGGTGAAGCTGATATAAGTACACTTCAGTTGATTGTATATTTGAATCAACTGTCGTCAAATTTGAGTACAGCCAAGGTGGATCCAGATATAAATACATTTGGGGGTTGAAATTTTGTTAAGTTGCTTCTCTGTGGGGACCGAATGGGGAACACTGGGTATCACAGGAACACTGATGCTTATTATTTTAGGGGAGGGAACAGTTCACAGTCATAATGCTATTTCTAATAAATGTACCTTGAACTGAAATTCTAAGCATTATTTCATTCACTATTGTTTTTTCATTTAAATATCTTACATGTAGCAACTGTAAATTTACAATACTGAATTGCAAAGTTGTGATGTTATGGCCGTATGTTGAAAACACTAATGGACATGTTTTCCTCTTCTGAAATGCAGTTGGATGAAGAGCTGTTCATTGAGTTATCAAACTTGCATCAATTTAGAGAACTGCAATTGTTTTTTTGCCAAGATGTTTAAATGCCTTTTAGTATGTTAGCAATACGGATATGCATGGTTGGTATATAATCAATACTAATGTAGAAAAGTGAAGTCAAATAAATTTTTAGATTTTGGGTTCCTATACTTACCAGTTCTAATATATGAAACTTCTAGTCTTTTAAGTACTGTTTTTAAATGCATAAAGGTAGGTGTAGATCTGTATTACAAAGTTAAAACATGTAACCTCAAGGTACAAAAGTGCTAACAATGGTTTTCCTTTGATACTGAAGGCAACAGTTTGTTTTCACAGAATACTGAAGATGATAGAACGTGAATTCTGCAAATTTATTTCTTGGAAGTTGTAGTATTTTTAGCTCTTGTCTGCTAACAGTTGACAACATAGCTATCCTGTTTTACTTGCATGAATGAGTTATCTATTTAGTCTTGTGCCAGGTATGAGAATGAATAGGAGAAATACTACCAAGTCCTGACTGTTTTCTTTTTAGTATTTTACTAAGTTTGTCTTGGAGGAAAGTTATCTTTCATGAACTGATTTGTGAGTGGAGCACAGTTGTAATGTTTGAAGACCACTTTATATGTACATGGGATTTGTATCCCGTGGTATGTTACATGGTACCTTTGGTTTAGTTCACTCTGGAAATTGGCACATCTTATTCCAACTTCTATAATATTTAGTGCCCATGATTTCAAGATTAGTATGTCTGCATGTGCTGATTTAAAAAAAGTATTTTTATCAGGCATTAATACTTGCATAAGCAATAGCTTAAATCCTGTCTTATGTTTGGAAATTGCTTTTTTTTTTTACTATTTTTCTTTCAGGTTTTGAACTATATTCCATGGTGCCTTCTATTTGCCCTTTGGAAACTCTACACAACTCCTTGTCTCTGAAGCAGGTGGATGAATTTCTTGCCTCTGTTGCTGCTCCATCAAGGGAAACTCTACAGGAGACATGTACTGATTTTAGTTTGTAATTATGTTTGGTTTACATTGTTAAATATTGTCTAGTTAATCTTTCCAGTATTTTACAGCTAACAAGTAAACTAAGAATACTGCTTTTTAAAAAATCAAATATGTACATAAACCATAATTTTAATTTATGCAGTATTCTTTTGCAGTACAGACACTGGCATAATTCACTGAAGTAGTGTCTCTGTTGACTGGGGTAGTAAAATAAGGATTGAATGAAATTGTAGTTGGTTTATTTCCTCACATTAAGAACTTCTCTTACATATGTCAGATATATAAGAACTACAAGAACTCATAAGGACTATACATACTGTTAGTTGAATTACAAGGAATGCTTTTTAGCGAGCGTGCAGTATTTCCAGCTTTATACTGTACTGTTGTACTGGCAGTAACCTCAGCAGAGGAGTGTTGCCTTTTACAAGCCTTTGACATCTTAAAACTGTGTTATTTCCTGTTTCTTTCAGTATTACTTGGGGTTTCATGTGTGGAGTGCTTTGCAGTTACTTAGTTTTTTAGTAGTTTGTGTTGCATGTTTAATGTTTAAATGGCCTAGAAATGAAATGCAAACTGAGTTACACCCATGTGCACGTCTCTGGGAAGATGACTTGCCATTGTGATTCTACCGCTGTGACTTTGGAAATGGTTTCAGTTAGGTCAAACTTACCACATGTTTGGATACTTGTAATTTGTGTGTCAGGTGACTGAAAATCATTATTCATGAGGAAATGTCTGAAGACTCATGCTTTGATCAGAAAATTTGTACTTGCTAGTACTGATACAAAAGTTGCCTAGATGTTAGGGTTTTTCCTTTTTTTGTTAGAGGATTTTTCCTTTTTTCCCTGTTAGTTTAGTTTTATACAGTTTAGATTTTAATCATCAGCTAATTAGATAGAGTAGGCCTCCTACATCTGAGAAGGAAGATAAGCAATTTAAGAAAACTGGTGTTACTGAAAAAGAACTCAGGGAGGCTTACAGGTATTCTAAAGTTCTCATCTATTTAAAATGCTTTGTTACCCTAGTTAGGAATTTCATGTCTGTTCAAAATCAGTTCAAAATTTAGAGTACAAAAGATGAAAAAATATTTTTTAAAAAATGTCATACATCTGTGGTGGTCTGGTTGTCACCCATCTACAAAGGAATGGTTGGAAATTAGACCCGATAGAATTGAGGCTATAGGTGCTTTCCTCTCCTTTTGCTTTTCTGTAACATTTGAAAGTTGTGCAGAGAATAATGTGTTATATGCGCTTTTCATAGGTATTTTGGACTAAATGCCTATTTAGTGCAATCTTCATAACAGTGCAATCTTCATAACCTCTGAGAAGTAGCACTAATACTTTTGCCAGTTTTCTGACAAGGCAGCTGTTAGGGAAGTTCAGCTTGGCTGCCTTACCAGCATGAAGCTATCATGTTGCTTTCTGAGGTAGAAGGGAGATTTTTTATATTTGTCTTTCATGCTTTGAAGTTTTGACGCTAGAGTTAAAAATCGGTAGCTGAGCTGCAGGTTGTGTAACTGTGGCATCTGTATTGCTGCACAGATACACAGTCCTGTGGCTACTGTTTTTGACGTTTTGCTCAGGTGAGAGTATTTTTTATTGCTAATGATGTGTATCTTTTATTCTTTTTTTTTTTTTTCCCCTCCCCATTTCAGCTTCTCCATCTTACATGATTCCACTGTCAGGAAGAAAAATTTCTTTAAATACATACACCCCTGCAAAAATTCAACCAACACCACTTGAAACTTTGCCTGAAAGGCTAGCAATAGAGAAACCAACCTTAGGTAAGTAACTGCTGTCAGAGGCAGAATGGCTAACTTGATTACATTATTTCCAGCAGCAGGATTCTTTCTTACGTACTACATAATTTCTTAGGGCAGCTATTTCTTAACTTTCCCCGTCGATGTCAGTGGGATCATTTTGCAGGTCAGCAGGAGCTCAATAGCATTGAACAAATAATTTTATCAGTAAAACTGTGTTAAGAGTTACTTTCTCTTATCCTCTGTGGTGCTTGAAAGAGTTTCTATGGCCTGAAAATTCATGGTGTTTTGGGTTTGGTTTTTGTTTGTTTGTTTTAAGTATGACATTATTTCCAGCTATCTCCAAGTACGACAAGCAAATTTGTTTATTTCAATGGCAGAATTTCTAAGATGTTTTCTGAACATTTACCACAGAGCTCTGTGACCGGGTTCTGACTGAATCTGCCAATAACACAATGATGCATTCAGTCTTCAGTATATTCAGTCTGAACTGTTGGCCAGCTACGCTGTCTCCTCGTGGGTGGTTGTGGTGTTTTAGAGGACCTCTAGAACAAAATCCCATTGTGTTTCTGGTTTCACTACATGCAGTGTAGTTTTGTGTGTGTTTCTATGCTAGGCAACTTGCATTTTTCTTCCTTTTTAGCATGGATATTCTTAAGTGTAAAAACGGAATACTTTTTTTTTCTTTACCTGTTCAGCTACCCCTGGACCTTCTGTTTGTGAATCTGATGTTAAGCTATCTCTTGAAGAGGCCTCGCTAGATACAGAAGTTAGTGCTGAAACTCTTTCTGAGAAGAAATGAAGTTGGGCAGACAAAACTGGAAGCAACTTCTCAAATAATTCTTTAGTGTGCATTCAACTAAATTACTGAGCTTTCAAAAGCCATTCATATCTGCCGTTCATAGTGCACTTCGGAATCTTCAGTTTATACATGGTTAACTAGCGTGCACGCTATATATTTAGGTCAAATGTCTTGTCTCACTTTCTAAAACATTTCAGGAAATGTATTTATTTATCAGTTTGATGAACTGCACACCTTTAATGGAAAAGCTGCACATGAACCTTTTCAGTGTCTTCAAATATTTACTGTAAACTTGTACAAAAAGAAAATACCAATGCAGTGGTATGTGTTACGGTGGCTCTGTTGATGTCACTGTAATGAAGGCATTGTCTGTTGTCATTATAAACTTCTATTTTCAGGAGTTTATAATCTCCCTGTGAGTTTCTTTTGTGGGCTGAAATGTAACACACATCTTGGCTACAAGCTTTTTTTTTTTAATTTAACTACATTTCCAAAGAGATCTCTTTTGCCTGGTTTTGAAGATAAGCAGATGTTTTCTGCATTTGAATTATTTTATATCATATATGCTGCAATAATTGGGCATGATGGAGTGAGTTAATGTATTGTCACTTTTGACTCTTATTTTTATTCTGTGTTTACATCAGACCTGTAACATTCAAATACACCTTCTCTTTTGTTATTTAGTATACATGCTTGTATACGGGTACCTGTATATCATCCAGCAGGTAAAACTGTCTTTTATACATTTTTATCAAAACTTCTTTTGTTTACTAAAAAGACAGTTTTATTTGCTTTACAATATGTTTCTACAAAAAGGAGATATTAAAAAGCAGGTTTTGTAAAAAGAGAAATGGTTACAGCTGGTCTGCTAGTGAATTTATCTTAGAAATTGTAAATATTCCATCTATGCTTTATTACCATCCCTTCAGAGCAGAGAGACCAGAACTCCGTACTTACTGTTGCAAAATACTCAGGATTCATCATGGCCTGGGAATTTTCATACCTCTGTCCTTCCAATCTAGGTGGTTGACAACAGCTCTCATTTAAAAAAAAAAAAAAAAAAAAGGGGATTTTGTAAGAGCTGTGAGAAGATTAGTAAGTCAGTGTAACTTTGAGTTCTTGAGTTATGTAGAGCAATCATCCAGTCTCAGCAGTTCTTGTGATTTTATCTGTGGCATGAAAAAATTATTGAATGAGTATAATTATCCCAAATGTATGAAAATATTGTCCACTTTTGTAAGTTCAAGTGGCTGATTATTAATAACGGACTTCATAAACTACAAGTTAGGTAATTCCTTTCACATTTAAGTTGCAGAAGACGTAGCTTCCAAGTAATATTTTAAGTAGGGCTCTTACTCGTCCCAGAGCCAGTGCAAATATAATTACATTCACTTTGCCACAGGGTCTGTTTTCAGTGTTTACTACACATGAAATGGCTTCAGCAGACTAATTCTAAAAATGCTGGTTAAATACCAAAAATACGAAGGGTTTCACAGCTATATACTTAAAACATTTCATTTTCTGTAGTGTAATTGTGTTATTGACAGTGTTGGTCTTGCACACAACTGAATGTACACTTGTTTACCATTTTTAAACAAAAAAAATACTGTTAAATTTTAAGTATGCGTATCATTCCAGTCAACCAAAGCTGTGGCATAACTTTTTTTTATGTGCTCCTAAATAAAAACAAGGTCACTGTCAACTTCTCTCCATTTTGTTTTCTTTCAAGAGTGTATGTGAAGTACAGTGAGTAGTTGACTCAGTAGTCTCGATGGAAAATTATTTACAAATAAGCCATTAATATACAAATAAGCCAAAATGTCTCTTTGTGGTGAAGGACGTGACTTACAAGAAATGGGCGTTTATCATTTCATATTGAAGTCACTCCTCAAAAAGGTAAACAGTAGTCACACATTCTGCAGTGCTTCCTTGTGTTCCAGAATGGTAACGTTAAATACAGAACTGCTGTATTTAATGTGTTCTTCTATTTCCTGTTACTACTCTGGCAAAAAAGTACTGTACTGAGCTGATTGGAACCTATTTTTCGTCCAATTTCTCTACGGAATGGGACTCTCTCTTGCATTAAATGTTTTGAACTGTACATCCTTTTCCAGCCAGATTGACAGAGGTCAGAGAAGACGTTCACAGAAAGTCAGTAGTTGAATGTAACTCCCAAAATACTACCATGCTGAAACTCAGTTTAAATAAACATTTAGCATTTCCTTCAAAAATGAAGCATCATTACCAGACTAAAACACAAAAATGTTTGTAAAAACTCAAAAAAATACTTTAAAATCTCGTCTTACCTGTTCTGTGCTTCTTTATTATAATAAAGACATAAATTTAAGTTCTCTATATAATTACACTAGCAAGTAAAATTACTTAAGAGAAAGCATACATGCTTTCATAGTTCAGTTTTGGGGGAATCCATATAAACAAGCCTAGGGAGGTATGCATCCAGAAAATAATGATCATACACTGATCAACAGCATTGAAATCAGCGGAGTTCAAAGGATGATGGCAGAAGAGATGTAACAAAGACTTTTAATAGTCATTTCAATGCAATAGACTATTCAAGTGGCAGAATGTTGGGATTTAACACTGTTTTCTGTCATTTAATACAAATGGAAGCATAATGTTCCTTTAATTTTTTGGGGGTTTTTTCTTAATCAGTTTACAGCAATTATATTGTTGATAGACCCATAAGTAATTTGCTAAAGAAAAGATTGCAAAAGCTTTTCCAAAATGTCAGTTCTGGAAGGTGGAAGAAAACAAGGGTATTTCTAGTACTTGTTTATGTTTTCATTTTTCTTTTTAAACAATGGTTTTAATTTTGCCTGGTTTTGTGTAGGGAACAAATTTCACTGAGTATTTTCAAATACTAATTTCATGACTCCCTCACTTAGCCCTTAAAAGCAACCATCTTCTGCTCTGCAGTATAAAAACTGGTGTAGTAACAAAGCAGTCCAGAGTGTATTACTGTGGAAAACAGATGCCCAATAAAAAAGGAAACCAAACATCTTATCTATAAGCAAAGCAATAAACCCTAGCATACTCCAGACCACACACTGTATTATCTCCATCAGCTTTCTAACTATTCATTTTTAAATTTGACAGTCCTGTGGTCTAACCGAATGCAGTTTCATTAAGAATAGCAAAGACTCAGTATTCCAGCTCTGAAGTTCCCTGCAAAATAGCTAGCTGGAGGTCTGGCTCTGTGTTCAAAGCATGTGCCGTCCTGTCTCTTTCAAGGAACACACTGAAGTATGATACAATGTGAGAGCCCTGCAAAGTCATCTGCACTTGGAGAAAAACTCTGTTTGCAATTCAGACTACAGAAAAATCTTGGAGACATCAGAGAGTGTGTGTGAGTGGCATCAAATGTGGGCCTCTGAGGAGGGGGATGCACTAAATACAGAGAACATCCATATCGTAAGCGAGGTAGCAGCTAGTGTGGAAAAGGCCTTACAAGAAGCTTGAAGTCTTTGCATTGATGCAAGAACAGTTCTAACATGTACTTGCTTAAAAAAATAAAAAATAACAAGATGGGTGAAAATGGATGCCATGAATGGTTCTATTCTAAACCATTATTAATTCCCATACATTTTGACCTCAACATATGCTATGCATTCAATCCATAAACAACAAGGTTAAACAAGGCTCGTAGGAACACAGAGTAATCAAGGCTGGGAAGGGCCTCAGGAGGTCTCTAGTCCATCCTCTTGCTCAAATCAGGGTCATCTGTGAGACCAGACCAGGTCACCTAGGACTTCATCCAGTTTGGGCTTGAGAACCTTGAAGGATGGAGACTGCACCACCTCTGTGAGCAACCCGGTCAGATCAGGAACGTGTCTTCATCACTTCTCTTGCTTATTTAATAGACTTAGATTTTGATAAACTTACTTACGTCCACTTAACAGACTTAGAGCAACATTAACAGGTAACTTTCTGCTGCCTTCTCGTATACACATGCATACTAAACGCACCATTTGTCTAAGGCTGGTCCAAAATTTGACTTTCCTTCTAAATCTTGTGGTGTAGGACAGAGTGCATCTTCTCATGTTGGTTGGTTCTATTTATTGCTTTGAGATGGTTTGAATTGGCGTTGGTACTAACTGAACGTCTGCAAAACACATAAAGCTCTAAAACCATCACCTTTTCCACGTTCTTTCCTGTGCTTAGGGCCTCCATCTGGGCACAAATTTAGCCTTGCTTAAGGAGCCATAATTCCTATTGAAATCATCTTAATTAGGAAAAAAGTTCATTTGGCCCAAAAAGTAAATAAAAGGGATACTTTTTGCACTCACTAAAACTAATTTTTTTAACTTGCTATATAAAAATTAAAAGTTGTATTTTATTAAATGGTGTACTTAAGACATTTTGTTTAGATTTTAGGTAAATTTTCACTATAGTTTCTTTCAACTTAGCCAAATAGCCATTTAAGATATATTAAAAAAATGACAAAGCTTTTAGTTTTGGATGGCAAAAGTTGATAAGTTGTATAGCAATAGATAATATTTGTCTTTTAATATAAAAATATTCCAGTTGTAATCTTTTTTTCATTGTAAAAGTTATGCTACTTACGTTAGCCATACCCTGCTCAGAATGGTTTTACTCTTTGCGCCTCCACACCGCCCCCCAATTACATGCTTTGTATTTTATCCTAAACGTGGTTATGGATTTCCAGAAAAATCCAGATTTTCAGAATAATGGCTACAATCCTTAATAAGGGGAAAGAAACCAAATATTTAATAAAAAATGTTTGTCTCATTAGGATTTGGAATTAAATCCATGTGTACAAAACCAAAGAATTAAACACACTGAGTAAATATTCTTTCAGTTGCTCAGCTTTCAGCCCTTGTGATTTAATGACTTCATTAATGCTCAAATCACCATAGTAGTTTCCAATGTATAAGCCTGGAAAACACAAAAGCAAGGGGAAAAAAAAGTCTTTCGATAAAAGCTCTCTAAGGATGATAAATAAGGAAGAATTTACAGAGGAAAAAAGAAATTGAGCCCTTTTTCTGTGTATTCCAGAATTTTAGCTCTAATATTATGTTTACTCTTTTAAATTGAGTTATATTGCCATTCTAATTGACTGTCATTGATGCAGGGACCTACTGATGAGCACAGCCATCGTACAGATGGTAATTCATGCAGATGTAGGTGATTCATGTTCTGGTCAGGACATTGATGTGGAGAAAACGGTGTGTGGTTTCCTCTGTGTTGAAGCAGCACCAGAAAGTGTTACCCAGATCTTGAGTGAGGAAAACAAAGCCTAAGCATTTCAAAATATCTTTGTTCTGGATGTAAAATCTTGGATGACTTTAAACGCACCACAAAAAATACTGAAATACAGTAGTCAGTCTCGGGAAATATTAATGATATTGCTTGTTGCATGAAAAACACCAAACTTTGAAAATTATGGGGTGTTAGGAAGATCTACGTTTATTTTCAATTATTTGGTGTGGAGTTTGGATACTATCTTTGGGAGAAGTTTTCAGGATCTGCCTTTCTTTTGGTACCTATAAATTCAAAAGACATTTTTGCACCATGTTAATTCTGTCAGTGCAATAAATGTTAAATATTACAGTTCATTAAATGTTAAAATACATGATCGGGGGGTGGGGGGGGACACACTGCTAATCTATAAAGCATGTTTTGTTTGAAACAGTTGCTTAGCTAGGACACATTCTGATCACCCCCAAGCACCTGTTACCTCCCGAAGTCATTCCCCACTGCTGCCCTCCCATCAACCTTGGAAGTCCATCTCAGAGACTGACAACTCAGTCGACAGCAAGGGGGGGGAGTCCTGGGAGGGGATAGTTTCTTGAGGGAGAGTTGTGATACAGTGACTCACAAGATTTTACAGCCTCATTTATACTGCAGGACAACACAGGAAAACAAGATTTCCGACTCGGGCTAGAACTAGTATTGCAGATGTCAACAGGAACCAAAGGAGTCCGTGTACTGTAAGCAACAAAGAGTATCATAATGACTGTGAATTACGCTCCTGCTTAACCAGATACATCCTCCATGTTCTGTACGAAATCTACTGATTTAGTTCTTAGAACACTCCTGTGAACTTGACAAATCAATGACTCTTAAGGGCTTGCAAAGAGACTGTAGTTAAAATTCCTTACAAAACCCTTGTTCTTTGTTTCTCTGTCGCTTGTTCTAGCTGCAAATTTCCAAGAAATGCAAATTCCAGGTGCATGTGGGCTAGTCTGGGTGCATCCTTAATGCTGACACCCTTCTCTGCAATTCAAGACCAGGTGACCTGCAGCCTTCTTGACCACTGGGACCAGAGCATGGCCTTTGTACAGAGGACACCTACGCATTCCCAAGGAGGGTAATAAACTTCAGCTATCTATTTAAGAATGTGTCTTTAAAGACCCCGTTTTAGGAACAAAAGCTGGCTCAACACCCCAGGGGGACCGGAAATACCACCTGTGTGGCTCATCACCCAACAAACTATTATTGGGGGCGGGGACTACAAAATTACGCTTTCTCTTCCCTTTTATTTTTACTTAGGGGAGGAAACTTAGGCAACTGTTCACAAGGTTTGGTGCAGTCATAGCGTCTTTGCTCACTCTTTGAGTAGCAAAATAAAATAGGTAAACGATCTAACTGGTCATTCGCGAAACCGCTGAAGGTTTGTATCCAGTGTCCGAGCTCTGTAGATGTGGAAGTACCACAGAGGTTACAGCCAGAGACGGGCTGTACTTCAGTGAGCAGAAAGTCACCAAGAGATGATCACTCGATCCTTTCTTATGGTTGTGTACAAAGTGAAAAGAGATGTGAGGCTGAAGCTTATTAAGCCAGAGAATCTCAGACCGGGTGGAAAACAAGGCTGGTGCTCACGGCCTAGCCCTCCAGGAAGCTGCCTCTCTTCTCCGCATCCAGAAAGACATTTCCATTCCGGTGGCCGAGCTGACTTGGCATCTCCCGCCTCCTCCAGCAGGCCCCTGCCCAGCCCAGGGCGCCGGCACCCAGCCTAGGGCAGCCCTCGGGGGCGCTGCTCACCTCGGGGCCCGGCGCGGCCTCTCCTCTTCACAAACACGGGCAGGCCCAAGGGTACAGCGAGAAGGGTGCGCAGGAGGGAACGGTCCGTGGCGAGAAGGGCCCATGTCGACTGGGGTCCGTCCCGCCGCGGGGTGCGGGGACCCCTTACTCCGCCGCCGGCCCAGGCCACCGCCCGCCGCCGCCGCCGCTCCGCGCCCCGCCCTCAGCCCCGCTGCGCCCCGCCCTCAGCCCCGCCGCGCGGGGCGGGCCGGGCCAGGCCGGGCCGGGTTGCTAGAAGCGGTGCGCGCCGCACTCGGTGCTTCGCTGCTCTTTCCGTGCCGGGCCCGGGCCCCGCCGTCCTGGACCGTAGGTAGGAGGCCGGGATGGCACCGCTCCGCGCAGCCATCCGTGTGGCGCCTCGGCGGCCTTGGGCCCGACCCGTGCCTCATGGAGGGGGTGCTAGCGGAGGGGCGGCGGGTGGGCCCAGGGAGGGACCGTAGGGCCGGCGGCGGGGGATGGATCTGGGCCGACGCCCGGTGGGGCCGAGGGCGGTCGGCGTTGTTGGTAGGGGCCGGGCGCGGGCCGCGGCGATGCCAGGGCTGGGAGTCACCGAGAGCCGCGGCCATACCGGGGCCGGGATTCACGGGGAGCCGCTGGGCGCGGCGCGGCCCGGCCCTGCCGCGGGCGGCGGTGACGCCTTTGCGCCTTCGCAGCGGTGCTGGGGGCCGTGTGGCGGCGGGACCCGGACCCGGACCCGGAAGGCGGGCTTTATCCCCCGCAGCACGGAGCTCCTGGCGCTTGTCCCCCGCCCGCCCCTTCCGCGAGCTGAGCGGCGGGCCCCGCGCTCCCCGCAGGCCCCTGCGCTCCCCGGAGCGCGGCCGCTGGGCTTTCCCAAGCGGTGGCTGAGGGATGTGGCGCGGGGGAGCGGGCGGCGCAGAGCGAGCCTTCGGGGAGCGGGCGGCTGGGCTGGGACGAGACCGGCGTGTCGGTGCCGGTACCCGCCTGGGGAAGGAGTCCCCGGGAATTGTCATGCCGGGCCTGCAGCGAGGCCGCTCGGGTGCCCTTTCTGTGCCAACCTCTGGTAAACGGCGGAAAAGCCACGAGTTCATGTGTTAGCACCCGCACCATGTTCATAACCATTTATAGCTCTCTTCAGGTGCAGCTTGCCACCACGAGCAGGCCCCGTACCATTCTTCATACTCTTAGGCCAGTGCTAAACCTGAATGTGACCTTACTATTCAGTCTGATAGTACCAAAGTACACTAGTGCCCAGCTTTCTGTGGGTAACTTCATATTTCTCTGTAATGAATCTTGCTTAGTGAAGGGTAAACAGTGGCTCAGAGCTCTGTTTAAGTGTTGACTGTACCGTCCGTGGTACTCATTGACTGCATTTGTGCACTCTAGCGCACTTCACAGAGCATGAAGCTTGCTAAGCTGCTTTGGTTTGTTGGCAGGTGTGTTTTGCCAATTCTGTCTTGCATAAGATATTGGGGGAGTGTCTCTGAACAGTTGAGGTGCTCAGTGGTCTACATATATGTAGGAATACCATCTCAGGTCTTAATTTCTTTATATATAAGTTAGTTATATGCTGTTTTACACAGGGGCTTTAGCTGGCGCGAGTGTATATGTACCTATTATAAAGAAAATAGCAAATGATGTGCACAAGTAGGTGTTTTCTGTGAACATGTCTTTGCTTGTTAGCGTGCTGTGTAGAGCGGGGCAGTATGTCACTGTACATACATACATGCTTGCATAGCTGTACGTGGAAATGAACAGATGGCAGAAGCCTGCAGTTACATAGATCTTGGTGGGAGTGATGGAGACGGTCTGTGATGGGGTGAAGGACTTGCTGCTCGCTTGTACCAGTAGTTGGGCAACTTCTGACACAGCTCATCCTAAATACAGTAAGAATCTTTGGAGCATTTCCAAGAGGGGTGTAGAGAGGACTGCAGAACTGATGCTTTGGTTTGCCACGGGGAGTAGAAGTGTGCAGCACTGATTCTCCTTCCTACTTTTTCCCAGTCATCTCCCCTACTGAAAGCTTCTCCTCCCATCACCCTGCTGCCGTGGGTGTATTTTGAACCATATTCTGCTTTACATAGTGGTGTTCCTTTACTTTTTTACACACACACACCCACACACACCCTGCCCCTTGAGGAAGAATGCTTGTTCGAATAATGAAGACAGAGGAGGGTGGTTCTCACTGTGACTTTGAGACAAGGGAAGTGAGGCAATGGCTTGGTGTTATCACTGATACTAAGTTCTTGCGTAACAGCATCAACATTATAGCATGGCTTTTCTTATAATCTCTTCTTTGACCAGCCTTATGCTGCAGGCTTGACCACGAGGCATGCATAATCATATGCAAATGCAGTTTGTTCTGGTAAAGTCAGATGAACTGAGTATTCCAGGACAGGATGTTCTGTTTGCAGTAGTTGTTAAGTTTAATACAAATTTACTGTACCTACCTGTGCTGTTGGGCTTTTACTAATTCTTATTCCATATTTGCATTACACTTGCACCTGCATTTTCAGGTAGCATCTAAGTATGGGAAGGAGCATTTGAGAAGGAGGCAGAGAACAAAACTTTAAAGCCATTATATACGTAACTGTAGTAAGCTTGAGGAACTGACCTTTAGCATTTGTGGATGGTATAAGTGAATGAGACACCTTTCCAACAAACACTTAAATAGCTGCTGCAGATTGCATCAAGTTAAGACAAAAAACTAGTCATTTGAAGTGCTTCAGTTAAAAAGGAAAACCAAAAAACCTAAATTACATTGATTAAACATATTTTTCCTGATATCTTTGAGTAGGTCTTAGTTTTAACTTGTATCTTTCTTTGAATAGCTGTTCCTAGTCAAAGGCTGAATATAATATTGTTTACGTTGGTAGTTTGAAAATAATATCTGCAGAGCTGTATTTTCAGACGTGGCAATATCGGATACTACCAAACATGCATGTCTTGTCTGACACAAAAGCAATGGAGACCCTTATTCCCATTAGCGTTTTGGTTTTTAATGACAAAAATCAGTATTTAGTCAGTGAAATATGTAATACTTTAAAAACCCTGCTTTTTTTTCCCCACTTTATTTTTAAAAGGACAAATTAATTTTTGTTTACAAGTCAGGTTGTGGTATGGGGATTTTTTGTTGTTTTTTTCCAAGTGGTCCAGCCTGAAACTGGAAAGAAGAGAACTTTGAAAATGAAACTTAGATTTTGCTTGGTGAATGAAAATCAAAACCACAAAGAAATAAAATGCAATTGTAAAGAAAACATTCTTTTTAACTTACTAACTAACTATGGAATAAAAATGGTTTGGTTTACAACATGCATCAGCTTTTTTATGTCTAGCTGTTTCATCTTTTGATGGGTAATGTTGGTAAATAGCTATCTTTATGCTGGCCAGGAGCATCAGCTTACTGATGAAGCGAGGGGAAAATGTTCATCTGTGATTCCATCCATCAAGGAAGTAGCATTGTTTATTTAAAGGACTGTAAATATTTCAGAAAAGTTACCCTCTGTTAGACACTCGCATCTAACATTGTTGCCGAAGAGATGTTAGAAGTTAAATGGCCTTCTTTCCCACCATTTTCTTTAAGTTTCCTTGCTTGCTAAGTCTGCTTATACAAAATTCATTAGCCTGGACCGACTCTTGAAATTCCATCTGTGTCTTTTTCTGTGTAAATTGTATGCTCTGTCATGCTGATCTGGTCTGTGCTAGTCGCTGGAGTTGCCACTTGTAGTTCCTTAGTAATTCATTTGTGATCCTCTTCGTTTTTAAAAGGTGGTTTCCTGCATCATAATTGTCTGTTTAAAGCTGCGTTAATAACAAGAATTAACAAACTAGTTAAATAGTTCTTGCTCCTTGCAGTAGGGACATATTATTAGAAATTGATTTAATCTTCTTTTGCAAAACATTTAATAATTCTTTGTTCTGTATAAACCATGTGATATTTATTGTCCAGTATACTGGATTGCTGAAGAGTCACCCGTTGACATGAACTTCCTGCCCCCCCCCCCCCAACACTATTCTGTAGTTTTTGTTTTTACTGGTTGTTTTGTGGACTGTTGTTTTGCATCACATCCTGAAGTTATTGCACTGGTTTTATTAATTCAGCAATATCCGTTCATCTGTTTTCTTAAGGCTTAACATAGTCTTTATATACAATTTCATTTTCTTGCATGTAATTTTGATAGAAAGTCTGTGCTAAACTTTGTTCTTACTCCATCTGAATGTTGTCGAATGTGGTGCCACAATTAAACATTACCTCCATTCTCTTTTCCATTAGCTTAGAGTGGTTTGGAATTTCTCCTAAGGAACAGCAAGAGCTGGTGAAGAATGTGTGTAGTTTATTGGCACTGTTCTCATGTTCTCTGTGATTTTTAATTTATTTTTTTTAATCCCCCTTTCCTGTCTCTATAAATGTGGTGTCAGTCTGTAAAAAGTAACACAAATATAATAGGGGACCTTCAAGAGCATGATGATCAACATTAGTCTAAGTCTCTTCAGCTGAAGGTAAAGAGCATGGCTAAAAGCAACCATCTGGTTCTGGCAGTACTTGCAGCAGTATCACCAGCTTGCAGTGGAAGAACCTACAAGCTGCATACATCTCAAAGTATGCCCCAGCTCTATAAAAAGAAATGTGTCACCTTTGTGGATACTTCTACATAGCTGAATTTTATCTTGATTTTTCCCTTTCAGATAAGTATTTATCTCATTTTAGTTGCAGATTGGAAGTAATTATTTCTAGAAAACTTTGCTCTACAAGTACATCATTCCACCAGCATCTTTCAGTGGCAGAGAAACAAGATGGGGTTTCCAAGAACACATACTATATGTATGTGAATTTTTCTTTTCAGATTACAAGGGGAAAGATGTAGACCTTATTTTTTCCCTTCACCATCAGAGACGATTAAAATACTTAAAAATGTGTGCTGGCTTCGCACGTGCTTCACATGTGCTGGGTCACCATACTTCTGATGTTTGATTGACAAACATAATGTCTTTTAAGTGCATTGTATATATTAGTTAATGGCAGGACAGAGAAGGGGAAGTGTCAAAACTGGTGTGATATCTCCATCCAATGTGTTTGACTGTTTTGCAGAGTTGGTATCACTGAGTCTGTTGCCATCTTTCCATTCTGCTATTTGCGTATTGCAATTATGAGCATTTTACCAATGAGACAGATCTTTGTATTTCTTAACAAATAATACTACCTGCGGGGTTGGCATCTAGAAAAAAAATCACCTGTTCTTAAAAAAAAAAACCCACCAACAACAAAATCAGTAGTTGGATGGACAGACATTTAATGCTTCTCTTAGAGAAAGGGCAACTTTTCAAATAATTTCGTATTCTCGTATAGAAGATAAGTAATGGCAATACCAATTTACAGAGAACCAGTTCTTTTGCTGAGAGCAACTGACTGTGGTGACTTCAAAATAATGCAGACTTTCTACAAAGCATAGGAGTGTCAAGGGAAACCCCTCTTCATCTTTCTTTGTCTTCTTTAAGTATTGAGTAATTAAAGTTGATATTTTTTCAGTCACCTACATTTCTCTCCTTAGAAAGACAGTAAGTAATAACATTTAACAAAAAATAACAAATGATCGGGGTAAAAAAAAAAACAGCAAGTGAGAAGATGTCATTGGGTCTAGTAAGAGAGTATGGGAGAGGTCATTGCAACAACGAATGATTTACAGTGTATATATTGGCATGGTGTGATGTTAGACATCATTGTGTCATACATATCTGTTTTTTATTTGTCTCTTGTTAATCTTTGAGCAGTATCTAACACCTTCAAGAAAGACACAGTAATTTGCAAGCTTTTATATTTGCAAACTGGAGGTTTTGATGTTTTTACCCTTGAAGAACTATCCCAAGCATATTAATGTATTCTTTGAGGTAATACAACAATTTATAGTAGTTAACCTAGTATTTCTATTCATTATTCTTTTTCTCTGTGTTTTAGACAATTTTCTCAATATTTAACTGGATTGGGTCAAATTAATTTGTATGCAGAGCCTGCTTTATAACATAAAGAGGATCTATAAAATCTTGTAAAATCTTAATGGAGTGAATTGTATTCTGGAAGCACTTCTGACGTGTATTGGTCAAGTGAATCCTCTTGGTAACTGTTATTTTCAGTAATTTTCCATACTTTTTAAATCTGTGAAGCAGCAGCAAAAAAAAAAAAGGATATACCCTCTTAACAAGAATCACAACTTTTCCTTGTTTTGATTCTATAGTAAATCTTTAATTATAAATTGAATTGGCATCACTCTGGTGTCATTCTCTTTAAGAAGCAAGAAGACAACGCAGCTGTTTGTAGGTAATGATATCTACACTCACAGATACTGTGAGTTTCTCAAATTATTTTCTTTTATAGAAGTCATCTAAATTATGTTTCTCTATCTTTTTTTACCAGATAAGGAGACACAGCATGTTGAAGCCATATGGCAGCTTGACTAACTCACATTAAAAGTCTTGGGAAAGAACAGCTGAACACTGAAACATGCTGAGTTTTGGACCTCTGCCTGTGGAGCTGGCCAGTCATTCCTCTCACCAGCTAGCAGTGCTGTTCCCTTGAGCTTCTCATGTTTATGGCACCAGTTTCAGATGCTACTGTTGCTTTCGAGTGTCTGTCGGATTTCTTGGTTTTAGGGCTGTTCTTCACACTGCAGCACAGAAATGGAAGCTCTGCAGTTTCAGGCTGAAGTACTAGGCTGGAGTTGCTGACTTGAAGGCTTCTCTTCTCTGATTTTCCTTTGTACTGTTTTTCGCCATTGAGGGGTAATTGTTTGGCAGTGGACCCCTGCCTCCTTCTCTCCTGCTTGCAGTTGCTGTTCAAAATTCATTGCTTTTTGTTACCAGGGCAAATACCCATGCTTCAAACAGAAGTAAATTAATTTTGAAAGCTGTGTTCTGAGAAGAGCCTTTGTGTTGCTTTCAAGTTCTGAAGGCTTTTTAAACTCAAAAAGTGCATGAAGACATCTTTTCCTCCCTTCTTTTCCTGAGGGCACATATTGCTGTGGCAAGTGGTTGTTGGTTTTAGTGTGGGGTTTTTTGTTGTTGCTGTTTATATGTGACTAGATAATATGATTCATTTCTAACCTTGCTGCATGACTACTTTGTTTATACTTTTTCTAGCACATACTTGTACTTTTTCTAACATCATTTCAGCTTTTTAGCAGAATGGGTTGAGTCTTTCTAGAAGATTACTGGAAAGATTTCTGAACTGCAGGGTAAAAATTGGGAATTAAAAGAACAGGAACAGCTAAATATTTAGGTTTCTTGGCTAAAACCACAGGGTAGTTAAAAGTTGTAATGCAAAATTTTTCTGTGCTATGCCCCTAGTAACCATGGTTCTTGATGGTGCAGGGACTATTAATTTCTACTTAAGGAATTTGTCATGCATGTCTTTAACTCAGTGGCTGGAACCTCACCATGCTTATTGTCTCACTGCTAGATGTGGTGCTAAAGTAAAAAACAACTGCTTCTGCTCTTCTGAAAGTTTTAATTGACTGCATAAATATATTTCAGAGTCAATTAAATATAATGGGCAATGTTCTTGAGTTTTATGTGGAATTTTTTTCGGTGAAAAATTTCAGCGTTTCATTTCCTTCAGTATTTTAATTCTTTATTTAGCTTTTGCTATCTTACCTATATTGTTAAATTCAAAATGCTTAAAAGCTGACTGGATGAAGTGTATCTGTGTATCTGTAAAAGCGATGCTATGCAAAACTTAAAACTGGTAATGAAGAATCCTAAGTAGACTATGATTGTGAGAACAGAAAAAGGATGTTTAAGACTAAAGGAACATTAGTAATAGTCTCTCCGTAATAGGTGTCTATCAATGACAAATAAAATCCTCTTCATCAAAACAGTGGGGATTTTGTTTACTCCTGGTTTATTAGCACAGGGAGCAAGAGGCTGGTTTGAGACTAAGCAGGGAAGCAGAGATGGGAACATTACTTACCATCCTTCCCAGTCCATGAACACAAACAAGGTAGGCTTAAATTTTGCATGAGGCTAGATTATTTTCTTTTGCAAGTGAGATTTGCACACAGCTTTCCCTTGTATTTTAAGATGAATAGAGATTGATATTGATGGGATTTGGCGGAGTATCTAGTTGCAGAAGTTTGAATAAAGTATTTCCGTGTTTGTTGCATCTTTGCTACTCAGCCTGTGACCTCCTAAGCTTCAGAATGGCAGCAAGGAGCAGCTTTAGACATTTGCAAACAGATAATAGCATGTTTTAAGTCAGTCTCATCTGTGAAACATTACTGAATGTGGTTTACGGTCCCCTGTAATGAAGTTCAGAATTGTGTTCCTGCTCGATATTTGCATACTAACTTTCCTTTCTTCTTTAGAGTCTCATTGCTTTTAAACATTACAAAGCTATGCTGAATTTTTTGTGGACTGTGTTGGCTAGAGAGTCACTAGCTACTGTTTAGAGCAGAGGTGAGGCTGATGATGAAGACTGACATGAATTTGGAAACAAATGTGACCTTTTTGTTTTGTGAAGTAGTTGTGTCCCTGAAATGGTGTAGCTGGTGCTGAAAACAAAGAAGTGAAAATAATTAAGCCTTCTCTGTGTTCTAGCATCCACTGGTGTATACTTGCTGTGATATTGACCTTATCTTTCCATGTTAGAGGTGGTAATGGCTTGTGGAGGATAGTTGTATCTGTAAAGGCACCAAATGATGTATTTGGAACAGTTGTGAGGGAATAAAGATCAGGGCAAAATAGTCTATTTCCAGAAGAAATAGTAAAACAAATAAAAACCATAGGACTCAGAATATTGGTTATTCCTAAGATGCGTATAAGAATTTTATGCTATATTTATTAAATGCTAGTGTACCATTTCCTTTGTTAGAAATACATTAGGATAAAACAGCGTGAGTTTATTTGGTTGATGGTGAATAAGATAAATTTTTTTTGTGGGGTTGGGGGGCGGATTGCTGATGACCTATAAACAGGGCTGTTGAACAGCCAGGATGCCTTTTTTTGAAGCTAAAGCAAGCTGTCTTCACATCTGGAAGAGGGAGGCATTGCAGTACACTCAGTAGATCAGGTCTGGTCTGTGGTCATGCCCGACTAAGGTAGTAGCTGCTAGACACGTTTGTTTAAAAGCTGTGTTTACTGAGATTATTGTCCAATACACAGCTGAATATGGGAGAAGTTGCTGTGGATGTGCTAATGGATGTAGATGGCTTCAGAGGCAAGGGGCTATAAGGAATCAAATGGAGTCTAAAAGGATGAAAAAATGGACTGGAAAGATACTTCTTTTTTATGTACAATATTACTCAAGAATGTTTTTAACATTTAAGAATACCAGGAGTATATTTATGATATCTTTTAAAAAAACACCCAAGATAATTTTAAAAGGCAGGTGTTGGCGATCATTTTGCTATGCAACACCTTGTAGGGCATAAGACAAGGCTGAATAGAGAAGTACTGGTCATGACTTCTGGGTGATACAAAAGCTCATTTCTGCAATCGTCTCTCAGCTCCTCGTGTTGCATAAAGGCTCTATTTCTGATCAAGCTCTGTTTTATTTTTAGGAGGATAGCATTGTGTTTAAAATGGAAGTTGACATCAATGGAGAGTCCAGAACTACTCTATCCACCCTCCCTGTGCCTCTTGCGGAGGTGAGTCCTGCGGGCAGGATGGAAGCAGAGAAGCCCCGCTGTTCCAGTACCCCCTGCTCACCAATGCGACGGACTGTTACGGGCTATCAGATCCTTCACATGGATTCTAACTACCTGGTTGGCTTCACGACTGGAGAGGAGCTGCTAAAATTAGCCCAGAAGTGTACAGGAAGTGAAGAGAATAAAGGGGAATCTGGGCCAAACTTGCGCTCCAAGCAGCTTGATTCAGGACTTACACGTTCCTCCCGTTTGTACAAAACTAGAAGTAGGTACTATCAGCCATATGAGATCCCAGCAGTAAATGGAAGGAGGAGGAGACGGATGCCCAGCTCAGGGGATAAATGCACTAAGGCTTTACCGTATGAACCTTACAAGGCACTTCATGGTCCCCTGCCTCTTTGCCTTTTAAAAGGTAAAAGGGCTCATTCAAAATCCCTGGACTACCTCAATTTAGACAAAATGAGCATTAAGGAACCTGCTGACACAGAAGTGCTACAATACCAGCTCCAACACCTTACCCTCAGAGGGGACCGTATGTTTGCAAGAAATAATACATGAATTATCATCTCAAATTTAGAACCAATTTCTGATTATTTCTCTGCTGCTGCAAAAATCCACTGTTGTACTGTGTACATGGCTGTCCACATTGTAGGTGGTTGTATCAGCTAAATGTTATCAGAAAGTAATTTATTTGAATAGAATCTTGGCAATGCAACGTGTTACAAATACTTGGAGGGAGAAAGCTTTCCTGAGCAAGCAGCTTCTGATGCAAATTTGGCTGCAACTGGTGGATATTTCTTTGGACACCTTTTAACAAAAAAAAAAAAAGCGTTTGATTTTGGGGTTTGGGATTATTTTTTTTGTACAGTTAGATCTAGATTTACAGCATTTTCACATTGAAAAATTGGTGATGTCTGCTTGATTGTTGCTAATTTTGGCTTGATGTTAGAAACTGCTCTTGGATAAGTATTCAAGTTTAGGAGGTTTTTTGGGTTTGCTTTTTGTTTTGGTACTCTACAGTAAAATGTATGTATTATTTTTTTACATCATGGAGAGGGAAGTGAGCTTGGCTAAATTGGATCACTTGCTATTTAAACAATCCAGTTCAAAGATTTTCAAACTGTGCTTGCACTGGTGATGAGGGTGAGATTCACTCATAAAACAAACCTTTACTACTTGAATCCTATTAAATTATTTTTTTAGTTTCTGCATGGAAGTAATTGCTTTGCCTCCTCTGTTCTATAAAACTTGGTCAGGATAAGTATTTGGGTTATTAAAACCAAAACTTTTGGGGAGTGAAGATTTTATTTTTTTTTAGTGGGATTTATTTTTAACGTTGTCTTGACACGCAAAGAAGGATTCACTGCAGATGCCAGTAAGTAGACTAGAATGTCTGCATTGGTATGTCAATGTTTTTGATTTTATTTCATGAATTATGTATGATGTATAGCATAGGAAGGTGTCAAACGACTCCAGTATTGTTTTGGAAATTCACTTGGTTTGAAGCACTGGACACTTGAGATCTGGAAGGCTGATTTATTTTTTTTTTAAGTATTTCTGTGTCGGCGTTGAAGAGATGATCCTGGATTATTCAACAGAGTAGATTGAATACACTGGCTTACTTTTGTTACTTAAGAATTTTTTATCCAAATGTGACATCAAATGCAGTTTTGACAGCTGTGTTCCTGGATGTATTGAAAACATTTTAGTAACTTATGTTTAAAAATGAAAAGTAGTTTTCAGTGCATTCTTCTGCTGAGTCAAGAGTGCAGCTTGGGTTTGGCTGATGGCCTCTGCAGGAGAAGTTAAAAATCAGATCACGTTGTTTTGAAACATAAATTATTTGATCAGTTGTTTCTGGTAGAATTAAGATTTTGATTGTTTGTTTATCATGCAGAATGAATAGGAAGCACTAGTTAGCGCATGCACTGTGGAACATGAAGAGGAGTTCTCATTCTGTCAACTTCCACAGTTTTAAATGAAGTCGGCCCAGTAGTCTGCATTTTGCTAGTTTGGTTATCTCTTTTAGGTTTATTAGAATCTTTGGAACAAACCAATGTGTATTTTCAAAAGTTAACTACACCTGTGTAAATTTAATGTATTGAACAATGATCTTGAAAGTAAAATCTTCCTATATAGTCTTTAGTTTGAAAAACAGGAAATGGTCAGATGCCAAAGAGATGGGGGTTTTGTTTAAGGAATAAACACCACTGTTTATTGACGTACCCTATGAAACTGTATTTCTGGCTGAAAAATAAAAAGGGTGGTGTCAGCACTTCTTGTTGTGGAGTCTTTTGCTGTGTAGGAAAGAGGACATTTAAAAAATACAACTTCAGACCAGGGATCACTTTAAAAACAACTTTAAAGCAGGGTCTTGGACTTCTGTGAAATAGGTGCTTAGGTTTGTTACTTTGTTTCAGGAAATGGGCCATGCAATTATTAATATTTTGTGCATGTTTCTAGTGTCATCTTGTGATATAATTGCATAGCTACACTAGTAGAGAGGTTGTTGGCTATCTAGCCAAGTTCAAACATAAAAAGTATGTTAGTGCTTTATCTCTTTGGTGATTTGCTTGTGAAAGTGCTTACATGTGGTTATGCTGTTTGCTTAACTCATATAGACTTGGAGCTCTCATGCTGTATCCTCATTCGAGGGACCAGTGTTTTGCAAGTTTGGTTTGTAACATTCTTTCTGCGAACTCATATCCGTGAGGAGTTCCTGATTGTACCTCTAAATTAAGCAGAATCTCAGCCAAATGAAGTCTTTTGATCTTGTCTTATTTTTGCTGCTTATCGTGTCTTCTACTAAACTAGTCTATTAAAATCAAAGTTGAGAAGGTTCTTCAGACTACTAATATGAAATTGAATGTGAACAGTACTGACCTTTCAAAGTGAGTTCTTGCTGTTCTTGTAATAAATTAAAAGAAAAAAAAATCAAAAAATAATGTTTCCTTGTCAACTTTAGGTGTCTTCCAGAAGATTAAAAGAGCAAAGGTAGAAATGATACAGCGTAGTAACATTAACAAATGGTCTGAAATCAACATTAACAGCAGATCTGGAATCAAGTACAAATGTCTAAGCTGGGTTATTGAGGCAGATCCTAAATTCAGGCACACCACTGGCATTTTTTAAAAAATATACCAAAAAAGGATTGGTATGAAATCCATTCTTTATTTCACTGTTCTTTTCTTCATTTCAGGTATGAACTCATAACTAGTCCTGTCCTGCTGTGTTACAGTTTTTATTTACATCTGTAGAGGGTGCCTAACTGACCTTATGGTTTCCTTTACCTTCTCTGACTTGTACTCGGTTCCCTTGGGGGATGCTCTCTCTCTTGCTGAGCATGTTTACTGGAGTGGGGGTTGTTAATTGCAGACTAGGGCTACTAGGCAGTATTGCAAAATAAGTAACAGACAAACCTAGCATTTTCTAAAACTGCTCTCCTGGATGTGGTGGTTTTTTTTCCTGCTGGGAAGAAGGAGAAGGGTTGTTTTTAAACTGCTGAAAATGCAGATGTTGCTGTCTGGACATTGAGAAAGGTTCTCAGTAGTTCAGGACTTGGAGCAGAAGTAATTTAATTATTTTGTGTGCAAATAAGAGGACAAGCATAATTTTTAAGAATTACAGGAGAACAGCAGAAAGCCTATAAGCTGCGTAAAAAAGCCTGCCAAAATCTACAATATCTGCAGAAATACCACCCAATTAGTAAAGGTAGGTGATGTCAGGCTGTATAATTTACTTTTGAAGAAATGAAAAAGCTATCTAGAACACAAAACTGGTCTGAAAGAATCTAAGTGAGTTCAAAGTATGTTTTCATTTGGTAAAACACAGATTTCAGTTAAAAAAGTGAATACTAAGATAATGTCAAGTTTTATGGTTCACATGAATATTTGTAGTAGTAGTAAGGGAAATACTACCTGTAATATAGACTAAGCAAAGAATTGTTAATGGATCACATAACTGTTGTTTCTAACTTTTCCAATGGTACCAAAGAATCTGAAACAAATTATCCAAGATAATAAAATTTTGATGTTCTGGATGCTTGGGAGGGTGGTTATTAACATTAAACTTCATCTTAAAGAGGGATGTGTGCTAAAAAGAAACAATAGAAAAAATTATCTTCAGTGAGAATATAGCCATAAAACTAGAATAAATTGAGGAAGACTAATTACAGAAGTGTGACTAAGTTGTTAGGCTGTTGTAGGGAAAATGCAGACCTAAAACTGAAAAATGTAGATTTATTACAAGCCTAACAACTTTAAACACAATGTAAAGCTTGGCAGACAACAGTAAAAGTGCCCATTTTTTTGCATGTAGTCTGAGCATTTGGCAAATACAGTTTCTTTTCTGTTTGCATGAGTGGTTTTCAGTGATTTGATCTATTAATTGAGACATCAGTTTCTATGATGGCTGATTACACTGAACACTGTAAGAGTGGCAAAACTGTGTGTCTGATAGATCCTCAGAAGAGCACTTAAAAATGTTTGGATTATTGATTTTTTTTTATTTTGTTTTTGCCTATATCACACCATATTTTTTAGCCAGAGGTTAATTCCAACTTTCCAAGTCCTCGAGAACCTTCAGGATTATGGTTTTTTTGCTCCAGTGACTTTGCTAGTGAAATACTTTTTTTTTCCTCTTTATTCCTTCATAAAAGCACTCAGGGAAGATCAAGCTGTATCTTTAGGTCTATAGAATATGGAAAATTTCCTTTTTTGAAAGGAGCAAGAGGGATCCCTAGTTGTCTGCAGTACTTGCTTCTGATGTTGTAAAAACTAGGTATCATTGTTAAATATATGGTACTTAAGCATATAAATCCTTCTGTGAGCTGCTTTTGTAGGTGTTTTTTTCTGACTCTTAACCACGGATGCAGCCTGGGAGAGTGTAGGGTATTACGAGATGCTGGTAGCTGACCTACAAAGCATCACAGAGTCATTAAAAAAAAATACAAGTCTCTTCTGTCTCAGCAATCATTATCAAGCAATTCTTCAGCCTTTTTTCCTTGTATCAGAGTGATGACTTCCATTAGTCAACAACCACTTTACTTTCCTCCTCTACATAACACAAGGGTCGTTCTTAATGACGCTACTCCCTCAGAAGTTGCCTTTGGTTGTCGCGTTTGGCTGCTTCTGGATGGCAGTAGTTGAGAGTTGGTGCTGCTGCTCCAGTGGTGTAAGCGCTAAACCTAATCTTTCGCATTTTTGTGAGATGGCTCAAGGGAGGGAATGTTACCCTAATGTTACAACACCTAGTCTGTCTTGCATCCCCCTTAACTTACTCTTAGCGTTAGTAGTTTGGTGGTAGAGAATTACATCAAGGCAAAGCTACAGAGGGATCTGTCGAAGCCCCATTAGGAGAGTTGAGGAAAGATGACTGTCAGGCTGTGGGGAAAAATCCAGAATCAGCTGATTTGCAATGAAAACAAAAGGGAAGGGAAGGATAGTAACTGTCCACGTTCCATACATTTTTAGGAGACAGTTGTCTAAACTTGCATATGCTTGACCTGACCTATCAAAGAATTGGTTTGGAATGAAAAGAGGGGGAAGACAAAGGACGAGAGCTTTGCACAGTGTTTTTATGTCTGTGAAGAGTGGTAGGGCAGAAAGAACTCGCCAGAAGATACCGGGGGGAAAGGCTGGAGAAATAAATGGAAAACCTCAGAAAGGCAGCGCTGCAAGTGTAGGAACAGTGAAATGGTGTATGGTTTCAGTGTCAAAACAAGCAAAGACATGGAAGGAGATGGTGTGCTGGTCTCAAATCTCTACAGAAGTGTTTCTTGATATTCTGCAGCCCTACACAGTGACAATAAGTAGATGGTGCAATTTCATAGTTCTTTGACAAAACAATGTGTAAGAAGCTGCCTGAGCAAGAAGAAAACTTTCATCTGTTGTGTTTATTATTATTTTCAGTTAAAAAAAAAAAAAGAAAATTTTCAAGCTTCTTTATGTATTCTGGTATAAATACCAACTATGATGTCTGGTAAGATTATTGCCCCATTTAATTTTGCCATTTTGCTAGGCGCTTGCCTGATGAATCTCCTGATGACCTGTTCTTTCTGTGAAGGTGAAGGAGACAGGAGTGCTAAAATACGCAAGAACTTTAAGAACAGCATTAACAGCTTGAATCCTATGGAAAATGGAGCAAACCATGATTCGCTCTAGTGCTTTACATTAACCTATTTTTCAGAAACTCAAAAAACGTTGAAGAAAAGTGTTAGATACTGAGATGCTTTTAGAAATCTATTTCAGGCCAGAAATATTGCAGCATAGAGCTTCACGGTGTGAACTATAGTCTACAAATGGATAAAACTACAGAGGGAGAGATAATATTATAGTGCACTGGAACATTGGGTGGCAGAGCACCAACATTTTAAGCTAGATGAATGAGGTGGAGTGGGGAGAAGAATGCATTAAATTTAAGATTCATTTTTTTCTGCCTTAGCTCAGCGATTTAATGGGTTTTTGTTTGTTTGTTTTTTTTATTTTAATTGGGGCAAACATCTTCCAATTTTTATGAAGGAAAATTGAAAGATATCCAGAAATGCCCCATCCCTGGAAGTGTTCAAGGCCAGGTTGGATGAGGCTTTGAGTAACCTGGCCTAGTGGGAGATGTCCCTGCCCCGGGCAGGGGCTTGAAACTAGGTGGTCTTTAAGGTCCCTTCTAACCATTCTATGAATGGCTACAGCTCCAAGCAACTGACTGTGTGCAAGATTTATACCTATCCGTCTATGTTAGTGTTTTCTATAGAATTTAGTTCTCTCTAATTTTTATCAGCATTTCAATGTTCAGCTGATATTCGTTCAGAATTTGTTTTGGTAAAGAGATTGTTGGAAAAAATCAGAGGAAGAAATGCTGATGGGGGTATCAGTTAAAATGGTAGATAAACTGTCATGTAAATGCTGGCAGTCCTATTGATTTAATAACTTTGAAGTAGAACTGCAAACACAGCAAAAAAAAAAAATCATTAATCACTCCAAGGAACAGAAGTGGGACAAGATGTAAAGACTGTTCCAATTGGTAAATTCTGTGAGAGACAGACAGGTTTTGGAGGTGATCAAGTGTTTCATGAAAAATAACATTTGAGAGGGGTTTTTAGAAGGCTGGGTTACTCAGTTCTCACAGAATCATAGAATCATTTGGTTGGAAAAGACCTCTGAGATCATCGAGTCCAACCGTTAACCGAGCACTGCCAAGCCCACCACTAAACCATGTCCCTAAGCGCCACATCTACACATCTTTTAAATACCTCCAGGGATGGCGACTCAACCACTTCCCTGAGCAGTCTGTTCCAGGGCTTGACAACACTTTCAGGGAAAATTTTTTTCCTAATATCCAATCTAAATCTCCCCTGGCACAATTAGAGGATGTTTCCTCTCATCCTATCGCTTGTTACATGGGAGAAGAGACTGACCCCCACCTTGCTACAGCCTCCTTTGAGGTAGCAGTAGAGAGTGATAAAGTCTCCCCGCAGCCTCCTTTTCTCCAGGCTCAACAACCCCAGATCCTTCAGCCTCTCCTCATAAGACTTGTGCTCTACACCCGTAGGGAAGGCCTGCTCCTGCACCTTCAAGATTTCCTTCTTAAGGAATGAAATCATCAACTAGATCAGTTTCCACATGCTTTCATCTCAAGGTAGTCTGGTGGTACCTGGGGTGTTTCAGCAGCCATAAGCATGAACTAGAAATAGCCCTCTTAAAAACATCTTCAAAGACTAAGTGTCTGACTATGAAAGGAAAGGAGCATAAAAAGTGAGGAATTTTCACAGTGAATCATGGCATTTGTAACAACTACTCAGAGGTATGAATTTTAGGATGCTATATCTTGGAAGGTAACTTTGCAGAATGAACGTTCAGAACTGTAATGGGATGAAAAAAAATGAAGCTAAAGGCCTGAATTTATTCTTTATTAAATTTAACCAAATCCTCCTTTCTCAGTCTGGGCTTCCAGAGAAGGCCCAAGTCTTGCAGGGAGTGGTGTCGATGGTGAAGCAAAGAGCTGTTCCCACTGAGATTAGTTACACCCTTGAATGGTGATATTGACACCTGAACTGCCACTAAAATATCAAAGGAAAAGTTCATTGACGTCCACTGAGGTCCCTGTGCTATATTTTTCAAGGTGCCGCATGTTGTACTTGATTACGTGGCTAAGTTAGAAACTGTCTGAGAAAATCTGAATATTCAATTTAAACCATTATTAAAATGTTAGTCTTGTTTTTACAATATTTGAATATTTTTATCTACCTTCCAGTTTTGGAAGATCAGTGATGCACTTGATATGACTCTCTGTCTCCTTAGATCTAGGTTCTAAAAAAAACTTAGAGAAAAATATCTTCCTTATTCTTACATATTCTTGAAATGTAATATGTGCTTTATATCACCAACTGCAGAGTAATCCAAGTATTGAGTTAATCAGTACTGAAATCGCTATTGCAGTCATTGGTAGCTTTTCTATATGCTATCAAAAAAGAAATTTTTTTAAATGCATGTAAATGATGGCATGTTCTCTACTTGTATAATTTAGCCTTCAAGTCAACGGGCCATTGGTTTTGATGGTAGAAGACCTGGATTTCAGAAGAACAAAGCTGTAACGCTCTATTTTGATGTCAAACTTCAATCATCTGCCTGCTTCCCCATCTCCTATTTTGTGGAGTTTTCATTGATTAATTTAGGAGAACTTCAGCCAGAAGGGAAGGCATTTTTGGAATGAAGAGATTGTCTCAAGTGGGCAATTTTCAAGGGGAAAAAATCTTACTTGCCTTATGTGTTTGAAAAATATTCTCAGATGAGACTTGCCTGTCGCAGGGGAAATAATTTGGGGGGGGCTGGTTGCATTTTGCTTTTATTTGGCAATGAAGCAGGCAGAAACCTTAGTCTGACAGCAGTTAATGCTTAATACTAAATTATAAAAATCCTGCCAGAAAAAACCCAAGTAACTGTATATGTGATTAGCCAGAGAGGGGATGGCAATGACTTCTGATAGTAATAGGTTATACACAAGGTATCTTTTAAAGACGACTTAGGAAAACAACCCCAAAAGAATCGGTATCTGCAGTATTCTGCTGGCACAAATGAGAAGTTTTCTTGTGTCTTTGATCTGGGAAGTCCATATTTAATCCTGATCTGGGGTGAAACACTAGTAATCCTGACTGACCAATTGGCAGAAGCTTGAATTTCCTGCAGAGGAAGGTCAGCAATGCTGTTCACTGGGGGAAATTCAATGCAGCAAGTAATCGTTCCAATTAAAGCTCCTGTTGAAACTGAGTGTTTTCTCTGATTGGAAGACTAAATCTGTCCTTAATCATCCAGATAAGATGACATCACCAGGATGCTATAAACTGTCTGAAAGATTAAATGCCCACTATCCAAAGCAAACTTAATCCTGAAGCTGGAAAACCAAAAGGCTGCCTTTTTTAGTTCCGTGATCACCATTACTTAACATGAACCATAACTAAATATTGCAGCTGAAGAAAAAAGTCCGTATTGGAATGTGTGCTAAATATAGTCAGATTTTTTTTGGACTTAGTAGTTAACTGCTTTCTCAAAGAACTATTCTTGGATGATTTACGGGAAGATGGTCTTCTGCACTTGGTCACAGGCAACACTGAAGGCTTACTTCAAGACTTATTACTGGGATACCTCTGTAGTAACAATCACAGTATAATTAATTTATAATTGTAATAGGAGAGACGGGGACAGATAAATCACATGTGCAGAATTTATCCGTAGAAAGCCAGCATGTATTTCAATTATGTAAAAATGAAGCAGTCCAAAAAGCAAGAAACCTACAAACAAAGCGATCCAATAAAACTGTGTCTGACTCGTTAGAAGACTTCGGGTAGCTATCGTAGGGGAATGGTTGATGTTAAGAAATGAAGAGCCTGCTCACGTGCAAACAAAAAGGCAGCCACTACGTGAAGAACTGGTCAACTGGAAACAGGAGTGTAAGATGGTTTGAAAAATTGCTTTGCTGAGGAAACTAAAGGTGGTAGCGAAAAGTCTTCTAGATGCATTGACAGCAGAAAGTCATCTCAGGAACCAGTGAGATCACATGAGGGAAAGGCGTTGAAGGGGTGCTCGGGTGATGAGACCGTGACAGAGAAACTCAGTGAATTCCTTGTATCAGTTTTTACTGCTGAAGATGTTGGGGAAAGTCTCGTGCACACAAGAAATTCTTTGTACCAGAGGGGTCAAAAAGCAGGTTATTGAAACAATGAAGAATGATTGGCTTATAAATAATTGAAAATAGAGCATATTTAAAAGGCTCTTCAATTTGGAAATGGGAGAAAATTGTGTGAAAGCTCAGACCAAAGAAATTTGATTGAATTTCTTTCCTTAACTTGCAGAATCAACCAATTGGTTGCAAAACCAGATTACTAAGGGAACTGTTGTCCCATTTTCAGATTTCCCAAAAAAGCATGTTCCCCTGTTCCAGCCGCGCACAAGTTACTGTGCTCAGAGCAGAAGTATGTGGGTGGCTGCCCATCAAAGCTGAGGTGGTGCCAGGTTTATGTTGTCTTGCAGTGGCCCTTTGACCTCTTGATTGGGAATGTATTTAAGAAGTGCGCAGATCAGGCAGCAGCTGTTAAAGTAGAACTAAGCGGTGCAGAAATATCTGTCTGCAGCCAGCAAGCTTGTAGTGTTAGTCTATATAACTGTTGCTTGACCAAGTCATCTCCAGCATCTTCTTGGTAACAGATAGGACAGAGGAGTCAGCTTGATTTAAAGGAAACCTGTGCAAGTGTTGAACCACGTGAGGGACTTGAGCATGCACGAAAGCATGGTCTGTTGGGACAGCATGGCTTCTCTAAAGGGAAACCCTGTCTGACTAAACTGTGGGTGGTCAGAAAGGATACAGATACAACTGTCCAGTGGCTTTTCAGAAAGGCTTTGATGAGGCTGTGCACCTGAGGTTATTAAAGCACGTGAGATGCCACAGGGTTGGAGGAGAGATAATCAATGCATGGGAGGCAGAAGTGGACCTTGGAAAGTGAGGAAGGTTTTGGAAGCTGGTTGGGTCTTGGTGGCTGCTCTTGGGCCAAAATGCAGAATATAGATCTTCTTTGTGGTGGAAGATGAGAGGAAGCCCCATTTGTTCCCAGGCGGTTTTTGAAACCAAAGTAAACTTGCGTAGAAAATACCTTTCAGTAATTAGTTGCCCAGAGGAGCTATATTTTGGCCGTTCTCACATACTGAGAAATCTGGTTGTCACCGTTATGGATGCTTGTAATAATGCAATAACAATTTATAAGAAAGAGGTAATTATTAATGTCAGGTGCTATCTCCTTTGGAGGTTATGATGGAAAATGACAAATAAAACTCCTTGTACCTTTTGTCTCATGTCAGACTTAAGAGACCTAACAACAACAAAACTCAAATTATTTTCAACATCCTGAGGTTTTATTTGCACTTACTGCCTCAAACCATGGTAATGGATGAAGATGCAGGAAATATTCTTGAGAGCGCCATTAATAATTACTATTACACACACTGGATGAAACATCTTAATTCAAGCAGTCCTGTTGAGAGCAGATCCGTGATGTATAATAGTTTATAATGTTCTTGATTGTCTTTCAAGATATGCCTGCAGATTGAAATGTGTTTTATTTTTGGCTTGAACCTTCGATTGGTGAAACCTTTTTTAGTGAAGATTGAATTTCTATATTCTTCTCTTTCTTCCTTTCCCAATTAGATTGTTTCTCTCTTGTACTGAAATTCATCTTGTTCTGTTACCAGTCCAAAAGTAATTATTATTGGAAACTTTGAGTTAAATTTGGGCACTCTCAGCTGTACTTCTTAGAAACAAATAACTTTTCCGGTAGCTATCCATTAAGGGTGTATGTGACTTGGATGCTAAGTGTAAACATAGGCTTTTTTACATATCTGATTGAAAGCAAAGTCTGTGGGTGGGTTTTGGAAAGTTAATATTGTGTGGTTTTTTGGATTGTCACCAGTATCTAAAGAACACGCAAAACCTAGAAATCAGTTGGATGATCCTAAAAAGGAGAAGGCTTTTATAAAGATGTGAGAAATGACAGTCGTTGCTCTGGGAAAGTCTAGAAAATGCACTTTAAAGAACATATGTGTCGTTTCCCAATTCTCAGGCTGAAAGATTTTAGACTGTGAGAGACTACAATAATGTCCAGTCTGATCTTAATATATCATCCAGAAATATCTGTATCAGATCCGTAACTTCTCATTAAACTGCATATCCAGCTGAACTACATCTTTAGCCATTGTGCCCTTGGACTTCTTATTTCACTTCACTGTCACTAGGCATATTAATGCACAGATTTTGAAGTATTTGGTTTTTTGGGTTTTTTTTGTTTTGTTTTTTAATCGAAACCTCTGTTTTTATTGCCTAAAACAGGAATTTTCTTTCAATAATAAAAATTGTAAAACTTGCAGTTGCTAGGGCTTGCTTAGACAGCAGTGCAGAGAGTTAGGGTTTAGATTTTCCTGAGCAAGACATTGGAATTCATTAAAAGTTTCCTATCTTTTTCAAGCCCCAAGCTGCAGCCACAGACTGAAGAAGGGACTGCACATGGTCTGGTTTACTTAAATAGTTTTCTTTGAATCATCATGCTGATTGATGTTTATGTAAAGCAGGGTGTAGCCAAGAGTTTGGTACGTGGTAGTGCAGTTTGCATACTAAACGGCTAGAAGCACGCTTCCACATCACACATGGTCTAAAACTTCCTGTTCCTAGTATATGAAAACTACTATTACAGCACAGAGTTAAGGATTAAGTTTGAGATATAAGATAGTCTCTTCTGGCTAATTCTCATGCAGTAATTACTTCCAGGTTCACATTCTGCTTACTGTGGGGAGGCAGCTACATTTTAAAGATTATTTCTTGTGTTAAATATTGCTTCATAGTGTATTCTGTGCTAATTTAAATTTGGACTGAATACCTATAAATGAAAGTCAGCACCAGATTTGCTGACTCTAATAATTCAAAAAGGTTTTTTTTCTAAAACACATCTGCTTAGAAAGAAATCTGTCAAAACACAAAAGTTGTGGTGTTCTATGCTACCAGAGCTATGAAAATTGAGTTGTGGTGTTTATTTTGGGTTAGTATGTCTCATGAATTAAAATTGTAACTCTCTGCCCCTTCTGATGTGTTTCCACTAGTCATTTTGTGCAAGCTGTCATGCTGCTTAATCACCAATGAGCTGCTTTATCTTGCTATAATGACACAAAATAGATCCAGGGATAAAAATAGCACGTTTTCTGCGATTTTGTTGGCTTAAATCAGCTAAGAAGAGAGCCAGAACTAATGCAGAATGATGAAGGCTACCAGGAGCTGGGAAGGGGAGGCGGGAGTTTTTGGCAGCAGCAAGCTGTCAGGTCAACCCAGCTGTCCACGTCCTTGCAACAGTAGTTATTGTCAGGAACCCCAAATTCTGAGAAACATGGTCAGCTGCTACACCCGGCTGCTGCGTTGCCAAGCTGCAGTGCCTGACGCTTCATTCATCATTTGACTTTTAGCTTTGATGTCCTTAAAGAACTTTGCCTTTGACACATCGTGGTTTTATTCCTTCATCCTCACGCATGGGACTGTCAGGGAGAGAGAGGAATGAAATCCAGCTGGCCAGGTGACAAAAATTGTTTTATTTTGCCACGTACTCCATGAGTGTCTCGTTATTTTGGCATCCAAACGCATCCTGGAGCATCAGCCAGGACGCTGCAGGCTCCCATGGCATCTCACAGCACTGTGGGAGCAAAGGTCTCCTCTTCTGGCTCATCCCCCACAGGCACTGTGGTGGCTCCGCTGCTTCGGTCATACACTGGGATGTTTTGCTCCAGCATCAAAAGGCTGGAACTATCTGTTTATTTATTATGTGAAATAGGAAACGATTTTGTTAAGAGAGGGCTTTCTTTGGAAGCATGTGTGTGCGCACAGGCATGTATTTTTAGAGTGAGAGATCTTCACAGAACACAGTAACTTATTTTGCCAAGTGGTCTTTCTTCTGGTTTAGTGCTGGTTTCGCTTTGATATTTAATCACTGAAGAAATAATTTGGAAACAGTTTATAGGACAGGTCAGAAAAGCTTGTTATAGTCATAACAAGGATGCTAGTGGATTTTGGTTAGTGTTGGACTGCAAGTAAATGCAGCCTACTCTAGATTTTTCTGCAGTATCATGAAATAAATTAATTTTGTTATCCTTAATACACAGAGGAAAAAAATGCATTAATACTGAAGCGTCGGATTGCACTGAATAAAAAGCCAAATGAAGTTGAGGTATATTTTGTATTTATTCAAATCAATACTTAAATTAAGTATTCAATGTTTTGTGAGTTTATTATAGGGGGTTTCACCATTGTCACCATTTCCTTTAATTTCAGTGTTGAACCTGGACATGTCATGTACTGCATTAAACAGTTGGCAGATTTTACAAATGTTTCAAGTTGAGTGCCACTGTAAATTAATTTTACAAAAGTTCTTCAGTTGCTCTGCTTTCCGTTTCATTAGATTTTGCAATTAGGTTATATCTAGACAAAGGGAGAGACTGATACTTCATACTCTCTTATCAGCAATATATATGCTATAAAATGTTGAATGGATCTGTGGAACACAAGCTAATGTAAGTTAATGATTTCAAAGTACTTTCAATACATCTGTATCAAATGAAAACTAAGACAAATGTGGAAATGGATGGAAGGAGATCAGTAAAAGCAGGTTTTTCAACGTTGTTTTGCTTAATGTGGTTAAGTATCTTAAAAATTTTGCTTTACAGGGCAGGAGTAGAGGAGATAGATGTAAAATTATGTCTGCGTAGTCTTAGTTGTTGCCGTATAAATGAAGAATCCTGTACAGTATGTGTAATTACAGCAAAATTGTAAATAAAAGGGAGTGGTTTTTAAAAGTTATGGAAAAACTGCTGTTGATTTTATCCCATAAAATCTTTATTACTCACAGGAATTAAATGGAACTATCTGGGGAAAAAATGGGTTTATGGATAAATTCTTTTGGACCAAGTGGCACACTCATATACTTGCGCTCTGGAAGAGCCCTGCATGTATTATTCCCATAGTTTATTTGGAATTCTTGATTTTCCTTAATGATCTCAATTAGTGCTATATTTCTCTGCATTGACACGGTGCTAACTTCATCTCAAATTCAGAGTTAACAAATTGTGCAATCAACTCTCAGATAGGCTTTCAGAACTAAGTAGTAAAATTAGAAAGTACGTGAAGCATTACTCAGAAATATAAATGCACTCCTTGCACGGGTGCTCATCTGCTGCTGCGTGCGTGTGTCTGCGTTGTGTGAATGTAAACTGATTCTCAAGATCAAAAGCCAGTAAGTTTCTGTAATATGCTGTGGAGCCCGGAGGCGAACCGAGTCCCATGTGATGTGGCAGTTGCTAGGGTAACTAGCATTATTTGTGAATGCTGAGTATAAGCATTTCTCTTTATCAAGTCAGAGGGTTTCTTCTTTCTTTCTTTCCTCCTTTCTTCTCTTTTTTTTCTTGCTGAACAAAGGGGTGACAAGGGGCACTCCATTTCCACCCCATTTTTTGTGGTGATGCATAACGGGTGTTTGACCCCTACTTTAACAAATAAAAAGAGAGAGCCTTCACAGGTGTGGCCTCATTTATATGCAAGTTATGTTCAATTTTAGAAAAGCACATTTGACTTTTCCGTGGCAGTAAATTTTACTCCAGCTGACAACAGAAATGCTTTAAGCAGAATAAAATTAGCTGGAAAACGTTGAGCTCTGTCATCTTGCTCTTATTATAATTCACAGTCTGATTTCATAGGAGTCCAAAGCAAAAAAAGAACAGCATTTGCAAAAAGGGAATAAAACATAACCATTTCATAGATTTTTACGCTAGCAGCTATAGAAAGAATACAGTATTTCACCTATTCATAACAAAAAAATAGGAGAGGACTACAATCAATGCAATGAGTTTGCTTTTAATTTCTTTCTTCTATTTGACTTCTGCTTACTATTAATTTTAAAGCACTTTTGCAAGAGTCTTCTGCTTGAAAATAATACATCTATTTCTGATCCTTTTCATAAAAATTGTGCTCACTGAGGACAATTCTTTGCAAAAACTCACAAAATATTTTTTTACTGTGAAACTGGTAGAAATGTGCTATTTGTTATGACTTTATTGCCACCCAGCATTTTTTTTTAGTATTTGACAAAAATAAATTTGAAGGGAACTTGAAAAAGCCTACTATTTTCAGTGCAGCCTTAGCAACCAGCCTACTTGGTTTTGGAGGATATTGCAATTTGTTCTACTTATGTGAAAATTAAATGTCACAACAGTCTCTTTAAATAATTAATGAAATAATTGCTTTGCTTTCACTCATTTCTCCCATATCCTATGAAAAACAAAGCTCTTTTGAACTAAGCACCAGCATTTTAAATGTATGTGAATTTAGCCATTACTCCTGAAAGTGAATGATCTTTAATTAAAAATATTAATACCTGCTGCTCCTACTGAAGCCAGCAGCTTCAAAGCCAAAGCATGGGTACAAATCAGATGATTTTAGGCATTCATGTCTGAAAACTGTAATCGACTTAAGCTGAAAAACTTTGCTTCTTTCAGAGCAGAGCTGGAGTCCCGACTCCTCCTTATGTTTTGGAACCATACAGATGACTCCAAACCCACTCACTGGAGGTATTCTTTCTCTTGATTTTAGGCATGGTAGTTCATGTTCATAAAATAAAAGACAGGCTTCTGAAGAGAAATTAAAGTAAAAAAAAAATAAATTTGAAAGATCTGAACCAAACTGGTAATGGTCTTTTGCCATTCTCCAAACTATTGCGAGCTCAGTCTGAATTTACCAAACAGTTTTACATGGAAACATTCCTGACAGTGATCTCTTACAAAAATGAAGGAAGAATGCTCCATTTTCACCCACTAACAAGTTCCTTAAGGGCGACCGGGTTTGCATGTGCCGGTCATCTTGCAGGATCAGAGCCTGAATTTTAAACTCTTCACAATGGAACTTGATTCTCAGTGCTCTATTTAAATGACACTGGTAATTCTGTAATAGAAATACATTGAAGAACTAGTGCCGTACTTCATGCAGCACCCAGCAGAACTGAGGCACCTTAGGGTTTTTGTATAGGAGAGTTTTTGAGAAGACATAGACTTATGATAATATTTTCTATTTTAGATTGTGTGTTCAGTTGGTCCAGTAAATCCGTAAAGTAATTTGGTATTAAGAGCAAGTAATGCCTATAGATAGCTACAAAACACAGGCACGATTTCTGTTAATTGGAATTTTTTTGGATAATTTCCCTGCTTTGATGGTGTGAAACTTGCCTGTCTGTTTGGTGCTATAATACAGCCAAAACATACCTTGTTGTGAAGGTTCCTTTTACTTTTTCAAGATACTGAACAGTTTCATGGGGCTTATTAAGTCCCCCCCAAAAAAAAAATTTATTGCTCTTAAGTCATGTTTCCTTGTGTATCCTAAATCAGTGAGAAGCAGCTGAGATGATTTTAAAAACGGCACTCGGAGAGATTAGGCATCTGCACAACAGATGAAGAGGCTCACAATGAAGGAAGGTAATAATAAGTTTTCTTTGATACTTCCCCAAAAATACGGTCTGAGTGTGAATGTGACTGAATTTCTAGAACTAGCTAGCAATGATTTTGGGAGGCATCCTGCAGAGCTGCATGATTTCCTACCTATGACCCTGTGCCCTGTGTGGTCTTGCAGAAATCTTATCGGTTCTTTGCAGGAGGGCTGTGAAACAGAAGCGTGATGGAGAAGTCACTACAACATCTGCATCAAGTGTGGGGGCAACCTGACCATGCTATTCCAGTTCTGTGCTTGAAATAACAAGTCCTGCTAAAGCAGCTGGTTAACATAGCTAGGCTATTCTTCTGGGCTTGAGTGAGATCACATGTATTTATTGCAAATCTAGTCCATGCAAGGGTGGGCAGAGCCAATTCCCTTCTCTTGTCATCCGCCAGCATACTCCTTGGCTTTACTGTTCCTTTACTCTTTGTTCTTTTTCACTTAAGTTGTAACCTCTGTTTTGGTTAAAGGGCTTATCTCTTTGGCATGTTTGTATACAGTATCTCTTCTGTTGCAGGCTTGTAGGTATTGCGACTCTTAGAGATAAAAATAGTAAATAAACCAATGAACCCAGTTAATTTAATTTCATTTGTGCTCTTTTTTTTTGTCTGCAGTTTTCCTCTTAGCTGGTGCCATTAACCAATCAATTTTTCTAAGTTATGCCTGGGCTGACAATTCTATGTTTGTTTTGTGACATACTTTCTATATAAAAACTACAACATTCTCATTTTTGATAGTGAGGGTACTTCTAAGGACAAGACAAAATCTCCCTGGCATAGAAAAAGAGAACCATGCCTCACAGAATGAGGAAAAAAATGTCTCTTCCTTAGAATTTCTAGCAGAACTGAACTCAGAATGAAAATTAAAGAACTTACTTATTCCTTTTCTTTTTTGGGTGAAAATAAGCTTTCTGTCTGGAGGGCAGAGAACTGGAAGCAGCTCAAAAAAGAGTGTAGTAGTTGTTTTATTTTATAACTATTTATTATTATTAAAACCATATATTTTCTGGGTACCTCATGATATTACTGCGGCTGGTGAGTAAGAAGGAAAAATCTTAATAATTCAAAGGAAGAGTTATTCTGGCATCTTACTTAGTTTGCTTTATCCAAGATTCAGTTTTCCTTATAAAATCTTTGCTTTTTGTTGAGGGGGAAAAACCCCCAAATATTCCCTCTGTAAGAGCGTTTGGCCAGAACTTGTTTGTTTCAGCAAGGCCACTTTCTCAAAAGTTGATGTGTATTTTTTTTTTTATACTTCTTTGGCTAAAATCATAGGATCCATTCTCATGTGGTGCTGTTTCTAGGTTTTTCCAAATGCATCCTCTCTTCCACCTTGATGACATTCTTTCATGAATTATTAGTACTAATACAGAAAGATGATTTTTTATTCTTGAACTCTATTGTAGATCTTTTTCTGAAGATAAGGTGCAGATAACTACAGACAGGGGGCATACAGTGGTGAAATCAGCTCGAAAGAAATAATACCGGTTGAGGGGGGAAGGAAAAAGAACTCTGAAATGTTATTGGTTTAATGCTAGTAGCAGTCTTTTTTAATAGGATCTAGAGAGAGAACTTTATAAGGAATCTCCTTTCCCCTAGAAAGTGAACTTTATTTTTTCAAAGTAAACTCTTGGTGTTTCTGTACTAGGAATTTCTAATTGGGCAAATGTTAACAGATTTAGGCAGCATAACACTTTACAAAAGCAATGAGGTGGCATCAAGTATGGTAAGGTATACTATTCCACATCCACACTCATTAAATGAGAGGGATTTTGGTTTCTGCATTTGTGCTCTAAAATGCCAACATATAAAAGGCAGAATAAAATGCAATGGTGGGAATCTATTTTTAAAACAGCTAAGTCAGAAATGTCTCTTGTAGTGAGATTTAGCTGTCCGCTGTCTTTGTGGAATCACCTTCATAGGATTCATGCTTCAAAAGGAAAAGGAGCTATACACCAAAATTGTATATACAAATGTATAACTATATAGAAATATAGTTATTTCTCAACTGAATCAAGCTTAGTTAAAATGATGTGGTATAATCATGAAACTAAACAATCTCTGTCTTGGATCTGGCATCAATCCAAGTTTCATATATGGGGCAATGAAGAATTATTAGACCTCTAAGAAAAAATAATTGTTGAATTGTTGAACTGATAACTTATGAAGAAAGATTATAGAGGCAAGGTATGTTCAGCTTAGCTAAGAGTGACTGGAGAGGAACGGTATATTCCTGATGCATTACAGCTGCCAAAGCGCTATTGTAATCCGAACAATACTGTATAACAAATAGCTGGTACCACGTTGTTGCAAATGTTATAGAATAGAATGCAATGGTACAAGAGCCTGTGACTTAGGAAATCAGGGGATGATTATGCCAGCTAAAAACAATATAGTGGCAATGAGTACTAGATTTTTCTTTTGGCACTTTAACGTAATGAAATAAACTGGTACAACTTCAATACAGTGTACAAGTACAAGCATAAATTATACGCTAGGTATTATTGTGGGTTGATTAGTAAGAGGAGAAAACAGAAATAAAGCAAGAGGAAAGGAACTGATACAGTGATAAATATTAATTTTTAATACCCAAATAGGAGTTTTCTGTGGCTGACCTCTGTTTTCATACGTATAGGTAATTAATCTCAAGATTGCTAAGAAGCACTTTTAAAAATAAGTGTAATAAAGAGAGGTGGTAAAAGATCAGCGTTTCTATCCTTGGATGTTTATTTTTGTCTGTGGCCGGAACCGGAAGCTGAAATGTATTTTTACAGAGTAGGAGTTTTCAGGCCCTCCCAAGTGAAATGAGTTCAAATACTCCAGCCCGACACGTTCTGTTTTCACTTCCAGAGTCTAAACACACTCTCCGGAGGTGCTGCACAGCGTGGAACCGTACTACTGTTGATTCAGTTGCACAACTTCTGTGTGTGCATGCTCAGCTGAACAGTTCAGTGCCCTGTAGTGTCTGTAGCTGCATGGCAATGCAGCAGAGGGCAGTTTAAATTGATTATATGTTACAGTAGTGTCTTGTGCCTGTGTTACCCCAGCATGAAACTCATGACAGAATGCAGTTATTCCTCTCTCCTCTTTAAACGTTTCTATTAGTTAAGTACAAGGCAGTTCAAAATCGCATTGCTTGGTACTTGGGAATATGTAAAATACAGTGAAAATTCACTTAGGACTTGGGAACTGGGGAGGGATTATTAAACGAACTACTCGTTACCAGCTGAGATATTTTTCCTGGGAACTGAGGGTTGAATACAACGTATTTAGTGAAGGCTGGAGAATTCCTGTTACTGAAGCTTTGCTAGTCTCAAACGTATGGTGGGAGGGGGAGCCTGTATGCCGTGGCCTGGCTGGGCAGTAGGAAGTTGACTGTCTGACTCAAGTATCAGAAATGGATGCTCAACTTTCTCTTCCACCTGCTCAATCTAGAAATCAGTAGCATTAAGGAAACATACAAGGAAGATCAAGCTTATTTTGATTAAGAAAAGTTGTTTCCCTAGAAGGGCCTAAAGTATTTTGTCCTAGATATCAGAAATGAGAAATTTTGTTTTAAACAGCTTCCTAATAATGGTTTCTCTTCTCAATTGTGGCATTACTTTTTTGATCTCTTTTTTAATGAACAGAAGATACATGGATGAAGAGAATTAAAATCCTCGGTATGGTAAAAATTAAGTGAGTTAAAATAAAAGTAGCCAAAAGGAATTATTTCATCTTGTAATAGATGTCACTCTTTCCCCACAGAACATTGAGTTTTTAGATTATTTTCCTGATCCATTATTGCTTAAGACTGCTGTGTAATTATTCAGTCAGAGTGCTGTGGTGCCTTTATGGGTACATTGCATAAAATGGTATACTCAAATTTACTCCTCTCACAACTAATCATCTGTAAGACCACAACTAATTTGTCTGCTTCAATTTAGCATTTCTTCCAGCTAAAATATCACCATTATTTTTAGGCCAATTATGTCTCCAAAGATGTAATCACCAGACTTCTTGGTATAATTATAACTTGAGTTTCCTGTTAAATTGTTAATAATTGTGTTTTCCCTGGATAATAAACACCCCAGCATCGAGCCGGAAAGTTGGGCTTTTTTTGGTTTGGCTGTAGCTGTTCCTGAAAAAGGTCACATTGAACTACTGGTTTTCTCCAGGCCGCTGCCATATAAAGAAAGCAACTTTTTATGTGTGTCCCATGCCCAGGGAGCCCTCGCTCAGGTGGGAGCCAAACGGGCGGCAACAGCGAGAGGGGAGGCATGGGAGAAAATGGTGCCTTTGGCATGGGACCAAATATGTAATGCCAGCACATAGAGAACGTATATGCGAATAAAATATAGAACAGTCAGAAAGAGGGGGGCAAATACGGTCCTGGCAACATGAGGAAAAGTGAGCAGGGCAGGCATAAGTAATGCTTAAAAGAAAGAGGAAGCATATAGATCCCATGGCATGGGAGTGAGCGTCAAATTGGGGATAGTGGTATTTGAAAGTGGGACAGCAGAGCACTTTGAGCCCCAACTTTGAACCTGGGCAAGGAGATCATCATGAGGGAATTGCAGGGGATTTACAAAAACAGAAGGAATAGTCTGGAGGATTCATCAGGAATCAGGAAGAGAGGAGGAAAAGGGGAAAGTGGAGGTCGGCTGGAGATGTGCAGTGAACCTGAGCTTTCAGTGGGCACAGAGCACTCAGATCCCTTGTTCCCATCACCGCTGGAGAAGTGGGACATGAAAGTGTAGGACTGCAGGTAGAACCATGGGAAGATAAATAATAATGAATGCCATGTGTATAGTGAGGGTGACACATGCAGTGGCTTTAAGTGGAAAGACAGCAGTTGCTTAAAATCACATCTTCAGAAGGCTTACGTGTTTGTTTCAAAAATGTTGAACAGTTGTTATAATTTGGGGTAAGGTGTTAACCTAATGCAAAGCTTTTTGCTAGACACTCTTTTATGCCTGTAAAAAAAAAAACAGGGATTGCCTGCTTCCATTAGCATCCCCAGAACAGAAGTTTTCCTATCTGATTTAAATCAAAGTCCAGGGGAGCAGTTAATGAGATGAAGAGCTGAAATATAATCCTAAAGGCATGTTCTCAGATTTAAATAAAAAGAAAGCTGAGTGTGAGATTCTTAAGAGTACTGAATGCTCTGGATATAAATCACTTCCTGTAGCATGCAAGTAGAAGGCTGTTCTTTATTTTTCATTACCATTCACAGACCAGACCCAAAAAAATCTTGGTTGAATTAAATGTTAACCTCAGGTAATTTTGCTTAAAATTTTAAAATAACATTTAAATGTTTTATAAATTAAACACTGAACATTAAAATGTAAAGCTTTTTTTTTTTAATGTCACTTTGAATAAAAACAATTGAAATCCAAATGAATTTTTAAAGTATCTCTTACACTTAAATCCACATATCTTGGAAATTAGAAGTTGTTTGAAAAACTTTTTTCCATGTCCACTGAAAAAAATCCTGTACAGTAGGAGTCTCTTCACTAATCTGTTAATAAACTGATCTGTGATCATGCTGTATGCCTTTCTGTGTTCAGATTATCATTGTTTCTTGCATTCTTTCTGTCACATATATTAAAAATAAATTAAAAAAAAAAAGCCAAAACAGTCAACTAAATATGTTTTCTTTGGACTTAAATAAGTTTGTTTTTCCTGTTGATGCACGTATGTACTCAAAAGCATTCGGCCAGGCAGAAATGACTGGGAAATATCTGTATAAGGAGCCTAGAAGAGTGTGGAGCCCACAGAAAGTGGTATCCATACTTTTATCACTTTTTAGCACACACAGCATGATTGAGAGCTACAGCTGTTGTCTTGTGCCCAGCAGTTAGAATCATAGAATCATTTGGGTTGGAAAAGATCTCTAAGATCAGCGAGTCCAACCATAAACCTGACACTGCCAAGTCCACCACTAAACCATGTCCCTAAGCGCCACATCTACACATCTTGTAAATACCTCCAGGGATGGCGACTCAACCACTTCCCTGGACAGCCTGTTCCAATGCTTGGTAACCCTTTCAGTGAAGACATTTTTTCCTAATATCCAATCTAAACCTCCCCTAGCACAACTGGAAGCTGCTTCCTCTTGTCCTCCTCCAAGTAATCACTTATTACTTGGGAAAGGAGACCAACCGCCACCTCACTACAACTTTCTTTCAGGGAGTTTCATTTGTTTTGTCCTGAATGGATGTGAAATTTATTATTGCGCTATTGTCAAATGGAGATGTGGTGACCTCCTGGCCCAATGATCCGGGTCATCCCTGAGGTGATTTATTACCATTAGTCACCTACTCTGGGGCCTGAGGTCTGGAGGACACCAACATTACCACCAGCAGATGTAGGCTTGCCATACAAACAGACCTGTCCTGACTGCTGAGAGGCAAGAATTGAGGCACATAAATAGGAGTGCATGTACTTATGATCTGAATTTTGTTCCCACTGAGCAGGTAATCTTATCAGGAAAAAGATCTGAGCACTTAAGATAAAATGCGTCATGGAAAACCCAAGATGGGTCTAAAACACAGGTCTAAAACCTCTTAAACAGTGGTTTAAATGGGGCTAGGAGAATAAAGCTCTTCTGCACATTCTTAAGTCAACTCTTAAACTTATCTATTTGAAGGATATGGGTGAGACCTGCACTAGTGAGGTCTGTACCTATTTTGAGACAGTATGGAGAAATGTCTAGCTAGAGCCTACACTATGTGTGAACACAGTCACCACAAAAATAATAAATTTCAGATTAAGAGAGTAAATGTGAAGGAATAAAGCTCTCAAAAGGACAAAATACTTCAAAGCATCCTATCCGGGAAACACTATCATGATGATATAAACTGGGGCATAATTACTGTGTTTTTCTATAACTTACATCCACACAGGAGCACCTTATAAAACTGAACAAATACTGTATTAATAAATACTATGAATATCTTGCAAAAATGAAGACTTTTGCAATTGGTTGTGTAACAGAAAAAAAATTGGCTGTAAAGCACGTTAGGAAATTATTGGTTATGGAACCATTTGAAAGTGTGTTTCCCTCACTATATTGAAACATGTATTTTTGGTTTGATATTAAATTGGTTTAGATAAGGTTTTTAATTAGCATTGCGATAAGAGCATACATAAGAAATAAGTCATGCTGCTCAGATTTCTGTCAGACTAATAAATTGCATTACATGTTACATATATTAAGATGAATATTGATGAAATTATCTCCTTGATGTAGATTAACAGTACTGAAACTGACAAAAGAAATGGGATACATGTAATTTTAAAATGGCTTCTCTATATTTGTGGTGTATGTCTTGAAGTGGTTTTAAAATTATTTTTCAAATTATATTTGCCTTTATTTGACTTTCCACTGAAGTGTAATTTAATGAGCCGTTGCCTGGCAGATGATTTCTGCTATTTATCTGAGATGTGCTACGTGGCTGTCAGAGGCCTGCTAGTTGGTGCTGCTAAATAAATAGATTTTATTAGGGGAAAGAGAGCAAAAGGGAGCAAAAGGTAAGGGAACTGGATAGACAGGCATTAGTTCTGCTATATTGTATTAGTGTCTGTAGAAAAATGAAATACACTTAAAAATTTTATCAGTGGTCTGGAATGATAATCTTCCAGTGCCTATGAATGGCCATGTATACCTACTCTGTAAGTCACTTGTGATATTAAAACAATAATTTTGATTGCCACTACCTCTCATAATTAAAATAAATAAATGTTCTAAATGTCAGGATTGTTGTTTTACTTTTACCCTTGGTAAAGAATAAAATGTTGAGTTTCACTTGGGGGCAGCAATCTTCTGATCCCTTTTTCCAGTGTTACTGTATAAGGCGCAGGTTTCCACTGTTGCAAAGCCATAGAACAGATGACTTAAGGGCTATCGCATTTTTTTTCAGTCTTAGAAAATATGTCACTGTTTCAGGTCATGCAGCAGAGTTATTTTTGGCAATTTCGTACTTTGAAGAAAAAAATATCTCATAGACTGAGTTTTTATTGCTGGTTATTATGTGGCAGTTTTGAGGGTATGAAAAGTTAGAATAAACCTTTCTGAGCAAAGCTTATCAAAGGCCAGATGAGAAAATCTTCCTCTGTTATGCAAATGGTCCATCTGGACCATCCATCTCTGTTTCTGGAGATGATAGGACATGTGTTTGAGGGCAAGTGAGTGCAAGCCTAGTTACTATCTGGAGTCCATGCCTCTTGTATTCTGCCAACATCCATAGTCACCATATTAAGGATATAAGAAGATACATTCCTGCCTCTCCCACCAGTATCTTCTCAATGGACCCATGGTGCACAAATTTGCCTTGTCCCTCTGACACTGTCCATCTCCCTGCAAGTTCCAAATACTCACTATCCTCTATAAGAAAAGAAAATAAAATAATAAAAATCTAATTTCTTAGGTGTGTTTTAAACTGATATCTCATTTTCACTGTGTGTCCCCTATTTGGGGTTTGTGAGATTTGGTAACAGTTCTGCATTCACCTTTTCTGCTGACTTTAAGGTTTTGTAAATCTTGATCATATTTCTCTTCCACCCTCTTGCCTGGCAAAGCAGCTACTCCTGAAGGGAATAGTTGCTAAATTTCTTTGATCTCCTTAGTAACCATCCTCAACACCTTCCTCTACCACCTTATTAAGTTGCAGAGGCCAGAACAGCCTATAGTACTCAAGTCATCACTGTGCCAAGGTTTTGGATAGCTGCAAGATGGATAGAACCATGTGTGTCATTGCTCAGTGCCCTTTGTGATGATGGCTGACATTTTCTTGGATTTCTTAACTGCCTCTGGACATAGAGCCAAGGCTTTCCGAGCCCTTTCAGTGGTGACTCCAAGATCCTGTTCCTGAGTTGTAATTGCCAAATGTGAGTTCAGCATCTTGCAGGCAAGATCTAAATTACTTTTCCCTGTAGGCATCATTTTAAATTCATGTTTGCTGAAGCTCTTCTGTCAACTTTTTTCTAACTTACTTTTGTAAAGTTCTTCTGGACTATGTTGCCATCAGCATAGCATTTGACTACAAAATTTGGTATCTCCCACGGACTGGATCCTCACAGACTGGGAACATCCTGCTGTTCACCCCGTTCTCAAGGTGAGCTATTTAAAAGCAAATAATTCTTCAGTAAGTTTTCATAATGTCTTTTTTTTTTTTTTGATGAAGTGGTCTCTGTTACAATTAGGTCACTTTTCCAAGTACTGCGTCAATTTTTGCAGCCTCTTCAATTTGTGATATTTCGTCTTAAGAAGTGGAGGAAGGATTGAATGCACTACTTGTTTGTTGATCTCAACAAAGCACAAAAAGAGAGAAGAGCCTTTGTGTTCCTTCCTGTGTACTACCCAACTGTGTACAACCCAACTTTCTTTTTTCCTTTGGTCTCAGGTTTTCACCTGAGAGCATAGGTGCAAATTCTTGTCCACTTGATCCTGGTGTTGTTATTGTCCTAGACTGGGCTCTACTGACGTCCTATTTTTTGTGTACAGCAGCATGTATCACTCTACTAGCCTTTGTATTATCTATGTACCTTGTATTTTTTTGCATCCAGGTAGTTGATGCAACTGCTGAACAGCTTCTGGCCCTATACTGACAATGCTGGAGATACTGATTGCCTACAGGCAACTGCTTCTGGATGTTTGTCACTTATTGAGTTCTTAACATGTATTAAAATGTTGGGGTCTGGTGTTGGATGCACAAATTGTAGTATTCGTTTTCCTAAAGAGGGCATAAATGAAACAAGCACGCAGGTATCTTGTTTTATCCCCTAACTTTTACAACATAAGGAGCTATGTAAATTGAAGATATTTTTTGAAACAAGAGGTGTTTTGAAACAAGACGTGTTCAGTTTCTCCCAGTCTCAATTTTGCTTCCTTCCGTGCTGCTGGGTCATCCATTTTAAAAAAAATCAACAAGATTAACTTACTTAAATGATGTGTGCATTGGAAGTAAGGAAACGTTGGAAAGGAAATACCGTCTGAAACTTTTAATCAGAATGTATTAAAATGATGTCAATGTAAGTATATATTGTGTCTGATTTGAAGGCCATTAAAATCTATAACATTTCTGGGTCATGTATCCAAGATCTACTCCCTTCAACTAGATTATGTTATCCCTTGTTTCAGTGGAAAAGAAATTTTGTATTTTCTATTAGAAGAATATTGACAGGAGAAAACCTCTAGTCTCTCATATCGCTACTAATGGCTACAAATCCAAATCTAAGGTGAGATACTTCAGCTAAGCTAGTTATAGTTCATTAAATTTGCAGGGAAGGAGGGTCATCTTTGAAAAGTACATGCAAAACAGCGATAATTTCAGCACGCTGTGGAAGAGGCTGATTGCCTTGCATGTTTGGGCTGCAATAACAGAAATTTTTTTCAATGTTTCCCATCATTCTCTTGTGTAGCTGCCAGACTGATAAGTAAAGTCTGTACTCAAGCTTTCCGCTGGTAAGCATACAGGGGCAGCGTGGCCCTGTAGTACAAGGTCACTGCATGGGTCACAAAGCTCGAGAAACTTTCAGTAGCTAAGGAATGCTGTCTGCATTTTGAATTGTACACAAATGATAGGTGATTTTGGCCTAGTTTTACTTTCACCTTCTCCTGCCTCTGGTGTTACTTCTGCAGGACACCATCAAAGTCTCTGTGCTTTGTTCTTTGGGATTTTGCTGATTTCTTTTGAAGAATGTTGACTAAGAAGTGTTCCCTGGTTGCAGTCTAGCTTTTCTGCTTAGAAGATGGAAAGTGAATGTTGCCCATCACTAGACCGCATGGCATGGCTTTCTTGCAGAATTTCAGTAGCTTGGTTTCGACTCCATCTCAAGCTCAGATCTACTGTTTTCTGACTCCTTTAAGAATAGATATCCTTGTGGGTAGATACCTGTACAGGCATAAAGGTACAGGAATAGCAGGTTCAGCAACCGTATTGCCTCTTTTTTTAAAATGCATTTAGTGTAAAATTCTACAGGGGGTAAGAAAAGCTTTGTGGTGACATGACAGATCTAGAAACCCTTTAGCATTTCACACCCTTTTCTGTTTACTTGTTTAAAAGGGATTAATCTGGTGTTTCACCCTCAAGGAGAGAGACGCACAACACAAACACACAACATGTATTTTCTGTTTTGAGAGACACCTCAAGGGAATGAGGTAGGACCAGAGGTGATCTGTAGATCTGAGGTACCACAGTGAAGTGTTTCCCGATGATCGCTACTGGCAATGAAGGCAAACAAAGAGTGTACACAGACATGATTTAAAGACAGGAATGACTGGCAATAATGATGCTCTGTAGGGCAGGTCATATGCTGCCAGGCTTGTTGACAACAGCTTGCTGCAAGAAATGGTTCATTCTGCAGCATGTAGCCTCCTGTCGTCTTCATGTGCTCACACTGATGCTCCAAGGTCATCTAGAAGCTGAAATAAGAATTCAAACATTTATTCTGTGAGACACTATTAAAGTGAGCTAACCTATTTAAGTTAAATAGGTTACAGTTTTAATGGCTATTTTTCCAGAGTCGCTGTACAGAGTAAGGTTTGAAGAGAATTTCTAGGTTACCCGTTTCTTCAGGTTTTAATAGTATCCACCATTTACAGTATGTCTCAAGCGAGAAGGATCTGTCAAAACAGACTCTACCCCTCCCCCATCACTGCGTGAAAAATTTAAAGATGTCTTCCCTGTGCATGCAATAGTGATAATATGCTATTTCCTCACTTTGCGTTACTGTCAGCCTTGCTCCCTCAGTCCACATGAAGCAGCAGATTTGCTAAAGGAGCAAAGGATTCTGCAGCTTGGCCTACCCCACCACATTCTTGGATGTCTTCACTGGTGTTGTGCTTCACTCGTACCGTGTTTTCCTGTACTCCACAAATTCTCCATTTACTTTTGTTTTGCTTCTGTTCCCTGATCCTTCTGCTTCTAATGCTCCTTCCATTTTTCTGCCCACCTTTGTCTCCCCATAGTCTCTGGCTGGTACTTTCTCTTATGCAGTCCCTCTATCTCCCATGTGTTCTAACCATCACCGAAACCCTTAAAATCAATTTCCTGTAAGGAGCTGTTCTGCTTTATTTGCTTCACCAGTAGTCTTACTTCCTTGGTTTGTTGGGGTGTCTGTCCTTTTCTACCTGATCTTTGTTGTATGCTGAGGCAAGGTGTGGCACAGAAAACCCTTTAATAGACTCATAGAATGGTTCAGGTTGGAAGGGACCTTAAAGATCATGTAGTTCCAACCCCCCTGCCCTGGGCAGAGAGGCCTCCTGCTAGACCAACTGCTCAAAGGCCCATCCAGCCTGGCCTTGAACACTTTCAGGGATGGGGCAGCCACAGCTTCCCTGGGCAACCTGTTCCAGTGTCTCACCACCCTCACAGTAAAGAATTTCTGCCTAATATCTAATGTAAATCTCCCCTCTTTCAGCTTGAAACCATTACCACTCGCTCTATCACTACACTCCCTGATAAAGAGTCCCTCCCCATCTCATCTGTAGGCCCCCTTTAGGTACTGGAAAGCTGCTATAAGGTCTCCCCGGTGCCTTCTCTTCTACACGTTTGTGAATCATACGCGTGTTACTGAAGGCAGTGTCAGTGTCATGATGCCTTTTCTGCCCTTGATCCACTGAGGATACAAAGCCTTTAAAGCTCCAGTCAATATTTCATGCTTTTAATTCTGACATTTCAGTCAGCTGGCCAATGCAGCAGCTGCCACAGCACTCCTTTCATTGTCACCAGTGGCTATCTGATTGAAAAGAAATTGGGGAGGAACGTACTGAACCAAGCCTGGCTCTAATGAAGTTGCTACCTAAAGTCCTTGCTTCCTTCTCATACTTGCTTGCTTTTTCAGCGCATGGGGCCAGAGCAGCTCGTTGTTCCCATACTGGGACACCAGGGGCAGAGGTGGTGGAGGTGCTCCTGGGGCCAGAAGGCTGAAAACTTGAAGCTGACATGTTGAAAGACTTCCTACTGCATCTATAAGACACCTTTGCTTCTTTGCATTCCCCCTAGCAAAACCTTTGTGCTCTTTGAAGCTGATACACTGTTTTTTGCCTTAATGGTGATAAAGAATGCTGCGAGAGTGTGCAGGGATGAAACGAGGAAAGCCAAAGCCTCTTTGAAATTAAACCTGGCAAGGGATGTCAAGGTCAACAGGAAGGGCTTCTTCAAGTATATTGGAGGAAAAGGGAAAACCAGAGAAGTTGTGGGCCCACTGTTGAATAAGACAGGAGCCATGGTGACGGAGGATGCGGAGAAGACGGAGCTACTCAATGCCTTCTTTGCTTCGGTTTTTACTGCTCGGCCCAGCCCTCAGGCTTCGCAGAAAGTAACAGGGAAAGAGGACGACTTCCCCTTGGTTAAGGAGGATCAAGTGAGGCATCAATTAGACATCCACAAGTCCATGGCCCCCAGTGGGATGCACCTGAGAGTGCTGAGGGAGCTGGGGGAAGTCATTGCCAGGTCACTTTCCATAATCTTTGAATGATCCTGGAGAACAGGTGAGGTGCCTGAGGACTGGAGGAAAGCCAATGTCACTCCAGTCTTCAAAAGGGCAAGAAGGAGGATCTGGGGAACTACAGGCCGGACAGTCTCACCTCCATCCCTGGAAAGATGATGGAACAGCTCATTCTGGGCGTCATCTCAAGGCATGTGGAGGAAAAGAAAGCTTATCAGAAGTACTCAACATGGATTCACCAAGGGGAAATCATGTCTGACTAATCTGATAGCCTTCTATGATGGCATGACTGGATGGATAGACGAGGGGAGGGCAGTGGATGTTGTCTACCTTGACTTCAGCAAGGTGTTTGGCGCTGTCTCCCACAGCATCCACATAGGGAAGCTTAGGAAGTGAGGGTTGGATGAAAGGACAGCAAGGTGGATAGATAACTGGTTGAAAGACACAGCTCAGAGGGTCGTGATTAGGGGCACAGAGTCTAGCTGGAGGTCAGTGACGAGTGGTGTTCCTCAGGGGTCAGTACTGGGTCCAGTCCTCTTCAATATATTCATCAATGACCTGGATGAGGGCATAGAGTGCACCCCAAGTTTGCCGATGACACAAAGCTGGGAGGGGTGGCTGACACACCAGGTGGCTGTGCCGCCATACAGAGAGACCTGGAAAGGCTGGAGAGTTGGGCAGGGAGGAACCTTATGGAATTCAATAAGGGCAAGTGTAGGGTGCTGCACCTGGGGAGGAATAACACCATGCACCAGTAGAGGTTGGGGGCTGACCTGCTGGAGAGCAGCTCAGCTGAAAGAGACCTGGGAGTCCTGGTGGACAACAGGATGACCATGAGCCAGCAATGTGCCCTTGTGGCCAAGAATGCCAATGGCATCCTGGGGTGCATCAAGAAGTGTTTGGCCAGCAGGTCGAGGGAGGTCATCCTCAGTCTCTGGAGACATTCAAAACCTGCCTGGACGTGTTCCTGTGCAACCTGCTCTAGGTGACCCTGTTCTGGCAAGGGGGTTGGACTAGATGATCTTCAGAGGTCCCTTCCAACCCTACCATTCTGTGATTCTGTGAAAGCATACTTTTAGATTTCACTCTTAAAGCTATGCGTGAGCTTCTATGTACACAGTTTGTGTTCAGACTGTGTATAATCCCTTTGAGACTGGCACCCTAGAACTGTTCAATTTGTGGAAACTATCATGCTTTTTGTTTTTAGCATGTACCTGAGTTTAACTGCTTTCGCTATATGAAGTTATTTGTTGCTGTCCTACAGTCTGAATACATTTATGTTACTAATGCATGAGCATTTTCATGAGCTGCTTGCTCTCTGGCATTCATTGTACATGCCCCACATTTGACTTGAAAGTTTTTCACCTCCGAGGTGAATCCTTTTGCTACGTGCTTAAGAGAAAAATGTTAAATTGCTGCTGCTTAGGTTAGAACCTCCAGAAAAAAAATCCTGTGGAGGTGCTCATGGGTGCTTTTATTTGTATAGGAATAAATGATTTTAAGCTGTGATTTAGTGCTTAATGCTTTCTGATTTTCCCTTGCAGGAGAAAGCCTAAGCAATAGGAAGAAAAGCCTTGTGGAGGGGAAAGAACCAGCAGAAGTAGTGGGTCTCTTTCCACCGTTAAAACAAAAATCTATCCCAGACGCTAATGCAGAATAAAAGTGTGATTTTGGTGAATACCATGGGATCAGATGCTGTGTGAGAACTATTGTCAATAGTGACCCTGAGAAAAATGCCCCTGGAGGCATGGGCGTTTAGTAAGATTTTTTCACAGCTGATAAATCACACTGTGTTCTCACACTCTAAATTTGCTTAGCATGAGAGATTTTTGAAAATTTTCACATCTTAAATAAATACTTAAATTATTATAAATTCTGTTGGTCATGAATAGCAACAATAAATCAGGTTAGGAGAAATATTACTCCTTCCGTCAGCCTGTAAGTGCACTTTGAGAGCCCATTTAGTGTTTTAGGACACCTTTTATGATTTGGCGAGGTGAACAATAGCATGTATAAAAAGTTGCAGCATCTCTAGCAGGTCGTGTCTTTAAATTTTCTTTTCCTCTGATCTTCACTAATTACACTACATCACTTGTAACCATTCAATACTCCTTCAGTGACCAACCCCAATACCATTCCTTATTTTACATTGCAATCTTACCTCCTGCAATGCCAGAGCTTTATTTTTCATTGCAATGCCATTTACAAGATGCTAAGGGTGAGCAGCTGCACGCTGTGGATATCTATGTATATCTCTGCTGTGTCTTTGTTCTTCCACCGATACAGCAATTAGACTGAAGCTGCAAAGGGGCAGGAGAAGAAAAGCTCTCCCTGGTGCAATTCCCTCTATCAAGCTGCCCATCTCTGAACCGAAATTTCTGGGTTCACTGCTTTTGTAAGAATGCCAGTTTGGCAGTCTAAGCAAAATAAATGAGCAAATAAACCGAAACCAGACAAATTCACGCTTTAAACTAGGAGAGGTCTGGTGTTCTATTATTATACATTTCTATCCTCTCAGCAGCTAGTAGGGAGGTCTTCAAGCTGTTCCCTCGGGGGTTTCTTGGTAGAGAGTTTCCATTCTGTCGAAAGGCTCTTTCTGGGCGGCTATCTCTAGAGAAAATCATGTCTGAGCTACTAGACAGTAAACAAGAGCGCAGTCCCACAGGGTCTAGGGTGACCTGAATAAGGTTAAAACTAAAGATAGTGACAGCAGCACAATCCTTCCGGAGTGTCTGTGCACATGTGCGTGTATAATGTTGACTATGAATATTTTAAATCGCCTTGGTCAAATCTCAAGCAAAACACCTTAAAAGACACTGTGAAATAAAGGATGTTTTTGCCACCAGTTTACTTTTATCTGCACATATAAATAAATTTGTGTACAACTGTGTCAGAGTATGTCCTTTCCAAGATTTCATACCATTTACTCTTTTCACCTGTTCGCTCCTTGTATGTAGACGGTCCATAAAGTTGTCACGATGAACATGATGAGACAGCTTTACATATATATGTGTATATATATATATACACACACATATATATATATATAAACAACTTACTTCCTGTTGTTTTCCGTCTCTGCTTCCTCCTAGGTGCTGAGTAATGGGAGTTTTGCCCATACTACAGTAACATCTACAGCTCAAGCAAGTCTCCCTCTTGCTTTTTCCCACTGGCCTTATGCTAAGGTGCCTTGATTGCTGAACAATTTGGTTTTACTAGCAAGTTTTCTTTTTACTGTGTTAGTTGTAACACTCCGTAACAGGTTTACTACCTGTCCTGTGTCCGATTTTTCTTGTGAAGGAATCTCAAACCTGCTTTAAAGGACACTATCTTTCTGTCTGTTAACTGGAAACATGTTTTGCGTCTCTTTATAGTGGGCTATAATCCACTGCACGGGGAGGATAGGTTTTGCAGACTTGCATTTTATATCAACAGTGGCTTGGAGGTCCCTGATCCTTAAGCCTCAGCTCAGCCTTGCACCAGCAGACTTGGTGCAAAGCCTGCATGTGCATCACTATTGAGATACTAATGTGTATACCTATCGAGATACACGCAAGTGAGCTTGTCACCTAGTAGCCCACCCACACCACTGCACTAACCCGGCTACGCTGCTCTGAGTATCTGAGCTAGCTTGTCTGGAGCAGCCTTGGGATTTAGCTTGGAGCACGCTGTGCAGCGTAGACTCATAGGCCCTTTTGCATATTTAGATGGATTTTACCACTTGAGCTGAGAAATCACTGCTTCTTCCAAGCTCTTACCTGGCCATTCTTCATGGATCACAGCCAGTTTACCTCTGTGGAGGCAATTCTGAGTAGAAATTATAGGCCGTTATACTGGTGGAAAATAATTAGCATGTTGTGGTTGCTATTATGATACACATGATAGTATGGAATTAAAAACCCTTCATTGTCAAGACTTTGGCAGATAAAACCAGAAAAATATAGTATGTCATCACTATGTGAACCTGAAAACGGTGTTGTTCTGTATAAAAGTCCTTCTACAATGCAATACCTGCTTCATTCTACCAAGCGAAAAACAAAAAAATGAAAAAAGAGAAAGGTTTAAAGAAATGGAAACATGACTTTTTAAGTTCTGTTTTTTAATACTTTACCTCTGACTTGAAATCTCTGAAGCTGGAGCTGTGCTCCTGTCAGATCCTGTGTCTGGTTCTATCTAAAATCAATATACGGCAGATTTTCCTACCCCTGCTATAAACACACTGTGAGAATCCTCCTTTCTCATTGCATGGTTGCCTGTCCACAGTCACTGTGTGTACTGCTGCTCTTTATTTAGTTAGTGGTGACTACCTGATTTAGTTATTTTTTTCTCTTCCACATTCCAGTTTTCACGCTGTCTCCTTGGCAGTGGATTATAACGTAGTTTTAGCCGGGGTTGCTTCTTGGGTTCTTGCAGTCTGAGCTTGTTGGTTTTTGGTGGCTTTTACTGCTTCATTCCTTTCCCTCATCAGATTTCTTCGCTGTATCCCTAGAGCAAGGTCTGCCTTGTTGGCAAAATCCAGGCTGTTTTCCAAACTCATTTGTGAACCACAACGTGTGGTGCCTCTGTCCTACACAGAAACACAAAGTACAAGCCAGTGTGCTGGCTCTTTCACGCGTTGCTGTACAGAGGAGCACTGGACCTCGCTTCCAGCAGGGATACAGCCTTGCACTGGCTGCGCTGCTCCTTCCAGCAGTGAGTTGTTGCTGGCTCTGGTGCCCGCTCCCCTGTGTGCTATAGATACGCACCTTGAGAGATACCCTTCCAGATCCATGCTTTTCACTTCGTGAACATGCTACCTCATCTCCAATTAGTGGTTCCATTTGAGTTTCAAAACCACCTTCGCAGCAGAGATGGCAGTTTCCTCTTTGGAGAATCAACTTGAGGACATTCATTTAATTAAGCTTTACTGTTGTATGAGCATTTTTTCAGTGCCCAGTTCACTGGGCCACCAGCAAGTGGTCTTTTTGCTCTGTGTGATTTGACCAACACATGCATGATGCCAACTTTCCTTATGGGAAAATCATTAGCTGTGTTTGCTGATCGCAGGCAAATAATAACATTTTCAATGTAAAATGCAATTGTAGAGAAGCATGGAAGAGCTGGCCTCTGGCTTGGTGTGGGTCCTAGACCAAAATGCCCAGAGCCTCGGTGATTATAACTTCTTCCCACTGAAAAGAATTATTTGTTTCACATTAGCGGAGAGTCTGGAAGAGGCCAAGCACACTGTTTTCCCTGTGTGGCCTATTGACTCATCTGGCTTTCTAGTCTGGTGAGGAGCCTGAGGAAGAGGATGCCAGAGATGTGCATCCATTGGTCTTGCTGCAAAAGGACTCCAGGTATGCAGAAACAGGAATCGTGCTTCACTGCCAGCGAGGTGCAAGCTGGGGAAAGTAGTTGCCTGTGGAGCCTTTAGTAGCTGCCCTGGGAAACTGTCCTTCCCAACAGCTAATTTTCTTATTTCTCCCTGTGTGGAGAGAAACATCTTAACTGTAAGAACAGTTCCCATGGCAGCTGAGAAGTAGTAAAATAACTGACTGATATGGGGTCTGAGTATAATTACCTGTCATCAAATTATTTTAGAATACACATTGCTGTGGCAAATGGAGAGCAGTGAACAGTTGTTCTTGTTCTGTGTCAGGAAAACTTATTTTCTATTTGTGAAAATGAAGATCAAAGTAGTGAACTGAGTTTGTTGAGTCTGCACAGAACACCTGCTAAAGCCCTGAGGGCAGCTACAAGTTCCACAGCTATTCTGTACCTGTGGAATTATAGAGGTTTGTCAGGTTTTATTATTTGAGGTTAGCTTATAAAGAAAAAACTTTTATCTAAAGGCTTCATAGCGTTTCTAAAAAAGTTGCATATCTTCCTATTTCAAAACTTGGAGCAATGACACTATTTAGAGAAAATTCCCAGCCTAAATCCAACAGAAGATTAAAAAAACAATCAGTAATTGATTGTAAATTCCTTAGTATTTACTCAAAATTCACAAATTTACTTCTCAGTAATCACATTTCAAATTTTGGTTTTCATTCCTAGATGGGATAAGGGCAAATATGTTCAAAATTTCTTGTAGGGTATCCTTATTCCAGATGTTTGTTCCAGATGATTTTCATTTAGAAATGTAGAAATTAATTTATACTTAAAATATTTTATTATATTTCAAGTGTAAAAATGCTTGCCATTTATATTTATTGAAATATATCTTCTTCTGAATCAGGTTTTCAAACATTTTTCCTAAATCACGGTGGCTGCAGTTTGTTGCAATGAACGTAAATCATTTCAGCTTGTGCTAGATAACGGCTGTTATCAGCAATGTAGATAGTAAGAATACTAGAAAATACTAAGTTGTGAGTTATAAAAATAAGTATGATATTACTCATTGCTACAACTGACATGCTGTAATGTAATGTAAAGTAACCTAACATAATAAATAATATAATATAATATAATATAATATAATATAATATAATATAATATAATATAATATAATATAATATAATATAATATAATATAATATAATATAATATAATATAATATAATATAATATAATATGATATGATATGATATGATATGATATGATATGATATAATATAATATAATATAATATAATATAATAAATACAATATACAGATTAAAACCTCAGCAAATATAATTTTCAAACCCTCTAACTGTCCTAGGATATTAAGAAATCACTTTGGGTCTTTTTTCCTGTGTACGTTCATTAACAGGAGACCTTCTCCTAAATGATGAACGTTTTACGTAAAAGCAACATTTTTTTCGCAGAAAAATGAAAGTATTTCCCATTTCTGTCCGCAAGAGATTTTATTTTTTTTTGTTTTGTTATGAAGTATCTGTCTTGGCTGTCAGAAATTGGCCTTGAGAAGATCATCCTGAATAAGAGATGTCAAGTTCTACATACTGCTGGAATCCTTCCCCTCCGCTCAGACCAAATTAGCGTGTCATCTTGTGAACAGGCGCAACGCCAACGGCAGGAATGGGCACAAGTGTTCATGTGTCACTCTGCAAAGGCTGGGTATCAGGCAGTCTAGAGAGTCTGTCCTAGAGGGCTGCAATGTTTCGGCTTTGGCTGATGAGTTTCTCGTCATCGCTGTATTTGAAAGGTAGATTAACTCTGGAAAACTCAAAAATATTTTTCACTCTCCTGTAAATGAGATTCCATGGCCAGGAAGAAAGAACGTGAAAAACTAACCCCAACATCTTCGTCCTTCAGAAGCATGCTACAAGAAGGAATTAAGCAGTTTGCAAAAATGCTTCTGTGGCCTTGGAGTGTTTCCTGCTAAATAACTCAGCCCTTTGTGGAAAATGCCTTGGTGACCTTCTGTGGCTTTCCCTCTGCAGAACGTTGTACATATTTTCTGCTGAACAGGGCAGAAAATGAGCTCCATTTGGAGTGCAGCAAACCATCTGAATAAATCATGCTTCAAGTACATGACCCAATTTCTTCTCAGTGGAATATCATACCCTGCTAATGGAAGTGTTCTGGTTTCAATACAGTCATCTGTTTCCTGGCAGTGAAAGGAAAACCTTGAATGCGGGTGTATCTAGCAATAAATATAGAGTCTTCGACGCAAACAAATGAGCCGCGGTGAGATACTGGCAATACAGTGATTGCATGGCTGTGCTGATCCCTTGCAGACAGGAGACGGCAATGAAGCAGATTACCCCAGTTTCGCCTTTCATGTTTTCTTTTGAAACGATGGTGACAAGAGCTAAAATGGGACTAAAACATAGGTTCAAAAGGGCAACTTTATTTAAAGTTTTAAATTGAAACTCCCTCAGTCTTTGGAGAAATCTGGATCTGTAGATGTCATGGCTGACTACTATTTCTTTGGTGGCTAACTCAAAATTCTGTTCTGTTTCATAGCAAAATATGTATTTCTGGTTTGTTGTTTTTTTTCCCCCCCAAGTTGTATTATCCAAGATGTGTCTAATTTCTGGGCACTGTCTTTTCATGATTCTTCAGAAACATTTCCAACCAACTTCCTTGAGTTCCCATTTGAAGTGTTGGAAGTATACTACTGGAAAAAGTAATATTCTACTTCGTGTTCTTTCAAATTAATAGTGCATTTCTTTCTTAGTCCCATGGGAAGGCCAAGAAAGACTCCCATTTCTCAGGATGGGGGTAGGGTTTTCCCTGTGATCATATTTTGCTTACTGTCCTCCCAACATTTTTTCACGTGAAGATAAAGGTAAAGCTGACAGCAGTCATTTTAACTATGGCAACTGATTCTGCATTAGAGAAAATGTAGAATTATCGCACAGTTCTTCTGGCTCATAAAATGTGGCCTTTTAACATATATCTATTCCTCAAGCACTTGGCGGTAAAAACAGCTAAGCTGCTGCAGTTTTTGTCGTTTATTGCTGCAACTAGAGGTAAGATGCACCAACAACAAATTACAACATTGCAGTGCAAGACCAGTGTGTCCTTGGACGTTTTTGTTTAACAAACCTAACATTTATGCTCTTTAAGTTCATGAGTTCACATGTTTTCTGTTGGTGCTCTGGGTATCACCAGAATTGTTTCAGTTAATTTTTATCTAACATCTTTCTAAAGAGCTAAGCACTTCTGATTATACTTTTAGTATTATAGAGATGATTTGTAAGGTATGTTACAGGTTAATTGTCATATGTCTGAGAAATCTGAGTACTCTTACACTGAAAAATTACTAAAGCATGAGATTTTCTTAAAATATCTTTTATAAACTACATGTTAAATGAAGTTGAGAAAACTGTTTCGTTCATTTGCATCCAGACTCAATTCTAACCCATTTTAAACCTACAGCTTCTCTAGTTTCTGTTTCAACCCCTTATTTAGTGTGCTCTAATCTAGCTTGAAAGGCATGCTCTTGCTTTATGTCTCAAAGTCACTGATGTAATCAAGAGAATGCAAACTGCTGTTGCAGATATGATTCTGTAAATTGCTAAGCACCATACGTGTGATCCTAATCTCTAATCATATGTTTAACTTTAAACAGAGGGAAGAATGAGACCACCTATTTGGCTAGTGCAACTGGGTTTGGAGTATTCTGCAGACTTCCCATCTCAGCCTTTGGAATGCATGCATTATGTTAAGAAAACTGGAGGCAAAGTAGTTCTTCAGTAAGATGCTGACATTCCAGGGTGCTTTTCGCTGTGGTGCGAAAGGAGGAGCATCCAGGAGGAGCACAGATGTAGCAATTCTGCTTGTGGCTTTACCCTACCTTGCCAAGAAAGGCATTTTGTTTATTTGGCCTTAAAACATCGCTGTCTAAAAATCACAATTTAGTACACATAAAGTGCATGGTACTGGAATAGTGCATGTTGTAAGGTTACTCATCTAACAGAACTCCTACCTGTTAAAAGAACTAGAAATGGCTTCCACATTTAACCACATCTGCCATCTAGTAACTTTAGCACATTTTGTAGGTGCCAAGTTTGCCCTGGGATAAGTGAAAGGATTTGTTTTTGCTATTGAACAACTGCAATTTCACCATCAAATCACCTTATCCAGCGCTTTACTCTTTCCCTGCCCAAGAGATCCAGATTTTATTACTTTCTTCCACAAAAGCCTTGCCCAAAACATCTTCATTGTTTCTCTCTGCACTTGATGCATGCTAATAATATTTTCTCTGGTATAAGAGGTATTTGGATTAGCTGTGTAGGATAGTTGGGGGGTAAAATGAGCAATCTGTTACTCGCTCTCCTACCTTCAGGAGTCTCTATTGCATGATTAAAGAAATGGCCATTCATTAGAGACAAGGGATGAATTAGTTTTTCATTATAACAAATACCATCTGGCTGTGTTACGGAAAGGATGTGGTGTAACATTGAATTTTTTTTAAAGGCATGGATGACTTTACGACCATGACTAACATTCGTCCTCCAGTCATATGTATGCCAAGCTAAGTGAACTATATCTCATACTAGAAGCATTGTCCAAGAAGTGGTGTGAATACCCATTAAGCATAACAGTAAAATCAGCTATGTTAACTAGGATTGAAATCTTGCTGATTGCTCTGCTGACAATTTTCATGCTATTGATACATACAGATGACAAACCTCAGTATATTTTTCAAAGTGCTTTTGGTCCTAGTAATAGCAGAAAGAGACGAAGCGTGTTACAAAAATGACTGGATGGCAGCCTGCCTCCCTGGGGACCACAGCTACTGCGCGTGAAAATGAGAACAGCCCATAGGCTACTCTGATCTCTTCTCAGATGTGCCAAAAGGAACCAGCCTTGGCTCAGAGAAACATAGCAAGCTTGCCTTTGGCTTCTTCTCAATTTTCCTTTTTTGAAACCTAGATAATTCCAAAGCCTGTTTTGTTCTATTTTTGTTCTATTTTTGTTTTGTTCTATTTTTTTAAAGAATTTACAATTTGTGTAATTTTTCAAAGTTTATAGTAATGAGAAATGGTAAGTTTACTAGACCTTAGTATTATATTTGATTTTGGAAGTGTAAAATCATAGAAGAGAAAGATGAATCAAGTCCATCAGACAGAAAGATTTCAATAAACTCTGCTGATATACTACCCAGTTAAGCAAAGAGCCCCAAGAAGTCTGCTGCGTAAATACATAGTTTTACAACAGAAACAAGATTTGATTCTATTTCATACAGGTGTACACTTCAGGCATTTTTGATGTGCATGAAATCGGAAGTAGTATGTACATTTTTAAGCTTTCATATTTGTTGCTTACAACACTGAATAAAGCACAAATTGCTGCTGTAACACTAATATACTTTGGAAATGATTGCAAATATGGGGGAAAATCGCTGTTTTAAAAAGTACTTCATAATGATGAAAATGTAGAGATACAATAAGAGAAAAGACACTATCCTGTAACCTTTACTCATGTTGAACCACTCATTTATTTTTTGTACCTTGTTATTAAGGTTACTGAATCTTTCATTGCTGTCAATTCTTTGTGCTCCATATATTATCATATATGTCTTCAAAGTTTTACAAAAACAAGATATTTGGTGATCATGTGATTCTGGCTGGGGATGGCCGTAAGTGCCACCTGTTAAAGGGAAAAACATACTGAGTAAGCTAGTAATAAATGAAGGAACAACTGGGTCCCGTGGGGGGACCAATCCTCTCATGGACTCCACTCTCCTCAAAAATAGGTTTTTTGTTTCTTTGCTTTTTATTATTTTTAAAATGGGAAGTACACTTTTTTGTGTTTCATTTTGTTTGCATTTGTTTTACCTATTGCCTGTTTTTCTGCTTCCTTTCTTTAGGAAACGTTACTAGTCTCAAGTCAACAGCATTTGTACTTCACCCATATGTGTTATTTTCTCCAATGCGGAAAAGAGTAAGAAAAAGAAGTAATTTATACCTACATGATTACTTGTTCTCAGAGTTGTGAATTTCATTTCTGAATATGAAAGTTTCAAAATTCTAGCAGTAAATGTAGAATATGGCTGTGATGACTGCTTGTTTTCAAATACGGCTATACATTTTACCTCAAAGCACAGATTTCTACAAAGCAAGGGCATTAACATATTTGGGCTTGGATGCCTGTTTTCAGGAAATTGCTTACACTGTTTAACTAACCATTCTTATTTTTTAATTAAATCACTCAAATCACTGTAGCAAACCATTTGAAATGTTTAAGAGCTTTCTTTGAAGTACTATTACTTCAAGTATCTAAAGCTAATGAATCAGTCTCCTAAAAAAATACATTTGTGGTGTCTGGGGAGCGCCAGTTGCTTTTTAGCTTTTTGTGGCATTGCAATTGATATTTTCCAGGGTGATAATAAGAGCAAGCAAGTAGCTGAGGTTCTGGTGGGTTTAAATTATTTCAAGGTCTAAGGACCACGATAAGAAGGCCAAGTATCACAGGTTTTGTGATAAAATCTCACAAATGGGCATTTTTTTAGTTCTGTATTGGGTGCGTATTATTTTCTTTTCTGTGCTTGCTGCAGTATCAATTGGTAAATTTCTTGGGATGAGATATTTAGTTAGCACATGGCTTCAATTAAATAAATGTGACTAACCTTTGTTATTTTACTTTAATTAGTATTTTGGGAAGCTTGGAAACTGAATACCCAGATTTATTCATGGGAGGAATTATTTTAATGTTAGAGAATAACGTCAAACACTATGTATATGACCAGCTATAATAACCACAGATGTCTAACTCTGATATCCCTGATGGAGGTTTATGGTGCTGTCTCTTACTGATAACTTTGGATGGAAGTGTGTCTTTGATTCTTGAATGGATTTCTCTCCACAAATGTGCTGTGCTGTGATGGCAAATGGACAAAAAATCAAAACCACTGTAAAATTAAAATTTATGTTGAGATAGAATATACAGGTATAAAAGTATGCATTCAAATCATACAAGTTTATTCCACTCCCCAAAGTGTGCTGTAGTAGTGTGTAGCTGGTAGCCTTTCAGTCAGCCCAGCCTGCCCCAACCTTAAGCCCGCACTACCTAGAAATTTAAAGGCAAACCTGCGTATGAAACTTCTGGATGGAAAAGCAGAAGTCTTTGCAAAGGGTGCATTTGCAAAAAAGGGGGTGCAGATACAAAACATAAGGGAGGACACAGTATATGTCGAAATACAGTGCTTTCTCTGTTGTCTGCATCAGATAAATGCTGATGCCAGTCCACACCTGTAAAGCAGACTTTGTGCATGGTTTGAGTTGAAGTAGAAACACAAAACAAAGACAGACACAAAGAAGGCAACATTGCTTTATATTTATTTACTAATGCTTACAAAAGTTTTGAATGTATAGCAATACTAAAGATTAGCTGCTACTAGAGCATCTTTTGAGATGAACCATAAGACATAGCATGGGATTTTTAAAGGAAAACAGAAATTGCGCAAAAAAAAAATGAGCTTTCTTCTCACATCCTTGTCTCCTCCAGTGGTCTATTCATGAAATCTTGGATTGCCTGGTGTAGAGGTAACCATTTGTTAATTGAAGCTTTCAAAGCTGTAATCCACCTAGAAGAAATCAAAGACCAACAACTGTTCTTGATCAAGTGTTATACATGCAGTTTTGCATTCTTTGAAACACATCTTTTATAAGCGGTGTTTGTACAGCTGTGCGCTGTTTGTACTATGTGTGCTAATAGTGAGTGGACTGGAGAGATGCAGGAGATGGAGGAGTTGACTGCAACAATAACACATCTTAACACCAGCTTCCAGCATAGCTAAAAGCTTGTCCTTTGTTTGTTAGATTAAAACCCAAATGATGTAATTAGTAGTCTTTAGACAAGTAGAACTCCCACTGACAGCCATGGAATTTGGCTGGATTATGATGAAGGAATTCACCTTCAGAATGTGATTCCATAGGTCAATTTTATTTTTTAATTCTAATGGTCATTGTTGTAAATAAATCATTCTTGGGAACGAGGAGGATATGCTTTCCATTATCTCTAAGGAGAGGTACCATAGCTTTTCATTTAGTGTAATCACCCACACATCATTGTGAAAGGCACCTCACCCAGGTTTCTTTCTGAACCTCTGCAAGCCAGCCTGGCTGTAGTTCCAGCATTGACAATAGCAGGACTGATGGGCCAGCATGTTGTACTGCAGTTTGACTAAAGCTACAAATAAAGGTTAATCTGGGGGAACAAGTAAAAATAGAATGAAAAGTTATCACTAGATCTTCCCAAGCGACAGTGTTCCCGGTATCTTAAAGTCTGGCAAATAAAACTGGAAAAAAAGAAGTTTGGTTTACCTTTTGTTTTCATCTACATTCTCTGCACATAAGTAGAAAGTTTTAAATTCTTCAGATGGAGGTTTGAGTTCAATTACAGATCTCTTGGAGCCCAGAGATTGTTCACTCACACTATATCCCTGTAGGTAAAGGCCACCTGAACAGAATGAAATAGCATGCATTATGTGTATTGCAGATACTGTTTATGAAATTACTGCCACTTACAAGCATACCAACAACTCTTTAAAGCTGTTTTTCCAGATGCATCATGTTGCATGTTTCAACAGACTTGCACAGACTTTACATGTGAAATATTTAAAAATGTGAAAGTTCAGGGGTTTTCTTCCAAAAATTGATTTGAAAATACTGTAAAACATGCTTCCTGTCCAGCAAATGATCAGCAGTGTAGTTTTATTTAGCTTTTTATTAAGTAAGAAGTTGTAAAATATTTTTTCTAGTTTTTGATGTTCTTTTCTTTCTTTGAAACCTAAAGCAATATGAATTTCAACATTAAAAAAAATCCTAGAGTCAACATTGGTTTCCCTTGCTGCCACCCACTAGTAACTGTAACATCATTGCAGACCACACTAGCCAGCCGTGATGGAAAGGCATTAGGCACAATTTGGTCTTCAGGACATTTTCATTTTAGCTGTTTGTTGTTTTTTTCCTCCAGACCTCACTTCACCCGACAATCACTTTATACATACATGGTTAATAGCCAAAAAGACTCGCAGAGCTGATAAACTGCATCTGAATGTTCCTGTTATTCTCTTCAGGGTCTGTATTTTTTTTTGGCTCTCACTTTTAGTGACAAGAGCACCAAATTAATGCTAGAGCATTGAGAATGGTATGGGGGAGTGAGAATCTGTACTGAAATTGGAAAAAACAATAGTTGCAATAACAAGAGAGAAAACACTACTGTATACAAGAATTTGTATGTAGTAGGGTATTTAAACACCCAAGTGACATATTTAGCAGTAGAAGCATAGGCTTGGGTGTCATAAACACGTAATACTTAATTTTTGCCGTTCACCTAGTTTATTGCCTATCTCTGGGTAAGCCTTAGCTTCAGTTTCATGTAGAGAGGAAATCACTGGGCATTTCATATGTATGACCTTTGGCAGGTGAAAAGTGCTATGTAAATGGTATGGACTATAAAGTGGAACACCTCTTCCCTTTTTATTTGAAAGCTGGCTAATAAGCAGAAGTACAATAGCATTTCTTTCTGATTTTTGTGACTGCCAGCTTCCTTATCACAGGCAGAATGCGTTTGCAGGTCCTGATCCATCCCCTCTCCCTGGAGCATCTCTTTTTATTTTAGATACTGACTTTCAGAGAGCTGTGCTTGCAGGGTCTCCTCAGTGTGTGACACTCTGCTCCTCTACTTGCAATTGACATCGGCAGCTTCACGTTACTGCTTTCAGAGAGTGGCCAGACACCCTCTTCTGGTATGGGGAGATCTGCTAGGTGGCAGCTTTAGCTGCAAATGACCATGGCCACAGCCTGGAGCGCCAACCTCTGCTGGAGTAGGGAAGTTCTCCTGTTGATGTGTGGACTAGCTTTGACAAGGCCATGTGAAAACCTGGTGGTGGCAGAGAAACCAATCTAAGTTTATGTCTATCCCTCTGAGGATGTCACATAACACAGAGGTGTTGATAGCTTTCAGCAGACTGACATCAGTAGGACTGTCTCAAGTCACTGTAAAGTGCTTTGGAAGGGTAGATCTTGTTGCTGATACTTGCTCCTGAGGTAATGTGCACAGATCCTGACTAGCTCCAATCCAGAAAGAAAAATTCAGACCATAGGAGGAAAAGAAAAGAACATGTTGGGGAACGAGGTAGCTGTGTTATGAAAAGAGACTGAGCCTGGTCTTCCTTCACTCACCACCAGAGAACAGAGTGAGTTTGCTGGTAAGAAACTCTATAATGGTAAAAGTTATACTCGGAAACTGCAGTGAAACTTTTCTGCTTTAATGATCAATTGAAATCCAACCACCATCCCTACCTTGGGCAGGTGTAGACCGGAGAGTAGCATAAAAGTACAAACAGCCATCCTTCAGAATGCAGTAGTGCTGAATCCAGACATCTTTGCTTCTGTCCAGCTGGTGGAGAAGCCCCAGGCACTCAGGGTTTTTGATAGCCAAGGGTGGAAGTGTAGTGTTATGCAGTGTGACATCTACCCACACATGGTTCTGTAAAGTAAGCATGTAATGAAAAGTTCTGGTAAGAAATTAAGGAGGACCTACTAGTATAAAGACACATGCTCTAGTCCCCTGCTAGGAAATGAACTTTTGTTGTGAAAATGATTTGAAAAGTCAGTGTGGAAAACACAATTAGAAAAACCTGTAGTTGATGGCAAATAATGACCAACTTCTTTTTCTTCTTACAATAGTAACTTGTCTTTTCTGCATCTATTTTGTTTTTCAGTACAAGTTTTGCTGGTAGAAACAAGATCATTCCAAGGCTGTATGAAGAAGCTTTTTAAAAACAATTGTCTTGGTGATTGCCTGACCTCATCAGTCTTCAGTATGTGCAGTCTGGCAAGACAAGGTTCACCATCTACCCTCTGGGTTCAGAGAAAATGTGGTGGTGTCTGAGGCCAGAATACAGCACTCAGTCTTGGATGAAAGCGCTACCACACAGAAAATGATTGCAGATGCCTTCCCACCCCTTTCTGTAAGGCAGATTCTTTTTCATTACTAAAATTATCCTATTGTCATTTACGGGCGAAGAGAAAGTTCAACCCATGGACTCCGCCATTGTATAGGCTATTTGTGTGATAAGAGAATCCAAAAGGAAAATCAGGAAAAACTAAACTGTTGTTTAATAAGACCGAGTTTTTTAATGTGAGATTAAAGCATTTCTTCATCTCCTTTAAATCTGAGAGGTGTTAGGAAGTCAATCTCTCCTAGTGTGCTTTGCTTGTCTACAATACATATTTAGAATTCTACATCAACCAGCGCCATTGTCATTTGAAATCCATGGGGAGAATATTGTGCAATATCAATAGTGTCCTGTTTGTTTCCTCAGGGGTTTTCTTTTGCATTTATTTATGATAGTTCCTTAGTATCCTTGACAAGGCAATGACAGAAAAAACACCTGGCACAATGTAGCTAGCTGTATTCTTTTTTATGGATGCTAAACATGCTGAGACTTATTGCAACAAAGTGCAGAAGAGGACTTCAGTAATATTAGGTGTATTCATAAAATAGCTATCCTTGTAGATTCACTAAGATGACTTAGTGTTAGTATATTGGTCTGTTATATCATTGGGTTGAGAGCCCTACTGTAACACACTAGCTATTGCAAACAGTCAGAAACAAACAGTATAGCAAACAAAAAAGAAGGAAAATATAAGCTTTTTCTATCCAACTGAATGGAAAGTCCAGTTAGAAGGAAGGAACAGATATAGTGTTCATCAAGATCAGAGGCTAGGCAATGAAAGCGATATATTGAATCAAACATTTATTTCAGAGAAGGATATTGTTTGCTTAAAACTGAAAGAGATAAAGTAGCCAAAACCAAGATGCAGTAGCACGGAAAGGACCAACATATTGTATTATTAGTGGATGAGAGATCTTTCTGTATATATAATGTTGGAACTTTTTATCCAACAAGTTATTATTGCATGTTACAGTAAAGAATGACTCGTTTGATGTGTTTTCTTTTGTGCATGTATGCCTTTATCCTCCCTTTTGGCTCAGGCTATGTTTTGTTTCTTTTGGCTAGGGTACACACTTTAAATTGTTTTATTTATTTTTGCTGTCTTCAGGTATGTGGATTCCTTTGTATTCTTTTAAGAAACACAGCCAGGTAGAATATACTTAGAAACAAATCTGATTTTGCACTTACAGTCTCATCTGAAAGATGAAGCCAAAAGAAATATATGTTTGACCAGTTTTATTTCAGTGGAAAAAGAATTAAAGTAACAATAAACACCTCTTTTCACTGTGTGGAAACCCACCACTAAACCACACTGCTGAAGGAGTCACTCATGTGCCCTGAGTTGAGAAAAGGAGGAAAGTAAACTTATTTTTCCTTTTTCTTTTTTTTTTTTTAATTTTTCCCCCACTGCACTAATGCAGGTTGTAATTTGTACCTTGCAAATTTCTTATTTTTTTTACTGATGATTTTATTTCATCAGCAAAAATGTATACTTTAATACTTACTCTGCATTTGAGCATAGAATCATAGAATCACAGAATATAGGGTTGGAAGGGACCTCTGGAGATCATCTAGTCCAACCCCCCTGCCAGAGCAGGGTCACCTACAGCAGGTTGCACAGGAACGCGTCCAGGCGGGTTTTGAATGTCTCCAGACTTGGAGACTCCACCACCTCTCTGGGCAGCCTCTTCCAGTGCTCCGCCACTCTCAAAGTAAAGAAGTTCCTTCTCACGTTTAGGTGGAACTTCCTATGCTCAAGTTTGTGCCCATTACCTCTTGTCCTGTCCCCGGGCACCACTGAAAAGAGCCTGGCCCCATCCTCCTGACACCTACCCTTTAAGTATTTATAAGCGTTGATAAGGTCCCCCCTCAGTCGTCTTTTTTCCAGACTGAAGAGACCCAAATCCCTCAGCCTTTCTTCATAAGAGAGGAGTTCCAGTCCCCCAGAGAGTGTAGCTCTCTGCTGCACCCTCTCCAGCAGTTCCCTGTCCTTCTTGAACCAGGGAGCCCGGAACTGGACACAGTACTCCAGGTGTGGCCTCACCAAGGCAGAGTAGAGGCGGAGGATGACCTCCCTTGACCTGCTGGCCACACTCTTCTTGATGCACCCCAGGATGCCATTGGCCTTCTTGGCCACAAGGGCACATTGCTGGCTCATGGTCATCCTGTTGTCCACCAGGACTCCCAGGTCTCTTTCAGCTGAGCTGCTCTCCAGCAGGTCAGCCCCCAACCTCTACTGGTGCATGGGGTTATTCCTCCCCAGGTACAGCACCCTACACTTGCCCTTATTGAATTTCATAAGGTTCCTCCCTGCCCCACTCTCCAGCCTTTCCAGGTCTCTCTGTATGGCGGCACAGCCACCTGATGTGTCAGCCACCCCTCCCAGCTTTGTGTCATCAGCAAACTTGCTGAGGGTGAAGAGGACTGGACCCAGTACTGACCCCTGAGGAACACCACTCGTCACTGACCTCCAACTAGACTCTGTGCCCCTAATCACGACCCTCTGAGCTGTGTCTTTCAACCAGTTTTCTATCCACTCCACTGTCCATTCATCAAGCCCACTTTTCCTAAGCTTCCCTATGAGGATGCTGTGGCACATTCTTTCTACTAAAAACCAAGCTGGTTCAGTAGCTAAATATTTTCTAAAAAAAGATTTTACAGATCAACAGCATATTTTTGAAAAGGTAGTCTGCCTATATAAGGAAAGAATAAGAATCACGGGGCCAGGAAAGGGCCCATACAGTAGCTTTGACCCCTATGCTTCCAACACTGAAGTACTAAAATTAGCTTTGTAGGTCCCAGTTCAGGCTCAGCCAGAGACTATTCATAATAAATTATGTTGGGCTGAGAAAGCTGCCTCTGTAGCAGCTCAAGATCAGTTATGGCTATGTTTCTCCCAGCAGAGAGTATAACTGTATAAAGAGATAGAGATAAATCAAAGTTTATCAGCTGACTTACTCTAACTAACTTACCAACTAGCTTTATCTCTGAAAACAAAGAACCCAGCAACTCCCTCCGCGCCTGCTCCCCCTCACTTTCTAATATTCTGTCGAAAAAAGCAGGTAGCTTGCAACCAAGGCAGATTTGTAGGGAATACTTAAGAAGATATAGCCCTTCTCTCCTTGTACTCCACACAGTATTACTTAGGGCAGAACACGTCGTTGTGAGAGTCATCTCTCCCCTTCCCCCCTTCCCACCACACTCATTTTAGGTTACGTTTCTCAACCAGCTTAAAGCTGCTGATATCTGGAGAGGGAGCATTTTGATTGATTCCTCCACGTGGCATTTGCTGAGTCACAGTAATGCTTGTACAGGGCTTTTAGATTGGAGCTGAATCACATCCCAGCAGCCCAGAACAAAAGTACGCAGCTTCCACGCTGCTGTCTGCACCTGACCGTGGTCAAATACATCTACTGTCGCTCAGTTTTCTGCACAATCTGCTGTACACATGCTTCTTGTATAGACAAAGCATTACCTGATGGACAGGATGCACCGCTTTATCCATAGCCTCCAGCCACCTGTAACATGACAAAAAATGAGAATCGCTTAGTTTGGTAGAGAATACACGTGCTTCACTGCCTCTTTTAACTCTTGCTGACATAGACAGCATTGAAAGGGGTATGCAATTTTCAGAACACATTCAAGGCTTCAAGATAGAAAAGTAGCACATTAAATCTAAATAAACATTGGTAACTGTCAGAAAAATAAGTCTCAAAGCCTGCTGTGTAATTGTAATAAATTAAGGCAGTATTGCAGACATGGGAATCTATATATTTTGAATATAGTTCAACATGTCAGGCTAAATGATCACACTTCTTGTGTCTTTGTTTTAATGTAGATAAGGAATTTGTGGGAAACATAAAGAATCCTGAAATTGGAGGCTACAGAATAAAGCAAGCTATTTGTTGTCAAAGTTATTCTTTTCGTGCTATGGATGGTATAGAATTTGGAACTGGAAAATACTCTGATATTACAATGATGGGTGCTATGATAAGTAGCAAGATGTTACAAAAAGATGGGTGGATGAATACCAAATGTTATCCTACTTCATAGCTTTATATTTTTGATAATTCACAATAAAACAAAGAAGAAAATATAATTAGATTTTAGTGCATTTTGAAATTAAAGCCTAAAGAGTTCTTACTTCTGTTTTGGATGATTTTATTGTCTTTATTTTGTCAGCTATAGTCTTTGGAAAACGCAAAAAGAATATTTTTTAAGTCTAACTCTGAGTCAAACCCAAACTCGTTGCCTCCTATAAGGACCAATATGCTTTTGAGGCATACTTGCACTTTAAAATACTAAAATGATAATATACCAGAATGACAAAAAAGGAAATGGAAGATGGGATTGACCTTGCTGGGCAGAAGGGAGATCATTCATGTGAAATGACCAATAAGCAAGTTAACATCCACAGGAAGATTTACACTTCCACTTGATATAACAGTGGGGGAGAAGGCATAAGAATATGGGTGAAGATATTTTTCTGGAGATAAATCAAGAATAATTCAGTGGGATGAATATTAAAGACTTTATGAAAAAAATTTCTCATCAGAAAAACGATGAAGCTGAAAAATAATTTTTGAAACTTCTGCAAATGAAAATTAGAAACACCATTTTCTCATGAGTAGCTGAGAGAGATTTTTTGTTTGTACTGATCGAGCCAGGTACTGTGAACATCCCCCCAAAATTCAGACTCCCTCTCCCCAAACCGCAATAACAAAACTGACCCTGTAAAATGAAAGATCACTTACCTCTTCATTTCTTGGTTGGAAGTTGCACAGAAGTAGAAAATCCTGTGTCCACTTTGAGGTATGCATTTAAAAACAAATGGTTTACCCAGACTGGTGTCAACACCAATTTCTGCTCCTTCCAGCTTTGTTACTTCCAGGGGTCTGCACTTCCCTTCATCCTGCAATTAGAGAGAAAGAGTGTCAAATTCAGAACTAATATAAAACCAACCCCTGTGAGATGGGGATAAACTCAGGGAATATTCAAAGTTGTAAAAGTTGGTGATAAGCTCTGATGCCTTTGAACCATCATATGGTTTAATGACCAGCAGCCTCAGAATATACAGTGCAGTCACAAAAGGTAAACTAGTCAAACACCCTCTAAATTTGCATCTCTATTTTTGCTCTCTTAGTTGTTTTTGGTTCATCAGAAGCCATATCTGCATGCGGAAACCTCACTAACTAGTTGTAAATATTCCAGCTTTTGAGGGTGCAGCTGAGTGAAAGTAAAATTTTCAAAGTGCACCAAAGAATTTAGGAGTATGAGTCTTTACACTAATCAATGCTGCTTGCAGTCTGAAAACCTGACCTTATAGGTGCAGATATAGGGAACAAAGGCTTACATTCAGAAAACAGTGAGCATAATTTAAAAGGCTGGGTTTTATTTCCTCTGCAAAGTTGCCCTAAATATCATTAAGTTCATAACCCTTGCCATTCATTTCAGACAACTTTCGACAGAAAGCATTTCAAACTCTTCTGTGCTGTGTTGTTCCTGATTGAGTTAAAGCTCTTTGAGACTGAAGGGCATTGTCAATGTCTTTCTCTGTGGTTAGTTGTAAAAAGCCATTAAGCTCCTTAATGTAAGTAGGTAGGTGAAGCAGTTCCTTCCCTCACTTTCCCAGCCCAGCTCCCCTCAGGTATGTGTCTTAACTCAAAACAAAGGTGCACACATCAGGACAGTGTGATGATGTGACAACTCTAGCTGTGTTTTAAACAATATTCTTAGCCCCCTTGCTTTGAAGAGCTATGACTGGAGTTCTAAAAATTGCATCAAATTTGGCAGCAATAAAATGGAAAACATGAGTTAATGCTGGGACATATGAAGAGCGTTAGCGCCATTTGCAAAATACACAGATGGTAGAGTCTCATAGAATAAAATCAGTTGATTATTGGGAGTTAATTAAATGTTGCCAGTAAAAGCTTAATTGTAAATGCCCCATGTAATTGTTTTATTAGGCTAAAAATAAACACACCTATCCTTCCATGAACAATATACGCACCTGTGGGTATTATATAGTTAAATACTTACTTGTATGCTCATTGGCACGTGTAATTATTCCTTTGTTATACATTAACTTTCTGTAGGACAAAATAACCCCCAATACTGAAAAACAGTGTAAACAAACATTCATGAATCCATTTCCTAGATTCTTCTGCGTTCTTCTTTTTCCTTTTCTTTTTTTTTTATATGCAGAACTAAAGTCAGTGCAGAAGATGAAGGCAATCCTGAAAGTTGTCAGTGCTGTGTGACCTATTTTACTCATAATGCCTTCAGACAGAAAACTACATTGCAAAGACATCATAACCAAAACACATATTCAGCCTCCAAATCTCATTCCTAGTCTAAAGAATAATAAGTGCAAGGTTGATGAAGTGTTATTCAGCAGGATCCGGTCCAGGGTCTGTGTTCTACTGACTGCCCTGGCCTGAAGGCAGCAGTCACTACAGATACTGAAATGCCTGTGTGACCACTATTATTGCACATCCCCATAAACTCCTTTTATAAACACTTTCTGTGCTGTCTAGAATGCATGCAGATAGAGCTCTGTGTCATCAAGAGTGATTTATGTCCACTCCATTTCAAATGAATACATCTAGGAAAAGAATAAGGTGGATTTGAGGCATTCAAAGCGACACCAAATGTCCTTCATTGACTAATAGGCAGCCAAGCTCCCCTAATTCTGATAAGCTAGATGTAAGGGGCATTTCTGTTCACTCCTGTGGCTTTCATGAATAATATTTTGAAAGCATTCCTTTTGCAAATATCCCTTTATTACAAAAAGTACCAAAGATTTGCTGCTGAAAAAATAATTATAAAAGTAATTTCTTATGCTTGTTACTACAGAATAACCCATTGATGATACAGACACTATGGAACCTAATATAACTATGTGATGCTGCTGGAGTTGATGGTATATATCGTACAGATTTCAAATGCACTAACTCAGATTTTAGCTACTCCTGTTCCATTCTGTTCCTACGTAAAAAAGATTTTTGGTTCCTTCAAGGTTGCTATCAGCTATTTCATGGATTCTTGGTTGTCTGCAGTATTTAACATGGATGGAGTCCCCTGGGTAGAAGGCAGAAAGCATATGCTGCTTTGGTAAATGCTATTCTAAGAATAATAGAAACTTCTGAAGTAATCCTTCCCTTGCTGCTAGTTTTCTTAAGATGGCCTGCGTTTTAGGGGAAATGTTTCTGCAAAAAAATGAAAATATTAAACTACGTATAACTATGAGAGACTGAAATAAGGGAGAAATAAGATTAGAAAAGTAGATGTTTCCTTCCTTTATTGTACAAAATGGTCATTAAGGTAGTGTATGTAGCCCGGGGGGTCCACAAATCAGCCCTATTTGATTTGATGTAAATAATTCTGGAAAATAAATGATATTCATAGCATTTCCTGAATGATTCACTGTGTTCAAAGAATTTTGTTTGAGCAGAGTTATATTTGCTATTCTAGTTAAGCTTTTTTGTCTATTAGAAAGGAGGAGCTGAAAAGATATATGAACCTTTCAAGCTGTTTGCAGTGAAAGAAGTAAAAATCAACAACAGGGATAACTATGAAAAGAGATTAAAATTAAGATACACAAAACTGGGAAAATGGAATAAAAGTAACTTTACAGAAAGATGAAATTCTAGAAGAAAAAACAGAAAAAATCTAAAACACAATGTGAAAACTGAGTAGCACTGGAAATCAGAAACAAAAGCCTGGCTAGCTCCAGAGCCTGGCAGTGGAAAGCGTAATGCAGTCGCCCCTAGGTCACTGGTTCAGATGGTTTCAGGTCAGTAGTGGCATGACTGAATTTTTTACTGTCTTTCAAAAATGTCTTCCTGGATGTGCCCCTGTGTTCTTAAACTAGACACCTCTTAAATAGGACAGGGAAATGAACTCTTTTCTCTTCTTGCTTTTTATTTCTCATTTGCCTAACTTTCTCCAACACAGCTGATCTCAGACTTGCAGTATTTTCACCTGACCGCCTTCTCCCTGAGGCCTGGTGCTGCTTGCTTAGTAGTATCTCTAAAATCTTCCCCTCCCTATCTCTTTTTTTAAATCACTGTGCTTTGCTCCAGGCTCATTTTTCGGATATTGCAGAAATTATAGCTAGAGCCTGTTTGCATTTCTTCTTCAAGCTGGGCACATTGGTGCAGAGGAGAGACTAAGGCTTTTACATCTCTTTCCCCTGCATCTTTTTCCTTTCCCCTTGAGGAAAGGAGTTGCATATGTCATTGAAGAAGAGCACTAGACTCCACAACTCTTTGTGTGGCTTTTTTCAGCAGTAGAGCTGAATTTATTTCATATTTCGTTTTTCTTTAAACAATTTACATCTAAACTAGAGAGAGTAGAAACATACTGAAGAGCAAGACAACAGGGGAAAAAGATGGAAAAACTCCTCTGATTCGAAGAACCTAATTATCCTACACCTAACTATATTGACTGTCAGATGAAGTACGATCATGTAGTGTTGTGATATGATTACTCTTCACATTCCAGTTGGTTCTTTTTTGGAGGTTAATTAATTCACTGCAATTAATTGCACAAAAGGTAATGAACCTTTGTTCATTTGTACAGTTCAAACTGTACCTCAGTTTGCAGGACCAAGCCTCACAAGAAGAACTATTGTGGGGGTTAAAATTTTGAACAACTTAAATCAGCTCAAATAATGTATCCAATTATGACTCCTTCTCTGGGCCAGGGTGTGCAATCTGTTAGTAGGCCAAAATTAACTTGTGTATCATATCAGCCAGTGTTATTTCTCATTTATTAATATAAATAATACAGTGGAAGTATTCAAAACCTTGGATTCAGCAGCCTCTTAAATGCAAATTGAAAAAAATATCCTGGAGCCATGGGAGTAATGGAATTTAGTAGAGAAGAAATCAGATTCTGTACCAGATCTAAATAATGTGGCAGCTCCCAGACTATGACGATAAAGCTCCAAGCAAGAAAGAAGAACAAATAGAGCGGTATCTTTAAGAGCGATGGCTCAGACCTAAATCTATTTATAGCTAAGCCTTTTATATAAAGTGCTTAGGCTTAGCGATGAATGCACAGACTTGCTCAAGAGAACAAAAGACCGAATGTTTGTCATAGATTGAAATGACGTGAAGGGTCCACACATGGCAGACAGAGGACTTCTCTCTTGGTATAATAATTGGACTCTGTATATATCACAGAAATTAAACTCATTTAAAAGCATTTTTTTTCTCTCTGTTCTGTTCTACTGGGAACAGAATAGGATGCATACAAGCAACCAGAAGTGTGTACTGTAGTGTCTGAGTTACAAAATTTTTGTAAATACACTTTCTGTAAAATGCTCTGTTCCCAGGTACAGAGAAGACAATTGTAGAAAAGGGAACATTTAAGTCTATATTTAAATTTCCTCTCTGTGTTTAGGGAGGGCTTTCACTTGTTCTGTGAGGCCTCGGTACAAAGTAACGTGAAATAAAGGGTAAATAGAAGACTGGTATCCAGGTTGTTACAGGAGGTGTGTAAATGTTGCTGTTGAATCTTATTTGAAATGAACAGAAAATGCGAATTTTAATAGTTTCCAGGTGTTCTGAATAAGGCAGAGGGTGAGAGTGGGATGATTTACAAACATAAACATACCCTAATAGACACAACTAAGGCACAGCAATTTCCCTCACCGAGACACCACTAATTAAAGAATATTCAATGAGGAAAGCATTCTGCTGTTGAGAAAAAGCGAAGGTTATGGACCCTTTTAAATGTAAATAGCACTGTATAATTATCTGAGCAATACTTAACTACCAATATGCTGGCTGCGTTAAAGTGCAATAAACAGAGAAGACAAGATTCTCTTGAGCTATTGAAATGGACTGGCTTTATAATGGAAACGGGAAAACGACCTAACATCTGATCACTTAGGTGATGTAATAGCTAGCGTCTAACTCCTTTTGGATGTTAAGAAATGCACATCTTTGTTCCCACTGCCTTTGCCTCAGCTTTGAGAAACTTTCTTAGTCAGTCACACTGTGCCTGAGGGCTTCCTAGAGGCGTTAAACTTGTCAGCCTAAGAAATGCAAATCATAATTCTTTTTCAAACTGACATTATCATATATAATCACAATAGAGACTGACACATCCTTCCCCTTCACTGCTGCCACCGTGTTCAGCGAGACAGCTTCTCAAGAGTATGTGTTGCAGTTTTCTTACAGCGTGTGTCAGAGAATTACAACCATGAACTATCAGGAAGGCCATTTCTCTGAGGCTTGGGCTACATGTGAAGGTGAATTTGCTCTTTATTCACAGTTCAATCTGTTGCTACTCTGAATCTCTAAAGCATGCTCTTTTCTGTCAGGGCAGTGATTTCCAACTTAACTGCTTCTACTTCCTTGCTATTACAGTTTCTTCTTTTGACTTTCCTACTTTCAGTCCATAAAAAACGCTGGCAGCAAACTCATACTCTTTAGACATTTATTCCTAACTACTGTTGTTCCACATCATTCTTAGCTGAGGGAACTGGAAAGACAAATGGAATAAATGACAAATGTAATATAAGGACCTGACAGACAGAGCTGATTTGACTGGAATACATCAGTCTGTCACATCTGGAAAGGAAATCTGCAGGGAAGATACATTGATAACGCTTTCCTGTTTGGAGACAGTCATCTTTGTAGTTTCTCCTGTACCATAAACTCATTGACATTTACTTCATATTTCCCTTTTCAGGTACTAGATTGGTTATGTATCTCACTATCCTCTTTCCCCGGGTCTATTTATGGCAAAGTGACAGGGAATAATTCCTAGGAAGACAGCAAGACACAAACCAGAGAGGCATTAGGGCATTGTTACAAACATGATCCTTTATTAAGGATCCCTCAACTCCGCCTTTTTTTTTCTCCTTTGACCCACAAAAGTCACTTGTTATACATATTTTTTTAACCAGTCTTACATAGTAAGAAGGCCACAATGAATTGAAACTGGGAAATTCTCTTTGGCTGGCATTTTTAGTGGATTTATAAGTCCTTGCATTTAATTTGCTGAGCTCCTTACATGAGGGATATTTGTTATGAGGAATTTTGGGAAACAAGCTTTTGGCTGTAATGCTTTATTATTGTGATTTCCTACTGAGCCTAGAACACTGTTAGCTCTCTAGCAGGTATACCCTCCTGATAGAGGAATGCATGCTCCACAGCCTTTAAGCCCCTTATTGGCCCATTTGTTCCTGGTCCCAGGAACTATATTCCTCCTTTTTAATAGTGTTGCAAGACCGGTATTTTTTTTATCCTGAAGGCTGCAGCATATTTTAAAGTTCCCAAGTTAGCTGCCAGGTTCTAAAAGTGACTTGGTGATGGCAGGTTAGAGATTTGTGTGAACTTTATACAACCTGTTGAGGTGATGCTCTACTGCTGTGGCTAGATTGCTTTTGTTATCTTACTGGTCTCATGTAAAGCTGGTTAAAGTTTCTCAGTCCTACACTGAAACCTTCACCATAGACATTTTGTGGTGATTTTGTATTTGCTTTACTGTGCCGAGCAACAAATACTAGTTTTAGAGGAGCGGACACTACTATCTGTAAAGAAAGGAGCAATGTTTGACTATGCTGATGTGCTTTTAGCTTTCCCTGAAAAAATGTGTAAGTTCAAGCACAAGAAACTCGATTGCTTGTACTTGCCTCAGGGTAGGACTTAAGTGTACGTCATTGTCTATCTCCTCATAATGTCCAGATGTCTTTCCTTTAGGATGAAAACTGGGCACATTGGCAAAGAAGGAGACAGCATGTTTGAGAAGATCCAGTGATCTGGACAACGGGGGATCAGAACTGTAGAGTGTCTCGTGGACAACGGGGGATCAGAACTGTAGAGTGTCTTGTGGAACTCCGCTGTTGTTAAGTGTAGGCAAAGATATTATAAATTATTGTATCTCCACTGATCTCGGTAATTTACACAAAATAAGGTTCTAACACAATGTGCGCAATATTTCTGCTATGAGGTGGCAAACACAGCTATGTCCAATGAAGTGAAAAATGTGTTTTAGTTACTCATATGGATTGTAGAGTCAAGGTCAGTGGCAGCAATTGTTTGAGGGAAAAATAAAATGACCTTGTATGCAAAGTGACTGAATCTGTTGCAGCAGCTATCAATTCATCAATATGTGATTGGATAGAGATGAGTCTGAAACAGCAGCAATTACATGGGTGAGTCAGTATGTAAAAAGCTCTAGAAACATCAATCTCTTTTTTAATGTAGGTGGGAAAAGGAAAGCTCGGGATGGATAATTTCTGCCTGTAAATAGGAATGATGAGGAAATGTAGCTCTCTCTGTTGATATGGACTAAAGGAGAAGATGAAACACCCTTTCCTTTCTCCATGACAAAACATTACACGCACCCCTTCAGACATAAATAAAAGGCTTGATTGTCTTGTTACATAGGTGGAAATCAGGCTTGACCTTGCTGGAGTCACTGGAATTACACCAATGTAAGTTGTTGTTCGTAACATCAGAATCAAGACTTGAATATTGATTACTCATTTGTTGGATACTGACATGCAGATTATCCTGAACTATTTTTGTCTCCCTGAATTATTCTTGCCTTCAATGAACAGTTTCAAAGAACATTTCATATCCACTAAGTGGGCCCACTGTTGAATGAGACAGGAGACATGGTGACGGAGGATGCGGAGAAGGCGGAGTTAGTCAATGCCTTCTTTGCTTCGGTCTTTACTGCTCGGCCCAGCCCTCAGGAGTCCCAGGCCTTGGAGAAAAAAAACAGGGAAAGAGGAAGACTTCCCCTTGGTTAAGGAGGATAAAGTGAGGCATCAGTTAGGTCAATTAGACATCCACAAGTCCATGGGCCCTGATGGGATGCACCCGAGAGTGCTGAGGGAGCTGGTGGAAGTCATTGCCAGGTCACTTTCCATAATCTTTGAATAATCCTGGAGAACAGGTGAGGTGCCTGAGGACTGGAGGAAAGCCAATGTCACTCCAGTCTTCAAAAGGGCAAGAAGGAGGATCCGGGGAACTACAGGCCGGTCAGCCTCACCTCCATCCCTGGAAAGATGATGGAACAGCTCATTCTGGGCATCATCTCAAGGCATGTGGAGGAAAAGAAAGCTTATCAGAAGTACTCAACATGGATTCACCAAGGGGAAATCATATCTGACTAATCTGATAGCTTTCTATGATGGCATGACTGGATGGATAGATGAGGGGAGAGCAGTAGATGTGGTCTACCTTGACTTCAGCAAGGCATTCGACGGTCTCCCACAGCATCCTCATAGGGAAGCTTAGGATGAAAGGACAGCAAGGTGGATAGAAAACTGGTTGAAAGACAGAGCTCAGAGGGTAGTGATTAGGGGCACAGAGTCTAGTTGGAGGTCAGTGACGAGTGGTGTTCCTCAGGGGTCAGTACTGGGTCCAGTCCTCTTCAATATATTCATCAATGACCTGGATGAGGGCATAGAGTGCCCCCTCAGCAAGTTTGCCGATGACACAAAGCTGGGAGGGGTGGCTGACACACCAGGTGGCTGTGCCGCCATACAGAGAGACCTGGACAGGCTGGAGAGTTGGGCAGGGAGGAACCTTATGGAATTCAATAAGGGCAAGTGTAGGGTGCTGCACCTGGGGAGGAATAACCCCATGCACCAGTAGAGGTTGGGGGCTGACCTGCTGGAGAGCAGCTCAGTGGAAAGAGACCTGGGAGTCCTGGTGGACAACAGGATGACCATGAGCCAGCAATGTGCCCTCGTGGCCAAGAAGGCCAATGGCATCCTGGGGTGCATCAAGAAGTGTGTGGCCAGCAGGTCGAGGGAGGTCATCCTCCCCCTCTACTCTGCCTTGGTGAGGCCACACCTGGAGTACTGTGTCCAGTTCCGGGCTCCCTGGTTCAAGACGGACAGGGAACTGCTACAAAAATGATTAGGGGACTGGAACTCCTCTCTTATGAAGAAAGGCTGAGGGATTTGGGTCTCTTCAGTCTGGAAAAAAGATGACTGAGGGGGGATCTCATCAACACTTAAATACTTTAAGGGTAGGTGTCAGGAGGATGGGGCCAGGCTCTTTTCAGTGGTGCCCGGGGACAGGACAAGAGGTAATGCACACAAACTTGAGCATAGGAAGTTCCACCTAAACGTGAGAAGGAACTTCTTTCCTTTGAAGGTGGCAGAGCACTGGAAGAGGCTGCCCAGAGAGGTGGTGGAGTCTCCAAGTCTGGAGACATTCAAAACCCGCCTGGACGCGTTCCTGTGCAACCTGCTGTAGGTGACCCTGCTCTGGCAGGGGGGTTGGGCTAGATGATCTCCAGAGGTCCCTTCCAACCCTATATTCTGTGATTCTGTAAGTGGAAAATATTTTCTTCCTGAGTGACGCAAGGCCTGGAACATAATGTTTCCAACTTAATCACGCTGCTGACATGTTACATAAATGCTGTGTTAAACTGAGAACGTTATTTGTAATTCCCTTAGAAAAGAAAGTGGGATGAGCTGCATCTGTATGCGTTGTTCCTCTTATGCCCTGACAGAAATCATACCAAAAGAAAGAAGAGGTGAGAATGAGTCTAGCTGAGCTCCCTGTTACTTCATTTGGGCATTGGATTTCTCAGTAGTGAAGAAGCGTATTTGTATTTAAGTATCTTTCTTTCTGTCTTACTAAACGACTCTTCAGAGTACTCTGTAAGCACACGAGGCAGTGAAGATGGTCCTTGTGCTTTCAGTTTCTAAAATAGTACTGCAATATTTCAATGTATGCTTTGGAGTCCAGAGACAGAGGGAGAGCAGCTGGCAATAAAATGGTATGAAATAATTACAAAGTGGTTGAATGGCACTAGTCTTGGATAATGCAAAAAAACCCCAAGCAGTAGTTATTACTATAAAATATTTATGCAGTGCTTTACATTTATTTAGTCTTTTTAAGCAAAGGCAAATGCATGCTTTCAGGGTAAAGAGCCTACTATCAAAACATAAGGTTAGTATCATTGAAATAGTTATTTTTTTCAGTGCAGTAAATAAGACAAAGCTAGCTGGGGAAGAAAAGATAAGCTTAAAAAGAAACCTGCTATTTGAAAGAAATAAAAGTGAATTTAATTAAATATTAATGAATGTAAGATTATGAGGCATCTTCTAATCCTCAATACAATTTATCTAGCACTTTTTGTCTTCAGAGGTACTTAGTTGACTGGAAAGTGGGGAGTATTTAAATGGCATAGCTAGATTATTTTTTTTTCACATTTCAGGAGTTTAATGACAAACCTGACTAAGACAAAATAAAAAATTCTCTCCAATCAAATGCTTCTATCTGTTTGTATTCTTTTTAGTGTGTGATTTATTTGTTTATTTATTTTTGCTTTGAGACCAGAGTAGATATTGTCATAATAATGAGGATGGAAAGCCAGACTGCTTTGTTGTATAACCAGTGGTTCTGCCTCATAACCCTGATTAGATGGCTATATCATGGCATATGCAGAGAAATAAGCCTACCAGATTTTCTGCCGGAAATGTCAGATGGATAGAGAATTGTAGAAAAGCAAGCTCTTTCTACAAATTTTAATTACTTTTCACAAAATGCCTTTTTCCCACAGAAGTGTTCGGTTATGATCAAGAAGCTTAAACGTTGAAAGCTTGATTAATTTCAGTTTGGATATGAAATGGCAATGCCTCATGTGAATTCTTTTCTTCATCTTAACAGTATTGTCCATGAAAATCTATGCTTAGGGTCACCAGGAGGAGGAACCAGAATGTATTGTGAGGGGTATAAGAGATCTTGAACTATCGAGAAAGACTAATCCGTGCCTGTCCTCAAAGTACAGTCCTTGTGAAGCATTACATCAGCTTCTTTCAGGAAAAATAATTTGGTTTCTAGCTTTTATTAAAAAGGAAAAAGTTTCAAGTGAGGATTTTACTGGAGTGGCTCTACTATTCAAGTAAAAATGACCCAACAGGCTAATACATATAAGCAAAAAGTTAAATATATAGTGTATGATGTATGAAATTGAGAGAGATGACACAGTTGAAAAAACAACATAAAGGTAGATTCATGATCATGACTGAACTCTTCTGTTGGTTGAACTTCCTTAACGCCACCTTGTTGCCTAGATTATATTCATGTTTATTACAAAAGCGTGCTGCTATATCTACACATGTATGTGTGTACATATACGTACACACCTTTCATATGCTGAATTGATATTTCTGCTGATGTTCTTCCTGGGTTAGCTAGGAGATTCCCTGGAAGCTACTTGGCATTCATCTACTGATAAATATCTCACCAAAGCAAATTTTATCAGCTTCTCTAAGTTTTCTTGAAGTCAGGTTAAAACAATTGCTAAGCGGATGACCTTGAATCTTTTTTACAAGCTGTAAATGTTTTACCACAAAAAGCCCTGAACAGACAACAGGCTTTGAAATCAATCTGTTTGTTTGATTTTAAAGATGTAAGTTTCTCAATGAATAACTTCATCGTGAAGCTACACAGGGAAAGGGATTAGTAACTTGTAATTTTAAAATAAAAAAAAAACCAGGTACATGCAGTACCTGCTGAACCACCTCACAGGCTACACTAAAATGCTACTTAAGGGCAGGTGAGTTCATTGGCACTGCTGTGGCCCAGGGCCATGAGCTGTGCCCATGCCAGTTGTCCCCCACCTGCAGAGCTAGCCACTTGAAAGGAAAACTCCCTTTTTCCCCGTCCTCTTTTTAAATGCGATGTCTTTATTTATTCATTTATTTAGTGGAAAATAACTGTAGCATTGTATATATACAAATGATTGTAGCTGAGATAACTGTAAAGTCACTGATTTAGGGACATTAAGACTCACCATATAACTAGAGGGTTGTAAATTATACTGTATTGAAATGGAACCTCAGAATAAAGCCAAGTATTTTATTTCTCTTTATGAAGAACATGTTTTACTCCTGTTTTGAATGTCTACTGTTAGATGAAGTTAAAGTCTTATATACTAATTAGAAGTACTAAGTACTGTACAGCTCCCTACCCACATGACAGAGGATGAAGTGCTGAGCAATACTACTCTGAAGAAACTGAGCCTTCCCAATACATCTCTCTGCAGGTCTATAGTTCATTCACACACACAAAGAAATCTCGTGGTCATGCCTGTTTAAGAAAATACATATAAAGATAGATGGAATATAGAGCTACTACAGATTTGAAACTACTTAATCTCATTCAAAGCCTCCTAGAGCCTACCCAATTCATAGACTTCTTGATGATCAGAAGTAAGAGATTATATATGAATCCATAAAAGCCTGACAGTGTCTATGTCTGTGACTGGGATACCGGAAGACAGAACTACTCAACCACATACAAAAACATCTTTAGTGCTGATGTTATTCTGCAAATAATACAAGTCAAGATAATGATCGGTAAATTTGAGTACAATACGGCTGTACTTCGTAGTTCAGGACACAGCTTGCCTCCTCACCAGGCTCTCTCCTTACCTTCTTGTGTTTGTAATAGTGTAGGTAGCCGTTATGTTTCAGCACAAACCACCTCTTTCTCCAGCCCTTCAATATCGCTGACTGTGTTCGTTTATGCAGATATCCTCGGCAGGTAGGTCTGGGGGTGTTAGGGTAACGGCTGATATCTGATCCCACCACCATAGTCAGGATATCAGGACCTAAAATATTACATGAAGAATGTGAAAACATAGGTCAAAACTATAATCCAGTCTGTATACCAGGGGTATTTTTGAATACCCCTATGGGGTACGGAGCAGGAAGGCAGTATTCTATCCCATGCCCTTCTCCTCCCAATGTAGCTTCTAGAAGTTGCAAGAAGAAAAGCAGGCTAGGAAATGATGAATTAAATCAAGCAATATTTAACCTTTGTTTAACAGAAACTCAGGAATGAAACCAGTTTTTTGTTGAGGACTAGCAATGGAGCCAGCTATCTGAAGACACCTCTTAAAACAGTTTTTGTGACCTACCTTTGCAAGCAGCATCTTAGGTGTTTGCATATTTTATCACTCTAGAGAAGTGGTTGGATTTCATTGCTCAAATGGTTGTACGTAAATTGGAGTTTATACAAAAATTGCTGAGAATGCTCTTAGGGGCACCTTCAGTCCCTCTTATCTTACGTATGCTCTTGAGAATTCTTTCTTTTCCTTGCCATGGAGCCTACTAACCTTTTCTATTATCTGTGCCCCTCACTGAGGGGTCTGGCTGTTGGAGGCTAACCTGTGCTAAAGTGTCTACTTACCATTTGCAAAAGGTAAGTGCTCATGTTAGGTTGCAAGATAGACTAAAAATGTGTTCTTGTTACCAACAATGGGGTACAATTTCATATTATTCACTGACGCTATCAGTAAATGGCTTTGACCTTAAAGGCTTGAAATTATGATTATATCAGATACTACTTCAGACCAGGTGGCAACACCTTAAAAAGGAATGAGATATGTGACTATAACACATTTTCATTTGCAAAACATTTGCTGGATTTCTCTTCTGGGGACATTTGACTTTGGGAATGCTGTCTGTGTGCCAAGATTTAGGCCAGGGGGTGTTCTCTGAGGAGCTAAAAATACCCAGTAATAAGAGATTTATCTACTAAAAGACTCAACATACTCTTAAATATAACAGCGTGAATGGCACCTTTATAATTAAAGAACTTGGTATGCGTCGAGTTAGATTTGTCACTGTCTTGTAAAAGGATTTTAATTTATTGAATTTCCCATGAGCTCTTGTCAAAACCATATCTGGGATAAATAAAAGATCTGCAGTAGATTAACTTTCAGCATGCAAACATGGGTATCTTTTGGGTTTAGTCATCACAATTCCAGGAAGAATATGCATGATTAATATTGCTCACTCCCTGTTACCGTGGTGCTGCAAAAGGTGCCTCATGAAATAGCCTTTCTGCTCTCCTAACCGGACTTCAGGTCTTGGTGACACAGAAATAGCTACTGGGTGCACTGAACCAAGCTGTGAAGTCTCTCCCTGAGGAAGCAAAAGTCACAAATAAGGTATTGGTGTCTCTGCAGTCACTTTCAGGAATTTCTTAGTCACTTCCTTTAAGGCAGGAGAGACAGAAGCAGTACCGTCACATGTGCTCGGGGGAATATTTTGTATGTCCATTTTCTTCTGTGTTCCTAGCAGGTCTAGATAAAAACGTGACTTAGGTAATAGTACCATATTAAATACTAATGCATTAAACCGTTAATTAAGATTTTTGTTGCATCCATCACCCAACACGTCTATACGTATTTGGAGCATTGTACAGCAATCCGTGTAATTTATTGTGATTCAAACTTACCTTTCCTTGCCAGATTGGCAGCTTCTGAATGTGGCATGCTGGTGACATCAGTTCCATTGACTGCTATCAGAATATCCCCAACCTGAAGCCCTGCTTCTTCAGCTGCACTGTCTGGAATAAAACCACTCATTTTATCCAGAGTTAGGATATCAAGTGTGTCTATGTGATAAAGTTTTTCTAGCAAAACAGGTATCTGTCCGACCAGTCAGAGATTATGATTTGGGGGCTTTGTGACATCAACTTGGAGGTGAAGCAAGTTTTTCTGAGCGACCTATTAGTTGTCTGTAAACGGAACTTCAGGATTTAGGTACTGGTTCAACACTAGATAACCACTGGCAGTGGAGGAATTTTTTTAAAATACCATTAGGACTTAAATGCTTGAAGATGCAAATAGGCATTTCAGTATCTGAAGGTTTTGGCCTAAAGTCCAAAGAAAGATCTGGTGCAATGTTCAGTAAAGTCAGTAGAAAAAAAAACCCCATTATTCTGGTGAGTTTTGGATTTAAGACCAATAGTACTTTCTGTGCTGATATTTCTTTTGCTCGTTAAAAGAATTTGGCTATAGTATTTTGTGGGTTTTGCCTTTAGGAGGAAATAATATACTAAGTTAACAAAAGTTCAGTGAAGGAGGGACTGAATCAGATTTGTTAATATATCAACCTTTTGTTTATTTGTTAACCGTCGCAAAGCATATGCACTCCTAATAAAATAGGGCTCAGACACATGCCACACAGGAATGGAGGGAAAATAGGAGATAAATATGCTGCCTTCATAGGCATCAACAAACAGTTACTTAAATCCCCCTCAGAAATTTCTCAGACAGTTTGCCCCTTCTTATTTATAATTAAGCATTCCTAATGTACTGTGAAAAAATTCGTTTCGGAAAATATTGTTCCATGTCCATACTATTTAATGTATATTTTCAAAGATTTTGTACCCTATCATGTAGTAAATGTGATCATTCAGTGAATTTCTGAGGATGCTTAGAAGTTGTAGGGAAGACCTTAATGATAAACAGGCACAAAAAACCCCATGGTTCACCCTTGTGTGTATTACAAATGATTTACAAATTTGCAAATGCTAGCACATTTTTGGTTTGTGCTGGCCTTGAGGATTTCATGCAAGACTTTATGAACATAAATGGTCTTTAAGATATTATTAAAATAATGTCTCAGTGTACAACCAAAGAGGTATACAAATGCAATTTTAATGTTTGTTTTAATGAAATGAGCCATATTTTGAGAAAACAGAATTTTACTAGAAGTTTGTTGGTAAAAAAAAATACTTTTTTTTGCTTGTTTGTTTTGTCACTGTTTTGAAGCAACTGCATTTGAAAACAAAACATACAAAAACTTAAGAGAACAGGCATACAATGTGAGCAGCTGTCTTGCTATACTTAATTAGTAGTTACAGGGTTAAATTGGTAGGTATTAGGGCTAATGTTGCAGGCATAACCATTTATTTATATTTAGGTAAAAAACTTTATCCCATTCTAATTTGAAAGACCTCTTCTGAAGTTATACTCTTTGACATAAGAATGCTAAAGGAATCTCTACGTTTACAATTGGGAAATCATCTAAAACTTTTAATACTAGAGAAAAGAAACATTTCTTTGCAACATGGATAACTTTGTATCAGTAGGTACTGAAATTCCCAGCAGTCTGGTAATAAAAGCTGTTGGTCCAAGCACACACTCATTGCCACAGTGGTGCTTTTCAGAGCGCACCTAATTTTGACCTGAACCCAATAATTTTGTTTTCTTAAAATAATCAGCAATGAATGATACTGGTCTTTAACCCTGTAGTCATAGGACACCCTAATAAGATGAGCAGAACAAGATTTTTCATTCAAATTTGTTTTCTGAGATTCACAGTAAATCACTTTTCATATAAGTTATACTGTGAACATTATCTAGGCTCAAGGACAATAAAAAAATAATATTATGCAATAAAATTAGGTAGTTGTTTCAGGATGACGAACTTTACATAGCCACTTTAGCCCCAGTTTAATATTACTAAGTCCTTTGTATAGTATTCTGCAGGCAAAGGTTTTTTTAGATTTACATTATTGGCTAAGCTTCAATTGATAATGGGAATTCCTGATTGTATTCAGACATGTATAAATACAGAATGATCTCTAGGATCTAGCATCAAAATAATTTTTATTTTTCATGTAGTTTACTCTAAAAGAGTACAAGATCGTTTGATAAACAGCAGGCATAGCCATATAGAAAGTAAAGCAGCCACTTCCAACATTTTCCCTTATTTCTTTTGAATAGGTCTGTCCTTTGCCTGAGTTCGCTTTCTGGACCGAAGGCTTTTTTTTTAGTATTTAATAAACAGAATACTTGGTCTGAGGCAAGAAGTCAGAATGAATTTTAGACCTGAACAGCAGCATCATGCAAAAAGTATGACTGAGGTATAAATCCAACTATGTTCAGATTTTGAGATTTCTAATACATAGGTTTCTAATACAAGTCTTAGAGTTGTAAAGTGTTGTTTTTTTCAAATATGTACTTTTTTGCTCTGCATGTTGCTCCGTTGCTCAGATTTGTGACTTTTCTGATCTTCCCTAGTGGAGTTTAATGATGACCCTATTTAGTATCTCAGCAGGCAGTTTTTAAAATTATGGGTTCAGCTAATGGTTTCAGAGGTCTCTGAATTTATAGGCTTTTCCAGCATTGTCAGGAAGCTGGAAAATACAATACATAAGGCTGGAAAAGTGACAGAGCTATTCTTAGATGCCTTGCTAGAGGGCACGCACTAGCATTTTTGATCTAGGATGACATTTTTCATTATATCTGCCCTTGGTAACAGAAATCTATCAGAGTCCCCTTCTCCTCCTTCTCTAATTCTACTGTGTCCATCCCAAGATGCAGCAAGCAATAATCTAGATTTGGGTACTCCAGACTTGGGTGAACCAAGGTTTTAGGTAGTAGCAAAATGACTCTGACTCCCTTGTTCCCACTGCTGTTTCTGACGGAACGAGCTTTTCACTAAATTTCTAAGCTGCCATTGCACACAGAGCTGATAATTTCAGGGACTTTTCAGTGGTGACTCCCAAGATCTCATTCCATAACTGCCAATACCATGTTCCTCATCATGTAGGCATAGTATAGACCGTTTCTCTCTAGAGGCATTACCTTACACTTCATCTTTGCTGAAACTCATCTGCCACTTTTTTGCTCACTCACTCAGTTTTGTGAGTTTCTTCTGGAGTTCCACACAGTCATTGGACTAGCCCGCAGAAGTTAACAGCACACCTCTTAAGATTTATAGACAGCTTGATGGAAACCCATTCAAGCAGAAGTGTCACCAGCTAATAAGACTTTGGAAACATTGTTATGAGGATCACTGCATCTTCCATTTCATTCTTAAAGGCCTGTTGTCATTAGTGGATGTCAGTCCCCAAAAGTTTTAGACTTTACACCTGGAGAGAGGCTGGATGCAGACTTGCATAAGGTATCAACTGGCATGGGACGACACAGAACGGTGGAGTCCAGTTTACCAACAGGCATACTGTGGCCCTAAGATACTTTGTCATGAGCAGTTCAAGGACATGTTATTAACACCTTACACCTACTAATTATGGAAATTATTTATGTACATCTATATTATATATTACTATAAAACAGATGTTCTCTATTATGTGGATCGTATTCTATCATATTATATTATATTACTAAATCTTATATATTTATTTTTATGCATTTTCATAGGCTAAGTTTACTAGTACAAACACAACTTACTTGTGTCAACTTCAGTCACAAGGATAGGCTTTGAGAACTGGATCCTGAAACCCCAAGGGTAATTGCCAGTTCCTTTAGCAATCTTCACTGTTCTTTCACGAACTGTAAAATAGGAAAAAAGACATCCCTTTTTCCCTACAAGTCAAGTTCAATTTAACAAGAAGCAGCCTGTTTTAAAAACTTTTTATCTGTAGGCACTGACGGTTACTGATTCTGCAAATGGCTGGGATGCTTTCAGTATCACTCCTAGCTGTTTTGTGCTGCCTCGTTGCCAGTGTGTACCCCCACCCCTCCCCCCAACCGATCAGATGTCATCCATGTTAGGGCAAAGACAGAATCATTGAAGTGTACTTTCATCAGCAGTTTAAGTTAAGTGTCTGGATTTTGTAATGAAGATGTAGAGAAGCATTCAGACGTTTCCACTCTACCTACAGCATTCTGGGAGAGAAAAGCACTCCTGCTCTCTGTGCCAGACCTCTAAGCTGCAAACACAAAATACAATCTAAATTCTCAAATGAGTTTAAATCTGTTTCTTGTAGTTTCGTTCCTTTTATATTTTAGAAGGTCTCTATCTTTTGGATACCAATTGTTTCTCTTCCTTTCAAGCACCTTTCCTTGTCCACTCCCTGCTCCCACTGCCTCCCAGTCTAGTCCAATACTCCACCACACCGGCACCTCCTGCCACCAGTACCCGTATGAAATATCTTTCAAGTCAGCAGAATTTAACACGTAAAGGGTTCATCCTCAGTAAAAAGGAAGATCAGGGTCTAATTGCCTGCTTCCAACTTTTTCTCAGGGTCTAGTTGCTACTGTTGTGTCTCAAATAGTCTGGCTCATTAGTAAATCTCCTACTCATGAAGGACATCAGTATAAATTCTCAGAGTATCTGCTTTTGATTGTTTGAGTGTCCTACTGTGTTTGTCTTCAAATTGTGCACTATTTGGAAGTTAGGAATTCCTTCAAATGTTACTTTACTAGTAGGCCAGTTGATGTTACCTGTGTAGAAGAGCACAGATACTTCGAAACCTACTTTAACTATATTGCTGGACTTCTGAGCTCTCCCCTGGGAGAACAGGCAATCAAAATGTCTCTCCAGAATATTCTCATATATTTTAAGGGAGACTTGTCATCTCTGGAAATTTGTAGAGGATATTTGTTTTCTCTCATATCGTGAATGATTTATAAGCTTGAGCAAAGAACGATCTCCTGCAAAGCTACTGGTGTGTTTCAGTTTGTCTTAGTTCTTTGAACTGTTTAACTTTTCAGTAACTTACTATTTGAAAAGGAAAACCTCCCATCCTCCTGCAAAAGTTATTCATTATATCTGTTTGCATGACAGGGTTTAAACAACAATAGAACAATGCTTCATACCCATAGCAAACTTGATTCTTTTCTTTCTGGATTTACTATGTTTGAAAGTTTGAGGGATAACAGATTTTATGACTATTATAATACTTTATGTCCATAAATAGCTCTCCGTGATTTTTCCATGCCTGAAGAAGCTACGAAATTGCACTGCTTCTACCCTTATCATGCAAGAGATGAGGTTTAATTATGAACTTTTAGCAGTATCAATTTTGTCAAGTAATTATGATATTTTGCAAGACAGTAGCTAAATAAGAACTACTTATTTACATTTTTTTATAACAGTTTAGCTTCTTGGGTTGCTCTTTTTTCCTGTCTTCAGCATAAGCATCCAGCCTCTTCTCCAAAATGTTGATCCCCTGGAATCCTCAGAGTGCCCAAAATAAATACATTTTTATGACACTTATTACCTGTTGCTTTAGTCAACTTACCTGCCACTGGTCTAGGCCTTTTGCTGAGACATCTAGGACTATTATCCGGTGAGACATCATCTCCTCTGAAAACCCAGGAAGCAGAATGAAAGTTTTCTGTATAAAAACCTCTGTCCTCGTTTTCAGAATGTAGTCCCAGATCTACTGACCGAGTATCCTCTGAATTTACTGTCATGAGGATAAAACAAGTAAAAGTAATGTCAGCAGGGAAAATGCATGAAAAACAGACCACAGCCAGTCAGCATGCAAGAAGTGCCACAAGCTTCTTAATGAATGGTTTGTAATGTCTGTACTTAGTTCTGCAATCTTACTGCTGTTAAAGGGGCAGTCTGCAAAGATGTCCAAATATAAGATCACAGTATTGGATGCTATGGCATATTGGACTTGAATGCCAAACACAAATAGTCAAAACAGGAGCTGCACCTCTTAAAGAGAAGTCTGGCGTTAGCCAACTCTTAAGCTTTTCTTTGATTAGGAAACCAAGCAAGTTCTCTAGAAATTTAGTATGAGTTCCGTGCATATGGGAAGACAAAAGAGAAGCTGAAAAGTACCTGGCATGACTCAGGTAATGATGACTGTATTTGCTGTCTGCTTAATCTTAGCTCTTCCAGATGTGTGCATGTAATTTTATTAAAAAGGAGATGAGGAAAGGACAGCTGAGGGTTTTTTTGTTTGTTTTGTTTTGTTTTTTGTTTTTAATATAGAACTTGTCCTAGGCTGTTGAATATTTGTATAATGTTACATGTGTTATCATGAGGATTTTCCTATTCATATTTTATATTAGTTTACATTCACAATGTCTTGCAATGAGTCCATTGGGTCAAACTATGTCACCTAGATTAACATGGAGATGGAGGAAAGCTCTAATTCTCTGCTAAAGAAAAAAGACCATCAGAGACTGCGCTAACAGATAGCCTGAAAATATGCTTTAGTATAAATTGTCTGAGAGGAAAAAAAAATCTTGATCCTTTCAGTACAAAATGCCTCGTGTAATGCAGACAGGTTTAATGCAGCTGGAGAAAGGATCAGTTTGCTTTGTTTATCCTGTGTTTGATGTGGCAATTATGCAAAAAGATTTCCAGTTTCAAAACAGAAAAGATAAAAATTAACCTTTATTTAGTTTTGTTCAGCAAGTTACTTCCTGAGTACATCTGAATGGCAGTCTTTTTTCGCTTGGACAGTTTGCTTAACTGTGTCTATGTAGGCAAATACTTCGCATCAACTGGCTTCTCTCTTATGCAGAAAGTATAAGATGGCATGATCAACTGTATAAAAAGATGGCATGATTAACTGTATAAAAAGCTACTAGTAAATAAACAAAAATAAACAAAAAAAAATACTACTAGGTTGATATGTTTAAAGCTCATCTTAGCTTGCTACCATGAATTTATAAATTAAGAAAACCTCAACTAGCACCAAGCAATTCAGTACAACACAGTATTTTGCCAGTTTAATATTGAATTGTTAGAATTGTAGTAGAATTTAAAATCTGGCAAATAGGCAAAATCAGAGAAAGAAATGCTGCCATGCTGCATCATGGAGTTATGCCAAGACTTTTCTCAAATGTCTTTTCACCACTCCTTTCCTTGAGTTTTCAGCACAGATGTAAAACTGAGCAGTTTATGAGTGTCAGGAACAAGCTGCACTTAGGTTATTCTCAGTGGCTGGAAGTAAGCATGTAAGAAGCTGCTGCTTCCAAATATTGATTAGAGCTGCCTCAAGTCTGCAAACACCAGGGAACAGCCTAGCTACCAAAGCAAAAGGGACTGAAGCCTTAGGGCTGCAGCACGCTATTCGAAATTACTAGATACCAGCATTTGTGACAGAATTGTTTGCTTACTCACCTGTTCTGCATGACTTCAGGTTCATGCCATGTGCTACCAAAAACTTCGTCTCAAGGAAAGCAAGTCCACCTCTTGCAACTTGGTCTTTTTTTTGGTTTGATTGTTTGCTTTATTTTTAATATTTTATTTTATATTTTCTTGATGAAACCAGCATGTGCCTGATCTAGTAAAATTTATGGTCTAGATTTATATGCAGGAGACATTACTGTTGAAATCAATGAATATCTTGATGTAAGTGTCCCTGATAGGTTTTTTGAGCTCTGGTGGTTTGACTTGGTAACTTTCTAATCTCCTTCCTGTGGACTTGAATCTGTCTTAGGGCCAAAGAATGGAAACTACTACCAATAAACAGCTTTTACATTTCCATGTGAAATATCAGTCATCCCTGCTGATTTGTTAACAAGCATTAGAAACTTAGGGATTGACTCAGTTATCTCATAAAGCTCAAAAAGTTAACTTCATGATGTTCAACAAGGTCAACGTTGGGGTAACCCCAAGCACAAATACAGGCTGGGCGGAGAACAGGTCTTAGGAGAAGGACTTGCGGGTGTTGGTGGATGAGAAGCTCAACATGAGCTGGCAATGTGCGCTCACAACCCAGAAAGCCAACCGCATCCTGGGCTCCATCAAAAGCAGCATGGCCAGCAGGCCAAGGGACGTGAGTCTACCCCTCTACTCTGCTCCCATGGGACCCCACCTGCATGCAGCTCTGGAGTCCCCAACATAAGAAGGACTGGGACCTGTTGGAGCAAGTCCAGAGAAGGGCCACAAAGATGATCATGGGGAGCTGGAGCACCTATGCTATGAAGACAGGCTGAGAGAGTTGGGGTTGTTCAGCCTGGAGAAGACATAGCTCCAGGGAGACCTTATAGCAGCTGTCCAGTAGTTGAAGGGGGCCTACAGGAAAGATGGGGACTCTATCAGAGAGTGTAATCATAGGATGCGGAGTAGTGGTTTTAAGTTGAAAGAGGGTAGATTTTGGCTAGGTATTTGTAAGAAATTTTTTACTGTGAGGGTGGTGAAACATTGGAACAAGTTGCCCATCGAGGTTGTGGATGCCCCATCCCTGGAAGTATTCAAGGCCAGGCTGTATGGTGCTTTGAGCAACCTGGTCTAGTGGGTGATGTCCCTGCCTAAGGCAGGGGGGTTGGACCTAGATGATATTTAAGCTCCCTTCCAACTGTAACCACTCTATGAGTCTATGGTCTGAATATAGGTGGCCAGTACCTTATTAGATGCCTTAGGGTATCTCACGTGCCATCCAGTTACTGCTTCAAAAAGGCATGGGTCCCCTGTAAGTCACATATCTCAGAACCCTGTTGGTGTTCCAGCTAGCAACTTACACCTATATTTAGGTAGTGAATTGCGGCCCTGCTGATGTAGGACTTACCTGTTCAGTACAGGAATAGAATATATCTACAGTTTATCTTGTGTTGGACCTGCACTGAAGTCTTACAGCTGTCAATCTTCTACAGGTTTGCATTTAACCTTCTTCAAAAAGGAGGTTATATACCTACAAATAAAACTTCCTTACCAAAAGTAACAATTATAGCACTAAATATTTCCACAGGGAAGTGCACATTTCTTATCTGTACAAAGTACGTCTTGCATTACTAAAATAGCAAAACAGGAGGCAAAGGCAGTGTAGCACATATGTTCTCTCCTAGACTGTGCAATTCTTGCCTGGGGACTCCATCTGCATGAAATGCAAATTCATTAAGAAGTTCATCTCTAAAATTTCTTCCCGTGTGATTTAAGCTGATGAGTTTGGTACAGGCTCAAGCATATGGCGAGGTGACATATTTCTTAATGAGACAGTTATGGGACTGTTTCAGTAACTGGAGGGACAGTGAAGGACAATCTAGGCTACATGCCTGAAGATAAAAGGTGAAGCAGGTGGTTATCGTAGTGAGGAGAAAAGGACTCCCAGCTCATCATGGCTTTGACATAAGCAAAGTAGGCAGGATTATGATGTTTGTTACACCCTCAAAGCTTGCTGCTGTAGGTGATTATCTGTTTATCTGTGCCTAGAGCTTGTCTTAACATTAATTGCATATGGACAAGGATGGTACAATCAACTTTTTTCCATTCAGTTTGTTTGCTTGGTTATATGAAGGAGAGAGGATACTAACTGCTCAATTGAATAAAATATGCTTGCTCATGATAATGACTAAGAGACTCAGGCTATGAACTGAAGATCAATTTGCTTAGCTGAAAACCCTGCCAGAGTGTCAGTCACACAAAGGAGAAAGAATACAGTTGTAAGACTAAAGTACTTACTTGATCCCTCAGTGATTGTGCTGTTTATGGAGCTTCCTCCAGTTGAACTGCATTTTTTGCTGTCTTTGAACTGTTTCCGTCTCCTGGCCCACTGGTCTATTGCTTCTTCCTGGGAACTATCGCTCGCTCTGGTGTCTTTCATCAAAGGTAGCTTTCTGGTTTTATTCATTTCTGATTTCAAGTCTAAATTATAACCAGAAATTGTTTGTGAGGAATGCGTAAGACAACTTAAGCAATTCTACTGTTTAAAATTTCCACATTCTAACTACAACAATAACCTAACCAAACATAGAAATGAAAATACCAAATAATAATGAAAATATTCATAAAGTATATATTTTAGACTAATTGACATCTTCATGCAGAGAAAAGTAGAGGTGATTACCTTGTGGTAGTTGTATCCATAGTTAAAAGCTATATAGCCATTTGTATGGCACGATTTTTATGAAGAAAAATATAAATTTCTCATGGATTTTATTTAAAAATGCTCATACATTTTTGAAATGGTCACTACATAGATATATAAAGTGCTTTTTAAACATTAAGAACCTTGCACGACACACATGCAGATAAAAGGACGATATACCTTTCTACTTTAGGTTTCTTTCTTGGTAGGGCAGTATAAATTTGTTTGTTGTATTACTATTTCAGTTAAAACAACAATTGGCAAAAAGACTTTGTGTTAGATTCGGTTCTGAAAATGCAACTGCACCCACTGAAAAGGGCAGACGGGGAGAAAGTGAGCCCAGGCTCCCTCGATGACTGTGTAAGCGCTGTCTTGGCTCAATAGCCTGTTTCTGGCTGCAGTCAGATCTCCATCACAGACCTGTGTCACTGAGCCCCTTTCCCAGGGCAGCTGACTATTGCTGAGAGTCAGAAAATCGATCTCTTGTTGTGCCCTTTGCAAGAGTCCTTGCCCCTCTGACAATAACTGAGTTCCCACAACACCAGCAGACTTCTAGATTGCCTGGGCTTCTCTCCCCATTCTTGTTTACGACATTTGCATCTGTTTTCCTCCTCTGTTCTAGATGCTTGCGCTCTTTGTTGAATAATGCGCGTTTCCTTTACAGTGTCACTGAACTACCGAGCACAGGAAGTCACACGTTGCCCCTTTGTGGCCAATGTCTTGACTAAAAGTAGGATGGTATTCCCATATTACAAGTGGACTTTGATTCATATTTACGAGCTTTAAAACTTTAAATGCTTATACTTCTTTCTGTATGTACGCATTTACTCATTTAAGGCATCATCTCCACAGCATTGCTAACAGAGGTGTAAAAACAAAATACAACCATAGACCAAAAGAGGGCCAAACGTACAGACCAGGTGAGGTGATAGGTAAGAGAAAGAACACACACAGATAAATCTTAGCAAGGGGCAAAAGGGAAGAAGAGAGAATAACATTAAAACGCAAGAAATAGCTACATCTCACTTCTGTGATGTGTGTTTAACCACTGAGGTCTAATGTATGGGAAATCAAGGTTTTTGAGCATGCAGGCTTCCTTCAGTGTCTTCTTTCTGTACCTTGTTCTAAAGCAATTTCCATTTAATTAATTATCTTTATTTTAGTATTTTAGATATCGATCTATATAGCAGTATCTACCCATATAGTATATCTGTATAGTCCACACAGATTTCAGGTGTTTTTGAAATTTCCATTACCAGTGCCAAACCAGAAAACCTTGGAGGACATACCAGTATTTTCTGCAGATATTGTCAACTAGAAAGATTATTAAAAACTTTCTGGTGCTTTTTACTAAGATTATTGAAGACTTTTTCCCATGATAAGAAAGTATGCATTTTTCAACAGTATAAAACTCCTAACCTCCAAACATGTTGGAAACATTCTGTTCTGGAAAGGATGATCTGAGTTATATTTGCATGTAAGTTGATTAATACAAAAAAAAAAATTAAAGTGTTTGGATGATATTTCAAAAGCGTACACACACATACGTGTGTGTACATATTCACAATGTAAAAAGTTTACACTGTGGTGTGCAGTCCCAGTATGGCTTTACATTTTTATGGTTTAGAACACTGCTTTTAAATGACCAGTTACGGATACAGGTAGATGGGTTACAGGAGGGAAGCCAAGAAATTTTGTAAAAGATTAGCTATTAAAAATATTTCTTTTTCATATGCTGTTTTCTTAACTACATAAAGAAAGGAGAAAAGAAGGTTACATGATCCACTATGGTCATTCCATGACATGTAAAGGCTCAGCCAGAATTAGAACTGAGATGTATTTAGAATTCAGTATTTCTGCAGATCACATAGATTCCAAAACCAGATTTATATGGTTTTAAACACTGACTAGAGCTCTGAGTTCCTGCCACATGGCAACTACAAAAAACTCTTTCCTGTTTTGGTGTTTGCTTCTCTCACTAGATGTGTAGGATGGGTTGACTGTTTAATGTAGGGAACCCCTTCCTTTTTTTTTTTTTTTAAATTTTTATTTAAGTTACTTGTCTCTACAAGGTGGTTCCTAGGATCCTCAACACTATAACTGCATATTATAATGAAATGGCCGAGCATACCAATATCATCTCTTTGTAAAGTTATAATATGCTTTCATTTTTCCCCCCAAAAATGTAATGAAAGCACTAAACCACTCATGCAAAAGGTGTGTATTAACTCCAAAACTCTTATAACACCTACCTTTCTGACTAATCTGTTTTACTGATAATGGGGGGATGTCTGCCTTCTGGTGAAAATCTTCTTTCATTTCAGTCTTTTTCTCAACGTCATCAGAGTTGGATTTGACTAACTGATGTAGTTGATGCGCTCCAGGCTCTCTCCTTAAGCTATCATCAGTTGACTGTTTACTGCAAAAGTTCTCAGGTCTTTCCTGGACATTTGAATGTTCTGTGAAATTTTCTTTCTTTTCTGTATATGCTGAAGAGGTAGATAACATGTCAGCCTGTGCTGAATCATTATGGTAATCTGAGTCAACAAGGATATTCCCAGATATGTCTGGTATCTCAGAAAAGCTTTCTGATTCATTATTTATGTCATGCTCCTCGTGATCTAACAGCAAGGATGACAGCAGGGATTCTTCTTGTATACTATAGGGAAGTTTGGGCTCTTTTCTTACTGCAGAGCCAAAAGAATCAGTTACCAATTTATTGTCACCTTGGATGAGTCGTCGTTCTAGTTTTCCAGTTATCACAGTCATTACTGACCCTCTCCTTTTCTTTGTTACTTCAGGCTCTGCAGGGGGTTGGTGAAGATTTTGCTGTAAAGATGAAAGTTGGTTTGGGGGGCTTTCTGTAGATGCATAACTAGTACTTTCCTTGTCATTAATAAATTCACCCAAAGGGCTTCTAGAATGTGGAAAGACCTGTACCAGCTGAGCTTTGTTCTGCAGTTCAACGTGCATTTCTAGATGGTTGTACTCTGGTGTCCTTTCATCTAAGGCATCTTCAGTAGACTCAGAGTCTTCCTCCCATACAGCTAGGTTTCTCAGAGACTCGTCATGCCCATTTTCTTTTTTCTCATTTATAGTACCACTGGAATGAAGACTTTCCATTAACGTTTCTTCTGTTTCTTCACCTTGCCCCACATAGTCTGCATAGTCATTCAGTAAAGAAGTGTCATCTTGACTTTCTTCAGGCTCAGATGGATAAATGGTAATATTATGATCAAATGAAGTGAAAGCAAATTGATATGAAGACTTCAGACCTCTCAAACTTTTCAGTGAGGAGGTCAAGTCAGGACACTTAGAAAGTTCTGTATAGCTGGTATGAACATGTGAGTTCCTGTTATAGAGATCTCCTGCTTTGGTCTCCTTAGGCAATACTTTTAAGGATGGCAATGAATAAAAGCCAGAATCCCTTCTAGGGTGAACTGGTGATGGTACATCAAGGGTAGTATCTGGGAAAGACTTTCTTCTTGCTGGTTTTTGCCCTGTGTTTCTGCATTTGTCACAGTTATTTCTTTCTTGACTTAATACATTGTTCTTACTGATATGGTCCTTCCCAGCATTTGGGTTGTTCAAGGTATTACTAGCTACAAGACAATTTGTATTATTTATTTTTGAGAAAAGTATTTTATCTTTTGAAAAATCTTCCTTTTCATTGGTGTGGTCTTCATAGTCCTTTTTGTTATGTTTACAGAAATAATTTTCTTCCCCCCAAATTCTCAAGGCTGCAGAGAGGCTGTCAGATTCCTTTCTGGAATCTGACAAAGATACCCCCTCTACAATTGTATCCAAATGCATTTTGTCACTGTCAGCGAATTCTTTAGGTGGAGGGAGAAGTGTAAATTCATCTGGGAATGTATAGTCTACTTTTTCATGGATGCTAAAAGATGACTCACAATCTGTATTGCAAGGTGCCTCTGTTACAGAATAATCTGTTTCACTCCAATATGTATCTTCGCGTTCCCTGTTGCAGGTTTTGCTCGCTGTCTGTTCACCAGGCTTGATGTTAACCTTTAGACTTTTCTTTCTGCTGGTATATTCCACTTTAAATTCCTTTGCTTCAATGTTCATTTTCAAGGAGGCATTTTTGTTGATTGCAGTTCGAATTTTATGTTTAGAGGATCCCTTATAATTCCCATTGTGTTCTGCTGAATTGTCAGTTGACAGACACTGGTACTTCGAACATTTTGAACACTGGCTTTTCTGGTATCGTCTTTCATGACAACGTTTATTGTTCTTTGAACTTTTCCTTTTTTCAGCTACAAGGTTTGTTCCAGAATCAAAGAAAGAAACATTCTTAACTTCTAGTTTAACATTAAAAGAACCGTATTTTACTTCTGCAGTAATTTTTCCGGTAGCCAAGCTAACAAACTCTGCAGAGTCTGGCTTGCCCCAGAGCGTAATTTTTCCTGTGGATGACCCCTCTGTTTCACCCAAAGTTACCGTAGCTAGGATTTCATCTTGCTGAGGAGAGAACATTTGAGGAGGGTAGCTCTTTTCCTTCTTTACTTCTTTTTCACTGTCTGATACGTTATCAAGGTCTCTATCTTCAGATGCATCTGAGCTACTCTGATTCTTGTTTTCATGGTATTTTCCATCTTCTTCAGTACCCTTTACATCCAGTGGCTCAGTGAAGTGAGCCAGAGCCTCATCTGCTTTATTTTCAAGGCTTCCTACATTTTGCTGGCATTTACAAATGGGTGACAACTGTTCATCTAATTTAAGGTAAAAAAAAGAAAAAAAAACATGTTTCCCATGATTTGGTAAGCACTATCACAAATGTATGATTAGCTTTGATACACTTTTCAAAGAAAATAACTATTTTATCTTTAAGGTGTAGTGTATTTTCCACAACATATTTTTTTCATTTCATTATTAACATCTTTTGTCTTAATTATCTGATAAGTAATGTGAAGTCAGATAAACAGGGTAGGCCATATTAAGTCACTCTGATTGGAGAAAATTAATATATCTACACTGATTTTTTCTCAGAAAGTTGTACAGTTGCTAGGGAATAAGGTATTCTATTTGCATATAGAAAGATTTACCCTTTTTACTTCCATTGCTCCTATCAGTATTTACTTTGTTCCTGTGAACACACTGGGACAATCAATATCCCATTGCATGTTTGCAGTTTGGGGTAAATTGCATGGAACTTGACTTTTATAATCCTTTTACAGATGAGCAAATAAAGGGATTAATGAATATTGTCACAATCACACTGCAGATCCGTGGCACATTGCCAGGAGGTGTGAGCCACAGTTCGCTGTTCGAAGCAGAAGAAAATACTGTTTCCTGGCAGGAGCTGTACTAGGCAAGATTTCATGGCATTCATACAATTACATAAAATTCTGCCTTGCTTGGGCTTTTTTTAGAATAGTTCATTGTCATTAGAGGATAACAGTTTACAGTGACATCTACCTAAGTAGGATTAGAACAAGCTGTTAAACTCAGACAACACTGTGAAATTTACAGCAAGAATGCTGAAAATTTGAGGCAATTAAACATTAACACGTTTGGAAAGACTTTGCCAGAAATAGCTCAACTAAAATAAAACAACTAGCCTCATCGAGACATCACCTGTATGTACCCACACTTGAGTGTAAATATTTGCAATTTGGCGAACAGCTTTGGGCACAAAGACGGATTTCTGCCTTGATGAGTAAATGGAGAATAACCACCTATGATTCTGATGTTTTTACTTCAAATTAAACATTTCTGTAAACTTACATTCTCTGGAATCAGAGCTCTTTCTGCCCTTGCAGCTTTTTCTTCTTTTTCTACTCATTTCTAAGAACTGAGGGCATCTGGGCTCTGCTCTTCTGCATGGGAGAGAAGACATTGAATAATGAGAAAGTTTCTCTGGAATAATTTTGCCCTCTACCTCTCTCAGGCTCTTTAACTTGGCTTTTCTCTTGTGTAAGAACTGACTGGTTATAATGCAAAATAGAGAAGTGCTAGAGCAGATACTAACGCATCTATTTTCTTCTCTTAGTTATTTGGGACCAAATTTTCAGAGCTTTGCAAACATCTTACGGTCAAGGTCTGATGACCTCAGCTATGGGGCCTGAACCAATACTCTTTGAAGTCTGTGGAAGATTTGGGCAGAGGCTGACCTTTTCCAGCCTATGATTTTATCTAATTCTGATTTTTAGATATTAATATTTTGTTCTAAGCATTCATTTTAAATTCAATCTTCTTTAAATACATAATGGAATACTTAACAATCATTGTTTTTTCTCTATAGAAAAATTCAGACAATATAAGAGAATAAAAGGCCTCAGCTAGGACTGCATAACTGAGCTGCATGCAGAGCAAACCAAAAGCAGTCTCCATCTCACAGTTTGGGTTGTCCCTTGCACTTGTTTGTGGAAAGAAGAAAATTGTCTTAGATGATTTTTTCATCTCATAGGGAAACTTGTTAAATGTAAGATTATCTGTTAATGCTGTATTGTATTGAATACAGTATTGTATTCAAGTGTTGTAGTATTGAAGACCTACTGCACTCAAAATTAAATGGCAGTGGAAAACCTCTAATAATGTATTTTTAAATATTATTATTTTCACAAAATCAAGAAGATAAAAATTAAAAAGTTTGTGTTTCTCAATGGGCTGGTGGGAAATTTTACTGTTTAAATTTAATAAGAAATGTGGTATCAAACAAGGCTCAGCCCAGGGGAAACATTATGGATGCTACTATTTGTGCACTTCAATAATTTGAGGCAAATGAAGAATCCCTAAACCCTCAACTAGGAGCTGAGCTTTGCATCCATGTTTGGTTAGTCAGTCATTTTCTTGTGGCTGACCACTGAAGTGAGAACTTAAATTTATATTGAACTGAACAGAATAGCTAAAATCCAGAAATCCTCTATCATTCCTATTGTGCAATGGGGCTGAATGCTGACTGACGGCTTGGTAGTGACAGAAGAGGTCTGTATCCCATGCAGCAGGGTTACTATGTAGTGGCTATTGAACCAACTAGAATTGGTAGCGTTTTCTGGGATTGATGTGTCTTTGGAAAATCGACCAAAATTTACGATTTTTAAAAATTTTTATTTTTACAGCATTGAAATACAAACGAAAATAGCCAACTTTCCAAAATAAGTCAATATGTTAGGATTTGCTTCTGTTTGTTTAATCCAAAGATTTTCTATTGTATTCTAAATGACCTTGGAATAGATAATTCACATCATTGTTTGAAACTAGAAGTATTTGAACTGCTAATACATCATTGGGATAGTCCTGAAAATCAGTACAGTTATGTTGGGAAAAATCAACTGACTGCAAGCGTTATTAGTCATAATCGTCTTCAGCTGATCATCCATCGTTACATCAAATACATCATCGTGGAAAGAGCATGAGTACATTTTTGAGGCTGCCAATTTACCAGGTGTTATGGAGATACACGGATTTTGTTATAAAAATTAGGATTAGGATAAAGCTTTTTAAATCATTGCATTGGCCTTATCAGACTCATGTTACATGTCACTGTGTGCAGTGATACACAGCTAGACAAACAACTGGGTAGAAATTCTTCTTCCAAGACACAGTCATTGACTTCCGCTTCTGGAAACTTTTTAATTTTGTGTGAGGCTAAATGACTGAATATGCCAGTGCACAAACACATCCATGAGTTGCCTGCAAAAATGCAGACATTCTGCCCTGTCTTTCTGGAAGACGCTCTAGGAAGACTGGGAAAGTCTTGTATTTATTTCACAGCAGACATGTTGGAATGTTTACATTGTCAGTTTTAAGGATGAAACTATATCTCTGTTTTTTCCAGGTGTCTTTAAGTCAAATCTCAACAGACAGCCAAACCTGCCAGCTGAGCTCTGTTCTCAGTGGGAAGAATGATCTTAAAGCCAAAGACAAGGCTTTAAAGGACACAGAGGCAAGAGCTGGGACTGATATTTATCTGTAGCTCTGGATCAGAGGCTGTGCCAGATAAAAATCAATGTTCTCTTAAAAAGTTACGTACGCAAGTATGCTAAGAGTATCAAACTCATATTTAGAGGTGTTTTATGTGAGATCTCCAGATTGACACGTGTATTTATGACAATAGGAACAATGGTCTAACAGAGGTCCATAATCTGATTGTGATACTTGAGGTTTCAGTTATATTTCATTAAGTTGTAAATAAGAAAATATTTTTACTTCTAGGAATTCTTCTCAATTCAGCCTGAGGAAGGTGCTACACACTCAGTTCCTTTCCCAGGAAGTTCAGCCACAGGTTAAAGTTGCCCATAGTGGCAGGATTACAGATTTTGCTATGTGCCCAAAGATGAGATGTAAAACCTAGGTGAAGAGGATGATTAAGCTGTTTTGTTTTGGATTTTTTTTTTTTTGTTATTTCTGTAATTGGTACTAAGTAGATTAAATTTTAATTTAGAATGATTGTTTGCACTGTTTATTTGTGATTAAGACTACCATCTCTCATATATATATATATGAAACATATATACATATTCATATATTATTTATTTTAATTGTATATGAAACATGTTAAATTGTTGATATCTTAAAGTAATTTTTAGGTAAACATTGGAAAGAACCTTTATGATGCAAATGAATTTGTTGTCTCTACTACATTTCCATATGTTAATTTATGCTTTCTCCTCTAAGAGAGAGAGGTACCAGTTCTTTGCTTTTCACTTTTCTATGCGTGTTTTCCTTGCATTGTCTTTGTCTATTCTTGATTTGTTGGTCCTACAGCTACGATGTGCTGACAGAATTAGGAATCTCATCACCTTCAATCCCAGTCACACGAGTAGACCTATTGACTTGAGTAAGGATTAGTTGTATGCACCAGGACTGCAGGGTAAGACGCTGCATTAGGGACTATTCTGTCCACTGGTGGACACTAGATGAACACTAGTCCAATTAGCTTAGATGAGAAAAGAGGCACTCAGCAGTTCACTGGGTAGAAGCCAACATGCACTGACATAGTGCTCTACGTGACAGGTTATCTTACTACAAACAGCAGTGCTTGGTTTAGCTCAGGATAACAACTTAATTTTTGAGTGAAATGTGTTCATTTTCACTGTGAATAACACCCGTAATTGTATTTCTTTCTGCATAATGCAGGTGATGACAAGCTTTGTGATAATAAAGGCAACAAAATATTTTTCTAGCATATACCTCTCAATGCATCTTGTTAGGCAGGCGAAGTCGCCTTTAAAATGCTGGTTGGAAGTAAAATGGAAAACATAGGCGTTATTTTACTTCACTTTTATATAGTTATGTAATGGAGATTTTATGTGAAAACATGTGAGAACTTTCTTAAGTTTTCTAAACAAGCATGTTTAGTGAACCTATACAGTAATGAGACACTGGCAGAAAATGAAAAAAAAAAGGAAAATATGGAGAAAATATTTAATAATGTCAGAATGTTGTGGCGACACAATACATTTGACAAATATTTAATGTTCTTTCAGGACAATATTAATTGCCCTTTTAGATGGTATGTATCGTTCTTATAATTTCAGTATCTTATGTTGTGGAAGGCATGGCTATAAATACATACAGTGGCAGCTCACTGAATACTCCCCCTCTGAATCTTATACCGTTCCGAGACTGCAGAAAAATGATGTCACAGAATACCCAAACAAGCCTTTCTGAAACAACAACCTCCTACTGCTCTTCCCTTTTGTATTTCAACCACGTCAAAGCCTTCTGATTCATTTCCTCCCTCTGGATACAGAATCCAACGTTTTGTTTCCATTGCCCTAGATAACCTTAACTACACTGAATTTTGTTCTCGTTGACTTCCAATCTGTCTCTTCTTGCATTTTTCAATATTCTTCTATTCCATACTAATCTTTGCTTTGACGTCGCTCCTCAAGTTACCAGCTATGTTTGGCCCGGTCTCTCATTACTTAGCTCCTCTCCTCCTTTAAAATCATTCTTAAATTCTTATTTAAGATAAGATAAAATCTTGTCTAAATAATTATTCTTAAAACTTGATTTTTTCTTGTGAATTTTTCCTTTGACTCTCCTTACTGATTGTGTTTTGTGGCATATTACCTGCATTAGCTTTTATGCATTGAGGCAGATGCCCCACAGATAATTTACTCTTAACAGAGACAATGTCATTAGCATGAATTGTGGAGAGCACAGTAGTTTCACATAGAGAGCAGGCAAAAAGGGCTCACAATTGATTTATCTCTTATTTACCTCAATCAAGCACATCTTATTCAATTACCTTCCATTTTCTGCCTTTTTTCTCCAAAGATGCTCCAAATCTCTTTAGCAAACTCCCACTATTACATTATTTTAATAACTTCTGAACACCCATTTCTGCAGTACTATTGCCAAAGAATGTATTTTATGCCAAACACATGCAAGAAAAGTGAGGTATTACCAAAAAGTCCTGTCTTAGTAGTGTTTCTTATTCTCTGCCTCAGCTGGTATGTATCTTCTTTTCATTTGTTTACAGTTTCATCTATATGTTTTCCAGAAAAGGCTGATCTTTAAAAACGTTTTTACAAAATGTCTAGAACAAAGGAAGCAGGCAAACACTTACAGGGGCTGTAAGAGGACCCTAGAGCATTTTACAAAATTAATTAAAACACGAATTGTATGGCTGCAAAGAATCAGCTTCTGTTCAAATGGAACTCAGTCGTTATCTGGCAGTATCCAATTAGCTATTAGAATGGCAAACCCAAATGAAATGCTTAGAAAAGCATGGGCAAGTGAAACTAATCTGCAACGGGTATTGTATACAACCCGGCAATCAACCATTTTATCTCATGAAATGTGCTGTGGCACTTTTAATGAGCACACCAAATCAGGATCTTGCTTTTTCAGATCATGAAAAGGCCGCAAACACCAGTCAGTATGAATTCTGCAGTTCTGATTCTCGAGGAAGGTTACTGTCTAAGCAGCTAAGAACGTCACTTATGCCATAAATGAACACACTCAGGAAATCCAAACCCCATGTCATTAGATTTTGCATTATTTTGGACACTTTTATAAGCAACAAGTAACACCAGACAAAATGTTAAATAGGTTTCGACCAATCTTTTTTAAAGGAATAGTGGGTGTACTATTCTTGCCATTATGTTAAAGATACCTCCCTGCAGGCAGTGTGCTCTTCACTTTAGTTTCAGTCAGCCAAATGTTTTCAAAATTATTTTAACTGAGAATGCAAGTGCCAGCAAAGTCATAGTAAAAAATAGTTCAGCTATCACGTGCTGTATATGCACAAGCATTTCTGCCTTTTTTAGGTAGAAGTCAAGTCACAGGTACAGCTTTCAGTTCTCAAATTCTGCAAAACCATATATAAAACTCATTTTCTTACAAAGCTTCTGCCTACTCACAAAGCTAATCTTGCTTTCTGTTTAATTATTTTTGACCTTTTGCCACAAGAATAAATAATGTGTTAATAAGCATAAGGATTTATTTCATATTTCGGAGATGTTTCATTTCTGCATCAACACTGTTCATTTCTACCCTCATTTAAAGATATGCACTGTTTTCCACTGCAACAAAATGGAGAATCCATAGGTAACCTCTGTACTGTAAATGGTCCATACAGAGATTACGTGATGATTTTAACACAAGTACTTCAACTTACTGATTAGATTTTTCCAGTGGTATCAGTTTCATGCAATAGATATTCATGTATTTATTATCATCTACGTAAAAACATATTTTTGAAAACTGTGAGAGAACATACTTTATTGTGCATTGTATCTCTGTTATACTGGAAAAAATCATTTTGTCTTCCACAAAAGTTCTGAAAATCCATTAAAAGAATTCCCATGAATTGCCATTTCTGTTCACATTGTTGGGCCTCTGCTATTCCTGTTTCAGAGACCAAAGGAAAAACTGCTAATTTGAATCTCCTTCTCTGAAGATATTCAAAACCCGCCTGGAAACGTTCCTGTGCAACCTGCTTTAGCTTTAGGTGACCCTGCTCTGGCAGGGGGGTTGGACTAGATGATCTTCTGAGGTCCCCTCCAACCCCTACCATTCTGTGATTGTATGAAAGTTAGCTGGATCAGTCAGTGAGTTTGTCATTCTGATATTTAGTGCTCTATCCTGAATTTTAGTCGCTTTCAATTTGTTTCTGTTTTGGCATGTAATTCATGCTTTGCCAGTATCAAACATGACAGCAGGTAAGTGAAATACCCTTCAGATGTGATGTGGCAATTGGTCATGAAATTAGTAGAAATCTCACTGTAATACAGGACCATCTCCAATAATGAAAAATAATTTCTATAGTCCAAGATGTTACTGTCAGTGAAGCACTACAATTCTTTGTCAACCTGAATTATTCAACTTTTTTGAGCTTCAGAATTGTTCATCCATTGTTAACAGAAATAACGTAAATCCAAAATCTTTGATTATACTCGAAACTCACCTCACCAAAAGAAACCTGCGCCATAGTTGTACACTGTAACAATTTTCTATGAAAATGAGGTAGCTTTTTATTTTGAGAATGTCTATGACTACAAAACATAAATTACAATTAAGTGAGAAAAATCTTTAATTTCTCATAGAATGCAATAAGGGCAAAACCCCTACCCTAGCTTATAGGATTTGACTTCTGTAATCTAAAATGGGGACAGTTATGGTACCATATTTTCTGACTATGCAGTTTCCAGTGCCACTTTCTCCAGAAGAACAATTTATACTGCATTAATTAGGCATAATTTCAGTTTAGAATGACAGAAAATGGGATGTTTACTATTTCACAGGCTCTTTTTTAGTTTTAGCAGGTGCATTAAAAAAATGCCTACATTTCTTCACTGAACTGGAAGACCTCAAGCATTAGAATATTTCTCTCCTTAAATAAAAAAGTACTTTACCAAAAGTAGCTCAGTATGCAGGACGATGAAATGGTAGGAGAAAAACCTTGCTATCCAGGCTTATTTAAGGGCTGCGAACTGAATTTGTAAGCTTTTCTACTCAAGAATATGTAATATTCCTTCTTGATTAATAATCCTGTAGTCTTATCATAGCATTCCACGTATGAAATATTAGTTGCAGAAAAGACAATACAAACAGAAAACTGATGTTCACTCAGGTAGGCTTTCACTTCTAAAATTACGTACTACTACACTTTAAGTTCCTATATGCTAAAATGACACACAGTCTTAGGAACCAAAAATCCATCTTAGACAACCCTATCATTTAGGAAAACATTCTTATTTACTCACAATCAAAAATCCATCTGAAAAATCCCTTCTGTTTAGGGAACTACCATTCCTACTTATTCAGAAAACTAAACTATATACTGAACTGTAATTGACATTCTTTAAACCATATCTACTGTGCAAAAACCCTGCAGAAATCCCATATTTATAAAAGCTATGAGTTACAACGATTAGTATCTACAGAATACTACCTGACAGGGTGTCATTTTAAAAAAAAAAAATAAAAAAAAAATTTTTGTACTTACTATTAGTATGGACCAACATTCATTTTCCTCAGGTGCTTGCTACTATGGACTCTGTGAATAGTTGCCTTTCTAAGCTCATGAAGGATGGGCTGGCTGTCTTGCTAAGGCTTAATAGGATAACAAGTTCAAATTTTTTTTACTTGGGACTTATCCACTTCTGTACTGTCAACCCCAGTCAGCAATGACATGCTGTATACGCATATCCTTCCAAACTCTGAGGCAATAAAGAACTACTAGTTATTTAACTCTTAACAGCTAAAGCAGGTAAGAAAAACTCAATCTACTGGGGCTTTACAAAATGTCAGGTTTGTCTGAAAAGTCTTAATCAACCAGATCACCTAATTAAAATTAAAAGTTGGAGCAGTGTTGTTCACAGTCTTGCTCCACTTCGTTTTCTATTTCTGTCTCCTAAGCTCAGAATCAGATTAGTATATTTAATTCCATGAGGCATCATGACTAGTCTACCTTTAATCTGCCTGTTGACATCCACCCCTTTTTCCTTCACATGTTGTAGAATTCAAGATAGTAATTTACCAACTTGGCAAATATAACGTTCATGCTATAGTATTAACGCTAGAATGATTTTATCGTTCACGTGTTTACACATATCCAATACAAAAAATGAGACAGAAGTAGGCTTACAGGGACCAATGTAAAGTTCTAAAAATCTCACAATCGCTATCATGCTTAGAAGAGCTTACATAAGATGTCATGAGCTCATCAACATGAGCTTACAGCTTGGTTAGTGGTATCCATTTTGGTTGTGTTTGAACACCTCATCTATTTTTCCACTTTTTAAAATTACTATTTCTATTATTTGTAAATTACCCTAAATTCAAGAATGATAAAATACAGAATATTTAAAAATTATATACTTAATAGAAGTTAATCCTCATTAATGTACAGGCAAAATGAAAAGGCATCTCCAGAATTTTCGGCCTCGTACATCTACGTGTAATGAGTACTCTTTTTGCTCTGGTACCACTGGAGAAGAAAGGGAGAGAGTTAAATCATTATTACACATCGTGAACAAAACCTCTCTATTTTTATTGGTTTAAGAGGTACTATTCTCTTAATGTACTGCATTAACTTAGTGTCAAGAAACAGCCTGCTTGCAAAGCTGCGGTCTTTTGGATAAGGCAAACAATTCAAACCTTGCAAAGGTGTTGCCCTGACCACGTTATAGTCAGAACCACTACACTGTTTAATTGTCGCTAAATTTAACGTGGCCCTTTTCTAAACTGCTCTAGTTGCTAAATAACTACAACATTTGGCTCTTCAATTGTATATTTCTCATGTAATCTGTATGAACAACCTGCAACTAGGTTTCCTTCTGTCCCACAATTGTTTTAAAACATTAATTCCACTGAAAACATGCTGTCCTGCTGGTAGCTGCAGTCCATGACAGCTTTTCCTACTTCCCATTCTCTGTAAAAACAATTTTTTAAAGTAAGTAGTGTCTTCCTCCTTCCTGTTTTCAGATGGCTCAACAGATAACCTGACTTTCTTCATTTGTAGGTTTAACTGAAACAAGGAAGAGAATGAAACAACGTAATGATTTGTCAGGTGCTCCAAGTCTGTCAGAAATGCTTCTTGCTTTAAAGTTCGATACACACTGCATTAAAAAAAAAAATAAATAAAGCTGCTGAGCATGTATGACACTGGATGGAAGAAAAAGAACTACTATGATTTGTAAAACATTTTTACTGATTCCAGTTTCCAGAGAATTTTGAAACAAATCTGACATCATTCACTGATTAAAAAAAATATTCAGGTTACTCTAAATAAATCACCATATGAGAATAAATTAATATTTACGACTATCATATTTCCTTCTGGTCATTTGCATTTCTTTTTGTATCACTGCAATGACTGCATAATCACAGACTACTAACCATTACATAATGACAATAATAAAAACAGTATACTTTTATAATCTTCCACTTTGAAAGAATATTAACTTTTTTTTTTCAATAACTCAATAAATTAAGGCACAGATCTGAACTGTAGCTTTAAACACATATAAGTAAAGTTTTTAATTCATATATTGCTTCCCCAGTCTCACAGCTGGGGTTAATGTATTTCTTTCAACTGTAAAATGCTTAACAGCAGCAAGAATCTTAGTGTCTCCATTTCTATAAAAGAACTTTGTACGTATTTTGAGATATTATATCTTGTTTAATTACTCTACTTTTCTCCTCCATACTCTGCAGTTCCATTTCTAACTGTCAGACAATGAAATAACTCACTGCCTCGGGTCAGGAAGTACATTATTATTTTACAAAAAATAACTAATATTTAGGCTTTTGGGGATGGTTCTCCAATACCTTTTTCATACAGAGAGTACTGTATTATACTTTTAAATTCAGGCTGACGTACAACTGGGTAAGTGCAGGCCAAATCAGACTGGGGCAGCAAGTACTCTGCTTGAAGGGCTATTAATGTAAAAGATAAAGTACCAATATTCACCAGTTAAGTATTCTATTAGCTTAAAAATACCTATTGCTGATAAGACTTTTGATTTTTGTGCCAGGCAAAATTTAAAGCATGGAGATAGGAAAAAATGAGAAAGAGAGGAACAATTAAAACAAAACAAGAGAACGTAAATACAGAGTTCAAACAGCAGGTAAGGTCAGGCCTCTTTGTAATGCTGTGACTCCTTCCAGTGGGGGACAGGAAAGACGGAATCAAATGTTAAGAGCACAATAGCAAAAACCATAATAATTCGATTCTAAAATGAAAAAGCAGCCTGTGCACAACAAGGTACCAATTTTAGCTATTTGTTGCTTGCTTTCTTGGGATAATCACTGGGTTGTTGGCCAGTTCCAACTCGGATCTGAAAAAACGTAAAAAGGCTTGCATAGTTTAGCTCAGGAGCCAAAAAAAAGGCTCAAAAACGTATGTGGTTGCACATTTACTAGATAAACCATTCTTTCCAATTTATTCCTAATTTAGCATTCACTACAAGAAGTAATTTAACTTAAAGAAATCAATTATTTCAATTAAAGATTAGCATTCATTCCAATCCAATGTTTTATCAACTGGTGCGCAATAGCTCGACTTGGTGGTACAAAGAAAGAACGCTGGTTTCCTTTAATGAGAACTTCCACGACCTGCAATAAAGACAGATTTTTTTTTCTTTAGAAGATAATATTATAAACTATATGGAATCTAACATTGTATTAATGCACAAATTATCTTACTATGACAATCCATCAATCTATAGCTATTAAAGAGGCACTACAAGACAAGATGCAGAGAAAAAAACACACAGGACTGTGTGAATTCTGACATTTTTGAGCTGAGGGTGCCCCAAAAGATATCTTCTTTCTAATAGAACCGTGGAGATTGACTGTTAATATGTTTAAGGTTTTTGTGAAGGCTGTTCACGGTAAAGACCACTAGATGGTGCTCTACACCGTTCCATATTATTTTTTTTTCCACACGCAGTGCAGAAGGAAGTGTTTTGCTGTTTTTCTAAAGAAGTTGCAAGCAACATGGAAGTATGCCTTTAGTTTAGTACCTTTCTGAAGAACATTTATCTCCAACTCTAGACCAACCTGCACGCAACTAGCTGTATTCATAACTGACAGTCATTTAAAATAATGCTCTCCATGTTGTGAGGAATACACTAAGATTGTAGGTGACTCACTCTGCTTTCAAGTTGACTTACAGAGTCAAAACACTTGCAACTGCTAGGCAGGAGGACAGTGTTATTAAAAGTTCAGCTCATAAGCAGCCTGTGGAAAAACCTGTGAAGACTACATTGTGTAAGCAATCTTTCCTTTTTCCACTCACAAACTTAAATCTCTCTTTCTGTCAAAGACTTCTTATCCTCTCTTTTATTGACTACCTTTTTAATAATCAGGAAAGCTAAGTGTAGAATTTCCTACTAATGCATAATAAATTGCATTTAATACCAGAGTATTAAAATAGTACTGCATGGAAAAAGATGTTCCAACCAATGAATTCCCAGAGTTTCTAACGAAACCTCTTCCCTCCCAGCATATCTGGTAGCATGCTTGCTTGGTAGAAATTCAAATGATGAATGCTATTAAATACCGCTTCTGCCAGAATAAGAAGCACAGGCTTGGTGAGAAAGTGGGTTAAAATAGCAATAACTTGGATATCTCCCAAAAAGAAAAGGTGAAGAGCTAACTGGCAAAATTGTCATAAAATGGGCTTGCAAGTGACTCAGAAATTACTGTGAGTATCTGCCTTCCTCTGGTTACGTGCAATCTACAACTACAATATAACACAATTGTAGTATGATAAAATGGAGAGTATACATGCTTATTCAACTTGCTGAAAAAAGCAACTATCTATCGTATGCCAGAACCGATACAGTCACAGACCAATCAATACAAGAAGGAAATTAAATTGAACTTTACCTGTTCTCTAGTGAACCAGCGGGCATCCTCTATTTCATTCTTGTCAACTTTAATTTCTGTAGACACTGCAACAGCTAAGCAGCCAATCATTAGGGAGGAGGGCATTGGCCATGGCTGACAAGAGACGTACTGAACGTGGCCAACTTTGACTCCAGCCTCCTCTTCTACTTCTCTTCGAACAGCATCTTCTATTGTTTCCCCTAATCAAAAAGGGCAAAGAACAAGCAGCTGATGAAAAGCAACAATTACATCCTGTGGTTTGACCTGACTCAAAAGATTTGAAACTGCCCAAGACAATTATCTATAGAGATCTAGTTCACAGATTAGGGCACGGGCCTTAAGCACAAGATACAGAAGTAATAAGGTAAAACTAGCCACCAAAGCAAAATGGAACTTTGAAAGGAAAGTATGATAATTTCTCCACCATAATGTTTATTTCCTGAATTTATAGTTTATCATACATGCAAACTATTATTACCACACCTAAAATGTCAAACGCTGTGTAGGAAATACATTGTTCCTTTAATTACTTTTGAAATGATGATCTGTTAATTTATAAATAACATGTTAATTTTTAGATTTTCAGTATGATTCTAACAGCATGCAATACAACTTGAAAATAAATATTTAAAATTACAATAGTAAGAAAATACCGACTTAAGAAGACTTGCACGCATTTCTGCATTGTATTATTCACTTTGCCTGACTCATTCTTCATTGTCTTAACACATACAGACAATTCTCCGAGTTTAAACTGCAATGGAAAGCTTTCCTTCCATATTTACAGAAAACTGCTTGATTTACATGCGGAGTGTTATAGGCTTACATATGCACACACGTAATGTGTTGTAACCACTGATAACAGGTTCATTAAAGCAGACAGTCCATGCATCAGAGATAGAAGTTTTAGTTCAGCTACGTTCAGCTGATTAGAAGCTGATGATAAGATCAGCTATTAAATTTCGGTTTATATACCTGAATTCAGTATCAGAAAGTAGTAAGGCCGGCAGATGAATGAAAGCAGCAAAGAAATAAACATCTTGCCTTTTTTCAAATGATAACTGAATAAACTTATTCATGCTGTCATCGTGTTTCACCTGTACAGATTTACTGAATATAGTTTACACTATAATTTCACCAGTAATTAAGGCTTATTCCCAACATAAGAATGTTTTACAAATTGTTCTGCAGCCACTAATAATTGTAAATAATTCCAAGTATTATTGCTCAACACAGCTAGCAAAATATCTCTTTTCTTTCAAAATTATGTAATTTCTGCTTATCTTCCATAAAATCAACCAGGCTGTAAACATGTAAGCATATGCTTAACTTTATGTTAACTGTAAGTTATGCTTTAATTTTTTCCTATGCTAAAATACCTTGCTAAGTATCACCACAGAAAGGAACTTATATGTGTTTTAAAGTGGTTTTTTTTTTTTCATTTAAATATGTAATTTAAGAGTACATGATGAGAAAACAGTTTTTAAATTATATTTACTCAAGTTGCTTTTTGCTTGTTTTATACATCAGCCTCTAGGAAGTACAGAACAGGCATATAACAACTTATCTAATAGCAAGCAAAACCATTTATTTGATATAACACCAAACATATTTCTACATTATTTTCAATGTACTATACTGAGAGTGAGAAAAATGAATTGGTAAGGGAAAATTAAATTACTTACCAGGTTCTACAAATCCAGCAAGACAGGTAAACATTCCAGGGGGAAACCTCTTCTGTCTCCCTAAAAGGCAGTGGTTCCCATCTGGATGGATGACTTGCATTATCACAACAGGATCTGTAAGGTACATGAAAGGAAAATATTTCAACATTTGAGGGACTTAACAGCAGTAAAAAATTCCAGCCTATTTGGTATCAGTGCATGTAAATACAAAAAAAAGATACCTTTAAGTGACTGAAATCAGAATTGTGTAGATGCCCAGAGCAAGTTGTTATTTTATTTCACTTTGTTTTTTTTTCCCCTGCAAGATAGCTGTTTATTTTGTTTTGCAACATACACGCTCAGTAGAAGCAGTCTACTAGGCAAGGCTTGAAATGCAGGACATAAATTACTTGCAACCAAAGCACACAATCTGTTCAGAGTACCAGCAATACTAACCTAGCTCTGCATCCAACCTAGTTATGCAACCATTTCTGCAGCAAAAGCAATGTAATATCACGTCTTCCACACACACACACGACTGAAGAATGTACTTTTGACTGAAATACCAAAGAAGAGCCAGTTACTCTAGTTACAATGTAAATACCGACTACACTTTTCACTTTTGCCTTTGCTGACTGTTTGCTATCAATGTCTCATCTGATGATGTACTTTTATCTACTTTCTCACTTCTGGTCATTTTATTTATCTTTTTCTTTCTTGTATAATTCTTTTTGTCTTGCCGTTCCGCACACTGTTGGTCTATGATCTTTTCCATTTTTTTTATTGTTACCTAGCTCTTAAGTATCTCAATTTTTTGTTTCTAATTTTTTCTATCTACCTTTGCCTTCATGTATTTTTTCTCTCACTATTGTTTTTCATTGGGTTTTTTTTGTCCAAAACCCAGTATTTTCTCTGTATAAGAAGGTTTGATTAAGCAACCACTATAAACAATAATTTCAAAGGTTGTTCTGTTCAAAGATATCTGCCACATGGCACAGCGTAGAACATGCAAACTTTCTTCGGAGAAAAACATCAGTAGAAAATGGTGGTTCATCAGTCTTTCCTATATAATGCCATTCCACCTCTAAGTTTGTTCTGCCAGAGCCTGTAATGAAACAGCCATCAGTGTTTTAGCAAGCTTCACTATCATCTGTAAGGCAGAAGAATATGGCCAAACTGCTTTGATTACTACAATGAAATGTCTTTGAGAAGAGAAATACAACACACATACTACTACCACCAGAACAACAACTGCAGAAGAGAGGACAGGGTAGGGGAAGTAAAGGTGATCTAAGAGTCAACAAATCATCCACGAAAAAAAGAGTAAGTTCTTTTTCCTTCCTTGTTTCCCCATCAATAATGCAGTACACTTCCTTTGCAACATGTGAACAAAACGAGCTAAAGACGACTGTCTATACAAGCTCATATTCTGAGTAGAAACAGGCCCGGCAGTTTGCGACTGACAATGAATAGTGAAAGCCAGGGGAGATGTCTAATACGGTCAAAGTGGCACTACAAGAAAAAGAGCACTGTATCAGAAATTTGATATAGGGTCAAATTTGATAGAGAGCTATTTCAAGCTCAGGCAGCTTGCAGAAGGTGAGAAAACAATATGCACAACGAAAAAAGGGAAAATGTGACCCTTTGTATTGTTAATCTCTCATTTATCTTGTTGGAACTTCTAATTGATATTACTCCATTGCAACAAAGATTGCTATTGTCACAGCAATTCTTTGTCACAGACTACTCCAAGAAAGAGAAGCCTGAATTACTGAATACTAAACAGAGCTGAGACACACATCCTCTGGTGAGAGACAAGTATCTAAGACCTGGGACAGAAGCAAGCAGCTGAAATACCTAAAAAGAAACTGATTTACATGTATATAATAGTACAAACAAGCCACTTTTGACCAAGTTTATCCTACAATATTCTCACCTACTCTTGGATACGACGTGTTGTGAACACCTTGGAGACTGGGACAATCTTCTTTTAAGCAAGTTTTCTTGTAACCCCCTTCTTCAATCTTGGTTGCGCTCCCACACGTTGGGCAGAATCGGTAGCGGTTGTGCCATGCTAGAACAGATCTAGCCTGGGCTACTACTCCTTTAAAAGAATCCATTGAAAATACAGAAAATCAGATACTAATTCATGCAAGCTTTTAACAGTATAGAAAAAGAAAGCCGTAAAGTTTAACATACAAATCGAAGTAAGACTAGGGCTTGAATTGTAATCTACTACAAGAGAAGTCGAACAATATGAGTTATTCAGATTCTTTGTAGCACAGCACATACAACAGAACACAGTAATATGTAGCTACAGACCAAATTCATCCGGATCAGTATATCCTGTTTCTCATAAAAGTTACTTTGTCTGGGCAAAGTGCCAGAATTATATATCACACCTTTTCCAGATGACCATTTTAGGGTTACTACAAGTATTGACATAATAATGCATTGTTCCATTTAAACTTCAGGTGCAAGTCAAGCTTGCCCTTTATCGTTCTGTAAAAGCAAAATTGTTACAACAGCAGTTGTTAACAACATGCTCATAATGACATTAATTCACTTTAGGATCTGACTTTCCAACACGTGCTCATACTGTTTCCTTCTCAGATGAGTATGCAACACACATTAAGGACTTAGTTTCATTTCTTGTAATGAAAACTCAGTAATGACAGATTTTTGCCTTCATTTTAGAACATTAATGCGCATGCATTAATATTTAAGTAGTACCATTTCTAAAAGCATGATCAATAGATTTTACAGTCTAATACTTGCCATTGCACATGTTAGCGCTTTGCAACTGCACATGTTCTTACATACAAAATTCTTCACAAAACCTCTGACAGGCTTTTAAAATTACGATATTTCTAAAGCTACTGAAAATACATGATTCCTTTGCAGTGGTTTGTCCTTGCATTGTAACTCAGTGAATCCTAAAGCATATCATTCTAATTACACAGTTGGTAACAGCTGCATTTTATGCATCTTACCAGCTTCTTTTTCAGGTAGCTGCAGTAGTGCTGGCATTGGTGGATGAAGAAAGTAACAGTCCTCATGCTTCTGTTTAAATTTCTCAGCAGAAGCAGAATCTATGCTAAGAGCAAACCAAGCAACTAACCCATCCTCTTCATCTTCTTCCAGAACTCTTCCGTTGCAAGCAGCCAGCCGGTTCATCTGGAACTGAAGTTCAACTCCAAGAAAAATCAAGGTGCCTTCTTCGGTTTGGCTCATGTACTGCTCCACATCCTTGTGGTACAGCCTGCAAAGCTTTACTTCTGGCTGCTGGAAGCTCTCTGTTCCCCCACCCAAAGTAACCAAAGGACTTAGATTTGAGAAGACAATGTATACTGTAGTTGGATGGCTTTGTTTTCTGCTTAGCCACTTGGAATCTGTTCTTTTATCACTCCTTCTGTCCAGAAGTGTCAAGCCAAAATAATTTTCATATTCTTTCACTTCATTTGACAGAAAATTAGGCCTCTGCCCGCCCTTCACATTAGCCAACAAATTAGCTATGTGCTTGTACCCCCAAAATTTAGCAATGTCTAGAGCAGTCTGCCTTGATTTATTAACGATGGACCTGTCACACCTAGAGAAACAGAAAAGAACAGCGGTTACCAGGGTAAATATGTTAAGGAAGAGTCCTGATGCTGTATTATTCTTCCTTAAAGCATATACTCTGATACTATTAAGGTGAAAGAACTTTTAGACACTGTCTATACTGGGGCACTCTTTAGGCTAAATACTTGGCATTATGGTAATGAAAAGTAATCATACTTCATTTTCTTTTGCTAAGGCCTGATTCCATATTTTTGTTGATCTACTCCAGATTATCACTCACCAAGGTTCACGCAATACTACAACAGCAACAGACAAACTAAAATCTCACACATTGTATCATAAAAAAAAAAAAAAAAGCTCAAGATCATTTACAGATAGAACTTTGAAAGCCAGGGTACAGGTCTCTTATGAATAACCAGTAATAAAGACAAAAAGAGCAGTTTAACTAGCATTACTTCTAGAAGCTACTGAAAGCAGCATCAAAACATTTACAATAATATATTTACCATTAAATAAGAATCAAGACTATAGCCTCTGCCTAGTGAGAGAATTAGGCACCCTTACGACTGTGGTGCTGGTTACCAAGATGTCTACAAAACACCACAGGTGAGGAAACATTGCCTCATGATATATATTTAAATTCTAACAAAAATTTTAAAATATCTGAAATAGATTGGGGTTGATTGATTGTGAGGTCAAAAGTAATGCACTTTTATTTTTTGTCAATTTTAACTCAAGTGGACAAGTAAAACAGACATTTCCCTGTAAACTACACATTATACAGTAGATGTGGGGCCAGACTGATCAGCTTTTAAAACAAGAAGACGCCAGTATATTCATTTGCCAATACACAGGCAACTGTACCACTGTCAAGACTGTTTTGACTTGAGATTCTGTATTAAACTTATTAGTTTTTGAAGGAGTTTTGCATCTTTTTCAGAAAGGCATCCAAAACTTAATTTACAAGTTTTTGGTGCTAAAGAAAATACTGTTGCTCATTTATCTTTAAAGATTAAGACTCCTTTAGGAAAATCTTGCCTAATTCCCTACTTAATTTCCTATCTTACAGACACCGAATTTTGTTCTGATTTTGTCCTCCCTCTTCTACCTACTCAGGTACGTGCAGACTGCAATCAGGCTGCTATTCAGTGTCCCCAACAGTGGCCTGAACTGTTTAGATCACTAAGATATTTTTTGACAGTCTACAAACATTTCCTGTAGCTTTTCTCAAACATGGCTGAATATAAAAAAAATTGACTAGCTTTCCAGGATGAATCTCTGGAATGTTATGTAATATTGCCTTCATAGACATTCATATCCAGCAACTCTATTTGTCCAAATGATTACCATGACCAAGCATTAACTAAAATGAGACTAATGAGGCCAGAGTACCACCTCAGGAAATATATTAAATTGCCTAAGAGAATGGCTGTGAAAAGGACATTTATAAGCAGATATTCAGACACTCTTTTTACAGTAAGACCAACTTAAAAAACTGTTATCCTATTTACCAAACTGATAAATTCCCTAAAATCTCAAAAGATTCCTCAATAGAAAGATTATTTCAATCCACAAAATCTGGCACTGTGATACTCCTCTACATGCTGGAATGTACTGATAGAGTACAGAACAGTGGTTCATCTGACACTCCATGCTGAGCCACAGCAGAAGGCGTAGCATCTGGGTAGGACTGAAAAAACCCAAAAGGGTGGGATGATCACTGGAGGCTGTGGAATGCTGTGCCTGAGATTACTCATAACTACAGAATGAACTAAACTTGCTTGGTTCCATAATTAGGGGTGCAGAAAGCCACAGACTGGGCTTTATTACTGTAGAGCTCAGTTGAACCACGACACCTGACTCTCACCCTTCATTTTGGCATGCTTTCCATTTGAAATATTTGGATCCTGATTTCAGAAGAATCTCTTTGGGGTCTCAAGGAGAATGGTGAAGCATTCTTTGCTTTTCTGAGTGTCTTGAAAAACTAGAAGTACAACAGTTGACTTGAAGATAGACAACAAATATGACAGCAAGTTTGTGACAAGCAATGAACATGCCTGGTGTCTAACTGACTGAAGAAAATAACGTGACAGCTCACAGAGGAAGCGAACTGTCCAAAAAATAAGACACAAAACAAAATTCATCAATCAGTAACTTTGGTAAAGGTGTGTCTGTCATGTCCTACTTAACAACCAGTACATCAGCAAACATTCTCCACTGTAACATAGATGCAAGCAGATTACAAATAAAGTTTATAGATAAAGTCTAAGTGGAACTATTAAATATACCAAATTTATACTCTGTAGAGTGGCTGGAATGGGATACAAACTTTGTTATATTCAGCTGGTCTCTGGGAGGAGTGAGAATATATCCTTGAAGATCAAAGGAATAATTTTAGAGATACTCTTAAAATATAGAAAGTATGATGCAACAGCAGAATCCCTTTATAAACAGAGTATATTTTCCTGATTTTTAACCTTAAAATTTCTGCCACTATCTGTCAGGTAAATTTACTTTTCTGAGATCCGGCTGAAACGGGCAGAAAGGGCAAGAGCTCTTCAATGGGATCTACTAAAGAGCTTACCCTTCATCAAGAAGAATCTGCACAACTTCAAGGTGTCCATTTCTGGCACCATACATGAGGGCTGTCCAGCCGTTATCTGCAGCTACGTTGATAAGTGATGGCGAATGACTGAGCAATGCTTTCAGTTTGGCTGCATCTCCGACAGCAGCAAGATTATGCAGCTGAGAAACCATGTCCTGACGCAGGTTCTTTTCAAAGTCTGTCATTGTGCCAACTAAGTTAAAAAAAGGAAAAAAAAATATGCCTGAAAACATATCCACCATTAGTAAAAGGATTTAAGTAAAAGTATTAATTTTAATGATACAGATAACCAATATCGTCATCAAAAGTATGGACACAACAATTTCTTCTAAGTAGTATGACAGTTATTCCCAATTTTAGTCCCACACATCTCCAAATACAGTGGAATTTTATCTTAATAATCAAGACTAGTTTTAAAAGAGGCTTAAGGAAAGATTTTGCTATGAACATGAAGCTCCTTTAAACGTGAAAAACACGCTCTGGTTCCGATTGCACAGGCTCGCACAAAGAACAATAAAAAACCTCAGGCCAGAAACGCGTCTCAGATACTTTGAAAGCAACGAAAAATAACCGCAAGAGGGCAAGTAAGTCCCTTCGCCGGCTGAGGGACTCCTCCAAGCACTGACAGAAATTACTTCAGTGACTCTGCCGCCGCCCCGGGGCAGGGCCGCCGGGGCCGCCGCTGGCACCCGGCACCCGCGCAAGACAACCAAAGCTCCAATCGCAGGCTGCCCGCTCCACCATCACGCCTCAAAGACACGCACGCAAACACCCACCATTTTCCCCAAGCAGACCCAAAAACGGCGACGACCTTGTAACGCCTCTCTCCCTCCCTCCCTCCCGTCCCGCCCCTGCCGCGCCGGGGCAGCTGCCGCGCAGGCGCAAACTTCCCCTCCCCTTCACCCCGCCCTCGCCTCAGGGTCGCAGGTTCGCAGCCACCTCCCGCTCCGGTGGGAAGCGGGGTGTCTGCAGTGTGGTGGGGCTGCCTCAGGGCTGGGCTCGGCCGGCGGCGTCGCTCTCGCGGGGAGGGACTTGCCCGTTACCGTGAGCGCCCGGGGCTCCGTAGGCTCTTGTGGCGCGGCGGGGAGCGGGAGGCGAGCGGTGCGCGGCAGGAAGGCCCGCCCCGGGGCTGGGCCGTGCGCGGTACCACAGCGCCCGGCCCCGGCAGCGGCCGTGGGCTTTCACTGCCGCCGGCTGCCCGGGGGTGGCGGCGAAGGAAGGGGAGGAGGAGCAGCGATGAGCTACCGCTGGTGGAAAGGCCCGAGCGCTGCTGCCAACTGGGGCAGCTTGTGGATAGGTTAAAGAGCAGCCGGCCATTTTGTCCTTCAGGCAGGAAACTTGTGGTTATCGAAAGCGATCAAACCGGTTTTTAACTTTTTTTTTTTTTGCCGTGCTAGCGGAAGGCAAAACCGGGCAGCAATAGAATGTGCAAGAAATGTGTGATAAAAGTGGAGCAAATGAGGTGCTGTGGCGGGGAAGAAGGGTTCGCACGGAAGTTAGAATCACAGAATCATTTGGGTTGGAAAAGACCTTTAAGATAACTAACTCCAACCACGAACCTGGCACTGCCAAGTCCACCACTAAACCATGTCCCTAAGCATCATGTCTGCAGGTTTCTTAAATACTTCCAGGGATGGTGACTCAAGTTGGAATGGTACAAGCCAGAAGATAGTTTCAATAGCGTGTGGGGTTAGCCTCAGAAAAGCTTGGGGAAATCAAAGCTATACCAGTCCTAAAAAAATGAACGTGGGGCGTTTGTTCCACAGCGCTTGGCTTTGGTAAGTACTTTAGAAGCTTTCTGCTTGGCTTACAAGAATTGTTACCCAAGTGGCAAATGTTAGTCCAGCACCAGGTAGACTAAAGTCCTGATGTCAGCCTTGAAGTTTCAGGGAATAAGAACACCATTCTTTTAAAATCCAGTTACTTGAAAACATAAAAATACTTTTTATTTGCCTTTGGAATTTTTGAATTAGGAGGATTTGTACCTTCACATTTCTTCAACACCGCATATTGTCAAAACTGGAACAACTGGACAGCTTTTGTTCTGCTGCTTTAAGAAAACATAATATATTCCCAAATCCATATATTATCATAGTGCCATATATTTCTAGTACTCAGTGAAGAGGATGAGAGAAATTGTGACGGGGGCCTGTCAGTCCCAGTGACGGCACATGTAATTGCTATGTCTCCTGTCGTCATGGATAGGAAAACTTAACCTAGCCTTAATTTTTAAAACTAATAATAATGTCATAAGTTATTATTTTTACAAAAGTTATATTTATATGTTATAAAGGTTATGTAAGTTACTTTTTGCATCATTTGCAGTTCTAAATTTATTTTTTTTAAGGTAGTTCTTACAGAGGCACCCCAAAATAACTTCACACAGATAATGAACTTAAACAAACTTTAATTTGTGATGAAAGCCGAACAGCCAAAACCAACAAGACAATGGGGGTAGCTGAAATAACACTCTGATAACATTTTGCAAATTACAGGCTTGGTGTACCAGTTGGGGAAGTTACTACTACACAACAGCACATAAGAACAACGCCACATAGGAATGATGATTCACAAAGGTAGGCCTCTCACTCAAGGGTACCCAGAAGTTGTAATCACTCACCCGGGGGGGGGCAAGGGCTCACTCAAGGATATCCAGAAGAAGTATTCACTCACCAAGGTGAGGGGTGAGGGCACTTAGTCCCAGGAGGTTTCTTTGGGTGGCATCCCAGTCCTGAGGGGAAGGCTTCTGACCATAGACCTGCTGCTCTGAGAACCACTCAAAGTGAGTCTCTTGCGGGGGTCCCATTTTATAACTTGGTTGGATCTGGACCGTGGTCATCTATTCGTTGTGGTCTAGAGGCTCCTATGGTAAGACCCCCTAGCCCCTGTTGGGGGTTGGAAGCAGGAGGGGAATGTGTACTCCTGCCACAATAGTCACCCTTAAAGGTTAGCTTTCATACATTATAGTAAGTGGTTTGTTGAACATAATAAACAGTACAAAGTTTATGCATGTATTGTGTGGTCTTCATAACTCCTTGATAAGCAAGGTTTAAAATCTGTGGTTGGTGTTCTTGAGCTCTGTGCTCTAATTAAAGCTTTCTCAGCAGAGGGTCAGCCATGTGAGAGAAAACTCCCCTTAAAAACAATGCAGATGCAAACCAGTGAATGTGTATGAAGAACTGATAAGAGGAGTATTCCAGATAGCAACAAATGAAAAAGGTAAGGGATGTGATTTTAATTCTATTCACTCAGCTGGCAACTAGCCATATCCTCTGTGATGTAGGTCATGTACCCGTAAGCAACTGTTTCCACTTGGTAAACAGGCACCAACCAGCCCTTCAACAGCTAATGCCCAAGGAATTTTTTTCTTCCTGTGATGATTAACAGCTGAAGAAGAAAATAGCTTTGTCTTTGTGATAGATAAAGGCACAGTTCTACTTCTTAGTAATATCTTAAATCTGCCATTTATGAAGTTATGACAACTCAGCCTTGCATCCTTATCTGTGTAATGAATTCCCCGATTTCTTAGGTGGGCCAACGCGGTCTTAGTGTTCTTTACTTGACTAACTCACGTTACCCTGTTAACAGCTTTGAAACTTGGGTGTAAAACTCAAGAAAAAAGAAAGCATTCTAAGACATTCTAGACAGCATACTAGGAGGGAGACTAAGTTTGAAAGATGGGTGTTTTGATATTCAGAAAGAAGTGGTGTATCACTTGAAGCTTCTGTGAGGCAAAGTACGTGCTATATCTCTTTAACATTCATATTCAAGGTAATGAGACATATGTAAGTTGCTTATGTGTAATCTGTATATAAACAAAAAATATGGTACTGTAGCACTGACCAGCAAGTTACTGTATCCTGCTACATGGTGAAACAAATGCTATAGACTAAAAGATCAGGTATGGTTTGGGGAGGCTTTTATTGTTTTTGGTGGTGCTTCTGGCCTGTGACAATGTGAAATGGAGTTTTCTGTGAGCATCTAACTAAACTGTTTCATACTCCCACTATTTAATTACTTTATTAGGCTTTTTTCTTGTAATAAATCTGTTTTTTAAAGGCTAAAAAATCAGTGGTACTTTTTGGTATTGCTAGAACTTTTATTTTTCTGCCTTAGATTTTTTTCCTATGTGTATATGGGTGTCAAGTTACCTCTTTTAGCATGACACTGGCTTCAGTATCAGGTAGGTACGTGGAAGATTCTTTCCTTTAAATTCCTGAAGAAAATGTTTACAAACTTTTTATTGTATCTGTAAGGCATGTGAAATCTTGTTTGTGCTATTAGGGTATTATTGTTATCAGAATGCTCCTACCTTCCCTTTTTCCTTCTCCCCTAATTTGCCTGCAGGAAGTTTTGACCATGGAAGTCCTGTATATCTTCGATCCTACAGAAACTTCTGTCTCCGCCTCCGTGAAATAACAGGCACTTTGAAGGAATTGTCCTTGGGAACTTTCTTCAAAGTTTCTTTTTTTTTTTCTCCTCTGTGTTTTCCAAATATAAAGGGATTGTATCAGCTTTAGTATCACTGAAGGCTTTCTCAATTTGCAAAATGTGAAGCATGATTTTCTTCTTGAATGATAATGTATTTGGACAGATCAGTTCTTAAGTTTCCCAGAGTTCTGTACCTGTTCCAGAAGTGCAGAAGCGCTTTTTTTACGCTTCTTTTGCATTCCATTTTGGAAGAAAAATCTCCTTGAAACAGGGCGAAGTTTGTATTCTTTAGAAAATGTAGCTTATGTAATGAGTTCAAATTAATTGTGGAACTAAAAGTTGTATAGCTTGGGGTTTTTTTTCAGTCTTCCCCACATGCGTTCTCATATGTTAAAAGAAAAGATGAAGTGGTATTCGAGAAGTCAAAATACTATAGTGATATTGCAACAGTAAAATATTGCAAACCTGATTGTAGTTACTCCAGTTGGGACATGCAGGTTAAGCTAAATCCAGTTCTTCCATCTGTATTACATTTTTTGGATTTGTAACTTGCATTTGTGTTAAACAGGAATGTCTAGGTCTTATGGATCTCTATTGTAATGCTTCATTTAAATTGTTTGCTATGTTTTCAACGAGTAAATAAAATGATTGCTCACTAGCTTGTTTTTTAGTATGAATCTCAAAAGGCTTAATGTGCCCACTCATGATGTTTTTATTTTAGAAAGAGAGCTTTAGCTGGTGATAAATATATATATGTATTTGGTTTAATTTTTGTTAGAGCTATAAGTAGAAGGGTCCTCTTTTCTAAGCAAGTTATTGAAATTATGTGGAAATGTGGAAATGGTTTGAAATTTTGATGCCTTTGAGCTATAAATCCTACTGCTAAATAACTTCAGAGCCAAACTGTACCCTGCCCCATTCTCTATGTGCTGATTTTTGTTACTGTGCAGTATTTCCTAGTGAATAGTATTTAATTAAAAAATATCCTTTTAAATTGATTTGGTTATAATTTCAACATATATTCACCTGAAAGTCCACACCTGGGTCTTCACCAGGTCAACATTAAGTGTGTTCTGCGTGAGCTGCTAGTATGGTCAGGCTATAGCTGGTGACTCTGCAAAGTCTAAGCTCTGCAGGACACTTTTTTTTTTTTTTTTTGGCATAGTAGCTGACAATTCATAATTTTTGTGTGTCCCCCTCCCCACTATGTGCCTTTTCCAAATTTGTGTACCACACAAATTACAATATTTAAAATAACAGACATTGTGCTATACTGTTGCCGTGCTGCTTGCATGTACTAGTTACTCATGGGCAGCGTCATTTTTGAATCATGAGGAGTATTTCAGAAGGCTAGGAATGTATGATCAGAAATAAATAATTAAGCAATTTTTTTCTTGCTGATGGAAGGGTACATCCTCTGTGTCTTGACATCATGTCAGCGGCCCTTAACTTCCATGATTGAAAGTACCTCAAGCGGAATTTGTGCCATCTCCCAGTGCATCATTGCAAAAATAACATATTACTCTGTGTTTTAAATATCAGTACCTCTAATAAAAAATTGAACAGGAATTTAAAATGATCATAACATACCAACTCGTGAATTTGAAGATGTTTTAGTTCTGCAAACAGGTTTAGCTATTGTGCTAGATAAAATGTTAAAAATTCTTGTGAATATGTAGAACTTTATTTAAATAATCACTGGGCTGTATTTTCTAAGAACAATTTAATGGTTCTTTAGAATTAAAATATGCAATGTTAACTTGCTTTAAAAGCTGTTTTTTTCCTTTAATGTATTCTACAGCTAAGTAAAGCTCACTGAGAAGGACAAAGTGGTGCCAGGGCTTGGGTGTGCCATGATTCTTGAATTTTGTAATAAATAAATACTGGCCTACTGGCCAGTATAGGCTTTGACTTCCCTGCGTCTGTTAGCTCTTTAGTAGTGGGGAGCATTGTTGTAAAGGTGTATTTGTAAGGCATCTGGAGTTTGAGGGAGGTTGTCAGTGTGAGGATGGAAATGGACGCTGTGCCACTAATTTACTCTGATCCTGAAGGAGGCTCTGGTGGCTCTGTAGGGATGGTGACTAATGATAGTCTTTTCAAAATGCTTGCTGATTACAGCAGGCAGCAAAGAGGGAGTAATACGTGAATGCCCTGATGCCCTATTAATTTTGTGCTGCAGCCTGTAGAAAAAATAGTATGTGCTGTAAAGAATGTACCAAGGTGCCATTGGGAGCACTGCAGCATGCGGGCAAAATATAGTTGGAGTGCCTGCAAGAAGTGGGACAACGCTGCTCCTTGTTAGCCTAAAAGATGGCAAAATGATAGTACAAATGGGAGAGAAGCAGTCTGAAGAGAAGTGTTGATCCCCAGTTGTTTCATGACCTTACCTGCAAAAGCTTAGCAATATACGGTTATTGTGAAAACAGGCTCTTAGTATTGCTATGGAGAAGTTGTAGAAGAGACCTCTGTGAGCCAGAAACTACTGTAAGTTCAGGTTCTACCAGAGCATGTAGGCGTTCAGGGACTCCAAATGCCTGAGGGGTTAAAAAAAAATATATCTTAAAGGGAAGAAACTTGAAGAGAATACTGTGAAATTCCTCTGAAGTGGATGTGGTATATGTAAGGAAAAAAACCCGAATGTGTGACTTGTGACCCTCCCTCACCGTTTGAATGTTCTTAGAAGCAGTATCTCTGGGATCTTACTGTTTCAGACTCTTAAGACCTCTGTGTTTCTCCCAATTTAGTAGCTAGAAGATGACGGCAAAAATAAATGTCAATATAGACTATTGAATTTGGAATATGTTTTTCTGAGATTCATTCATACCGTCACACCTCATGTACGAGCAGTAAGTATTTTTCTGCAGTGGGTCAGTGTAATCAGACCTTGCTGTAAGATGCAGATGTTTTGAAGCCTGGCTGTTAACCCTGAGAACTTAGGTGCCTGACACTGTAATGCTTTCCACTGTAATGCTTTCCACTCTAATGCACCCAGGGAGAGAGGGCTCTGAGACTGTTGTCCTTAAACACCCTTTATTAAATGAGATCTCGGAGACCTGTCAGTCTGAGAGACTTAGCACCTCCCTGTATGCAGATGGCATTGTGAAGGTGCTGCATCCGTAGAAGCCACAAGCTATGTAGAAACCAACAGTACACAAGAGTGAAGAGAACATAACTACTACCTACTCCTGTGGTGTGACTTTAGTAGATTGGTCTGCCTTTTTAAGTGTAATGAGTCTTGGGCTGTCTGACCATGTAACAAGCCTTATTCAGATATCAGCTCTACCTGGGCAGCTAACATCCATAAAGGGGTCAACAATGCAATTCTAGGGAGGATTTTATTTTTTTCTGGGTCTGACTTTAGAATAAAGGAAAAGATGTAGAAATGAGATATCTGGTTTTTAAGCCGATGTTATCAGGCAATATAGCTCTGGTCTGAGTTACCTTTTAAGTCTTTTTATTTGAATTAATAAACTATGCTGAGGGAGATATCTGGAAAAAACTCTGGTAACTATCAGTTCTTTCTGGGCTAGGGAAAATGGCTAGTTTAGTAACTTAGGTTAATAGATTTATTAGAAATAATGTCAAATCATTATTTTTATGTTTATATTATTTATACTCTTTAGGGTGAGAATCTGAGTTGATCCCATTTTAGTGCTGGGGCTAGAATACGTAAAAGAATAATTTATTTTATGTTTTTCAGACTCAGTAAAACAGTAGCAATATGATAGAAGGTTTGCTAGTTCTTCATTTGGGCCTGTACATCATTCTTACCTCTTAATTTCAACATGTTTTATGAAGGCTGTGTTTTTCGAAAAGTCACTGTGCTAGTTGAAGGTTAAAAGGCAGCTCTGGTTTTAAGTTGTTCATTGGAAGTGAAACAAAGTAAGACAGTGGATGTGTGAAAGGAATGTGTTGCCAAACATTTTAGTTTATGTACAGTGCATTATAATAGGTTACGGTTTTAGCACTTCTTGGCTTCAGAATAAAATTTTAATGCATACATAGCTTATTTTAGGGATTCAGGGCTGTTATGGGGCAAGCGGAAATCAGTATTATCTGAGAAGGTTTCTTGAAGTGGCAATATAGAGTTCCAAAATAGTGTCCTTTGGTCTTTCCAACCAGGACTTTGGCACAATCTAACTAGTCTTTTTCACAAGCATCTCACTGATCTATTTCCAGGCAGTCCTCCCTGAGAACCGATTGGACAAACGCTAAAGGACCTGATCTAGAGGCCATTAATATAAATATACATCTCTCAGTTCTGAAGAGGTGGAACCAGTTTGGTGGGAGTTTTCACTTTCTTGTAGGAAAGAGCTGTAGCAAAGCTGTATGATGGTAATTATTATGAAAAAAAACACAACCATTTGCAGGTATCAGTTAATTTCAGTTAAAAAAAAAGGCAAAATACTACTAGGTGTTTTTAATACTAACTTGTGTCTCAGCTAGCAGTCTCCAGAATGGGGAGAGTAACAGTTCTTTCAAGTCAAAATTGCTTTCAGTCAGCTACACTGTCTTAACAGGAAGTTTATTTCAGCTGTGGAATGTACTGCAATGTATGCTGTGCCTGACAAGAAAAAAGGAATGCGGCAGTACCCATCTGCTCAGAATGTGAGCCTGAAAAGTGCATGGTTCGTGATATGATGGTTAGCGAAGTAAATTTTCCCTAAAGAATTAAAGTTATGGCTGGGGTGGGAGGGAGTTGGGGTGGAATGAGCGCAGTAACTTCATCAGTGTGCATGAGTTAAATTTAAATTTGCAGGGATAGTAGGCATGATGTGGACTACTGGAAGGCAGGAGCGTGATCATCAGGACTGTCAGCTGGGGAGGTGTTAGCTTTTCTGCAAGTGGCTTTTCAGAAGGGATCACTGCTCTGAAAGGTCCCAGCTGCCTCATGTGTGAGATGGAATGGCTGACCATTACCCCATTTTTCCTCTCCTTCGCATTGCTTAATCTTGATTCATTGGAGAAAGATGAAGGCAATAAAAATGTAACTGTTCAAAGATCTAACCCAAAGAGGCAACAAGAACATTTATGGTATAGTAATCTGCTGGATTCCTCAGAACCTGGTGAACTGTGGTAAGGCTACAGAGAAAACTAATATCTCAAGAGTGGGGATGCAGGGCAGGGTATGGGTAAGATTGTTTTGTGTGCTTTGTGTCTGACAGGTGGAGATTATTTAGTTTTCTCCAAATTATTCTTGTGTTTTCAGTTTTCTCCCTATTCTAATTTCGTTCCATTTGTTAAGCACTTGTATTTAACTGATTGTTTATGAATGTGGCTGCATGGCTCCCTGAGTACTAGACAGGGTAATTTAGTTTCTCAAGTTTCTTAGGTGGTGTCTAAGTTGGTGTTTGAATTCTTTAATAACGGTCGATTAATAAGAGTGGTTTTGATAATCTGTCAGTGTCTGCCTTACAAATGCTCCCTCATGATTAGTGAAATCATATTTGAAGCAATTTTGAGTTGAAAGAACTGTTACTCTCCCCATTCTGTAGACTGCTGGCTACAGAGTTAGTATTAAAAACATCTAATAGTGTTTTGGGGTTTTTTTAACAGAAATTAACTTATACTTGCAAACAGGTTTTTTTTTTAATTTTTTTGATTTTTCTAATTACCCACATGCAGCTTGTTTTGAATTCAAAGGATGCCTCCCCTTAAATTAAAGGTGAGTTTAAAAATAGGAAACTGATTTTACTTGTTTTGGAAAAAGAATGGGCTTTCTAGGTATTCATGGGAAATGGTGAAGCCAATACAGGGGTAAAGATTGAGCTCTTTAAAACAGCTTTCATAAAACTTTTCCTTCTCTGCTTTAATTTTTTACCTTGATCATATTCACCATCTATTCCCAAAATAAACGAGGCAGGAAACATGCAAATTATTGTCTCTTTTTCAAAACAAAACCTGATTTTGTTCCCACAACACAGAGAATGTAAATGCACTATAACAAAGATATTACAATGAAAAAACAGTATGTGGTCGTGTCGTGGGAGTCCTGTTATCATCTATGTGATAATTCAAGTGGCATTAATTATGACGCTTCCTAATTTTAGTGGTTTACTTTGCAATATTCAAAATCTTATGGCAGGGTTTTTGTTTCCTTTTGTTTGGATTTTTTGTATGTATATGTGAAACCCATGAAGTTCAGCCTACTCTTTCTTTGGAGGAGTAGACAAGAAATGCTGTTTGCATTTTCACCTCACTCATGACAGCGACCCCCAGCAGCTGGTTTTGGGACACACACCGACCCCCACCTGCTCCTGGAATCCCCCCACTCACTCCAGTCTCTGACACCACAGGCCGGGGCGCCCACACCCCCCATCTGATTCCAGCGGCCAGACCCAAATTCCACTCGTGCACACACGGGTCCCCCCTGTGTCTGGCACCGAGTCCTCACAGCACGCACGGGACAGAGTGAGATTACACAGAGAGGTAGGTAAGAAAAGGTTTAATAAGAAGATGCAAGAAGACAGGCCAGGCTGCAGGGATCAGGTGTGGGGCTCAGCCAGGCAAGTGTTACTGACCGGCTTGTTTTACACGCGCCTGGACCCCTTGTAGACCTTTCTGTCTGCGCCCTCTTTGGTTCCTCCTGGCTCCACCTGCCCTGCATGTCCCCCCCGGCTCTGTACAGCTCTAGTGACCCCCGCACCCCTCACAGTGTGGGGCTCACGGGTTTGCAGACTTACCAGTTGCCAAGTCCGGGTAGATGTTCCTCCAAAGTGGCGGCTGGAGTTACTTGATAGCCCATCAGCTAGTGTGACGGGCAAGGTTTGCTTCTTGCCCTTGTCTCCATGTTTGCTTTGTCAGGTGTGTGTGCTGGTATATTTTGGTTTCTGGCTTCCTTCTTTCCCCTTGGTTTCCCAACTGACCAGGTCTGCAATCAAGATAACCTTCCTGGAATAAACATTCCTGCACTCTTATGTGTCCTCACCAATTAGCGGGACTGACCAGGTTTGGCTCTCACCACCGCCTCCCTTATAATTTGTCAGTCAGGTCCCTGTATGTTCATGTTTGTGGCTTCCTTCCTTCTCATTTGCTGCATTGAAAAAGGCCCTTTACCAGATTCCCTTAAAAAAGCTGACACTCTCCTTCCACATACCCTTAGCTGTAGCCATCCTGGAACTTAATTTTGTATCTACCAGCTTAAACCCTTTTTCCATCTCCTGGATCTACTTAGGTCTGCAGTCTTGATTCCTACAAGAGATTTCATGCCCTTTTTACTCTTTTTCCTCCTCCTTACTCTTCTTCTTCTCACCCCAACTTCTTTCCATATTTTTTTCCCACCCAATCACAGTTAAGTCTTCAATGTAGTTACGCAAATTGCAACTTCCTGCATGTTGACCTCCTGTTGTAATTTCCTATTCTATTACTCTTCTCAGATAGTTTGGCTTTTCTTGTTTCCAGGATGGTGCTTTCTCAGTTTGTTTAGTCCAAGATGTGTGTCACTTTTTTGGCAGTGATTAAAAACATATGCCATGGTGTTAAAAAATGCAAGAACTCTTCCTGAGACCTGCTTTGCAGAATGCCTTAGTGATGGCGTTGGTAAGTTGTCAACCAGTTATTCCTAACAGAGAGAT